>NC_136658.1:41920200-44657700 GCF_903797595.1 Erithacus rubecula | reverse complement strand
AAGAATCTAAGTAATGGATTTGGAGGGTTTTTTTGGTTTTATATTTATGTTTTCATATGAAGAAGCATTTTCACTGTGGTATAATACTATAAGTTGCATTCCACGTTAGGTGAGGCATGTTATTAAAAGAATGGTGTTTTGGTCAGGATAGTAAATAAGTGTAGATTTAGTGACCTCAAGAGAAGTTTCTCATTTCACTGTAATCCTCAATAATTTTTCTCTACTGATTCTCTCTAGTCCTCCACCTCAACACCAAACACATTTGGATTTATCAAGAGACCCTATGTAGGTATATTGAGAGACTAATTGTGGACATGTTAGTATGACACAGATTATTGAGTCGTTACGAAAGGGTGAGTGGGGGAGGAGGAAAATAAACAACAAAAGCCCAGAATATACCAAGTCATAATTTTTCCCATCAATAGATTCTGAAATAATTTACAAGGAGACATATGAGGAAACTGATGAAGCGCAATGACTACTGTTAACCACCTTTTCTGCACTTGGGTCTGTTGCTCCCTTTGTTAGTTTGCAAGTATTTCATTAGCAGTAGAAAAGGAAGGAAAATCAGAGCTGAAATCCTAGACAATTGTATGAAGAATGAAAGAGGAAAAGAGACCCCAGAGGGAAAACTATGACTCCAGATGTTTACAGTGAACTCCTATAAATTGTGTAGCAGTGACTTAGGCCAGTTCAACTGCTCTTAACCATGCAGAAGAAACAAATATCAGTAAAATGAGTAGGAAATAAAAATTTCCATAAAGTGGAAAAAAAAGCAGAAGTGGACTGGAAATTACCACAGAACTAGCGGAATTTTAGAGAAGAAAAATAGAGAAAAGCATCTGAAATGAGAATTACATCAAAGTTTGTTGTAAAAGAGACAATGAATTTATTTATCTTAATTTCTATCCTGAAAATATCAAATTTAGTGATCTTTTTAATTAGCTTTAGAAGGGATTTCTGTTCTGTCACTATTAGACTCAGTACTTGTAAATTTTTTCATTAACAGGCAAGTAAAAGCTGTGGTAGAAGGGAAGCTTTGCTAATAGCTAAATATGTCAATTCCAAACAATCATAAATGCAATGTTTATATGCTTTGAATCCTATGAATAGTTGGTGCTGTTCAGCCCAGCTGTCTGGAAAGGAGGAGCTGACTGCTTAGGACTTTCTTTTGACTTCAGTGGACAGCAGGATACAGTCAAGCTAATATCATTCAAATTCATGACAGAGATGCCAAAGACCGACAGATCCTCTAAAAACCACATGAGCATTGAAAGGATATTGAAGTAATGCAACTTATCTTATGAATTAGGAAAGAAGAACAACTCCAAGTTCACAAAAAAGTGTGATGTTGGTGGCACATAAAGCTAAAACCATCCAGTAAGACTCTGTATGTATTGTGTAAATCTTAAAAGGACACTAGTCCTGATGCTGTCAAATGCCTGAAATATTTCTTAGATGGTTTTCCTAGTTAGCATAATTTAAAAAATGGAGTGGGAAAGATCAAGGATTATATCGTCCTTTCTCTAAATGATTATTTGTTTTGCACTGGTGTATTTTTCTTCTGGAGAAGATAGAAAGTGTTTTAATTTTCATCTGTGAAATAATAAAAGAATTTATATTGTTTTTTCTGAGGTTATTATGTAACTCTTTTGAATAACTGATGCTAGTACTCCGACTTTCTTTCAGTTTCTTCAAGTGCATTTTTGGCTGCTGCTGCTGACCAAGGTTGCCCAGCACATATATTTGATAACTGCCTTCCTGCATAATAAAAGGAAATAAAAAAATAGAATAGAATGGAATGGAATGGAATAGAATAGAATAGAATAGAATAGAATAGAATAGAATAGAATAGAATAGAATAGAATAGAATAGAATAGAATAGAATAGAATAGAATAGTAATAAAAAAAGATTTTAAAGAAAAAATCTAGCCCTCAAGTCCTTCACATACGCTAAAAAGACTTTTAAAATGGAAAACTATTTAGAAACAGCAATTTTCTTTAGTTTGGGAATAGCAATTGATGCTGAATCAATTCTTATGAACACTGCTTTAAGATATATCTTAACTTAGTGGAAAAAGGACTGTGAAAAAAGGAATCCATCTTAGATTAATTATCCCAACTTAGAGTAAACTAGATGGTTTGTCTAAGCATAGCAAAAAAGCTCTTTTCAGTCTAGTGTTCATTGCTTCTTGCTAACCCTGAACAGTGTATGATCTTGGGACAAGGAAGCATTTTACAATTCTGTGTTTGCAGAGAACAGGAGTTTGGCTGAAGATTGCTGTTAAGAGTACAAATAATAAGAAGTCCCATAGCTATTACTATCTGTTGTATTTACTCTGAGAACCCTGAACTTGGTGCTGTAAACTCAGTAAGAACACAAAGTTTAATTCTGCTGCCAAGAAGCTGGAAAACGAGAGGTAGAGTGCTGGAGAGAAAATGACCTGGGAAAATGATTTTGACTTCTCTTGGACTGTGGATAGAGGGAAACTGCTGTATGTAAGTATGCCCCAAAAATACCAATTATCCAAAGTCTCCTCTTTGATGGCACAGAACTTTACTCACATCTGATATAAGGCTGGGTGTAAAAGGACCATTGTTGCCTTGGTGTCTTTTGGCATCTGCTCCTTCAATAACTTTCTACTGTGCCTACTGTCATATTAGACCTCACTGATAGTCCAGGTGTCTGTGGATAATAAAGCAAAGAAATGTAATAGGAAAATCGGCAGTGTCTCTTCCCTCTAAAGACATCCTTCTAGGAGACTATTAAATGTGCAAAAACACTTACTGCTTTTTCAACAATAAGCCTAAATATCTGGGGTGTGACACAGAGCAAGTTGAAGAAACCGTACTAGAGTTTCTTAGATCAGCTAAATATAGGGGCTTTGCAAACACTTCTTAGAATTCTTCTTTCTAAATCAGTTTGAGAATTTTCTGCATTAGCTCTTCTTTTTAGTTTAATTGAAAGGTTTTATAATTTTCAGTATTCACTCTGAAAATTTGCTTGTAACACATAGCCCAAGAACAGAAAAATACTTTTTGACTTGTACATCTGAACAAACCTTCCAAGTTTGAATACTTGTAATGAAAGGTGAGTCACAAGCCAGGAGTTTTAGGAGTAAAGTTTTTGTTGCTGTTGTGGGTGGTTATTTGATAACACAATAAAAATAAAAATAGCAATAAGAATTGCTTTCAGATATTAAGGAAAACAGATTTACTGCCACGAAGATAATATACGAGTGTCTTCTGCTAATTAACCACTGATAGATTTGAGCAAGTTATTGAACACTCTGATGAATTTCTGAAGAGTCTAGGAAAAATACAATGCACAATTACTTAACTCTCAAATTAGTAGGGGAATGGTGCCTACATGCCTAGTAGAACAGGCATGAAACCAGCTCTATAAAGTTCCTGCTTAAAAAAATCTTTTAATGAGAGTCAATAAAGTAATCTATAATATATATGAGATTGATCTATTTAATATAATGGCCTTGCAATCTCTGTCAAACACCAAAGCAATAATGAAGATTTCAGGATATAATGTATGGAATCATCTTATGATTCACCAAGAATTAATGTCATATTTACTTACAGTAATGTAATCATAGGGTTGTTAAAGTTGGAAAAGATCTGTAAAGTCATCAAGTTCAACTGCCACATTTGTCACTAAATCATATCCCCAAATGCCACATCTATAGGTTGTATGAATATTTCCAGAGGTGGAGACCAGGCCAGTTCCCTGGGCAATCTGTTCCAATGCCCAATGACTGTTACAGTGTGCAAAGTTATACTGATATTGAATTTAAAACTTCCCTAGTTCAATTTGTTACCATTTCCTGTCATCCTGTCACTTCTTACCTGGGACAAGAGGCTGCATCTTCCCTCGTAGTTAATGAGAGTTGTAAGGTCACCCCATGCCTGTTTTTCTCCAGGCTGAACAAATCCAGCTGCCTCAGCTGCTGCTCATAAAATTTGTGCCCCAGATCCTTCCCCAGCTCCACTGTCCTCCACTGGAATCTTTTCAGCATCTTAATGTTTCTCTTGGTGAGGGACCCACAACCAAGCACAGCATTTGATGTACAACCTCACCAGGATATACAGGGATTTCATCTCTGGAGAAGCTTCAGGGCATAGCTTTCTACAAGACTCACCTCAAGATTTCATTCTGAACCACAATATGATTTGTTCAGCGGTCAGATCAGATTAGACTAAACAAAATTCAGTTACTGCATTTTACCGTGTCTAGTTTTATGATGACTCATACTAAAATTGATGCTTCATCCATTTTTTTAAATGCAAAAATCAAGAAGTTAATGATCTTCATTGAAAAACCTAATGTTTATCTTTAGCACTGCTTAACAGAAACTGTGCCATAATATCCCTTAGCAGGAGTTCTCAGGAGAGCTATTAGAAAAGGAACTACTCTTACAATGTTTATTATACTTCTTTTATCTCTTTATTTTCTAAGTGCTTCCCAGCTTTATGTATGAAGGCTGATTCCTGTAGTTTGCAGCAATAAACTTTCTTAAACTGATCACAGAATTTAGCATTTTACCAAGCTTTCAGAAAAAACAGCATTGCAGTATTTGATTTATATAATTTTGCATTATCAAGACAAAAAATGCTAACAATCACTGAAAAAATGGAAAACTTTATAATTTAAAATAGTATGTTTTTATTTTTTTTCTGATTTAATAAATAGGATCACTTTAGGTTTTTTTGAAGGATATTATTTCAGCAACATTCAATTTATTAATATTGTGTTTAATTTCTCCATTCTTCATTTCCTGATTGAATTTTTTGAGAACTAAATCATCTCCTGTGACAATACCATATTTTATAAAAGTGTTGCTCCTGTGTATGATAAAAACCCAGAAATATCTAAATCACACAAGGATCCTAAATTCTTTATGCAAAGTTTTTGTCTCTACCTTTAGATACCTACTCATGATTTTTCCTATATGTGAAAACTCCTGGCTATTCTTCTCAAAATTAGTCTCCAACTTAAGGCCTACCTACATAAAACCTATGGAAAATCTATGAAAAAAAATCTGTTATTAGCTATTACTGCTCTTTAGCCAGCCTCCCTTCTGTTTTCTGTGGACTCATTCAAATGTGATATTAATCATCTAGGTACCTTTGTGTCTGCAAAGGTAGACAGTTCGTTGCTGTAAATACATGTTAATGTCATTCTTGGTTGCTGACCTTTCAGTTGCCATGAAGATAAATAAAATGTCTGAAAACTTTTCTGTAGTCCTTTTATTATATCAACTGCACACCCACAATTATATCTTTAGTGCATATTTTTAGCATTACGAAGTGCATTGTAATTGTTAACAGCAATGTTTTACTGTGGAGTGACTTGACTTTATGAAAATAAACCAAAGGCAAATGTCAGTTTTACATGAAATGGAGATTGATGGTTTTGATGAGGAAGACATTGTAAAGCTTTTGTAGTTTTGTACTAAGTTGCAGTGAATTAGCTGGAATTCTATGCTTTGTGATTTGCATCATGAAAGATGAAATGTGACAGACATTCATACAATCCATCTTTGCTTGAGGTAGGTCTCTTCTGACCTATTCATACTTCTGGGCATATATCAGGCAAGTATATTTCACCATGTTCCTTGAAAATAATAGAACATTATACTAAACTTTACTTTTCTTTTGATTGCAAGGAAGCTTGTATACACAGAAATACTCATCCATTTGGGAGGGTCCTTCAAACACTGGGGCCTTGTACCTCACCAAGATCTCAAGTTTTTAATAGGATATTTTCAAAAGAAATTTGACCTCTATCCCATTATTTTCCTGATTGGGCATTTTTTTATATAAATTGTATTTTGGGGGGTTGGGGTGTTTTTGTTTTGTTTTCCTGTGTTTGTTTGTTTGTTTGTTTGTTGTAAAGTAGACATTTAGAGAGGTAAATATTACAGCTAAATTTTACTCTTATCAGTTCCAGATTTTATCAGAGACGTTCTCTTCACAAAAAGACCTGGTCCAAACTTAGCCTACAAATATATAATTAAACATAATGGGAATTTACTGAAGTTAATGGGAAAATTGAAATAAATAGGTAAGAATGAAGAAAAATGCTATGCAGTTCTTAATTGTAGAAGAGGAAATACAGGTACAATTAATCCCATTTATTGTTTTTGGTGTAAAGATGGCTCTGTTTCTACTTAACACAGTGACTTTTTCAATGTTAGTATTATTTTAAACTTACATCATTTTAATGAAAACCTTTATAGATTATCTGAAAATTTGTTGACAGTGTGCTTGATCCCTTCATCTATGTCATTAAGATATAAAATAATACTGGCCTTCCTGGGGAGCACCACTTATCAATGATGCTGCAGAGACACAGCCCAACCAACAATGCTGTATTTCTAAATGTAATTTTGTGGCTGGAATGACAGACTGAATAAGTTTTACATTTGTAACTTTTGTTTTTACATTTCTGTTACGGCTAAGTAAGGATTTATAAAAGTGAGGCCTTGTAAAATCATGGCCCAGGCCTGTTTCCTTGGGTAAGTAGAAAAGGACTATGGAAAAGAAACTAAGCTGAATTAGGAGTAGAAAAACAAGCTCTACAACCATCCTGTGTTCACATCATGGTGTATGGTGGTTGGTTGAATTACATTTGTTAAGTTTTAAAACTATGTAACTGATAAGCTGCTAACTGCTTTAAAAGGCTGGGTTTCGCAATAAACCAGCTCTCCTTTGTACTCTCCTGGGGATTCTGCATCACTGTGGACCCTCACCTCACACATTTCTATGTAACTATACAGTAATTTTCAATAATCTGCTTAACATTAGTCACTTACCCTTATTCTGCCCCAGAAGGAAGAGTGACTTTAAAGAGGAGATGTACACATACATGGTCACCTTACTGTTGGAGGGGAATGCAGAAGTAATATTGACCTTCTTATCAGTTTACCTATCAGCAAAAAACATTTTCAGACAAATATATTGATTAGATATTAATAGTTTTCTCAAAAGTCTATGTTCTTCCTTATGCATCAGACCTCTGAGAAATGTCATTTTCTAACCTGACAGAGCAGTTAGGTACTTTAATTTTCAACTATATGTAGTCTAGCTAAGCTAAAACTGAGGCTTATGGCTTCCCCATAATTTTTACAGGAAAAGTCATGAAATTCAGTGTTTTGAAAATGGTAGCACATCGGTAAATATATGTCAAAAGCCACAACTTAATGTCTTTTCTAAGCTTATAATACAGCCTTAAACCACTCATTTCCTCTTTTCCTTACAATGAAACTTCAGATTTGTAAGGTATGTTATGACGTATGGTCATGTCTTGCACAAATAAAACAATATATGACTACAGGAAAATGATTAGGAGGAAAAAGAAGCCATACACCAGCTGCAGTGGCTGATGTGTTCATATACATAGTAAATGTGGGGCAACATATGGCACAGGTTGTGCTGCTTTTATAATATGCAAAAGTATTTTATTCCCTAGCTCTTTTTCTCCTCCAAAACAAACTTCACAATCCAAAATTTAATGAACAGCATTACCTTTTTGCCATAAAGGAAATTTCTTGAATGGAAGTTTAAGTAAAACCGAAAAGCTGTAACAGTTGTTTATTGTTATAAAATAACTTGCTCAACTCCTCTAATTCAATGTGTCATAGGAATTGTGGTTAAATAACCATAGCTTATTTTGAAACATAAATTAATTATCCATTACAAGCATGCTATTGCTTATCTCTTTCAAAGTCTCATTAGTATGCAAATGACTCTAATTAGGTCACTGTCAGACAATATTTGTGTAGAGTCACTTTCCAAGGTTTTCTGTGATGATTTTGGTTCCTAAATATTCATAAACAGTGCACCTAAAATCAGCTTTACTTAATAGGGATCATTCTGAAAGTCTCATTAGTTCAGTGGAATTAATCTCAGATGGCAAAGAAGAAAAAAAAATATTTTCTTTTTTTTTCCAGAAGATGATATCTTCCAATTTCCACACACAGTATTAACAGATTAGAAAAAAAAGAGCATTATATTTTTAATAAGAATTAAAATTTTAAAGTCTTGTCATAAAAACTGGATATGTTGTCTTTGATCTCTTGCTTGCCTTGATAAAGAAGTGAAGACAAGAAATGGAAAACTTTGTAAGTCAGGAAGAAAGTCTGATGCATTGAAAAATAAGTACTGCAGACTGGAATTAACATGTGCAGTTGTAAAGATATACTTGTAAATATATACTTATTAATTGTTTTAATGTCTCTAATGTTTAGCATATGGAACTTGTATGACTTTTTAAAAATCATGTACAAAGAGAGGGAGAAGGAATAAAAAACATTCATGAATCAAAGAAAATTACCCCTAAAAAATAAAATTTTGAAAGTTAAAGCTTTGTGATTATACTTTGCAAAAATAGAAAGCAGACATTTTTCCTGTCCTTCAGGAAAGGGAGGAAAGAAAGCAAGGGGAAGAGAAAGAATTAATTTTTTGGGGGGGAGGTCAGTTTCTGGATATGCTATGATTTAGAATAAAGTAAAAACTAATTTAGAAAAAATTCAAATAAAAGAGAATTTTCCGCCACCTATATAATTTAATTTTAATGGTCTACATATGCACATCATCGCTTTTTTTGAACTGATGGAATGGATATCTTGATAGCAAAATTTTAATTTAAAAGAAGTAAGAAAATAAACTGATTTTGAATGGGGTTGAGTAAGTTTCTTCACAGCAGCTGGTGTGGGGCTGTGTTTTGGATTTGTGCTGAGCACAGGGTTGATATATAGAGATGTTTCTGTTATTGCTGAGCAGGGCTTGCACAGAGCCAAGGCCTTTTCTGCTGGGCTAGCCAGGAAGTTGGGGTGCAGGGGAGGTTGGGAGGAGGCACAGCCAGGACAGGTGACCCAGCTGACCACAGGGATGTTCCAGACCATGTGGCATCATGCTCAGTGTACAAAGAGAGAGACGAAGGAGGAAGTGAGGGGGCATTTGGAGTGATGGTGTTTGTCTTCCCAAGTCACCATTACATGTGATGGGGCCCAGCTCTGCTGGAGATGGCTGAGCATCTGCCTGCCCATGGGAAGCAGTGAATTCATTCCCTGTTTTTACTTGCTTGTGTGAGGCTTTTGCTTTCCCTATTAAACTGTCCTTATCTCAACCCTTTAGTTTTCTAGCTTTTATCCTTTCAAATCTCTCCTCGATCATACTGGTGGGGGAATGAGTGAGCAGCTGTGTGGAGCTTGGCTGCTGGCTGGGGTGAAACAACAACAACAACGAAAGAAATAATAACAGTAAATTGATTGCTACTATATGGAATTAAATTAAATAATTAAATATCTTAGATTAGTTCTCAAAATATTTTTGACTCAGGATCATACAGAAAAAAAATTCTTCTTCCTATAAAACATATGGACAATCTCTACATCCATGCAGAGTTCACAGCAGGATGAATTTCAGAGATAGAGAATTTGTATTGAAATAGGACAGTGCTATACTTCACTCATTTTTAAAAATAATTTGAAGAATGTAAAAATTACTTTTGATGCTAAGTGACATGGTAAAACAAAACATATAAAGTACCATTTGAAGGTGAATACTTCTTCCACAGAAAGTTGCAAAATTGTAAATGGAAGTTATTATTTGAAAGATCTTGCAGGATTAATGATAATATTTGTGATTTAGGTACTGCAGTAAGGAAATCACAAGCTAGTTCCAGTGGTGTCATAATTTGCATGATAATTTTTTTTTTCTCAGTAATTTAATTTTTTTTTTTTATATATTGGTAGATAAAGAAAGCCTTCAGCATCTTCCTGATAAGCAGCTGGGTGGTTTCAACCACCCTGAACAAACAGTTGTCATTCCTCACTTTCCATGTGCCTCACAGCTCATGCCAGAAGAGCTTTCATACAGAAAACCCAACCTAGCAGAAGCATCCTGCAGTTCAGATGGTTGCTAAAGCCAGGGGCTGACCAAACCCAAGAGTAAGGGTTGGAATGACAAGGGGTTCTTAAGAGAGGCAGTCTTTATCAGCATCATGCTCAGAGAAACACACATCAACAATTAGCTGTCTTATTAGGTGACATTAGGTGACATGTCAAATGTCACTTAACAGACCAGGTAAAAGTATGTGAGCTTTGAAATGTTTCATAACATGACAGGAAGTCCTGGAAGTCATTATTTACTATTCCACTCTGAGGTCTACTGTAGATTGTTAAGCACAGTGAACATGTTCTGCATAGCTTGTTCACAGTCCTGTAGCTGTTAAGGGTCATCTCTCTCTCTCTGTCTCTCTCTTACCTAAATACATTTTGGTGTCCCTCTAGGAGATGGATCTGCCCCTCTGAAAATAACCAGCCTTTAGACAGCTGAGAATTGAGCAACACTGCATTAGTGCCTCATCACTAGAAGAAATAGAGCTTGGACACTGTGAATGAACATTCTGTCATTGAAGTCAGCATCCCAAAGGGAAAAACTTAGAGGATTAACACAGAAAGGAATTTAATCTTAAAACCCTTCTTGAAATCCCACATCAGCTCCCAGAAAACACAATGAAAGGTGGGGGCAAAGAAACTATGAAGGAAGTGTAGACAACAGAACTACTTTATTTCACTGCTGGATTTTTTTTGTTTTCTTAATTTTTTTAAACTATACTTTGACCTTTTTTTATTCTTATGCCCGAAAAGCGCTTACTTTTTTAGTATATTACAGGTTCATGGTCTCTGGGAACCAACAGCCCTTAATGATGTGTAGCATTTAGAAGCATTTGTGTGATATTTCTACAACATGCATAGCCAGCATTTCTCCATAAAGAGAAAAAAATTACTTCGGGTTCCGTTTGGTCAATTTCTTAGACACTTTTGAATTTGTCCATCTGGGAAAGATATTGCAACTATTTTTCTAGTGTCAGTGTTTTTACATGTGAAAGGCATACACAATTTAATAGGTGTCCTGTTACTTCTTATATTAACACAAATTATATTTGAGATGGGGGGGTCTCCTAGTAATTATTATCATTCAATATTTTATGCTCTTTTCACATTCTCCTTCCTTGAAATTCTGCTTGGATTATGTGATTTGCTTTCTGTTTCCAAATTTTCCTGGAGAGATATTTTAGAAGTCCTAAAATCTTTTAATCTCATTTAGGCAAAAAATGTGGAAGTTAGCAGACAACTGCATCTTGGAAAGATATTAGAAATCTTTGCCTCATCCTAGGCTTCATAGAAGAACTCATCTTAAATTAGAACAGATTTGACCTATATTTTCTTTTCCCAATATGACATCTATTTTAGACTGTGTTCCAGTCTAAACAGTCTAACTATTATTGTGGGAATGAGCAGTCATCTATCTAGCTGCCTATATTTAGGACAAAAATGGGATTTGGAAAGATTATTAATCATTATTATAAATACAAGCAATTAAGTTGTGAGATTTTCAATGTTAGACAACACCCCATTTTGGCATGGCATGGAACTATGAAGTATTTCTGTCTATCATCTGAATGAAATGACTCTATAACCAGAAATCTCATTCCATACTTCCAGTATTGATTGCAGAAATAAATTTTTATGCCTGAACTGCCTTCCTGTCTTTCATTCTTTCTTTTCCCCTGTCATTCCTCCTCCCTGCCATCTTCTTTCCTTCTTGAGGTACTTACACAGAACATACTATTTCTAGACTGGGACTTGTGAAAAAACTTTAGGAATGTTGAAATGCTTTCCAGTTCTCCCTAAATGACATTTTATGCAACATTCTCATATACTAAATAAGTAGTTTGAAGACATAGTCCAATGCCTACTGAATTGTACATTTTCAAACTCAGCATCTTAGATGCTGAGTTTGAAAGGTTCAGGATTCTCACCTACTTTCTCAGATATTTTGGTGGTACTTGGCATTGTAATATTATTTCTCTTAGAAGTGGTGATATTGTGTATGTTATTATTTATTAATTGTATGCTAGCTGACTATATTGCAAATTAATTTTTAGATTTTTTTTTACATAAAAATTTCTTCTATATGAGAATTCTATAAGAAGTCACAGAGCCACTTAAGTTTATTTCCATCACATTTATTCATATAATTTCAACATTTAATTAGAATGCATTTCCTTACATTGCTAATGTTAAATCAGGGCATAGAGTGACTCACCTTACATTTCACTTGGAAAATGCTCCTGAAAGAAAGAAGGAGAGGACAGAGAAAGAAGAATATATAAGTAGAAATAAGTAACTGCAATTAAAGGTGTAGCAAATTCTTTGCAAAATCTGTGATTCTAATCAGAAGATCTGTGATTCTGATTTAGATATTAAGAAATTATAAAAAAAAAAGGAAATTCACTTTTCTTTCCTTTCCTTTCCTTTCCTTTCCTTTCCTTTCCTTTCCTTTCCTTTCCTTTCCTTTCCTTTCCTTTCCTTTCCTTTCCTTTCCTTTCCTTTCCTTTCCTTTCCTTTCCTTTCCTTTCCTTTCCTTTCCTTTCCTTTTCCTTTCCTTTCCTTTCCTTTCCTTTCCTTTCCTTTCCCTTTCCTTTCCTTTCCTTTCCTTTTTCCTTTCCTTTCCTTTTCCTTTCCTTTCCTTTCCTTTCCTTTCCTTTCCTTTCCTTTCCTTTCCTTTCCTTTTCCTTTCCTTTCCTTTCCTTTCCTTTCCTTTCCTTTCCTTTCCTTTCCTTTCCTTTCCTTCTTTCTTTTTTTTTTTTCTTTTTTCTTTTCTTTTCTTTTCTTTGATGTCTGGGTTTTGTACTTTTTTAGGAAAATATTAAACTAATAAGCAGAATGCAAGCCCTTTATATTGAGAGTAAAATAAATTTTCATGCTCATAATACAGGATGGATCCAACCTCAGGAAAGACTAGGGTGATGTTCTCCCTCTTCATTCCTGGAGCTCCTCTGTCTCTGCTTCTTGCATATTTTTCTGTCACTTTTTTCTCACCACAGTCTCTAAAGAGCTGCAGTGCAACTCTTTATTTACTGTGTCTGGACCAAAAAAATCCCCTACATTTCAGGGCATAAAGGACAGTTTTCTGGTCAAGAAATCCCCAGAGGATATTACTTCTAATAATAGAAATATATTCTTAGTTATTTTTTGTATTATGCAGTAAATAATCCATATATTCATTTTTTACAAATTTAATTTAGTTTAAAATAATCAAGATTTATTCAACATAACCAATGTAAAGACTTCTATGCAGATATAGACTGGGTTTTACTTTTGATACAAGATTTCTCATTCCCCTAAAATTTAATTGCAAAAACATTTTCATCCCTGCAACTAATTGACTTATCTGTTCCAACTGCCCTACTTGTTCTTTCATAAATGAATGAATAAATGGATCTTCCCACTTTCCCTCTCTCTGCAAACTACAACCCCATATACTTTCCTGCCTATTTTGTGCTAGATAATGAACTCAGCATGAGTTGTCAACAGGCTTTTGAATTGCTCCATTGTTCACACATGTTATGCAGATCCTACGTGTCAATATGAGGCATTGCTCACATTAACTTGCTGCCTGTCCATTAAATGTTTAGCTCAGACTTGTTGCTCAGCCAAAGCCAGGGTTAGGCTCACCTTATATGAGCAAGAGGAGAAAAAATGAGGAGTTATGCACCATTTCACATTCAGGAAAGGTTCTTACCAATACAAATTAACTCATCGCAAAGATCTTTGTTGTTGAGAAAAATATATGCCCAGGTAGGTATTAATATCTGGAAAACATCCCTGTGAATATGAAAAACAGTGGGAATTTTTTGAGTGGCAATAATAGTGGCAACATTTTGTATATATTAGTCATAGAAATATTTTTGCAGTTTTTGTAAGAAATTTTTTTGTCATCTTAGTTGTTTTATACTTAAATTCATTTTGAAAGAAAACATGTTCCTTTCTAAAATTGCTACTATATGTGTAGTATGAGAGTGTGATGAGGTCCACAAGCACACAATAAAGACTACCTAATTTTTTAATATAATTTGCACCTAAATTTTAGTTACCTCTTGAAAGTCTGATTCCTTGCACTTACTTGCTTGTCAGTGGAAGCCACACAAAGCTTTCAGCACCAGACAGTGTCTGTAAATTAGATCTTTCTTCATGAGAGTTAGGTTAGAAGCATTTTGGTTTGGCTTGCTCTGATTACCTATCACAAAATCGTGGCTCGTGTCCAATATTCAATATCAAGCCTGCTCTCTTCAGCAGCAAAAAGAGCCCAAAAGCTCCACTGGGTTTGGTTTGGAGGACTGCTCTTCATTCTCTTCCTTTCTCTGCCTAGCTTGCATTCCAAAACACTTTCCAAAAAAGACGTTTTGAGGATGTTATGAAAGAGAAAGAGAAAATCCCTTTTCAAAGGACATATTTTAGTTGATAATGGAGAGTTAGCATATACAAGAGCTAAACAAAACAAGACACAATAATCACATTCTTTTAGTGTGCAATATTTCATAAAATGAGGACTAGGAAAAAATAAAACCTAATATTTTAGACTACCCAGGGATTTGTTTTTATGCTGATTTATTTTACTTTTGTGTATGATACTAAATGCTTTAACATTATAGTAATGTTTTGAGCTTCATGGAGTCTCAAAGAGAACTATTAAAATCTGTTAAAATTAGAGATATTTTTTCAGTACATAAAAATGTCACAAATTAAAGTTCATTATCTAGTCCTCTAGGACTAGAAGTCAGAACTAACTCCTGTTTGAAAAATATTTTTCCTTCTACAGTGAAATTGCTCCCCATGAGTGGGAAAATCTAAAATGTCTTTTGAATATACTGTACCCATATTTTTATATGATATTTGAAACAAACAAACAATAGTAAAATATCTTATATTCATGTTAAACACCAAAATAAATTACAGATTAGAGTGATTTGCTTCTGTATAAAGTATCATGAAACTCCACCTTTTAAATTTGTTGTCGTTTCATGATTATACCAGTGTAGAAATCAGCACTAATGTCTGAACAGGAGAGTTTAGGACGTAATCAAGATTTTCTGGAAGTCAATAAATTTTATTTTGGAGAAAAGAAGATAGATATTTCATAACTAAAACACTACTTAGAAAAAAAGTCCTGTTGGAAATGGCCTTCTGATACTAAAAGAAAAGAACAAAGTAAATTATGGATGTAAAGGGATGTAAAATCAAATTATTCAAAATAAGAAAAGTAATTTGATAAAACTAAATGTTAGATAAAATAAATTGAGGATAAACTCTATTTCCCTAAGGAATAAAATTTCAGTGATAACTTGTGAACACATGCAAATTAAGTGTACATGGTAGGAATATCTAAATTATTGATTAATTCTTCAATAGCAGTAAAATAAATTAGTGATTTATTAGAAATTTTCCATCACTCATTTTTATACTATGAAAAGTCACTTAAGTAATGGAACCATTTTGCATTGTGAAATAATCTTTACCTGCATTTTTCAGTGATTACTGGGGGAAACAGACTTTGCAGTGTGTTAGGAGGGCTGATGGCACATGTATGTGGTAGTCATACTCATCTCACCAAAAGAATATTAAATATCAGAACTCATGTTACGTCTGACTGTCTTTTCCATTCTTCCACTTCACATCCTGCTTTTTGGGGCTGTCTTGATATTTCTGAAGGCTTTGTGTTGAAAATGTGGTTTCCTACTCTTTGTTTCTTGCTCTTTTTCAATTCAGCAGGGCTTTGGAAGGTGGCCCTCCCACTCAACACGGGAACTGAACTATCTGGCTGACAAAAGACAAAGACTTTTGATCTCTAACAGAAAGCACTGAATCTGTATAATCAATCAAAACCAAAGTACCAACAAAAATAGAAGTACCGTTGTAGACTTAAATATTAACCATTAGTTATGCAGCAATAATAATATTCATAGATGACAAAAGAACAGCAAATACAGGATTTCATAAAAATAAGAGAATGAAACCAGCATTCAAATTCAATAATCCAGAATACTCAGAGAAACACAGAATTTGGTTTAGTTGGAAGGGCCCTTAAAGAATGTGTTGTTCAAAAGCCCTTGCCATGGCCAGGGACACCTTCCACAATGATCCATGATTAATTAAAAGATATATTAAAAAGTAATCTATACTACATTCCATAAAAGTTTGTTATGGGATGGTTTTAAAATTCTTGTATTGTAAATAAAATTTATATTTTTAAAATTTTAAATAGAATAATGGGAGGAAACTAGTTTTAATAAGTTTACATTTTGGGACAGATTTCTTTCTGAAGAAAGAGTAGAAGTTTTGTGTAAATAGATCTTGTTTTAAGAGATACATATTATTAAGATACATGTTTTTGAGTAAGGAAAGTACTAGAGGTAGGTAGTCTTCATGTAATTAATGAAACTTCTAGGCTTCATGTGTGTAGCCACAGATATTTGATATGTAATTTAGAATGTGAATATATACAGATATTTATGAGGAAACATATGCTGGTCAGAGGAGTTGCTAACTCAGAAAAAAATTTCTACATATCTATTTTTCTCACTTTCTATGTTTTGTATAATTTTTTTTCCCCCAATAATTTCACAAGCTATCTTAACTGTATACTTCCAATTTCATAATATTTTAATTGACAACTTATTGATAATTTCAGTATTCTACACTGATTGTATAAGTTGTTTTTTAAGTTGAAGGAAGGAATACCCAATTAATTAGTTACTGCATTTCTTCAATAAAAGTTTATTGCTCTTTTGGTTGAGAAAGCAGATTCAGGGAATCAAATCTCTCACTCCCTCACAGTGTATATGTAGATGTGGGGACCATCTGCACACTATGTCTGCTCTATTTTTTAGTGGTAAATCCTACTTCTGCTGTCACAGAATTCTCTAGGAGTTTAATGGACCACATTAAGGAGGAGAAAAGTTGCTTTATTTCAATAGCAACTATTATTCATGAATTATCTGCAAGTACTTGGGTTTTCTGAAATGCTTCATTTGTCATTACTTTTCACAAATATTGTCCATGGGCTCTCCTGAAGTCTGTTTGCAATTATTTTGCTATCCATTAAGCTTTACTAGACTCTTTAGGTTTATACTTTACCTGTGCAAATCTGCAAAATACTTTTCTTACCCCATGACTTCTGTAAAGGAGTTCAGAGATGTTGTATTTCATCCTTTGACAAGTATTTATATTCTACTCATGCAAATAGATACAGAAAGTTGTGTGGAAGTTTTAAAGAAAATTTATGAAAGCCTGAGAAACATAACCATTTCAGTGAATCAGCTGATGGTTGGCTGGTTTTAAAGGTGACTCTACATATTTATTGCAAATTTTACAGACCCAGAATATAAACTATCAACCCAATGTATAAACATGATAAATCTTTCCACTTGAACATATGTCTCTCACCACAACTATATGGTTAGCTAAAGTGGTGGTACCTCCTTCCTGTGACAAAGTAATCAGAGCTGAACTAATTTAAACAATTTTGACCTTGAAAAATATAAAGCTCATTTATTCTAAGGAGTGAATGAAACACATTTAGTTTAAGTTAGTTGACAGATGCATATAGATTATCTTCAGAGGCAGAAATCCTGGCTGTGCTGAAGTCAATGCAAAATTCAGTGACTTCAGTGGAACCAGGATTTTGTCCAAAGTGTTGTAACAATTGGTCTAGTGACACCCAGCTCTGTGATGCCTGTGAAGATTTGGAGTATGTTTGATTTCAGATGCCCTTGTAGCACCACAGATAATCTGTCATCTACTCTGTTAACATTCCTTTGATAGTTTCTACAGAAATCATTGTAAAGGGTAACAAATTAGACACCTTTTTTCTCCAAGATGCATTTGTCCTTCCTTGTCTCAAAAGAACTAAAAAGTGTTCCAGCACCATGGAAAATGAAAGGGAGATATGATTCAGTTTTCCTTGTCAACCTACAATTTTTACTGATGGGCATATTGTCCTGGGGTTTCTTTCATGTATGATGTAAGAGCAAAATATATTTTAGCAGTAATTTCTAGCTAAGAACAAGATTCTGCCATGTCTGACATCCAACCAGCCATGAAGAGAGCTAAATACAGTGGCTGCCCTGGAGAGAATCCAGCAGCCACCCCACATGAGAGCAGTATATAACAGATGGGACTAGGATGACTGATTTAATTAGAATATTTTAATAGAAGAATGGAGAAACATTACACAGCTCTATCAGTTAGTGAAAAACTCCATTAAATTCCCCAAATTAATTGTTCCACAGGGAGAATACGTCAAATAAAGCATGTCTCACTGTAATCTCTCTCTTTTTCTCCCCTCTTTCTCTCTCTCCACCTCCCCATCCCCCACATGTTTTTGGTGGGGATTTTTTGGCTTATTTGGGGAAATTCCAGCTGATTATCATGGAAATGAATCTTCTACTTATGACGCACCTAAAACTCTAGAGGAGAAATAAGTATTTGGATGTACTTAAACATTTATCTAGATCTATTAAATAAAACGCTGAATGGCTTATCTTAATATTTCTGATACTTTCTGTTCTAAATTTGAATTTTTTATTGTAGAAGTATCTTTCCCAATCATAACATCAGGAAAAAAAATCTTACATTTCAGATATGATGTGACATTTGTCCAAAAGAAAATTAATTTGGGTTTTTTTGGGGAGTTGATTTTTTTTAGTTAATAGAAAAAGGTAATACCATGTATTTTAGTGCCTATTAGGATCATAAGAATTAAAATAATGGATTTATTTTTTACTTTTTTTCTGAAAAAATTCTAAAATAATTTAATATAAATCCTTTCAAATCTCCAAGTAACATCTCATTATATTGCCCCAGGAGAGAGAATTCTTTAAGCTGTCTTTCCAGTTCTTAATAGAATCCGTATTAAATAATTTTACCCAGATGAAAATTTCATTTGGGTGTTTGAAAAATAGTTATATAGTAGGAAATAAAGCAAGTCTACTGATCCTAATGAAAGAATGGCATACCATAAAGCTTAGCAACACAATGCTTAATGATAATTCAGCTGTTGGAATAATGAAATCTATATCAATTTAGCATGACAGAATCTCCTATTCAGTAATTGTTCAAATGCTAAGAAGAACAAATAGTCTAGCTAAGAGCACAAGAGCAGAATCTCAGTATTATTTTACAAGACCTTCCTATTAAATCAAATTATAAAGGGTCAGTAACCACTTTAGAGAACATTTTAAAAAGACAAACAGAATACTTAATAATAATCATCATTATTGTCCAAAGAGGGGACATGGTATTTTTATTTAAAGAAAAAGTTTACTTGCTGAAAATGATTACTTACCACAGGTCATATTTTTATCTTTCCTATTGAAAATGAGGATGTTACATTACTTGTATGTCAAATTTAGCAAATCAAGGTTTTTTAAAGAAAATAACTGAGTGTGGGCTTTTTGCATACTATACACAGTCATTTTAATTTTTATTATGATTTCATTGTTTCAGATTGGGTTTTTCTTTTTTTATTTTATTGGAAGATTTTTATATTTAATTCCACACTCTTGTACCTTTTTAATCTGCATTACTCTTAGTCTTCAAGAATGGTACTTAACAAAAGCACACATAGTCATTCCCCATTGAGAAGTAGCTCATAACTGACCTTGAATTTGATTTTTCTATAGAATACTTGGAAGGGTACTTATTACAAATTAAAAAATCCACCCCAAAATTAAAAACAAAAATAAGGAAAATTCCTATCATGTGGCCTGTACGTTTGAGCTCCTACATTTTTCAGTGTGATGTGTACTAGTTTACTAGTTTACTTTGTCTTCTCTTCTGTTGTTGCTATTTCAGCAGGAATCTTGATCTGAATCCTGCAAACCTTAAAACCATCACATTCTGACCTTGAGAGTGTCCTAATAAAGAAATTATTGCAACATGGAGAATACAATTATGGCACAATTGATGCCTCAGTCAAAACAACCATTCAGGTTAGAACTCCCAGCATCGTAGGCATCACTAAATCCAAGTTGTTCTTGCATTCTTGGAGTTGTAGGAAATAATTGTCTTAATTATGTATGAGTAACTCCATGTTCTGGCTTTTCTTGGATGTACACAAGCTCAGTAACACAGCTTTGGTTGCAATGAGATTGCTTGTCAAATTTGGTAAAGCAACTGAACTTGGGTCCTTTACACTTTCTGGGGTATATTGTTCTTCTCAGGAAAGATAATTTGCTCTTCATATGTGTATGACTTTAGAATTAATCCATTGCTGCCTGCCTGTTACTGGACTTGGAAAGACAACACTGCTCACAGCTCAAGGAGAATAGGAGGAAACCTGAATGTTAAGTGTAAGATAAATGAGTTGACCTTCAGAAAAGTTGGTACTGATTGTTATTGAGATCAAGTAAAATGGGCTTAAGAAAAACTGTCAACATACAGTTGGTGAGAAATGATATCATGAAAGGTTACATTGGTTAACTAGTCAACATCTTGCTTGGAGTTAATTTCTGATTACTACTTCAACATTGTCTTTTCTTATAGTATATATAAATCTGAATAGTACAGAATAATCAATGAAATACATATTTCATCAGAAATTTGAAACTACAGAAAATATGCTATTAAGACAAGGCATATGAAGACTTCTACAAACTCTTAAACCAGCTATTGTGTAGATTATTTTCCTTCACTGCATTTCCATCACTTAGAAACCTCAAACTTTGGAATTAAAAAAAAAAAAAAAAAAAAAAGTAAAAGAGGAAGAAGTTTTTTGTTTTTTTTGATTTGGTTCGGTTTAGTTTGGTTTAGTTTGGTTTGGTTTGGTTTGGTTTGGTTTGGTTTGGTTTGGTTTGGTTTGGTTTGGAGGGCTTTAATATCTCTAGAGAATAACTAGGGTCACAGCTGTGATTACAGATTTTGGGAATGTATTTATATGCTTAAAATCATGTATATATAATGAAAAATAATATTATCTTTTAGAATTCAAAATTAAAGTAAAATTTCATTTAACTGTGGAAATTTGAGAACTGAAACAATAAATACTTTATGAAACAGAAATGGAGATTGGGGTTTTCTTTTAACTGCTAACAATCGGTTGTCATTTCTGTGATTTTTCAATTATTGTTCTTATTCTGGTTAACAAAAACAAGAAGAACTATAAAAAAAAAAAAATAGAATTTTGCTCAAATTTTACAAAAATACCTGTTATTTTTGAAATGAAAAGGCAAGTTTTTCATGCCTAGAATTATCTTTATATGGAATATATACATGAACTCACACTAAATACTTCAACTATATTTTTAAATACAAAAATCAGTCACAAGTAAGCAGGAACATATGTTGGATGGGACTTTCAAAACATTAAATGCTGAAATTTGTTATTTGATATTAGCACAGGATCACAGGATTATTCACATGTGAAGGGACTCTGAGATGTCCTCAGTCCAAACTTGTGTACAAACAGGATGAGCTGTGAGATCAAACCAGGTTCTTCAGGGATTTTTTGAAACATATAATGAGAAACTCTGAGAATGAAGACTGCTCAACCTCCCTTAGGCAAATCTGTCTCACTGTCTTTTCTCACTGTGGTAAAACTCACTTCACACCATGTCCACTGTCTTTTCTTGTCCCACTTGCCCCAGTTCACACTGCTCTGTGAGAAGCACAGATCTGCTCTCCTTTTTCACCTCTTAGATATTCCTGAAGCCATTTCTGTTCCTGGTGGGACAAGTTGCTCTTTCCCAATCTTTTCTCATGGATCTCAGAACAATTTTCTCTGGCTATCTTAAGAAGATAAAATTTCTTAAGGGAAAAAACCTCTTAATAAAAAGGTTGATTCAAAAATTTAACATTACCTTGACCAATATATAAATGGTAAGATTTCCTGTGAGGCAGCCTGTTTAGACTGATCAAAGTTTTGAATAAGATATATAAATTTAGCAAAATGTATTCTAAACCTCTCTTAGTATAAGATGATCTATGACCAGGGAAAAGGGAGAACTGTTTTTAATCTTACAGGTGGCTGTCCCAAAACCAGGATATACTGTTACTGCATCTTACTCCATACCCAACTTCCCATGGAGGTGATGTTTAGACATTTATTAAACTTAAACCAGGCTATTTATTTTTCTCCATTATTTAAATTTTTGTAGCAAGCAAAAAATATATGGAGGCTTACTTAAGTATGTTATACCTGAGTAACAGTGAAAATAATTACCAGAAGCTCTGAGAGAATATTAACTGGTTCACTCCTATTTTCAGTCATCTCCTTACTGCTATACACAATTTTTGAGGAAAATAGATGACAGCCTGATTTCTCACATTTGGCAGTTGGATGGCTCATAGCTTTGTTCATGGCTTCTATGCCATACAGAAAAATAATTTGGTGAAGACCTGTTCCTATATTATGGAATTTGCTTAATGTCATATTGAAAAATCCTTTTTTTGCTTTTTTTTTTGAGATTGATTGCTGGTTTATGCACACTCCTTCTTAACTGGCAGTAAATTCACTGGGAGGATATGTCTAAGTGTGTTTAGTCTGAGGCACTGGAAGAAGTTCAAGACCACATTATCATATAAAAATCTTTCCTTGTCTTCTATTAATCAAAAGACAAATTTCTCAGTAATGCTTGGCAACAGGAAACACACACATTAGACAGTAACTCTCTATCTTTCTTAATTTCTTTGTTAATATAAATTTTTAATCCACCAGACACGTTTTTCTAAGACTGATCACTACATATATCTATACATAGAAAAATACATTCAAGAAATATTGTATTTTCAAGAAATATTGTATACTCAAAAAATATTCAAGAAAAGCATAATTTTTTCTTCAGTTGTATAACACAAATTCTATTCCATTTCATGTTTTATACATTGCATTGTATAATATCTCAAAATCTAATTTATGAACACTTTAATGCTCAGCTTCCATTTCCAAATCTCTTCAAAATAAATGACAATTGTTTGCCTCTTCATGAGAGGGTCAGACAATTCAAAATAGGAAAATCTATATAGTGACCTAGTTGAAAGTTTAAACTTTTCAAGGGTCATAATGCATAGTGTGGTCACGGCTGTAGAAGTCCAGAGAAGAAAGGGTTTATTGTGTCTGTGTAGACCTTGAAGTACTTGCATACTTATAAGTAGGGAATGCAGAATCATTATAATTAATTTATCTGGTGATATATAATTTAGCCTTTGTTCTCATTTTGAATTATTCATGAGCCCTGACAATTTTGAAAAACAAAAAATTGTTTATTTGTAACTTTGCTAATTTTAACCTAGAGTTTGTTCAGTTACTGGTAGCTGTATTTTCTTATGAAGTGGGAAAATAACTGTAGAAAAACTTCCCCAATGTATTTTATTATTACTTTCTCCTAATATAAAAAGATTTATTTTGAGAGTGATTTTACATTGTCAGAGCTGTTCAATGAGAATGGAATTATTAACTGACAGTGACAATTTTGTCATCAAACCATACAGGGCCTTTCAAATCCCTAGAAGGAGCAGCTACCTTCATTATTAAGTATTTTAAATCACAAAAGTGACTTTATACAATTAATGGAGAACATATTGCCTATAGTGCACAGATTAAACATTCCTGAACACCTGTTGTATTTCTTATTTGCACTGTGATATTCTGCAGTGATGGCTTCTGAAGCCTTTTTTTCTTGGTCCACAGAATTAATAACATTAAACAGTAATAGTTTAAAAGTGGCATGTATTTGAAAATCAGATATAATTTAGTGCTGGTTTACGAGCTATTTCTGATTAGAGCTCTTATTTATTCCATCAGAATACAATGCACAAAATGTAAATGCTTGAAAAGGTGTGAATTTATGGTTTTATGGAGTTTTTTGTTTTATTTTTAAATTTTATATCTCAGCTTACACACCTATTCAGCAACATACAAAAGTCTGGATTTAAAACTAAATATTTGATAAATCTCACTCAAATCAATCCCAAATTTTCTGTGCTTTTTCACTAATTATACCTTAGACCTCAAAGCAGTTATGTCAGCTTGACAAGCACTGTGTGACATTATAAGCTGCTAAAATTACTGTAAAACATTTCATTTAAAAATAAGCATTCTCATGATGGATAAAATTGCATCCCTGAGCTTTCTCATTTGAATGTTCAGGTAAGTGATGTGAATAGTGAATTAACAATGTTTGGCAGTGTTACAAATTGCTAAAGATGGTTTAATAAAGCAAGTCTACTCACAGAAGACGTGGGCAGTACTAAAAGACTAGGCAAAAAATCTGGATGAAATTTAAGGCTGACAAAACCAAAACAATCTACACATGGAAGCACACTTATAATGATCATTTCTTACATTAGTTATTGCTGCTCTGAAAAGGATTCTTAACAACACTGTGAATACAAGAAGCAGTATAACATGTTACAATTTATCAGGGGAGCAGTAGAAAACAAAGTAGGAACTTGATTATTCCAACAATCGACTGTGCATTTGTCTTGGAGAAATTGGGGAAACCAAGAGTGTGAGCTACTGGAACAGGCAATGACCATCCAGAGCTTGAGTGTTCTTCTGTCCCTCCTCCTATAAGTAGAAGTACAGATGTAGATGTATTCCTAGCAGCAGGATTATGGTCTAAAAGTTTGAAGTTGGATATGAAGGAATATGTCAACCAAAATTGCATGTCATTTAGATTAACTTCTAGAGGACAGTTCTGAAAGTATATAGGTTTTAGTTAAAATTTTTTTCAGGGAAAGTACCTTTTTTTTTAAGTATCAGAGATATTTGCAGATTCCAGTTTGAACAAAGAGCTCTTTTGACTGATCTTTTGGGACAGAAAGTCCTTTTGCATAAATGTATTTCTTTGAAAAACAGGTTGGAAGGACACATGAGCAGTCTACCAGGGATGGGATCAGTCAGACTGGTTTGGATGTATTTCCAGTGATTTTAGGGGCTTTGTTTTGTATCAGAAGCAGACAAAAGTGATGGACTAAGAACAAAAGCATCCAAACTTTTTCTGTTCTCATGGGTCAGTCAAAGAGAAGTCTTAGGATTGTAACAGGCAAAAAAGCAAAAACATTTGGTGTGTGCTCTAACCTTTCTTTGATAGTCAGGCTGGTGAAAGCCACTTTTTGTGACATTCAAGGCCCACAATAGAGCCTGTGGAACAGTGGCATTCCCCAGGTGGTATGTGGGATAGATGTCTTCAGTACCAAAAGCAGAGAAGTAGACATGTTCAGTTCTCCTTCAGAGAACTTTTCCACCAGTGTCTGAGTCAATCCTTAAAGCTTGCTGTAATTTAGTGTTGTAATGTTATGCAGGGGAACATCAAAATGATCTTGTAATTTGGTGGATTTTTTTTCTTCCCTTATGTAACAGTGTTTTCTCTCAATTTTTGGTTTGTTTCCAAATTAATTTTTCAGTGTATTCATTATATTTTATTAGTGTTTCAACTAATGAAAAAGAGAGAAATAGACAAGTCTTCCAGCAGTTATAAAAGCTTAATTAGACATGGTGCTGATACATAGAGAACAGCATTATGGGGATTTATGTTTTACTTGGTATTTTGCTCTAGAGGCAGGGTGTTCTGAAAGCAGGTAAGTTTCACAAGAAAGCACTGTGCAAGAATCACACTGGAAGAAGGCTAAAGTGCACTGGCATTTTCTTTCATATTTCTAATCTGGAGTCTTTTTTCTTTTTTTTTTTTTTTTTTTTTTTTTTTTTTTTTTTTTTTTTATTTTTTTTAATTCCAGACAGTCCGTGAGATTATTTGTTGGTCAAGTAATTGCAGAATATTGCAAACATCACTTTCTGGGTTTTGCTGAACATGAATGATTTTGTCTGTTTTACTTTAGTGTATTAAGAATGAGCAATAAAGTTGCAAATAGAACAGCAGAGTATATTTCAAATTAAGAACAGATTGAGGACTCTGACTGCTTTTTCAGAATGAGAGATCTTTTTTTCTGTGGGTTTCTTTTTGTCCAGTTGATTACTTTTTTTGAAATATGTTGCTAAATTCTAAACATCTATTTCTTTTGTAGCAACTCATTACCTTTCCAGTGTTCCAACTATGAAATTTATTTTCCAATTTGCTAATTTTGAGGTTTTTAATGGAAACTTTGGTAGCACCCAAGGAGAACCATTGAAACCAATTCTATGTCTTATATTCTACCTAACTGAAAGATTTGGGCATTCACTGCAATTAAAAAAAACCCAAAAAAACCAAAAAACCAAAAAACCAAAACCTAATTACAAGTGAATAAATCTTTAGTTTATTCAGGTCTTTGCTTCTCAGCTGGACTGGAACTGCTTCCAGCAAAAATACCACAAATTTGGGAATATTTAATTAGTTTCTTAGATCAATCACATATCTAAAAGTTAATTTATCTGTTTAAAAAAATTGCAGTTTTGTCCTCATATGTCTCCTCTGTTTTTTTGCTTCTATTTTTTCAAATTTTTATTCCTTCATGATGATCAGTGTATAATTTTATTTACTGTTTGAAAGACATATGTTGTGTGAGCAACAATTGCTTAGATTTCAGATACTTTCTGCAGTAATTTTTAACTGATCTGTGAAATTTTTGCTGCATTAAATTTCTTTGCAGCTTAATAAAAATTCAATTTCTATCCAGAATAAAAAAATTGCCCCCACTGTACAACTAATAATTTTATAGACAATTGATATCTGCTTACAAGGAATAATCCAAGCTCACCCTTCATACCAGTTACAAGTTACCTCAATTCTGCAAGAGCAGAGGTCAAGATCCTTTCTAGACCGGAGTTAGCAGAATGCATCTCCCATTGTGTACAGTAATAATTCAGGGCAGGCTGGTCCAAAGCACAGGAAATCTGGTTCATAAATTGAACAAGAAAGTCTGTTAATAGAAAAAATACCAGAACTGGAAGACAATGGGAAATGTCAGGGATTGACTAACAGCTCCTATAAAGCATCTTTGAGTTTTCAGAGAACACTTAATCCCTGGTTTTAACTAAATACACAAATCTGCCAAAACTGCCAGCTCACAAGTTTAAATATAGGGTATAATCATATAAATATAAAAAATATTTTTGACAGATTAAAATGTGCACATAATGTCCATTTGGCTATAAAAATAAACATTTTTTGAGTTTTTTAGTTATTTCTTAAATTGATATAATTGCTTGTTCAATTTCATATTTTAGGTATCTTAATAGCATAGTAAACCATGTTTTCTAGTCCTATGCATTATCACTGTTATCATATGTATTAACTTGCCTGAATTACAGAATCATCTGAATATTTCACAAGAAAAAAATCTTACAGATTCTCAATTTCCTGTATAAAGGCAGAATGAAAACTATCAGGAAACTTTAAATGTGGAAGTACATGTTAGCTGTTTAAAAAAACTCTCAGACCATCTAAACAGAAGTCCCACTGAGATTTCAATAACAGTCTTCTCTATAGTTAAACAATTTAATGGATTTGGCAGCTTAACAAAATACATTGCTTTCTAATAGTCATGATTCTGAGGTAATTTTTTGGTTTTTTAAGTCCATAATGTAGCTCACACTCTCCTCACATAGAGGGCAGCTTATATCTCTTTATAGCAGATCCATATGCTGCTTGACTCAACCTTTCCCCAGACAGACAAAACTGACTAATGGCCAAAACATTATAATAACATTTGTAGCTGTAGCTGAGAAGGGCCAGCACATATTAATTTGTCATTTGGTGGATATTTATCAATGAGATTTTGCACAGTTGCCATACTTAAGCTGTTAAAAACCAAAGCAGCTGCTGCTGCTGAAATGAAATGGCCTTCATTAGCTTTTTAAGTGTACACATATTTTTATTAAAATTTTATTATATATATTATAATGTGAGAATTTATAAAAGACAGCAGGTTTTGAAAAGCTTATAAGAATTCATCACTATGTGATCAAGGCAGCATTTTCCTTTTCTTTGTTGCATTACAGCTCTAGCATACCCTTAATGATACTCTATCATCGTTGGAACTGGCACAACAGCAGCTGGTAGTTACCATGACAATCATAATTCTAAAATATTTTTTGGCAACAATCTGATATTGCATCTATTGAAGTAAATGCATTCAACATCAGTCAGGCTTATAGTTTAATACACATTTTCATATTTTTTTGCAATGGATTGCATCTAGAAAAATAGAGGAAACATGCATGTTGGACTATCTTCATCTTTGTGACAATTCTTACTTGATGAGAATGAGTTGGTTTCCATTTATAGAATGAATATACCCATGGGAAAAAAAAAAATGCAGTATAAATAATAAAGGTCCTACTATGCTTTAGATAGATGCAGTACATCTGCACTGCATTTTATCACATTTACTTTTACATACCATTACAGTACCTTGCCTTGAAAGTTGTTAGGGACTGTATAAAGACTTCTAAAGGGCAAAAAACCATTATCTATATGATTCAAATTGTTGTTTATGAATTTCTATTTCACAGTACAATATGTTTCTCTTTTACACCTCACCCAAAATAATTCCAGACTGAAATACAAATTCAGTAAATATTAGAAAGGTTTATTTCCTAATCAGAAGAACTGTATTTTTTTTCTTTTTTCCTTTATGTTGCTCTTTATTCATGAGTGTTACAGTGTTGACAAGAAGATAGAGAAGAAAAAAAAATCAAAGTATCCATATCCCCAAAAGTTTTCAGTGAAGATTCCAGTGCAACAAATCGTGGCTTGTCTATTTAAAATAGCTTGTGTTTTAATTAAAAAAAAAACCCTGGTTCAATTAGTAGTGGTCAGTAAATCACAGGAAACCACATTCTTATACATGGTTCTATTTATGAAGTATATAGCCAGGTGGGTGAGATTTCATTACATAAATATTTTGCTCTATTAAAAAAAAAAATACAAAAAGCCCTACTGATTTTAAAGATACTGTTTTTATCAAAAGGAATTTTGGCATACATCAATACATTAAACTGCTTTGAAAACATTATTTGAAATCATCGAGTGAATATTTTTTGTTGTGAGATTGTGATATCTGAAAATCTCTCAAATTGTGCTGTAGCTTTGAGAGTGAGTGACAGATCCTGCATTATGAGTGACCTAATCAAGAGACTTTGGTGCTGTCATAAATTATGACAGCATTTGCAGGTTGAGGGTAGTTTCATAAACATTTCACAAATCTTGCAAAAAAAACCAAGTATAACTCTTCACTGCTGAAAGAAATTCATAATTTATGATAAAATTACATATTGAATTATTTTTCACTACTGGCTACTAGGAAGGTAACATTTCACTATTCACTACTGAGAAGTAGTGCACAACTGCAGAAGTTTTCTTGTAGACTTGTACACTTTCTCAACACTTTTCCAGATAAATTACCTTTAGGAAGTTTATTGGTTCATTATAGCTGTTTAGGTCTCTCAGCATTGCATACCATCCCTCTCAATATTTACACTGAAAGTTAAAAATCTTGAACAGCGGTTCCAGTGAGGGGTCGGCTCAGATAAGGATATCTCCCATGACAAACTTATTTTCTAAGTGAATAAAGTTCACCTCTGGAGGAGGTGGAGGATCAGAATTCTATTTTAAGCTCTCACATAGCCTCAAATTATGAGGAGGAGATTTTGAAAATTGTTGTGAAATACATTTAGTTGGCTTTTTGCACATACTGAATCCATACTTGCTGAGACATCTAAGACTTTCCTGCAGACTGTGTCTGGTACACTACCAACAACAAGAGAGAGAACTGCACTGTTCCAGAGTACTAAAATCAAGTGAGATTGAAGTAGTCTCTGAGGTCTTATCAACCCTCCTGCTGAAAGCATCTAGACCAGGTAGCTCAAGACCTTCCCCAGTCACATCCTATCTCCAGGGGTGAAAACTCCACAGCCCCTCTGGGCAACATGTGCCAGTATTTCTCCAGTCTATGTCTGAAAAATAGATGATAGAAAGATAGATTAGATAGACAGATAGATATTACATCTAGAGCCTCTGTTTTGATGTATGAGAGAGATAATTTGTCAAATTTAATTTTAGAATTACAATAGTCTTACTATTCAAACACTGCCTGAGAAGCTGACAGGCTAGATTATGACTTTGCCTACAGATGTTTTAGGATGTGGCTCTAAATAACAGATACCATGAATGCCATCTGGCATCTGACATTAAATGTACCCTCAAGCTAGAAACTTCTTATTTTACACTGATGTGAGCTTCTTCTTTCACTATAGCCCAAGTATTCCTGAAGGAACCAGGTACAACTGCAGAGTTGTAAAGACCTCATTCTTGTTTGATCCAGGACACTGTATCAAAGATTTCAAGCAACAACCAAAACTACCAAATGAACTTGTGTTTAAAAAAAAAATTAAAAAACGCAGTGAAAAATAAAATAAAAAATAAAACTAAACACAAATAATACCTTATACGATATGAAAAATCTATTTCATACTTGATTAAACATACTTAAGTTGTGAGTTTCAAAATTAAACCATTGGTTATCATATTCATGACAAGATAATACATGTGGAGCACACTCTCAACCAGCAATACATATAGTTGGTGCTAATGCACATACAAATTGTATACAACTAAGGCAGCTACTAGAAAAGTAAGTGAAAAAACAGTGAATGTTGCTCAGGAGGAGAGAAGACAGTATTGTAACATTTCACATTAAGGAACATATTTTTTAATTGAATTTTTATATGTGTATAATGCAAAAATAAAGACAGTAATTAGATGTCAAAAACACATTTTCTCATTTTTCCTTCCATAGAATACAAATATTTACAAAATAATCCTCTTTTGTCTGTGTACTATGGACACTTTTATGATCTTTACACTGGAGAAATGAAGAGAGCAGCACCATGAATTTCAGGAAGAGTAGGTGCAAATTCTGCACTAAGGAGGAACAACCCCAAGGAACCTCATGCTGGGGGTCACACACTGGAAAACAGGAAATCCTGGCAGCCAAGGAGGCCATGAGCAAATAATGACCCCTTACCACCAAGAGGTCTGGGGCTGCATTAGGAAGAATTTGGGTCTAGGGAGGTGATCCTTCCCCTCTACTCAGCACTGGTGGGACATTCCTGAGTGCTGGCTCCAGACCAGAGCTCCCCAGTACAAGAGAAGCATGGACTTACTGTTCAGTGAAGAACCATGAGGATGGTGAAGGGTCATGAAAATGGTGAATGTACTGGAGCTTCTGGAGGAGGTAGTCCAAAAAGCTGACACTGTCCACTCTGGAAAAGGGTTTCTATCTCAGTGTTCATGCTTGAGGGTTCCTATCAATGTCTGTGAACAGTCAATATGGAAGTAAAGAACACAGAAGGACTATGGTCCAAGGTGCATAATAAAAGCAAAGGAAAAAAAGAGGGTAAACACTGAAGAACAGAAGTACCTTCCTTCTGACCAGTAGCAATGCTTAGTCCAATCTAGAAGAATTTCAAGACCTAGGAGTGGACAAATTCCTGCAGATTCTTTTGGAGGTTTTGATTTACTGAAATTAATGCTCTAAGAGAAGTATTCAATTTCTTTCTTCTGTGGAAGAAATGTCAAGTAAACAATTTCTCTATTAACTGTTTTGGAAAGTAACAATACAAAATATCTTCAACCCTCTACCATACAGCACTTACATACTTGAGGTTTTTTTTGTGTGTGTGTTTTGTTGTTTGGTTGTGTTTTTTGTTTGGTTGGTTGGGGTGGGTTTTTTTTTTGTTGTTTGGTTGGTTGTTTTTTTTTTTTTTTCCCTAGAATGATTTACAGGGATATAGATTTAACTAAGCCTGGCTTAATTCATTTCTCCTCCTGGTCAAGCATTTCAGAGAATGCATCTTGATGTGTCCAGCTCTACACTGCCACAACTTCAAGAAATTTTTCTTATTGAGAAACTTTTAAAAACTTACTATCTGAGGCTATAGTAGATTTTCAAATATATTTTTTAAAAACTTCCATTTTGTAGCTAGGTTTTGTGGCTGCTAATGTTTATGATGAAATCTTTCATCAACTGTAATGATGAATATTTCACAAAGCCAATCTGCTGGTTACATAGCTTCCTATATGCACTACACTGCCATCACTGAATTGTTCGATTACCTATGAAGTAAAGCACATGCATTTTCTAGAACCTTCTATGTCCAGAAAAAGAGAAGAAAATAATTAAATGCTTTTTAAATTAGAGGATGGTTGGTTTGGCTTTTTTTTTTTTTTTTTTTTTTTTTTTTTTTTTTTTTTTTTTTTGTATTTTTACAGACAGGAACAACTGTTGTGGCTGACCAGGTGGGAAAAGTTAAACCTAACACATTTGTTAAACTGAGAAAGGATTTCAAAGTAAATTGCTTCAAGATTACCAGGGAAGAAATATTTAAATTCAGCTAATAGGACTGGCATTTACAATGGTTACCTAGCACATAGATGACAGTCAAGAGTCCATCTGAGGTCACCTACAGACTATATCCCTCACATACACTCTATGTCTCAGATATAGAGAGATAGAAAGGTGTCATGATCTTTTTATGCATAGTATTGACACGAAATCGTGTCTTGAAACCCAAAATAATTTCCTGCAGATGCTGAAACTTATGTTTCTCTGGAAGATTTGATTTTGTTTAGATGGCATTTCCCACAATATGAGTGGCATGCTAGTTAAATAATGAATGAGAAAGATCATAGGAAAACACTGGCTGGAAAGAATAACTGGGCTTTAGATGAGTGTTTTAGTGTGTCCTAATTAATAAACTATTCTCTTATCATCACCTTTTTGTTTTTTTCAGTAATAGTTATAGGGTTAAATAGTATGTATTTGTACCAGATCTTGAGCAGCTTCCTAATGGTACTTCAGCAAAATTGTTGCAGTAGAGAGCCTGCTAGAGCCAAAATGACAATAGTTTTTGCATCACTTTCTTATTGGGCATAGCTTAATGGAGTACAAAGGAATTGTAATATAAAATTGTTGCAGCAGGACTCTCAGAGGTAGAAATAAGCCAAGACACGGACTCTCTTTCAACAACATGAAAAGGATCCTGGTTTATTCCTCTTCACAGCTTAATCATTCTGGCTTTGACTACAGCAAGCTCCTACTGCAGGGTCCAGCTGCAGACTCTGACTGTGGCTATTTCCTGCTGGACTGTGACTGCAAGTGTTGGTTTGCAGACTCTGAACACAGGCTTTATCTAGCTCAGCTATGACTGCAGGATCCATCTCCATCAGACCCAGACTGAGCTCACAGCAGATCTTTCAGTGCAGCAACTCTCTTCCTTGTTTCATTCTTCTCTGTCTCTCTCTGAACCATTCCTTTTTCCTCAGGGTTCCTCTATCTTCTCAGGGCTCTCTTTCTCCAGGCCCTCTGCCTCCAAGAACCCCTAACCAGCCAACCCACCCCTTTTGTCACACTTATCTTTATTAGTCACAGCTGTGACCCATTGAGGGCAAGTCTGTTCCTCTTCTTTGGTGATTAGTACAACTATGACTTATCAGGGGCAAGGTTGCCCATAATCTCTACAGCTACATAAAATAACTCTTCAGTGTAAGTTGCACAGCACAGAATGATGCCCAGAGCTTCATAGTTGCTTCTGGGTGCCTGCAGTTATTTCCAAAGTTGTTTGCACTACCTGTGAAGTATTTAGTATATATCCTCAGGAAGGCTTTCAGTATTTATTTGAGATAAATTTCTGGTCTAGAAATTCAGAGGATAAGCCTGTGTGGATCATATCTTCTCTTATTTGTCAGAGCCGAAGTTGTTTCTACTCTGCATTTCAATCTCAGGTATGTTAAATAACTTTCTGCTGTGTAGAAATCAAACATGAAAGATCAGAGATATTTGCCTTGACTTCTGAGAGGTCAGTGTACCATTTCCTTTTGAAAGAGAAATGAAATGGTGAAGACTTATAATGCTTTACTGAGTCTGCTTTTATGTACAATACACACAGCTTCCTTGCTGATTGTGTTTTTGAGCAGAGGTATGAAATGATCAGAGATGTCAGAAATAATTTGTGTTCAAATTCCTAGCAAGGTTGTCTTAAGTAAAGAAGCTGCTACAAAACAGAATTCTATGGCCTAATATACTGAGTCCTTTTTAAATGACTGTGTGCTTTTGTTATCAGTAAATAACCACAGATAATGTACCACATGGATATCATGTGGTTAAAGCCCATGTTCATAGGCTTGAAATTTTGTACTTCTATGTGTCTTTTCTGTCTTCTATAACCACAGCAGCTTTCAGTAAATAATTTAGAATATATATTTCCAGATTAATATAATAAGAGAATTCACTTCGATGGATATTTATATATTTATGTTTATATCACATTCGGATTTTATGAAGTATATTCTGAATAAGAATACTACCCACAACTTGATGAATAGCAAATTTAACTATTCAAATAATGTGTTTGATTAGTCAAGAAAAAGTATTTTTTAAGAATTTGTGTAGGAACTATAATAATATAATGCTTTTTACTTACGGGGGATTGAGTTAAAATTTTTTTTCAAGTATTTTTTAGACTCACTAAATAAAACTCTTTTGATTGTGATTTTATGCTGATTTTGAATAAGAAATAAGTATATTTTTGGCAATTAGAATAGTTAAAGTAAAATAAAATTTAAAATACTTAAATATTTTTTGTACTAGAAAGTTGCTACCAAATATATGTTGGCCTTAACAGGCAGTTAAATCACACAGGATGATTTATTTCTTCAGGCAAAACAGATTGAATTCCAAATATGAAATGTTTATTATGAAACCACAAAAGCTCTACACCATAAGTTTTATTAAATTTTATTGTAAATGATATGAGGAATAAATTAATTTAAAAATTTCATTTATTGACAATATATGTCTAAATATGCTTTATTGTTCAAAATTATTTCTACTACTAAATTATATTTCTAATATATGCTATGTTGAATACATTTCATATTCACTAGCATAAATTTAACATTTTATTGTATGATAACATGGATACTTGCAACCACAATCAGAAAAAAAAAATCACTTGTGGGAACTTCTTTGCAAACATCAGAAGAGAAATATGTTTCATATATCACTGAATTAGCATGATTATACTTAAACTGTGTGTCCTGGCTTTAATTGACATTTTGCCTTACTTTAGTACTCCCATTGCTACCATGTAGATCTTAGAATTACATTAAATGCAGGCATATGGATCTACTTAGCATGGTTTCACACTAAATTTGTACAGTGCTTGATCTTCCTGCTCTGTAATGGCACTTTTTTTGTTATAAACACACTCATGGCCTACAGCTGACTGCTTTTATAGCACTTAATTAAAATCTGAAGTAGAAACTGTCTATTGGTCTTTGTGTGAAACCAGTCATAAAGAAGAGGTTGTACAAACCCTGCATAAGATGGATAACATTTACATCACTTTTCCCACCTTTATCTTCATGATGAAGAGAAACTCATTCCAGTTAATGATATCAAAGTGGGAGGTCTGGGAGGCAGAGCCTATTTTGTTAAGCACCCTCAATTATTAAGGACTTGCAAATAAATTTGCAAGCCAGAAGTCTTATCAATATTTTATTTGGTTTCACAGACTTGATAGAGAATCTCTCCTACAGCTTGAGGACTCATTTTTATTCATGTGGTTCATTTTCTTTTAGATTGGCAGCTGACCTTCTATATCATGTTGCAACTTTGGACATTAAATTTATTCTCTAAAACCTATTTTCAGAATGCCTGGAATCTAAATGAACATTTCCACTCATGAATTTGAAGAATGTTAACTTGTAACACACTCTGTAATTAGTTTCCATGAGTTTCTTTACCTTATATGCTTATGTGACCACTAGTCAGTTTCAGAACCTCTTGTCATGAGCAGTTCTGCTGCTTCATTGATGGAGTGAGACTGAAATTTGTCTCCTCTTCCAATTCATAAGCACACTGCTTAAACACCACCAACAAATTTGAAATAATTTAAGAAAACTCTTAATGTACTGCCTTTCATAAGCACATGTTTTAGTCCTTTATGGAAAGAAAAAAAAACAAACAAAAGCAAACAAAACTAACACAAAAACCCGACTGCAAGGAAATCTATTGCCCAATCTGAAAATTGCTTTGACATTCAGATTCACACCACTGTCTTTCCTTCCTTCTCCTTAGACTGAAAATACATTTCTGCTTTCTAAATCCCTTTCTCCTTTTCCTCCAGAAGTAGTATTTGCTGCCTTCCCTCTGCTATGTTACTTCCCTTTAATGTCCTTTCACCTTTGACAATATTTTTTAGCTTTTTTTCTCTTTCTTAACATATTGTCATTAATGCAGTAGTTGGTTTTGTGTTACTGGCAATAGATTGATTTTGTTTAAAGTTTTTTGACTGCTTATGGAATATGGTTTTATTCTTTATAGTAAAAGGAGTGACTGTCAAGAAACAAATCAATATAATCTGATTAATTCCTTATAAAAGTTAGAATATTTTTTAAAAGACCTCAAAAAGAGAGTCATATAAACTGGAGAGATTTCAGTACAATGCTCACAACTTTGAGTATCATATTTAAACCAAAAGCTGATCATATACATTCTTTATTTTGATTTAATATAATATGTTAATAGAACAACTTAATCTTACTATGAATTTATAAATATATGAGACTATATAACATATTAATACAAATATATTAATGTAAATAATATTAATTCAAAAATTTTATTTGAATAAAACAGAAATCTGATTAAATTTTATTTTTCCTTTAAAAAAAAAAAAAAACATATGTTTTATTATTTTGAATTTATCAAACAAGAATCCAGCTTAAGAATTTCTGGCACTGAATGCCAATAGGGACAGTATGTAGTAGTGAGTACAGAATGAAAGGCAAAAGAAGATGTGGAGAGATCATTACACTAAAAAGGTCACATTGTATTTAACTTCATGTTTTTCATCTTGGCATAGAAGATGAACTCTGTTACTTAATTCTAAGTAACAGAGAATACCTGAGTGTTAGAACATTTAAATCTAAACCAGTACTTAATTTCAATTTATTTTTCTTCTACTCTTTTTCCTAAACTTTTAGTTGTTTCCCATCTTCAGTTAAGGAATGGAACTCGAAAATTTAAATTATGGAAATACATAAACATCTCCATTGCTCCTCATCTGGTGCAAAATCAGATCTCAATGTCCAGCATGAGGAATGAGAATATATTTATAGCAGGAGTTAAATAGAGTAAGTCCATCTGGGAGAACAACGTGGGTGTGTTAAAACATCTTAGAGCCTGAAGATTCAGCACAGACCAGGACTGTCACAGAAGGTTATTATCAATCTAAGCCTATTGTGTTTGTGAGTACAAAGAGGCAACTGTACTGGCAACTCAAGTGGGATTTGAGGATTGCACCTTTTTGAATAGTTGGGGCTTTTTTTATCAGCTGCCTTCTATACACTACATATTTCAAAGGAGTGTGTTTTGTGGAAGGTGCTACAATGACTGAAAAGTGAGTACTTTGTCCATTCTCACAGAATACAGTCTTAAAACAAGCAGTTGCTACCATGCAGACATTCCTCAAATTACAGAGTATCACCAGTAATTGTGGTGGAGAAGGCAAGAGAATAAAAAGGATGTTAGCAATGTGTATTTTTTTTAAAAAAGCAGTCAGGGACAGCTTTTCTACAGAAATTAAGCTATACTTTGCTTTCTATATTTCTTTATCTTTTTTTTCAACAACGGCATGGTAAAGAGCAAGATTTCTTTTCTTTAATGTAATGACTTGGTGAAGAAACCCCGTATCTGTTACAGGTCTTCAAATTTTATGTTCTGTTTACATTATTCACTTCTTAAGAATGTGTTTCCCAGCTGATAGCATTAACTAAAAAGTAACTACTATGTCACATGCATGGATCTACAATAAAAGAATGTATGTATTTATTTATTTCAATTGTAGACTTTGTAGTTAGTGTATGAGGTATTCTAAACTTGGCGTTTGCAGACAAAAGCATAACATTAACTGACCGTGTCCCTTTATATTGTGAAATGGGAACCACAGGTAAAGGGCAAAAGAAAATTGTTTCTGTGTAACAGACAGACCATTTACCAGCAATAGCTTTCATTTCATACATTTTGAGTGTGACCTGTTGTGGAAAATCACTTTGTTCTCTGAAGCATCTGTGCTAGACTGCTGAGGAGAGATGGATTATTGTGTTATGCATTTTTTATTATTAGTTTTTGCTCCTAGGTAGGTTTGGTGTCAAATGGCAGATTTTAGGAGCCTACATGGGACAAATCTGGTCACTGTGACTCTATTTTCTCCTCCTACATTCTCTCAAAGAATATCATCCAGTTCAAAATAAACACTATGTTTTTCTCCATATTGAACCATCACTTTTTTTTTTTTTTTTTTTAAGATAACATAGCAAAGAACAAGTTGCAGAGAAAGAAACACAACACATCCCAGCTTTCTGTACGTTGCTATAAGACAGATAATATGTTAGCTTTATTAAATTCTCGTTTGTATTGTATACTTCCAGGCCTCTGGTGACAAATGGATATCCATGGGCTTGGCATAGTGGTTTTGGAGATTTCAGGATTTATCATACACTGGGTTTGAGGAAGCAACTGTCTGTCTGTTTCATTTTATGAAGTGCCACTACGAGCCCTGGAGCCAAGTATTTTTCATACTTGTCACCTTCCAGCAGTAGACACTCCAGGTAAGTGATATGGGCAGCTCTGTCATGCAGCAGGAGTGTCCAGTGACCACAGACAAGCCTGAGAAAGAGTTTATTGAGTGGCACACTTGTGGCAGCACATCACCCAGACCTTTTGTGAAACTTAGCCTGGGTTGGTGCTGTGTGTAACAGATCTACTGCAAACAGAACTGGCAAATGTCCAGCAGGCTGAATGCCATTTATTGTTTTTATGGGATTGCTTGAGTTGTTTGAGATACGGGAGTTTTGCATATTTTGGATCCTTTGTTGTTGTTGTTGTTGTTTTTTAATTCCCCTAATAAGTGTTGCCTTTTTACCAGTTCTCTCTGGAAGACAAATTTTCTGCTTTAGTGGCGTTTTCCCCCTAAGATGAAAACTTCAGCTTGAAATTTTAATTGCCATTCTATGGAGCATACATATACACAGAAAACTATGTCCAAAACCAGCTGAAGTACTCCATAATCTACCCATTATGGCATATTTCAGTTACTCATTGGTGCTGACTATTCATGAAAGTGGAATTAAACACAGCTGATGGTTTCGTCACTTAAGCATTGTTCTCATATTCTCACGTAAGCCTTACTCTCAGCTTAAAATGAATGATAATTTACATCAATGCATATTAATGCATCAGATTGTCATGGCAACATTTGCATAAACATTATCTGTGGCATCAGATGGTCATATGACAGTTGCACCCTGAATAATTATGCCTTTTAATAAACCAGTAATAAAGCTATCCAGACCTTTGCCCTTTTCATTCTATGAGCAGATTTGCAATTATAGGTGTTGTGTGCATACAAAGTATTTCCTGGCAGACAGTGAAACAGTGTAAAACCCTGGTCTGCATCATGTTGAATAAGTATCTAAAATAACTTTTTTTTTATCTTTAAAAAGTACACATGAAATTGTGGGATCTTAATCTATGCAAATGGCATCCAGAAGTCACAGCCAAAGTTCTGTCACTCTCTTTCACTACTGTGACATTAAAATTGTGTTAGAAAATATGTGTCCTCTGCACTTTCCCAGTTCAAGATTCTGCCTCCAAATTAATATTCATCATGATGTTTAGGGGCTTAGCCATTGTAATTAATCATGTTGTAACTGTAGAAAGATACCTAACACCCCATCCCTATGCATTATTTAGATTATTTCCTTAGTGAAAGGAACAGGCAAGGGATTAATTAAATCAAACACTTTGGGGTCTGTTTTCTCACTGATGAACAGAGGATTTGTATGCAAAACTCAGGTTAGCATTAATGTAAGTTTGTCACATTAATCACCTAGGAATTGATAGGAGCAGTGAGACTTTTAGTGACCTCCTTAAACATTTTCGTCCATTACTGCTCTTTAGATCGTCATTGTTATTAGTGAAGGAATACTATTAAAATGTTTTATGATACAATATACCAAGTAATTACAGTCATGAACTGTAGCTGAAAGCTCAATATACAAGTAAACTATACAAACTTCCAATACAGGCACAAGCAAGCTTTCAATGATATTATAACTGTGAATGGTTTCTAAGAAACAACACTGGTCATTTTTTGTGTTTTCCTCAGACAGACACTACCTTTTCATATTACCAAAGAGAGTAAAAAGCAATTAATTATCTAAAGAATCTTGTTGATATGTAGCCTTTTTTCATACATTGAACTGCATAATTTGTGAGGTGAATCACAGGGAAAAGAAATCCAGGAGTATTTTCTGCAGGTGTTGGAAATAACTTCTAATAACATCAAAGACATTGCTGAGTATGAGTTGTTTACTATAACACTTCTTCACTTCTTTCTATTCCTGAGGTGAAATCTCTGCTCTGGGTCATTGCTTCTTGCTGGCTCCATTTAATAAGAGCTTTATTCACTGTTCTCCAAGCTGATAGTTCACTCACTCTCAATATTTTGCCTGACTATTTTGATTAGGATTGATAAAAGCTGTAAGTTTTCCTTTAGCACTGACAATGGCATTATGAAATCCAACATGAATAACCAGTGTTTTCCCACTTATTTAATTTGTCTGCCTTTCCATTCATTAAAAGCCTCCCTATTTGCAGTGATATTTCTAATGAGCTTTGTAGAAAAGCCATCTTTTCTTACACATCTGGGCATGCCTGTCTCCAGGGCTGGGCCATATCCCTCACATTTTCACCAGTGGACATGCTTTCTCAAGTCTAAAGTTTGACTTTGAATCTTGAGAAAGTATATTTTCATATTGAAAAAAATCTTTATGAAACATTAACGGCTTTGAGAATCAGATGTGAGTTTTTCTGGTTTTTCAGCTGCAGTAAATCAGCTTACTCAACTATCATCTTCATAATGTAATTATTTAAACATATTGTTGTTTCTGGGTTTTTTTTAAGGCTAAAGTTAAATATATGGGTCTGTGAGTAACTGACTACCAAAGATATATTTTTCAATGTTCTTCCACCAGTTCTTTAACTGCACATCTGAAATAAGCAATGTTATTCAGAATAAACCACAAGATTTTATATTTTATTAAACAGAAAACCTGTCTCCAGTTCACTTTTATTTTCTCATAAAGCAGGCAAAAAATAGACTGATACTGTAGAGGGTCTCTTCACTATCAGGAGTTGCAAATGCATCAAGGAGCATTGTAAAGCTAACATTATTCTAGGAAGGAAATGGTCCATCTTTGCTCTTTATTGAGATAGTTTTGTGCTTTTTAAACATTATTTGTATGAATATAAGCTGGTAGAGAGGGGAAGAATCTGCACAGGGAAAACTTACATATTAGAAGTGTTTCCTATGCCATTGTAAGGTTATTCCCCAGCCTATAATCATGACCTTCAGTGTTCCTCCTTCTCTTGCCACACAGATGAAGAACAGCTACTTAAACAATTGCAAAACTAGCACCACTCAGCTCCTATAGCTCATTGCTGCATATGCATATTCACTTACAAATAATTCATTTGTTTCCATGAGTAGTTCCATCTCCTGATTGCTGGCTGTATATTTTCATGATATTTTAAAAACAACTATCATTCTTTAATGAAAATGGAGAAATGAGATATCATAAGCTATTAAAATGAAAGTGATTATTATGCAAAGTGAAACAAATGACTTTGTATTGGAGGTGTACAGTTTCGAATCCTGAATTGCCTGGGGGCTTGTGGGAATGCAGCAATGAATGCAAAATGTGAAAGCAGAAAAAAAGCCCTAGCATTTTTGAAAGATGGATGACAGTAATTATCATGAGCAATGACTAACTATTGGTCTCCGCTTTGTCTCTCCATATTTCTTTCTCTTTTTCTTTTGTGAAACATTAACTCCAGGCAGTCAGTTACAAAATGTTAGTATCTTTCAATAATCTAAAATACACAGTCTAACTCTTCACTAACAATTCCAAAACTTACTCTGAGTATCAGAGAACATATATGAATGTAATTTATCACATTGATAGAAGTTCATACCTTAATTATCACCTGGTAAAGCATAGCTTACAAGTATTTTTCCCTTATACATTAGAATGGTCTTAACCATTTACTTTAGCTGAGTTCTATTGCTTGTTCAAAATAAATGTTTGTATAAACATGCATAAATGCTGAACAATTTTGTCCCTAAGTAATAAAGTCTACATTGGTGTGTTTGTTCTTGTTCTAGTTGCATCTATGAAGACAATTGAAATTCATCCATTGATTAAAAAAGAACAGTTAAAAATGAGTTGAAAAGTGGGAGTTTGCTCAGAGGAATATGTCATGGGAATGTCTATGGGTAATATATAATGGGAAAAGTCTAGAAGCAAGGATTTCAGAATCCATTGCCAACAAAACTTCTAACTTCTCTGAACCGGCTAAGCATTGTAATAAAAGGGGGGTGGGAAAAGAAAGGATATGATGCAGATAAGACACAGAGTGGTGGCAAGAATCATTGACTAGAGAATAATTTAAAAACCCCCAAAACAACAAACTAGAAAAAATACCTAAATCCAGCAGCAACCCCCCAAATTAACCAGCAATCCCCAACAGCATAAAACCAACAAAAACCCCCACTTTTTTCGAGTTTGGAGTTAATGAGAAAACTCAGGGAGGTCAGCTGAGATAGGAGTAATAGCCAGAAGAAAGAAGACTCCAGGAGAGAGAGCAAGGGCTGTAAAGAAGGGAAAAAAGATATAGAAGACTGGATGTGAAGGGATGACAGGGAAGACCTGATATAACAGTAAAGGTGTTTGGCAAGATGCAGTACGAGAATAAATTAATAAATAAATGCAAGTAAAGTGGTATTTTCGAAGGGGAAGAAAATCAAATGAAGATATAGTTAGGAAAAGCATTTAAAATAATGAAAAGCATCAGAAGGAAGAAGACAAAAACATAAACTCACTAGGGAATTAACAGTAACACAAAAGTTAGAAAAATGGAGAAAATGTACCCTCACATACAGCTACATATCATCTAATCTTTTAAGAATACAGCAAACCCACGAGTTACCTTGTTTGGCTTAGAAATGAGTGATTCAAGCCTATTGCAAGTTAGAGAAGGTTAATGCTCTGGTTATTCCTTGCTGTAGAGATTAATATGGCTAGGGAAGTTGTTCTGAATTAAACAATTCCCCTGTTGTCTCTAGTTTGTGTTTCAGCAGAGAGCTGTGAGTAGGTAATGTTGGCAACCAGTCTCTCTGTTGAGATATGGAAGGGAATTTTAGCTGGAAGTTGCTTTTTATGCTCAGTGCTTATATCCTGGGAGAGAATAATTTGTTATGTTTGCTCTGAAGTACTTAGCACACTCTGAGTCTGGTAAACCGATTAATAATTATATATTGAAAAGTTGTATGTGAATTCAATTTATGGATGTCTATAAGGCACCTATTAAAATCAATCCCTGAATATTTAAAAATCTGTTTAGGTAAGCATCAGATGCTTCCTAGACTCTCAAGTTGTCCTTAATTATGTTTAATGGACTAACATCTAAAAATAAGGAAATATCTTTCAAAAATTGCCTTCACTTCATCCACCCATGAGAAAAGCATGAAAATAAATTAAACAGTGGTAAACCATTGATTCAGATCTTATAGCTTAATTTATTTCAACAAGAAACAGATAAATGCAAAATTCTCACATAGACTTTTTCTTCCCTTTTTTTTTTTTTTTTTTTCCCTACAGGTTGCCACAAATATTTAGTAGTTACTTCTTCCCTCACTCACCAGAGTTTCTGATAGTCTCTGTATATTTCTAAGATTGTAAAATGATAGTTGTGATCAGGGAGGCAGTGTAGCATGTCTTCTGATTGAAAATTATTGCTATTTGTCTTCCTGGTTTGTTTTGTCAGGAGTAGAAGAATCAAATGCTGCAGACTATTCATAAGGATAGCTCTAGTTTTACTCTTAATTTAGAAGTACTTTATTTTTAATGGCTCCCCAAAATTATTAAGCATATCTTCAGAATATTTTCAATGCTTTAAGAATGAAAAACGGTGTTGTGTCTGATGGGAATTTCATAAGATTTTTTGACATGAATCACGGTGATAGGACACCACTATTAAAACGGGCTGCACAGGGAAGTGGTGAAATCACCACCTGTGGAAATGTTCAAAAGACATGCAGATGTGGTGCCTAGGGACATGGTTTAGTGATGAACATGCTGGCCCCAGTCTATGTCTTAGACTTGATGATCTTAGAAGTTTTTTCAAAACTTAATTCTTCTACAATTCTGCTTTTTTCCTGAAATACTGAGGGAGCTGAGTTGTGCTGAAGATGCACAACTGTAGATGATATCTCCAGGCTGGGAGTTAAAAAAAAGAATGGGTTTTCATGGCTGCTTTGTCTGAATTCATCTTCAACCTATTCCTGTCTGGCTGCACTAAAGTTTCACTGGTCCCTAGCTAGTGCTTGGCCTCATTCCTATCTTTATTATTCCTAGCAGAGCACTGTATAATATGCATTTGCATATTATACTGTAGAGATCTGATTTGCACATGGCTGCTCCTTTAACAAAGTGAGAGCAACATCAGTCTAAGTGAAAAACAAACATGCTGTGCAGAAATGCTCATAGCTATCTGTCTGCAGAGGTCTGCATTAGCTAATAGAGACCAGTAATCTGCTGGAGAAAAAGTTAGGGGAAAAGGGAATTTTTAGACATGGGACTTAAATATGAAGAATTTTTTTTTTACTGTGGGGGTAACTGTGAGGGATGTCCAGTGGAATTCCTGTGGAATCTTCTTTGGAGAAAAAAATGAAACAAACCAACCAACCAACCAAAACCTGTCTGGACACAATTCTGAGTAATGTGCTCTAGGGACCTCTTCTATGCAGGATGGCTGAACAAGTGGTCTCTTCCAATCTTACCCATTCTGTGCTTCTGTGGTTTGGTTAAGTAGGTATCACACAGTACTTCTGTGTCAATAATGAAAGAGTTACTTGCTCTTTGCCCCTTTGTGATAAACTGTATTAGCACTGTGGTGTGTTGTAGTTGGAGAGTGGTGTTTGCAGTCCAGATAGCTAAGATATTATATCAGTGACTATATGGAATAATTAATTTTCTGCATGTGGACACACATAGATTTTCCATAATTTGTATTCAGCTCATATACCCTCAGTTTCCTGTATAAAAACCAGATAACATTGTTCTCATAAACAATTTTTTTTTTTGTGCCGTTACTATACAAAATAGAAGGGTGAACGATTTACTGGTATTTAAATTTACTTCCTGTTTCATTTTATTCTGATGTTGGGAGTGGTTTATTTTATTTCTTTTAAAATTGTGTCATGTTCAGTTTTTGAAATTTTTATTGTTATGTACTTAACAAATTGTCTCAGTGGTGTGAGACAAAACACTGAGCATGCTGTCATCTTTTTTCAATAGTTTACAGTACTGTAAAAAGTACAAGCTATTAAATAAGGATATAAGAAAGAAATAAGAATGGAATTAATTTAGAAATAAACTAGTAATTACATCATCCATCATTATAATCCAGTTCCTAAACTCTGCAATTATCAAAGAAAAAGTCTCCTATGCCTATGTTATCATACATAATTTAAAAATGAAGTGTGTTTTAAAATTTAGGAAGTAAGATTTGTATAGGAATATTGAAAAGTCTGTTTTCAATATACTGAAACATCTAAATTTGGATGTTACAGTAGCTGCAATGCTACTTCAGAAATATAATTATGAAAATCTCTTTTGTTGCAGCTGTTTTGTTTTTTTCTATTTTTCTATGGTGCAGCCTGTTCTTAGAGGTGGAAAAAAAGGTATTGAATGTCAGAGACTAGATATAAGTTAATAATTCAGTTCAAAGATCAACATGTATTTATAATTACATAATTTTGAATTATTCTTTTCTTTAAAACCTTTTAGTTAAGTATGGTAAAATGACAAATACCGTGAGTACTTCATGTCATGGTGAAAAAAATATCAGTGGCTTTATTCTATTCCTTCCTCCACTTCCCCCTAATTTAGGTGGAGCAGAATTCCATTTTTCAAGGAAAGATAGGGTTGCACTCCTTCAGTATATTCTGCCTGTTCAATTTGTCTTAATTTGTTTTTTCCTTTAGTTCTTGGTTTCTTTCAATTTGTCATCCAGTTACTTTAATTTCTCTGACATTCTCTTCATTATTTATGTTAATTTGTTTTTTCCTTATCTAGGATACTTGCATGTAGTTCTGCAGCTGAAACACTCAGCTTCCCAAATTTATTGTCCAGCTTATTTTCCAACTTGCTAAATTTTGAGTGCAAAATAGTAGTAGAATTAATATTGAATCCATGACACTTTATTTGCCTGTGTACCTGGGAAATAAGGGACTTATCTTGAGCCCATCCTGACTCCTGTGTAAAGTGTGTGTGTATATATATGTATATATAAACACAAAACATGATGTCAATGTGATGTCAATGATAGTCACAGCATCCTGAAGGCACTGATTGCCCAGAGCTTTTACCCTCTCAACTTATCTAACAATCAGCAGATATTATTCAATACGAGAATATATTGACACTCTTGAAAGGCTTCTGAATGGTTTCATGGAGGTGACAGAGTAAGTCAGTCTGTCTTGAAGAAGCTAATAAAGTATATTTTGGGAGTTTCTTACAGTCAGCTGATAAAAGGACAGAACTATACATTAAGTAATTAATGTGTGGACGGCCAGAAATAAGTTGCATAATTAGTGGCAGCATGACAACAAACCTGAGGCTTTATAAACAATTCAAGGCTGAAGCATAATAGAGTGTAAGTATTGGCTGATATAAAATTGGCTACAAATTTACAATATATAAGAATTTTTACCGGAAACAATTAATAAGTTCTTTTTTTGCATGTCAATATCAGATCAGTGTTATAGCTACAATAGTTTGTCCCACCTAAAAAGAATAAAATTGTGAGAACTAAACTGAATTTAAGATGGATTATTTTTTGTTTGGTTGCTTTGGGGTTTTTTACCATTATAGGAACTGGTTTTCAAATTAAGAGATGGGACTTAAGCATCATCTGCTATCTCCATTATCCTTCTTGATAATGAAAACTATGGTGGGATTTTAGGAAAATATTCTTCTATGGGTGGATGATTGAGACATTTGAACATTTTAGTGGTGGTACTGGAGGAAGCACCTTCCACTAAATGAGACTTGGATCCAAACACTGTATGAATCAGTGCAGTTCCTTGAAGAGGACAGCACAGCCCAAGTGTCTTTGAAGTTCTCCTTTTACCTGATTAGGGGTTTGACTGTGACTCTGAATGGAAAGGAGATACTTATTACAGGGCTGAAATGCTTTCTTTAACAGCAAATAGTATGGTAAGCAGACCTGTCTGTAGAAAAGAAAGGAAATGAAAGAAGAAGCAGTCACATGAAACTACCTGTGACCAAATCTATTTTCTCCTAGTGAATCAGTTTGCACATACTTATTCAGAAAATACTGTGCTTGTAGCTCACACCTATTTCTAGTGCCAGGAATGCTTGAACCTGACTGTGACTTCTCCAGACAAATAATAGGGATATTAGGTACTTCTTGAAAGTTATTATGACTATGTCTAGACAAGTGCTTACCCATGCAGTAATAAGCTGCCCCTTTAAAGTCAAAGAGATTCCTTATCTTTATAAGGTTAACCAGGTGGTGAAGTGTCTGTGACATCTGGAGCATTATGATTTCTTGTTCTCAGCACTTAGGCTGCCTTTTCAGATTGCGGCAGCTTTGCAGAATTTCCTTTGAAGACATTAAGGAGGACATATTCCTGAAATCAAGACTGAACTATATACATTCCTGCACTTCAAGAAAGATACCATTTTAAGCAAACACAAATAGTCTTCAAATTTTCCATTGGCCCTCTATTTGGAATTTAGTTCTACTATTCTATTAATGGAGTATAGAAAAAAAAAAAAAAAAGAGATACAAACAATAACAGATGCATCCATAGAACTCATAACAGTTTTTCTGGTCTTTATCAATCAAATTCAGGAAGGCATAAAAAAGTGTGTGAGGTTACACTTTGCTCAGCAATTTTTTCTATTTTGAATTTGTTTTATTATGAATATGAGAGTACCACAGAAAGAATAGGTTTCAATTCATATCTAGCTGTCTACCATTCCTATGTAGTTCAATGGGGAGGTATGAGTACATATATAAGGATATTTTTCTTACTCATTCTAAGAGACAGGTCTAAAACCAGGAGATTAGCCATGATCTGAGTCTACCCTCCTTTCCTCTTCATTAACTGTATAGTAGATACATGAAGTAAACTGAGAGAAATTCAAACCAATATATACATAGTCTAAGGTTTCAATTTTTAAATCCAAAATAGAGTACAAATAATCTTTTAAATTTCTTATATTTAAATGGGCTGTCTTAACTGACTTCTTCCCAATCATATTGTCTGTCAGAAAATGCAGAATACATGCTCCATATTGTGTTAGTCCAGGACTGGTAAATATTTGTACTTGTTTCTCATGCTTCTCCATGAGCAAAACATTTGAATCAGGCATAGAATTTTTGTAGTAGACTTTTTATTAAATATATTCAGGCATAGAATTTTTGTAGTAAATATTTAATTAAATATGTTTTCTATTTGACTTATAGATTTTGGATTCATCTATTGCATCAAATTCACTCATCAGCCAATTATTCCAGAATTATCATTTTATAAAGCTTTGTGGAATAATCTGTGCATAATTACTCATAATTTTTATAGATCAAAGTATATGTTGCTCCTGTAGAGAGCCAAATATTTGGTGTATATTTGTTTGGTGTATCAGGATTTTTTTAGTTTTTGTTTATAGTTAAATATTTGTATACATAATTTTTTCTAATAAGTGAAGTTGAAAATTAGTTTGGTTCAAAAGATAAATAAAGAAAATGTCTTAATTAGACCTTTAAAACATCTTTTGTGCTGAAGGTATGTGAGTTTGAAATTATACCAAGAAAGATTTTTTTAAAACAACCCCTATCTTTCATTTTAAAATAAATAAATACATCCACCATTAATTAGGAATAATTCAATCCTAAGCATAGATCTTGTAAACAAGCCTGTGGCAAATTTGATTGAGTTAAAAACAAACATCTCAATGCAAATTCTATTTCAAGCTAAAATGCGGAGAATCTGAAGTTATTTCTGTAGCTGTTTAAATCAAATAACTATTTAAGGTGAAGGAGTGAAAAAATAGCCAGCTCTAAAACATTTTCACAAAGGAACAGTAAATGTAGTGGCTGAAATACAATGTTGCAGAAAGTCCCAGTAATGAATGTAAATCTCAGCTTCTCTCTCGGACACACACTCACACACACACCTCACCTAGACAGTCCCCAGCATTAGTTACTGCACTTATATTCTGAAGAACTGTAAGCCTCTCTACAGCTATTGATCTGCAGACTTTTTGAAATTAAACTGCCTGGTATCACTGTGTTCTTGATATGTTATTGATTTTCTCTGGAATGTTTTGAGGAAAAAAAATATGACAGAGCTGTAGGACAAAGAGAAGGTCTCAGTTTTATTTAGGAGACAACTTGATTATGCAGCAGCTGACCACAACATTTTTGTTTCTTTCCCCAGCTTTCCTTTGAGAATTGCTGCTAAAATAATGGTATTTTTAGGGGTTAAAGTGTCCTCCTGAATCATCAAATCTTTATTGATCTGATTCACAAAGGTTCTGAGCCCCTCAGGTGGCAAAACATTCACCTGCTGCTTTAAGGCAGCTTTGACTTTGCTTTATATCCTTCAGAGACTGGTGTTTGTGGAAAGAACATCCAACACATCATAGACCTGCCTCTTGTTTATAGGCATTGTTCAATTCACAGCCCTGATACTGCATTAAGTTGCACTCATCTCTAGCTTTCAGGGTCACCTTTATAAAAAGAAAAAGTTTGTTCACAACCAATTTACTGCTGCAGTATCTTTTATTCAGAATATGGAATAAGGAAAGAGAACAGGAGATTTTTACAGTAGATTAGACTGGTTTTTGCAGTTACACTAAAGAAATTACTTTTTGCCTTCTTATCAATAACGTTTGACCTAATAGTTCTTTGTTGCTTTCAATCTTCACAGCATTAACTTGGTATTTTCATCATCACAGTTGATACCTATGCTTCTGTATTGGCTCTGGCTGGGACAGGGTAAATTTTCTTCATAGTAGCTTGTATGAGGCAATGTCTTTGTGAAGAGAACAGTGTTGACAACACATTGAGGTTTTTTGGCTGAGCAGTGCTTGCACAGTCAAGGCCTTTTCTGCTTCACACACTGCTCAGTCAGTGAATAGGGTGGGAGTGTACAAGGAATTGGGAGGGGACACAGCCAGAACAGTTGACCCTAGCAGACCAAAGGGCTATCCCACATCATATGGTGTGATAGTAATAGAAGTTGCAGAAAAGATAGAGGAAGGAGGGGATGTTGAGAATTGGGATGCCCCTTTTCCCAAGTAAATTAACAATTACATATGATGGAGTCTATTTTTTCTGAAGGTGTCTGAGCTACTACCTGCCCATGGGAAATGATTAATGAATTCCTTCTTTTGATCAGGTGGTGTGCAGAGATTTTGCTCTACCTATTATATAATCTTTAGTTCAACCCATGAATTTTTGTGCTTTTCTTATTCTCTTCCCATGCCACTGTGAGACAAATGTCCCTGTGAGGTTGAATTGCCTGAATGTACCTAACCTAATCCAAATATTAAGAATTGTCAAGGAGAGCAACACTCTTCAAACCTGTTCCAGTTCTCTGCAGTCATCTCTACCATAAATCACTTATGGCCCTCACTTTACTATATAGAAAATAGGATGAAGTTAGGTAATTAAGGTGACCATTATATTAAAGGTTCCTTCCAACCCATTCTATGATTCTGTTTTCTATATTGTAGACAGAGTGGAGGTCAACACCTTCCTTTGCTTTCCCCAAAGATCTGCTGTCTGAGCCATTTAATAATACCTCCTTCTAATCTTTTCCTTTAGTATAAAATTGCTTAACAGCTTCAAAGTCTTTGGATCATGTTGCAGTACACAGTATATTAAATCACATATCAGAAGAAAGGACCATTTCAACTCTGCCAGTAACATAAAACATCATGGTCTCATACAGCATAAATGTGTCCACCACCTGCAGCCTGTATACATATTTAAGAGCTCTCCATCAATATCAAAATCACTGTGCTATGTGTGCATTTTCTTTTTCCAAAATATATGTAGTAAAAATTTTGACCCAAAATAATATGATTCTCTCTCAGGTAGGAAAACATAAAAATCAATTATGATTTATGTTGAGTGAGTCTATGAGAACCCTCTCCTATGAAACAATTTATGCTGTCATTGCAATTACACAGAAAGACTGCCAACAGCTGAGATATTAGTGATAGACCACATTAATTTAATACTCTAAAAAATGGTGAAAAGAAAAAGATAAAATTAAATACAAGGCTTTTATTACAGCTTTAAAGTTCTAGCAGATATATGGTTAGTACCATTTTTTGAAAAGCAATGTAATTTTTTTTGTTTGCTTCATGAGAACACCTCTCTTTTATGGTATTTTATTGGTGTAACTGTTGGCTAGTGTTTCAAAACACTTTCCCTGAATTATCACCTGAAATATTGCAATTCCATTACAATTTGGATTAACATTCTATGTTCCAAAAAATTCTGATATAGTTGAAGAAATGACTGCACTTTGCTGGAAAAAAAAAAAAAACCACCTTAAATTCACAGGTCCATTACTTAAAATTGTTTTTTCAAAAGGTTGCATTATTTTCAGACTAAGTAACAGCTGTATCTGTTTTGCAAGCATTCTATAACATCACTGCCCATAGAAGTGTTTTTTAATTTCTAGACTGAACTTGAACTGTATAAAAATGCAATTTCTCTTTGATTATTAGATAAGATCATTTTTTACTAATACAATCATGGAGTCTTTTGCTTTCAAACTTGAAGTTGCAATACTGGAATGCAGCTGAATCCTCAGAATCAGGTATCAGAAAGGTAAGTCTACACCTACAGTAAAACATTGGAATTTTTTTTTCTGACAGAAATGAAAGTTATATTGTTTTCAGTACTGTCAGTATATGACAGGGTTTTATACTTTCTGAGGGTCTATAGGGTGACAGAAATCTTTAATAGAAAGTTTTCTAAATGAGAAGGAATTACCTTAAGTATGTCTGAACTGGCCTTGCATTTTCCACAGAACAATAAATCGTTACGTCTTGAGTTTCTCTACCCACAGATCCCACATAAGACTTAGGAAATCTTCAAATGATAGCATACTTGTGGTCAAAGAGAGCTTTTAAGCTTCCTGAAGCAAAGCTTAAACTTTGGCTTCATAACTACCACAACACACATCTGAATACACATAAAAATCATAGCATACAAAAAGCAAGGAAAAAATTCAATAATCATGGTAGAATTCTGGAAAAGTCCTTGGAAAAGTATTTGAAGCAGTACATGTGGTTATTATCTCTTTTTTTCCCTTGCATAGTAAAAAACTTTGAATATCTGTTCTTGTGTCCAGAGAGACTATTTTTTTTTTTTGTTATTTGTCTTCACCTCTTACTTTCATCACAGGGACTCGCCCACTGTGCTGTTACCTGAAGATTTTTTAATTAAAGTGACGATTATTCTGTTTTACTAGAATAATATTTTCTCAATCCAAACACCGATTTCTGAAGATATAAAATAACTTAATCAAAGTGATATCTGTAAATAGGACATGTGAAGTTTCTGAGCATACTTACAGGTTTGAATTCTGACTTGGATTTGTTTGCAGTTAAGGAGTTTGTTGCTTACATATTTCTAAGTGAAATATATCAAAACAGGGGTAATACATTTTTGCTTTTCTTGCAAATAAAATGTGATAGATAGTTTATCTTGGGCTACTTTGCCTCTTTCTTCCCACTCCACACCATACAGTTTTGTGAATAAATGTCAGGTTTGTTGGATGTTGCTAATAATATTTTCAAAAGTTTAGAAAGGTGAAACATTAAGAGTATACAATGCTACCTTTTAAGCTATAGCTAATTTTTTTAAATAGCTGCTTTACATGAAGACTACAGTTATTTATGTAATAATAAGACCTCTCGTGATCCAGCTGAGTTAGTGCTGAAATTGGTTAAGTAGAAGTGTTGCTTAACTATGTTACACTTAGCCTTGTTATGCACAGTTAATTTGTACCAGCTAAAACATATGCTCTTCACATCCCTTCAATTCACCCATGTAATCTCTACTAAACTCATACTCTCTTGGTACCAGCTAATTAATCCTTATCATGCATTTTTAAAGGCCAGTTTATGAAGTCAGATAAGGAAAAAAAGGTCAGTGAAGTGTATATGGCACTTTTTTACCCTTCTTTTCTTTTAACATTAGCAAAAAGGACAATTACTGTTTTAGAACTGCAGATGCATTTAGTTAATTTCTACATGGTTGCATCAAAGACATTCCATTCTCTAATTGCTGAACTCTTCAAAGAAAAATACCAGGGACAAAAACCCCCCGTCTTTCAACCATCATTGAACTGCTCATTCTAGTAGAAGGCCAAAACCTATAAGTGCAAATATTGCAGTATATGATCCCTTCTCTCTTTAGTATTTAGATGATAAAAATCTAAACCATCAACCAATGTCCTGATATCCCACTTATTTTTTTTTATTCTTTTGCTCTTCAAACGTGAAAGTTCTCTTCCAATATAAATGATTTTGTGATTCTATGCTTGAACTATTTTTAAGAGAGCAGAATAATTTCTTCCAACACTTGTTAGATGTTACTAATTCAAGTGTTTCAGAGGGACTGAAATTATTCTTTCAAAACGAAGAAGAACTAAAAGGTGGAAAAGTGCAATGAGGAGAAATGGGCCGTGAAGGGAGATTACACTGACTTTTACTTTGGTGGCCAAGTTGTTAATAAAATCAACATTGTGAAGAAATTAAGTGTATACAATGAAGAGATATTCTACTTAGAAAAAGGAATATAGCTACTGTTTACGTCTCTTTAAAAAGGCCAACTTTAAAAAAAAACCATAATATTTAAAATGAAAGCTAAAATTTAAACTAAACCTAGAACAATTTGCCTGGCAAATAATCTCCCTCTCCACTTATAATGAGACTGTACCACTTATTAAAAAAAACAAAACACTCAGAATTGAAAACTTAAGGAAACATTGTTTTACAAGTAAAGGATTATTTGAAATTTTCAAATTGGAAAAAACTGTATTTACTGTAGGGGAACTATAACAATATGTCATATAAAAAAATGGAGAAATGCAGTATTTCTAATATAAAAGAGAGGATGATGACTAGGTTCTGTGATTATGAGGCAAAACTGTTTATAGAACAAGCTTATTGATATTAAAGATATATTTAGAGAGATATTTATACAGAGATAGGAAAGGTTAGATGAAAAGCATTTCATAAAAGTGTCCAAGATTTTAAGTAATGACAGTCTGCCCTAAATAGTATTAGAGTCAATTCAGCTCAATACTCAGATTTCCTAAACTGATAAAAAGAGTCGACAGTGACTCTAGATAAGGTCAATCAAATAATACAGTGATTCTATTAGTTGTTTGATATGTGTGATTTCAATATTTCAGCTTTTTAAAATATGTGGTAGGAATTTTTTATTGACACACAATGCAAAATATTATATTTCCCACTGCTGTAGTGGGAAAAAATCAATCCCCTAACTGCAGTCCCCCACAACATAGGGAAAAAATCAAATCCATTCCATCTTGTCCCCACAATAATTTGTTTCTTTGACATTTGAGAAGTGATTAAATTGTCCTTAATTGCAAGAGTGAAAACTTCCTTTATGTGCATTTATTCTCATGGACCCTCCCATGTATAGTGTAATTGTAAAAAATAGTGTTATAGAAATGCATTTTTTTAATGAGAGTCAGTTAGTTGCAGATCTATTCTATTCCCTACCCACTTGAAACAGCAAATACTTTCTGTTGTGAAAGGCTTGCACAAGTATAGCTGACCTAAATACAATTAATGAGCACTGAAGTGAAGAAGGCATTAAAGATGAAGCTTGTTGATGACAGAAAACATTTGTTGTAGATTAATAATCTGCTGTTGATTGGGTTATTGATGCTATTCCCAAGATGTGACCATGGCAATTTACAGGGAAAGGAATACTTCTTTGTTTCCAGTCTTAAATAGCAGTACGTCATGACATAACAAAAGAAGTGGTTGACATGCCACATAGGTAATTTAGTTGCAGCTCCATTCCTATGAATCACAGCCAAGTAATTAATCTTTTACCTAGGAGACAGTACTGGGGATATTAATAAAGTGTGGGAACAATAATAATTTTTATAGAAGGAGAAGAAAGTACATGGTTTAAGAGGGATTGATACTTTACAAATATGAAGAAATTGAATTTTGGTGTCAGTGTAAGAAAGGTCTAATTGGTGGATATTGCTATCATAAAAATGCTGTACAAAGGAAGGAACTGAAGCTGGATAACTGCATATGAAATTTATAAGTGTTGCAACAATAAAATTTGTAGGACATTTTCTGCTCTGTATGCAGCACGTACTGTTTTCAATGTAATTGGTTTTTCATGGATTTGAAGACACATTCTACAGATAGGAGTGCATCTGTTTTCCCCAAGACACACATTATTCTGATTAAATATTTGAAATTAAGATGGAGAGATTTCATGTGTTAGTTTCGATAGTGGTGGTTGGTTCAATGAAAAAAAAAAATTGCAGTCTCTTATAAATGTTTTAAAAATCTGAAGTGGCATGACTTGGTGATTAAAATTGTTTAATTAGCATTTCCTGAAAAACTAGAAATTAACAAAAGAACAGAATTGCTGTAAGAATTATCTGGAAGTTTTGCACTATGAATGTGGTTTTTTTGCATTTATGCTTGATTTTAAAATTGAATCAGTGTGAGATCAAAGTAGCTAATTCTATATCTGTAGGTAATTTTTCCTGTTTTTCTGAAATATGCACTGACTCAAAAAAAAAATTTAAAAAAACTAAAAAGTAGCCTTGTATTCTTTACAGCCTTTCTGCACGATTTTTATTTTAAAAAGAGTTGCTGTCTGAATCAGGACCTATTAACAAAGCAGAAAATACTCAAATTCTTCTACTTTTAAAAATAGATTCATAGAATAATTTGGGTTAGAAGGGACCTTTAAAGGTCATCTAGTCTAGCCTTTCTGGAATGAACAGAGGCATCTTCAATGAGATCAGGTTGCTCAGAGATCTATCCAATATGATTTTGAGTATTTCCAGAGCTGGAGCATCCACAACCTCTCCGGGCAACTTGTTCCAGTGTTTCACCATCCTCATTGCAAAACCAAAGTTTTCTTACATCTAGTTTGATTCTACTTTTTAGTTTGAAGCCACTACCTCTTGTTCTCTCACAAGAGATAACTGCTTAAAAATCTGCCCCTATCTTTCTTATAGGCTAAATATTAAATATTGAAAGGCTGCAATAATGCCCCCCTAGAGCCTTCTCCAGGATGAACAGTCCAGCTCTCTCAGCCTGTGTTGAGAGGAGAGGTGCCCCAGACCTCTGATCATCCTCATGGCCTCCTCTGGAATTGTTTCAACATGTCCATGTCCTTTTACTGTGCTGAGGGCCCTAGAGCTGGATGCAGCACTGCAGATGGGCAGTGAGTCTCTCTAAGAGAGCAGAGTAGTGAAGCAGAGACAACTTTCTCAAACCTGCTGGCCATGCAGAGCTAGGGGAAAAAAAGGTAGTATGCCTATTAGAAAAATCAATACAAATGATAGATTACTGACCTTACCATTGAGCAGTGCTAGAACCTCCCTGCTTGAAAGTGGGCAATTTGACATTTTCCAAATATTGTTCTTATACTAAGTGCATGTTTTACCAATCTTAAAAAAAAAAAAAAAAAAAAAAAAAAAAAAAAAAAAAATCTAGAAAATATTGGCAAATGAAAAGGTAATGTAAAATGAGTTTATGAGTTTTCTGGAGGCTTCCTTAATTTTCACATCAAAATTCTCCAAACACTGCAATGAGGTGAGTTGGGTTTTCTTTGACTATTCTCAGAGGCCTGAAAACACAGGAGGTAAATTTTATTATTTGCACCCTCCTGTATGTGCAGAATCTGAGAAGCAAAAGTTGGCTCAAATAAAGAGAAAAGAGGAGCCAGCATTGATATAAAGTATACAGTATACAGGCTGAATGAACATCTGGCATAGGTGATCAAGTATAGGAAGATGAGGAAGAATGCTTGGAGAATTAAGGTAAGAAGCAACATACATATTGAATAAGAAAATAAAAATAAAAATAGACATATCAGTATTGAAAAAGGAAATAGATGGCTCTGGGCACCAGACTGGTGGCAGGAACGTGGAGAGAGTTTTGATAAACCGAAGTGCTACTCCTTTCCCACAATGTTATTCAGACAGTTCAGCTACATTAACCAAGGATCATATTAGGTGAAGATGTCTCTTTCTGTGTTCTGCCTGTTGCTTTCTAAATGTTTGTCTTGTAATACAGTCCATTTTTCTGTTGGCAGGTAATCACATTTAAAAGTAGATATTTTCCTTCTCATCAGCTTTATTTTCAATAATTTTCTTATTAAATACTTGGATATTTTTAGTGCACCTTTGCTGTTCCACCTCACACCTTAAAAACAAAACTGGTGTAGTGAAATATTTTAGAAAGAGCATGAGTTCTGAGAATTCAGACCTTCTGCAATTTCAGAAATGTCTTTTCCTTGCTTCTTATCTGTCTGATACTCCGAGTTTTAGATTGGGACACCTGGAAAAAAATAGCTTGACAACAGCAACCTACAGACTTGCTACATTACTTGTTTAATATTTCAGCTAGCATCAGCTAGCTGTTGAAATTCTGTAATCTGACTGGTTTAGATGGCTGGCTGGTATTACTAAATTATGAGCTTTTCTGAGACAGAAAGAATGGATAAACATATGAATATGTTGTCAATCCTGTTTTTTAAACATTTTTATTTAAAAAATATTATTATGATTTTATAAATTCATATTAGCGATATTTCTGCTAATACCTTTGATGGTGATTCCATGAGTGATCCTAAGTCACTCACTCACAAGAGAATATAAGGACAAGATTTACCTCACCTATCTTTAGCCACTTAAAAATTAAGAATCTTATCTGCTCTTTCTTAGTTAGTAGGATGTAATAAAAATTTTTCAAGAGTAAAGTATTCCATACAAAGTCATTCACTCTAAGACTGCATGAATCATTGCTTGGATGTGATTTGAACACTTCTCTCTCCATTGCCAAAAAAAACCCATAGAGTATATTAAGGTAAGGTAAAATATATTCATCAGGAAAGGCACATTTAACACTAGCTGTGCTCAGTATTTCCACAGGAATTTTCATTTTGAAAGAAACTATTTTTCTGATTACAGTAAAACAAAATCAAATGTCTTACAGTAGTAGTAAAAGCATAAATGTCAATTACATTGTACATACTAAACAGAGAAGACTTGAAATGTGTTAATGAGGAAGAGACAGAGGTCACTTCTCCAACTGCTAATTCAGGATTATTCATTTTGGCAGAAAATGGATGACATAATTCAGCAGAAATTTCAAACATTACATTAGGCAGAGCTAAGTGCTTCTGCTGTAGAATTTGCTTTATAGTTGTAATATTTTTTCCAGAGGGAGAAAGAATCAAGTCACATTTCTTTAATCTTAACTATAAACATATGAAAAACAAAAGCACTGGAGATGTTTGATTCCTAAAAGAATTATAGTTTGTTTGATTTAATGGTATTTTTAAAATTGTTTTTTATTACTATTAAAGATACAGTTATTCTAGCCATTCTACTCATAACATATATGGGTTTTTTTGTTGAGGGGCATAAAAGAATTTGAGCCCTACTTAGAACTCCTCTTTTTCTCACTATATACATTAATTTTAAAATTTAGTTTTTAGGTTTCTTTTTCAAATAAAAGTATTACGACTGCTTACAAGCTTCTAGCTGACCATTATAAAAAACTTTGGGGGGATGGGGGTACCCCAGAGGAGGATCAAGATATTAAATATTTGCTTACCTAGAGCTCTGAAAATATTGAAAAAGAAATTAATAAAATTACTGATAATTTTATTGTTTGATACTAATGTCATACTATTTTACCACAAATAGGAAAAGCCAATCCTCTTTTGAAAACATTCACAGTATAAAAATTTCAACTTTAGGTTTCACTAAGACATTTCTAAAAAGTATCTTCTTGTTTGCTTTGTGTCCAGTTCAGATCTTATAATAAATTCAGAGAATTCTTAAGGTTAAAAAAAGCCTCCAAGGTCCTCAGCTCAACCTTTGACTGTACACCACCTTGTTAATTAAATCATAGCACTAAATACCACATCCAGGTGCTTCTTGAACACTTTCAGGGATGGTGACTGCACCACTTCCTTGGGAAGTCTGTTCCTGCGCTTGACAATTATTGCAGTGAAGAAATTCTGCCCAGTGTCCAGCCTGAACCTCCCCTGGTGCAGCATCCTGTCTAATTTTGAGTGAACAACTGGAAGTCACTGCATATGATGATAAGCAAGTGATGCATGTGCCAGTGTAGGTGGGAGGGGAAGGAAAGACAAGATGTATAAATATGCAAAGCTCCCTGAGCAACTGGGCACTGACAGCAGAACTTTCAGAATTTTCACTAAAAAAAAGTTCAAACAGGTGTGAGCTTTGCAGTACAGATGTTAAACGTATATTTTAATTAATCTTTATGCTTCTTTAATTAAAAAAAAAATTACAAATCCTTTTCTATTCCTCTTTGTTATCTATAATTTCATAATATAATTTCTATCCAAAGTTATCGAAAACCTTTTAATTCCTTCTGTGAACCAGAATATCATCAGATAGTGAAATAATAATTCAAAGCAGAGAACCCCAGAAAAGCATTAATTTTTTTGAGCATGTCTGTGCATTTTCAGGCTTTATGCCACTAGACAGCAGCAAGGAACCCACATGTGCTGGAAGTCCTAGTAAAAATGAGCTGTGAAGGTGTTCAGGGATCTGGCTCCACAGTCTGATGATGTGATAGCCCGTTGACCACAGCTGGATTGAATTGAGCATCCAGGTGGAATACAGCCAGATGGTGATGGGGAGGTCTGGCTCTCAGACAAACCTACCAAAAGGAAATCTCAAGTCCAAGTTGCCACAAATCTGAGGTTCTCATGTTTTTGCTGGGCTGTTGGCAGAACCAGCTTGGTTTTGTGATTCAGCATTTTTGTCCTTCAGTCCTTAGTGACTATTGTATCTTCTATTTGTCTCGTTAAACTATCAAAGTTTTTTTCTTTTATTTATGTTTTGTTGCCAACTATCAAGTTTTTTTTTTCTTTATTTATATTTTGCTGCCAAGTACTCAGTCAGATGGGCTCATTTTTAGGTATTTGTGGTAACTACTCAGTCAAACATGAAAATATCATCTTCACTTGCATTTTATAGAGCAACATAAAAAAAAAAAAGAGAATTAACCTGTATGGGATTTCCCCGTCTTCTTACTCTTTCCCCCTTTCATATCCCTGAAAATCAGAGCAAAACCTCAGCTGTATCTAAGTTACAAAGAATGCAGTCATAGCAATTTTAAAGTAAATGGTTTCAAAGTATGTCTTTGCATATTCCAATTCATAGCTATCCCACTGGAACACATGAAGGTCAGTTCTAATTTATGTCAAGCTGCTGTGGTCACAGAGAGCTGAAAATAAAGCCCAGCACTTATCATTTAGAGAAAAGGTTTTTATTTTTATGGAAAAAAATAGAAGGGGGAAAAAAAGGTGTGAGGGTCTTTGTGGGAGGTCTGTGCACAGGTATTTTACCTTGGTATAGGAAGATCTTCCTTAGCAACACAATATCCACCTAAATATAAAAGATGTTTCTCAATTTTCAAAATAAATTTCTACCAAAACTGACCACTAAAGCCCTCTCTCAAACTCAGCTGATAGTATACCTCTTTGAATATTAATTTCTATAATGTCAGTCACAGAAGATGTCATATCCTGTTAATTGTATTAGGACAGAGAAAACATAATAAGAGTAGCTCACAGAGAGACCAGCTGATATAGAACTTTATGTAAGATAGTGGAATTTTTTTTTAATTAATTTTTTTACAAAAATTGATATTGAGCATCAGTTAACAAGTGAATATATTAGTTGTGTGGAGGGGATACTGTCCACTCTGCCTTTAGTGTGTTGATTGTTTCCATTCTGCACTACATTTATTATGCAAAACTGTCTTTTCCTCATCTTTATTATCAGCCTGTGTATAGTAGTTGCATGTCTGTTCATCATTGTTCAGTATAATTCCCCGTTGATTAAAATCACTTTGGAAAATTAAAGCTTTTCCTCAAGCTTGGACAAAAATATCTTCAGTTCCTGAAAAGTTTTTCACTATGGCAGGAGGTATTAGGAAATAATTCATATTTATGTTCCTTTCACAAAAATATTCTTGAGAAATGACATGTACTGTGGTACCGGAAACTTTATCTTCCTGTCAGAGCTGATGTGGTAAAGTCAACTGAACAAGATAATAACATATCTCTTGTAAAGGTGGAAGGTGAATCAGTGCACAGGGGAAGAAAGATGAAAAAAGCTTTCAATCTCAAATTATTTTGGAACAAACAGTGATGTACTAGCCAGTCTTAGCTGGCTAGCATGATGAGTGCCAGGCCTAAGTAAATTGGATATGCAAGTAAAGTTAAATAAGTTGGAAACTGAAACACAGAAAAATCCCCCCAAAAACATTGAAACTATGGTGCTTGGGTACTAAAAGGAGTCTTTTCATTTTAAGAATGGCCCTTGATTATTGTTAAAATGTATTATCCATGGAATAACTTGAAAATAACAGAGAAAGAAAAGAATTAGTAACTGTGATTTTCTTTTAATAGTAAAAGGGAAAATCATTAAATACATTGGGAAGATTTAAAAATATCTTAAATAATTAAAACACTCACTATAGGCTTTCTAAATGTTGTATACTTTTGCAAGTAAAGGTTTGTCTTGGAAAGCTTATATGTAAGTTTGGTAAGATTTCTGAACAAGTGATTTCCTTAATGTTTCCTGACTAATGTGGATAAAATGTAGGAAAAATTGCTGTGGTTAAAGCAAAACACTATAGGAAATTAGATGCTCTTATTGCACTCTGCAGTGCATTTTCTTGATCAAGAATATTCTGCTCCAGCGACCTCATTATTCAAGGTTGTGAATAGGTTGGTTTCTGAGAATTTACCCCAGAAGTCTAGAGTTGCATTCTAATTTCTTCTTCCTCTGTGCTATTCTCCAGTAAACAGAATTCTTTCCAGAAGTTGAGGATATAACCTACCCTTTAAGATAAACATGCTCTTGTTTTTTCCTAATGTGACTTTGAACTCATGCACGGGCTCAATTCATTTTGAAATCACCTTCAAGTTTTAAATAATCCAAAGATAGCCCCATATAGGATCTTATAATCTATATGAGTAATAAAGAGCACTGTCAGTTCTCAAGGACAAGTTTACCTTTGGGAAAACGGAATACCAACTGCTACTATTAAATGTCTATAAAATATTTTTGTTGTGATTAAAGAAAAAAGCTGTATGATACTTATATACTGAGTAAGCATGTAATACATGGGGCCACAATTAATTTCTTCTTCTACTGCCATTTGAAAGAAAAATAAGTGTGTGTGATTTGTTTCTCTCTCCTCAGAAATGATGTCCTCTTCTATGATATAGTTTTTATTTTTCTAATAAAAAATGATGGTTAGGGTTACATTTCCCCTGTTTTCTAATGTATTATATAGGAGAAAGCATTAGTTTATTTGAGAGGGAGATTCAGTCTTTTTGAACCGTTTCTTAAAAACGTTGATCTTCAGTCTGAGGCTGCATAGTTCTGCTTGTTGCTTGTAAAAAGAAATGAAATCTGACAGTCATTTTCAAAGCAGCTCATCCAAACTAACCTGAGGAACCCAGCACAGAGCTGACTCCCAGCAAAACAGCAACCAGGATAATGCTGGATGAAAAGTGTGGCAGCAACAAGTTCTTCTGAATTACAATTTTTCATGGAAGAGCCAATCAGGAAAAAGTAAGAATTCATTAATAAAACAGAGGATATGTAAGATAAAATGTAAGACTGTTTAATATGCAAGATAAAAATGTAAGATTTTGTACACTTTCTATCTTACGTGCAGACATATTTTGGAAATTCAAGTGAGGCACAACCTTTGGATTTTATAAGTGACTAAAATAAGCTGTAAAGTTTTAAGGAGTTTTTTTGGATATATTTTTATTCTTGCTCAAATGCTAGGAAATAAATATGAGAATTGACATTTTTTAATTCTCCTGTTTTAAATGTTTAATATTTGAAACAGAAGATGGTATGGCCTGTTAGAAGAAATTAAAACAAGGACAGTGGTTGTTCATGAATCAGATGATTTGGAATTATGATATACACAACGCTGTGATAAATGAGCACTGTGAAGAACATTTTATTTTAACATTTTGGAATCAGGTTTTGTATCCTCTGTGATGCCTCTGGATATCTAAACCTATACATTTATATTTAATTATTTGCATCTTTACAGGGTTGAGACTTATTTCACATTAAAGACTTTCAAATAGTCAATTGTCTTCTCTAGATTATTTGACTGTTCTCATATTTAGACAGGTTAATCTAAAGATACAGTGCTCTGGTAAAATCTTAGGAAAATCCACGATGGCAAAATTGCTATTCTTTCTTCCATATATATATAATCTGGATTAACAATTTTAACTTCTAAGTACTTAGAATTAATGCAAAAAATAAGTCAGACCCTTTTTCCCATATTTCAAAAATCACCATGTAACATGTAATTCAGCCCACAGTTCAGAAGAAAGTATCCCAATTATCTGAGCTTTCATCATTAATCTAAATAGTAAAAAAAGTAAGAATAGAATGGCTTCGTGCTGTGACAGCAAAAGGTAAAAAGTAATCCTTCTGTTTCTTGAGAAAACATGAAAGTTTCTGTCATTCAAATACTGAGAAAAAGATCAAAGCTAAAGTTATTACTTAAGGAATCTGTATGGCACTAGAGAAATCCACCATGTTTCATTGTTCAGAGGACTCAGTAGAAGTGAAAGACGTTTTTCCTTGGTCTATCTGATACTGAAGAAAATCTTGAATTTCTCTCTGCCACGTCTCATCTGAGTCTCCCAACTACTAAATAAATTAATGTCTCTCTAGGCACACGGGTTTATGTCTCAGTTTGACTAAAGTGCTTGGATATGAGGTAGAAATTTTGGTGTCAGAATCTGACATTTTTAAGAAAATGGTCTGTTCAAAGCTCCTGAGAACTCTGATTTCTAGCACAGCACTTTGTTTATTTTGTTTTACTGGGAAATGTTATACTGAAGTAGTGGACCTACTTAATAATGGCAATCACACAATTCAGTGTTGAATTAGAAATATGTTCCCATTTCAATGTGACTGTTCTTTTCCATGTTTTAATTTCCCTCTTCAAGGGAAGGTATGTTGATGATATGGTTCTTGTCCTCTCTTGGATTAGTGATTTAGCCATAGGATTTCATTTTAAGGAGGACTCACAGGTCTACTACTGCCAACAATAAGATGACCTGGTAATATTCAGAGTTCAAAGTTTAATTGCAATAGATCAATCATTACAAAGTTCAAAGAGCATTATTAAGCAAGCTGCATATTTTAGGTCTTGAGGCAATATAGAATTAATTGTCAGGAAAACACTAGAAAAGGAAAGCACTTTAATCTTCTTGTCCTCAGTGTGACATATGTCAAGGTCCAAATATGCAACATGATATCATAGCTGCAGCAAGAGTGTCCAATTTAGCCAAGGAGAAGGTGCAAAGTGACCTAGTGGATCTTTTTTTAATTATTAGTATTTTTAAGTTACTAAACCATGTAATATTTAAAGGTGCAATACGTAATTCTTCCAAACTTTTTCTGCAAACTCTGAAAGTATTTACTGACACTAATTCTTCTATTTTTCCTCACAGTCAAGTAATTGATTAATTTTAGAATATAAATTTTCTTTTAAGGTTCATAATAATAATTGATATTAAGATAGTAAAGTTGAATAGATCTCAGTATTAGAAAAGAAACAATGGTATTTCTTACAATTAATCACATCCCGCACACCTGGAAATCTTATGTTACATATTTAAGCAAACATTTTACCCAATCATGCCATATATATGCATGAAACAAAGCTAGTTAGCAAAACAGATGAAAGCTTGAAGCCTGCAGTTTTATAATACAGTGATTTCTCTTGAAAGTGGAAAAATCTGATATATAAATGTGATTTTAATCAAACTTTTTCTTGTTTACTTTTACTTTGTTTTGTTTTTCTCATGACATCTGGGATTATCCATTTTGTGTTAAACAAGTAGTATGGATTTCTTAGATAGAATCATGTTAATGATATCCACACAAAATGAAAACAAGATGGAACTTTCGGATTCATGGGTAAAAATAAATAAAAAAAATTATACACAGTTTTTCCTATGTTTTATACCATCACATACAGAAATACTAATAATTTTCCAGTTTACTAAAAAAATTTCAGCAGCTCTAATATGTTGACTTTAAAGAATGATGGAGACAGTTCAAGGGAAAGGAATATGAATGATCAGTGATACAGAACACTTGATACCTAAAATATACTTTAAAAAACAAAGATTTCATTATTTTAAGTAAAATATAACTAAATCTATGACTTAATTATAATTGGAATTCAGTTCAGAACCTGCATTAATATTGTAATATGTTTTGCAGAAATACATTGGTCACCCTAGCATGTACAAAACCCGCTACAGATGGAAGCTGGGGCATGCAAAAAGCAAATCAAAATTTTACTCAGAATACAGCATAATTGACCATGCCAATCCATGTTTGTGTGCACAAAATTCAGTGGAGTTTTACTAGGTTTGGTTTCTTAATTGAAAACCTATGTATTAACTGTATTAACACTTTCATCCATGGAGCAGAATATCTCTAATATCTCCCAATAAAGTCAGAGCAGGTTGGTGTAAAATATCTCTGGATTTTTTTAATCCAACATATTTGCCTTCATATTAAAATAAATTTTCATCATGTGCTACATGTGTGAACAAAGAAACAACTATGTCAATTTGTTGACTTCCTTTCAGAAGAAATGGGGTATTTGGCTTCATATGCACTTTAAGTCCCTTGAGAATGCCTTAAATTAGATGGTTCAAAGCAATTTGTTTGAATTCATTTGGAGCATGCAGAGGAGAATATGTCTTCTCATGCTCTTAGGAGGTTACAGTAAATCATTCACTTAAACAATTTTTAAGAGACAAGTACATAGGTCCACTGGGTTATTTAGAGTGAACTCAAAGGTGAGAAATTTATATACAGAGTAGAACAGATTAAATATTCCTAAGTGCTACAGTAAAAATGGACAAACCATGAAAACCAGTGAGAGAATGACAATGGCATTTTTGATGCAGTGATTGACTCCAGTATTGAGTATATCAGGGCTGTTATGTCGTTTCAAATTACATGCAATCACAGAATCATAGAATAATTCAGGCTGGAAGCCTTCAAGACCATCTAGTTCAAGCCTCCCTGCCATGGGCAAAGATACCTCTTACTAGACCAAGTTGCTCAAAGCATCATCCAACCTTGCCTTGAACACTTGGAGGGATGGGGCATCATCATCTTCTCTAGGCAACCTGTTGCAGTGCCTCACCATCCTCAAAATGAATAATTTTTTCCTATTATTTATCTAAAACTGCCCTTCTTCAGTTTAAAGCCATTCCTCGTACTATCATTACATGCCCTTCTAAAAAGGGCATGCCCTTTTCCACTTTTCTCACAGGCCAATGAAATCCCCCACATATGTATAAGTTTGCTGCAATAAGTAGGACAACAAATAACTGGTATTTGTTTCAGCAAGCAGTAAACATAATTCCCATCTTGGCAATTGGATTCCTACTCCTGCCTCATGCTTGAAAATTGTACAATCTAAGAATCAGGAAATCTTTCTAAGGCTCTATGGGGTGCACTGCATGTTCCATAGTGATCTTTAACCTGATGCTGAGATGTCACAGGTCATGTGTATTGTTATAAATACTGGAGGAAATTCCAGTGACTTGCAAGGAAGACGATGTACACATTGTCAAGGCTTTCCCTGTGCATTGGAGGTACAACATATAAGCTATAGAAATGATGCCAGTTTGCATCTAAACTAAGCTAGGTTATTGTTATGGAATTTGTTCTCAAGAAAAAATTGTTATGTCAGTGTAGATACTCTTGTCCAACATACTGTGTCAACCCTTAAGAAGCAGCCACTTATTAGAGAAACTTTAGACAGTAATGGATTATGAATGAGCCACTGGAGACATAAAAGGCTCTAAAAGACATTTGCACAAAGTCTGTATTATCATTTAAACAGTAAATATACATTTTTCACAGCACATTGCCCTAAAATTAGCAAAAATCTTGTATCAGCATAATTGTCTGGACAGAAGTCAATAGTCAATATTTCTCTGGAAATATGTCTTCAGTTATTTATACAATACATTTCATCCATATAGTGTGAAACTACAGTTTGATTTGACTTCTCACAGCACCACAAATCAAAACAAACACACAAACATACACCCATAGAGTGAGAAAAATATACTTTCCCTACTCATACTCTATAAGACCAAATGAATTTAAGATTATAAAATGTTAATTAATTTTTTAATATTGAGCCCAAATACTCTTTGGGAAAAATATTGTTTTTACAGTATTTTTTTAAAATCTGAACTCTTAATTTCTGAACTTTTCATTTCTGAACACTAAGTAAGAAATCTTTTCCAGTTGAGTGTTCTCTTTAAGCTTCTTTAGGCAGAACATTTGCAATAAAGTTAGAACCTCTCTTCTCCTGAAATTTGGATTTACAATAGTAAAGTTAGTGTAAAGCTTACTCTAAACTAATGATGTGTCTGTAGAAAGTACTTTAAATGTCTTATACACTGTATCTGTTGTTTGAAAGTGGTTATTTGAATTATGGCTCATTTCTGCAGTTTAGAAGCTTGTAAAAAAGTCCAAGAAGACCCAAACTCAAACCTGTTTTTGTTTTTGACTCTGATCTAATCATTAATTAGGGCAGTTTGAAGTTTCAGTAGTGCACACAGAGACCATTTTAGAGAGTGTTTTAAATGCTGTAATTAAATTGTAGGAGCAGTATTCTCAAAAATAAAAATCTTAATGGAAAAAAAACTTGCTATAACTATTTGGCCAAGTGCCTTCTTGTTTTACCTCCCATTTTCACAGCTCTGACATGTAGCAGTGCATATTTTAACATAAAATAGCAAGTTTGAAACTCTGACATGCTGTATATTTATTCTTGTGTGAAGTAAAACTTTTTTTTAATAGTGCAGATGATTATATCTATTTTTTTTTCAAATGAAGTGTTTCTTTTAAAGTGCAAGGTTTATTTTCACACTTCTGATTACCAGAGATGCAGGAAACAGAGTGCTGTACATCAGACATTCAAATCCAGACATTATGCAATCATGATAACAAGGATTAATAAAGATTAATTTAGCTCCCACTTAAAAGCCCTGGTGTTTCAAAAGTGCAACTGTCTAGCTTGTATGAGGGGAATAATTATAATTTCCTTTTCAAATGTGCCTCTTTGTTACATAGTTGACAGTTGTCCATGATTTGAAGAATATTTGTGTCAAACTATTCTCTAGCAACTTTTTCTGTAAGATATGGCTGTTCAAAACAAATGACTGTTAAAAAAAAAAAATCCCAACTACAAATACTCTAAATGGCTCGTTGAATTTTATTAATTGCGTAGAACAGGTTTTATTTAACTGAAGTGCAAAAATATTCATTTTCTTCATTGATCAAAACTGTAAATGACAAAGGCAAAATTTCCAAAGACCTTAATTTTAAGAATTCAGTCCTTTTGAAGATGATAGCTATTGTTGAATATAATCGTTGTGTTCTATTAAAAATACTCTGAAAAATAGGATTTCTGTACAACTGGATACTCTGTAAGAATGTAATAGGCCACAAAAATAACATTGCAAGTCCAATGCATGCTTGCAAACGAGAACAAAATCTTTCAACTTAAATTCTTCTTCATTTTATCTTTCAACATAATTTCTTTGGACTAAATGCTATTACCTATATTATCTATTTTTACCTATTTTCCACTTTAAAACTATTACTGTAGTATGTATCTCCTCCCCACAGGGCAATACTATGATTTATTTTTATTTAAAACAGTTTTGCAGAGATGGTCATGTTTCTTTTAAGATCAAGAATGAAAAAGTGATGAAGTGATGACACCAACTCTTGGAGTTTGAGGTTGACAGTGGAAAAAAAAAAAAATTAAAAAAAAAAAAAAAGGAGGAAAGAAAATATCAGGAACAACAAATAGCAAATGAATGTCTCAATACACAAATTTAAAATAAACAAACAAAGGTGTTACAAAAGAAAAATGTGTATCAAAGGTAGCAAGAGAGAGCCAGGAGGAACATGAACTACAGAACACATGAAAACAGGAATATAACATAAAAGAACAGAAGACCAGGCCCAAAATTCACATTCACAGAAGAGTCACATCTTCATTAGTAAGACCTGTTTTTTAGTAAAAATTTGAAAACTGACCCTAGAGTTGATTCAGGAAATTGAAGCTTCTGCTGCCTGCCAGGAACACATTGATGAATCTTGCTAAGTTACACCTGAGGCTGAAATGGACATAACATCAGGGAAAATGCTATGGAGCTGAATTGTCAATAGAGTAACCAGCACTATGAGGAAAAGTATGAGTACACCCAGCTGCAGAAATGGAATCTTAGCAGACTTCCTAGGGGCACAGAAGAGATTTTAATGATTAGAAACCAGACCATATTAAACCTACCAGAACAGTTTGGGGATATTTTATTATTGGGATGCATGAGCTAAAAAAGTAACTCTTTTTTAAAGAGTGGATTCAATCAATTTTCTCAGGAAATAACTTCCTTGACTGAAGATTGAAATGAAGACCCTGACATGAAGGCATGACAGAAATCAGGGGAGAAAAGTATTGAAGAAGGATTCTGAGGATTCTTGTGCAGATTTTGGCTGGGGTAGAGCTAATTCTTTGCTAGTATAGGGCTGTGCTTTGGATTTGTGCTGAGCACAGGGTTGATATATAGAGATGTTTCTGTTATTGCTGAGCAGGGCTTGCACAGAGCCAAGGCCTTTTCTGCTGGGTTAGCCAGGAGGTTGGGGTGCAGGGGAGGTTGGGAGGAGGCACAGCCAGGACAGGTGACCCAACTGACCACAGGGATGTTCCAGACCATGTGGCATCATGCTCAGTGTACAAAGTGTGAGAAGAAGGAGGAAGTGAGGGGGCATTTGGAGTGATGGTGTTTGTCTTCCCAAGTCACCATTACATGTGATGGGGCCCAGCTCTGCTGGAGATGGCTGAGCATCTGCCTGCCCATGGAAGCAGTGAATTAAATCTTTGGTTTGATTTGCTTGCATGTGTGGATGTTGTTTTCCCTATTAAATTGTCTGGACCCATGAGTTCTCCATCTTTTACCCTTCCAGTTCTCTATCCCATTCGACTGGTGGGGCAGAGATTGATCATGGGGCTTGGCTGCTGGGTGGGGCTAAATCAAGATTGTAATCCATAAGGCTTGGGTCGGGCTAACAATCTGGATTACTACAATTAACAAAATGTTCTGAAATTTGACAGCTTGCAGTGAAAGGACAGCTAATAAGATTTTTTTTTATAAGCTTAGAAAGGAGAAATTGTACACTGTACTTATCACAGGATGATTATGACATGCAGCTCAAAATTAATGTGATTCTAAAACAAATTATCTGACTGGGATCTTGCAACAATAAGAATTATTATTGTATATTGGAATCCTCTGTTCTAGATTAAACTAGTCCTAAACTGGTTAGCATGTAATGCAGCAAGTAGTGTCATCTCCTTCCTTTCAAAAAACCCAGTGAATTAAATGGATGACATTCATCTGATCCTGTAGTCAGAAACACCTATGTTTGGCTGGTACTGGGTAGCAAAGGGTTAGAGACTCTAAATTAGTTCTGATTCTCTACTGTATTTTTCAGGTGTTCTGAACAGAAGTTGTATATGCAAAAGTCACACACCAGATGAGGCCAGTTTCCTAGAATCTGTGATGTGGCTGGATTCTGATGAGGAACAAAGACTCTAGACTTAATTCTGTTTGCAGGTAATTAGAGGGAATTCATAGATATGATTAAATTAATCAGCAGTCTTGTGACAAAGAAAGAAAAACATCTGGAACTCATTTATTCTATGTTGTTTTTCATAGTTGCTCTCCAGTTTTCTGTAGCACTGTATTGTTCTTACTTGTTAAACATTAGATAATACTATTCCAGCTCTAGAGAAAAATACATTGTTTTCATAGTAAAGGACAAATACTGTGAATGTGTGATGTTGGAGACATAAAATGATAAAAAATAGGCTGTCTAATCTAGTATAAATACTTTTGAATTATTTTGTTTTCTGTTCTGTAAACATGTTTTGTCTATCCATGTAATCTGAAAACCTGGTTCATTTAACTGAGTTCAAAGAATGTGACTATTTCATTTTTCTATTTAAATTTTACTAAAGTAAAGTGAAATTACATAAACTTTTATATATGTGTATATATATAAATCTAAGATTTTATATAAGGGAAGAATGTTCTTTTCCTAACTGTCCAAATGGCACAGGTCTCTTGTAGTTCTTGTATCCTATCTGACAGCTTCATGAGCACTCCAGAGGGACATGTTTGAATGCCATTAAGTGTATATGGCTAGTCACATCAAGTTCACTTCAAGTTGTCTTCAGTTAACCGAGCTTCTTTTTTCCTGTGATGACATCTTTGGCCTGAGTTTTTTTTACCAGAAAGCAGCTTTTCAAACCAGGATGGATTTTTGTCCTTGTTGCTTTTTGTCATTTTTTAATTATTTTTCTGGGTCAACATATCTTTAACTCCTGAGTAATAAGTATTTGTTATACTTAGTTCTGTATTTTGGAGGTGTGTACAACTCTCTTTCTGTGTACTAATGACAATTAATTCCAGTGTGAATGTTTGTCCATTTCTGTATCCATTTTTGTGATAGTCTGGAAGCACAGATCCTGCCTGATAATGGCTTATATAATTTCAAACTGTCTGTGGCATAAGCAACTGAAAGCAACACAAGTACTTGTATTTTTATGAGCCAATAGCAGGTAGATAAAGTCCTGGAGTGCTTTAATGCCAATGTTCTCAACACCAATATTTGTTCCCCTAGTTTTAATTCCAGTGTGAGGTTATAAATAGACCACTTTTAAAATCTCTTTTATAATGGAAGATGGATGTTTAACTGCACTTGCTTTTCATTAAAATTGTTAGCCTTGTACAAGACACCAGGAATCTGGTTATTATGATTACATATTCACAACATTTGCTGCAACAAATGAAAAAAGCACTACTAAACTCCTTGTATCCAAGATGGTATGGGCTTTATATCTTTTCTCTCATAAATTTAGAGATATCTGCCTACAAAAGATAGACTTATTCATCAAAGCTACCTGTCTACAATTCAGAATAGACCCTACAAAATATTTGAGACATATGGCTTGAAACCCATATATTTTTAAAAAGAAAAACAAACATTCTTCTCCTCACTTTTAATAAATGTTTCAGATAATGGAAATTCCACATTTTGGCAGGTCATAACATTGTCTACAAGGAAATCACCATTATCATGCTTCTATAACTGTTTCCTGGACTTGATGTAAGGGAGTAGAGAGCTGTGGCTACACTGACACTTGGGGAAGTTCAGCACAGGCAGAACAGCCTGTTAGAAAGACCTTAGCTCCTGAGTGCATAAAATATTCGGTTTGATTTATCTTATTTTCACCCAGTCTATCCTGTAATCCCAGGCACTGGGAAGCAACTATGAATAGGTTTCTGTGACCTGGAAGGAGTCTTTTAATTTCTGCTCATCTGTTGGAAACAAAAATTACTCTAGATTAAGAGCTCTACATAATTTACTAGTAATACACTTTTTAATACACAGAAATTTTAACTTGACATTCATTGCAACTAAGAGTTAGTTATGATGATCGTAATTAACTTTGCAATTATCCAGAATGGAAAAACCTCAGATAAGTGGGCTGCTAAATAGTCATTGTGTTTACTACCAAAAAAATAAAAAATCATGTCACATATTTAACTGTAGAGTTTTGGAGGTGCTTTTGATTAAGAAGGTGCCTCAGTAATCACTATTTAGGAAGTGACTGCTGGGTGACATAATATTTTCAGAATTATTACCTTTGAGAGATTATATTTCTCTTACTATTATTTTTATAGCTTTTTAAATGTGGTCAGTGGTCTGCAATAACTATAAAAATAAGCTCACTGTAAGAAAATCTGTCAGTCAAGTAGATAAAATGAAGATAAAGAGAGGAAAGTTACACATGACTAAAAACAATTGAGTATATATCTGCAATTAAAGATAATATCTTCATAGACACCAATTGCATCCTATCAAGATGACTTGTAGTATCTGGTTCTGTATGCCAGGTGTCATTTCCTATAATCTGTTCTTGTTTTAAGCTCCCAAGTTTTTTTAAGAATTCAGTTTTCTAGGTCTTCAAAATAAAATTAGGAAAAAAAAACTAATCAATAATCAATTTGTATTGAAGAGGAAGAGCAGAGAGATTTTATCCTTTTATTATCATCTAGTAAAAGAACTGGATGTCTTATAAATGTTAGCTTTGCCACTCATAGGCATACCTCATGTATAGCTAGAACAAACCTCTAGATATTTAAAAAAAAAAAATTATGGGAAACAAATAATCAACCTGTATACATATTCCCTGCTGAGTAAGAAAAATGTGTTTTTATCTTTAGAATATTAAGAACAAAAGCTTTTCAGTACTAATGTTTTGGTTATCAAAGGTTATAGTAATTTTTTTACTTCAGTAAGCTTATACTTTCAAGTATAAAAGGGTGTGAATCAAAACAGGAGATTTAATACCCTAAACTCTGAGGTATACAAAATCTGACTTTTGAAGCTTGAATGCACCTCTATAACTAATGTAACAAAGTTCCATGCAGCGTTTCTTAGGTTTTGGAATGCATTTTACTTTCCTTTTTTCCTTTCCATCTGATTTTCTGTAGGTCATGTCTCTCTCTTTTGATCTGTGATGTATTTGCTCAGGTGTTTCCCATTTTTATGGCAGTGTCAATTAACCCCCTTAAATTTGCCCCTGTTGCTCTCAAAATGTCTTGATGTTCTCTTTGAAGCTTTCCTCTCCATTAGCCACCATTTTCAGCATCAGAGACTGACCTCTGTGAGAAGAAAGTTTGCTGCCAATAAGCCCTGCCCTGCTAGTAGATGTGTGTTTAGATGAAAGAAATGGAATTATGAAATGGACCTAAAAAGCAGCACTAGCACAGTCTAAATACTCTAGACAAGAGTCAGAAATTACTCAGATCCACACTTGCCCTTCCAGTATTCAGGACTGTTTGTGTGTGGGGTTCCAGTGTAGTAATTAAATTTAGTGTTATGAACATTTAACATTACTTCCCTTGTACATTTTTGAATGAAGAAAGAGAGGTGGGGGATTAAAAATAATGAATATTTTAAACACTTTTTAATATTCCCAGTTCAATCTCTAAAAAGAGAAAACTGAAAACCAAACATCTTTAACAAAACTTTCTGTAAACAAGTAAAGAGAGATATGACTCATTTAGGATTGGTTTGATTGTGGTTTTTTAGCTAAGCCATAGAAGTTTGAAGTTGTGGTATCCTGATGGTGAACTATTTACAAACATTAGGTTATACCTGATTGATTGGGGAATATTTCTTATATAAAACATGTTGTTTAAATGAAATCATCACCACATTTTTTTACCAAAATAAATAATATTCCTTTCCTGTCCTACTTTATACTACAAAACCAAAACAGATACATAGATTGCATTGTCTACTACTATACTTCTTAAGACATAAAAGTTATGATGTCACATTAAAACCCTCTGTGTCACACAGCTGTTTAGTAAAACATGGCACATATAAAGTGGCACACTTCAGATTTTATTACTGAGGGGAACAGAAGTCATGTTGTTAAACAGGGAGATTCAGAACAAAGACCTTCTGTTTTGTTTTTTATTGCTCTCTAACATACTTGTTGCATGATCAACTGTATCACTCATGGCAAAAATTAAGCAGGTCCAGTAGCTTCTCACTACTAAAGTTTTGATTTCTAGCACCCTCCTCCTCCTTGCTCTCAACTACAAGATATTGTCACACACCATGGACCAGCTTTTAGAACCTTCCATCAGCTGATTTAACTTCTTGGCCTTGGGGAACATTCAAACTCAGCCTGAGAAATGGTAGTACAGGCTTGCAGAAGGCACCAGTCAAAGCATTTGCAAACCACAGCACTCACAACAGATAGAAAAAGTGTCAGACTGTGTCTGTTGGGTCCTTCCAGATTTTTTCCCTTGCTAATTACTTTTCCAGAGAACATCCACTGGTTGCCAAAAGTTTGTGGAGAAATGTAACTTCTGAAATAGAATCAGTGATTAAGAAATATATGAAATAACTTTCTTTACCCTGAAATAATCTTATTTAAAATTCCTAAGTATTGAATCTTGAAAATTTTATAAGACTTAGTGTATTGAAGTGTCTTTTACTGAGGAAAATAAGTTTATAATCTTAAAAGCTACCTGCACCTCCTTCTGAATACTTAGTTTATCTTGCAGTGTAATTTAGGTATCACAGAGTCTGTGCTGTGTGTTGTATGATTATGTTGTGTGAATACGGATTAAAAAGCACAGTCAAACCCAAAGCATTTAGACCAGTTAGGCATACTTATCTGAAAACAGGGCTAAAAAAGCTTTGCATTCCTACCTGACTCCTAATATAATTCTGTTGTGAATTTGACATTTGCCTTTGGAATTTTTTCCATAGAACAGGACAACTGGGATGTCACATTGGCTTGCTGCTCATCATCCTCCTTTCAGTCCAGTCTGAGGATGTGGCTGCCATAATTAACTGTCAAAATGGAGAGATGTAAGGTCTCTTCTCCTTCTTGTTCTGACTTTACCTAAATTTTGATATGTCATTGGAAGGAAGGTTTCTCTCAGGAACTTCAACAGACTAATATGTTTTGGAGCAAAATAGTCAATGCAAATCGGTCACCTGACAAAGACATTACTTGTTTGACATTTAAGAGAGAGTAGTTCTAGATGGAACTCAAATTCTCAGGTACATATTTGTTCCATCTTCTGGACTATATTGATAATTTACTGAAACAACTGTTAATATTTACAGAAAATCATAGAACAATTTGGTTTGGAAGGGGTCTCTAGTCCACACCACTCCTATCCTCCCCCTGCTGCCCCTTCTCCTTGGCAAACAACTGATATAAATAGGATATCAGAATAGCTTCATTCATTGGATAAATAGTCTAAGAAAAAGGATGGAAAATATGCTCTGTACAAAATGAAATACATGGGAGAACAGACTGCCAATACATTTTAAATCAAGCTATTGAGAAAATTATCTGTTTATCAATTTTACCTTAAAATAAGTAATGCTATTAAATCATAATTTTAAATTGTATTTTTTCTTAATTTGAACTTCAGTCTTCAAAACTAAATTAGATTAATTAAATGGAGATATGTCATTTCACCCTAGCAACAGTGACAGAATTATAAAAAATGCATTTCATTTTGATGAACAGCTCTAACATATATATCTTTCTGACAAGAATAAGGTCACCTGTCATAAAGGTGTATTTGCTGTCCAAAAATTGATACGTAAATATTGAAAACTGTGCATTATTTTAAAAGTTAAGATATGTAATAGAGCTTTTGACCTTTACTTTGGTAGAGCTAATACAGATACTATCATCAATGTATTTCTTATTTTCTTAGAATATATGCAACATTTCTGTTGGCAAATCAAAGATATAAACTTTTGGCGAGTTGATATATATATATTTTAAGTTTAGACTTTATATTTAGAATACATTTAGAATAAGCATAGCCCACCATGGTGCTATCTTGCTGGGTTTTTTTCATAAGCCATTTGGAAAAAAAAAAGTTTATTTACTCAAGAGACAGTGCCTAAGACCTCAGGTCAATATTGAAAACTCAGGAAGACTCCACATATGCAGGGGTTGTTTTTAAATAGTGTTGGATTTTGTGAAGTTGAACAGAGCAAAGCTGACCCATATGATACAATGAATAGGTAGGCTGGAGAATGTAAAGAACATTTATTTTTCCTAAAATAAGAAGAGAGGGTAAAAGTATTAAAAGACAAATTTAAATTTGAATAAAGGAGATGACTGTTTTAGACTTTATTATTTTCTTACTCAAGTTAGCATTAAGCTTAGGATAGGACTGATAGGAAATACTGGAAATTTGTGTAGAAAATAAAACCATCCATATTATACTATAGATTAAAACTCTGGAAGGAATATGAACCTCTGTTTCAGGAACAGAAGTTACTCCATTTTGTGGCTAGGAAGAAATTTCCTGTAAATATCAAGTTCCCTGTATTTGTTTCCTGTGGGTTTTTTTTTATTTTTACTATTAATACACACTAGGAAATGAACGTCAGATTAAAAGGACCTCTGTTTTAATCCTCTTTATGGTGAATGATCATAATACCTATGGTTCTACTTTTTCTGTACAGCTGAAATAAGGAAATCTTACTGTTGGTTTTATTGAAAGTAGGACAGAATTTCAAATAAGCATATAGAAAATTTAGAACTACCTCCCATATGCAGAGATTTCTTTTTTTTTAGGTATCCCCTTGGTATTATCACATTGTTCCATGTTTTAATACAGCTGATTTAAAATCAAATTAGATTCATTAAGTACAACACAAAAAGCTCCCAGTGTTATTTCTCAAAAGTGTAAAGGGAAAAAAAACTTCAATCATAAATACATAAAAGTTATTCTTATGAAAAATCTTTTTTTTTTTTTTTTCCCATACATGAAGTGATGTGGGAACAAGTGCTTAAGATTCTCATACATGGTCATGAGCCTGATCATCTCACTAACATGCAGATGTTGGCAATGTCATTATTCCTCATTACTGTTTCCTTTGAATTCATTTTGGAGGTGGAGAATTGAAGGAACAGGTGGAGCAGTTCACCTTTGTAAGGCATTCATCACTGCGCAGAGACTATGCAGAAAATTGCTACAAACAGAGTAAAAAATGGGGGCAGGTCTGAGGAGGAATTTATTGAGTATTTAGCATTAGGATCATGTCTGGATAAAGAACAAGTATAACATTGGAAAGAGGGACCAAAGCCCTATATCTCCTACATACTGCATTAAGGCATAAAGTAAACCCATTAACCCATCCATTAACAATAATGGAATTACTAATTATCCCAGAGGGTCAATTCCTCTTTTTTAACTTGCCTAGACATAAAATAATTAATAATAATAACAATAACAATGACAAAACAACAATAACTATAAAGCAACAACAACAACAGCAGCAACAACAATAATAATAATAATGATAATGATAATGTTGAGATGGTAAGTAGATGGATGTCCATCAGATAGCAATAATTAACTGTCTACATTTAAATAGAAGCTTAAAATTAGATTCCTAAGAAAACATTTCAGAATATGTGAAGAAGTAAAGGATATTGACTCATGCATATTTTTCAGGCTTTGCTGCATGAGTAGACTTTGTGCTGAAATTGTGATGCTGTTAGAGAATCCCTGTAGAACAAAGACTGTGCAACTGGGAGTGACTGGCTATGGCAGCATTAGTATGGGGGAACCTGGAAGAACTTAGAAACACAGGTCTGGAGGTTGTTTGGCATTCCAAACACTTTAAAAGATATATTTTTGAAGTTATATCCTTTAATCCTGATAGATTTCTTCAGAAATATGTATGAACTCATGCTTTCAAATGCCTTTATATGGGCAAATTTTAGTTACTCTGGTGTTTCTATGTTGTTCTGGCTTCTGTCATCTTATCAAGAGTCATTTTCACCGTGGAAAGAAGAATCCTGTCAAATGAACAAGTAATGCAAGCAATTTTAATATTGTTTCATATAAATTCTGACTATTCCTACATGGGATAGCAGTCTACACATTAAGATGCACATATTACCTTCATAGAACTTGTGCCTCTAAAAATCCATCATTGGATCTGATTGCTTCTAATTCTCTGCCTTTGTCTTCTGTAAACAGTAACAAATCTGAGAAGCAGTCATTGTTTGGATATCTTTGTTATCCTTCATGCTTTAGAAGTGTTAAAGAGAATGTTCAGCAGCTATGATCCTTTAGCAGGAGTTTTGGCATTTATCTTGTTGAATTCTGGGCAACCACAAATACATTTTCATTGCTACTTGTTTGTAATTAGGCTAGACGTAGGGACCAAAAAGAAGAGCCAAAAGCAGCAGCAAGGCAAAGAGTAATTAGAAATATCTGATTAATGTCACAAAGAATGTCACATAACAACTGAAGGAAAATAACTTAACTAAAAGCCAGTAAAAGTGCCACTATTTCTAGGCATTTGTAGGTATCCAATATACTTTTACATAAAAGTTTACAGTTGCATTAAACTCCAGCAGTGAATGAATTTAGCTACTTTATGTCACAGCAGCAGCATTTATCTGAAACCAATGAATGTATTCTAGAATAAGAACTTGCTTTGCTGAAGTTTTTCTTTTCTTTTTATTGGTTATATTAAAATCTTGTGTTTCATTTTTATTTACAGCCATAAGGTTTTGATTGTGGGTTTTTTTCTTATTTTTTCTTTTAGGGTTTTTTTTTTCCCTTTTTCCACCCCAAAGTATTTATGTTTCAAAAGAAAAATAATTGGTTACTGAAAAACTGATCTACTGTATTTGAAGTATCATCAAGATGTATTGTTAACTGGTTATCAGTCATTAGAAATAGCTAGTTATCTATTATAGTTAAATATTTTTTTGTTAAATATTCCCTTTTAGTTTATACCATAAAAGGAGGGGCAAAAGGGCTATGTTTATTGACAAAAAATATTTTTGAAGACAAAAATATTTACTAACCATTCAATCCACAAAACAAAGGCATCTGAATTTAATATAAACCACACACAGGTCTTCAGTAATGAACATTAACAAATCCAGACGTCTTTATCTTTTTATGGAAACTGACGCTTTACTTCCAGCTGACCCAGCACATCAGCCAAAATTATTCCAGGGATGTTTATTGCTTCTCTTGCAGCATTTACTAGGTTAATTTAAAAAAAACCCCAAACCCTAAAAACAGACCAACAGAAGCCAAAAACCTAGTTGCAATGAGAAACTTTAGGTCATAATTCCATCTGGTTTAAATGCATGTTCTTAGTTACACAAAGAATCAAAAGGCTGCCAAAGCTCCAGCTATGACCCCTATTACAATGTCTGCAAAATAAATGATCCTTGCTTATTTGAGCAAAGAATATGTTTGTGCCTTCTCCTTTGTTAATTCAGAAGCTGCCACAATATGCTCCATGATGACAGATTTTCTGATTCTAGCCTCCAATAAAAATCTTTTCACTGATTATGATGGCAGCAAATATAATTTTACCAGCTAAAAATACCATTCTGTAAATTGTGGACTATATAGAATAGTTATAGAACCCTATATACACTAAGAAGAAAGAACTCAAAATATACCAAAATAAATTCTTTAAAGAATCACTGTTGTAACATGATAGTAACTATAACACACTTCAAGATTTTCTGAAAGGTGCAGATAGGGATTCGATTCTTAATTAAATTAAACATTAAGACAAGATGTAAGAATCTTGATAAAAACAGGCATGAATGAACAATACTTAAAGAGCTGGTGGAAGTGTTTAATTGGTACTTTCCATCACTTACCAACAGTCCTGGCTCACTGAGGAAGTCCCAGTTGATTGGAGCTTAGCAAATGTGAGACCCATGTACAGGAAGGGTCAGAAGGTGGATCTGGTGAACTACAGGGCAGTCAACCTGATCTGGAAGGGTCATGGAGCAGCTGTAGTGCCATCACAGGCAGGTGCACGACAGCTAAGGGATCAGGCTCAGCCAACAGGGGATTAGAGAAAGCAGGTCCTCTTTGACCAACCTGATCTCACAGTATGACCAGGCGACCTTCTTATTGAGTGGTGCAGAAAATTTGGATGTTGTCTGGCTGGAATTTAGCAAAGATTTTTACACTGTCTCCCATAGCATTCTCCTGGAGAAACTAGCTGTTTGTGCCTTGGATGGGTACACAGTCCACTGGGTTAAAACTGGCTGAGCCCAGAGTGTTGTGGTGACTGGAATTCCATCCTGCTGGCAGCTGGTCACCAGTGGTGTTCCCCAGGGCTCGTGGTGGAGCCAGTCCTGTTTCATATTTTTATTGATGATCTGGATGACAGGATTGAGGAGACAGCTGGACTAGAGGGTGGATCTGTTGAAAGGCAGAAGACTCTAGAGGGATCTGGACAGGCTGGATCAATGGGCTGAGGACACTGGTATGAGGTTCAACAAGACCAGCTACCAGATTCTGTGCTTGAGTCACAACAACCCAATACAGTTCTACAGGATGGGGGAAGGGTGGGTGGGAAGCTTCCCAGCACAAAGGGACCTGAGTATGGTGTTGGACAGTCACTGAACAAAAGCCAGCATGTGCCCAGGTGGCCAAGAAGGCCAATGGTATTCTGATCTGTATTACAAATAATGTGGCAAACAGGACTACAGACATGATCATCCACTTGTACTCACCGGTAAGGCCATGCATTGAATCCTGTGCTCAGTTTTGGGCCTCTCAGTACAAAAAAAGACACCTTATTGCTCTCCACAACCACCTGAAAGGAGGTTTCAGTGAGGTGAGGTATTCTGACAAACAACAAGTGATAGGACAAGAGTAAATTGCTTCAAGATGCACCAGGGAATTTAGATTGGGTATTATGGGTATTATTGGGTAGATTGGGTATTATGAAAAATTTCTTCCCTGAGAAAGTTTTCAAACATTGAAGCAGATAGCCCAGGTGGAGTCAGCATCCTTGGAGGTATTTAAATTACATTTAGATGTGGAACCCAGGGACATGGTTTATTAGTAAACACGGCAGTTCTAGATTAATGCTTGGACTCAATAGTCTGAAAAGTCTTTTCTAACCCTAACAATGCTATGATTCTATGAACTGCAGGGCCTGCAGTTTGCCTCAGTAGTATAAAAAGATCCAAAATCTTGATGGCAATTATAGCACAAAAATTATTTTGAAATATTGGCAGTTGACTTTAATGAATATAAATGTTGGCCACTAAATGATGTTTTGTGTTGAAGCTAAAATGTGTATTTCATAATGAGGAGATTGGCATCCAGCAGTGATTTAAGCTATTAGTTCTGAAGATTCTTATGAAAACTAAAAAATTCAGATCCTCTCTGCTGACAAACCTAACTCCCTTCTTTTTCAAGGAAAAGAACTGAGATATTTTATAACTGCTAGCACTAACCTCAAGGTATCTAATATTATACAACACCTATGTAATCTCTCATGTCCAGTTAACATGGAATTAGCTGAGATTTTGTTGTGACTGCCTAAAAGTAACTTAAACATGCATGGGCTGAAAAGGCTGCATCTGAACAAAAATGAATTTTATACAAATATCTTCCATTTGGTACTATTTAGTTATTTTTAATTAGTACAGTGTTTTATCAAGATTCACCCCACCTCCCCCAATGTCTGTTAGCAGTAGCATATCTAATTAAATTATCCATTTTGTATGTGTTTCAAAGCATTCCTTAGTATATCAATAGAAGGGGTGGATTTCCTGTTCACCACAAGAAAATTCCCAAACCTCTTTTAATATTTTCTGGAAGCTCCACATCTTTTCATATGCCATATTTTTAACACAAGTCATTAAATTATCTCTGTGCTCTTATCTAAGTACATATCAAGAAAAACATTTTGAATTTTTGACTGCAGCTTTAGTAGATTCTACATTGTGGCAGTGCTCGAGACAACTGTGTTTTGTTGGTAGAATAAGGTCTCTACCATCTTCCTGTCTAGTGCAAAGCCTCCACTCAGAGCTCTGTATGACATCTAGGAGGCATAAATAATGTCTGTTAATAACACTGAATGTCCCCTGGCTGACCCACTCCTTTCCTTGAACTCAATACTCTTCCACAGATACTGTGCATGTTCATTTTTTTAATCGACAGTAAAACAATTGGAAGATGGGAAAAACAGGGTTTTTGCACAAAGGTACAAAGAGAAATGTTCTCTTCCATGTGTACTATGCTAAGAAAATCTGGTGTTTCAAGTACACGACCAATAAGACCAATCAAAAATTTCCAAAACACTTAAATTTCAGTAGAAAACTGAAGTTTTGCAAAGTAAGGCTCCTCTAAAATTAAAAATACTTAATTTCCACAGAGCTTGTGAAAATAAACACCCACAATAAACACCCACAAACTCAAGCCTACAGAATCCTCCTGTGTCTATTTTAGATTTTAATTTAAAAATTACATTCTTGATAACAAAGCAAAATTCAGAGCAATGCAAAAAATAAAATTTTACTAACTGTAATAAATATATGTATGTGTCCATAAAAATTTCAAAACCAGTATTTTTTGCACAATCTTTCATTAAATGGAATATAACACAAGTAAAGATTGTACATGTACAAATAATTGATTTTATACTTTCCAATCAGGCACGTGAGGTCCAAATATGACATGATATCAACATTTAGTACCAGGAAGACTTGATATTTGCAGGTGACAGGCAGTGATAATTCATTATATAGCTGTTGTCACATGTTGTGAATGGCCTGATGAAGAAAGAGCAAATTTAGGAATGGCTGGATGAAAGAAGTTTTCTAATTAACTGTCTAATTTTCAATTTTATAACAAGACGGATATCAAATATTACTGGAATTAAACCCAAACCCCAAAGAGATAAAGCTGTTTGAGGTGAGGGAGTTAGTTTATCACTCTTCATCTTTTCTATTTTTCACTTTATCTTGAGGTAAGGAAGAAATCAGTACAGAAAATTATATGAAAACTACTTTTATGTTACAAAAATTATCACTATGACTATTCACTACTCTCATCGTGAATTTTTGATTATTTTTTAATTTTACACCCTTCTAAAAAATTGTTTGACTTGCTGGTGACACATTAGTGCTGCAATAGAAATAAGCAACATTTCTTTGGAGCAGTGATGTTTGTGTTTATATGAACATGCCATTACAGCATTTTCTGACCTCAGAGCTTAGTTCCTGTAGAGAATACATGTGGCAACACTTGGACTGGAAGATATTATTCAACATTATTTGTGTGTGACTGATTTTTAATTGCAGAGTTAGCTAGAGTACGAAGATGACTGCTGTGCAATGAAAGTATTTGCTAGTCAATATTGTATAGCACTACTGTTTCTCAAAGTTTTATATGAGTTTGCTTCAGAGTGAAATTAGCATGTAAAAAAAAGATTTACTTTTCCATTAGCATTATTTGTATCACACACTTATCCTTAAGAAGTACATAAACCATCTAAATGTGTCAGTTTAAATACTTTCATAGCTTTCCCTAAATTTTCCTGACCTGCTGTTTTCATTACACTTGCCAATTGCTTCTTATGTGGTACTATATAACAGATTGCTGAATTCAAATGATCCACACCCTATTGAAATGTTTACACTATTTTCTTTATAAAGAGACACATACTACTGAAGATTATGAAGATTCTTCATTTTTACCATTTTGGTACCACAAATCTAAGAGTTCTTACACTAGTTTTGTTTTCTTTATAAAAAAATAAGAAGTACAGTACCCAATTTTTCTACTTGGCTACTTGTAACACCCAGAAATCATGACTGGAGACACACTGAGCTTGTAAAAGTTCACCATAACCATGCATTTCAAACTGGAATTCTTCTTTAATAATCTAGATTTTTCACATCAACATCACCATCTATTCTCAAAATAGAGACTGTTATAATTGATTGTGCAAAGACAAAAACTCATTAGGAATTTGCCAGAAACAGTTTAAGTGACAAGATAGAATTTTTGCTCATATTATAGCTGAACTTTATTGTGTGAGAGAAGCCACTGGACCAGAGGAAGGATGAATTAAATAAGGGTAATTTTTATTTACTGACATTGGAGCAATCAGTGGAAATTCACAGGAGTATAGTGAATTTTTTGGTGCCTCTAATAATGTAGTAAAGCTGCCTCTTGACTAGGTGGTATTCATTTTATAAAAAGAGACAGTTCAGTCAGTGGCAGAACTGTCAAGAAATAGAGCTACGGAGGAAAGTATTGGTGCTGACCTAGAGTCACCAACAAGTACTTGATTGACTTAGCTCTCTTCATTGCTCCTGCTACACAGCTCTCTCCAGCTGTCTTGCCTGTGAATGCTTGAAGACTAAGGTTTAAAGGCATACAGCCTGAAGGAAACAGATTTTTTTTTCATTTTTGAGAGTGAGAAGACAATATAGGTTTTTATACAAGACTGCGGGAGATGTTTTCATGCTGCACTATTCTTATCTGAGAAACTTTTTCCTGACGGTAGAAATTCATTGGAGTTTATGGTTTTATTGTTGAGCAGGATGGGAAGAGTTAAAGGGTCTTCCTCTGGGTAAAGAAAACCTTGACTTGAATTGCCTTATAAGGTTCTCTTATAAATGAGTTATTATACTGTGACAGGTGCAAAGTTTTTCCTTCTCTGAAATATACTGCAATGTTTTGGAAGCATCATGTTTATTTGTCTGTGAAGTATTCTAATAATGACCACTAAGATCCAACCTTTGAGAAGCTGCCACCTTCTCAGGTAAACGTAGGCACCAAATTACCATAACCAATATTTTCTCAAATGCTTGCAGGGATGGTACCTCCACCCCTTAGTCCATTGCATTGATTCACAATCCTATCAGTGAAGAAATTCTTCCTGTTATCTAACCTGAACCTCCTCTGGCACAGTTTGAGGCCATTTCCTCTTATCCCATGACTGTTTTCCTGGGAGAAGAGACTGACTCCCACCTTACTACAATGTCTTGTCAGGTGGTTCTAGAGAGTGACAAGGTCACCCCCAAGGCTCCTTTCCCCCAGGCTAAACAGCCCCAGCTCCCTCAGCTGCTCCTCACAGGACCTGTGCTCCAGACCCTTCAGCAGCTCTGTTGCCCTTCTCTGGCTCCCCTCCACTCCCTCAATGTCCTTCTTGTCATTAGGGGCCTGGAACTGTGCACAGGATTAAAGCTGTGGCCTCACCAGTGCTGAGCACAGGGGCACAGTCACTGCCCTGCTCCTGCTGGCCACACTATTGCTGATACAGGCCAGGATGCCATTGGACACCTGGGCTCACTGCCAGCTCATGTTCAGCCACTGTTTTTTTGTTGGGTCACTTTCCAGCCACTCTGTCCCCAACCTGTAGTGCTCCAGAGGGTTGTTGTGACCCAAGTATAGGACCTATTTTTTTTTTTTCCCTAATTCTGCCTTTATTATTCAGCACTGTTTAGAATATTGTAATTTAATATTGGTTACCATTTTATATAAAAAACGGTAACAATTTGAACAAAAAATTGTTCAAAAGACATTTTCATTGATAACCATGTTTTTGTGTTTCACCAGAGTGCTGTATAGTTTATTATTGCTGGATAAAAGCCTATATGATCCTCAAGATTTCTATGCTGCCTTTTGCAATTCCCATAGAGCGTATTATCTGATATTAGTCTCATTTCATATAATCCTTATTATGGGACATTCTTTCATCACAAAGATTATTTTATTCAGTCTTAACAGAATTGGCTCACATTTAGCAGGACAAAATTAAAGACTTCAATGAAAAAAAGGGGTCTAATTAGGTAAGCCTAGAAGTTACAGTTTTTTGAAAATCAAGCATTGTTGAACTACACAATTCTAACATCCCTTCTCAGAGAAAACTATAACAGTCTTATTCTTTGATAATAAAGCTTGTTGAGAACACAACTTTTATCTGGAGACACACAAGCAAAAAGAAAGATATACCTTCAAGCATTTCATTATACAAAGTTCTGTGGAGAAAAAGAGTGAAATGTGTTAGAAATAACTACAATTTGGAAGGATAACATCCAAAAGGGAAGACTGAAAGTTTTATACCTAAACCATTTCCAATCAGATAAGTAAATACCGGAAAATGCATGCCTTTCTTTTTTTAACAAAGAGAGATACTCTTGAGAATGGGAAGGTTTGTATACGAAAAATACTCCTATGATGTTTCCTGCCAGTTACAGGTTTGTGAAATAAGCTTAGTTCACTTTATATTTAATGCATTCATGTTGGTTTCTGAACTATAAATCATATTGTATATTGGATTTATAATTTTTTCATCATGCTTTGATTTCCTTCTGATAAACAGAAAAAAGGGGAGAACAATAGTGAAAATGTTGCTGGGTGACTTGAGAAGGAATATGGAAATTTATAACTACAACTTAAGAAAAAGGTGATACTTCACATTTCTAATTAGTATAATCAGAGATTAATAAAAGTCCTTTTATAACAATATAAATGAAATTTTCAGTATACAAAAATAGTGGTTTTGGCAACTATCTGGTGCAAGATTTCTACATATCTATAATTCATAACTATGAATTACGTAACTCATGCTGGAGATGTAGCGACAGGATTTTCAATGAACATGTAAATTCTTTAGCAACCTTTTTTACCCAGAGCTTAATTGATTATTACAGAATGCCTCCAGGGAGATATATTCATAATTCACAAAGGATAGGAGGTAATTAGTTTCTTCTGAATCAACTCTTTTCTGTCTCCATACTGTTTCAAGTGTGTAGTTTATTTCCCATTTTTGGGAGGAATAAGGAAGAGGCAGGAACTTCTTCGGAAAAAAACAGTGGTAACAACAGGGACAACCTTTCACCCTGCAGAACTGTTTGATTCTAGTGGAGTGATGCCAGCTTGAAGATAAACTAGACAGCTCAAAAAAGCCTCCTCTTACATAATGTCTGCAGCCTATGTTTAATTCTACTATGTAATGATTTTTGGACGCCTTTGTTAGCTTGCAGGATATGTTAGCTTGTTTTCTGCTTGCAATTTCCCTGAGAGGAGCCAATACACCAATTAATTTTCATGATAAACTCTTTCTTCAGCTTCTTTTCCATTTTTTTTTTTAAATAAAAGTAAAGCTGATTACTGTTCTGAAATTATTTCAAAAGACTTTTTTTGTCAATTTTTATACTTTTAAGAAAGATTTAGCATTTGTGCCTGTTTCAATGGCAATTTCTAAATAAGAACAGGTCATCAGTAAGAGATATCATCTGCTCCTGCTTTTGGATGGATGGTTAAAATGAGTACCTGAAAATATTTACACTGCTGGTACCTGAAAATATTTACACTGAATCCTCTAAAGTGTTTAAAAAGTAGATCAAATTTCTATATCCAGACCACTGAGACATAGAAACAAAGCTGAAACAAAGAAACAAACAAAAGATAACAGCATATATAGATATAAAATCATAACCAAAATACCTTTAGCATTTCTCAAGGTGAAAAGACTTTTAACCACTTTGCCTGAGTGCTTCCATAAGAGGAGTTGAGCCAAACATTCTTATTAATCACCTGCATGAGTTTGCAGAAGCATCAGTCAGCCTTAGTGGAGGTGCCCAGTCTTCAGTTTAAAACTTCTAATGAGGAAGACTGCACTGTTTTTAATTTGCTCTGGTAGCTAATTATTAGGCCAGGTTGAAGTTTCTTGATTAAAACAAATTTGACAGGCTCTTGGATTTTCCACTCAATTAAATACTTTGAGAAACATTTACTTCAGCCAAATATCTTCCCACCTCCTTTCCCCAATGTGGATTTAATTTTTTTCCTGCAGAACTGTCTAGAAAAAGTCATGCAACCTTCTTTATTTGGTTTCTAATCAAACATTTTTAGAGTCAGATTTCAACCTCCAGCTTCCTTGGTATGTTTTTCTATCATAAGCCCTCTCTCACTTTAATGTATTTAAATTTTGTCTGATCCTTTGATCTTTCAGTAAAACATCAGTATCCTTACAACTCAAAGCAGACAGGTCAATCTTAACAGTGAGACAAGAATGCAGAGCCCAGATTCTGAAATAGAAATTATTCAGAAAAAAATTATGAATAACCCCAGATACTAAAGAGGGAAACAGAGGCAGCTTTTACCTGAAATCAGAGGACACCTGGAGAGGTCCAAATGAAAACACAGTTGGAGCAAGAAAGATTAAGGATAGCAGCAGGAGTTTTAGGAATTAAAAGTGACAGGAGAAATTAAGAGGATGCAGGCAGAGTTTTAGGATGTCATAGTCAATGTGTGAAATGTCAACAATTCTGTGAAAAGTCATAAGGAGGAGGACACAATGATAACGTGGTAAATAATAACAAATCAGGTAAAACCCCCTCTAAAAGTTAATAAAATGGTATTAAAATATTGTTTTCCCACATGCCAAACCAAATATTGCTGTTCCTGAGACCTTTAGCAGAGGATATTATGAGCAGATGTATTTTGGGGTAAAACTGAAGGTGAAGTGTGGTGATCACATGGTTAATCAACAGTCACTCACAGGAGCCACTATATTTACAGTCCCTTAGACAGAGGGAGAAATAAGTGCTGGAATAATTACTAATGCTTTAGTATGGGCAATAAGGATATTTTTAGACTGAAAGGAAAAAGAAGATACTGGGAAGTGCATTCTGAAACCTATTTTGCACCCTAAACTCTTCATAATCTAAGGTTTAGAAGGTTTAGTAAGGTTTAGCAAGACACTTCTAAAGGTTGGGAGCCTAGGAATAGTTATGGAATGTGAATTTGCTTCCTCAAAAACCTCTTCCCATCGCAAGTATCTCACCAGGAGAACCAGAGACAGAGCTCATAAGGTGAGAAAAGTGACCATGTAAAGACCCTTTACTTCTTCCTGCAAAACGTCCTAGGGCATGTTTTCATGGACAGGCACAGATTGACCCAAGGTGTCGTGAATTCCTTCTGGTTTGGTAGCAATCTACCTGTTTTAGTCCCATTCTATGCCTAGATTATTTTCTCCAGATCTTAGTAACACATATTTTCTTATGTTCCAGTGAAGTGAAGTACTGTAGGAGCTAGTACACAATGAAGTGCTAGCTGTTTTTCTAGCCTATCTAAAACAGAAACAGGAAACAAACTTATTGAATGGTAATATGGATCCATAACAAAATCAATATATAAGTGAAACAAAACCCCCAAAAGGTACCTAAAAAAAAATCTATGGGTAATATATATGAAAATATGATGCATCTAACTTATTTATGCTACTTTTATATAATTAATTATGCATGAAGCATTCACACATTATGGTCTTTTCACCATTTTAAATTCTAAGTGACCTACACTTTGAAGGTTACACATTTATATTTATTATTAATTAATTTTAAGTTTTTAAAGGAATTTGCATAATATGATTGGACAGCAGATTTTTTTTTTTTTCATAAGGAATAATAACAGCAACTTATAGTGGACATAGCTGTTGTCTTGGTGGAAATTTCTGGGCATTTTTACTTTGTTCAAACACTGAATCATCTCTGAAGGACACTGTAATTTAATCATAATGAACTCACTAATATTTCTTTACTTTGAACATTTTTTAATATTCTTTTTCTATAGTTGCAATAATTAGAACACAATTAATTAGCTTAAGTATGTGATTTTGTAAATATAACATTTCAAGCATGTTGTTGAAGAATGAAGTTTTGAAGCTTTTTCCTTCAACACATTTCAAAGTGGCATTGATATAGTGGAATTTATCTTACTAAATGATTAGATCTTCACAGTCAATGATGCATATTTGCTAGTCACCTGATGCTGCTAGAGAGTATGCCAAAATTTATAAACACTTGTAGAAAACACAATTAACTTCAAGTAAATGCCTTGTATATGTCAGATGAATTAGAACATAGAATATAAAATAAATGTAAAATATAAATTATAGAATATATAATATTGTTGCACACTATATTTACTCTTTGGGGATTCTAAGGTGTAAGACTTAGAAAGCCAGATTTAATCTCATGAATTCACTGAACAGATGTGCAAGTGATATGTTAATTTGACCATCGAGTCTGATCACCCTCCCTGGTCCTTTAAGAAATATTATTTTAGAAACAATTTAAAAATAAACAAATAAAATAACAGCATTGTCAAATAAACAAACAACCACAGAATAACATCTCAGTTCTGAGAAAATGCAGAAGTAACGCCAGGGATGATCAATAAAGAATTTTAGAAAACCTAGCTTAATTAAGCAAAATTAATGAAGTGGTGAGTAGCAAGACAACCATAGTGGAGATTTACTACTGCTCCTTACCTTACCATATTTACCCTCAGCAAGCATTTCCAAATATGATGGTCCAAATTCAGTAAAATGAACTCAGAATCCATAATAACAACATATCCACCAGTATTTAAGTCTCCTTTGTCTTTTCATTTAAGTTAAGTCTCCTTTGTCTTTCATTTAAGTTATCCCAGTTTAAAAGATCAGCAGACACCAAAATGCCACTCACCACAAATTCAAATAAAGTCTTGTAACTCAAAGTAAGCCCAGTCCTTAGGAATTTCCATCCCACATAGCGATAATGTATAAATTAGGCAAGTAAGAAGTCCAAGCCATTTTACAGATAAATAAATCTTGGAAACTAGGAGCTGATAGTTATAAAAATGACTAAAAGCTAAAACTATGCAATTTCCCATCACAGAAATAAAGAGTTTGATGTGAAAACTGAAAACACTCTGAAATTCACTTCTTTCAAATGGACCTCCAAAGTAAAATTAGGTGTTTAGTCTCATTTTCAAATTTGATTTATTAATATAGCTGAAGTCAGGCAAAAATGACAGATATGGTCAAACCCAGGCATATTATAAATTGCCTTCTAGTAAAATCAGCAGTTTTAGTTGCTAAGCTTTCATCATTTCAGAGCAGTATAGAAGTATGGAATATTTGGTAAAAAGCACAAAAGATAGTAATTTGGACCAGTCTACTTGGTAGAGAGACACCCATATTTGTGCTCTGTCATTATCTTTGTACATGGCCCTGTTAAACCAACACCCCTTTCTCTCCCCTCCAGTTTTTATGTGCAAATAGGAAGACTAATATTTTCTTGGTATCACATTCTGTCATCTCCTAAAATCCTCCTTTTTGGCTATGCTGACAGAGTTAAAACAGCAAAATGTCTCCTATAAGGCTGGAGTTTACTGTTAAATGAGAGTTTTATGCAGTCATAGCCTGCTTCCATTCAAGAAGGGTAGCACAGTACACAAATGTAAAATGCCTTCTTGCACAGATAACTACATACATTCCTCAGCACTCATCAGGTGTTTATCAGTGGTATTCCACATCCTTTGGTCAAGTATGGCCCCAAGGGTGCTTAAAAGCCCAGCAAGCTGCCAGTGTTGCATGCCAGCAAGTCATCCTCAGGACTGGCTCTGGCTAATGATATGCCCAGAGAGGAGTGGTGGGACAATAATCCAACAGCGCTCATCACTCTCCAGTGCTGGTGTATTTTGAAATTTGTGAGCCTGGTATTTTGAGCTCTGATCGCCTTTTATGACTTCATGACTTCCATGACTTCAAGACAAAATAATACTTACATTTCTTCTTTCCTAAGATTTCTGGGATTTTTCTATCTAAGCTTTGATATTTCCTACCTCAGACGAGGAAGGGATTGTAATGCAGCTTAAATCTAATATGGCAGTGACAGATACCACATCTCTGGAGACTGCCATTCAGCACACTTGCATAAACCTGCAATGATCCAGCCTACTGGTGGAAAATATGACCATTTTTGTAAAAAAAGTGCCTCACATCTTCCAAATGAAAGCAGTGCATATATTACACACCTATTTAAAAGACTTGGCTTTGGGACGTCAGGATTTCAGACTTTTAGATCTAAAGAAAGTTATAGCTCGTAGTAGTTCTCATAAATTAAATCTGAATTTTATCATTAGATCTCCCCTCCACATTTTTTCCAAGAACCATTGTTTTGTTTTAGGTATGAATTATCATATAATTCTCTTTTTTTAATAGATATTAGCCTGCTTATAGTAAAAGAAGGCAACATTACAAATTCCTTCCTTTGATAAAAGTGGATGAAGAAATGAGAGGACATGCTGTATGTTGACACAAATGAAGCATGATTCCCAGAACAAAACTTTAGACTAAATAAAACTGCTAAAATGAGCAATACCTTTATATCTATAGCAGTATGTTATATTTGACATTTAGATAATCAAAATAGAGAAAGAGAGAACAACTAAATGGGTAGAATATACTAAGACTTAATCTAAGAATAATTATTCTAATGATTATCTTAATATTTTTTCTATAGCATTGGCTTTGTCAACCAGACATAATTTAATTCCTGTTGTCTTTTTTTTTTTTCATTTTCCTTGCAAATATATAAAAGCAGGGAGACACTGACACCATTTTATTGTTCAATATGATCATTGCTAATGAGTAAATTTACAATCTGTGTGGGAACCTGATAAGGTGTTTTTCAGCATTTACCTTTTTTTTTTTTTCTTCCTGCTTCTCATACACATCCTTCAAAGATCATTTATTTGTTTTTAAATACCTTTGGGATTTTTTCCAATACATTTTTAATGATTCTTACCTAGGGTTCAGGCTAAGATTGCATCATCAATATTTCCTGCCAGCATCTTTTCAGTAAGTCATGTCTGGTTTGACATTATATACTACACTATTTCTGGGTGCACTTAACAATGGCATTTTAGGTTGGAACAGGAAGGATCATTTGAAATGCAGCCAAAATGGAGCTACTGTGACACCACTGAACTGCCTTTCAGTTTGGTCATGAGACCTTCAGCACTGTTTTTCTCCACAAAACCATTTTTGTTTTGCCATGCTACTTGCCAAAATCCCTGTAATGTGAACCCCACATAAATACAATTCCTCTTCCACATATAAGAATGTTTGTAACATTTTTCTTGGTTATTTTCTCTGCTGACTGCAGTAGGGTTTTGGCTAGGTCCTGAATGTCTTCCCTGCAAGAGGCCCCAGCTCTTTTACCTAGATTTGTCTGCTCAAAGGCAAGAGTCACCCCTACAGGAATGTTTGTCTTCTCTTAGGGCTCCATACTTCATCAGTCCTGTTTCCTTTCTCTCTCTTCTCCCTAGAAATGGTTAAAAGCTTTTATGCCTTATGGTCATCAGTCTGGATCTAGTGGCAGTGCATCTCCTTCCCAGCTCTCAACCACCTCTTTCCAGCCAGCTCATGCCCCAGGTCACTTCATGAATGTGCAGCTTCATGCTCTGCTAAAAGGCCTCTGCTGGCATTTACAGGGAAAGAGTTACAAAAGAAAAGCAAATTGCAATAAAAAACAGAATGTAAATTGAACTCAGAATAAAGTTGTTTTTTTTTTTTAAAGGTAGGAATACTTGACAGGGACATGAAGCCACTGAATTTATTTACATATCCTTTTGCTAAAATTCTCCAAGTATTATGTATTAACATTCTACAGGAGAAATATTTTTCTAAGTGATTACAGAATTGTATAAAACTTTTTCTTCCCATGTTATTTTTCCCACATTGGGTTGCTACCTACAGAATTAACATGGCTGTTTTATAGGCATTCTTAGGAAATGCAGGTTTTTTATACTTGAGTTTCATGCAAAAACCTGCAAGTATTTTTACCAGGTTATTTTGTGCATTCTCTTCGCAAAAAAATATAATTTCAACAGATGCTGTATGTTCAAAAGTTATTTATTTACCATTGCATTCAAATATTTGATGAAAAATGAAAACATAACTTTAGATATTTCAGGCTCTTTCCCAAGAAGGAGGTAGGATTAAGTACTTGCAACCATATCTCCAACACTAACCCATGCTGTAATATGATTTACATGTATTGCACAAATATGACATGCTTTTCATAAGAATTTTCACTTAAATAACACAGTCAGGATGATGGCTTCAGATATAATAGAATGGCTTGTGTTCTAAGGGACCTTAAAGACCCTCTCCCCTAGATCAAACTCACATACCATAAACAGGGACATATTTCACCAGACCAAGTTAAAAAGTCCCATCCAACCTAGCCATTAACATTTCCAGAGACAGGATATTCACAAATTCTTAACCTGTCCCAGTACCTCACCACCCTCACAACAAAGAATTTCTTTCTAATATCTGATCAAACGCACTCTCTTTCAGTTTGAAGCCATTCTTCCTTGTCTTATCATTACATGCCGTTGCAAAAAGTCTTTCTACATCTTTCTTATATGTTCTGTTTAGATACTGGAATGCTGCAATTAGGCTGCCCTGAAGCCTTTTCTTTTCCAGGCTGAGCACTGGAAAAAATCCCACTTCTCTCTGACTTTTATCATAGAAGAAGTACTCCATCCTTCCAACCATCTTGGTGCCTTTTCTCTGGACTTTCTCCAACAAGTCAATGCCATTTCTGTGCTGGGACCCCAGAGCTGGATGCAGCACTGCAGCTGGGGTCTCACCAGAGCAGATCAGAGGGGCAGAATCCACTCCCTGGCCCTGCTGCCTACGCTGCTTTGGATGCAGCCCAGGACACAATTGCCTTTCTGAGTTACAAGCCCACATTGTTGGGTCAAGTCCAGCCTCTTATCCATCAGAACACCCAAGTTCTTGAGTGCAGGGCTGCTCCTGATCTGCTCACCCCCAGCCAGCGTTGATATCAGGGGTTGATACCAGGGGTGCTCCAGCCCAGGTGCAGCTCCTTGCACTTGGTCTTTCTAATCCATATGAGATTCCCATGGACCCACTTCTCAAGCCAGTTCCGGTCCCTCTGGATGGTATCATATCCTTCTGGTGTGTCATCCATGCCACTTACCTGCAAATTTTCTGAGGGTCCACTTGATCCCTTTGTCTATGCTGTTAATGAACATATTAACTAGCATTGATTCATAACACTGATGCCCATTGGGACTTTTATTTATCTACTTTGGTGCTATTATAAACCTAAGGCTGATGATTTTTTCAGGTGTGTCATTTACAGATTGGAAGAATTCCATTGAAAACATGTTGGGTTCAGCTTGACTTTGTCAAAAAAAGGACAGAAATTCATAGAGATTCTTCCTGGGTTTCCTCTTGAGGTTGTCCTCTTATAAATTCAGGAAGCAGAGGACATGGCCCAGGAGGCTCAGTCATCCCCTGGATTACGTGCAGCACTACAGGGTGTAGAGTCTTCCTGTCAGAGCTTCTTCTCAATTCCCCTAAATTCCCCAATGCCATCATAATCATGCCTCAACTTCCTCCCCATCCAGTCACTGTGACTTTTCCATAGAAAGAAATCAGGTGCACACTGGATAGGACCTGTAGCATAGCAGAAAGTTCTGTAAACTGAGTATTTGGATACTTGACCCAGTCACTCTTGTGACTCTAGATAGACAAAAGGTTTTCAAGGTTTTTATGAAAATTTGGTAGGATTGACAAACACCTGGAAAAATTGAATAGCATATACTTACGTAGTAGAATGGAACAAATACTTTTAAGTGCTTCCATGCATGCTGCAGGAAAACAGAGTGGCACATTGTCATGGTTTATTTCCAGATGACAATAAGCATCACTCTGAACACTCTGCCCTCTGTGAAATGTGGGAGCTAATCAGGAGGGTAAAAGTGAGAAAACTCATGATTTCAGATAAAAATAATTTAAATAGGTAAATCTAAAGCCATGTATACAAGCAAAGCAATACAAGGAATTTATTCAAAACTTCCTATCAAGTCTTCAGACATCTCCATTAAAGCAGGGCAGCATCATGAATTAGTGATTACTTCAGAAGACAAATGCCACCACTCCAAATGCCTCCTTTCATTCTTCCCCTAGCTTTATATGCTGAGCATGATGCTACATTATATGGAATCAACAGTTGTGGTCACCTCACCCAGATGTGTCTCCTCCCCACTCTTTATGCACGTGCTCACTACAAGGACAGGGTGAGAGGCAGAAAAAAACCTTGATTCTGGGTGAGTGCTGGTCAGTAACAGTGAAAATACGCCTGTCTTATCAACATTGTTTTCAGCACAAATCCAAAACACTTACTGATCCTAAACATAGACTATGAAGCTATCCAGCTACTGTGAAGAAAATTAACTCCATCCTAGATAAAAAAACCACACCAATATTTGCCCTGATCATTACTCAATCATTTGGGTACAGAGCTGCAGTAAAAAAGATGTGACCAAAACTTAGGTCACTTGTTCATTTCTGCCTTTGATGATGTAGCAAAGGAATACAATTATGTCAATCTAGTGTTAGTTATTGGCAGTGTAATAACTGCACTAAACATTTACAGGTGAGAGAATCAGAAAAGCATACCTGCAACAGTGCTGCAAGCTGAATTAATGAAAGATCAGCAAATATTGAAAATCAAGTCTTAACTATAAACTGAAAGTGTTGGAAATATCCAAACACTTCATATATTCAATTACAAGTTATTAATATCATCAGTCTATTCTGTCTGTCTGCAGTGGTGCAGTTCTAGAAAGGCTGCTTGGAAACTATGGCATCAAATAGATCTTTCATGTTTACTGACACTTTTGCAAAAATTGTTTGGACAACTACAAAATCATTTATTTTTGGTAATTAATAGAATAGCCTCTCATTTATCAGGCATCAGTCAGAAACACTGCAACATTCTAAAATAAGTTTGCACAGGTAAGAACCCTAATTTCTGGGATAAAGAGTCAAATTAAAAGAAAGACTAGAAAAATTATTGATCTCATAGATTTATTAGTTTAGCAATTCCTTTATTTCCATTATTTGAGCAATTTTCTAACAAAAACCCTTTTTCTTGTAATCCTGAATACTATATAAAAACTCCAAAGAAAAAACTTAACTTTGAGAACTAGTGTAGATCATATCAAAAGTGCCTTAAGAAAGCTTTTACCACAAGAGTAAGATGATCTTTCCCAGCACACAGGACCATCTTCCTTATCTCATTCAAATCACATGCACAGGGAGAAATAAATTCACAACTTTGCATAATATTGTGGCAAAAATTTCAAGTAAATGCACCCACAAGTAAAACTCTGATTATGATTAAAGTTTATCTTATTATAGTCTAGCTAAGAGGATCATTATATTATATACTGTGCCATGATTAAACTGCTTTTTCTTAAAGTAGCTTGAATGTATGTTCAGACAGCTTTTATATTCATAAGCTCACAATACTACTCCACACATCCCCAGAGAGCAACCCAGGAAAGACTATTCAGAGTACTAGCACTTATTCTACTGTAATGAGCATTACTCTCAGTACTGTAGTAACTCTAAGTCAAATACACATAAACCCCTTTATATAACATGCTCAGTTTCAGATGTGATCTGGATTAACCTTTAAAAAGAAATGAAGGGCCTGCTGCAGAACTGTGTAAGGCTTTTGGAAATTTGAGTCATATATTGGTCTCAGTCCTGTCATCTGACGGCAACAGAGATTTTGGCTGATCTGTAAATAAGGTGTCTGTAAAGAAGGAGGCTATAGCTTTAGCCTCTTTTCATTTCTTAATCAGAGGGGTTGTGCTTTTTCTGCAAAAGACAAAATTATGTCTATAGTCGGTGTTTTGGCTTCAGATATAATAATATTCTGTTGGGTGTTACAAATAGCAGGAATAGACCTGTGGACTTGCATATATTCAAGCATTCGATATTTTTTTGACTAGATGTAACTAATGAAACAGATTTTCAAAGCAGACCTTCCATCCCAGCAATTTAAATAAATTGTTAATGGGAAAGTTTTTTAATGAAATCATGTAGAACCTTGAAAGGTTCAATAGTGACTTGAGGCATGTTTAAACTCGTTAATGGAGAGATGACCTGACCTGGTACTTCCACTTGATGCAGAACTAATTGGCCTAAAAGGTAGTTGTTTGGTCCCAAAAGGAATATAGTTTCATAAGAATAGTTCCACCTCTGCACTAATAAGCCTTGCCTTCCAGATGTTTTCTTAACAGAGCTTTTACAGATGTAGATATTATGCCACATATAATATCATGTCATAGAAAGTACAAAGAAATTTTTCTAAAATGAGTATAGCAACTTTTGCACATTTAGGTGGAGTTTGAAACACTCTAACAAAAGCAATCATGTTATTTTCAGCCTTGATTATTTCCTTTTTCTCCTTCAGCCACTTTCTGTATTTATAATGAGGCTTAATCTTTATGGTAGAAATTCCAATGCTCAGCACATTATGTAGGTAAACAAGACCTTTGATATTTGACTATTCCTGTCCTTTGAACACAAACAGAAAAAAAAAAAAAAATAGCGTTCCAGATTGTCATTTCTGATACATTCACACTTCTTAGTTGGGAAACTTGTCCTATATGTTAACACACATTTATTGTTGATATAAAAAGGCTTGCCAGTATACTATGAGAGTAAAACATACTGTGGCTGGAAATGGACCCAAGAGAGGTATGTATTTCCCTCTTTCTTGGGACCTAATAGGGCTTCTGATATGTTAAATTTGACAGGTCCATTTTTTTTTCCATTTGCAGTATTTATCAAACAGCCCAAGTCTCTGAACCTTAAGGCAATCTCACCATGTTCTGCCAAACATAAAAACTTTTAGGAAAATGCTAAATTGTTCATTCTTCCTCCTGTAGATTTACGTGTGACATCCTACAGGGGTCATTTTTGCATTCATCTTATTTCCCATAGCATAGGTTAATTGGACATCCTGATGCTATATCTTGGTATTATTCATAAGCTGCTTATAATTTTTCTCTGTTCTGTTTGTTAAAGTCAGATTTTTCTTTCTTAACTTTCACTCACTGTCAGTTTAGGGTAGCAAGATAACCAGAAAAATAAAATCTAGCATTAGTACTCCCATAAGTTATCAAGCAGTTTTCAGGGTTTTGATAAATCCAAAATCTGTTTTCTAGGTTCAAAAAATAGCAGACAACTGTCACTACATCAAGGTATGCAAAGCCTATGGAGGTGGTTGAGTTGTTCAGCCTGATGAAGAAAAGGCTCCAGGGAGACCTTAGAGTAACCTTCAATTACCTAAGGGGCCCCTACAAGAGAGCTGGAGAGAGACTTTTAACAAAGGCCTGCAGCGAAAGGACAAGGAGGAAAGGTTTTCAAATAAAAGAGGACAGATTAGACATTAGGAGGAAATTCTTCACTGTGAGGGTGATGAGGCACAAGAAGAGGTTGTCCAGAAAAATTGTGGACACCTTGTCACTGAAAGAGTTCAATGCTAAACTGGAGGGGATTTTGAGCAACTTGGCCTGGTGAAAGGTGTTCCTGACCATGGGAGTGGGTCGAACTAGATGATCTTCAAGTTTGAACTCGATGATCTTTCCAACACAGGCCATTGTGTGATTCTGTGATTCTATAATTCTGGGATTCTGTGATTCATGATATAATGAGGTCTCCCCAGAGCCTTCTCTTCTCCAGGCCAAACAGCCTCAATTCTCTCACACTGTGCTCACAGGAGAGGTGCTGCAGCTCTCCAATCATTTCCATGGCCTTCCTCTGGATTTGCTTTAACATATTCATGTCTTTCTTATACTGTAGACCCCTGAGCTGGTCAAAGTATTCCAGGGAGGTTCTTAGAAGACCAGAATAGAGGGGAAACTTACTTCCTCTGCTTGCTAGCAATGCCACCTTTTATGCATCCCAGGATCTAGTTGGGTTCCTAGACTGCAACTGGCATTGCTGGCTTATGTTAAATTTTTATCCACCAGTGCCTTGAGCCCTTCTCTACCAAGCTGCTTTCAATCTCTTAAAAGCCCAGGGTTTCCTTTGCTCCGAGTCTCTCCTCAGAGGCACTGGTTCAAGCTGTTATTTTTTATTTAGTTATTGCACCAAAATGAAATTGTTGTAAAAATTGGGACGTCTGAGACTCTACTATGGTAAACCTGGGGTTGAGCCAGTAAGCAAACCCTCTCTGACTGTGTGTTGTGGTGTGTAGAGAGGCAAGTGCAGCACTGGTCAGCAGCTCCCAGGAGCCAGTTGCTGCAAAGCAGCTTCAGTCCCAGCTCAGGTACTGTGCTCGTGACTGCCAGAGTGGACTCTATATGGCTGGACAGGAAAGTTTCCTTAACATACAGGACCTTGCTGGTCTGGACTGTCCTTCCTGAAGAAGGGTCAGAAGTGTATATAAATATGTGATGATAGAGAATGTGGAGCCAGGCTCCTGTGAGTATTGCCCACACAAAGCAAAAGAAGCAAACAATGGGCACCAACTGAAATACAGAAAATTACATTTATAAACAAACCAGAAAATAAGACTTTAATTTTTCAAATAGCTGTGAAACACTATAAGAGGATGACTAAAGAGGGTGTGAAATCTCCATCACTGAAGATATTTAAGGGATGACTGAAAATGATCCTGGGTAGCCTGCTCTAGCTTGCCATGCTTGAACAAGGGGATTGGGCTAGATACACTCCAGAGATTCCTTACAACATACAGTGATTTATGATTATGTAGTTACTCTTATTCACCTTTGCCATAAGACATCTGCTCAATAGACACACACAGTCACACATATGCACACATACACACTCCTACATATATTTTTTTGTTTTCAACAGTTTTTACTAGTGAAAATAGGATTATTTTATTGATGGCTTAGATTAATTAGGTAAGCAAACAGTGCTATAGCACTATAAACAAGTTGGTGGCAACATCTGATATGGAAATTTAATTTTTTTAAAACATTACAATATTTACTTTTTTGTTTTTAAAAAACACCAGTTAGTTTTACTCAATCTTGTGACTAAGTTTTGCAGTATATTTCATTCCTATTCTTGGCTTATGTGTTTGCATATATAAATGTTTAATGTGTTTTTTGTTGACTTGGAAAAGTAATGGTCATATAACCAAAGTTTTGAAAGGGAAATTAGGAGGTCTTCCAGCTTGTCTTGACCAAAAAATAAGAAGAATTCTTATACAAGATGATTGCTTTTGATAGTTCACCTCAGAAATCCTATGTTTTCATTGTTTCAGAAAACACATGTAATGAAAATTTTAGTGACATGAAAATGGATACCTTTGGGAAAGAAGCAAATGCTAAAAAATTCTTTATCTGTTTGCTTATACATCCCCCATGAGAAGTGTGTTTTCTACAAACGCAGTTGCAACAGATATCAGAGACAGTTCTTTTATTTGGTGTGAGGTGTAACTTATAGATGAAAACAATTTGAAGGGTCAAAGTCCACATGGATCTTGGGCTGACTATTGGCAATCTGACTATTGCCATAGAAAACAATAAAACAAGTTCCCAGAAATATATCAGCAAAAAATAAACGAGGGCCAGGAAAAAATTCCATCCTTAGTTTGATCCTGGGGAAACATAGTTACAAAACCTTGGGGCCAGGTTTCTTTAATATCTTTATCAACATATGGGCCAAGGACACTTATATGAGGTTCAAGAAGGTGAAGTGTCAGGTTCCTGCACTTCAGGCACAACAACTCCACACAATGCTATGGGCTTGAGGAATAGTGACTGGAAATCTGCCCAGAAAGAGTGTGCACAGCAGGACTAAGGCATTTATTGCCCCCTGTACTTGGCACGGGGAGGCTGCATCTTGAATAATGTGTTCGGTTTTGGGTCACTCACTGCAAGAAAGATATCGAGATGCTGGAGCAAGTCCATAGAAGGGCAACAAAGTTGGCACAGGGTCTGGAGCACAAGTCTTAAGACAGCAGCTGATGGAATTGTTTAGCCTGGAGAAAAGGAGGCTCAGAGGAGGCCCTCTCACTCTCTACAATAACCTGGAAGAAGGTCTTGTTTAGTGATTGTCTCTTCTCCCAAGTAACAAAATGAAACGCCCTCAGGTTGTACCAGGGGAGGTTTAGACTGGATATAAGAAAGAGTTCTGCATGGAAAGGTTTGTCCAACACCATAATTGGTGCTCAGGGAAGTGGTTGAGTTACCACCCCTGCAGGTATTTTAAATGTATGGATGTGGGGCTTGGGACATGGCTTAGTGGTGACTTGACCATGAGAGTTTAATGGTTGAACTAAACAATTTTCAACCTAAACGATTCTGTGATTACGCTATTATCACCTCAAAATATCTTTTTTTGTCTCTTTATCAGTGCTTCTATATTTTAAATATGTGCTAGAAATATATTAAAAAATCAACTGAAGTCTGTTGAATCTGAGTTTCTTACCCAGGGATGTACTGGAGAGGAAAATCTAGATAATAAATTATAACACATGCCTTCTACAGAATAATGAGAGTAAAATATGAGTGCATGCAGACATTTCACTTAACATCACAAGGTCGATGTAATATTAGGTAAATTCACAGTAAATTCAATACAAATTAACAGCCTTGGGACAACTGAACATATCTTCCTAGATTCAAAAACCTGTTTTTTCATGGGTCTCGTGTCTGAGGTATTGGCTTTAAGTTATCATTAGACTGTGTTTGGTCTATTAGTCATGTGTCAACAGCATTGCAAATATAGCTACAACATCTGATTCATTTTGAAGATGGATTAGAAGTACCAAATACTATGTTCTCAGTTCTTTTGAAACCTAAAAATGACTGTCATTTATAATAGTGCCTGTTCTTTTAACGACAACATTCACATACCAGACTAAAAATATTGCAGCAGAACATAAAATTTGCCACCAGCTTGCTCATGTGTATGATAAGAAAAGAGAAATAGCAGATATCAACAAAATAAAGATACCAGTAATCTTAGTATCTTGAATTTATTAAGAGTTCTTTTTCTTGTTAGATAAAGAGTCCTTCCAATTATTAGCAGAGTTCTAGGATTCCAGGGTGAAGACTTTCTCCCTTAAAACAACATAAGTTAGTATTACTGGTTGGACTTCAGCATCACTATTATATGACTATAGAGTCAATATAAATAAAAAACATTTCAGAAGATGAAACATAAAAAACCAAAAAAAATACAATTTATTTATAAATCTATTCATAGAGACAAAGAAAATAAATCTAAAATTTCTGCAAACCTGACCTAGATACTACATTTAAGTACTTCATTATTTCAAATACGACAATTAAAAATCTATTAATAGTAGAGTATCAATTTTCAAAGTAAAGCATAGGGATTTAACTGTGTAATTTCTAGTAATGTCAAACTGAGTCACAAACCTGCAAATCTGCATTTGGAAATATAATGTGTGTTAGAAGAAAAATTTCATGTGGAATGCAAAATTATCTAGAAGTTAAAGTAAACACATTTAAAAGTAAAATTTTACCAGAATATTTTCACTGACACATACAATTTCATGAAAGTAGCCTGGAACAGTTTCTTAGAGTTATGGTATAGAAATGAGTTTTGGACGGCTTCGAATGTTATTTTAAATTATTTACAAATATGGGATGTATTATGCATTTTGTTCTTAATTTCTTGAGTATTGTTTTATGTTACTTTTCCAAAGTAATAAGAAGGAAAGAGCAGTTATATTTTGCACAGTTTTTATTTTTGCAGATTGTATGCCATCTTTATTAAATAAAATTAGCAAACATTTAAATATTTTAGACTACAAATGTGATGCATTAATGAGGAAGTAATAGAATTTCATTCTGTGCATCTGCTTATTAGAAATCAATATAGCCCCTATTAGTATAAGTGACTTAAAATTTTAAACTTAATAAAACCTACATCAATCAACTCTCCTTTTAAAAAAAAAATTCTTTATTAATCTAAGGAAGTCTAAGGGTTCATTACTTATATCTGGATTTATAAATGAAAAAGGTAAGCTGTCTATAAAGTACAAATACCATTTAAATAAGCTTCTTCTTTCCTATCTTTTATATCACAAGTTGCTTCAGAATAAAATATAGAAATTTGGATGTCACAATGTAAAACATCACCCATGCTTTTGATTGTACCTAGGATTTAAAAAATAAGTATATAATACTAGAATTAGGTTTTTTAAAATCATGTGTTGTATTCAAAATCACATGAATCTGATCTTGGGGATGAAAGTGGTTGTAAAGTGGATAAGTAAAATTTCACAGCAAGTTCTGTGTTTAAGTGATTTATGCACTTCTAGGACAAAAGAATTTGAAATGCTTTTAAAATTGGAAGAAAGCCACATACATTGTAATCCTGTAGAAAATAAAAAAATTACATAGCATGGCATCCCAAAGGAAAACAAAACATTCCCATAACTGGATTTGAAAGCTAAGGGTCCTCATTCATAAATTCATATCCAGATGAAATTACCCTCTGAGGACACACAAGTAAATTCCAAGTAACTTTATATTTGCATTATGAAAGAAAATTTATCAATTTGATGTATATCTCTAATTATCTAATTATTAATTATGTCTAATTAAATGTTGTTTTTTTTTCTTCTGCCTTTCCTCTAGGAGCTAAATCTTGAGAAAGGGATAGGGAGCATAGATGGGACAGCAGCTAAGTTTCCAGTCATGTGGAAGTAGCAGGATTTGGCTTAAATAACACTGAGGGATTCCTGCTCTCTATTGACAGATCTCTGTGATTGTGACTAGGCATGGTGAAAATTCAGCTGAAGCTGTAATGACTCCATTACTAAAGGTGAGTAGAAGGAATCTGCACATTGCAACTAGCCTTATGTCTTTAGTATATTTAATCCATGTTCATGTGTAGACCAATTCACAGATGCCCAACACAGACCATTTCCAATGGGGTTTTTAAGCCTGTAAATATCAAGGCATTTATAGACTGGTCTGCTTTGTTTTCTACCTTCAGATATATTTGTAACTAAAAATGTAGCTTATAGGTGTTCCCAATCTTTACACTAAATTTTCAGTTCCCAGTGACATTAGTAGGAACTACATATGCACAGACTGAAGTATGATTAGAGCTTCAGCAAGTAAATGCATTAAAATCTTGGGTATGACAAAAAAAAAAAAAAGAAAAAAAAAAAGAAAAAAAAAAAAAAAGTGGTTGCTCTGCAAAATTTTATTTCCATTATTTTTTTTCAAATAGAAGTTGGAAGCCATTCTTCACATGAATGAGCACAAGCTCATCCTCCTTCAATTTAATGAAAAATACACCAGGTGTTCTTTGTAGCAGAAACCCAAGAAACTTTTTCCTCATGTGCTTAACCATGCCAGAGGCAATGCATATAACTGCAGACAAAACAAGTGTAACCACTGTTATGATCTGATTATAAGAGATGCCTCTGCCTGAATTTAAGGTGCAAATGAGACCATATGCAGGAGTCAATACCATGGACTTTGTTTAACAGTAGAAGTGATGCAGAGAGAAAGAAACAGGAGGATAGGTAGGGAAAGGTAAAGACAAAGACAGTGAGTGAAAAGGAGAAATTAAACACAGATACCCCACCACATGGATGCCTGTGGCATCCCATTGTTCCTTCTTCACCTTGGTCTTCTCAGTGGTGGGGGTCCCAGAGTCCTTCTTCTGGAGGTGCCACTTTTATACAGTCCAAGTCACAGGTATCTACTAGGCCAAGATGAAGTTCCTGTAACTTGAGATGGCATGTGTGTATGACTAGCACCAAGAAAACAAACATAAAATGATATATGTGATGTATAATTTTCCACTCACAGAGATGAGACATGAATTGTTTGGGGTGTTCAACTTTAAGAACCAGAAAAGAGGCAAGAAAAGAACGAGGTACAGAGAGCAGTCCTGTAGAGACATGCAGTGCAGTCATCCTCAACTGGCAAAGTTTCACTTAGAAAGCTAAGATCAAAGCTAGCTGGTAGGGTATTTTTACATAATTTAATGCAAATGAATGATTCTGAATTTTCAGAATGATTAAGTTCTCCATCAAATAAACAAGGAATTGGCCATGTGCCACCATAAGTCAACAACACATCCTTGTGGCAGAGAAGACCAATGGTGTTCAGGACTGCATTAGGAGGATTATTGCCAGTAGGGACTGAAGCATCTCTTCTAGTAGGAAATACTGAGAGCTGTGACTTTTCAGGCTGGAGAAGACAGGCTGAGGGGAAGTCTTATAAACACGCATAAATACCTGAAGGTTAGTCAAGTTCTTTTCAGTGGTGCCAAGTGACAGAGGCAATGGGCAGAGAGTGAACCACAGAAGCTCCACCTGAACATCAGGAAACACTCTTTTACTGTGGGGGTGACAGAGCAGTGGGACAGATTGCCCAGAGAGGTTGTGGAGTGTCCATCCTTGGAGATGTTTAAAAGCTGCTGGGACGTGGTCCTGGACAACTAATTTTAGGTGACCCTGCCTCAGCAGGAGATTGGACCAGATGACTCAGAGGTCCCTTCTTACAACTATTCAGTGATACTCTGAAATGCCACCAGTTTACAATTGTGTCTCAAACTACACTAGCAAATTGTCTGCAAAGGCCATTTCTAAGAAATGTGGATAGGCCCCTTGAAAGTATTTCAGATATTTTTGTCATTGCAAACATGTTTTCATGTTAACAATTTCTTTTGGAATCAGGAACAGTTATTTTTTTCCTTTATCTCAAAAGCTGATATAAACTTTTTTTGTTTATGTATATAAGTTTTGTATACTGTGTGCTGAAAAAACTACTAGTACCACAAACATATTGTAAGAAACAAAATTGCTAAACAGTGAAAGGACAAAAAATACCTGAACTGAAAAATAACCAGTCTGAGCAAAAAAAAAAGTCTGGTATGTTCTTTCTGTGATGGATAAGGTTATGCAATACACAAAAAAATAAAAGAAAAAAATACACAGTATATTATAAATAGATTACAAAATACATTGAAATCATGTAATACACTGAAATAAATAGAATTTCTGGAAAGACACACAAGCACCATGTGTTATTCAGATAAAAAGAAAAAAGGTGCCAGGACTCTGAATATTTTACTCACTTTAATGGAAGCATAATGATCCTTTAAAAGTATTCAGTATCAGACAAATATTAGACCTAATTAATACTTTGGCTGCATTTTAATTTGCTAGAAAAGGGAATTAGAGAGACCATGAATTCAGATTCCTTAAGAGGTTCAAGTAACTCCATCCCACATAATCTAGGTTTTGGGGGTTTTTTAACACTACCAATTACAAATTTCTCTCTGAAGTAAAATTTGGTTATTCTTTGTTAAGAAAGTTTAGTTGGGAATTTGACCATTTCAGTTGAGCTGGGATTTTTTACTTCTCATTGTCAGAGGTTTCATATAAAAGCTGCTACCTTTAAACTGATATTTTGCACTGCTTTTCTTTTGCAGTTCTTTGTGGGAAAAACAAACAATCATACAAACAAACAAACAAACAAAACCAAAACCAAAACCAAAACCAAAACCAAAACCAAAACCAAAACCAAAACCCTCCCTGTTTCTAGTAATGTATTCTGTTCATATTTCTTTAAGGATAATACTGCCTAGGTAATTTTGAAAATTAGAATCCTGAATAAAGTTTTGGATTTTACTTAAGGTCAAACATTTTTTCTTGAAGTTCATCTGACGTACATCTCCAGAAAACTTTAGCTTATGTTAAAAAAAAAAAAAAAAGAAAAAATGTGTTTACTTTTATCTGAAATATTAAAGGAACAGAGAGAGTTGAGTACAGTTCCCTAAACTTTTATTTCTAATATTCTATTTTATATCCTCATATTCAACATATGCATAAAATATATGAAAGTATTTTTTTTCCTTCTTGTTTTGAAGAAAATAGGCTAAGGTGCATTGGACCTTTTATTAAATTTAAATAATTTATAAGAGAAAATTGTTGCAGTCTATCCAAATGTAGAAGAAGAGTTTCTGAAGAGTACAGACCACTTAGAAGATTTTTTCCTGTTTACATTCAGGAAGAGAAGCTGTTATTGTGTAGAGTGTTTCATCTGCTCAGTGTAGCATTAAATAAATATCTCTCTGCAGGTTATCACTATGCCAGCAGGGAGCTTAGATGCATGTGTGCAAAATTGTTCTCAGCATATAAGAAACAAGAAAACTATATGTTTGAATGTAAAGTTAAACAGGTAATGCAAAAAAAGTATTGGAGAAACTTATTTCTGCTGTATGTAATACACTTCTGTATACCGTGTACTTTACAGGCCAAACTATGTGTTAGACTGAGATTTATATTCATAAAAAAAATCTGGTTAAAGACACAGAGAAAGCATTCATGCTGGGTGTCTTAGTATGTCAAGTTTCCATCAAAACCAGTCAACACATGCATCTGGTGTGTCTGAAGAATCTGTTTTCATTCAGAATTATATTTATTTGTCAGTCACAACTTCTTTTAATTTAAAAAAAATTCTTTCTAGGAGTCTCATAGGAATAATTTATTTTTTAGCACCATATAACTAAATAAACTGAGAAACTTTGTATGGAACATTATTATGTTTATGACTCTTTTGTTTCCTTACTGAGCTCTTCTAGTGTCCAGATTTGGGGTGAGGAAGCAAGACAACATTTAAATAATTGAAGACATGCAGAAAGTTAGAGATTAAGCAGAGAACAGAGATCCATATGCATAACTTGAAATGTTAATAAGAAAAATTCTTAAAAAGTAGGTTGGGAAAAATTTCTCATTAACAGTGTAATCCAGGGTTTTGCCTCTAAACCTCCCTCTTCAACCTGTTTCCAGTAGAAGTAAAGTTTTGATGCACTTAAAATAACAAAAGGCTAGATCCAAATCAAGAATTTACATTAAATGTCTGTGTTGATGATTGTGGCTTGAATCCCTCACTGCTTATGGTTTAGTTCCTTAAAGATCCTGAGTTTTCCCAGTCGAGTTCCTTCAAAGCCTTCAGTCCTGTACATATAAATGGCAGTATCTCAGAGGATAGTGTTTCCATATCCATGCCATACCCTCAACTGTCCTTGAGTCTGGTGATGCTGAAAAAAAAAATCTGAAATCACAGGAGGAAACTGATCCCTTGTGCATCTACTGAGAACACTTAGAGGAAATCTTAGAAGAAATAGACACTACTTCCAAATAAAGTGTGATGAAGAAAAAAACACTGCCACATATGAATTAATAGCTCTGTGAGATAAAGGACAATTAATAGTTATATGTTTCAAAAGGAATTTCAGGCTTGGGTATACCATAAGGATATTTCACAACCAGCTGTGTCTCCTTTTCCAGCTTTTAAGAATGCAAGAGAACTGAGGCTCTTAATATGATGCATAAATTCCATATTTGGATTCATGCACATTTTCACCATACATTACTCTTTTAAGATTAATTCTTTCCATAAAATAAAAGCTTAATATACTGTAATTTGTAATATTTACTTCTATAATGTAAAGATAAGGTCTAGAATCTGTTTCAGAGGATAAATATTTGGTAAATAACTTCACATGCCTATAGATGCTAATAAATTATTTTAATTAAAAAGAGGAAGAAAGAACAGATCTAAAGCTGGAAGAAAATACCAAATAATAAAGAAAACAGCTGTATGAAATATATTCCAAATAATAACATCAGCAGTGATGAGAAAAAATGCTAGATTCTGAAGCAAGAGGACAAGATAAAAGAGTGGCTGAGCAGTTCTGTGGATTTCTTTATTCTTTCAAGAAAATTTCATTAAAATAATGGACTTAATAATGACAGAGACAAAGCTGTTACTGTGGTCCCATAATTATTCTTTTGTAAAACACACTTTTATCAACCTGCAGTAAAAGCTATTCATTACAAATAACTAGTGAGGCAGTTATATAACACTATATTTTTTACTTTTTGCATCGAATTTATAGCACATATTTTGAGTTGGGATCAGTAGGATTAGGGCTCTTTAGAACCCACACTTTCAAGCTGGAGGGGAGCAGTGGGCATTGGTTTGTCCCCATCCTTGCAAATGCTTGGTAGCTTGTATTCAGCTACAATGGGCCTTTAAAACTATTCAGTCCTGAACTGTGAATGTCAGAAGCTCAAGACTCCCTCTTGGCTGCTGAAACATTGTTCCACAACTCAGAAAATCAGTTATCCTTAAAATTTCTATCATCTGTATTTTCCGCTGATAAATGTAAATTAAATGAATTAGTCTCATTTAGTTTTGGACTGAAAGACATTTTTTTTTTTTTTTCCTCTTACAATAATTAATGTAAAAATTTGGGTTTGTTTTTCTTTTTTCATTAATGTAAGACTTTTCAATATTCCTTTTAAAATATGCTTACAAAAATGACTCCCATATTCTGATATCTTTTTCAGCAGTATTTTCTTATTCTTTTTACTTACATAGCAAAAGACCAAAATAAGCCTTTTTGTCACAAGTTTATTGCGGGAGCTCAGGTTGCTTTATTGTGCTCTGGATAGCTCTCAGAATTATTTTTTTCTCAGAAGCTCATTCCTTAAAAATATAACTTATGCATTTAGCTGCACAAAAGCCATTTTTTTGAATGGGTCAGAATTATAAAGTACTTTCAATAACTTTGTGTTATTGCTATATCTTGCTCATCAATTTACCATGTTGCCAATGTTTGTGTGATGAGGAAATTTTATCAAGAGTGGTTTTTTTCCAAATTTACTTCCAGAGAAGTGAAGGGAATTGTGACTGTCATTAGTTGGTACCTTAGGGAATCCTACCAGAAATAACAATGGTGCTGGGATGCTTAATTTTTTAAATTCATAATGGACTAGAAAGCACTTTATTATTCTTTTGAGATAAAATATATTCAATTTCTTCTATACATTCTTCAAATCCCAATTGTTTTCAAACTTCTTTTTATAAGATACCATGAGTACATCTCTTTTTCTATTGGTTGGTAAGCTGTTCTCCTGACAGGTTGCTAGTATATTTTCTGCATTTTGCTGTATCAATATGTTGATAAATGATTAAAAAAATAAAAGGTTTGGTTTCTTCCCAAGTATTTCTTCAAGAAATTACTTCCTGAATGATCATTTCAATTCAGCATCAACAAATCAGTCACAATATATGTATTTAACCAGTACCAATATCCATGTATCAAACTGGAATAATTTTATTATTACTATTAAATTAAAATTAATTAATTTTATTTTTTGGGATAAAGATCTAAACATGACAGAAAGTAAAGATCTACCTATATTTCTAGACAGCTATCCTGACTTTGAGGAAGAAAAATTCTTGCACTGACCTAAAGCTGACAGTTTCCATGTAGTTTACTATAGCCTAAAGTGTTTTGAAGGCGAACTGATTGTGCCAGTACACAAAGGATTTTTTTCATAGCTAAAAGAAAAGGGAGAATTTTTTCTTAGAAAATATGTCTTGTTCTAGCTATAACTATTTGCACTAATTAGCATTTATCATAGTATATTCTTCTTGGGTTTTTTTCAGATATTTTCTATTTGAATAATATGGGCTAAAATTATTGGAAGTAGTCTCAAATATACTAAGACAAAACAAACAAAAAAAAAATCTTTGCATAGATTTGATTTTTTTCTTTTAATAACTGTATAAATATAGAACATTGTGTCATTTCTCCTGTACTAATTTTGCTTCAACTTTCTGTTGGCAGTAAAACTAAGGAAGAGATACATAAAATACAAATCAGATACCCTGAATTTTAGAAATAGAAGTCTTCAAGTTCACAGAGATATTATAAAGAACACTGAAGACAGACAAGAAGTTGAGGAAGGGGATGCTTCCAAAGCTGATGATGTGAAATAAGACAGTTAAGAAAATGCTAACACTGCTTTTCATAAGAAAGAAAAAATATAATACCTGGAAGTGTGAATGGATATAATTTGACATAGATTAGGAGAGACTACTCTTTTATATTGTTGGTTTCTTAAATAATGAGAAATCGAAAAAGTAAGCTGACTCACTGAAAGTTGTCAAAAGCAGGAAACAAAAGTCTCTAATTTTCCTGTTACAATTAAAACAATTTTTTACCTGTTACTTTAATAATAAATTTGCTATGAAAAGATACTGAAATAAATTAAAAAAATGTCTGCAAGAAAACAAATTCAAAAAGTGGAGGAAAACTTATTAGATTCACAAATTAGTCTGGCAGTGGTTGCCTCATCCAATAGTGTAGCCACTGAAGTACATATCAAACACAGTGATAGCCTAGTAAACATCCTATAATATCTAGTATCACCCCCAACATGTTTGTATGGACTACATATAAATTGAATTCTAATATAGATTGTATTTTAATATAGATTGTATTCTATGCCTTTTATTAGACTCAATTCTGATCTGAAATTATATGGACAAACTTCACAAGTAAAGAAGAGTTACTCTCTCTGTTGGCTGTTGAATGTTGGTAATATCTGTATATAAATAATTAAGTAAATTAATGCTGGGACACAAATGTTGCATCACCTCTCTTCAGCCACAGTTTTCAGATTTTTTTGTTTTCTCTGCTTTAGTTAATAGCTGAATGATTATACTGTGATGATATAGTGACACAGAGTCCCCAGGCAGTGCAAGGGAGAGCCCCTTTATTGCAAAAACCTTTATTGCAAGAACCTTTATTGCAAAAACCAGGCCTTTTAGAGCAGTTATCTGGTTATCAGTTTGCATTGTTTTAAGCCCAAGCCAACCAACCATCACACACCACAACGTGGACATGTGGCAGTCACACAGCACGTCTCTCACGTGTCTCTACCCCTATTCCAGCAGAGTCACTCTCTCCCTTAGCTCCTTTCTACTTAGCCAAAGCTGCAGGCCTGAGCCATGATTTCACAAGGGTAACAAGGTCCTCATTTTATAAGGCTTTGCCTATATGCAACACTATGATTTTAAAAATTAGTTCCAAGAGGAAAAAAAGTAAATTTCAGGCAGAACACATTAGAAGTTGGTAGCCAATGTGTCATCTAAGAAAATGCAAAATATGAACTAGAAGAGACTTCCTAGTAACAGGGGAAAAAACACAACAATATAGAAATCTCAATGAAGTTTAGATCGTGGTCAAATTCTGTCATCTGTATGTAATTGATATATCTGTGAGTTGCCAAGACAGATTCAGGACTTGACTTGGAACAAATTCTTTTTCTTGCTCAAATGTTACAATGTGCTCAGCTGTCTTCTTTGAAACTTTTCTAACCATGGACAACCAACTATCTTAGTTCTGCAGAATGAGTTCTGTTGCTGCAGGTCTGCTGTGGTAAAAAGCACAATGAGAAAAGGACATGGGGAGTAATGTTTTTTCTAAGTTTTCAAAGCCAATGAAAGTTCAAGTTCTTCACGTTACTTGACTTTTCCCCACCATTCATTCCAACTGAGATGGCTTTTTATACTTCCTTCTGTTGCAGGACCTGGGTTTGACCCAGGGAAAGCAGAACTATATCTGATGCTCTGTTTCTTTGATGTTTCTTTGTGTGTTCTTTATTCAAATCAAAGTTTATGTTTGACACCCTCCAGTGTAAAGTTGAAGACCTCTTTATTTGTATGTTTTTCATGTTGGAATTGTGTTTTTCCTATCTTGCTTGGTTCCACCTCCAGACCCCCAGCCCCTCCTTATAATCTGCATATTTTGTACTGCTTATTTCCTTGAAAATAATGAACTAAACCTGTTTTTTTTTTTTTCAGCTGATTTTCACTTCTATAATATTACAAAAGAAAAAAAAAAAAAACAAACAACCAAACAAAACCAGCCTATTTTTGTGTGTTTACAATTATTTGTATCATTGAGGTGACCTTAAGTCCCCTGAGCAAACTAGAAAATTGAACTCACTTTTCAGATGTTGGTGTTAAACAGTGTAATATGATATATCTGTATTTTAATATTTCTTCCCCCTTTCTTTTATTCCTATTCTGATTCCTATACCTATTCATAATCACATTTCTGCATGAGTTGATAATGTCTGAATCTTGTAGACACTCTAAATACTTACAAAATGAAACACAATTAATTGAGACCTTAAAGAAGAAACAAATATGAACTGATCCTGAAACCAAAAAGATGAGACTGAAAGAAAGAAAATGTCTGCTTCAGCTCTATAAATTTCTGAGAATTATATTTTTGGATATGAAGAAAAGAAAACATGAACTTTATTTCCAATAATTTAAAGAATTTATAGAAAAGTAACTACATTAATAGGAACTACTGAGTACTTGTCTTTCTAATTGAAACTTTCAACCCCAGTAGTTTTAATAGAATTATAGAACTTTTGGAGTTGGAAGGGACCTTTCAAAAGCATCTAGTCCAACTATGTCATGGGAAAGACCATCTTCCACTGGACCAGATTTCCTGAAGCTCCATCCAACCTGGCCTAGAGCACTTGCAGGGATGGGGCAAACACAACTTTTCTGGGCAGCCACTTCTACTTTATTTCCACCCTTACTGCAAAAAATGTCTTTTTTTTATGTCCAATTGATTCTCTTTCAGTTTAAATCCATTGCCCGTTGTCCCCAAGATACATGCTTGGCAAAAAGTCTCCAGCTTTCTTATAAGTCCCCTTATATATTTATATATTGAAATCTCCATGAAGCCTTCTTTTTTCCAGTCAGAACACTCTCTGACTCTCTCAGTCTTACTGCATAAGGAGCCCTCATGATTTTCAAGGCCCTTCTTTCTATCCACTCTATCCAATCCGTGTTGGTCTTGAGCTGATGACACCAGAGCTAGACAAAGTACTGCAGATGGGATCTCATCAAAACAGAATAAAGGAAAAAAAAAATCACCCCACTTAGCCTGCTGGCCACCCTTCTATTTATGCACTCCAGAATATGTTTGGCTTTCTGGGTTACAAGTACACCTTGGCAGATCATGTCCATGTTTTCTTCCACCAGTATCCCCAGGTTTTGCTCTACAGGGCTGCTTCCAATCATTCATCCCCCTGATTGTATTGATATTGGGTCTGCCCTGACCCAGGTATAGAACTTTACACTTGGTCTTGTCAAACTTCATGAGGTCTCCATGGACCCAGTTCCCAAGTCTGTCAAGATCCCTCTGGACAGTATTCCTTCTCTCTAGTAAATTGACTGCACCACACAGCTTGGTGTCATGCACAAATCAGCAGAGGGTGGACTCAGTCTCATTGTCTATGTCACTGGTGAAGATGTTAAGCAGTACTGGTCCCAGTCTATATTCCTGAGAGGCACAACTCATCACTAGTTTCTATTTTATCCATGAGTCATTAACTCATGGACACGACCATCCAGCAAATACCTCATTCATTCTAACAATCCATACCTCAAACCTGTACCTCTCCTATTTAGAGGCAAGAATGTAATGTGGGACCATATCAGAGGCTTTACAGATCTCCAGGGAGATGAAATTGATAGCTCTTCCTTTGTCCACTCATACAGTCATTCTTTCAGAGAAGGCCATTAACTTAGGCATGATTTGCCTTGATAAAGCCATATTGTCTGTCCCTCATCACCTCACTGTGTTCCACATGTTTCAACCTAAATTCTTGGAAGATCTTGTCAGATACTGAGGTAAACCTGAATGGTAGTTAGTTACCAGGGCCCCCCTTTGCAAAAATGAATGTGATGTCTCCTTTTCTCTGGTAACTTTGGAGATCATGTGGCTTCCACGGCTCTTCAAATATGATGGAAAGAACTTTGGTAACTATATCTATCAATTCCCTCAAGGTCCTGGGATGCATCTCAGCAGGTCTCATATAATAGAGGCCTACAAGTTTTAGTAATTTAGTTTTTTATCCTTTTCTAACCATTTTTTCCACATTTTTCTCCTTTTGCCTCTGTCTTTCCATTTTTTTTTATTTTTTTTTTTAGCACCCTAACAAAAATGGGATCACAGGTTTGCAATATTTGCAGTTCTTGTAAAAGCATCTGTCTTCCATTATCTAATACTATTTCAAGTTGTTTCTCACTGTATGTTCCCCTGTGAAGACTGCTTTGATTGCTTCTTTTCCATGTTAGATAGTTGATATATTTTAGTGACTCAGAGAGACATCTCTGTGACCATCTCTGCTTTGATGGTTATTGCCTTCCTCTGAATTGGTGTAGTGATGCCTTTCTATTTTGCTGTCTTTCCTTTTCATCTCTCTGAATTGTCTTCATGGTCTGAGGCAACTCACTCTTTGTGACCAGAAAGTGAATGTCAGGGGCAGGATTTGTCTTATCCAACACAGAAGTTGGAATGAAGATATCCATGCCTAAGCAAGTCACCTCCACTCCTGACAGTTACATGTCAAAAAACACAAGACTTATAGGGCAAGGTTACTCATGTCCTAAAGTATAAGTACTATACTCTTCGTTAGTCCTTTTGTTTTCATTTAATACAGAGAGAGGTGGTCATTAAAGGCTCAGATGCAGATAGCTGCATTTAAGAAATCCGACGTGAGCAGAACATGGACACATCTCTAAGCTGTAGGCTGATTTTATCCACATAAATGAAAAAGAAAGTGAAGAAAAAGTATAAGGTATTAGAACTGATATAACTATTTATCATTGTTACTAACCAAGTAATTGGCCTTTTTTAGACATTTCTAAAAAAAATTCTTCTCCTGTTTTTTTTTTTTTTTTTTTTCTTTGTCTTCTGTAAATATCCCAAACTGCCTTGCTCTCTTTTATATTTTAATACTATAGTTTACAGGAAAAAGCCTGTCTAAAAGTCCCAGTAGGAAAGACCCTTCTCATTCTAACATCTTCAACATCTGTGGGAAACAAAAATAAAACACAAAAATTAGACCCTGCTAAACCTGGCTCTGCAGGGAGGATTTTACTAGTGTGTGAATAAGTAAAACCATTTGTCCTCATGGACTCATGCTGACTGTGCACAGAGGAGGTTGGGGTTGCTTCCCACCCCCATGCAAGATGTTGCTGTCAGCATAAGGTTATCTGTTTACCAGCTTGTTTATATTTCTTTAAAAAAAAATAAACACACACAGCCTTAAAAAAATCAATGGAAGTGAATAAAAAAGCTATATATATAAAGGACATATATTTTTAATGTTCTCATAAATAAACCATCAGCTGTTCTTACCATATATTATCTTTGGAAATACCTTAATTCTCATGGAAAAGCCATCAGTGCTCCTTTTTTTCATATCTATAGCACATTTTGCATCCTATACATGACTTGCAGCATTATTTGTTACTAAATTCGTCTGAAACTTTCTTTTAAAAACATTTCTATTAGTTACATGTAACTTCAAATGAATATAACTATGAATGCCCAGTTTACTTTGGTTTTTTTAATGGAGGAATGTTGAGAGTCTATTTTTAATTAAACAAATGGTTTTACACTCTGTTCCATTTTACCTCTCCTAAACCCATTCTGGTCAGTGTCTTTTCACATTCTTAATGATGTGGTTTCAGAGGAAAGACTTGCCTAAATATCTTATGTGAGATTTTCAGGCTGCCTTTGATCTAACATTTTTACTTTGTGTAGGAAAACAAGAAGAACACTAAAATGAAACCAAGTCATCTGAGAAAATTTTATTTAACCATTTAATAATATTACTTGAAATGTTTTTCCTGTATTTCAGTTTTTGGAATATAAGGCATAGGTTTGTGGAAAGCCACCCAGTTTGGATAGGACCTTGGAAAAGCTACTGAATGTACACACATTGAACATTGAATCCAATTTTTAGCAGCTAAGTATTCTTGGAGCCTATCTCTGCTGAGTGTGTACCTATTTCTTGCATCTTTTAGCCCTGATCTAATAATGTAAACAAAATCTCTACTAATATTCAGAATTTGTAAATGGTTATTATATTAAATTTCTGGAAGAGTAAAATTTCTAAGAGCTGGCCAAGATATAGAATAGGGTCAAGCAATAACAAAAAGTTCATTAACAAGAGGCACAAAATTCCCCAAACTATCGTGAATTTAATTTATTTTCCCCCTCATTTTCTGCCCTTGAAAGGAAAGCACAAAATAAAGTAGGAAACATGACAAAACGAAAGTAAAGTAATTTTGCTGACAGTAAGCCATGATAGTTTCCTTTGCCATCTATCATGTTTGATGCTCTAAGAATTCTATTCTCAGGGAATTCAGGTCTTCTTTCTATTTTAGTCTCTTTAGGCTCTTACTATTCTCATCAATCAGCAAGTTTCTCATGTACAGATTGAACAGAATTTATCTGTACCTGCGCTTCCAAAATTGTCTCTGTTCATCAGCTTCAGCATGCATTCTATATAGTTGTATCTATCAGTCTTTTTTTTTTTTTTTTCTTTATTTCCTATTGTAGAGATATAATTTATTTATAGTCACCACGTTTCTCCATACTGGCTACAAGCTCTTGTGAGTGTAAGGGTAATGGTTTATTTTTCCTAAAGTGCTTCCAGGAAACTAAGGCATTTCAAAATCAGTTTCTTTCTCTAGGAAACTTTCTTACTCTTTCTCATCTGTAGAGAGAAAACATAATGATTTACATAATTTAGAAAGAAAATGCTTGCTATGTAAAGGACAGTTCTTTCATATGTTAAGCAAGATCAGTCCATTTTTATCATATTTTTCGTTCCATAAAATTACAACACTGTCTTTGAGGAATTCTTTGCAAGTGAAGATACAGGAATAACGAGAGCACCCTCCACAGCTGCTGCTTGTCAATAGCATTGCTGCATCAGCAACATGCTTAAACAATCTGGGATGACAGGAATGCCATTTCCTTTCTCTCTCCAGGTGGGAGCCACTCCCCACTCTTTCCATGATTAAAGAGAGTGACCCCAATGTCAGCTGCCTGGGCTTCAGGAAATATACCACCTTTTTGTAATGACAGTTTTAGGATTCCAGGTTTTGGTACATGAAAGTAGATTGTTTGTTTTGGTTTGGATTAGGGTTTTTTTGTGAAGGGTAAGGAGGGGAGTGGAGATAGAGGAAGGGGGGCTGGTTTGTATAATCACTGTGCTCACTGGGATAACACTTACCTTGTTCTTAACTGAGAAGAACATATAAATATGCTAGCTCAGTTATGAACTGCACTGGCAAAGGACTTTTCAAGTGCTTTTCACAAGTAATACCTTTGTGCACATCCTTGACAACACACATGGGTCTGCTCTGTAGCATTCTTTCAAGCACAGTTTAATATCTCCACAATTGTAACAGTTACAACAAGTAAAGGATAACCTTAAAAAAAACCCAAAATACACACAATTAAGTGAAATCATGCAAACTTCATTCCTCTGGCTTACTGATGACAAGGAATTTCCATGAGAGGTTACACAATCCACAGACTGACACACATTTTACCACAAGCATATTGTCTCTTCTCATTGAAAACTTTCTTCTCAGACCTTGATAGGTGGTGAATTAGACACAATAAGTTTCATCTCCATACATTGCATCATTTGTATTAATTTTTCCCAGAGAAACTTGCATTATACTAAGTACAATTTGGATTTTTTTGGATGCACTTGAAATCAGTGGAGGAGAGAGCTGCATTATGTTTATAGTAGAAAATAATGCAACTTGCTAGTAGCAAATAAGCAAAGCAGCTTTTCTGAGGACCAAGTGCCTATCTTACACATGATTCTGGAGAGATTACTTCAGAATCATCTAGTTTGGTTGTGTAGCTTTAATGTTCATTAATTGTTGAGGACCATGGAGAGATGTCAGGCATATGACTTAGATGTCTGAAATAGACACCTTATGAGTGCATGAGATTCCTCTGAAAACCTTCAAAGCATCCATCCCTTGTTAATTCTAGGATCAAATGCAAGAGTATTTAATTATGCAAAATGAAGAAACTTTATTTAGAAGAACTTTCTCACTAGGCTTTTGAAGATACTTGGAATTTATATGCAAAAATTGTATCCACTAGATTTCATGTCAAAAGTAATGGAAAAAGATTTTCCAGAAGAAGTCAGAAATGTAGCCAGTCTGTCTTTTGATTTATAAACTTCATTTCCTAGTTATCCTAGTTATTTCCTACTTGGAATAAACACTGAAAATTTTCACAAAAGACAAAGCAAATGTTGAGCATTTTTGAACAGAAAACTGTAGATAGATGCAAAAATATAAGTCAAATACTTGGAAAAGCCATGTAGAATTTGGCAAGTGACTAGAAAGCAACTTAAAAGATCAGCAAAACATTTCCTTACTGAAGAAAAGATATTTTATTCAGATGAAAGAGAAATAGATGTGAATACTTGATTTTATCCCTCCCTAATTGACAAACAAATTATCTCTATACTCATACAGAAAGAGGAAAAAAACCAACATTGATTAGACTTCTAATCTTATGAACACCTACCTACTAAGATCTAAGATTTTTTTCTTCTGTTTGAGAATAGCTTGAAGATTACAAAGAATAAAGGACACTGGACTTGACAAATATTTCCAAATTAATCTCCTCTACTAGACCATTATTCTCTCACTGAGCATTTTCCCATAACTTTCATGTTATGAAACAGAAAGTGTATTTACAGCACAATCTACAAGGACCAAAATGAGACACAACTATTCTTTTGAAGATTATCTTTGCAAACTAATTGCAAAAGTAATACGTCCAAGATCAAACAAAAAAGTAAACTCAGTTTTTCAACTCTTACCCTTTCATTTCAATATCACTGGACTAGATTCAGGCTTTACTAATTGGTACATGCCTGTTATAGAAGCAGGACTTGCAGCTCACTCCTGCAGCAGCAGGAGTAGGGGTTGCTATGTAACTAATTACAGCCATCAGCAGTGGTTCTGCTTTAAACGGTGCATGAATTAGGCAGTCTCCTAGAAGCACACACAAGTGAATTTGCCGTTAACAATGAACAGCTCTGTGAAAAGAGTGCAGTATAAATTTACTTAGTCCATCCTGGGATTAGGCAGACAGCTCTACACTTATTTGGCCTCTGAAGTAAATTTCAGTGGAAAACTTAAGAGGCTTTTCCCCGGCAAAATGAATTTTACCATATACTTGGTGCCTTATTGCAATACAAACCGTATTCCAATTCCAATTACACTAATGCAAGCTGTGAGTAAGTTCATTGTGCTCACTGGAATTACTCTAGATTTACAACAGTGTTATCTGAGATTTACACCTCTATAAATTAATCTCAAATGTGGCCACATGGTCTAGGTGGTTGTTAGCTTAATAGAAAAAATATAGTTGCATAAATAGCTGATATCTTTCATGCTAATTTGGGACCTCCTCACAGCTGCTTACTTACCTAATTTTATTAATTTACTACACCAGAAACATGTCCAGTCAATAAGAAAGGTAATTCGCTCACTGTTGATGATTAGCAAAACTTTTCTTTGCCGTCCCTACATAGTATTTATCTCCCTAAAATGTTTGGTACTGTTCTTAAAATCTTAAGGATGGTGGAGTTTTGTTGTATCATGGCATCTTGCTTCTAAGACTGTTGAAGTAGCCAGCTTTTTTCATGGTGATGACCAAAGAAATCTGAGCTGTGGTTTAGAACTGATCTAGCAGGAAAATCACAAATTTTACATTTTCAAGAAACATGACTAATGGAAAAAGACTTTAATATTAATTAAAACTGTCACAGAGGTCTCAGTCATTCTATGTTCCATTTAAAATCCTATTTCTGTTTGTGTTCTAGAATTTTTGCAGCTATAGGAATAACTAGGAAAAACCACATTTTCTTTTGCATAAAATTGATTGACTCTAAAACTTCAAGGAAATTAGATGTGCCCTCAATTTCTCTTCTTGCACTGTCCAGTGGGGTTTTTGCTAGTTCTTTCACAGGAGAATTTTATATAATAGAAGTAACAAAAGAAAAAGCATGCAAATTATGATTGTACTAAATTAAGCTGTTCTCAGCTCTATTAGTGAGCTAAGGCCAGGTTGAGTTGGTTCCCAGAGGCCTCATTGTTCACTGTTCTAGGCAATAAAATAGTTGCTCCAGAGTCATTACTGTATATGAGACAAGTCACTGCAGCTCCCCTCAATGAGGAACCTGACCCAAGAACTTCATAGAAACAAAACATCCAGATTCTACACAGATAATTTAACTCTTGCTCTTCTCAGTTCAACACAGTAAAACAACAGTTATCTTACTCTAAAAAAGTGCTTTCCTAATCTTTCTGTGGTGAAAATGTCCTTTTTAAGAGATGACATTATGCCACCATATGGTAGCATTAGTGTGTCAGACTATACATTCTGGTTTATGATACTTAAAATTATATATTCCAAAATAAAGAAGCAAAGTGCGCCAAACTCCAAACTTCCCTTGGAAAAAAAAATAAAAAAGGAGGAATAAATTAAAAAAAAAAAAAAAAAAGAAAAAAATTAGTTTAACTGAAAATGTTTAACAGGAAATGCAGATTACTCATCATCATCTTGAACACCGTATAACTACATACACTTGTACAAAGTTGAGGTTTAATGTTAAACTTAGAGTTTTAGGTATATAGTACTTTGTATTTTCCTAGAACAATTATAGTGTGAAGCAGAAATTATAATTTCTTTCTTAAAGGGAATGAATTATTGAAATACAATGAAGTAAAGAAAATTTTCGCTTTGGTGCTTTAAATGATACTATTTCATTTTCTGATCCCTAGAAACAGGAAAGTATGTTAAGATACAAGTGAACTTCCATTTTTTCTTTCTGTCAGTGGAGCAGTGAAACAAAAAATACTTTTACTTGTCTCAAATATACATGTACAAACCCATAAATATACTCTATTAAATAAGTTAAATTATTAATCATGCTTTTTTTACCCTGAGGTAAGACATCTAGAAGGTAGAAGGGAGAAATATTATTTTTTTCCCTTTTACACTTGCTGAAGAAAAAATGTAGAGAGAGTCCAAGGATTGAAAAATACTGTTGAGTTATACTGTATTTCTCCACATTATTATTCTAATCTGGAGATCATTAGACTGTTCTCATTACTACTTTTTTAATTGGTATTATTATTATTATTATTATTATTATTATTATTACTATTGTTATTATTACTGTTACTTAGTTTCCAAAGTCAGCTCTACACATTCAGACACATTATGTTGCGTTTTTTCTTGCTTTTTGTACTGTTTGCTAAAATGCTAATATAGCTACATTCAAACTGCTCCAGAAAACAAGAATTAGCAAGCACCTAGCCAATGTACTGTATCCAAATGCTTAGTCTGCTTGCATATTGTAAAGCTTCCACCAATTTCCAAAACACAGACTAAGTAAAACCTTAGTCCTGGGTATTCATTGGAAAAGTGACAACTCCTGGAGGAAAAATTGCAATTGAAGTTAATCAAATGGGGCAAACAAAAGCAATTGCAAAAATTACCAAGGGCCACATAGACCCTCTCAAGATAGCTCTGGGATGTTGCAATTCTGAACAAATCACTACTATGCCACCTCATGAAAATAAACAAAATACACTGTTGCTCTTGTACCTTAATCAGGTGGGAAAGAGTTGGTACTAGACAATTAAAAAACCACATTTGCTAGTTAAATTATAATGGTACTTACTCCAGCTTAGATGTCATCCCTCAGGTACCAAGGATTTAATTTGACTATATAGCTTATGTTGGCTAACCTGATAGAATAAACTGTGCTAGAAAAAAAAATATGTTTTTATTTAGTGAGTTTAAATATGCACATTTTTTGAAAAAAAAAAATCATGTATATTATATTAGAAAGGGATTGTGATATAGATGTGGTGCATCCACTTGTAAAGAGCTTGAAAATTTTTAGAAAAAATAAAGTTAAAACTTAATTTTTATATCATTATTTAAATTACAACATCCAACATCCTTTATGACTCTTTCTACTAGAGTTATTAATTCACTTGTACGATTGCTTTCTCCACATCTCCACAACAATGTTAATGGAATACTAAACAAATCTGCAGACACTACAGAATTGGGAGGAGCTATCATGTACCTTGAAAGCAGGGAGGCCCTGCAGAGAGACCTTGACAAAACAGAGCTTGGTAATCACCAACCATATGAAATTCAGCAAGGGAACATGCTGGGTTCTGCACCTGCATGGGGCACCCCTGGATGTACAGCACAGAGTGGGGGATGAGATGCTGGGAAGCAGAGCCATGGAAAGGAACCTGGGGATCTGGTCAGTGGCAAGTTGAACATGAGTCAGCAGTGCCCTGGCAGCCAGGAGGGCCAACCCTGTCCTGGGGTTCATCAGGCACAGCATCACCAGCCAGGCAAGGGAGGGGATTGTCCTGCTCTGCTCTGCACTGGGGCAGCCTTCCAACCCAGCATATTCTCCAGTTCTATGATTCTGTGAATGTTCCACAGATAATCTGTTGTTATTATACCTACCTTATGGGCAAGGAGTTGATACTCAGAGGATGTGAGAGGTGGATTTATTATATATCACAACTATCTAGTTATGAAACACAGTGCAATATGTACTTGATTGCTATTTGTTGTATTCTTAAGGGCCTTAAGTCCTTGGTATTAAAATTTTCAAGCATCCAAAAAGTGTATATTTTGGCATGTCCAGAAGCCTTGCCAGTCCTTAAAAAATTGATGGATTACCTTATGCTCAAGGTCCATAAGGAGCTACAAACTAAATGTTTATCTTCCTATCTTGTATATGTACTTGCTCTGGTAGATGTTCCCAGAACAAGCCTGCTACACCACACTGTGTGCAAGAAACAGATGCAGCTGTAATGCCATCACTATCTCCTAAGAAGGCAATAAGTGCAAAACTGTCATTCATACACGAGAAATTATATTTAATTTCCTCTTCTCACTGGGGGAATTTGAATGAGGGCCCCTGAAACACTGTAGTATGCAATAGCATGTAGCATAAAATATACAGTAGATTCAGATGGGATACTTCATCCTTTCAAATTTAATTCAATTTATACAGGATAATTAGAAAGATAAATCCAGGAAATTACAGCATGAATATAGGAGTTAGTGCAAACAGGCTTAAACACAGAGTGGCTTGACAGCATGGGTATGTTGCTGTTGTGCTTTGTCCCCATAACCCCTAGACTCAGGCTGGCTCAACACAGCTGCCAGAGGGCACTAGTAGAGCTACCTTGACAGCAATTGGTTTTATTCCTGTAAACTCGTGGTTATTATACTTGCTAGAGGGGCTACCTCACTGTCTAGTATTTCCTTAAATCAGAATATATTTTTGAAAATTAAGGAATAGATCCGAGTCTTATGGTTACAGACCATTAAATGATTGTCTATAACTGTCCAAAAGGAAGCTCTTTTCTTTTTTATTTGTATCTGGGGCAGAAAGAGAGGAAAAATTGTGAGTAGATGTCAAGATGTTCTTTAGAGTTATGAAAATGTCAAAGCTGATACATTTAGCCACCAAAAAAACATGCTCAAGTCTCAAAAGGAGAAAACATACATCACGAGTTCAGGAGTCACTATAAAAATCAACTTCACAGGGATGATTGTTTTCATTAAGAGAGTTTTTGCAAAGCACGTTATAGAATACGAATTCATTGCATATCAAATGAACTTTGTGAGATTTCTCAGGTCCCAACATGTGCCAAGTGCTTTCCTAGCACACACTAAGATTCAGGTTTTCGTGTGCTTCCATGAGGGAAAAAAAATAAAAACCAGTGACCTACTTCTGGAAACATGGAAAAACAGCCACTTAGAACTTGAGTAAACTGATCCAGCTGACCATCTCTACATATAATTGTCCTTCAGCACTGATAGCTAAAGCTCTAATTCCAGTGGGAAAAGAATTCACTTGAAAATCTAGACATGGGCTTTTAAAACGTCAAAATGTAAAGCTAAAAAAAAGCCAAACAAAAAGAAGTGAGCTTGCAAATGCTATTTTTGCTGACAGCTTTAAAGAAGAATAACAGTCCTTTTGACCTTGACAATTATCAGTTCCCTATCTGACTTTTCTTTTTTGTGTGTGTGTTTCGCCAGGTTTTACAAAGTTTCGGCACTAAGGAAGATAAACGACAGTGAACAGTATCAGGTGTCCTGCAGTATTTTCTGTAGTGCCCAGGGGTTCCACTTGGTTTTAGTACACTCAGCATAGAGATGGGCTGTGCTAAGCATTTTATTGAATTTGTAGACAAGGTGCTGGTGCAATTATCATCTGTGTAATTTGCCTTCTGGGACAAAACTTGTTAGTCAAATATCTCCTTTCTTTTTTAGTAAAGCTGAGTAGCTTTGACAGAAAGCTCCTAATTTCAATAAAAAGTATTTCAAAGTAATTATCAAGAAAAATAATTAATGAGAATATTTTTCAATATTCCTGTCTGAGAAAAACAATACAATACAAAACAAAACAAAACAAAACAAAACAAAACAAAACAAAACAAAACAAAACAAAACAAAATAACCCCCGGCAATATTAAAACTGTAAAAATAATAAACTGGAAAAACATATCAGACTCAATGAGAGATTGAAATGCATGTATCAGCCAATAATTTATTAAAGAAGTTTCTCTGATATCTTAAACTGTGAAAATAATGTTGAAAAAATAAAGCAAGTAAATAAATAAAGTCTACTGAATAGCTGAAAGATCTTTAATATTATGACCACAAAGCATTCCATGGAGGTTGGTGCTCCATATTTCATAGTATATGTGCTTTTATAGATAATTTCTAGTGCTATGTTTTCTCAAGTAACTTACAGCTTTATGCCAGAAAGCTTGGATCTACTATTTAACCCAGAAATGATCTTGTGCCATAGTTCAGTATATGTTCAGTATATGAAATATAAAGGCAAAATTTTAGGGTGTACAAATATCACTGTCTGATTGCATTACAGGTTTGGAATTGTTAGAAAAAAAAAAAACCAAACACACAAAGACTGCTTATGATAAGGAAATTATTTGAGTGGTATATAAATAGAGAGGCAAATCCAAGGGCCATATTGTATGGACATAGCTGATAATTCTTAGAGGGATCTAGCCCAGAGGATACAAACCAGTCTAAATATCACTGCTTTCATGATCCCTGTCCCAAACCAATAAATTTGGTAGTGTTGATGCAAATGCTTCTCTCTTAAACTGATTTATCTTGTAGGCATTTCATCTAGTGTTTACCTCTAGTTTATTTGAGGTGAAAAACTCAGAATCTTTCCCTGCAAGTCAGAATTGCATTCATTATTAAAAAAAAAAGCAAAAATAAAACAAAAAAAAACCCCAAGCAAACATTGACTCTTTTTTTTTTGGTCAAAAGATAAGCTGTGCTTATGTTTTGTATATGTCTATTTAATTTGAAAGTGGATTGTCAGGATTAACTGCTGCCCTGAAACTGCTGGAAATCTCCCACAAAACTGTTTTATCAAACCAAATGCTTGGTAGGTCTGAAGGTAGAAGAACTTCCATTCTTTCCTATATTGTGGTCCAAAAAAATTGTAGAATTGTTTTTTTCAGAAAACTGGTACAAGGACTATCTGAAAGAACAGAGAACAGGAAAAAACTTTTATTTTCCAGCTGAAGTGTGGAAATTAGTGGACAAATATGTGCTGACCTCTTAAAGGGAGGAGAAATACATTGCTCCACTTGTCATGGCCTAAGAAGGTTGCCATGCAAACTCTTTATGAGATGGCAAAACTTGACAATATGAGTCCCAGGCCAGACAGGGCTTTGGAAGAAAGCTGGTTTATTGTCTTGGTAGGTAGGACCTAATGACTAAGTTTCTCAAATAAGAGGAGCTCTACCCTATAAAAAGAGACAATAGCTAGGAAATTCTGAAAGTAACATGGGAATTATTGCAGTTGTGAGAATCTTAATTCTGTATTCTCTATAAAATTTTTTACTATTCTCTGGAACATTGATGGTTTATGTGTTAATATGTGATATTTATTTGATTGCAAGAAGCTAAAACCACAGTCATTTCAGCATCTGTAGTAAAACATTCACATTCTGTCTTTCACAGACATGAGCCGGGCTCACGCCTCACTTGAAGTCATGTGAGCTCTGAGTCACATTATATGGGAAAATTACCACTAAAGTCAACAGCGCTGGGACTCATCTCACCTAACTTCTGGAATGTGATTAATCTGCCCTGGTTTGGATGCCAGCTTTAGGAGGAGATGAATCACCTTGTAGTTATGCCTGTTTTTCTCCACTGACTGCAAAAGAAGTCTCGATAACTTTTGCAGGTGCAGACTTCTACTCTATGGATGACTAAAGTTAGGTGAGATAAACTGATAAACCTCAGTTGAGTTTCAGTAAAAGCTATGGTCAAATGAAGTACAGCCAGTAGAGGGTACAAAGACTATCTTTTCTTGCTTAATTTTTGAAAAATTAGAGGTTTCATCAATATATCTTCTTTCTAGATTTTTTTTTGAAAGAGGTACTGGAAAGCTTCTTTCAAAGAAAAGAAAAGAAAAAAAGAAAAAGACGGAAAAAAAAAAAAGAATACAAGCCCTGTGTGCAATAATGGTTGGGGTTTCTCCAAAATGTTGACAGCCTTAAGTAACTGTCAGCAAGGGCTAAGAGTTCTGAAGGAGGATCAAAGACAGTTGGCATATTGCTATTGCTGAAAATGTGCATTTTTCTAATACATCACAAGCATTCAAATTGTGGTGACTACAACATATTTAGGGCCTTACCATGATATGTAATAGGCGTTAAGTTAGACCATTTGGTTTCATTTTGGGGTTTTGATTTAGAACATTCCAGTTTGGTCATTGCCATGCTGAACATTAGTTTCTAATCTAGCTGAATTGCTTTAATCATCACACTGTAATTCTGTTTTTCCTACTGTACTTTGACCTACAGTGAGACCTTACTGAAAGAATAAAAGTTGAAGGGACTGAAGGATTCTCAATCAATTGACAGATTGCCATCACCTTCACAGTAATTTTCAATTCTTATGCATGAATCTCATGTCAGAGCATAAATATATTTATCACAAAAAATTGTAATATAAATTCATTGCTAGCAGAACGCATGCATAATGGTTTTGAAATTTTGTAATATATATAAGTTGTTGCCTAGAGAAAAATGCTTTTATATCGTGCATGTAGCTATGCATATGTACACATATACACACATGCATACATATGTTTATATGACTGAAGGATGGAGGGAAACAAAGGCATTTGTTATGAATTACAAATGAATGCTTAATCTTGAAAAGGCTTTACTTGTTTGAGTATCAAATCCTGGTTCCTCAAAAAGCAAATCATCAGAAAGATTCTCTTTGGCTGCTGTCATTAACAGAGAGACACTGACAGCATTTAGCTTGGTTTCAGCATCGCTCTTGGCCACAGCTGCTTACCAGGCAATCTAAGTACCACTTGAACGCTCAGTTGCAGATTGACCTTGTGGTAATTGAGGTTATGAAAAGGCTCTTGTTCTCTAAAATCTCAAATGAACACCTCTCCCTCTGGGAGACAGCAGGATATTCAGCAGTAGCAGCCCTGCTGAACCTGCCCGATTCTTTCTGCTGCTCTGGTCAGTGCTGAAGTCAGGATGAGAAACAAATGCCTGTGACGGGGTATAAGGGATGTAATGGAGTAGCAAGTCAAAATGAAATTACCTGGGCAGCAATTATTTTTCATTAATTCTGCCCCATTCTGCCACTCTAAAAAGACCTGCTAAGTATTTGAAAACATATTTTTAACATTTTCTCACTGGTTTTAGGAATATTTTGTGTTCTTAGTCTTGATTTTGTCCATATTAAAAAAAAAAAAAAAAAAAAGAAGAAAAAAGAAAAAAGGAAAATACTGACATGCTAAGATCTCATTTATTTAAAGCGGAGATCTGTTTGCTGAAGTTATCAATTACTTCACTTTGCAGCATGAGCCAGCATCTGAACATCTTTGCCCCTGCCAGTAATTAACATTACAGTCAATGGGAATTAATGTTGAGGCTTTCAGAGGAAATGGGGATAATTAAACTAATCACAAGAAGTACACAACAATTATTGTTAAAATTTTAAATCTCAAGCCAATTAGCTATGCTAGCCACTCTCTTTGGCAAAAGCTCACTGTTTATGGTAGCTAAATATAAGATTAAAATTAGTGATGGCAGAACATCTTTTAGCTACTCAACTTGGGTCAGGACTTTTTGTTTTGATTTAAATGCTGTATACAAAATTAAGGAAAGACTCTCCAGTGGCAAAACCCTTTTAACCAACTTATTAATACCGATTGGGCCTGAATATCCTGCTGGAAATACGGAGCTGTGTTAGCTCCAAAGGAACTGAAGACAAGCACGGATCCTCAACATCAGAAAGTGAAGAATGAACATCATTTTAAGAAATGTCTTTCCTGAAGATTTTTATCCATGTAAAAATTTTATTAATATGCATTAATCAGTCTTAGACAGGTGAAATTGTCACTGTAGAGGACCAGAACTAAGCATATTTTGTCTCAAGTATTTTGAGTATTTTTTCTGAGGATTGCTTCAGGAAAGGTGTGACCAGATGAGACTGGAGCTGGGGCAGTGCTGTGCACAGCAGCTTCCAGCTCCACCTTGAGACTGGTGCTCAGTCCCACCCTCCCCCAGTTCATTTCCTGGAGGAGGGCTGGCTGTGCTTGCAGGAACAAAAGTGTGTGAAAAATCGAGTTCACTTAAGAGAGGTACACCAGGTTAACTACAAAAGGGAGCAGATTGGGCCCCCTGTTTTCCTCTTTTTTACTCTCATTGTTTGTCCCAGCTCCATGCAACAGATTTAAGGACTGGAGATGTTCTTTGTGATCTCACTCCTTTTTTTTTTTTTTTTTTTTTTTCCCTTGCTTTGTACCAGCAAAGCACAGCCATCATATTGGCTTTTTAGCCAAAATCTTTCCAGTCTAAATAGTGGGCTGGTGGCTGGAATTAGGGCAACTATACAATAAAATCATAAGAGCTCCCTAACATGTATTCTGGTGAAGGCTTATCTTTACAAGAATGTGAACATCATGTCCCCTACGAATGGGTCATGACAATCACTATCTTAGCTTAACTAACAGTCTATTTAAAGTCATCTATCTTAAATGAAGGTATGACAAATTTTTATAGTGAATGGTAGTTTCATTAATCTGCCTTACCCTCTAGATTATATTTTCAGGCAGTTTTATGTCGTAACTTTAACAAATATTTGCTTGGAAATATGTATTACTGTTTGATTGAAAGCAAAATAAAATACAATCATTAACAAAACAAGAATGTAAGGACCAGAGCAGTTGGATATCATGGTGCCTGGGATACAGGGAAAGTAGCTGTCTCTCCATCCCTACAACTGCCTCCATGCAGGCAAAATATTTATAATTTCTTTTCTGAAAAATATTGCCCCAGTAACTTTGAATCTAGACCACAATAAGAAATGACCACCTGAATTCCTGAATCAGACCTTGGAGTATGTAACTTTCTTTGCCTTCTAGGTTTTAAAAGAAAGCATCATCTTCAACAAACATCATCTTCTCTTTCTTCTGCCCACTCTCTCTCATATTTTTCAGTTAATCTTTTGTGAAAAGTTGCTCTGGGCAGAAGTTTCTCTAAATGGAAAACACTTTCGTGGTACACCTCTGTGCATGCATTCATGTATGAAATAACACTGAAATATTTCAAGAGAACAATCACTTTTTTCAGTTTTCTTACTACAATGAAAGAATTTTTGTTGTTGCATCATAATCCATATGCTAAGTTTGACAGAACTGGTATTAAATCCATTCCAAGTCCACTGACAGAGGATAGATATTGCTTGTTTTGCTGGATGTGCCCTGAGATCAGGGTTTGAATTCTTTACAGAAATATAAATAGCTTATTGCACCTTAATGTCAGATATAAAGATAATTAAGCTAGTTTTAACCAGAAATATTATTATTTTTAATTATTTCTAATTGAAAGGGCATGTTACACAAAGATTATTTTTTTGGTCAAAATAATAATTTGATTGGTTTTTTTATGATATTTCTTTATGAAAGTTAATTTTTTTTTTTTTTTTTTTTTTTTTTTTTTTTTTTTTTTTTTTTTTACTGGCTCATGTTTTAAAAAAGACTTTTATTCATTTCCTGTTAAAAAATTGACATATAATGACATATTTCACGTGTTAGCTTTTGCTTTCCTTTCTGCACTGCTGCTTCCCTAATGCTTAGAGAAGCTGTACCTTTGATTTTCTAAAAATGCTAAATGTTAATTTTTCCAAGATAGCATCTATTTTCCATGTAAAATTTTGTTAGCTTTCTGTCGAATTTTGCTGAAATACAGCAAGCAGAATACATATTCTAGTTCTGCTCTAAATTATAGCCAGCCAACTATTATCTATGAAGAGCAAAAATTGCACTTTATTGTGTTGATCAGAATCCAGCCCTCATTTCTTACATTTAAAATCCCTCTCTCCCACCTCCAAGGAATGTGTTCTATCTTACTTCACAGAATAAACAACTTACAGATAAATATTCTTTTGCCTTTTTTTATTTGCTTCTACCATGTTCTACATCATGCCTATGAAAGGGTCAACAATATTTAGTTCTGAAGTGAAGAAGAAAAATGACCTTGTTCATTATTATAAAAAATAGTAAAAGGTTCCTCCACCACATGGTTGTGTTATCAGTTTACACACTGAAGCATGTTGCAGGAAATTATGAATGAAAAGATAATAAAATGGTTTTCCACTGTCTCAGTAAAACATGCATGCTGCCAACATTTTTGTCATCAATAATTCTCTCATAAACATGGGGCTCTTCTTTCATTATGCAGGCTGTCATGCTTTATTGAACCACATAATTTCACCTAATTAAAATAAGCAGAGTGTAGTTTCCTCCCCCTTCTGTTTTTCTTTGCTGGACGAGTGCCAGTAACGATGATCAGAGTATCCTAAGTGGACATCCTATTAAATATTCATTTTTATGCACCTCTTTGCAGTCAAAAGTACAGTAATTCCTGCTGATTTCCTTTGTGTATACCAAGATGCACTCTATTTATCTTTTTTTAAATTTAATATATGATAAACAATCTAGGAATTTTAGTTAAGGAGGCTGGAAAAGGTTTAAGTTTGTTAAAATGGGCAAAAGGATAGGAGGCTATACAAAACAGTTTACTGATACCGAGCCAGCAACATAAACTGTTCAGTCTCTCATAAGTAATTAAGCTGTAAATCACTACATAATCACTCATCTGCTATTGCAGCAGGTTTCTGTTTGGGCAACTCATCTCAGCATCTCAAACAAAGTTTGTTTATTCCTTAAAAATAAAACTAAAAAAAAAAAAATAGAAGAAGAAGAAAAGAAAAGATGGCTCCATGACTTCATGCACTCAGAGAATTCAAGCTAGGATTATATTCTATCTGCCATATACCATTTGGAGCACAAATAAATCTGATCCAGCCATGGTGGCAGTCCCCAGTCCACATTTGGCCACACAGACATCATTAGGTGCATGCAACAACACATGCTTTTCATTTTAAGGTGTGACATTTTTTATTAATTTTATTGCATGAAAGTGTCTTTGGGCTTAATATGGGATGGCAATGGTTTCATGAAGAGAAAATCAGAATTGGAGAAATTATTAATGAAAGAATGAAAGGGTTGTTGAACTTGTGAACAAAAGGTAAGACAAGTGTAGTCTAAGTTTTCAAAAGGGCTTACAGTCATAACTAACATTTTCATCATAAAACTGCTTTGCTTTACACACACAAAACCATGAAAAAAATAGGCAACAATATATGCTAATACTTTTTCAGATCCTGCTATGAGTCACCTTTCTGAAGCTGTCTTTATAAATAATGTCAGAAATGTGCCATATATGACAGTCATAAAAGTCATGTTTTCTTCATGCTTAGGTAGGATACTATTGTTCAGGAATCAAAGGGAGCTCAGATTTTCCATATTGTCACATTTCCCCACATTTGTTCACATCCATTAACAGCTTTTAGCTTGTAACTGAATTTCATTTTCAGAAAGATTAAAACACAGATGGGTAATCAGAAAGGTAAAGCTCAGGAATATCAGAAGAATCTGTCTTTAGAATGTCAGTTATGACATGATTATCACAGTCCTGAAGTATAGAAATTTAGGGGATTTTTGAATCCAAAAGAGGTTAGCTTTCAGTTTCATTAAAAAAACCCAAAAAACCAAAAAAAACCCCAAAACAACAACAACAACAAAAAAAATTCTTACATCTTCTGTTTATATCAGGAATTTCCGCTGAGATTCGGTCCTGTAGGAATTAAAATTGCTGAAAACATTCACTTGCCTTCCATAGTAGTGATGGGCTTATGTAGATGCTTAGAGTCCAGCATTTGCTCAGAGGATTTGAAAGATTTTATTTAAAATGGGACAGCATTTGCATTATCATACTGAACACCTTAAGATGAAAGCAAAGCCTTACTCCTCAAGAAAATTCCCTGATAGATGCTAGTGCTTTCACTGTCATTTTAACATACAGGTGAAAAGCAGAACTATATTACCCAAAGCAACATTAGAACTCTCCAAAAGGTACTTAGTCCTCAATTTACTGTATTATGTTACACACTTACAAGAAGTTTGGGTGAATTATATTTTAGTTCTTTACCTACCCATGATACATTAAATAGGAAAATTATATAAATGGTTTGTTCTGATAGTACCTATGAACCCTATTAAACCAAAATATAACGAATAATAAAATTTATATATAATTTATTTTCAATAACTGATTGTATATGTATTTAAGTTTTAGCTCTTCCAACATTTAAAAAATGCAGAAAGATTATGATAATTTGCCCTTGAGAAAATATGTGAAAATTAATGGCTGCCTACTGAAACATGGATGCCATATTGTGTATTTGTAAATTACCTTTCATTAGGAAATGACACCATATTAATTTGTCCTGTATTAAAGAAAGAATAAAGTACAAATTAAATTTGAAATATGTTCCAATTTTATCTGTTGATGTCCTGTTTGAGATGAAAGCTCTCTCACAAGCTAAAATTTATAGAAGAGATAAATAAACTGCTCTCTGTATGTTTATGCATTTAGTTGCTATAAAGGTAAATAATAGGGCATTATATAGCTATAATTTCATTAACAATAGTCCCTCTATGTTTTCATTACTCAGTCAAAATATAAAATTGTTACCTTATTTTTCTAACTTTTTTCAATAGCAATATTTAGTAACTTCTTTCTAGATTTTAGATATGTAATAGAAAAGTGACTGTAAAACTATATCTGAAACACTGTAAGTTATGGTGCGATTTTTAAGCACTACTAATTTTATTTAATGAACAGGAAATTTAAATTTAATTTCTCCATAGTAAATGCAGAGGGATTCCTTTCTACAATGGAGTAATTTGAATACCTCATATAGTTTTAAAAGTATAAGAATATAATTAAGCATATGAATCAAACCCCAAAAATGAAAAGAACCTTTGGACCATGCATTTCATTAGGAAAGTTCCTTTACCAGAGCTGATAGAGTAAAAGGTCTTGGGTTTTTACAGCTTGCTTGTTTTTTTATTTAATTAATTACTTATTTATTTTAACTTCAGTGTTTTTTTTTTTTCCTTAAATTATCATTATCATAAAAAAAAAATTAAATTATGAAAAAACTTCCAGAAAAATGTCTCTATTTATGTAATTTCAGTTATCTCCTATAAATACATATATGAAAAATCTAGTTAGCACCTTAAAGTATAAAGCTCTTGGAAAAAAAAGACACAATAAAAATCAATAAATCTTTCTCTACTAAAGGGAATATTCAGAAATGAATGCAAAAATAATAGTAATGCCAACAGTGAAAATTCAATATTATTCTTTCTTTTGACCAGGAATGATACCATCACAATAGCTGTAAGAGAAAATGGACACAGAAAAATTGAGTCCTTAACTAACTTTTCTCTGCTTTTGAACTCAACAAATTAATCCTGGTCAAGCAATACCTATGATTCAATTGCTATTTTCTTGATCCTCCACACCCTACTGAAAGGGAGGTTTTGTGTCATTCAGCTTCCTCTTAAACCTTCTCCATTTTCTATCAGCACTTGATTTAACAGTCATTCTTCAAAAACATTTTGCAAAGCCCTCTCTAGGGGTTTTAACCTTGCCTCGTGGGTGAAATGATGGAATAGGAGTAATGATGTCTTATTAAAGCTAGTCCTAATAAGAACAGCTCGTCCTCGCCCTGTGGTGCCCTTCAGAAACAAAATGCTGGTGTAATAGAGAGCATGTGATGCTAACTTGTGTGTTAGCAGACAGTGTCCTGTTTATCTTCCTGTTAAGAAATGTTCACTTATCTTTATATTGTTGTGTTGTTTTTTTGTTTTTTTTTTCTTGTTAAATATTTACTTCTCTATTTCTTTTCCCTTGGGGAAAAGGACAGAAGTGGCTTAGATGTTGTCACAGATACAAAATAAAGATGACAGTATATTGTGCAGAGATGCATTTGGATTATAAAAAATAGTATCAAATGTGTAAGGAAGGAGTTTACTTTCTTGTGTTGTGTGGCAAAGTGATAATGTGATTGTTTCCTTACAATGTATTGCATGCAATTTAAAAAAAAACAAAAAACAAAAAACAAAAAACCAAAACAAAACAAAAAAAAAACACCACCACAGCACAAAGCATTTTTGATACTTATTTTGGTGCTGCATAAACACACCTGCGGAAAAAAAACTTACTTAACTACTAGATGTGTTGATAACATTGATTAATACTCATAAATGCAGTTCTTGTATCGCAGAAGGCTTTGAGGTTGGCCGGGTGTAATTACCCTTTCATAAATCCATGATTATCACTCCTAGTCACTTTCTTGTCTTTAAGAATTTTGGAGATGGTTTCCAGGATTATTTATTCCATCACTTTTACAGGGATTAAGGGGATAGCTCCCAGTAGAACTGAGGATAAAAGCACTGGAGCTTACATAAGCTTGACCCTCATCCCCAGGACCATGTTGTCACAAGTAATCCATCTTGGTCTCCTGTATCTACTTTGTTGATGCCTTACCGAGGACTGGCAGGACATAAAAGAATCATGGAATGCTTTGAGTTGCAGGAGACCTTCAAAGATGATCTTGTTCTGCCTTCCACAGATGGGCCACAAATTCTGTGGGTAACCCGTTCCAATGTCTCACCAGGCTCATAACAAAAAGTCTTTTCCCTCTGTCCAGTCTAAGTCTAATCTCTTTCAATTTAAAACTATCTCCCCTTCTCCATTCACTATGGGAGAGGAAAGCCTCCATTGTTCTTTTAACCCACATTACACACTGAAAGGCTGCAACAAGGTCTCTGTTGCTTTCCCTTCTCCAGGCTGAACAAACCCAACTCTCTAAGCCTTTCTGCACAGAGGAGGTGCTCCATCCATCTCATTATTTTTATGGCCTTCTCTGCACCTGCTCTAACAGATCCATTACTTTCTTACACTGGGAATCTCAAAACTGAGTACAGGACTCCTGGCAGACTGGGGCCTCTGTGTCTCCACCCTCCACAACAGTTATCCACTGCAGTCCCTTGTGTCTTTCCCCTGGAGCTGCTGTGTGGCTCAGATTTAACCTGCTCTGGTTCTTTACTGGCTGCAGCTCCCACCCCATCATCAGCTAGAGTACATCATGGAGTACTGATCAGTCATTTCTTTGCTGTGCTCTAGGTCTCTTCCCAGCATCCACTAAACAGATGCTTGACCCTGCCTAATCAAGTGTCAGATTGGAAAAAATCTCAAAGCACTTTTTGATCAAGAGAAGTTGTCTGTTCTTTAAGAACAACTAGTTTTTTTCCTAGAAGTCTCAGCCCTCTGTGACTATATCCTTTTCTGAGATCCCACCAGGAGCTTGATCCCAAAAGATATTCTCAAAAAATCCTTAAGATGTGCCCAGAAACTGCTGTGTAAGCTGCTACACCTGCTGGTTGCCCTTGATATCTGCCATCTCTGATATGGGGGTGAAATGATAGAAGACATGGAGCTCCTTAGAACTAGTGGATACTGAGAAAGTCTGAAGGAAACATGGCTTTAAAAAATTTGTTCCCTGCTGCACTGGTTTTCTCCTCTGTTTGTGGAGTAGTAAGTGCCTCTAAAATTTCTTGAGTTCTGATTTAGCTGGAACATTGACACTAGTGCTTTGGGCCATCAAATATATTATATTGGGTACATGGAAGTGATGTATAGTTGATTTTGAGTATTAAATTTAATATAATATCCCATGCACCAAAATATATATTATTGTGGCACCTGTCATAGGTAGTTGGACCCTGAGATTTGGTACAAAGAGAGTTCAAATAATCAAGGACAGAAGTTGCATTTTGTTTCAGTGCAGAATCCTGCTAACAACTTCCCTGCAGAACAGTTAGAGTGTGGGTTCATCATCTTGACAGAGTTTTGAATCTGAAGAAGTTCCTGTAGCTACACCTGTTTATGACACTTATCTTTGTTGTAGTTTGACTTAGAGGTACACAAATACGTGCTGCAAAACCTGAGTTAGCAAGACAGTTGTTTAGGGTTTTTCTCAATATACAAAAATGTGAGAGAAAGCAAATTTTAATGAAAAAATGATCACACTAAAAAGACAGGAGGAAAAGACAATAGCATGGTCAAAGACAAAATTGCAATAAAGGATGTAGCATATGCTTTCTTTAGGTATCTCCAGATGTGTACACATAAGCAAGCTGTCCAAGTTTGCTTTTGTCAAGTCAAAGACACAGAAAGAGATTGTAAGGTGACAAGATGTGATTGCTTGTGTTCAGGAAAGTTAAACAGCTCCCCAGCTTTTATTAAATGTTTACACCTCATCTCCACAACTTTGAATAGAGTTTAGGTAACTAGGTCATAATTAGTCTGTTCTACTTTACATGTCTGTATAACAGAGTTCAAAACCTTACCTGGACTGTTGTTCATGTTTTGGCTGAAACTGTTGATGACAGAAGTATCATTGAGACTGAAAAAAAAAACTTAGTTCATTTTTTGACTACATTAAACCTAAGGTTTGGGTTAATTCCTAATTTTTTCTCTTACTTTGTATCCTTATTTCTTTTTTGACTACATTAAACCTAAGGTTTGGGTTAATTCCTAATTTTTTCTCTTACTTTGTATCCTTATTTCTTTTTAAAAGCATTTTGTATAATGGGTAGACAGTCTGAGCTATGTTTCATTACTTAAAACAAAATATTTTGTATATTTGTATATAAAAATTTGTATATTTTGTAATATACAGTTTTACTCAATAAATTTCCTCTTTCATCGCTTCCTCCAGTTTTCAAAAAGATAAATCCACAGGAGTTTCCAAAAGACTGTCTTGATATGTAGAACTAAAATTGTTTCCTGTATGTGCTCCCAGTGTGTGACAAACCTGTCTTTTATAAGCTCCCTAGGTGACCTGAATGTGTTTCCTTGTTTTTCATGTGCCATGTTAGATTTAAGATTCTATAGAATACTAGCAGATGGAGCTAACACATGGTTTGATACTTCTTTTGCTGGGTATTTATGAACTATTTATACCTAAAATTGTGTCAAATCAAGTTAATTAAACAGAAATTCTGTGTTATCTCAGGTATTTCTCAGTATATTTGGAAAAAATATTGCATACTGTGTTGAAGCTGTGAGCACATAGTAAATCTTACATGTATTTGGAGAGCAGTCTAGCACACTGTAAGCATAGAAACTAGAAAAACACATTTTTTAGTTTCCATACCTCAAGATAAACAAGCAGTTTTTTGGATGACAGTTTCATTTGTGTTGATCATTATAGTTTTTTGAAGGGGACAGAGGTTGGAGGGGAATAGTGGATTCAGGACTTGTATTTGTAAAAATTTTCAGTACTTCTTGGTGTGACTAATTTGTCTCACTTAGTCATTGTCACTTACCACTCTCCAGGGAGAAACTTACTGAAAGAACTGCAGTGTAGAGAGCCATAAAACTTTGTCAAATGGTCTCATGAAAAGAAAAAAAAAAAAATTCAGCTAAACAAGTTTCAAATGAATAGATAGCACATGCATCTTGGATTGACTGGCTTGTCTTTGAAATAAGTGCAAGAAATCTGATCCTTCTTGTTTACCATCCTTGTATAAATTGTGATTCAGCTAGAATGCCACAATCAGTGTGATATGTGACAAAATACAGCTATGTGTCTACATACACATATTCTAAAGAACTTAAGCTTAGAGATTTCCAAAATGTTTTGAAATTTTTTTCCAGGTACATTATGCATTCTGAAATCCAAGAATTATTTAGATTTGATTTGAGTCCAACATCCATCAAAGTTAAAGAATTAAGCTGCAAGTTTAAGTGACTCTGCATTAGTGTGACCTGCTGTGTGCAGTTTTACATATATGAGAGAGTGTCCTAAGGGGGGCAACAAAATGGTGAAGGGCCTTGAGGGGAAGCTGTATGAGGAGTGGCTGAGGGCACTTGGGCTGTTCAGCCTGGAGGAAACTGAAGGGAGACCTCATTGGAGTCTGCAACTTCCTTGCAAGGAGGAGGGCCAGACACTGATTTCTATAGTGACCAGTGACAGGACCCATGGAAAAGGCCTAAAGTTGTGTAAGGGAAGGTTCAGGTTGGATATCAGGAAAACATTCTTCACTCACAGGCTCCCCAGAGAAGGGCTCACAGCACTAGATTGACAGAGTTCAAGAAGCATTTGAACAATGTGTTTGGACACGTGGGCTGACTCTTGGGGATGGTGCTGTGCACGGCAGGGAGCTGGACTCAATAATCCTTGTGGGTGCTATCCAACTCAGCTTTTTCTGTTGTTCTGTGATTCTGGGACTTCTTGAAAAAGGTAACTGTTGTTTCAGTTCTTTATTCAAACCACATTCTTCATAAAAGAAAAAATAATTAACAAACAATGCTTAATTTTCAAATGTAATTTCTTTAAAGGAGTAGTATATTTTTTGTTTGATTTTTTTACTCCATTTTGTTTTAAATATTGAAAATATAATTAGTATAACTAGAGCTTTATTCCTGCAGGTATAGTAAGTATTCAAGTAAGTATTCAACAGTATTCAAGTTATGAATTCAAAGAGAGCAACTGCTCCTAGTAACAGAGTTTTAACAATAGTTGTAATACTCAACTCCGCAACAACGATGACTATTTCTATATATACTATCATTGTTTCAGTCACATAAGCTTCTTCTGAATGACAGAAAAGAGTGGCAGCAAAGAGATGTGATCACATTTTGATGTCACACTTTCAGGTCATTCAGCTTGATCTCTTGGTTGAATTGACTCAAATAAACTAGCTCTAGTTATCTTTGATCACACTTCTCCTCACACTCCTTGCACAGTTGCTCTCATGTACCTCCCTGAGAATGAGGAGTCAGGTCTGAGTAGCTAAGAGCAGCTGGCCCTTGCTCTCAAGTACCTTGTATAAAGTGCTCTCCCTTCCTTATTATCAAGCTGGAGGAAAGAAAGATCAAACCCTGGAAAACCTGACTACTCTGGCAAAAGAATAACTTGTAGTCTTTTTATACCAAAATATTTTTTTCTCAGAAGAAGCAAAATTATTTTGTTGGCAATAGCTGATTTGACAAAAGACATTTTCTTTGCAAAACATAAACATGCAAAAATAAAAATTCTAAGGATAAATAATCTATACTTATATGGGTTATATAGAAAAAAAGTCTACAAACTGGGTAACCAGCAATTTTTCTTACTGCTGTCTAGCAAAATAAAGTCATGTTCAGATCCAGAAGGTCACATAAGAGTCTAAAACACAACTGAAAAAGAATTTTGGCATCCAAGTTTAAAAACAAAAAACAAAAACAAAAAAAAAACCAAGGAAATGAGCAATAGTCAACTTTATTTAGGTTATACTGTTTATCTGCACAACCCCATTTGTGGTCCAAAACTGTGAGCATATGTACAAATTTTCTTCTTTAAGTATTTTATCTGCTTAATTCTTGCCCACATCCCTTAAGGTATGAAGATGAAATTGGCTGGTATGGGAATGCTCTCTTGCCCTGAGACTGCAGAAGTAGGTCTGACCAGTTCTGAAGGACACTGTCAGGACTAACCACCCCAAAAAGGGTTTATTTCTATTATAGAAGAGGAGCAAAAGGATGCTCTCATCCAGACCTGGATATGCTGCTCTGAGGAGACTGAGGAGAGTTCTGGACTCCCTTTTTACTAATCTAGAAAGAGGACTTCAATCATCAGGTAACCATTTATGTAGGATTCATCAAAAATGTGAAAAATTTCACTACCTTTCTAAAAGTATGGTTTTGTCTTTTTTGTTTTTTTTTTTTTTTCTTTTTATTCTGTGCTGTTATTCAGAATTCAATCTGGGTTGAATTCTGAGTACATAGGGATGGAAGGGGAGTGAACAAGTGGTGTGCATTACTTTGCTAAGTTCTTAGGCCTCTCATTGTAGTCCTTGTTTCGAACTTCATTTCTATTTTCAGTGTTTAATTTCATTCCTACTGAGAAGAACACTAAAAATGCAGACTTAATCACTAAAAACTGTGTTGCTAACCTGCTAGACATCTTGGAGATCCTTAATTTAAAACCAAACTGTGTGGCACATAGTTACCAAGCTCCATAAAAGAAGGGAGGACAGTGGGTTTATACATGTTTAAAATCCTGATGACCTGAAGCTGCTGTGCTTACTTAAACAAGGAAGAGTGTCATGCTTCCCTTGAAAAGCTGTTCTGCCTCACTAAAAGCCATGGTCTTGCAGGCCTTAAGTCCTTTTTTTTTTTTCTTCAGCATGTTCCAGCTTTCTGCAGGTGGTTTTACCAGACATTCTCTATAATATGAGATGTCTGCATTTTAAAAATCTCAGTCTTATTTGATGAAACAGATGAAGAATATTTTGTCCAGTATTTTCATTGTAACTAGCAGCATTTTTAAATGCCCCACTGTTGGAATTTCAAAAAATGGTTGTTCTGCACAGACCAATAAATCAAGTGAAGGTAATATCTCCCATACCAAAGACTACAATCATCTACCAAGCTTTTGACTTGTTCTAAGCAACTCTGACACGTCTGAGTGAGAGCAATTTATCTGTCTGAGACTGTCCTGAATTTCAACATTTAAAATTGTCAGTCATAACAAATGTAGGGTAAAGAGATGTGTTCAGTGATTAGGACACTCCTATGCCAAGTGAAAGATGACAGTCTGAATGACTTCAGATTAAAAAGTATGGTGAACTATGTTCAATATTTTCCTGCAAAAGTTTTTTGAGAGGTATTAAAAAAAAAAAAAAAAAAAAGAAAAAAATACAGAAAGTGGTGTAATGTCTTTTCCTTTAGTAGCTGCTGAATCAGCCTTTTGAAGGGGCATTCTGAATACTCAGTGAGGAAAATTATCTTCAGCTCCATGAGTGCTGCTGGGGTTTGGAGAGGAACAGAATTTCCTGTATATCTCTGTGGCAAACACCTGTAAAGGTCAAAAATACTATGGATGATATTGCATATATCCTGTTGAAACACCTATGGACATAACTGTGTCTAGCCTTTGTATAAGGTCTACAGACACCCAAGGAGATTTTGATCACACTGAAGCATGCTTAGGTTCCACTATGACTGTTAACGTAAATAAAATATATATTTTGTCTTTTATGACTATCTGGACCTCTAAATTCTAGAGAAGTTAAATCTAGTTTGTATGAGTAAGAAAGCATGTTATTCTGAAAATACAATTCATTATATGAGTTTATCAGCTTTTTAATGCAAATGATTCTTTGGCTTCAGTTTTTCTAGTGTTTATTAAATTAAAGGGAAACTTCTATACTTGTTAAAAATATTAATCTCTTTAAGAAAATCTACTTCAGAATTTCAGCTCTGGACCTGGAGAGCAAATCGCTGTTCCTGCACCGATTCTATGTTTCTTTTTGTGTCAAATACCTTTTTCTAGTGCTGTGTTTTCCTGGCTGTCCATCAGTAGTGTCATAAAAAAAGAACTGTAGAAATTGAATGGAAAACTCTGAACAAAGACCACAACGCTCGAGGGACCTCCTGTTTCCAGTCTGCAGTTGCTCCCTTCATGCAGTGAATTGCAATGACCTATTACATTGAAAAATCTCTCAGTCCTTTCCAGTTTTGATGGAAACATTTTATTCTTAAGTTCACCTAATGTAAATTTTGAAACTGTGTATTGAATGTGTTATGCTTATGTAATTAACATTAATCCCTGTCTGCAAAGAAAATAATGTTCTTTATTACCCATTTCCACATCTTGAAATTTTAAAAAAATGAAGCTTTTGTTTGAGGAAAAAATATTCATCTGTTATTTTCTTCATCAGGATAAATATTGCCTTGAAACACAAGGCAATTCACATTCTTATGAATATCTGGGAGAGTTTTCTATATAGGGACATATATGGAACAGATATGTTCATGGTACTTTAGAGTGTAGGTAGTTTTTAGTGTTGCTTTATATATGTATATGCATTATTAAAAAATATCTGTGGTAATGTTATGCATTTAATAGTTTTACAAGCAACCTGATATGACCATCATAATTCTGTCCAAAGTCCACAGGTTAGGTCATATTTCCTAATCCATTTGACCTTACTAAGTGCTTTATCAAAAGTGACTGCTTAGCCATTTGTTGAAAAGAAATCAATAAAAATAAAGTGAATGTTTGTGTTAGAAGAGCTTTTGAAGAATTATTTTTTTCATCAGGGGAATAAACAAAAAAAAGTTAAAATAAAAGAACTTCATTACAGGGAGAGTGTTATTTCTAAAAGAGCTCTAGCTTTCAGAAAACCCCAAACCTTTTCAGTAGCTATTAAAGCTCGTTGTTTGCTTACAGAAATTCAACATGATGCCAGTATGATACTGCCAAGCTAAGTAGTAATAAATAGACCTTCTAATAGACTTGAACTCCAAGCTTGCAGTTCTGTAGAGAATGGAAGGATCCTAAGGGTCAGAAATTCATTATGTGTCTAGAAAACATCAAAGAAAAAAATTAGGACTACGTTACTGACAAGAGTACAAATGCTGCTATAAAAGTACTGTTCTGCATGCACTACAGTGATTTTCTTGATCATGGAGAAAAATTAAAAACAATGTTTTCATGGATAAAACTTAAGAACAAATAAAGCTTTGACTACTGTGGATTAGGGGAAACTACTATCTTTCATATCTTCGATTCAGGTGTTAAGTGAGACCTTTTTCACCTTTTATGACGTTAAGACCCATGCAATTGTTTTGAAATTGTCACAGATGGAATATCCAGTATCTTAATATTTTCTTTTCACATTAATTATACCTGCATCTATTTCATATAATTCAGCTCCCACTGCTGAGATCAGACAAATGCAGACTCCTAAATTAAGTGAAACACCAACAATACACTAGATAAAAAACAGGTATTACAACTGTTCACCTTCTTTCTACATGTCAGGAAATGCACTTCACATTCTTGAGTTTGCATGCCATAAGACATGTTAAAAATTTAAATTTAAACAGTGACAGGTAAATAACAAACAAAATTATGTTTAATATTTGGTCCCCACATAAGATTTTGATTGGGAAGAGTTTTTGTGTTTCAAATACACGTATTGGTGTTGAATGAGGAAGTGGTAGCAAAAAGAAAAAGTGCTCAGAACTGCATAAATATTCTTGGCAAATACAAATCTTACATTCTTCCTTGCTTATTCATTAATGATCATGATCAGATAAATAAGTTTTAGATAAATCTTTGGTCAAAATTACCACAGTCATTCCCACATTATTTTTTTACCTCTCTTAGTCACTTACTGTGTGCAACTAAATTTATCAGAACACTTAGAATTGATAAAACAATTTAAGGTAAATTTAAATGTAGAATTACCTAATGTTGAAAAATTGAATGTACAATCTTAATAATCTATATTTACAGTATTGGGTTTTTTTTTTTTAGTGAAGTGTTTTTTAATATTTCTGAAAGTAAAATGAAAATAAAGAGATCGTACAAGTCTTGTCACATTTGCCAAGCTAATGATTTGTGTAAGAGTATTCCTGCAAAATGCAAATCCACGGTCAAGTAAACATTTAAAATGATGTACAGATGTGAGAATAACAAGTACTGTCACCATTATTACCAGGAGTGTTCAATGTTAGTGTGCTGAATTTTCAGTGACATCAATTAGAAAAGTATACTTAGGTATGTTCTAATTTATCGTCCTTATTTTATCAATCTATATTGTGCAGAAAAAAAAAAAATATTTACGACATTAAGACTGCATTTTTGCAAGATCAACTGTCATATTTTCTTGACAGAAACATAGCCAAATTTAAAATTTACTTTATCCTTTTTGAAATATGCCTTGCATGACAGTTCTACTTGTCAATCACCATAATGATGAATCTAAAAACTTTAAATCCATCATGTAGTTTAAAATGCAAGGTCTCATTTTACATGCTTAACTCAGTAATGAGGGAGCTACCTGAGACTCTTCAGTAGCCTAAGAACTGAGATGTAAATTGGTTTTGTAATGCAGTAATGTTATAATCAATAGGGATTTCTCAGTCCTTAATTTCAGCTGATACTTGCTGGCACTGATGCAACAGAGTTGCTTCTAATAAAGTAGCAATCAACATTCAGATTTTTAAAAGTGTTGAGACAGTAAGATTACAAGCTAGTAAAGGTTCATTCATTCTGTTCCTGCATTTTATTGCTAGTAACATCAATGCCATCATGCTGTCCTCCAAGACATTCTATTTGCAACCAAAGCATGTAAACTAGAAGCCATATGTGCAGTGTATCTTATCAATGGGTATGCTATGTCTGTTCTTGCAAGAGAACATTTGCAAATTGTGTAACTGGGCATATCTGACTAATCCTCCACACTCATAATTGTCTGATAATAAAGAAGGATGAATTTTAAAAACTTTTTTTATTATCTCTTTTTATAGTCACACATCATTTTACAATGCTTCTTACTTCTTCATACATTTTCAAAAGGGTACTTGATACAAATCCTGCTTACAAGGGCAAGAAGAGCTGTTCTAATAAGGCTGTGTATTTCTTATTGTCTAGAGGAACTAACACAGCATATGATGGTATGTGAATTTAAAAAGTCTTCAAAAGTATACGATAACTATTATCAACTATCTAAGGTTATCAAGCAGAATGTGTGTGGAATTCCTCCTGTGAACTGTTTCAGGACAGTGGTGATTGCACTGCCATGCAACAAGTCCTGGAGCATGAGGGACACACCTGCCTCACTGCCTCTGCAAACAAGGACACTGGAGATTTTACTTTTATAGATGTTTGGAAAAAAGTGTAAAGAATTTAAGACTAATTTGATGCCTTGGAATGGACACTTAGAACAGAGGCTAGACAAAGTGAAAAGAATAAAGTAGGTATTTATTAAAGGCCTTCAAGACATGTTGATCAGGGCAAAAGCTTCGCAGAGACCCAAAAATTATCTTCAGGTAATTAAGTCATATTCCTCTGGTTTGCTTTCTCTTCCCTGATTCACTTTTGCTTGTACTTTTTGGGGTCTGAGCAAGTGTCCTTGGGTCTCAGGCCTGGAAGGATTGTTTTGTCTTTCAAAAATGTGAAGAGAGTTTACTAACACTCTATATGGAGTTCAGAGTTATACATTAATGCAGTACAGGATCTGAAAAATACAAATGCTAAAAACGTAAGACATCAAATTAAGTTTCTTATTTTATGTATTTCACTGAATATATGAAAGATTAAAGTAACTGTCCCCTATTCAAAAGGAAGTACACAATAAACTGGTTTGCACTGTACCATATGAAACAAAAAGAAAATTTTTGCTGCTGACTTAATTTCCTTCCAAAAATCCTTGACATCTTCCTTCCATTTTAGTAATTTTCCACAATTCAGAATCCTTGAAGTTCACAAGATATAAATCAAACACAACCGATGGAAGAATACATCTAGGACAGCTTAGATAAATGTTGTTTTGTTCCTTTTTTTTTTTCTGAAAACCAAAAAGACTTACTTCATTTTTAAAGAGTTCCATGTACTAACATACAGTTCTAACACACAGTTATAATTCTGTATAAGCTGAAAATTTTCAAGAGTGGAGGTAGAAAGCATGTAACACATTTTTGTTGAGTAAGGTATGAGAATACACTAAATGCACAGCTAAACCAACTTAATGCACTATCAACCCCCAAATCTGCATTTAGAGAAAATCAATAAATCTAAACATTGCCAGGGGATAATTGTTCTGTTGGAATTTATTGTTCTTTGTGTAATCTTCAGTACTTGTGTTCTGTTAGTTAAGAGTAGCATTTGATTTCAACAGCAACACTGAGCTTTTATTGTAAGATCTCAATACCTGATCCTGCAATATGATCCTCATGGGAAAGGAAGAAAGAAAAAGAAAAGGTGATTTTGATTCCTCAGTGAACTTGACTGAAGGCAATAGATCAATGTGAGTAGGTGCAAAGGCATGTCTATACCGAGAAGAAATGTATTACTCTATGTCACTAGGAGATTAAAAACCATCTGAAATGAAAATGAGGAAGTGTATTATTATACAGCAACCCTCAACTGTTTCAGCAAAAAATAAATAATATTGAGTTCTTTCTCATCTTCCTATGCACAAAGAACGGGAGTGAATGAGTTGACATTTTCATCCCTATAATTCCAGTATTTTTGTACTATTAGTTAGGCAAGTATGGTTCATGCAAGATGTATTATTTTATGACATCAAAGATTTCTTTGTTGTATTTAATATTTAAGCATATTTAAATGTCCAACAAGTAACCTGTTAAAAAGTTCTTTTTTCTCATCATATAGACACCTGTAGAAATATTTATGATCTTATATATTTGTTTCTGGTTATGCAAAAAAAAAAGGTAATTGTATTTCTTATTGATTATTATAGATAGCTTATTGTCTCTGATGACAATGACAGTTTTTTAAGTCCAATTTTGAAACAGGGAAATAATTTTCAAGAAACTTGTGTAGAATGTACAGTATGAAAAATCACTTTGGACTTATGAAATCAAAGGGGGAGATAGTAAGTATCTATGTGGATTCCTGCTTAGTGCTCTGCAGTTTTATTCTTTGTCATTCTCTCTGTTTGCATCGCATCTCAATTTAGCATCATCCATGAGTTTCATTAATATGATATCTGAATTTCTTTTAAATTATTAATGAAGATGTCAGATAAAGAAGGAGGCTGAAATACCCTACACTAGTATGCCTCCAGACATCTCTCCCTATCTGATAAGTTGTCGTTCATCATTAACTACTGTTTATGGCTATTGAGCTACTTTTCATGCTATATCATACGGTTTGTATCCAAGGAAATTCAATTTTTCAGAGTAATATTTCACAAGACTCTCAACCAAATGCTTTGTGAAGATGCTGATGCATTACGTTTGCAGACCTGCATTTCCTTCAGTCACCCATTGTATTTCACCCTACAGAAAGTTCAAGTTTTGCCTGTGAAAAGATTCAATTTTTATTAGAAAAAAAAGAGACTATTTTTCATGCTTTCCTAAAAGGCCTCATATCTGTAATTCACTTTTAAATTTATTGATTATTATTTATAATATACTTTTCTCTAACCAAAGAGATTCAGCTACTTAAAAATGAAATGATGGTTTTAGGTTAATTTACAGAACATTAGCTATCCCCTTGAATATTGAAAGCCAGATGATATTTACATTTGTAAGACTATTTATTTGTATATAATCTGTGTATGTAACTTTGTAACATTGTCAGATTTCTTTATGTAATGACACTGGAGTTAAATAGATGATCATGTGGACAGTCATCTAACATCCTGCTTTTACCTTTATGGTTCTCTTGAAAGACATTTTGAAAAAAAATGATTTCTCTGTTATTATTCAAAAATCAGTACGAACTCATTTTGTAGAAACTAAAACTAGGTTCAAGGTCATAGTACTGTTTTAACAGAATTCACAGTAAAGACTGAGTACAGTGAAAACTTCAAGTTTTCTCTCATGTTGTTTTTTCAACCAACATCGGATGTTTTTGTTTCACATTAATCCAATACAATGGATATCTTTGTGCAATCCACAAAAGAAAATAGTATTTATTATAAAAATAAATTATTAAAAGAAAAGAAGGAAAAGTGAGTAGACCATAATTTTATTATCTTATTGCAACAGTGATCCTTCTACATTCCAGTTCAAACAGACTATAATACAAGCATGGAGAGCAAATATTTCCTACTCAGCTATATACTTAATACCTAAATTAGGAGCCTAGTCAGCTTGATTTCCAATTCTAGTCAACAGAAATAGATAGAGGGAAGCTACTTTTATCTTATATATGATCTGAACTGCTTTTTCAATGTGCTTATCTCTCTCCACTGACCTGAAAGGGAGTCTTAAGCTGACTGGTTGGACAGTTGCCTTTCATAGTCAGGCAGGAATCTTTTCTGATCTTTTATGTCTTTTACACTGATGCACCATCAGGCTTTTAAAAGAGGTGCCTGAGGCCTATGCACAGTGCCCAGTGAAGGTACTGCAGGGATGCCAGGTACTGGCCTTCCCCTTTATTTCTGACCTTGGGCTGCTTGGGGCTTCAATCCAGAGCATGCAGTCTGGCTGGTGGCAGGGCCCTTCTTGTTCTAGTCATGGTATTTTCTACTCATTCCTCATAACTAAAAATCAAAAGGCCTTTGATCAGGAGAAAAATGAGCCCTTTTATTTTATCTGGGAAACTGCCCACTGGAGACTGGAGCAGCAGTTTTCCTGGAAGAACTCACTTTTGTGATTGTTTTTCCTTGCAAGTCACATACCTCTTTCTCCAGGGTCATGGAAGATTTTCCGTCCTACTAGCTCATGTCATCTCTGTAGTCCCACAGGTAAAACCACAGGATGACCTGTGGTGTGTACCCACTACATTCTCTCTCTCAGAGGATTACTTACTGAGTTACTGCTTCATACAGGTGGAGAGTAGAATTTTTTCCACTTCAACTTGCTGGACCATTTTCTTCACACTCAAGAGAAGGAAGATTTTATCTGCTTACCAGGGTTGGACAAGAAATTCATCCACTGTTTGTTATCTTTCCAGGTCATTACTGCCAACAAGCTGGCATATGACAATGGTGAACTCCGTACAAACTTTTGATACATGGCACAATAAGAAACTCCAATATTTTAACCACAACATGTGTAATATTCAATTAACCAGAGCCCGTCACACTTTTACAGCAATACTTCATAATTTCATTTGTCCTTTTTTAATTTTATTTTTGGTTTTTGCATTTCTGTGGAGCACCATCTTTCCTTTGGCATGTTATGCAGTGGCAGAAAAAAAGTTAATATTTGAGAGGGAAATGTTGTGTTCAAAAGTGCTTTTGAAATGAATGCACAGTTGCTGAACCTCACAGCTTGTTGGTTTTGGATAACTTCTTCAGGGGGCTACTGTGGATAAGAAAAGCAACATAGAGAGCAGGGAAGTGGCAATAACAGCAGTTTCTCTTCTAATTTCCAGTTGTGGGTAGGCACTTTTGATAATTACCAGCAAAGTGGAAAACCCAGCTGGAATTCTGAGCATTTTCTTTTTTTGTACTTTATTAAATTGTTATGTTTCCTCCAGGTTTTTCTGGCATTTGGCATAACAGGAGAAAGCGAAAGGACAGAAGTGAAAATTGTCACAGCAGGACGCCAGAAGTTGCATTCCTTAATCTTTATCTGGACACCCAACTAAAAGCAAAATGATGTTGAAAGGTGTTAAGAATTTTTAAGCTCTCCTGTCTGCTATAACTTTAATAAAGTAGAAACGGCCCTGAAAATTAGACTGTTGAGTTTCCTTGTTTATAAAATGTGGCACAGTATTGTAGTTTCTAATACATAGATTTATACAATTGTGAACAGCTTCTTTTGATTCCTTATTTTTAGCCTAAATCTTACTTAATTTTCTTCTTTTCTTATTGTTAAGCTTCTATTACAACAATAAAAATCTTGAGCAGAATATAAATAATAGTTACTTAGTGAACATAATTAGATTATTGTAATTACCACTGAGGCAAAAGTAAGAATATATTAACTAATGTAAAAGCTTAGACAGTTGTCAGAACAAAGGTCAGCAACACAGTGTACATGAGTGTTTTAAAAGAGTTTCAGCTAGACTTCCAAAAAATGTACTTTTTGCTATGAGAACTAGTCTTTCCAAGCGTGGTCAGTATTAACTTACTGAGGGTCTCCTCATTTTTTGTGTTTATACTATTCACTTGCCTAAACACATTTGTAATGAGCCTTCATTAGTCATAATCACTTACTAGTGAAAAGCTATGCTTTGTCCCATAACATTTCTTTAAGGTTAATTGCAGAGTTACAAACAGTTTTTCAAAAGTCTTGATATTCCCTTGACACCAAAAATTGAGTGAATAATGCTTCATAAAATATCTTTGGAAATCTTACACGTAATGAGAGATCCATCCAGTTATGCTATGGAATCAAATATTTAGAATATGTAGATATTTAGAAGATACTGCAGCAGAATTCATCTATAACTCTGAAGCTATATCATACTTGCACTATTGGAATGAAAATATGTTTAGTGACTTATGGTCCTGTATGGTCATGGTTGTAGTCAATCAAAAAGGTACAAAAAAAGCAGGAGAGTGGAATGCTACATGGAGATCAATCAGTAGGTCTCTTAGTCCCACTTAGATTTGCAGCAGCTGCTGATGAAGAGAGTCTAGAAACCATCCACCAGGCTGGCTGGTAGCTTGAAACTTCAAAAGAAAATTATGTTCAATGACTTTTTCTTCCACTGGGTTAGCTCTTCTGCCAAGTTAAAACCCCATGGATGTCTTTGTTATGACACTATGGCTTAGAATGAACCTAAAACCTCCAGACTGTACTGCAACTAAACTGCAAGAGTCTCTCCTTGTTGGCAATATTTATTAGGTTTATCAGACTTGGCTAGGAATGCTGGGGAATTACTTAACTTTTGGGACATTGGTTGCTTCATCTTTCATGATAAAAATGTTTTCAGTAGTAAAGGTATCAAGTAATTTAAAAAATTGTGTAGTAATTTTTTTATTAGAAAGAGGATTAGATGTCAGGTGACATGAGGATAACTTTGACAACACCAGTAGGCCCAGCACCAACTAGACAGATTCAGGAATTTACTATTTATTAACAGGGAAAGGTGAATAATATATTTGTAAAGAAGGTTAGACTTTCACTGCATTTTTTATTTCTGACAATTACCTTCTAGTGCACTTGCAGCTAAGCAGCATTAAGCTCTCTTTTTTCTTTTTTTAACCTCAAAATTAAAAAAAAAAAACCCAAACCTGCAAGGCAAATAAAAAAAAAAAAAAATCCCCCAACATTTAAAAGCAAAAAGCAGCCCAAAATCTCACCAATGTTAAAATAAATTCCCTGATTATTGACTGCAATAAAATCAAGCAACATTGAGAGTCTTGTGGGTACTAAACATACTGCGGAGCATGACAGCTTGAGCTCATCTTATATTCAGTGAAGTCTGCACAAATGTCACTAATATTCCAGAAGCATTCAGTTAGTTACTTTTGCCCAAGACTCACATTTTCATATTTATTGTAATTCCAAACAATGAAGGAAAGAGGGAATCAATATCTGAAGGAGTTAAAAATATAGCCACTCATGGAGTGAGGATAGCTGAAATTTTTAAGTTAAACTTAGAATCCATTAGAAAACTGTGTTTCAATTTTATAGCAGCTCTCACCCTGTGAGAAATATGTTTTTCACTGCTAAAAGTGGTTGTCTGCAGTTGCATAATTTTTTCTTCTCCTCCTAAAAGCAAGGAAAAATATTTTTATTCTTTCTATACTCAACATTAAAATAAGTGCTTCTTTTTTCTTCTTACTTTTACATAATCTAAATTCATAAAAGAACTAATATTGAAAACAAAATACCAATGTATTCTCCTACTCTTTGTTAAGTAATTTTTCTGGTAGGATTCACGTTACTCCAGCAGACTTTTAGTGCTTAACAGCCAGGTTTGACAAAGAGTCTGATGAGTAAGATGACTTTATTTTATGCAATTTTTTAGGGAAAGAAGATTAAACCATTTGCCTTTGAATGGACTAGCATAAAAGGGTAAAATACTGTTTTTTCCTTATTTTCTGCAATTCTAAATAATGATTGGAATAGTGATTCCTCTTAAGATGGGAAAATACATACATACCTATGAAAAGGGTATTTTATTTTCAGTATTTCTCCTTATACTTAGGATCTATTCTGAAACAGTTCTCTAGATAGTAGACAATAAATATTTTTGTATTATATTTAATTTCTTAATACATTAAGCCCAAGGTTGTTTCTTGCTTAAAGTTCTACAAAGAATCATGAATTAAAAATATGAAAAATAAAAATATCTCTAGATGTCTTTCTAAACATTTTGTTCCATCTTTCATGTTAACAAATTTAATACCTATTTTCCCATGAGTATTTCATTTTGTTGTGTAATTCTCACAGAAAGCACACTTTATGGCATGTTATGTCATGACAGAGCAGTTATGAATCAAAATTACGATGCATATAGTGTGGCCCAAGACTTCTTGAAATCCTTTACTGGGCAGAAAAAATAAAAGGTTCAGTTTATTATTTATTTTTTCACAGCCTTTTCTACAGAAGAATATGAAGGAGGTGCAACAAGACAAGAGGCTTTTCAAGCCTTCTTTAGGCTGTTTCAATAGGAGAATAACTTTCAGAACTATTGCTCAGACTTTTAATGATATCTCAAGCACATCATTACTCTATTACTGAGTCATGCCAGAAGGACAGAATTAACCAGCAGCTATATTTTATGGCTCAGGAATGTAGAAACTCCCAAGGTGAAATTTTCTAGTCGGGACACATCCACATATGTATTTTAGGAATTTTATTATTTTTATGCAAATTTAACTTAAGAATTCAGTGGAAAAAGTTGTATCACATAATCATGGTGAAAAAAATTGTTGGCACACTATGTTACTACTCTTCAGAATATGCCTTCACATGGTACAGTAAAATATTAAATTTTGGTCCTGATGAGTTCCTCAGAATTTTGAGCCGTATCTTCAGCGTGCTAAAAATTCTACAAATAGAAATATGTATGTGGAAAAAGTCACTGGACAAAGAGGAATGTTTATTTTTTAGGAAAGATATTTTAAACAGTCTAATGCTGGGAAGAACCAAGAATTCATATTCTAAATAGATTAGGCAATAAACTCATATGCCAGTGTAAGAAGACTTGTCAGCCTTGCATCACCTAAAGGAAAGATCAGCCTTTTAAAGACTATCTTTAGTGGACAAAACATCTCTGAAAATTATCAGCTTATCATCACTGAATGCACATGCAGCCTGGAATGATGACAGTCCTGTCATAAGCACTTTATGTAAATGATTAAATTTTTGAGAAGATAAATCTAATCCTCATTTTTGTAAAAGTCCACCAGTAATATTCAATCACCTCACTCTATTTTTTTTTTTTTTTTTCCTGATGCCCTGATTGTGCACATTGGTTGTATATTCCTGCTTTTCTGGAGTAAAACACGAATTTGTTACTGGGAGCCAGACCACAATCCATGATAGGGCCAAGACCTTAAAGTTTCTAGGTAAACTAGTCCAAGTGTTTGGGTATCATGCTTCCTGCTTAAGATAACAGAAAAACCTAGGCACCATCAATGAGATAAAAATTTCACCCACTGACGTAAAAAACACACATTAGCTGGCCAAAACAACTCTCCAGTGAGATAAGCATAATCTTTCAAAAAGTGAAAGGAAATACTCCATAATTGAAAGTGAGTCCTGAAACAAGATTTTTTCTGGAGATGTTAATGAAATAGAGCCATTTAAATGTTTTAGCAGCACTAGAGCGTGATTTAGGCGCTTAATTTTGGGATGAGGTCTGAGAAGAAAGAAAAAAATCTGAAAGAATAACAACAGAGCTTGATTCACATGATTTGGAGTGATTTAGCTCATCCTGCCAGAAATCTTGCAACTCCTCAGCTGAGTCTCTGTGGCTGCCAATGGGACCTACTCATTATGTTTAAAGACCCAGATCTGTATTTCGTACACCTCAGCTAGTGAGAAAAGTAACCCAGAAGATCCTTGGAAAACTCTTTGATTCCAGCTTGGACTGGGTCTCACTCCTTATTTGAAGCTTCTTAATTTTTTGTGTTGCTGTTGCTTTTCTGCAATTAGGACTTTGGGTGTTTTGTATGTTTATTCAAATGACCAAAGTGAACAGAAGTCTGTACAGGTTCAAAAGGATTATTTGATTCAGAATGCAGAGGTAATCTGCTGCAAACACTTTATGTGTACGTGAATGAATACATGCACTGTCTACATTGATCTTATTTTGCTTGCAGAACCCACCTTGCCTTTTTAAAGCCTCAAGACTCTGAGTCCATAATTCAGAGGGTGTCAAGCTGCACATGAAGGATGATGGTTTATTAAGTTTTCAAAACGCATTCCATATGAAACAGACCTACTAGAAACAGTAAGAGCAGTTATTTGAAGCAAGGATTTTGTTTGTCCTGTCTGCAGTAGCTGCAGGCAATTGCTTTGTCTGTTGGTCAGTCTGAATTATTGACTGGATTAGTAGGTTGTGTGCAAGTTAAGGAAAACTCTTCTTTCAATATTTTCATAAAATAGCAAGTGCAATTCTCCACTCTGGTTGTGGTCAATCCACTGAAATATAAGGTTAAATAAAATTAAGACTGTTAATTTGCTGAACAGAAAAGACCAATGAAGTTCATGGCATGCTTCATTTAGCCCATGTTGCAAATGGAGAAAAATGAACTAATGTTAGATTTAAAACAGTATGACAGATTTAAGTCTCACACACTTTGTAAATTTGGAATTAGAAGACTTTCATATTGCTTTAATGAATATTTTTCATTTGGCAGTAAACAGAATGGTTTTGTTTCAGGCTTTAAGTTTTTTTTTTCTCCTGTGGAGGATTAAAACCCATATTTCTCTGTCCTGCAAGATATAAAGGCGGAAATGCATTATTTAGCTGATTCTTCATCTTATTATCTGCTACCATTCTTGACATTGGAATCAACTCAGCCAACTAGAGATTTCGGTTTACTTTGATTTCCAGTAAAGCAAGATATTAAAAACAGATCTAAAATCACTACAGTTTATAATTTCAGTATTAAAATACATGATAAAAAACAAAACAAAACAAAACAGCTCAGAGATGACCCGACAGGTTCTGTTTGCCAAGTAAATACTCATCCACAAATCTCATTGCATTTGCTACAAAAAAGAAAATGCAGAAATAAAATAAATATTTGAGAAGCTACAGCAGTTCAATTTATTCTCACTACAAAAATTCTCATATTCAACACAGTTTTTATCATGGTAGATGAGTTATTGCAGTTATTTAACCATTATTTATGAGAATGTAGGCATGTGCAATCACATATTGCATTGTAGTTGCTGATTCATATTAATTACTTAATGGTGGCTGCCACATCAAAATTCGTTGCTCAAGAATTTTTGTAGCTAAAATGAAGATTGAGAGCTTTCTGAAATCGGCTACAAATGTACTGGCTTCTAAAGCTCAGTTTGTGACTGCTTTGTGTCACTGGAGGCACACTAAGTAACTAAAGTACAGCAGTAAATCTGACCTTTGACTACATAATCTGTATTAAAAATTTATATTCTTTCTTGTCCTGAACAGCTGAGCAATTTCTATGTAGTGTGAATTGCAACATCCACTTTTAGATATTTAAATGGAAAGTACTTAACGACTCATTTTTATATCCACGCTTTTCTCATTTGCCTTTGCAGTTTGCTTCTGAGGGTTCTGTCATCATACATTATTCCAAAGCTTGATTAGAAAATATTAAGAAAGCACATTTCAGGTCTTTGTCTTGTATGATCTGAAGAATATTTTAGTGCATTAAAAGGACTATGATGCAAGACATCTTTTGATATGTATTTCATTGTTAATAGGCCTAATAAACTACTGGAATATAAAGAGGAGTTAAATAAAACTCAAGAAGACCATGGGGAAAAAAAGAAATATATCCTTTATAATGTATATTATGCTTAAAAAACATCATGAGTAGGTGGATTCTCACTAGCACCATAAACAGTAGCTATTGAGCAGACCAGAGGGAATTTGTTCCCTAAGAGATCTGGACAAGCTCTGCAACAGCCCTGAAAAGAATTTTCCAAAAGCTAAGCCTTCCATTACAAGTAACAGCTTTGAATATAATTCTGACAAATCTTACAAATTATGAATCTTACATGATTAAAAACAGATTTCATAAAAGCCTATTTATTGAGCAAAACCCTAAGTACTACCCACACATTGCTGGAAAAATCTCACCTCTAAAAGAATTTGGCTTCCAGCAACGTCCATGAATGCAAGCTTCAGAAAGGAGTTTCAACTGCAATTGATAAATCTGCTTAATGTCTCACTTTTATCATCTTTCTTGTTTTCCCAGAAAATATTTAACTATTCCACAAAGTGATATTATTTAGCATCCTAGACTATCTCAAGTTGGAAAGTACCCATAAGGATCATCAAGTCCAATTCCCTGCTTCTCACAGAACTCCTGAAAAATAGACTATGTAATTAAGAACATCATTCAGATGGTCCCTGAACTCTGACAGACTTAATGTTGTATCTACCTCTCTGAAGAAACTGTTCCAGTGCCCAACACCCTCTCAGTGAAGAAGCTTTTCCTAATGTCCAATCTGAACTTTCCCCAATGTAGCTTCATTCCATTTGCTCAAAGCCTGTCACTGGTCACCAGAGAGAGAAGATCAACACCTTCCCCTCCACATCTGCTTGTGAGAAAGCTGTAGACTGCTGTGAACTCTCCCTTCAGCCATCTCCTCTCTAAGCTGAGCTAGCCAAGGGACCTCAGCTACATCTTGATCAGCTTGCTCTGGACACATTCTAATAGCTTCATATCCTTCTTGTATTGTGATGCCCAAAACTGCACACACTACTCACAGTAAGGCCACACCAGCACAGAGTGGGCAGGACAGCCACCTCCCTTGACATCATTTCTTTGATGTCTCCCAGGGTGTGGTTGGCCTTTGGGCTGCCAGGGCCCATGGCTGACTCATATTCAACTTGCCATCAATCTATATATCCAGATTTCTTTCTGTAGGAGTCATTTGGATTGTCCCATTTCAGCTAGAATATCCTATAATCTAGTTAATGAATGCTATGAAATTTTTATTCATTTAGAACAACAATCAGAACTCAACACATCCATGCTATATTTGAATATTTACTTTTCTCATGATGGGCCTGTTAAGATGCTTAGGGTGAGCTCTTTGGAGAGCACTTTTTGCTCCCTATCTTCAGGTTGGAGTCCAATAAGGAGCCCTGAGCTGAGACTGCTGCAGAAGCAGGTGTCAACATGAGAAATAGGCAGAGAAATAGTTAACTGGAGGTCTTGGAATGGGTTTGCCCTTGAGCTAGCACATACTTGTAAGTCTGTAAAAACGTCATCACTTCAGGCTCTTATTCACATGAAGGGTTGTACTGACAAACAGATGTGCTTTTTTGATAGGTTTAGAGTCTTAAAATACAGTCAAATGACTAAATGTGCTGATCTAATTCTTATTCTATTAATCCTTCCACAGAAGAAATGTAGGGTTTTTTGGGGTTTATTTATTCTGCTTTTGCCTTTATGATGCTATATATGTTCCTGTGGCTAAGCATATTCATAACATTCCTTGTAAGAGGCAGAAATAAGCATACTTGATTTAGAACCACTTGTGGAGAGATTCTAAAGTCCTTCAGTTTCCAATTTTACCTCTAAATACTAGTTACAGTTTGCCAGGCAAAATTATAGCAAACTTACAGTGATCATATTTTCTTATGTATTGCAATGTTGGATTGTGGAAAAGTGAGTAACATAATACTTTAAGCACTACAATATAAAAGATATCAAAGAATTGAAATTGTCTCAAAATAGTGTAAAATATTATATTCACTCTGAATTTTGATTTCCAGGATCAATGTTCAATACAGTGTTCTTCAAAGGGATTCTGCATTTTCCTTTCTTTATACCAGTCCCTTCTTTTTATTTTAATCTTGATACTAAAACAGTTCCTCAGCTGGATCTTCAGATCTTTCTGTTTAGTGGCCTACCATGCATTCCCCTGAGATGATTTAGTTGCATGCAATAGAGCACATTGTTATAAACTTCTCCTGAGTTTCAGACAATTTGCATGTTAACAAGAGTGAGTGCAGCAGAATTATTCTCTATATTCAGGTTCCCTGGTTCTAGATCTGCTACAGTTGGAGCTAACTTGAATTTTATCATTCTACATGTAATTTTATTGTATTTGAATAAGAATGTAAGATGAAAGGTAGTTGGCTGTGGTCAGTGAGCAGAGTAGCTTGAGCTGACTGATGTGAGTAAGCACCTGTTTCAGGGCTCAAAGTCAGTGCATGCTCACTGTTTCTAATTTCATTTTCTGTCAGGAAACAATTAAAATCAGAGCCTCTCTTTCCCACAGACAACACAGTGTTATGCCTTCCCATCACAAATCTGGAAGTTAGCAGGTTAGCCTGTATTTTCCATTTTTAATCCTTGGTGTTATTTCTTCTTTTCTGATTTAACATACAAGAAAAACAGCAGAAGCAAAAACAACAAATCTCCTGGAAAACATCCCTGAAAACAAAGAAGCCAAAATATGATTCAAGTACTTGTAGACATGAAGAAATCATTGGTTTCCTTAGCAACAGAATGCAGTTCTATAATAAGAACAAGAAAGTAATTAACCCTCTAATGTAAGATAATGCTGGAAACACACACTTAAGTCTGCATGATTTTTTTTTTTTTTGCTATTTCTCTATCATATTAACATTTTAAATTATAAAGGCTAATCTCTAGTTAGTCATCCTATTAAAACAATTGGGGAATTCCCTGGAATAGAGGTGCATGCATTGAATGGAATATATCCAGATTGTAGGCTGTATTCGTTGGTCCTGATAGAAGCAGCTGTGTGGCCCTGTAATTTGATTATATGGTAAAATGGCTTTCTCTCCTGTTGTGCATGCAGCTATGATACGTCTTAATAGCTGCTTGGAGAGATGTATTGTCATAGATTTACTCTTTTGGTCTCTGGTAATAGTTTTTTTCTTCATCCTTCGCTATGAAGTCAGGAGAATCTTGCCTTCAAATATGTATTTGGGTGTGAGTATGCTCCTGTGAAATTAAAATCTTTACAGTCAGGATTCAGAAATACATGCTTTGACAAATATGCCATGATTTGGTGGAATATGTAAACATCCTCCAGACTTTAAAAACCAGAACAGTTTTAGTGATTTCTCGTTACTACCTCTCAGGTATGCCAAACCACATGGCTTGGCCATCTAAGTACAGAGTTTTTCAGACTTAGAGGTGGGTATGATGTAGTCATCTGATTTCAGAATTCTTATTTACCTAGGTTTTTAAATGTGCTGCAAAACTTATTACACTGTAAACATACAAATTAATCCTTAGAGATTCTTAAATATTATGAAATAATACTAAAATCAAACAGGCTGTTTTTAGTTAATTTTTACGGAAAGAATGGTCATCTATTATCTAAAAAACCCCTCCTAAATATTATTTAGCACTGCGTGTGTATCATGTTCATGAACTTTTTGACTTCTCATTCTTTATTTTTCTAATACTTTTGGCAAAACAAGGCAAACTAATCTCCTTCAACAATAACTGTATAACTCAGCTAACTTTTGTGGTATTTTCTCATCATTAACAAAAGGCAGGGTTTTACCTTCAACTGAAATATCTTCATGGTATCATTTCTGGCTTTGTAGGAGTTTTATATCAACAATTTAGCTGGCCTCTGCTTCTTTCATGGTGCTGTGTCAAGGCTTATTAGAAAGGAAGTCAGACTTGCTTCTGAAGCAGTGATAGGAGATATAACATTTCAATGTACTTTTCACTGAGAAAATCTTTTAAAAAAATTTTATGAGTCTGGTTCAAAGACACTATGTTCCCCTATTTCTAAACTGTATCTCACTTTCAAGATGTCTGTGATTGCATATTAGATATGGTCAGACTTCTGCCCTGTCTGGTTGATCAGAGCTGGTCAAGGTGAGGCTATTCAATTTCTTTTTTTTTTAGTTCTTTTTATTGTAAGAGAAAAATACATTATAAGGGTACAAGCTATACACAGTGCATTGTAAATATAAAACAAAAAATTCTTGGCTTTCTCCTGCGTAGTTAGAGGAGACAGAATCAACTCTCAGAGTTTGATTCCTTCCCTCATATATGAAAACAGCTAGAAAAAGTTTTCCTGTGATATTCTGCCATGATAGCTATCATCTATAATTTTCACATGTACTGTGATGTGTATGAGTATGTGGGCAAGAATGTGCATGCATATGTGGAGTTTTTTGTCTTCTGAAAAATAATCTTGCTAATGAAAAGCAATCACTTTGGAACTTGTAATATTCAAACCCTTTTTATTCAGACTGAAAATGTGTAAAAATCTCTTCATTTCCACAGAAAGGTTTCTAGAGAGTAGTGTGCAGATATAGCCATCTTTAAGAAAGAAGGAAGAGATAAAAGGAGATAAAGAGGATATATGAATGAGAAAGAAAGAAATACTTAAAGAGGACTTAGAACACAGATGAGGACTTTTTTCCAAGGCCTGTAGTGACAAGAGAAGAAGAAATTGTTTTAAACTGAAAAATTCTAAATTTAGATTGAGCATAAGGAGGAAATAGTTTATGATGAGGGTGGTAAAACACAGGAACAGATTGCTCAGAGAAATTATAAATGTCCCATGACTGGAACTATTCAAGAGCAGACTGGACATGGCTTTGGGCACCCTGATTTAGGGAAAGATCTCCCCATCCATGGCAAGAGGATTGGACTTGATTATCTTGAATGGCTCCTTTTCAGTCCAAACAACTCTATAATTCTGTGATGAAGTGGTGACCTCAGACACAGATAACTAACTGCTCTGAAAATAGAAACTACTATCATTTTGTTCACAGTCAATGGACTTCCACCTCTAATATTTAAATATCTTCACTTACTGGATGACAAATCAACATTTTTCACAGAACATTTTTCAGGACTTACATTGAAGATCATACCCAGGACCCTTGTCTCCTTGTGGATGGCATAATTTTAGCTGCTTACAGTCACTTATCTGGACACTGATGTTACAAAATCCACACAGTGGTTGTCACCATTCTTGTTTCTTGTTTTTCTCAGCTCCTGGAACAACCACGCATCACACTGTTCATCTAGGACAGGCAATTGCATCTTACCTGTGACCTCTGAGCTTTCTAAAGTCTATTACTTTCTAGAGTTGAAGGGACAGTGGAAGCAGGGACCACTGTGTAAAGATTAACAGAGGGATATGTACTATAAGGCTGCTTTCTCTGAATTCAGACCCTCAGGTATGCTTCTGATTGTAAGGGTATAGATTTCTCCAGTCACAATCAAGAAGGAGGTAAGAAAAGTTTTTATATATTTGTGACCATGAAAGCCAACATATATGAATCAATACATGATCAGAAGAAATTATATTAAAAAGTAATTTAATTTTCGAAGAAGCAAATAATTTGCAATCTATGCCTAAAAAAAATCATGCAATGCTATCTGAAGATATTTCATTTCTTTTCACATGTGTATCTATATGTGTGCTTTTGTGTATGTAGTGAGTAGGAGGTCATTAGTTCTCAAATAAATTCTGATAGATAGGGAAATGATAGATCCTTCAGCTGTAGTGAAAGATCAGTAGTTTTCACTGACACCTCAGCTGCAGATGTTGGATTTCAGGACAGGACAGAAGTCAGTGCATTTGCTAAAAATGGCTTTGATGCTGTAGAGAGGAATAGGCTGAGAACCTAACTGAGCTCAGATGCTGATAGGCAGACAGTAAGGAAGATTATATGATTTTACTGACAAATAAAGACATATGATTTCAGTGTCTGGGATTGACACAGTAGATTCACTGCAGTAATTTACATCCACTACTTGACATTTACAGTGGAGGGATCTATAGGCTTTTAAAATGTCTTCATAACATATCAGAACTTATCAGAAGTTTCCTGAATGGATGACAGTCAAGTAAGATGAGTATTTTAAATGCATGATAAATATAATTTCCTGTCATTTTTTTAATATGGGTTTATGATCAAATCTTATCTTCTTTTGGATTATTTAAGATTTACAGGTATATTCCAATTCTAATTTTGATCCAGCCATGATGTATTTACTGACACTAGACTGGGAGGTACTCTTGACTGTCCTAAAGCACAAGAACTGATGACATTTAACAAGAAAAAAGGTCTAACTAGATATGAAGATATATTTCCTTAACAAGAATGTGATTGAGCAGGCTTGTCAATACTCCTATAGAGTACTTAACAAAGTGCTTTAGCTCTTGGTCAGTCCTGAAATTGTCAGTCAGTTGCACCAGAGTTTGTCCTTTACAACTGCAAATCTACTCCCCTCCCCTCTCCCCCTTCCCTTTCAAGTCTACTTTCATTATGATTTGAACCAAAATAAAGGGTATTCCAGTGCTATTCCTGATAGGGCTTTGAATCATATGTGTCTGACACTTCATTAGACAACCTTCAAGAGTGTGTCAGTTTGCAAGGGAGAAGGAGAGAGTATGCAAGAGCAAATGGCAAGGAAATTTTAGAGCAAAGCATCCCAGCTTGCAAGGCTGGTTTCAAGTGGGTAAGATAGGGGACATATGCCTGGAGGGGTGATATGTGATCCCTTTTGTTACTATGAAGCTATAGTTAAAATGTTTTTGTTTACTCCAAATCAATTATTTGGAGACACAATTTTTTAAACAAATCTTTCTTATGTGTTGGGAAAAGAAAGGAAAGAAAGAAAGGAATAAAGGAAAGAAAGAAAGAAAGAAAGAAAGAAAGAAAGAAAGAAAGAAAGAAAGAAAGAAAGAAAGAAAGAAAGAAAGAAAGAAAGAAAGAAAGAATTATATATCTCTTAACAAAAATTATATTGCCCAAGTCCTTTGTACCATTTTCATTTTGAAAGAAATGTATTTGGGTAGCTAGTTGGCTTTTCCTTTTTGGAAAACATTCATCCATAAGACAGTCCCATCTACATGTGGCATCTTAAATCCTATTATTTTTTAGTAAGTGCCAAGACTTTTTTTAAAAATATCTACAGAATTTTATTTCAAATGTGAGACATGACAGGAATCTCACAAGCAGTAAAAGTGATAAATGTCAAATTTGAAACTGTACCAACTACTCTTGACTTAAAAGTAAAACCAGACCTTTTCACCTGTTTCTTCTGCACAGCACAATCAGAATCAAAAGTCAACAGTATTAAAAATATATTTAATTGAATTGGCACTCACTTCATGACACTTTATTCAGTCTAATATCAATTCTTAACAGCATATCTCTAGGTTATTTTTTCAGTGCACTTTTTCTCCACATGCACAATAAAGTTGCAAATATATTTGAAGTATTTCTAGTGAAACAATTTTAAATGATAATATTAAATATAACCAATAATTCAGTGATTAAATATTTAAATTCAATGTTGAGCCTTTCTCTTCTTTTTTAAGATGGAGGCTTTTATATTTGCTCTTTTTCTTTACCTAAATGTGATTTTTTTAGAAAAAGGGTGATTTTCTAATACAATTGGAAGTTATCAAATAATGAAGAAAATAGAATAGCAATAACAGTTACAAGAAAAACCTATCATAACGGAATGAAAACTACATTGCAGTGACTAATATATTTCAGTCAGCACAACTACACTTGCTCATAAGTTAAACATTCTTAGTAGTACTCAGGAAATTTTAAATGACTGAACATCTTTCCTTCTCAAAAACCATCAAATAGAGAAAACAAGACAAAAGCAAGAAAGATAAAAACATGAAGAAAAAAAGCACATTTACCTTGGCTGAAGTAGATAAACTGTCTGCATGTAAACTGAACACTGCAGAAAACAGAGCTGATATTTGACTTCTAGTGCATGTCCCATGGAGATCATGAAATATTTATCTTTTAAAAACCAGTAATAACCTGACAAAAAAGATTTGAAGCCTTACGTCCAATGAATAGCAAAGGAACATTTTTTCTGACTTTTGTCTTTTACTCCTTTTGACATAAACATTTCCTTCTTCCTGTTCAAATCTTTTTACAGTAATATTTAAAACAGCAAAAGGAAATGAGGTCTGTCTCAAAGTATTGCATTCTTTGCATCTTACCAGCCTCAACTAACCATGCTACTTGCCAGCTGTTTACGGGAGATTAAGTGCTATCATGTTTTTGCACTATCTCATAAAAATTGTCATAAATAAGGGTGATAATGAATTATCTGTGTCATTATCTTCTCCTCAAGAGTATACTAAGAATATAAATTAAGCCATCCATTCTTCAGAGGAGATTTTTTGGTTTTGTTTTTCTGTTGTTTTTGTTTGTTTTGTTTTGTATTTTGTTGTTGCTGTTGTTGTTGGTTTTGGTTTTTGGTTTTTTTTTTTTTTTTTTTTTGGTTGGTTGGTTGGTGGTTCTTTTGTTTGTTTGTTTGTTTTGGTTTGTTTTTTCTTAAGAATCTGGGTGACAGAAGGATCTGACAACTGAGAAACAGTCACTAAGATTCCTGAAAACAACATGAAATACAGAGGAACACTGGAGAGAATTTGTAAAAATTGAGGGGGATACTGTTGAAAGAGTATTGGAAAAAAAAAAGTTAATAAAAAATTATCTAAGTTCTCCTGTGATCTATCAATTTGTCTTTTTTCCAGTTAAATAACTTGTGCAAAATTATTAGTTTTGGTTATACCTCTATTTTAGCAGACTCAGGAACAATTTCTATTTCATATGTTTCTGTTTAATGCAAATCTCAGCTTTGCTGTAGGAGTCAGACCTAGAAGATGTCAGCCTTCTTTTCACCCTCACAATTATTCTCATAGAAAAGAAATTCTGGAGACCTCAGTCTTTATTTGAAATACCAGAGGACAGAAATCCCAGGTCCCAGAGACCAAGGGGTAAATATGGAGCAAGGTGGATGTACCCTTAGTGGAAAAGGATCAGCTTAGGGAGTTTAAGTAATTCTTAAGCACGTGCATAGATCCATGGGCCCTAACAGGCCCACAAGCTCAGAGGAAGTTGCCAGATGACATTTCAAAGCCACTCTTGATAATATTTGATCAATCATGTTGATTGGAAGACATGGCATAGATTGGAAGAAAGCAAATGACATTTCTCTCTTATAAAAGGACAAGAAGGAGGACCCAAGGAACTGCAAATAAGTTAGCTGCATGTTGATTCTTGTGAAGGTGACGAACAAATGAATCCTGGAAACCATTTACATGCACATGAAGGAAAAAAAAATTATTAGAGTGGTAAGCACGTTTTCAACTAGGGGAAGACATACTTGACAAATATAATTAACTTCTCTGATAAAATGACTGGCCTGGTAGATAAAGGGAGAAGAGTAGATGTTATCTGACTGGACTTCAGTAGGGTCTTTGAGATTATCTTCATAAGGTTTGCATAAGCAGTGCAGTTAAGTGTGGGTAGACAGTGATTTAGAATGAAAACATTACAACAAGACCCAAAAGATGGTGATTGGTGGTAGGAAACTGAGTTGGAAATTTCAAACAGTAGTGCATTCCAGAAATAGTTAGTGGGTGAAGCTGTTTATAACACAGGGTCACAGAAGTTTTGTGCTGGAAAAGATCTTCCAAGATCATCTGTTTCAAATACCCCATCATTGGGAAGGACCTCTGATATAGTTCAGGGTGCCCAAAGTCATGTCCACTCGGCCCCTGAGCACTTCTAATGGCAGAGCATGAACGTGTTCTCTGGGCACTCTGTCTCATCACCCTTGTAAAACCTTTGCTTCTTATGTTCAATATAAATCTATTCTCTTTCACTTTCAAACCATTTCCCCTTGCACAGGTCTGGAAAAAAACATGCTTTTCCATTTTTCTTATAAGTCCCCTCTAAGTATTATAAGGCACCAGTAAGGCCTTCCCAGCACTTTTGTTTCTCCTGTCTGAACAAAATTAATTCTTTCAGACTTTCTTTATAGGAGAAGTATTCCAATACTCTATTTCCATGGTTGTCCTTTGGGCCCTCTCTAACAGACCTATGTCTTTCTTCAGAGCTGAATGCAAGGAGAAAAGTGAGGTGTCAGTAGGGTAGAGTAGAGTAGAGTAGAGTAGAGTAGAGTAGAGTAGAGTAGAGTAGAGTAGAGTAGAGTAGTGTAGAGTAGAGTAGAGTGGAAAAATCCCTTTCTTCATACTGCTGGTGACTCTTTGTGTTATGTAGCCTGTGTTGTGATTGAATTTCTGGATTGCAAGAGCACATTGCTGACTCATATCCGATTTTTCATTCATGAGTAGCTCCAAGTTGTTCTATACAGGACTGCTCTCAATCCAGTCATCCCTGTATTGTCTGTATTGATCTCCCTCAACTGAATTGACTGAACCACTCAGCTTGATGTCACATGCAAACTTGCTGGAGCTACACTCAGTCTCACTGTTATATCATTGAAAAAGATATTAAATAGTACTTGTCCCAGTACAGACCTCTGAGGGACACCACTGATTGCTGCTTTCCACTTTGGACATTTGATAGAACTGTACAGCTGATTCTTTATTCATCAAAATCTTATCTCTTCAATTGAACAGCAAAAAATGTTTTAGGGGATAATTTCAAAGGTCTTGCAGAAGTCCAGGTAAATTACATCCATAACTCTTCCCTTGTCCACTGGTACAGTCACTCCATCATAGAATGCCACTAGATTTATCAGGCATGATTTGCCCTTGGTGAAGTGTTGGCTGTCTCTAAACAATTCCCTGCTAGTTTTTTTCTTCTATGAACATTAGAAAACACTTTTTTAATAAGAGCAGGACTGGATACTGTTACAGATTATCCAGGGATGTTGTGCAGTCTCCATTCTTAGAGATATTATTCAAAAAACATCTGGAGATTATTCTGGGAAACAGAGTCTGGGTAGCTCTACTTGCACAGAGAGGTTAGACCTGATGACTCCCAGAAATCTTTTTCAGCTTCAGCCATCCTGTGATTCTATGAGGTTAAGACCTTACAGTATCAATTATGATTTGTTGTGAAGACAAGGAGGGTGAGTAGAAAGGATATATAATTCAGGCTTGCCTGAAAGGAAGGTCTAGATACAACAACAACAAAAAAAATGTAATAAAAACTTTGATGTATTGAAAGAATGAGTGCTTTTCTTTCATATCAAAGTTCTCTTTCTCCAAAGATTGCTTTCATAACTTGACTTATAAGTTGAAAATGCCTGTAAATGTCACAGTAAAAACATCAATTTCCTTCAATATTAGATTTAAAATAAATTCTCAATATCTTACTTAAAGGATTGGCAAGGCAGACCAGGTGACTTTGTGCTTTCCCTTCTTTTATACTAGGTGTTGGAGTTTTTAAATTTTTTTTCTGCATTGCTAGACTGCTTTGTCCTAGGATTTTAAAGGTTTTTATTAAGTGACTAAATAGTTCCCTTTTTTCCTGCATCATCACTGTGATGAAAATCATACAACAGCAGGTGAAGGTGCTGCAAAAAGGAGCACAGTGTGAACAGACCATTTCACACTTCCCTAGCTTCACATCTTTCATTGCTCTTTATAACAACTTAAAGGATAGACTTTGGGAGGTCAAACACACATTGATTTGGCCAATAATTGTGATAGTATGTTGGCTTGTGTGGGATCTTTTTTAAACAGGAAGATACGAAATGTGCCTCACCTTAGAAAATTGCTGCAGGTGGGTGAAAACAGATGTACTTTCAGAGTTACATGAAGTGAGCTTATAAATCATGTAGTTAGGTGGCTGTGTGCATATTTGCTGAAGTATTCATATAAGTCTGTTGCTTCATCTCAACGGTCTTTTATTAAGCTTAGTACTGTGTTGTGACTGTTATGATGCCTGTTACAGTGAAGTAAGTGTGTGTAGGAATGTGCATATCAGAGTGGAGGACTTACTGAAAACTCAACCTTTTCCATTGTAACTGAAGCCCCCTAGGATTTGCATGGGTCTGCAAAGAGTCCAGTGAGAACAATTTGATATTAATTTTGTGAGAGTATTAGATACTTTAATAACAGCATTTTAATTAATAAAACTGCAATTTAATGAGCAGGTTTAGAAACTGTGCAAAATAGTCCTTTTTTATCCTTCAAAGTGCATTTTCATGGAAAAGCAAAATCATGGGGTGTCCCATCATGGCTCACAGAGTATAGTCTCATTTAAGTGTCAGGAAGGTGGACCTTAGCACATCTCACCTCTACATCTGTTCACATCTAAAGGCACTTATTTCACATCACCAAGTTTTTCAACTCCTATGTCAATTAATCAGATCACATCATTGTGTGCTTCTTTGTCATTTTTTTATCTGTGTTTTCTAAAAATGATCACTGTTCTGATTTTGGATTGGCTTGATGATATGACCTCACAATTCTGCCTGTGTTAGCAAATTACTAATGTTGCCTTTGGGCAAAGATCACCTGGATTCAATAGTTAGTTGTGTGGTATGCACTAAGGTAATCAATCATTGGTGTGCTCAAGGGTCTTCCTCTCACATACCAGAGCTCCAGATAGAGCATCCTAGAGCACATACACATCCTTTTTAACACTGGAGAGTAGATGTCAGACAGTAGGAAAAAACAATGTTTCTTAACATCTGATAGATATGGGGCAGGTGTCTCATGTCAGGGAAGAGTCAGAACAGGGCTTCTCCACAAAGGGTGAGAAGCTGAAGGTTGAAATGAGCTGTTCCTCACTAAAAAAGACAGCAGCCTCACCCTCACAGTGAACTTTTTCACAGAACCTGAAGAGAGAAGCAGTGTCAAGATGACACTGATACTAACAACCCCACTAAGGGCCCACAACAGGCAGGCAAAAGCAAGGGAAAGGATCAGGTCCTAGGTTATGCAGGGTTATCAGGTTATGAAGAGTTATCAAACAAGTCAGGAGAAGCAGGGGATGATGCTGGATGCTGACCTATCTAAGGTGTGGTCTAGACCTTGACTGGGTGTCCTAGACTGAGTTGTAATAATGGTCCTGAGCCGTGGACAAGGAGCCCAGGTGGGCCTAGGCAGGGTCATTTGGGCTCATGGGTATATTCAGGGTCCCATACCAAGGATTCACAATTGGCATTAAACTCATTCCTGAGAAATACTCAATGTGGCTTAGACCCATGACAGATCATGCCCCAATCATTCTCTCCTTACACTATCCAAACCACTAAACACACTTCTAAATACTGAAGTAGGAATTATTGTAGGACCAGTCTTATTTTCTACAAGGCTCCCAAGGACCTAAAATGTCTGGGCAAGAGTTAGAACTTGTTATGAACCTATGACAAATTTGAACTAATAACTTTTAGAAAAGCTCATGCTCAAGCACTATTCCCTTAAGCCACTATTTTTTTTTTTTTTTTTGTAGCCTTACATGGATTCTTAGAGTATTATGTTAGATTAAGAGCAAAGTAAACAAAACTTTTAAATTAGATTATTTTTTTAAAAAATGAGTCAATTTTTATTACCTCTGCCCCCATGTACAAAATGATATCTATAAAAGAAATATATAATGGAAACAGTTCACCTTTTTTTAACTTACTTGCTTTGCTTCATTTTGTACAGCCAGCTAGTGAGACATTAGTGACAATATTGATGGTTGGTGACACTCTAATTTGAATGTTACTACACGGATAACAGCAATTGTCTCTCATGTGTGTAAAGATTGCAGTATCTACCTGCAGCTCTGCTTTAATAAGTTAGTCATGTAGGAAAAGCTCTAATTTTGACATGGTTTCAGCTAACATAACAAACCTTGCATTCACTGTCCAACACTTTTTTGAACAATTTCCTTTGAGATTAAATGACACTCCCTATTTCTTCATCACATATGACTTTGTCTAAGGAAATTATTATAAAGAAGTCCAGAGACCTAAGGTTATGGGATGAAGTAGAACTTGTCATAAGAACACCCAGACAAAGTAGCAACTTGTGACTAATTTTGATAGGAGTTCTTCCGCATTCTGCATAAAAAACCAAAATAATTCTGAAGCAAATGGACTTATGGATTCAGCAGCAGTGCAAGTTTGTTATTTATCTTTTAACCATTAGGTAGATGGCATTATCATGATGGCTATGATGATTTCAGTGAGATCATTGAGATCTTATCTTCATGTTAGTTATCTGTCATCTGAAATATAGGTAGTAGTATGCCTAATATCACTGTCCAGGTGTCTCAAACACAGAATGGACAAAGCTACCAACGTAGTTTATATTTTTCATGGTTGATAATCTGCAGAAACCTGTTTGCTGTGAGTATTTATGGAACATATTCAGGAGCTGCAAAGGACTATTCATTTCAGATGACCATCAAAGAGGTTAGTTACTCTATTAAAACCTCCACTACTTTGTGCTTTATTGTTGTCAGGTTTATAAACTTTCATTTGTTATTACCTGCAGGGAAATTATACTATGCCACCTAGAAAGGTTGTTGACAAGGCATAAATTCTGTAGCCAACTCACACTTAAGGGAAGTCTAGGGACACTGAAGAAGAAAGTGAGCAGATTCCATTGAAGGCCAAAACCTTTTTCAAAGTCATAGACTATGCAGTTCTTAAATGTGCATATAGTATGCATGGTGAAAGCATGGTACCTGAGGAAAGACAGGGATTTCTCTACAAGATTAGCTGAGATCAGGTGCAGTCTTCCTTCACAGCACTGGAGGAAGCATTCTGGAGCCATCTGGAAGTTCTCAAGTACCATTCCAATTAAATGACAGCAGAGGTCTTCTGCAGATTGTCATTTTGAGGCAGATTCCTTAAAGGAAACAGGAAATGTAGCAATAAATAATATTGTGTTTTAGCACTTAGAATCACCTGAGAATTCAAAAAGTGTTTTAACAGGTGTGTTTATACCCACTTGAGCAAAACAGGGCCACTGTCACCTCTCTCAGTTTGAAATCTAAAGTAATAATTATAAGGAAGGTGGCATTCTTCAGCTACAATGTACTTCTTCCCAGAGTCGGAATCATCTCACAATGCTTAAGTTTTTGCATATGTGGAGAGTGAATGCCTGTGGGCATAACTGACCTCATAACTCTGGAATTGTTGAGTATTTGCTGGAAAACAGTCCACTCAAAACTTTGCAAGTGATCAACATCCATGTATCAGTTTCCAAGTACTCCAGGGAGGGATCTGTTCTGTAGTGCATTTCCTAAAGAATTTGAGGAAAGAAACAAGGACACAAAACCAATTTGACTTTGCCTCTTGCTTGCTTGTTGTCTCACAGATAGAATTGCAGGCGGTAGTTGAATAATAATCCTGCATACAATGGCACCTGTGTGCAGGCATATTTATATGGGATTGAGCACATAAAGTCCTAATGCTCATAAATAAGAGACAAGGTCACAGAAATGCCCTTGCCATACAGTCAAAGGTCAGAACAGTATATTTTCATAGTTCAGCTTCCTGGCTGCATCCAGTTCTGTGATCCTCAGCACAGGAAGGACATCACCCTGTTGAAGCAGGTCCAGAGGAGGTCACCAAGATAATTACAGGGATGGAGCACTTCTCTTGTGAGAAAAGGCAGAGAGAATTGGTTTGTTCATCCTGGAGAAGAGAAGGCTTCAGGTGGGTCTAGCTGCAACCTTCCAGTAACTGAAGGGAGCTTACAAGAAAAATAGAAAGAGACTGTTTCCAAGACCGTGTAATGATGGGACAAGGGGAAACGGCTTCAGACTGAGAGAGGGTATTTTTAGATTAGTTATCAGGAAGAAATTCTTTAGTTTGAGGGTAATTAGGCACTGGAATGGGTTGCTCAGAGAAGCTGTGGATACTCCACCAATGGTAGTGTTGAAGGTGAGGTTGATGTGGCTCTGGGCAGCCTGATCTAGTCAAAGGTGTCCCTACCCATGGGGGGTTTGAACTAGATGATCTTTTTGGTCCCTTCCAACCCAGGCCAATCTGTGATTCTGCTAAAGCTAAAGATTTAAATCAATAAGAAACATAACATCTCCACTGTGTTCTGTATTTACTGATAGAATCATAGCTCTGTATTACCTATTCTCTTGGAGTAGTAGGTCTGCTTTATAACATATTTGTTCAGAAAAAAACTTCTAAAGAAGTAGATATCATCTGCTTATAAAAATGCTTTTCAACAGTGGAGGCCTGCAAAAATGAACATTTTGGAGAAAATTTTGGCATAATTTATGAGTATTTTCAACAAATGCATCTTGCCTTTACAGATTTGGCATACCTGAAAAGCAAGACTGTGACAGTTTAATGCAAAAGCAATTATACTCAACGCCAGAAGTACTAAATACTCCTCCAGTGGAGGAGGAGATAGTAAAAAAAATCCCATCATTTTAATAAATTTATTGTACTTTTCCTTAGATCTTCAATATCACCTGTCAAAAAGCACAAGAACCAAGCATATAACTTCGTTTTTTGTAAAATGTACAGCTTTAGCTTGTAAATCGCTGATTTCTTACAGCAAAGCAGACTCCAAAGGTAATTTGAATCCAAATAGATTTGGGTTTAGTTACCTGTCTCTTATAGAACTCCTAAAGCACCCTACAGTCTCTGAAGACAGCCAGTAACAGGCTTTCTGCATTCATAATCCTGTTCTCATGCCTCCTGATTTCCTCTGGTTTTTTTTTCACTCATCTTTCTTCAAAGTTTATTATATTTGATTCCAAAGCATACACTTTCTGCTTTTCAAATGCCAGCTATTACCATGTTAATTCTCCATAGTCTAATGCTGAAACATAAAAACGTGCATGAGCAACCTTAAAAGTTCAAGTTCTACTTCATTTTTATATAGACACAATTGGCTACACTTTTAGTAACAAAAATTGACAGAGAAAATTTAAAGCACCATTAAGCACATAAACATCAGCAATTTTACCTGAATGCAAAATGTGTTCTTGTAATTTTTCCCCCATTCTTTATCTCACACACTCAAAGTAATTAGATAAAACCTTTTCACTTGCAAAGTTTCAATGACACTATGTTTTTAACCACATGTATTAAAAACAGCTTCTTTGATTCATTGGTTGTTTTTATTCTTCTTTCTTTGCCAGTTAAATCTCTGCTTTCTCATGGCTAGAGTATATCAAGTTGAGTCAAGATCAAGCAGAGCTGTAATAATCGCCATTACACGAACAGCAGTCTGAGGGTGAAATTACTTTTTCAGAATATCTGGGTTACTTTCACTTATTTCTCTACTTTCACTGTGGTTTTAGGTAATATAAAGATCTAGATAAGTGAATTGCACTGATTACCACACTTTGGAGTATTGGAAGGTTATTTTCAAGTGCCACCCCAGTCTTGTGTAAAATGACCACCAGTAAAAAAATATAGAAACAATATTTAGACTGTATAATAGAGTAATTTAGATTATAGCTCTCTCTTTTTCCTTCATGATAATCAGATTTATTTACAGATATTAAAAAAAATCATTTGTGCATTTGTGTTGAATGTCGTGTTCTCTTTTAATACAGTCCAATAAGATTCCTGATGTTATTGCTCATCCTGTGATAGACAAAAAATCATAGTAGCCTTTGCCTTAATAGACCCCTTAATAGATTTTCATATATGATTTATGAATTCTAAACTCTAATATTTTAAATTTAAATCAAACTGTTCTATTAAGTTAATGCATAGGTATTTCAAAACAGGACAAATAACCAGCAAATATTTTATTGTATACAATTGTCCTTTGTTTCCCCATTAATTTTTAAATGTATTTTTTCATAACAATCTTCATTTGACTGAATTAGCCTTTACATATTACCAGTAGTATTATTGTAGCAGTCATGCTTGTAATATTAATTTCCAGTGTTGCCATAACAAATACAATTTTCTATAAGGAAAAGGTATACCGCAAATTTCTTACTAATAAAGGTTATAAGTAGGTACATGTGAACATTACAAAGCAACTTTCTCACATTGCAGTTCAGTTCATTTCATTGTATAGGGCTGGAAAACAACTTTTTTTGTCTTCCTTTTTAGACACTGCTTTCCAAACAGTATTTATTCACTAAAATGTCTCCATTATAAAATCTTGGTTATTTATTTAATGTACTTTTAACAGAGAGTAATGACTAAACTTCATTGTCAGTATAACTAAGTAGAAGGTATTGTTGCACAATTTCTTATATTCTATTACCATTTCATTTCCACCCAGAAGAAGCTGTGGGTTTTTAAAAACCATTTCTATGGATGCTCATAGGAGAGTATCTAGATACTATGTTATGAGAATGATCTGGTAATTATTCATATCAATTGAAATATTCATCTGTGCTATGCGAGTTTTGTACTGTGTGAATTTTAATCTTGAACTTTTTTATACAAGAGTATATGTAATTTCTTTATAAGGAAAATAATTATTCTGAGAAAAACACAAGCTTCATAGGCAAATCCTCCTCAGGACTTGTTACCTGGAAATAGAAAATATGACAGTTAAGTATTATGTGTCTTGTGTTGATCATCTTGAATACAAAAGGGCAAAACTTCTTCAAGTGTCAAAGATCAAATACTCTGATACAAAGGAAGATTAAATCTTTAAAAGTAAATAACACTGTTCAGGGAAAGACCAATTCCTTGAGAAGAATTCTTACACATTGTATACTTACAACTGTAAATAGTAAGAATTTTAACAATTTAAGTTTCCCTGAATATCTTTGATTGTGGAGTTATATGTAGACTTCATATCAGCAATACCTTTCCAGAGCTAGTCAGTTTAAATCTTTACACTAAGAGTGGTTAACTTGGCTATGAGCAGGACTCCATTCTCAGCATTCTCGAAAGATAATTTGAAAAGGTTTTCACTGCTCAAAAAATACCTGAAGCTGCACATAAAATAACAGAAGCATTAAAACCACTTGATAATGAAAAATGCAGGCTATAATAGACAATACAGACTCTCAGGAATATATTAGGCTCATAAAACTTATTTATTTATTTAACATAACATTTTAAATGACCAAAGCTTGCAATGGCTCCCTCAATCTTTTTCTACATCACAGAATGAAAACAAAACAAATAAAGAAAAAGTTCAGTCAGATAGTGTGGCTGCAAAACACATTATTGGCATTCTTCACCTAGCGCCTGTTATTCTTTCTCTAAGTACCTTTTTACTATGGTAGTGAGTCATTTGCCCCTGTGGGCTTGTGGTATTTAGGGCCCATGCTAGCTGCTGTTCACCCAGGAGGTTTTCATTGAAGATAGAGCCTAGGAAAATAAAAAACTTCTAAAAGACATCACTGAGCCACAGGGAAATTCAAACTGCTCTGCATGCTGGACTTAACAGAGCTGCTACAATCAAAGGCTGAAGTTCAATGATAATTTCAATGCTGTTTCCTTTAGAATGGGATTTGTTCTCCTTTGTTTAGTACTGATTTGTTGTCTGTTATTTTTCCTAAACCAGCTTGCTATAGATGGGATTTGAGAATCTCAGGGTTTTGTTATAAAGAGAAAGTAACAACTTCAATAAAATAAAATTGGAAAGAATGCTTTCCAGTATGTTGCTTTTCATCTTGAGGTCTCAAAGGGAATCACTAGGATATATGTTGAACTGATTCTTACAGCAATCTTGATAAGCAGACACTATCCCATTTTATATACAAGAGCATTAAAAACAAATTCCTATATAAACCATCTTAAGTTATGCTTTCTACAGTCAGATTCTCCTCCAGCTCTACCTGGCAACACCTCCAGTTCTACTTGACACATTTGCTTGGGCCTCAACCAGATGAATGTCAGACACTAAATTAGCTGATTCACAGAGAGAGAGAGACTGAAAGCAAATCACCTTTTTTTAGACTCAGTTTACAAGACAGATTGTTTCATCCAGTTTGGTTTCACAAACTTTCTCCTTCTACATCTGGGCCAGAGGAATTGCATAAATTACCCAGTTTCAGGCTAGAATTGTGTCATCAGCCTCAGAGATGTTGCTATGCCTGTACACTTCCAGGGTTTGAAATAATGCTGGCCCCCAAAAAATTGCTTCCACAGTTTTCAGCCTTTTATTTTTAATTTTTCACTAAAACTAGGACTTTTTAAGCATCTTAGTGGGTAGGATTTAACCCAATTAAAATCTACCTATAAGGAATAGCATGTGAGATCTTGACTTGGCATCAAGGAAAACGGAGGGGAAAATGAGGCTACTCCATTTTTTTTCTGTTTCATTTTTGAGGAAGTGGTTGTTTTGGGTTGGATTTTTTTTTGGTTTGGTTTTGCACAGGGTTTTGTTCAGGTCCCAGGACCAAGATTCTGAGTTTTGTTAATGAATAGAGACTATGGTCTCATATGGTACTATGGTCTCAAGGGTACTATGGGCAATTAAATATAATCTCTAAGTGTAAAAGAATCACATTTATCTGTCATGACATGTATGCGTCTTCTCTACATGCACATTTTACTTTTCTTTGACTTTCATGCCTAATTCTAGATCACCAGTTTGGACTGGGGCTGAATAATGGTAAAATATCTTCCATATGACAACAGGCTATTACCACCTGCCAGGAACACTCTGTCAGCCCTGGAACTCTTCCATCTTAACAGTCCAGTATTCTGTGCTTCAGTAAAAGTTAAATAAAGGAAATGCTTGCTAGTCTCAGAGTGAATATAAGGCATTCAGTAGAAAAGAACTAGTAATAAATTTCTCCTTTGTTTTCAGGAACAAGGATTTACTGGACTCCTGAAATTTAGGATGACCACTGGTTTTTATGAAGGAGCCTAACTAATCTAAGGAAAAAGCAGAGGATAAATATAAAGACCATTATTGCCTAAGAACATTAATATTTAGCAGATACTAGGGAAGTTTAGCATGCATTTGCAAAAATATTTATAATACTAATAAAGCAACTCAAAGGCTAAGACATCCATCTATTTTGAAATACTTGAACCACTGAACCCCATTCTTTTAGTTTCTTCAATATTCTCAATTTTAAATACAAATTATATTGTACTAACCTTCATCTTTTTCTTCTAGTAAGCATTTCAACTCCCTTTTATGCACATATGTAGACATGTGGTGATAATTTTGAATTGTGGCAGAAGTTCTGTCAAGCTGAGGCTGCTTGTTTAGTGTGGTAAATATTTTATGGTTCAATTTTCTATTGACTCCAATTAAGGGAGAGTATAATGACTGAGGAAGTGGCTCTGTCAAAAAAAAAATAAAATTGAAGGCTTGGTCTCAAAACCATTTCAGTGAACATCTTCAGACCACAAAGAAGCATCCAATAGATGTGTAATAGCTAAAATTTCAACCATACCCATGTATTTTTCTCAAGTTTTTCTAAACAAGGAGGAACCTTGGAAACATAGAAAAACAACAAAAGCAAAGTTGTAAAATCAACTGTACCAGTTGATTTTAGAGCGCTGATCTCTAACATGTGGCTCACTGACATCATACTGTTGCAAGAACTCTGATAGAGCTTTCAGGAATCTTGCAGTGCTTCTGTGCTCCAGGTTGACAGGCAATGTTGCCTGCAGTATATTTCTTGTGTCCCACTGGTGTCCACACTATCACAGAAAACTGAAAGCCACAGTTTGTCCTGGTCACAGAGAAAGGGGTTGGAGTTCTTAGTATTGTTTGTTCCACACCACCCACTTCATTGCTGGAGATGTGATTTCAGCAGGAAAAGCTGGGCACTGGCACTGGAAGTTGGCCACTTTGTCCTGCTCACTGGAGTGCAGTGAACAGCCCCCTTAAAGCCCCAGAGAATTTGTTCCCTTCTGCTGGCCACTGGGCAGAGCCAGTGGGGCAGTCAGTCCTGGGTCAGCACCCTGGCAGAGAGACTTTTCACACACACACAGAGCAGGAGAGTTGGAGGCAGCAGCACAGGCAACTGCAGAGAACTGAGCTCAACCAACAGCTGCATCATCCCTATTTGGATGAACCAGCTTCCATGGTTTGGCTGTCCCTGCTTTCCCTTCAGGTTGGAGGGAGCTGTAACCTTGACCCATGGGAGCTCTCCTTGGCAAATAGGTTTTGTTTCCTCAGTATCAATGGCATGGGCACAGCAACATTCCCAGTGGTGAATACACTTTCTGTGGGTAAAACACCATTTCTTTTGTATAATTTTGCTATTAATTTGCTATTATACTGTTGTTGCTATTGTGCTTTCAGTAAACATTTATTTCAAATCAAATCTCATTTAGTGTCCCTTCCTTACTAAAAAGGATGGAGGAAGGGGAGGAAGGGAGTCTCTTATTTGGAATTTAACTTTCCTGATGATTCTACACTCCATATTCAAGATGTGATTTTGCTTGCTCCTCAATCATATGAAAGTCTTGATTCAGAAACTAGTAATTTTTGCATGGGCTAATTAAGACTGATACTGAATGCATGTGCAAATCATTGTAGAGGCTGTTACAAAAAATAACAGAATATGGTTTGAGAAATTCAGAATACCAAATTAGTCAAGAGGATCCTAAATTCAAATCAAGTAAATAAAAGATCCCCAGATACTTCCACTTGCTAAAAAACATTTTGGCAAAAAGAGTTTTAGAATTAAAATAAAACAAAACAAACAAGCAAACAAAAAAACAAAACACTTATTTCTACACATGAAAACAATATTGCAGTTTAAGGCTTATTAAAAAGGAGAAAAAAGATTACTACTATCAAATTGGTATTCTTCAAAAAACAATCATTTTTCCTTTCACGTCTTTGTTGGAAATCTAGTCTGCTATAAGGCTTTTATATGACAATGATGCTATTATGTTCTTTTGCATGGTAATGATGCTGTGTTGTAATGATTTTTGATGTCATTACAGCAAAGGAACAGATGCTGCAATTAAAACCACTAAATGGAATTCAGTCCTTAAAGATTCATGTATCCTGTGAGAAATTTTAATACTTGGTGTAATATTTATGACATCATTGGTTAGAAAAGGATCAGTAAAAAAATTGGACTACTGCAGTGGTATAAAGTACAAAATGCCCGAGAAATTGAGACATCCTTTTCTTTTCTCAGACTATAAAGCAGAATGGACCTTATTTACCTTTGCCCTGAAGTTTGTATGATGAAGAAGGAAACTGCAGCTGAATCAGATTCCTAGAAATTTTCACCCACAATTTTCAGATGTCAGTGACAAGGTAGGAAAAGAGAAACAGAGGTATTAATCTAAATTATATCTATGGAACTTTACAGATACTGCAGAAAATATTTTTTTCTAAAGCAAAGCAATACTCTTGACATAACTATTCAGATGGTGTTAATGTGAAACCACTTTTTTTCTGTTTGCTTTTTCAGCAATTGATTGGTGTAATGGTGTACTGGAAATATCCAACCAAATCATTCAATATATCTAAAAATGCCAAATTTTGTAGTGGTTAAAGTTTTTAAAAAGCAGAGGAGGTAATATTTTGGCTGAACAAATACTGAAGTGTAATGAAACTTCTTTCACTACTGTATGGTCTCAAAGGTGACTTCAGAGTTTTTGCTTCTAGTTGTGGTGATCCAACTTTGTATCTCACAAAAGTTGTGTTCCTTAACAAACGGGGGTAAAGCTGATTCTAGAATCAAATGCTCTTGTGATCCCAAACTATGGACTTCTAGACTAATTTCTAAGACAATTCAGAATGTTTTTAGAATGAAACCATAAATTTTTCTAAATATTTTGTAGATGATGATTGTAAGCAAATATTATGACTGTTGCTATACCTATAGGATTTTAAATTAGTGGAATATAGGGAAACTTTCATTAAATAATGACACAGGAATAAAGATGATTAATTTTTTGTATTAACTTTCACCACCACTGGTAAGATTTCTGCTTAGACAATTGCTACTGTGAGAGAAAAATGTCAATTTATCTTGAGTGAATTAAGGTTTAATTAACCTTGCTTTCCCTCAAGGCCATTGATCTGGAAACAGCAAGTCAGTAATTGAATGTTGTATCTACCACAACCCCCAGTTTCTTAAAACATGTGATTCATTTTCCTGAACAACTAGGAGAATAAGTCTGTTCTGGCTCTTAATAACCTTTTTACTAGAGCTTTCAATCCATCAAAAGGATCAAAATTCATGATGGCTCTAGTATGCAAGCATCTGGTTCATTTGATGCACTGTTGTCTTAAGGCAAGTTTAGTTGTATTTTCTATGATGGTACTTATTGCAGTTGCATAAATTTTATAATTGCATTAGTACAGATGAAGTACAGATTATAATTTTTGTTGAAGGATATTAATGTATTGAAAAAAGGTAAACTACATTTATCTCATTTGCACCACTACATTTAATCCCTGTAAAAACAGCCATTTATATTGAATGCGTGTCTGTTCAATCTTCAACAGCTAGGGATCATCACATATCTGCAGACCCTTGCTCAGACTGCTTAAACTGGATTACGACCACCAATCTCCTATGGATATATAAGATCAAAAGAGATGTAGTACTATCATGTTTTGATGTAACATGAGACAGTTTTGACTTCTGTAGCGCCTTTCATTCATTTAACTAAATAATGCTACTGATGGAAACATATATTAATTAGATTTCTTGGTCAATTTGTTTCATCAGGCCTGCTTTCTGTTAAATTATTTTAGACATTTTATATTTTTAAATTTACCATTTCTGCCTATTCAATACAGAGAAATAAAAACTTTTCTATAACTGGGGCTCCCAGGTCAAACCGATTTTATGGGCTTCTGCTGGAGGTAATTCACTGCAGATAAAATCACTTCTGTGGTTTTTGGTCCTTTCTTACTTGTTTTTACTAATACTCCTATTTAGATCTTGAAATCATTACACAGTGTTTGAGGACTTTCTGTCTTCTTATATATATTTCTTTTAAATATTTATGGTATCCTTTTTGTAATTTTTTTTTTTTAAAGCCCACAAACTTTAGATTCTTGATAAATTAAATAGATTTTCTTTGGCTCTATAGGCATATACTTTCACTGAAGAACTGACTTTTTATTACTTGGTTTCTTCTCTCTAGGAAAAGGATGTTTCTTGAATTAGAGTTTATTTCTGAGGACTCAATTTTATGTCCTTCCTGTGATTATGAAAGATCAAAAGTATTTGCCATTTCTTCTGCCCTGAGGAGTTTTATTCTCCTCTTTTTAGGAGATTTGAGGAATCCCTAGTTTGTTAACTACTCCTAAAACTAGGTACAAGGAGAGAGTAGCTGTGTCTGTACCGTTAAATATACAAGGAGTGATCCCTGCCCTCAAGGCCAGCAGGAGCAGGAATTTCTCTGCTGGATTACTCAACCTCCCTTCAAAGCAGAGCCTCTAGATAAGAACTGCAAAATGGGGTCTGGTCTGTGATGAGCTGTGAGCTAAGACCTGGTATTGCTTGGGATCGTGCTAGTTGAGAAGGACTAAAGGTAACCTGGGGTTATTTTAACTGTGTAGCACTAGACATGTCAGTACCAGGCAATTTCCCTGACACTGTCTGGTTTGCTGCTGTAGATGTCACTTGCTCTCACCTGCAGCTGAATTGTTTGCCCTTGTCAGACTTTTTCCTCCCATGATCTTAATGGCCTCGTCATACTTGCTGGGCTGTGATATCAGCCCTTGTGCTGGGGATGGAGATGCTTTTAAAGGTTTTCTTTTGGACTGCAACACACCTTATTTAGAAAACAGCAAAAAGGATGCCTATTCTTTATAGCCTTGTAGAAAAATAACTGCATGACAATTTTTGATTAATTTTTCAATCTGACAGATTGGTAGGTGAAGAGATTCTAAAGGTAAGACTGAGATTTTTCCAGGCTGTAAAATTATTCTGAGTATGTCAAATAAATTCTTCCCATTTTCATTTAATTTCTTTATGAGATAGCAGTTATCAAGTTTTATTTTAAAGAGTGACTGAATGTATAAAGTCATTTTTAATCTATATTCTAATATTTCTTTTATTAAATAGTTTAGAAAGATGTGTGTGCAAAGGTAAGAATTTTAAAACCACTGTAAGGATAAGAAGCAACAATGATCTTTGTGTGAAAGAAATACTAGTTAAAAGTGTTAATATTATAAGTCAATTGAAAAATGTTAGTATTATAAGTCAATTGAAAATTGCTTGTGAAATCCAAGAAATTATTTTCAACAGGTCAGAGCCCAGAAATCATGAATAATTGTTCCGAGAGTACTGAAGATCCAGGAAAAAACCTGGTATTGGTACCAGAACCTAGTATTAGGGAAATACAAAGATATCCTGGAAGAGAGCATCAAAACAAAGAAGACATCTCTGCTCCCTGGACACAGAGGTTTTCACTTCTGGTTTTCATTCAAAACAGTTTTAACATGCACACTGATGCTACAGTTCTGTAGTAGACATTAGATTGAATTTAATCTTTAAACCTCCCTATTTTACTTACATAGACCCAGGGTTCCAATTTCAACAGTTAGTTTTTCTGCAAACCTTAAAACTTGTATTATTTGGGTCAATTTTACTTTATGCCAAAATATTTTCCCAACGTGCTTCAAAAGGAACCTGCACAAGCTGTATTTGCATTCTAATCTGAAGACAGACCTGGCTCCAGTTCAAATGTTTTTCTGCATTACTTTTGCTACCCACAGTATGAATGTGGCATTTCAGGATTGAGGGATTTCAGTGGCATATGAATCAGTCCAGCCATTATAGGTGGAATAGTGAAGTGTGATGTACCAAATTCACTTTCTTTCATGCATACACAAACTCATAAAACTGAAGTATTTTCAGTAGTTTGGATTTATAAGTTCCTGACATCTCTGAATCACTCTTACTGGCTGGCTGCTGGGAAGTAGTTAATTCCAAAATGTAAGCTGTTTTTCAAAGTCCATTTAACTTTTTTCCTGGTTTTCATTTCATATTAACAAACTCTGATGCCCTATTGGACATCTTACAGCTCATCAGCAATGAATATTTACCATTTGATACACAAAAGTTTATAGATGCTGCTCCTCTTTGTTGGAAAGTATCTGCATGAAAATTCAAACTTGTCAGTTTTAGGTTCAGCCTGTTCTCAGTGAAGGTAATTGTTTTAGCCATTGGCCTCCTAATTCTGCCAGGACCAGCTGATAATCTGGCAGAACACTGTGATCCATGGTGCTGAAGAGTCCTCATAAATCCAATAACATTGGCTTGAAAGTCTGCATTCTGTGCACAGGCAAAAGATAATGAATAGTAATAAATGTTCATCAAGAAACACTTACATAAGGAATTACTTCAACTTGTATATATGTCAAAATAACTTTTCTGTATAGCAAATTCCATCTTCCTCAATGCCAGTTTCTGGTCGCAATTTTTGCATGCATATTCTCAAATACTGTGTTGCTAGTGCAACACTTATCATCTAGCAGGTGGCTGACTAATGAAAAGACATTTACAACAGATGCAAACCAGCATTTACAGATGCAGACTGTAATCCTGGAAAAAATCTTTAAAAACAGATTTGGCTTCCTACTTTGCATCACCGCATGTGTTACATGTAGGAGTTTTTTTGCTGTCATAGGTGTGAGTTGTGGGTGGCCTTAGAATTTTGTCGTGAGGGTGTGTGGACATCATGAGGCTGTTTCAGGAGATCATTACAGAGACAGCCTTTAGCTAGACTCAAGCTTCATTTTTCATTTGCCTCATTTCATTTGTTGCAATGGGTTAAATAAAATTTCAAAGAAAGGTGGTTCTGCTTTCTGAGAAAACTGAAGAAATTGAACTCACTAGAAATGTACTTGAAACTTCTGTTTCTTCTGTAAGGCAGCTGAGACTTCCAAACTACTGCTTCTTACAAACCATTCCAATGGGAATTAAAGAGAATTAATCAAAAGCAAAAACAAAAGTGTTCGGCACTATTTTATTTCAAAAAAATGAAAACAAAATAAAGTAAACTTAAACGTGTTTTAAAACACACTTAAGGCATTTAAACACAGTAAACCTCTTAGATTTAGTTGCTGCTAACATATATGTGTCCAATAAATGTATCTAGAAAATTTCTGTATTCTTTGAAAAGTTTTTGTTAAAGCTGTACTATTTTGGAGTTCATATTAAGTTACATTTATTTGCTGAAGACTTTTCAAGGGCATTGACAAATATACTTCCTTTGCCTGCAGAACAAAAAATATGACTTAGCTGGTATTATATCACAGAATGCAAAATAAAATCAAGTAAAGCAAAATAAAGCAAAATGAAATGGAGTGGGGTTTATGCTTTGTTTTGTTGTTGTTCTTTGTTCTTGAGGTTTTTTTTTGTTTTGTTTTTTTTTTGCTTTTTTGGGGGGGTTTGTTTAGTGGTTTTTTTGTTGTTTTGCTTTGTTTCGTTTTTTTTTTTTTTTTATTGTGATAACTGTTTAAAAAGGTGCTTAAGAAATGGACAAGCTTTTTTTTGATTGTGTAGGACTTACCGGTCGTACAGTATGTATACTCAAACATTCATTTAAACAGAGACTTTCTACTCAATTCAAAAAGTACAGTAAACACCACCAGAGGACTGGCAAGTTATTTAAAGGGAGATTGATTGCTCAACATTGCATAGAAAGATCCTGGATTAGGTAGAGTGCTAGAATAATAGAGTGGATAGAGGCCACAAAATGAAGCAGAGAGCAGCCTAAAGAATGAAAAGTTAAATTAAATAAAAGGAGAGAAATTCAGACATGAAAAGCAAATGGAAGCCTTTCCTGAGAGTTCTCACAGCTGAGAATAACATTAGTATCTGTATATAAGTTTTCAATAGGTTCATACATTTAAAATAATCTAGTTGAAGGTAAATATCTATGCAAAGAATAGGTGTTTATACTGATTATCTGTTGAGCTTTGAACTAAGACAGTCAGCACTTTAATGTTCTAAATAATCAGACAATTTCTTTGGTTCACTGAGAATTTCCCTTTGAAATATTCTCTGATGTTAACTGTCTATGTTTACACTGATTCTAACACACTTGAAGTTGTCACCAAGTGCACTGTGTGTAGGTTTGATTCAGTACCAGTCACAGCAAGTCCTCCCATTCACAGGTTTTGGATCACGGGTCATATGCACAGAATATCTTCTCACTTTCTTTGATTTTCTGTTTAATGTATTTTTGTTTAATAGATTTCTGGCATGCTCCATCTTCCCTGTTTTCACATGTACGCCTTTTGAATCTTTTATTTGATTTTAAGTAGGATTTTTTTTAATCATTATCACAGTCTAAGTAGCTTTGGATAGATGAAATGGACACTTAGATTCAAAAACATTTGAAAAAAAAACATGTAGATATGTTCAATGCCAAAAAATCACGCAGATTTGCTGGTCTGCAAGAGAGATGATGCAGTGTAGAAGAGTCAGTCATGATTAGTAGTATCCAGTCTATGCTGTGTGATGCAATGCCTTGGCATGACAGCCCTGAGCCATCTCTAAATGGACTACTCTGTCTTCATGGCAGAAGGAAGTGTAAAATGAAGACAACTGAAGTCCCAATGCACAACACGAGGTCCTCATGATTTCCTCTTCCATTTTGCTGTTGCCTTTAGCTAAACAGTGGCAAAAGTCTTCTCAGTTTGAGAGTCTGGTAGCTCTGCTGGAAAATTGAATTGCAAGGCTGTAAGACAACACTTTTATGTTGGTATGATTGCTATTATAAGAAAATGCTTTATGCACAAATGATGATTGTTCATGGAAAATCAATTAATGAGATATATAACCAGGGCAATTGATGTCTTGTGAGGGAGTCAAATAAAGAAAACATGTAGTCATCTAAAAGCCTCTACAAACCTACAATTATGCAGCAGATGATGAGAGAAATGCAATTGAGGAATCATAAACTAAGTCAGCTTTGCTTTGCATCAGGCTATGTGTTGAAATGATCATTGTTTTTCATTTACTTGCAATTAAATTGAAATTAGGCTGAAAGCTTGGTTGCTCAAATATTTTTCTCAAATAAGTATTCAGAAATTCCTAAACACTTCAGGAAGCAAGTCCACATAAGTTTTTAAAAACACTGCCCATGTTCATCATGAGACAGTTCAGGGAATAACTAAACAGAGGACACTATCTAGTTTTAGTCAACTTCTCTCATGCCTACACTGCATTTCATTTTGTATCATGAGCAGATTTCTGAACTAGGTCCGAACCAGAAACCCATCTCTTTTCTCAGAAATTCAGCTAGAAGTTGGTGAAATTTCTGGACTGAAATATTGATTGTATACTGTTTTGGAATTACTGGTCTACTTGATCAGTGCACTTGTATAAATAAAGCAGCACATATTTTGAATATTTCATTATATTTGATTTGGCTTCCATTAGCCAGTCCTATGAGATCCCATGGTTCTGCTGCATTCACTAAATTGCAGTGTTATATGACATATAAAATTATTTATTTGGACCAAAGAAGGATGGTTACAATGATCCATATCATTGTAGACAATCAGCTGGATTTTTCAACAGACAAATGTCAGCAATGGGATAATTCTGAATAGCACAAGAGTCAGAACTATATACAAGTATTTACAAGTGCAAAGGAGAATTTCCAAGAAAAAGGTATAGCTATATACATAGCTCTGGAATGTTTAAGTGTAACCATTTAAGACAGGAAAAATACGAGCCTTTTTTTTTAAATTTCGTCTTGAACTCTTTCCTTTAAAAGAAATCAACATTCTTCAAAGAAATATTGCTATTTACAAGATAATGGAATTATTTTTTAAGCTGGAAAAGTACATTTTCTTTCTTCATTTATAAGCAGACACTGATCCTGTGTCCAAGAAGGCAAGGGAAATGTTGTCCATATAAAACTGAGCTATATTTTTTTTTTTTGTTACAAACATGGGTGACTGATACTCTGTCCAGGAGAGTGGACTCATCCTGTTCTTAACACAAACAGAATTAACAGAGCACTTTAGCCACTTTAGGCACCTTAATTATGTCACAGCATCCTTCTCTTACTTGATGTCATGCCAGGGTTACAGACATTGAACTCCCCTGATTTGTGGGACACTTGCTGTACAAAAAACTTGCTGTACACCTAGTTGAAAAGAAAACTTCAAATTGGCACATGTCCATGCCTTGAACCTCACTTACCAGTGCTCATTTGACAGAGTTAGCTTGTTAGTTAAACTACACAGAACTTTCCACCAGTGTCAAATATACTAAGCTGTTACTGTGCCCTGTGACTTCAGTCAGCATTTACTGGCAAGGCACAGTAACACTTACTTATTTATCACTGAGCCAATACAACTGTCACTGAAAAGCTTTTTTTTTTTTTTTTTTTTCATCACCTTCCCTTACCTGCTAGAACAGGTATTTGTTACCTCTTATCAAAGGATATAAAGAAGAATAAAAATCTATATGGAACTCTCAGATATCATTCAAGGCACGAGACGTTCCAGGACATTAAAAAATCTAAACTGCACATACATATAACTTCAGAAGAAATTGCCATCCAGGGACTGGTGGAAAGGAAGAGAAGGTATGGATCTTGCCTGCAAATAAGTGAAATAACCCAGACAGCCATGACTAATCTTGAGATAAAACAGTCATTCAATTAAAAGATTTAAGGAAGGAAAACTCCTTCATATCCTGTACCTGGTCCAAATATTTTCTCTGTCTCTCATGCTCCCCTTGAGATTTCCCTTGTCTAGGACCCCCTCCAAAGCAGTCTACTCCTTGTTAAAACACAAAAACATGTTATTCCCAAAGCAGCAGAGAGAATCTTTCTGCATTCCTAGCATGGTTAATAAGCAATGTGACCCAGCAACCAGACAGGAATTGCACCAGAGATCATAACAATAAGGATTCTTCCACCTTCAGGCCTTGAGAATCTCCTAAGTCTAATAGAAAGTAAATAAACACAAATTTTAATTTTACAGTAGAAGTCAGTAATTTGGACATAAAAGTACCTCCAAGAGTGCTTTATAATGAATGCTCTGTACAGTTTCAAGAAAGCAGACCACCACCACTAAGCTGCTCTTTCAACCAGCAAGTACATTTGTTTTTCTACAACCACAGGGCAAGATTTATCAGTTAATACTCTTACTTGAGCCTAAGACTACTAGAGAACAAAAAAAAAAACCAACAAAAAAAAAAAAAAGCAAAAAAAAAGCAGAGAAAACATAAAAGGGTATATTATTAAATTCCCATTTATTTTTATAAACTGTGTTAAAAATCTTAAATTTTAAAATTGTGTTAGCAATGAAAAAAAAAAAGTAAAAAATACAGTAGTGGAGAGCTTTGAATACAGTAATGGATAGCTTCAATAACAGAGTTTCAAAAGGACCGGCCGTCACATTGTAGCTCTCACATTCTTCAACTACTTGTATAAGTCTGGATGTGTCTGGGGAGATAATATAAATAGATGCCAAGCCCTAAAGTCTCTGGCTGACTGACATTTTGGCAGTTACCAGTAGATGGCTGCAATTTCTAGTTGCTGAAATGGCTCACTTAGAGCTGCTCTGTTCCAAACAGCAGCTGGAAATGAACCAACCTCTTGCTGTATTTTGCAGACTGTTGCTGCTGGGCTTGTCCTGCCTATGCAACAGAAGAATATGTAGCTGGAAAAAACAGAAGCTTATAAACTGCATCTGTGTTGTTCAGTCCCTTAGAGATTGAGTAGATATTTACTGTTTCTGGCTCTCAAAACTCTTCTGTTAGTCGTAAAGTCTATTAGGCATATACACAGTTAAAAAATCTAAGTGATACATTCAACCAATATCCTCTCTCCACTTCCAGATAATCCCATATGCAGATCTTTTTTTCCTGAAAAATATGTGCAGAAATTGATATTGAAGAAGAAAGATGCTTTACATAATTCTGCTTATTAAGACTTGATTTTTTTTTTCTTTTTTTTTGATCCACACCCTTCTGATGATGCACTATGTACCTGACTTTTGAAACAACTTTTAATCTAGGGACTTTTCTTCTTTTTTTTTTGTCTATTTTTTCTGAGTCTGAAATTAATGAGGATTGTTTTATTTTAGTAGCATTAACAACTTATCTGTACAAATACATATATAGTCTTATCTTGGCAAATAAATTTTTAGGGGTTTTTTTATCTTTATTGTTGCCTTTATCACTTAAACTGCTGCAAAGCTGTGAGTGATGCTTCTGAAGCATATCAAAGAGCAAACTGTAAGTAAAGAGAGAAAAAAAATACGATGGAGGGCGGTTGCAGACCACAAAAAGTAAAATAAGACAAAATGAATACTAGGCAGTGACATAGGTGCTTCTTATTTTTTTGGGATTTTTTTGAATGGAGAAAAACTCTGAAGGAAAAAGCATTTTAGTTCCAAAGAGAAAACATATATTATGCAAAGGAGATCTTAGTAAAATCCTGTGGGATGCAGATGTAATGTTGGTCTGGGACATGGTGACATCATGGACATGAGCTAAGGGACAGAGCTGGACCACATCAGAGCTGGCAGCACCATTCAAACTCCTGGAGTAGAGCAGAAGGGTTGTAGGGTGAGTGTGCACTAGGCCCTGAAACCCTGTTATTTTGTGATCTGAGAGTCTTCTTCCCACTCCACTAGCAAAAAATGAACAAGCAAGTAATCATTTCAGCCTAATTTTCAAATAATGTTTTAGAAACACAGTCTTAATTACATCAAGCTCACATATGAATGTGTTAAAACAGTTAGGAAGGGGATGTCATACTATCTTCCTGCTTTGTCAGGCTGCAGATTTTGTGACATGTTAAAACAGCACCATGGGGTGCTGATGCATGTTGTTTTGTGAGTGCTTTGAGGGTAGTCAGCAGTGTATGTCTATCCCTACAGTTTGTGGAACATCAAGAGTAGATCTGGGTTTGAATGAGTAATTGACATTTCATAGCTGCTATTCAGTGCTCTTCCGGTAACAGTGGTAGGTAGACCAGGAGGTGACAAATTCTTCAATTTTCTGCAAGGACAGTTAAAGTTGGATAATGGTGAATTGAATCAGTACTGAAAATTTCAATTTTTACCAGCATACTCTTGAAATAATGCTCAAAAATAAATATAAAGTAAAAATACACATTGCATGCATACTTTGCATGCAAAAAGAAAAAAAAAATGTTTTATGTTTGTTTTTTTCTTTGTTATCTTCCTGACATGATTACTGACATTATTGGTTGTGTGTCACTCTCACTACAGAGGAGTCAGCAAATGATACACATTTTGAGAAGACAGATATTAATGTAGAAGCATAGAAAAAGAAGTGGTGAATGGAGGCACAAGATTACAGGTATGGACAGAGGTATCTGTTTTGCAAAACTACTGTATCACACAAAGTTTTAATTCCAGTAAATTCCAGTATTCTACCAGTATACCTAGACTCTAGAAATTCTGTCATACCTATAAAAGCGAAACATAATTAACACTGTAATAAAACTGGATTTCATTAGAAATGTGTGTGTGTGTGTATATGTGTGTGTGTGTGTGTCTTAAAGGTGGCAAGTTTTCCTTTTCTGTGCTGTCAAATGAAATGCTTTCATAAAAGGGTTCTGATGCTAGCAAAATGCTTTTCTTATCTGAGGAAACATGGATTGAGAGCAACTTTTTAAAATGCTCATCAGTTCTTAACAGTTTAATATAATTCAAAGTATTGATTTTTATTATTAAACTCTGTTTTAATATTGTTCCATAGATGGGAGCAAGTACCTGCAGTATTAGGAATTAAAGTTATAGAATGCCACTGCCTATCATAGATTCAAGGTGTCAATTATAGCTAAATGAAAAATAAACTAAAACTAAAAGCGAAACACCTGTCTGTAGTAAACCCTATTATTCAATCACAGTTTTTGCTGATGAGAAGTGACAAGATACAAGAATAAATTAATTTTTAGATGAATAATGGAAGGATAACTCTTTAAAAACCCCTCTGAGGAGAAAAGGTCTCAAAAATAAGAACTTAGTAGAACCAGGAATGTTATTAGCTCATGGACATTTAATCTCAGCATATTTGCAGTCCCATCTTTTTAATGGCAATTTTAAAACTGCTGTATCTTCTCACTAGCATTAGGACTTACAATATCACCTTATCTTCAAAGATAAAAAATAAGTATCTCCTTTAGGCAAGTATATTCTCCTTTTTTTCAACTCTTGCAGAAAACTATGAGAGGTATGGACTACAGAACACATAGTTCAGTGGTGTCAATGTCTTTGACTATAACCTACAAATAATGCATAAAAAGTTTCCTGATTTTTTAATTAAAAAAAAAATCAGATAATCAACTGTAACCTCTTTTGTTGGAAGATTAACATAAATGTCCAAAATTCAAAAAAAAGCTCATTGGTTGTGACCTCATAATATCATTGTCCTCTCTGCCTAATCTGTAATTATTCTTCTGAAATCAGAGACATATATTAGCTTGAGCTGAACCTTCAATTCTGACTTTAAAAGTGCACTTGTGATAAACCTTGAAAAAAGAAGGGGGCCAACTCTAATGCCTCAACCATGACAACATTCAATTTACTGGTTGTGTATAGGGAAGAGAATGACTCTGGTTAGGTAGGAATTAAAACTGATATTCAGTTTTCCTGCTAGAGCTTGTGTCAAGGACACGAGGAGCTGGGCAAGCCTTCTTTTTTTGTTTGTTTTTTTTCATTTTTATTTTGTTGGGTTTTTTTTTAATCGGATGTTTACAAGTTATCTGTGAAATTACCTAAAGTTTTTAATAATTCTGTGAAAGTTTGTTTTTTTTCATAAATAAAATCATTGAAGAAAAAAGGTGATACACATTTGTACCAATCCCTCACAATCCCCCAATCACTTTTCAAGCATGCATGTCAATTATTCTACTAAGTGTGGAAAAAGCAGTCTGAAGCATTGTTAAATGAACTATATAATCCTTGAAGAGACACAGTAGGTGGCTGAAGTGAGAATTAAAAATGCCATCTCTTTGAAGCTCACACATTTTTAATATTAGCGTTCAAAGTTAGCAGTGATGGCAAGATCATTCCAGCCTCATGATATAATTAATTGCTGTAATTTCAGACATTTCAAAAATTAACAATGTCATCATGTAATGTCAATGAGAAGGAGTCTGATGGAACTAAACAAACTTGTTTTCATACGAGTTTGGAAAGTATTGCAAATTATGAGGGTGTAGGTTGACTCTGCTTCTGATTTTAAAAATAGAGAACAAATTATCACTGTTGATTAAAACTAAGCAACCACACTAACTTCAAGACTACTGATTGTTTTAGATTGTTCTTGCATTGCTCTTCTTCTCCAACTGAACTATCCCAATTTAATATCCTCTTGGTTCTCTTACTTTTTAATCTGCCTACAGATAAAAGCTCCTCTTCTACCTAAGAAAATCTGTAATGTCTCTTCACCCTGACACATTACTAAGTAAAATAATTATTTTGCTTCTCATCAGAAGATTACAAGCATGCTCTGAATTTCCTCACTATTCAGCTTGCTTTCTCAAGTTTTCCCTGGAAATAATATTGATCATGAAGTATTTGATATTCAGGGTTTGAAAATAAAACATCATTTTTGTGAGTGTCACTTGGCAGAAGTTATTATATATTTCCCATTCTTTGATTTGATGAGCAATTTTATAATTTGGAACCTTCAAAGATGTTACAGGGATTCTGAGGCTCCAAGAGGAAAAAAAGAGTAGTTTAAGACTTGTGGAAGATTAGAGACTTTCAGAACATTTTAAGGATTTTGTTTTTAAAAAGTCATGTCTTAGGTGAGGTGTTATTGATAGAGAAAACAGACAACTGCAAGATTTACAGGCTGGGTGCACAGTAAAAAATTTATTTTGCCTGGTCACAATAATACAAGGTAATTGTGAAGGTAATAGTGGCTTTGGAAAGGTGAGGTTAGATTCTCATCTGGCCCATGTATTTGCATCTCTGCCAGGGCTAAGCCAAAAGTTTTGGGAATGTTGTGTCAAGTGGTGTCCTATTCCAAGTAAAATACACCGAGTGCCCTGCCTTTGGTGCTCTGTAACTTTCTGTCATCACCAGAGTCATTAACACAAAGTAAGACTTGTCTATACACAGCCTTGTTCTGGAGGCCTTAGTGGTGCACTGTGATGTATTTACTTGCATCTGTGCCAAGGTGTGCAGGAGATATGGTGTTAGGAATTGGTTCCTCACACACATTTTATAACCACAGCAATGATAGCTGTCTGTCTGTAGGCCTGCTGGGTGAACATGGTGAATGCCACAATAGAGAGATGGCAATCTGAAAGGGCTGGAGGCAGTGTGCTAATACCTGCTTTTTAAACATAAATTATTCCTTTCTCTGGTCCTCATGGCAGCTCTGGTGTTCAGGTTCCTGGCAAATATTCTTGTGTTAGGTGTGGGTGTGTTCGCTTGCATATGTTCTGGTGCATGTATAACATGAGGAAGATTGAAGAAAATGTGATGGAAAGCATGAACAGTAGGCATGTCTCTGATGTGAAGAGTAACCACTGAAATAATTTCTGAGAGCCACTGCGCAGGTACTGTGTACTCATGGTGTACATTCCTCTCATGAGCTCACATTTTTTGTTACCTCTGTGCTTTATGTCAGTCTCACGGTGTAAAAGGTGATCAAACCTTAATTTTCCTGTGGTCTTTCTGAAAATTAATACAGAACATTTGGCTAAACAAGACTCTGATGACAACATCGAGCCTGCTTTGCAATCTCTCTGCCTGGAGGATGCCTCCCCTGAGGTTAATCTGCACTTATCTGAAACACAAGTTTCGCTTGTGAACGTATCAGGCAGGGCTTTGTGCTGTGCTGATAGATCAGCATGTATAGATCCCCTTTCAAAGAAACCCTTATCTGCTCTGATTTATTATTTTGAGTTCTAACAAAGCCTTTCTTCGAAGATAACGTGTCTTTGGTGTCTTCTGGCATATCCACTTAAGGTAAAAAGTCAGATAGCCCAAGCTCACGGTTCAGGCAAATAAGAAGATTTTTTCTAAACACAAAAACAATAAAAAGAGTGATCTACTTCACAAGAAAAATAATTTTAACTTTGATTACCTTGATCATTTTACACAGATAAAATCCTAAATAATTCTCGATGCTTCAGTTAAAAATAGACATGAATATTTTTTTATACTGATCAGGAAATAAAGTGTTTATTTTAGGAAGTGAAGCTCCACTATTAATTTTTTAGTAGGTTCTTTACTTCTTTATATCCAAAAAATACTGGTTCATTCCAGAAGCATTTTGGACATCTGCTTTCTTTCCAGATACAACTCAAAATTTACTGTGTGAAATCTGGCTCCATAGGCCCTGAGATTTTTGAAATAAATGGTTTCAGAATCAAAATATCTTGCATTACTTTCAGCAGGAAAATGCATGAAAATTCATGAAAATCATGTTCAGAATACATCAGGAAGATATTTGGAGAAAATTTTTAAATGGATCAGCTTTTTATTTTTCTAGGGGAGTTGGATTATATTTCATCTGTAATAGCCCATTACATGAAATGTTTGAATTTTTCTTAAAGTTAAGGAACAATTATCCTTACAAGGAAAACTTGCTGCAAAATATTAAAACAAAACCTGAGAAACTGTCACATTTTAGAATTTATTTTTCTCTAGAAACTAAAATAAAGTAGGTATGTCACTTTCTTTTAAGGGCGAATAGTCTGCAATTATTTTATCATACTTTTGTTATTTTAGATTTCTTCATTCTATTTCCTAACGTAACGCAGAAGTCTCAAGGACAGCTGTTTCCCTCAATTGTGGTCTATGAATTTGCAAATAGCACTACAAATCTGAGAAGTAACAGGCTGACTCAAAATACGGGACAACTCCCTGTTTATCGAAGTTTTGACACCAACAACTTTCTAAATTTTCTGTGTCGTAGCTGAAGAATGACTGGGAACTAAGATGCTCACCCCTACTTTCAACAACTCTTTTACCTTGTGAAGAAAACTGTAAAAATAATATATAAAAAATTATATATAGTTGCTATATAAATCAGACATGAGGATCAGACTATTATGCTATTCAGATGATGGGACTTGCAGGATCTGTAGAGACTCCCTGGGAGTTTTTACTGTCCAGACAGTTATCATCAAATGGAGAACATGTTCCTCCTGTGCTTCTGGAAAAGGTCTTGTGTCAACCTTGTTTCTACTGATTTGCTACCTTCCCACTCTGTTTTTTTTCTTGGGCTTTCACACTCCTTCATGTCAGCATTTTTCTTTTAAGTCCTGAAATACCATGAGTCTAAACAGTTTTACTTCTGCCTGTCTATTTGCATCCCTTCTCTTGCAAAGTTTTAGTTTGCATGGTCCATTACAGTTAAGCATCTTTTCTCATTAAAGCTAAACCAAGGTCACACAGCTGGGCTGCACCAGAATGCACAGACAAGGGCACAGATAGTGGAACCCCAGCACTGTGGGTCACACAGAAGGCATAGCAGGTCCCAGAGGCTCAAAGGTCCTCTCAAAGTGTCTCTTTACCTGATTAAAGAGAAAGGTAAGATCAGGCAATCTCCTACCTCATGACCTTTTTAAATAGATTATACTGAGGGATTAATTCAGGGCTTGATACAACTCCTTTGGGGTTTTTTTGGTTGGTTTTTTTTTTTTTGTTTTGTTTTGTTTTGTTTTCCCTATCTATCAAGACTCGTTCAGAGAAATTCACAGACCTAGGAGATATAGACTTAACAATGAAAACAAGAATATTACAAGAAATGATGATGTATGCAACAGAAAATTAGAGGAGAAATGATAGATATAGACCCTAATTCTAACCCATGCTGTGAAAACATGTTTCCATGTTCCAGGAGAATATAAGGTTGAAAAAAGGGTTGCCTTTCCTTGACTTTAGAATGTCATGAGGCATTCTGGCCTGTGCATGAAACAGGAAATTCACAGAAAGTGTGTATAAAAAGAAGAAAAATGAGCTTCAAAACTCTTATCTCAGTACTAGCTTTTCTTATCTCGTTCATATAGGACTCAAAAAATCCAATTTCTAATGGTAACATAATTGATTTTGAAGCAATCTACTATGTCATTTGGGAAAACAGCTAAGACTTTCCAAATCCATGTTCAAAGCTCCTTGAATAGACAACATGGTTAGGCTTAATTGAAAGGTCAGATAGAATACTAACAGAGACATACATAATAGAATGCATCAAAAGTATTTTAGTTTGTTTCCTTTCTGACAATCAGGAAATTATCAACATTTCTTGTGAGTTATTTGTTTTTTTAATCTTATACTTTTAAGATAAATAATATTCCTTATTTTGATAACAAATTAGCAAAATAAAATTTAGACACTGCAGAAAAGCAACCTGTAAACCAAATCAAACTATTTTTTGTGTTTATGTAACTTCTACCTTTACTATATCCTAGTTAAATAAGTAGTCTTTGTGTTCCTCCAGATTTTCATACAACTTGAGAACTGGGATATTCCTTTAGATTTCCTCAGTAACTTTTGTTTCATACACAGACTGAATGACAATATGCACCAAAAATATAGATGTCTGCATTACATGGACTAGACAATGCCTTGTGTTATTTTTATGATTCAAAATCTGTTGATTAGCTGTGACTTTGTCCTTCTCAATTAAATATTTTGATATTCATAATTTCCCAACATTTAGTAGCAGTCATAAGAGTTAGTAGTGTGGTAGTTCTTTGCTATTTCATCCACATGCATTCGATGGAATTATCCCAAGTTTAATAACTGGGAGTTATTGCTTCTATATTAAAAATTACATATTTGCTGCAGACAATTTAAAAACTTACTCTTAGATGATAGAAGAAATGTCTGAAAAAAGGAGGATGCATATTTTTATTACTTTCCATCTTGTTATTGGAACCTGTCTTTGGTAGAAATTTTTTTAGTAATGGGAACCACATATACTTACTTAAAAGATAGATTACTGTATTTCAGATAAATTCTAGCTGATCTCTTTGTTGTCAATGGAAAGTAACTGTGCCATCAGCACCTCTCTGTATTTAACTACTGAATTCCTTGATCTGTTAGGTCTTCCTTGATATTCTGAGCTACTGTGGTTTTTACATATATAAAAATACATAAAGGACAGAAAAGACTAATAAAAACCCTAAGCATTTCTTTGACAGTTACCATTGCAGCTACGTGAGCCTTTGTAGTTCTTGTGGGACAAGTTCTGTGAATGAATGTCTTCCTTTGTAAAGCCGTGTCTTTAACAGAGCTATGGTTATACCCACTGTGTTTTCTTGTGGGAGCAATCATTCTCACTTCTATGTATACTTTACTTTACACATGGAAATCTTCATGGAAGATGTATTGTTCAGTTTTACCCTAGAAACAAGACAGATAGCAACAACCATGACTCTCTCCAGACAGCCTTGTGTTTAACATTTAGGCAAAACTGTATTTTCTCAGTCTTAAAGTTTGAATTGGGAGCCATTAAAAAGAGAATTATTTCTAAGCCTTACTTCTGGTAGTATAAGTTAATCAATTTCTATGAATAATAAGGCAAAGGATTCATGTAAGACTGTACTTATTCATATAAGAATGCAACTTGTTTCATTATTAAAGGTAGGAGTCTGAATTAAGGTGTCAGTCTTCCTACACAGTTCAGAGTACAGTAAATGAGTGACAGAACTAAGAATAAATAAATTGGAAGTGTTTCAAGACATAGCACGGTTTTGGAGCAGCACAGTGTATGTTTATATCTGGAGATTCTGAATTAAAGCTTCAGGCATTAGCATAAATCTTTTTAATGTTCCTGAATAAAACTTTTGAAGTCCTCTGACTTCCCAACATCTCACTGGATATATTGGATATATTGTCATTAAAAGTGCCATTATAAATGTGATGGAATAACAGACTTCTCAGATTTTTACTATCTTTTTCACGGCTCTCAAGGAACAAAGAAAAATCCCATAGCTGAAATAGATTTAGAAGACCTTTGAAATCTCCCATCAAAGCATAAATATACTTTATAATTTTTTTATGTCTATAATACTTATGAATTGTTTAGTTAGAAATCTTGGAAAAATTTCATAAAAAGTGTTTTGAAGAAAATCTGGCATTTGATAGACATTTCCAAAAAGGGTGATAAAAAAAGAAAAAAAAAAGGAGATGAGATAAATCAATAGCTCAAGTTAAAAAGGGAAAATTTAAACCAAGCAAATAACTCCCATCCCAGCCAACCTATCAAGAAAGAAAACAATCACAAAATCACAATATTTTTCCTAGTTTTATAGAACATGATTTTATAGCCATCAGTCTTGTGTGCTCAGCCCATGAAGGGCTTTTTGCTGATATCCTCTTCTAAATCACACAGACAACATTTATTCAAATAAAGAGGATGTTCTGCATGGCCAAGTGAAAAATTTGTATCCATATTTATAAGTTTCCTAGGGTTTGTTAAAAAAATTCGGAGCATTTAATTAATCAATTAAGATACATTATTTTAGGTATTTATAGAAAACTAAAGAAGCACATTATAACAACTTGCTATGATTGCTAGAGTAATTAATTTCCAATATGTTAAGTAAATTATGAACATATATCAACATTTCAGGTTTATTTTCTTAAAATTCCCTTATGTTTCCAAAATTATTCACATAAAGAAAGTTTGTTTTGCTTCTATTCAGGCAAGTCTTCCAGAATTAAGTAATATTTTCCCTTTAAAACAAAGGAGAGTTCAAAATCACACAGGAGAGTTCCAATAAATCATGTCAATGAGTGTATGCTATGCTGAGGTTTTTCTTGTTCTTCCAGGAGGAGCTATCATTCCTCCAAGAGCTTGGTTATGTTTCACAGCATGGCCCTGAGTGGTGAATGACAAGATACTAAAACCATTCAAAAGAAGGTACTGAAAATTGTGATAAGTCAGACCAGTAATGGACAAAGACCAGTCTTAAGTGGCTAATCATGTATCTTATCATACAGTGTGAAAGCATGCCTGTACCTGCCAGTAGTCACATTTTAATTGGCAGGTAATGACATTGGATCAGAAAAAACCCTCTGCTGAAACCACTTGTCCCTTGTAGCACTTCCTTCAAGCAGTCATGAGGAGAGTGGCAAATTCCTCTGAATGTGGGAGACAGTGCAAGGGTCAGCTGAAGGAATGCTTGATTGTAAATTCTGTAGAAGGTGAAAATGACAAGATTCTGCAAGACAGTAGCATTTTTTGTAGATGTCATTTCGAACCAATGCACGCACACTATTGCTACTGCTGTGTTTTGATCTACTTGCCTACTCATGTAAACACATTCCATAATTGTCAGGGAGCACTGTTTCCATTTTAAATATATATATTTATATATTGTTGACAACTTAATGTAAGTGAAATTCATGATTTCATATATCCTGACACATCTAAGGCCTCAATCTGACTTTATTTTATTTTTAGCATCCCACAATGGTATGTCATGGATTCTCAACACCGTGGGTTTAACATATGAGTAGTGTTTAGCAGCTTTGCTTCATACCTAATCTTAGAAACACTTTACAGAGTTAACATTCCATCAAAAAGAAAATAAAAAGCTGAGGTCTGCACCCATTTGTCCTGCATCTTTCTTAGCTACTATATGATTTCTATTTTGTACCTTTGCTACCTTAGTTTATTCAGGATGAGACTGCACTGGGGTAAAATACTACCTACTTTTAAAGTTTTTATTTTACGCATCAAGATAATTACAATTTTCACCGATCATGATACTCTCAGGTACTCAGGTATCACATTTAGCTAAACGGTCCTTTTTCCTTTCCTTTCCTTTCCTTTCCTTTCCTTTCCTTTCCTTTCCTTTCCTTTCCTTTCCTTTCCTTTCCTTTCCTTTCCTTTCCTTTCCTTTTCCTTTCCTTTCCTTTCCTTTCCTGTTCCTTTCCTTTCCTTCCTTTCCTCCTTCCTTCCCTTCCCTTCCTTCCTTCCCTTCCCTTCCCTTCCCTTCCCTCCCTTCCCTTCCTTCCCTTCCCTTCCCTTCCCTTCCCTTCCCTTCCCTTCCTTCCTTCCCTTCCTTCCTGCCCTTCCCTTCCTTCCCTTCCCTTCCCTCCCTTCCCTTCCCTCCCTTCCCTTCCTTCCCTTCCCTTCCTTCCCTTCCCTTCCCTTCCCTTCCCTTCCCTTCCCTTCCCTTCCCTTCCCTTCCCTTCCCTTCCCTTCCCTTCCCTTCCCTTCCCTTCCCTTCCCTTCCCCTTCCCTTTCCCTTCCCTTCCCTTCCCTGCCCTTTCCCTTCCCTTCCCTTCCCTTCCCTTCCCTTCCCTTCCCTTCCCTTCCCTTCCCTTCCCCTTCCCTTCCCTTCCCTCCATTCCCTTCCCTTCCCTTCCCTTCCCTTCCCTTCCCTTCCCTTCCCTTCCTTCCCTTCCCCATTTTGGTTCATCTGGGTTAGAGCAGGGCTGTTTCCAAACCTAATAACTGTTCCAGTCTGAACTTCAGAGGAAGAAAAAATTATTAACATTATAGTCCAGCCAGCTTACTGGCTGCTCTGAAACATGATTAAGGTGTTTTCTTTTCCATATGTATTTTATGCTTTGCAGGTGGTACAGCAAACCTGCTTCCAGTATCTTCAGCAACTGAACTTACTTAGCATAACATTCCTAGACTACCTGAAATCTGTATTTCACAGATCATACTGGGCACTTGAATATTCTATACTTCAGGTCTCAAATCCCTTTGCAAATGATTCTAATCCACTATTTCCTATAAAATGATCAATCTGGTCACTTCCATATTTTATGTGGTAAAATATGTTTTGTGGGAATACTTTCTTAATTCTTTTCTTAAATTCAACAGAACAGCAAGTTTACCAGAAGGTTTCTTGAAGCATCTGTAAATAATCAAAAGTGGGATTTTTCTGTAGCCTTCATCTGTTAAAGTTACTACTGTTGTGACTGCTTTAATAACAAATCTATACAATTTACAGATGCTTTCATGTGTAACTACATGAAATATATATCCTGTCATTTTAAGTACACCTGTTTTCACTTGCAGGAAATATTCCAATGCAAGGAGCTACAGGAATAATCCACACCCTAACTAAATCAATAAAATCTCTGATAGATTATTCAACAAAAAATATGTTCTAACATAAACATAAATATTTCCTTTTGTAAAGTAAGTAACTTTATTCTGATAGGAAAGAAAAAAAAACCTGACATTTTTACTGTACTATTTATTTTAAAAGGGAAGTAACAGTTTCCCTGCTACTTAGGTCGTTATCAGTATTTCACTTTACAAACCTGTTTGTTGAGAAACCCAAATTCTGCCATAACTGAACACTTGACATTAAGATGCAGAATAAAAGAAGATATTTTATTTTGCCACATTTAATACTCATTTTATTAAGTGGCATGCTTGCATTTTGAAGATTTTACTTTTAAAAAATTCCTAATAAATTTTGAATTTGCTTTAGATTTTTCTGAAAATATAAATCTTTGTAATTTCTATTTCTCTTGTTCCTATCAAAGAAGATGCTTAGCTTCTACAAACAAGAGCCACCAGCTTCCCATTTAAAAATGCTGACAAACCACACAGCTATAAAGGAGAAAAATAGAGGGGAAATTATTTTATTTCGAGTCTATATGAAGCATAATTTCAATATAATTTGCCAATGCCTTAAGTATATTCCCTTTTTCCATCTGGGTAATGGTGTGGTGTGTTGACCTTGGCTGGTCACCAGGTACCCACCAAGCAGCTCAATCTCTCACCCACTTCAGTAAGGCAGAGGAGAAAGTACGATGAAAATCTCATGAGTTGAGGTAAAGACAGGAAGAGACCACTTATTAATTGCCATCATGGGAAAAACAGGCTCATCTTGGATAAATTATTTTAATTTATTGACAATCAGTAGCATATGCAGATAGTGAGAAATAAGAACAGATCTAAAAACACCTTCTCCCCCAATGCCCATCGTCCTGAGCTCAACTGCACTTCCAGCTGTTCTACCTCCTCTCTCCAAGTGGCACAGGGAAATGGAGAATGAGGGTTACAGTCAGTTCATGTTTTTTTGTCTGCTGCTTCTTCCTCCTCCTACTATTTTTCTGCTGCAGCGCATGATCCCTCCCATGGGAGACAGACTTTCTCCAATGTGGGTCCTTCCCACAGGTCTGCAGTCCCTCAGGAACTGGCTGCTCCAGTCTGGGACCCCCATGAGACCACAAGTCCTGGCAGCAAACCTGCCCTAGGGTGGGCTCCTCTCAAGTCCTGCCAGGAGCTGGCTCCATGGGCTTCCCATGGGGTCACAGGCTCCTTCAGGCATCTTCCTATTCTGGCATGGGCTCCTCTGTGGGCTGCAGGTGGATCTCTGCTCCACCCTGCACCTCCACAGGCTGCAGGGACACAGGTGCCTCACCATGGTCTGCTCCAGGGGCTGCAGGGGAATCCCAGCTCCAGCACCTCCTCACAGCTTCACCCACCTTGGGGTCTTCAGGGCTGCTTGTTTTCTATTTTCTCACTTCTCTCTCCTGGCTGGCTGCTCTGTGGCAGTTTTATCTTTTCTGAAAGATGACATTCCAGAGCTGCTACCAATGGGGCTGACAGGCCCAGCTTTGGCCAGAGGTGGGTCCATCCTGCAGCTGGTAGAAACTGGTTCTGTCCAACATTGAGTGATTTTTTAATGCCTTCTAACAGAAATCACCCCTGAAGTGCCCCCACTACCAAAATCTTGCTGTGGAAACCAAATACATAGAGTCAGGATGAGTTTTTGGCAGAAGGTGTTTCTCTTGTTTCCTCTGTGAATCATAACCAGAGTTTCCTTCTGTTCTTACCCAAGCTTTTCTCATGCTTGTACTCCTGCTGAGGTATCTCAAAGAAGGAAGAACAGCTATAAAGGTAAAAGATTGTTTAGAAGTTCCCCACTTAAGTAACAAATTAGAGAAGAAATGACAGGAGTGAGGTGTTTGGTGTTGGTTTGTTGGTTTGGGTGTTTTTTGTTTGTTTTGTTTTGTTGGGGTTTTGGGGGCAGGGGTGGGTTGGTTTTTTGTGGAGAAGGATTATTTTTCTGTATTGTTGCCTTTGTAAACATTCATCCTGTGGTAGATCTGCACTGAGTATATCATGCTATGAGCCTGCTACCTCCTGCTGACAGCAATTGCAGGATGTGTCCTGATGTGGACAAAACACCAGAAGTTCTATGAGTTCTCCAGGTTAAAGATCACAGTTCAAGTTCTGGATGAATATTCAGTACAGAGGGTTCTTTTTTTGTTGAGTGAATCGACAAAGGCAAGAATTAAAAAATAAAGAAATAGTGAAATAATAAAGCCACAGAGAGAGTTGTAACAAGAGGCTGGAAATGGAAACCAGATGTCAAAGGGGAGCATTGCCAAGAGTAAATAAATAAATAAATAAAATTATATATACAATTATACTTTAAGGCAAACCATTACGTTTACCACATTTTTAAAATTGTGTCCTATTCAGTTCTTCCTCAGAATCTGACTGCAATGGATTCTTTGCACATGTAATTAGAGAAAGTCTTTTTAAGATGTAATAAGAATTAAGCATCCAAAAAAAAAAAAAAAAAAAAAAAAGGAGGAAAAAAGTAATAGCACTAAGAAAGCCATTAGAATAACTGAAATTAAAAGTATACAATACTTAATGCTACAAACCCACATCTTTTTTGTCAAAATGAAAAACAAATTTGGCTTTTATTGTAACAGCAAATTGAATTAAAGCATGTTTCTGTGTTCTGGAAAACTTTTAAGGCAAAAGCCATGTTTGCTGAATTTTATTTGTTTCATGTACCTGTTCTAACAGCTGTAGTAAGTGAAAAGTTATAGTTTCACTAGCTTTCATACATTTCTAGTAGAACTTACTGTAAATCAGTGTTTATTTTCAGAAGCAACAATTCTGATAGATTTTGCACAAATCCTAGGTTGAAAGACATAAAGTGACTATATGATGTTTTTAAAGTCAGGCCAGCCTTCACTCTTGTAAAACAAATGACAACAGCAGCAGCAACAAAGAGAAGATGGAGAAGGAGAAAGAAGGAGAAGGAGAAAAAATGAGCAGCCTAGAACAGCGTAGGCATGTTGAATAGCAAATTCTGTGCCTTAAGTGTAAAAGAAAGGTCCCAGAGAAACAGCTGTGGCTATATTTATAGCTTGTTCAGTGAGCAGACCTGAGCAGATTTCCAGGCTCATGACACTGGTAGTCATTCCTTTCTACATTCACTTTTTATCCTCAAAGGGAAAGGCAAGGCAGCTGACAAGGTACCCAGTACAAACAGTAAGGAAACAGATGGAGCTCAAGGCTGACTTTGTTCCTTCATCTGTAATTTTAGCTTCACCCTCCCTACTGAGATGTGATTCTTCTGCCTGAGTAGGTCTGGGTATGTCCCTCGAGTCACAGGGGAACTGATTGGCTGAAGAGCAGGGCTCTGGGACCTGGCTTTTCATTGCAGGATGCAGGCAAGTCAGTCAGGATGGGTACCACAGATTTTTTAGTGCCACAATGTCTGAAGAATTGTCCTGCAGCCTTCTTGGGCATGTGGAGCCAAGGTCACTGAAAAGATACTTAGGAATTTTAAATCAATTTTTTAACAGTGATGTTCTGTACTTACCTTACTAATGCAAACACTATGCAGTGCTTCTAATGCAACCTGTTGGACCTCTGTTAGACTCTGTGGGTTTTTTGGGTGATTTAATGAGTGGAAAAACTCCACTATTTCTTGAGGAAAAAACCCTATTTCATTAGAAGGAAAGTACGTTTATAAATTCTGTTTTAAGGAATAATTTTTGAATAAACCTTAAATTAAATTTCTAAAAAGACAAAAGTTATAAGAAATAGCTATTTCTGGTATCTTGAGTCATCTCAGCAAGCAGTTTTTGAATTAGGATTTTGGAATTTTGGAAATCAGGATTTTGGAATTAGCCTACACTTAGGCTACCAAAAATATTGTTGTGAATAAGCATATTCTTTATCAAATTGCACTAATTGTATGTGTTTTGAAAGCATTGTGCTGATGGTTTTTCCAAACTTAAAATTTGCAATGGAGTAATTGAAAATATTTTGGTGTTCAGCTTTCAAAGTCTAGTTTTAGTTGTCAATACTATACTTATTGATACAGAGGTGTAATTAAGGATTAAAGAAATCTGAAGTTTGAATGAGTGAAGCTATGTTACAAATTAAGTATATTAATAAAATTAAGTACTTTGAAATTAGAACAGATAGCCTAACTTTTAGGATTTATTTTAAAGAAAGAAAATGCAACCTTTCTTTCAAAGTCTGGATAATTATATATGTACATATATATATATATATATATATATATATATATACATAATGAATGCATAAGACACTGCTACAAAAAAATCAATTTAAGTGAAAATAACAGCAGAAATTTACATTTTTGCAAAAGATTTTGCCTTAGCAAACTTTTGACCAAGAAATAATTTTGATAACTGTGAAAGAACATGAGAATTATAATCTCTTGGAAAACAGAAAATGTTTTCACTAACACTTCCAGACAGTGAGTACTCAGAATAAATATGATGGTAGAATATTTCCTGCCCTACTTGATCTGTTCCAAAACTTGTATCTACTGTTTGTAGTTGATCAATTGTTACTCCATAACAAAGGCAAGAAAGCCCTTGCCTGGTAACCAGTGACTGACAAAACCTGCACACCTTTCAATAACTAAATATTCTTCAAAATCTTAAATGTTACACTAAGTAAACAGATGAAGCTGTGTAAGTGACTTTCAGAGAGGAAAAAATAACTCAAGAAATTCATATATCTCAGATGTGCAGTCTTTTGAGAATGGACATATATTTTGTGAAAGATTCCACTGAAAATCATAGTATTTCTTATAAAATAAACCTCTAAATCAATTTTCAAATATTTTACACTCAATGTATCAAATTCCTTCTCAGTTTTTTTTATTTTATTCTGAGAAGAGTCAGCTGAAATTCACAGCCAAGGTACATAAGTACTTCTTTTACATACTTTGAATTATAGAGTGTTCTTTAGGAAATGCTTGCCAACATTAAAGTTTCCAAGAGCACCCATAAATTTCTCAGCTATAAAGCAAGGAACTTTTCTTCATGATGAGTACAACTTACTATTTTAATATTATCACTTCATATCTGAGCTAATTAAATTCCATCATATAATACTTAAGTTATAGCTATATAACCCCTCATGTAAAGTGCTAACATAAAATCTATCATATGAGGTTGATGTTAACTATTATTGTTGGCTGGTAACTTAAACAGAATGTATTTCAAAGAATAATGCTTCAACAGAATAGAAACCTTTTCAGTGTTGATTCTCATGACTCTTGCAACACAACGGTATCTTACTCCTGAGAAATAATAGAATAAGTCTCCAACAGACCTAATCAGAGACATTAGAAGAAAAGAATAAGAAAAACAGGTAGAATAAGCAAGATTGCAAGGATTTGCTACCTGTTATAAGTGAAGAAAAAAAGATCTTTCAATAATGTTTTGATTTTGTTTTGGGTTTTTTTTTTTCCATGAATTACTGTGAAAGATTTTGTCTTCATTCAAAAAATAAATTACAAAAAAAAAATGGCAAAACAACAGAAGCTATTGACTTTCTATTAGTTACATTTGCAGCTCCTGTGCAACAAAGGTGGTAAGATTCAGAATTAACAGCTTTCTGTTTAAATGGTAGCTGATTTAAACTAGAGGGTGATTGAGAGGCATTATAGATATCAGCATTGCTTATATCTTTCAGTGGGAACTGTAAATCTGCAGATTTTCCTGCTGGCCTGGCTATTCTAAAACTGGTGACACCTTCAGGATACAACTGAACTCAGGTCTTCTTGCTGTTTCACCAGAAACCTTGATACTTGAAAGTCTTGGATTAATCCATTGTTCTAAGGCTGACGAAGCAGAACCTCCACCAGAAACCAGCCTGTCCTGGAAGCACTAATCTGAAAGTGTTTAGATTTCTCAGTAATTTTCCATAATACTTAGCCTCATAAAAGAGGAAAGCTTGCTTCTGACTAACCCTGATTTCTGCAGCTAAACAGCAACTTGCAAGCAAATTAAAGGCAAGTAATGTACCACAGCAGTGAGTCTTGCATTGAGCTTCACAAAATCCATTTGAAAAAATCTTTGCTTGGAATGAAGATGAAATTCAAAAGTAAGATACAAGGATTATTTTTAACTTGTCCCACTATATTTTATGTATGCAAAAGAATATTTTGCTGTTATGAGGTGAAATATGTGTATATTTCTAACATTAATAATTTGTTTTCTTGCTTCTGCACTGATATTCAAGATCACAATATATCGTTTAAATATTTTTTATTTCATTTACATGTTTAAACAAATAGTGCCTGAAATAGAAATACAAAACTAACATATACTATTTCTCTGAGTAGTCAATAATAATGTTTAAGCTTTTAAATGCCCTGTGGACTATTATCAGTATGCAAGAAAGCATGAAAGCATTATTTTCTAGCACAACCATTTAAGGCTATGTAGATTTGAGGAAAATGTGTTTTTCTGTAAATACAGATGAAACAAAGTAAATAATCTGAAAATCATTTCAGTGCAACATTAACTACAAGCAAAACTACTTCAAATATGGAAATAACAATTGAAAATTCTGTTTCAAGTAGTAGGAACATTGTTTGGAACTGCATACCTCTATATAAAACTTATGATTCACTTCTTTATCATATTGCTTTCACACACACATGCACACACACGCCTACTTCTAGTTTCTTAAGGTTTTCTAGGACAGAGTTGACAAAATGGACAGTTGTGTAGTAACACCATAAATTCTTTTCCAGCCTCTTACAAATCACAGGTTAGGAATGTCCTCTTTTGACCCTGAGATTGGCTCAGCTGGCCAGAGCATGGTGCTTATAATACCAAGGTTGCATGTTCATTCCCTGTATGGGTCATTTACCTAAGACCTGCACTTGATGGGTCCCTTCCAACTCAGAATATCCTCTGAATCTGTGAAAATACTGTATTCTTTTATACAAGAGGTCTCAGCTGATTATTTGTAGCAACTTTCCGGTTATTTTTAATTTCATATGCATCTTAACCATGAAGTTTTCTCTAGCAGTAACTTCCACAACTAGAAGGACATATTTTACTCATTTTGAAACTCCCTTGTTGTTATTAAATTTATTTTTTCCTTGCTTTTGAATGGACGTGCCATCTTACCTTCAACATACATCAATGACAGCAAAGAATCCCATTATTTATTCCCTCAGTTGTGTCATTTCCTATTCCTAATTTAAAGCTTTTTCACTTATCCTTTTCTGCAATGATGATCATAGGCAAATGAAACTATGAAACCAGGATAAAGATCCTGGCACGATTGCTCACTCATACTTCAGTCTGAAAGAAGTACAGTCAGTCTCTACAGCTGTACTAGGGATTTTAATGCCAGACAAAGACAAATTTGCACAAAAAATGATTGTGAACTTTGAACACGAATAGCTGGAAATAAATAAAAAGTTTTCATACCACAACAGCTCTTTGAAATTATCTTCCAACAAGTGCACACACAAATAACTAACACCTTTAAAAAAAAATCAACATGATTGTGAAAGGTAAAAGGTGACGTAGTGCCTAAAGTAGAGGAGGAGTAAAAGTATTCTAGCTCTACATCAGTCTTGTTTAAAGTTGAGAACTATTTTGTTACATTAATTTGATATAATCAGCCACATTATTATTATTGTTATTATTAATGCTGCTACAAGTAATCCACTGTTAGTCTGCTTTTTTATCACTAAAAATTCATGATCCCAGAGGCTACTAGAAGATAAAGACACATTTGTAGAGATGTTCAAATTAAAATTGCCTATAAATTAATTGCTTTGCAAGTAAATAAAAGATTTCACCTTTCAGGTATGTTAATTTGACATTTCTTATGAGCATTAAACTCAACTAAAAAGAAAAAAGAACCCAGTAAATAAAACAAAATGATAAAAGGTGTTCTTGAGTTTTATGTAAGACATAAAATGTATCAAAAAAATACTTAATGCCTATATTTTGGTTTCTCCAATATCCTCAGATTTAGTCCAAACATACTCTTTAATGGTTTTTGTGGGAGGAAAATCAGCTCTGGTTTATAGCCTCTGCTGCCAACTTTGAGCCTGAAGGAAATTTTTACAGCTGAGTTATAAACTCCTAAATATCAGCATTTATAATGGCAAGGTTGACAGACCTTTAATTTCAACACTAGCCAGAGACAGTATAATAATTTGAAAAAGATAATAATTTCACTGAGGTTAAAATCAAGTTTAAAAAATGTGCCTGGATCTTGCTAGCCCACAAGTGCACATATATATCCCTAATTGCAACCTCACCTAATTTAGGCCTGCCTAAAAAAATATAATACTTTGCTTTTTAACTATATCATTATATCCAAATATTTCCATGTCCTGATATTTTCTGGCCAGACTATAGTCAAAATCCTGAATGTGTTTTTTATGTAATCTTGACTGCTTGGTTTTGGATCTCCTGCTATTTATTCTTCTGCTTCCTTTCTGTATAAATAAAGCATATGGTAATTTATTGAGTAATTAAGAGTTATAAAACATGTAAGTCACACACGCATTTAGTCATAAAAACACCCTCTTCTTTACTACATCATGTGGCATAATCTTATTGATGTTACTGCCATTTTTCCTTCTACAGCTCCCACACAGTTTTCTAGTTTCCCTCTCATTTCATCACCTCCAGGGTAGTGATCCTGAAAGCATCTAAGGTGAGGCAATGCCCTGCCTGGATTTTGGAGAGCTATGATGCTGTTCTGAATGCTGGCAGAAACATCAAACATAGATCTTACTAATAACCTCTAGTCCCCTCAGACAGAGACACATTCCCCCATTAAAGATTCAAAGAAGATTTCCTAGTTGTCCCTAACCATATGAAACATTCTTCTCTGCCAACAAAATAAAATCTGACACCTCCTTGAGTGTCTCTGTGCACTTTTCCAGGGAATAGATGATTTTTTTTGAGGGATCCAAGTTAACTCATTAGTAATGACATCTCTGATTATGGACTGCCTTGATGTTATCTGTCTCAGCTATCAAAATGTAAAATACAGAAAAAATATTTCAATTATAAATAACCCAAACATACAAAGAAACTACATATATTTATAGAAGGCATATGTGGGTTAACGAAAAAATGCTTCTCCCAGACTAGACAAAGATCTTATCTAAAAGATACAGTCCTCTGTGTGTATTCAGTTGCCTTGTACACAGATTTCTGGACTTCGTAGGTCGAGAGCACTTCCTCTAGCATGCCTAAGAGATGGACAGGTAATCCAAGGAATCTGAACAATGGAAACTCTTGTTGTTACTATTAACATTTTTTTCCCCTTTTTCCCTTTTTTTTTCGGTTTTGATTTTTCTTGCCTAGTTTAGGAATAATTTCTTCTTGTTGTTTTGGGTGGTTTGTGGGGTTATTTTTTTTGTGGGGTTATTTAGAAAGAGTGATTTGCTTATGATGCCAGTCTATTGATTAATTATGAGATAGATTAATTACTATTCAGTACAAAACTACTCAGTTAATTAATTTTGTATTTTGTAAACTGAAAAAGGTAAGTACAGTCTGTTTGTTCAATTGCTCTTTGTACTCTTAATTTGAAGTAAAGACCTTCACCATCTTTGCTGAGCTTCCAGATGCACAGAAATTAACATGCAACTGTCTCCAAAATTATTCCTGGCCTAGTACCATTCCCAGTCTGTACACTGATGCTGTCTGAAAAATTATTAGCTGGCCTAGGACAAAATGGCCAACCAGCATGATGGACAATTTTAATTCTTGTTTCTTCTTAAATTATGTTATAGACATAGTTTAAGAAAAGTGTTGTAGTGTTTTTTCTGTGTAAGGTGAGTTCAGACACTTAGGAAAACAGATCTTTCATGTTATATTTTCTTACTATCTTGTAACAAAAGAAGTTTCTGGCATTTCAAGAAAATATATCTGTCACATTTATTTGGTAGATTAAATACATAAGAGCTTCTGATTTACTGTTGTTATATTTTAAATTGAGTGCTGCTTTCATGTAAGAGGCAGTAAGCAAAAGAGACTTCAAACCAGCTAGAAAATAGGGTAGAGTGAGAACTTCTCTTCCTCTTTCTAATTCTTGGATTGCAGACTCAGGGCTGAGCTGTGTAGAAACAACTAATCATAAAGAGTGTACTGGGAATATTTTCAGAAGACTTCCTGGCTGTGACCTGCCTTCTATTCAAACTAGATTGAAATCTGCTGGGCACCACCTGTGCTATCACTGACATGAGCACTCAAAGAGCTTTGAGACTCTTGTACATCAGGGAACAGCTGCTGTGAGGGACTTCAAGTCTCACTACCCAAGTAGAAATATGGGAGTACTCATCACTTTTCTGCAGCCCAAATATATATATGAGAAGACTCATTCTAAAAACACCAAACATTTGTTTTATTTGTTTTCCCCTTATTTGGAAAAAAGACGAGAATGACAATTAAGTTCCATTCTGTGGTAAAATAAAATATATTGCAACTAGAAGTGTAAACAGAGGAGTGTATTTCTTTAAATTTCTGTGGAATACGCTTAACTTTTTTGGACCATGTTTAAAAACAAGTAAACAATGAGAAAGAATTCACTATTGATCTGTATCACTAGAGATCCATCTCTAAACATCACTGTTAAACTTTGACTTACATGAAGGTTTCAAAGTTAGAAATTTCTACAGAAGTCACTATTGAATTATTTGGGCTGTTAGCTACAAGTGAATGGTCACCTGTATTCACATGAATGCTGCTAGAAATTTAGTAAGTGGTGATAGCAGAACATCTCCAGTGCCAAAAAAGGAAAGAGTTTTCTTTGCCAAAATAAATCAGAAAGGGTCATGTATTCCACTTGTGTAAGTTGTTGTAATTCAGTTAAAGTCAACGGATCTTCAGCATATTTTATAAGTATGGGATTTCATCCAGTTTGTTTCTTCATTTCCTTGAAAAAAGCAACTCTTCAAAGTCAGGAAAGGAATTTGCAAATAATTGATTTAAAAAAACCTCAATAAAAGCCATGAAAATCAACTTAGTATTTCCTTTTGTACAAGGCGCTTTTACAGCATGTTTGATAGCTAATTGAACATAAAATTTATGTATTAGATTTGCTTTGAAACAGGCATATATCTTCCCTACTGAATTGTAACCAAAGGAGTAAAGTGCATATTACAATCAAATCTATGATTACTGTTTTCTAATAACTAAAGCACATTTTTTATATCATGATTTAGAGATCTAGGAGGTATTTTGTTGGTTTTGTTCTAAATAACAGACATGCTCCTTTTCCCTTCTTTTTTAAAATTTGTGTAATTTCATATCTGAAAACAATTAGTCAATGAAATATTTTCTGTGAAAGTTAAGTAAATACTAAGTTCAAAGGAATGCCTTAAACATAGGCATTCAACATCAGATCTTATTTAATCTCAGTGTGGTGTCAAGATCCCTGTTACACTTAGATATAATTATTTATATATATGTTACTTGTTTATTTACATTTGTAGCTGATAAAAAATTTGATTCATCATTGAACGCTAAATGACAGACAAACACAGACATTACTGGGGTCAATATATGATTAATTGAGAATAAATCTAAAAGAAAACAGATTCTTTCATCTGTGTCTGGGACAATATTGCATGGGTTCATATTTGGACTCTGTCTATTAGAAGAAATTATTAGTCCTCGAGATTTGAGAAGCCAAATATTTGCACTTTTCTCACACCTCTACCTTGTATACTACATTTTATTTCACATAATTAGTATAATATTTGCACCATGGTTAATTTAGTGCCATATCTTTGTAAAAAATTCAGTTTTAAGTTGATTTTATCAAGATTATGATAAAGCAGTATAAAAAGAGGAAAAAAATATTAACTTGTCTAATATGTATTGGAAATTTATGCAGCCACAAGCTGTCTGCAATAAATGTTAATTGATTAGAATTTATACTTTTGGTGCTCTTCCCAGAGAATCCAAGCTATTAATCTGACTTGAACACAGCCAGAATACTGTAACAATTTTTAGTCACTAAAAGCCTTAAGGGGAATTCAAATCTGTTGGAATAAATGTAATAGCTTTATCCACCTTGAAGCAGTGAGTAAGGCAGAGAGGGAAAGGAAACAAAACAAAAGAAAACATGAAAAAAAAATTGTTTCTACATAATAAATTTTAATAAAAGCCTGATTAGAATGTATATTGTGTACTGTGCTGCTAATGTAGAGCAGGATGCAACATTTCAGTATAGGAGTGTATCAGGCAAATGTCTATCAATGATAATTATTGAACATTTTACTGTAAGTAGTACTCATACATAGTATTGCAGATTATTTTAAACCCTACTGAGCCAATATCAAGTATCCAAATGTTCTGCTTGTTTTGTAGTCCTTGGTATCTCTAGTAGGCTGGGGATAGCTGAAATAACAGTCTGGCTAGTTCTGATCTCACACATTTTCTTTTTCATATACAGCTGAAAGAAGATAATTTGTGATCATGGAATCACCTCATAGTCATGTAAATATATATATATATCTCAGAGTTCTTCCTTCTCAGTGATAATTGTCTATCTTTCCTCTTAAACAGCTTTAATCTGTATATACTACAATACCTTTGTCTAAACTAGCTTTTTATGTCTCAAAGTTTAAAAATACAAACAAATATTAACACTAATACTTATATATCAGTAATCAGAATTTATCAAAAAGCTTGGGTTGGGTTTTTGTAGTTTGATTGTTTGTTGATTGCCTTATTTTTTAATTAATATTTTTATAAAGGTTTCCACTCTGAAACAACATGATCAGTTGCATGTGAACATGATCAATCTACTGCACAGTGAAACTAAATGTTAACTTTACCTTTTTTCATTTTGTATATATGGATTTATTGAAAGCAATTGTGATTTTACTACTCACACAGGTTTTTTTTCAAATGTAAACAGAAAGTACCTCACTGCACATTTAGCGGCCTGGTCTCTTCGCCTATGCTCACAGATTTTCAAATGGTAATTTCAGACCTGCATTTGATACCAACACTCCTCAAAAATCTACTTTCATTATCTGTACAAAGAAGGAGGATTTCTTTCCCAAAAAAACTGTGATATTGATACAGAAGAAAGAGCTTGGGTCTAAGAAAGTACGCCTGGATGAGGTTCCATTTCCCATAGGAAATGGTGATGTGCGGCAGCAAGTCCCCGAGTGCTTGCTCTGAGGTGTTGAGAGGCACTGGCTCCAGCCACAGAAGTCAGGAAACTAAATACTTCCTGTCAAGCATGAGGTGAGCAAGACATTCCCAGAGGGGAAAATGAAGAGAGAAAAAGAAGCTTGTTGATTTTGTTGACAGGAAGCAGCTGAAAAACTAGTCTTCTATTCCTCAGTCTGAGCACTTTAGTTGGGAAGTAGTGGGAGGTCAATTCCTTTCTTATCCTGAAAATTATTTTCTCATTCATCTCTGTTACGTCATGAAAGAATGAGTTAATTTGCTCTGTATGTGCTCCTTGGGGTGTCATGGTCAGGGTGAAAGGCAAATTAGGGGGCTGTTGGTGTTGTTCTACTCAGGAGAGAGAAATGAGAGAATAATTTGAAGGGACAGAGACAGAAATTACATGCAAGCATGAACTTAACAAACCAAGATAATGAGAGCCTTTTCTTTAGAAAGACAGCAGTTTGCACTCCCTACAATTCAAGGTTTGACCCATCACAACTATTCCCAGGATAGCAGAGGTGGCCAACAGCAGCATACATAGGAAGAAACTGCCTGAGCTCTCCTCAAAGTTTTGGGGGACCCAGGAAAGGCATCCAGGTCTTCTGCAGTCTACTGTAAGAGTGTAATGAGTCATTTCCTATTAGAAAGTCTAAATGAAGTTATTGAGATTTCATCTCAATATAGCCTTCAAGAAATATATTGTTCTTATTAAACAGACAAATTGAAAGGCTAGGCGCTGATAGAGAAATTTTGAAAATCAACGGTAGAATGAAAATAAAAACAAATCAAACATATGGACATATAAGCATTTAACTGAGTAGACAAACTTCAATTTTTTATAATGCAGGAATTCTTTTACCTGTTTAACTTGCCCAATAAATTCTAGGTGTTATTTCATATTCCACAGACTTGTTGTTTCTTATGTTTCTTATGGATAGACTATCTCTGCGACTAGCATGTGTTGTCCTATTATTAGAAATCACATATACCTATATTCTTCTCAAGAAAATGCTAAATTGTGGCAGTTTTTATCAATTTTCTTGTGATTCCAATCTATTGATTCATTATAAAGGCCCATGTTGAGCACAGTTGCACATATTCATGACAATTATAATGGTTTAAAAGAAACCGGAAAAACACGTCACAGTGAGGTTGCCCACAGAATCATTAAACATGAATCATCCTTGGGTGCCTACTCAAATTTAATTAGTGGAATGTAATTAGCATCTAATTATAATATCCCATATGAAAAATCTTGGCTGCCTTTTGCCATGTTCTAGCCAAAATGTGACAGGAAACACTGAAAGTCGTAAGACGCTCTTCTTTTGGCCAAAGAAAGAATTCAAAAATATGCTTACTTATTTCCTTGGATTTAACACTTACTGTTTTCATGTTATTATCAGAGGAATCATTGGGTGGTAGCAAGAATCCAAAGTGGTTAAATAAATAACTACCAGAATAATGTAGTAAGTACAACCCTAGCAACAAGAGTAACAAAGTCAGGACCACCCCGTCTCTGTAGAGTGAAACCACAGTGGTGTATGGCTGCTTGGCTACTGGAAGCCTTTATGTGACAAAAATAGCTTAATGACCTGTGTAAATTATAATAACAATAAAATCAGCACAGTGAGTGCCAAAGTATTTAAAATATTAATATTATTTTTCAATGGATTTGGGAAATTTTATCTAATAATCTTACAGTGCTGTTGATTTCTCCCCTTGCTCCAATAACATGAAGGAATAAGAAATCACTTTGAAGGTAGATTAAAAAAAAACAGGAAAGGTGATAAAATAAACACAGACATGGTGGATAACACAGAAAAAGAAATTACATTTAAAAAATTACTTGTTTTATTGTTTCCATTAAACTGAAATATTAAAAAGCATAGTTTAATGAATGCTCCCTGCATAATATATAGGTGAACAAAGAACATCCTACTAAAATGAATCGTCTTCTAAGATAATGAAGAATTGTTTATCAGGTTTGGGTGACAAGGTTTTGGGAACGAGAGAGATACAGGGGTGCTTCTACTAGAAGTTGCTAGAAACTTCCTTCATGTGCAGCAGAGAAATGCCACAGCTTCCAGCTGGATCTGCCACAGGCCAAGGCTAAGCCCAGCAGCAATGGTCAAAGTGCCTCTAGAGCATCAGATTCAAAAAGGGAAAAAACTTCCTGTGCAGAAGCAAGTATGGTCAGAGGAGAGGTAAGTGAGAGTGTATGAGAGAAGCAGTGTTGCTGACACCAAGGTCAGTGTAGAAGGACAGGAATGAGGTGCTCCCCGTACTGGAGCTGAGATTCCCCTGCAGCCCATGGTGCAGCCCATGGTGAGGCAGGATGTGCCCTTGGAGATCCCAGGAGAACCAGTAGCCTCTTGCAGCCCCTGAAGCACCCCACGCTGGTGCAGGTGCATGCCTAAAGGAGGCTGTGGCCCTGGGGGAAGCCCATGCTGGGGCAAGGTCTTTGAAGGACCAGTGGAGAGAGAAGCCTACTCCCAAGGAGGTTTGCTGGCAGGACTTGTGGTCATGTGGGGAACCCACACGGGAGCAGTCCAAAGGACTGCCTCCCATGGAAGGGACCCACGCTGGACAGCTCATGAAGAACTACAACCCAGGGGAAGCACTCACATTGGAGAAGTCCATAGAGAACATCATTCATGTTTTATACTTTACATAGTTATAAATTTTAAATGGTGCAATTTGGGAAGATGATAGTTTTTTTCTAATTTTATAAACCAGCATAAATCAGAAGTTTATACACCAAAAACTTAGGTTACCTGTTTCTGAATGAAACTTCTTCTGTTAAAGGAGATTTAACAGAATTAGGACCAAATTTCATGTAGTCTTTAATTGATCACAATAATAATATTTAAAAAAATATTTGTATTTGTTTATAACTTATAGAATTTTACTAGTAATTTTGTGATGCAACATAAAGAAGTATATTTTGTGTATTTTATATTTTCCAATGAAAAGAAAGGGCACTTGTTATGAAAAAGAGAGCCACACTGACTTCTTTGTTATATTTTAAATTGATCACATTTAACTACATTTAATTTGCATAGCTAAAACACTTTTGCTTATTATAAAAATGAATAACAAAAGACTGCAACATATTTCAATTATATTGCGTACATGTAATTAAATCAACCTTTAGCTGAGTATTTAAATTCAGATTAAAGCTATTTATTTTCAGAAGGAATAGTTGTCTGTGTGTCTGTTAGTAAGCTTTGCAAGCCGTGAAAATTGTTGAAAACAATGTTTGCTTGCCTTCCAAATTGTTTCTTAGATTGCTCCTTTTAAAATTTTTTTTAGCTGATATCTTCCTAAATTAACACGAGGGCATAAAATAAATAGCTCTGTGTACATCTTTAAGATTATTACTCATGACCAACTGTTCTATATTGTGAAAGTTCACTCAAAAGTCGACATAAGGAACAGGACAAAAGGTATCACAAAAAGCATGATGCTGTTACAGCTGTAGTGTGGGTACTATTAATGATATATAACTATTTTTTAATGTAACCATATGGTTGTAAAGGTCTAATTTGAGAAAACTCTCACATTGTATATGGAAAATGAAGAAAATTACTTTCCTCCATTCATGATATTCCTGTTGATTATAAAATATTTGTTTTACTTTGTTTACTGATACTTATATTCAAATATAGCAACTGTCATGGCCTTTGAGGCCTATAAATCTATGCAAACCAGAACACTGGAAGCAGAATTTAATGCAATTATATGATTTAATGGAACTCTAGTTCCAATTGTCAGTGTTTTACTGACAATTTTGCTGACAATCCACTGAGGAAAGTAACTCTTCCCTTAGTTTTCTGTCCAGCGCTTCCATTTCAAATCTGAATTTAACAGTCTTGAAAGTCTTTTTGGACATGCCTTAACATCTTGATGAAAATTGTGATGCAATTTCTTCAGGTATGGCCAAATTAAGTCTAGATGATTCCTCTCCAAAAGGGCAAACAGGGTCAAGCCTGGTGTCTACATACACTATAGAGGAGAAAGTTGCTGTGGTCTGAGCCCTAAAGAACTTTTGCAGCCATCCAGCTTCTGTCAGTGTCCTTTGCTGATGCCCAGGTATTTCTGTGTCTGCAGTGAAGGACAATGCTAGGAAATCATATGGTACTTTTCATGTAGGCAGCTGAAAGACTCACAGAGAGCACAAATTAAGAGTCTGTGTCTGAACAGGAAGCCTGTTTAGTCCATGACTGAATAGGGAACCTAGCAGCTTAGAGGCAATCCATCATGGGCCTGGTTGCTTTCTATCATGAAGATTTTGATTAGTGCTTTTTGAAATAAAGGCATTTTCTAAGAGAGTGTAGCATTCTCTATGACTACTCTTCTGCATATGTACGTTTCAACAGCTGAAAAAAATAAAAGCTGTCTTTCTTTGATTTAGTAGAGGATGTGCTAGTGTAGTTTGTTTCTTGCAAATCTGAATTAATCTTGTAGATTTTTTTCCAGTTTTTCCTCAGGCTTTGGTGCAAATGATAAATAAATAGCAGCTTTCCAATTACACAGATTAGGTATGCTCTGATATAATAGCATTAGCCTGGAAAAATAATGTGATTAGCATTACATAATGTCAGTATATTTAAGTAGTAAGGCTCCAATCTCCTGTGATTTTTCATTATTAATGTTTTGCTAGAAATAATTGTGTCTGCATGAAAATCATTCTCCCTTCAGAAAACGTTACTCTGCATTGTCCAAAATGGACAGCTAACAAATAAAACTTCACATCACCATGAACCAGCCATAACCAGAGTTATTGTGAGCTATTTGCTAATGCCACAGGGCCTGAAGGAGAATTAAGAGGCTCTGACATGATTCTTCTTTGAGGACTTAAATACCAATTTTTCTCACAGAATGCCATTGGACCTTGTCAGAGACAGTCATTCAATTCCTTGACCTCTTTGGAGAGTTAAGTCTGAAGATAAATTTCAACAATGCCACCACCTCTATCTTCTTGCCAGCATGGAAAATCACCTCAGCTCTGAAATCCAGACAAAGGTAAAAAAAAAAAAAAAAAAAAAGAAAAAAAGAAAGTACTGTACTTTGTCTTTGGGCAATTCAGATGTAATTCCCTTTGGCTACAATATCAACCAAGCTGCATTTTCTCAGGGTGATACTATAGATCTGATCTGCAGATTCCTGAGACCTGTCAAATTCTGAAGACAATTACACAGGTCTACTGTGCTCTGTATTCAGTTACAGCTATGTCTTGAGTCTTGTGATTCTCTGTACACTCAAATTTGTGTACACTGAAATCTGCACAGCAGTCACCTTGACAAAAGACTTTGAGGAAATCCAGGGAATAAGAATTATCTGCTAAGCCTGCTCTTGGTCTGTGATTCCCCGTCTTGAGGTAACCTTTTGAGATGCATCATGATCTAGTTCTGTCTTAAAAATCATGCCTCAGAATAGACAGAGTGAACACAGGCTCCTTCCTCATCCTGAAGAGCTGAAAGTATTTAGTCTACACTCACTCATTCTTAACCGCATTCTTGCATTTGAACTTTTGAAAGAATGAGAAGGCAGCAATGACAACATGGCATTTTACTCTCTTTGAAAACACTGTTCTGGAATAAATATCTTAAATTTTATTTTCATATGTTGAGCATGAGTCTCCAAAGTATTCAGGTTTTTGCCTGAATTGTTAGGCATACTGAAAGTCTAAAAGAGAGAAGTTACATGAAAATCAACAGTAATAACAGATTCATATTAAAAAGATGTACATACAAAAGAAAACTAACCTACAGAGAAGAATAATATAAGTAATTCAAAAGATTAAAAGAGTGAATAAAACCAGAATTAGTGCTGACTGAGCAGAGAGAATTTCCAAAAGTTACTTCATACTTCTTTTCAAGAAGCTCTCTCATTTCAATTAGTTTGCCATTAAGACTCATTAATATGTTTGAAAAGACCATGTCTAAAGGTGTACCATAACCTTTGGAACTGATAAGAATATTAAGAAAAGACAGACACATATCTAATATTTTTTAACAGAAAAAGAATTTTCAATATATATTTTAGAAATAGGATAGCAATATGATGGACTTCTAGTGAAATCCTTAACCACTGTAAATCTAAACCACATGGTATTAGCTTGTTCTATTTAAGCAAGTTATAAAAAATCTATAACTTAATATACTATTAAACAAGAACAGGCAGCAAGATAAAAAAATCATGTAAAACATGGGCATGAATTTATCCCTGTCTTGCTACAGATTATATGATTGCTTGAAATGAGAATTTTCTCTTTTACTGTCCTTATGGTAGGCTGCTACTTTTAAATACTTCACTTCCAGTTGGTGCAGTATCTTGCTTAAAGTTGTTTCCCACTTAATGACAATCTAGCCAAATCATATTGACATATATAGCTCATTAGTTCTTTGGAACAAGGACCATTATTTTTCATTTTTATATAATGAACTCCTAATATTCTATATGATATTTGAAGGTCCACATCAGTTGTCAATCCTCCGTATGCTGCATTTGAAAATTTAAAAAATGTTTGGTGACACAAAATTTAACCCTTTGAAAACAGTTTCTGTTTTGACCCCTACCCTAGTCCAGAGATTCTTAATCTTTCATTTAACTGTAGTCTTACATGTATGTCTGAAAGGGGACTTGAAGGGGTGAATCTGAGAACATCCCAGGTTTACTCAATATTTGAGATACACACCCTTCTAGAAATGCATAATAGCACTCCCAGGGTGATTTTTGGAGATCATATCCATGAGGAAGGGGATAGTTTTATGGAAGAATGTAGATTTTCCCCACAACCTCTCTCAATTCTCACTCAACTTTAGATTTATAGGGCAATCACCAGGACATTTGGTCTTTGAATTTAAATTAACCATGTGTCTTTTACATGGGTAAGTACTTCCAGAAGTACTTAAGTAGTAGAGTGTTTAAAAGGGAACAACTGTTCCTCTGTTTTGGAACTCATATGACTGATAATGAAGGCCATCAATCCTTATTTACAGGTCACAGTTCCCACTGCTTTATTTTAGAGTAAACATTATTGTTTTACCCTTGCACCTTTGGATCTGACCACCTGGTACAGGCAAGGCTGTGTGTTCTACCTTAGTGTGTGTGTAGGGTTTGGTGTAGATCGAGCCTATGTGTAGGTACCAAACCACCTGAACAGTCCTACTTACTGTGTTTCCTTTGCACTAAGGAGAGGTTTGGGATGTGCACCTAACCTGCTCCAGGCATAAAAAACAAATGGGCATATGTTTTTTGGCAATGACTGGACTAGAAAAATACTGACACAGTATGGATTTGGAGTACTCATAGTTGTTATTTTACTCTGTAATCCACTCCATTGGTTTATATTTTCTTTCTTTTTTTTTTTTTTTTTTTTTTTTTTTTTTTTTTTTTTGTCCAAATTCAATGTTATTTACAGAAGAGCTATGAACTCTCCTGGTTGTTTCACCCTCTCAGATCTCCCCCCATATGTCAAAAAACCCTATTTTTGATTAGCAAAAAGAAGGGTCGTATTTCCAATCTGGTACCTCATAGGACTATCAGGGATCACCTGACATTTCTGAGAATATCATAGGAAGCAGATGATCTTCCTTTTTTTTTGGTCTAAAATTGCATACAACTAGAAAAACAAAAAAAACAAACAAAAAACCAAACTTTAAAGTGATCAGTGACTCTACTTGGAGTTTAGTAATCTGCACCTTAGGCTTTTTGAGCCTCGTTCAAACTGGTCTCTGTCTTCTCATAAACCAAATTAAGACACAATTTATTGAATCATTCCAAATTTCTTATTTCATAAGCATCATTGTCATTATTATTGTTCTGTGGGTCTACAGTGTGTTTTGAAGGAAAAAGCAAATGTCTTTTTGCCAGCAAATGCACATTTGAAGAAATCTCTTGAGAAACAAGTGTTTTAGTCAACCTCAACAGAGGAGCATAACTAGAAGAGTGGCATATCAGTATACATGCACTCAGAAGAAGAGATGAAGCGTTGCATAAATCCAGAGGGCATTTTTGACTGAAATTGTAAATTTGTTTGCCAGATTGTACTGATTGGCCCTGTTTTCTAGTTTTAAAATAGTATTTTAAGGTAGAACAGAGCTGGTGTTAAAAGGCCAGACATAACAATGGTAACAATAAATGGAAATGTGGGAGTGCTCATACAAGTTTAACCATCTCTATGCTCATGCTTGCTCTTTTTCCTATAGGCAAAACTTAACTTCAGTGTATTCAAAACTCCTCTAAAAATTAGTAAACAACAAATACTATAAAGACATAAATTATTTTAAATACAGTACCAATATTAATAAATGTGAATGAAAAATTTAAATACATGATTATGCTAGCTGTCTTGGCACAGTATCACATTTGCATGCAACAAGGGAAAAACTATTAAGTGAAAGTCCAAGTGTGACAATTTGACCAATTAATACAGTTCATGCTTTTATTTTTCTTGTTTAGTTGGGCATATATATCAAATTATGCTTTGGTAAAAATATAGCATTTTGTTTTCCCTATTAATTTTTTTTTAGAAAGTACTGTTACTGGGGAGTAATCAGTGGCAAATAAGCAAAAGATTACTTACAGAAATGGTGCATAATTTGAAACTAGTTTTCTCTAAGTGACATAATTCTGTTCCATTTTCCTCTGTTTTTTTTTTTTTTTCTTGTTATACAGTGGTAGGACAATATAAATCTTAGTAGTGAATTGTACTGCCATTAGTATTATTCCAGGTGGTGAACAAAGTCCTGCACACAAAAATAAAGAATAATTGACATTGTTAATATTTATCGCTAACAGTAACATTTAGGAAATTAACACTTATTTTCCTTTTGTTCCTTTACCCTGTTTTTTTCTATTTCTCTCACATCCCTAGCTCTGACCTGATAGCCACTGTATAAAAAGCAATTAGCTCCCAATTAGTCCACTGTTAGTTGTTGAAGTACACATCCTTTAAAATAAAACTTGCAACAAAAATTGGCCATGATTTCTTCTTAAATAATTGGTTTCTTCTTAAATTAAAAAGACTCCTGCATGTATCAAAGGTTTTTTTCAGATTTTAAAAGGCATTTTCAGAATTTGTCTGCTGTAACCACAAAACTATTTAATATCTTGTGTTCTGCCACACACAGCTGGAAAAAGGCTTTTATCCAATTCACTGTTACTACTTCCAGTAAAATCTGTACTCCGTGTCATTTTTCTGCCAGGTTTCTTTCTAGGTAGGTAGTATTCATCTTCTACGTGATCCATCTCTACTAAGGATTTGCTTACTCCAATGAAATAAATCCTCGGACAACAAAAGTACTAATCTTGACCCCAACCATGTTAGTTACAGAAGGTTATTTTCCTACAGCAGGGTAAAGCCAGGACTTAGGCACTCCTGTGGACACCGCTGCATTTGCAAAACACCCTCTAAACTTAAATTCTTCTATAGTTTTCCAATTAATTGGTCACTCAAAAAATAGTGCTTGTATAACTGAGTTCAATAAAATCAGGTGAAAGCTGGTAGGTCTTGGATTCATGTAAACCTAAAGCTGAAGAAAAAACCCAACAAAAATCCCCCAACCAAAGAAAAGCAATGAACCAACCAACAGAAAATCTTCACAAAACAAAACCAAAACCAAAATCCTCTTCAAAACCAAACAAGAAAATAAATCACAAAAAACCAAACGGAAACCAAACAAAAAACCAAAAAACCCCACCCCAAATAAAACAAAAAAACAAACAAAACAAAACAACAACAAAAAAACACCCAAAAAATCCCAAAAACAAAAACACAAACAAAAACAAAAAGCCACCAAAAAACAAACAAACCCACCAAAGAAACCTCCAAACTTCCAGGGATGAAAAACTGTATGAGACAAAAACTAAAATAAATTGCTTTATCAAAACTTACAAGTATGTATAAAACCCTAGTGAACACTAAGTAGCTCTAACACTCCCAACAACTTGCAAATGCTGGAAAAGACTCTTTTCTCTTCTTGCTTTGTGACAAAAGAATTCACTTCACAGCTGTGGTCTATTACCTTAGAGACCATGCTAACAGTTGGGATACAATAAAGCTCTGATGATAACGGGTGTGTAAGTGTTATCACATCTAACTATAATAGTGTGAATGGTCCAACTATAATAGAGCAAATGACCTGACAGCTCCTACCCACTGAGCATCTCTGCCCATCACCACTTCACCAGCAGCAGACCAAAGGACAAGAAAATTCTCATTCTGGATGCAGTGCCCCTTGGGAAAAGCACAGTCCTATTAATTTACTGATGGCAGTGAGAGAACAGTTGTCAAAGTGCCTGAAAGCAGACCAGCAGACTGTTGACTTAATTATGCCAGACAACAGAGCCAACATTTTAAAGCTGTGAAAGATGGCAATTTTTCACACTTCACCTTCTCTCAGTTTTTGTCTTGATAGCCAGACTTAATTCAAGTAATTGAAAATATTAAATACAGAAATTATCCCCATGTCTCTTCCAAATACAGAACAAAATAAACCCTCACAGACAGAATTAGGTCAATAAATAAAAACTTTTATGTTAGATTCGGTTGGAATACATAATGCTACTAACCAAACAATGATTTCACAATCAGTTTAAATAAATAATGTACATGACTTTTAGATCTCACCTTCTGAGTGTTACAGGCATGTGGCCACATATTGATAGATGCTGAGTAGAAAGTAAAATACACACACACTTTGATCTCAGATCTCTGGATTTTTCAGGCTTTTTGGTGAACTTGTGAAAATTTTCAGTATTAGCTTCCAAAGGGCTGAGAGGTTCATCTTTCCCTCTGTAACTGGCTCAAATAAAGGTGGCTTCAGTTTTTAAGTGCCTTCTTCTCAAAAGGGCTATGTTACCAGAACAAATTTCAGATTTGTGAATGACTGGCCTGAGATGTTATTTTCTGCATAATTATATGTAATCTATATATAATAATATTAATTTCCAATATTATATATTTAAAATAAATAATTTATAAAGCTAATCAACTGAACTATACTATACATTTCTATAATTTTTACATCAGCATGTCTCATTTTTATTACAATTATGTATCAGGATCTCAGTGCTACAGATGGAAAAATAAAATTATACTGGTCTTGTGACCTATTCTTGTTAAAAAATCTGTAATAATCTGGACATAAATCCATCTGCAAGTAATTTTGATCTGATATTTTGTTGATGAGAACTAAACATGCACTGTATAAGCTATTTAAACTGTTTCATAATACACGTATCACTTTTCTGAAGCCTGATTCAAATCAAATTTTTCATATATACAACCAGAGTAATGATTTCTACCCATGGACACAAGTAAATCTTTGTTTAAATTTAACTATTTTCAAGATTTCTTGATTCTGTTAAGGATTTTGGATTGGGTTCAAAATTCTTCCAATGAAAGTTCAACTAAGTGGTAACTTGTACCTCAGGGCTTCTTAATTTACAATCAATATTTTGATTACTGAAATTTAAATACTTGTTTAATAATTTCAGTTCTAATATGAAAATGGTGAAAGACTACTGGATCAAAGCAAGAGGTGCTGACCATCATTTGTCTGATTATAGCATTACTGGTTCTAGCTAAGGCTGGTGGTAAATTACATTTTAAAGACAAGTCTCGTTCCCTTTAGAAGCAAAAAGGGAATAAATCACCAGTGGACGGTTTTTTCACTATGCCAACTTCTGCTTATAAATAACCTATCCCACACAACTACCAACTCAGGGTTCTTGTTAGTAAAATAATGATATTTCATGAATTTTAGATTAGAGTTGGTACCCAAAACCACAACACAGTCAAAGCACAGAAATATTTATGAAAGCACAGTGAAAGGGGTTTATTCATGTCCAGTTCTCCTGAGCAGAGATGGCTGAAAATGTCTGGAGAGAGAGAGAGGACTGAGACTTAGAAATTTATAGAATTTGAATTTACAGTGACTTGTAGATGTTCAGATTTTGTTCACCTGATCTATTCAAACCTACTGTGGAGTTGAAAAGTGATTCAGTGCTCCTTAACATTGCTTCCTGAATCTCTGCTACTCCTCATAGTCTTAAATGTTGATTTAGGAAAGACACTGAATTACCATGGTTCCATTAAACCCTATTCTAACCATATTTCATTTTAAAATGGATAGGAAACTTGTTATAAAAATATTTGAAGTACTAGATCTTTCTGAGCTTTTAAAGGACTATAAGAGTTTTTAGTGTGCATAAAATCTGAAAAGAAAAAAATATACTTCTATTGACTAGTAGAGTTATCAATTTTCCTTGGGAAAAATGTCTGTTCTTGAATAAATAGCTTTGATAGCTTTGATTTCTTCCAGACCACTATACTTTGTGTGATCCACCATATGTTTAAAAGATAGTGTCTCTTCCAATAAATGGAATTTATTTCCCTTTTGGATCAAGCAGAAGAGGAAAGCTAAATTCAAATGTACAGATCTGAAATCTAGTAGAAAGTTACATAGTATGAATGGGAAACATTTAGGAAGGGGGAATATGTAAAGAAATAAGAAATTTTCTTAGAATAGAAAAAAAAACCATGAAAGCAAATTCTTCCAAAATCTTTTCTGAGAAAAGTCAGTAAGTCATCCATTTACATTCATAAATCAAATTTTTTATAAGTTTGAACGATGAGGGTTGACGCTGTCTCTGTCTGGTTTCTTTTTCCTTCACAAAATTCTGAGAAAAATCTGCATTGAACATTTACTTGTTACTCTTTTAAAGAAAGCCAAAACATACACAAAAAGACAAAGTTGCATTTCATAAATAAATTTCAAAAACACAGGCTCTGTCTCACACCTGCACTTCATGAATGGTCACATTAATGCCATGATTATAATATGAGAGTTTAATAGGGGAGCTTCACCATTGTTTCTGGTGTTTTCTTCCTGAAACAAGTTACATTGCAATTATATAGCTTCAAAGCGAGTATTTTAAGACTTGAAATTTCAAGTTATTATTGGTAGAATATTATTTGACTTGCATGCCTCTATGGGGGTGCAGAGATCACTGGGAAATAATACGAAATAGGAAATAAAACAGGGATTTTGCACTGGGGCAGGTATCAAGAAATATAACAAAATTTCAGTAATTTAATAAATTAAATAATAAAGGCCAATATTTATATCTAATGAATCATGAAATTATTTCTAGTAGATAAAGAATAGAAAGAAGGAGGGAATACTGTGTATTGGAAAATAATATAAGTGAATTATATTTGGTCTATGGATTGAGGTTCCTGGAAAGCTGCAGGTGGATTTGAAATCTGGATATTAAAGATATTTATTAAGGTAAATATTAGGACTTTTACTTAAAGGAACGGCAGGGTGGATAATAACAAAAAGATCTGATGAAACATCAAAAATAATAATCAAATAGTTTTGATTGCAATTGTAAAGAAGTGGAATTATTAAAAATCTTTTTTGCTGTGTGGTTTTGTCTGACATTTGTTTTAATCAGGTCTTCAGTCTTAAATAAATAGATTTTTGGTGTTCACCATTTGTTGGGTTTCTTTTATTGAATATCTATATTGCCACCTCACCATGATTTTAAGACAAAAACTTTCCAGTTAGACATTTGTTGTTTTGTCAGCTCCCATCCAGATTATAAAGATGTCATTCTGTTATGCCATTGTAGCATGAGGCTGTAAGTAAGCATCAGTCAATACTTTCCTCTCCATGGTGGAATTCCTTCCCACACAAAGGTCTGGCATGGAGAACAGACAGCACCTACATTTGTTTAACTGTATCCTGAGAACCTGGAGAAGATTTATGTGTTTTACAATGCTGGTAATGTCTGTCTATACAGGAAGGAACTTCACAAAGAAACCATCTGACATCTGTCCTCCAAAAATTGTGTATCATTCAGAATGCTGTTTTTGCTCTTTAAAGCTTGTCATGTTAAGTTTCTGTACATTTTCAAGTCTCTCTTTCTTGTTGCCTGTACTAAGACAACCTGGGAAAACTCAAGAACTAGGATGTTGATGCTGGCAGTACCTGATATAGTCTGTATAGCACAGGAAATAATGTTTGAGCATGCATTGGCATTGTTATGCTTTCCAGAAGTGTGAAGCACAGGATTAGGGGATAAACAGAAAGGGTTTTGAGCACCACACTCGAACCAGAGGTTTCCTTGGAATCTAGGCACATAAATTTGGCACATATCTGTTATAGGCTGGTCATTGTCCATAAGGTTGAGCATTGATTTTTACAAATAGCACTGGAATGCCTTAAAAAAATTGATGTCTCCTATTTTTCTGAAATAAAAGTGATAGGAAGCTAATTTGAGTCTGTCCAGTCTGTTCTAGAGACCTGCTTTCATTATAGAATTAAAAACACATAGTAGGAATTTTCATTAAAAAAAAAAGAAAACCTCAAACAAAACCAAGCTTAAAAAAAAAACCCCTTTTAATTCCAAAGGTTGTGGCACCATAATACAATAAATTTCCCAGTTATATAGTATTCGTTATTTTTATTTATTATTTTTTTTCTGTCGGACATATTGGTAGCATGTCCTGAGGTTTTACTTCCAAAATTTTAAGCATTGGATCATAGTGATTTTTGTGATTTTTTTTTTGACACTTCCTCGAGTAACAGTTAAAGGTCAGGATAGAGCAGGGAAGCTGAGTTAGTTCTAGAAATGTGGGCAGTTGGATGAGGCCTTATTTGATATAAAGATGCCAACAGTACAGATACAGAAACCTGTCTGAATCAGTATCTGAATTTGGCTGTGTGCTGCTAAAGCTGCACCTGACACACACAGTGTGACACTGAATGGACTCTAAAAAAACAGGATTGTTTTTCAAGGGCAAAATCTGTGACCAGTTGATAGATTAATACTCAAAAGAAATAGCTACTTCATTGCTTATGGCAAATTATTCTGAATACTATTGCAATGGGAATAACATATGCCTAAGTGTTTGGAACATTTGTTGAACTCCATAAGATGATATCCATCACATTCAGCTGTACTCTGTAAAACAAGCAATGGAAAAGTCATTGTGAAAACAGTGTGATTTGCTTCTAAGGCTAAAGGTCACCAAAGGACCATCTGATTTGCCAAAGAAAGAAAGGGAAAATCCAGAAAGACTTATAAAATAGAAAAGAAAATGGCACGATGAAAAAATTGAAAGAGACGGATGTTCATTCTGAATTCAATTCAGTCCTTGATATTTTTGAGGCTAGTAACCAATAATATGAAGAAATGAGGGGCAATTTCTTGCTTTGTGGTAAAAACATTAGATATTCATGAGAAGTACATAGAAATAGTAGGAAACTATAATAGATTGCTCTAGTAAAGTAGATTAAATTTACAGAGTGTTGGAAAAGGGTTTAGAATTGTAGGAAGCTTGCCAAGACTATGGCAAGATCTTCAGGTGAGTGAATATAAAGTGATATAGGTTCTGGCAGCTGACAAGAACCAACAGCTGCTCTGCAGTCTGACAAATTGGCAATTTCAAAGTGTTTTAGTATCAGAGATCTTCTACAGAGATCTTCAAACAGGCTGAACTGTCATCTGGAAAACTCAAAATCAGCATCAGGGTCAACAGGATTTGAGTGGAAAGTGTGCAAAATCATGGAAAATAATTTAGAAGGCAAGCCTGCAAGATATTTGCTTTAGCTGCTGTTCTCAGAAATTAACAAACTGAAGAGAAGTTGTCAACTTGAAATGTCAAATGGAAAACGGTCAACCGTGACACAGTACAGAACAAAATTATTCTGATTCTTACTGATACAGAAAACAAACTGATTTTAAATCTTCTCAGCTCAGAAAACTTGTTCAAAATAGTACTCATCTTTTTCTGACAGCCAGCCAAACAAAAATGGACTATTTATATATTCATTTGCAAGGGTTGCTGTTGAGGAGAGATAAAAACTATACTGAAGCACTGAAAGATTCAAAAATACCAAGGCATGAGCTGTACCAATTGGCTCCAGTTATCTTGTCCATGCCAGCTATTCTAGGGAGTGTTGAATTCGCATTTTCAGATTTTCTCACTCCAAAGATTCAATATGAAGGAGGCAATCTTGAATTATGCAATGTTAGTGAAACTAACAAATTTTAGAAATTTCTAATATGCTTAGTAAATAATAATATAAAACTATTGCCATAAACATCCATTTCTAGTTCTACTGCATAAAATATATTCATGAAAGTGTTTTTATTGACAATTCCTGATACCTATTTTTTTATTTGATTAACTAATTGTCATGCTTACATGAACCATGAGTGTTCATTTTCCTTCTTTTTCCTGTTTTATCAGTTGTGTGGTTTCCTTTTACACTTTTCATTCAGTGTGTGATTTCTGATGCTCTTATCTATTAAATAATGTTTTAATATTTGAGACACACTCCAATTCCTTACATGGCCATGCTCTTATTTGAGCTTCAGTTTTATAATAATAGAGCAGGCTTAAAATATATGACTTGTGATATTTGCTCTCTGTTATCACCACTTTCTCATATCAAATGATCCAAATGAATTAATCTAATTTTATCATTGTAAGTGCTAGTTACAGAAATGTTTTTTGATACAAACTCAACTGCTACCATAATATCACAAATTTATTTCCTTCTGTCAGTGTGAGGCACTTAAAAATGGTAGGGATCAACTCAGTTGATATTTAATGGTTCTTGATCTAAACCAGGAAAGCTCTAGTTACAGCTGAACCTGGACTTGAATTCAAGTGGAAAACAAGCAAAGAGACAAAAAAACCACAAGTCTTTTTTAAACTCTTGTTATAGAAATTCATTGCCTTTTTCCTCCAAATATGTGTGTGTATACGTAATAATAATTAAGGAAGTATTGCAATTAAACACCAATTTCAGTGAATGAATGCATAAATAACATATATGTATACACGGGGAAATTAGAAAATTATTTGGTTTACAGTCAGTTTAACATTTTTCAGGTAAAATTTTTTTTTTTTTTTTTTTTTTTTTTTTTTACTCTGTCAAATGGTGGTTTCAGGGGGTTAAATATGCATCACTTTGAACAGCCTTGCTCCTAGACTTGTTTTGCAAGAGTAATAAATGGAAGGTATTCTTCTGTTAGCAACCAAGATTGTTTAACAGTAATTTCATTTACTTAGAGGAAATAGTATTTCTGGGATTATGTTGCTTCTTTTCATGAGTTTAAATTAATCTCACGTAATTCATATTACACCTACTATTTCTTTGCAACAACGTAATGCTTATGGTAAAAAAGCTTGCTACAAATGTTTGAAATCTGTAACTATCTCTTGCAGTGATCTTAAATTGCAATAATTTTCAAATTAAAAAATGTAAGCAAATTACACACATTAACATGGAAAGAGCAGCAAAATAAAATCAAACATACACATACAGAAGCACACACAACTTAATGGCTGGATTGCAAGTAGCATTTTTAGATTTGCAATTTTCCCAGTAAATGCAAAATCCTCATTAACTGTTTTTTATCTTAGAATTAATTTCTTTCCAGCTACTGGCATAAAGGAAAGAGTCTGCTTCAAGAAATAAAATTATTAATTGAAGATGGAATTCACTATGGAACTGGAATTGCCGATCAAATTTCATACAACCCTTAAAATATCCCCTAAACGATAGATCCCTTCCCATGTTCCTCTGTCAGCATCCACTTTATCATAATTTACAAGGAGAATTGCAAATGTCTCCAATATTTGGATAAATGAGGGTGTTTGATGGCTGGCCTTATTCCCTAGATCATGTCACAGAAAGCAGACAGTCCTCCTTCCCCAGTTTTATTGTTACTTGTATGGTGAGACCAAATGTGAGGGACTATAGAAGCTCAGATTTGAGCAGAGCAAACTTTTAAGGAAGTAGTTTGCTATTACACAGTTGAATGGTAGGCAAAATCCACTGTTTTTTTCTTTTTAAACACACACAGCCCGATTTTTATTTTTCGGGTTCACTATTGTAAAACATAAACTGATGTGAATGAGTGTATTTCAGGCAACAAACAGGCAAGCAAGAAGTTATGAATAATCTCATTGCACAGTAAGTTGATTGCAAGCTTCTGTGGTGTGCAAAGTAATTATTAGCTAAAAGTGAAAGAAAGATCAGTTACACACTTTATTTTCATGCTGGAGATCTCAGTAACCCCATGGCTTCCCATTTGTTAAAGAAAGCTGATTCTTATTGTCTCTGATACAGGACACTAAAATAATGGAAAAAAAATTGGCATTTCTTCCAAAACATACCAAGCTCATTCACTCCTTTCCTTTCTATAAACACATTTATACACCCACTGCTTCTGGGAAGTATTCCAGCTACACTGAATTGAAAGTGAGGAATATACACAGTTGGGTGGCTTGTAAGGTGGTTGGCTAAAGATTAAGCAGAGAGAGCAAAAAAAAAAGGAAACAGAAAAGGAAAGTCAAAAGAAGGCAGAAAAAGCAAGGAAGCCCTCAAAAAGAATGGAGGTCATGTTTCAATGCCAGAGATTAGAGTAAACACTTGCTGACAGAAGAGACAAGGTGGGTTTGGAGGAAAAGGAAGAAATGACAACTATAGAAAATGGAAAAACAGAAAAAATTGGAAATAAACACAGATTATGGTGTATCTAGGTGAAAATCCTCCCTTTATATCTATTTTTCTCTATGCATGTTTGGTTTTTTTCTCCTTTGTTTTTTTGGGGTTTTTTTTGCTTTTTTTCTCTCTTCTGACTGACTTTTCTAGGATTATTCCTCAGGATGTTATGACTTCCTTGGTATGACTCAGAACTATGACTGTGAGCTGACTCTGAATCATTCTTCCCAGCAGTGTGGGCAATCTTTGCTATGCATCCTTATGGAAAGTATTTGATGCTTCAATATCATGCTTTCCCCATTCCCCTGAAATTTTGAAACCTGCACAACTGCATATCTATTTTCATAATATAGATATAGGTAGATAGATAGATAGATAGATAGATAGATAGATAGATAGATAGACAGATAGATAGATAGATAGATAGATAGATAGATAGATAGATAGATAGATAGATAGATAGATATGGATACAGATATAGATATAGATGATATAGATGATATAGGTGATATAGATGATATAGATATAGATAAATGATAGATATAGACAGATGATATAGATATATATAGAGATAGATATAGATAGATAGATAGATAGATAGATAGATAGATAGATAGATATAATTAAAACAATATTGAAAAATTCTCATAAGAACTTACAAGAGTTTGTAATAAAAAGATTCTTTGCTGAACTGCCAAGTAAAGCAGCTAGCAAAATTAGGTTAGCTTTCTAGGTGTTCAAGCTTGCAGAAAATTCTTTGGACTTCTAAACATCTTGTATCTAGTGATACTGTTATCTAGTTCAAATGGATTGTATGTACATGATAACATTTCAATAGCTGACCACTTGATCCCACTCAGTCTTATGAAAAGAGCGAAGAGTAGGTGTCATGTCTGGTGAATGTTCATTTAAGGATGCCTGTTTTACACAAAGAAGAAACATTTCTGTTAAAAAAAAATTAGGATCATCCCATCTTAATAATTGTGTGAAAAGAAGGTAGAAATTCACTAGTTTGCAGATAAAATAAAGACGAAACATCTAAGAAGTTCTATCTAAACAGAGCTATTATTCCAATAATTTTTTTGTCTTTTTATTTTATATCTATTTTTAGAATGTTATCATGTGCCACACAAGTAGTGCTATCACTATGGAAAAGCTGATGCATCTGTCCTGTCAGTACTTTACTCCATTTACTGCAAGTGTCTAACCCATATCATTTGTCTAGTAGGTGGAAGTTTTAGAAATCCCTCAGAAAAGCCAAAAAATTTTGTATGAGATTTTCCTCAGCTTTTTTTCAGTGCTAGGGATAAAAATGTTAGTTACTGGGATCATCTAAAGCAATCTAGCATCTGATCCAGTGGGAAAACCATACAAACTACCATGTTGGTTTTAATATTTATGTAGTAGGAAGAATGACAGCAGTAAAAAATTCAGCTCTGACTATTTGAGATTAATCAAATTATGAGAGACAGACAGTGATACACTACATTGCAGTTCCATCAAATTTGGGTATTAGGTGTGCACATATATATTATAATTAGGATGTTTTCAAAGCAAAAATCATACACAAATTTATATGTCTGGAGAATATTGAATAAATATGTTTGTAAATCCATTCCCAGCCATAGGTAGAAGATGTTAGCAACTTCCTTGATATTGGATGAAAGTTCCTGCAATTGACAGAAACAAAAATCTGTTTGTGTCAGGTTTCAAGAACATGAAAATTTTTTTGGGGGAAGCTTTTAAACAGTTATTGCTATGAAAACATGCCCGTGAAGCTAGACATTTTGAAAATATTGATATTTTTTACACAAAGATGGTATAAGTAAAAAGCAAAATAATGCACCTAAGCAATCCAAGCTAGTGCCCCTTAAAGATCTCTCCTGACTTCACTCTTAATGTTCCTTCTGCGAAACTACTCTTTGCACTTATCTTCTCACTCTGGGTGCTTCCTGCTTAAAATGGAAAAGTTCTGCACTCTTCTGGCTGAGAAAGAAATTAGAAAAGTCAACCTCTACCAGAAAAAGTAAGGATGTAGTCCCTCTATGATACAGGAAAGAAGTCCTAGAGAAAATTTTTGTTTATGTTGTCACCAGGACTTGAACAGTGACAGTGAACTGCACTAAGAACCCAGTCAGCTGATAAAGAACTTTTCTACTAAAGCAGACATGTAGCCCATGAAGACAAATTCCATGTCCAACAATTCTGGAAATCTGAAAAGTCTTTTAAATTTTTTTTTTTTTTTTTTAATTCCCATGCATAGGCACGGTTGAACTATAGGTAACTATGACTTATAGCCAAGGCAGAAACAAGGCATAAACAAGTCCTCTAAGCCTACCTGAATGCATGAATCCTGATATAAGGTTGGTTTTCTATGCTGAGAACAGGTATTGTCACGCAGGGAGATCTTGAACATGTCCAACTTTGCAGAGATTCCCCCTGTATTTGCTTTGCATGGCCAGATTTTTTTTAGCAGGAGGGCTACAGGGGTGACATTGGTGAGATTCCAGAAGCTTCACCAATGCCCAACAGAGCCAATGCCACCCAATTCTGAGACAAATGTGCCTCTGACCAAGACTGTGCCAATCAGAAATGGTGGTAATGCCTCTGTGAGAATAGATTTAAGAAGGAAAAAAGTTATTGTGCAGACCTAGTTGCAGCCACAGAGAAGCAGGGTGAGAACAGAGGAGAGGAGCAACTCTGCAGACACCAAGGTCAGCAGAGAGGACACTGAAGGAGATGCTCCAGGCACAAGAGCTGAGATTCCCTGCAGAACATGGTGAAGACCATGGTCAAGTAGGCTGTCCTCCCATGGAGATCCATGGGGATGAAAAGATCCACCTGTAGCCTGTAGAAGAGACCTACACCAGACCAGGTGGATGCCTGAGAGGAGGCTGTGAACCTGCTGGAGGCCCATGCTGGAACAGGATCTATGTGGGGACCAGGTTTCCTCTTAGGCTTGTGACCTTATGGGGAGCCCATGCTGGAGCAGGTTGTGTGTAGAGGACTGTACCTTCTCAAAGAGTGACTCAGTTTGCAGCAGTTTGTGGAAAACTGTTGCTCATGGGATTGACTAATACAGAAGACCACAGAGATCTGCATCCTATGGGAGGGACCCCATGCTGGAGGAGGGGAAGGACTCTTCTCCCTGAGCAGTGGCAGGATCAACCATAAACCATGTGATGAACTGACCATAACCCCCACTCCCCATCTTCCTGCACCACTGAAGGGTAGGAGGTAGAGTTGGGAAGGAGGGAAGGGGGTTTATTTTGCTTCTCATTATGCTGCTCTGATTTTGTTTGCAATAAATTCACTTAATATCTCTAAGTTGAGCCTGTTCTGCCTGTAATGGTATTTGATGAGTGATCTCTCTCTGTCTTTATCTCAACCCACGAACCCTTCCTTATACTTTCTCTCCCCTATCCAGCTGTGTATGGGAATGATAGAGAAGCTTTGATGGGTGTCTGGCATCCAACCAAGGTCAACCCACTACACCTTCACATGAAGGGTAAATGTTCATGCAGGCTGTGAGGCTATAATCTGGAGATATTCAAAATATGTCAAAGCCAACATTAGGCCACTTTGGTGCACCTAAGCAGCATGAACCATGTAGAGATTGCTGCTTCTGAATTTTGAGTTGATATACATGAAGATGGCCAAAAGAGGAAGATACAGGTAGAAATGTGATCATGACAACTTCCATTTCTGACTTTTCTTTCCTGATAAGACTTTCACATGACGATCTACAGGCTGCTTTCTCCTGCTGTGAAGGTAGATATTAAGTAGTATTCCTAGTTTTACTACTTTTAGCTATTTTTATTATTCTCCTGCATTCCTTCTTTACTTAAACTAAAATAAGCATAATTTACTTATTCAAATTTCTGATTCTTTGTTTACAATTGAATGATTTTTCTACTCCAGTGACTGCCATTTCTTTACTAAATCCATATTGACAATAAAACCAGACATTAAGCTGTCTTTGCTTATATGGTGAGAAGTTTGATCTTCCCTGGATTTCTAGCCTTCTTTGGATAAAGGAATTATTAAAGAAGCACTCTAAATACCAGGAACTAATTTGTAATTGTTTCAGTGACTTATCCTAGAACAATCTAATGTCAAAGCCCAGTGGTGAACATTGGAGCCACAGCAACAGTTTAGGAAAAAGTAAAAATCAGAAAGGTCAGATGTCTTAATGCTGTACCTAAAAATTTCTTTTTAATGAGTTTTATTCTTTTTTATAGGAAAGAAATCCCCCAAAAAATAATGGGGAATAGAAAACTTTTTAAATAAGAAAAGTATTAATCTTTATGTTTAGCTAACAAAGAAAGGAAAATTCAAAGTCACTTATGAAATGCAGATATTGGATGTCAGTTTTAGAAGTCTGCAGTCTAAAACAACACACACACAAGTATTTCTGCATCCTAGAACGTGACAGATAGTCATGACTGCTTTTGAAAACTGGATATGTGCATTTTATTTTTTTTTTCTTGCATAAATTATAAATATCTTTTTTGTGTGGAACAGAGATGCAAAAAAATCTGTAATAATCATTACACTTTCATGGTATTTGTATGTATGTGTTCCCTGGCCAATTATATTATTTCAGTTCTGATTCCTAAAATGTATCAAAATAAATATCAAAACACTTGCAAAAGTTTTCATTAAACAAATATTATTCTTCAACTTTATATATATTACAAGAAAAGCATATATCTTTGCTATAGTGCAGAGACATATGAGCATCAAAACATATCTGTAATGATCTCCTCAATTTCTGGCTTCCTCCTGTGGAAATTACTCAGGATAGTTTCTACCTGGTTGAAAGGGACAAAAATGTAACACACCAGAACCAACACCCAAAGAAATGGCTGCCACAAATCAGGAGCAACTGAGAATGGATGTGCGAACTATCAGCACATCCAAGAGGAATTTAGAACATTATCCATTGAGAAATCTGATAAAATATATTTAGGATGTTTGGTTAAATTTAAGAACAAAGATTATAACAGGTTGAGGAGCAGCCCTGCAGACTAGCTTTTAATTTCACAAGGTCAGCACTTTGTTTTTATTGGCCTTTACTTTTTCCTTTAGCTAGAAATAACAAAATTATTTATAATAGCAGAAAGGAATTTGTAAAAACATGCAATAAGTTCATACATATCAGGAGACAGACATATATTATACACAGCCTGAGTAGAACTTCTCTATCTTTCAACATCTGGGAAATTTTGGCCTATTTACTTATTCAAAACAGAAGTAATTGGAGCTTATTAATATTGGATAAAGGCTTTTCTTGAATGTGATTATTTTCTTTATGCCACTTCTGAAAGACTTCTTTGTTTCTGTTCCTTTACTAATAAATTTGGGTGGAAGATACCAAAATAAATTGTACACATACTAGGTATGTGTACAATTTATTTTGACTGAATGGCATATTACTGTGTGTGGCATGTTTGTGGTATCAGTTTTTATTTTATGCTGTATTGCAGATAAAAGCTGAAGTAATTGCCATTTCATTTGATAAGAAGAAAATTAAAGATGTGGCCATTAAAATAGAAGGTAGACAGTTGTAACTTTTATTGTACCTTCTATGTAAGTAATTTTACACATTAAAGTCAAAATTAAGTTCAGTCACTCTTGTAAGTTTGAATAACAAACTATGCTCTTTGAAGCATTGATATCTATGACCAAGACACCTTGCCCTTCTAATGATGTGTATATATAGTTGTATTTTTACACATAAACACTTCTGTCATCTCTTTTGTACCTCCTTTTGTGCCTCTGCATGCTCCAAAGTTTTGGAACATAACATTCAGCCTTTCCTTTCAATGTTCCATATCTCTCCTCTCCTCCTGGGAAGATTAAAATATAGATAGAAGATGTTAGGATTATTATAAAGCTCTAGACCTTGGGGTAATGTGCTTGGTGATATGAAGATGGTGCAATTATAGATTTCATTCAAGGATCTACAAGGTTTACAACTGGCACAACTTTAGGTTAGACTGTACCAGTCTTATCTCCTAGTTCATGTAAGAGCTCAAGGAAGAATTCCTCAAAAAGTTAGGCAACTTTTTTCCTGTTCCTGAAGGTATAGTGAGGATCATTATGGGACAAATATCCAGAATAACACTTTCCTCTCACTTATGTTCCACTCAACACTACTTTCTCTAACATCATCATAGAATATGTTAATTTAGATGGATTTAAGTGGATTTGGTTATATGCTGCCCCCCCTTATCAAAACATAATCCAGCTGGTACATGTTTTCTATGATCATTAAATAAATGTGAAAATCATCTGCAAAAAGTTATTGACCTGACCTTACTAAAAAGTGTAATGCCATTCCATAATCATTCAGTAGAGTACAATTTTCTTTGAAATGGAATAAAATAATTTTATTTCATTGTGATTATTTATTACATAAAACATAGATTTATTCAAAAACAAGCTATTGAGAATAGACATCTTGTCTAGCCATTTTTAGAGGGTTTTTTTCTCTGCAATATGTAAAAACTGAACAAAAATTTGAACTTATATGTTGTATATAATGAAAAACACTTCGAGCAAGGCAATAAAAGGAAACATTCTAAACTTTCTAAAAAAAAGTGACAGAGAACTGTAACTTCCAATAGTTTAATACGATTACTCATAATATCAGGTAGCAGGCTGTCATGATCTGGTTTGAGAGCAGGGTGAAAAAGATTTTTCCATCTTTACATAAGGATAGCCATAGGGCAGTTTCTGGTAAAAAAAAAGCAAAATATGAATTTGATTACTGAAATGTAACTGAGGGACCTGCTCTTCCATTTATCCTAATAAACCCAAACAATTGATCAGAAAATCATATTTACACATTACATCAAGTAATGCCAGTTTGTCTGCTTTAAAGCACTCAATAAGCACTAACACTTTTCACTACTCCTTGCTAAGTTGTGTAATGAATAAAATATCAGCTAGTACTTTAAGTGTGTGAATGTCTCAAAATGCATTAAATATTAAAAGTCTCTTTTCATCACTCATGTACCAAAAGTGTCTTAGGACTTCAAGGGAAAGAAAACATACAACATAGAGTTTACAGATCATTTATGATTTGTAGTCATAAAAATGCTTTACTAGGGAAATTAATGTGTTAGCTAATACTCATGAGCTTAAAGAGAGCATCTCTCTCAATTTGAACTTGGGAATTGTAATTAAGACAAATTTATCCTAACAGTAATTTTTTCCCCCCCATGGAAAAGGTAAAGAAGGCATTAGAGAGGGAAGGAAAGACTTTTTTTAATGGAAAAGACAAAATGCATTCCATCATTCCGATCTATTATTTTCTTCATCATTGTAAAAAAATGTCCCTCTTTGACAGGTAGATATGTACTTTTCCATTTAAAAACAAAATAATACAAAGTGAAAATGTATAAGATGTTTATTTCTAGGAATGATGCTGCTGGAACTAGTGTATTAGTAACAGATTATTAGAAATTTTTTAATTAATTTGTTCACTTTTCAGTATTTCTTATTACTTTCTAAGAAACTTTTAAATCAATGCAATTAGCAATTTTTATGCCGTTATACTAGAAATTTTCTATATTGTGAAATATTGGCCAGGTTTTTGTAAAAATACTCTACAGTTGTTATGGCTATCAGACACTTTTATAATTAATTTTATAATAATTTATAACTATTTCTGGAGGTGTTCAAAAGGCATTTTGTGCACTCAAGGATATAGTTTAGGGCTGATTAGGATGGTGCTGGGACTAGATGACCTTGAAGACCTTGAAGACCTCTTTCAACCTTGATAAATCTGTGACTGTCTGATTCTTTGGTATGAAATCCCATTTTGAATTCCAGTTTTTAAAGAACTGCAATTTCTAACCGTGATTATTTTACTAGTAAATTTTTACAGTCATAGAAAAGGAATTAAAATGTTTACATGCACATAAATAACACTTTTGAGTCTTTGAAGTTCAATAAACTTTTTCCCCTTTCTCTCTTGTACAACTAATTTTTGGTAGTGTTAATGTTGAAAAAAACAGAGGTAAGTAGAAAAGAACACCAAAACAACGTGACAAATTATTTTCACTTATAGATAATAAGGCTTCCACAGACTATATGTAGATACTCACAGTCACAGAAAACATTCAGTCTTCGAGTCCAGGGTGTTTTCCAGTGAAGGGTCATCCTATTGATCTGGTTCTTACATGGCCTTTTTTATGACAATGCACATAAAATAAACAACTTTTCATCATGTAATGCTGGTAGAATTATCCAATATGATGATTCCTAATGCTTAAATTCTCTTCCTCATTCTAGAAACCTAACCATGCAAAGTTGTTCTTTTATGATTTTCACTGATTGTTAATGAAATAGTATTAACAAATAATAAGAGATGCCTAAGACGAGAACTTTTGGGTTCTTTTTCAGAGAACAGAAAGCTACTTATAAACTGACTGTGAATTTATGGGTCAGGATTAAAGAGTGGGCAGTACTCATTATTGGGAAGATCACTTCACTAGTGAATTGATTTCAACCACAGCTTTAACTCTATTCAGATTCTTCTCAGCATATCTTCTATGGAGCTGTCATATTCAACTATTCTTGCTATGACTATCTAGTAAACAGAAAAAAAAAAAAAAAAAAGTAAGCTTACATAATAAGCTGGAGCTACTTATCTGCTGAAAAATAAGACATATTGTCAGACTAATTTTTTTTTGCCTTCTTTTTCAATTTTCATAGAATGACCTGGATTGGAAGAGACCATAGATATTATATAATTTCAAGCCCCGTGCTACTGGCAAGGACATCTTTTGCTAGACCAGGATCCTCAGAGCTCCATCCAATGGTCTCAAACACCAGGGATAATATATAAATGTATAGAAATGAGTTTCAAATGTTTTTTAATGATTTATTTTTAGGAATGCATTTAAATGATTACAGTACACAAGCTAAAAGTTAAGGAGTTGAAAATGGAGCAAATGTAAGGGTTGTCCCTAGATTTGAAAACCATTGCATTGGAAAAGGATGTAGCTTCTTGATGAAACAGACCCTTGTAGCTGACTACAGCAGCAACATGGTGGGAGATGTAATAAAAAGTGAGGGCTGCAGTGCCAAACACAGGTTTGCATACACTGACTAACCCTTTTGGCACGTAGGGTGAAGGTTTCTCCAGTAGCAGTTTCAAGGCCATTCTGGACAGCAATTTTTTGATTTGTTTAGAGTGTTGGGAAGGTAACCAGGCTAAGAATTTGGAGTAATTCAATTCTCCTTCAGGGAGCTTTGCTTTACTTTGTTCTAGATTTTGCTGATGGAGCTGCAAAAACCATGACATTATTTAAATTACTTCCAACTAAGATAAGTATTTAAATAATGATTCAGGTATAAAGAAAGGGGCAGAAACTGATGCATAGGCAGTTCCACCTGAATATGAGGAAGAACTTTTTGCTATGCATGTAACTATGCACTGGAAAAAAATGCCCAGAGAGTTTGTGAACTCTCCCTCACTGCAGATGTTCAAGAATCATCCAGACACAATCCTCTTCAGTTTGCTCTGAGATGACCCTGCCTGAGCAGGGACGTTGATGACCCACTGTGGACCCTTCCAACCTGATTCAGTTGGTGAGTCTGTGAAATTAGCCGGAGTTATGGAACATGGTTCATGCTAAACAGACATGAGTGACTGGTATTAAGGGAACAAGTTGGGAAACTTTGTGTACAGCCATTTTATTTCTTTTGCTTTAGGGTTGCTATCTTATAAAAGCAATAAACAAAGAACAAACAGAATTTTGCTTTTTAAGTTACATTAAAAGGTGTCTAGAGCTCAAGGGTAGAGCACTGTGTAGCTATAAATCTCAACAAAACAATGTAACAATTTTTTTTGTTGTACTATTCAGCTGAATTTCTAGTGTTTTTTGGCTTTAATATGGAAAAGGATTTTGTAAAACTAAAATTCCCTTTAGGTAGGCTAAGATTCTCTGAAAACATTAGTGTTTCTTTGCTTTCTGCAGAAGGCACATTCAGAAAAAGATTTCGTGTGCATATATGAGATTCTCATTAACACTCATGTAAACATAAATAATTGTGTGCCAACTCTAAACATATTTCAAACCAGTGCAGAATAAACATCCATGTCAAACACCAAGAGAGATGCATCTAGATTCAGTAAGGAGGGAAGGAATTATTTTCTCCGTCTTCAGTTCAAGTGAAGAATTGATTTAAACCATGGTATATAAGTTTGAGCTCAACTTGCCATGTCAAAGGCAAAATAACCTGAATGTAAGACAAGCTTATAATTTTTCCAATTAGAGCTACAGAAATTCTTATATAATGTGCTTTGTAGAGATTTTACTGGTAATGGCTTTTTGTTTATTTGTTTGTCTAATAGGTTGAATGGAACTTTATGTGTATGTGCACACACACGTTTTACTTAAAATAAGACTTAGCCTCTATATTTAACTAGACAGAGTCACTTAGTGAGGAGACAATTAAAAGAATGACAAGTTGATTTATTTTTTAGGAGGCAGAAGAGTTCAAACTCCTAGTGTCTGGGAAACAGTGTCACCTCCAATAAGATGATATGATTGATGCTGGGCTAAAGAAACAGGGTTTTCAAGAATTGCCAAAGCAACCTTGCAGTTCTCAGAAAATGAGAGCTCTCTCCCTCCACTTGACACTTCCCATCCTGTAAGTATTGTTTCACTAAAGAAGAAACAGATTAAATTCCAGCTGCTGTCAGTTCTTAGCCAGGTCTGTTGAAGAATGTGGCTTTTGAAAAGTTGTATCAATACTTCCCTTTCATTATTACCAAAGCAGGCTTAACTGTCTTTGATGTCTTCTTACCAACATCATTACAGTTTTCTACAAGCAGTGAATAGTAGGCTTTATTTAAGGTCACGTTGAAATTCTGAGTTGAAATTGCAATGCATTGGGGGACTGGATTGTTCATTGTTTATAATACCTTCCCTTTTGCAGTCTGTATCAAAACCAAGTGAAAGAATGACTTCAATTTTCTCTCACAAACATAGCTCAAGCTATTAACCTGGACCATTAGATTTTTTAGAGTGCAAGCTCAAACGTCTGTCTTTTGCTTTTCTGCAGGCTTAGCATTGCTTGTTAGAAAACATAACATAGAAAAAAAGAACAAAAGAAAAAAAAATGGAAAAACTGATGAATCAGTTATGCATATGATTGTTTGGCAGACAGTTACTACATCTATAACATTTTATATGTGAATTTTTATCATATCTATTGATCAATATATCACACTTTTCTGTGTGTTCAATATCTAATGAGAGCTGGGTAAGATGGAAAATTTCTCTATAAAATACTAAATATACATGGACAGAGGGTATTACATTCAATCTTTGCGCAGTCTTTTGGGAAATCATTCTAACAAAGAGAACACATTTAATCATCCGGTCTTGTGGTATTTGTGTAGTGCTGCAGCTCAGTTATAAATCGAGTGTATCACTTCTACTGCTTTACCAATGTTAACAAAGTATCAGATAAAAAACAACTGCAACAATAAAGCCAGCCGAGAAACAACAGTAAAACTGTTAGTGCACGTTGTTTTCTATGTTCCTCACTGGCTGTTTGGCTGGAATATTTTGGAAAACTTCAATGCACAGCACACAAAATCTTGTTTGTTTGTTTTTGGTGGGTTTTTCTTTTGGTTTTTTTTTCGTGTTTTTTTTTCTTCATTAAATCTGTGTGCAATTCTAATCCACCTTGTGTATTTAAGAAAAGATTTGCTGATAAATGTATGTCATATGTAACTTCCTAAGTCAAATTACAGCTATAGAATTGTGGGACTTTCTTAGTTGCAGTCTGGGATTAAATCTAGTGGATGACTTCTCAAACTTTCCATACTACTTGTAATAGCTTCTCATCAGAGTTGAGCACAGCACAGAGAGCAGTGTGATGTTGGGAGTCTCTTAGTGTCAATGTGTTGGGGAGATTTTTATGTGGGTTCAGACCTGGCTTGGGCTTCTCTGAGCAGTGGATTGTGAATCACAGCTATACATTTTTGATTGTCAAAGACAGAAAAATATCTTTCTGCTGTTAAACTTTTGTGGATAACTCTCATATAAAATTCACAGTTTGAACCAAAGTAGAAAACTGCTGAGGAACATTCACTGGTGCTGTGACATCTATGAATTAGCATTCTAAAATACCATGTCAGCCTTGCAGTTTCATTTCTTAAGACTTATGCATTTTATTTCCTTTAAGTTTTTACTTAAATTATATTCTTATTTCTTATGCAGAACTTTAAACAAACAAGTCTGTGTACAAAAAACATTCACAAAAAAAAGGCCTAAAAAGCCTAAAAAGATTACAGCTCATGGACAGTCAAAATTAATGAGGAAATAGCTGCCTACACTAATGCTACCAATTTATCCACTTAATCAAAATTTTAAAAATTCTACTGATATCTTAAAGACATAAAGAAATTGATAATTCTGCATATTGTCATAGGCCAAATTTTTACCAATTTTGGAATTTACTCAACACAATTGATTCACTTGGATGTGGGACAACACACCCCTACTTTGAATAGTGCCTGAAAACTACCCCATCAATATTGGTAAATCAACAGGAAGATAGTCTGTGGAGAACTGAGGATAGAGAACTGCACTGAAAAGCTATTTACCATGTTCCTTGTGAGATGAGAGAGGCTTGTGAGAGAGGCTTGTGTTCATGAGCCTGCAGTAATTTCCTTTATAGCAATCCAATTTACTTAGGTAATTTTAAAAACTTCATAAATTGCTAGTAGCTTTATTTTCTTCCTATTGACCAGTCAATTTTTCACCTCTATGGCCTTACATGATTTAGAATTGGGCTAAATAAAGACACTATCTTTAGCACAGCTAAGTCATTTAAGCTATTTCACCAAGAAGGAAAACAGAAATGAATATATATGATCTTTGGCAGATTCTTCTTGTGTGTATAAATTCAAGTAAGCAATTTGCAAAGGTCTATAAAATCTGAATTCTTAAAATTCAGGAGTTCTTTGTGTTTTTCTTTTTTTTCTTTTTTCTTTTTTTTTTTTTTTTTAATTTATTTTTGGAAGATCCAAATAAAGATGAAAAATATAAAAGGTATTTTAAAGTGTTTTCTGTGACTAGTTTCCTAGTGGGCTTTGTTGAGTCTTTTTTGGAAATATATAAAAGAAGTAACTTGCAAAAAAAATCAGCACAGGATAGAAGATTATAAACATTTCATATAACAGAGGTAAATTTTTCCTGTAAAGAATGCTAGCTGTTACAATTAGATTCCCTAAGCACTTTTATGCTAATTTTCAAAAGACAACATCAATTATGTTCTGGTATAGATATCAAAATCATGTAACTCCAGAAATTTAAAATATTTATTCCTCAACAGCATTATTACATACTTGCCTTCAGTCTAAGCAGGGGAAAGCACAGTACTTTAAGTGCTTTTGTTAAAAAAAACCGGTAATTTTAGGACAACAATTGTAAATTACCAAAGTAGGTAATATTTCTCATGAACTTGAGAATTTTGATATTTAATCATCTCAAAATGCTAAAGTTAGTTTGGCTTTTTTTATAATATCTGGATTTGAAGCTAGATACTATGACACATATTTTTACTGTTAACCAAGTAAAAAATTGCACTAATTATTAAGATTTACTTGAAAACACATATTTTCTCTCTGCTAAAATACTCGACCTGGACTACAAATGAAAATGGTAAAATTCTTTGTTTCTCATAAACCACTGATGATTAATAACAAAACAATAGATGCTGAAATTGTTTGGGCTTTTTTTGCTTTGTCTGGGTTGAATTTTTGTTTGGTTTGGGTTTTAATCTCTGACGTTCTTTGCTGGCATACTTTGTTGTTCTTTGCTAACACGTACACAGACATGCCTTCTCAGTATTTTGGATTTGTTTTGGTGGGAAATGGTAACAATTAATCAAATAAGAATAAAATAATGAAAAGGCCCAATGATTAATCAAATATTTTCCAGTATCATAAATTATAGTCTGACTGCAGCATTTAAATTTAAGCTTACCACATCAATGCAGTTGAACAGAGAAAGTGCTACAGGAAATTTATATTAGGGCTCCTGGAAAATAGGAATTTTAGAATGATTGCCATCTTGCCAATGAAATGTTTTTCAAATCATCAATTACAAAATATCTATATCTTATTCTATGACAGAAGACTACCCTTAGCAGACAGTATTTTGCAAATACTAGGTAAAATCCTAGGTCAAGAATGCTTACTGTACTTTCATTCTTATTCTAGCTATTAAAGGTCAGAGAGTTAGAGCATGTGTTTGTGGTCACATTGTGAGGCTGATAAAACTGCAGCCACAGGCAACCTGAAGGAGCTCCCCATTTCTTTATTTAAGCTTGATATAGAAATAATCCATCTTTTTTTCTCCAGGTAGTCTCAGTTCAATATTGCACAGTAAAGGCATTATGTTTCACAACCTTCAGCTGGTTTCTCATTGATCAGTGACATTAATATATCTGTGTATGGCACACAGAGAAAATTAATACAAATTTGAACTTGAATAAATCTGTCTATGATAGTAGACTATAAGACAGCTTGCTGATTAAGATTTCTGCAACTCACTTTTGTTAAAATCTACTTTTACATTCACCCTCCTCCTTTTTGTTTTACAAAGCATTAAGTAAAACAGAGTATTTTTAGTATGGGATGTCTTGGTAAAGAAACTGTAAGTTTATTGTAGGAAATGTTGGACAATGTTTTCTTTCTTTAGTTAATATTAAAGATACAAAAACCACAACAAAAATGGACAGAAGTTTAAACAGTGAATATGTATTAGATTTTGTAACCTGATTCTCTTTTAGAGTGTGTATAGCTCCTACTAATCTATCATCCATGTCTAAAAATCTGTAATGTACATACTGTTGAAATTTAAACTTTTCAGCTGGAAAGTAGGTTTTTGATCATTTGTTTCTCAAATTTTACTAATTTGCAAATGAGGTAACTCTTCCCAGGCTTCACAACATCTTCATGGCTAAATACAAGAATCATAATGCTGTAAAACAGTGTCAAAAGTAGGAAAAATCCTTCCTAGAGCTCAAAAATGCCAAATTGTAAAAATTTAGTGGATCAGGTTTTTTACAGAATATGCCTATTAAATCACTTGGGGTTTCTGGACTTGTTCCTCTGAAAGTACCTGCACCTTTTGTTAGCAGAGTTTCAGTAGAGTGAAGTAAGCTCAAAGCATTTATAGACCCTAGTGAAAGGAATGGACTGACTCCAGAGTCATATTCACAAAGGAAAATACTCTGGTTAAATACAACAACCAGAGATATAATGAATGAACATTAGGTCAGGGTTGACTGGGGGTAGTAACATAGATCAGTGGTTAATAAGAAAGCAAATTTTTGCCAAAAGTAGTAGTGAAAGTTAACTGGCAGGCAAATATAACAGCTCTGTTAAAGTCAAGAGAATGTAATGAAGCAAGTGACTTAAAAGACTGTGAAGACTGGAGGACAGAGTACACTGACAGGGATTTGTTCAAACAGTATAAAACCTGGCACAAGAGACAGAAGAAATTCAAGCCATGAAAATATGTCAATCCCAGCTATGACCAGAAAGTACAAGAGGCAATGAACTCATACCAATCAAACTTGGTTCTCAGAAGCTGGAAAATGGCTCAGAAGCTGGAAATGGCTTTTGCTGCTTTCTTTAGGTTGGTTGCTTACTTTTAAACAAAAACAATGAGACATGATTGTAGGCATAGACATGAGAACTAGAAATTGTGACACATAATGATCTAGGTTCCCTGTGGAACAGAGCAGTAAACTAACAGGCCCAAGGCAATCCCTTGGAATTTGTTCTCCTAGAGATTTTATAGGGAAAGAATAGCTGTATTAACAATGAAATGTGAGTTTTGAAGTGTTTGTTTTGCTTTGTGTATTTTATTTTTCAGCCACCCTGAAGCCATCTTTTATTAATTCTTAAAACTTATTCTTGTTTTTAATAATCTGAAGGACCTGCAATATCTTGATTACTAAGGGTTTGGACATTTTTAACACATCCCAGCATCTTCAAGATGTAAAAGTTAAAAAGGCATATTAGGTGTATATAATACCAGATTGATCATAAATAGGTTATAAAGGGAATCTTACTGGTTTTGGCTCACAGATATATTAATCAGACACAATAAAACAGAATACAGGGAGTGCAGATGAAGAGGCACATAAATTGAAAGTGACTTTTAGTGGCTGACTTTGACTATTGAGAGACCACTATGGTTAGGTCTTTTTACTAAATTTCACCATCTAAAGAATTGCACTTTTCTCCAATTTGATAACCCCACTGGCATTTTTCTGCTTTTTACTTAACGTCTCACCTCTTGCTCTTCTGATAACATGCTGTGCAAAAGACCTGCCTGATGAGTGCCTGCAGCAATGAGTTCTGGAGCTAAATTGTTTTCATAATCTTTTTACTAAAATAAAATGAGCAGCAGGATGTTTGTCATTTCAGCTGCAACTGAATAAATATTTTATCGTCCCTTCTTCAAAAGCTCATCTGTAACTCAAAGGGTTTATTGAACAATTTAAAGAGTGAAAGCATTTAATTCACTTTAGCTTTGATTACATTACATGGCCTATTGTGTTGAAAGCTTGAAGTAATCTGTGACTGGGGTTGACTTAAAATACTGATTTTTAATTGCTTTCCTCAGGTAAAGTGCCACCTATTTCAAATGGGTGTTCAGTATGTACATATGCAAAATATGACTATCTTTGAAAGAATTTCCATCAAAAGAAGATTTTCAGTTTTGTAAGAAGAATTTTTTTTTCCTTTTTCTTAGAAGCTCTCAAAAGCATCAGAATTCAGTATGCAAGTAATAAAACATTAATGAAAAATCATGCTGAAGCATTTGAAGTGGTGAAAACAATAATTTCACATCAAACATGCAGAGAATTTATTCTGGTGCCCTTTAACAAAGATAGGCAAGGTTTTTATCTAATTATGATGTCCCTCCCAAGTTGTTAGAGAACCACTCAGTGAAGGTCAAGATTCAAGGAACACAACTTCAGGCCACATCTGCTGCTGACCTTGAACGCTGCAGGGAATCAAGAGCACTACTGCTTCACAGGACATACATTTGCAGCATCCTATTCACATCTCTTTACACCAAGAAGAAACATGTGGAAGATCAGTAGAAATAACAAGCCAAATGAACATAGGAATGATTAGGACAAATGTGAAAATAAATAAAAGCAACAGGCCTTGTTTTACCCCGTATCTATTTGAATAATTTATCAGAGAGAGACAATTGAAATGATAGAGTGAGAGTTTTATTTTGTAATAACTTTTTTGCATAACTTTCCTTTCATATCAGCAGGAAAAAAAAAAAAAAAGGCATAAATCAAAAAAGGAAAAATAAAAATAAGGAAAAATATTGAAAGCAACTGATTTCATTATTGAACAAACCCTGTACCTTTGTACAAGCCTTCAACTAGAGTTATGCTTACATCACTCTCATGGCTCACACTATCTTGATAAAAATACTCTTTTAATAAACAAGAAAGGAAAGAATTTGGCAAAAGAAACCTACATGTAAGGGCAGATGAGAGACCCTTGACTTACAGCCCTGTTACCATGAAATATTTTATATCTTGATACTCAAATCTCTGATAGGTATTTTAAAAATGTCTCTTCCCCAGTTCAATTTTACTTTATTGTGCTTCACTTTGTCTCTTGCCTTCTTCTGTTTTGATGGTCTCTAATAGCACTGACATTTATTGTCTGTAAAATAGCATCTGTTCAAGTGACTGTTGTTCATCCTTCCTGATCATGAGATTCCTCCATTCTTTGTACAGATCTGTCTTTGCTGTTTTCTTTAAAACCTCTGCCTGTAGCAAAATTAATTCCAGGACTGCTCAGCATAAAATGCTGTTATTTAAGTGTCAATATGACAGGTGAGGTGGGAGGTCAAATGTTATCCTCATTTATGATTATGAGAACAGAATCAGTCTCTCTAATTCCAATATGGAGGACAGAAAATCCCTACAAACAATCTTAACTTTGAATATAGCAACAAACTTGTAAGATGACATATTAGCTTCTTTTTTATTACACTTTAAATTCATAAGGGAAAAGGGTCACAGCTGAAATGAAAATAATAATATATGAATTTGATATATTTTGCTAGTAAAATTTGGTTTATTTGTATACATTTTGAAAATTTTAAAAGACTGTCTATTTTATCTATCGTGTATTTTTAAATTATGCAAATAAGACATATTTTTGTTCTCTTTGGTTCCCAAAGTACCCACACCTAAATTGTTTTCTCATTTACTTTTCTGTTTTCTTTCTTTCTGTTTTGTTTGTTTGTTTGTTTGTTTGTTTGATTTGCTTGCTTCTCAGGAAAACATAACTGTGAGATTTTCTCAATTGCAAGGGAAGACTGACTTGGTCTCTTTTCTCTCTTTCACAATTAAATAATGATTCCACTGTTCCATCTGGAATAAACCACCTCAGCAGAAGGCAGTCTACTCTAAACTCTTGCTAAGTGTCTCTTAAACTTTCAGGAGTCTGTCTCAAGTTGCTCAGGCCCAAAAGAGAAGGACAGAAGTTCATAAAAACTAAAAACTCTTCCAAATTTTGCAATGCCTCCTGCGCACAGCAAGTCTGCAATGATGACCTTTTTATCATTGACAGAAATTTCCTTCTATGGAGGGAAAATATCACTTACTCACTCCCACCCCTGTAGTCCCCCGGTGTTTTTTGTCAATTTCACTGCGTTAGAACTATGTTTTCTTCCCTGAAGAAAATTATGCCTGATTCACATAATGGCAAATGCAAGAGAGAGGTAAAAGCTACTGTACATCTTTTTTTTTGGAATTGATCTAAATATTATGCATGTGATTGCTGGCACTCAAAAAAACCTCAAACACAAAACTTTCTCTTCATAAAGAATTGAGGTGAAGTACAGCTAAAAAAAATAAATAAGTTAAGCGTCATCACTGAGAGCAACAATGATAAAATCACTTATTTGTGCTATTTAAATTCTTCCACTTCCAAAAGTTAAAGAATCTTCAAATAGATGACAGTGTTTTGGTAAGGTGGGAAACAAACACGCAATGGGAAAGAACAAACAAAAATTCTTTATCAGTACATACTTTATTAGATATAACATGAGATATAAAGATACTTTATGAGTATATAACATGAGTTTTCAGGAACTTTGTCTCAGTTCTGTTTCTACAAATCAGAATGCTAACAACGGTCCATTGAGCTAAGGGTACAAGGTAGAAAAATATTTGAAAATATTCTTGATGTAAACTAGGTTAAGATGCAAACCATGTAAACACGGCAGATTAAATATGGTAAATAGTGACATGCCTTGAGCACAGAACATTCTTAAAGGCTCTTGAAAGATGATTATTTATTTAGCTCTTGCTCCTGGCACCCATGTCCAGGTTGAAGTAATTTAAAACTCATCTTCATGCTCAGTATCATAAACTTGAAGAGGTTAACACATAGAGGAATTTAATTTGTGTCTTTAAATTACTACTGGTACTTGGGAGATCTTTTCAGAATGCATTCTAAAATGTTTTAGCTTCTCTTCAGTCAGTCTCCATCCTGCTACCATAAAATCAATGTCTTCCTTTTGTTCACTCATCCCTCATGCATAAGTTCTCTCAGAGTGACAAGTTCCATTTCAACTAATGTATATCCCAAAGGATAAGAGTAAATGGAAGAGGTTTCTACTCCAGGTCTGCTGACACACAGACCTTTGTTCTTATGTTAGTCCAACCCTACTATTAGTTAATGAATATTAAATTATTTGCTCCATAATATGACAATTTCAAGACCACTTACTGTGGCAAAAGATGTTATGGGTTCATGAATAAGGCATTGAAAGAGGCAGCAACATATTTTACAAAGGAAAAGTTCAATTACGCTCATGCACTGTCTAAATTAAACTCTCTAACTGTCCAACACAGCATGCAGGAGAAATGAACTGAGTACATTCATGCCCCTCAAAGAAAGGTGTTTAACACTCTTCAGCATTTCTTGCTTCTTTTTCTACTTTGTGTGGTCCTGCATTTATTGTTCTGGGCTTTGACAATGATATGCAACATTCTTCATTCACTCCAATATGAGACATCACAAGATATCTGTTGTAACCCCAAGAATTGTGCTCCTATACTCATCTGTTGCTGCAAGAAGAATAATCTCTTATCTCCCTGCATCAATGAAAATAACTCATATTATCATTGTTTTTTTGTAAACCAACTTTCAAATGTGAACATCTTCCTATGGATAGCACAGGAAATCAAGGCACTGAATTTGGTTCTGAGAATTCTCATGACAATTCCATCCTGAAGTATTCCAATCAGTAATACTAAAATCTCTGCCACAGAGTCATCCATACATTAAAGAAATAAAATAGATGAAATGGTTTTTTTAAGCTTATATACTCTTTTCTAATTTGGTAAGTAGTAATAGAATAATTCTAATTTCTGTATTTATATACTCTGTACTTCTGCATTCTATCTCTTAGTGGGTAATAGTTTTCAGGGCCACAGAGCATCTATTGAAAACCAGACAGGACAAGAGATCCACCTTGTTACCCACCTGCAGCACTCTACATTTCTTTTCTATGTTTTCAATGTTTGGTTTTTTTTTTTCTCCAATTATGGAACCCAACCTGTTTTCCAGTCCTAGAACTGTCATTTTCCCAGATCCATGTGGTATTTGTCCCTACCTCCCCTTTTGCATGAGACTTTAAAAAGTGTTTTAGAAAACCACACATATATTTGAAGTATAAGAAATAATTGTAAGAAGTTCCCAGCAAAACCACAGGATATGTGGGATACCAGTTGTTTGAAAATGCAGTTGAAAAGGAGAAATACACATGGAGGTGCCCTCTTAATGCACTATGAAAGCATTTTTTACTTTGTTATCATATAAATTGAGTATCTCTGTGTAGACTAATTGCTATCAACTTTCACACAACTAGCTTAGTTACACTGCTACTGCTTTACATGTTTCTAGGGAAGGAAAAATTAGTATGACTCATCTGTCATCTTGAAAAATTTGTACATTTTTGTGTATATGATATTCACTTGCACACAGGCTTGATTATGGAAACATTGCCTGTATAAGGCATACAAAGTAATATTTATTGTAATTTGGCATAATCTAGGTGAAAGAAAGTGTTCATTCTTTACGGGTAAGGTGATAACTTTAGCTCTTTACCTGTCACCAAAGCTAAACACCCACCCCAAATAAGATATACTGTTAAAGTCTGTTTCTTTAATGCAATTTTTATTCATTTGCTACCAGCCTATTTTGAGTAACATCTTGTATAGAAGTCAGCCCAGAGTTAAAGATTCATATTCAGATTAGAATGTTGATCTACTTCTGTGATTTAATTATCTACAAATAATTTTTCCATTATTTTGGAAGAGTGTAATTTGTCTTTTCTGCTTGTAAAAGTGTTTCTAATTTTTTAATGGTATAAATAATGGTCTTCACAAATTAAAAAAAAAACAAGTCCCATACAGATTAATTAAAATGTTGATTATGTGTTTCCAGACACAAAAAGAGAATCTGCTTTGTTAGGGTGTTGAAAAATCTGAAGTTTGTTTCTATCTGAGTATATTGTTTGGCATACTCAATAGGCAGAATAGAATGAGTTAAATATATGATGCTTTTATTTGCTGCCATTGTTGCTTACAGAACATTTTTAACAAGCTTTTTGAAACTCCTTGTAATGGTGAGGAAACAATTTGTTTTGAGAATTAATTTGCTGAATGGGAAATGTTTCCAGTTTGCTTTCCAAGCTATAATGACGTGACTGAATTCAGAAGTGCCCTTGAAAATCTGCAATGTAGAACAGCATATACACAACGCATCCATTCTATACAGTGCCAAAGAAACTATTAACAACAAATAAATACATGCTGCTTCTCTTTATTTATTAACTGCTTCTGTTTTTGATTTCATTTTCTCATTTTGTATCACCTCTGATATACCATTTGCAGTAACTTGATGAGGTCTCAAGTCACCATAGAATTTAAGCATATGCTGAGTTCTTAGCACAATGAATAAACGTCTGCCTGTTTAGGCTGATGATTCTCTGCAGTGCCTACTCCATGCATTTTCTATGTAGCCCTTAAATCTTCATGATTCTTTAAATCAGGCTGTTAATTCTGGTTTTTGAGAATTCAGGTCCTGTCTCAAAGACAATTAGTGATCAGTGATAAAGAGAACTCAGTCATCACCCTTTACTTCTCTCACTCACTGCAATAATAAGCCAAATTAATAGCTTGAATTGAAGAAAATCAAATATAACTTTCTATTTTTTTAGAGGGCTGATGTGAGTTTTAGCTCTCTAAGCACCTACTGAGTCCTTGTCAAATACCAAGTATTAACTAATTAAATAGTTATGTGCCTAAATATATAATCAATATAATGATCTGATTTTATTTTTAACCAGTAAATACATTTCATACTTTGTGAACCCTTGAATTGTAAAAAATCAAAAAAGAATAATACCAAAAAGTGGCAAGAGACCTTAGTATCGATCAAAATTGATAGAGCAGGGGAAAATCAGTGGCATCATTTAACTAATTTCTCTAAAGCCTTCATGCAGGACTTTAGCCATTTGAAATTGCTGGAAAAAATCCATTGGTCAAAGGTCAGCCTACCATTTTTTGGGGAAAAAAAGGCATTGTGAAGAAAATAATTTATTCAAAAGATTCAGTCACTACATAAGGTAAAAAATATACAAAAAATGTTAACTTCAACAAATAAAATCCTCCAAACAATATAATTTACAAATATTTACTTATCTACAGCTTCCTTACCCATGCTATCAGCACTTCTACACACAAGAAAATCTTGGAACATCTTTTTTACAAAGAAGGACTGAGCAAATTGGGCCTGTTAGCCTCAAGAAGAGACATCTGAGAAGGGATCTCATCAATATCTGTAAGTATTGAAGGAAGGGTGTCAAGAGGATGGAGCTGGGGCTGTACTTGGTGGTGCTGAGCAATAGGATGAGAGGCAATGGGCAGAGTCTGAACCACCTGAACACGAGGATGAATTCTTTACTCTGCACTGGAACAGATCTCCCAGAGAGGCTGTGGAGCTCCTCCACAGGAGTTTATCCAGAGCTGTTCACATGCAAAGCTGTGCAATGTGTTCTGGAACGACCCTATTTATATGTGGAGGTTGGACCAGATGACCATTGCTCATTCTGTGATTCTGTGAAAGCAATATTGCAATTTCTCTAGAAGAAAATGTGTTATACTTTAAATTCACCCAGCTTAATCTCAAGATGTGGAAAAACCCCACTATATTCTGTGCCATCATCTAATTGATATTGCTATGTTTGTTGAAGACAGGCATCAGTTTAGAAAGGCATGGAGTTTGATCCTGTCACATAAAAAACTTCTAAATTCTCACAATCATGGGTATTTTATTTCAGGAACATTGAAAGTTTGGCTGGGCACAGTAGGTTCCATGGGATACCTGTCCCTCTGGTGCTGTAGTGTATTTCAAGTTTCCTATATCTATATTTTCCATACAAGTAGTTTTCCATACAGTGGGGTTACTGTATGCATTGAGTTACAGACTGGCAGCCCCCTAAGGTTCAATCCAAGGGGGAAGAACTTGGTTTGAGGCTATGCTCTGATGTTTATATCAAAGTGATACTGACATGTATTGAGAGCAAAAGTCAGGAAATTTGCCAACAAATAGTTTCTTTGAAAGCAACTTCTTTTTAATCCTGATGCCTTTGTTCTTTTCTACTCAGAAAGCTGACAATTTGACATGGTGGGTTTTTCCTGGTGCTTTTTCTTCTTGGTGCTTGTACACAGAGCAGGGCACTAACTTGTCTGGTTTTGACTATATCTACATCTCTACGGACAGTTTCAGCCATACTGCAAACTTTCATTACCCTAATAAAAATATAATTTCAAAATGCTTTATTTAAAGATCCTATTAGTCTGTTCTTTCCAGCATCATTACTAAGTTCATTCAAATAATATGAAAATAGGCAATTTTTTAAAAATATATTTGTTTTACTTATCTCTTTCCTATGTTCAGATTTCCATTAATTAGTCATGGACTTAAAAACAAAATAAAAACATATAATTCCTGCATGTATATTTTGCATATTATAAACAACATATTTTAAATGTATCAAAGTAATAATTTTTATTTTCATTTCATTGTTCTTACATAACTAAAGTAATATCTTTTATTACTTAAGATGACCTCGTGGAACACTATTTTGAGAAAATATTAAATTGACATAATCTTAGGAACTGATGTTCCTGAAAGTAGGGAGTTTGCCTGCACAATTCCCAATAGCATTTAGAGCAGTTTCAGAAGAACAATAACTACTGAATTAACTTTGGACCACGTGGCTTCTTCATGTTCTGGATGCAATTTTAACTCTTTTAATGCCTGGATAAGATTATCAATCTCCTGAGCTCCCCTGAATGAGAAGGAATAAAGCATAGACTCAAAGAAGTCAGCGTAATGAAGATAAAGTTCCTGATGGGAAGAGATTGAAAAGATGCAACTGATAAGTAACAGAAAACCTTTTTTGTGGAGCTATAAGGAGACTCTGACTACACTAAAATTCCTTTAAACTGTGAAATACATATAATATATTAAGTTCTTGAAAAGAAGACCTTTTTACTTTGAGGAAATGGGGCTCTCTGTTTTGGGACTGGAAATATGGACAGAGACATTTAATAGAAAAAGAGATAAAGAGAATTTTGTCTTTCAGCAGCTTGCATTTAAAAGTGGTACCCCATGTGTGCATCATAACCCATAGAACAGCTCTGGAAGGGCTGTGGAGATGAGAGGAGAGGCATAATCTGCAATATTTCCTGGGCAGATGTAGATTGTGAGACACCCCCTAAGCCTAAACCAAAAAAGGGACTTTTGTCTCTAGAGTGAACTGAAATGTTTAGTAGATAACTGACTGAAGTGTTTTCTGTACATTGTTGTTAAGAAATATGTAATTAAGGGAGGAAGGAATAATCTAGAAATCTTATTCTGAATTCTTTCTGTGTTGTTAACAAATTTTGTCTTGTACCCTTTAAGTTTTAAGCCTGCTTTTCCTCTGCTCCTGAATCCTATCTCTAAATGAAACTAAATATATTAAAATTGGCAAACCCAAGTCACACTTTGACAAGGGCCTACAAGGGCAATGAAGCTGATGAAGGGTCTCGTTTACAAATCTCGTGGGGAGTGGCTGAGAAAGGTGGGATTGTTTGGCCTGGAGAACAGGAGGATCAGAAAGACCTTACCACTCTCTACAAGTGTTTGAAAGAAGGATGCAGCAAAGCAGAGGTTGGTCTCTTCTCTAAGGTAAAAAGCAATACGACAAGAGGAAAATATCTGAGGTTGTGCTAAGGGAGGTTTAGATTATATATTAAGAAATATTCCTTCATTAAAAGGGTTGTCAAATGGAAACTTTCTAGTACTTACTGCTAACCAGAATTCTGCTTCATCACTTGCATTCCATTCTTCCCTTCTGTAAAAACACAACAGCTCTACTGTATTCCAATAAAGATTCCTTTCATCTAAGTAATTTTTGTTTTTTGTTAGCAATCTGAAGGAGAAATTAAAGTAAAAGGTACTAAGAACCAAAGCAAATACAGTTAAATATCATAGACATACTCAATGACTGATGCAATTACAGGGTTTTTGACAGATACAGTCTTCCAGCTACAACAATCGATGACTAAAACACCTCTTGAAACAAAGATTATACCTTACCATGTTTCTAAATAGATAACAATGGGTTCTTTTCTCTGAATTTCCTAGTAATTTCAAAAATCTCTTTACAGTTCTATTGTCTGAATTCATGAGTTCCTCAGTGTAATTATACATCATACACAAGTTATCCAATTTTGTTTGCTCTAAATTTATTGCTTCGTGATTTCAGCCATCCATTTTGTTGTTGCCTTAATTATAACAGATACATAATAATTTGGTACTCAGTTTTCACTCTTTTTTGCACAGAAATTTCATACCCTTTCCTAAAAGGCTTTTTTCCCTAAAAATTCTAAACTAAATCTGTGCCCTGTACTATGTCATCATGCGTCCTTTTTTCTTATACTGTTTCTACTTATCAACACAGAACATAACATAAAAGTCACCTTCCCTCTCTATGATTTCAGTAATGATTTGAGCCATATATTGCCTTAATGTTCTAATTCAGAGATAGGAGATTCATATCTGAGATTCATATCAATTCAGTGATTCATATCTGAGATTCACAGACTCATAATTGAGTCTTTGATGATTTTATTAATATGATGCATAACATTTTCAAAGATTTCATATCTGAGCTTCTGAAGAGTCTCTTTAGAACTCATTGGGCACCAACTAGGTTGAATTGGACAGCAGGGTCCTAGCTTCACAAGGCTTTTTAAATTCTGAAATTCCTGGTTTGCATTATTCATGAGCTTCATTATATGTTTGAACTACCTTCTTATCTACTAGTCATTTACGAGTGATACCCTTGTTATAAGCTGTAGTAATATCTAAAATACCTGTGAAAAACTTTGTTTGTTCTAATAAGAAAAATATCTGTCTTTTCTGAAATACCTATATTTTTTTCTCCAGACAAAATAGAAAATAGAGATAATTCTTGCTTTTCTTCTTTTGAAGCCAATTTTAGCTATTCGTGCTTCTGTAGTTCATTAGTTACAATACAGTGTGATTAAATCTATATGACAGATAATTGTTGCTAATTTTTCAAATATCATGGAGTAAATTTCCACTGATGGAGTTATGCCACTGCAACCTGGCCCCATCAGTGCAAGCTCATTTCCATTTGTGACAGATGAAAGCCTTTGGAAGCATGGAAACTTCAAAGGCCATAACACCGAGATGCAGAGCATTATGGATGCATAAATTCAGGGTAAGGCTGTTTTATCAAAGCTGGGGGTAATTAATGCAAATCCCTAGACCTTCAAACAGGTAAATAAGCATGAAAGCTCACCCATTTCTGCAAAATTGTATATATTGGTTTGTTTTGGTTCAGGAAGCTGATGAGGAAGTAAAAATATGGCCCATGTCAGGAATAAGACACAGATGCACTTTCTAGACTGTGAATTAGATTGTAGGTGCTGAGTAAATATGATAAATATAATTTGGATTGAAGAAGAGGTTGAAGCTTAAGAAATAATTTTGAGAGAATGAAGCATAGTGTCATGAACATTTAATCAATAAATATAAAGCAAGAGACTTGAAGCAATAATCTGAAATATGTCTAAGTAAAAACTGTGTCTACTTTTATTAATTAATCAAGTGGTATAACAGTGATTAAATAAAGATGAAGAATTTTTTTTATATTACTCTAATCATTTTACATGTAGGTGTAAGAAAGTAAAAACATAAAGATTTTCAGAAGAAATAATTTCTAAAAGGAAATCCACTTTGAAACAAGCTAATCTAATTTGAGGCAGATGTGAAAAAGGTACTTTTCAGCCCTATGATTATTGTCAATTTCACATTTTGCCTCCTGGGAAAAGTCATGTTTCCCCTGAGTTTGCCAATAAACTGCAGGAAGGTGACCATTTGTTTCTAGGGTTTTTTTTAATGCTTGGTTTCACCTCATTTTTATTACATTTACCAGAGTCAGAGGGTCAGGATACAAACTTTACAGCCTCTGACAGCCCTTTTAAGGAGCTGCCTATGATTTCAGCTTTCATATGAATGGAGAGAGCCAAAGAACTGTAATTTAAACACAACTGAGTGAAAAACAAAACACATTTTGAAAGAGAACTCCAATACTCACATTCTGCTTTGTGTTTATAAAGTTTGAATATCTTTATAGTTGAAGTCACAACTAAAACTACATCCCCCAATTCCCCAAAATGTTTCAGCTCTGACAGACATGGTCTAATAACTGGAAAGCAAAACATCCCCTGCTTGCTTAGTACACAACTAAGGATTGTAAAAGGATACCTTAAAATATTTTGCTTTACACTGATCATGAAAATAACTTTTTTTTTCTTTAACAATTGCATCATTGAATAGATTGCATGAGTGTTTTTCTTATCTTAAAGAACAGATGGGTACCTATCTCATGGTCTAGATTATTTCCAGCAAAGCTTCTTTTTGTTCATTACATTTATCTCCTTTTCCTTCCCATACTAATGAAGTTTTCAGCATTTCTCTGTGAAAGATCTGCATTCACATAAGTCAAATTACACAAATTTATGCCAGAGTTTGAAGAGAGATCCTGATTTTCTCAAGCAAGTTTCTATGGTGATACTTTTTACACATCTTTTCATAAGCTGTACACTACCCTTTGTCATGTTAATCTCCTAAAATATATTTAAATAAAATCCCATAATAGCTGTGTTTGGAGTTTGGCCCAAGTCCATATTTTTTGTTTGTTTGCTGGAGCTTTCTTCTTCAGTAAAAACCATGTATTTCACAGCTTGTTCTTGTTTGTTCAGTTTGTTAATGTATGATTCAATCTTTAAATGCAGTTCTATGCCTAGGTTTCCATCAGACACTTTTCTAATTTATTTACCATCTTTGCTGATTTGCCTTTCTAATAGTTAATAAAATTTTTCAAATTTACCTAATTTCACACAATAAACATTTCAGTTTCAAATAATTTAGCTTTGAAAAACAGAAATTAGAATTTTTTATATTTATATTTTTAATCACAATGGATGTATTTTTACCTTGTCTCTGTTTTCAGGTGTTTTACACATACAGCAGTGATATTTTTATAACATAATTGCCATTAAAATTATTGAGCAAGATCTCAAAAATATTTTTTCCTATCATGAAATGACAGATTTGTTTCAAGGTCCTACATCTGTTCATAGATGAGAAACCAAGAATGACAAATTAGGAGTCATGAATCAAGATTAAGGGCCATAAATAGTTTTGCTCAGAATAAGACCAGAAATAAGACATTAAGAAAATACTTCAGTTTATGTGTCGTGCATAAAAATGATTACTGATTTTAGAGGTACTCTCCTGCCACTGGTACTTCCTTATTTAAATTAAAGCTGTAGTTGGAAAGTTACTGGAATGTGAAACTTTGTGGTACAGCAATAGAGGGCAAGAGGAATCAAGGGTCCAGGCAGAGATCAGGGTGAGCTTCCACTGTAATCAATCACAGCCCTTTTAGCATTGTTCCAGACTCTGCTTACCCATACAACTCATACAATCACAATGGAATCACTTTGATTCCTGCCTCCTGAGCAAGCCACACTGAGATTCAGATTAATGGAAGCTCCTTTATCCTCACTGGTTTCAAAAAAAAATATTTTATTTCATTAATTCCTTGTTTGAGGAATATCATTCTTGATCTTTCAGTCTTCACTGCAAGAGAATCCTATGGTAAGAATTGTTCCTTCATAGATAGAATTGCATCAGTTCTGGGGGTGGTGTCATGAACTCAGCCTGACTTCAGCAGGTAGACAGACCATCCAATACTGTCTTGGCCTCCATGTCAACACTGACATGATATGGCTTTTGGACAGGAAGCAGGAAGGACAGCACCATAGCCCATGCCTTTCCCTGGAAGGTGCAACATCCACTACTTAACCTTATGTACATTTTTTTCAGGATCACAATTCTAATACTGTCTGCCTACTAAAAAAATTATCAGTCTACTACATTGAAAAAAAATAAAAATCTAGGGTTCTGACACCGTGAAAAGTATTGAAAAATGTCCCCTGATCCGGTTTTAGTTCACTGGCAGTGGCCATCATTTCATGTCTAGTTGGGATTCATATTCCTGGCTTAAGCCCTTTGGAAAACAGGCATTGACACTAAGAGTTTAGTAAGATTGAAAGGCACTTGAAAGAAATAGGTATTTCCAGAGAGTGATTCACCTAACTGTAAAATACAGAGAATGAAGAGTGTCCTGGATAAGCCTTTCTTTATCACTCTTTTGATTATTAGATAATGACCTGATACCACATGTTTAATTCTAGCCATTTACTGAGATTCATATGCACACCTTGCTTTTCATCCCTTTATATGCTCTTCTGTCATATATTCTTCAGGTGAAGGAGAATATTACCTTCCTATGAACTTACATGAAACTGAAACAAAAAATGCACTTAAAAGTTTGCTGGGGTAAATTAATTGCATTTCCTAAATTGCTACTCACCACTCTGTTTATGATAGCATCTTCCATTTAACTACAAACTAGATATAGCAGATTTTTTCTTATATTAAATTGATTGCTATTTTCTGCCACTTTTCTAACTATTAAAATTTCTTGATGCTTTTAAATTGTACCTCGCTTTTTGAAAATATTGCTTCCTTTATTCCATCTTCAGTAACCAGTTTTATTTTATGCACTCCTTTTAATAAAATGATTCATGCCAGGTGCCAGTTTTTCTCATATTCTTTTAAGAAACCAAATGACTAAGAGTTAATGATGAAAACCTGCACCACTGGGAGGTGAAACAGTTCGTTTTCTGACACAGACTCATTAGATGATGTGGCACACACCAAGGGTGGCATTGATTATCATAGCCTCTGTACTCTTAAAGGTTAATGATCAGGATAATTGGCTGACTTATTGTAACCGGATAACATTCAATTGATAAGTGTCAGGTGATTGTAATTATTAAAATATAATAGAAATTACTAAACTAGACCTTTCTAAAAGAGGCAGGTGGTGTTTTTCCATAGCTTCTTTCACTGGCAATTTTTAATAAGTATCTTACGAAGTCAGAGAGTCTTTTCTTACTCTATCTATTTTGTCAATGCCCCAAAGGGAGAAAAAAATATTAGGATGCAGAGGTTTAGGAACAGATGCTGTGGTGAAAATTTTAAAATGTAGTTGGCCACATATTACAAAAGGAGGATTTAAAGAAACCCAGGTGTTTATTTTGACAACACTATTTCCCTTCTCTTGCAAGAGAAGCAATCCCATGATAAAAGTATTTTTATTAAAACTATTTCAGCATTTTCTATTTAAATGTATGGTGCTGCTGGTAAATACTTTGGACTTTTTTGTTTGATTGTTTTTTGTTTTGTTTAGGACTTTTGATTTGGAATCAAGCAAAAGTAAACGTGGAAAATGTATGGTGAATATTTTCCTACATAACAGGAACAACAGCACTCTTGATATTTAAGATAATTGATCCAGAAAAATAATAGGCCCTATGTAATTGGACATGTCTGAGTTCTGGAGGATCCCTGTATGCCTTTATTTCCTTTTTGCTTTGTTTTTATGTTGCATTTGCACTCTATCAGAATAGACATCATAACAAGTGAGATCTGCATGAGTCCTGCCTTATACTAGTCTAGTTGATGCAGTGTGTAAAAAGAACAAGAAAATTAAATACAATATCCTTGCACATATTCTAAAAAGCGAGCATTGATTGATTGATTTTCTATGAGTACAGTAAAAATGATAGGGTTTTCTTATACTTCTGCATAACACTAAATTTAAATGTGTTCCTTCATAATTGTTCTGATTTTTTTTTCAAATTAATTCCTTTTCCACATCTTAGCATTCTAGGAAAAGGTTTGCTGTTTGATAATTATACTTCTCAATTTATTTGGTTTTGCTGATTATTTCAGAAAGCAATCTAGAAATTTTCTAGAAAATTTCCGTCATAATTTCCCTAATTCCACATTCAGTTAAACAGATTATTTGCTGCATAGTGCATATTGTATTAAAGGAGAAAGTGACCTTATTTCCCTCCCTTCTCTGTCCTGATTTTTATTTCATTGCACTAAATCTGACATAGCTGTTTATAACAGCTGTTCCACTTTTCCGTTCCTCAAGTACGGCAAGCTATAAAGTTTCATTCTAGGCTCTTAATGCAGTCAGTCATTTACCTAATAAAACAGACTAATGAATCTTCCCCATATAAAGCTTCATTTAACTGGACTTGACATTACAGCAGTATTGCTCAAAGATGTGTGAACAAGCAACTGGAATATCTGGAGCCAGATATGTGTAAGTAGCTCACAGTAGGTCATATATAGGAAAAGGATTATAACACTAGTGGGAGAAGCAAGAAGTTTTGCCTCAGGCTACCTCTGGGGCATTTGAAGTAGAGTAATTCTACCAGGACCAGCGTGGTGAAGCATATATTGGAACATAAGCGGCTCATAAAGTAGTTGTAGAGATTAATGTCTTCTAAATACTTAAGTTTAATTGGAATGTTATTAGCCTGAAGGCATAAAAATATGCCTAATATATTTTTTCTTTTAACAGTTTAATAAATAGTTACAGAAAATATTTAATGAGAATTTCATTATAGTATTAAAACCCATTTAACTTTTTTAGTTTTCTCTTGGAATAAAAAAAGTTAGACAATCAAAGTGTAAAGTTAGTACAGTCAATTGCTTTTAATCTCACAATTGATTTATGCTGCATGCTGAATATATTGATTCAATTGAATATTTTGGTATATATGCAGAATTGTTGCAAAACAAAACATGCATTTGAAAATTTATATGTCCAAATGAATATTTTCTTTTGCATGAAATGGCTGTATACATTTCATAGAATGCTGTTCACCTGAGTAATGTCTTAAATAAATAATACATGCATGTTAACTACTTAGAAAAAATCCTTCCTTCCTTCCTTCCTTCCTTCCTTCCTTCCTTCCTTCCTTCCTTCCTTCCTTCCTTCCTTCCTTCCTTCCTTCCTTCCTTCTCCTTCCGTCCTTCCTTCCTTCCTTCCTTCCTTCCTCCTTCCTTCCTTCCTTCCTTCCTTCCTCTTCCTTCCTTCCTTCCTCCTTCCTTCCTTCCTTCCTTCCTTCCTCCTTCCTTCCTGTCTTCCTTCCTTCCTTCCTTCCTTCCTTCCTTCCTTCCTTCCTTCCTTCCTCCGTCCTTCCTTCCTTCCTTCCTTCCTTCCTTCCTTCTTCCTTCCTTCCTTCCTTCCTTCCTTCCTTCCTTCCTTCCTTCCTTCCTTCCTTCCTTCCTTCCTTCCTTCCTTCCTTCCTTTCCCTTCCTTCCTTCCTTCCTTCCTTCCTTCCTTCCTTCCTTCCTTCCTTCCGTCCTTCCCTTCCTTCCTTCCTTCCTTCCTCCCTTCCTTCCTTCCTTCCTTCCTTCCTTCCTTCCTTCCTTCCTTCCTTCCTTCCTTCCTTCCTTCCTTCCTTCCTTCCTTCCTTCCTTCCTCTCCCTTTTCTACCCGTAGTCATTCTCTAAATCTCTTCTCTTAGAGGAGAAAGTGCATAGAAAACCACTTTTGTTCCTCCAGTAATGAATAAGCTACAGTGATCTTTGTGCCAGAGTAAATTGTGGAGCTCTGTGCGTGCACTACTTTTTGTTTGTTTTCTACAGTCTTACATAGACTAAATTAATGACATGCTAAAATTATTTAATTAAAACTCAAGAATTAGCTTTATGAAATAAAAAATATGCCTTTCCATATCAAGCTTAATACCAAGATAAGCAGCTGTTTTAGCAATTTCTCTGGCATGTGTCTGTGAAACTCTTGATATGTATGAAGGCTCTATTTTACAGATATTTTGTCTATGATAATATTAAACAAAAGATTACAAAGAGATTACAAATTTTGTGAAAGTAGAGGGATGTTCTCTAGTGCTTCCACAAAATAAGGAACCAGACCTACTAGATTTCTAAGAAGCTCTGCCTACTTGTGATTGCCATCGAGGTCTAATCCATTATTTCTTGCAGGGCAATAAAAATACACTCATGTCCTTATTTTTGAAAAGTTGGTTTCTGTGCCTCCAGAAAGACACTAGATTTTTAGCCAGCTCCTATCATATAGACTGTAAGAAGGAATAAAAATTTCACTCCTGTCTCTTGTCTTTGAACAGTAATTATCCCTGTGAAAGTACACCACACTTCTTTTAGGGAGTAAGAGGCAGGATAAGTTAACTTTCATTAATTGTTGATGTCTTTGTGCATCTAAAATATCAGCATAACCAAGACTAACTTTCTGCAACAGCCTTCACCCTTGATTTTATTTATACTGCTTTGTGTCAGACCTAAGTTGGTTTCCTGAAGGGCACAGCCTCTTTCAGATAATCTTAAATCCAAATTCCTCTCTGACTTTTTCAGCCTTGCCTTGGTTATTTGCTTGGTTTTTGTTGGTTTTTTTTTTTTTTTTGTTTGTTTGCTTTTTGGTGGGTTTTTTTTTTGCATATGCATGTTTTGTTTTGCTTCTAGATCTCCCTAAATACACACTTATATTTTAAGGCAAATGTAGACTGTATACTTCCAGCATAGCTCCCCTCTAAGTTCACTTAACTTCCTTTCACACCTGTGCTATCACTAATTGCTTGTTTACCTCCCTGGCTATAAACATTTAAAGTCTTCAATTACACTGTGCACTAATTATCTTGAATAGCTGGTTTGGGGCAAGGGAAGAAGTCACTGGGAAAATACTTATTCTTGTTTTTTAGGATTAGCAATATAGTCTTCTTTTAACGTGAAGATAGTGTATACTTTCTGATTTTCTGCAATTAATTATTAGAGCCTTTTTTAAATTTTCTTTTTAAGCTAGTTGGAATGCATGAGAATTCCTGCTATTATTTCAAAACTTTAGAGATATATTTGAAAGAAAAAAACTTACTCCCCTTGTCATCCTCTGCTCCATCCTACTCCTAAGACACATGCTAATCCTCATTATCTTTTGTATGTCTTTATAATAATGTTTTGCAGATTTTTTTGATGCTGTCCACACCCATGAACTCATACACTCTATCTTATATACAATGCTGTATGATTATGTGTTGTGGGGACTATTTAAAAAAAAATTGTTGATTCTTTTGAAAATGTATTTCTAAAATATTAGTAACGGTATCTATTTTTTGCTGCCTGACCTCTAACACTGTTTTTTGTTTCACTAATCTGAGAATTTGTTATTTTTATTTATTAATAATTTTTAATGTACTTATTAATTAGTCTCCTTAATGATGCAACAGACTTTTTTGGTGATGGTTCATTCAATTCAAATTAAGTTCCTTTTTCCTGGATTACTTTGTCCACAAAAATATTAGATCCTTTATTCTTCTATTATACTAATAACACTGAAATAGTTCTTCTTCATCATTTAATTTTTCTTTTAATAAGTGTGGATTCTATGCATTTCAGAACAAATCTGTGAAAATTTTGAGGAGGAGGGGAAAATAAGGTTATTACTACAAAAAGAAATTTCCTGATACTTATTCCTCTTATTTTCTACTTTTCTTCTACCTACCCATTGGGGTAGTGACCTTCTGTCCTCTACACAATCTTGGGCTTTGTTTTAGAACAGCTATTTTATTCCTTTGTTATATGCTGCATAATTCTTTGTAAATGAAACTTGTCCCCTTTGGGAGGACTTAATCAGCATTTTCTCCATAGGTATAATGAAATATTATAAATCTTTCTGCAGACATAGGGCATATAGTAAATTAGCGTGATACTGACCAAAAATTCATGTATGTTTGGAGAAAAATGAGCTCAGTTATTAATTGTAGTCATTAAAACACAAATTTACAATTACTGGAAGCAGTAACAAACATAAATCAGATTAAATCACTCTGCAAACTAATCAAACATTTAATATTCTCTTTTTCTATTTCAATAGCTTTCACCTCTCACAAGAATGTTTCTCTCCATCCTTCAGACCCAACTGAATTTTTTTCAGGACAAAGCATCTCTGTTTTGCTACACTTCTTTATTATATGGAAGTTTTTCAAATTGGTTCACGTCATAAAACAAAATATTACTTGTAGTTCCAGTTCATGAGACATCAACACCAGCAAAAATGTTTGCATTTTCCTTGGATAGCCAAATCAGCCACTCAGAAGTTAAAAGTATCTGAATCTATACCCTACTGAAGTCTTTCAGTGTCAGAGCAACTAGCATTCTATAACTGCATATAGTTACTACCTACTTAGGTGCAATATTGTTTTACAATCCATTGCAAAACACATACAAATGATGTGCTTCCTTCTGTTTATATGATCTAAAAGTTGTTGCAGGATGAAAACCGGAACATATCAGATTGTTTAATAGGGTTGAATCATATGCACTTTGCTTATTATTACATAAATACAAACAAACAACAAAGGAAATATTGTCATTTCTTTAAAAAGCACCCTGAGCTGCTAGAACAAAATGACAACAAAATGGTTTTCACATTTTTTTTTTTCATATTACTTCTCAATTTCATTTCTATGAATTAGTGAAATGTAATAAGAGATATTTAAAATAATTATCAGCTGTTTTAAAAATATTAGTATACTTCTGGTACACAATCATGTATCTTATGGGGTGAGTCATCTAACTGAATAAAAAAAGGGCAGTAGTTCATGTAAATAACCTAGTCAGCACGAAAATTGTGAAGAGAGAAGCACTACAGGTCTTAGGAGATATTATTACTTCTTTTTTTTTTTTTTTTTTTTTTTTGTAAATAAAGATGCAACCATGAGAGAGTAAAATAAACAGGATTGTTATCTAAATTAGATCAAAATAGTAATTATAATCTAAATTATAGATTGGAGAGATTTGGATTTCAGGGATGGACTATAAGATGCTGGCTCTACTGCCAAACAAGCCTGCTTCAGATCTGATTGTCTCAGTGAGTGGCTGAATTCTTGGGATTATCTGCATAATTTTTCTTTTTATCAGAAAAAAAAAAAACCCTAATATATTTAAATATAATATATGCATTAGAATTTAAATCGTTTTAAGTCCTTCATTTTTCCTAAGTAACCTCAAAATTTTGTCCTTAGCAAATCAACATTGTGGTACTTCTCAAAATCAAATTAATAATGGAATGTAAAGTCCATCTCTCTAGCCATGCCTCAGAGAAACAAACCCAGAAAATTCGCATGCATTGTGTATTACACACTATTCTTGAAAGACTGGGTATGCCAATTTTTGCTTTGAATAGATGACACTAATTCTGCCATTTTAAGCTTATCAGATGTGACAATGTTGTTCAAATTGTCACACAATGCATTTTATATCTAAGACACAAAGATAGAAATGAGAATGCTTGCTTTATCAGTTAATGAAAATGCTCCTAAGGGTAAAGAAATAGATGATGACTGAAACAATTTATTAGGAAATCCAACAGCTGATAAATCAAGGCCATAGTTCATTTCAGTATGGAAGGAGTATGAGAAAGACTCCTGTTTTACAAAAAATAATTTTAAAACCCATTTATTTATATACATATCATACAGCCTCCATTTATTATTGAACAGTGTTTTGGAAATAATTATTCTATTTTTTTCAGTTTTATGTCCCAAAATGGTTACAATTGATTATGACTAAAATTTATTACATTGCTGGGTATATTTGGTGCATCAATAAGAAGGGGAAGTGAATGATTAATTTATTAAACCAAGACCTAAAATGAGAATATTCTGTGTTCTGAGTGAATAAAAAAGCATAAGATATACAAATCTATAGCAGAAGGCAAAGAGTTCTGTTGTTATTATATTACTGCTATTATTTCTTTTGCTGCTCTTTTACTTGCATCATTCCCCCTGGGTCTCAGAGCCTTCATGGTTCATTTTCTATTGATTCTCAATACTACTTCAAAGAATTGGAAAGATGAAGAAATATTCAGAAGTGAGCAACAAGTAGTCAGAAGTAAATTCTTTATGATGTAAGTAACTCGAAAAGATTTATGGCAATGTGCTTTATATTATATTAGAATTCTTCACTTAGCTCTGCCCTGAGTTCCATTTCATATATTTTACAAGGCTTGCAGTTTGTCTGTTCATATCAGTAGGCTTTTTTATTTAATTTTCTCAGACACTTTGACATTTAATAGGACTGAATAATGAGAGTTTCTCATAATGGATATCCTGTGGTTATTTACGTTCTCTGTAAACATACAGTTTTAGCTGTTAAAATATTCTTTGAAGCTCACATATAGTGCATGGCAAGTACTCACAGTTACAGTTTTCTTCCCTTTTTTGAGATCTAAACCTCAAGGGGACTGCTTTTCTCATAAGAACAGACTAAACCTGTGCTCAGCCAGATTTTTGAATGCTGCAATGCAATGTTAACACTTCTGATAGTTTCTTTACTATTCTCAATTAATCTTAAAAGTGTAAACAAGTGTAAACATCTCATGAAATTGCCATTGACATAATAAAGCCATCTTTGCTACTGTTTTTTTCAAAGTGATATTACACAGCTTGTAAATAGCTAAGAGCAAACTTCTGTAGTGACCCAAACAACGTCTGTAACAGTAAATCAATAACACCTTCAATTTAATTTTATTTAAACCAGCAGGACATTAATTTAACAGCAATAATTTAGAGCAGAAACTTTACTGTAGAAAATACTTGGTAATGCATATGCACATACACTGGCACACATAAATGTGTGGAGAGACATATTTATATATAGATACCTAGTTTCTATTTAAATATATCATACAAATCAAAAGCCTTAATAGTCAAAATAATTACGTTTTAATTCCAAATAGACAGCTAAGCACATCCAATTTAGCTGATATAAAGGCATTAACTCAGCACAGTAAAAATTTGTAGACAATACCATGTCATAATTTCAGGTAGGGTCACTGAGGATCATTTGAAGTATCTGTTATAGCAAGAAGCCTGTGCTGTAGCATGGAGGAGTGGAGTTTTCTACAGCAAAAATGGTAGAATGTGACAATGCAAAATGCAATAAAATAAGCGTGATGACTTTAGAGTAATGTTAATCAAAAGGGAAATAAGCACAATACAGTGCAATTCAAGCTGCCTGTTTAGAGGAGTCTCTAAAGTAATCGTTTCCCAAAACTTTACTTAGGATTAATTTTAAAAGAATAAATTTTCTTACTCTAGAAGACACAGCAAGTACACTAAAATTTGTCTAATGTAGATGATCATGGGAACAGGATGAAGAAATCTTGTGTAACATAGATTTAAGAATACAAACAGATCCTGCATACCTCAGGAAAGGGAAAAAAGGCAAGGCTTCTGGTTTGCCCTAATTATTTCCACCAATATTTTGCAAGTGGCTTATTCCCCTAGAAGCAACTTCAAAGTCTGAAAGGATCTATGTGATACAGAATGGGAGGAGTGCATTAACCCTGTTAAAGAAGAGAAAGAAAATAAGAACAGCAATAAGCAGATGTCAGAGACAAGTTTATTCTTCTACCTGAGATCACTGTTGTTCTAGTTTTCTTGCTTCTTAATTTTAGGACTTTCTAAAGAAGAATTTTTATGAAGTGCTGTGCTTCATGTCAAAACATGCTGTGTCTTTCTTCCAGGTAGTTTGTAATAAAAGTATGATTTTTCCTAATCCAGTGTTTAATGAGTAACACCTGCACATATAATTTAAAGGTGCTGAGTGATCTTCTACACAGTAGAAATGATCTACAACTGTCCACAGGAAATTATAATTGTCATTACTTCATCTGATATAACATTAATTTGCTAGTATCTGGTACAGTGCTGTGTTTTGGTTTCAGTACGAGAATAATGTTGATAAAATAGATATGTTTAGTGGGTGCCAAGGAGAATTTATCCTACATCACAGTCTCATGTTCTGCAGTGAAGGACAATGACAAAAGTTTGGGAGGGAGTCAGAATTGATTACGCAAACTAGCTAAAGGGATATTCCACACAATCTATAATGTCCAGTATAGAAGCTGAAGAAGTTACCTGGAAGGGGGGTCTGATCAGAGTTCAGGGAATGAGATTTGCTGTGGGTCAGCAGGTATTGAGCAATTGTATTATGCAATACTTGGTTTTGTTTGGGTTTTTTTCTACTATTATTGTTATGACTTTTAGTATTGGTTATTATTAGTAGTAGCAGTAGAAGTAGTAATAATAATATAGTTTGTTTCTTTTATTAAAATGTCCTCATCTCAAACTACAATTTTACTTTTGATTCTTCTCCCCATTCCACTGTGGAGGGGTGGAGGAGAACAAGCAGTGGTGCTTAGTGGTACTTAGTGGTGCTAAGTTGCCAGTTGGGCTTCAACCACGACAGTGGTTACAGAACCCCTTACAACACTTGTTGACCAACTCAAAAACAGCTTCTCCTCCCTAACAGAAATAGAAATAGTGGCATACTATCAGTGGTATCCTCTGAATTCCAAAGGTAATTGATATTTACCAGGGACAAATCTTTCAAGAAGTAGCTGTTGGATGAAAGAATTAATTGTGAGCCCCCCTCTGTAGTCAGAAAAGACAAATAGTATAATGTTCTTGTGTCAAATTAAGACTAATACTCAATCTGTATGGATAAATAACTTTATTTTTTTTAAAGCAGAGCAAGGACTCAAATGTGCTCTCCAATTATTTACTATGGATTAAGTTTTGCTATTCAAATACCATTTAATGCTTTTCTCACTAGATGTGTTTTTACTGAGGAAAGATACTATTTATCACACGTAAAGCTAATAGAATCTATACTTGTGCCAGATTAAAATTAATTGAGCTGAGAGGTTAGATTTCCAAACTCATTAAATCCTGGTACCTACTTCTCCAAAATCATCTAGTACTCTATAAAGTTGTGTGTGTGTATTCAAAATGTGATTATGTGCAGCTACCTGATTAAAAGTTCATTCACTTAATGATTAAAAGTGCCTTTTTGTGACAGTTGTAGTATATCAGACTCAGAGGTGAATATCACCTGCTGGTTGTAGAAGTGAATGCCTATAATGGAAGCAATTTAATGCAGCACTTACTAGAAACTAATACTGATCCTACATTACAGTAATAATTTTACTGTGTCAGATACCTATTTCAGAAGAAGAAGTGATTTTCAGGAATTATCTTCAAACTATTGAAAGACATAGAAATAGAAGGTAAAAAATCAGAGTATTTTATGCAGTGTACATGTCCCCATAAGGGTACGGTCAAATTAAGCACTCTTAGACACAGCTGAGGAGAATTAAGCATATTTAAAAGATTGTTCTTTTTGTAAACTTTAAAAACAGATAGAAAGGAAGTGACATAAAAGGGTATATTTAATATAATATTACTGTATCACTAACTAAAAGATTATTTGGCTTTTATAAATTTTGAATAAAAATATCCATGACCACAGATTTTCCAATTACTTTAACAAAGATTGAGAACTTCTGGGTCTTTGGGGTTTTTTGTTTGTTTTTTTTGCAGGTGGAGAGAATAACTTAGTTTTGATCCATTCCTACACTTACATGTTAAAATCCATGTTTCTCATGTATTTTGAACATATTTGAATGCCATTATTTTTACCTGAAAAGAAAGTAAGATTTGCTAAAAAGGAAAAAAGGTTTCAGGATTGGGTTTCAAACCAATTAAATTTATATTACAGCTTACAAAAATGATACCCGAATTAGTATCTAAAATCCTTCTACTATAAGGAGATAAAAATATATTTAGATTGCTGCTTTTTTTGTCCCTGAACAACGAGGATATATTAAAAAATCCCATAAATCTCTTCATTGCCAGCAATCTCACATTGCAGGAACGCACAAAACCTAATCAATAACTGGTCAATAGTAAATTGACCTTTGCTGGAAGTCATAGAAAGACTCCCTCACTGAAGGTTAGAACCCCTAAGTGCAGAAGCTACTTAATTATTACAGGCAATTGGAATCTAGATTTTACTGAAATGATGTAAAAAAAATCAAATTACTTGTGCTCCTTATTCTGCTTTATTTTTCCTCTTCTCCAGACCCATAAGAACAAGATGTTTCAGACACTTTGCAACTGAGGATCATGAAATACTGCTTCCAGAGTCTTAATCTTTATTCATATGTACCTTTTTAAATCAGAGATATTTCTACAGAAATCAAGTGATTTGTACCAGTTTTGTCTAACTGAGATATAATCTGTCAAGAAAAAAAGGGTCTTATTTCATTCAGTGTTGGCTGGTTTTATATGTGACTATAGTAGTTACTTTGGTAGATATTGTCACGTCTTTTTTCTGATGGTTGGGGGTTTCATGCTTTTCATTCCTATGAGCACTCTGCATGGCCCTAGATATCTAATTATATTAGCCCATGGAAGCTATTTTTCACATTTCTCCAGCTGGTGATATATTCAGTTTGAGTGAAATAGGGATAATATCAAGCAAGAAGAATATAAAAGTCTTAGTAATTTCACCACTATGAGCACTTTTTTCCCTAAATGAAGTATGTAATTACCAAACTTTGTCTATATTGTCATATGGTTTAACCTTCACTGAACTAATTGGAATGAAGCTTAAATTTACTTGCTGTGTAACTTGATTAAACAGCAGCAATTTTTTTCCCTTTCAAGGAGAAACTGGGGGCAAATGTAGGCAACCAGGTTCAAAAATTATTATCAATAGCACACGAGACACACAGTGATTAGAAAAGAATCAGGAATTGTGGTGACCTATATAAAACAACTTTCTGAGCAAACTGGGCAAATATGTGTAACATAGATGATATTGTACTATTGAAGAACAAAAGGAAAGGTGAGATTTTACACATTTATTTTGATGTCTCAGTGTTTTTACACAACTAATCCTGTGAGACACACAAAAGTTTTAATTAAGAGAAGGATTACATGTACTTATCTTTCACAGCAGCGAATCTAATGCAACTCACTCTCCTGAAAATTTTTGCTCAAAGTAGAAAAAATTCCTCAACACACAGTCATCTTCCCTTGTATATAAATAATTGTATTAAGCAATTGTCGGGGACTGAACTCCCAAAAATACTTAATGAAAGCATGTTACAGAACAGTTGATTCCTTTAGTCCAGGAAACATGCTGGCAGTAAGCCTGAACATGCTGGCTCTCATATTAGGCTTGGCTCTTCGAACACATGCATCCAGTGTTGCTGATCCAACTTCACTGAGACAGCTTTTCTGGTTTATTCTGTAGTGATGGTTGGTATTCACAGACACTAAGTCAAAATTTCAAAGATGATTAGAAGATAAAGCTTTATGTTTTTACTACTCAGCCCTCAGCTGTGATCCATACTTGTAAGTTTTTACTAGTTATGAACAGTCAAGAACCAATAGCATCTGACGTAAATACTTTGTAAAAACTAAGATTTTCAGAATACTGTCAACATGCTAAAGAGGAAGGGATCACTTTAAAGTGTTAATATTTCTTACCAGCGTACTTCATGGTCCATAATTTCCTGATTTCACTTCACAGGGACAGGCAAATATCTACCTGGAGACCAACTTCCTGTGTATGAGCAGGGGATAGATCTGCTTCTAGGTGAAGTCTGGAGCCCTGCTGACACCCATCCCAGGAGATCCACCAGAGTTCATTACTCTCTGTATGCCTTCATTGCTCCCTGGTGAAATTCAAGGCACAAAGATGTGATAGGCAGATGGTGCATATCCAGGCTACTGAGTGCTCCATATCCACAAACCATTGGTTTTATTTAGAAAGTAACACATTCCCCACATCCTGCTGGCAAGCTATACTGCAGTGTTCTTTCTCTGCATAATTGACCAAGAATTTCCTGAAGCAGGACATTGTCGCAAGCCAGCTAGACCTACCTCCTTCTGTATGTGAAATATAGAAACGTACACAGATAAAACTTAAATAAAAACCAAAAAAAAACCAAGAATCAAAAAGCTCCCTCTCACCCCCAAGAAAACAAAAAACCACTTTAAATTCATGTTGTATTCACATGCTCTTGAATAAATCAATAAACATGCAATATGTACATTTTAGACTTTCTACAATTTTCCCAGTTAGAAATAGATGATAACCAAAAAACATAGAAAATTTCACAAACTATTTAAGCTCTAGTACTGTGGATAGGATACATAAGACTGTTGTTACTGCACAGAAACAGGTAAAATACATGTATGTATATTTCCCTAAAGTCACTAAATTATTTTTCTTTTTATGTATTAAACACTCTAAGTTACCCCTCAGACTTCATAACCATTGAAGGAAAATTACATGCCTTAAAAAAGATCTTCAAATGCTGGTCACTTGACAAAAAATATATGTAACCCAGAAAAGAAACACAAGTATAAATGATTTATTTTCTTACAATGAGATACTCTAAGAAAATAGATAAACTAATTATTTTTTTTAATTTTGGTTGCAAATCAAATCTGGGAGAAAAAAAAACAAACTCAAAACATGAGATGGAATTCTTGCTTTTTAGAAATCCTTGGATATGAGCAGTTTATATCAGATGAAGTTAATTGTTATATATTGTGTAAAGTTATAAAAAAAAAAGTTTTATACAAATTATTGAACACATTTTGACAGGAGACACTGCAATATTTTCTGATGCAGAACTATGACAATATGACTCCATCACTTGACTTGTAGGTTGTACCAATTTATAAGATAAAGTCTAATACCCTTGTCACTATTTTAACATCAAATGACTGGTCTGAGAAGAAGTGCCACTCTTGAAAAGACATTTCATATAGAAAAATTATTATTAGTATATAAATATAATACTAAATATTTTCTAGAGATTTTTCTTTCCCTTGAAGCTTTGGATGAAGTAGAGGGGGTTTATTTCCTCTTAAAAAAGTCTGTAATCTCCGGATGATAATTTTCTTTCAGATTGAGGATTTGCACTTCACACAAAATAATATGCAACTTTTTCAAACTTCCTTTCAGTAAAAATTGAATCGGTTTACAAAGCCACTTAATGTAAATGAAGTGTGCTGGATCATTCTTCCTTCTTAAATATACTGGAATGTTATATTGTAGATATAAAAGGGATTAAATTATTCCAACTAGTTACAATAGAGCTTAATCAATACAAAAGTTTAACATTTCTCTGAATTGCAATTCCTGAAAAAAGAGACTTCCCCTTTGTTCTAGTTATGTATAGACAAGGACTTTGGAAATGCATTCAGCTTATATTTTTATCTGCTACTTGTTATTGCAAAAAAATCTCAGACTGTTCCCATTACTGATTCATCTAGCATTAGAAAGTAGGAGTTGTGTCCTAGTGGAACTTGAAGTATTTGACTGAATGCCTTTGAGATAGTTGTGAGAGAATGGCTATTGACTGAACAAATATTTTAGAGGGGAAAAATTCCTGTAGGAACTTAAACTGCAGACTTTGCCTTAAATGAAGAGTGGATATTGCAATAACATGTGCTGCCAGAAGAGTTTTATTTTTATTTGAAACACGTAGCTTTGTATACAATCTGTGAAGAGGAGAGGTCTACAGAGGGAAAACTCTGCAATAAAAGTGTACAGTATATTAGAAATGAGACTCTGAAAAGTACTATAGGGTCACATCATTCTGTCTTGCTACTGCTGTAATAATTCTTTACAGAAAACTCAAGGAAGTTAGGAGAAAGTGGTGATCAAACTAGATATCTAGAAGACATTAGTGGAAGCTTTTGGGAGGTGAGTGCTTAAGAGAAGCTGAGGTTATGACTGAGGAGTTCAGATGGCTAACTAAAGAGAATAGCATTAGAAAACTGATTGAAAAATAATGTAATGGAAAACCAACATTCTTCAAACAAGGACAGCAATGAGAGGAATATTAGCTATGTGAAAAAATGGTAGAATATTTTGTGACATAGAAACTATGAGGAGTGGGAAAGTCACTAGATATAACAGGAATGAAAGAAAAATAGGGTTGTAAAAGAAAGAGAAAGAAGAGAACAAGTAAAGGAATGAACCCTGATAATAAGACTGGAAAAAATAAACAGGAAGAAAAAAATGGAATAAAAGAAAGTAGCAAAATATTGCTGTAGTGGAGTAGAACAAGGTAAATTATCTTTTTTTTTTATGTACAGGAGAAGGTATATACATCACTGTCACAATAAAATCAATTAAATTTGTTTATCTACATAATACAGATACAAAAGTATGGCAAACTTTTTTGGAATACCATTTCAGTGAAATAGGTGGTGTTAACCATTCTAGAAAAAGTGTCAGAGTTTTTCTTCAAAAACTATTAACATGAACCCAATCCTTTAAGTGTAGGTAAATTAATACTGTTAATTTAATATATAATTTCCAAGAAAAGGATCAGAAAAGGAAAGTTCTGTTCTATTGTTATTCTACACCTTTTTTTTTCCAAAAACTTGTAAAAAACTTTGTACACAAATAGCTTCAGAAGTGGTTTTATAATTAAGAATAAGGAACAATTTTTATGTTGAAAAATACTGCAATTTGCCTATTTAGAAATGCTAATGGAATGAAGAAAATATTTAGAAAACACTCCTGAACATATTAAAATCACCCTCCACCACAACCACCCACACCACTTGCATTTCTCTCAAAGAATCATACTTTCTAAAATAAAAAAAAAAAAAATTCCGGCATATTTGGTCTTGAAAATTTGGATTTGGATTGTTTGGAACTGGAAAACTTTGCTGTTTTTATGTATAATTTGTGGCAGAAATCTAGACCTCTTTATAAAACTATCTTAAGCCACTCATGGGGAGATTTAGGCTGGACATCAGGAAGAATGGTGATTTGATATTGGAATGGGCTACCCAGGAATGTGGTGGAGACACCATTTCTAGAGGTGATTAAAGAAAGTCTGGACATGGCACCCAGTTCTCTGGTTTGGTTGACATGATGATGTTCAGTCATAAACTTGATCCCGTGACTCTGTGATCTCCAGCCTACATCAAGAAAGGTGGCAAATTATACAAGAAAAATGGGGAAAAAAAGAAAAAAAAAAAAAAAAAAAAAAAGAAAAAAAAAAAAAAATTGTGGAAATTTTTTAAAAATAATGCAATTTAGCCAAAAAAGGTAGAGCAGCATCAGAAAATAATAGTATCTGGGAATTTTTAGGCTGCGGCTTTTTCTCTAAAAGAAGAAATGAAAAGCGAAAACCACGAGGGGCCATCTTCAATCATACTCTTTTTACTCCCAGTATCACAAGATGTACTTCTAAATCAATTTTGCCTAATGAAAACTTTTCTTGTGTGGACAAGGTACACACTTTAATTTACCTGTTCCCACAGTAATTGAAGCATTTGTTGAGGACTCCCAAATACCTCTGAAGCCCCTTCTTAGTTTGCTGACTTCTGTCAGTTATCACAGCTGCTTACAAGTGGAACTTCTTATTTTTCACAGTATTTTTCCACAATACTTTGAGTCTCAACTGAGAAGTTTATTTCTATCCTTAAAGAGAGCTTAGTCAAAGTCTCCTCTGATAGATGTGACACTTTTTTGCATCACCTCCTATGGCCTCTATTTCTTTCACTTTTTTTTGTGGGATCTTAACCGAAACACCTGGCTGAAGAGTGGAGCAATTCTAATCTCTTTGTGGGTAAGAATCATCTGCAAGGGCTCATTCAGTTCAGCCTCTGAGAGGTTCAAACTTATCAGTTTTCTATAGAAGGAGCTTAAGTCGATTTGGCTTCTAACTCAAGCTCAAGCCAGGGGAAATTAATCTGGTTCCCTTGTTCAAGAGCTGTGTAGATTTTTAGACAGCAAGGAAAGAGCCACAGCAAAGCAACAGAAATTTTATGCTGCCCCGTGCTGCATCCAGGTAGATGGATGTTCCTGAAGAACAAAAAGTCGAGGATGGGCTGCTGGGCTTCTGGCTGCCCTACATGCCCCAGCAAAACTTTCTTTCTGTGCTGAGGGTGGCCTTGCTGGAAGGAGTTTACAGTGGATGCAGCTTTCTACTTAGACCTTTTTGTCTTGAACACTTTACCTAATCTGGTGTTCAAGTGCATCTTCTTAAAAGAAAACTGATCACAGTTTTACAGAACTCCTAACAATCCCAAGGTAAAAAATCACACTTCCATTTCACTCCACAAGGGAAGCTCACTCTCTTCTTTTAAATAAGTACAAAATGCTTAAAATGAATAATTATACAGCACTATACACTTCTCTGGTCTCAGAGGACTCCTGCTCTCTTTCCTCAGAAATTACATTTTCTGGAACATGTCTCATAGCAGCTATCTTTTTGCCCTTTTTCGGGGAAAAGTTCCTTAGCAAATAGAGCAAGGCTTTAAAACAAAAACTATATATGATCTATACATGGTGGTAATAAAGTAACCCACCAGAACAACCAAATCCAAAGCAAATACACACAAACCCCACCAAAACAAAACACTACCACAATCAATAATTTCCTAGAGATGTCCCTAAACATGGATGCATTAATTTATATCAAAGCAGTTAAAAACAAAATGACATAGTGTTAGTGTGAGCTGCTTTATAATTTTCTACCTTCTCTTAACCACCAGTTAGGATGTTGCTTAAAAACAATCACTTCTGCCCACCTTGCCACACAGTGGCAATACCCAAACAATAAACTAAAAATTCTAAAACATGCTCAGCTTTTGATGGTAGCTGCAAGAGATCTTGCATATAGGGAGGTTAAATAAATGGCCTAAGGGATTTCTTTTGTATCAGATGTTACAAGTTCTTGGAAAGTTTTAGTCCCAAGTAAACAGTAAAACAATTTCTGCTTGCAGGGAGAAGTGAACTGTGACTATATTACAATCTTCAACCTCTGATCTTGCTTCCAGCCAAATAAAACATGATATTTGTTTAGTTAACACAGCAAAGAACAGGGTGGTCCTTGCATCTGCTTTTGTTTCTTTAAGTCCTTTTGGAAAGAAAAATAAATTAATGTCTTGAGCATTCATACCTTTTTTCCAGTTTTTTTTTTTTCCAGTGTTTTGTTTGTTTATTAAAGGAGGATGTCAAAAAAATGTTTGGATTATTTATTAAAGGGCAGAAACATCCACTGAGAAAGAATTAAAATTATTATAAAAATGTTGTTATTAATGGTGCTGAATTTCTTTAAAAGTTTAGTTCTTTTCCTGAAGAGCTATTAAACACAGAGATGCAGGATGCTAATCTGATATAGGACAACATCCTTATATTTCCTCACGTACATAAATTATTGAATTTTTAAAATATATTTTATGAAGCTTGCAAATGCTTCCAAAGACATATTTCGCATGTCTTTTAGACCATTTGTAGAATACAGCTTTATACTAATGTCAAAGAAAAGCAGAACAAATTGGGAAAATTTTATCTCAATTTCTAGTTTTGGAAGCTTTATACAACTCTACGCCAAAGTCATTCTTTTAACAAAATTGAGTGAAATATAAACCAATTATGTTTAGAGAAGGTAGAAAACTAAACCATTCTAAACCATCGTTCTCTGTGAACAGCAGCAATATCATAATTTTCTGTACACAGCACCAAAGTGGTCCAGTTCTGTAATCTAAAGACATTCTGATCATGCAGAACATCTAAGCAAAGAGACACAGCATAGTCCAGTCACACTGTCCTTTTTGCCAAAGTTATTTTGCCCTATGCACCTGTAAAAAGTATCATTCTTTGTGCACTTTAAGCATTACCTGATAGATATTTGGATATGGTTTTGACCAATCAAGTGTTTCCTAGGCCTGTGTTTAAAGACAGCTTACTTACAAATGTCACAGAAACAGACAACTAATGAGATAGACTTTCTTAATCTCATTAGTAAGATAAAATTTCATACTAAAAAGTGGAATTTATTCTAAATCTCTAAAGAGCAGCTTGAAAAATTAGAAATAATCCAGTCTACATATTTCTAGGCAGCTGAAAATAAAATCACAAGATGCTACTTTAATAACAATAATAATGACAATAATGGGAAAAACACCAACCCTAACCTCATAGATACATTTAAATAGTTTTGGATGTTCACAAATAATTAATTAACATTGTGGCATTATATTTCCCTTTATAATTGGAACTCAGATCAGTTTGCATACTACCTAGGTAGAACAATATATTATTCTACAATTTTTCATGAGTATGTCTGCAAGGATAAGCCTTGCCTGATCAGCAGTGCAGACTGCTACCCCAAAGCTTTGCATTCTAGGCTCCTATCATAATCAATACAAATAAATAAGCTGTTCCAGGGTGCAATGCATCTACTTGGTAGGGTTAACAGGGAGAAAAAAATAGAAATAATATGTAAAATACCCATTCTGACTTGACTTTGTTAGTTCTTCCCCCAAAAGCCTTGAGAACCTGAGGATGAAGTGATGACTGCTATTTTTTTCAGTCACTGATTTTTTCTACAGTATGGATAGGATCACATTACGATTGTAACTACATTTTTCAAGTGATCATCTGACATGTTCAAAGCTAATATGATTCAGTTTATCCAGAGAGCATAATTTTTTTTTTTTTTTCCTGGCAAAACCATGTGTTAACCAGGTTGGCCTGTCAACACCTAGTATGCTAAAGGACTGGTTTTGTTCCAAAGCATTCTGGTATAACCTGGGCAGCTTTCCCAAGCTGCCAGGTGGAAGAGATGGAGAAATGTGGGTGTTAGAAGACTATATGCCAAATCGTGTCAACTGTTTCTTACTGTATTTTTTTAACTGGAGGAACTCTAAAATTTAAATGGAACTTTCTTGATTTAAAAATAAATAAATGGATGTTGAACACCTTATTTTCCTTTCAGAAAGTGTATGTGGAAAAATTCAAATCAAGCGAACTTCCTGCTGTGGTAAGGGAACAGATGATATTGTTTCTGGTAATGAAATAATTTTTGTTTGAGGGTTTTCTTTTTAGAGCTTTTAAAATCATGAATGGACTAATTCTGGTGTATCTCCTGCCTCCATCTATTTCTTAGTCATTAAATTACAAACACATCAGTTCTAACACATTTATATTACTTTCCTATCTGGTTTTCAAAACTGAAAAATTGTCAGATGTACTTCTGTGCTTGCTTTATTAGTGCAATGCTATAACCATTCTAAAATCTGAGCAAAGACTGGTAGATATTTCAGAGGGATATGCATAAAAATTATTAGCCCTTTTGGAATTCCACTTAACTCCCTACATCCCTTATCTACAGCTGTGTTAAACTTCTGGATTGATTCCACATATTTTGTAGTTTTGTCTTCATTTAAAAAAAAACAGCAATCAACTTTTTACTGCCATCTAATTTCTAACTGAGTAATCAATAAAGTGAAATTTCTAGAGCACATAGATAAATGGAATGTAATATGCTGATAATCTCCTTAATCTAACATTTAACTGTAGTTCTTTCTTCTTTTTAAAACAATATTTTTGTGAAAATAATATAAAGAAAAGAAGTAAAATAAAACAAGACAAGATAAAGCAATGCTATATAATAACAAGAAATCCATTCTCTGGTGCCTAGATGGAGAACTGAAATAGACAGTAAAGGGAAGAATAGCTAGGATTTGGATTTGAATACATTTAATAATAATAATACATTTAGTGTCCTGAATATAATAATGAAATCCTATGCAGAGAGTTCTCATCTCAGTTTAGGCCTCTTATTAAATCTTGTTATGCCTATTGAGGTACACACCTTCTCACCTGTAATCCTTGATAATAGAGTCAGAAAAAAAAAAAAAAAAAAACAAACAAAACCAACAAAACCAAACCAAACCAAACCAACAAAAACAAAAAACAAAACCAAAACCCAAACCAAAACAAAACAAAAAAATAAAACAAAAAACCCCAAAAACAACAACAACAAAAAAAACCCCAAAACAACCCAAACCACCATCACACAAAGCAAAGTATTCAGTATGAAAAAAATTCTGAATGATAAAGCAATAACAAAGTTAATGATGATAAATATTGATAAACATTCTTCTGTGAAGACTGCCTCACAATAGATTACCATTGGAAATAAACCTTGGAGTTAATGACATGGGTATCATGGATAAGTGGTTTCATTGTGATCCACAACAGTTTCATTTAGCAGAGCACCTAAATAGTTGATGGTATATCTTTGAGCCATGTTAATGTTGGTTTAAAATCCCTGCAAGGTAAAGAGGACTGCATTCAAACACCAACTACAGAGATTATGTGTGACAGCTCTCTTTTGGTGTCCTGGCTGGGCCAGGGGTTGGAGTCAGTGATCCTGACTAGGTCCCTTCCAACTCAGCACATTCTGTGATGTTTCTGTGATTCAGTGATTCTGTGAGCATGCCCAGTATACTTTTGGGTACAGTCAGAGCAGTTAGTGCAAACAACCCAATAGTGTTATTTAGCTCATTTCACTTTTTTGGAAAATGAGATACAGCGTTCCCAGGTATCACAACTTTACCTGATTGATAAACTAGTATCTGGAACTCAAGCTAGCCAGATAAGGTATCAGAAGATCTTTTCAGTATAATATTTAAAACTAGGCTTTTTCTTAATAGATAGTGTAATGTGTGAATATTATATGCATGAAGTATGAAGCTGATTATTAACACTGAGAGTACATAAAGCTGACCATATAGACATGACTTTAGCAAATTCAGTGATTATACATAAATTTAATTTTTTAAAAATTTCTTTATTTAATCCTATCTTTCTTGGTATGAATAATTACCTACATTACTATGTTGTACTGTTAATTCCCTGATTTAAAGCCTACTGAATCTGGGAACATGAGTCTCTTGACTGGAAATATTTCAAATTAAGCCTGAGAATATTTTGCACTTTTAAAAATTTGCAGATCTTAAAAGGAAGTCTTAACATAAATATGAAAGGTCATCCTTAGTTCCTAATTTCTAGGGTAACAATTATAGCTGTTGAAACCCTTATACTAAATTTCACTGTCACTATGGTAAGATTTCCTGGCTTTAAAAATTAATTCAAACAGTATAATCCATATTATTTAAATCTTGGTTTAGTATGAAGAGGTATAATCCATTTATGGTAATACAATAACTGCTTATTCACACTTTTATGAGTGTATCTAATGAAATGCTTGAAACCTTTTTATGCAAATAAGACTTTTATATATTGATCAGATTTACTGCTTTTTGCCTTTCCCACAATTGCATGAGCAAACTGCACTTTGTGCAGAATCTCCATAAATGTGCACATAGCCAATTAGTAGAGTGAAATGATGAGTATACATATCTGTACTTATTGCCAATTATTTATGTTTTATTGTTTTAATTATAAGGAGCAGTCTTTGCAGGGACTGCAATACAATAATCCTATGCAGAACAGAATTAAAAGAATTAATGTACTTTTAAATTAGACCTCAAATTAAAAGATATTTATCTGGCATTAATTTTAGGTATCACTTAAGGGAACCGAGATGTATTTTAAATGCAGAGTAAACCAGAAAGTAGAAGTTACATTTCACTGTTAACCGACTGTTACATGACAAGTAAACAAGTTTAATCGTGTTATTCACCTCATTGACTTTAATGATTCAATAATAGATGTAATGGGCACCTCAGGACCAGATGGCTTAGGGAAAAAAAGTCCCCATGAACTACCACTTTTTCATCTCAAGTATCTGATAAATATGTTAACTCCCTGCACTGCGATGACAGCCGGAATTTCTCACCAGCTGGCCAGTTGCTCTGCACAGTGGGTGATATCATCCTCAACTGAATGTTGAATTCTCAGCTCTGTAGTAAGGTCAGGACTTCAGAGTTTTTCTTAAAAAACACATTTTTTTATTGATTTCACATAAACATTACAATCATTGACCAAAGGATAAGGGCAAAAGGTCTTAGGAAGGGGCAGACCAAGTGTTGAGGTTGGATTCAACAGGAGCTGTACTTGTAGCAGGGCTCAGCACCCCCAGGCATTAGCAGAATGTGCAAAGAATGTGGGGCTATAGCTACTTCTCATCAAGTTGTTTTACTGCCCCAACCTTTTGCTACCTCAAGCAGAGCCTGCATATGATCATGCCTGGCAGACATTTCAGCCATGAAAACACTGTTTATTACTGGCTGTCATCTGTGCTGCTGATGAAAAAAAAAAGAAAAAAAAAAACGGGGCTCAGAAGAATTCCATCCCCCTCCTTTCCCAGAAATGTCAACAGAATCGACACATTGATTATCTACAGAATGTATCAGCCAACACTGTTCAGATCTGAAGAGTAGGATACAGCCTACTGTCTGCCACTATTGCTTGATTTTGGCCTTGTTGGTTTTTTTTAGCATTTCTTTGCTCCTTAGATACCACATCTGCTTCTGCCTCTGTCTGTGCAAAATCCAATCATGGTAGAGCCAGCAAACAAAAGGGTTTTCTTCGTGTGGGTATATTCACAGACTTTTTTTTCCTATGACTTCCAGTTCCCTGACTTTTGATTTGCCTTTGTAAACTAGGCCATACTCGGTCCTGAATGAAAAAAAAAAAAATGTTCCTTATCAGAAGGGAAACTGAAATGTGGATAATGAAAAGAGAAAGGAGAAAAATAAGATACAGGTGCATTAACCATCTTGTCAGTTAAGGGATTCTGAAAAACAATTCTGAAAGCTCATGGTAAGCTAATTGTATGTCTATTCAAAGCCCAATATTAAAACAAATTGGATTTTCTCAGCGACTTTAATTACACACAAGTTGTATTAAAATGCTAGAAAACCCAGAATAAGTGGCATCACACAACTTTACCAAAATACCCCAAAACCCCTTTTTCTGCATTACTCACAGAATTTGTTACATGCTATTTATCTCACTTAAATGCATGACAAATTCTTCAGCAACAGTCATAATAACAAATAATTCTCTTATCCTACCATAATGATATGTATCTTCCCATGACAGCTCATAAAGTCACTTATTCATATTAATTAGTTTACTGACTCAACATCATTATGGAAGAGGGTACTCTCTATTAAAAACCCTGGTTTAAATAAACAGAAACTGAAAGATATTAACTGTAATCTCCTAATCATAGGCTGATAAACATATATTTCCTCAAAATATATAATGAATTAGATATGTGCCAAATATAATACATCTGGATAAGTTAGTTTTCTACCAAAAGGGAAACAGAGCAAGTTTAAAAAAATAAAGAAAAAATTGAAAGCCAGTATAACAAAGTGTTAAAGTACAAAGAATATATTATTATATTTATATTATCAACACAATAAAAACCAATACAAAGATACATCAAGTCTAGTAAGAAACGTGTAGAAATAACACACACACAAAAAAAAAAAGAAGATGGGAAATAGGAACACTAGAATTTAAAGAAAAAAAAAATAAATTTTTCAGTTATGGTGGAACAAAACCAAAACCCAAAAAAGTAAATCCAAAGAGATAAAACGTTCTCTCCATCATCCTTCACCAAAGTAATGAAAGCTTTCTTCACTCAGGTACGTAAACCAAGGTAAACATGCAATAAAAATGTGATGGAACAACATAACCAAGAAATACTAGGCCACGCTGAGAATTTACTCTTTGGCACTTCACAGCTGCATGCAGGCACAAATGCTTAATGGTCCAGAACAGTTCACTTCTCCAGGGGGGATTAATTTTTTCTACAACAAGTAACATGGAGGTCTGAGATTTTCTTCAGTACTTGTTACATTTCGATGACCTTCACAATCTATGTATGTGACTTTTTTTCAGTTCAAGTTGTCTGATAGTAGACAAAGTCTGTGCAGACCAGATGGTTACATAAACATCAGAATGAAGACATTATTGAAGCATTTGGGAATGCAGGTTCTTCTGGCAAAACGTTGAAAAAGTCACAGGATAGCAAATATGCAAATTTCATTCATTTTTCCTTAAGCTTTTCAGTACAGCTCCATAAGAATAATCTGGAGAATCACTTGAAGACTTTGCTTTGCAGGATCTGGTTGGTTCACACCAAAGGTGAGCTAGAAGTGAATTTATATTCACACATGAATTATCAAGGAATATAAACAGATAAGAAAGTCGATGAATAAAACTATTTTTGGATTATATACATATATATATATATATGTACATACATATACAAACACCTTTCTGCAAGCAAAGGAATAATTCAAACAACTATTAGGAGTTGTTGCAGCAGATCTCTTGTTAGGGGAAGAAATGAGCCAAGACAGATTCTCATTCAAAAACATGAAAAAAGGGTCCCAGTTTGTTCTTTTTTACAGCTTTGCCATCCTGACTGTGACTACAGCAAGCTCCTACTGCAGGGTCCAGCTTCAGACTCTGGCTGTGGCTATTTCCTGCTGGAATATGACTGCAAGTGTTGGCTTGCAGACTCTGAGCACAGCTTTCACCCAGCTCAGCTGTGACTGCAGCTCCAACTCCATAAGACCCAGACTGACTCACAGCAGATCTTCTACAGCAGCAACTCTCTTCCTTGTTTTATTCTTCTTTATGTCTCACTGGAGCATTCTTCCTTCCACAGGACCTTCTTTCTCAAAGTCCTCTTCCTCCAGGATCCCCCTTACCTGCTAACCCCTTTTATCACACTTATCTTCATGGAATGAACTATTCCTAATAGCAAATCACAAAAATATTATATTCATTTAGAATTTTTGTCAATTTGTCAGGGAAAGGATTTTGGAATTGTTAAACAGCAAAGATTAATCCAAACAAAATGAGACACCATAAGAACCACTCTCTTTCCAGAATGTGATGGATATAATTCACTTCTAGAGTGACAAATCAAAGACTATAATCTCTTCTGAAGATTCCTGTCTCTCCTGGAATGTTTATTATGCTAGAATACAGCATGTTTTGTAATAAATTTCAGCTTAATTTATACTGAGATGCAAAACTAGCTCATGGTCTGCCCCACATCCCAGTCTTACAAGCATCTGGACCAGGCATGGGACAGAAAGGCCTTACACTTGTCTTTTGAATCCACCTAGTTATACCTCTCTTCTGAAGCATATCTGGAATTTCATTTAATGGGAAATTAATTTACTGGGAAAGCAAGACATGGGTTGCAAAAAGAAGGTGCAGAAAATGCCCCTGTCCTACTTTTGTTCAGATATGGGCTCAAGATTCTGAACTGCTCTTAAGTACCTTCTTAGATACCTTTGTCAATCAATTTTGTTCATTGAACTCTTCCTTGTTCACACAGGGTGACTGTGCTGGGGCTCAAGCTTCAAGCTTTCCTCCTGACCCAGCTGACTGTTCAGCTCTTGACCCCTTCCATTTTTCTGGCTGTAGAGTGAGCTAATAGGTAAACTGATTTGAGGTACAACTAACTTGGTATGTGTGATTTGATCTAAGTGATCACAAAGTTGCAGCCTTGGGTAAGAGATTGTAGACCACATGATTCAAACCCCTTCTATTGTGGGTACTTAATTTTTTTATACAAAGTACAACAGCAAGCTTTTGGTTCAGTGCTTATTCACACAGGTTTCAAATTTTAACTATGTGTCATGGATAAATTCTTTAACATAATAATAATTACTGTCACATTTTTTCCATTCTAGTTCTTTTTTCTTTCTTCCTTTGCAATTGCTTGACATTGAAAATTTCATTTTCAGTTTCAAGAACTCTTTGTCGTCCCAGTTTGAAGAGGGTTAATTTCTTTTCAATAAAAAACTATATCAATCAATGAGAATGTCTTTCCCCCCCTCTCCCAGGGAGGGCATAAAAAAGAAATTATTAGGAGCACCCTCAGAATGCTACAGACAAATAAAGGTTAACTGTGTCTGAATTAATAACTAATGGGATCCTACATACTCTATGGCTAGATGAACGTACATAATATACCTAAAGTATGGATGTTTGCCTTCTCCAGCATTTTCTAGTTTTATTTTACGTTTTCTGTCTTCTGTCTACCCAAATACTGATTATGTAGGTCTTTAATGGCCAGCTGGGTATTGTCGGTAATTAACCTCAGAGACAAAGGGTAATTGCTCAACTGTCTTTGGAGAGTCTGATGGGAGAAATCAGAGCTAGTGGCCAACCAGACAGTGAAAAAGGAAAACTCTTCAGAGTTAATGAACAAAGTTTGTATTAGTGTCTTTTAACTTTTATTTGACAGTATATACATTTTCCCCTTCTAAACATATGTGGCCCCAAAGCCAAACTGCTATATTAGATACTGTAAGTTTACCCTAATATGTAATATTTCTGGATAGTTATGAGATAAGTTTTATAGTTGCTTCCTGTCTTAGTGTTTATATTTAAAGAGGAGTTTGTTTAAACTCTAGTGAAGACATAGTTACGATTAACAGTGGCAGATTTTAAATTTAGTTTTAGTGATAGAAAAGCATTTTGAAAATATATAATTCTGGGTGGTCAAATGTACTCACTATATCAGTAGAAATTCTGCTAGTGTTACAAGAAAAAACTGAATAAATGTAATAGATGGTCTTGAGAAAGCCAAATAATAGACTTATCTTCCAATGTTGTAGCATTAAGTTTTCTAGGTGCTAATAGAAAGACCTATGCAATATGAATAGAAAACAGCTGAATCTTTTCTTATAAGTGTACTTTTCTTTCCAATCAGGATTAAATTTAACTGAGAACTTTGGTGTCATTAATAAGGGACTTTTGGCTGTCCCAAAGTCTATGTTAAATCCAGAAGTGTCTTGAAGGTATCTACAGGGTGCTAAGAAACCAAATCCAGGGAGGTTGTTTCAAAGGGCAGTGCTCAAGGCCAGGTTGGATAAGGCCTTGAGCAACCTGGTCCACTGTGGAGGAGGCAGGACTGGAGGATTATTAAGGTCTATTCCAACACCTTAGCATTCTATGACTGTGATTTTACTTCATTTACTTTCAGGCACTAACTTTTTTTATGGTCTGTTATTCAAATGAGGGTTTCCACAACTGACAGAATTTATGCCAGATAGATTTTCATAAATGGGCAGGAAGGTAAGTAAATTGCCTTGAAGATCCCAACCTAATTAGTTTTAGTATCTATTAGAATGTTGCCATTTTTAACACAGCCTGTATTTTCCCAGACCAATTTTCCATATTCATGGTCTTACATCTTGCTGTGATTTTACAGAAAGATGCTAATTAGTAAGAGATTAATTTGAATTTGTTCATTCCTACTTCACTTTATAGTAGCCAACAGACCTGATAATATTGCTTAGATGAATCATCACAGAGTTCAATTTTATGAATATATTTAATAATAAAAGCAAATTATATCAAATCATTTAATTTTGTGGCCCATCCAGAGCACATAGAAAAAATTAAAATGAAACCAGACAACTTGATTCAAAACCTAGAAATCCAGGAGTTATATTAGTAATAAAAACTGTGCAGTTATTGAAAATATAAGAGGTTAAATTAGGCTACATGCAAAATTGTCTTCAGTGAGTGAGGCATTGGGCTTTCATCCTGGTATTTGTAGTGTTAAGGAAGATGATTGTCATGGGCCATAGAGGACAAACAGCTATGTTTGTCCCTGAAGACAACAGATGAAGCAAGCCATCATATTTCCATCTTATTTTATCCCAAACCTTTCCCTTTGAGTGAGACTCAGACTTGGACAAAATTAATTTGGTACATAGCTGAGAATTCTTATGCTGGCCCTATCTGAAGCATGCTAGAGAGAGCTCTACCCATCAGTTTAGTTAATCAGTTTAGTAGACCAAGTAGCTTTTCCAGGTGCAACAGATATCTTTCACTTTAAAGTAATTTTCTAAACTCTACAGATTTGCTGCAAAGGATAATGAAGAACTTTGATTTCACACTTACCTGTACCATAGTTCTGAGCCATCTCTACAGTATAAAGAGTTTAATGCTGTGATTATTAAACCACAAAAAGTGTAACAGTGAACAAGTGAAATAAAATTACTAATAGGAAAAAAAGAAAAAAACCACAACTCTAATCTGAAATATTTTTCAAAATAAAGTTGATAGAGGAATCAGAAAAAAAGAAATTAGAAATATTGCTGTTGTACAGCATTCTAGATGTAAGAAATTATGGATACAAATAGGTATGTAGCAAGTACTATTTCTAATTATTTTAGCCTTACTTGTGAGGACCTTACTTATATTGAGCAGTACTTAGCTGCTTAAATTTTCAAATTAATTTCACCAAGTGAGATATTTTTCAGTGGTGAATATGTAAACTACATTTTTTTCTGGTGTTGGCTCTGTCTGGATGACAGACGTCTCCCAAAACCACTCTATCACACCCATTCACAGCTGGATACAGGAGGGAAAATATAATGAAGGGTTCATGAGTTGACATAAAGACAGACAGAGATCACTCACTGATCACCATCACAGGCAAAACAGGCTCAAATTGGGGTTGTTAATTGAATCTCTTACCAATAAAATCAGAGCAGGATAATGAGAAGAAAACATAAAATAAAAAACAAAAAATGCCTTCCTCCCATGCCCTTGTTCCTGGCTCTCTCTCCTACCCCACAGCAGTGCAGGCAGGTGGGGAACAGGGGTTATGGTCAGTTCATCACACGTTGCTCCTGCCACTGCTCAGGGAGAGGAGTCCTTACCCTGCTCCAGCCTGGAGTCCCTCCCAGGGAGAAAGTTCTCTGATCTTCTCCAGTATTAGCCCATCACTAACAAAGCAGTTCTGCACAAACTGCTTCAGTGTGCTGCAAAGAACCCATCCCTTTCCACAGGGTGCAGTCCTTCAGGCACAGCCTGCTCCAATGTGAGTATCTCACAGAGTCACAGGGAAACTTGCTCCAGCATGGGCTCCTCTCCATGGATCTGCAGGTTCCTGCCAGGACCCTGCTCCAGCTCAGGCTTCTCACAGGTTCACAGCCTCCTCTCAGCTCCACCTGCTGCAGTGGGGGCTCCTCTACAGGCTGCAGGTGAATCTCTGCACTCCCGTTGATCTCCATGGGCTGCAAGGGCACAGGTGCTTTGCCACAGTCTGAACCACAGGCTCAGCACTGGCTCCTGGAGCACCTCCTCTCCCTCCTTCTCCACTGACCTTTGTGTCTGCAGAGCTGTTCCCCTCACACATACTTACCCCTCACTTCTCTGAGAGCAATTACATTTTATCAGTAACATTTTTCCCTTAAATATGTTATGACAGTGACATTACTATCATTCATTATTAGCTCAACCTTGGCCAGCAGTGGAACCATCCTGGAGATGCAAGGCATTGGCTCTGCCAGACACAGAAGAAAATGTGGACAGAAATTTTCTTCTCACAGAAGCCATCTCTGTAACTCCAGCTACAAAAACCTGGCCCTGCAAACCCAAAACAGCTGGGTTATGTGCAAAGCATTTTGATGGAAGTTATAAAATATCCTTCTGCAAGTTTTGACACTGAACTGTTGTTTCTAGAGAATGAAAACAGCAGGGTTTGTACTATTATTGATGTATTTTTAAATTCAGAATGTAATAGAAAGAAATATGTGACTATATTTGAAATATATTACCACAAATGTGTGTGGTCTATATCTCTGGATATTTAAAGATAGGTATATTTTGCAGGCATGAGTAAATGATTCTTAAAAATTTTTGAAAATACTGTATTGCTAGGAGAAACAGAAAGATGCTATGAAATATCCTGTGATAAAGCTTAATTATTAAGTTCCTTTAGAATGAGATCAAATGAGATCAAAGACCACAAATGATATTGCATGAATTAAGATCACTTTTCACCTACAAATAGCATGTGATTATTGCTTTCTAGATCATAGACAGTTACTGTGCATTATGTAGTCTTTTATAATGGTTTGCAAATTACTGCTTATCCACTTGATATGCTGCAACTTTGATATTTCTGCCTTGCAAGTGGTTTCATGAACTTTTTCTGAAAAACTTGAAAATGCCTGTTTGCTATCATCCTGGAAAATGCCAGGAAGCACAAAAAAGTATTTAGGAAAAGAAAGGTTTCATGTCTCAGAAACGAGTGCAAGAGCAAGGGGTTATTAAATTTGCTATAATTCATTGAATTCAGTTTCTGCAACTTCAAAAGAAAAAATGCCATCAAGAAAACTTAGCAATGGCATACGCTATGCAGTACTACTATAACCAAATGAAGTGTGTGTAAAATATTATTTCTGTAAACAATTTTTTTCCAAACCCCAAAGAACTATTTTCATGCCTGACTTCTCATTCTACATGAATCTCTGAATTCAAAGTTTTATATAAATCAAATATTGTCTGCATTTATTTTTACCACTCTTCATGGTATAATACATCACCATAAGATAACTTATTCACAACATTAAATGCTGTAAATTCTTATAAAGCAAAGCAGCCTATCCCAGTGTGATGCTGGAATTATAAATCATTGATATTTCCTAGTTCCCAGACTGATGATGTTTTTCTTGAGCCTATGGTGTCAGATGTAATTTTTAATTTATATAATTTGTCTTAAATTATTCTGTTATCAGAAAGCAGCAGGTGTACACATGAGCACACACATGCACACACACCTGTGAATATGTGAGCTATCATTTCTGAATTGAATGAAAAGGAGGAGGCTGAACTGGTAGAAACAAAGCACATATCAATCTTCATTTAAATTGGTCTAAAAATATATGATAGAGCTTAACCTAATGAAGAAGAATCTATGTGTGTTTGATAGGTTTTAAATAACGATCTTAATATCATTAAGCTGAGCTCATATAATTTCCTTCTCTGTTACAACATCATTATACAATTTAAGCATTTTCCAGGTATGTCAGAATTGTCAGACCTTTTTAAGGTTTCTTTTCTGTGCCACCAGATTAAGCCTAAATTTAGAACTGATTTTTCTCCCCCGCTTTTTGTCATAATTAATCAATGAAAATAAACAGTTTGACATTGCAAAATCCTAAATATATTGCTCCCAAGTTAAATTGATCTAGACATGTTTTCCTATCTTCAGTGTAGCAACACTGTTTACTTAAAGTCCATTTCTGCTATACACCGGTGCAGGCAGGATCCGACAGCTCTGCAAACAGGCAAGGGCTCCTCACAGAGCTGCTAATCAACTCTGCCTAAAAACTGATATTAGTTAGGGAACTAGTGGATTAGGACAATGTGTTTGCAAAATGTCAAATCTGCTTGTTTTGAGGCAACAAGAGCTACTTCTGAGGGAGATTAAAGATCAGATGAGGTCCCATGAGGAGAAAGAAACAGATAACTTGGTTAGGATTCTGCATTAGAAACATAGAGTAAAATATTACAAAATCAGCACCATCTCAAAGAATCTCAAGTCAGGCACTAAAAACACTAAACAAACTAACAAACAAAACAAAAAAAGCCCCCTGTGCTTAAGCCAAGAGGCCAAGGATATACCAGATTGGAGTACACCAGGAAGGGATTTGTTTCCCAAAGTCACTGTTTCTGTGAAGAAGAAAATTGATTTATTCTTACTTTATAAACAGACTTTGGATTTGATCATTTTAATAAAGGCGAAGAGGGCACATGCACTTCTCACAGGGAATGAATAATCTCTATTTTAGAATGAAAAAATGTTTATATATACAAACCAGATTAACTATCTGTTAGTTGTTTAAGAAGCAGATAAATGACTAAACTGCCACAATGCTAATATATACACTCTGTATTGAGATAAAATCTGGGGTGTAGGTAAATATGAAGGAGCTGTGCTGAATCCACTGACAAAGGAACTTGGAGTAACAAAAGGCAGAGACAAGCCCTGGCACTTGGCTGATCAGATGCATCAGTCGCTCCCATCCTTACACCCTGTTTGTGCAGATCACACAGCATCCTAGAGGAGATCCCCTTCTCTCCTAAAGGTGAAAGATTTTCCAGGGTCAAGTGGGAATATAATGAGCTAGGATTAAGTTTTCAGACCAAAAGCAGACCTTCTTTTGACTTGAACAGGAAATATTTCAGCCCTCTCTCGCAGGCTGTTGCTGACCTCATTTACAGAAGTGCTAGCTTTGGAATGGCTGTTTGCCCCTCAACCTTCAGAGGTAATCCTAGTAGCAAGGCATCTAATTTTTAAAGGCTGGTGGGTCTTGTCTTTAGGGTCCATCTCCTGGTTTCACAGGTCCTAGGTGACTGATTACCACTCCCAATACAGGAGTTTTACCTGTCCTACTCCTCAAAGAACATAAAAGACAGTGTGAAAACTAGCATAAATTAGATGTTTCAGCAAATCCTTCCTGTCAGTACAGCATGACGATCTCTGAGTTTTTTGCCTGGTTTTGGACAAAGATTTGATGCAGTGTGATAGTCTGGAAGATAGTTACCATGGCCAGAAATCTAGAAAACTACTGTTTGTGAGGAAAGGGAGGAATTCAGCTAGCTTCATCTGCAGGGTGACAAAATAACAGCCTTCTAAACTGTGGAAGATTATTCCAGAAAAAAATAAATGAACTGTCTCCAAGGGGAGAGGAAAAAAGAAAAAGGTTAAATTGCATTGAAAGCAATCTAACTTAGACACACTGAAAAACTTTCCAGTCTTGAGACTATTTAAGCAAGATAACTGATTGCTCTAGCAGGATGTGAAATCTCTATCTTTAGATGCTTTTAAGAACAGGTTAGATAAACATCTGTCAGGAAAGTTTAGATACAGTGACCCACTCTTCAGGAGGGAATTTCCACAGATGAATTCCTGAAGTATTTGAGTTTTTCAGCCTCATTTTCCAGGACTTTAACACATCTCTCACATTTTAAAGAATTTATGAACTCATTAACACAGAATTACACATAATCCAGTTATTAATTTCATATATTTATGAAATTTATTCTAATAATTTCATTATTCTCTTGAGTTGTTTTGATGTTGTACATTTTTCTCTGTTTTATAATCAAATAAACCTATTGCTTAACAAATACCACCTTTAAGAGGTGCATAGCAGAGCTGCACATAACTAAGACAGAGCAAAACCCTTCTATTATTATTTATGAACAATAATACCTAATGTATTACACAGTTGTTTCGCTTTGGCAGAGAGAAAAGATTCCATTTACAACATAAAATTAACGTTACTCTAATAAATATGATAGCTGAAATTTAAACAATATACTACCTTTTAAGAATGTGTTAAATATTTGTCATTTTTTGTAGTTATAATCTTACTTGTTCTGGTCTTATTACTGCAATAAAATCTTGGAATGCCTGCCTTACAAAAGTACTCTAGTTAATTTATATTCTGCTTGAATATATGGCTATTCCAGGAGGTTGGATTAAGAAGGAATACTTTCCTTTTTTGATTAATGTTAACTCAGAACACATACAAAGCCATTTATCAACAGATGCTTTTTGACACCTGATAGTCTGTTCATCCAGATTTTTTTTTAAAGCATACTTGTATAAACATTCTCTAACGCATAAAATACAACAGTTCTGCATAGCTTTGCAAGTGAAAAAGGTATTTTATACAGCAGATGAGAAATGGTTTATTTTCCCAAAAGATCATGGCTTTGTAATTTATGTTATTTATACAGAACAATGCTGCAGATCAGTGTTCCAGCACCAAAAAGGAAAAGAAAAAGAAAAAAGGTAAAGGACGTAGAGGTGCTCAGTGGTGTTCACAAGACATAGAGAAAAAAAAAAAACTTATCTCCAGTGAAGGAAGGCAAAAGACAAATTTATCCTTCATACAGTAGCAGGTCTATTACTTTCTTCACAACAAATGCTCCATGTAGTAAATCCCATAGATATTTTTCTTAAACGCTGCTGTATTAATCACTTAAAATAGAGTGATTTCAAAATGGTATGTAAGCCTGAAACAGTGCTGAAGGACAGATGTTTGCAATCATCAGTGCTTCTTCATATTAATTTTTTCCAAATGTTTCTTCCATGCAGGTACCTAAGACTCTGGTTTTAGTTAAGGGAAATTGAAACTCAAGTGATGTTCCAGATTTTATAAAATACTTCAGTTAGAAGCCTCCATTGTCAGAAAGTTTGTGAAGTCTGTCAAAAATAGCAATTCTCTAGGTAAAAAAGGAGCATTCAACAATGGCAATACCAGTTAGATTGGGATTGAGCAATGTTTCCTTTTGAAAATGAAAAAATGTTGGGGAGTAACTTGTGCCAGCTATGCATAGAAATATGAACAGCAGAGACTGTGTGGTACTAGTGGCAAAGAACTCAATTGTTATAGCTGTCCTAGACTAGGCATTATATTCATCAGAAATTCTATCCTGATTTTTCATACCCTTTTCCTGATTGAAACTGTGAGAAGTAAAAAAAAAAAAAAAAAAAGCCAACAAAAAAATAAAGTCTTTTGTGCAGAAGTAAAAGCAATACAAAACATACAAAGATCATTTAAATAAATTGAAATATAATGATTATTTTTAGGTCCATTTAGATTGAAAATTTGTTCTAATACTTTTAAAATGAATTATAGTCCTTGAAAAAGACCTAACCATTATGGTACTTGAATAAAGGTCCTTGTCTTTTAAAAATTTCTTTCTAGTTGAAAAGGTGAATCCAGACTATTGCTTTAAAACTAGTGAATTGAATATAATGAAAAACTTAAAAAGATAAAATTATTAGCAATTTGTCTTTCACTTCCATAGAAATTTTAGCTAAAAAAAATTACAAAGACAAGAACGAGATATTGAGTTTTTCATATGAATAACTGAAAGCTAATTAGTTATTGTTAAATATTTGATTAAACTATTATATCCAAGATTTTATTTACTTCTGGCATCACAATACAATCCAGTGAAAGACAAAGTTCAAAAAAATTCCACAAATCAGATAAAATAAGTGCATTTTATTGCAAGAAAAAAGATATATACTTAGGAGTTGTGAATGATTAGTAGATACTGATACTCTCCTTGTACTTAATGCAGTGGAGTGTAATGAAATTATTTCAGTGAAGCACATGACAGATCCAGCAGAGAATCCTGTGAGGGATCTTTCTGACAGGAGCCTTGAGCTGTTGCATACCTGGTCCTAAGAGCTAGCCTAAGGCTGACTTCCTTTTATCAGGTGATTTCAGGTATTAACATCACCCTTTATTTGCAACACTCATCTACTCATGCTTTAAGTTGCAAAATGTGCTTGTGCTTCTCAGCAACTTTGTTTTCAAAATCCAGAGTAGAAGTGAAAATTCACTTTGATCTACAGTTTATGTGGTTGCAGATCCCAAAAACCACAGCAACTAAATTACTGTGATAACGTAATACAAAATATTTACATGTAAGGGATGGCAAGTGACAATTCAGAACATCCTTTCTACTCTACTTTTGTGCTTGACAGTACGTTTTAACTCACTACACTTACTATTTTTGCTGAAGACTTACGTAAGTAACCTCATAAATGAGTCAGGCTGCAGTGTGAGCAAGAGCTGCTGCAAGGCATGCAATGGCTAGTCCAACACATCATCAGTCAGCATGAAACTCTGGTATATTTAATTACTGGAAAATGGGAGAAAGATGAGAAAGAACTTAAAAGTATTATCAATCTATGTGTGTCTGTGTGTATGTTGTTAACCATATACATCTTAGGTCCTAGTTGTCTTGAAAAATGTTCTGTATGTTCATCTTTAATGAATGATAAAGAATCTCAGTGATGATATAGACATAAAAAAAAATTATCTTTCTTTTGGAAACTCCCATAACATGAATTAGAAATATTTTTAGAAGATTATTTAAAATGTTATTAAAGATAGATAGATAGATAGATAGATAGATAGATAGATAGATAGATAGATAGATAGACAGATAGATAGACAGATAGATAGACAGATAGATAGATAATGGATGGATGGATGGATGGATGGATGGATGGATGGATGGATGGATGGATGGATGGATGGATGGATGGATGGAGATGTATGTATGTACATTATTTATTCAATAATCCCACTGCTATTTCAAATGGATCAATATTTGCATTGTTCCTCTGAAGCTCAACTCAGGTCATTTAATTTGATTTAGCCTTGAATGACTATTTTCTTAGTCTTAAACAATGGGCATGAAATGAATAACCAGGTAAAAATTAAAAGCTTTTGAAAACAATCAGGTTGAATGCTATTTTAAGTAAAAAAACATATCAAATAATTTAAAAAAACTATAATTTCCATCTTAGCAAGACATGTATACATAAATCTGCTAAAATTTAACTTTTCCACTGCAGCTAGTGTCAGTTCTCCTAGTTGTGGTAATTCAAATTTCTTTATAACTGTGTTCCATGCTTCTTACACTCACATGGTTAGTTGGTAATATTTCTACTCATCTTATATACAGAAGTATCTGAAAAAAATGAACTATTTATTTAAAAATCAATACAAATTAATGTAATTATGTATTTAATCTGAGCTGTATTTCTAATATTATCCAGTCAATGGTCCAGTTATTTCACATTTGCTTTTTCTTATTTTTATGAAAGTGTCTAGCATACTGTACATTTTAGTAAAACTAAACTATATGCTCTCTTTATGTAATCACTCTTACACAGCTGAAAATTACTCAATAAATTAAGAAAGGTGTTAGTAACAACTAAAAGAAACAGGATATATAGACAAATTATTTTGACAGCCTACCCAGATTAAATATTGTAACGGCATGCAAGAAAAATGCTTACATTTTATAAGGACACTTTGTTCTCACAGCCAGTGCACAGCTCAGAAAATTTAGATCATGATGACTTAACATGAGAGGAACATAAATGCAGTACATTTCCTCTACAGTCACTTGGAATCAGTCTAAGGATCCAAAATTTTTGTGACATCAAAAACTTGAGATCACAACATGTAAAAAATTAAGAATCTTCTCAGGCCAAATTAAATGTCTTAAAGTAGCAATTTTTTTATTTTTTTTTTTTTTATCTTTTCTCACTCTTGCTGAAATTTGACATCACAGCAACAATGGTTTTAACATCTGGTGGGTCTTTGGGAGGGATTGATTTATTTTGAGGTGTCTTTTAGTTGTTTTGGATTGTTATCATAATGAACTTTGATTCTAAAATATGTTTACACTGATAATCATTTTAGGATCATCCTAGTAATTAAAACTTCCAGGAGAAATAATTTAAGTGGTCATCATTTCTGTTTCAGAAATGCTTCTCAATGCTTCCATTTACAGCAATATATCACTTCAAAATCTAATTGCTTAAAGAAAGGAATAATTCTGTTGTGGGTGTATAGGTGAATAGCCAGAGCCACAGTAAAATGCAATTATACAATAGCTCAGATCCAGTTCCATTTAACTCCAAAAAAAGCCCTATGAAATTTTTTTTCCAGTGTACTCCCCAAAATGTGTTGTAGGATGTTAAAATACTCTGTTATGGTACAACTTTCTGTAAAATATAATTACAGAGCAACATGTGCAGGTTTCTGTTAAGTGTCATGTTTATCAAACCCAATATATTTGCAAGTTAAAAGCTTGGGTGCTACTAAGGTATTGATATCATTAAAAGTTTTCAGGGTTCTTCTGCTTTTTTTTTCTTTCACATTGAAATTATGCTACCACTTGAAACTAGCCTAGGAAAAATAAAACTATGTACATTGAAAAAAAAAATCCAAAACAAACCAAACTCCCAATATTTTATCTGTCTTGTTTATTCAAAATAGCTCAAGAGCAAGCCAGAAATAGGGCAATTTTTTTCCAGGTGTACAAAACTTATAGTTAAACAACAGTATGTGCTTCTTGCTGCATATGTCAGGTGGTTATACTGAGAAAGCTATTTACAGGTGAGTTAAAATTGGTCCAAAATATTCCATAATATCCCATAAAAATGTTTTACTGAATTGTAGATTTCACAGTTCACCCCCCAACCCACCCCACCCCACAAATAACTCAACAGTGTTGCTTTACCACAGGAAATGTTAGATGGAAACTCTCTATTTTAAAAAGGGCAAATTTCCACCTAAGCAAATGTGGATATTTCACAAATATTGTAGCTTAGTGTTCATATAATACAGTAAAGATGAAAAAGCAGTGCTTTTTGCAGTGATTGATTTTATCACTTGGAATGTTATAGCAATCTGTTTATTTAATCAGAACTCTTATTGTAGTACTTGAAGCATGTGTCTTAATTTGATATAAAAATATCAGGATATTCATATGAACTTATTCAAAACTAGAACTTAAACTCAATGCATTCCAAGCATGTAAGATACAACATATGGATTTCTGTTCTCTAACCTTATGAACATTTGCACATGTTCAGGAAAGCCCACTGGATAAAATTTATGTATTGCTAATGATTTTTATTGGCCCCATGGCCCAGAGTGGTGGCAAAATGCCCAGGACTTTGAAAGAATCCTGTTTTACTTCGTAGTCAGAATGCAGAGAGTCATAAAAAAGAAAGGACTTGATGGAAGTCTGAATGTTTTTTAACTGGCATAACTGAAGCTGCTTGTGCTATGCAGCCTTTTGTTGTTAGATCTCTAAAGCATTTTTTTAAGGGATAAGGGGAGCAGCCCATCACAACATATTAACAATGATATAAAGAGTGATGGTCTTGAGCTGAAATTTTCCAACCATTTATTGGAAGAACTGATGTGGAAAATGCACATAAGAATAAGTAGAGAAAGAAGCAGAAAATCTTTTTCTTTGTGGGGTGATTTGGAAATCTCTGTGTTGCAGCTCAGTATCTTAAGGATGCTGTTAAAATTTTTGGATGGTGATATGAAATTGAGGAGATTTGGCTTTCCACATCAGAGTCACCTGTGACTGATCCTGAGGAACTTAATGCAGATGTTTGTTCAAATGTTCATACAACTTAAAAAAACACTAACATTTTTAGATTTTTTTTTCTGCAGCTTCTGCTTGGCAGCTAAGAGAAGGGAGTCAATTAATGATAGATTGTTTTTCATAACAGTTCTGCTGACAGGGGATTGAGTCCAGTAGCTACACAAAAGAGAGCAAGAGAACTGTTCTCATCTCTAAAACTCCATAAATATGAAATTATGATCATCCTTTCACATTTTCCTGGATTCTACTCTCAATCCTGATGAAACATTTTCTAGCCTTCCACTGCTGTATTGGGAGAAGATCAATAATGTTTCTCTTGTGTACTATGAGTAAATGCCAAAGATAAAAGCTGAAGAGTTGTGATGATTCAAAATTTGTATAGAATAAGACCAGGAAAGTTATTCAGATTTGACAAGGTAAAATAATAAAAACCAAGATGAACTGTAAACTTCACAGGAAGATCTTTAAAATTATTGAAATCATCCAGACTGCCCCCATAGCCGTGTATTAAAGAGGACTTTGCATCCTGTGTAGGTGATTATATATAACTGAGACAAATTAGATAACTTGATGCAAACACTGATTCCAAAAATCATATTTACTAGTTGAGTAAGTCTTTTAAAGCGGTACATGCCAAAAGACATTCACAGATGAATTTATGTGCAATGCTGAGTGTTGGGGTATTCTAAATTAAATTTTCAAAATTATGACTAAACTTTTATTTGTGTTCATATGAGGAAAAATAAAAAAACCCAAAAAAACCAAAAAAACCCCACCCTGTTCAGACTCCAAAATCTGTTTTAAGTGCCGTAACCTTTTTGTTAGTGAAACTGAGTTTTTGTCTACTGGAATCAATTCCAAAGGTAAAGCATCTACACCTTTTTGTTTCTTGTTTTTTGTTTTGTTTCGTTTTGTTCATCTACATATTTTCAGCTTTACAGTTATACAGAACTATCTTCTCTTCGGTTATCTGATGTGGACCTGAATGTTGAAAAACTATGTGCACCTCCAACTTCCTCTGTATCTAGCAGCTCTTAAACCACAGAAACATAGCATTCATTCCTACTACACTGAAATTTGTAAAGACTCACAAAAACCAGGATATTGTTGCATTCATAAACATTCCATGTACCTCCTTCAAATACTTTGTGAAACCCTCTCAGAGGTCTTAATAGCAAAATAACTTTGAGTGAAAAGGAATATAAGGCAAAGAGATACTTTTATAAATTTAATCTATTGATTCATCCAAATATAAATTTTTGAAAATTATTGCTTGAAATTACTAGTAAAGTTGATGGCAATATTTTTGATGTTGATAGCTTTGTCTTCAAAAATTTTGGCAAAGACAGACAGAATATTCGCTTGTGCTAATTACCTTGGCTTGTGCTATATTGCATTCATATTATATTTTTGTTAATTCCCCAAAAGGATCTGCAAAACTAACAGACTTATTTTTACATGCATAAACTGGGATTCAGCCTCATTTTGTTTGGAAACCTGACAGGTAGATCAAGATTTATGTGTGAAGCAAACAATATTTCTTGTCAAGGGAACATCAACTTCGAAGTGAAAGCTGGTTTCCAGGAACCTCCATTGAGAAAGCCTTTTAGGAAAAATGTACAAATGTTAATGTAATATCTCTGTGCAATTTATAATTATCATTTTTTTACTATTTATCAAATTTTCACTGTTCATATTCTATGATTTCATAGAAGAAAGAAACCTTCTTTTTCAAAGAAACCTTTGAAAGTGAAAAATGATAAAAGAAATATTGCTCATATTTGGAAATCTTCGGTAACTGTGTCTTTCCCTCAACTCAAGTCTACACTTCTATGTTTCAGCAGCAAATAAGAAGAAAGAACACAAAATAATTAAAAATTAGACAATTATACCATTCCTTATAACTAAGAATGTAGAACTCTTCACAGTATTTTAATTTTGTAAGAAGTATTTGGGAAAGCTTTGGAGATTTGGAGAAGGTGTTATTAGTTCTCCTGAATTCTGCACCATTTACAGTAGGACTAATAAAAAAGGAATGATATCATGTAAGGTGACAATTATTCCTTATATTATTATGAGTATTCATACTGTAACAAAAATGATTCCAAGTAGAGCCAAATCATTTGCAAAATCTGCAAGAGGTTTTTTATTTTTGTTACAAAAATACAAGAAAAGGACAAAATATAAGGTGATATCTAAACTATTTGCAAATATCTAAGGAAAAAAACTGAATGTGGTAATTCAGGATGAGTATTAACATCAAATAGTGGGTAAGAACAAGAAAAGACTCATTCTTACCTCACACTGGATTTACAGTACAGTTTTAAAACATGGGAAGTTCACGGTCTTAAAAAGTATTATTTTTTTTAGCAGTGCAAATAAAACAAACAAACAAAAAATCTTTAATAGTGTTTCTGGGTTTTTTATTGCAAATGAAATACTACAATAAAGCTGTGAGCATATTCTACTGAGTCCTTAATACTCTATAACAAGAATCATAGGAACTCATCTGATCAACTTGCAACAAATATTAGGATAAAATGAACAGTAACTAAAAGGTTTTTTGTAACTGTTAATATATAAAATAATCTAAAGATTCGTATCTTAGTGTTTTCAATAACTAGTTACATAATTGGGGTTTCAATACTCATAATTCTCAATATTGTTAGGCTAAATTCTTCATTTAAAAAACAGAGTGAAAATAATTATCCATCTAAAAACCTCACTAATGTAACCTGTGCATTTTTATGAAATTAAATTTGAAAATAAATTATTTTTTATGGCTTAAAAAAAGTTGTAGAAACTCTTTTCTTTTAAATAATTAAGTTTAACTCAGTACCATTTCACTCGACAGCTTTGGCAAAAGGAAGGAGTGGAAGAAGGACGACCAACATTATCTCAGAAGATTTATTTCTTTAGAAAGTTATATTAAAAAGCCATGTTCAGGTGGCTTCCCACCTGTCCAAACATTAATTCTGGCAATTAAACTTAAAGAAAGATACAAGTGATCCAAAGGCTTCTTCAGAGGAAAGACTAGTCTTTAGCTGCAGTTGTAGTTTATTTTTTTAAGTTTCAACTATAATTATAATTTTAAAAATAATTTTTTTAAATATAAGAATTCTCTTACTGGTAGTCTTTACAAAGGTTCTGTTTTAACATGAGTTTAAAACAAAAATCACACCAAGTAATAAAGGAAGCCTCATTTTGCATTTCAAATATGCTATAAGGGTTCTTAGAGTCCTGATTCAGGAAATTACTTCCATTTTTATCATAGATCTTCTATTGTTGATTACAATTATGGCTATTTTTACTCCTATCTGCTTTTAAAGTCCATTCTGACATAATTACTTTATGTGTTTCTAGACAATTTTACTACTTGCTCTCTCTGATCTTTTCCAAATAGTATTTTAAAAACCCTCTCTTTCTTTTTCCTCCTGTTTCTTTCAAGGAAAAAAAAGGTCTTTGATGAACTAAATCTCTAGCCAAGTCACCTGTGAAAATGTTTACTTTTCTTCCACCACTAGCCCTTTTTTTATAACCAGGTCTTTTATCTAACTGTGATGCAATTTCTGGCAGCTTAGCAACAAGTTCTTCTCTGCACTTCTATTCACAGCATAAATGGTCACAGATAGACACAGTGAAGAAAACAGGCACAGCATTTATTCCTGTGCAAAAGTATCTTCTTGAGAATTGGAAAAGATCACTCCACTTTGCTTGTTAGAGTAAGAAGTGCAAAGCAGCCATGAAGTATGTACAATTTGAAGAAATTTCTGATACTTCAGGGTATAAGCATCTAAAGTGTTTAAAGGCAAATCTGTGTATTTCAATATTACCAGGTATGCATTTTTAGCAGCAGTGATGGACATTTTTTTATTTTTTTATTAAGTGCATTTTGTAAAACATATTTTTTTTGGAAGAGGGTGGATCCCTGCATTTTCTTCCTTTTAAAGGGGGAAAAACAACAACTATCAGGTTGTTGCTAATTAGAATCGTCTCTCCTAATGATTGCTTCTAGCTGGCCAATTACAGACATAGCCATGGCTTTGGAAGTGTTGGCACAACAGCTCTGGAATTCACATGTCAGCTGCTATTAGCTGAACTCTTCTCTTGCATGACTGAAACAGATGGCGACTTCCTTGAGCTGAAGAAAGACAGGATAAAAAAATTACTCATACACTTTCTCATGCATTCAAATTTCTTGAGTAGATTCTCAGGAATCTACTGGCAATCTGTGAAATCTAGGCAAACTGTAAAACAAGCTGTGTTCAACTGGCAGCCTAGAGGGACTTGGCACATGAGATAGAGACTATTTTGAATCCAGATGCCTGTTAAATGTGGAATATTAGTGTACTCTGTATTCGCAAATAAACATCAGTGGAAGCATTAGCTGGTAACTTGTTATGCATGTTGGGTATCCCTACAAGTCATTTTTAACCTGCTGATATTCACATTTTTAACATTATCATCTGAAATATGTATTGGTTACTGCTGACTGATTTGCTTACAGGAATATTCTGTATATCTATGACTATTAAGCAGAGATAAAACTAATGTCTCTGTAATTATGCTCTGTCTAACAGTCTGCAGCAGAACTTTATAGATTATAGAGAATTTTTGCTGAAATAATGTCAGTCAAATTATGACCAGACATAGAAGTAACAATTTGCTAGTGCTTCTTAACGTTATCTGCTTGGAATACATATAGAATCGACTTGAACCATAAAATAAGGAGCTATCAAATGTAAGCAAACTAAATCACTCTAGGATATTTCAATTCTCAATTTTAAAAAAATCTAACAGGCATATACTCCTTGCACTTTAATGAAGATCTTACTGAGATCCATGGTTTGGCAAGCTTTTCTTTAAAAGGTCACCTGTTCAAGCTGCTTTCCACATTTTCTAATAGCTTTACTACTGATGCAACACAAGCAGGGAGTTGACCAACCATGGTGACATAAAAGGAACTTCTGCTCACAAAAAAAAATCACATATTGATGTAATATAATTTTAAAGAAAGGTGCTTTTAATAAAGAATTCTCTTTATACAAGAGGCATTTTTTTAGATTTATATCCTGTAGACTATGATGACAACTCAATAATGACTGTGCCAGACCCCTATATTATTAAGATTTAATATGGCAAAATTTCCAGAAATGTGTTTTTTTAAATATTATGAGTCAAAAACTACTCCTCTGAAGCTGAATCTCATCAACAGTTTTTTATGAGTTTGAATTCAAAGAATTATATATAGAATGAAAAAAGTAGGAAAGAAAGAATGAAAATAAGAAACCAAGCAAATTAGTTAACAAGTCCCTACATACAGTAGATATATCGTTACTGTGCCATACTCCTACTACAGAAGCAGATTAGTTCTTTTTAAACATTTTGAAGTTTGTGGTTTTGGACCTAAGAATAGAATGAAATTAATTTTGACTCCATATGTATTACATTGTAAAATCCAGAAGTTCTGCCTTGAAATACCAGCTAAAGCATTAGTACTTATCTGACTGCTCTAAGGTAAAAGGCTATACTACTCCAAGTATTAAGATTTTAGCAATTCAACAACTCTACAAATTAAATATTTGCTTCTTCCCAAAATCAATATATTTAACCCTCCTGAAGTGTGATATATATATATATATATTATTACTATATAAGAAAATAAATTTGCAGTAAAATTATTAAGTTTGTGCCTTAAATGCAGATTTTACATGGTAGTCTTCTTTTACAGAGTACTTTGAGATAACTATCTCATAAGCCAATATAGCTTTAATTGTAAACTCAAGCTTTTGGGTTGTAATTTTGTGTATTTGTTTTTCCTCAGTTTACCTCAGGGTACTTTGCATCTTGACTTAAAACTGCCTAAGGCAAATCATTCAAGGTGCATGTGACTCCTCATTTTTTCCTTTTAAGTATGTAAAATTTCAGATTAAGTCTATCGTTTCTGTAAGTCTTTAACTAGCTATTCAAATATGACCTTTAGTCTTTCTTATATGAAATAACTATGCTTATATACAAATGTAGATGCATATGTGCATTGTGTTTGTGATTTTTATATCCAAACCCTTCTACATCTGCATACAGATCAAAGCAAAAATGTAGAATATATATATTCTACATATATATTTTTAATAGATATTTAATATATATTTTGGAGTGAAAACAACAAAAATTTTCGAAGAGTATAATTTAAAAATACATAAGTAAGTTTAGTGTATAAGTTTACAAAGACAAAATTACCCTGATTTAAAAGAAAATTAGTTAAGATGCTGTCTGTGCAAAGTGAACAGCATCAGATTCTTAGATCTTTCTTTAAAAGAAATAACTTTCACAACTATCTATTTTCAAATTATATTATCTATTTTGAACTAGAGCATTAGCACATCTGGACAGCTGCAGGGAACTGTCTACATATTTGAGACTCCCCAGCTTCTTTAAAATGTTCTGTGACTGTGCAGTGATCTGAATTTAGTATTATGTGCAGCACTGGTAGTGTCCGGAGTGAGACAATCAGGAGCTGAACTGTGGAAAATAGCTGAAATTAAGAGTTTCTATCCATTTTACATCCCTATGTTGCTAAGTCTCATCAGGTTTAGGGGAAAGGAAGAGATTACTGTAAAGAGATATCACAGAATTCTGCATAACCCCACAAAACTTTGGTTGGTTATGACTCAGAACCAGAATCCATTTTTTTTCCAGACTCATCTAATAGGAAAGCTACAAAGTTAATCTTTATATCTTCTAGTTCTTTTTATTTTAGTAAGGATATATCTTACTGTGTCTGGAGAAATCCAAGAGGCTGCAATAATCTATATAGTTTGGAGCAGCTTTCAAATTTACATCTAACAGTATTCTGCATTTGATGTGAGCCTCTAGTAAGATTTTGGGAAAATGAGTGTTTAATTAAGCAGGTAATGAATGTTCTTAGCACTGAAGTCTTCCCACTTTCTTTTCCTTACCAACAGGAAAAGTACCTACATCCTGGGAGTACAATGTGTTTAAACACTTTGAAAGGAATTATTTTATAGCAGAAATTTTTAAAATAACAAGGAAGAATAATGATTTTTTTTTCCTTGTATGTATTATCTTTGGCTGTCATTGAAAAAAAATTATATAAAATACTTTTCATTCATATTTCAGCTGCAGACAGCAAACACAATAATTGAAAACAAAATCACGATGATTCACTACATCCCCCCTGATGCATTTCACACCTGCTAACCAAGGTCAGCAATAAATTACAATAACTTAGTACATCAGACAGTTGGCAAGCAAACAGTTTTGAAAGCCCTTTCCAGATTTAAGTTTATAGCTTATCTGAGGCTGACATTACCATACATTTCAGTAACATTAACATAATATTTTTTGATAGATGTTTGTGTATGTGTAGATATAGGCAGCACCATATATATATATATCTGCAAAGAAACACGTGTAAATATGTGCAAAACTAAATTCAGTGACTAACACTGCTAATTAACAACCTGAAGTGTTACTTGTGTCAATGTTTCTGAGAGAGAGCAATTAAGAGGAACCTGGTCAAAACTTGGAAAAAAAAAATTAAATGTTTTCAAATATCATTTGTATTTAATTTTTATTTCATTTTAACTCCAAAATTGCTGAGTAAAACTAGGAAAAAAAAGTAAGGGTTTAATTGTCACATTTTAAAAATTAATGGCAAAAAAATGAATAATTTTGAGGGTTTCCTAAAAGATTTTTAATCTGTTTCTTTTCTGTATCTTCTTGTAATAAAATGAAAAACCACAAAGAACAAAGCCAAAAAGGAGTCAATCCCTACAAGAAAATAAAGAAGAAACTGGAGACATTACTTTTAAAAATTCCAATAGTGATTTTTATAATTTATATAATCAAAATTCCATTTTTCTTGATAAATGTATGTGGTCTATGAGTATTACACTTCTCTCTATTGAGACATATGGATCAATAATCAGAATTACATTGAAAGAGTATCAATATTGCCTGTTCTTGTTATTGTTATTGTGACAGACTGTTTGAGCTTTTTGATTTAACAGGATTTCTTTCAGCTTTGTGCAGGAGGTAACATCAATTCTCTGTAATTGTAATGGCTTCATGCAAAGAAGAGCAGTCTACAGCTCAATGTCCAAATGGACATCAGTCACAACTGGTGTCTCCTTGCAGTCTCTCTTGGGACTAGCTCTGTTCAATGTTTTTATTAATCACATAGACGTAATGAGGGCATCCTCAGCAAGTTTACACATGACACCAGGTTGAGTGGTGCAGCTGATAACCTAGACTGAAGACAGGCCATCCAGAGGGACTTTCACAGGCTTGAGGAAGAAATCAATACAAACTTCAAGAAGCTCAGTAAGACTGAGTGCAAAGTCCTGCACCTGGGTTAGAGCAATCTTTAATATCAATATAGACTGAGTGGAGAATACACTGAGAGCAGACCTGGACAGACTTGGGGATATCAGTAGATGCAAAGTTAAATATGACTCAGCAGTGCCCACTTACAACCCAGATATCCAATCATATTTTAAGCTGCAAAAGCAAGATATGGGCAGCAGGTCAAGCAAGGTGTTTTTTCTCCTCCACTACTCTCCTGACACCCCACTTGGAAGGTGTTCCAGATGTGTTCAGCTCTGGGATCCCTGGCACAAAAAGATATTGTCCTGTTGGAGTTGGTCCAGAGGAGGGTCATTAAAATTATCAGGGAGCTGCACCTTTCCCAGGAGGAAAGGCTGAGAGAGTTGTGCTCTCTCTGAAGAAGAGAAGCACCAGTGAATCCTTATTGTGGCCTATTAATATAAAGGGATTTTTTGAGAAAGAAAGAGAGAGACTTTTTACTGGACTCAACAGGGAAAGGAAAATGTGCACTGTCTTTTAACTGTGAGAGGGTAGATTTAGATTGAATATAAAGAGGGATTTTTTTTTATTTTATTTTATTATTATTATATGAGTGATGAGGCACTGGGCAGCCCAGGGAGCCATAACTGGAAGTGTTGTGGATGCCCAGTCATTGCAAGTGTTCAAGGTTTGTCTTGAACAATATGCTCTAGTGAAAGATGCCACTGCACGTGGCTGAGAGGTTGGATTCAGGGAACTTGAAGAGGTTTTCCAACACAAACAATGCTATGGCTATAGGATTCTGAGATTCTATGTGTGTTGAGTCTATACAAAAGAATCCCCAGTTTTATTAATATGAAAACATGTTTAAGATTACAGCATAAGTATAAAAAGTAGCATTTTTATTTTGTAATATCTTACAGAAAATCTATGCAATATTATTAGTTTTATTTCCTTTTAATTGGTGTAAATCTTTTATTTCCACTGTTTATGTCCATTAATTCTATTTCTAGTTTATAATTTTTATATTAGTTTGTATATATACTTATTTTTTTTCTTCTTTGTGTCATATGCTTGTGTCTCAGTTACCATAACTTTACCTGAACAAAGTAACTCTGGTGTCATTTTGCCTTGAAGAAAATTATAATAACATAAATCTTACTTTTGAAAACTTACAAATTATATCAAAGCTCTTGAAGATATTTTTTATGCATTCAGAAAGCTCACTTCAATACTCCAGAGTGCTTGTACAAGTTTTTTGAAGGAGTTCGAGACATATTAGAAAAAAAGGAAAAAATCTGTCTAGTCAAAGAAATCTTGAAGAAAATCTCTCCTTTACGTAAAAATGGCTTTATTTGGTGATTTGACTACTAATAATTGAAATTGTGCCACTAGCAAAGTTGTGCCTGTCCTCTCTTCTCCAGTTTAAAAACACTGACATTTTTACTGTTCAAAATACTGGGTTTGATTTATACAGTCTAATGGTAGACAGGGATTCCTCTCTCTCTCCTTTTAATTCTCTGCAAAGCATCATTCCACTCCTTACTCTCACCTAGAGAACACAGAAATACTTCATGTGAAAATCCTCTAAAGCATGCATAGCTGTCAGCCAACCCTATGGGTACAGAGCAAACACTGAGAATGTGTAGAGCCTTTTAGTGTTGTAACTTCACTGCTCTCCCAGGTGAATTTTGCAAACAGTGTAAAGTGTAGAGTCTAAGAGGCTGACAGATTTTTAGCACAGCTGAAATCTCTGGCAAACACATTTGCTGAGCTTTAAGTTTTCAACTAAATGCTTTGTCATCTCATAATAAGGACAAATTTAGTCTAATTTTCAAACTTGTCTCTTCAGGAGGTCTTTAAGAATTCTGCTGTGTGTTCACTGTGAAATTGTACTTAAAATTATTGTAACTGGGCACAGAAGACTGAGGAAGCCTAAGCTGATCTTTTTTTATTATGTATTTCAAGTGTATATTAGAGGGGACAACCACAGACAAATGTTTAAGTGGTATGTGTATGCTCAAAGGCTCACCAGGGTCAGTGTTACACAGCACAAATGAATCAGGTTTAATGAGTTTAAGATATGCTCTGTCACAAACTGAGAGGTCTGTGGCATCACTCAGCATTCTTTTCATCACTTTACAGCAGATATAGAAGCAAACATGATGGATGAACTTGAATTAAAACTAATTTGTATGATCTACACAGTGCATTTTACTTTCTTCAATAACTATGTAGGTGTTTCAATCATAATTTTCATTTTAAATAACTAGTGTTTATTTGTCCCAGTTGTCTGTGAATTCTCTTGTGCTATTTAGTTCCAATGGACTTTTAATTGTTTCTAGGGTTTTTTACAGATAAAATTTTTCTCAACAACAAAGTTGCTATAAATTAGTAATGAAAAATATATTGATAATGATTTAAGTGATACTGGTAGTAATTTTTGTGATAAGAAGTTTCCTGTGTTCTCTTTCTTTCACAAAAAAAATGTAGTTAAATAATAATGTAACTTTTGAAAATGAGTGAATTGTGTAAAACACAAATGAGCATTCATAACAGTCTTCTGTTCATATTTCCTGTTTAGTTATTTGCACAAGGTGAAATAATGGGAATTTTTTACAGCATTTGTTTCTGAGGTGACTAATATACTAGTGCTGTAGCATGTGCTTTGCTAGACATGGGAACAAGCTAAAATATCTCTAACTTACAGAAACCCTCTTTTCCTGTAATTCATTGAATGTTCATTTCCCCTGCCAAACAATGAGCCTGTGAAGACTCTTTCCCTACATCACCATCCCAAAGTATTCCTGGTTTACTTAATGCATAATTAGATTGATTTACAATCTATTTAAACTGGTCCCTCTGCATGCAGTTGTGCATCATCACACCTAATCTTCTTTATATTGCTTCTGTCAACAAAGAAGTTCTTACAAAGTTCTAGTCTTGTTGAGGCCCCTGGACTATAAGATTATTTATATCAACTCGAGTAATTTCAGATGTTAAATGTGTACAACTCCCATTTTTATATGCTTACATAAATGTGATTGTAACATGATTTTTTAAAAAAAGTTTTATTTTTTTCTGGGTATCTAGAAAATCAGCTGACTATGCTGTTCAATAAATAGTAATATTAAAAAAATATATAAGAAAAGAAAAAATCCTTGTCTGGAAAGGAGCTCTACCATGTCAGGTTATGTCACATTACTTTCTCCAAAGCTCTAAAGTCTAGTTTTGGAAGACCCACAGTTACCATTCTAATCATTTAAGGAATATATAAGCTCTGTTTCACTGTGGCTTAGTTCCAATACTTAGTCCCGAGGTGCAAAATCCTTAGGATTAGTCATGAATGCGACTGTCTTGCACTGAAAGGATTTGATAAACAGAATCATTGTGGCAATATTATCTTTTGATAAGTTACCCATTTATGGTCCAGCTGTGCTCTATATATAAGAGGCATTGAATTGTTAATGCATTACATTTTTTATGCATATCATAGAATCGTAGAATACCCTGAATTGGAAGGGACCCAAGAGGATCATCAAAGCTCAACTCTTGTCCCTGCACAGGATAGCCCCAAGAGCCACACCATGTGCCTGAGAGCATTGTCCAAAATCTTCCTGAACTCTGTCAGGCTGGTGCAGCAACCACTTCCTTGGGGAGCCTGTTACAGTACTCAACCTTGGGGTGAAGAAGCTTTTCCTGATATCCGGCATAAACTTTCTCCGACACAACTTCAGGCCAATCCTTCAATCCTGCCACTGGTCACCACAGAGAAGAGCTCAGACCAAGTGACCTCAGCTACTCCTCAGCTTTTTCCTCCTTCATTCACTACGATCATTACCCTTCTTTTAATGCTCTTTAATAATTGAATATCTTTGTTATATTGTGCTGCCCAAAACATCAAAGAGAACACAAGGTATAGTTGTGTGTGGCAACAGAAAATAAAATGGGCATGGATTGTTTTCAGTACAGAGGTGTGAAGGTTTAATTGTTAATAGATAAGGAATCTTTGAGGTCCACAGATGGTAGCTACTCTCAAAGTGCAAAATATTATGTGTAGAGCACTATTACTCAATCTGATTACCTGTGTATTCACCAGCCTCATGATTTGATAATCAAGTACTTCTTGAACTGGGAAGATTTATAGTGCATATATTAATATAATGCAACCTACTGAGCTCATAAGTTGTATACAAACACTCATGCATTATTCAGAATTTTTAATAAAATTGCTAGGCAACACAGATGCTTAGTGTAAACCCTAAAAAGCCATGGATAGCAATGTAAACAATAAATACTACTGTCTAGATATTCAGGAGCAATAAGAGGTTTTGCTAGTGTTTTCATCTCAGTAAGGCTACTTGTTCTCACAAGAACAGGCTTAGTCTGATAGCTTAATAAAAACACAGGCAAGGACCCTAGATAATACTGCCAGCACTCCTGCACTGTGAACTCACAACTGCTAATCTTCATTAAAGAAAAAAAAAAAGTTAATTTCCTTGACCTGAGCCTGGATTCCACTCACAAGGCTTCAAATACTTGGAAATTAGGAGCCTAATCATATGTGAAAGAGTGAGTCTAGTCTGGAGAAATTAAATTCTCCCTATTGACTATAGAGGAAATATTTGTATACAGGTGTGTGTTACCACATACTCTTTGTAAGAATAACCAGCAGAAGGGATTCCTGTCCCTTTCTCCAGTACACATTTCATTTCTGAACCTCTTCATTCATTTAACATTGCAGACTGTTAATTACCCATTTCACTTATCAGTTTAAAAAGTCATCTTGATTAAGAAAGCAACTGAAATTTTAGAGGGCTTTTTTGCACCAGCTATCTTAACTTACAATAGGATTTATATCACATGTAATTCTATGCAAAGTTTCTCTAGCTCTGTTTGAAGAGGCATGTTTGAAAAAAAATTTGACTTCTTTTACACTTCATACAAAGAACAATTGTAGGGCAGTATAATTTTTCTTATTTTAATGAACTCATCATTCACTCTTGAAAGAAATTCCTCCTGTTTTTTAAACATTATAGTATGAATGCTATGCTTATTCCTCTCTGCCAAAATAAGTAATAAAGGAAATGCCAAATTTAGACTAGGTTTTCAACCTCAGGAGTCAGAGAAACCTTGAAATATTTACCAACTCACACATTTTTAAAAGTCTTCATAACAAAAGCGACAACAAATTAATTCATGCAGTAGAGAGTAATCTGCAATATTCATTAATGTGAACAGAAGTAAGAGCACATATATATATATCTGTATCCATCTAGCTAGCTAGCTAGCTAGCTATAAAATTTTATCTTGAAATAACTTTATTCTGGAAGCCATTTCTCTCACATGTATTTCCTCAGAAAAAGAATATAAATATGTAATAGCCATAAACAAGTAAATGGTGAGATATGAATACTCAGTACAGCAAACATCTAAGGTATTATTCCATGTGGAAGATTCTTATAATAGAGAAAACATCAAAATTGTGTTCTCGGAGTTCACTTAACTGCTTTCTTTAAACTTTTATTTGATTTTATTTTTTGTCCTACAATGTTTCTTGAAATGTTTCTGAAATGCAGTTCATATCTTCACTGAAAATTTTTCAAAAGGAAAAGTTCAAGGAATTAATTTCTATTTGCTTCTCTTATGAGAGTGTACATACCTTTGATTGCTGGGGAGGGCTGAAGGGAGTGGTATTAAGGTGGGTAATGAAGAGCACAGTCCTCACTACTCATATGTAAAGGACAAATGAACATTTCCATTATTAGCAGTAAATTTAATGTTCTCTAGAGGCAGCAGGGAATTCCAGAAAAACATAGCTGTTGAGCTCTAAAGTATCTTAGAATGTAGTTACTTTTTCTCATAGCTGTCAGGAAGGACCTATAATTCACATTATGTTAATTTTATATGACCCAAAAGAGTCCAACAGTGTAAATAGAACCTTTACTGACAATAATTCATCAAAAAGTTAAAAAGAATATATATGTCTAAGGTTATCTATATGTATAAAGCCTGAGATCAGTGTTCCAGCTATTCACGTCAAAGACCAAATATCATTTGCACTGATTTCTGTTATTGTAGGGTATATCTATATTGGAAAACAGAAGTGGAAATGGCACAGTAGTATCATGTCAGAATTAACTGGATATACAATGATATGTTAAAACTGAAAAGTGGACAAGAGTTCCCTGATTCACCATTGAAGATGCACTTGTAGGCTATAATTATTTTGTGCTTACCATTACTTACGACTTCCTCCTTACAATTTTGTATGTTGGACTTCTAAACCTCCATCAAATCATAGAATTATAGCACCACAGAATCACTGACTCACAGAATGCTAAGAGGTTGGAATGGACCTTATATATCATCTAGTCCCAATCCCTTTACTGTGGACAGGCACATCTCCCACTAATTCAAGGACTTATCCAGCCTGCCTTTGAACACTTGCCAGGGTTGAGGCATTCACAACCTCACTTGGCAAGTTAACCCAGTGTCTCACCAGACTCACAGCTAAAAATTTACCCTCTTTCCTATATCCTTTAGGAATCCTTTTAGGAAGGGTAGAAAAGCAGAGGGAAACAAGATTGGAAAACTGATTGAATTTATTCTGCAAAGTATAATCCAAACTTCTCTTTGAGGGTATATATCACACCTCTACACTGGACAAAAAAGAGTGTTCTCAATAATATGGAAATTGGAAAGGTCCATAGATGGAATACAGCACATCATATATCCTGAATCAAGTTCATACAGATATTAAGGAGCTATCTATGCCTTAAAGTATAAATAGGCTTTTGGGGTTTTTTAAGTCTTAATACATAATAATTATTTGAAGTTTCAAGTATAAACCAAATATTTTAATGTTCATATTTTCAGCTATTCATTGAAATATTTTGTTAATGAACAGAAAATTCTATGTCAGAAAGATGTTATATTATATTGTGTTTCAAGATCTACCTGCAATGTTTTTTATACATTGGACATTTAGAAATGACATTTAGGATGCAAAGGTCTCATAATCTTTGATTTTTCTTCTTGCATTGGGGCAGGGTAGTTAAAGAATAAAACACTAGTTTAGAATTGAAGTCTCAGTCCTGTTGGAAGAAAATTAAACAACTCACTTACCTTAGAGTTCCTGATATTTAGAAATGGAAGGGAAAGCATTTTCCAGCATTGCTTACGGATTCTTATTACTTGACTAGCTAGTTTTGACAATGCAGAAATTCTCATTGCTAGCAGTGAACCTTAAGAAAGCTCCTAGAGGTAACTCTGGAGCAGAAAGTCTTGGTCAGAGCTAGGCCACTAACCAAAGGCTCAATTCTGTTCCTTTTCTATTTCCATAAATCAAAATTGGCTGCACTGATTTCCATGGATTTCCATTAACACAGAGTAATTTAAATCCTATAATGCCATCATAAGACATTTTTTCATTCCCCCATGTGGAACATCATTAACAAGGAGTAGGGAAAAAGAAAATCTGAATTGTTTAACTGCAAAAGTAAGACTTCCTAGCAGCAGGTCCATTTTATTATTAAGAAAAGAGCCAATCTTAAAACAAAATTTCTGAACATGTGCTGTCTTATATAAACTACTCATTCAGAATACACATTTAAAATTTAATCTAGCAGGCATTGTTAGGAACAAGAGTTGTACTCTTCCTGTTTTAGAAAACTGCTGAATGCCCTCTTTTCCTACACTGAAGTTGCAAATCACCTTGATGTTCCCTGTTTTAACATTCCCTTTACAAGAAGAATTTAAAGTAGGTCACAGTGGCAAAGATTTAAAGAAGACTTAAATGGAGTTTGTGAATTCCTTCAGGGATTCCAAAATCTTACAATATGTAAACAACAAAAAACATCATCTAATCCCCTCCACTCTGTGAATCAGTGAGCTCAATCCTCAACATGACAAAGGTTTATCATGGCGTAGAGATTTAGTATCCTATTATCATCCAGCTATGATCCATTTTTATTTTTGTTCACTGCCTCATATTTTTACTTCCATTCTGTAAAAGGAAGGCTACTGCTTCAGAAGAATTGCATGTTGTTCTTTTTATCAATTCATAGGAATGCCTAATAACTGTGACTGTAGGAATACTAGGGTCTATATGTCACACTCAGTCCCTTCCAATCCCTTTCATAATGACAGGCAGACTAGGTGGTTGGGGTTTGCACTTAATGGTTTCTTTCTGCTGCTCCTTGCTTCTTATTTATTTTTCTTCACTGTTTCTTGCTTCTTAAAATACTCCCCTACTCTGGTATTGTTCACCTGCTGCATGCTCCCTCCTGGTTGTGTCCCTATCCCAGCAAGGGTCCTCTCCAGGCACTGGTCCCTTAATGGTCTTCCTGCCTTTGTCTACATTACCCATGGCAACATTTACCTTGGAGGTGTCTCCTCCATCCTTGAGAGTCTCTCTCCAAGGTAGTGGCTCCAGCCATGCCTCCTGTGCCTCATACTCACTGCTCTTTCTAAATATGTGTGAGTTCAGGCACCATAAACTCTTCTGCCTGATTGAATTTTTGATGCTCAATGATCTTTTTTGGTCTGTTTCATATCTGGGACAGGCATAGGGCCGTTCACTACTTTCTTTCACACAGCTCAACCTGCTACCAAAAGTCTACAATTTATGCCAAATAGAAGACAAAACATAATTATAGCGATGTACTACATACTCAACCCTGGAATGGAATATGATACCTTCCCACATAGGCTTGGAGAATTAGTGAAGGAATATGAATGGTGACAAAATGGTTTAAATTTGGTCTCTGTTGAGACCTTGTGGTTGTGAACAGACAGGCCATTCATGAAATAAACAGTTTGCATTTGTTTGCAGTTTGCAGAACTTGATGGGTTTAGAAAATGTGGGTTATGTCTACTAAACAAAGTCACTTTGCACCTTTCATTACAAATTCAAGTAATCTCTTTGAAAATCAGTAACACCTCTAGCCTATGCTTGCACCTCAGAGAGGGATTTGTGCCTATTCAAGCTTTTGAAACTACAGTCATAAATGCTTTTGCACTCAGATGACACTTTTTTCCAGTGATAAATTCCTGCCAAATTAAATATTTCTGTGCTTTATAGTGAGATGCATGTTCAGAGTCAATTCCTAATCTGACCATTTCCAGGTTCTCAGCTCAATATGATTTATCTGCCTGAAGGAAGCGTTATGGCTGTTATCAGCCACCACTAATGAACACATGAAAATGACACAGTATGTACTTCTACTGGCCAGCCATGCTGTCTAAATACAGCCACATAAACCACTGCTGCAGTTGTGGCACTCCTTGTGACGTGTTGAAATGAAAAGTCGCTAACAGATATGAGTGTGCAGATTTAGTATAAAAGAATGTCTGTGAGCCAGCTGGCCTAATGTTTGTGCACTGTAAGGAGGTCAAAGGCCTTGTATGGTCTTAATAAATAGAATCAACTGACTTCATATGTATTTTGGCACTAATATGTGGCCTATGGCATCATTTCCTGAGGTTTAGTACAATATTAATAAAAAAGGCTATTCCAGATTAGGTCCAAATCAGTGCTGTGGTAGAGAACAGTTTTTCTCTTCTTTGCTCAATTTGAAATACCCACACAAATGCAAATCCCCAAGTTAAGCTGAAGTTTGCTTCATTTTCTTTATTTCTCATTAGTTTGCTTTAAATCACTGACTTCTCCAGCAATGAAAAAAAGGAAAAAAAAAAAAAAAAAAAAAAAAAAAAAAAGAAACAAGTCCTACCCAGGCCAGAGAGATGAAGAAAGCACATGCCAACAATAAATCCAGGTTTAGCCTTTGGCTCTGAAGCACCCTGAATTCATTACATTTGTTTGAGCAGTCACTGTTAATCTGTTGTGACAACAAATTAAAGTCTGATTTAAATTAAAGCAAATCATAAAATAATTAGAAGGTTTTTGTCTCCCATACCACTTCTCAGCTCTTCATCCATTACTGGTCCAGGTTAGAGATTCACCACCTGCCCTCTGATGTTTCAGAACATTTCTCTGTTAGGCTTTCCTTTTTCTTTCAAGAAAGTACCCCACTTTTTCATGGAATCTGTGAGGTACTTACACATTAAATGCTATTTGACCTGCTTCCCTTCTAAGACACTCACTTTAGATCTCAGAGAAAAATAAAACTCTTGATTTCTTCTTTAGGAGTTCGAAGTGCTTGTCCAACACCCTCATTAGCCATTTTTTCTGAAAATTTTTATGAAAGACATAACTTAAAACAACTTTTTCCCAATAAATGCTTTCTATTTTTCCAATGAGCTGTTTTAGGACTGTGTGCAGCATCCATTCCCACAGATGCATTCGTCCTATGTGAGGGGATATAATCCTGTCCTACTTATTATTTTATTTCACTTTTTCTTGCTGATTAATGCCAAAGCCAACTTTGTATTTAAATATGGAAGCATAAGTATAGAAGTGAGTAGGAGAAAAGTAGCACACAAGAATTCTAAATCTAGGACTGTATAAGTATAATTAATTAATTAGCAGTATGTGCACTTCCTTCCTATCTGAAATATACAAGTTATCTGTGTTTAAACTCGACGTTTAAGACTTATTTTGAAAAATGGAAGATTAATTTGTCTTCAAAGTATTTTTCACCAGGATGGATTTTATAAAGTGAGTGCATATGTGCATTTGTTTACCTATATGTGTTTTTGATGTTTAGGGAAGACAATGAAGCAGCAATTTCAACATAAATAGGTGAAAAATGCTTTCTAGCTTTTCCTCAGCTAAGCTAAAACAAAATCTTGCATCCAATGTTTCTTTTTACTTATATTTGTTGTTTGTTTTACCAATACATAAATAAATAAATAATTTTGGATTAAAAGAGTGGGGATTAACTTCTTAAACTTGATTGCCTGATGTCTTTTTAAATACCTTAATGGATCTTGTTTTCCTTCCAGCTGCAAATCAATTCTAACATGTTTTTAAAAACATTTAAAAGTGAAAAGAAAGTAATGTTGCCAGTGGTAAAAATGTAAATTTTTAATTTTCTGTCTATGTATGGTGAGCTGGTATTGTTAATGCATATGCCAGCTTTGGAAAGATTCAGCTTTCAAAATGTTGTTTCTATAATTTTGCTATTTTAAGATGTGATTTATTCTGATATGCAGATTTGGCAGAAGCTAGTAGAAATTTAAATCTATTAAAAAAATAGGAAACTGTAACAATCTTATGAACAGTGCTTTTCAAATCATTACAATTTCTCAAAACAGATGCAACATATTCCTTTTTTAATTCCCCAGATTATCACCAGCCTTGAGGTCACAGATAATTATATCTTTAGCACTCCTGCTAAACTACTGGAATTGCAGCAAGGATTTATAAAAGGAATCCTTCTAAATCTTTGGTCTTGGCATGCAATTAAAAACATGAAAATGAGAACACAAAGAGGTTTTGTTACTGACTTGATTCTGTGACTCTGTAAATATGAAACACCATGCAAGTTACTTAGCATGAACACCTTTTCATGTAGAATGATATAAATTCTTGATCATTGTTTCATCTTTTTCAGAGCATACAAAATTTAACATAATTCTTAAAATATATCTGTAATGAAGAATTTTCAGTAAAATATATAGAATTTGAGCCACCTTGATACTAATTTCTTAAGTCGTGCATTTCTTTAATTTGCCAGGTTTTTTTTGGAGAAAGGCAGGTTTAGAGGTATGGGCTAATAAACAATAGGGTGAAAAAGTGTCTCTGTTTTCTCAAGATTAAATTAAAAATTGACTCATTGGTACATACAAGGGCAAAAAATTGCTCTACAACAACTTGTGCATATGCTCAAGAAAAAAAATACAGTGAAAAGAAGTAAATATTGATTTTTTATTCGTGTGCAATAACAAAATTGAGGACTAGCAAGAAGTCTTGCTTGTGCAAGGTGCTCACACATGTATTTCAAATGTATGACTGAGCCTTTCCATGCTCTGAACAAATGAAGTATGATACTCTGGTTTTAAATTTCTAACTAGATAAATGATTTTCATTCTAACTATGCTTTGATTTTGTCCACCCACTTGAAAACCAGCAATATTACTGGAGAAGATAAAACAGGTTATTGCAGAAAACTGAAGTAAAAAACTGTTCTGGTTATAAATCTCTTGTAACCTTCCCATAGTTCCTCCTATTTTTCCACTTGATATACCGTCGTAAATCTCTTCATATCTCCCAATAATGTATCAACTTTCAGGAAAGAACAGAGATGTTTTCTGGGTTAACCAGTTTGAAGTCCAGCTCAGTAGAAATGGAAACTGAGATGTCCTTTGAGAAATTGTAATGTAATGTTATGGATTCCTTATTCCCATGACATATCAGGAGTAACAACAGTGATGCCAACAGTTTATGATCCTAGCCATATTTAACATTTAAGTTAATTCCTGAGTGACTCTCTCATGGATTAAGACAAATTATAATGGATTGTATCATGGGTAAGAGAAACGTATGAAGCCATATTTTAATCAACCATTTTTTAAGTATGATATAACACTGTTTAGTGACAGATTATGTTGTGAATGGAGAAAAATAATTCAGAAAGTAAAGAAAAACTTATTTTCTGGTTCTGGATTTACTGATTTCTGTGTATACTTCCAACATAGAGGAGGAGAAGGCAAATAGGCTGTGAGATGTTCCTAATTCTAAGATGATGCAATATTTATTTTGCAAGTTTATCTTGATACTTTTAACACTTCTTAAAGAGTTAAAAATATGCTTAACCTAGAAAATAAATTAAATTGCTTTTAAGTGCTTTGATGCACTCTTTTCAGAGCTCACAGAATAGTAGTAGCAATTTTGTCTATTTACCTGAGTACGATTGACGTGAAATAATGGCAATCCCTACCTGACCAGCCTAGTAACCCTCTTATGAAGGAATGACCAAATCAGTGGATAAAGGAAGTGTTATGATGTCATTTATCTAAACTTTTGTAAAGCCTTTGATATAGTGCCCTACAACACCCTTCTTTCTAAAGAGAAGAGAGATGGATTCAGTGGGTGGAGTGTTAGATAGATAAGGAATTGGTTGGATGGTTGCATCCAGAAGGTGGGGGTCAATGGCTTAGAGTCCCAGTGGGAGTCAGGGAAAGGAGGTGACCTTAAAGGGCCTGTGCTCGGACACATGTTATTTAATATTTTCTGTAAATACACAGACAAGAGGAAAGAGGGCACCCTTAGAAAATTTGCGAGTGACACAAGCTGAGTGTGCTGCTGGCACACTTAAAGGGTGGAATGTTATCCAGAGAGACCTGGACAAGCTCAAGAAATGGGCCCATGGGAATCTGATCAGGTTAAAGATGAACTACAAGGTTCTGTACCTAGGCTGAGACATCCCCTAGTATTAATCCAGGCTGGGGCATGGGCAGACTGAGAGCAGCCCTGTTGGGGAGGACTTGGGAATGCTGGGGCATGAGAGTCCGGACAACATACTCTTGTAGCCCAGAAAACCAATAGTATCCAGGTGGTTCTGTCCCTCCACTCTGATGAGAGTCCACCTGGAGTACTGCAACCAGCTCTGAAGTCCCCAGCACAGGAAGGACATCAGCCTGTTGCAGTGAGTTCAGAAGGCAGACACCAGGTTGATCAGAGGAAGGGGACACTTCTTCTATAGGGAAGGGCTGAGTGTTTGCTCAGCCTGAACAAGAGAGATCTTTGGGTTGACCTAATTGCAGCTTTACAGCTCCTGAAGGCAATCTACAAGAAAGATGGAGAGAGATTATTTTCAAGAACGTGTAGTGATAAAACAAGATGGAATGACTTTAAACAAGGTGATACAACAAGCTAGGATTAAAGTAGGTTTAGACTAGATATAAGAAGAAAAATCCTTTGGGGGGGCGGGAGGGATGGTGAGACACTGAAACAAGTTGTCTAGAGCAGTTTGTGAATGTCCCATTCCCAAAGTCTTCAAGACCAGGATGGATAGGGTTCTGAGGCCCTTGGTTTAGTGAAGGGTGTCTCTGTCCACAAATGGAGGCTTGGAACTAGATGATCTTTAAGGTTCCTTTCTGTCAAAATCTATGATTTCAAAATTTTATTATGTCCTTCATTTGCATTTACTGGTGTTCTGTACTCGGCTAAAATTCCAGACTCTTGAAAAAGAATTTGGTAAGGACAGAATATTTAATTTCCATGGTAGAACCTTTTTTTTTTTTTTTTTTTTTGCATTTTCTGGTTAGTTTGGCAAGTTGGTTTAATACTTCAATACTCTTGATAATTTCAGTTCTGCTTTGAATATCAACGTGTTTTTAGATTTGTGGAATGCAAAATAATGTTCTTGCAAGTTAAAAAGAAGCAGCATGCTATCAGAAAAAAAAAAAAAAAAACCACAAACATTGATCTGGTGAAGTATCTTATTTGAAGTAGAAAATTGGTTAGAGAATTCAGATAGACAGTTTTGGTGAATTGCAGTTTTTCACTTTTTACCACAAGAAAATATTCTAAAGTTTATTAAAATTTTCTTACAATAACAGTATAGGCAATAAAAAATATATTTTTGATATTCCTAGAATAACCAATACACCAAGAATAGGATAACTGAGATTCACGAGCTAATAAAAATTATAAGACAAATAATTGCAAAACTGATTAGTTTGGTCTTGTGTGCACTAAATTAGCAAAGCTAATAAGAAATAATGTTTTTACAAGATTAGAAGTTAATTAAAAAGTGACATTTTTCAATACACTCAACATTTTTCTCCTAAAATTAATAAAATCATACCTACAGCTATGCTTATAAAAATGAAATCTGCCATCTATTATATTATCTGAGTGACAAAAAAATCTCTTAGCATTATTTTTCTTCTTCACTTAGCTTATTGATTAAAACATCCTCAAGGAAGAGTTTGGTATTGTTTGGTTTCAGGGGTTTTTTTCACTGATATATGCCAGCCATGTAAAATTGGTGATAATTCAAGTAAGAAAGTTGTTTTGCCAACAATGATGGCTCCAACAGTATTAATCACATGCATAGTACATGTAGTGGTGGAGAAATGAGATGATTTTAGACTTCTGCTTTACATTTTCTTCATAGAATCTAAGAGTACATCACAAAATTTGGCACAAAGTTCACTTCATCCAATTCTGAAATCTAATTACTGCTTGGCAGCCTCCACAGTCATGAAAACCTGAAAGGGGAGTTTAGTCAACCCTAACAGTGATCAGAGAACTTCCCCAAGCTAACTGATACAAAAGCATTAAATACAATCCATAATTCAGGGCAGTGATACTGGGGAACTGAGGTTTTCCTTTTCTTCGGTATTCAGAGTCTGAGTTTCTGTGTTGAGGACAATCACCCTTTAAAGGACAGATTAGTAACAGGTGAAAGTGCATCTTTTCATTTAGTTTAAGTATGGCAGTGGTATTTGCCACTTTTTATAGGACAGTTCTGTAACTAAAATGTTTATCTATATATGTTCTCTCCAAGATCAGTGCTATTACTCCTTTGCTCTCACTTTCAGATCAGTGCACTAACCAGAAGTCTGTGTGGTATCAGCAGGAAATTATTGGAAGCTATAGATCTTGAAATTCTTGTTTTGTTTTGTTTTGTTGATTCTTTTTTGGTTTGTTTTGGTGGGGTTTTTTTGGGTTTGGTTTTGTTTTGGTTTGCTTTTTTTTTTGTGTGTGTGTGTGTGTGTTTGCGGAGTTAAGTGTCAGAAGTGGGAAGCATTTCATATGTGGTTGCTTTTTTCTTTTGCTGTTTTTCTTTTTTTTTCCTGGCATGAAGGGAGGAATCAAGATTGTTTAGTTCATCTGAAAGTGACTGATTTGCAGGTGTTAAGTTTACAGATTTTACTGTCATCTAGACCCTTGCAAATGTTTTATATTCATAACTAATATGTTCATTTCCTGAAGGGAGAAAGCAAATGAATATCCATATCAAATATAATTAGGCATATTTCTTAGCATAAAGATCTATGTAGCACAATTCACTTTAAAAAAAAGAAACATTACATTCTCTTAGAGAAGCTACTGCTCCTAGTTCATGAGTTGGCTGATTTGAATCAAGGTTATATCAATTAATCCAAATAATATCAGTTTTTGTTGGGTTTTGGATTTCGGATTTGGGTGTTTTTTGTTTTAGTTTAGTTTAGTTTTGCTTTGTGTGTCTTTCCTCCTACATAAAAAAGAGCACCAACTTTCTTCTTAGTAAGTTGAACCACCACAATTATGCAAGAGGTTCTGTAAGAAATGTATTGGCACAGATGGCATACAAAATTGTAATGTTTAATATTTTAAAAGAGATGTAAACCACAATATAATAAAATTAAAAAGCAGAAATTTGGTCAATTCTTTCAGAATATTACTGAATATTTGTCTTTGAAAATGCTATGGGGTCAGCAGTGGAATATGCAGGAACTCAACACATTCAAAGACTGAAATATTTGTTTATTTAGGTAGCTGAATACAGACAGGATTTTTAGTCCCATTTCTTGCTTCATAGATGTTCTTAATGCCTCCTTTTTGGCTAACTGAGCTTTTGAGGGAAGAAAACAAAGGGAGATTAGGGTGAAGCCTCTGCAGTCATTTTTGAGAAGCTCAAAATACAGCAGTGACAGCATTTTCACTGGTGCTTTCTGCAGGTGAGATCTCATTCATAGACCCTTGCCTGGTCCTGAACAGTGTAAATCCTCTGCAAACAAACTTACTATTAAAAAAACTGATCCAAATCATGATTGCTTCCTGGGTTGACAGGACTTGCTGTTTGTTTTGGAAATGTTTTGGATATTTTATTGTGGAAATGTAGTTACCAATTTCTTTCTACTGATTTAAACCAGCAAGAGAGTGTGGCTTGAAGTATGTAACAAGGCATAGGTCACTTTTTTTATCCTGAGAGTTAAGTGGGAATAGTGCTTTTAAAATCAAATTCTCTCTGGCAAATTCAATCAATCACCTTAAAATGCTTTTATTTATAAGGTATATTTTATTTTCCTCCTGTAGGTAAATGAAAAAAGAAAGAATCTGTTGGAGACTGAAGAAGTTTATGATCCTGCCCTTTCTTATTCAGAACTTAATTCTAAAATCATTTATAGTATCTCCCTGTCTGCTCTTACATTAAGAAGAAGCTGTGTTATAGAATTCTTGCTTTTTATCTGTTCAGGTGCCCTCTCTAGCTGTGCTTATTCTATGATCAGTAAGGAACTATCTTTCCAGTTACATTTAGCCAAATCAGAGGCCTGTAGCATGGGAAAAAAATAAAAGTGCACTAATGAAAATATGTAGTGAAAACAATCTTACCTTGAACTAAAGTGGAAGCATACTGAAATTGTGTAACTAACAACAGCATTTTAATTATTTAGTAGAAGTGAGAGCATAGTCAGATACAATATTATATGTGCCTCTGAACAACATCATCCTCACAGAAGCAGAGAGAATTTTGTAATAATGTTTGTTTTATCCTCCAGTTATAAGTAAGACCTCCCCCCTGTTGGGACTGGGAAAAAATTGGAAGAGTAAAGAGAAGCGAACTCATGGGTTGAAGTAAAAACGCCTTAATAACGTAAATACAATAATTATTAATAATAATAGTAATAGTAAGGGGCAACCAAAAACAGAAAGGTAAAACAGAAGAAAAACAACTGATGAAAATAAGACACAATTTGCTCACCACCAACAAACTGATGCCCAACCTTCTCCTGAACAGCATCCCCTTGTCCAGGTTTCCTTCAGCTATCTATTCTAAGCATGATGCTGTATGGTATGGAATATCCTTTTGGTCCATTGGAGGCAGCTGTCCAGGCTGTGCTGAGGTGCGGTGCGAGGCAGAAAAGGGCTTGACTCTGCAAGAATTTTCATCAATAATGAAAATATCCCAGTGTTTTCAGAATCAGTCTCATTGCAAATCCAAAACACACAACTATAGCAGTTAGAAGAAAATTAAGTCTATCCCAGCTGAAAATAGAACAAGCTGGATATAAGAGGCATCCAAGCAGCAAAAAATACCAGACTAAAGCCAAGATAAGCACAACCAACTGTAAACAGGCAGGACATTCTCCCAAATGCACAAGACAAAAAAAAAAAATGTAGTAGTAGGAGCAGAGGAGACACACCAACTCCACATCTCTTTCTGGAGAAAGAGCAAGGAAGAAAGACAAAGCCACGTCTGTTCTAATTTTTCTTGCCAATAAGCTCTTAAGCTTCATCACCTCAGCGTTGGTGCCTCAGGACAACTAAGACTCTTCTACATCAGTGCGAACTATCAGCTATGTGGTATTGCATAGTCAAAAGTAATTTGGAATATGACTGTTAAACATGACCACCTTTATATTAATGGTGATGGTTAATATCGTGAAAGAATTGGCCGTAGCTTGAAGTGAGTTTTTAATTGCTTACTTCATTAAAGGTCCTCTTTCAAGACTAAGTTTGGCCCAATTTTTCCTCTTAATTACCCTATATTCAGTCTGGGATAAGCAGAGCATATGAAGTGAGTTAAATACTAAAACTCCAGTGTGTGTAGTAGAGTGTCTTGAGGTTTGTGAAATCATGGTGTCTATAGCTGAAAGTTTTTGTGTGCTGCAAAGGAAAAACTTTCCTGTCTTCATTAACATCTTCTTCTTCTTTTTTATTTTTTTTTTCCTTAAGTAAGGAATATGCTTTTTAATCACTAATGTCACATTAGCAAGCTTTTAGCTCTGAAAGCCATAAAACCAGAGAGCACACTATTTGGGGGGATGATTTATGAGACAGTTCAGCCTGTCTGAATGCAAAAGATGAGAATAAAGAGGAAAGATTTCAATGAATGAAAAAACAGTAAAAATGAGAAAGCTCAGGACAATGATTGTAGAAGAGGAATGCTGACATCTGGGGACAGAGAAAAAAAATTCAAAAATATAGAAACATAAATACTTGTGTACTTTAAAAAGGAGATGGAGTATGTCATCTTGCAAATTGCTTCTTTCTTTTAAAAACAAAAAGCATGTCTAAGTGATTTCACACACTAAATGTTTTACTCTGTTCATCCTTCTTTTGATGAAAGGAGTCCCTACCACAATCACAGAGATAACTACCTGGATTTAGGGGTTGATACTTAAAAAAATAAAATTTAATCTGATTGCAGTTCTTACTGCAGTCCTGGAGGAACTGACATTCAAACTGGTATAGGTAGAGATGCTTGAGTGAAAACACTATAAAAAGCAACTGAGGGGAGAAAAGTCACTACACCTCTTCTCTAAGTCAGGTAATAGACTGTGTTCTGGTCTTAGCTGAAGTATTCTGAATTTTTAAACATCATTGACAAGATATATTAGACTACCGTGATCATACAATTCCTTGTGTTGAAAGGACCTTAAAACTGATCTAGTTCTAACCCCTCAGCCGTGGGCAGTGACACATTCTACAAGACCAGGCTGCTGAAAGCCCCATCCAACCTGGCCTTATTATTGTCCAATAAATTGACCTGGCTTTGCATTACAAAGAAAAGTAGTTCATCATTAAATAGGTACAGACTCCACAGTTTGTCTGCTGAACAAAGATGTCCTCAAAAGATGTGCTCAAAGCCCTGCTGGGGCAAATGTGTCAGGGAAAGTCATGGATGTCTTCGGTGACCAACAAATAGCAAGCACTGTATTATAACTATCCTAAGAAAAATTTTCATCCTGTGAATTCACTGGTTGCTCTAAAAGGATGGATAGATGCCAGTTGGTGATGATAACTGCCTAAGAAACAAAACCCGACCATGTCAACACCTTTCAGTGTCTAGTGATTTTCTGCCTGTAAATTAAAATATTTCCAATAGTGATTCCTTTCTTGTGAGGTGCTTTCTGCCTCCCAAATTTCTTCCCATGTCTTCATAGTCAATACATATTTTGAAAATCAGATGCCTCCTTAAGCAAAGGTAGATAGACACCTAGGAAAGGCTCAGTTCATTGCACTTTAAATAATTTAAGACCTTTGAGGATGGAAGAGTTGGTCTGGAGAAGATCTTCTGGGGCTGGCTAAAATTTTGTCTGGCTGAATGAGAGCAGCTATAGCAGTAGCCACAAGGAGCCTGTGCAAAGTTCCATGTGGAAACTGAGAGACTGGGATAGGTTCTTTGAAGAGGGTACTGGAGGGCTGTTAAGTGACCACTGACAAGAAAAGACAAATGCAGTTAGCATACTAGAAAAAATAATCACAATTAAGTTCAAAAGTGATGTTATTTTAAAAATCTAAGTTCATGCCTCTGGAAGCAAGGTGTTGATGCAACTGGTGAAAGAGGGAGATGAACAAAGGTCATCATACAAAATCAACTGTCTTGAGTGAGCTGAAATTTGAGACCAGATTCATTTCACATGTCTCATTCTCTGCTGCACCACTGAATATTTTTAGTATTATAAATTTGTCCGGTATGTAGAGTTTACTCTGCACATTCTCCAAAAAATCTCAAACTGTTGGAGGCAGAATGATTATTTTTGATTATAAAAATAATCTGTTAAAAAAAATCTGTTATTCTACTAAATGTGATTTATACTTTTTCTTGGTAGATTCACTTCAGTAGTTCTTTAGACACCTAACACTAATATATTTATAATCATGCCTTTCATTCTACATCTGATGACTATTCTTCAATAGCCACATATAAAAGAATTGCAAGTATCTAAACAATAAACAGTTTTGACAAGAACACTAAATGAATTTAATTAGTATTTTGTACAATGCAATATCATATTGTATTTATTCACCTATTCCAAATATCCTTGAAATTATTAATCCTCTACTATTGGTCACTCCTTGGTTTTGTTGATCTCAGATGTCTATTTTTGTATTTAAAAAAAATCTAAATTAATTTAATTAAATAGATAAAATAATTGAGTGAAGAAAAGATTAGGGTTATCTCTTAAGGCGTGCATTATTTCTGATGTGACTTACACCATTATATAAATTACTTTGTCAAGTCAGAATATTATTACTTCTCATTTGAACCTCCTGGTAGGAAGTCAACTCTATCTGTTAGTGAAAGATAATGTAGCCTATTTTCCAAACCAATTTATAAGAAATAATAAAAAAAAAAAGTAAATGGTTCAGTAGGAAAGTTGTGGAGTTTGGGTATTACTATTTCTTCTATCTGATGCTTCATTCCAAAATGAGATTGTGAGAGATTATATTCTCTAACATATCATTGTTGCCTCAGATGTGTACAAACTAGACCACAAAACCAGAATTAGAATGCTGTCCATCATTTATCAGTCCTGATTAAACCAGAAGGTCCCAGTTGACTGGATTCCTACCTACAAGAAGAACTGGAGGGAGGATTCAGGGAACTACAGGCCTGTCAGCCTGGTCTTGGTGCTGGGAAAGATCATGGACCACATCATCTTGAGTGCCACCATGCACGTGTGCAGGACAACCAGGCATCATGTCCAGCCAACACAGGTTTATGAAAGAGATGTCCTGCTTCCCCAGTCTTATCTGCTATAACAAGATGATCTTACAGGATGAGGGAAATGCTGTGGACGTTGTCTGCTTTTATTTTAGTAAAGCCTTTGACACTGTTTCCCACACCTTCTCCTGGAGAAACTGGCTGCTCATGGCTTGGACAGGTGCATTCTTCCCTGGGTAGAAACTGGCTGGATGGCCAATCCTAGAGAGTGGTGGTGACTGGAATTCCATCCAGTTGGTGGCCAGACACTGGTGGTGCTCCTCAAGGCTCGGTATTGGCATAATTCCTGTTTAAAATCTTCACTGAAAATCTGGACGAGGGGATTGAGAGCACCCTCAGTCAGACAACACCAAGTTGGGCAAGTGTTGGTCTGCTGGATGGCAGGAAAGGTGGAGGGATCTGGACAGGCTGGATGGATGATGAGTTGAAGCCAATTGCATGAGGTTGAACAAGACCAAGTGCCAAGTCCTGTATTTGGGTTACCACATCCCCGTGCAATATAAGAGAGTGGGGCAGAGCAGCTGGAAAGCTCTCAGTGGGAAAATAACCAGAGGATGCTGGTCAACAGTGGATGAATATGAGCTGTCAGTGTGCCCAGATGGCCAAAAAGGCCAGTGACATCCTGGCCTGTATCAGCAATAGTGTGGCCAGCAGGACCAGGGCAGTGTACTGTACTTGACATTGGTGAGGACACACCTCAAATCCTCTGTTCAGTTTTGGGCCCTTCACCACAAGAGTGTCATTGAGGTGAGTCCAGAGAAGGGTAAAAAAGTGGAAGAGAATCTGGAGCACAAATCTTATGAGGAACATCTGAGGGAGGTGGAGTTGTCTGGCCTGGATAAAAGGAGGTTTGGAGGAAACTCTCCTTGCTCTCTGCAGCTACCTGAAAGGAGATTATGGCAAGGTGCATTTCAGTCTCTTCTCCCATGTAACAAGAGACAGTAAAAAGGAAATGGCCCCAAGTTGCCCCAGGGGAGGTTTGGTTTGGATATTAGGAAAAATTTCTTCATCCAAAAAGTTTAGAGGCATCAGCAAAAGCTCCCAAAGGAAGTGGTGGAATGACCTCTTCTGAAGACATTGAAAAACTGCGTGGATAGAGCTTTTCACTTAGTAGCTGGACTTGGTGATTTTAAAGACCCTTTCAAACTGTAAACAGTCTATGATTCTATCCAAAGAGTCAATAAAGATATTATTCATACTACATTTCCACTTTTCAGCGTGTTTTAAATTTAAGGGAAGGGCTGTGTATGTTCATGTCTTCATTCACACAGTTTGGATATTTTTTATTCATTTTTCAGCTTTCTTCCCACTGACTAACAAGATAAATAGAAATCACTAACTGATATATATATTTAATTTTTTTCCTTCTATTTCACTTATTTCCAAGAACGAGTAAAAAAAACCTCAATACAAAAAACCAAATTATTTTGATGAGTCTTTAATACTTTTCCCCTCACCTTGCCACTATTGAAAACCATAGCTTGTTCAAAATATCTCTTTATTTGCTTTTTCCCTAAAAAACAACTTCAGTGAAAAGGTGATTTTATCCAAGGAAATGGGATACAGATTTTTTTTTTAAATTAAATATCTCCTCCATGTGTTCCTGAGTGGAAGAAATCAAATGACAGAGAAATAAAATAATAAAAACATAAAGGAAGAAAAAGCATCTTAACAGATACAATTTACTGGCAGCTTTTCATACTTTCCCTGATGATTAGTAGAAAGGATGAAGAGGATTCTCTTTCCTTACCACTGGAGACAGAGTAATGTACCTGTGTAATGGGATGCTGAAGAAGTATAACTCCCTCTCAATAATCTAAATGTAAACATTTTTTTCACTCAGTTTTCCCCCTTAACTTTGGACAAGAATTTACTCTTATATATAGGAACAGTTATTATAGGGCTTTTTCTATACACTTTTTCATTATAATTAATAGTCATGTTTTCTCCTTTAATTATCAGCATGGATTAGTAAATTATTAGTAAATTATGTCAGTGTGGATTAGTAAATTATGATGACAAATTGGCACAACTGTAGCCTCACTGTCCCAGTGAAAGAAATGATTTTCAGAAACACTCTTTATAATAGCATATTCTGTTTTGGTCTTCTAAATTAGATTCTTTCAGATTACTTATATGTTTTGAAACACTTTGCTGAGATTTTAGTTAACAGGCTCATTCCTGAACAGGAGGATATGTGACATTTTTTGTGTCATTTTTTCACTTAGAGTGGCCTTCCAAAACAAGCCGAACAAACTAAATACAGATTTATTTTGATTCTTGAATGTACTTGAGAATACCATTTCACTCAGATTGGTGGACTCATCCATATATGCTAGCTATATAGAAATCTGAGTGAAGATCCAACCAATTAAAAAATACTTGCCTGGATTTGTCTCAACAACTGTACTTGTAGATAACTTCTCCTTAGAGGGATTAGAAGTCAGAAAATCATAATGATGAATGCTCTTGTGAGAATGAATTCAATGTGACTTTCTCAGTGAAGTGAAAACGTAAGAAGGATGCAAAACCCTCTCAGTTTTCATGACAACTGAAATTATCAGGAACGTTGCAGCTCATAGAAGAGCATGTGTTTGAGATAGCCATGTACTTATGTTTCTTAAAACATTTTATGTCCATATGAATAATATAGCTTCCCTTTGGATATAAATTTTTCACAACCAAATTCTCACCACATATCACATCATGTCTCTCTTGTCTCTTCAAGCCATATTCCTTTACATGTTCTGGCAGATGTCATATCCAAAGTCAATGAAAAATTTATTAAAGCAATACTTCATTTTCTAGTCCTTAAATATTTTTGTATAGCTGGAAAAAGAGCCAGGTACTACCTGATATTCTCAATATCAGAACTGCTGAAAATATCATTAATTTAACAAATATTTAACATTAGAAGATAAATTATGTCTACAAGAGGAGTGCCATAAAAAAATACAGATCTAAACAATAAAAACCTTAAACTGCTACTATCGCAGGGAAAAATAATTTATTGTTCCTTTTTGTAACAATTAGTTGTTAGGTACAGGATTTGATCCAGTTTAGTTATATATACCATTTAAAGCAAAATTTTCAAGTGTTATTCAGACTGCAAGTGTTAGTCTGACTGTAATGAAACTTGACCTTCTACAGCTTTCCATTAGTTGCAGCTCTCTGTTTTTTCTTTCTTATCTGTTTGTTGGGGAGAAAATGGAATTCAGATGATGTAAAATAAGAAAGAGAGCAGGAAGAACATCAACCTGGATTAATAAGAATTTAATGTTACCAGATAGTTCAAAATACAACATGCCATGTGTAGAAGTTAATGGACTGACAAACATTTGCTGCAATCTTGTATATTATCATAAAGTGATGGTATCAGAAGAGTCATGGCAAGGTGATTAATACTGATTACAAGGTAATGAAAAGGTAAATTTGGTGTTTCAGACGAAAGAAGTTATCTCTGGAAAGACAGGAAATATTACTTCTGGTTCAAAAGGCATTTCTTCTGTAATTTTACACGGTTTTGAGTCACTTATATTCAGAAAGTTAAAAAGTGCGCAAAGATACCAAAAAGTGGAGAGAAGAAGAGCATTGTTTGACAATCCTAAGTAGAAGAATGACCAGAGTAGTAAGCAATTGAGAACAGACCTTCTAATAAAGAAAACTGGTAGTTTGGAACATATAGGAATGGACTAGATGTGAATAAATTTAAGCTAGAAATTTCCAGTTGTTGGAATCATGAGTCTCTGACATGGATTTTCAGTGGTAATGGAGGAGTCAAGCCCTCCTATATTGATATAAGATGGATTGTGCTTGTTATATCTAAAGGAATATATAGTAAAATAATTGATAGGAGCATTTGGATTTAATAAGGCAGGAGTTTTCTTCAAGTCATAGCTATCTATCCTGAAGTATGGGCTAAATTTAGAGAAGCCTAGTTTCTTGAAAATGTCTTCTGATGCCATCTTTACTGCCAAACCTCCCCAATTGCTTCTGCAGCATTAAAGTAGGTTATTTCACCTGTAAATGAGATTCAGAATTCCTAAAAAATTGTCACTACTTGAAATGCTTATGAAGGACTTCACTGAATAAAAAATAGCATGGTTTCAGCATTAAAATTCAGAATCAAGTGACACTTCACACTTTATTCTGTTAATTTTAACAGTTATGCTGTTATCTTTAAATGCATAGAACACAGAGAATTTTGCATATTCTACAGAAACAAGTATGAGACGTCTTAATAAGGTGTAGTAGCCTGTGATAATCTAGTCCTAATTTATTTTTGCTAACATCATACATTGCTGTAATTAATGCTGTCGTGGATTATCCACTACTCTCCTCAAGACAAAATGTATTGATACAACTATCATTCAATCTACTCATTGTGAATATGTTAAAACACTATTCCATTAGCAGATTTTCTAAATAAAATAAAGTCAGCCAGAGAGTTTGCATATTTCTCAGCTCTTAAAATATCTAATCAGGAAAACTGCACTCATGCAGTTTGGCACTAGTGTTATAAATCATGCATAATACAGCCTAGCATTAAAAACTTATCATAATTTAACAATACAAATCTATTAGTTCTTTAGTGAAAGTATTAAAAAGTGTTGCATCTAAGTGTCTTCATTTGATTCACCTAGTTTGCACATGTGAGATTTCTAGTAGTAACAATGGTTAAATGTTTTAAAAACTTTAGATCTTTACTAATATCATCCAGTTCCATTTTGTTTTCAAAGTGTTAATATAACATATAACATTAATTTTTAAGGATTCTCCAACCAGTTTAGCTAACAGTCAGTAGAAGAAAATAGATGATAATTTTTCTCATGTGTTGTGAGAAACACTAACATAATTCCTAGTGGTTCTGAAATCACAGCTGAATGCTTTTCTAGTTCAAGTGTCTAGCCAAAATTACAGTGATGGTTTGATCTTGTGGACTTTTTGTTTAGATTTGGAAACACAGATCTTAGATTGACATAAGGATTTCTGAATGATCTTCATATCTTCAATATTTTACTTTGTTTTATTTTGGGCTATTGTCTCAGTCATAAATTGCAAACACACCCCTGGAGAAGACTTTTCTATTACATGTGTAGACAGAGTAACTATGTGCCATGATCCTGTAACTGGTCTTTCAGGGTGCTTGACATGACTCTAGGTCATAGGGAGAGAACCAGAGGAAATGCTGTACTAAAAACCCTACTTTAGTTTACCTCTGTTTCAAGGATATTTAAACATGTTTTGCTAAAAAAATTCCCCATTCCTCTATGATTTCTTCCAATGAAACTGCTCTATGAAATGGTGTTGAACTTTGTTTTATGAAACATAACATATAATGATGACAGAATTTGGAACTGTTAGAAATAGATTTAATCTGATGGTATGACTTACCTTTCTTCTCATACTTGTCTGCAATTAATTTTATTAAATGAAGGGGAAAACAAATGGACTAAACTTTCATAACAACATTAGATTTTTTACTTTTTTTTGACACTGTCTGCAAAGACAAAAAAGGGAAAAAATGCATCTAATTCTTCTCAGTTTCCTTGAGAAGTGAGAAACCAAGAAAATCATAAAATGCATACATACATCCTAGTTGCACTACTAGTAATTCTGATTTTCTTAATCACCAAGGTTCATTTAGACATTGAGATCAGTTGCACACAATAGGACCACGGATTTGAACTCAGTACCTTCTATGACATTATAAAATAATCTTGCACTGACTGGTGGGTTCTCAATCACCCAAATCCTCTCTGTCTATCTATGATTTTTTTTCTGGAATGTACATAAATAGCATTATTATGCATCATAAAAATCAAGGTAATCTTAATGGGAGGCTATTTGGGCAAAATAAGTCCAATTTGTGTCCTTGCTCTAGAGCGCTTGAGCATTTTTCATTCAAGATTGACTTTATGTGAACGACTGATGGGACAAAGTTGAGGAGAACAGTTCATCAGCATGCAAGGATCACACTCCTTATTATTGCTTTTCCAAAGGTTTGTGGGTTTTACATCCTCAAGTCTACCATGGGCTAGATTTTGCAGAAATGACGGCTACAAGCCCAAGTTATAACTCAGCAGGTGGGTATGAATTTGTTAAGGCAGTGGAGGGCACTGAGCACAAATTTAATTTGTAGAATAGTGTAACTTGCTGTATTAAAAATGTAGGTAAGAGTAACAACATAAGCATTTCAGGTTGTTCATTTTAAAATAAAAGAAAAAATATACTCATATTTATTTAAAAAGATACCATACTACCTTAGACAACTGAATTCAAGGGAGAGGCAGAAATTTAAAAACACTATTTTTTTGGACATATTGTGTCATCTGCTACATATGTCTTTCATGTCTCTTTTATGGATCAAATATGGAGGTGTCCAATAGATGAAAGTAAGAGATAAACACCTACCCACGTGTATAGAACACAGTTTCTAATAGTTGTACGAGGCAGGGGAAATAAATCCTTGATAGTACACTAAATGAGGAAAGTCAGTCTTGTTAACTCTTAGATAGGTCCACACAGGTGAACCATAATAAATGTTGTCTTCATTCCTCAAGGAATTCAGTTTCATAATTCATATTTTTTTAATTTAAATTTTTCAGAAGAGACTCCCAATACAGGATTCTGCACCGTCAAGCATGAGACTGTTGTGAATTTTGGCTTTAGGAGAAAACAAAACCATCCAACAAAAAACAACCCCACAGGAAATCCTAAATTAAAAATACATTATATCCTAAACTTGAAATGTATACCTTCATAGCATGGAATGGCCTGGATTGGAGGGGACCTTAAGCATTATCTGCCATGGGCAAGGACATCCTCTAGATCAGGTTATTCAGAGCTCCATCCAAACTGGCCTTGAATTATATATATATATATATACACACATACATACATATATATGTGTGTTTGTGTGTGTGTGCTGGTACTGACTGAGGTAGAATTAATTTTCTTCAGTCTTTGATATAGGGGTGTATTTTGGATTTGTGCTGAACACAAGGTTGATAATATAGAGATGTTTTGTTATTGTTGAGCAGGGCTTACACAGAACCAAGGCCTTTTCTGCTTCTCATAGTGCCACACAAGCAAGGAGGATGAAGAAAAATGCGAGGCTGGGAGGGGATACAGCTGAGACAGGTGGCCCAGCTGACCAAAGGGATATTCTAGACCATGTGACACCATGGCCAGTATGTGAATTGGAGGGAAAGAGGAGGAAAAGGGTTCAATTGAAGTGATGGTGTTTGTCTTCCCAAGTCATCCCATGTTGCAAGTGATGAGCCCCTGATGCACTGGGGATGACTGAACACCTGCCTTCCCTGGGCAAGCAGTGAATTAATTCCTTGTTCTGCTTTGCATGTGTCTATAGCTTTTGTTTTTCCTATTAAACTGTCTTTATCCATAAACTGTTGAGCTTTTACGCTTTCAATTATTGACCTGGTGATGTGAAAGTAAGCAAGTGGTTTTGTGGGGCTTTGGCTGGGGTGAAGCCACAATGATATATATTATACTTGTCTTGAAATACAGAAGACAAACATACATCTTGAAGTTTTCAGGGGACATTTAGGGGAGTAGAAATGATACACAGGCTCACACCTTATGTGTCATGAATTTGAAGAAATATTCATTAAACAATTAAAACCACTCAAAATTCTCTCAAGAATATGAATGGAACATGAGGACATTAATATTAATCTGTATGTATATAAGGAGTACATCATAATCCAGGATGATATGAACAATGAATATACAGCCACATAATTTAATTTTAGAATTTCCAGTCTTTTAAATACTTCACATGAAGATTAAATACATAGTTTGATATATGCAGAGGGATTCCCAAGACATAGTAGGATAGCGAAGTGGTTCTTAAAACATCATACCCAATACTTCTGTAAATACTTCCATTATTAAAATTATATTTATCATGTTAATTAATTTTTTGTTATAACACGTATTTGTAGAGTTGTTAATGGATAAATGTGTTTTTTTCAGAATAAGTTATGGACTGTTGAAATTCTGCAAATGAAATTTTAAAATAGAAGTAGATGGATAATTAATACAAGAAATTTCTGTTCCCAAAGATAGCTTTTCAGCCATTTCTAGCCATTTTGTCATGCCCACTTTGCATAAAAACTACACCCAGTGATATTAATATGCTATATTTCGTTCTTCTGTCACAGCACCTTTTTACTCTTTAACTTCTAACTTAATGTTCCATTTCACATTTGACACATGAAATACACAAATGTAATCAGAGGAATGCATTTATTTAATTTTCCAGTATTTCTGAACCAAATGTGTTAGTCTTGTTGACTCTCTAGTGGACAAATGCTGATCTATCACTGAGTTATAATCAACACAGGCCATCAGGGACAATAGAAGCCTTGACACTGAAATAAAATGGCATAGAGACTTATCAATACCATTTTTATTTGCTGGCAGTTTTCAGTGTAACTCAGCATAAGGCTTTTGATAGAAATTCCAAGTATAGCTAAATGATTTGGACTAAATTGCTGGGACCTTTCAATTGCAGTTTCTTATCTCTATCTGTTGAAGTCTGATTAAGCAATATTGGATTTTTTTCTTTTTTTTCAGCAATGCAAAGCTCTCTACGTGTTATATCAGCTATGCTAAATTTAAAAACATGGTCCTAAAACTATTTCTAAAAATTACTTCTAAAACCAGGTCGTCTGCCTACTTCACTGGTTTTGAGAATTGCCTACCCAAGTATAAATATTTGAGTATTTGCTCCACTGATAGTAGAGAAACTCTTTTATATGTAGTAGGTGAGGATGCTGCACTTGCCAAAAGCATTGTACTAAGAAAAAAATGTAAAAGCAAAGAATTAAAGGGTTTTTTTGTGTTACCTAAAGTACATCCAAAAAGGAAGAGATTTTCGGGAAAGAGGAACTAAGAATTTGAAATTTTGAAATAAAATCTTGTGTTATAGGTTCAACAGGTTTCTGTACATGCTGAGGTGAAATCTGTGCCATAGAAGTGTTTGAGATAGGGGGAGAGTGGAGTTCATGTATGTTCATTCAGAACTCCTTCAAGTGCAGTTTGCATATATAGAACAGTTGTCATTACTGAAATAAGTTATGCACTTATCCTACATTTTTCCAGTTTAAGTATAACCTATTTATGTAGCATTGTGATTTCTAAATTCATGTAAGAATATTGAAATTACTAAAGGGAGATAAAATATTTATTAATTCTTTTTCACACCTAGAGTTCTACATTAGAAAATACTGATTTCAAAAACTTTTTGTAAAACCCATTAAAATAATATTGTATGTACAGCAGATGAATAAAATGGATGCAGAGAAATACAAAGGAAATGGAATTCAAGTAGGCAAATTTTTATGCTGATAACTATAACTTGTTCAAACTATGGACAACAGTCTCAATAAATTGGGTCATAGCTGGAAATATGATACAAAAACATCATCAGTTCTTCCTCACAGAGGTTTTACTCCTTTACTTCCTGCCCTTAATATCTTTTGTTGCTTTTGTTATTTGAGGTTAATGTTTATACTTTGGCTTGTGAGTTCATCCAAATTTGACTGAAGTTTCAGGAGTAGAAGCTTCCATATTTGCAATATCAGAGGTATTAAACCACTGTTCTAGTGATGTTATCATTCACAGAATTTGAAATTGAAAATGGTGCTCTCATCTGTACTATTAACGTCTAACAGCCTAGAGGCATAACTTGATTTTTGTTACAAGATAATTGCAAAAATATTATTTGTGTCATCTTTTTAATTTCCTTGGAGTTGTCCATATCTTCAAAGGTTTTCTAACTTCTCAGTGTGACGATGCTCTCAATGAAAAAGTGTGTATTACACACCCTTAGCCACAGTGTACAACAATCCTTAAATAAATAACCTTGGTTGGAAGAGAATCAGACTATCATAACATGAAAAACTTTATCTAGAGTGTTACAACTCTAGATTTTTAAAGAATTATTTCTAATTATTAATAATTATAATTATAAATTTATCATTGTAATTAATTATATATTGCAATTATTTGTATGATTATTTTAATTATTTAATTATTATTTTAAAATTATTTTAATCTATGTACTCTTATACCTGCAAACTTACTGCTATTTTAAGAGTGAAAGAAAGTAGCTGAACAGTCCAATATTCCCAGAACAAAAAACCCAAAAGATTATTCATTAATAATAGGGCTACATTAAACTTATATTTAGGAAATTTTTGCTGTTAGTATATTTTAAAATTTTTTCCATGATTTTATGTGTTTCAATACATGGGATGATTTTGTAGCCTCAGGACTCCAAAATCTGAAACAATTATTTTTAGATTCTAAATTAATGAGAAAACTTAATAATTACAATTAAAATTAATATTAAGATATTTAGAAGCAACATTAAAAATTGATAACAATAAGCAACGAGCTAAAAAAATGCAGAATTTACAAAGCTATTATCGGTCTATGTTAAGTAGAACTAACAATACCTATATCAATTTAAATAAAAGAAAATGGGCAATCACAGGCAATCACAAACATGAAGACAATACTTTCTTATCAACCCAAAAAGAATTTTTTCCACAGCACAAATTCTACTTTGGTAATTGAAATTGTTTATTTTCCAGAGAAAACCTTTACATATTGTATTTTTTTCCTGGAAATAAAGGTGGTAATTTTGGATAGTAAACATGTTGTCTGTAATTATTTTCTATTATGGAAAGATTTTTTTTTTTCTAACTGGTTTCTTTATTGCTCTATATCCAGCTGATATATTCTTAGATTCTGCTCATGATTCTATGCCTACAACTCCTTCGCACCAAATATGCCTTGCATCTCCCTTGCAAAACTCTCTTCTGTGATTTAATTTTTTTAAGTCAAAACATGTTAATTGTGGTTAATTGTTTTAAAAATGCAGTTGTGTAGATGTTTGTACTGATTCACTTGACATCAAAGAAACTCAAATTGTTGCATATTCATAAGTTTGGTCTTTATTTTTCTTGATTGGCAACAGAGTGCATGAGTATATAAGTTTATATCCTTTGACTATAGGTATACAATTTACTTATAGGTAGTGACTTAGAGTGTCTTATATCACCAACATTACCCATTTCTGGGTAACTAATGCAGTAGCTGTAATAGCTAGCATTTCCAATAAAAATGTGTGAAACTACAGCTCATACAGACTGATACGACATTTAGAATATCTGAATAGTATGAGGAAACTCGGTCTCTGTCATCATTTAGCAACCCACCTTCAGTCTTTGAGGTGGGATATTATGTGGCTGGAAGAAAAGGAAGGATATGCTCTTATGGCATTTTCTGCTCTTGTAACTGGAAATTTTTATCCTCTGGCCATTGCCAGAGTATTGGCTCCATTTATCTCTGATTCTACAAATAGCTTCAAGCTGAATTCTGATAGCATTAACTAAGCATTTTCCTTTCAGGCAAGTACAAACTTACAACTTCCCTGGCTTTGATTTGTTTCAGTATTGGGAAAGGAGAAGCTACCCCAAGGGAAACATTATTTTCAGAAAAACAGTAAGTGGAATGCTGTTCTTAATTATATTGGTGCAAAGTAGGATTAAATCCTAGCTAAACTCTTAAAATCCTAATCAAACTCTTAAAACCCTAAAACTTTAAATTCTCAAAAACTTAAAAACTTATATTAGATCTGAATTTATTTATCAATATTAGAGATAAGAATTAGATCAAATTATTTCCCAAAGTACAACCTGTAAATAGTTATGCTTCCTAATTCATCTATCACTTGGAAACTTATTGATGACTTATGTCGAATTAAATCATTAGCAAGTTGTTCAGAAAAACAAGTAGTTTTGATCTATGAAATTCAACAAAACAAAATGGATATTTTATATAAAAATAAAATATTTTGAAAATTTTTATTATACCCTGGCTTTGCCGAGTCAAAAAATACTGCTGGAATATTTTGTCTTCTCCATTTACTTCTCTGTTCTCAGGTGAAACCATTTCAAATGAAGAGCAAAGGCAAAAATAGGCTATGAATCTTACAAAAAGAATTAGTAATTTTAAAACTCTTCAGTAACTTCTTAAATTACCACAGCTGCTTTTCTATGTTTGATTAGTATTTTGTTCATGCTCACTTTTATCCCCTTTTTTTTTTTTTTTTTTTGTTTAGGTTTGATTTGTTTTGTTTTGTTTTTTTGTTTTCTGGGTTTTGGGTTTGGTTTTTTTTTTGTTGTTTTTATTTGTTTTGGCCTTGCTTGGTTTTTGTTTGTTTGTTTTGGTTGTTTTGTTTTGTTATGTTTTATTTGTGTTTTGAGGTTTTTTTGCTTAGTTTGGTTTTGGGTTTGATTTTTTTGTTTGATTTGACTTTCGTTGTTTGTTTGGGGTTTTTATTTTGTTTGTGTCTGTAGATTCATTTCTTTGTCTGTTTAGGTAATTTTTTTAAATATATAGTTTCAGTCCAAGGTAGTCTTCATCAGAATTTAAAAATCCTTTTCTTCACCTGAACTTTTAAAATCTATACTTTTTTTTTATGCTAAAAATATCAGCACCTGTCACAACAGGTTAGCAATTATGCATTAAAAAACTTGAAAGATAACAAAATTTTGGGTATTTTGTACAGAAAGTAATATTTTAAAATTAGTAGAATTCCGCATTTCTCCAAAGTTTATTCACCATTTAAAAATGACATCATATTTGCTACATTTACTACATTATTCGTATTCTTTAAAACACAGCTTGTTTCAAGTGTCTGACATACCAGGTGTCTAATGTACTGTTCTTGTTTAACTGCTGACTCTTAGAGTTATTCCTCATAGCCTCCACTGTTACTTTGAGCAAAATTTCTAATGGCCAATGATGCAACTGATATGTTAAGATGTCAGTGAGATGCTTTTATTTTGGGTGTACTTGAAATTGATCATACATCATGACTCACAGGCTTTCCAGGTGTTAAACTGAGCCTAGCCACATAAGGCTTGCTCAAGAGTCTCGTGGTTTAAACATTGACTATATATTCCTTGCAAGGAGATATAAAATGTGTTAATGCGGACATTTTCAACTCACAATGCCATTGCTTTAAATACCCAGTTAACCCGAAACAGGCAGTTATTTGTAGAATGTTTTTAAAATTGTGCGTATTGATGCAAACCCACTAAGATTTCCTATTACTTCTATTTAACCTGATGTAAAAAAAAGAAAAGAGATGCAGTGATATGTTGTAAGAATGCACATGCAGATACATTTCATTTCAGGCATTAGACTGTGTGTAGCAGATCATTTGCTCTGTCCTTGTTTACCAGCAGTATGATCATCTCTAGAACATGTCTGCTAATCAGAGAAAACATACTTTATCAATCATGATATGCCATGTGCATTCCTAATGTGCACGGCAGTTTCATTTTGCAATCAATGAGATAAACATGCAGAAATCTTGCAACACAGCCACAAGCCATGGCACTTCTGTAAACCCCTGTTTTGATTCCTGAAAGGCTTCTGCAAGTCTGAAAAACTTGCTCTTTGTTGATGCTTATCTCTCTGCATGATTCTGGGTAGCAGGTGCAAATCTGGGAGCATGGGGTAGGTTAGAGCACAAACACCAGCACCACAAGGTCATATGTAGTGGTAAGGGAAGTAGATGAGCAGTAAGGCTGTGGTAGCACAGCTGATTGATGTTGGCCAGTGCTTCTTAAATTAAACTGAGCTCTTTACCTTGGAGAAAAATCAAGAGCTCAAATATGAGGCATTTTGGAGGTCACGGGGAAAATTAAATTCTTAGAGAACAAAACTGTGTGAGATCAGGATCCAGCTGGACAATCTTTTTGAAATTTGAATGAATCCAAGTTTTACAGACATATATTTGACCATCAGTTTTACAGTACATGGACTTTTCTAAGCCTTTTCAACAGTTTTAATTCACATATAATTGCATTTCTTCCTCATCAATGTCCTTTATAATTCTGAGCTTTCTGGAAAATGAAACAAGAAAAAAACAACTATTATATTTATTTTATATATGCCATGATGTTAGTAAATTTCTTATTGAAATACTTTTAAAAACTTTTATGCACTGAAGCGGGAATTGTGCTGACCATTGGAAAACAGTGGCTCTGGGCAACTAAAAGTTTAAAAGGTTTCATTTTAAGAATTGTATCAAGACAGTCATAATTTTTGTCCATGGGATTTATTCAGCAGGTAGATACTGTAAAATACCTAAATAATTAAGTGGTAGCCTACCGGCTTAAACTGGATTGTCAAAACTCCATGTATATTGTGTATGCCAAATAGTGGAATACGTCTCAAAACACTTTGAATTTTAATTTGATTTTTAAAGAGTCTAAAAATCTGATTTGGATGTTAATTCTAAGAAAAAACCCTATAGTTTTCAAAAAAATATACTCCTGCTTAGCATAAGTTTGATTGATAAACAGATGAAGAAAAAGAGAGTTGATTTTGATTTCTCAAGTATTTAATAAACGTTTATAACAGTTGCATCTACTTGTAAACTGTAGTTACCATAATAACCAATTCCCATTACATGATTTACTTGTGGAAATTAATTCTGTAGTTCTATAAAATACGATCCATCATGGAAATACTTAATTTTGCAAGACAGTGAGATTTTGTATTAGTTAGTCTGTGTTCAATCTCATTTCAACATTCCAGAGAGTAAGCAAAGGATTACTGATATTTTTTTAAATAAGAGCAAAATATTTTATTGCAATATTATTCTAAAAAGAAATAATTCATTTGTAGATCATAGACTGTAAAAATCCCACTGAGTTGATCATTCCAGCACTCTTCATGTTGCTTAAGATGGTTGACTTTATCAGAGATATCCATGTGGATATTTCAGGATATTTCAGGAGAGCAGACTTACACTGGAATCAGGAAGTGAAAGAATTCTAGAGCCTCTCATATGGCAATAGACACTACCATGAAGCAACTCAATGAAACTTTATATTTCACCAGATCATATTGGAAGCTTAAATTTCTAACAGTAGACACACAGACAATCCAGAGTGTGGTCTCCTCCCCATTCCCAAATTCTACTGTGGTACAAATCTCACTGTGGTACTGAGTTATATCTCTGAGAACCATGAACTTGGGAATGCTGAGACTCCTCAGGTGAATCCAGATGTATATAGGAATACATGCAACTAAATTGAGCCTCAGTCTATATGAACCATAACAAGAATCAAGGGACTCCACTTGGACATAGAAATCAACACTTAGATGTTTCAAGTACATAGCTGAGCACCACCTAAAAATATCAGGATCAGGAATTCAATCCATATCTCAGGACAAACCCTTCATCTATATAGACAGAGATTATACTTTATTCCTAGAACTATTCTTTGCATTGTAAGTAAAAATCACATGAGACCCAACTGGTAAGCATGAGAGTAAAATAGAGAAAAACTCTGGTGAAGGGAAGAAAAGCAAATTGAGTTATTTCTTAAGTTGTAGTTTTAGTGTTTCAAAGACAAAGAGCTTGTATAGCCAGCTTCTCATAACATACTGCCAAGAAATGCTGACTGTACAGCTGGACTGATCCAGATTGACATCAGTGGAAGGAGAGTCCAATAGAAGCTTTCAAGAAACAAGATATTCTTGGCACTAAAACTAAAAATATGACTAGTTATACCAGCTCTGATATAAAGATGACAGGTGTTCCTCACATTTTTAAAGGCATTATCAGTTGAAAGCAGTCCAAATGGTGATGAGCAAAAAGAAGAGCACCTGCTTTTCACTCATAAACACATACTGTTCAAAGAGAGGAGATCCTGGATAAAGACACGTGTGTGCTTCTGTAATAACTGCCTGTTAAAGAAATGTCTGGGAAAAGAATATAAAGAACAGTCAGAATTACATTGCTTCATTAAAAAAGAGAGTTTTGTTATGAGTATATATTAGGAGGATAATTTCTTGTGCCATATTTACTCAAAAAGAGCTGTTTTTACAAGTCTTCCTTCTTCAGTCCAGCTGCTCCTACTACTTTGTTATTCATCAAGGTTTGATTTGTAAGAAGCTATTTTTAAACTGAAAAATCTGTTAGTGACAGAAAAAAATAATGTTACGAATCATGGAAATTAAGTACTTTGACATTATAGTGAATTTGTTCCTTTCTTGAGTACTGGTCTAACTGCATCTGACAAACTTAAACCTTAAAGTAGAAACCACAATAAAAATCCAGTGAGAAGATTAATATGTGGACCATTTATTGCAAAAGTTGTCTAATATTTTTACATTTTTTTGCAAAACTTTCTAACAATTAATTATGTGATTCCTATTTAGTGTTCTGTTGACTACTCAGGCAAATATATACCAAACCATATAAACAGTATCTTAGGTAAAAAAAAAATATTGCTCTTCACAGCTGAATTCATGCACAGTGATTATTTTTGCTCTCAAACTTAAGAGTTGACATATGGTGATTAAAGCAAATGTAAAAAAATATGTACTGAATTATGCATTATGTCTTAAAATATTACCTGAATTTCAATAAAAAACATATTAAAAATATAAGAAAAAGTATAATTTAAAAGAGTCAGATATAAAATATAATCCATTCTGCTATGGTAGAACAAAAAGATGTTTTTAGTACTTGTCATGTTTTCAACTTTCAATTAACTTGCCAAGAAAATGACAAAGAGGTGATTTCTGAAACAGTAAAATAAAAATTCACACAACAAATCTTTCTGAAAACTTGTTCCCAGTCTGAAAATGGTCAAATCTATTCTATGTGGTAACACAAGGAAATGACAGTTCATGCATTATACAAATACAGATAGAGTGGAAATGATTTTACCCCAGAAGAGAAAAAAAATCCTAGAATAGGATCAGGCAAGTATAGGGAAGAATAAGAAATGAAATATCGCATTTTCATAAATGCAAAATTCTTTTATTTTTTTTCTTAGAAAAATGTACACAGGTAATAAAAAGAAGACTTTACAGAACTCTTCTGTTTTAGAATTGTAATATTCAGGTCTTTGGCTACTTAAGTACTTCTTGTCTCCTTATCATAATATAACATCAAACAAACACTATGCTATTCTACTAGGAGGTGGTTTTTTTGGTTTTGTTTTTGTGGGGCTTTTTTTGTTTGTTTGGGGTTTTTTTGTTTGTTTTTCTTTGTTTTTTATTTGATTGATCACAAAGAATCATAGAATATTTTGGGTTGGAAACAGTCTTTAAATCTTATCAAGTCCAACCTCCCTACCATGGGCAGGGACATTTTCACAAGACCAGTTTGATCAAAGCCTCATCCAGCCTGACCTTGAGGATTTCCTGTGATGGGACATCCACAGCTTCTCTGAATAATCTGTTCCTGTGTCTCACTAGATCTAATATAAATCTAAAGTTTTCAAGTGGTGGTTTTAAACCACTACTCTTTGTTTTTTATTACAGGCATTGGAGAAACCCATCTCTCCTTCTCATAAGTCCCCTTTAAGTATTGAAGGACTACAATAAGGCCTCTCCAGAGCACATTTCTCTACAAGATGGACAACCCCAACTCTCTGAACCTTATTTCACAGTAAAAGTGTTCCAGTCCTCTGACAATTTTTGTGCCATCCTTTGGACTAATTCAACAGATCCATGTTTTTTTTGTGCTTGGGATCCCAGAACTGAATGCTGTGTTTCAGGTAATATATTAAAAGTGTGGAGCAGAAAGAGAGAAATCATCTCCTTCAACCTGTTGGGATCCCTCTGGATGTCATCCAGTCCTGCTGCTCCACTCAGTAGACTGGCATCTGTGAACTGGCTGTGGATGCAGACTCAGTGTCACTAATAAGAGTATTGAACAACATCAGCCCAACAGGGTCTGCTGAAGGACAGCATATGCTAGTAATTCCATGTGGACATTGAGCTGCAGGCTGCCATTCTTTGGACACACCCATCCAACCAACTTCTTATGCATCAAATAGTCCATCTGCAATATCTGTATCTTTTTAAATTAGAAAAAAAAATGATATTATGCCAAAAGCCTTGCAGAATCTGAGAGCCATGGCATCAGTTGCTCCTTCCTTATTCACTGAAGCAGTCAGTCCACCACAGAGGGCTTCCCAATCAGTTAGGAGCAATTTGCTTTTGGAAAAGGTATGTTGGCTGTCTCAAATCAATTCTGTGTCATCCATAGGATATGCCTAGGCATACCTTCCAGGGATATGTGGCATGTCCCATAATCTTACTGAGCGCTAATATGAGGCTGACTAGTCAGTAGTTCCCAGGATCTTCCTTTTCACCCTTTTTAAAAAAGGGTGTGCTGTTTCCTTTTTCCCCAGTAATTGGGGATTTCACTTGACTACCATGGTTTATCAAATACAAAGTAGAGAAACTTAGCAACTGCACTTGTCAATCTCCTCAAATCCTGGACATGTCAATAGATGTACTTAATAGATGTACTTCTGTTCAGTCAGCAAAGCTAATCAACCCAGTCACCCCTGAGTGAACCCCCCCCACCCACACACACATATGTATGTGTGTGTGCATTTTTTTTTTTTTTTACTAAAGGCCTTAATCATTCTGTTCTAAATACCTAATGTTTTGTAAAATCCCTATGAAAATAAAAAATTAACTGGTCCATATTTCTATTTCCTGCCTTCACTGTGACCAGAACCATGACCCTATATTCATTAGAATGGTGTGAATACAATCATCACATAGAAAACTTATTCTGCTCCATATACTTTGCATTCATTTATTCCCTAGAGCATGAAGGCATACATGTATGAGTATGTAAGCATGTCTAATACAGCTATAGAGGTTTTTATTAATCATATGAATATTAATTTTACTTCTTTTTAGTTGTTTAGCCTCTAGTAACTTGTAGTAATGATTAACACAAGCTAATTAAAAGGCTATAATATGTGGTAGAAAGTTTAATTTTTTACTTCACAGTTCAATTTATGTCTCTATAATCTTACATTATACCTTAATAGGGAGAGAGAAGTTTTGGATTGCCATACAGTAACTTATACCATCCATTATTCAATATGTCTCCTTAAGGCACTCTTTGATGTTGTGCACTCTTGCATAAATAAGATCATTGTTTTCACACTAATTTTTCTCTTGCCCTAATAGTTTTATTTTTAAAAATTGCGGATAAAATTAAAATTATATGTTTTAACTGTCTGACTTAAATGAAATCTAGTATTTCAACTAAGGAATCATTACAATTTTATAGAAATTAACCAAACTGATACCTTCCTTTTATCCCTATATCAATCTACATTTGTACTAATGCATTTTGACAAAATATTCATTCTGTCAGCTCCAGCTCTCAAACAGGCTGAAGTGTAGGACAAAGTGTGTGTGATTGACTCACATTGTCAGCATTAAAGATGTTCTCTTGTGTTATTCTCTTTGACACTTTCCCCATAACATCCTTCTCTATAAATTGGAAAGAGACAGATTTGACTGTTAGACAGATTAGAAAGTGGTTGGAAGGTCATATCCAGAGGGGTAGCAGTCAGCAGCTCAGAGTCCTGATGCCCAGCAATGGAAAGTGGTGCCACTCAGGGCTCTGTATTGGGATTAATGTTATTTGATATCTTCACTAATGACACAGAAAAAAGAACTTGGTGCACCATCAGCAAATTTACAGATGAGTCCAAGCTGAGGTGTCACCTGAAGAATGCAATGCCATCCAGAGGGATCTGGACAAGCTCAGGAAGTGAGCCCATGGGAAGCTCATGAAGCTTAACAAGACCAAGTGCAAGGTGCTGCACCTGGCTTGGGACAATCCTCAGCATCAATACAGGCTGGTATATAAACATATTGATACCAGCCCTGCCAAGACAGACTTTGTCAGATTCTGGTTGATGAGAGGCTGAACATTACCCTTTAATATATGCTGGTAGCTCAGAAAGACAATAATTTCCTGGGCAGCAGCATAAAAAGGCTTGTCCAGCAGGTTGAGGGAGGGGATTCTGCCCCATGTTCTGCTCTTGTGAGATCCTACCTTGAGTACTGTGTACAGTTCCTCAGTCCCCAGCATGAGAAGGACATTGTCCTATTGCAGTGAGCCCAGAAGAGGCTCACCAAGATGATTAAACAAATAGGACATCTCTCCTGTGAGGAAAGGCTGGGAGAATTCATTTTGTTCAAACTGGAAAAGAGAAGGCTTTGATGTGACCTAATTGCAGTCTTTCAGCACCTTTAGGGAGCCTGAAAGAAAGATGGAGAGAGACTATTTACAAGACACATAATGATGGAATAAGGGAAAATGGCTTCAAACTGAAAGAGGCTAGGTTTAGATTAGATACTAGGAAAATTCTTCACTGTGAGAGTGATGAGGTACTGAAATATGTTACCCAGAGCAGTTTTGTTCAGGGCAGGGCTGGATGGGGTTCTGAGCAACCTGGTCTAGTGAAAAGTGTCCCTGCCCTTGCCCAGGGGGCAAGGTAACCTTTATGGTCCCTTCCAACATAAGCCATTTTATAATACTATAAAATTCATTACCTTCCTTACTCAGAAAAAGAAAAAAAACAACCCACCAACCAAACAACCAACTGAAGATGTTTATGGATTCCAAAACTCCATGTCTTCCATTTCTAAGCTTGTATTTAGAGAAAGTTTGTGATCTTTGCTAGGCTTTGCTCCTGGAACAAAATGATAGCACCAGGCTTCCTTAACTGAACATCAGGAGGGACTTTCTGAAAGTCTGAATTGATTATATTAACTGTTCTCTTTTTCACAGTATTCTCACTGACAAGCAGAAGATTCCAATGTGGAGCTTGTCAGATACTTTTGATTGAATATGCTATTTGGGAGCCAAAACACTTCAAAAACACATATTGCCTTTTCCCCCCCGATCCTTTTCCCATCTTTTCCTACTCCTATGTCCTTGCAAAAAGGCTTGTTTCTTTATTCAAAACAGTCCCTTTCAAAACATAGCTACAAACATGGATTTTTTTTTTTTTTTTTTTTTTTTTTTTTTTTTTTTTTTTTTTTTTTTTTTTGTGAAATAAAGGGGTTTTTCTTCTCCCAGACAATATATCTAGTAGATGACAGAGATAATGGGGTTTATTTATTTATTTTCTTTGCTGAAAATCCATATTTTTTCCCGGTCATCCTTTACCTTTTCCACAGTATAGCTGGTGGCATTCTTTGTTTTTCTTTCCATTTATGAAGGCATTATTCCAAGGCTGTGTATAAGCTGAGCCTTGGACACTGTTGCCACACCAATGCTCTTTCCCAGCAGTAATTCTTTCATATCTGAGACAACTTTCTCCAGTCATAGCAGAGTTTTAACCTATCCAGTGTTTTTTATCAAACTGAAACACACATCTCTATGGAATTTTGAATTCCATTCTAATTATGAAAGGATTTTTTTTTTCCTTGTCTTTACCTGTCTTATGATAGATCATAATACAAAGTAAAAAAAGTTGTCTTTAAAAGATGACTTCTATTAATTTTGTAGCCATGACAAGAACTCTGTCTTTTCTCCTGTGAGTTTAGAAAAGAGATGGGCTGAGGAATGAACCAGCAATATTAATACTCAAACATGAATGGGTGTAGAAGCAGCCTATCAAGAACTACTAAATTTGGCTCCTGAAAAGCTTGACAGCCCACAGTGCACAGCTTGTTTTACTAGCTTACACTAACCTTACCTTACCTACTCACTCATTATGAAACACATAAAAATGTTAAACCTCTTTGCAGTCACCAATTTAGAGAATATAATATGCTTTAATTTTATTTATTTTATCCTCAGTATGTGCATAGTAGGTTGCCTTACAATTTGTTCTGTGTATTCTTATTGAACTATTTTCAGAATATTTTCTTGGTTTGTTCAATCTTAACGAGTAAATTGAAAACTTTTTAATATCTAAAATAGTACAGAAGCAGTATTTTCAAATCATTTGAGTGGAATAAATTTACTTAATTTAGACAGGTAGGAATGGACTTACATAATATATCCTTCAATGTGCGATGAATTACTAAGAAGATATAAAAACTGACTTAATTCTCATGTCTTTTTTTTAATATATATACATATAAGAGTGATTCCAATTATTTAAGTCATGTCTAATCATATTTAATTGTAACTCACAGAGTGAGAAAAAAAAAAATCAGGCTTTTTCATTGTCATTTTCTTTCACTTAAAATCTTTTAAATAACTCCGGGATATTTATACTGTCATTTGGACTTTCATTTGGACCTCATTTGGATGTTTCAAGATTTAAAAAACATATTTAGTATTTATCTCCACTATATCTGTTGAGCTACAGTCCATTATTTTTTCATGCTTTCATTGCTACTTTGTGCTTCCTCTTTTTGGTCAAGCAAATATTTTTGGTACCACTTGCCTAATTTCAAAGTTTTCCAGTGCATCTCAGTGGATTTTTTTTTTAAAGAACTAGTGTTAAACTAATAAAAAATTACTATAAATAATATAAATGAGGTTTATAAATTACTGCTGCAGATGTTCAAACTATTTATAGTAGAAAAAATATGCAAATGTTCAAGGAAAACTTGATTGGATAGATCAGTATCACCACTGAGGATACTGATTTTGGAAGGAAATCAAATGAACATGCACTGAATTATATTTTGATCCAAAGGTTTTTGCATAGCTAAAATAACATTGATATTGATTCACTTCACCATGGTCAGAGAATACCTCTATTTTTTTATTACCTGATGCCAAAGTTTAAGGAAATGATTTGTCTGACTGAGTTGCACCTTTGGAGGGCATGAGTTTCAGAACATGGGGTACTTATTTATGAACAGTATTATAGAATGTACAGAACACCAAAAAAAATTATTGACTTTATGCTTTTATTTTATTTTATTTGTCAGTTTTTAAACACTCAGACTTCTGAGAGTGTTCTGACATTTGTCTGGCAGTAATGAAGACTTGCCTTTCACTCCTTTGAGTTTTACCTGATGATACTGAAGAACTTGCTCAGAACAAAAGAAACCTGTTAGGCAAAGGACTGAGAGATCAATCATTTTTTGGCTCTGCAGAAACCCATACATGCATGGAAGAAACAGCCCAAACTAACAGACAATCCTGTCTCCCTCCCACTGTTTTCATATGCTACTTTGTGTGTCAGGAATGTAGTCTCTTATAAACACTATCTCATTACAAAAAAAAAAAAAAAAAAAAAAAAAAAAAAAAAAAAAAAAAACAGAAATAAAAACAACCCAAACCAACCAACCAAATGAAGAAAAGCAAACCGCAAAAAACCCAAACAAACAAACAAAAAAAAACCAACAATTCATAAACAAACAAAAAACAAACAACCAAAAACCTTAAAAAAAATAAAAAACAAAAACAGGAAATAGAGCTTCTTCTCAATAAAACACTTCCAAATCCAAAATCTTGAGGATACTTTGCTTGTTAAATAAACAGGTTATTTCCACTTTTCTTCAAGGAGATCTTTTTCCTGAACCAGCACGGAGAGGGGCCGCTTGAATCTTCTTTCTGGAGGGACCTGTTAGGAAGTTTCCTCACAAATTTGCCCTAAACCAGGACGCACTTTACTGAGTCAGAAATATTATTATTTTTAAGAAAATGTAGCTTAGAATTCCACAATTATAAAACTAGATTTGTCACTGCTAAAAAGAAAAAGTTAAGTATAGTCACTCAATTTATTGCAGCTTCCAGGAACTGGTTAATAAAATTACATAGTTGAATTGCTGAATTTTTTTCTTAAGTCAGTGCCATATATAGCAATTAATTTATAACAGAACACTTAGTTGGAGTCAAATTTCAACCCAACACTCAAACTACACAGCAGCTGAAACATGGGGAAAAATTTTAAAAATCATTGACATAAGTATGGTACTTAAAAGAGGAGCATAAATTATGGGAAGAAAAAGAAAAATGCTAAATGTTGACAAGAATATTTTACTGTTCTTTGAGTTACATAAACTCTGGTTGTTTCAGTGGCAGCATTTATTTCCTAATGATGTGCACCTGCAGTGTATCACTAGATGCAGATCAATGAATTGGTATGCCAGATTCATTTCATGTCTGTGTCAGGTTTAAGTTAAAGATAAATTGATAAGGGAAGTTCATTCAGGATCACTGCCAAAGACAGCCTTTAAGTGTAATAGAAACCTTATAAAGGTTGGCAAAAACAGCTTTTATGACTTTACTTGCATTGTCAGAATCAAGATAAAAGAAAAATCTGGATGTATGGTTTGAACTTCATGGGTTTCCTGCCTTAAACTTTCTAAAACTCTGGAAGAACTCATCAGTAAATCCAGGCTGGGCAAGCAATTGTCATCCTCAAAATAATATCTCTTTTCTTCCTAGCTACTCAAAAATAACAATTAATGAAAACTTTAACATACAGCTTTTAAAAACCAAATGAAACCCACTGGAATTAATAATTTATTCCCATGTAATTTAGACATCCTATACTCCTAAGATGGTATTGCTTCAATTCCAGTATTAATAAAAGTGCTGAGAGAACTGGCAGAGAATTTTATATAAAGATCTTTCAACTTTTTCCGGTCCCCCACACAGGCCAGGTTGATTGGCACAAAAATGGTGGGGACTATTACTTTCTTGAAAAGAGCTTTGTTTGAAGACCAATACTTATCTAAAATGAGCCTTTATTTTTTATGAGGATCAAAATTATATTCTCTAGAGAAATCCTCACTAAATTAATGTTTAACATAGTATTTTTAACACAGAAACATACAGGGGGCAGGAGACACAGAATATCTAGCATTCATGAAAGCTTCAGAAAATAAGTTTTCTCCTGTTCAGCCTAGAATTTCTGCATAGAAAGGTAGAATTAAAGCATGCCTAAACTGCAAATAGCCCCGTGGAGAATTAGAGGATTGGTCCATGTTGAAGTGTTCTTTATTACTCCAAATAGCCAACAGTCATCATTGTTTGAACCATGAAACTGGCTCAGGCTTTAATGGGGACCTTGTCATTACAAATCCATTGAGTAAGTTTGGTAGATACAGCTACACCCTGTGGTATACTCTGTAATGGTAAATGATTGCTTTCACCAGTTGTGCTGTCTTGGATTCTAGCAAATTTTTCAGTGTTTCTCTGAAATCCTAGGAATTTCTTTGTAGAAGTATTTTTTTTTTTAAATTTAAAATATTGCGTCATGGACATTTTATAAGCTGTGTAGGGAATAAGTGCAGTTGGAAGTGGCAGGAATCAAAAGCTCTCCTATCTATCATATCAGCAACAGAAACAGCTTTTGTAAGTTACCATGGATAAGAAACAAGCAATATAATGAAATGATGTTTCAGCTAAAAAATAATTAACTAAATACATATTAGTGAAGACTAAAATCAATTGCTACTTATTCAGTTAAGCCTCTGAAATATGTTTTGTTCCGTATTTCCCTTCTCTTGATGTCTAATTTTGGGCTCTTAACAAATTTTAGACTATAGACATATCACAATTAAATAAAAGATAGTATTTGATTGGTATTTTAGCACATTATCTGATTACAAAGTTGATTCATATAAGCCAGTAACAGGAAATCAAATACTGAAAGGGTCACAAAAATAGCTATCAAATATAACTCACTTTCACATTGGCTGCTGGGTGAGGAAGAGAGCAATAGAAAACATTGGGAAAAGTCCAGAGGATTTTAAGATATTATTGAAGTAATAGCCTGAGCAAACATAATTTGATTAGACCCATTCACCACAGCTTTAAGAGGGGAAACTCATGCTCAAGCAAATTAAAAGGTCTTCAAAGATGTTATTGTCATGAAGTTCTGAGTGACTTTGAGTGGTGGTAATGGGATATGGGCCTGTTCACCTCGAGGTCACTATTTCAAATTTAGCCAAGGTCAACAGCAACCAAAACTTGTCAGTATCTTATGGCTTAGGAACCTGTGTGAAACAAGCTGAGAAACCTTTGTGTTCTTATTGGACACTAGGTCACATCAAAAAGGCATGGCTTCTAGCAACAGTTCCTCTACAGGTATGTGAGCAACCTACAGCAAGCACTATATGCAAACCAGAAATAAAATTTAAACAAAAATCAAAACCAAACAAACAAACCATCCAAACCAAACCAAACCAAACCAAACCAAACCAAACCAAACCAAACCAGCAAAAAAACCAACTCCCCCCACCAAAAAACAATGGAAAAAGTAGAAAAGGAAAATGCTAAAAAAAAAAAAAATTAAAAAAAAAAAGACACACAGCTAAAATATTGTACTTCTTTCAGTTTGAATATATAAATAATTTACAAAAATAATTTTGCAGAGGGTTAGTCTTAAGGGCATTTGTCATCAAGGCATAATTTATTTCGCTCAAAAAGTAAACAGTTGAAGTGTCAATAAAATGCAACCTGTATGCATGTGAAAGAGAAAAATCTATTTTAAATTTATTGGACAATACAAATTCTACATGTATATGTTAGTAGAAAATTATTAATGAGCTGAGTTTATTTATTTCAAGTTTTGAAAGTACTGATCAAGGACAGCCATCTGAGATGCCAGAAACACAAACCAATGCTGAGAACATGTTTTGCCTAAAGGCTAATTCCTTATATGACTGCATTGGGTACCCCGTACTTGTTTTTTTCTTTTTTAATTACTCACCCATCAGTTCAGTTTAAGATTCTGTCTGCACAGCTTTTATTTATCGTATTATAGTATTTTATCATATTATTCTAAAGATATCTGAATATCTTTTCTTCAAGTAAAAGCATTCTCCCTATAAAATAAAATGGTCACTTCACTTGTCTTACTCCAGACTTCCTGGTCTATAATGACAGGTTGAGCTATGCCTAAGGAACGAGTCTCCTTACTATTTCTGCCCACAGTGACTCTCCCCAAAAGAAATGTCCTGAATCCCAAATGCCAGTAGATACCTTCTGAGGCAGGCATCAACTTACACATTCCACTTGCCATACAGTATTATGCTGAATATTACCTGGCTATAGAAACCTCCTAGCCAACACGTAGTACTGAAGCACTAAATTCATCCACATATGATCACTGAAAAAGTAGAAATGATTTGTACATGTAAGAGCAGGTTTCATGATAAGGATAGCTCAGACAACTTATGTAGGTTAGAAATCACCTAATGATGACTGTATGTCAAATGAGGTGGTTAAAAAATCCAGTTAATAGAAATTTTAGAAAGCTGGAAAATCGAGTAATAGTAGTAAAAAAAAAAAATCCCCTTTTGCTCTAGCTCTTGTTTTAAGTGTCTGAATGATTTAGCTGGTAGATTGCAGCTAATATGATATAGAGTTTAAATTAGCTTTTGAAGTCTGAAACATACGCTCTAAAGATACATTAAAAAAAAACAAAAAAAAAACCCAAAAAAACCCCAAAAAACCCAAAAAAGAACTTATTTTGATTGAACTAATGAGCACATGTGTAACAAATTGAAATATCAAAACTGATTTCTACCTTTTAGTTCTCTTCACAGTTGTTAGTATGGTGTTGTGTTTTGGAATTGTGCTGAGCACAGAGTTGATAATATAGAGTTGTTGTTCTTATTGCTGAGCAGGGCTTACACAGAAGCAAGGCCATTTGTGCTTTTCATGCTGCTGGGCTAGCAAGGAGGCTTAAGGAACATTGAAGGCCAGGAGGAGACACAGCCAGGACAGGTCACCCAAACAGACAAAAGGGATATTACAGACCATGTTGACATCATGCTCAGTGTATAAAGTGGGAGGGGGGAAGAAGGAGCAGGAGGGGAATATTTGGAGTGATGAATCTTTCCAAGTAACTATTACATGTGATAAGGCTCTGACCTCCTGGAAATGGCTGAACATCTTCCTGAGCATGGAAAGTAGTGAATTAAGTCCTTGTTTTCCTTCCATGTGTGTATGGCTTTTGCTCTTTCTATTCAACTATTTTTATCTCAATCTGAGTTTTCTAGCTTCACTCTTCCAGTTCTCTTCCTGACCTTGCTGGTGGGGGTATGAATAAACAGCTTTGTGAGGTTTGGTCACTGGCTGGACAACATGTTGTTTTATATAAAATAAAGCATCCATTATTTTAATGGTTTTAGCTGAAACTTTGTAATGCTTAATATTCTGTTATTCTGTTCTCCCATAAATTCAGTACTCCATGTTATTAATAAACTAAATAGTTCAATTTTTAACATTGCACCTCCTCCCTGGATCCTACTTGTTTATGTATATTATACATGGGTATCGACAAGTGAGGAAAGATAAAATTCAAAAACCTCAAAAGTTAGTAATTGGTGTATTTTATAATGATACAATGAAGAAGCCTTGGAAAGGCATGGATTCATCTACAGCTGGCCATACCATATAAAGGCTAATGTTAAATATCTTTTTGTCATTAAAATTGACATGGTGGTAAATGAAAGAATTTTCTTTTTTGCTATTTATTTATATTTGGCTACATGGTCAATGGAATGTCTGCTTAAAAACAAAGAACCTTTCACTAATGCTTACTTTTTTGCCTCATTTATCTTACATACTATCAACAAGAATCAGCTTTCCCTCTGCAAAGAAAGCCTAAATGCTTATCACCCAGATGATATGCAAGAAAAAGCTCTGAATTTGTGGGCAAACTCTTATCTGTGGCATGCAGAAACACATGAAATATCACAAAAGAAATGCATCAACATTAATGTCAGTGAGAAGGGAAGCAGGACCTGTCACTTTGATTAACAGATCACCTGACAGAACTCCTTCCTGTGCATGGAGAACAAATATATAACTCTGGCAACCAGTCAGAGTTGCTGTTTTCTCAAGTCACAGTTATTAATTGCATTGTAATCTTTGTTGCACCTCAGTCTGGTTTTCCTATAGCAAGTAAGACTGAAGGCCAGATTTCTTTCTTTATATTTGCTCTGTATCAAGTATATTAGACCTGTTTCTTCTTAGATGAGAGATTAGCTTTCCAAAACTGTTTATACCACTCCTTTAATGACCCCTTTTGCTAGTATATTCTGTGAGTGGTTTTACATAATGGATTTTCCAGAACTATCAAGACCATTTTTTATGTCTGTTCTCTTGTTTTGTGAAATAACTTGGTATATGCAAATGACAGATTTCTCCTGTCAGGGTGACTGCAAATCAGGAACTGTACACGTATCGAAAAAACCATGAAATATCGCTGTATTTAAGATGTTATTCTAGTAATTCATATTTAATACACTTTCACAGCCATTCCATTCCCAATGTAGCTCAATAACACCACAAATGGGTAAGTAACAGCAAAATGGCACCATCAGAAACTCATAGTCTCATCCAGTGTCACAGAGACTTAAATGAAACACAGTCTAAGTGTCTCTTCCTATCCTGCTGTTACACACCACTGAATATTCTATCCATCCTGACATTTAGATTAGTTCAACATAGTTCTTGGTTTCAATAAAAGTTTCCAGGAAACATAACAAACGATTTCATTCTCACTGCTATGTTTCAATTTTACTTTCCCCTCCACCTCCTGTAATCATGGGAGTAAAGAACAGGAAGAATCAAAAGTACTGGCATCCAAAGATTTCAAATGTGGGACTAGCACTGTTACCAGCTACCCAGGCCTGTGTTCATGTTTTGGTAAGGAAAGTAAAAGACCATACATGATTTAATCATCCCCCACAGTGGTCATCAAATTTAATCATTTTCTAACACATGACTTTTAGAAGGAACATAAAACCAGATTTCTATTCTCCCCATTCAAAATATAAACAGATTTCAGTCACACTCTATGACATTTGGGTATTCCACAATGAGTACCCAAACTGCTTTTTCTGCTCTGCACTTTTTCACAGGCAGAAAGCCTGTGAAAAAATTGCCTTTAAGATCATGCAGACAATTGTTATTAGTTTAACTAAAAGCATTACATTGTGATTCATAAAGTTTCATGGTAATCTAGTGTTGAAATTATACTGCACAGAGCATCTTTATTGAGATATAATTTCATGGAACACTTTGTTTCTCTCCTTTGACTTTCACTGCCCCATCAGATTACTTCCTCACCCATAATTTCTGAGATGTGTTTAGCAGCATATAATGGCTTGGGGAAAATGCATGTTGCTTTTTGTGTCCTTTCAGGCTATTAATCATTAGTAACCTTGTATTCAGAGTTAGTTCATTAAATATGTATGCCTTTTGGTAATCTGATGCCTAATATATATTACAAACATTGTGCACTAACAGCAATTATATTCTCTCTAATGGGTTTTGTAATTGTAGTACCAAGTTGGAGAAGCCTGTGAAGTCTGAAATTCTAAAAGTGTCAGTAAAACAGATTGTACTAAATTATAGCTCAGTAATAAACACAGGGACAAAAGTACTGCTTTGAAAAATGATAAGATAAACTGTTTAAGGAACTGAATTATTAAGATTCAACTTCATTTTAATCTGATAAAGAACAAAGAGACAAGAAGAAAAAAAAAAAAAACAGAAACACAGTAAAATATCATGGTACTATGTCATTGTTCAGTTCACATGTCCTCATTGTGGTAAACCAAGACTTCTTCAAACTTTACAAGGTTTTTGTGTTTGGGGGTTGGTAGCATTTTTAAGTAGTTTGGTTGTTTTATTCCCAGCTGAAATGATCTTTTTGAGAGTTAGGTAATTGAGGACTAGCAGTATCTTCTTGGTGGAGATCACAACAGATTTTCCATGCTCCTCAAATAAAATACATCATGAATATTCGCACAAAAAATTGGAATAATAGGAAAACTGACATCTCAAGTGTCTTTAATGTATTTGTCTTATGCTAGTAAGCCTACAAAAATAAGGACAATATTGTATTACTAACTAAAAAATATAAATCAAAAACCAACTATATACCTGTATTTATGGCAATTTTCCCTCTGTTTTTGAATCAACTTGCAAGGGATATGATGAAATGTCAGCAAATATTCAACATAACGGCAACAAACATATAAGGGAACAGAGCACCTACATTTTAAGGAGAATTTGAAAAGTCTAAGGCACTAATTTGAAAAGGAGAAGGCTAATTAGTAAGATTTCAAAAGAGCTGGAAGCTAGTGGATAAGTGGATACAGAACAGTTATCTGCCAAATCCCATGCTAATAAGTACAGGGAGCTGTCACGGATCTAGTACAAGATAAACATTTTAAAAGTACTTAAAGCATGAGGCAATACAATTCTGGAATTTATTGCTACAGTAGTCTGTGGGTGAAAATTATATCATTAGGTTTTAAAGTTGTTTAGACAAATTCACAGATAACAAGTCCAGGGACAGGTACTAAAATGAATGCATAGGAGTGTACCTTAAAACATCCTTAATTTAATGATTGCGGCTAACAGAATTTACAAGGGAAATGGACTGCTGTAGCCAGGCTAATGTATCAGTTTTCAATGGCATATGCTACCAACACTTCTGAAAGAAGGACTAAATATATGGTCCCACATCAGGAACATTTCTTTCATTCTTATTTAGATGCACTTCTATCAGTTTCAAGAGCCCATTTTCTTAAGTCTTACACACATGAATTTCTGAAATTTGTGATTGAAGGTCCACCTGCTGCAGTTTTCCACTGAATATGTAACTTTTCAGACAGTTTATCTAATTTCCACTGTCACACCAGTGTGGTAAAAACAATAACAGGTGTGTGGCTTCAGACTGATAAAAACTACAGAGAGATGAAATGGTAATTAAAGAAATATGTTCCAAAAAGAAATTATAGTGACAACAAATCAATTTAGAATTAACAGCATGAATAAAATATCAGAACAGGAAATATTGCTTAAAACCACAATCTTAAAATATAACATTAAAAATGCTTTAGGCATTTGTTAGGAAGCACCCAGGTACAGTCAATATACATTATATTTTTAGAAGATTCTTTAGCACCAGTCAATAGAAGTATCTGGCTAGGTCTCACTGTTTAAAGAAAGCTCTGTTGTTAGGTCAAATAGTTTGAGAGCATTCTGTTTCCTCGAGCACAAAATAAAACACTCTGCAGTTCAACATTTCTATAGGAGAGCACTGTCCCTTCAGAAAAGTGAGAATTTATGGTAAACATAAAGAAAATATTAGAAAGATTGCTCTTCCTTGACCTTGAGCAAAATCATGACTTTTTTTAGTGAGAAATTTCTCTATCAATTTATAAAACTTTTTGAGTGGCAAAGATGTTACTACGATCTTATGGAATAGAAATATATTTTTCTTCATATTGGCTTTGCTCGTACCAGAATTTATTGCAGTTTTAGTTAAAAAGAGGGCTGAGTAGAATGCTCAGCTAGTAATAAGCATGCTTTTTTCAGTCCATGTATGAAGAAAAATAATAAATCTATCTGCTACCCACCCATGAAAATAATACTAGAAAGAGAAGTTGCAATGTTATAGACCTGGCGATTCAATACATGTAAGTCTTTTATCTGATAATCACCCTCATGTTACCCATTTCTCTAAAGAGATCTTATTGAAAGCAAATGACAACCAGTGAGATAATTTTAGAATAAATACATTATTAAAACCTCTAAATGTTAAAAATTATTAAAATATATAAGTTATTAAAAAATATAAGTTATATTCTGTGAGACATTGGTATGCAAGGCATAATTATCTTAGCTCTCAGCCCGGGCAACTTTTTAACAAACTGTAGTGTAGTGTTTCTGATACTACTACTGGAATATTTAAAGCAAAAGCTTTAACCTCATGATATGGAATGTCCTCTTGAGCATAAGGCAAGATTTATAACTGTAAGGGATATTTTTCATCAGTGTAGATTGCCGATTGTTCCCAAAACTCAGAGACTCCAAAATTAAATACATAGATCATTTATGTTGAATACTTTAGAAATTCTCTCCTAACCTGAGTGCAGTCTGGAAAACTTAAGCATTGCTGCCTGCTGTGCATGCAGAATCTAAATTAAATATTTAAATCCATTGTCTGAATCTGCAGGTGCAAAATGGTGTGTAAAATCAGTAACTGTCCCAAAAATCACTCTGAAAAATAGATGCCCAGTTTAAATAATCAGAACTAATAACACTGTTACATCTGTAACTTCTCTGATTTCATGATTGCTGTAAAGATGTTTTGAATGCATCTATTTCTATGCAAATTCAGTGTGAATATGTCTGTTTATATGCAAATAAAATAGAAGAAAAGGGATTTTTTTAAAGATGATTCACATCTTAAATGTAACCACTAAAATACACTGTAATATCTTTGTTCTTTTGGTGTAATTGCTATAATTTCTTTGAAAATTTCCATCCATCTCCAATCGGTGCTAGGCATATTTTAAATAATAGAATCTGTTAACATAAAATTAAGGATAGCATCAGAAGCTTGCAAGCAAAGTTCTTTGCAAAACCATCAAAATAGTGAACAATATAGGGTAGAGGTTCAGAGTTACAGACAAAATTAACATTTCAAAACAAGAAAATATAAAGAGTTAAAGTTATACATAGTATATATATAAAGTATAAAGATGAGTTAAAGTTAACACTCTTTTCTTCCTTTCTACATGGCGTGATTGTTGACGCTAGTTTTCCTGAAGGAACTTTAAAAGTTTTAAACTCATAAACTGCATGTTCACTTTTACAGATTAATGGTAAGCATATATGCCAGAAACTATAGTTTGGGTTAGTTTTTATGCCCAAAAATGTCTGTATTCCGTGAATTGCACCAGCATTTTACACTACTGATAGCATATTATTCTTAAAGAGCTCAAGCTCTTTAAGAGGAATCTCAAGCACTATTTGGAACTAGGCAGTGAAGTCCAATTTATTTTCAGGCAAATGCTCCTTTAAAGGAAATTCACCAATGCAATTGTGTTATCTCCATGCTTAATTGCTCAGTTGGACTTCATGTGTGCAGGAATTTTTTATCCTTCAGAATAAATTCTGTGGATATAATACAACTCTGAATAATAGAATGATACTAAAAGGATGTGATTCTTTTCACTTCAGACATTTAGAAGACCTCTAAGCCTGGGCACTTTCTATACCAAATGATTCACCTCCAGAGATTAAACCATCCTCTAGTTCTAGTTCTAGCTATGTCTGAGAGACTGAATTTGCGAACTTCTGCTCAAAGAGGCTCCAGCTTGGTTGAGGGTCTTGCTAAGTCAAGTCTAATTCTGCAGAGAGCCAGTGGAATGTTTGGTGATATTCAGAGTGAATGTTTTATGGTGTCTGATTAGACTTTCTTTGTGTCCATTGCCTTTTCACCAAGCAGAATGTACCTTTAGCAGAGCCTGTCTCCATCTTCATTAGGTAGTTGAAGAAAGAAGAAAGATGTCCTCTTCTTTTACACTACTATGGGTGAACAGAGTCTTAGACAAAACATGTATTTGAATAGACTTATTTATTTATTTATTTATATTTAAGCTGCTATGGTGACTTCCTTTTAAGAGGCTGACCTCTCACACTCATGGCCTCATTTATGTCCAAGCTATTATTCGTGTGAACCAGTACCTTGATTTTTGAGGTAAGATCTCTTATAAAGCATACTTATAGGCTTTAGTATGTTAATCATCTTTCATATCTTCAGGCAGAAAAAGAACATGCCTGCATGAAGATATTGGATAGTACTGGCTTCACATTACTGACAGCAGAATGGGTTGATCTCTTTCCTAGAAACTGATTTGTCTTTAGGTTAAACTAGAAATAGTAACTTAATTGTTTTCATTATAAAATCATAATGTACCAAAATTCTGATGAAAATAGATTTACCTTTTGGATGAAGGAGAAAGAAAAAGGAAAGCATTTTAACACAGCTTCCTTTTAAACACAAAATCATGACTCTGAGAATTTCAGCTTTATATGAATTCCTTATTAGGTAGGCATTATGACTTCTCCAATAATTTATTTGCAAACTACCTATCCAATAATTTATCAGCAGGAACTAATGAACTACCCCACACTGTACCATTTCATTTAGTCTGGAAAAACGCACATTAAATTGAAAGTCATCCATACAGCAGAAATTCAAAGCATGAGTGAAAACTTCAGCTTGGAACTGCTATGGCATAGAAAACCAGTAAATAAATTACTTATTTTAAATACTCTACTGATTATCATAAAGTAGACCAAGAAACACTGAAATTGCCTCTTTCTTCCAATATTCCATTTACTTTAATGCATTGTCTCAGTGTTATATTGATATAAAGATGTTTGAAAATGGTGCCTGTAATCTACATTTTTGATCTGTTTAAAGAGCTGCTGGCTTCAGCAGAACATTAATGCAAATCTAATGTACCTGCTGGTATGATTAGCTGAATCAAATGATGGCATTTAAGTAACACCTAAATAATCTTAATTAGGATCTTCAGCTCATCTTAGCACTTGGAACTCTACAGATGGATAGTCTTAATTATCAGCCTTTTGATTAGGATAACAGCTCTAATCAAGATGATGTGGTTCTGATAGACAGCATATCAGTAAATTAATGACTGTTGTTAAAAGGAAAACATAAGTGAAAAACAAGAGCTGTCTGCTATCAGGAGCCTGGTAAAAGAATAAAGTCTACAGTATGTGAAGAAATTAATGCTTTGTGGGAAGAAGATAAGTATTCACATTTGGTATGTGTGGAATTGAGCCAATAACGCTTACCGCCAGTTCCTCCCCTCCTACCCCCCCTAGACTAAATATGGATGTGTTCCCTCTTGCACAGGCACAAATCATAAGTAATGCAAATTAGTTTATAAACATTCCTTTTTGACATCTTGTGATTTTATGAATGTCCAATGGACACAGGGCATATTAACCAAACACCAATGAATAGGTTCCAATATGTAGGCAAAAGTAACAAATGGCTTTTCACTGTTGTTAGTGGATGCTGTTCATTTGAAATGGAGGCTATAAATTTAAAAGTATTGCTAAATCACTAGAAACACAAAAACACACATAAAAATGCAACACTTTCTTGCAGCCAACTTACATGGTATAACATCTGCTTCTGCGATGTTTCATCATTCGCTGCTGGAAAATAAATGTGTTAGACTAATTAGGATACCATGGTAGAATATGATAAAGTGTTTATTAACATTATCCAGATATTGAAATTATTAGTTAAGTGTTTAAACACCCTCCATTTCATTCTAATTATTGCAATGGTGCATTTTATTTATATATCAGTAGGTGTTTGTAGAAGTTATTTTGTATTAGCAAATGAAGGGCGTTAAAACATCAGCTGTTTTTGCCTAGTCTAGATCATTATGCTGAATAATTTCTTACTTCCTAATGAGGGTGTGACCTATAGGGAAAAAAAGTTGTTTTCAACTTTAAATGAGCATCTTTGGGTTTACTTTTGGGTACACTCTAATCTCCTTACTGAAATAAAGAAACTACACCACTATAGTAATGGGAAAGCAAAAATAAAAATAATAAAAAAAACCCCACAAACAAAAAAAACCCCAACAAGAACAAAAAACCAAACCAAGAAACATCCTAAAGCACATAAAACTAACTACTTGAAGAGAAATAACTTAATGAAGCAGATATAGATGGAGATGAAAAACAGGTATGTTTTGGGGGAAGAAATAAGCAGGACAAGAAAAATATCTGACACCTAAAATAACAAATGGTGTTAGAGTAGCTTATGTACACCATGTGCTTGCCAATGAGTTCTTTGAATATTCAAAGAGTTTTGGGAGATAAGGCCTAAGGGTTTCATTTCACACTATTTCCAGGAAACCCTAGCAAATCCATGCTGCTCTATAAACATTTAATGTGGAAATTAGATGTTATATAGAGAATAATTGATCTATGATCAAACTAACACTGCATACCATGACAGTTAATAGGTTAATAGGCTTATCTGATTAGGACTGCCTATAAGATCAAATTACCTGAGAAATGTTTGTTTTGGACACATGAGGAAGGAAGTTTTGAGGAGCAAGTGGCAGTCATAAATGCTTTGGATATGGAAAAAGAAAAGAATTTTAAAATATTGGTGTTAGCACTCTTCACGTAATCATCTTTGGAGGAAGTATTAATGAAGACTCACCATTTTCCTGATTATATTACCTGACAATCAGTCAGGTCACTGACTGCAAGACCTCCTTCTGAAAGTGGAGGAAAGCAACGACACTAGGAATGCTCCGAGAGTGTTAATAGTAGTGATACAAGATTTCCATTTTAAATTTGCAATCACTTGATTGATTTATATAAAATAGCAGGTCAAAGAGTCCAATATAAACAGTACACATGCTATGAACTATAGTTGGTTAAGATAAAACTGCCCCCAAAATATTATGATTTGTGTAATTTCATTCAGCTCTTGATTCTCCTCAAAACCTCTCCTCATCTAATTTACAGTTATTAGAGATAAATGATTTAAAAGAAAATTTTGGGCTTAAATTCTCCAATTATGCTGTCAAGTGGGATATAATCAAAATATATCTTTGTTCTAAAAAGGTTCTAATACATTTAAACACAAGACAATTTGTAACAGATTTAGAGGAATGTGAATGTTAAAAAAATGCAAATAAAGCCAGATTTGAGCTTTAATACACATATGATTTTAGTACAAGCAAAGTATGCTTACCCTCTGCCTGTCTTCCATTTTAAGTGTGCTACTAACTTTGGCCCACTGCATATTTTTTTAATTTTAGTTTTAGTTTTGATACAAATTGTAGACTTAGCATTTTATAAAAGACAATAATAGAAGAGATCAAAAAATGTTTATAATAAAATATTTCTTCATTTTTACATGTATACTTTTAAATATATCAATCTGTTATATATGTCAGGTTTAAAAAGTATGTTACCTTTTCTATATATCCCCAAATCCCTCATGAATTGCGTGTCTGAGAAAAACAAGATCCCAAATCAAACAATGCATAATCCCTCATCCATCCTCATCAGCCCAGTAAAGCATGCATTTACTGGTATTATAAAGGTATTATTTGTTGAAGAGAATAAGCACAAATATGTACCTTATTAAATCAGGTATTTCATATGATCTAAAATGTATTTATTTTATACTACCTGCAATTTATCTGTTTAAATTAATTGATATTTAATAAACACTTGCATAGTGCTTGCTGTAACATCAGTTAATCGTTGATTTGCAAGTAAATAAACATTACCAATCTATACTTATAAAATAGGGCCCTGATCATGCAAGTGGAACCACATTGATGGATTCTGGTACCACACTGTCCCCAGTAGGACACTCTGGAAAATACAGGAGATTTTGCAGAAGTCCAAAGGAAACAATAACAAAAAAAGTATGTTTTTGCTTGAGAGGTTTTGTCTGCTCTTCTTGGAGACCTTTCAAAAACTGCATTGCCTGTCATGTGGTACCCAACACCCTGTGAATGAAAGCTGGAATACTGCAGTCTGGATCCACAGGGAATACAAGTTCTTGCCTTCTGACACCTCTGTGGGCACACAGGTGCACAGCAAGTGTGGCCCTGGTCTCTGATGTCACTTTCTGAGTATTGCGTGTTTCCACCCGCAGTTTAGGGTTTGCATTCACAACCAGCCTTGTAGGCCTTTGCTGACTCTTCAGAAGTCTGCTTTCTCTTCATACTGGGTGTTATTTCACTTACTTAAAGGAAACAAGCTCTAGTGTGTTTTAAATTGTATAGAAAACTTTTAAATAATGATATTTTGTATACTGAAAGACTGAAATGGGAATGGGTTTGGAAAGATAGGGAAGAAGAACAAAAGAAAGAGCATGACATAACAAGACCCTGAATGACATTTGATATTGAAATTGCTCATAATTTACCATGGTACTAATTGGCCTCGATCTATGCCTATTCCATTTAAAATTATATGCTTCCCTGAAGTAGATTATGGCTATCAATTAATCACAACAATGACATTTCCAACTGAGATCTAGATCAGTGTCATTACTGAGTGAAGTCTTACAATTCACACTCCTCAAAAAAGCCTAAAACCATTCAACATTTTAAGGAATGTGTTTTCTATTTTTTTTTTTTTTCTCACTTACTTACACTTCTGGCTGTTGCTGATACAAATTATCTGATTCAAAATGTTTATGCTAGAAAGTTAAGCCCGTGAAATGTTAATGCCACATGATGTTAACAGGGATATGGGAATTAACTACTCTAAGAAGTTGTGAAAATAATTTCTTGCTAGTCTTTCCTCTAGAAGACTACAGTATTTTCATTTATTTTCCATTCAGGTTTTTACCACAGAATTGGATAATTAAGTTCCAATTTAAGACATATTAAGCAGCCAAAATTAAACCAAGTTTAACATGCAAGATGTGAAAATACTTCTAAAATATATTTTAAACATAGTAAATATGCTTGATTTCAAGGATTCGATATTTTATATGGACAATGTATGCTGACATGATGCCTAAAAAGTAAGCAGATAATTTTATCATTATTTTAGTAATTTTATTTTTCTTATTGGAGTATTTTATAATGTCTCTTTATGCAGAGTAAATATACTGTGGCTAAAATGTTTCAGAAGTTTACTTATATATTCAGGTGATCTGGTAGCTACTGCTAGATACTGTCAAGTAGGTTATATTTGAAATATAATTCACTGAATTAAAAAATTTATTTGATCACACACCACTATTAGCACAAAAATATACATCTGAAGATACAGAAAAATCTCATGATGGCTAAATCTCATAGAGCTCCTTTTGATCCACTGACTCCTACATATATTTATTTCTTGGAAGAAATGGACAAAAGCCTGATATGTGGCAATATTAAACATATTCAGTAGTGCAGGTACACCAGCCCTTTCTTTTGACACAGTTCTGGTGCTCCAGTGAGAAAGGCTTGGAGTGGTACTCAATGTGACACTCCTGCAATCACACAGGCACCCACCTTGTTCTTCAACAATTCCACTTCCCCAGCCTGCATTTCACTCCAAGGAAGGAGGTGTGTCTCTTACATTCTTCATAGTCTCATTGTTGACTGAGATTGGCTGAGGCCAGACCAGAACTATTCATATGAAATTATGAACAATTGTCCAAAGTGAAAAGATATTCCATTGCTATAACTACATAATGTGCCATATAATAATATATTCTGTTAATCTCATAATAATAGCAACAATAGCAATGTTAAAATAATAGTAATGAGTATTACAATAAGTAACAGCTTTAGTCTTGATGCTCTATTGACTGATCTAACTTCAGACAATTGAAATGTGCATCTGGCCAAAAGCAAAATTGCATTTCAAGGGAGGAGGGTGGTGTGTGTGTCTGTGTCTGTGTGTCTGTGTCTGTGTGTGTGTGTGCACGCACAATCATGCATTTTATTTTCTTTGTGTTGCAACCAAGTCCTATTTTTTTTTTTTTGTATGCATACATCTTGTTAGCACACAAATACACACATATATATAAATGAAAACATATGATATATATGCACACACAAACACATTTCACTTACTAATCTAACTATTTAACAAGACCCTCTACTCCAGATTCCAAATAGGCAAAGTCACAAATGGCTAAACACATCCTTATCCTGTAACATGCATTAATTTTCTTTTCTTATCTGGTGCAATAGTATTCTTTTCTTATCAGGCATAATAGAAAACAAGATTCAGATGTCTGTTTTGTGCATAATGGAAAAAGAAGTTGAATTTTATTCAACTAGGCTGTTCTAAATTCTCTTTCAATGGATGAAACAGCTCAAAAAAATTCTAATGGCAGTTTTACTAAACCCAAAATTTTCTATTTTTATCTGTGAAATTGAATTTGTTGGATTCAATATATCAACATTTTCAATTAAAAATCTATCACATAAATAAAAAAAATTAACTTTGTATTCTTAAAAATCATAGTTGTTGCAATATAAAGAATTTTTTATACCTTCAAGAACTGAACATTTATTGATAGTGTTTAATAATGAGCCAAATTGCTCATCTTAACCTAATTTAAAAATCACCTATTTCAATCTAGTTAGGATAATTATAATAGACATAACTGATATTTGCATTAAGAATTTTCTTTCCATTGGTGATCTGTTGACTATACCTCTGTTCTTTAAATTCAAAATTATTAAAATATTTTTTAAAAACTTCTAGAAAATAAGTTGATATCTATAGAACACTGAATTGCTTTTTCGTATTTTGAGCTCATACTGACTAAGCTATTTATAAATGCATAATTAAATCAGAAAAAAAACCAAAGCCCACAAACATTATTTACTTGCCAGAGGTTTTAGCTTGAAAGCTATATACTTAGTTAAAGTACTCCAAGTGTTATTAATTTCAGGAAAAACTGATTCTGAACTTCAGGTATTGGAAAATTAATCTTGCACAAACAAGACTTGACACTAATTGGTTACAATGCTTATGATAACAAACTGTTAACAGAGGAGATTTAGAGTGTCAATCGTCAACCAGTCGGTTGTATCAACAACTAAATGCTTATTTAATCAAGTTGTAGAAGGTAATCTTAGCAGAGTTCAAGTTTATTTTGTTTCCTTAGGTTTTCGTGGGCGGTAAAGGCAACGAAGGAAGGAAGAGAGAGGCATATAACAGTAACAGGACGTATTTGATGTAAAAAAACAGATTTTAATAAAACTACAAAGTAAAGATTTAACTGACATAGACTGAAAGTGTGCAAATAGCATCAGAAATTAATATACATGCTCGATGTTTGTAACTTCTGAATTTTGATGGAATCATACTGTGACTATCATCTGAATGAGACATTTCCCACTTTGGTTTTACTGCATTTTAGATATTGCTGGAAAACCCACATGAAAGAAATATTTTTAGTAAATTAATAATATTTCAGTCTGGTTTTATCTTTCAATGCCGATTTTATCTCACATGAGTTATAGATATAGCTAAAGAACATTTGTGTTCATGACATTGAGAAAATAGGGATATATACAAAAGCTAAAATTAGTGATTGGTTGCTTGCTTTTGTTTGGGAGTTATGTTGATAGTTGTTTACTTGTTGTTTGATTTTGCTATAAGGTCTGAATAAGGTAAACTTAGAGACCACAACATTCTTTTCTCTGTTGAAATAAGGGAAAAATTAATTTCTTGCACTTTGTTCTGTTTTCTGTAAGATACAGCTTGCCAGGCATGCCACTTAAAGACAATCTCAAATATCCAAGGTTATTATTTTGTGACTTATTTTTGAGGCAAAAAATGCAAGTAGAAGAGGTCAAATAAACAAAATATGTGAACCATCCTTCAGATGAAAGAGTCTTTCTTAAGGAACAGGCAAATTTTACCTTATACAGAAAAAAAAACAAACTTCTGATCTCAGGAAATTTCTGATAGTTAAAGTGGCACAATGATAAAGGTCCTTTTAAACATCAGTGCTCTGACAAAATTTGATGTTTTCAGTAAAAATTATTAGTTTGATATACTGTTTTAAAATAGGAGAGATTTATTAATGTCTTTTGTTTAGTCATGACCAAAATTGTAAACAGTTAAATGTTTTGAAAGGTTGTGAATACAAGTACAGAAGAAAAAACAAATTATCCTTATTTAACATATCTACTCTTTTTCTATCCCAAAAAGAATAATATCTTTTTATGTGTTTAGATCTACAAATGCAATTTGGAAGCTATCTTTAATGATGGCAATGGTAGCATGTCTGCTGACTGACATCACCACATCCTAAACCTAGTATAAGTAGGAATATTTTAGAAATTTATTTATATTTACGTGAAATAGCATCAATATTGCTATACCAGTTCTTAAGAGAAATAAAATAATTCAATTTTTTTAAAAAATATATGCATATGGTCAGTGCAGCTCTTTACTCCCTGAGACCTAGTATTTGTTAATAGAACAAGATAGCACTTCACTTTTTGTCCTTACAGAAGAGCTACATTGGCCGTCTATTAAATTTATAAACCTTTTCATACTGATAGTTCCATTCAGTAAAAAATTTAAGTAAATTGATGCAATTTATTTTGCCAAAATTATTCATGGCACACAACAAAAAACTGAAACCCACTGTGCAATTTGTTGATGTCTTTTTATGCCTACATCTTGTTTAAATACTTCTTTCTTGCTCATTCTCACCATATCAACAACCATCTACTAATACAAATCACAGCTATTCTGTGAAGGCAGGAGTTTTATAAAAGGGACAGGTGAATACACTTTAATACAATTTATAAGAATAATGTTTAGCATCTCTATTCTGTATTCAATTGCCTTCTCAAATTGGCTGTTCCAAACAAAGGACATTAATTTCACAATGGAAAGGAAACGGTCGGGGAAAGAAATCACATTTGCCCATAGGGAAAGGAGGATCACTGTTGAAGATAACACAATTGCTTTTGAGACAAATAACTTTGGAGTTCTTTAATACTTCCTGAAATATGTCTCTAACCTTTTCTTAGTACTGTATTACCCAGTCAGTCTATGGTTATTTCGTACATGACATGGATGAAGAATGCCTGGGTCAGGTATCCTTCAGAAAGCAGTGTATAATCAGGAGCACTGCTGTCAATTTGTGTTGGCTTTTTGAAAGGAAATCTCACAGACTGCCTATCTGTCTGAGATCTGGATAGCTCCAACATCATATATCTTTATTAGCATATTCAAATAGAACTATTATTGTTTCAATCCAGCCCAGAATTTCTAAAGATGTTAGGTGGTATTAAGTGGTATTGTCAGCTGTTCACTGGATGTCAGCATTAAGTTATGTGAATAAGCTTCTGTACCAAAAGAAGACATTTCCTCGCATTCAGCCTGAAGGAAAGAAGAAAAGGAAAGCAAAAACTATACCGCCAAAGATTTCCTGATGGAATTTTCCATGTCTTATATGGAGATTGAAAGAAATAAGTATTAAATCTGCACCATCAAGTCACAATTTTTTTATAAAAAAAATATATTTTCTAAGGCATTATTCACTCTCTAGTTTCAATAAGAAATTTAAAATATTCAAGCTTTCCCCTCCTGCCCCATTCATGTTTGCCATGCTTAATAAATATAAACCACATCCTTTTAGCAGGGATTAGGGGATGTCTGTCAAAGTTTTCCTCTCTAAGAATATATATAGACTACCCCATGGAAATGATTGTCCAACACTTAATCATCTTAGATCCATTTTGGGATATCATATTACTGATTGTGTAATACTTTGATTGTAGCTAAAGTTATCACATGGGATACCCATGGGGTATCCCAGCTAAGTAGCTCCAATAAAAAAAGTTTAGGAATCATCATGAACTCAACTTGATCAGCTTGAGGAAAGTACCTTTGGAATATATTCCTTCACTCCTTTTCCACACAGACCCATAAACCTGTATTTAGCTGCCAACACACCAGTCAAGGAGTTTAGGCACATTCCCATATCCCATTCACTAGACTAAACTGTCTGTCATAGCTATAGCTGACAGTTTAAAGAGGGGTGTATGAGAGATGTGGAAGCTACTGCAGTATAAAAAATAAATGATAAAGGGTGCTGCCAAAGAGAGTAGGAACAGTGATCAGAGCACTAATGAAATACTAAAGCATACCCTGAACAAGCTTGTGTATATTGCTTAACTGTCCAAGCGTTTATTTGTTCAGGGTCCAATTTTAAGATATTAGTTAATTCATATGTGTTTGTTTATAAATGTTTGTGTTAGTAAATTAATGTAACTTTTTCCTTTTTACATGTTTTGTCGAAAATTATGAGAAGATGGTGCATTTAGAATTCATGAGCCCGATTGTTAAAAACATGTGAAAAATTCAAGTCTGGTAGGAAAAAAAAAAAGTGTCTGTCTTTAAATACACAATAACTATTACCTACAATAATGTTATTTTCCAAGTTGAAAATTACTTTAAATTTATTTATTGCAGAAAAAAAAGCCTCTTTATCTGGGAAATCTTGCTATTTTTATCCATAACATTTTGCAGATACTGTGCAGGTGTTAAGTGTTGCTCATGAAATACAAATTTTTGGCTTAATGTATCATCAGGGGAAAGTAGGAAAGTGAATATATTGCAAACCATCACAATATTTTACTACACTTATATAACTAGGAGGTCCAGAAGAACACTTCTACTTGTTGGCTCCTCTACTACTTGTGAAACCTGGATATTTGTGCTCTGCTGTGTTGTCCCTCCTGCAAATAATGGGATGGTTGCAATCCCCCACGAGGAGCCCGACCTGTAAATGTGAGATTTGTTCTAGTTGTCTGAAGGAGGTGTTATTTAATTCTTCATATCAGAAATGTATGGCAGTGTCACATGTACTGTTTAACCTACTAATCCTGACCTTAGCCAGCTAGAAGCTGATCCCTAGGCATAGCTCTAGGCAATACTGCTGAACTGGTACTTCTCATTATTCTGTGTCTTCCCAATCACTTTAAATTCTGTTTAAATTTGCTTAAATTACTTGAATTTAGTGGTTACACTTTTTCTACTGATCTCTAAAACACAATAATTAAACATTTCTCCTCAGGAAAAAAAATCTTTTCCTCTAATCTACATAATGCAAGCACCCTATATATAAAAATTCAATTTGAGAATACCATATTTCCTTCAGATCATGAGAAAATTAATTAATTGAAGATGATGATTAAATTAATTACATCAATTAAAATATAACTCTAGCATAAATATCTGTATGAATTTTGAAATAAGATAATGTAATTCATAATTTTTGTCAAAAGGTGGTATAGTAGTTAAAATGCATAGCTATAAAAGCCAAACCCAAACAAATGTGTTATTACTAAATAAAAGTCTTCCAATCCTTTTTGTCTTTCATCTACCTAATTACTTCTGAACTTAATACGTGCTTTCATTTATTGCTGGGTTTGTGTTTGTTTTCATTTTAGTTTTGGGGTTGTTTTTTTTTTTGTTTGGTTTTTTTTTTTTTTTGTTTGTTTGTTTTTTTTGGTTTGGTTTGGTTTGGTTTGGGTTTTTTCTCCCCCCCCCCAAGTACTTTTATAATAATACACGTGGAATTGTAACATTTTATCATTCTTTATGCAGTATAATCTGTGATTTGTATTCATTTTGGCTTGTTTTCCACATATTACAAAAAATATTTTCCATCTCATCCAGAAACTTAAAACAATAAATGAAATATCTCATATTCAGTCCCTGGCAACAAAAATGCATTTAAAGTAAGATAGCCTTTCCTATGATACAGCATCATTTTGAGGGAAAGCAGAGCCAAGATACATCTACTGACATCATCTATATCTTTCAACTCCAAAGATGTTTCTGAATAATCATGTAACCACTTCAGTCTCTTTCTATTTGGCACTTTATATTGTTCTTAAGAGATCATAATACAAAATAATATTGAGGATAAATTATACGTGTTACTCTAGAGATGCCTTATAATTTCCTCTCATGTGCCAAATACAGCTCTTAAACTGCTAAGAAATCATCTAGTACACAGAGCACAAGGTAATAACAACTTCAGTGAGTAACTTTTTGTCTTCTGGGAAGTCTTATAACCTAGGAGGGATTCATAGTTTAAAAGTGCCTTGAATCCATCTGAAAACATTAAACTTGAGCAATTGAAAGGGAAAAAAAAACCTCTTATCAGGCTTTTTCACCTGGATATTCTAATGGTATTTTTTTCTCAATGTTCAAAGATCTTGTGAATTTTGCTCTTCTTGGTAATAGAGAAATACAAAATTAAGAAGTTTTTTATCTGAGATAGTATAATGTGTTGCATTTTTTCCCCTGAGCTGTAGGAGCTTGTAGCTTTAGATCTTTACTAGCTTTAAATTTCTCACATAGGAAACTATATTTTAGAATATTTTTCACCATACTATTGACACCAGTAGCAATGTGCAGAAATGCTAGTTAAACCAAGAACTGATAGGATTTTCTGAAAAAAAGTAAACACACACACACACACACACACACACACACACACACACACACACAGAGAGAGACACACAAACACATAAAATTCAATGTAAGTTAGCTTACTTTGCTTTTCACAGGATGTTTTTTGGGAGGGACAGGGGACCTGACTAAGCTGAATCCTGTCTCTTTGACTACTTGTTGTATGCAGTACCAAATTATCAAGTCTCTGCAATAAGAACTGTATAAGGAGGTCAGAAATGCAGAGAGCTTGGGGAAAACCACATGAGATCTTTGTTAAAAAACATGCAAGGAGGCTGTTGTAAAAACCCACAACAAAACTGAAGTTTCCTGGCCTCTGATCTGTTGCCCCATTCAATCAATGACAATGTTTTTCCATTAGATGCTGAGTCCATCTCTTAGTAAACAAAATTATATACTTAGTAACTCTCTACAGTATCTTTTAGGATACCATAAAAAGTTTAAGGATGAAACTTACTCTACAAGTATAAGATCACATTATTGCATTTTAGGGTTAATGTGTTTTCCACCAGAACTGCTGACACTCTTAACTACCCATCCACTGGCCTGTTTCAGACTACTCTGGTGTTGTCAAAATGATTCTTTCTCACTTCTTAAGCCTTTGATTTTTAGGACAGAAAAGGCTGTTGAAGTACAAAAAGTAAACTACATATTTTATTACTTTTATTGAATTTATTGTAAGTAATGGCACACATTTTGAATAAGTAATGCTGCCTTATGTCCTACAAACCGCTTTTGGAAACTGAAATAATAAATCTCATAAATTGTGTATTAAAATAGTAAACTGCACATTTGTAAGACATCCTCATTTATTTCTATAAAAAATACCTAAAAACAAGGGGCTGTTTGCCAAGGAGTCAATCAGGTAAGTCCATATGTTATTGATTTCTCTATTGAACTGCATCATTTAAAAATAGGATCAAAACTGAAAAGCCTAAAGCCTTACACTTTAATATGCTTTAAATTAATTTCTTTCATCTTTCACTGTCTGTGGCAAACAAGTGTGTGAAGTCTGCCTGGTGCATTGAATTTTTAGGGTCAGTGTTAGGTCCTGTTATGGAATTCTAATGTTGGTATTTGGTTGAAATTCAGTCCTCTTTTTTGGCTTTAAGTAGTTTGTACATGACTTTGTACATGCTGTGCAGTTAAATAGAAAACAATTCAAAAGAGAACTTAAAATCAGTTTCTCATACTTAATACCAGGCAGAGACTAAAAGAACATTGACCCTACAAGTAACATATACATCTTTTGAAATTCATGTGCATTCTACAAAAGCAAAACAATGCACATTAGTGGAGAAATCTGGGCTTATTACAAGTTCTTCAGAGGTATTAACAGCAAGCCCTTGTGTCTACTGTCTTATACTCTGAGTTTTATGAGACATGGCCAATATTGGGTTGATAAGTTGCCTTGAGGTCCTTTACTAGAAATGTATAGGTAATTTGAATCAAACTTTCTGAAGAGTTTAGAACAATTAGAAAGAGACATGTGACCTACACTACAGCAACATGGGCTTGTTTCCGACTAACCAGATAACTTAATTCATAGCAGAGACTCAAAAAGACTTTACAGATCAAGTAAGAATCTGCTTTCACTGAAAAAGCACTAAAATGTTTTCTGCTTCAGTTTAACAGCTTTGCCTTTAAATAAGACTTTAAAGCTCAAATGAGCTCAAGCTTTCAGCTGTGGCATTCTTTCCTTTCTTCACAACACCTTTAAACTGCAAATGACATGCAGTGCTAAGAATTCCAAATTCCCTAGACCACTGAAAATCAAGAAAACTTGATGCTCTATATTACAGGAAATCGGTTTTGTTTTGCTTCTCACTTTATCATCTGGCAGAAATTTTATTAGTTGGGGGATTTTTATGAACTTGTTACTTAGTTTTTGAGATCGGAAGCAGGCTGTTATGAGTTTTGAATTATGAAAGGATCTACCATTTGCTGTTGCAAAAATTTAAAATTTGTTTAAATTTCTATATGCTTTAAAAATGTTAAATGTCTCAGAGAAACTATGACAATATTGCCAACAAATATAATTCTACTTATAGGGAAGAAATATAAAAACTAGAAGATCAAAACATTATTATTATTTTTTTAATATTTTGCTTAAGTTCTGATGCTTTTTCAAAGGTAAGTGTTAATTGTCATGGGAATTGTAAGACTCAAAGAGAAGCCTCTTTTTTCTGGAAATGGGTGAGCAAAAAATTTGTTTCTGAGACATTACTGTTAAAGCTCTAATTCGAAATTTCAGGAGGTGAGTGTAGTAGACCTTTATAAGGTAGTCACTTAATGAAGTTGTTGGCAGCCATGAGTAGCAACATGTTTGACTATGCTTTAGAGATGCATTTTGATGAAAAGCAGAGGTAGCTCTGAAAGTAAGCCATTGAAAGATAAATCTTGAAATATTTTTAATTTCCAGGCCTTTTCATGCACTATAATAGTAATGGACTTTTTTTTTTTTTTTTTTTTTTTTTTTTTTTTTTTTTTTTTTGGTTGTGGGGCAGGGGGAGGGTTGGGTTTTTGGTTTTGTTTCAAAAAGGGTCATATTTTGCTGCATTGGAATTTGAGTTGCTAAACTGTTAGAACTGTCCTGGGTCATACCAATTGTCCCTCTACCTGAACTTATGCTTCTAAGAGTGGTCAGCAACAGTTTCTAGTGATGTGACAGGGTGAATATACAATGTTCATTTCCTTTAAAATTTCTTTCAGCTTCCAGAAAGTAGATGGAGAGTCAGAGCTCTTTGAAGTTTTGAATTAATTCCTTTTGTTTCTTGAAAGAAAATGTCTGAGGGTTGATATATCAGCATAATTGTTTAAAAGGTGTATTTCAAAGCTTGTATTTGGCTATACATGGTGATAATTATACTGTGGTATGGTTTCACTAACTGGTTATTTATTTACCCAATCAGGTGATATAAGCAATTCTGTTTCCCTTTTTTTGACCAGTCACAAATACTATAAGCAACATACCCTTCAGATAATTAAATCAAATCTCTTAAGAATGTAAATGACTATTAGCTGAATTAATTTGCATAATGAATACATTTAAGAAAGTTGTGATAATTAGGCTGCAGAAAAAAAACCCCAGCCAAATTCATTGAATAAATAATTCATTGTTGGTTTTTTTCTTTTAATTATTCATTCATCTCTGAATGTAACAAGCAAGTCCTCATGTTCAGCAGCTAAATTTGTGGTAGAAAAACCAATGAAACTCATGTTTCACTTTCATGTAACGTTGTTCCTGCAATTCATTTTCAGTCTGTTAATTTCTGTTCTGGTAACTTATTTATTTTATGAATAGCTTTTTCTTTGATATCCAGGAGTTCATCCATTTTATTTAAAACTTTTTGATATTTGTGGCTGAATTTTAGTCTTGTTTCTGCTTGGAAGACAATACACTCAAAGGATCCACTAGGCTTTTTTTCTGAGGAAGTCTAGCTACTCTTTGTGAGAAATATGTTAAGCTTGTTCTTTTGGCTGAAATTGGTTGTCTTCCTCTATTTATATTATTAAGAAAAACTTCCACAGTGTCATGAGGCTTTTACCTTTAGAGATTTTTTTGTTTCTAGTTTTGTTATGCATCTATGACATTGTCTGTACATTTTTTCACATTTACTACAAAACATTGGAATTAGAAGAAAAATTCCTTAGCCTTTATGTGGAGTCCAGATTCCATATCCACCACTTATTAATCCTTGTAAGCACTTCTCTTTTTAAAAAATTTTTCTCAAGTGTTTCCTTTTAATAATTACTGTTTATAAGATGATTGCATCAACTTAGTGGTTAAACAAAAGATGGCCATTAAAGCATTTCCAGAAATACCTCTCTGGACCATGTGCAGTTTTTTGTGCTACAATATAAGAAGGATCTAATGCTATTACAAAGCATCTGAGGAAGGGGCGGGAAGATGGTGAAGGATCTAGAGGAGAAGCCTATAAGGAGCAGCCAAGGTCACTTGGCTTATTCAGCTCAAAGAAGAGAAGACTGAGGGGAGACCTCATGACAGTCTGCAACTTCCTCATGAGGAGAAGAGGAAGACACTGGTCTCTTCTCTGCAGTGATCAGTGACAGGACCCGAGGGAATGGCATGAATCTGTATCAGGGGAGGTTTAGATGGGGTATCAGGAAAAGGTCCTCCTCCTTCTGGTGGCTGGGCACTGGAGCAGTGGAACAGGTTCTTCAGGGAGGAGATCATGGCAGGTCAAGTAATTGGACAATGTTCTCAGGAACATGATGATTTTTGGGTTGTGCTGTAAATACTCAGGAGTTGTACTCAATGACCTGTGGATGCTGTCCAATGTGGATTGGCACCATCTTCTATGGCATACTCCTGGAAAAGTTGGCAGCCCACGGCTTGGACAAGTTCACTCTTCACTGAGTAAAGGACTGGCTGGCTGAATGGGCTCAGTAAGTGGTGGTAAATGGAATCTGTTTTGTGTCTTGTCACTAGTGATGTTCCCTAGGGATCATTACTGAGCCCAGCCCCATTCAATCTCTTTATTGATGATCAGGAGGAGAGGATTTATTCTACCCTCAGTAAATTTGTGGTGACACCAAACTGAGTGGGAATGACAATCTGCTAAAGGGTAGGAAGGCTTTGCAGAGGGATCTGGACGAGCTGGATTGATGGGCTGGCATTAGTGGCATGATGATTAAAACGATCAAGCACTTTGGCCACAATAACAGCAGGATAGACTTGAGACAGAGGGGTTGGAAACACGCTCAGCAGAGAAGGACCTGGGAGTGCTGGTTGACTGGCACTGAACATGAGCCTGTGTGCCCATGTGGCCAGGAAGGCCTGTGGGATCCTGACATGTATCAGGAATAGTGTGACCAGCAGGACACTGTTTGTCCCCTTGTACTCAGCACTGGTGGAGCCACAGTGTGAACCCTGTCTCCAGTTATGGGCTGCTGCATCCAGGAAGGACATTGAGATGCTGGAGGGAATCAGAGAAGGACAACAGAGCCGATGAAGGGTTTAGAGCATAGGCCCTGTGGGGAGAAACTGGTGGTGTTTAGCCTTGCAAAAAGGAAGTTCAGGGATGACCTTATCACTCTCTACAACTGCTTGAAACTAGGTTTTAGCCAGGTGAGGGTTTGCCTCTTCTCTAGGCAACAAATAAAAGGTTGAGAGGGCATAGTCTTAAGCTGTGACAGAGCAGGTTTATGTTGGATATTAAGAAGAATTTATTCACAGGAAGGATGATTAGACGTTGAAATGGGCTGCTCAGGGAGGTGGTGGGGTCACTGTCCCTGGAAGTGTTTAAGGACAGACTGAATGTGGCACTCTATAGACTAGTTGACAAGGTCATGTTCTGTCATAGTTTGGATTAGATGATCTCAGAGGTCTTTTCCAACATCATTATGTCTCTAATTCTGTGATGCTTACAGGTCTCTTACAACTCAGTATATTCTTGATTCTACAATTTCTACTGTAGTACATACTAGAATGCTTTAACTTATTTAAGCTTAGATCCAATATCTGATTTTATATATAGCTCTTGCCTTTTGGGATATTCTGCTTGTTGATTATAATGTGAAAATTTTTAGAAGGCTAGAGTTCAACTGTCATATGATAGAGAAGTTTATATTGACAGAAATCTACAATATAATTCATGTTACTCTGTATTGTGAATTGTAAAGTCCTTCCATAACTCAGTTTTTGACAGTTGCAAGGACTGTATCAAGTTTTGGAGAATCAGTAATAAACACTAGCTTGGGCTCTTATCAAGACACCTGAGAAACTCTATAACAGTATCATGTACTCTATGAGCTTTCTACTCTTGCTCTCAAAAGATTAATGAAGTGACTTAGCAAAACATGGATTTCTTGTTGAGAGAAAGTAGACAGAAAACACAAATAAAAACAAGATTATGGAGAAGGGCAGTTTGTTCTTTCATATTAAAGTGTTATCACTTGAATGTTCCCCGTCTAACTTCCCAGTAAGAAAACTACTTGTCTATTTTTCTTAAGTGACACCTTATCATCTGTTTTTAAGTAGTATTTGTTAGGGATTTGTTAACCCTCTCACTAAGTACAAAAGCTTCACTGAAGCTCAGGCTGACATTTTAGTGTTGTGTAATTTTCACCATTTGTTGAAGACAGCATTTTCCTTTTATTAGCTACTCCCCTTATTTAATAATTTCTGCTTGCTAGTGAACTAAACGTAGCATACAGAACTACACAGATAGCTTGTATCCTAAAACACTTTTTGACTCTCATTCTCACCCTTGACACTCATTTGATGTACTGCCTTTGATTGAATAAGCATTTACCATAACATGGCTCATTTATGCAAACTCTAGAAGATCAGAGAGAAGGAGTAGTGTAATTGTTTTTGAGATTTTGTACTCTTATATGTCCTTTAGGTTTGTATTAGACATGGAGGGCCAGTGTGTCTGACTTTCACTCCTTTACCTGTACTACTTCCCTCCCTCTACCTTCCCCATAGGTCAATTTTCTTTTTAACAAGAAATGGTTAAAACCAGAGTGACAAGATATGCATGTTAAAGCCTGTATTTGAAAATGAAACTATGAAAAAAACCAAGTAGCTTTGTGATTTCATACAATCATTTTGGATGATGGGAATCATAAATGGGAATTAGAGATTGGTAAAATCACCTCTAAGTGTCAGGGTCATTCTGAATCTGGAAATATTTAGAAAGCCTGCATAGCTTTACTTAAGTTAAAGCAAACACTGAAAATTAATTCTTCATAACAAGCTGGACATACATTTCAAAAACAGAACCACCTGCTTACCTGGAACACGATATCGAGGAGAGATTCAAAATATTAGTAATGTAAAAAATCTTAACAAAATGTTCAAGCTACCCGTACAACTTCTTCTGAAATCTCTGTCCCTCAAAGTTCTTTTTCTGATACACATTATAAAAATTCCTTATAGAAGATTCCTGCTCTGCTTAAAATATGCTCGTTGTCTATCAGGAAGCTTGTCTTTGGCTTGGCAAGAGCAGGCACCTTTGGGTCAGTGAGAATAAAACAGCCACTGAAACATTTGTCTCAGCCTTCACCATGGGAGAGATTAACATGGTTCTAGAGACACTAGACACAAACTTCCCATCAGACAAATTAATTTGTACATGTGACCATGCACACTGGCTACGATTCCACTTTTCATTAATCTTCATCAGTAAAGTCAAAAAAATGCAACATGCTTAAATAGCCCAAACAATCTGAAAGTTGTACAGATATTCCAGAATAGAATGTATATAAAATAGGCATCTGAACAGTAGTAAAGATATATCTAGCTATATTCATTCTCTAATTCCTCTCAATGCAAATAATGTTTGCATTGCTCCCTGCCAAGCTCAACTCCACAATTAGACATCCCATCTACATAGACATCTACCATTAGGTAGAGTAACCACTTAGGAATTTGAAAGCTAATAAACTGTTAAAATGTAGAAGGACAACTAACAGCTCTCTGAAAGACATGTTGATTACCAATATTAGGTCTCCTTTCCTTAGGTAAGTGGAAGCAGACTATTATCAACATTGGACCTCCTTTGCTAAGGAAAATGGAAACAGACTATCTCTGTCAAGAGCTGAGTGTTATCGTTTCTGAAGAGAAGTCAAATGCCATTTCTCTTCGCTTGTCAAAAGGAAGAAATTATCCTCCCCAGCTACACATTATTATCCACCATCTGTGTGACAGTTTCTCATAATTACTTACATACGGCATCTTTGATAAGCCTTATTCCCGATAAACAGAAAATAAAATTAACTCTCATATTAGATCACTCACTGAGAAGACATGGAATAAATATAGTAGAGCTTTAATTTTTCTCTTTCAGAAACCTGACAAGACAGCTGCTGAAACACACACTTAGAAATCTTTGTTTAGAAAGAAATTCTAAATGAAGCTACAGCTTTTGAAGCCTAAATATTCTGCCTGGTCAATTGGAATGAAATAGTTGGTTGTCTGGTATAAAAATTAATCAACAGATAAACAAATATAAGATAATGCAGATTTATATGATAGCCAGTACTGTTGTTTTTTTTTTGTTTGTTTTTTTTTTTGTCACTGCATTTTAAAATCCACACCTGGGTTAGGCACTAGTAACACATTCAGATGGTTTATTAAAATAATAAAAAAGTCTTGTTTTCGTGATTCTAGACATCTGTTTCACCATCAACTTAAGAAGGTTAAGCCTTCTGATGACAGATCGATTATTATACTATTAATAATTTTCTGGTGTTATAGTTATGACTTTAAAAAACGTGATAACCCATCTGTCCCTGAATGGAGTAGTTTTGAATAAAAAAAGAAAATAGTATATTATTTGATGCATATCAGAGACAGTTTTGTAGCTCTACTGATTGGCTTATTGTGCAAATGTATTGTTTACTGTGAGAAGAACTGAATGTTGTTCTACTAAAAGAAGAGGAAATTATGATGATATTTCATATACACTACCACCATTCAGCACTCAACTGAGGATCCATTTCGCTAATTGTTTATATAGTCTTTAGTTTAGGACCTGAGTTTTTTAGTACAATGTGTTCATCATTCATTTTAAACCAACTTTATTATAAAGCTGACATTTATTTTTCTTTGCTGCCTGTCGTTGTTGCACTGAACCTTTACTATTGACTTCAAGTATCAGTCATGTGGAAATATAATCTTAGGAACTTGAAGTAAATGGTTAATGGTTGAACTCAATTTTGGAGGTCTTTTCTAACCTTAATGATTCTATGATTTTATGATTCTGGGACTGTCATGCATGAAGGAACTCTGTGTGGTTCTTTATCATTACACAGTTCAAGAATTTATTTCCTTTTGACTTTTCTATTTCTTATCCTTGAAAAAGTTTAAGAAAAAAAGTAAAACCAGAGGAGCTAAAATAAATCCTACTTATTAAATAAATGTATCTTAACCACACTTTGATGATAAAAGTTCATTGATTAAATTTGTTAAGTGTATGTACACATATGTATGACACAATTATTATACATGAAACAGAAGCTTAAGAGGACTGTAATGCCCCAAATAATCAAGAGCTGATGTAATGAAAAGTTAATATCTTTTTCTACTTACCCACTAAATTTTACAATGAGTCTCTTTAAAAAAAGGAGCATCTTAATAAAAGAACTAATGAACTAATAAATTAATTACACCAAATAAAAAATTCTCTTGAATTTCACTTAATAGTTTTCTTGGATTTAACTAACTATGAACAGCCCAGGAAACCCTTTGCCTTTCAGAAAAAAAAAGGAAAAAGAAAGTGTATGAATGAGCCTGTACTTGATTAATCAAGCTGGATTACTGACACAGGAAGCTACTGAACCTCTGTTCAGAGAATTTTATAAATCAATTATTCAAACTAAATAATTTAGTTTAAATTATTTAAATAATATTACTCACCTTTGGTCAGACCTATTTATATATATATATATAGATAGATAGATAGATAGATACAGATATAGATATAGATATAGATATATTCTGTTGCTTGTCTATGGCCTGAAATCTCCTTCTTAATCTTTTTCTTTAGCTTTGTCCCTGAGGGATTTGCATTAAATAAGTCATAGTCATGCCAATTCTACTCATCTAAGGATGTTTTGCAAACTGATAGTGACTGATAGTGAAGACTAGTTGAAAGTTGTTAAAGTGGGAGGCAACATTTGACTAAAACAGTCAGAATAATCTTTAAAAACCTTTATTTCTCTCCCTTTAATATTTAATAAAAATTTTAAGAATAGAGATTATATGTTTTCTGAAGAAATATCTGAGAATTGAAAAAATTGAAGTATATAAAAGTAGACAAAGGAGAAGACCCAAATACATAAGGAGAAATTTCTTTTATGCCTTCATTGTATTTACTATATGAGTGAATGCTATTCATTAAACCTCAAAAACAAAGCTCAACATCATTCTTGAAACAGGATATATATACAATCACCATCTTCATCATCATCACCATCTATCTTGGGGAGCCACAAGAAATATTAAGTAATTCATTCCCTTCATCCTTTCTTTTTGTGTGAAGATTTCCTTGCTCTAATAGGTGGACTCAATGGAGTCTCAGAACTGAAAACTGCAACCTAAATATAAAGTTTCTGTCCAACCATGGCAATTCCACATGCCTTTTCATGATTACTCTGGAATACAAATTTTAACATTAAAAAAATGTAGATGAGAGAAGTTGGAGGGAGATTATTGAAGTTGGTTTTCATCTGGCAATGGTACTTTTGACAACTAGCAGTTAAATCTCACTTTTGGGAAAAGGAAATGCTTTCTACAAACACTTGCCTGACACAGAAGTGACCTGGTCTACTTTTGAAAAATATGTGTAGAATGTTCACCTGTGCCCTATGTTTGACAAAATACTCAGACTATAATAGCTCAATTTTGCAGTGACTTACTTTTGCTGAAGCAGCACAAATTGATTAGGACATCATTTTTATTTCAAAAAATAACCTCTCTAATAATGTTAAAGCAGATGAAAAAAAAAAACCAATAACCATTAAGAAAAAAATCCACACATGTGGACAATTGAAAAATATAAAAGTAATTTTTCTTTCAAAGTTCTCATTCAGATAACATATACTCTGACACACAACCCAAAAACATTTGCTCAAACTTCATGCTAGCTCTGAAGAAGGGAAAAACAACCCAAACCAAAAAAGTTTAATAGACTTAATATGGAGCAAATGTATGCAAAAAAAAGGGTGTTTGCTTTCAGTTTTCCCTTATTTCTTTACATCCAGTATGTTTTCCTGTTGACTGTATGTTTCTTCTATCCTCAAATGAAGCAATATTTACTTAGTGCAAAATATTTGCATTATGCCATTTTGAAACGCATTATCTGCTCAAAAATAAATATGTCAATCATAGTAACTTGGTGCTAAAATCTGCACAGAAAGGTGTCTTCTATTTCAAAATTTATTTATTGCAATTTCATATGACCCTTCTTTACAGGAGCTCAAATAAAATTCCTTTTCAACAAATCACGCTTGCATTTAAATAAACATGCATAGACAAGTAACTGCTGGATTTTGAAAAGATCCGTTGAAATGTAAACAGGTACTAGTGGGCAGACCAGGCTTGATTTTAACTAATGTAAGACTGAAAACTCAGTTAAACAAGACAGGCATTTACAGTTTTTGGATAAACAAATACATTTTTGTTATTCCTCCATATTTTAGAACAACATTTTATTTGAAGAGGAATCTAAATATGTTAGAATGGGGAATGTTAAACAGTCTACTTACCAGCAAAAAAATTGTGGTTTTTAACAGCATACTATATTGACTGTAAAAAAATTTGATTTCAAAAGTAATTTTAATTGGAAAAAAAAAAATTAAGACATCAAAACGACTGCCACCAACACACAAGTTAGGTGTTATGTACTACTGATAACTATTTTTGTCTTGTGTTTTGAGGTTTATGTATATTTAGGGATAGGCAAGTCTGAGCCCTAGATGAACTTAAAGGAATTAAAACTCACACTTTTCAAAAAACCTTTTTTTACATTCAGTTATGTAATATCTCCATGCATATTCCACAGAGAGCTCCTGTTCTTTTGTTTGTGGAGACACTCTTTTTTGTTTTTTAAAGGATACTTCAATGACATATTTAGTCTGACCTGTCTGTGCACTAACCAACAACTTAAAAGTCATTAATTTGCTATTGTCTTGGTTCAGTGAGGATGGTTTTTCTTCAGACTGCAGCATTAATAGTAAAATGCAGAGTAACAGGGCCTTTAATACTTAATGGCCTCATGAGTGAGGGAAAGAATTACCTTCAAGTTGAGTTGAAATGGCTTAATATATGGTCTAAGCAATCATAAATATTTAAAGGAAGTGATTTCTTGTTGGTTCCTTTTATTTTTTACAAAACAAATATTGAGAGGCAAGAAAGGACTGCTGGAGGAATAAAGGAAAAAAATACAGCAACAAGGTGACTTTACTCTCCATTGCAAGTATCTATTTCACAGGGAATTAAAAAAAAAATTATAATCTTCCACAACCAATTCATTTAATCAGCCAGTATCAGTATCCAGGATGGATACTGTGGTTTTTATGGGTTTTCCACATAACATCTTATAGCATGATTGTTAGGACAGAAATTTGGAATACAGTTAGGAGCTGGTATAAAATCTCCTGCAACTGAGACCAAATAAATTGATTCTGTGCTTAATTTGCTTTTAATTGTATTTAAAATAATATTTTTATTTGATTAAAAATGTTTGTTTTGTTGCTGACATTTTTGTTCAACATTCAGTATATGTGCAGCAGTAGAACATGGCTGAAATCTGAGAAACTTGAGATAGCTAAACAGATGAAATGAACTTTTGTGGTTCTAGTTTTAGAGACACACATCGAGTCTGCCCCTGGGACAAACTTCTCATTTGATTTCTCATAAATTCCCTAATTAGCTTTTAAACAGAAAGACTTAGCTACAGAGTTTACATGCTTTAGTAACAAATGTCTTGGAAATATAAGCAAAAATAAAAGGCTCTCGGACTCTTTTTTGGATTCTTTTGGAGAAAGATTAGGGTATTTTTGATTTCTTAAGTCAGAACTCACATAGCTTTGAAGAAGAATCAGGACTGGGATGGACTGAGAGAATAGGTCTGAGGAATGGGCACTGGGTACAGTGAGCCATGTAGGAACCTTCAGCAAACCCTGGCAGGAAAAACATCTGGGGCTGCATCACCAAAAGCATTACCAAGAAAGCAAATAAAATTTTTATCTGCCTCATCTAGCACTCACACATGCTATGTCCAGTTTGGAGCTGCCAGTAGAGAAAGACATCATTATACTGTGGTAAATTTAGTGGAAAAACACCAAGATGGTAAGACTGGAGTGAGCTGCCCCACAAGGAGAGGCTGGGAGAATGAGGTTTGTACAGCCTGGTGCAGCAATGGCTTTGGGGCACCCTCTGGAGCAAGAAGGTGACTGTGAGGACAATTTCACTCCTCACAGGTGGTTCATTGTGACAAAATAAGGGACAACAGGCATAAATTGAAACCAAAGAGGTTCAGGCTGGATAGGATAAGCTTTTTTCACAAAAAGTGAAGAGAAAGACATATTGCCTGGAGAAGTCATATTGGTTCTGTCCTTAGATAGTTTCAGAACTGGATAAAGTCCTCAAGATCTGCCCTAATCATGCTGCTAGCAGGAGGCTGGCTCCAAACTGAATTGTGCTAGGTTCCTAATGAAGAGAATACAAATGTGGACATTGACTATCCTAAAATATGCAGATAGAAATTAGTGTGAACTGACTTGTCTTCATCATTTCCACTTAATTATTCTTTGCATTCACTAGTTAAAAGAAACCATAGTTTAACTTAATGATTTAATCTCTTGCATATTTAATTGTAAGACTGCTTGTTTATCCTAAACTGTGATGCCTTAATTAAGATTTTGAGAGCTATCCCTACAGGTCCTGATCTGGGACCCAAAATCTGCAGCTGACATAAGGATAAGGCTTAATGGTCTATGGTATTGTCTCTATTGCTTATTTTCTTTCTGTCATGATGTCCTGGTTTGAAAGGACATGTGTCTGCCAGTAAGGGCAGAAGTTTTCCTTTGAAACAGAGACTTTGGTTCCACTCCCCCCAAGTATTATAATTGTTTGAATCAAGGACTCTGAGGCAGAGATAAAGGGGTGGGAATAACAACTCTTTTACTAATATATCTAACCGTGCAAGCAGAAAACAACAGCAGTTGTTAAAATTGCTAACAGAACAAAATAGATAACTCGGTGTCAGTCCCTTTAGATGCAAGCACGCTGTCTCTGTGCTTAGTCCACAGCCCGGAGCTGCCGAGGGCAGGCGGGAGCACAGGCAGGAGGGCGCAGGAGCTGGGGGCGGCAGCGGCCACGCTGGTCTCCGGTGGGAACGGGCTGGAGCGGCGGCTCCTCGCTCACCGTGTGTGTCCGGGTGATAGCTGTGTCCGCAGAGGCAGGAGGCTGGAATGGGGCAGATGCAGGGCAGGTGATCCCAGAGGGTCTGGCTCTGCTGTGCTCCGGCCGCATGGGCTGAAGATCGGGGGTCCTCCTCCCCGCTCGCTGGAAACACCAGTCGTCATCCCCCCCTCCTCCCGGAAGCCTGAGAGGCCTCTCCGGGAGCCATGGCAATTGACACCTTTTGTCTGGAATCATCAGAGATTCTGGGTGTAACCCGGCCAGCTCCATTGGCATGATAATGGGAAAAATTCTTTCAATTGACACAGTAATAGAAAAACACTCAACCCCCAACACATGAATTCTTCATCTTGTATTGGAGCTAAACAATTAAAACCTGTTTTTATTATAAAAAGCTCTAATGTTTGGAAGTTTTTATTCAGAACATTATTGGTATTCATTATTGGTATTCATTATCATTGAAGCTTGGGTATTCAAAGATATTTTATCTTATCATTGCAAAACCTCTGAATTGTTTTTGGGTTTTTTTCTAGTGGAAGTTTGTCTAGAAAAGTGTCTTGCTTAAAGCTACCTTTAAGCAGGTTTTACTACACTTTTTAAGTTGGGTCTTGATCCATATTTTTTGCTTTTTTACTAACAAATGTTGCCATCTTCAAAGGTTGAAATAAGGGTAAGTATCTACAATGTTAAAAAAAACCAACAATTAACAAGTAGATGTACCTTTTACTGAAAAAGAAATCATTGTATCATAAATTTTATATAAGAATGTAGAAGTCTTTATTACGATATTGAAAATTCTTATGCCTACAGCTAACTTACAAACTCCATTTACCTTTAGAACATACTTTCAGCAGTTACCTAGTTTTTAAATAAAGTTCAGTAAGACTAGTCAGGACATCTGAAATATGGACAGACAACCTGATTTTGTTAGGAGCATTTATGAAGATTTTTTTAAGGAACTTTTGAAAAGAACTTTTGTCCCACCAAAAGCCTTTTCTTGATAGACTGATCTGAACAATCTATTAATATGTGTTTTAAAGAGAGAAACTCCCAATATAATAGCATTCATATTTTTCATTTGTAATGGTTAAGGCACAAATGAGCACAATGTAACAAGAGAGTTGTTAAGTGTTTGAAGCAAAAATCTGCACTGTAATATTGCTGCAAAACTTAAATTGGCTGTAAGTTTTGCTTAGGGGCAGGGAGTTTAAGGAACATCTGGAGATTCTGAAATAACCTGCATTCATTTATGTTATTTAAGTTGTAAAATCATATTCAATCTTGACCCACTCAGGAAATCTAACATAAACGTCCTGCTGATTTTGACAGTCATACAGCAAAAACACCCTCTAATGAGTATTTAATAGTCACCAAAAGTTCTGCATTAAGTACAAAGCCCTTTTGATTACTTATTCCACTAATTTAAAGTAAATGCTTTTACAGATGGCATCTGTTAGGACACAGAGCGTGTGCTGCATTTATATGTAGTCATTGAAAATAAATTCCAGCTTTGGTATAAGGATTGTACAAAAAAGATCAAACACAAAACACTGAGTAAACATTTACTAGTGATATATTTAAAGCTCTTCATAAAAGCTTATCCAATACCAGAATACAATACTCAAAGTATATGAAATAATTCAGAAATGCTTTGGCAAATTAACACCTTCAGAAAAATGGCTGAGACAAAGTAATTGAGCTCTTCCATTTTGTTTATAATCTTCCCTGGGGGACAACAGTATTATATTTCACTATCCCTTCAAACTGTATTACCTTACGACTAAAGGAAAAAAAAATACAAACTTTTAGCTACTAGGGATTAATGGGAGAGCAATAATGATTTAGATTTAAATGGGGGGAAAAAAAGAGAAAAATAAAGTGATTATTTACCTTTGTGAAGATGGATGTAGGAAATATTATTTTTTTTGTCATCACTAGGATTTAATAAAAAAATGTCATGCTAAATTATGCATTCAAAATTGTGTAAATTAAGAATGATTTTGTCAATCTACAAACATATCCCCAAAGACCAAATATTTAATGGCATGATGTTTGTAAAGAGACATTTTCTGCGTATTTTAGAACAAAGAGATATTGAGGGCATATTTATAAATAAAAAAAGCCAGTGCTTTTAAAGAAAATGTCAGTTAATTTAAATGCAAAGAATGTAGCTCTATTTAATGGTTATTTTCAGTGCTCACTATTAAAACATTTATGATTAATTTTAAGTGCTATTAGCATTACCACAGTCTGTGTGTTGTCACAAAGAAAATTACCAAGTGAATACTGATTTCAGAGTTTCAAAATTGCAATAATTTAGGGAAAAAGCCACAAAGTTTTTCATAGAATATCTATTAATGTGAAAACATGTTAAATCTGACTCAATCATTCTCTTGAATCAAGAACCTCAAATTTATTAATCGTTATCACAATTGTGAAATTTCAGAAATTTACTTGTGCCTGTGTCCCAAAATGCAGATTTATGGTCTTTTTGGAAAGTGTGCTATATGTTACACTCCTCATTGTTTCACCTGTTCTTTGAGATTGAACATTACCTAAGTTTCGTCACTTACTGTGCACCTAAAGTTGCTTTAGTGAAAATATGAGCATTGAGAAACATAAATGTGTATGTTTGCATGTGTGTGTGGTACATTAACAGAGTTGTCAAGTTTCTTACCAGCAGACAGTCAGGATGGAAATAAGATGCCCAACTGAACCCATAAAACAAAACTACTCATTTTCAATAACTTGAATGAGATGTTTCTCTTCCCCACTTTCAATAAAACTACCTCTCCTAGAATGTAAAAAATATAAGACGAGATTGTATTGTTATGTTCAGAGAGCAATTACTGCTCCAGAATTCACCTGCAATATTTATCTTGTTGTTACTAGAATTAATTAATTATAAAATTACCCACATTATCTACCACAGTTAGAAGTGCAGTTACAGGCAACTCCAGGAATAATTATTCTAGGTAATTGTTATATGTTCATTGTGATAACTGAGCTAGGTAATCAGCCAGACCGAGGATAATATAAGAAAAACATTTCTTACGTTCTTAAGAAGGTTGTTCTTTCCCATGAAATTTATTTATTGTGGGTTGTGGGAAGCAATATTACTAACTGGGGGTGTCCTGGTTTGAAAGGACAGGTGTCTGCCAGTAAGGGCAGAAGTTTCCCTTTGGAATAGAGACTTTGGTTCCACTCCCCTCCCCCAAGTATTATGATTGTTGGAATCAAGGACTCTGAGGCAGAGATAAGGGGGGTGGGAATAACAGCTCTTTTACTAATATATCTAACTATACAAACAAAAAACAATAACAGTTAAAATTGCTAACAGAACGAAATAGGTAACTCGGTGTCAGTCCCTTTAGATGCAAGCACGCTGTCTCTGTGCTTAGTCCAGAGCCCGGATTTGCCAGAGGGCAGACGGGAACGAAGGCAGGAGGGAGGGGGGAGGGGCAGCAGCGGCCACGCCGGTCTCGGGCAGGAACGGGCTCACCCTCACCGAGGGCGGCGGCTCCTCGCTCACCGTGTGTGTCCGGGGGATCAGCTGTGTCCGCAGAGACAGGAGGCTGGAACGGGGCAGATGCAGGGCAGGTGATTGCAGAGGGTCTGGCTCTGCTGTGCTCGGCCGCGTGGCTGAACGATCCCAGGCGTCCTCCTCCCAGCTCGCCGGAAACGCGAGTGCCCTCCCGGAAGCCTCAGAGGCCCCTCCGGGGCCGTCCCCACCCACCCCCTTTGTCTGGACCCATCAGGGACCCTGGGTGTAGCCCGGCCAGCTTCATTGGCATGATAATGGGAAAAATTCTTTCAATTGACACAGTAACAGAAAAAACACTCAACCCCCAACAGGGGGGCACACAAGAGAGGAAGAAGATATTCTCTTTTCTTTCTCATTAAAGTAAATAGCAGCAATGAAGGGGTTGATGAACACACAAAAGATCACTCATATAAAGAAAATTTAACAGATAACAAAAGCTTATATTTCATTCAATTTCTAACCAATATGTTCATAATATGATTCTGAAAAAACTACACCTTTTGGGAGAAAAAATAAGATGTACCACAGGTACATCTTATTCCTGAGCTGGTTTATATTCCAGTTACCTTTTCCAAGGTGACAGGTTCAATGCAAATTATTGGTAATAGAAAGGCCAGGATACACAGCAGTGTAAACTAGGATTGTACAGACAGAAGTTTCAATGCTTTTCTCTTTTAACTGATGATTGCAAAGACATATACAGGAAATTATTAAATTAGAACTTTTCACCACATTTACATTACCTCAGTTTTAGGTGTCCAGCTCCTGAGCCTTAGTGTTTAGACATAATTGAACTTAATTTTGCCCTAGACATTTTAATTTAATTAAAAATGAGATTAAATTTAAAGAATTAAAATAGTTTTAAGTCAGCGTTGCAGGGAAAGTAAATTATAATAATCACTCTGTATTGGGATTGTGTGGTAGAGTTCTGGTGGAGGAGGGTGACAAGGATGACTTCTATGATTTTATGAGTAGCTGATATAGCTGATAGAAGTTTCCCCCCATGTCGAACAAAAATGCCAGCCAGCTCAAAAAAAAATTAAAAAAAAAAAAAAAAATATATATATATATATATACCTCTTAGGTGAAAACAAAGAGTAAAGGGAAACCTATGATATTTACTGCAAGAAAATTGGAAAAACTGGTATAGGAAATCATAGATCCAGAAAAAAGGTACTTTAATGAACCTGTCTTTATCAAGAAATAATAGAAGGTGCAATATCAATATTTACTTAATAGAGACACGATTAAGAAAACTGAAGGTTCATTTATCTGATATGGGTTTTATTTAACCTTTTAGAGTAATTGTTGAAGTACAAGATAAAGACAGCAAAGGAAATGGAGGATACAACATGTTGCAGCATGAATTTAGCAGTGTATCTGATATTATACTACCATCTTTACACTCTATAAATATTATGTTTAAAATATAATATATAATTACAAATGTTATGCACATTTTCCTAGCAAATGAAGCATGGATAACATGGCTCATTAAAGCTTGTTTGCAACAAAAAAATTAATAAGAGTAATCTTAACAAGCGTAATGACTATTCCATTCTTCCCCAAACAGGTGAAAACTGAACAGCACCAGTGGATAGATCCATGTGGAACCAGCGAAAGACTTTAGGAAAAGAACAGTGAAACATGTAAGAAAAAAGCTTAAAAGAAAAATTCTAGAGCAGACACCAGAAGGAAAGAACTGTGTAACTCTAAATATGTTTAAATGGGACACAGTCCATCTGCTTCCTAAAATCTATTCACCTCTTAAATAAGGTTTGCAAAATAAAAGTACTTTAACACACCATCCTACCACTATTTTACTCCAGGTACTTAACTTCAATGCTTTTAAAAGCCTATTTTTTTGTTAAAAATTTTCTGTCATCCTTCCGAGGACCCAGTTTTGAACCTTCACCCAGTTCTCGTATCACCAGTTGTCAAATCACTCAAATAGAGAAAAAAAAAAAAATCTTAAGTTAAATATAGGAAAATGTTCTTAGACTGTATTGAAACTTGTTGCTTGCTATAAGTTTGAGGAAATATTCATAATTAAGAACTTGTTGGACTTAACTGTTTTCATTAAAATTATTGTGAGCTCATAAGGAAATTGGGGAGATATTAGGAAGATTTCTTTGTATGCTCCAGTCCTGTGCTGCCTTTGGTTAGTTAGATTCCTCTGACAGCTGATAACTAGGGGTAAAAATGCAACTTTCCTCATATGAAGTAGATTGCACATAGTCAAATTCATATGTCTTAAACTTAGACATTAAAATTTAAGGTAATCTGTCTGTTCCATGACAATCAAAGAATACATGAAGGATCTTTGGATGACTATTTTTATCCCAAGACAAGTGTATGCAGCAGGTCTGTTAAAAAAATGAGATTGAGATGAGGTAAAAAACCTAGGAACCTGCATACTGTTGTGCAAAGCAAGTCATATCTTAGCATAGCTAAACCTGAAGCTGCATGTTTTTGTGCTTTATTGCACCAAGGGCTAAGTTGTATTAAAATTGTTAGCCTAGAAATGGTCTAGAGGAATGCAAAACAAATAATGGGGAAAACAAACTGAAGGTCAGTAATTTGAAAAGTAGAAGACTACAAGACCACACAGACTTCAAACAAATAAAGTATTTCTGAAAAGCAAAAGGAAATAGTTCTTTCTTTGAATCCACAAAAGATAATACTTGGTGTTGAATCCGCACTGAATGAAAATAAGAAACTTCAGGCTTGAACTGTGAAACACTTTCTAGTGGTTTAAGTAATGATGTGATAGAATAGATTGTTTGAAGAAGAGATGGTTTTGAAAATTTAGAGATGAGAAAGTGAAAATACCTAACAACAATAGCTGCTCCTTGTCAGAGGGAGCAGATGGATAAGATGCCTTCTTGAAATCGTTTACAGACAATATGACTTACAGACAAAGCATGTTGGTGAGATGACTGAGCTCCACAGTATGATTAAATCATATGAGAGACAGATTTTGTACTGTATTTCCACAGAGAAAGAAGTAAAAAATTCCTTATTCATTGTGCCATTGTTTGGACTCCACCAGGAGCTCTATGGACAGGTTGGTTGCTTGTGCTCCAGAATGGTTATGTGAGATAGGGACAAAATAAAGGAGCCCTGCTGGGATCCTGGCACAATAAGGAAGACCAAAGGTATATCTGCTTGGAAAGACAGAGATAATAGGTTTACATTTACTCCAAACTGACAAGAAATTTTGCCAAACGCATGAAGCACTGGACAATTAAAGGAAATAGTTTGCATGTTACTTACAAAAAGAAAAAAAATATTAAAAACTAAACTCCAACATTTTACAAATACAATGAGGACAATGTTCTATATTTTCATTATCTTAAAAAGCTCTCTACAAGTTGCAAAAGTCTTTTTTTCCAAGTGTATAGGTTGACCACTACTCACTTTGGTGTTTGCTTTGAATCATCTCATTAAACACTTACTATTCAATATTCACATGTACAGTCAATACAGCCTAATGAGTTAAAAATAAATTTTCAGTTTTTACACTGAAAATGATACTTTTTGCTTTCATAGAAACTGTCTTTCCAATTGGCTAAGCCACCTTTGAGAACGGGACTTAAACTTCTTACAGGTAAAGCTTTTGCAAATAGCTGTCTTACTCCTTTCAATATATTAAAATTTCTTTTTAACTCGTTTGAGTCCTCTTAATTTGGAGACCCAGAGACATTCAAGAATTTGTGAAAATTGACAAGCAATTTTTGTCTTGGATACAAAATTTAGTGGTGATTTTTCACCACTTTCGAAAAAAAGTCAATGAAAAAATTACATATACACATGCATATGCATATACATACATGCATACATACATTTATATGTGTATATATATACACATGTATGTTCACATATGTATATATATATGTATATATATGCATATGTATATGAAGAAATGGAAAAAAAAATTGAAGGAATACATACTATGGACAGAAAAAAATATTTCCAGTGAAGAAAGGCTTCTTCAAATAAATTTGAAACAAATTTGGTTGTGTTGGGATACATAAGAAAAAGAAACCACAGGAGGGCATTTGTAATCAGGAAGTCATTTAAGTTTTAATGAGGGAAAGTAGTAGACAAGACAGATCTTTAAGTCACAACCTGGAGGACTCAAAAAAAAGACAAAAGCTCAGAAAAACATATCAGATTAATTTTTATAATTTTTTTTTTTTTTAAAGGAAACAGTGAGGCTGCATAATAGTCTGAGGGGCAATAAAACATTGAGGCACTTACTGTGAAATCCAAGAAATTACCTATATGGGAGATGGAATGATTGGAGACAGACTGATCAGAAAAGGCTACTGAAGTAAAAAATTATAAGGGGGTAGAGGACCAATGATCATGATATACATTGCTAATCTAATTAGCCTTTTTATATTAAATCATTCTTATTAAAAGTGGCAGTTTTAGGCAAATACTTATTTCACAGAGAGGTTCACCATGGGAGAAAGGAAAGGGGGCTATGTCATAAAAGGTTTCTGTATGAATATCCTCAAAGAGCTGAAATAGTGAAACTGTGGGAGCAACAATGACTGCAGACAAAATGATCATAAAATGTTTAGAAAAATTATTAACAAAATTAAAAGAAAATTCAAAGGTTATAGGCTGTTTGAAACATACAAGTTTTATGAGTAGCATTTTATTTGCATTTACTTTTCATCTTTCAGCTGTATTTCCCAAGAATTTTAGCATGAAGCTTCTAATTCTTGTGTACAAACATTGGTACATATTGAGAGCATTCCTTGCTCAACCAAGGTCCTAACCCTTTCTTCTGGAATGAATTTCACTCTGTAACACTAACTGGTCTTTGAAAGAATTCTTTGTTTTCTATTATACTGTGCATAATTTCTTGAGTTTTTCCTTGACATTAATTTTTAAATTAAAATGACATCACAAATCATGCCCTGAAGGGTATCTTATTTGACTCATTTGTGAATAAATTATGATTTTGATGTACATGTTTTTATTATTTCAAAAATTTATTTCAAACATTTTACATTTTACATTTCTAAGGGATTTTTTCTTTTTTGCATCCATGACCTTAAGGCACCCTGCGTGCTTTTCCAACCAATAATTTAATTGAAATTAATAGACATATAAAGGGCGAAAAAGCCTTCAGCAGTGTTGCCACTTGAATAAGTTCTTAAATCCAGAAACAAAAATAGGCATGTGCACACTCTAACTGCTATTTTTAAATGCCCTGGATTTCTGTTTGTAACAATCTGTTTATAAATTTAAATCCTGACCTCACAGAACTCTACAGTAAATTGTTCAAATAGATGTATTCTGTTCAATATTTTGCAAAGATTTTAATAGAAAGAATAATATTTTGGAAACTAATTTTATGTGGTGTTAATAAAATCTTGGGTACTCATTATTCTGTATTTCAAAAGTATTTTCAGTTTTCCTGAAGAAGCTCAGTAGTAAGGGTTATTTCTTTATAGATATATTTCAAAATTATTTTCTGAATTGTCCCAGAGATAGCAATAATTCTTTTACAAAATTCTCATTGAAGCTGGAACAGCTGTGCTATATCTTTCTGGCTGTGTCATCCTTCTGTTATCACTAGGAATAATGAGTAGGTCAAATAAACATGTACTTTTGGCAGAGAACAAAAAAAAAGTAAACAGTCAATATTGTTTCTAAATACAAAAACTAATGAAAGAAATTTAAATGGGAAAAGTGACTTACAATTATAAATAGAGAAACCTGCTATCTAAAACTACTTTTTGGCTTTCCTTTCTACTCTTTGCTTCCTGAGCTGAGTTGCAAACTTGAATTACTGTTATCCAAATGCTGTTAATTAACTCTGAGATTGTATTATTGGAGAAAGAAAGTTCCAGGTTTAGCCACTTTAATAAAGGATAAAGATAAATTGATGTCACATATATACTTTGAGAGTATGACTTTAAAAAATGTCAGCTTACTTTAGAAAACTTGACCTGATCAATAAGGTTCACATTAGAAACTTATGGTCAGTTATCTTTTTTTAGATAATTGTGGATGATCAAAAACTAGTTCTTAGTAGGTAAGGAAATACAATTGCAAAGCAACTTAAATATTTACTCAAGTGACTGCAGCATTGTAGAATTAGGAGCAATAAAATTTTGACAAATATCTTTGTTTATAAAAGTCTGCCTTTCAATTTAAAAATCTAAGATATAAATAAAAGTTTAAAAAATCCAAGATAAAATAATCATCCCATAAGATGATGTCCTGAAAACAGGAAAAAATGCTGAAACATGGCCGTATGATTTATTACCTGGAAACCTGATGGCATTCTGATTTTTCAATGCACAGCAGTTCAGAAGTGAGATGATGTTCTCTCAGATGCAGTATAATTTCCAGTGATAATTAGTGCATAGATATAATAATTTTACTGATAATTTATGCTAGTGACCAATAATCAGTTAGAGGCTTAAATATATAATTTATTTCTTTCAGTAATTCCTTCAAAACATTTCTAAATTAAAATCTAAAGCACTTTATATAGGTCAAACTTATTAAACTTTTGGAAAGTGTTTTCTGCCACTTTGTTTATCTCTTAAGGTAAGTTAAAAAGCAGAATAGATACCTATGGAATTCATTCAAATGGAAAAAAAAAAGAAAAAAATCTCTAAAATAAAACTGAGTGTCAATATTACCGGAGAAATTCTGAGAAATTGTACTGTCTTCCCTGTATCATCAATGTCAACATCTGTCTCACTCAATCCATTTATACACAGTATCTGCATCAAGGACTCTTATCGAGTTACTCATGGAGGCATCTGTGTAGAGAGTCCTTTTGCTATTCCTCACAGAACATGTTAATTTACGTTTTCTATTACAGTTAATTCTCAGAGATATAATAAACTGGTTTTTTTAAATACTTCATAGGTTAGTTTTTTGCAAGTAGTTGTCCATCTTAACTTCCAAAACTATTAACCTGCTCTGAAAATAGAACTGCTTTCATTTTAAAGTTATTTCTTTTGTAGGTATACAGATAATAAAGGAAATATGGGCATGAACTTGGACTTATTCAGTTGGAATACATCAAAAAGCATCAGAGAAAACCCAACCAAATTTAGATCGTGTCTAACCTGCAAAAAGGATGAACTTAAATCACAGTTTATAGCCTGTCATCTATTCAGTACAGATTAAATGCTATGTATTATTTAGTGTAGTTGTAAAGAATGGTGTACAAGTAACTTCATTTGGATTTATAGAATATTAATCTATTTAAAAACAAATAGCTCTAATTTAAATTGTATTTTAGATATTAAGGTACGGAAGTGTGCCTATTTTGATTAAATGGACTTTTTTTCCTTGAAAATCTGCCACTTTCAAGATGGACATATTGTTTCTTCTAGGATTCAATCTCCTGACAGAATGACAGTTTTCTAAAGCTTTCTTAACATCTTCTCCCCAGGTATTTATGCTTGTGGATATAAGATGCAGTTTTTCCTACCTGACAAGTGTAACCTAGCACTTCCACAAGGTAGTAACCTTTCTTGGGAAAGGGAGGTGACAAATGTGAGAAAATGCTACCATTTTCTTACCTCAACATCAGGTTCTTTGTAGAAAGAGAAGGATTGTCCAGACTTGATTTCCTCCTCTTTTTGGGCTCCAAGAGCCATAGGAAATAAGGATTTCTTCAGAGACATATTAAAAGAATATCTAATTTTCACTGAAATTCTTGTACATAGGGAATGCTCCGCTAACCTTGGTCCGCAACTTGTCTCAAACCTGCATCTTCAACAAGAAAAAAGGGAACTTGTTTGGGTTTTTTTTCCCTATTTTTTTCTTTTCTATCTTTTCCCTTTTTTTCTCATTTGAAACTAGGTTTCTCAAATATTCTCCTTCACTGATACTGTATTATCTGCAAACACCTTGTGAGATGCTATGACACACAAAGAGCTTCTAGGTCATTCCATCATCTTCATCTTTGTCCTGTGTTTCTATCAATGAAGGCAATGATGGATATCAAGAATATAAGCTACTAATTTTTATTAAACTATGAGGTATGGGAGACATTAGAGATACAGTAAAAAATTTGGGTAACACCAGATGTAATAGTTGATTAGGTAAATAAAGCTTCAGCATACTTTTATTGCTCTCATCCCTACAGAAGTTCTTCTGTTTAAATGAGAATTTCAGGAAAGTCCTTTTTTTCTATTGCAACAAAAACAAATATTGAATAAAATTTAATGAAGTACTATTTCTGGAGTAAAACAGACTATTAGAGGTTTGAGTACCTCTGAAATATATTCCATCAGCAAATAAAAACTCAGCTATGATGATGTGGCCAGTCATAAATGTAGGCTGGTTAGAAGGGGCAAATTGTCTGCTGAAAAATAGTAACAGAGAAAGATTTGAACTGTGAGCCTGAGCGCTAGACTAGTCAACCTGAAACACCCTTGAAAAGTGCAGCTGTGTTCTTTGAAGTGCAGACAGGGTGACTAGGAAACAGAGAATCCTGAGATACCACCATTTAGCACAAAACCATGGGGATGTAGCAACAACTTATTGTCTGAAGAGCTAGAAAAGAGTTCATAAAAATAAAATTGTTCAGGAACAGCATCAACCATCATCTTTTAGTCTCTGTTACAGGTGAAAAATAGAAATTAACAATTTTTATTAGCTTCTCTAAGAGGTCTATTCTACACTCTCTTATGCTACTGCTTAAAAAAATACTTATTTTTTTCCAAAAATGAGTCTCTATCTCTCTCTCTGACCAGGTGGGATGCCTGACTGATTCCAGACTCTGTGACATAGATAATTTTTAAAGGGATACTCTGTCTGTTATCTTATTGTTTTGGTCTATCCTCACCTTTTTACCTCAAGGCTCCTCTTGATCTGGGATCAGTTTGTCCCTCACTTTTGAGAGTGTTTGTTTCCTTTTGAAATCAATTTCAATTAATTTTTGTGGCTTTATACAGTCATACAAGTAATATACAAATAATCTATGATAGGTATATCCGTTATTATATTGTTGATCTGTTGTCTTGATGATAAATTGTAGTAGTTTTTAATAGTCTATTAAAACTGTTGTTGTTGGCTGTATGACAATACCAATTGATATTTTTGATTGATACCATAATATTGATTGATTATACTCTACTGTTTGTTGATAGCAATTGGTAAAAGCTTGATATATAATAATTCATATTCATTTTATTAATCATAGGTGTACCTGCTACTACTGATTTTTGTGACATTGGTGGCAATCTGAAATAAAGTAGTGAAGTTTAGAGGATAAAGCTGTGTTTTTTTTGTGTTGGGTCATCGTATGAACTCACAGTCACATTTCAACCTGAAGGTTGGCTAGCCCTTTAAGTTATGACAAATAGTCCAATATCTTATGAATTTTTCAAAAGAGTTATGAAATACTGCATGAATATATAGCAAATATCCAGACTCTTTATATCACTGGATTAATTTACTTTCTCTTCAGTTTTCATTAAAGTACAAAACATGGCAAACTTTGCTGAAGGATGTCTTGCTTTGTAGTGATGTAAGAGCACAAAACCATTAAAGCATACTAGTGAAAAATTTTCTGTAAAATTTACTGTTCATAAATTGGAGATTTTGGAGATAAAGCTAAGAGAGACAGAAATTTCTCTTCCAGATGGGACATCTGGGTCTACCTCTCTTTCCTGGTGAATCTTTCAATCTAATGTTTTTTGAATGGTCTTATATGTTCTAGAGATACAAATTTTCTATTTGCCCTGTTGCAACCTATACTCATGCAGCTTTTCTCTAGTGGTATGTGCTGTACAGGTTTAGAAACTGAACATAATTCTTGTTATAGGAAAAACAATACTGAATTGCAAAGAGCATACTTGTTATTTGTAAATTTAAAATTTACTTCTTCAAACAAAAAACATCACTTGAAAAATTGTACTTCAGTTATATTCTGATTTTTTGAGCAATGCTCCTACCAGCACTAGATGGTGTGCAGTTGACTTGCTTGCTGAAGTAATTTTGCATTGAATATCACAAATCAAAACAAAACTTTTCTTCTGCTGTTTTTACTCTGGTTATAGAAATGTCATCATGGCTGTAGCTGAAAGAAAAGTCAGCAGGATATTGAGATGTTGATTAGGAGGAATACGAGGGAAAATAATACCTCAAGGCTCAAAGGATTTCAGAGGGACATGTGAATGCTAAAATTTCAGCAAGTGAATCATAAGTTCCTGTGAAGTTGAAAGGGAAATAGGAAGGGAATTCCATGAAAGAAAGGAAAGTATATTAGAGGAAAAGCATTAAGATAGAATGGCAAAATAAAATTGAAAGAATTCAAATGGAGACAAGAAAATAGTCTAATCTAGAAAAAGATGTGTTTGGAATTAAAAGTTACACCTTCAAAATTATATTTCAATTTTGTATTCAAGATTAATAATAAAAAATGGTCTTTAAGAGCCTTTAAATATATATTTAAATACTTTAATATTTAGACTGTGACATTTCTTATTTAGTAGTCTTTCCTCTACCTGCTCTATTCTGAAAGGAAAATTAGGTGGCAGCTAGTTTGTGGTTATTTTTTCATTAAGGCAATGTGAACTATATTTTAACCAAATGGAAAGTGTTTTCCATTCTGTGAAGAAAAGATACACGGTATTTGAAAGGTAATTAAATTTCCACTGACATCAGTTCTTTGGTGCAACAGCTGCAAGTGTAGGAGGCCTGGAAAAGATAATACAGTCCTACGCTGTGTATTTTTTGCCCAAGTTCTCTTGATATCGCCCACCTTGTCTACATTTCTGTTGGATTGCTCAAATTCCATTAGCTTTCATTCCATGAATTTTACAGCCTATATTTTTGCTATTAATAAGGTTGATCTTGCATGCAATTTGGTGAAAATCTGAGAGCATAATTTTTGACATACATGCAGATATATCTAACCATAGTAGGTTTATTTCATTTTGAGATCCTTCAACGACAAAAATAAAAATGCCCTAGTGAGACAATGGTGCTTTCAATGCTGCCTTAATAAAGTAGTCACACCAATAAAGGTGATTTCATGCACATCACAATTAACAGTGCCAGTGCCTCTGTGAGAGTGATAATTTCTCAGCTTCTAAAACCACTGCAATTAAATAGAAATTCATAAGCCATGACTTGCAATTAAGGAATAAGTGGAAAAATGTCTGATTTTTACTGCAACAGCTGATAATGTACAGTACAGTCTGCTGAAAAATAAGTGGACACCTATTTTATATGTGTGGAGATTTTTGTCTCAAAAAGACAAAAAGACAAAACTTGGCTTTACTTAACTATGTTTTACACGGAAATAAGTCAGTAAAGCATGACCATGGAGCACATACACTTGGACTAATTGTTTGGGACATTGACAGACTTCGGAATGTGAGGATTTAGAAAGCAAGTTAATTACTTCTCTCTTCTTTTATTCTGGAAGATCACTATTTTTTACTGGACTGTTCTGCATGTAAGTGAAAGAAATTGACAGTCCCATAATCATTAATTTTCATCCTTAAGTTATGTTCAGTACTAACATCAAAAATACATTTATATTTTTGCTTTCTAGAAAGTCTGATAATAATGTTAATAAAACATATTCTACATGTTAGTTTATATTCCACATAGAATAGTTTTTAATGTTAATGTTAATCCTTCCAGTAATTGATTTTCTTTACTGTTCCCTTAATGTTTCTTAAAGCTATTTTCTATAGAATACAGACATTTCAGGATAAAATTATATTTCTAATTATCAGAAAAACAAAGAATACACAAAAAAATACTTATTTCAAAAACATTTTGGTTTCATTATTTTTATTGGTGTTTTATTTAGTTAGTTTGTTTATTGGTCTTCATGTCCTTTCATCGGATCACAGCAAAGCTACACATTCATGCTCTTTCCCCATTTTTGAGGCAGCAAGTTTTAGTGATTGTGATGGTATTCCACTTAGGAAACACTATTGCATTTGGCTTTAAGCACACCAAGTGGATTCACAGCTCACCTATGTGAGGAGAGGGAGGTATATACCACATTTGGGTAAATGTTCTCTCTCAGGTGTGTTGCAGTTACTTTCTGGGCAGGTTGACTCACCCTAAACCTCTTGAGTAGGATGATCCTAATGGGGTCTGCAAGACAAAGCAAGCAAATAGGGAAAACAGATCAATTTTAACTAGAATGTGTGAAAAACATGTAGGTTGCATTTACAGCAATACCACCCTGTATTTTTAAGAAACAAAAGTGTAACACATTAAAAAAATTAAGAAAAGGGGAAAAGGCTTAATTACTACTCCTAGTCTTTGCATTACACCAGATGTTGGCTTTATAAGACAAATACTGCCTGCTATGATTACAGCAAAGCATATTGGAACTATGGTTATAAAAGACACTGACACAAATCACCAGCTGGCATAAATCAGTAGATTTTCAGTGCCATCAGTATGTGTAGCTTTATATTCACAAGTGGAGGTTTTGGCCTATAATTTCATAATGAAAGGAAGAGTATATGAAATAAGTTTTCACATTATTATTATTTTCCAGATTAGAAAGGTACATATGAGCATTTCAGCCATTTCTGTATTGAGTATCTACGATAAAAATAAGTGGATTATCATAAATTTAAAACTGAGATTTTATATTTCCAACCACCATGAGATAAAAAGACATTAAAAACATAGCATCAGGATTAAAAATTAAGCAGAAAAAATGCAGAAAATTTAATCTATTAAGACCTTTTCACATGTCTGAAATTCCAAAAATAAATCTAACCTGGAAGAATTTTTAGAATAAAATTTCACTATAATATTTAATGATAAAAAATTAATATGTATCTTATAAATGCCATCATTATAAAGCAGTGAAATAAAAGTCTTAACTGCCTCACTGACAAATGCATGAAAAGAAAAAAATCATTGTATGCAAACATGAGAACATTACAATATCGTGTTGACCTTCACTCTTTAATAAGGAGACTCAGCACTGAATATATGCTGTTTTGAAGGGCCCCTTGAGCTTTCATTATTTTATTGTGAACTCTGTGCCTAGAACCACTTAGCCAAGTAAAAAGATTAGCCAGGGGCCTCCCATTCCTACCAAGGTCTGGTACAAACTGTAGTTAACAGATTATGTTGAAGGGCCCTTGTGTTGGGTGCTTTCATTGTTTCATTCCTTGGAGTACTCCAGCTACAAGACACCAAGCTGATTACAGACATTGTAAACAGTCTGTCTTATTTTGAAATTTGTATGTAGGATAATGAGCATTGTAAACATATGTAAAACTTCACACTAAGTTATTTTAGAGCTGCAGTTCAGTGCTTATTAAAATTCTGTCATTCTGGTCTTTAGCAAGCAATGTCATTCAGCTATAGTGACTTCACCAGGGGTGAAATATTCCTTATTCACAAATGGAAATCCGAAATTCCAGGAACACAATGATACAAAGGGGTCAGGCTCTCCCTCTGAACTATGCATGTCACTTTTTCTTCCGCAGAAAATGAAGTAGGCATAAAAAAATCCAGTTAAACAAAGAAGCTGCAGCTAAAATTTAAACTATCTCTGACTGAGGTGACAAAAATGGTTAGAGGAACAAGTATGCTGTTCCCCAAATGGATTATAATTATAATTCTTTATAATTAGCACCATCTTTGAATTTTTAAATATATTTATCTTTTTAAAACATTCAAATCTCTCATTTCCCACAGACCCCCACCCTTCTTTCTCTTTCTGTATAAAGCTAAAAGAAAATTAAATGTTGGCAGTTACAGTAGCTACATAAGTGTGGCAACAATCCAACATTCATACAGACAGATCTGGAGTCATCTTTCCATGTGCAAAAGTAGTTGAAAAAGATTTTAGCACTCTAGACATTTTATCTGGGTAAGATCTTACTCAGTGGAAGGTGATTGACAGCAGCTCTTATGCTCCAAGATTTTAACAGAGAATGCTCAGTGTCTAATAAATGGTTCTCTTTGCACTGTTCAACCATTTATTTTCAAGGAAAACCACATGCAAAGCACTCTGGGTCAGATGGCAGGAAAAAGCTCCCATGTCCTATGTAGATGAGGCTGTCCTCTTGTACAGACCAACTATGTTTACCAAAGTAATTGGTAATTGTTACATAGAATATCACTTCTGCCACAGAAACATGACCAGTGGAGATTTAATGAGCTGAACCTGTGTCAGAAAGGAGCAGTTTTATTTACTGCTATGAATCATTTTAAGTATTCATCACTGTGTAATTTTTGCTCCAAGAGGCTGGTTTACATGAATCAATCAAACATAATATACCACATTTTCAAGTATATTTGATCTCATTAATACTTCCTCACAATTTACTGAAATTTGCATTGAGAATATAGATCCCAAAAATGGTTTTAATAGGGTGATGAATCAAAATAAAGGTATTTTTGAAAGGACAACCTCTGCAAGATAAGTAACTTTGGAGTAATAAATTGCTGTCAAAAATTTTGAGACTAGATGCTGCCCTCACTTTCAGTAGTGTCAATCAAGAATAGGTCTTCTGAAACCAATGCAATTATTTTAGGTTTAAATCTATATATTTCCAATCACACAGTGGTTCAGTTCTCTCCCCAAATCAAGCAGGGTTTGTTCACACACTTTTTTTCTCACAAACATATATTAAGGTAAATGTATGGAAGTTTTACTTGGCAGAAAAAAATTATAGATTATCAAAGTACTCGATTACTATAACACAAATTACTTAATTCTAGGTGAAATCAATTCCCTCTGACACTCCCCAATGCACAAATACAAACACAAGCCCACATATGCATGTAGAAACACATGAGCTCCTGCAAACAACCTAAGGATACAGGCTTTGCTCAAGGACCACCACTGAGGCCTGAAAGCAAAATAACCACTTTCAAAACCAGAGGAAGGCAAAGGAACAGTAGTGAGATTTGTGACAATGAGTCACAATAATGCACACATCCCCAGGTTTTGGCAAAACATTAGGACTCCATGTAAGACAGATGTTTACTCTAAGTAGAATAGAAAATCTAGTAGTGGAGTGGATTTTATTAGCATCTTACATTTTTTGCCTAATGTAAAATCCTCTCATAGGAAAAATTGAAGGAAATCTTATATAAAACATGCATCATAAAAACCCTTCAAACAATGAAAACACCGAGGGAGTTCTTTCATTTATCTTTATTATTTTAAAAGTGTTATTCAAAGATGTCATCTAATTCATCACTTTACTGTTTTTATGAACTCTAAGCATACAGCAAGGTACTTCAAAAGTGCTTTTCTGTCTGGACCAAAATTTATCTCTGGTATAACAATGAGTTAATCTCAACTTTTACCTTGTTTGCCTTTCTATTGTTGAATAAGATTATAATTTTATTGTCCACTCTCCCCTTCTGTTTTTAAGAGTTCCATTTGTATAGAATATTGCATGCAATAAATCATTTGTGGCAGAAGCAGTAATAATATTGGCCACATGTAACAATTTATCATTATGTTTATCATTGTGCTTACTCTCTCCCTGCCCTGAATATGCTCCCCACCATGCCTACCAACACCCAGAGAGAGAAGAAAAGCTGTGCATAGCTGTCAACAGAGGGATTTCCACAGTGGAACTGGCACAGATAGAATGTCACAAATGCTAGTGATAAAATAGTAGCATGTCTGCAGACACAAGACCAGGTGTCAGTCTTATGGACTTCAGTAGTCTTTGGTTTAGGCCTGAAGGAGGGGTGAAAGCACAGCACCATTAAAAAAAAAAAAAAAACAAACCAACCAACTAAACAAACAAGTAAACAAAACCACCCAAAACTTTAAAATGCAGTTTTGCACTAAAATGTGAATTATCCCTGGCCTTGAGAGGCCAAGGGATTGGAATCACCACTACCTTAATAAATTTAATTATTAATATGCACTTAGCATTTGTGTACTTTGAATTTGTAAAGGATCCATTGATTACACTTTCTATCAGATCATGTATCTTTTTACTGTTAATGCAGACTATTGCATGCTATTCAGCTGTTCCAGTCATTCACACAATATTATTTCTTTGTCTATTTTTTATCATTTCAGGGATAACCTTTGAGTTAACCAGTCCAATGTCAGTCTGTGGCTGAAGCTTGCCTTCTGTTACCTGAAGCTGCTACTACAAAGGACATAATAAAAAATGTTTTCCTTCTTAATTTTTGCAGGAAATTAATCTTTCTGTTGGTTGATTAGGTAAAGGATTATAAACCTGTTAGCTCATCAAACTACAGGTGTGGAAATGTCTTATGTCTTATGCTCTGTCCAAGGCCCAAATCCTGCTGATTTCCTATATTAATAAGACAGTTTCTGTGTCTTTTGAAATTATCCTTCAGTACACTAAAAACTGAAATTAAATTATCAAATAAACAACTTCAAACTTGCATGTTAAGTTGCTTGGAGAACTAATGCAATGTTCTTCCTTGTCTGCATGAGAGAAAGTGCTAATTTCTTAAACTGCTGCTTCAGAAAGATGAATTTATTAATTTCATATTTTATGTGTCAAAAATAATTTTGAAAACATTCTCACTATAGAAAGACTGATTTAGAAATTTTGGAGTAATAACATACACAAGGGTAGACATTAAACTGGTAACTCAGTAATAAGGACAGCCTTCAAATGTTGTTTAAAAGTACAAGTCTTCTTAACTTTTGTCTGTTACAAAAACTGTTCATCCTTTTTTTGAATCTGTTTTGCACCTCTTTTCTACACTAATAACTTCATATTGGATTGATCTGCAGTCTATACACTTCAATTGCTTGCAACTTTTTGTCTCGGTTACACCAGCACCTATTTTATATGCAAGTCATAGATCTGTGACTTCATCATATCCATGTCCTGCCACCAGATACAGACGTGCTTTGTTCTGCCTCTTTTCATGCTGGAGGAGTTTTTCCTAGGGATTGCTCCTTGTTCTGAAACATGAAAATGTGTGAAGCATAAAACTCCAGCTGTGAATACTTACCTCCCTGCAGTGTTAAAAAGTTCAATATACAAAACACCTGGTTTCAAGCAAAATGTACACTAAGATATATGGCAATGAGACAGATTTAATATACCCCATAGGGCCCTCAAGCAGGTTTTAAATTAAAGACACAACATAGTTAATTTCTTTTCTCTTTTTTTTTCTTCTATTTTTTTTTAAATGAGTCTTTATTTTGTGAATAATGAATCGATACTTCTTCCTACTGAAGAGAAAGTCATAAACAAAAAAGCAATTTTCGATGAGCAAAAAGAGTGAGAATACATTGTTATGCAAATAAAATCTGAAATATAAAGTTTACACTATGAACAGAATAAAAACCCTTTGTTCCATGCAGAAGAAATATAAAGGGTCCCTGGAAATCTTGACATGGAGTAAGTTCTTCAGTTCACTTGAGGTTTACTTATACTTTGGCACTGCTATTTAAACCACTAATTATTTTAAACTACTATTTGCAGATAATCATAGAATCTATTCCTCCTACCTCATATTCTATAGACAGTATTTTACATTTATATTTGACTGTACTCACATACAGAGCTGTTCTAAATGCCCAGCAGTATAGATGTACCTTCAAATAATTGACAAGAATTTCACAAGAGAATATAATTAGGAACTGCAAAAAAATCATAGGTCAACAAATGTTATTATGGCTTCATACAACAGATAAACAAACACTGTGTTTTCACTCAGGCCCACATGCATTCTCCTTGCATTGTATCTTGCCTATTTCAGAAGCCTTTCCTCTTGACAACAGCAGTTTTCTCTTCACATGAAAACAGGTATAACAATAAGAACACAATATTCCCCAAAATATGGGCATTTGAACAAAAATGCATCCACTGCATTTAGATTTTAAAAGGACAGAGTTCTGGTGTTTGTAAGATGTATCTGTGAAGCTACAAATGTAAATTTTCCATATCTTTTTTTCAAGAGAATCTTTGGGTCTCAAGCATTTGATGCCTGAATACTCAATATAACCATGAAGCTAACTCCTAGGTAAGAGAATTTCTTGTATGATAGACAATAAACTTTAGACCTTTTGGATGAGCTTGACAGCTGATCAAGGGGACAAAGTGAGCTTCCCCACTGTCCATAGCTAAGAAGAGGCCAGAAACAGATGCTTTGGAAGTCATCAAAAGCTCTTCCTCTGTGGGAGAGTTCAATCAAAGCTTGACTCAATTTTTTTCTGTCTCATCACTACAAATTTAATATTTAAATGTCTCTTAAAATAGAAAAGTGCTTGTCAGGTGCCATTTCTGAACTATAATAAAATGGCAGCTGAACATGAATATTGCTAGAAAATGAAGAGATAAAGTGTAGATTAGCGAATGTCATGCAGGAACCAATAACAGGCTTGAGAGGTTGAATTCATGGAGGCATTTGATGAATATATTAAAGAATTTTATAAAATGTGTTTATTTATGTATGGATAAATTGCATTTTCAGTTACAAATCCTTGAAAAATTGAAGGGTTTCAGTCATATATAATTAGTAAATTTCATACTCTCTTTCAGTTAATATTCAAGATTTCCCAACCATAACTGCTAATTTTTCTCACCTTAGTGGTCAACACCAAGTAAAATAAATTTATTAATTTAAAGCTCCTTAAGGAAGCCATTACCTTTATATATCTCTAGAGGAATATGAAGAAAGATTTATTAGAATAGATAAGGAAGAGGTGTAGTGAAGCTACTACTATTAAAGAACATTTTTATAATCTACAGTAACTTTATATTATATAAATAAATTAAATTACCACTTTATGTTTCTGAGGAGTTCAGTAGCTGTGTGCATACCTACACCATATCAAATTCAAATTATCCTTAACTTGTCCAAAAATCCAGACTGTATAACTTCATTTTTACCATATGCTAAGGAAATAGACCCAGGCAGCTGCATTGTTCAAATTATATGCCACAGTATATCCATAGAACTGCCTCAGCACTGCATTCTTTCATTGTGCTTGCACAAAACTAAACTTTGCTTATGCTTGTTCTTAGATATTAAAATTAAATTTATTTTCCAGTAAATACTATTTAAATCAACATAATTATTGCTAACAAGAAGAATGTGGTTTTATCCTTCATGTTAATATCAAAATATTCCATTCACCATTTATCTAAGAATTGCAGTTCCAGCCTTCCTGGAAGGTAATAAAACAAGATGTTAAAGCCTTTTATTCCCTTTAGTTGATACAAAGTGTGCATCATGAAAGCAAATTGAAGCAGTTTTGTCATTAAAAAAATATCTGATAATATTGGTTTAAATTTTTTATGGTTTTCCTTTTTATTTCACAAAATTAGCTGTCTTGTTTATGTCTAAGAGTCTTCTAAACATGTTATTTCATAATGCTATTTACGAATCTACCCTAAGCACAGATCGTCAGGACTTAACTATGTACATGTATATTTATCTATGTGTTAATGGAATTTTCATACTTTTTGGTTATAACATTTCAAGTGTTGCTAAGATTTCAATCAAATAAGGTAGTTTAATGGATTACCCTTCTATATTTACTGCTTCAAAATGAGGAAACCCCCAAGAAGATAAATTTAATTCATAATAAAATGTGGTCTACAGCTTGTCTTAGTGCTCTGCTGAAAATTTCACTAGAATTCCAGGCCTTATCTGGAACTTCAGATGTTGAAATGCTGATCAAAAGGAAAGAAAAAAATCTTTTTTTTTTTTTTTCCTTGATTTACAAAGATCTTAAGTACCAGAAACAGAGAGAAATTATTTCTTACACAAGGAGAAAAGAAGTGTCAGGATCAATGTCAGGATCAACAGTAATATTCTCCCAAGAATAAAAGGTGCATTGTGTTTGTATTTCTCTAAAGTTGGAAAAAGTAAAACAAAGCATAATCTTGCATTAACTGGACAGTGTACTCCAATAGAACTCTCAGATAAATAGATTGAAAGTGCTTCTTTGATTAAGAGTTTATAACATTGTCAAGAGAAATTCTCTTTAAATAGCATATTGAAATATTTATCATCATTCTCCGTGTAAATGGGGTTTACAGGCTGATTGTAATTTCAAAGACTGTATTAAATTTTGCAAACTTTAAATCAAATCTTTGAGAAAAACAAAAAAATTTTTTTTTTTTTGTATATGGGACTCCTTTAGAAAATTCAGCGTGCTTACATATTTATCATATTTATGATTATTTGTTTAAATAAGTATCTCTGATCTCTTAAGTTATGAAAAATATTTTAAGCAAAAACTTTCAAAGTATAAGAAATAACAAATCAAAAATGCTATGTTACATATGCACGATAACTTTCTTTTCTTGTTTTTTTTTTTTTGTTTTGTTTTTTTTGTTTGTTTGTTTTTTGGGTTTTTTTTGGTTTTTTTTGGTAGGTTGGGGAACTGTACTTACAATTTTGTTAGCACAAAGGTTGAAAGGTTAAATTTTTACAAAGATAAATGTTCAGTGAGATTTCAAGGTTTCAATTAATGGAAATAGAATGTTGTTACAATGACAGAATTTAGTAGGTGTTTAAATACTAAGAAATACCAAAACTTATTTGTAAGAACATTATCAGTTGCTTTGGAAACAATGTGATTTTGTTTTTTGTGTTTTAATAAAAGTAGATTCAGAGCCTTCAGAATCCTTTTTCAGAACCAACTTTTGATCACTGTTTGCAAGAGAAAAATGTTTTTCAACAGTGAGAAAAGGAAAACATTAAGTGAGCACTGCAAGAAGAGGTATCTCTCAGATGTTTCATCAGTTGCTACTTTTGGACTGCAGCTGCTTTCTGATCGATTTTATAGGAGACATCCTAGAAACAGACCATGAAAATATGTACGATTTAAAACTCTGTCCTGCATTCAGAGATGAGAAAGAAAAGTATGTATTTTTGAGGATGATTAACCTTCATTCTATTAGTACTAATCAGCTTGAACTATTACAAGAGAAGGACGTAAATTAAATTAGATTGGATAGGACAATTTCATTTATGTACTGATGAAACACAGTCACTGTGCATTGACTTAAAAAAACCAGATTTTTAGTTTTGTTTCTGGGATTTATTCAGCTATAGGAGAAGCGTGCTCCACTGATGAATTTTCAATTTTTAAACATCTTAGGAGTAATTTTATGATTTATAGAACTGACCTCAATTTGTGCCAGAGAACATTCAAGTGGGAGATCAGGAAGAATTTTTTCATTGAAATGCATTGGAATGGGCTGTTCAGGGAATTAGTGGATTCACCATCCCTGGAATTGTTCAAGAAGTGACTGGATGTGTCACTCTGTACCATGGTTTATTTAGCATGGTGATATTCAATCAAAGGTTGGACTTAATGATTTTGGAGGTCTTTTCCACCTTTATGATTCTATGTTTCTGATATTTATATTTTTTCAGTAACTACACTTAGCACTTAGTCAGTAAAATAATACTTTTAAGGTATACTTTTTTTTGCTGAAGGAGAAATTCTCATGTATCTTGTTTTGATAAGGAACAAACTACTTAAATGTATAAAAGGTGAAATGACTTACAATTTCTGTGATCTGTCAAGGAATTCTATCTCTCAGAAGTGGTCTCCACATGGAACCTGCAGAAGACAATACTTTTATTTCTGTACATGAAATGTGAGATTCACACTACAATGACAGAATTCTGCATCACTAAGAAGATTATCTTTTCAAAACCCCTTCAGCCTTGGTGAGGTACAATAATTTTTCCTCTGTGAAAATCAGTTAACGCTACTCCTTCACATTGACTATCTAGAACAGTCATGGTTTAGCCCTTTGGTAATAAATTCCATGGAACACAATTTTTTTTAAAAGTCCTTGAAAAAGACTAAAAATAGCCCCTGACCTGTGTAGCTAGGACAGTACTGAAAAACAAACAATCAAAATTCATTTCTCATCATTGAAACTGTCCTTTTCCTTTCAGGAAAAACACAGCTTGTCTTCCCATTCTGCAGATGTTAGTACTGTGAAATAACATATTCAGAATCCTAAGTATTATATGAAAAGCATTTATTTAAAAACAAAATAAAGTAATTATGACATAATAGATGACATTTATACTATTCTTTTCTGCAAAAGAAGTTTACTGTTCTCTTAGATTTTTATTTCCATTGAATTTCAGTATAGCTGAATTTCAGTATTATTCCAGTGAGTTATCCAAAAAAAAAGAAGGATAAATTAAATAAACACAGAAATATATAAATTATTCTCATCAGGATGACATCAAATGCTCAAAAAATAAGAGTACTCTGTAAACTTTAATCTTTTCTTTTTTTTTTTTTTTTTTTTTTTTTTATACACTCACAGCTTCTTTCTTCCTTTATTCACATAAAGCTTCATAGAAAAGTATAGTATGGGGTTTTGGTGGGTTTTTTCTTGGGTTTGTTTTTTGTTTGTTTAATTATTTGTTTGGAGGGTTTTTGGGTTTTTTTCTCTGCTTTGTTTCTTTTTCCTGTAGAATAGCATAAATTTCTTTTGACTTGCCATATTTTCTAGCAAATGTGAGACTGAAATCCAATGTCTGGTATAATACTTTAAGGAGGTGAATACCTCTCTTACATATCTTTACATTGTCTTGTTCTACTGTCACTGAGTTGCTCTTCCCAAATATTAAGCTAATCAGAGCAATCCTTAAAGATACATAGTTTCTATAATTTTAATGATGACCTTTATACTGCTATCATTTTTAGGTTATGAATTTTTACCTGATATCACCATGTATAAAATTATTTTCTTTCTGGAAAAAAAGAATAAAATCTTGTTTAGTTATATAACTGATATATACATATATATATAAGCTTTTAATTTATATTTGTGATCACAACCCATTTCTGTTCTTTTTTCTCTTCCTTTTTTTTTTGTCTTTCACCAGAAGAAAAAGTCTGGCTTCAAAAGCTTTTTTCCAGCTCCCACTAATTAGATCTATTTCATTCTAACACAATCAAAAAATGTTTGAATTGACTTATGAGGACTCTTATGCATCTTCCATAGCAGTAGAAGCTTGATACATTGATACACTCTGCTTCTACTTCATATCTAATAAAACATCTAGATTACTTTTCTGCTGTGGAAGCCTCAATAAAGAAGCTGTACATCTCTAGGGAGAAAATGCTGAAGTGTTAAAATACAATTTATTATAGTTAGTTGAAAAATTGAAATGGTCCTTTTGACTATATTTATACTAATAAACTGAGCAGGCCTGGAGACTGGCTCACACAAAATATCAGACTGCTTTGTAGCTCAAATGCTTCTTAATACATACCTTTTATTAGAGCAGGAAGCATCCTCCCTCCCAAGAAAATTCAAGTTTAGAGGGGGCACACATAGGTCAAGACTGATATTAGCACCCATATGAATAAATACTTCATTTTCTGTAATGAAAAGGAATATAAATCATATGGATAAGGGATCTGATATGGTACCCTAGTTTTCACAGACAGGGTGTGTGTCCTCTCTCTGTGTTGATGTAGACCTTCTTTGCATTAATAAAATTTTGATAAGCTGCCTGCAGAATGTTTTCACGAAAAATCCATATAATTTTTTGTTTGTAAGTATTATCTGTTTGTTTCTCTGGTTGTTTTGTTTTTCCTGTCAAAACAAATGATTACCTCTTTCTGAAGACACAGCAATTTCTGTTTTTTCTAGTCTTTTGACACAGAATACTTCTTGTAGAATCTGTAGTTTCTCTGAAGTCATCCGGTTACTTCTGACTTTTCAACACCTTTGATCCAAGTGCTGGCATAAAGCACTAGTATAACAAAGTAATTTTATGACAGCTTCTTTATGAACTTTATATTTAACATTTGCTCTGAACCACACATTAGTATTTGACATTGCTTCACAGTAAGATGTGGAAAAATCTGGGCTCCGGTTCTTTTTATTTTCCTTTCTGGAATATTGAGGATAGTATAGACAAATTTCCTTCTTGTCTTTGCTCAGGGTCTTCAAAATATCTTAGCTCGGGACCAGGTTAACTCTACTGTACCATCATGTTTCTCTTCACAGGCTGCCTTTAAATACTACTGAGATAAGGAAGTGAGAGAAGTGAGACTAGTGCCTGGTGACATTCATAAAGGGGACAAAAAATGGATCACCAGAATTGTCTTTGAGACTACAGAATCACACTACTTCACTAGAATGCTTCCTATTGTGACATTTACCTTCTGCTCATTTTCTTTTTCATGTTTTATACTCTCTTTACGTGATTCTAAATCTGAGAACACGTAGTGAAGATGGTGACATAACACTTTGTATCTCCCAAGCCATTTAATTTTCCTAAATAATTTCAGATGCTTTCATCTCTCTTCTGCTCTTCGAAGTTGAAAAAACTGTTATGGTAGAAACCTAAAATATGCTAGGTGAAGTTCCACCTGTGCCACTAATGGCAAAGTCAATATGCCTACAAGCACAGAGTAATGACAGTAATGAATAATTTGAATAGCTTTTTATAGGAACTACTTAACATAAGATAAAATAGACTTTCTTATTATAAAAGAAACAACCTAAATTAAATTACTGAATCTTGGGAAAACCTGCTATAAAAACAGGTGTGAATTGGTAAAATATGGCTTGTATGGATAACATGTCTATATGAATCTATGTGATGCATCTATGGTTGATATCAGTTGAGGTGATTCTGTATTTTCTAACTTTATACCATATATTTAGATTCATAATTGTGTAGGTAATTTCTGTGTCTACACACAGACATAGATGAATGGTTCAATCTTTGTTATAAATTTCTGCATATTTAACTAGTTGCTGATAATAAATTATCATTAGTTATAACACATATAATGAAAAATTGTTGCAACATTTCCTTTAAAGAAGGTAGTGGGAAGAAATATGACTCATAGTCACACAAAGATTCCTACAGACACTTGCTAGGGTGTATTTTTGATATCACACTTGTATAGAGTTTTGCACAAGTTGATAATATAATCTTTTTACATAATGTAAATGGCAAAAAATAATTTCTGAGTGCAATGAGGAGCCAACATAAACTAGTCTGTTGTCTAATAGTAAAGAAACCATGGCATTTGGTGAAGAAATAGGAAACTAATATAATCTTAGGACTCACTGCTTCTATCTGGACTCATATGCATTTTATTGCTGCTGTCTAGCAAGAAAGGAGAGTGAAAATACTTTATTTTTCTGTGTAGCTGCTGTTGGTGCCAAAGGAAAAAATAATATTTAAAAGGCTGCTGTTCCTGTTCATACATTGATGCGTGAAATAGGGCTAAGTCTCCTCTCAAATATGTCAAGAATCAAAATGGGTTGCAGCTTTGTTTAGAAAGGGAAGCTAGACTGTTATTCCGATGTGATGTTCAGATAGGCCTTTAATTTTGGAACACAACAAATATGGAATTCATTTCTCTTAAAGGGGATAAATATATGAAATTTATGGAGGAATGCTAGCTGAGTAAGAATACAACTATATACAAGCAAGGGTCACAAAATCAATAACTGATAAAGTATTTTCAGACTGGAGCATTACTGTGCCCTTTCTTAGGGTATCTAATGGTCATATCAATCCAAAGTCCACCCAAATTCATATTGAGAAGTAAATATGAATACTTTATGCTTCTAAAATAAATTCCTCTTTTCTAAGTAGCTTTTCACACTAATTGATGAAGATTCTTTCTGACAGTCCTGCAAAATTAGTTGCAAAACACTATAAATTATTTCGAATTCTAAAATCCAGTGATAAGGTAAAAAAAGATCAGTCCTCTATTTTTAAACAGCAAAGAGACACAAAGGAAAAAAAAAAAAAAGAGATAAAATGGTAAGCAAATAGAGGAAAAAGGGTAAAATTAACACAGTACTGTATCTTTTAATATGTGGAAAACAATACCACCCTTGGTGATAGAGAATTAATTCAAAATGCTGTCATACATCTTGTGTAATGATTTTTCAGGAAGGAAAATTTGTTTTGTAATAAATATCTTGTTAATCTAAGTATCACTTACAGCAAAAGAGAGAGGGGGGTGCTTTAGCCATCTGGTTAAAAAGAGTATAATCAGTAATTTTCCACAGCTGTTTACTTTGATTCTAAATGTTTTGAAAATGGGTAGCACATTTCATCTAAGACACAGAATTGGAGAGACAGTACAGGTGTTAGACTCTCAGCTCCAGTGTGAACTTGCCACCCCACTCTGAGAAGACACATCCATCTTTTCAGTTATAACAGAGAGTCTTTCTAGTGTTGTTTGTACTGTGAAGCCTCATTCTGTGTTTGTGATACCCTAGATTGTAAGCCCTAGATTGTTGGTTATGGGTGTAGTGAATCATTCAGGGTCACATGATTATATTAGTCTATAGATCTATCACATATAAAGATAACACTGTATTTAGAGAGACAGAGTCCTTTCCAGAACAAAACAAAATACCTAGTTATGTGAGACATGGAAAAGGCCAAGATACTCAGTGGTTTCTTTCCTTGATCCTTACTAGAAAGTGCAACTGCCACACCATTCAATTTGCAGAAGGAAAAGGCAGCAACTGGGAGAACAAAGATCTGGCAACTGTAGGAGAAAATTAAGTTCTAGAATGTTTAAGGACTCCCAAGATACACAAGTCCTTGAGACCTGATGAGATGCATCCTTAGGTCTTGAGGGAACAGGTGGTTGAAGTTGTTAAGACACTGTCCATTATAATGAGATGAGGTGGTCTGGTGAAGTTCCCACTGAAGGAAAAAGAGAAATATAACCTCTTTTTTTTTTTTTTTTTTTTTTTTTTTTTTTTTTTTTTTTTTTAATAAGAGAGGAAAAAGAAGCAATAAGAATCAACAGATCAGTCAGTCTCATAAAACACTTGGAAAATAAGGAGGCAATTTATGAGAGCTAACATAGCTTCTCTAATGGCAATTTATGTCCAACAAATTTGATGGCTTTCTATGACAAGCTTACAGTCTTGTTGGATGAGAGAAGAGCAACAGATGTTGTCTACCTGCTTTACATGTGTAAAGCATTTGGCACTTTCCTGGACAACATCCCTGTCACTGTATGGCATGGATTGCATGAACCACTCAGTGGAATTGTCTCTCAAAGTATTGAAGCCAAGATCTCGATGGCCAGGTGGATATCAGTGGTGAGTGGTGTCCCTCAGGGGTCAGTGATGGGGCTGGCACTGTTTGGCGTCTTTGTCAGCAGAATAGACAGTGAGATTCCGTGCACTCTCAGCAAGTTTTCCCAAGACTCCAAGCTGTGTGCTGTGATCAGCAGAAAGAAGGGAAGGGATGCTATTCAGAGGGATCTTGACAGGCTTACAAGTGGGACCATTTGAATCTCATGAAGTTTATCAAGGCCAAGTACAAGGTCTTGCACATTGTTCAGGTTAATTCCAAACACAGATACAGGCTTGGCAGAGAATGGATTGAGAGCAGCCCTGAGGAGAAGGACTTGAGAATATGAGTTGTAAAGAGTGACGTGACCAGTAATATGTGCTCACAACTCACAAACACAACTATACCCTAAGCTGTATCAAAAGCAGAATTATCACAATGTTGAGGGGTTTGATTCTGCCCATGTACTCAACTCTCTTGTGACTTCATCTGGAGCATTGCATCCAGCTCTGAGGCGCTCAACATAAGAAATATGTACCTGTTGTAGGAAGTGCACAGGACTGCCTTGAAGCATGTCTCCTTTGAAGACAGGCTGAAAGAGTTGAGGCTGTTCAGTTTGGAGAAGAAAAGGCTTCTGGGAGGCCTGATTGCAGTCTTCCAGCACCTAAACAGCTCTTATAAGAGATTTGGGGAGGGACTTCTCACAAGAGCATATAGTGATAGGACAAGGAGAAATGGCTTTAAAATGAAATTCAGTACCCTTAGATCAGATACAAAGAGGACAATTTGTGCAGTGAGGTTGGAGAGGCACTGAAACAGATTGTCCAGAGAAGCTGTGGATGCTGCTTGACTGGATGTGTTCAAGACCAGTTAGAGAGGGCTTTGAGTCACTTGGCCTAGTGGAAAGTGTTCCTGTCCATGACTGAGGGCTTGCAACTAGATAATACTTAAGGTCCCTTGCAACCCAAACTATTCTGTCACTCTATAAATGTTCATTCTTTAAAAATCACCATAAAATATGACATTTTGAATGAGGTTGTAGCCTTGAAAGAGGGTGGTATAAATTTCCATGTATTAAAAGGAATTGCATACACTACACAGCTGTTGTATCTAATCCTTACAAGCGGTGAAGCTAATTAGCCTTGGCACAGCAACACACTGACATTGCTACATTGCCTGGGTTCTGTCAGAGTAGCTCAGGTATCTTCACAGAACTGCACAGTTCAATGCAGGCATACACAACAGGAATCAAATTCTCACTTCCCATACTCCACTGCTTAGATAGTGCCAACTCTGAAATCAAACAATGTCACTAATTAAAGGAGCAGTTTTAGCAGAAAGGAAAGTCATGCTAGCAGATTGCAGCTGAGTAGGGAGGGGAAAGAAATTACAAGGACATAAACCTGAGTAATAAAATATGAAAAAGAATGTACCAAAATAATGCTTATCATTTTAGATTCTTGTTCTGACATCCAGCTCAATATAATAGTTTAAACCAAAAATATAAAATTTCTGGTAATATAGTAAATCCTGAGTTACCATGGGGGTGAACAGCATTCCAGGTGGTTGAGACAAAAGAGTACTCATAATCTTAAATATTGCTCTGGTTAGCGATTATTTTTTCCTCCTAAACACAATGAAAAATTTCTTTTTCTTACATATCATTCACATACTTTCTGGAACTTGGCCTCACTTGAGAGAAAATTATACAGATGCATGACAACTTTTTGTAATAAAAAAATTAAATTATCACCTAGACTTATATCAGATATTTTTATCTTTACCTATTTTATGCTTATGCAACAGCTAAATATTTTTCCAGTGATACTATCCCTGATGAATGTTTGCAATGCTACCAATGTTTTAACTGGGCTATGTAGTCTAGACATTTCCTGAACATGGTCCCTTAAGTTCCAAGAGCACATGGGTATGTTAATACGAAGCTTGAAAAATGAAGTTTTATTCCTCTCACCCCAAACCGAGTAGTGCATTTTTTTTCTAGTACTATATGTTGATTTCAATGGCACGTGGAAAATATTCAAACTGGGAGCAGTAACTCATTTAATTTGTCCTTTACTCTAAGCAAGCAGGGTTTCAGCAAGTCTGACTAGCAATGTGCTGTCTGAATCCAATGCATAAGGTGACTATGCCTAATTTGTCTCAAAAGATTTTTAAAACAGCTGCCAAGGCAACGTGAAAAGACTTTTGGCTTCTGAAGTCTCCTGTGGAGGGGGCAGGTACCAACAGCTGCAAATTACCACAGGCAAGCAATCCAATCTCACATTTAGGACTTGGTCCAATCTTGGACCATCAATAAATGATTCTTGGGTAGATAAAGGGCTCAGCAGAGCTCACCTGGTATAAAGCAAATAGAAGCAGGTTAACACAAACCCTTCTGTTCCTACACTACCTCCCACTTGCACTCAGGGTTAATGGGTTGTACTCACCTGGATCACACTGAATGATGCCCCCTGGTTTACTGAGAAAAGGGCTTTGAATAATTCTGTGGCTGTTTATACTATTAGATTGACACTGTAGGATCACTTGCAGAAGCTGGCTTTCTGATTTCCTCATTGGTTCTGTATTTTGTCACCATAGGTAACATGGAAAAAACTTGATGTTTTCAGTGGAGCATCAAAATTCCTCCCTGTCTTTTATCTTAATCTTCTTCCTTGCAGCCTGAATTCTTTTTGTGTGATGTGTCACAGAGCTTCTGGCAACATTATACCTGCCATTGTGCTACAACCAAAACGCATCAAGCCCTTCAGGCAGTAATCAATTGTTTTCAGTTTGTAAAAGCAATCAGAAAACCTGGACTCACAACATAAAAATAATACAAACACTTAAGTAATGCAAGTTATTTTAACACGACCCAGCTTCCACTTTAGAATCAGGAATTGTGAATGGAAAGAGGGAAAAATCTAAACTGATTAAAATATATGCTCTTGTAGGAGGAAGAGCAACTGAAATAGACACCTTGGTTGAAGGTGCAATATCTATATAATTCTGTACTTTTGCATAGGAGGAAGTCATACCCTTGTCAACATTTTTTTTTTAAATATTCTTGCATCTCACAGTTTTTCACCAAAGTTGCTGCTAGTCACTGTCTGTTTTTAGAAAAATGTTTCTGTGTCAGAGCGTGGTGGGGGACATGCTTTTAAACTCTCTTTGTGTGTGTGTGTCTAGTTGAAAGGCTGTTATCAGCATGTCAGGGTGTGTGGCTCTGGCGTCGTCTGGCTGTGAAGCTACACAATGCATCCTGTGTAAGATTTGCAAGGTGATCTCAGTTTAAACCAGGCCCCTCATACCTACTATCAAGGGTGACAGGTAGAGGGAATTTTCAACTAATTCATTATTTTTTCTTTGCAATTCAAACTCAAAATAGTATCAATGTACCCACTCAAGTTACTCCACTTCCCTTTTATCAAATATTATAAAATTGAAAGGTGCTGAAGAATACTTCAAAATTATTTCCTTTGCTCAGAAACATGACAGCAACTAGAATAATGGATGCCTCTGTACTAATAAATATTTGGTATGCACTTAAGATAAACACCTTAAGCTAACTATGAGTAAATGCTATGTTCTTCTTCACTGAATCAAAATAAGAACTAGATAATCTCTTTAAAAATGTGCCTAGATGTTTAATACTCACATAGTCATTTATTTCTGTACTTTGAGGTATATTTTGTGGAAGAAAAGTTCAAGATGCAGTTCTAGTTGATTCTCTTCTTGTGTGGCCTTGTCATTTCTTTTATCTTGTGATCTGATTTATGGAACACTCTCACAATTTGTAAAATGGCCAGACCTCATGCTCCCCAAAAGGGAAGCTGAGGATGTGCATATCTTTGATAAGAGAGTGAGAATCTCCTCCCTCTACTATTGTGCTCGGATGAAATCTTTGGAGGAAAATATATTGTATCTATATATAAATACAATATATATAGCTATGTACACACACATAAGGTATATACAAAATAGGTGGATCTTAATCTCTGTCACATTCTGACCAAAGTGAAGCCCAAAGCAAAACTCCAGAATTTTTTGATAAGACATGATTCTCTTTATCTTTTCAGATGGATATTTTCAACTGTAACTCTGATATGCTGACATCTCATGAAGATATTGCAGCTATTTGTACACCAGTTAATTGAAATAATCAATAGCATAAGATCCATGCCATTTATAATGGCAACATGATTCCTCAGAATTTTAGACTACAATACAGTATAAGTCTTAGAAAGCATCCAGTCCTGACTCAGTCTTTGCTGAGGCCATTTTGACCACATGAATTTGGATTATGCTGTGCCATTTACCGTCTGGGATAGGTAAAACATGGTCATGATCTCTTTTATTATCCTCTGTATAGCTCATCTATTTTCCATGGAGAACCATTTATTTAAATGCAGTCTATGATTTATGACTTTATGATTTATGAAGAATTTAGTTTCTTAAAAGTATAGCATATAAGACTTTTGGAATAAAACTTCATTTCAATAGAGATAATTCTCACAGGAATTTTATGAGATCTACAGAGCTTTATATTGTAAAATCTTCAAATGGGGCATTTGTCTTTGGCCTTAAATTGTGTATCTTGGTAGAAAATATTAAAAATAAACTAAAAATGAAAATTAATTATTATTTTTGTCTCAGATTTAGTCAAAATTTTCCTTCTTTTATGTCATTTTCCTACTATAATTTCAATCAGATTTTGCTAAACATACATCCCAGTATCTTAACACAACTGGTTTTATAAAAGTCTATCTAATAATTTATCATTATAAGTCTCTCAAAGGACTTGTATAAAAAAGTCTGGATTTCCCCATAATTTAAAAATACCTTCTTAGATGACACAGTCTTCCAGTTTGTGACTCTGACTTATCATGCAGGACAAATACTTGATCATGTAACTGACTAAAACTGTGTGGAGAATCTCTGAATTTTAAAGTCATATTGATATAGTTGCATATGAATATTGAAAGCATCCTGTCTTTACCAACTCCTTTGATTCAAAAATGTTAATGCAATGTTTCATTGAATTGAAACACAAATAAAAGACTGTGCATGCCTCATATCCCCTGTGCACACCTCATATCCTGTTCTTATGTATTTCTTTCTACAATTCACACTCATTTGGAATTTAGTGTATTATAAATTATATTAAGAAAATAAATTGGACTGGTCAGTATCAAATGTATGATCCATGCTATGCATCTGTGTATGAAGAAGTGTTAAATCAAAGTTCTGACAACAATAATTTCAAGGCATCTGTGAACAGTACTGTTGGTAGCAGTCATAGCAAAATATAAGTGTTTTTTTCCTGAAAGTTCCTACTCTGACCTCCAGGCCCAGTTTTTGATAAAAAGCATTCAATTTAATTATATACTAATATGAATAAAATTTTAGAATTTGAACAAATGAATCAAACTGAAGAAAATCCTACCTGTGTTTCAGCCTGGCATTTTCCTATGCATTTTAATCTTGCTTATAGATAACTTTATACTCAGAAATTAATACAGACTTAACTCCAAACCATGCAAATATAACCACAATTCACTTATTTATGACATGTATATGTGGATATATATGCACACATACATACATACATACATATATACATACATATACATATGCATACATATAGGTATGCATACAAATATATACATATTTTTCACTTTAAAATTCTAATGCAGTGTTTTGCACTTGCAATAATAATCATTTAATATATCCCACAGCTGCTCTGCCTTTCAGGTTTAGGTCCAAGATTTTTTTTGGCAAGCATGAAGGTAAAAAGATAGAAAAGTGTATAACGCACACAGTTTGTTAGCCAAAAAAAGCCCCATACTCTGATTTAAGACACATAAATAATTAAACAAATTCAATTAGTAGGTTATTAAATGTTAAGACAAGACATTTACCAAATGGATTGAGACAACAAAGAGATATGATCCTCTGTGATCCTTCATAAATATGCCAGTACATTCTTCATTTCGGTCTAGAGAAAATGTAAAAAGTAGAGGAAATCCTAAATTTAGGATTTGTAATCAGAACTAAATCAATAAAAATCTTTGGGATCTCTAAATTACTTAGAAATGCCCAGGAAAAAAGATATATATGCTTAAAACAGTTAAAAGATGAAAGAGATTCTAGAAATGGTTTGGGGGAAAAACCCTCATATTAAAAAAAGGTATCAGCAAACTGCTGCTATCTATGTTACTTTGTTTGTTTCTTCAATACCAGTTGTAGCTCATATCACCTCCTCTCTAACAGCAAATCTTATAAAAAAGGTAGAGAGAATTTGACAAGGATGATCAAAGATGGTATATAAAAGATGAACATAAAATCATTAAATATTCAAAAGGTTGAATAAGGAATATTTGCTCACAACTTCTGACAACAAAGGACTAAAAAGGAAACCAAATGAAATATTCAAACACTGTTTACTGCAAGGATAATAAAATCTTTTTTCATGAGTGCGGAACTCACAGACTCTGGATGACAACAAAGAAGTATAAATGGATAAGTGGTTCATTGTGAATGCAATACTTGCTCTCAGGAAGCCTTTATTGTGCATTTCTGGAAGTGGCAAAAGTCTGCTTAGAAATTTTCCATGTCTATTTGCCTTCTGTTTAAGTTCTTTAAATGTTTCCAGTGGACATATCAGACACAGACACTGAAGCAAATTATTCCCTCTTAAAAGCCCTAATATGTGGGGATTTTTTCCATATGATTTTTAATAACTCAAAAGTACACATCAAGGTTCTATGAAATAACCATTTGAGAAAGCACCATTGTCTTTTTGGTACATTTCATTCAGATGATTTCCTATAAACATTGTCTTTTGAATTAATTTACCTTCGAATTAAAATTAAAAAACCAAAAAAAAAAACCAAAAAAAACCCCAAAAAACCAAAAAAACATAAAACAACAACAACAAAAAAAATACCAACAAATTTTGAATTCAAGTAAAATAGCCATGTAACATTTTGGAAGACCAGCACATGGCATGTCTAAAGAAATCAGTTAAATCTCATGTTCTACATCCAAGAAATGATGTCTGCCTTTCAAAATTAGAAATTCAGATGCAGATATAGTGCATAAAAAAAAGACACAAGAAGTCAGTGTTTCAGTAAGAAGTTATTTGAAGAAGTTTTGATCAGAATTTTATTTCATTTTTTATAGGTTCTGCAATAAATGTAATGAAAGATAAAATTGCCTAAATAAATTTGCATCAAGATTTCATCCAAGAGTTTAAAACTGGATCTTTCTTTATAAATTTCTTTTGGAGGATTTCTTTAAAAAATCCTCATCAATTTAATTGTTCATGAAATCTGAAGTTAAAGGAGACATGAGCATTAATATTATACATGTGGAATTAATTAAAAAAGATTCTCAGTCAAAACAGGAAAAAGAAGGAAAGCCTTGTTTCCCATTTCATGCAACCTAACCTTGGTCCATTTTTTTGGAAGATGGTGAGGGTCAATGAATAAGAAGCCTTTAGATAAGTGACATTTTAATTATGTCTGGAAAGCAGTTCTATGTAAAAGACTATATGAATGGAAGAAGAAATTTTATAACTCATTATGTTTACTGATAGCAAAGTGACGATATTTTCACAAATGCAGAAAAATATCTCAAGAACTTCAGGGTATACTAATGAAATAATAGAATTACTGCCACTAACTCACCATGAGGCATGGTTGGAGACTATGAAAGTGATATCCTTTTGGCCTCCACTGTGAAATCACAGACCTCAGGTTATATGAATGATATCTTTTATTAAGATTGGATCCAATAGTATGGAGTAACTAAGGAGAAGCCTAAAGCCTTATCAGCATTTGCCTATGCTTTGAGAAGTTTCTGCTGCCTTTCACCTTAAATAATCCATTATTTTAGCATCACCTGCACTTCATTACATATAACCATGCCTGGTATTTCCAAAAAAAGCAAATATCTCTATGGCTCCATTATGAATCCAATTTTCTGCACCATATATGTGGTTTAACTGCCATTTTAAAGCACATTGGCCAGAAACTTTGCAAATATATTTTAGGGACTAGCATCCTGACCATGGCATGGAATTCTAGGCTATTTCACAGTGAGGACAATAAATAAGACACATCTGGAAATTCAGACAAGTGTCTTCAGTGTTCATTGGGATCAAGTTTTCTGTATCCATTTTCACACTGAGATCCTTATGTGTGCACCTACTCACACACATCTGTTGTGCCTATTAATCACTACTACTACACCAGCTTTTAAATATCACAAAGAAAAGATCCATGTCATGACATTATTGCCGCATTCTTCAAGAGGTGCAACATCAGGTGGTGCTGCTCAGCTTAGACTTCCAAATTTTCTACCTATCTTATCATATAAACAGCCTCTTACTTTTGAGTGTAGATAATCCTTTGCTTATTTAAACAAGTGAATGCTTCTGGAACAGCATTTTCATTGTTGGTGCTAACTTCTGACCTGGAAAGTTGTTCACAAGCAGTAACATTTGCTTTCATCTCACTTTTACATCTACATAAGTTTAGAAAGACTCAACATTATTAATTACTTCACTGAAAAAAGCAACCTGCAGAATTTGAATAGCGACAGAAGTGACAGAATGTAGAGAGATACTTCTCATTTCTGAAACAGATGAGTAGCAGTGGAAGAAGTAAATCAGTAAAAAACCAAAAATTAAATTTAAAAAAATATATTAATGACATGAGTAGGCTTTAGAGAGTAAAGTTACTTGAAAACTAGTTCATCTGTATTTCAGCTCTATAAAAATCATCCTAGGATTTTCTTTCCATAGAAAATTCTATTTCTGAAATATCCTTTCACCCCCTATTGGAATAAAAATTTAGCAAATCAAAATAGCCTTTGTAATTTCTTCCAAGTTGCTCTGTTGTTTTCTTTTCCTTTAAAAAAATATTGAAATTATTACAGAGTTATTTTCCAGAAAAATAAGTGCAGTTTGGAAAGTTTATGACATCTCAAATTTACTTTTCTGTCCTCTAATTGTGCTACATAACAGACTATTATGATAGGATTCATATTAGTAAGGAAATAGAGAGTTGCAAAAAAACCTACATAAAACTTACAAGTACCTTTCTAAATTTTTATTTTTTGAGATACAATAGGAGAAAATTAAGTGGAAATATGTTAATACCACTCAACAACAATTATAGTAGCCAAAGTTATCTGCTTTCATGTTATTTGTTCTATCCATAAAGTTAAGAAATCAACCCAGACTAAAAATTTTAGTGCTATTTATGAAAATACTGTGACACTGATTCTAACATGAATTACAACTATATTGTGGCCAGGTACAAAAGAGTTAAGACAAGTTTCCAACCATATTGTGGCAAGTTTAGATTTATTTTTTAATCTGGTTGTCTTTTACAAAATCCCAATCTGTATATGGTCCAGCGCCTCACTTAAGAAGAGAGTAGCATTTAAATATAATTTTCATTTATATTCAAATAGAATAAAGTAAAAAATTATATAACCTAAACAATCATGAACTAAAGTATAACCCACTTGATACATATACTTTTTTCTGCACACATAACTGTCAGACTACCAGCGATTGTATAATTACCCCCAAAATCAGACACTCAGTTTAGAAATCAGTACCTTTCTTTTATCAGTTCTGTCAATATTCTGATATTTTGTGCGCATATATTCTACTATAGATGAGGTAAAAAACTTCATCTTAATATGTACTGAATCTTCATGGAGTCATTGCCATGAATAATTATTTATTCCCTGCTTTTAGCAACAGTATACACCCTTTGTCATTTTTGTTAAAAACCCGTAACACCTCCATAGCAGTCAGAGCAGATGCCTGCAAGGAGGACAGAAATTTGGCAAGTCCTTAACTGATCCATTGATTGTGCTGGTATGAATTAGTGGTGTGGTACTGAGGCTGTCCAAGACCATCCTGCTCAGGATGACACTGAGGGTTCTGCAGGCCACAGCTGGTGTCACTTCCCAGCTGGACAGTTAATATTAACTGGAGTTTGCTTGTGTTTAATAGTAATTACAAGAAGACATGCATTGCTCTTTAAAGGTCAGACCTGTTTTTCTCTCCAGTCGTTGTGCTACTGCTGGATGTCTTTCACTTTTACTGACAAGGAATGGACATGAAACAAATCTATGTAGGCAACTGTAAAAGAAAACAAAACAATGTTTTTAGGCATTTCCAGTTTTCATCCTTGAATGACCTGTTCACTAATACAATTAGCTAAATATAAAAAATTATAAAGGAAGGAAAACACCTACCTAATCTCTCAGATTTAATTCAAGCACTCACAGGAACCCAATGAGAATTAATTGGGTAAAGAAAACTCCAGGTATTCAGGTCTCCTCCATTTCTTTCTTCCACATTCTCTTTCAGGAACATTTATCTTTATTTTTCAGTGGACAGGCAGGTAGGAAACAAGAAATTGAATTAATTTGATCCACTAAACTAAAACTCTGAAAGTATTTAATGATGGAAGCCCTTCTTAGATTGCTGGAAACAAGCTAGCTAGGGTATTATGTTTAGTATTTAGTACAAGAACAAAAAGATACTTTTCACATTTTAAGATTGGTTTTGCTATTTTATTTTTAAGTTTTAATATTCTGTATTACTGGTATTGAACATGTGTGGGAGACATGCTTTATTTTTAGATTTAAAAATTAAATAGCAAAATTTTTTTTTTAAGAAAACAGTTCAATATGCAAGGTTTTATACTTGCTCAATTGCTTTAAATATTGCTGGTTCATTTTTAGGGTTAGATGGCCACTTTAATGTTATCAATTTCAGTTAAATACATTAAAATTTATAAATATAAATATAGATATATACATATGGGTTCTTGTTTGTTTTTTGTGGTTTTTTTTTTTTTAATTTCCAAGGAGGAGTGAACATCTGTTCCATTTTTCTCTGTCGAGATAGACTAGGTAACTGTTCCAGTTACTTCTCTGTTCCAAGACCTTAATAGTTTATGGTCTACTATGTATCTCCTGATGGAGTCCACTTGCTCCCACCAACCAGCCTGTAATTCCCTTCAGATTCTTTTATGTCCCTTAATGTCTTCATCATCTTTACAGTGGCATTGTATTCCTGGGTTTGCCTGTTCTTCACATATGCTTTTAATAGTTCAGATGTCTGTTACATTTTGCTGCATGCGCAGTCTTCTCCCCCATTTATCACACTTTTCTCTCTGCAGTCATATGGTGTTGGCAGAAGAGGTTACATCTGAACAAAAAAAATCAGCAGGGGTAAGCCTCTAGCCATGGCCTGGGCATGCAATTGTCCATATTGAGTGTATTTTGGGACAAGGTTAGGCAAGGTTTTAGCCAGTGGAAAGTAACTGTCTTCCTCATAAAGCTCAGGCACAGTAGAGATTATAGTAGGAATCAGATACCTGTCAGGCTGTATACAACAGACATATTTTAAGGAAGACAGGAGGGAGTGAAACCACATGCCAAATTCAACTAGCTTTTAGGTGAAGGAGCAGGAAAGGGCACAGCAGATTCAGCATTACCTGGGTTACAAAGGATCAAAGACATAGAACAAGGTCTTGGTTACCAGTTCCAAGTCTTCAGTCAGTGTTTATTAACAGACAAACTGTCAGTCATCAATACACATGCATTACACTTAGACACATCCGACCACGTAGGTACTGATGTGTGAAATGCACAAATAGAGATTTTAAAATTATGACAAGAGATTTTGAACATCAACAAGGCTAGTTAGTTTTACCTTATTTATTGGTACAAGATATTAAAAATGAGGATTAGCTCACCATTGTACAAATCATCATGAAAAGGCACTTGCAGTGGAAATTCCCAGAATACATATAAAATGAAAACAATTCTACCTAACCAAAGACAACAAAAAAAAACCAGTAAAAAGAGGAAAAAAAACTCAAAAGAAATAAAACAAAGAAAAAAAAAACCCCACAAAAATCTTAATTTAGTAATAATAATAAAGTTGCACCATGCTTTTTAATTAAAAAAAAAAAAATTGCAAAGTTCTGCATTCCACTCTGTTTTAAAAGATGGAGCCTACTTACATATTTTGGCCTGCAAGGTTTCCAACAAATATACACCTTCCTTATTATTTCTAAAATATTTTTCCAATTAAATTTATTTAAAATTTATTAAAATTTATCAAATTTATAGTCAGCATGTCAGCATGTTGACATTTGTCTTCGTAGTTTATTTTATCACAACAATTCACTTATTGAAATTATGGAAGACAATGTGTGTTATACAGAACATAATTTATAGAAGTTCCCTTAGCTTACCTTTTACATCTCCATTTCCATATTAAAATACTCTAAAGGACAAATGGTGAAATAAATCTAAAATTAACAATAAAAGCTTGAAAATCCTGAGGGACTAAGCAGCTTTGAGTATCCTGTCTAGAGGAAAAACAAAATCCATGTGTTGCATTCAAGTATATAGAACCTTGCCAGCTTCTCACCACACTGCCATAAACACATTTAATGTAACAAAAAAACAAAAACAAAAACAAAAACAAAAAAACAAACAAAAAATAAACCAAAGGTTAAAGACTGATTTGGCAAAGAATTTTTACTTTCAAGTATCTTTACACATGAAGGTAGCCCTGATGAGATCTGTGAGAATGTTCTGTGTAAACATACTCTTGTTCAGAAGCACCAGGAGGACTGAATTGTAACGGTAAAATAAACTATTAGGAAAACTTATGAAGGGAGGGAAATTACCTTGGTGTGAAACTCGGTTGCAAGTGACAGGAGAATCAGATCCTTAGTGTGTATCTGTCAGGGTAAGTAGCACTTCATTGCTTTAAGTGAAAACTGCAACTGTGTAACAGAGAGTGCATAACTTCAGCATTTCTCATTTTGTGAAAACGCTAACAGTGCACAGACATCAGACCCTAATCTAAACTATTAACACAATACTCAAACAAACTGAAGTGATAAGTACAAATAAAAGTATCTGTGTTGGCTGAGTCCTGGAGTGATGGCTGATTTATCTCACAGAGCACTTAGAAATCAGTGTTTAATTCTTTTTTTCTCAGCTCTAGATCACAGGTCATGCACTTAACTACACAAATCTATTTAAATAAACAATGTGCTTATGTGTCATTATTCACTCTGCATGGCTGCAGTCCAGCTCAAAGGAGATGAGGGCAGGAAGAGCAATAGTTATCTTTGTCAGAAGAAATGAAAGGGGCAGATTTTCAACTGATATATCTTAACATAATCTGTTGCTTAAATACTTATTCACATTGCTGAAGGCTTTTGAACAAAGCAGTTTGATAAAATTTACAAGGTATCACTGGAGAAAATTGTGTCTTGTACAATCTACATTTCCATAAACATTGAATCGAGTACTCAGATGTCCAAACTGGGACATTCCAAAATGTGAAGCAAACCAGGAAAGGATATGTCACACCAACCAAAATATTTCCATACCAAGAAATTAATACTGTATCTCACAAATATGCAACCTATGTAAGAACTGAAAAAGAATGGCATTTGCCTTTTAGTTACAATTAATTCCTTACAAAAACTGTGACATAGTAATTTAGACATGCTTATTGTATCTTCTTCACATATTTTCTATTTAGTTTAGACTAGCATAAAATTCATACTTTAGCTTCCTGGGATTGTTCTAAGGTGTAATGGGTGCTAGACCAGGGTCAGCTTTCATTGTAGACTAGATGTGTGCTCAGATGCTCCCACTAGCTCTGACTAGTCTCCATTGCCCTCCAATACCTGACAGTTTAGAACAGCCCTGCGTATTTTCATAAGCTCTGTGTATTTTTTCCAGTTATGCTTTCTGGTAACTTGAAAAATTGAGACAGAATGTATTATATTTTTTTTCTTTTCAGGAAGATTAACAAAAGTAGATTGATACTCTTTTCCCATCAGTTTTTGTTTGTTTGTTTGTTCGTTAGGTTTTGTGGGGTTTTTTTTTTTGTTTATTTTTTGTTTGTTTTTTTGTTTGGGCGGGGGGGTTGTGGTTTTTTTTCTATCAGTTCTAAGATTCAGGTATACAGATGAAGCTGTTAGCTTCAAGTCTGTTGGTAACTTTCTGCACAGAAGATATTGCGGTCCAGTGTTAATTGTTCAGATTTATACATTAAGTTAGAGGACTGTTTTAAAGGATGTGCTTCTCTGAAAATAGAAAATATATTTTTTCTTGTGTGATAAGACATTTAGGGAACATTTTTTCCCATAATAAAAATATATAGTTTATGCGTCATAGTAAAATAAGTATAGACAAAATGTAATTATTATTATTTATTAATTGCATTAATATTGCTGTGCTTTCTAATTTCTTTTTTGGCTTGCACACTAAGGGCAAAGTTCACCAGTGGTCTTTTTCATCCTGCTCTTCTGGCTTGTGGTTAATATGTAAGAGCAAACACCTGAATGTCAAGAATTTTTCCTCCCAGCCATATGCAATAAAATTGCAGAATATGGTATTTTAATATTTGATTATTATTAGCTGAGCAAAAATATACAACTTGTCTTAGTCAGGTCTGGAATTCACTATAACTTAGTCTCAGGTGCATGAACTGTATTGCCATACAACCAATGCTGACAGACATAGTCACACACATTCAAAAAGGGCTCAAAATTGCCTGTCTCACATATGCAGGATTATCAGCACATGTTGATGATCCCTGACTTTCCAGAATACTGACCAGGTTGACAGGTTTAACTTATGATAGTGCATAATAAGCTCATGGCTCCATAAAGACCTCAGCTCTCAAGGCTGTTGTATTGGAGGTTGGGTTGGGATATTGGGCATTGAACTGGGATACTGGAGAGTGTATTCTGCCAGTCTCAGAGACTGGGCTGCACATGCAAATATTGGGAAGATGAGAATAGTCACAAATCTCCTTCGAGTTCCACACTATCAATTTTTCTTCCATTGAACCAGTCATGCTTTCCTTTTACACCACGCAAAGTAGTGAAAAAGAAAACAGAACTGAACTTGTATAGTTTTCTCTGTGACTGAGCATGAAACACAACAAGTTATGGGCAATCTGACACCTCCACTTGAATAATAAATATGCTTTTCAACAATTGCTGAGTATCAGATGGAAGAATGAAAAATTAATTATCATTTAATTATTTATCAAGGACATGGATACAGCTTCTTTTCTAGTGAAGGAGTTCAACATAATGCTTTTTACAAAATATTGCCTTTCTGTCTGAGGATGAGACAACTGTCTGTCTCCATGAGCTATCTGATAACTAAATAACGATACAATTGAAAACTTATAAAAGGGAAAAACAAATTGTAAATGTAATGTAATAACAAATATTTATAAAAATTCTTTAATTTGTACTGTGTTGTGAATTACATCAGTGAACCAATGCATAATTTGAAAAATGTATATTTACTGCTGAAGAAACTAAATGCCACCAAAGTAAATCTCTGGTTGTATCAAAATTAGTTGATAAACTTTTAAAACCATTTAAAATTGGTGCTACTAAAGCATTTAAGTGACACCATTTAAGTGACACCAAGGTAGTAACTATACAGAACTTCATTAACAGTGAACAAAAGTGCACTACTTTTAACAGAACATCTGTGAGGTTTAACAAGAATACTTTCATTATGCTTTCAGGAAAATCTGTCTTAACTGTTAATAAGATAACAAGTTTAATTGATAAAATCATCCTCGAGGGGAGAACATAAAAAAGAGGAGTGTCATAAAAACCAGCTTGTTTATGCTTAACACTTGCAATGAGGATTGTAAGTTTTTTCAGTTCTAAGTGAATCTTTTTGAAGAAAATATAATTAAAATTTACTTTCCAGTTAATTAAAAAGATGAATGAAACCAGTCCTGTGATTATCTGAACTAAAACATTTTCTGAAATTGTAACTGGGAAATATAATTTAAGGTGTCAAAGATAGTGTCTCTATTTTTCCCATTCCTGATGTATTGTGTACTGCAACTCAAGCCAAAACTATATTTAAAAAATTTTTTTTTTTCTTTGAAATGGTTATTGCAGTTTGGGAGTTTCTAAACTTAACACTTAGCAAAAATTCAGAAACAAGATGAAAAGGACTCTAAGTCATGTGACTTTCATGATACTGACTGATTTTTAGAAGAAAGTTTTGTAGACAGATTCTTTAATTAATTCTGAAATAAAAAAAAATCCTGCTGATACATTGCATTGAACTTTGTAGGCAAAAAAGAAAAAACCTTGAACTGAAGCCGGCTTTTTTCTTATCCATGGTGTGCTCGACCAGGGTACCAGTGCTGACAGTAGAGATGCTGAGACTTTGGAACATGCCTCAACACATCTCTGTGGGGCCTCCACTGATTTGAGTAAAGACAACTAATCTGAATTTCAAAAAAATTTAGGTGAGGTGAATTCCCCAGCTTTTAAAATGTACACCGTTTTTGTTTCCTTTTGGAAAGGATTTAGGGGAGGAGACTGGATGCCATTTAATGCTCTCCTACCCCCACAGTGTTTCATGCAATGACCTGAAAGTATATGTTGGTAACATAAACATGCCTTTGGGAAGTAAAGCTGTTGCTTTCTACTCTGGAGGAATCTGTTTCCCTGGCACTGAGATCTTGCTCCTTTTAGGTATCATTCTGCCCCTTTTGACCTGGAGCTAGTCCACACCACAGATTATCATGCTATCATTCAAAGTAGTGATTTATATTAAAGAAATATAGAAACATTTTTTTCTTCCTTTCATACCGTGCTTATTTGTCTCAGTTCATAATAAGCTCAGTAATGTTTTAGAAAGTTGCAAAATTCAACAAGTGTTAATGTAGCCAGCGGAATTTATTAACATTATGTCTGAGAATATCAGTAAGTGCATTTCATGTGATTTATTTAAGGAAGCATACTCCTAGAATTAAATTTATTTCCAACCACAAGAAAATAACAAACAAAATTTGAAATGTGTGTCAGAGGAATGTTGAATGGTTGCAGACCTTCTCTTGATCTCTATAGCACTTTTTACTTTCAATGCCTCACAGCAAAACTCTTGAAAAGTTTTTGATATTCTTATATGACCAGACAGCATTTTACAAGTTGCTGGAAGTTGTTTATAATATACATATTTATTTATTTTCTATACTGTCCATACATTTCAAGTCAACAGGTACACATAAAGAAAAAAAAAGCATGAGTTTAAGAGAAACTTTAAGTTTTATAGGAATTACCCTTTTTCTTCCAGTGAAAATTATGACCCACATTGCATTGTCTATAAGGGAGGCAATATCTAGCACATGACAGTCAAAAACTATTCAAATAAAATGTATTCAAACAGGAAAGTAGTTTCATGGTGAAACAGAGGTTTAGCTACAGCAAAACATAATCTGACTTGGAAATGAGATATTTCAGACAGAATTAGATCTAAAATACAGAGAGCTAATATAGTTTCAGCAGCTGTTTTAAATATACATAAATAAATAAATGAGCAATTTTTTCCCTAGATAAGAAGAGTATTCATAAGAAGTTTTCACTGGATTAATTTCCCATTAATTTGTCTGTGCTTGGATTCTTAACATAAGTTAAACAGTGTATCTTACTGCTCTGAGATAGTTCAAAATGAGTGCTTTCAAAACAGAGTTGGAATAAGTGTAAAAAATCCTCATTGTCATTGTTAATTAAAACTTAAAAAGTGGAAAAAATATTAAAAATATCTGTGGCTGCTGAATTAGAATGAGTTTTTGACTGTTACACAATCACAAATACCTGTCAGACACAGCTATAGCTGTTAATTTAAATCCAATTGCTCTTAATTTAAACCCAGTTCATATGATAACCTGGCAGGGTAAATATAAATTCCTTGAAGTCATATGGTTTAGTTAGCTGTTCTTCTTGTATGCATGTGTGTGCTCTGAACTTACCACTGAACATAACTAATTTATTCATTAGTCAGTTCAGAGAAAATAATGATACTCAGAACGTGGCAGAATAATTATATTTTCTTCCAGCCACAGTGTAAAAAAAAAAGAAAGCATACATATATATATATATATATGTATATATATGTATATATAAATATTCTTAACTTTAAAAAAATTGAAATTTAATACAGTCTTTATAGATACATAAGTTATTACAACAGTAACAGAAGTTGTTTTGATTGACTGTATAAATGAAAGATGGCAAATATCTTGAAAAGCATTTGTTTAATTATTTCCTAATTTCCACATCTCACCCACCCAGTTCAATATATAAAGTAATCCTGCAGTTATGGAATTTATGGAGACCTTGATAATGGCTTTGGTATAAAGCTACAGAAAAGAATATAAGTATATTAGACTATCTCATGGATGCACATATCTAAAATTCTACTGAACTTGTGAAGCTCTATTTGGTACTTATTTCCAAGCAGGTCTAGTAGATCAACATTTGCTGTAAAACTTCACACACTAGGAGACTAGCAGCATTTAAAACAGACAAAAGAAGGGAATATCAATCACAAAACTCAGTAAGATAAAAGAATGACATGAATTATAATCATGAACAGAATGATAAATCAAGCAAATACTAAAGCTTTTAGGACCTTAACATTATTCTTTAAATAGTTTCACAAAAAGATATTTACTGTAAAAATTAAATTACTCTAAGAAGGTGCAGAGTAAGCAATTCTCACAAATGTGTAGCTAAATAGTTTCTAGTAACTGCTGGTGAGTAGAAATAAGGTCTCACATTTTCATATTTAATAAAAAATAGAGATCATGGACTATTTCATACTCTACAGTGTTATATTTTGAATGCACTGTAGTCTAATAAGTCAAAGACCACACTCAGATAAAACAATTTCTTCATTTTGTGAATCAATTGAATTACTGTATTGTCCAATATTTGGCACAGACACTTATGTGAATGCACATGCACAAATACAAAAGAAAAAGATCAGTGTCAACATATACTACATACAACTAATTACTTAGAGTTCAACATTCTTAATTGTAGGTTTTACAGAAACCATGGGGTACAGTTATTTCCTTTTATTTCTTTCATATTCAGAGATTGATTACCTTTGCAAGAACTAGCATGCAATATTCTATGCTGTTAAACAGCTGGCATGGTTCCTGACCTAGCCTGACCTAAGCAGAATTCTTAGAAAACATATACAGTTGTGGCTCAGGATTAGGAAATTCCAAATGAGTAGTTCTAATACTTCTACATGTGTCTAGTGGTAAGAGAATTTGCCTGCTAATTTACCTGCTTAAGACAATTTCTACCATTTTAATTGGCCTTTGAGGTCACAGAGTAGTCACTGTCTTTTTTTATTTATTGGAAAAGCTTAGGGACAATGAAAAATGTTGACTAAATTTTATGGCTTCCAATAGCACACATAGATGCTGCATGTTAATGCATTTCAATTTTAACATTATCAAATAAATACATACATAATTGTATTATAAATCCTATAAAACAACTACTGCTCAACCTTATGGTGGCTAAAGGCAAAAAAGGGCTGTATAGTTTGCTCTGCTGATTCTATAAGAGTGTCAACAGTTTAATAATATTCTGCTGTCTTGTCTTGTTTATTTTACTTACAATCCCTTTGGAATGGGATCACATATGGGAGGCTATCCAGCATTCCCTGTTTCTGTTGTGGCTGGCAGTCACTGTTACTATAAAATGGGATATGTATTGTTTGAGAGATATGCTGTCTAAAGTATTTATACTACTGCATTACAAACACTTAAATACTAACTTATATAGGCATATAAAATGTTTATAATGATTTGTTCTCAAAATCAGAACTTAAGAGATTTGATGATGTGGTAGTTAAGAACTACAGAGGTGAAAGGAATGATCTAGTATTACTTTCAAGATTTGATAACTAAAGCACACAAAAAGGACAATGAAAACAGGTAACACGGAAATTCTGAGGACCTTAAAGTGAAATATATATAGTCTAGAAGTCTATTTGTCTTTTCTGAATTATATTGACAGTGGGTCAACTTGGGTGAACTCATACATTTTTACAAGGTTGACATTCAATTGAGTTTAGCTTATGCAAAAAGTATTTTGGAGTTATATTTGCTGATACGATCATATTCCTTTCCTTTCACTATTGCTTAGTTTTAAGAAAGGCTAGGAGTTTGTCCAAGGACATATTTTTATTCATAGTCATTGTCAGATAACCCATGAAGCACAAAGGCAGTGAAAAGTTCTCAAAATTGATGAAGTAAGGAAGTGATTTAAAAGCTGATAAAAGCAGAGAACCAATGTTTATCAGGTACATAAATCAATAGTTTATATCCATAAAGGGCTTCAAGCTTTGGTCTAATGAGAAAAAGTGTTGGTTCTATGTAAGTAACAGAACGGATTATATAAAACCTGTTTGGGAGAAAGATGAAGTCCTGTGGGTTTTACTGCAGGAAGAATCCACAAAATGTTCCAGTCTGCATCTACAGGAGCCTGTAAAGCAGGACATAATATATAAAACATGTTGTTCTTTACAGAGGACAGCAAACATGGAAAAACACAACAAATGTTGTAGCTTACAGTGAATAAGTGGTGACTGACAGTGGTGATCTGAAGACAATTGCACAAACTCTACCAGAATTACCTTTATAATTCTTCCATGCTGTGTCCAGTATTTGCACTGTAGTCTGTTTCCATTTCTTCATCACATTCAGCATCATGAAATTAAAATATATTTCCTGCCTTAACCTACTGTATAGTTTGAATGTGGCTGAACTTTGGAAACACATTATTTAAACTATGTATAATGAGAGAAGATAAGTTGTAGTCCATTCTAAATTTTCTCTTTCAGATACTTAGGAAACAGGATGAAGCAGAAACATACATTTAATATCATGAATTAGAGGCATTTTACAACTAAATAAATAGTTTGTGCTTCATTTATTCAAGCAGTCAGTTTACATAGCCAGAAAATTTGCTATTGAAAACTGTATGCAAAGTTAGTCTACATCCATTCATTTATTCATTAAAAAAAACCTCACATTACTTATATAAGCATGCCATTTAAAAATTACCATTATACTTGATAGATTCAAAAGCTCTCAATGAACACAAAAGATTATTTAATTTTTCTCAGTGCAATATCCAAAGTCACAGAAGGATAACAATGAGAATAAAAGTGCATTTTTAATAATATTTCATCTACAGGATTTTTTCAGTTGTTAAAATACTACTTATTGTGGTTTTCAGCCCAATCATTTTTTCTAATTCACCTGGGCAACTTTAAACTTGTTATCAATCAGGAAGTCAATTTGAAGGCATGAAACATCTCCCCCACCTTTTATTATTAATAAAAATTGGGATATTTAACTGCCTTGATGAGACAGGAAGCTTTTTCTAGTGTTTGAAAATAGAAAGCATTTGTTCAGCATTTTTTCTAGTACTTTTTACTGTGTGGCCAGAGTAAAAGACCAGGAAGCTTTTCATTCAATTTTTTACAGAGAAAAAAATAATAAAAAACCAAAAGGCATGAAACTTCTCACGATTTGATTTGCTTAATACAAGGTGTAATTTGAAGTACTTCAACTTCTTGGGTAAAATATATATTGAAAACTTGAGTCAGGTAAATTATTATGAATATATTAAATAATGAATGTTCATTTTACTTCCTTTCTTGGTTTACAATTTAGGTTTTGCTTTTTGGGATTTTTTTGTTTTTTATTTTTGTTGGGTCTTTTTAAAAATTTTTTACTTGTTAATTAGTTTGCTATTCCTGTAAATATACCAAAATAAATATTTTTTTAGTAGGGTGGAGTCTTTTGCTTTGTTTTGGAGATTTTTTCTCTTTGTTGTTGTATTTACACTTTCTAGCAAAGTGATACATGAAATCTGAAGGTACACCATTCTTAAATGGCTTCACTTCTAAATTGGAAAGGAATTTTTTTGTTTGCTTGCTTTTTCCACTAAGAAAATAAGTTTAATATGGCATTTAGAAAAATTTAAGACTTTCTCTCTACCCTATTCTGAGTAGAAAGGCACCTTTTATCAGTCCTAGGATGCTTTGATGCACATTATATAGAATTAAATTAATATTCAACATCTATCTCAGCAAGAACAGAATGAAAAAGGCACTATCTTAATGGCATTTATTGACTGTTTTCAGTAAACCTTAGTATTAACTAAAAAAGACCAATACAAAACCAGAAAACAAAGCCAAAAATATTTAGATGTAAAAATACAAGATCAACTTTATGTTATGGCATGAAAGAAATTACTCCAAGATTGAAATGCATATATTCAGCACTATGCTTAGTTCACCAGCCCTAATAAATGAAAGTTATATAAATTAGATGTTAGCCTTTGTCTATTTAAATATAGAATAATGTAAAAAATAATTCTTAATACCATCATTTATGCATGATCCTCACTTTACCTTCAATTTTTAATCTTAGATATTCTTAGTCATTGTTGAATGGAAAGAAAATTGCTAATTAAGAAAAACTGAAATTTACCCTGTGATGGAGGCTAATGCCTTACTTATATGCCACTTAAACATTATTTTGAAGTTTTAAGCAGGATTCAAGAGAAGTGACATATCTCTGCATAGAAACTAATTTCCCCTTAGCAAAGCTTATATGTTGCAAAAAATCCTGAATACTCTATAAACTGGGGAAAAATTCACACAAACCTCATATACAGAGACATGCTAACTGTATTGTTCCTATGGTAAAAACCACATTTCCCTCATAACTGGTAGATTTTAGCAGAAGTTGTTATGGTGATATTTTATTTTATTTTATTTTATTTTATTTTATTTTATTTTATTTTATTTTGTAAAAGTAAGGACACAGAATTAATCATTCCCATCTGCATGCACAAAAGACATGACACAGGGAACAAAAACCATCTGAAACAAAACTATGCTTCCTTTCACAAGCAATAGGGGAAATTAATGTCATTGCTAAGCTGAAGACATAAAGAGATTCAAAATTAAAAATCCTTTGAAAGCTTCCAACAAGATTCCTATAATCAGCAGGAAGATAAGTAATGATCAAAGCCCCTTAAAATAATATTGCTCACCCCATTAGAACTGCTTAAATGTACCCTACCATTCATCAGAAATTATACAAGATTACTGCAGAAACTATGCCATTGTTTCAGTAAGAAGCCCAGATGTTTTAAGGGTAGACTTCACAACTCACATAAGGTTAAAAGCCAAGACTAAAAAAGAAACCAAACCAAACCAAATCAAACCAAAATATATCTCCCACCCCCCCACCCCCGCCAGCTGCAGTTATAATTCTTCATTATTGCTAATGTAACACTTCATAGGTGCTCAATTGCTCTGCCAAATTGCCTCATATTGAAGTAGAGTCATGGAAAGGGAAGCAAAGTGAATGTTCACCCAGTGGACTGATATTAACATTTTGGTTAGGCTTTTAGGGTTTTTTTGTGGGGTTTTTTTGTTATTTTTTTAATTTCCTTAACCAAAGATGGTATAAACCTATTGGTTTTTCTTTTCTTCTGCAGAAGCATTCTCTTTTTTTTTTTTTTTTTGGGGGGGGGGGGAGGGGGGTTTGTTTGGGTTTTTTGGGGGGTTTTTTTTGGGTTTTTTTGTGAAATTGCATCTCAGCTACACTGTGGTAAGTGAAAGAAGAAAAGCACAGTTCTGCATACTTCATCACTAATGTTGCCCTATGAAATAGCCTCAGGGACATTACACACTGCTAAGTGTCAATTTAGGATCAGAAAAATTTTCTAAGTAGAAGTCCGGAATAATGTATATTTGACAGTTCTACTAAACATTTGAGATTTATTATCTACTGCACTGTGTGCTTTTAATAGCAATACTGTTATTGCTTTTGTCAATAGCAATTTGAAGTGGTCACCTTGTCTCCTCCTTTAAACATTTAGAGGTAGCTCATATGGCATTGTTTATTAGAATTACTTGTAGATGGAGGAAGCCTGCAGTGTCAGAAATTGCTTACTTCAAGTTGTTTCAAAGTGAATGTCAGTTTTTAGTAGATACACTGTGCAAGCTCAATTTGATTGTCATATTTATTTACCTAGACTTAAAGATGCACAAGTATAGGAACTCCTATTTTGTGCTTCAGGTATGCTTGTCAATATAACTGCAGTGCAGAAATCTGTATGAATTAAAAACAGAAGCATACTTGCTTCAGATACACACTCCCAAGTAAGACAAAGACTACCCAAATGAGATCAACACACTTCATTTCACCTACAATCCAAATGTTGTATACGCTTTCTTTATCAATTTTTATTATCTCAAATATTTTATAACAGCTTTGAAACCACAGCCCCTAGTATCATGTTCATGATTACACTGCCTTGAAATCCAGGAAAATTCAATCACTTCCAAAAAATCTTCAAGAAATCATTCAAACACGTTCAAGCTATGTCAGCAAACATCCAAACAAACATAATATGCGACTACTGCAAGTAATAGGAATGGAATGGAATGGAATGGAATGGAATGGAATGGAATGGAATGGAATGGAATGGAATGGAATAGAATGGAATGGAATAGGAAATTCTTTTCAGTTGAAAGAGGCTGGTATATTATTAAAGACACAGTCCAAATATACCTATTAAACACTGGCAGGCTTAGGACATTAACCACTCCTCCAGGAAACCTGTTTCAATGTTTGACCACTCTCTCATTAAGTCAAGTTTAAATCTCCTCTGGAGCAGCTTGGAATGATTACCACATGTTCTGTCACTGGGTACCAGAGTGAAGCAGTCAGGAGCTTCCTCTCCACTTCTCCTCCTCAGGAACCTGAAGAGGAAGCTCCTGACACCATCAACCTTCTTATGTCCAAAATAGACAAATCCTGCATCCTCAGCCACTCCTGATAGAAAATCCTTCACACTCTTTCATCAGTTTGTTGCATTCCTTTGGACACTGTCCTGGTTTGAAAGGACAGGTGTCTGCCAGTAGGGGCAGAAGTTTCCCTTTTTGGAATAGAGACTTTGGTTCCACTCCCCTCCCCCAAGTATTACGATTGTTTGAATCAAGGACTCTGAGGCAGAGATAAGGGGGGGGGTGGGAATAACAGCTCTTTTACTAATATATCTAACTATACAAACAGAAAACAATAACAGTTAAAATTGCTAACAGAACGAAATAGATAACTCAGTGTCAGTCCCTTTAGATGCAAGCACGCTGTCTCTGTGCTTAGTCCAGAGCCCGGATTTGCCAGAGGGCAGACGGGAACGAAGGCAGGAGGGAGGGGGGAGGGGCAGCAGCGGCCACGCCGGTCTCGGGCAGGAACGGGCTCACCCTCACCGAGGGCGGCGGCTCCTCGCTCACCGTGTGTGTCCGGGGGATCAGCTGTGTCCGCAGAGACAGGAGGCTGGAAACGGGGCAGATGCAGGGCAGGTGATTGCAGAGGGTCTGGCTCTGCTGTGCTCGGCCGCGTGGCTGAACGATCCCAGGCGTCCTCCTCCCAGCTCGCCGGAAACGCGAGTGCCCTCCCGGAAGCCTCAGAGGCCCCTCCGGGGGCCGTCCCCACCCACCCCCTTTGTCTGGACCCATCAGGGACCCTGGGTGTAACCCGGCCAGCTCCATTGGCATGATAATGGGAAAAATTCTTACAATTGACACAGTAACAGAAAAAACACTCAACCCTGAACAGACACATTCAATGGCCTTCACATCACTCTTAAATTGTGGAGCCTGGAATTGTGCACAGCACTCACAATAAGACTGTGACAATACTGAAGAGGGATAATCACCTCTTTTGGCCAGTTGGTTGTATTTGGTGCACTCCAGAGTGGTATTTGCTCTCTTGGCTACCAGGGCACACTGCTAACTCCCACTGAGACTGCTGATGACCACCAGATCCCCTTCTGCAGGGCTGCTCTCCAGCCATCTCCTAGTTTATATACAGCATTACTCCATCCTTGGTGCAGAATCTGGTATATTGACTTGTTAAATTTAATCATATTATTCACAGCTCAATGCTTCTGTGATGATAGCTTTGGCCTGTCTAGATCCCTCTGAAAGGCTTCTTGTCTGTCAAGACAGTCAACAACACCTCCCAGTTTGATATCATCAACAAAGTTGCTAATGGTGCTTTCGACTCCTGCAGCCAGATCATTGGAATAGAATCATATGGAATAGAACCGTCCCTAGAACTGAGCTCTGAGGAACACACCTGGTGACCAGCTGCCATCGGATGCAGCCTCATCCACTATAATCCAGAACAAATGTCTTGCATGGTAATGATGAGACATTTTCCTTCATCAAGAACATAACCATAAATTTTTCAGCATTGTCTCCTGTCCTGGTTTAGAGCAAATTTGTGAGGAAATTTATGAAGGGGGTCTCTCTCCTCTCCCAACTGGTTCAGAAAAAGATTTCTTTGGAGAAAAGTGGAAAAAAGCTGTTTATTTAACAGCTTCTGAAAACAAACTGCCCTTCTTCTTTCCCCCTTCACTCTTGGAACAAGTCTTCAAGGTGCAGAACTTAATATCTAGCATAAACAGAACAGGTGATGGGGGATACAAGCATTATAAAGTTACTCTAGGACACCTCTAAACTTGTAAAAGGATTGGCATTGGAAATATAATCTATTTTATCACTATCTCATCTCATACAGAAAAAGGTCAGGTGCTAATAAAAATGTTTGGATTTCATGAGAAACTGTACCTGCTGAGGTCAATTTGGGAAGTAACTCTCATTTTGTAATTATCTTGTACAAATAAGGGGAAAATGACAAAAAAATTCTCATCATGATTTATTTCAAAGAGAAGATCATCAACCAAGTGTAGACAAGTGGCAAGATGGAAAAAAAACCACTGGTTGAGAAAAAAAGCCAGATTGTTTCTTTGAATCTTCTTGCACAAACTTAACCAGAAATGGATGACCAAGTATGAGTCACATAACCACATTAAAAGATAACTTTCCAAACAGAATATAAGTATCTTTCCTGTAAAGAAATCAATTCATTTCCAAATTAAAAATTAAAGTCTTTGTCAGAAAAGCAATCAGTATTTCTTGGCAACTTCAAAAACCAGGCAGAATAAGGAGTCAAACCTTAAAATATGTAACAGAACTTATTCAAAACAATTGATTTTCAATGCTAATTGTAAAATAAGTAAGTATTTCTCCTCCTGAGTCAGGAGGAACAGATTTTTTTCCCCCTAATTTTTAAATTTGTAAAGGTATAAAGGACAAGCATACTATAACTGCTCGAAAAACTTCACTAAATATTCAATGACGCAAGAACAGATGTGAGATCTGTCTTGAGGAAATGCCAGCAGGGCAACTGGTTAGAGCTTTACACTACAGAAAGTCCCAATAGACCAAGCAAGGTAGTTGGCCAAGTGATTTGCAAGAATGATGGAAAAGGAGCCTGTGATTTAACCTCTTCCTTGAGCATTTGGTTAAGAATAATAAAGAATAATAATAACAACACTTCACATCTCTCCTCTTAAACTGAAAAGGACATGTGCTATAAATTTTGTGAAATGTGAGAATAATCCAAGACTGATTTAGACAGAGTAAATCTATGGTGGTCTTCTGGATTTAATGGATATACACCATGTGTGAATTTGGCTACTGAATGAGAATTCACACTTTCCATTTGGTGCTATTTTAAGCACTTTTCATTGGCACAAGTTAGAGGATCTGTAGGTAGGAGCTGATAGTCAATAGCAAAAAAAAAAAAAAGTAGAAAAAAAAGGAAAAATATTTTTAAACAGGAAAAAAAAACAAAGGGGGGGGGGGGGGGGAAGAGGTATCTCCACAAAATGATTAAGAATATTGAAGTCAGGAAGTCCATAATTTGGCAGTGTAAGATTTCCCTTTTCCCACTTTTTTAAATATATAATTTGTTTGTTTTCCTTAATGTATCATTTAAATATGCATATTCAAAAACCTGAAATCCTATTACTGTTATTAAAAAATGCTACATTTTATGGAGATGCATAAAACACTCATATGTACCCAAAACAGTATCTCTGCTGAAAATTTTAAATGAAATTAATAGTTTAATTGTTTAAAAGTTTATATTTAAATGCTTATAGGTTACCGATCCTTGCCATTAGAAACAATTCAATTATTCAATAAACAAATTATTTCATTAGCACACAAAATTACATAAAGTTACCCATTACATGAATTGTTGTCAAATGAGAAACAGGCAATACATTCTAAATCTGGGTGGAAGATCATAGATTTTCAATGCAGAAATCTGCAATTTTTATGCACCTGGTGCTGAAGTTTTGCTCAAATTCTGACAATCATATGTGTGAGGCTCAGTTTCTCAACCACATTTCTGTAATCCTTCTAAATTAAACAGGGGGAAAATCTTTCAGGTGTCATATTTTAAACTGAATTGTAATTGAAATAGATCTATTGAGTAGAGGTTTATTAGCTGAAAGTAATAACTGAAAAAGTTTGAATTCATATGAATCACAAATTGTATATTCTAGTATTTTAACTTACACATGGAATGTAATTCAGTCTTCTTAGATTCACTTGTCTTTGTAGATATTTCAATAAAAGCAGCTAATATTAAGGTATTAATAATACATTGTTAGTACTTAGTATTTACTCAAATTCAAAAAAAGTTTTGATGTTTAAAGAAAGTATTGAAAAGTGTCAAAGAAGTATACAGGCTTATGAGCTCCAGTAAAAGATGAGGTAGAAAATTAAAACAAAATTCAAGCTCTCCTAGAAAGTGGGAATTGCGTCAAACTTTAAATGAAGTGTGCTTAGGTATTCTGCTTCTTGTGTAAGGGCTGAACCAGCAATAAGTCTCAAAGTTATATTTTTTGCTAAAATTAAGACATCTGTTTGGCTACATAATGATTAAAACTATTCATCATGGAGACACATCTAAATGAAGGACATGCTCTATAAGTATGACAAAAAATCACCAATGGATCATGGAGAGCATTTTTTTACCTTTAGATGGAGTTTTGCTTTGCTTATTTGTTTGGGTTTCTATTTTGTTAAAAGCACAGAAAAAACAGTGTCTCGAGCAAAATCAAACCTTCAGACCTGAAGGGTCTGAAGGAAGAATTCTTGCATATGTTTCAGACAGGAAATTCAAGTGTGATTGTGATGTTCTTCAGAGGTGACATTTTCTGTGGGATCTGATGTGCACTGAAATAAATGAGAGGCATGTAATGAACTTCAGTAAAGTCTGAGACATGAATGATCACGCACTTCACTGGAGTCACATTTACAGGCAAATATGACTAAGATAATTTAGTAAGATATTACGTATGTGTTCTAAAACTCTACATAGCACCAAATATTTTTCCCCTTGTCCTGCCCTGACCATGATCCCACGTAGGGTAAGAGCACTGAAATAATAATGTTGTATTGCAACAACAATCTTTAACATTTTTTAAAGTATCTTATGAAAAAAATTAAAAAGATTCTTGGAATAGTTCATTACCACTCTCCATCTTGTTAGTCCAGCTTCCATAATCACCTCAATTAAGCAGATTGTGGCTCAGATCTCATACATCAATTTTTTTAGTAGGGTGTTTTTACAAGCACAAGTAACATCTGTCCTTTTCATTCTCTTCACAGCATCCAACCACTCTGGCAGATGTTTCTAAAACCATACTGTCTGGTAACATTTAAAGGAATACAGTATGTGCATAAGCACTGGGAATTCCAATCTTAGTACTTTCCATACTGTTTTAATTTTTTTAAATCAACATTTTTTGTTCTGTACACATAATTTTGTTTTACTCCTCATAAAGCAGACATTGTGTGCACACATCTGTTAAATCTGGGCTGCATTTATTACAGTTCTCCTCTTCCAGAAACAGGAAGGATTAATTACCACAGACCAGCTCTAGAAGCACCCCCGTGTTCTTAACACACAAAATTAATTCAGAGTTGACAAAACTCTTTCAGACACAACCTGCTTCCTGCTGATGGCGCTTTATTAGCATATTCTTCCCAGAAAAAAAATGCCTCATAGACCCTTTTTACCTCTCCTCAGAGTTCAATTTGTAAAGCACTGAGTGACAGGCAGCAAAATGGCTTGAATATATCTAAGGCAAGTTGCCAAATCCTCCCGATAGAAGCACTTTGGAGCCTTTGTTCTGAGTACATTAAAGTCACAGAAGGTCCATGTACTGTAGACTGTACAGGGCAGGCAGGATGTTCACAGTAAGACAAAACAGCAGGTGATAAATGACATTAAATAACAGTGAGAATTTACCACAGACTAAATTAACTACTGGAGTGAAATGTTCTCAGCTCTAAGGCTATATTAACAGTGAATTTATAATCAGGTGATTATAATTCTTTTTAGTGTTCAAAGAAGTCTATATGTAAAAATGATCAAGACAGCTCTATTTAACTCCAAAGACAAGCTGTTGGAACGTGTTCTAAAAATGATAGAGAGTAACTCTTCTTTCCACTCCTATTGAGTAATTTATACAATAAGTATGTAAATGCAAATTTGATTGTTAGATGTCTGACATGCTCTATTTCATGAAAAATTGAAGCCACACTGAGTTGCTCCTAGCTGGTCAAACACTTGAAAAGAGAAATCTGTAATTTCAGTTTAAGAAACTTGAAAACTAATATTTCCTGACTCTGAAGTAAGGGGGGGGGAAAATTGCTGTTATCTGCATAAAATCCTACTGAGTTTTTTAATTTGTTACAAGATTAATATAATAATTTCTTGTGGCAATCGTTTCACTAATTGACATTACAGCGCAAATTCCTGATATTGTCTATATATATGATTTTTGTAATAGCAAAACTATGCTTGCTTCTTATAAATAAAAAACAGAATCCCAAGAGGGAAATAAATAAACTATTTATGTATTTAATTCACATTTACACATTATCTATTTATACATTTAATGCATATGGTACCATTGATTTTCCTAGCACTTTTTTCTCTACATGGAAAGACAATTTTTCATGATACACTACAGGCCTCTTTTTACCTGTTTTGGTTGCCTAAAGTTAACACTGCTCCTATAGAATATTTGCCAGAATCTGCACTATTTTTTTTTCTGGGAAAAGAACATAAACATGTCAAGATAGTAAAACAACCTAAGCAATCACTGAAGATCAAACTCAATAAAGAAAAAACAAGACAGATGCAATAGACAAAGAAACACTGAGTGAGAAACATTTGAAGAAAGGCCTAAATACTGTGTTCCATGACTTGGTGCTTTTCCATTTAAAATTCAGGGGTTTTTATAAGGAAACCTTGTCCTGAGTGCTATGAGTATTTATTAAGTTGCACAAGATAAAGGCACAAGTCATGGAAATTAATGTCTTTTATATTGTTAGGCTAAATTAACAAGCTTAATTTGAACTAGTGGCCTCACACACAAGGATTTAAACCTGGATGTGGCCCCTATGTGCCATCAGATAAACACAAGCCCCAGTTTCCCTCTTTCCATGAAAAGTTCATCCATTTTTACGAGGAGGAAAGATTGTAATGACAGGTGAAAGACTCAAGGTATTTGTTTATTCAAAATTGTAATTCATTCCAATTGCTCTTAATTCCTCAGCTTGAGTTTACTGCAGACATCATTCCCAATAGGTAGCAGGCATTACCTGCACTTCATGGGTATATATTATATATATATATGAGTATATACAACTACTAGGTGTTACTCGGTATTTGGAATTCCAACAATATGATACAAACACTTTATTTTCTATACAGTGTCCATTATGTTTCATAGAACACAACTAGGAGGCATAAAGTAAAAAAAAAATATCTTATTTTGTTCTTATCTTGTTGATTTCATGCACATGAAATGTGCATTAATTCCATTTCTCAAAAGCTTTTAACATATATTTAAAGTTTACAATAGGTTGCTCATACTAAGTTAAAAAAAATACTATTTTCTAAGCCTAAGAGTTTTGAAGTACAGTAACACTATCAAACCAGTTTAAATAACTATACTGTTGAATAGTCACAGGGGACTTGTCACTTTTCAGAAGAAACAAAAAAAAAAACCCTGGGTTCCTATGATTTCTCCAGAGGCCAATCAGGCATGAGGATATTTTAAATTATGCCTTTTGTTCTTTTCAATGAATATTTCAAGGGAAACATTCCAAGAAGCATTCCAAGAAAAAAAAACTATTGAACAAGCTATAGAAGAGGTGTCATGTTGTAAGCGCTATCAAATTCTTCAAGACGGAAAAAATTCCTCCTGTGTACTCTCACAAGTTCCCAAGGAATGTACGGGATCCAGCTGCCAAACTCATCATTGTGGGTTAAATCATGTTTTTCAGTTTGATGCTTTACTATGAGACAAAATCTTGCCAAGTATTCATTTTATTTTTTTAATATATTCTGTATAACAGATACCGTTACGTGAATATTTCTTTTTTTAAATTAGAATACTTAAAATATATCCCTCTAAGATTTATATTCAACCAGCCATTTAGGCTCATAAAATTGCATTAAGAGCAATCATATGGCCCTAATGTGAAATTAAAAGTTAAAATAAAATAAAATTTAAAAAAAAAAGGCTTCTTTATTTAATCAGTGAAAGGCTACCTTGGAATTCACACAGCAGGGTATTTTAGAAATGTTGCTTCTCTATGTTGGAAGGTTTCTGAATTGTCAGATTTCATCTTATAACATCATAAAAACTATCCATAATTTCTTCTTCTGGGTGGAGTGCTGTCATCTGTGATCAGCAGGCAGAGATAAAAACATATTCTGAATATGGTTTCCTTGGTTCCTCCATTTTCCTGGTTTAAAATATCTGCAACAGAATTGTAAGAGGAAGAAAGTCTCCTCCCTTTGTACAGAGTAAGATTGATTCTCAGAGTGATATGTGATTTAAAACACTATTGCTCAATCATTTCCTATTTTAAAATTACGCATGCAATCATTTTGCCCTTTGATAAGGTTGGTATATAGTTTCTTATCTTCATCATAATTTCTACAAGGTGCTTCCACAGCTGCTTTAACAAAACAACAACTACAATAACAAAAGCATACACAAAGCATTTGAGCTTTCTGTCTGTGCCTTGGAATCCAGACTGACTATTCTTGGTTTCTCCATTAAAGGTCAGGTTACACGGCAAGTCTTTCATCAATTGTTCTGTGGCAAGGTCTTTTGTACTTCTGATCTCGATGTTGTTGCTAGGGTAGACTCTTTCTTCAGTGTTTTGCTTTGTTTAATTCCCTATACTTACTACATTGAGATAAATATGCATATGATGCAGCTCTCAGCAGACTCAGTTCTGTGCCCTGTGCCTCAGAGCAAAGCAAAGGTATGTAAATTGGCAACAGCAGTTTGCTGTCTCTTCTCTGAACAGATTGGACCCCAAGACAGGCCCTCTGGCACTCTTTCATTCTGCTGCTGCTGCTTGCCATTGTGAAGTTCTCCGTGCTTGTTCCTTGCTGTTAACACTAGGAAATCTCACAAGCATTCAAAGGAAAAATGTCAAGGGTCATTAGGAAAAAAAAAAATAAATCTCAGTGTGTGTTTTTAAGAAGTGTCATATTATTGTTCTTTAGAAGATATATTAAAAAGAGAACAAGGAACACACAAAAATATGTCATCCCAAATTCCATGCTGATAATTTTTGCTTGAAATGAAACTTTCACAATTGTGAATATGCGGAGAAAAATCAAATATTAGGTGTTGCAGCAGTCTTTAAAAATAGAATAATGAAATTTTGATTGTGCAAGCAGACAGCATTAAATTTATCACATATTATTTTTAATGGACTGTCCAGGTTACTAAAGAGCTGAAAGCACCTAATTTAAAACTCTATTGGGAACATTAATTACGTTTTTTATAGTTACAATCTGCCAACTTTCCCGTGACTGCATAGCAGCAAATTTAAATTTCCTACAGACTGCAGATAGCTGTACCTCTAAAGTAATGCATATTCCACAGCCCTAACATGCAACAGTGGGCAAATATATAGACCATGTGAAGTGTACTTCTGCTACCTGTCTCTCACAATGGTACATGTTTGGGAATTTGAAAACTAATTTCCTTGGCTCAGAATTCTATGTATGCTACAGTTCTTTCAATCTCTAATGTTAAAAGCCTGAAAAATGCTGTGTTTGATGACTCTGCACTACTTGCAACATGCTTATTACACAAGGAAAGGGTTCTTAATTTTAATTATTTTCAGCATAATAGTAATTCTCATGACAAAAAAAGGGAACGAAATCAAAGTTTAAACTCTTTATAATTTACTATCTGGAAGGCTGTAGCCATTAGTCGGTCTCTGTGAATATGATTTCAGACAAAAATGATCAGGGACTGCATGCATCTGTAAGAGGTTTCCTATTTTATTCTTCCACACATTCCTCATGCTCACCTAGTTACATCCAGCTGCCATAGTCAACTGCTGCTGAAACTGATCCTGGCTGTTCTGGCAGTCTCAGTCAAAACCATTGCAAAGCAGAGGGCAGATTCTAACTCCATAACTCAATTAGACTCTCGGAAGAGGTCAGTGGTTTTGGCCCAGACTTACTCATGCTGCAGCATTTGTGAGGCAGGTGTAGACCCTTAAAATAATGTTTCTTTCTTGGTTAAGAAAAGCATAGAAGTAAGTTGACCTCAGTGGAAGAAACACATTCTTTATGTCTGTGTGTGTGGGAAAGTGAAGTGGTATCACTGAAGCACCAAAAAGTGACATGGTGCTGAGCACAGGCTATTTATCTTGCTAAATACACAGGCCAAGTCACACAATCTTTGTTCATTTAAAACTACACTGATTCCAAAAGAAACTGACTACATAATTTCCCTCACTATGAATAATTCTACTAAATGAATATATTTAATGCACATGAATATTTATCACTTCTAGCTTATGAAGTATTGCTAGTAATGAAATCATTGTGAGACTAAAACAATATTCTGCATTTAAAAGGTCTTTTTACTATCTCTGTGTCTGTCTGCTATTGAAGAAATCCTATAATAATTTCAGTGAGGTTGACACTAACATCTGCAGTGGGGTACAAATATCAGAAGAAAACAAATGGCATTGGATGTCTTACACATTTCTACTTACATTAACATGGTTGATGTTTCTCACCTTGTCCCTGCCCCAGTAAGTTAATAAGGCTAAATATAACTTCAATAGTTGCATTAGATACAATTGTGGGACATTTTATCTTTCAAAGTTTGCCAAAACACTTATTCAAGTTGTTGCTTTATATAGGACATATCGGTTGTGATGATGTTTTGCTCCAAATATTCCACAGAAATTTGTTTGACTTTTGGGAGCAAAATAAATTAAAAATATTTGTTATCTATTTATTTCCGGGAGGTGCCCAATACTTATTGTAAAATATTTTGGGGAATGGGAAAAGAAGAAAATTCTCTAAATAGAAATCACAGTTCTACTGTTTTCTATATTAAGAGCAGCTTTATATTTATTTACATTTTTTATTCATTTGTGGGTGTGCCAATACATGAAATATCTACACAATTATAATGCCATAAGGAAAAGTCTACAGCATCCAAACTTTACCATAAGGCTGGATGTTTTTAATGAAGTATTGCTAACAGTTGAAAGGTTCAGACTGTCTGATAGAGCTGCTGGAAAGGACAAGACAAATCAGATTATTTGGTTGTTATGTCCTGTAATAAAACCAAAATGCTTACCAAGCTGTGTTTAATTTTATTGAAATAATCCAGGAAGCAAGCATAGAACCATCCACAATGCTGACTGACAAAAAGAATCTGTTTTTAACTCATCACATGACATAGTGTATCACAGCAGGCTGTGCTAAGGATATATCATTTCTGTCTTCCAGTAAATCTGAGATGGAAATTCTTCATAGTTGCACACAACAGCAATTATTTTCTTTTTTTCTTTTTTATTTTAAGGTATTAACGTTTACTTGCTGCTGATGTTCAGGCAGGCAATTCCAAATTTTGGTCAGCAGGCTACTGACAATCCCTGTCCATGTAGCTGGTGCTGAGTGGCCTGGACTGGTCACATCTTACTGCACTTCTTTTCAGGATAGTCAAAATTCTTGCTTCATGAAGACTATGGCAAAGACATTAACCAAATGGAAAGTAAATGTTACAGGTATCAAAGTCCTGTTGAACTGAGGTCAGAAATTAATATTGTTGAATTCTAGGTGATGCTAGAAATGGTGTAAAATGAGGAAATTTGAGTCTTGGACTTTGTGGCTCTTAAAAGTGTTTCTAAAAAGCCATTGAGTTTCTTTTCTTCAGCCTTTACTGGAAAGCTTTTAATTTTCACTTGAATGTCCTCTTTGTTTAAACAGAATATTTGAAATAAATAATAAATTCAAATGTATTTTCTTGTTTCTTCTCAAAGCACCTTCAAGATTTATATCTGGGTGTCAACCCAACCCTAAAAATGGCCTAGGATTTTACTGAAAACTAATTCAGTTTCTTCGTAAGACTGGGTTTTTTTATTTTTCAAATAATCTTTAGAGTTTTAGTATAAAATGTTATTTGGTTTTCTTCCTCTTCTACAATTAAGAAACAGTTTTTTAGCAAGCATCATGGGGTCCAAGTTTTAGGCAGAAAAGTCACTGCAAGTACAAAATTGTGAAATGTAAGTCTCTGTTCCTCACTGCATATTCTCATTCTAACACATGAACATTGTTTATTCCTACAACACATTTTATCCTGAATTGCTGTTTGAATTAAGATTAGACAAAATACGTTAGCTTTAGAGAGTAAAATTATAGTAAGAAAAACAAACATGACAATTTCTTACCTTACTTTGAAGCCCAAGCTTTAACATCCTTACTTTATAGCTAAAGAACAGTACATACACACACACATCAGTTTTGTCATATTCCTCATATAAATATTACAAGTTCTGAATGTTTCTGAAAATCACCCTAAATTTTAAGAATCTTTGCATATAACAATACAAAGTTCTGTAAGTTCTTTCCATGTCTGAAAGCATAATATACCAATTATTCTAAGATTGTTTGAATTGTCCTCTGGAAGTACATTTACTACTGAAATCAAAATAATTCTAGTTTTATATTTAAGTAGTTATGACTGCTTATAAATGACATTTGTTTCTACTATAAATGAGCGCTAACCTGAGAATTATAAGTGCATTATTTTCCTGGAAAATCTGTGAAATACCATAAGGAAAGCAGGATGACAAACTTTTAGAAAACTAAAACCAGGGAATATTAATTCTGTCTGTCTGAACTGCAAACATAAAGCTCCATAGAACACAGCCCAGTAGTGCACATTGCAATTCCATTATCTGAAATCCTATTATTTTTTCATGTCTCAAATGTAGGAACTGGACTCATAGCAAGAAAAGCTGAAATAAAATGGTTGAAATGTTAGGGAAATTTGCTAAAGTACAAAACCAGGATTTCTGCTCAAATGTTATAGTACAGAATCTTAGGCATAACCTAAGAAAGAAAAAGTCAGTCCCCAAACTGTTGAGTTGCTCAGAGTTCCAGCAATGCTGTTCAGCATTTGGCCTTTCCCCTCATGCTGGCAACATTTCTTTCTCCTTCCTGTCAGATGGCAATCATTTCATATGGTGCTCTCTCTACACCATATGAATGCAGAGCTCTTCTAGTCCCATGTGGTTTTGCATACTGTTTTGGCTCTCCCAACATATCTCTCAGTCTGGAACCACTGTAATTTATACTAATGAATAGAAAATCCCTCTCTATGTCAGGATGGAAAAAAGAGGAAAAGTAGTGGAAAATGAAGTGCAGCCTTGGTAGGTGTGTTTATTAAATTACATTGTCATGTTGCCCTTTCCTTCTCTTTTGCCAGTCAGTCAGTTTTCAGTGCCATTTATCTCAGGGGTGTCTTAAGGTCCTACTTTCTTTTTTCTTAATGTGACACTTTAAGCTCTTGTTAAAAGTCTAGTTGAGCCCTGGAACAGGCTCCCCAGGGAAGTGATAGCAGCACCAGCCTGACAGAGCTCAAGAAGAGTTTGGACAATGCTCATACACATGGTGAGACTCTCTGGGTGTCCTGTGCAGGGACAGGAGTGGAGTTTGATGATGCTTGTGCATTTCTTCAAACTCAGTATTTTCTGTGATTCTTCAGATTGCAGGACAGTTATATTTCTTCTTGAGTATCTGTGAGAAAAGGCAGATCCATATGTCTTCAAACTAATACAAAGTTTCTCCCAACTGATTTCTAATTGAGCTTCTTGCAATTAATATTTTAAAATAATTTGTTATTCTTTTTGCACATAATAAAAAATGACACAACCTCAAATGAAAGAGTAGCAAGTATGTATAACTCAGTTGATAATTTACATAATTATATTGCTCTAAAGCACAAGCTTCTCTTTCATTCCCTGCTGTTCATTATATCTATTATTTTGTCATCAAGTAGAATTGTTTGAAAAATGTCTTCCGTATCTTATATTCTTCTGTAAAAAATGTATTTCTTCTGTGTTTGCAATATACAGTAAAGTTTAAAATTCAATTCAATATCAATTTGAAATTGTAGGACTAACAAATGTGAAGTTCTTTATTTTTTTCAAGAGGAAAATTGTACAGATATGTGGAATATTAATGAACTGGGATATTTAAAATAACATTGCATACACAACAAGTTAAAAGTACCATTAAAAGAGGCAAGAAAGAATATTGCATACTTATTAATTCTTCCTCCTTTATATATGTTTGTACATATGTAGACAATCTTTTAAGCATATCATATTTCTGGTGAATTCATTATAGTTTAATAATGTACTCTCATTATAGAAACTTGTTTTGACAATCAATACCCTTTTCCTGTAGAACATAAAGTTCTGCGTCAATTGAAATGCTGGGTCATACTAGATGATTGATTCTTAAAAATTGTTCCAGGCCCTTTCCTGAATTTTCACATGTTCTTACATCTGTCTGCTCACAAGTGCTTTTAGAAGGAAAAGTATCACCTGTGTAGAACAGTCATCTCAGATTAATAGTGACTAAGTGAATAAAGTCCCATAGGAAACACTAACATGTATGAACATGCTTTCTGCAGGAATTGATCTGCTATTCAAAATCTCAGGGACAAGCTCAAGAATATTATGTGCACTTGAGGAAAAATACAACTGCACTCTCTGCATGGGCAGAGGGTCTATTTTGAGGTGAACTTGCTGTCATTCTGCACCCCTGTTCTAAAGGAACTGACGAAAATGACAGTGACCTACAGCTGGCACAAAACTCACTTTAGTGGGGTTCAGTGTGGGAGCACCTCGAGACAGACTTTTATAGACATCAATTTCAAAATGTTTCCATGACAAAATACAATACCATCTGGGTTTTGCCTCCTGTATAGAGCACCTCTTATTCAGCATTTCAATGAAATCAAAATGAATGCAAAAAGACTCAGATAGGAAGAAAACAAAACAAAACAAAACAGAAAAAAAACAACAACAAAAAAAAAAAAAAAAAAAAAAAAAAAAAAAAAAAAAACTGTGGAGAGAAAAAAATATCAGATTCTTTTTTCTCCAATTTCTGAGCAAAACTATGTTACTCCTCTTGATATTCCTTAGAAATATGTTTAAAAAGTATCAATAAAATCCTCTCTTGACAGCAGTCCTTCAATGTAGAAAAGAATTCGACTGGAATTATAGGTATGGAAAAAAAGTAAATCCTTTATTTAACTGGAATTCAGTCAATGTGTGTTTCAAAGGCAAAAATGTATTTTAATATTTTTTATTAATAATAAGTCATTCAATCCCTAAGATGTCCTTTCACAGTAGTTGTTGAAGGACCTACTCCAAACACAATAAGTGTATAAAAAAGAGGTGTTTTTCTTTAGTTTAAGTAGAACTGTACATTTCTCAATTAAAAATCCATGTGGTCTTAAAACAGCCTGGAGGACTTTTCTATTCCTATTTCCTTTTTTTTTTTTTTTTTTTCTTACAGTCAGGTAAATGTAGAGTACAACATGTCTTTGCTAGAACAGGCCACAGGTGCTTCCCTTTTGCAGAAGGCCATTAAGAGTGTCCAGTAGCAATACAGGTTTCCAGATGTGTCTCCATGGCTAGCAGGCTTGTCAAGAGTTCATCATTCATATTTCTCTGTTGCTCATCTGCTGTACAAAGGTCCATTTTGTTTCCTAATGGTGTGCTAACACAAAATTAAACATTTTTTCTGTTTCCACATTCAATTTCTAGATATTTATATAGATAATGTAGCTAATTATAAGTATACTTTCAGTTACAAGGCTGGATGTTTAGCAGTGGTGAATTGTGCTTATTAATAATATAAATATAAATGTTAATAATATTAATAATTTATATAGAGGAGAGAAAAATAAAATAGAGTAAAACTGATTGTGTTAATGATCTTGATAAGATTTATTTTCTACTTTTCCTTCTTTACAGTGATTTTTTTTTCATTTTTAAAGCTCTAATTTATCACCACAGTTGTGTTAAAAATTCATAATATTGGATATTTTGGGGGTTTTGTCCTAATTTTTAGTCCAGTTTTGGAGGAATTGAGAGGAATGGTGGTCCTATATTGAAGTCTTTCTCTTCTTTGATGTGTTTCCTTTGCTATTCAGAGGATCTAAGGAATACAAATATGCACAAAACTGGGGATGAAAAGTGGAGTCATCTTGATCCTGCCTTGGCTGACAATCGCGATTCCCTTTGAAGGCTTTCTCTCGTTAAGAAGAGAAACCATATATCCATTGTTCAATTAAAGAACACTTCACAGAGAGACTTAAAGTTGTTCAATATAAATTGTTCATTTGAGATAAAATATATTATTGCTATTACTACTACTATTACTATGATGTGGAAACAGAAGCGGATACTTTATTCTTCTAATTTCTTTTCTACCAGAATTTATTAGCTATCTGAACACATACATTGTAAAACACATCTCCTTTCACAGCGAAAAAAAAGAGATACAAAATTAAAGTGTCTCTTTAATGTCAAATAAATGATTTAAATATTCTGTTTGGCTTTTTATCATCCATTAATGTTAACTGCATGAAGAATTAAGAAATAATTTTGTCTATTTCCTAATCTTCAATTTTACTTCTATGTCCGTTAATTATTTTTCTTCAAATTCTTCAATAACATTTAGATTTTATGTCATATTCAAGTTGGGGGAGAGAGAACATAGAAATGCTAAGTGGAACATTTGGCAGAAGGCTGGTGTCTAGCTGCTAATGCCTTCCAGATTAGTCATATGATCATAAAAGTCCTACCAGAAACTCATATGTCACAACATACATCTGAAAGAGATTTGGCAAGCTTATTTTTGCTTCCTTAACTGTATCTTATCTTTCTTCCTTATATTCTTCCTCTTTTGTTTAATAAATTCCATCCTCGTTCCCCAACATTGCGTGTCAGAAATATTTTCCATATCTGCCTTCAGTGAAAATGTAATGGGATGGCAGGATGTACTAAATATCTGAACCCAGCATAACTTCCCCATATCTTAAATTCTATTTGCTTCTGATGCACAGCCCCTTAAGCTGAGTTACTTCCAGCACAGCAATGTGATGAATTTCACACTACCACCTATTTTTGAATCAACTCATGAAATTTTGTTCTAGGCAAACCTCAGCTGAGCGATTATTTCTGGTAAATGTGATTAGAATAAATTATACTTTAGTTGCCTACAACTGCAAATGTTTTAATATAATTTTTCTTAGTGCATCAGTCAGCACAATCTTCCCACCTCTTTCAGTTTCTTTCTAAACTATTCCCATCTCTACAGAAAGTAAAAGACCTGGTTTAATTACTACTCTCTCCTTCAGAGATCTTTAGTGCGTATAATCAATAACGATACCTAGTGCCAAAGATGCATTGGTGTTATATTTAAAACGTATTTTTATTCAAAAACATAACAACCAAACCACATCTTCTTTGACTATTTTTGGAGGAATAATATGAATTAAATTAGATGCCTTATCCTTTTTCTTTACAGAAACCATTGTGGAGTTTTGGATGTTTTCTCAATTTAAACATACTCTCTATTATCTTTAAATATTGAAACACTTTTATTAAAAGGTTACACCCTGAAATCTTAAAAAAATTATAATATCGCCATGCACCCTCTGTATATATTCTTTTCTACTTATGGTAACTGAACCTGGAAAAGAATTTATTTACTTTCTAGACTGACTTCTTTTATGAATTAGAATATGTGAGTCTGTACAGGTATTGGGAGATCAGTGTGAAATACATTTAATAAAGGAATAAAGCAACAGTCTAAATCTCTGTATGTGAGTTGCTTATTCTATTCTTCTGTCTTACTCTATGAAAAGGCAAAGCATATTAAGATGCATCTAAAATGGGTCAGAGTAGTTAAGACCTACAAGAGATATGTGAAGAAGATATTAGATTTAATTTATATGTACAAAATAAAGACAGTCAATCGAAAGGACTGCTTTGGAAGTCCTTTTGATTTTTTCATATAAGTTTATTCACTTTCATTAGACAAGAGAGCTGAGCAGACAAACAGATCTTCCAGTTGGTAAGTGGGGCACATGGGTTCTCTTTCACACCGACTGAAGTAGCACAGTATATTTAACAAATCTTAAAAACACTGGATTTTGTCAACAGACTGAGACTGTATATTCTGGTATTTTGGCCCTTATGATCAAGGGTAGTATTTTATATCTTTAGAGAGGAGTATACAAATTCCTGCAGTAGATTTACCAGGAGGATACATATCACAATGGAGTTTTATTTTCATTAAGAAAATTTAAAACATAGCTTTTCTCCTTTTTTCCCTCTTTTTGCAGGAAAAAAGAGTTTTCTCTATCTTTTACTTAAAAGCTCATTTTCAGCACACTATCAACCTCAGTTTCAGCACAGATTTTGACCTGATGCTTTTAGGGATGATAAACGCCTTGATTTATGAAGCAAACAGGACAAACACCTTCATGTGTTCCTGTTTCACAGGGATATGAAATCAAACAGTTCAGCATGTATTGAACATCAGTAGTAATGGGAAAAAATAAATAAAGCAGGGGAGCATACAAACTACAAAGGTTGCTAGTAGTATTTCAGCCATTTGTATGCAAGCAACCTGTCAACATGTCAGCATACGGTATCTTCTAAGACCTATAATAAAGTCACAGATTTGCAATCTTCTCAGTGCAAGCCTTAGTGCAAATTAATGATAGCAAAGCCAATGGAAATCACTTTTTTAATTACAAAGGAAACACTAATTATACATTAAATTTTAGAGTTGCAGAATAGTAATAAAAATCATAAGATGTCTTTTTTTCCTGGCAAAAGTTGAAAAGCAGTTTATTTTTTCAGAAGTCGTGCTCAGTAGGGCTAATCCTTTTGGCAGTGTCCCAACGAAGTACACAGATATACTTTTAACAGTGGCAATTCCTTGATAAAAGATAAAAGCCACCTGGAGTCTCTCCTTTAAGTAAAAATTGGGTTTAGACACTCATTTGTTTTGTAAAGATGAACAGATAATTACATGCATTTCTTCTGAATGCTTTAGGAAGGATGCTGGAATCTGAGGGTCTTAGGATTGTGTACAAGGAGCAGCAGACATGCTCCATAATGGTGTTATCTGGGATTCATGGAGTCACAGAATGCTTTAAGAAGAATGAAGAGGCCTCTGAAGGTCTGTCTTGTCCTACTCAAACTGGGCCGCCTAGAGTCTGTTGCTCAGGATCTCATTGAGACTTTTTTTTTATATCTCTGGGGATGGAGGCTCCACAACTTGCTGTCTGTCAGGAAGCAGTGAGTATCCCCCTACCTGGACTAGTAAATGAAGTTATTCATGCACCATGTGGTACAAGGATACATGTTCATGACTGCACTTCCCCTTGTTGCACTCCACAAGACTCCTGTCAGTCCTTTTCTCCAAAGCTGAGGTCCCTCTAAACATCAGTACAGCTCTGTTGTGTAGCTGCCATTCCTCCCATTCTTGTAACATTAACAGAATACTAGAGAGTACATTACGCTTCATGATTAACAAAGATGCTAGAACTTAACATTTTCAGTTGTCTTTATTGAGAGCTGCCAACTTAAAATACATACATGGACAAACAGATTGACCAGTACAATATCTGAAATTCTTCTCTTTTGAAGATATGTGACTCTATATGCTTTCTATTTCAGTTCTGTTTTTCCATTTAATTTTTCATACCACTCATACCTATATTCCCCTTCCAGTTCAAATGTCTGCTTTTCTGCATAAGTAATTTACTTTTGATTTCTCAGTAACACAGACAAATGAGTTAGAGGAGCTTTTATATACAGTTAATTTTGTAAACTTTTCAGGTATAGCACATTCCCCTCAAACATTACTCTTTTGTTAATAGACTTATTTTACTGACCTTCATTTTTGTTGCTTGTCACCATAGCCTTTACTGAAACCGTGGGGGCAACCTTTAAAAATAATAGTGCCAATGTCAATCACACAAAAAATACACACAAAAGCCTTCTGCAAAACGATCAATTAAGGCCTAAATACAAATGCAGTGTAGCTAGGCAGGCTGACTGGATTTACAGCCTCCAAAGCAAAGTATACAATTAGCTTCAAATGCCAAACTTCACATGCCATTAAAGTGGCTGTACATTAAAAACAACAACAAAAAAAACATAGTGAATTCTGTATTCATGATGAGTAGTCTTGAGAATTTTGGTGAACAAAAGCTATTCTGCTACACTCATTTGCAAAGGATATAATTAGTTGTTCTTTCACTTTCTTGGATAAAGATGGTACATATGAAAAATAATAGGCTGTCAATAGCCAAAGGGGTTAGAAGTATAATTTTAACAAAGGAATATATTTAGGACAACAACAACAGCTTTCAGCTGAATATATGCAGTGTTTCAGAAGATTTTATTCCAAGAAAGATCGACTTGAAACTTATATGATATGAGGAATTTCTGCTTTCTTTATTTTAATCCACATATTATAAAAATTATTACAATGGCAGCAGCATTTTGCTAATGAATTTGCTGCAGTTTTAGTGGCACAAAGTTGCTACAGCAAAAATACACTTACAATTTTTAGAATGTTCAAGACTTCTTTGTGTACACATATCACAAAAATATTTAAATACTTTAAAAGTTGAAAAAGGTGTCGGAAAAATTCATGTTGGCATTTATTCCATTCTGTGTCCATGCCTGTGACAGCATACTAAATTCAAAGAACTAAAGTGAGTCAAAAATGGGAATAAAGAGCCATTATTTCTGTCCAAATTTAATTGCAATTAACATTGTTGTCTTGCCGATTCATAATCAAGATTCCAGAGTAAAAACAAATTGTTTTGATTTTTGATTGAAAGTTACATAATTGTGAAGTCCACCAAAAGGCAATATTTTTAGTTTATTTTCTTGTTTTAGTCTATTTTTCTTGCAAAATCTTTTTCAGATTTTGCAGCTGTATTCCTCAAAGTAAGTAGACATTAAAGACAGATAAATAGTTGTTTCATGAATTGTCATGGATGAGCAGGTTAGACAATAATTTTTTTTAAATTACTTTTTTTCCTAATGAAAACTTTTATTTCATTATAAAACCAGAAACTTTTTCTATTTCTTGGAAGTAAAATTGTTTCTGTGATAGTATTTCTGGACAAAATATGGGGAAGGAGAGAAACACTTGTTTGCCATGCAGGAAATAGCAAACTCCCTTTTTGAATAAATTCAGAAATGTTTTGGACTCAGGGTTTAAACATCATATTGCTCATGTATGCGTGTTCCTATTAGATGTATTAATCACTAACTAATCAGTCAATTTAGCAAGTATTGGAAACTTTATCAGAATATTTTAAATTAATATCCTGAACTATTTGTTTTTTTGGAGTTAATATATATATGTCCCTTTCTATTAAAAAATTCTCTCTCTTCTTAATGTCATATTGTAGAATTTCATAGCTATATAACTTCATGGACAGCAGAGCAAAACAGCTGTCTTTGCAGATTGCTGTCTTTCACTGTACAGAGACAAATTGTGAAAGGAACAAAAGGCCTCCCAGAAGAAATTTAAAAGTCTTAAATTGCTTTGTAAGGTCTACAGGGAAATGGTTAGGTTGCTGACTTGCCCCTGGCTTAAGGTCATGCTGCAGAGCAGAATATTAGGAGTGGCTGGAGACATGCCACGAGGGACTAGGGTGGACACGGCACATGACCATGTTGACAGAGGTTAATAACTGAATCATGATGAAAAGCTGGATGTCATAGGTGAGTAAGGGGAGGTTACTTTACAGATAGCTAGGCCTGAGGGGGGGGGGGGGGGGGGGCAGAATTATAGTAACTGGCCACAAGGAGTTATTATCAGTACTAGCATTCACTGTCAGTAGCAACATATAAAGTCAAGATTGCCTAAATAAGTATATTTTGTATGGATGTAGGGAATCTAGGAAAATTTAATTAGGGGCAGGTTGTTTATATAGGAGTCAATTTAGGAACAAAAAGGGAGGTATGAGGCTTATGCTACCAAAATGAAGCATGAGGAAACAGGACAGGAGAAAATAAAGTAAGAACATAACACAATTAGGGCTCTCTGGAGATATTTACAGACTTGAGCTTGATTATTATAGTTAAAGTAGGAAAGGAAGCCAACATAATTCTGACCATGACACATGTGTTAAACCAGTTTATATAACCAGGAGCAGGGACAAGAGTAAATAAATGCATTCTTTGGTTAGAAAGAGGATGGCTCGGACAGAGTTATCAGATATCCCTATATCACTGTGTCAGTGTCCATTTTAGGCTTGATGTCATCAGCATCTTCTCAAACACTTCCTAGAAGACATCAAAATTGATTGCTTCAAGGAGCAGAACAATTCACTTCTCCTTTCCCATTTACATCTCTTCCTCTGCTTTCACCATGCGAGACAAAGGAAAATGCATGGGGCTTGTTGCAGCGTGATCCACTATCAAGCAGTGCCAGTGGGTGGTTTGCTACTTATCCTAGTATTCTCAAACAGGATAAATGTTCAATCTCAATTCTGAAGAATCCAGAAAATTACTGTATTATTTTTAATTTTTTTTCCTAATAACAAGGTACCTACACATTCAGTAGAAGGAATTGAATCTATTTATTTCACATCTTCGGAATTTTAAGGAGACACGCAGTCTCATTTTTTGCTACATAAACGTACCTTCATCTCCACAGAACTTTCTCTCCTACTGATACCATTTTTATCTAGAAATTACCAATTTGACATTTGGTGAACCATTGAAAAGAAATGACCAGCCACCCAGCAGCTCTGAGTTGGAACAGATTAATCCATATTAAAAAAATCCCACAATATATAGGCTGTAGGAAGAAAATGTAATACACTATTTGTTGTCTCGTTGTATCATTCTGAACCTCTTAGCCCCCAGTTGCTCTACCACAACTATTAGCTTCACAGCCTCTCTAGTCCTTATTAAATTATCTGAGCTTTTTTTCATATGCTTTATGCTGTCCATTCTACTTCAAATTCCCCTCTGTATTCTAGCCATACAAGTAATGTGACTTCTTGTCAGGCAGGAGGCTGAGTGCTCTGCAGGTAATCCAGGACTGTGTACTTATGCTGACTTATTAACTACACAGCATCTAGTAAAATGGAGTGTGGTAACAGCCTCATTTTATCTGCTTATCAAGCGAATTGATAGGATTTATTTTCATTTAGTTAGACACTATCTTCACAAAACTTTCATATTTCTGAAAGTTCAGATTGTCGAATTTGGTTGAAATCAGTCAGAATCCATCCATTAAGGGGAATGGCTAGTGGAGACAAAGGAAGATTACAGTTGTTTATGTTTTTGTTTTTCGATAACTGTTCCAAACATTTGCTTTTTTTAAAAGACATGCAGGTAATGTGTTGTAATTCATGATCTGCACTGACTGCACCTAAAGGTTCTTAGGTATGACTGTGAGGAGTAGAAAAGTCTTCACAGGGACAAAAGGATCCATATTGTTGACAGCACAAACTTCCCTATGCACACCAAAAATTAAGCAAACAAATAAAACCAAAGGAAAAAGCCTGTTAATAAATAAAAGCACTAAAAGATCCTTAATTTTATTTTAACTTTAAGAGTAGATGAAATAGCTAAACACTTGAAATAAGTTAAACTGGATTTAAGCCTGGAAAAGAAACGTCAACAACAATAAAGCATCAGAGCACGAGAGCCCAGTTACATAATGCCACTGGTTTGGGTGTTTGAGATACTGCTCAATACAAAGAAGTGCATAGGTTTCTGAGCTAATCACAGATGCAGGTGACATGTGAAGGATGGATTAGGAAAATATGGATGCCCACTTGATAATGGTTGGAACATCACTTTCTAAAGTAGGATATTTACGTATAGAGTTGCATTCACTGACATAAAAAATGGGTAACAAAGGTGATATCTAAAGGTGTAATGTAGACAAAAAAATATACTGTACTTCTTTAGGAAAGTTGACATTTATAATAATTATCTAAATATTCTATTAATCAATGATAGCAAATTAATATCCTAAAATATGAACAAAAAATTCTGACCCTGTGACTCTTTTAAAGTAAGACATAATTTATTCACATAGTGTCTATTCACAACTCTTAATTTCTAATTTTTTCACACCTGAGCCAAATATTGTACTCAAACCTTCATTTTTCTACATATTCTGTAGAGTATAAGACTTAAGCTTTCCTTAAAAAGGTAAAAAAGTACCATTGCACTTTGCAGAATAGAAAGCATGGATTAAAAAAACGCAGAACACAGCAGGCCCAGACACAGATTTAAATAACCTGAGCTCAAACTCATCAGGTTTCAAAAAAAATACTGATACAAAATCCCTTCAACCTCTTAGAAGTAAGGCATCTCAGCCTTACAATTCCTACACAAATAGACACCAGAACATCAAAAAACCTTCTTTCCCACTAGAGTACAAGAGAGACCTACTGACCTGAATGGGTGGAATTACCCATAGAAAAGTGAAGCTGTTCTCACATCATTAACTGACTTTTTGAATTCCAAAAGTTTGGGAGTGTTTTGATCAGTGTAGTGCTTCAGAAAGCAGTGTGATTAGATTTATGCTTAATATTTACCTTCTTATTTTTTAATTAGCCATGTGTTCGTTTAATTTTCTTGATTAAAAGAACATGCTTTTTGTTTTTGCTTCGTTCCCTCAGTACCCATCCTTCTATAAATGAGGCAAAACTACAGAAAACTTAGGAGGTTTTAAAATAAATTAAAATTTAAAACCCCACAAAAAAAAATAAAAAAAACCAAACAAAACAAAACAAACCAACAAACAAAAAAACCCTAAGTACAACAAATTAAATTGAATACAAAACCCTCAACAAACAAATAAGCAAAACTCCTCAAAAGATAACAAATCACACACACTCAGATGTATATCTTGATCTCAATTTTTAGGTATTACTGTTGTAGAGTGGTCTAGTCAGTCTGTGTAGATTGAGACATTGGGCAAGATCTCAATTAATTAGAGTGGGGGGAACGATGCCAATAAATTCATTTAATCGAAGTGACCAACATGCAAAATGAGCTGACACAAAGCCTGGAGACACTGTTTCTCTTCTGATGTCTGGGAGAAGTGACAGGAGTGGTTGGTGAGAAAGAAAAGAATGGCTAGAGGACAGATAGCTAAAAGTACATCTAAATTGGCTTTTCTCAAACATCTCAATAAAATAACAGCAACCTTTATAGTGTATGAAGGGAAAACCGAGAAACTGCAGATATGGCTTCAGAAAGAGTAGTAAAAATATAGTTGGCTAAGTCTCAAGCAAAGTGTGTGCCATTACAGATTTATGTGTGAAAAATTATTTTTCTTCTTTTAATAGTAATTAACATTCCACAATAGCAAATTTGATTACCAGGCATCAAAGTGTTATTATTTAAATATCAACACACTTTCCTAACTTATAGACAAGCCAGCAATTAAATTTCATTTATTTACATGGCAAAGATATTACCAGTTTTAGGAATACATGGAATCTTTTTAACACTTATTTTTCACAATCATTGCATAAGAATCTTTAATTATTCCTTTTATACTTTCACTTTTGCATGCTTACTGTCCTTATAAAGAGCAGATAATATACGATTGAAGAAGCTGGCAAAAAATTTGTTAATTTTCTTCACCTTTCAATATAAAAGCTGTTGACAAAGTTTCTCTAGAAGATAGAGATGGGGCAGGAGAAACACTTTTGGCATCTGAAATATGCCTTCCAGCTTCTGAACACTTTTATTCTCAAATTGAACTACTGAAGCAATACAGATTTCATTTACAAAATTTTGGCTGTCTTAACCTTTATCTAGATTTGAGGATAATGGACAGAATAAGTGCTAAGCTAAAGCTGCATACAACTTCAGTATAAAGAGCAATTTTTTTTAGAGCTGATAGACGCCCCATCCCTGGAAACATTCAAGGCTGGGTTTATTGTGGCTCTGAGCAACCTGATCCAGTTAGAGATGCCCCTGCTCTTGGTATGGGGTTGGAGTAGGTGGCAATTGAAGGTTCTTTCCAACCCAAACCATTTTATGATTCCATGATTCTTTTAACTTAAATTTCTTACTAAAGTTTCAGCAGTTTCCTGACAATGCAGACTTTTTACTCCCCGAAAAAAGAAAGTCGAAATCTTTTGTGAAAAAATATTAAAGTTCTTTTGATGCTTTTTGATCGCAAAAGAGGTGGCATGCATATATAAAGAGAAGGTATTTAGGAAGCCAAAAACTATAAAAAATTAGCTATCATGAACAGCTGCCTCTGTGTTTACACTTGCTCTGAAAGAGAACATGTAGAGATTAGATACACTGGGCACTAAGCTGGGACAGTACAAGGAAAGTAGTAAAGCTGGATAGGTGTACAGTGTCTGTTCAAGCACCTATGCTTTCTCTGCTATCTTACTAGCCTAGGCAACAGAGAATAAACTTAAATGTAAGTTACAGAAAAAGAAAATTAAATCATTTTTATACTCTCAAATCTTCAGTCTATGTTTTGCTGTGTCTGATGAAACAAAAGTTCCCTAGGCCTTGGTGAAATGCTCAGTTTAATCAACTAGCATAACATCACAAACAAAAACATATTTGTGTTAATCTTAGCACTTACAAGTCAACATGTTCAAAATGTAGATGGTGAAAGCCTAAACGGCCATAAAATGTAATCATTTCTATTGAGCAATCTCAGAGGAAAAAAAAAAAAAATTATACAAAAAAAAAATATATATAATGTTTATATCACCATACTTACATATTTTAAAGTAAGCTTTACTTTGCTTTTCTTATAAAGTTATAATTGGCAATGTGAGCTGTAATTTTTACTTATTGCTTATGAATCTGATAAAGAGATACTTCAAGCATTCCATCTAACTCTTTACATGAAGCAAAGTGAGGAGATCCTTAGGGCAGCAAGGAGGGTCCACAGGAAACTAGACTTCAGGAAAGCAGATCTTGGCCTCTTCAGAGATCTGCTTCCTGAAATCTGATTACTATTCAGGGATCGCCTCCTCCAAGACCAGAATGCTGCAAACTCACAAAATTTAGGCAAAAACACCAGGAAGCCTTGTTCTTGCGTGAACTTAAAACTCAAAAACTCAAAACAAAAAAAGAAAGCTTAGAGAGAATGGAAGGACAGGTAGCCTGGGAGGAAAACTGAGAGATTATTTGAGCAGCCAGTGATCAAACTGGGATATCTAAAGCCCTGACAGAATTGTGTCACCAGAGACCTCAAGAGCAACACGAAAAACGTTTATATGCACATGTGTAATAAATGGAAGACTAAAATGTGGGCCCTCTCTGGAAAGAAACAAGACAATGAGAAGGCTGAGGTATTAATGATGTTTTTGTCTCAGTCTTCAATGGGAAATTCTCCACATCACCTGCATTGTAGACAGTAAAGGCAAGGAGTGGGAAAATGAACTGCCAGGTATAGGTGAAGAGCAAATTTGATAATATCTAAGGAACCTGAAGATGCAAAAGTCCATGGCACCTAATGAGATACATCCATGTGTCCTGAGAGATCTGTCAGAAGAAGTGGCTAAGCCAGTAGCCATCATATGGATTTGATGGCAAGACCAATTAGTGGATAATTAATTGGCTACATGGTCACACTTGAAGAGTAGAGGTCAATGACTTGATGTCTAAGTGGAAACCGTGATAAGTGTCATGCTTCAGGGGCTGGTATTGGTACCAGCTTTTTTAAACATCTTTGTTGCTGACATGGAGATTGGAATCGAGTGCACCCTCAGCAAGTTTGCAAACATCAAGTGCAGTGCAGTTGAGACCCTGAAAGAAAGGGACCTTGACAGACTTGGAAGGTGAGAAACCTGTGATGTTCAACAAGACCAAGTGTGAGATCCTGAACCTAGTTCAGGACAATTCCAACACCAATACAGGGTATGAGGCATTGAGATGAGCCTTCCAGAGCAAGTCTTGGGGAAGTCTGTAGATATGACTCAGCAAGGTGCACTTGAATCCCAGAGGGCCAATGACAACCTGGGATGCACGAGAAGAGGTGTGACCAGCAGGTCAAGGGAGGTGATTCAGTCCCTCAACTCCATTCTTGTGAGACCACTCTTGGAGGACTGAAACCAGCTCTGGAGTCCTTAACAGAAGAAAACCTTGGATCTGTTGGAATAAGTTCAGAGTAAAGCCAGTAAATTGATCTCAAGACTACAGCACCTATCCTATGAAGACAGGTTGAGTTGGGGTTGCTAAATATGGAGGAAGCTCCAAGGAGACCTTAAATCAGCCTTCCTGTACTTATATGGGGCCCACAAGATGGTTGGAGAGGGACTTTTTATAAGGACACAAAGTGATAGGACAAGAGATAATGCCTTCAGATTGAAAGAGGGTTGATTTGGATTAGACATTAAGAATTACTTTACTTTGTAGGATGGTGAGGAAGTACTAGAATAGATTGCCCAGAGAGGCTGTGGTTGCCCCACCCATAGAATTATTCAGGACTAGGCTGTATGGGGCTTTGAACACCCTGGTCTAGTAGAAGGGGATTTCTGCCAATGGCAGGGGAATTGGAACTGGATCATCTTCAAGTCCCTTCTAACTAAACCATCCTGTGGAAACTGGGGTTTCATATTCAAATTCGAAGTGATCTTTTACTATTATGCTTTTATTTTCCATACATGAATAAGGATTGGAAAAAACCCTAATTTTTAATTATAATTTGAAAAATTATCAAATAAAAATATACTTTATTATTGATTTTGTTAGTTTATACTGTAGTATAAAAAAAATAAAACAAAAAAGCCCCATGTGTTTTTAAATTTTATTTTTTCTGTCTCCTTAACTACAGAGTGAAGAGCATGTAAACATTTTTTTTTTTTTATTTCAGCTAGAAATATATGCATCTGGGATAATTTTGTGTGGCTAAAACATACATTGGTATTATCATATGGACTTTGACAGACCTCCAATAATTGACCTGAATGCTCAATAGAGATACTAAAATCTTGTATATATGATAAATATTTTCCTCAGTAGCTGGGGAGAGAGAGAAAGAGAGTGCTTTCCTTTATGTTGTTTAGGATGTACTATGAATAGAACCAAATGAATTCTCCATGAATACATTCATATTATACTGTAAAATGCAATCATATGAAAAGTGACTAAGAAAAAGTGCTTGGAAGAAAATCATCAACAGATAGACTTTTGAAATAGGTAGGATACATTGCATATTTTACCACTTGCAAAATTGCTATAATTAGAAAGTAAAACTCATGACTTGATATGCATAACATTATATCTGTATCAATACACAGAAAATTATTTTTTCCTTTAAACTTTTTAAAAAATATTATTTTATGCATCATACAATATAATGAAATATGTGTTACTGTAAAAGCAATCATCTTAGACAGCTCATTAATCTTTCTGATACAAATATTTTGATTCCTCTCTCCTTTTTCAACTATTTCTGTGTGTATGATTTAAAGATCAAAGAAATGATAACTAGTTTCCATGACAGCTTGAGATACAATGTGTTCTGCAATATGATGAACAATTAAATTCTGATTTAATTTCCTCTATTATTTTATGGTAACATAACATTAACAAAATAAATATGCTCTGATGTGCTGTGTGGAGGAAGCAGTTTCCTGCCTTAGCACTACATTCACATATTTTCTGAAACTTACCAGATTTCCACTAGTCTAAATAATTTGTACTGACACTGTTTTTTTCACAGAGCTTAAAATTATATCTCCACAGCCCTCATTTTGTAATGATACCCAAACCAATTCTCATGGAGATATCTTGTGCAAGCAATGCAGCTGCAGTTCTCCTCCTGGAGTATGCCAAGAGATTTTTAAACTGGCTCCAGTATTTGCATCAGCTTGCTCAGAATTTGCAAATTTGGGTATTTCCAAGTGGTCCTACTATGCTAAATGCTCTGAAAGAATTATTTCCATTACTTTCAGCAGCCTTTGGTGTAAATTCTGAACATTAGTTATTAGTGTAGCAATAAATTGCCTATAAATGATGCAAGCTCTACATAAGCACATTTTTTATATTGTTCTTAATGTATTAAACTGACATGTTTGTAAAGATCAAGTCCCTTGTTTGATTCGGAAGGCTGGGATGCAGATCTGAAGTTGTCAGTATTTATTGCAGAGATGTTTCTGAGATTTTGGGGGGCATTCCCTTTTGATGTACTCAAATTTTTCCATTTATTTATAATACACAGAATGTGTCATCATCTGCAGACGTGCTGAGAGTATGCTCTCGCTATTCTGGAACTAAAATGAGTTGAAAATTAGTTAACATGAAGGCATAGACTACTAGTATAAAAACTGCATCCTAAATAGAAAAAATGTGTCTAAGAAAGTGAAATCTGTATGTTCCACATACATAACTCTATGCTGTGTGACTATCTTCCAGATTCTTTGATATCCCTGTTCATATCCTTTGATAGCCCAATTAGTAAAATTCATTCACAAGAAATTTTCATTTGAAAATGAAAACAGTGTTCAGTACTTTATTTTCCTTCTCCTTAGGAAATTATGTTGAATTTATAAATGCTGTGATATGGGTAACTTACTGTGAGATATAAAGGATTCTTTTGTCTGCTGCACCAGTTACAATGTGAACTCTTTAACTAAAACTGGTTTACAAGGTTTTCTCAGGTCAAGGGTTATAAAAACAGTCCCTGAGCAATAAAAACACTGGATGCTCTATCCTATAATCTTTTTAGCTGTAATTATGCCTAATTTCACTATTTTGTTGCATGAAGAAAATTGTGAAAGTAATCAGTAGTTTTCAATATGTCACAAAACTCAAGGGCTCTGTAAAGAAACGTCAGAACATCTTTGCCCAAAGGAGTGTCTGCTCATTTCAGGTGTTGTTGAATTTGTATGCTAATATGCAAAAACACTAGAGCTTTTTACCAGCTCTTTTCTCAGCTCACTTTCCTTGGGTAGTTTGGACTAAATAGCTAACATATGCCACAGCAAGTATTGAAGGAAACAATGACATTTCAAGTTACGTCTAGCTAGAATGTGGGTGCCATACAGACTTCAAATGTGTACACAGAGACAAAGAACTTAATTTCTTCATACTTTAAATATGATTAGTCTAACTTGCTATATATTGAAATTAGGACAAATAGATAAATTTAAATTTTGTTTTGTTTGTTTTTTTTTTTTTTTGGCCCACTCTGCTTCATTAAGCATCATCAATAGAGAATCAAACTAAAGCCTAAGTGTCAAAGACAGAATTTTCAAAAGCACAGCAATCAAGTCATTTATACACAGAGGGGCAAATACATAACTGAAATCTGAAATTATCACAAATCTACAAAAATGAACACATTCTTTACAAAACAGAGTTTAGAAGTGCTTAGGGTTTAGTTCTTTTTTGGTTTTTGAGAGAGGTCCTACACAACCCAAAGAAGAAATCTCATTCTTAAACCTGAAGAGCTCAGCTTAATCACATTTTAGGACATTCAATCTGACACTTTTATTTACAACTCAAAAAATACAAGGATCCTTCCAAAATAAGTGATCTTTACCAAGAAGGGTCCAAGAAACTTTTTGATTTAAACTATAAAACTGTTTAAATTGCAAATTGCCCCCAAATCAGTGAATGTCTGTCTTCCAAGGAGACATAAGCTCTTCCCCAAGTGCACATCCCTAAATCTGGATGCAAATAAGTAATTAAAATAAAACTGCCAGAGGCTTATTTGATCATAGTGATGTAATCTAGGAAAAAAAAACCCCAAAGCACAAGCTGGCTTTCCAAAAGACTCCACCAAAACCAAACAAGTTTTTCAGACTCCTTGATGTTTGAATTCAGATTCTGAAAGGATAAACAGTTTCAGTTGAAATATTAACTTAAAATAGTTACACTTGCATACATCATATTCTCAGAAAATCTTAATTCTATAGGCAGGAAGAAATGCTCAAAACGCAAAATCCATTAAGCATATGATGATTAAGTAATGAATAAGGACTGCTCAGAACCAATAGAAAATACCAATCATCTCTATTCCCCTATTAAATCATATTTTGAATCTGGTGATGCTTGCATTGTTCTAATAGACCTGTTTCTAGTATATTCAACAAAAAATTAAACCAGAATATTTTGCAATGTCAAGCCAAGGCTCATTAAAATTAAATTACATCTTTACAAAACAGCAGAGAAGCATAAGATCCACATACAGATGTAAGAATACAACACTGAAGTAAAGCACTTATTTTTTTAACCATAACCACCAAGCTTAGATCACTATATCAGTACATCATTAGTGGCAAAAGAATGCAGGGATTATTTTCATCATAGTTCTGTTAAGAAATTTTCTCTGTTTCTTGGAAAAAAATAGCAAATATGGAATTAATCAACACAGTCAATAACGGGAAATCTTTAAAAAAAAGGTTCTCTTCCCTTGAATCTCTTAGTGCAGCTTCTGCAAATATGAATAAAACAACAGTAATTACCAATAGTTTACTCCTTAGATTGTTGAAAAATACAATACAGAAATTTGTCATAAACCTCCCGTTGATTAAAATGCCAATGAGAAACACACTGTGGGGCAATATGTACCAATATAGATTGGTGCTAATTGCCTTCTGCTGTAACCTCTATCCACAGCAGGTCAAATTGTGGTCTCACTTATGTCACTGTAACCTCAATGAAGTTAATGATTTGCAAGGACATTTGAAAAAAAGAATTGAGCCTTGAATAGCCAGAGATGTTGTAGTTTGATGTGTATGAACGAGCTCTGTCTTATCATGCATATGATATACTTTTCAATTTTTATTGTAATTAAAAAAAATAAAAGCCAAATCCCTAGAGATATGGAGCATCCAGTGTCAGCATTATTTTTTTTTTTTTTAATTAGGAGGGAATAGTGTAGTATACTTCTCCTCTACAAGCAGATTTACTTGAGATTCTAGACCAAACTTTTTAAAACCAAGCAAGCCCATTTGGACCCTTGGAGTGCCATAAGTATAGAGGGAGTCAAGGCTCTAGGAGATCTAAATGCAAAAAAATATGGTTTTGTTTGTTGCCACTGAACAGCTAAGGACCTTTCAATGTTAGGAATCATGTTGCCTTTTGCCTCATTTACAGCTTCCTGAATCATATATAGTTATAGAATTCTTAGATTGATCCTAATGGAACACGAATTTTTAAAGATGACAGATTTTTAAGGGAACATATAAGACAATAATCTGCATATCCTAAATTGCGTTTTCTGTCTGATTATCTACCTTTCTAATATGAGATATGCTCTTTCTCAGACTATTGTGATATTCTCATATTCTCACACAATCTTTTAATTTTTGTCCAGTCATTCTCTTTGGCTAAAGAGCACAAAGTCTATGTATACATGCCAGATTTCGGAAAATAAAAAAAAATCTTTTATTCTTGTTAATCTTTTTCTTTGATTGTGATATGGTCTTACTAAATATATTACATACAAGAAAAAAAAATCAACAAAAGAAATATGTAAGTTTTTAGAACAAATCTGGGATGCACTTGCAGTTTAGGAAAGAGGAATTGTTTGTATTGCCTGTGAGATCATGCCTGCAGAAATTAAAATTTAAGAAAAAATGACACGAAATTTGTGTTTGATCATCACAGTCTTAGTCTCTGTTTTTTCTCTTAGGTGTACCCTTCAAGTTATTTTTCTTTTTTTTCCTTTTTTTTCTTTTATTTATTTCTTTTAATGTTTTGCAGAAACATGGAAAAGAATCCACTTGTATTCCATAGCTCTTAGGATACCTGTCTTTGCTGACATTTCTTGCTGCTTTTATAAGCTTAGAATGCCTTCCAGAAAACTAGCATCAGATGGATGGTAGAGAGAACAAGTATTTTTATTAATACTCATTGCTGTCCTCTGAGGTTTCTAATGAATGAATTAATGGATGAGTGGCATCAGATGCTGAGATCAAACTACGAAACAAAAGAGCTGCTGAACAAGCAGAAAATGTAGAAGAGATGGACTACTGCTGTTATTAGTTGTACAGGTAAAGAAAAAATTGGTGTTGCTTCCAGGCAAATGAAATAAAGCTGAACACAAGACTGTAGGGGAATGCTATCAAATACATATTCATTCCTTAGGCACAATGGAAACACACAACCATTTGCTAATATGAATAGTCATAACCCCAAGTAGTTTAACAGAATTGCAGCAATTCAAATTAATTGGCTCTCTTCAGAACCTGCGAAAAGTCACTGCCATAATGGTAATATTTCCCAGAGCCTCTGAACAACTGATACTGACTGCATGCATAAATGCTGTAATGTACAAGAACAAAAGAGAGGAGGGTTCAGCATTGCACAAAATCTTTGTAGACTAACAGGCACAGAAAAGTAAATTGAAACTGAGAGGAGTATTTCAAAATCCATAATGCTTTGAGTCAATGGTGTTGGATTATGAGTTTAGTCTTGAAGTATAAAACACCACAGAAGCTACAGAAGCACAAACCATCTTTAAAAAGTATCCACTTTTTTGTCATCATTATCTTTTTATGATAAATGCTTAGTCTGTTCAAAGGCAGATTCACAGGCTCTCAAGAAAACTAATTACTGATGTGAATAGTATTGTGAAAAAATCCACATAGCAGGTGTTGATGGAGATAAAAAAGTATGTGTCTAGCTGTTCTCCACATTGAAAGGGAGGTGATAAAACTGTTTTCAATTGCTATTTGTTTTTGTAAAAAACGTACAAATTTTGATAGGAAAATATTAAAAAATTGAAAACAGCTGATAAGTTTCTGCAACTTTAGGTCATCTGTTATCCTATTTTTGGCTGGGATAGAGTTAATTTTCCTCTATTTAGCTGGTACAGAGCTGTGTTTTTGAATTAGTGTGAGAAAAATGTTGACAACATAGTGATGTTTTGGTTTATGCTCAGTAGTGCTTGCTCTAAATCAAGGACTTTCCAGACTCCTATGCTCTGACAGCAAGCAGGTGCACAAGAAGTCAGGAGGCAGCATGGCCAGAATAGCTGACCCAAACTGGCTAAGAAGATATTCCACACAACAGAATGTGCTCAGTATGTAAACTGAGAGGATCTGGCAGGGATCTGACAAGCCCTGCTCAGGGATGGGCTGAACACAAGCCAGCAGGTATTGAGTAATTGTATCCCACACCACTGTTTTTTTGGGTCTTATTTTTCTCTCTCATTTTCATTACTATTTATTATTATTATATTTTATCTTGTTTTAATTATTACATTGTTCTTATCTCAAGCCACATGTTTTACCTTTTTCAAATCCTCCTCCTCATCCCAAGTGGGAGGGGAGACTGAGTGGATTGCTGAGTAGTACTGTTTCCAGCTGGGATTAATCCATGACACACAGTTTAGGAACAGTTCTCATGGGGTCCTCAGGCAGAATGAGCAATACCAGTAATTCACCAAACTGTGAATACTGAAAACAACATTACATTGTCATACTGGCTCACATTATTTACCATGGCATGATAACACAGATTATGTAAAGATGCACCAGAGACCAATTTTGTTACAGCTTGAGCATTGTCAAGGTTAATGTCATTGGATGTTCAAGAACCATAGTGCTGCAAACTCTGCCTGGAGCTCCTGGGTAGCAGTGCTTTTCCTACATGGCTCAGCTGCTGTTCAAACAGCAGGAGCACAAGAGGCATCTGCACTGCTAACACAGCAAGAAAACGTGCTCTTTACAGCCAGCAATGCTTTATCTTGATGTTAAGGTGTCTTAAACTGATAGCTGTTTCTACTACTATTAGAAATAACCTGAAAGGAGAGAAAAGAATCTAGAAAAATACAATTATCTTCCGTTCGATAGTGTGGTTTAAAAAGGAAGACCAAACCCAACACAACATATAGTTATTGGCAATTTACTTTGTAGCAGCTCTGGGATGGAAACTAGTCATTCGACCCTGAAGAGATGTGTGTTTTTCCTGTGAAAATATTACAAATCATACTGTATTTTAATGAGTTTGGAGGTAAAGCTGTTTGTGTGTGTGTGTGTGTAGGTAGCTTGAAACCACACCATTGCTGAACTAATATGGGAAGTAGTATTTGGAATATTGGTATTCCATGTCATTCTGAAGTACACTCATTTAGGAAATTGCATGAGCCACAAATAATCTTGTTGACAGATGTGTCTTGAGAGAATGAACTTATTCACATTCACACCATTTCCACTACAAAACAAACAGCCTCCAGACACCCCACCTCCCTCTGAAGTCTTAAAAAAATACCTTTGTAGCCAGGTAATTTATTACAAAACTATAGCCTACAAGGTTTTTCAGCACAGTCTTGCTGATACACAGAAGACTGCCACAAATGAGTTACAGCAAACCTTACACACATATTTTCTCATCTGAGCAATAACCAAGAGGTGTCTTTACACTTTCAATGATGGAAAGGCAAAGATAAATATTAAACTGGATGTCTGACAGCTGGTATTAAAATCAAGGCCAACTGCTGTCCCACAAAACTGGCAGAGTCATTCAGCTTCAACTCTTAGCTTATTTCTGATTATTCACGCTTTTCTGAGAACATTGAGCTCCCATAATTTTTTTTTTTTTTCATGGTAAAGGAAATCTTTACCTGAATTTTTACTAGCATACTTTTCCCCCAGCATAATTGAAGTAAAAATACAAAAAAGCTAAAAGCATTCATTAGCCTTCCAACAACAGACAGAATTAAAATTACGCCAGTCTCTGTTTCTCTAGCAGAATAATGACAGCAAGGAGATGCTCAAGATGCACATGTGGGAGAGCAGGTAGAGACTGATGTTAGAACTGTCTGCTTAAATACACCCTATAAAAACCAAATCATGTGAATTACAGTTTATCATCCAAATAGATACTTGCAATCCTATTGCACTTAAACATAACCACACACCCCGGAGTTTCTCTTCCTTTACAGGCTTTAAAATTCTAGTGAGGGTAAATTTAATCACATGAGAAAAAACCTACTACGTACACATGATCCATTGTTGCAACTAGATCTTGTCAATGCTGAGCTTCGCTGCTGCACTTCTAATTGCACCAGCACTGTTGTGCTTTGACTTCACACTTATTCAGCAGTCACTGCCTTCAGTTTTGTTACCTCTGAGATCTTAGTCCCTTGTTCTTTTAACCTGGCTGAAGTTGAACTCTAGAGCACAGTCTCTTTATTCATTGACATTGTTTTGCTGCAGTTTAAAAAAAAAAAGGTACGAGCTGAGGGTTCAATTACAGAGGGCAGTTGCATTGCCCCAGGGGGTGGAGAAACCTACAAACTGTGAATCAGAGTTACAATATGCCTCCTATTTCTCTTCTTCTATAAAGTCATTGATGTATCCCCCTACACCACCCCTATACTTAATTATATACTAAGGCATGTATAATTAATTAATTATACATGCTCTGATACAGCTGCACTGGCCATAACACTGGGAGGGGAAAAACTGAGCCTACCACCTGTGCAGGAGGGGAAATAATAGCTCTATTGAGGCTGTCTTTGACTTCCTTGTTGTACTGCTCCTAGATTATAACTTTAGAAAAGGAAAAAGGAAAGGGAAAATGTTAGAAAGTAAGCACTTTTCCCAGGAGTTTGTTTTATTTCACTGGGCTTCTGATCAAACTTTTGGTTTGAAAATCATGTCTAGATGTAAAACTAGTTTGTCTAGCAGGATATACATTTTCTCTCAAGGGATGTCTGACAATCTGTTAACACAGTGTATAATGGAGAGGGTAGGGGGCAGATCACAGGCCAGATTGTTAGCTAGTATAAAAGAGGTGTTAATGCCATTGACTTTAATAGGGCTACGTCAATATCCACCAGCTTAAGATTCTCTGTATCACAGCCCACGGACCACTTGCGGCTTGCAAAGCCTTTGTATTCCGTCCACAAAGGGACTTTTTAATTGTGGCTATACTTGACAGAATCATAAAAATGTACTATTATCAGTTTACCCAGTGATTTTCTAGCATTCCTAAGGATTAACCTCTCTCTTTGGAAGCATACAGAGTTGTGAGAAAACCTTCTCAGCTAAATCCAAGTTCAATTCAGAGGTGACCATTGGAAACTTTCATTAAACCATTTATATTGTGATAACTCGTTTTGAACACATGCTGTCTCAATTTATTAGCAAGGAAATTTAGCTGTGAAGATTCCACCGTTCAGTATACTAAGAACATAAGTTGATTTTTTTAAAGTAACTTTTTTATATGCATCACCTTATAAATATAAGACAAAAAAAGCAATACAATTAATGTAAACTATGTAATGTTGTTGTCAGACTGATGTCTTATCTGTCAAGGGTTCCAGCATGAACAAAACTTTCAGAATTCCTATTTTATATTCTAATTATTAATATTGATTAAATTATAGTAAATATTTAACACAGAATTATTTCTCTGGAAGGGAAGTTCTTACTTATGAAAAAGATGGCCTTGCTCTCCAGAAGTTAGGGGGAAATAAACCTGAATGTCTTTATGCAACTAGAATTGCACTGACTTCTCTAGAGTTTGAATACGTGCCATGTTTGCTTTTCTTCCTAAAGAATAGCATTCACAATATTAAGAACTTAAAAGACACAGTAGGGCTCTCCCAAGCTCCCTGCACCAATTTTTCCTCTCCTCCAGATCCTGTCAAATAATAAAAAAATAAAGGATGATCACTTCATATTAAGTAGTTGTGGGGTGTTTGTGACTAAAAGCCTATAATGATTCAAGCTTCATTTTATAGCCTGCCCAAACTCCTCCACTGAGTAGTAAAAACCTTTCTTCATCTCCAAATAAAAGCTTTATCTGCATATGTGAAGACAAGAGAACAGCTGGGCCACAGAGAAATTATCAAATATTGGACAAGTTGGCAATATCAAAACTGTTTATGTTGGAATAACTTTTCCCCAAGAGGTGGGTGCACTTGGCAGTCAGTGAAATGATCCCCATATATCCATGACTCCCATTGCTGTTGATACATTAAATATGTACCAAATTGTGTATACAGAACACACACATGTCAAAAGTTGACATCAATGGGGAAGAGATAATCCTCTAAAGCCAGAATGAGTCAAGTAATTCTGTTGAACTATCTTGAAGTTTCACAGACTTCTTGGTCAGTATGGCAAAAAATTAGGACGGCAAAGTTATTAACAACAGTGTTATCCTAACATCAAAGGTTTAAAAATTAAGGAAATTTTATCACAAGACTTCTAAAAATTCCTGCAATTATATTTTCATCAAAAAAATTTTAAAAATATCTAATTTTAACCAAATTTAATCTAGAGACTACTGTCGATTTAATTTCTCTTCATTTTTTGCCATCAGGGTGTTGACATCTAATTTACCACAGAAAGAAGAATTTTTGGTTTGTTGGGGTTTTTTTTTGTTTGTTTGTTTTAATATGTGGATATTTAAAATAATTAATGCACATAGCTGCATATCTTTCAGAAAATTTCCTCAGTTCTCAAATTCAGAGGGAAAATTTGGCAGGATAATCCTAAATTTTATTCCTATCATTCTTTCTTTATATATGCAGATTTTTGTATCAATTAAGCCCATATGAGATGATGGTCAATAAAATACTTTGGTCTTCAAATAAATAATTTTAAAAACTTAGAAATATCTGTCTGTAAACAACAAAGCTATAATAAAATTTCTCCTAATTTTGCTGCTTTTTGCAAACTTTTTTCTTTTTTCCCCAGATTTATGCTGTAATTTCTTTCTGTTTTAGCAGCAGAAAACATTAGCTATTTTAGTATTTAAGGAAGAAACTAAATGTCAAATAAACAAAATAAACTTTTGTACATTATAATACATAAAAAATTGTGCAAAAATTTAGAACTTTACCTTTCCAGTCTGTTACAATTTGATTGCCTGTGGAGGTAAGAGGGTTTTGACTGCTGTCTGGAGCAAAACATGAACATAAATTCTGAGCTTTTGTTTAAGTTGCTACTGTTCTGTACCATGCTTATATTTCATTTCTTATGGTCAAATACAAAAAACTAAATCCAAATCAAGTAAAAAACTCAAGCTCACTCAGAATTTTGAATGGAGTCAATTCTTATCACCTAAGAATGGATGTCAACAACTTATTCCATTTGTCATGCAGGAAAAATGTTTTCAATGGAAAATAAAGTACTCCCATTTTAGTATTTGCCATTTTATCAAACTAGATAAAAAAGGGAGTTGGCTATAGCAGCTAATGAACTATATGTTTCCTTATGCAATTAGAGTACTACTGATACTATTGAAAACTGTTTCAACCTATACAGAACATATAATACAGGCCAGAGAAGATCTCTGGTATTCTAAGTCAAGGTACGTCTCTTGAAGTCTTATTTTGCATTACAGAGTATCTGTAAAGCAAGAAGGAGTAGACTGTAAAAGCTGGCATGACTTTACAAAATTTACAACACAAAAAGCATCCAAGAAAACCCAGAAAGAGTTGGTGTTTGAAACCTTTTTTCCCTTCTGTTTTAAAAAAATAGTTTAAAATAGTTTCTAAGCTGTATCTGGTTTTCACGTATCTCAGATGATGCAATGGAAAGAAGATTCCAAGCACAAATACTGGGCCAATTATTTATACAGCCATACTTGTGCAATAGCATATGTGTAATTCCCATTTTTCAAAAGTGAATTTTTTAAGAGGCTTTATGGCTCAGGCCAGAAATCCTCAATTCAGTTTCCTTCTTTCAGTTCTTTAGCAATTTGTAGTTTACTGGGTTGCTGGATATGTGCAGAAAGACACCATTCCAGAGCACAACACATTGCAAAATGCCTTTTTCACTCCTGTTATCTGTACCCTTTCAACTACTCTCTTCACTACTGTACCAAACACATACTTCTATTTTTTTTTAAGAATTATAATCCTTTTTAAATCTTGCTTGTTTTTTTGAGCTAGCATCATTGTTTACATGGATTTCTTTTGCCAGAGCCTCTGATTTTCCTGCTTTTTTATGACTTGTGCTTTCTTTCAGTTAATCTGCCTCAACAGCAAATTTGCACTCCCTGAGACAAATAATATCTTGATTTAATGTTAACTACCTGATTAAATACAACACATTTTGCTGTTCATAAATGTTTTCAAGAGGGCCACTAGAAGGTTATAGGCTCTACTGAACACTCTTTATAGACATTTTTTACAGCAAATAGTAAACACATGCCTGCAAGGAAAATAACCCAATATTCAGCTCTGATTCTATTTCAACACTTTGTATGTTTAGATGCCTAAAACATCTGATACCTGTCCTTCAAGGAAGGTCAGAAGGTGATAACTAGTGGTACAGCTTTTTATCTAAACACATCAAAACATTAATTTTTCAGTCCTGCCATTACTTTCCAGCCATTATTTGCTACACTCTGCAATTCTCAAATAAGCATTTCCTTACACAACGATTATCGTGGAATCATGGATGTCTTCTCTGTAAACGAAACAGCTCCCATGTCCCTGGAAAGGCACCAAGGGCAAGCAGTATAACTTCTTTTAAATTTTTCTTTCGTTTCCTCACTGTAAAGTTCTGATAAACCAAAATTCTGTTCAATAACAACAGAGCTTTTTAAGAGCATATAGAAACAGAAGTGGGGCATCCAAATGGAAAACACCAAAATTAAAACTCATTTAAATCAATGGTTCCTGCATGCATCCAGTTGTCTGTGTTTCCTCCTTCCATGAATCACTTTGAAGATGAGGTCATCCTGAGAACTTGTGAGAGAGTTGAGGCCCTCCTAAAAATTATGGAAAGTGATGGTAAATCAGTCCAGCATAAATAACTTTCAAAAAACCCCCCATTACTGACGTTCAGAGATGCATTACTCTTCACTATTTTTGAACCTTACCTATTTTTCTGATGGAGAAAAATAGCCAGGAAAAAAAAAAAAAAATTATAAGAGAAGTTTGTTGTTGCAAAATTTCCTGCCTGCTTATGCAGATCCCTGGTTTTGGTTAACTCACAAAACTGACCCTGAAATAGCCCAAACACAGCACAGACTGCTGGAGTCAAGGCAGTCACCAGGTTCCACGTATCAGAAATTCCACACTTAAGCCATGCTGTCAATTAGACAGGTCGCACTGTAACCGTGTGTCTTCTGTCAAACATTTCTGAATAGGCCCTTGTTCCATTTGATACTATCCTGAAGAAGCTTTATCACAATTCTGTTCCACGGTAACCTGATAAGGCTCCATTTAGCAACCTTCTATCACTATTTAACCTTAACATGCATCTAAAATCTACCATCAAAATAGCAGGGGTTTTTTTTAGGTGATGGAGTGCTCACCAGTGGTTAAAGAAGATTAGCTAAGGGGTTTTACTAGAAAACAGAGTTTGTATCCCACATTGCTGATAAATCCTTGCTAACAGGAGTTGCATCATCTAAAAGGCTATAGCTGTTCATACCTGATAAGGTTTCTAAGAGCATAAAATTCTCTAAACAAACCAATTCTGTGACAAAGGCATTTATAAGGTGTCAGCATTATTGTTAGATAATGCTTTAACTGAGATATCTATATGTTTCTTAGGACACTAAGGAAATACCTTCTTATAATAATGTTTGAGAAATTCAGATCAGCTGTTTTTTTCAGGTTAGAATATTTAAACCTAAACACAAACTCCCTTAAGCTATACATTCTTTTAAAAAACTATGTATAACTAAAAGTATGAGAAAACACTTTAGTTGGTTTATAAAATGTTGATACCAATTATTCAATCTATGTAAAAAGTGTTAAGAAGAGAATGCTTCAGAGTAATCAGATTATTTTATTTTTTTTTTCTCTAAAAAGTGCAAAAATAGCATTCCACAAATTAAGTGTTTAATTACATGCATGCTTATATAAATTACGTGATGTCTTATATAAATATAATATGCATGTTTGATGTGTATATCTCTTTATTTAGTCAGTACTTTGGAGGTGGAGTTGTTTTTAAAGCTTTCCACTGCTCCAGGTATGTTCTGTACTGACTGCTGCATCTACAGTCAGGTTATGTCACCCAGGCATTACACACAGTGATAAGTAGTTTATTCCAAACACTAGCTAGATTCCACCATTGCCAGTAAACTTTTGCTATAACTTCACCATTAAAAATATAATGCAAAATCCTTTATTTAAACTAAAGTAGATGGGTTTGTGTTTTTAGGGAAAGCATGTTAAGGAGATCTTTTAGGAAGATGAAAAAGCATGTCAGAATCTAGAAACTATCTATGGAGTTCAGAAGGGCTTTTCAATTTATAATGCTAAAATAAAGAAAATGCTAGCTATATATGGTATATGCTTTATACTGTGTATAAATAACACTTCTAAACATGCACCAACATGTATGTTTATATGTGCATTTCTATAAGAGTTCCATAGGAAATTTACCATTAATTTTATCATAAATAGTTTTGCCATAATTTATTTCACATCTTATGAAAAATCAAAATCTTTTAATCAGTGGTCTTTTAAATCAAAGATTTGAACCATTTTCAAGACTTAAAATTTAAATGCATATTTCAAGAATAGTAAAATAACAAAATTAGCAAATTATAGATTGTGATCTAAATCATAACAGGAAAAGAGTTATTTTCAGTATCCATGATGTAAGTGGTTACTAATATATCCATGCAGCTGGGAGAAGGGATATTAAAAAGGGGCTTAAATAAACTACATTTCTCTGACAGTAACTTGGTTGTGATTCATAGTCATAACAGCAATTATTTTCTGATCTCAAGAGGCTAAGGAAGTAGGGAGTGCCATTTCTTCAGTTTGGGTTGTGGAGGATGGCAGTAAACAGTCTAAAAATTGCTATTCCACTTATAGTCTTATGTGCCCTAAGCTACCTTTCATAAGTAGATTTAAATTGCAACAATGCCACATCATGATGGTTTTTTGTAATTTCATCTGTGTTTGGGGTCTCCTCCCACACACTGCCACTCATCAGATACACCACAGCATCTTCACTCTAGTATTTTTGGCAAAAATAAGTAGAGCAACTGTTAAGTTAATTGAGAGCTCTCTCACCAGGTAATAACCTTCACCTAGTGATATCTTGAAACTGGAGAAGGATTGTCAAAATCTGTTAAAGTTTTCTTCTTTAAAAAAATCCTATACTATTTTACCATATATATAAATTTTTGGAATCAATGCCACTCATTAATAGAACAGACATATTTTATAACCGTACACAAGCAGATGTAGGATTTATACTGGATCAATTAAGAAGAGAATAAACAGCAGGTATTTTTCTTTGAAAACTCTGTTTATTTCCTTGGGGTAGGGGAGAACTGGAACAGCACGACTTTTTTTTTTTTTTTTTAAAGAAATTATTCACTAATAATAAGGCTTTAAATATCACACCGGAAATCCTAGGAAATAGTTTATGTGTTTTCAAAAATTTTCAGTTATGTTAAATATATGTTAAATGTTGAAGATGTTTTATTTCCCTTGGTACTTCAGGTCTAGTGTCTAATAATACAGTGCATAAATCACACGAGTTAGGAAAAAAAAAAATCATGTTCATTTATAATCAATGACCTTCATAGTTAGTGACAAGGATTTTCTTTGTCTGCATAGGGAAATTTTGAAATGTATCATCAGAATCAAGAAATACTCTCTTTTTGTGCATTTGAGATTTTTCCCAAAATAGATTATGTTAGTGAATAGAGCAAAACCTGCTAATTTTATTCATATGACAGATGCTATATGTATCAGTCTGGCTCACCAGAAAACAAACACCAGAGCACTTGTCCTTATTTTTTATATGCTTGTGAAAATACTTTTAGTGAAAATTTACCTTCAGGACTACAAAACTGATGCACAAAGTTATATGGGATATAAAGTATAGATTAGAATTTAACTGGGAGATGAAACAAAGTATTTTCAATATTAAATTGGTTTGCCTGTGACCACAAAGAGTGCAACCACAGAGTTGAAATGTATTAATTTGTCTAACCAAGGTGATCCATCTACCTGCTTGAGCCACGTGTTTCTGCAGAGTTGATTACTTTGACACACAGAAACAGAAGTAAGTGAATCTCCATTACTGTAGACTATGTATCATTTTCATAAACTATGCATGATAAAAGCAGTGTCTTTGTTGTTGAAGTGCTGCCTATTGATGGCTGCAGCGTGGTTTTGACTTGGTTGATCCTTTTGGGAATGTCTGATATAAAAATTTCTTGTGCGGGATTTGAATCTAATTACTTAAAAGTTCAGAATGACTGTTTCTCACAAAATGATGTTTTAATATGTCACAACTCCTTCCATGAAGTTTTATTAGACAGGAGAAATATATATATATATTTATCATTACAGTGATTCTTTGATGTGGAATTGATTCTTCAGGCTCTGAAACTTCATTACAGTTATAAAAGAAAATATCTATTTTTCAACACTGTTTAATGAGTGACTACAAGGTTTTCTAGCTAATGCTAAAGTATGATTGCTTTAATCTTTTAGCTATAGTCCTTTGGAAATGACAGCTTGTGAAGAAACACAAGAAACCATTCAGATTGAAAACCTACTGAGAAATACTAGGGAATAAGGGTTTTTCTTTGGCTTCAGGATATCATGTCACTTCACGGTAAGAAACCCAAACCTGTGTCATTATTTTATTGTAAAGCCAGACAGAGCTCCCTGTGGTCTAAAAAGTAAACTTATATCACTTTAGATGAAACTAAATTTGTTTGACTTTTTTTGTGAATCCTAACACATTGTGAAGGGAACATGTGCAACTCTGTGCTCCTATTAAATACTATAGCCAGAAGATAATAAACAAGGACATAAAACTGGTAGTCACAACTCATAAGGCAGCAGAGACCACTGGAAAGGGATTTTCCCTCTTGAATAGCAAATCCAGCATTTGAGAGCTGGTCCAGCAGATAAACAAACCTTTGTTATACCTTACTTATCTTGAAACCCTATACAATATCATATGGAATTTAATTGGCACAAACATTTTCTGGACAATTCTTTGAAAACCTTACTTTTTCCTTTACCCTCCTGCACAAAGGATTACTCACAGGAAAATTCTCACTTGTTTCAATGAAAATAGACATGACTTAGTGCTGCACAATAGAAGAAAGGCATTTTCAATCTGATCACTTGCCATGAAATATTAATACATATGAAAAGCATTGATTGGCATTCATATGCTTTTGGAAATCTTGGCCTCTTTTAGCAGAGCTTCTTGCCCATTGAAGGAAAATAGCAGTACTTGCAGTTCAAAGACTACTCATCAACAGCTCCAGCCATCAGTAGTAACAATAAGTTACAGGAAACTGAAACCAAGGAATCCATTGGCACAATGTTTAAAAGAACTTTGGATGAAATCACCCACGTAATTAAGACTTAAATGCCATGTATGCCTCAAAAACTGTTCATGGCTTTGTGATGAAAACACATCTGGGCAGGTCCTTGGGCTGTTGCTGCTTCATTTATTTGTCATATATGGCAGATATTATTGCAATGTCTACACGACTAAAGTTGTGTAAAACCATCACTTTCTTTAAACTTTAGAACAAAAGGATGATTTGACATTTTTCCCTTTGCATTTTTTTTTTTTTGTGTGTCTTATGAAAATTAGCGAGAAAAAAAGATAAAATGGTTAGAGGAAAAAGAAAAGAAAATGTTTTTTGAGAAATAAACAATTTGCAAGCAGCAAAGTAACAATTGTCAAATGATGAACTAAGTAGTTATTGTTTTCTGTCATCCTCATATATGCTAAACATTATTCATGCTTATTCATAAGCATGAATTTGAGATTAACTCAACATAGTCATGGGAGGTAAGGTTACTTGGCATGGGTATGAACAGCAGTTCATAAAAACTTAGAGGTTTTTACTACTATAAGCCAATATCATGGCATTAATTTATTATAAACTATTATAAAAATACAGTTTTATATAGGGCAAAAGATTAAGACACTTTGCACCCACAAATAGCATATATATTTCAAACTCCAAGCTTCCATAAATTCATAAATTAGGCCTCAAATATGCTAAATATTGAAGGTCTTGCAGCTATGTCTGATTCTTGCACTTAGCCCTTCAAGAACTGAATTAGCCAATGAACATGTGTATTGGAGAGCCTGGTTACTCCTACACATATCAAGTGATGTGATTTCCATCTGGATCTTTCACTCTCTTTTGTAAAAAGGTCACAGAGGAACTTCTTGACAGTTTGAAAAAAAATTTAGCCTTTCATATTCAAAACCATTAGCCCAGCCATTTATTTCCTCTAGCCACCTCTACCTCTAATTTTTGCTGCTTTGAGCCTCATGAGCAATACTGGATTTTTTTTTTTTTTTAGATATAGGGCAGTTTTATCCATGTATTGGTAGTCAAACTTCCCATGAAAGAATTCTGTATTTATTTCTGTATTTTACTTGAGTTCAGCAAATATTTTTACTTAATACTGAACTAAATAATTACCAAAGGTCACATTCAGAGGTGATCCCTGATTAGTACTCCTCTAAATCTGTGAATAATCTTCTAACGGAACTTATGCCTCTTGTGCACACAGGGCAATGTGTACAAGATGTGTACACATCATTCAGACACCTGCTGGCTTCCTTCAGGAAAATTTCTACTTTATCTAATATTCCAAAGCATAGAGAGCTAGAACAAGAAACATTGGGAGTTTAAAAGAAATCCATGTTACATGCAATTCCTTGTCTTGCTGTCTTAAATATCTTAAAGAAGAACCAGATCTCCAAAGTGATCCTTATGTGTTGAGTATTGATTGAGTTAATAATGAGTTCAAGTTTGAGCAGGACAGCAAACTTTTAAAATGAGAATTGATTCACTATTACCACGTTTTATAAAGAGGCTCTACAAATAATGAAATAGAAACAGCTATTGCTTTCCCAAAAACATTTTTCCACTTATAAAATTCCCCTAGAGTAGAAAAAATTACTTAGATTTTCAGTTGGGGAAAAAAAAAGTAGATAAATTGTAAGCTTGTTTTTCCCCCATGTGTTTTAGAACAAAGTATTAAATTTAAAATTCAGATTTCAAGTAATGTTTTGGATAGAATTTTATTGGCATTTAATTAAAACATGGATAAATATACAGGAGATGAAAACTACCGGAATTTAAAAAAAAATGGTTTTTTTCTCCATTCATTTATTCAACTGCTAAAAAAAATCTAACCAGGTAAAGTCAAAGCCTTAACCACACTGAGTATGCTTTTAGTTTGTTAGTAATTTTTCCTGATCATACCACATATTTTTGCTCTGGGGTAGTATGAAGTCAATATTGTTAACATTGCATCCACTACATTGACAACAGTAACAAAACCTCCCTGCTCAACAAGACTTTTTTCAGTTTATATTTTGAATGAGGCATGCATGATTTCAACTTCTAAATAAAAGGAGAAGGATAAGACTGTAGTTATTTTTAACTTTATTAGGAACAAACAAGGAGGTTCACTGTTCATAAAAAAAGTTTGAAATGAAAAATGCAAACTTGCCTGTAAAAATTGTTCTAAATCTTTTACTATATTTATAATACAGAATTCACCTATCTATTTGAAATTGGACTAATGAGGATATCAAGAAAAATAATTGATTTCTCCTTAACCAAAAATGAGGAAAGAGTTTAAAATATTTAAAACGTTAGAATTGTTCTTTCAGTACAGATAGCAAGCATTAAATAACAAATACATGCACTTGTCCTTTATGCGATATCATCTGTGGCATTATTGCCCACTATATTTTAAGGCTTATTTTTCATGTGAAGGTGGTGTTGTATTTTTATTCCCCGTATTCTCAGTTGAATCTTGATGTGATTTTTCTCAATGCAAATTTTTGGGCACAAGGGTCAAGTTTGATTTTGAGGTGTCAGCATTATGAATTTGAATTAATCCTATTGATGTAAAAGTTATGAAAATAAAGATTGACCTCTCAATTTTAGTGGAGGTTAAACATGACCAAGTACATTTGTACTGTAAAATGCAGGGATGTACACAGCTCAATAATGGACACTTGGCTCTCAGGACTAAAAAATTATTCTGTGATGTGAAAACTGATATAGAAAAGATTTATATAACAAAGGGTTTGGTTTTTTTTCTCTAATTCAAGATTTCATGCCTCACAACTGACCAGAGTCAAGAAAGTCTACATTTTTATAAGAGGATAATAATTCAGACTTCCTTGATGGTTTAATTTTTCTTGGCCTAATAATTTCAGGTAATACTTAAATAATATATTTATGTTTCTATATCTGCATATATGTCTGTGAGTAGATAAGAGAGTGAATTTATCTGACTGTGTATGTAAGCCCTATGGCTGAGATCCCAAACAGAAGCAAAATTTCATCATTTCTCTATTACCTTTTGGAGGAGAAGGAAATCCAGATTTTCCTGGATTGTACTTGGTTATATTCTGATGAGACTAGAGGGACACAAATGGAGAGAAAAAAATGGGGAAAAAAGTTTTCCTTGCATTTATTGTTAGGATTTCTTTTCTATAGGGAGAAGCTTGTAAAGTAAAAAGTGTTGTCTAGTTCCTTAAAAGCTCATGAGGCGTTTAGGAACATTAAATTCCAGCACCAACTTTCGGCATAGGGGCATGAAGGGCAGAATTTGTAATAAGAAAATTTAAGGATATGCTTATAGTTTTCTCAATAATGTATGAGACAGCAAGAGCTGCTATAACATTTTATAAAGTTCTTCTGCATATTTTTTCTAACCCTTAAACAAGCATGGTTGGCCAATCTGCTGCCATTTACTAGAGCACAAAGGAAAGAGGACCACCATGAACTGCAGTGGAAGGATTGTGCAGATAACAGGGGTAAAGCAAGGCATGAGGTGCAGCCTGTTGAAGATGTATGCCATATATTTGTGAGTACTGGGTGGTATTGTGAGGCATAGAGCAAGACCCAGCTAATGGGAACTAGGCTAAGAAGGCAGGAGCTGCTGATGCCACAAACCCCAGCACCAGGGAATGGCTGTGTCATGTGTGTGTGAGTACTGGGGTGGCACACAGTCTTTGACAGGGTCAGACTTTGCCTACAGGTGCAGCTCAGGGGAGTAACAGGTGATAGCCCAGATGGCTGATGAAAAATGGTAACTTGATGGATCAGATCAACTTAAACTATGCTACACTACCCAGTGGAAACTCTGATTGAGACTTACTGGAGAAGAGAGACCCTGAGCATTGTACCAAGGTGCAAAGCACTTTTACCTAAGGAGCTTGTCTTCTAAGAAAAAGATGAAAAATTTTTACTCTGACACTTAATTAATTACTGTTCTCTCACATCTAATAATACAGATTTTTTTTCTCTCTTTAATACAAATATCATGTTAGCCATTGGATTAATATTTGTGAATGGGACAAATTCCCACTGAAAAACAAAAAGTTGAATATAAAATTTGAAGCTTCAGACTTTTTTTTTTTTTAATTTTAAAATTATTCAATTAAACCTTTGAATATGGTCATGTTTCTGCCAGGGAAGCCCCATAATAGGATATATATTTATATTATATATTTATACATGCATACACAAATATTCTTAATTTTAATATTTTTGTTTTACTTCATATTGCCTAAACGTGTAATTGTTGATTGTCTTATGGAGTACAATCCATGGTCTCTGACACTTCCAGCCTTTTATGGGTGGTCTGTCTGTTACTGATCATCACTGCAAAACAATAGTTCTTGATAACTGAGTTTAAAAATCCATCGTTTTGGCAGATCACTCATTACATATTTCCCGATCACTCACAAATTTGAAAACAATTCCATATAAAGATGCATTTTTTTATTATGGTAAAAATGGGCTGACTGCTATGAAGCAGCTCTGTGCAGAAGGACTGGCAGCCCTTGCAGACAACAAGCTGTCCATGAGCCAGCAGCACTCTTATGGCCAAAATTGCCAACAGTATCCTGGTGTGCACTAGCAATAGAATTGCCAGGAGGTTGAGGGAGGTGATCCTGTCCCTGCTCAGGCCACATCTGGAGTGCTGTGTCTGGATTCCTCAATTCTACTGGAGGGGCTCCAGTGAAGGATTATAAAAATTATTAGGGGACAGAAGTATCTCTCTTATGAGAAAAGGCTGAGGGAACTAGATCTGTTTAGCCTGGAGAGAGGATCTTATCAATATTTAGAAATATCTTAAGATATTTCTATGGAATAGGCTGCCCTGAGAGGTTTGGAGTCTATTTCTCTGAAAATATTCAAAACCTGCCTGGGCACAAGTGCTGGACATACACTTTAGCAGAGTGGTTGGACTAGATCATCTCCAGAGGTCCCTTCCAATCCCAATTATTCTGTGATTCTCTGTATATGCTAACATATTTTCCCTGTCATAACACACTCATATTCTTGGGGTTTACATTCCTATTAGACGTACATTGAGACCTAGCAAGGTGATAGTTAAGCAAAGTTGTCAGAAAAAACCATTTTTTAAAACAAGTGGGGCTTTGGTTTGGTTTGGTTTTCTAAAGAAGCAGTTTTTTTCCTTACATTTGTCTTCAAAACATATGACACCATAGATTAGAATTTTCCTTCAGAAAGCCTCTGCTCAATTGTCATCAAGCAAATACCTTCCCCATAAACAGGAGTCCAAATACATTCATTAGGTGGTAAAAATTCCCTGTGGATCAGTGAGCACTGTTAGTACCTTCATAATCAGTTTTCTACTTCTGTGCTCAAGTTTTTCATGAAATGTAAACATGAACAACAGGTGTCGGTCAATAATGTCCTCCAGGATATGTACCTGCAACATTGATCAGACAGCCTTTTATCTCAAGGAGGTTTCTGATTCCTTAAATAACTTCTAGGAGTTTCTTAAACAATGATATTGGAAAAGTTGGGGGTTTTGCTATTGAAAGTAGCTATAAATGAGGATTGTTTACTACACTAAATTAATTCCTTGCCCTGAGCATAACTTTAAACCTCAAAATCCCACTTGGATATATACTATACCATAGCACAATCAGACACTCAGATTGATGCTCTAGTTTTCCATTTTTTTGTACTGAGAGGAGAGATTTAATTTTTCTGACACGTCATATAAAATAGTATTCCCAACTCAGAACATAGCCTACAACTCCTCTTCCCATAAATTAAATTTGAATATTTATATATTTTCAGAAATAAAATTTTTCCTGTTTCTATATTTTATTTCTTAATTGTGAAAATGAATTGTTTTTAATATTCCTTGACCATTTTGATTTGCAACTGAATCTTTATATCCAGTTTTCTTTATTTTTCCCTACCTTCTATGGATAATACTTGTATTTTCCTATCTGTATTTCATATTGAGAAACAACACATATCAAAATATATTATATACTCTCAACAGCTTTTTCAGAAATGACTGACAATATAATAGGATATTTTATGGCCTAACTTGGCTTAGCATGTCTCTTCTCCCCTATTGTCCAGGTGCTTGGTATTGATACACTTGTTAATGTGATTTAGGAGCCTCTAGTGCTGACTAACACAAACAAAAGAAAGATAAAATAAAAAAAAAAAAAATTCAGCATTTTGTAGCAAATTCCTTTTCATTTACTTTGTTACATTTCTAAGTGCAAGCAATAAATTTGAAATAATGCATTAGCAGGCTGTGTTTGATTGTCAGATAGTGCCTGAGAGGCTCTGGTCTTTTGAGACAGAGAAATTCTGTTGGATGTAGTTACAGTGAGAATAAAGAATGAGAGTCTCAGATAGTCTCAGTCAGGGATTATCCAACCCTACACCATCCAGGACATCATCCAGTAAAATGCAGAAGGAGAAAGCAGCCACTGCGATCAGAGAAGAAAACACAGAAGCCATGCTGCAAATCTCAGTGAAAGGTTTTAGTGCTCACTGCTTATATTAATTATATAAATGGGTAAACACCACAAAGTTCTTGTCCTTTCAGTAAAACACAAAATGTTTCATTTAAGTTAATAACTTGTCTAGCCCTAGAGCAATTAAGAAAGATAAGGGTACCTAACATTTGTAATTTTCATTGTGATGCTATTTCTTTAAAACCACAATCACTGAAATGTCTAGGAATGCTGTCTCTGATACAGATATGCTCAATAAATCACCTGAACTTACACATATTATTATTATGAACTATAATATGAAAGATTCCATAGAAAGTCTCTAAAAAACTTTCTACCCCTAACACTATTATTATGTATTATTATTGCATCATCATAAATCACCAAGCCAACTGAAATGGATGTCATGGGCATAAAATGATAAATTTAAAAATCTAGTCCCAGAGTAAACTGTTTATGTTTACCTCAGTAATATATTATGCTCAAAATTACTACATTAATCCTTCAAACTAATTTTTTTTTTACTGAATGTTTCTTCATTTATAGTCTATAACAATTCAACAATGTCAAACTAATTCAAAATTCCAGACATAATGTTACATTATTTTTGTTTCTATTTTATTATGCTTTCTGCCTGCCTCCTTCCCCACCTTCTTCCATCCTTTGGTTCTCAATAAATAAAATCTGTGGCATATGTCCCATTATCTATCATTTTGTGACAGTAAAGAATTCATATTCAAGTGCAGATAGCTAGAGTTTGTGCTACAGTTCTTCACTCTTTGCCTGCTTTTCTTATTTTTAGGTTCTAAACTTGAGGTCTTACGATATCTTAAAGAAAAATATTTATGGAAGTCTCCTTTCTCCCTCCCTATCTCTCTTCCCCTGCTGATGGACAAAGGTGGAGGGTTTATAGAGCCTAACTGTGAGTGCATCTTCAGGAAGGTTGTCTTTTAGGCTCTCAATATAACTAACAGAAGAGTCTCTCTCCTGAGAACAGTTTAGAGCAAGATATCAAGTGCCTTGAATCACATCTGGGGAAGTCTATACCAAAATACTGAGATAAAGAAAGGTGGAAAAAACTGTTATAAACTAAACTCTAAGAAACAGTTTGACATAATAAAAAGTGGGTAAACCAGAGTTAGTGAACTAGACTATTCTAGAAATTTCTGAAAAAAGCCCCTTATTGCATAGATAAAATAAAGATATTTAGTTTAAACAAGAAAGAAGAAACCAGCCTTTAAACTTAGACATCTAAATCTCTGCTTAGGGGTTATCTTTACTGTCTCTTACTAAGGAAACCAAGCTAAATGGCATTCAATTTTCTCTGTTATTCTAGATGAAAATGGCAGAAACCTTATGTTGTTAGAAGATTAAAAAGTTGGAGTGAGATGCAAGAAATAAACCTTTGCTGGTGAAATTGTAAAGCTTCAATACTATTTAGAGCATTTAGACAGCACTCATTGTGAGATATGGCAACTCATTGACATTTTCACAAGTGTTGTTTATCTGTTGTTGTTGGGTTTATGTTTTTTCTTTCTCTCCAATCTCCACAAAATGAGAACTTCCGTGCATCCTTAAAAAATCTGAAGTGATAACCTGCATAACAATTCAGTCAGTTTTAAGTAAATAGGAAATTGCAGCACTAGGGTGTTGATAAGACCACTTGGGACAGAAATGTCAGTGTCTAATACTAAGTGTTAAATTAATTTTAAAACAATTTAAATTAATTTTAGCACATAATAATTAACAGATTTATTTATACATTCTCAGAGGTCTTCAGTATGTGGGGATTAAGGATTGCAAATCAACAGGGGAACTAAAGCATCAAGTTCAAATCATTGCAATTTTTAGAGTTGTATTTGTTATATGAGCACAGGCAGTCACTCTCTGTGTTGTTTGTGCAGTAAGGAAAAGGATGTGAGCAGGGACATGCTTGATGAGGAGAATGGATTTCTGTTACAACACTCTTCACTTGACACTTCTGCATATTGCCAGGTCTGGAGAGCTGCTCCTACTCACTGCAAGGTTTGCAGCTGTGAACACAGACAATACAGAGTAAAGAAGTTTTATGCTGTGCATTGGGAGTTTTTTATTCCTTCTTTCACAGTTTGTGTTCTGGCAGTGCAGATAAGCCTTCATTAGGGATTAGGGTGTCATTTACCTTGGCATTGTACATGCTCAAAGGAAATATATTCCTTTTCCCAAAGAGTTAATTTAAACATTGGCAACCTTTAAGATACGTTTGTTCATGCCTAAACCAGGTTTGCAAATGGATACTTTATTCACATCAGATACAGCTGGGAAGGTAGTTCTGTTGTGTATATTTGGGATACAGGTGGCTAGTCATTGTGCAGCTATTTACTGCTTCTATTTACATATATCCACCATTATTTACCAAGGTGTTAAATCCTACTTTCTTTTCTTTTTTTTTTTTTTTTTTTTTTTTTTTTTTAACCATGTAATTTTATTTGTCAGACAATTCTGCTTTCTGTGAATGCCTTTCCTGTTTTCCAATATTCATAATTTAAATAAAACACTTAATTGTGTGCAAACATTCATTTTGTATTGACTTCCAGGCATTAGTTACTTTCTTACATAGCTGGTCAACTAATTTCTCCCTTTTCTATTCCCAAATGATGACTCACTATTACTAGTTTGAAAATACAGGAAGAAAGGAAAAGTAATGAATAACAAATTATATACATAAACTACAGCAAGACTTTCAGAATTACTTCCAACTATATGAATCTTTACTGCATCTCAATAGAACATAAGACCACAATCTAGATTATTTGTATTGTTTCAAGTCCCCAAAATTACAAGACTTTCAGCTTTTCAAAGTACAGTCAAAATTATAATATTAAAAGAATTTTTCAAAATCTAACACCTGCTTCTCACTACTGATTTTATGGTTTTTGATATGACCTACCAAAAAATAAGTGATGCACTTCACTTTTCCATTTTTTTTGTACAAAGCCAAGAGTTACTGTACTAGGATTATTACTAGTTTCACCCCACACCCCAAACTACTAACTTAACTTTAAAAACAAGCCTCTAAAATGCAGTTTAAACATTCACCTCATATTAAATTTTAAGGAGGAAAATAAGTTTTGAGTCTTATTTATTTGTTGCCTTCAACTCATTAGAGGGAATTAATATATAATTTACTATTGAATGTGTCATTCTACAACACACTTTGGTTAGCTTCATTATTTTGTCTCTCTGATGAATATTACATTATTATTTGATCTTTTTTCAGGGAATAAATATTCCTGGTGATATATAGGACTGCACAACCACAATATTCTAAAAGGTAGTCAACCAGTTTTAACAGTATCTTTTCATAGGTTTTGAATACTACCATTTACATCTACTCCTGCCTGAAATAATTGCTTGTTATTTAACAGTCCCTTGAGCCCACAAATGGAAATATTGGCTCACTGCTAAAAGCTGACAGTTTTTCAAGCCTCTTCAAGGGATACACATTTTTTCTTTCTTTCCTTCAAATTTTTTCTAATGTGCTATACTTTCAGCTTTTTACAGTATGCTATATTTCAACTATATTGTTTTTCCTCCTGCTTTTAGTCTTTGTAATAGCTTTCCATGCCTAATCATTCTAGATGGAAGACTGGTTATGATAACACAATTTCCTTTACAATAAAAGTTTTCAGGAAATAGAAAGTGCTGAGGGCTTTTATATATTTTTAAAAAATATTTTATTAGAAGTGTTAATAATAATGCTACAACAATTTTAGCAGTAAAACACTGCTCAGGTAATATTCTTCTAAGTCTGATATGCACACACATTTTAATGTGTTCTTCCCCAAAAGACTCAGAAAAAAAATATTGTTATACAGCACAATTTTCTTATAACTCAGGATTTGCTAAGAACTAATTGCCACATTTTACTGTTTTTTTTCCCCATGAATGTCAAATATTAGGGTTTGGTTGTTCATGATGAAATTTCCCTTCCCTTCCCTTCCCTTCCCTTCCCTTCCCTTCCCTTCCCTTCCCTTCCCTTCCCTTCCCTTCCCTTCCCTTCCCTTCCCTTCCCTTCCCTTCCCTTCCCTTCCCTTCCCTTCCCTTCCCTTCCCTTCCCTTCCCTTCCCTTCCCTTCCCTTCCCTTCCCTTCCCTTCCCTTCCCTTCCCTTCCCTTCCCTTCCCTTCCCTTCCCTTCCCTTTTTTCTCTTTTTCTTTTCTCTCTTTTTCTTTTTTTTTTCTTTTTAATTTTCTTTTTTTTTAAAGAATTGTGACTGAAAAAAGTACTGAAGACACTTAAGAATAATATTTATTTTACTATAATCTTTAGGGAAAGAAACAGATAAACAAAAAAAGAAAAGGTCAAGTATGTGGTCCTTTAAATAAAATGATATCTTAGTCTCTGAAAAATGAAAAATTTATTTGCTTTCCTTCTTTAATTTTTTCATCGAATTCATTGGTTTTTTTACCTTATTCTAAACATAAACAGAATTTTCACTCTCTCTTCTCATTGTTTCTCATCCCTAATCACAATTCAATTATGAACAATCACCACTTATTTTAGTCATGATATATTATGGTGAAACATCATGAGTGAAATACTATCTGTTTGTCATTGACATCACTGTAGTAAATTTTCAGCCTCTGGCAGAACAACCTATAGTTTTACAAGCCAGCTACTTTCACAAGAAGTGATTATGAAAACAAAGTATCTTGAAATATATTTTCTGAAAACTACAAGGTTCTCTTAATGTTGGACCCATCAGTAAACGACAGAGTAGAACTTGTGTGAGCTGTATGCACATAAAATGACCTTGTTTCTGTGTAGAAACAATTGTGTGTATGGCAGTTTTTTGGTAAAGAGATAGTATCTACACCTGGCAGTTGCTGAAATTATTTGAGATTCTGAAAATTCATGCAGAGAATATCCAAAAGCTACTGTAGGTCCTAGAAAAGTAAACTTTTAACTTGCAGTCCTGATGGAGATCCATAACGTCTTCTTCTTCACTCATAATGAGTTCTTTCTGAGTTAGGAATTAAGGTGTCTGAAATACTGAATAATATATTAATGTACTTGGTGCATTCATGGGCAATCCTAGACTTTCAAGAGATTCAGAAGAACACCATGAATTATGTAAAATAAGAATAAGTGATGTGTTTAAAACTAATTTTAAATTAAAAATAGCTGGGGTGGGATCGAACCTCTAGTTCAAAAATAATAAATTCAACTATTTTGGTCAAACAAATTATTGTGGATGCTAGATATTATCTTTAAAAATGATTGCAATTATTCAACTTTGAAAAATTGCCATTAGAAAGATATTCTTTGACCTTCATATCCTTAATTTCCTTTACACCTCCGAATTTGTGCTGGAATTATTCTATTTTTGTAGTGCTTGTTGGCATTTTTCTTACTTCATAGTAGGCAAAAATCTAGCCTTAATCCCAGATGTTATCTTAACTAGCTAATTAGTCTGTTTGATCCAAAGAATTTTCCATCTAATATCTTTGACAAGTTCATAACCAATAGATTAAACAGAGGGAACTGAAGAAATGTGTTAGTGTTACAACAGATACAGGAGACTCAGTAACCTCAGGATTCCTTTTCCTATATTTAGGAAAGGATTTATTTATATCCTTTATAGAGTAATAGCTCCTAGAAAGCTGAAAGCCCAGAACTACAACTCAAAATACAAATATATTTAATACTTTACTATGTACCATTGCCACATCACTCTGAAATCCATTATCTAATCAATCACTCAGGAAACATAACGTTGTATTCTATCTCTTTTCTCTCCCCTTAAGAAGGAATCAGAAATGTGAGAAACACTTGGCTGCAATCATCTTATTCAGTGCATGTCCAAAGTTCAGCAGCACAAAAAGAGCACGTCATTCTGATGATCTCTCTGTTGTTCTCTCTACCTGGGTGGCATCAAATCCACTCCAAGGCCAAATGCTGGCCCTATTCTTCCAAGTGTTGAAAGAACTAGGCCATGACTCCTTCATACCTGCTGCTCACTCTGCCCCAGTGTGGCAGCTGTAGTCTTAGTAACTGTGACAGACGGAGACCAGGGTTAAGATCTTGGCAACTGCTTTTGTCTGCTTTACAGACAGAAAATTTCTTTTCATGAAAAATTAGAATGGGTTCTGGACCGTGGCACCTTACAAGTGAAAGTGAAGATCCATCTCTTTTCATTTGCATAGATGGAGTCACCTCTGAGTGACCCAACATTATTCCCTTGGAGAGTAAGACAAGGGAAAAACATGCTATGTTCAGATGATGTAAGCAGAGTGGTTAATTTCAGTCCTCTGACTGCTTTGTTATAAGACTGTTAGTCTTTTAGCTGAGATTCTGTTCTGATGGATTTAAAATATACACAGAGATTAGATAAAATACCTTAGATAAACTTCTTATGCTTCCATTCAATTTTCATACCAAACATACTCCTGCAGCAAAACACATTCCACCGGGAAATTAGTTCATCGAGACAAAAAGCATGCTGTGACCATTAGCTGTTTCCCAGTTTCATCTTTTCATTGCCTCTCAACCCATTAAGCTCCAGATCCACAGAGTTTCTTTACCACTCTTAGCTCCATTCTTTATTACATATATCTATAAGTTTCTGCTTGTTCTCACCTGACTCTGTCACAGCATCTTGTACTGTTTTACACTAATTTTATAAAATGATCATATAAGCAAAGACAACTTCCTCCATCAATTCTACTTAAAGTAGCATGAGATTTCCTTATATGTACCTTGCTCTTTGTGTTGCTTGTTTCATGCCAGTTCATCATTGTAAATATGGTTTAAGCAAGTCTACGTTTCTGCAGCTTGTAAATTTTAGTCATTTTCAGGAAAATCTTGAACCTCACATGTTTTTTCCTTAACAGAATGAGCCCCAAGTAAAATAGGAATTAATCTGGTTTTTTTGTTGTTGTTGTTGTTTGTTTTGTGTTGTTTTTTAATCTAATATGTTTCTGTAACTTTTTAGCATGTCGGAAGTTAGAGGAATTTCCAAATTCAATATATTAAGAATGTGTGAGCATAACATGGACCCTTGAGGGGAGGGGAGGAGGGGGGTCCTGTCTTTCTTGCATGTGTATCAAGTCCTCTCATTTTAAGACGTAGTGAGTTTTTCTCAAGCCCTGTGACTGTTCATTTATTCACAGCAAATAAATTACTTCTTTCTTAGTGGGAATTGCAATTTAAGCAGACAGTACATTGCCTTAGTTTTCAGTTGCTTTCACTATTTTTACATGACATAATCTGTCATCAAAGATATATTTACATTTTTTATATCATCAGCTGCCAGGTTTCCTCTACACTCTTTTGCATGTGAGAAGGACTGGGGGTACCCACCTCAGCTTAATTAACTCCACCTGGCTTGAGACGCTCCCTTTCAACAATCTGCCTCAATGCTATTATACAGGCACAGCAGGAGAAAGCCACAAATCTAGTGAAATTAAATCACTCTCCATAGAAACATCTTGAACAATAGCATGAGAACATGGAGCCAACCAATCGTGTTCAGGCACATGGAAGTTGCAACAAAGACAAGTGTATGGCAGCAGTAGCAGCAGAAACTAAGACGAAAAAAGGAAAACATGTTAGCTTCCAAAATGAATTTATTCTCTAGCAAAATATTTCATAATTATTTCCACCCAAGTCTTTATTCCCTCCCAAGCAGTTGCAAGAAAGTCATCACCAGTGCTTGAAGAGAAAAAAGCAGTGAAGTGACTCACCTTTTGCAAATGATACGTACCTCGAGTATGATCAGCGCCTATGTCAAGCACCACTAAAGGGCTACGCTGTCCATAGAGGGCTCAGAATGTCAGGGTCAAGTCTCCACTCTCATTCAATCAATGCCATTTTTTGTATTGCTTTCAGTGGCTCAAGAGTAAAGAAGAGCAAACATAGATGGTATTTTTCTAGTTTCACAAAGAGAAGAGGAGGCCTTAAACTTCTAATAGGAGAATGCCACTGTTAGTTGCAAAACTAATACAGGGAAAAAAAAAAAAAGAGTATGTACCAATATTATGTTATTTCTAAAAATGGTTTTCATAAATCTAACTGAAGAATTGAAGAAGAAAACATTTTCAAAATGCATGACCAAACTTGAAGTTTTCTCTTTGAAATAGGTATATAAACTTCCAGGTTCCAAAGCTACATTTCCCAAAGCTAGAGTGAAGCTGTTTATCTATACGCACACACCCTCCTAAAAAAAAAAAAAAAAAAAAAAAAAGCCAAATTCTGCCAGGCTTTCCCACAGCAATGCCCCCAGTAATTAGGGCATTACTGAAACAGTCAAAAACTGGTCAATACAAGCAGGTTGGTCGATTTTGCCTCTAAATTATCATCTTCCTTACATTCCATCTCTATAGATCAGTACAGTTCCTTGCCAAATGTTTGAGGTAATAATTTGTAAAACTTTGCTTTGCTAAATTCTCAGAGCAGTAAATACTGTGAACATTAATTTGCAGCATATACTTCCAATTGCAAAATTATACTCTTTTGGAAGGTATCCATTAATATGAAAAATGTTATTTTATGTTTTTGCAGTCCTCATGTCAGCAGAATCCTGAGAGGGAAAAGGATGAGAGGTACATATTTTTCACAAGATCTCTACAAGTAATTTACACCTAATAGTAATATATTTTTTTAGTATTCTAATTTTTTTTCCATATTCTTTTATTATGTAATGTAAAATGCTTATATGTTTTAAAAATCATATTGATCTTGGAGTGAAATTTTATCCCTTGAGGGAAAATCACAAGTTTCCCTCAAGGGATATCACAGCTACAAATATGCCATCAACCAAAATCTCATATCTATAACTTGAAAATTTAGAGATAATCAATGTTTGGCTCAATAAATTTTAACTTTGCAATGTTTATGAAATGCAGGCAGGGTAAATGAGTAAACAGCTGAAAGAAAGCCTGCTTTAAATGAATAAAAGGAAAACACATCAGTTTTAGTTCAGCTTTAGTAAGACCTCTCAGAATCAGGGTGGTACAGAATCATAAAAGTAAAATTTGTATATTGCTCAGCTGAATGTATATAAAGATGTTGATTTGACATCAAATAATTAATTTATAACTGAATTTTTATCAAAAAGCTTAATAGAATTTTGTAAGCTAATGTACAGCAAATTGCATGAGAAGTCATTCTGTAGCTAACACTACTGTAATGAAGGAAAGAGTTTTATAACAATATGTATATTAAATCTGGTTTTAGTATCTGTTATGATTTGTTGTTGTGTATTGCCTAAAGCCTATCTCTTCTTCACAGTTTCTTTTGTCTCAGTGTTCTTTTGCTAATGTCAAATCATTTAAGAAAATATTGAAACATGTTTAATGTACCTACATGAATAAATTTAATATTTAATAGTTCAATGCCCTGACCTTTGAGATTACAATACAGGACAATGAGCACACTTTGCTAAACATGGAGGTGAGTGGGCATGCATATCCTGAGTGAAATACTTCAGAAGAGAGAAGAAAAGTCAAGTGAGAACAAATACTCTAGTCCCTGAAGGCCTGTTGCTGAAATCAAATTATGGGCTTGGACTATCACAATTTATTCCTCAAAAAAAGTCTTCCTGCACAAGAATATATCATCCACTTGGATAAACAAGTTACAAAGAGCCAAGTGTTAAGCAGTGAAGTGTCAGACAGGCAAAGTGGGTTTCTCAGATGCACACACATGCAGCCTGCACACAGACCACATGCACTATCTCACCCCTGGGATTCTATTGCATAACTCACATTGCCTTAAAGTGAAAACTTGCCATTAGTTTTTAAGGCCAACTAATATTGCAAGACTACCTTTCCTTTTACAATTCAACTGTCTGGCTACACTGGAAAGCCTAACTCTTCTTATCAGGATGTAATGATATTTTTGAATGTACCAAATCTGCCTTCAGATGAAGATTGCAAACTCTTAGAACCCTAAAGACCCCACGTATTGAACTTTTCTCATAAAGAAGAAAAAAAATAGATTGGACTAGTCCAGCAAGAGTCATTGTCACCATCACAACTCTATCTGTGATATAGTTCCGTGAAGTTATATTAGTTGAAGACTTATAAATGCTGTGCTTTAAATCATACCATATTTATTATGTATCACACAAAATTGTTTTCATGTTCAATGCATCTTTCTTTTATCTATTTGAAGAAAGAATTCTTTATGCTTTTCTAAGTTCTACAAATTAATATGCTTTCTGAAGAACAAATTACAACAAGTCAGTTAGTGTGCTTGCTACCCTGAACATGAGGAAAATGTAGTTCAGACTATATTTCCATATGATAACTGAATTCATAAAATCATACAATTATGGAATCATAGAAAGGTTTGGATTGGAAAGGAACATTATCTAGTTCCAACTCCTCTTCCTTGGGCAGGGACATCTGCTAGACCATGTTGTTTAATGCCCCATCCAATGTGTTCTGTTCTTGTAAGTCCCCTGTAGGTGATGGAACATTGTTATGAGGCCTCCACCAAAGCCTTTGCTTCTCCATGTTGAACAATCCCAACTTTCTCAGCCTGTCCTTGTAGGAGAGGTGCTTCATCGCTTTCCTCTAAGCTCACTCCAGCGAGTCCACGTTGGTCTTATGTTGGGGTCCCCAGAGCAGTAGTCAGGTGGGGTCCCATGGGTGGAGTAGAAAGGCCCTTTCCTTGCCCAGCTGGCAATGCTACTTATGATGCAGCCCAGGATATGTTTGTCTTTCTGGGCTGAAAGACAACATTGTTGTCTGATGTTGACCTTCTCCTTAACCAAATCCTCTAAGTTCCCAAATTCCTTCTCCTCAGGGCTGCTCTCAATCCATTTTCACTTCAGCCTGTGTTTGTGCTTGGGATTTCTCTCTTTGACTCTTTGACTGAGCCAAGACTTGATGACAATTTTATGATTCATTATGCTGGCTTATTCACGATTCCCTGATCTTTGCCATGCTCTACATTTTTGTGTTTGGCCATTTGATCACAGTGTATTTGTCCATGTGGTAACCATCCTAACCCCTTCATTGTGAAAAAAAAGCTATTTGTCAGTGGTGATTATGAACAAATATGCAGCAGTAAGAAAGTTAATGCAGATGTGGAAGTAGCACCAAGACATTATGCTTAAGAACATTTCCACCTGCAGAGGACACCATCTTTATTTTTACTTCTAACCAGGTACTAGTTTTTTAAATACCATGTGATTATTATTAGTATCATACTTATTGAAGGTTTCACCATTATATGATTGATCTTTCTGATTTTTCAGATACTGCTTAAACCTCAGTGTATTTTTCATAATAATTTTTTACACAGAAACATACTACAGAACTTCCCACCCTGCAACAGACCTTGAATACATCTTCTCTGAAACCTTCCCTCTGAATGGTGTAAAATGGTGAGAGGACACTTTAAAAAACATAGCCTATCCAATGATACATTTCTTCTCCTTTCTCCCCTACCACACAAACTAAAGAGCAAAAGTGTGATCACATGCAACCTCTGGGACTTAGCAATCCAGTTACCAGAAAACAGCAATTTCATTTTTTAAAGTAATGACAATTATAATGATGACAGCAGTAACGACAGGAGCAATATTAATGAAGATGTATGGCATTTCATGTATGTCAAGTACTAATAGATCATGGTTAGGTGGCTTTAAAAATACATGGGAGAAATCAGACTAGCCCTTTCTCATTTAAAGTGGAGTCATCAACATTAGTTTCCTTCATACAGAAGAAACACATATTTTTATCTTCTGTATATCTGTAAAGTACCTGAGGGATTTTTCATACCACATTACTTATGATCCATCAATCAATCAACAGTAAAATACAATTCCTGTAGTATTTAAGAACCTCTAATCTTTTACATATTCATTCCAGTCAAGTCTGCTTTCTCCTGAGGTGAAGGTAACTGCCTCAAATGGTTTCAGAAAGCAACAACCCAATTAGCACTGGGGATCATCCATGTCTCAACAGTATCTGAAAACCCTTTTGGCCAACAGCCTACACCTCTTCAGTCACCATTTCCTCCAAGCTGTGACTGAGACAAAGCAGCTGGGCCTAGAAACTTGTTAAACCAGCAGTTAGCCTTTCAGATTGCAGCTCAGACAGATGAGTGGACAGGGGATGGGGCAGGATAAAGGATATTGTCTGACTGAATAAGGTAATGGGTACATTTGTCACTTTTCTCAAACTTCTTATATCTCTGGACTTCGTTATGATCAGTCAATGTATTAAATACACATATTAAAGAGAAAATAGAAACCAGAAAACAGTTCTTAATCACAATCATTACTATTTTCACTTTTTTTTTTTTTTTTTTTTTTGTGATTTCTCCCAATACAATGTTCTTGCAATGGGAGAAAGTATTCATATGTTAGCATTGAAAATAAAAGTACCGTAGATTCTTGAGGAAATAATTTCTAATGGGTCACCATTTCTAATAAAAACTGTTCACTAAATAAACTATGCATACTTCTGCATGTGAGTAAGTTATTCATTTTATGTAGAAGACATATGGAAATAGAAAATTAGTCTGTGGTTAACCATACATAAGATACTCAAATAAACAGTAATTCTGTTGTAACTTCAGATTTTTTCCTCCAAATCTCTCCTTGAAGCCCCTGTTCTTATATACCAGAGATAAAGTTTGAAACCCTGTTCTGGAAGGCTTCACAATTCCCATCAGTTTCAGCAGATCCAGAGTGGATCTTGGTTCTCTAACATGGGATCATGCATTCTGAAAGTTTAAATAGCACAGGGGTATCTGTTACTCACATACTGGGTATGACTCAAAGCTCACTAAAGTAAAAGAAAAAAGATTAGTGTTGTTAACCTTAATGGGCTTTGGATCAGGCCTGAAAATGCGCAACACCCGAATTATTGTGTGAAAGAACCGTAAAGGATAAACATATAGATTTCACTGCTGCACTATGAACTTTATTCAAAATATCACAAATGCTTTGCCTTTGAAAAAAAGAAAAAATACAAAAACAACTAAAAAAACCACCCAAAAACAAAAACATTTTTAGCAAGACATTAAAAACCAGATTTGTACAATTGTCCTCTATGCCAGCATTTTCTGTAAAGTAAGTGAGTGACCAGTGTTAGCAAAGCAATGCGTTAAAATCTATCTCTTACTGATTCAGACTGGTTTTTGCTACCCCTGGGGACTCTATTTGTGTCTGTCAAGAACATTTCAGCCTGACAGCTCCTGATTTTCAACAGGGAGGGGAAAAGGCAGAACTAATGGATGTGAATGAGCTTAAAAGCTAGTGAACTTATCAATCACAGAAAACAACTGTATTTTGGGAAGGAAATAGAGGTACTTTGGCAAAAAGAATTAAAAAAAAAAGTCAATAGGTATTTTTTTCCGACACTGCTAACTATGATCAGGTTTTGGTCAGACTATTTTCGGTCTCATAGCACTTTTGTCAGCATTGATTATCACATAAAATTTTTCATGCTCTGCATGAAGTACTTCACATACAGCATTATAAGCAGGTCAAATTCAGAGGTCCCAGTTAAGTTTTAACTATGATAAAATGTTTTTTTCATTCAATAGGAGCTTGTTTCAATAACAACTGAACAAAATTGAATGAAGCCTTGGGATCTGAACCAAAGAATCCAATTATATTTACACAGTTTTTGCACAGCTAGTCTATTATTGTTGAGCTGGGTGAGTGCTCATGAATGTGTTTGAAGGCTGGCATATTTTGCATCAGAAGAAATCAGATATCACATAGCTTTTCCTAAGCAATGCTTTGACTGTTCTTTCCATAAGACTTACATGAATGAAGTGAAAAAGGGACTCTGATTGCTACTATCACCCAAGTTATTTTTCCACGTGGTATTTGCTCTTACTCAGGTATTATAAACAAATATTGACAGAGATTAGAGTTATGATGGCTTGGAGAATGAGATGGATTCTTTTTAACAAATGACCCTGATTATGCTTAATATAGTGAGAATTTTCTCAAACCAGACTTCAGACAAAAAGTTTTAAGATTCAGAAAAAGATCAAAAAGCTAAAAAGTAGGATTCAATAAATGCCAACCAATTACAGCTGTAATTAGTTTAATTGCCAAAACAAAATAATTTTGAACTAAAACTTGATACTTTCAATTAAATTGTCAAAACAAGGCATTCTGACAATTTTCCAAGCTTATCTCCTTAATGTTCAGAATTGACAGAAATAATAAAAAAAGTTTGGCAAATCAGCATTGTCAGTGAAAAATATATGATGAAAAAAATTTCAAACTCCCTAATGTTCAATGATGTATTATCTCTACATGCTATAAAACTCAGTTTGTGAGATTTTTTTTTCTGTGTCATCAATTGTCATCAAGTGGAGGCACTTTCCAGAAACTTCTGAGGGAAATCTAACTGCTCAGTGAGAAGCTTGAAATGTATTCTCATTTTAAAGCTGGCACATTTAGTGTAAGTTTTTTGACCTGAGCATTCTGGGTGCAAATTAATTATTTATCAGGTATTTGTCAGTGGATTATGTTTATTGACATTTACAAAACTTTTTCACCTCAGCTAAAATAGGCTTGCTCTATCCCATTTTCAGAAACCAATGCAGCCTTATTTCCTTGTCTGCACTCCCTGAACTAGACTCTTTATATAGGCCCTCAGGCTGAAGTGTGTTTTACAAAGCAGAGCTCTGATTTACGGCCCTCTCCCACTATTTTTTGCCTGTGGCTGTCATAACTTAGATAGTGCTTTGAAGTGGATCGTTTGCTACTGGCTTATTAGCTCATCTATTTTCTTTTTCTGTGTACATGTTCCTTATGACTACCTTCAGCATTGTAGATACAATGCTAGCTTGCTCTTAACACACTCTTTAATTACAGCCCACATCCAACTCCAGAGAAAGGCTTTCCAGGTGAGTTAATATTCACATGAATGCAGAAGCAGGCAGCTCAGCCTGCCTTGGTGATTACTGAAGAAAGCGAACATTTTATCACTAGAAATGAATGTATTCCTGGATGCTGCAGCTGAAATGATCAGTCACTGATGGGAGACAGAGGGGAAGGCAGACATCAGATTTGCAAGCTCATAACTGAGAAGGAAACCAGGTTTGCACAGAGCTGCCTTGAATAGTGCATCTTTTTGTTTCTTCATCCTGCTGTAAACTTCTAATCTCTCTCACAATCTACCTGCAGGGTGGCAAGTAAGAGGCTGAGAGGCCTCACATTCACAGCATGGCTATAATGACCTTGCTCTTGAATGATTTATCTTTGAAGCTCAAGTTGACTACATCCACCTTCTTTTCTCACCAACAGTCCCCTGTTTCTGAATTCTACATCTTAAAGTCCTGATATGTTCAGAGAAACCCAAAGTGCTGTGCACACCATTACTGTACTCTGCTGGTTTCTCTGTATTCCCTCAGGGCAATCTAAAGTGTCACCCCCCTCCAAGCAAAGCCAGTACTTTAAGTAAGCTGTGTAACAGTTGTACGGAAAAGTAAGTCAGAAGAATGAAAGAAAAAAAAAAAAAAGAAGAAAAAAAAACCAAAAAAAAAAAAAAAAGTATGAGTTTAAATTTTCAGGGAGGAAAAAAAAGAGATAAAAAAGCAGCATAGAATTGTTTCTGTTCTTATACTGGAAATGTTTCCTGTTACATGATGACCTTACACTCTTTCAACTTCTACTCTCCAGAAATCTTAAGTTTTGCTTTTTCCCCCCCCCACCAGTTCATAAACAACACCTATTTTTCTCTTCCTCAGAATGCCACTGGATGTGAAGTCAAGCTTCTTTTTCTGTTTCCTTGTTTTCAGTCAAACCCTCGAAGCTGTTCCATTTTGCTGAACGGATGCTTCAGAGCAAGAATAGTCCCACTGAAACTAAGTGAGATGTCATGCTGAGGACAAAAACTGGGGAGACAGACAGACACACATATACATGCCCATGCATTCACACACACATTCATATGGATCTCCATATAAGTAAGAGCAGTCCCATACATTTCAGGACATGTGAAATGTACAGAAATATATTTCTGTGCCCAGAAATCACTGAGTACATTGTGATGTCCAAAAGGACTGAAATGTCAGTTTTCTTATCAAATAAGCAAGGTTTTGTGGTGAAAGGCTTACTGTTTCTGTTATCTTTGGGTTACTGGTCAGTTAGTGATAGCAGGCTGTGTCCAGAAAACACCTGGCAAATGTTACTGTCAGGATTTTCAGCAGACCCTCAGGCTTATTATTGACCTTTACTGTTGAACCCATTAATCTAAATGTGTCCCACAGACAGCACTACAAACATTACAAGCTGAAGTTCAGATTAAGGAAAATATTAGTTACTTTCACTTATTTGTGAGGTCAAATTGAAGCATACAGTAATTAATAGCCACTAAGACAACTTAGATTAGCCTTTGCTTTTAGGCCTGGGTCTTATCATTTTTCCCACCATTAGGTGAAATTTATATTCATTTAAGGTTTCTTCAAACTAATAAACAAGGCTTCCTGGTTGCTAGACACAACATTAAGAGGTTGAGGACTATTTTTACCTCTGTCCTTTTAAGGTCACATTTACCAGTTACTGTGGCCAAACAAAAACACAAAGCCAGGAATGTATATTGAGAGAAGTCCAAAATTCGAGATGAATCAAGAAGGTACTAAACAGAGTCTGTTTGAAAGTGTGTGGCCTAAATCTACTTACCATAAGCATATCTTCAATTTTTTTCCCTCTTCCTATAACACTTTTTTCTGTTTTGTTAATTTTTTATTATTTCATAACTACTAGATTTCTATCCTATTGGTTTCTCCTTCCTGGAAAGGGTCAGCATTTTGCAAAGTATTTTAAATTTCAATGCTACCTCTTGCCTGTAAGTGTTGAATAAATTTTGAAATAATGTGAATGAAAGTGTTAAGTTTTGCAATTTTAATGAGAGCTCTCTCATTAACACAGTAGCAACAACAGCAAAACTAGAAAAGACAGATTTGTCACACTGCACCAGATGATATTCTGCATGGTATCTACAATTAAAATATATCACTGTGTATATTTAGTTACTAATTTATTTATTTATTTTATATTCTACTATGTGACTTACCATTGTTGCTGTTGTAGAGACTTTGTTTTAGTAATTTTCAACATCAGGAAATTATATTTTCGACTTTGGGGTGTTTGCAAAAGGAATTTTTCTCCCTCACTTAATGATAATACAGAACTTGAAAGGCATAATTCTCTGAGAACTAATATTAGAACTAATTCCGAATTTATAACAAATGCATTTGTTTTAATTAATTGAGATTCCCCCACCCCTCTGATCATTATAGCTTTGTAGTAAGTATTGTATGATATTAACATGGTTTAAAACCAGGATATGACATCCCCTGCCTTAAAATATTTAAAAGAAACGTTGTACATGTGAAAAAGGAAAAGCTTGCTCTCTAACAAAGTGGAACTCTGCATTAGAGCTTTAATTCAGCTGTTCACAGCTACATCAAAAGCAGCTGGGAATGAAATGTATAATTCAATTCAGGAGTTAGGAAGTAGAGTAGTGATTACTGAATCAAGATAAAGCAGGAGACCTTATCCCCCTTTGTAACCGAGACTAAAGAAATTCAATGTTAAGAGGGGTATGTATATTGACTTTATACTGAGTTTTTTAACATAAAATACTGAAGTTACTTTACTGATGGCAAGTAAACTTGATATACACACCTTTCCTTTAAAAATATGAACACATGATAACATGTATGAATACATGTTTTGTGATGTTAATGTAATAGATAATAGTTATTTCCTGTGAATTTTAGCCCTTTAAAATCTGCATCTTTATAGCCTCCTGCAGGGACAATTGTGTAGCAGCTAACCAGGAAAAAAAAGCTATTATCAGATCAATGTTTTCTCAGTCATGGAGATTTTAAAACCATGCTCTTAAACTGCATGAAATTAAATCTGTCAAGATCAAAAAGTATTGCATGTGTTTTATGTTTTTTGGAAACTGTAACAAAACCAAGCTGAAATGCCATTTAGTATTTCACCAACTACTGACTTAGCATGCTACAGAAGTTGATGTTGTACATTGTTTTATTTTAAATGAAGGATTTGGAGCAAAAAGAAAAAGAGAGATCTAGGAAAATCTATCTAGTTGCAAAAAAAAAAAAAAAAAACAAAAAAACAAACAACACTTTTATCTATTTGTGAAATCCATGATCTCTACAGATAGTGATATGATTATATGAAGACTGGAAAAGAATAATAAAAATGTCAGGAAGAAATATTCCAAGTTGTAAATAAGTTTTGGCACAGTTAAATGAGAAAATCATGATGCATGAAAATCACTCCACAAAATATGAATACCATGTGTTAAGTTACAGCATTAAATGCTAACAAAAGCATGTAGCATTGCAAAATGATTCATAAATTCTTGGCTATATGATAATTATGTTGCTACTGTAAAAGATGACAGACTAACATCAACTTATGAGAAAAGCTATGTCAATGCAAAATTCTCCTTCCTTTAGGGATACAGAATATTTGAAAAAGTAAAAATTAAAGAACATTAAACACATCCCTTTTGGTCATATAGGCTTTTACAGCACTTTTGTACCACAGTGTTTCTATGTCTTTCACTCCAGTGACTCAGAGACAACAATCACTCCTTAGGCAGACTTGATGATGCTTTGCTCTCTCAGTGTTTTGAGCTCTTCACACTAAATCTTTACTGTAAGTGGCAAAGTTTCCAGCTCTCTCCAGCTGGTGCTGCTAGTCATTCCCCAGACCTGAAGGCTCCCATGTTTTAATGTGCATGCACTCCACTTTTATCAATCAAACAGAGACTACACCTGCAGAAACAATTACTGTTGACCATAGAATAGATTTGCAGAGCAGAACAGCTGGGGCCAAGAACCTGATGACCACAGAGAGATAATATGGAGTGTTTTTACTTCAGATTGATTCTCATCTGTCTCCAAGGGTCCAAATGTCCATCTGCAGATGAAATGTCCCAGGTGAGCTTCCCAACATGTATTTCTCCATTGTTTCACCTGCAGTGAATCCAATTCCAGCATCCTGAGATCACTCCATTACATGACTCCACCAAAGTGTAGAAAAGCAGAAGTCTTACTTTAAAAATGTACTTTTAACAGAAGGTAAAATGTAAATGAGATCTGAATCTGCTAGGGAGTATAGGTGCCTAATGTTTATATTTAAAATTCCCTTCTCTTTTTTCTCTTTTTTCTCTTTTTTTTTTTTTTTTTTTTTTTTTTTTTTTTTTTTTTTTTTTCTGAAAATAAATTATGTCTTTTATAGAAGTATATGAATGCTTTCCCATTGATGCAGTAAATCCATGGGAGAGAATACTGGCTTTTCAATGAAAAGTCCACCAATAGTTTTTTGGGGCTATTTGTTTAAAGTTGTTCCAAAAAACTATCACCAGTTAACAACAAACCTTTTATTACAGATGTAAGCTTCAAAGCTTTTCCATGAAGCCAGTTGCTATTAAAGTATTTCCAGTAAAAGTACCTATTGACAGTCATTATTCAGTAAGTACAATATAAAATAGTTCCAGCTACTGCACTGAAAAAGTCTTGGCCTCAGTATTTTACATTCAAAGGAAATTTATTACCTTGTTGTTCTTGCCAGAAAGACTAATTAATATTAAATCTTGAATTTCTCTGGATAAAACTGGCATCTGAGAGCCTAGTATGGTATCAGAGTTCTTTAAAATAAGTCAATAATAGAGATTAGAACCTCTTGTGTAATACTGTATGCATTGCATTCTGTTACATTTATTATACAAATTGAAATGAATAACAATATGCCGTTTAACATCCCATGAATATTTTTTATCATTCTCCAACAGTAGTTAATATGCTAACCAACTTCACTGAAAGGCATGCAGATGTGGAAAGAGCCTATCTAGGGACTTTAATTATCACCTTGTCAAATTCAAATTATTATCTTGCAAGTTCATTTCCATAAAGTATCCCCTTTGCTGTTAGATGATTTAACATGTGTCTGCTTTTTCTTATCTTATTTGTATCTATCCAGAGGCTTTAAACCTTTCAAAGCTGGCCAGCTCTTCATCAGATCATGATGTTTACCGTAACTGATTTTGTCAAATACATTTTTGCAAACACTCAATTTTGCCAAAGATGCGTCTGTAAAATGTGAAGAGAAACTGGCACACACCACCAATAATGTTACATAAATCAGACTGAAACTTCAACTATTTCTAAACAGGATTAGCTTACAGTGAAGAACCAAAGAGCCTGGGGAATGATTTACCTGACAAAATTCTGGAGACAGTCATTCTTTGTGGGTAAATCATTTCAGGTTTCAAGAAACCTGGAGTAATTCCAGCTGTAAGAATTGGGGAGACATTATTTTCTATGCTAGTCTGGATCACATGACAGGGCAAGAATATCATATGCATATTTGTAACACTGTTTTGTTAAGCTATTTAAAGGCAACAAAGCAGTGATGAAAATAAATACAGAAGGAAAGCCTATTGGATATGACTCACATCCTGCAAAACTGAAAGTTTAAACTGGGTTTTTTTTGTTTTGTTTTTGAAAGAGTGCAGGATAAATGTGTGTATAATGTGGTGGATATCTTTTTAAGGGTGGTGAGGCACTGGAGCAGGTTGTCCAGATTTGTGTATGTCCCATCCCTGGAAGTGTTCAAGGCTGGTTGGATGTAGCTCTGAGCAACAGTGGAAAGTGTCCCTGCCTATGTCTGGGGAGTGGGAACTAGGTGAGCTTTAAGGTACCTTCAAGCCCAAACCACTCTATGATTCTATAATTCTGTGCTATAAACATAGAATTGATCAATTCCCCCAGATTTCTGTTTAGAAAACATAAAAAGCAAAAATGCTGTATCTTGACATAAAATCCAATAGCCTTCATATAAAGTCAACTAAATCTGGAAACAGAAAATGTGTTAACTTTTTTTTTAATTTTAAGTTTTTGAATTTCAGTTGTATGAGAACACATAAGAATTGTGTAATTGCAACTTATATGATTAAACTAAGATGCATATACATTTTTAGTAATAGTAAACAGAAAAAGAATGGTATTTTTGACAAAATAAAAGGAATAAGGCAAATGTGACTCTAAAAAAAAAAACCCAAACCAGCCCAAATCAGAAAGTAAAAGACAACTAATTAACTAGCTCTTTGCAAATATGTCCATGTACTGTATCAAAAAGAGACATGAATTGCTCCTGTTCAAGAGCCATGCTACTCACTCATTTTGGCTTTGTTTATATCTTCTTGCATTTCCACTACATTGGAGAAAACTTCAACATATTTAGCAGAATTGCTTCCACTTCTAAATAGATACATAATACTAGATAAATATTAAATGGTTATTACTAAGTATTACAATATTGTATAATATTATTGTTTATTATATGTATTAGGATTAATATATTGGACAACTATTAGTTTAGAGGAAATTTGCAGGAAAAGGTGGAAAATAGTCACAGCTCTAGCAGAGCTAGAGGATGGAAAAAAAACATACTCAAGTCAAATTTGGTTTCTGTTTTTCATTTATTAGTTATGACTTTCTTTTTATTATTTTTGGTTTTCATGGTTTTAGTTTAGATTCTGAATTAATTTCACTGGGCTTCAGAGAGATTACTTATACACGTACATGAAGAGTCAAAACGTGTGTGTTAAATGTGTTAGAACTGCTTCCAGTGCATCTGTGTAAACCAGAGGTGTAACTTAATCAGCTAGTTCTTGCATAAATTTCAGTAGAGTAGATCAAGAAATTGTATCAGGAGGGTAATTATAATTTATTGGGTTTTTTAAGTAACAGACAATGCTCCATGCTCACCAAATTCTTTCTAATTATATTTAGTGAAGACTACAGTGAAAAAAGTTTGCATAGTTTTCAAAAAAATATGCTCACTTCATAGCAAAAAACTTAATAAAGAAGTGAGGTTAAGTACTATAGACCAAAATGCAAGTACAAAGAAAATTTGAAATGTAATTATGGCAATTGCATTTCAAACTCCAGCATGGATAAAACTACAGAGTAGTATATAAGAAAGAAATCATAACTTGAAGTTAAATTATGATTTTTGACATTAATACATCGCTGAAATGATTTAAGTTTCAGAAGCACAAAATTGAACAGGACTTGATGTCAGCTCACAACATTTGCCATTCACATCTCCCACTTTAACACTGAAATAAAACTGAGGGACATTTTTCTCATGGCCCCATTCCTCAGTGCTACCATTAAAGGACTCTTTTCTCTTATGGGGTAAAAGATGTCAGAACAATAATCTTCAGGAAAATAATAGGTTTTCTTACAGCATTGTTAAGGCTATAACCTCAGCCCAAAGTACAGATTGTACCAGGCTTTGCTGAAGCCTTTGTAATGCAGCAATCCTTGCCAGCCATACAAGTGTTCATTTTGCAGTAATAGTTTCCCTGACATTTGATATAATGTAAAGGGTAGAGATTAGAGCATGCTAAGCAGTGATTAAACACAGAAAATTGTCCTCAAAATATATGCCACACTGAAGAATGCCTGTGAACCAATAACATAATTCAGATTCTGTGATCATGCTGCAATGAATACACCATAGTGGGAAATGCAGCTGTCCACATCACAAACCCTGACAGACAAATAAATGTCCAATCAAAACAGACTTTGCACCCCTGAACTTAAGGTGAACACCTATTTAAAATCAGGATGCTCATGAATGAAAGAAGAGGAATAGTTAGTACAGCCTGTCAGTGTGTTTCCCTGATTATTTCAAGCAAAATTCATGGGAATATAACATAAAAAAACCTACCTGACTCAGTGCCAAAAATTACTTCATCTTCAAAGAGAATTTAATTTTTCATTCTAACAGTTTGAGGAGTATCCCATTCAGTTCATTTGTTTGGGATATAGAATAACTTTGAAACATTTTTTACTAAGTTGTTATTACCAATGAAAGCAACAGATTACTGCCACATGACACTATGACTATGCTGGATGAACTCTCCTTTAGGAAATTTATTTTACTTTTTGGACAGGCAGCATTCCTTCATCTCTGTTGTACTGTATATTTTGGGATCAAAAGAAAGGCATTCTAGACAAAGGAATTAAAACCATTTTGGTTTTAGCTATAGTCAACATGACTTTGGGGGAAAAAAAGGATAGTATTAAATATAAAGCATAAATTGCTTTTTCTTATTCTTCATAGTTAGTTATTGCAAGCTACAATAACTTTTACAGCAAATTAAGAAAGAGAAAAGTGACATAAATTAATCAACTGTGAATGCATGCATAAGTACATATTTTTTAAATGCTTTGCAAATTTTATTTTTAGGGGATACACTGGAGACACACAGGTACAATACTTAATCTATACTGAAACTACCCATAAGGAAAAATTTGACCCCCATTTCCTTCTCTGTGTGGAAAGGGAACCATTGATTTCTTCCAACTGACAAGCAGTCAAGTATACAAAACAAGTAGCAGAGCAACCCATGCAGTAATTCCTGTTAATCCTCTCCCCAGAGTTTTGGTTGGTTTTTTCTTTTTTTTTTTTTTTTGAGGATGAAGTTTCCCTTCCTGGAGTATTTGGATCAGATACCAGGAACAAAAACCACATGAAAATTCATTAAAAGAAAAATCAAACACCTTGTATTTCTCAGGAGCTATTCTATCCACTGATATTCTTTAGGGGCTTTGTTTGCTTGCTTTATATGCTTTATGCTAAATTTGTTTGGTAGAAGTGCTTAGTCTGGGTTTGTTGGTAAAGAGATTGATTAAGTGCAATGAAAACCTAATTTGTTATTGCCATTTAATGGTAATAGGCCTCTATTTCCCCCCCCTCTCTTAAAATTAGTGAACAGTGCAAACCAATAAACAAACAAATGCCACCACACTCCACTCCCCCATCTCCCACTATGATAAACTGGATTAAACACAAGGAGAAAATGAAGCTGTGAAGCTGTCATTGTTTTGGAACAAAGTGCTGAAATCCAGACTCCAGCTCTGTTGCTAAATATTTTTACCTCCATCAAATATTGTAATAAGTAATTTCTAAAATAAGTTGAAAGAGTTCTGTCCTCTTATCATCTTCTTTCTAGAATCCTTAGTATTATTCAAATTTTGGGTTGCACATTTGTAACTTCTGTCCTCAGAGTGAATATGCTTTAGATGAAGTGATCTGGCCATTTCATCAGCTTATCCCTCTCTGCTTGCCCTGCCACATACCAGCTACAATATTCTGCCCAGGTTATGAGCAGAAGGTTAGTTTCTGCTGATTGGTTCTTGCTAATGATTTGATCATCCTTAAAAGCTCTATAAAGAGAATGTCTTGAGTAAATAAATTAAGTCTTTTTGATCCTCAGATATGTTTTTCCAAAGAATCTAGGTGTCCATGATAATTAATTTTACATCTTACAGACTGCTTTGCAATATACATTTTTCATTAATGGGGATTTATTAATTTCTCCCTTAAGAACTGGGAGTCCTTCCCTCAGTTATAATAAAATAAATATGCTGTATCTGTTCTGCAGAAAGTCTACTAAGTGTTTTTTTTCCACTGGCTAAATTTAGGTCATAGAAAAAGTAAAATGCATTGTGATTTTGAGATTTTTTTTTGCTTGTTTGTCTGGGGGTTTCTATGGTTAGAATTCAGTAGCAAAAAGGAAGAGAGAGGAGTATTTATTTAAATAACGATAATTTTATTAATATAGTGTATCCATAAAAATAGTTGTCTTTGGGTGAAAATAATAGTTTTAATTATTCACAATTTTTTCCCCTGAATTTTTTCTCCTTGCCCTCTATAAGACTACAGGTAGAGATTAGGATTCTGTAAAAGCCCATGTCTCTAGACACAGGAAAATCTATATATTTATTTCTCTCATTGTAACTGATATTTTTTTTCATAAAAAGAGGTAACTTTGCTAATTCTGGTAATTTTCAATGTTACTCTCCTTTACTGTACAGCAAGAATAAAAGAGGGCAAAAATTACTTTCAACTACTTTCAAACATTGTATTGTTTAGTTAGTTTGTTTGAGTTAGTTATCTTTATAATTCATATAATTGTATTTTACTTTCTTTTTCATTTCTTCTAATAATATATCTCTGGAAGTATTTTCTTTCCAAATTAATAACAATAAAATTTTATCAAGATTAGCACTATTCCAAATTTACTCTAAAACCAGCATGCAAAAATCTTTTACGCGTAGGGTACTGCACTTTAAAAAAAAAAGTAACAATTAAAGACCACGAACATAAAATAATCATCGCTTGAAACTGAAAGACAGTGACATCAAAAGGTTGTTTTTTATGGTAAAATTTCTAGTGCTTTAAACTTAAGCATATGAGCTAGTAACCAATCAAGGTATTTAAGTGACCATTATTCTGTGACCAATGTCAAATGTTTTTAATTAACTAGTTAGGCAAGCTTAAGAAAGCCTGCTGAGCAAAGATGTATGATGTCAAAGCCCTCCTTTCCTTTGTCATTCCTATTAGGCAGAGGAAGAATTACAAAAATCAACGGCAAAGGAAGAAGAAAACCAAACCCTTTACTCTAGAGCAGAGGTCAATCTGTTTATAAGGGAATTAGATAGCAATAGTAGAATAGACAATTTGAAATAATGCTAAAAATTAACACTTGAAGTGGCAATAAGATAAAAAATAAGATCCTGTCAGAAATTATTAAAATTCCATATTCTAGTAAAATATATTTTTCTTTTTCATCAATGTTTTAGTCAAATTAAAATCAGATAAAGCTGAGAAAAATGCAAAATCCCATTTGAAATTCCTGGAAGTTCTACATTTGACATGTGACAGAATTGAAACACCCTCATGCCTGTTACAGAAACACTGGTCTCTCCAAAAGAAGCTGCTTTCCCCATCAGTGGTATCCTGTGTGAATTTCAGAAATGCTTTGCCTAATACTTTGGCACCTTGGAAAGGAAGAAGAAGCATGTGTGCTTATGACCATTTTCATCACTGAATGTTGTAACCAATGCAAATTAATGTGAACAAACGAGAAACTAGGAAGCATGTATTAATTCTGTCCTACTATACTTGCTTCTATTGTATCTCCTTTGTCATATAAGTTACTCTACTCAGCCATCAAAAACTCCTGTAGAATTTAAAGTTCTCTACTGGGCACCATTTTACTCCCTAGCGTAAGATCCTGATTTCTGGGTTAGGGAGGTGTTTAGGTCAGTGTCTCTGCTGACAGAGTGCCCTGAGGAGAGGTTAGTAACTCTAACTTGTGTTCCCTCGAGGTTGGCCTGCCCAGGGCAGCAGGTCAGGGCGGCGCTGGAGGATCCCTGCGGTGGGGCAGGCACCCAGGGCACAGCCACTCCACTCAACAGCATTCAACGCCTCAGCCACGGGCACACAGGCCACCTCTACAGGCCAAGCTGAACCTGTCCCTCTCCTCCTCTGCTGACACCGGGCCTGAAATACAACAAAAAGAAAGGAAAAGAAAGGAAAAGAGAAGGGGGAGTGGGAAGGGGGAGGGCGGGCAAGCTCTGCTTTACTGCTCATTCATTTCTCGGCATTCAATCACTCCAAGGCAGTAACTAGCTCAGCCCCAGGCTCCCCTTACATGCACAAAAGAAAAGCAATCCCATTCAGAAGGAGACCATGAGTTATTGATCTCATGCTGAATGTTATGTTCGGTTCAGCAGCACTGTCAGCTCCCTCGCACGGAAAGCTTATGTTTCCCACCAACTCTGTTGAATGATACTCAGCCTTTTTGAAAATGAAGTGCTGGGGACTAGGGGTCAAGGGCAGAGACATCTCAGCTTTCATCCTGGGACTTAAGGACACATTCTGGGTCATGATGAAGGGTAAGCCTGCCAGGAATTAATTGTAAAAATACTGTGTGTCTTGTTCACCAGAGGAGTAGGCAATTCATGGTTGCTTCACTTTCTAATTCAGACATTAGAAAATGAGCCATAAAGCCATCGTTTGTTAATGTACATTAGATTTATTTTACCCATTCAAATTAATGAACAAAGTTTTTTGCAAAGACACTTTATAGTCCATTTATTTAGCTTAATATCCTCATTTGCAGAAATATGAAGAGATTTTGTTTTAATCAATGAAGACATTAAATTGAAAACTTAAATTAAAAATTTATTTCTTATAACATGTTTCATTCTCAGCCTTTCTTTATATGAAATATAAATAGCATTGTCCCATGTATCAACACACAGTAGTCTATATAACTATTTGAGAGAAAGCAAGAGGCATTTTTAAATTAGTTATTGTTGATGCAAACATTCTGGTGATGCAAACCTAAAACATTAGGCTTTATCAAGTCCATATTTACTTCTTGATTTAAAACTTTAAAATTTTTTTTAATTGTTCTTTTACAAGAAATCCCTGTGCCAGGATTCTAATTATGGCACGAGGATAATGTCTTATAATTAATTATTTTGTTTGTTTGTTTGTTTTCACAAATGTTCTTTCTCAGAGATCTTTCACTTATTTAGTCAGTTTGTTAGGCTGTAGTTTTGATTTATTTGAAGGTAGGAAGAACCTACAGAATGACATGGACAGGCTGGATTGATGGCCCCATTCTATGAAGTCGAGCAAGTCAGGTCCTGTACTTAACAACATCCCCATACTGTACTATAGGCAGGGGGAAAAGTGGCTGAAAAGCGCCTGGAAGAAAAGAACCTGGTGCTGGTCAACAGGTCTAAACATGAGCCAGTGTGTGCCCAGGTGGCCAAGAAGGCCAATGACATGCTGGCCTGTATCAGCAATAGTGTGACCAGCAGGACCAGGGCAGTGACTGTGCCCCTGTGCTCAGCACTGGTGAGGCCACACATTGAATCCTGTGGACAGTTTTGGGCTCCTCACTACAAGAATGATGCTCAGGTTCTGGAGTGTGTCCAAGAAAGGGCAATGGAGCTGATGAAGGGTCTGGGAATGAGCCCTACGAAGAGTAGCTGAAGGATTTGGGGTTGTTTAGCACAGAGGAAAGGAGCCTCAAGGGAAACTTTATTGCTTCCTACAACCACCTGTAAGGAAGCTGTAGCCATATAGGGGTTGGTCTCTTTTCACAAGTTACAAGGAACTGGATGAGCAAATTACTTCAAGTGACATCAAGGGAGGTTTAGACATCTGGATATTAGGAAAAAATTTTTTATGGAAAGGGTGGTCAGGCATTGGAACAGGCTGCCCAGTGGTGGAAGTGGTGGTCACTGTCCCTGGAGGAAATAAAAACAGATAAAGATGACATTTAGGGACATGGTTTTATGCTGGACTTAGCATCAGTTGGACTGTTGCTAAGATCAGTTGGTGATCTTAAAGATCTTTTTCAACCTAAATATTTCTCTGATCTATGATTAAGCAAAGGACTGAATAGGCATCTAAAAGAATGAAGAGACAGATGAATATAGACACTTCAGAGAAACAAAATTAATTCACAAGAAAAGCAAAGTAAAAAGCCCAATGGAAGTAGAAGTGCATATTTAATTGGAACCCAGAGCTGAGACACAAGAAACCCCTTTACCGTTTTACTGTCTTTACTTCAATGCAAATTCATTTTGCCTGAGTAATAAGTACTGTCAGAATGTCATCCCACAATCATGTTCACATAGTCACACTCTTCTAAAACAAAATTTTATAAATGGAACATATAATTCCATCAACTCAAACTTAAACATTAGCAGAAAAATGATATGCTTACTAATGTTTGCTGTAAATTTTAGTACTTTATTCTTCTCAAAACACCCTCAATCATAGCAAAGTTTTTATGCATTAAAAAGTATCTTAATCTCTGAATGCATTTTTCTAATCAATTCAATTTTTGTGTTTATATTGCAGATTCCCTCTTTTCACTGGATATAATTAATTTACTATTCCATGCACTTGATTGGTCCTCTGAATTATTCAACATTCTTTTTTTCCTGTGATTGGATAACTAAAACTTTCAAATGGAAAGACATATTTTCCAAAGTTTTTCCTGATTAAAGAATTTCTCAGTAATATCTAAAGTAATGACATGCATTCTAAATGCAAACATTATGAAACTTTATACAGACAAATTGGAAAAACCCCCCTAGCAAATAACTAAACAGAAAAAAAAAAAAAAAAAAAAATTGTGATTTCACTAATGAACATAATAATGATTTCTAATAATTCATTTGATGTTTTCTCCACTGGAGTTTATTGTTTCCACATGATGGACCAAATGTAAATACAGGGATAATTAAACTTTTCATTATTTGATATGGAAATGTTTTTGTGGTTTTTTTTTGGGGGGGTGGTGTTTTGTTTTAATCTCTCAACTCATAACTATAGATATATTGCATTAATTACTTCAAGGTAATTACTGTAACTGAAAACTAGCATTTTTTTTTAGTTCTATTTGTTTCTTCTCACACCATGTGAGGTCTTCCACCCTTTCTTTCTAGTCTTCGTGGAAATTAAGATTCTCCTATGTCTTACTCAGATCCTCAGACTGATTAGAACAAGTAGGGATTAAAATAGCATAATTATTTTATTGGCATTCATTATAAATTGCTGTCCAAGGATTTTTTTAACAACTCTAATTCTAGGTACATACATTCCAAATACCACAAAAGCCTATTCCATTCTTTACTGATTTCCTGAGAAAAAGTTCAGGTGGAAGGAGAAAAGAAATCCCCTATTTCACTCAGTATTCTGTAACCATGCAGAAGAATAAAAACAAGCCAGACAGATGAGTGAGTCTGTAGTGTACTACATGAGTCTGTTAACATGTCACATATTAGTTTTACAACTACCTTACATCAGAACTCCAGCATCATTGTGTTAGCACTGATAGCACTGAAGTAATGCTATAATGTTAATACTGGCATTATGCATAACATTATTTATCCTGATATGAATACAACCAAAGTTGCAACAAGAATTTTTCGCTCATTTTTGGTGAGTTTGCCACAACATTGAAAAGAAAAATTAATATAAATTTATTTAATTTATGTAATTTTCCTCTATTCTCATTACTGTTTCTATGATGATAGCATAATTCTGTACCATGTATTTCAGTTTACATGTTTCCCTTGCTTCCTTCAGTTGCAGATGATTCACATACAATTCACATATGATTCACATATGATTCAACCCATCTAGTTGCCTGATCATATGTTTCTAGTTGTTGAAGAATATTTGAGAAAAATTGTATGAGCATTAATTTTTGTGCCACATGTAAAAACTTGTCTGGGGAAATGTGATAAATTCCATCAAATTCCACTACACCACATAGGCTTTATTTTACAGAAGTATTAGTCAACAAGCATTATGAAGCCAGAGAAGATTTCAGGTTTTAAACAACAATCCCAAAATTCCTTACAAAGTCAATTGTAGCCACCATCACTTTGCATAGAAATATGCTTCCATGGATATAAAATCAAGAGAAAATGCCAAAAGCTGGCATCCCACCTACTACACACAACTTTTTCATGTGTTTCTGTTTCTTTTGTCTGAGTACCACTATCTGTCCATAGGCTATTTGATGATACATGAGATTTCTAGCTAGAGCATGGAACATCACAATAAAACTGAGAAACATATGTCAAAAGAGATTGTGTAGGTGAAAGACAGTTCCTACAACCAGACTTATGGTGCATATAAACAGGAAGAAGTTTAAATTAAGTCTGAAATATAGTGTAGTCTAAAACTGAATTTAAAATGAGTAGGAGAAGTTATTCTCTTAAAAATCAAACCTGACAAAAAATATAAAGAATGAAAGTAAAACAAAAGTTATCTAGATTACAATTGAAGCAGAGGGAAGGAATATCTTTTTGATAGTTAATTTTGGTTTGAATCCCCCTTATGACTTTGAGGCTTAGCTCTGATATGAACAAAATTCACAGACTTTCCTCTAATTATGATTCCATTTATGAAATATGCTTTTTTTTTTCTCCCCAGTTCATAGCTCCCATTGTGTCTTTTCCAGTTTCTTGTTGCTTTGCTCTGTATTTGAATATTTTTCTTGTATAAAGACAGACTGTTTGAGTTGCCTTTCAGCTACTACCCCCTTTAACCTCAGATCATGACCTCTTGTTTTGCAGCTAGTTACTATCTCTGCTGCTTGCTGATATCAATTTGTTTCCGCTCCATTCGGGATCAGTCATCTGGGTTCTTGATCCCTTACATGCCCTGACTGGCAAACATCTTTCAGTACCCAGTGAAGGGAAGAAAACCCCAAACTCAAATGGAACAAAACTTCAGCAGGTAACAAAAACATCGTGTCAATCTGCCCACATCTTGAGGGATGATTTAAGAGCAGATAATATTTATTCACAGATTGTCTGTTAAATGATGAATAGCAGACCACTGTGGGGTCAAATGACAGCGTTTTTAAATTTCAAGAGACAAATTTCAGCTGAGAGAACGACGTGTCAAATAGAACGCACCACCACAGCATATCTGATTGCAGCAGTAATATGGCAAAAGCAAAAAATAGAATTTTAAGCCTAATCTGTCACTATGTTGAAATGGTAGGAAATTCTCTTCTCTTTTCAAAGCAAATATATGTCAAATGAAATAAACTATAGAGAAATGCTTTGAAGGAAGGAGAGAGTGCATTGAATTGCTTATTTCCTACCATAGGGAGCACAAAAACCTGACATTATCAGGCTTAAATAAAAAAGAAAATTAATTATAACAACATATGGATTTTTGTTATATAATGTTAATTAAATAAAATTATGATTATGCTCCCCCTAGGTGTTATGATTCACTGCCATATTGTCTGAGAAAAGTCAACAGAAAACTAAATTATATATTTGTTTTATTTAATATTATTGTCATAAGCTTGAAATATCCTTACCCAATGATCTAACAAGATTCACACACTTATTTAACTAATAATTGCTAAGAAACAACACTTAAATATTGAGCAAACTACATATTTGTAAGAAAAATAAAATAAAATTTTGAAAGAAAATAATTGCTGACATAGTTTTAAATATTTAATTGAATTATTATATACTATGAATATTTGCTCAGTTTCAATAACAGTGCTGCCTTGTCAGAATTCTGCAAGGGGAAATTATGTAGACTAATAAGATTTGACATACCTCATTGAATTCCCAATCCACCTACTTCTTCCCTACTCATCAAGATTAGACAGGATCTTTCTAATCACATGCTCTCAAGTCACTGGAATGCTACCTGATATACTCTTTTATTATTATTTGCTACAGTATTCAACTGCCATGGAAATAAGAGCTAACACATATAAAAATATTTGCATTTTCTACCATGGTACAGTAAACGGAATATGTCCATACACCTTGATGAGTATCACATACTGTGTGTAGGGAAACAATAGAATTGCATAAATTATAAAATATCTTGTTTTAAAATTATCTTTAGAGATTTTATACATTTTTGGATTATTTTTTATGAATCAGATATTTTTAGAAACCTAATCACAGTAAGATTTACATACCCAGTTAGGAGGAATTTTGTACTAACAATCTCAGTTTCTGAGAATGTGACCTCATAGTCAATATCCTCTTAAAGAACTTTCTGACATGATAAATAGAAATCCCTGTACAGTTCTTCATTCTTCTCTATCTTGCCTTCACATATATATCCTCATCTAATGGGCACCCATAATTTATTAATTCATTAATTCACATAAATCACATGGAAATTCTGAAATCTTTTCCTGGGTAGATTTTTGGTGACCATTCCACTTGGCTTAAGAAGACAGTTTAAATGAATGGAGAGATATCTAAATAAATGGAGAGATAGTGATCAAGGCAACCCCTTAACCTTTTTAATTTTTGAATATAGACATAGGAAGAGACTCCAATCTGCATAGCCATACAGAATTCCCTATTTAAGAATAAAATGCAATTTAACTAAAAGCTGCATGTCATACTGCAGTATAACATGTGGCTGGAGCTTTTGACTGAATATGCAGGCTCAGAAACATTTGGAGAGCCACCTTTCTCTCTACTTCAGATGACAAATTCTTATGTTTCCATATGAAAAGGAGAACTGGTTAGTAACCCTGGCTCAGTTTTTAGCTATTGCACAAAATCCCCTTCCTGCAGTTCTTATGCCAAAACATTGTTAACATAGAAATGCTCTTTGGTACAGCTTAATATAAAAATGTTTCTGAAATCCACATTAATTACTTCCATTACTACCTCTTTTTTCACAAATTTATTAAATATATATTTTTCTAAAGAAATAAATTAAATTAGTCATATCCCTTATATGCCATAGTCTTAAGTGGCTTATAATGTACTCTCTTATGTGCTCCATTCACACTATTCTTCTAACTCCTGTATAGTTTCCAGGTAATTTTTTTAACCTTTCAGAGATTCTTTCTTAAACTTTAAAAGACAAACACATTTTGTCACCTCTGTAACTTCATTAACCTCAATGAGTTATCAAAAATATCTGACACCGACTTTTGTATTTCCCCAAACATGTCACAGAACAATTTATCTGAGCCTGGTGCTTTATCATCCTTTAATCATTCTAATTTTGCAAACACTTTATATGATCTGGGGCTCATAAAACCGTTGTTGTATTTCACTTTCACAGAAAATTTATTCCAGACTTTAGGTTATGGCCTACAGCTGCACTCATAAATATCAAGGCAAAGAATTCATTCATGCTAAATTACCTTCCAGAGATGTGCATAGTTATTCATACCACTCAGAAGAACACCAAAATTCATATTTCTGTCAAGTTCCACAAAAATAGAATACATGAGATTGCTAGTTAGAACTTCTTTGCCAATATGTTTTGAAAGAGTGGAAAACAGTCAAATTCCACACAGGGCTGCTCCTGAGAACACATTCAGAGAACTCAATTAAGAGTTGTCAGACTCCAAAACTCTACTTTATCCAGATATACAAATTTTAACTGAAGTCTAAATAATAGTATTATAAATAAACTCAAGCAATTGTGGGAAAGTTAAAGCAGGAAATACTATGTCCTTATTTTAAGTACTTATTCTTCATCCTCAGTTTCCAGTCTTTCAGAAAGAATGTGTTCCACTTGTAATTGGAACTTCTCATATCAAGTCCAAAGAATCTGTGTATGCTAGACCATGTTCCATATCAAAAATATCTTCATTAGTTTGAGTCATTTAAAGTAAAAGTGAAGGCATTTTCATAAATTGGCTTGTGGCACTTTGACTTTTTCCCCACGTAGTCTTGTTAACCTTTTGACAAAAAGCAACTATGAATTTACCATCTCCAACTCAGACCTATGGCAAAATTACTTCTTCCTTTTTATCAGATAAACACTGCATCTAGTTAAAAATGAGACATCATAATTCACATTAGGTTCTAATTAGGTTCTTACAAGAAAAAAAGTGTTCTTAAAAAGAAAATTCAACAACTTTCAGAAGATTATTACCATTTAAATGTGTGCTTAGCATACGCTTTCTTTGATTTGGCCTTAGTGAGAAGTCCAGAAAAGTATCTCAATAGAATTAAAAAGTATGCATTGTCAATTTGATTTTCTTGCAAGCTCTAAGTTGTGAGTTAGAAGAAAATAAAAACAGAACCCAAAATGCAACATGCAAAATACAAAAAATTTGAATTAACCATGACCATTAATAAAAAGCCATGTAACCTTCAGGGAAGCCTTCATTGCACAGGCATTAAAACCAACAGACCTGTGTTCATTGTAAATCTATCTCCATTAACTAATAGCAATTTACCCCTGCAGAATGAACATATTTCTTTATAGCATTCATGATTAATTCTATCCTAACAGGGTACAATTTCTTAGTACTATTCATCTTTTGAAATTACTGAAACATGAGCAGAAAAATCTGGGGATTAATTCACGTAAGATTATTGTCCAATTTAAAATTAAAGTATCAAACACCACATCAAATGTCTGGGTTATAATCACTATGTTTATATATTAATGAATCCATCAGAAAGAATGTGGTTATATATAATATTAAATAACAGAGTTTTAGCTTATCATTATTATTTAGGGATCATGCAGTGCAAATACCTTTAAATCCAGCACTGTAATTTGCCATATCTGAAGGTGAGGGTAAACTTGCTCAGCAGTAGAGCCTGCTTACCCTGTGCTGTTTCAGTGTGTAGTTCCTTATTTCATTCTCTTCACTCACAGAGCATGAGCAGCAGTAGTAATAAAACTCTGCATGTGTATGCCAGTAGAAGGTTTTTATTGCTGTTTCTGCTCTGGTTTCCCACGAGACAAGAAAAAAAAAAAATAATAAAAGGGTATGGAAAATATTGGGGTTTTTTTAACAGGGATTTCTGCTTCAGAAGTGAGACAGGGGTTACACTACTTTTAAGGAAATTACCCTGGCTTGTTTCTGCTTCCCTGACTTGAACTTCCCTAATTTTTAACAAGCAGATCTATAGTAATATACCAAATACTATGAGCCACCTTCTTTCATGATTCTTATGCCATCAGGGACTCCCAGGAATGCCTGTCTCCATGTTGACTATGCATAGTAAGTCCACCTGCAGGAGATCTGCCATCTGCTGAGGTTCTGCTACCTCACCCTGCTCATACTCTCCCTTGCCTGCAATCCCCTCAGGTAAAATGGCACACCTTTCCCAAAATCCATTTTCTTCCTCTCCTCACAGGTATAGAGTAAAACAGTAATTCAAATATATTCATCAAATATGTTTTTGGAGAAATTTCCTATGTAGGACATGAAATAGATTATATATGGTCATATGAGATTCAAATCTGCAAGGCCTTCACAGAAGAGAGTGTGTGAGTAAAGAAACACCAAAATCAAATTGTGTCTTAGAACTTTTAGGTGAATGAATTTTAGTCAACTATAAACACATTCTCTTCTTCTCTATTCCATGTAGTAAATTAGGAGTTAAAAGTATCTATCTTGCAAGTGCTAAAAGTCGACTCTTACCCCTCCCAACCATATCTCACTTCTCCCAATACAGTGTTTGAGATGATAGATGATTAAATGCCTGATGGAGGAAGACTGAATCATAGTATAATTGATATGAATGCTGTTTTTGCAGTAACTCTGACATTAAAAAACAATTTAAAAAACAAATATATATTTATGCAAAATTAAAATAGGATATTTCAATTACCTAGGGAAAATAATTTTTATTTCTTTATTTTTAATTGCCTCAAATTGTTGAAGATCATAACCTGACATCTATTTGGCAAGACATTCTGATAAAGTCTGAGTTGTTCACCAGGACAGTGGCTAATAGTAATTTCATACAGTATTCATCCAGCTAAAGGAACAGCTTTCTACTTCTCCACACTTCAGTGAAATACATTTTTATTAACTTGGAGAAGAAAAAGAACTCATGAGAGGATTTTCATGACTCTAGGTCACCCAATGTGCACTGAACTATTTAACTCTGGGAACTGCTATCAAGTAGGATAAAAGTAAGTAGGTATGTTTTAATGTGCTTTATCTTGAAGGTAAAACCATCATGCCTGAATGTATTTATAAGACAACATGCAATAAAAATTGAAAGAATTTCTGTCACTACCCTTGAAACTATGTAGGAAATAGTTGGATAGTCTCTGGGAAGTTGGGTGAAAGGGAAAGAAATAATATTATTTTGTCAAAGCCTTCATTTCAGTAAAGAAAAAAAATGAATCAGTCAAACAAGAAGGTTTTGTTTGGTCTTTGATTGAAAACCTCCATATCTTTATTCATGTATGAGAAAGTCTGCAAAACTGTTCAGTTTAGGAAAATTCCCTTCATCTAACCTGATAAACTTTCAGTAATACTTTCTCTTCTACAATACACGATCCTGATGCACAATGCCAAGAGGAAAGGAAGGATTTAGTAACCAGAATTTCAATAGATTGCTTTGTGTACCACAGTTCACAGAACATCCCAGTACAAATCATCAGGGAATAGAAATAATCACCAGTGAAAAGGACACTCTTTCCCATCTCATTTCTATCAGTACCTATTCAAGGACAACTAATAATGTAAAATTATATCATGAACTTTTCAATAGCATAGAGGCTAACCATCTTAAAGTACCATCCTCAAAACTTATTTGTCATGGCAGTGGCTGATGGTCTGAACACCCATTTAGTCTCAAGGGTGGTGCTGAATGAGGTGGCTGAATGAGGATTAGTGGTGATGTTGCAGTCTCAAACTAGCACTGCTCCTTTTCAGTCATGAAGTGTGGGTTAACTGCAGCAACTGCTCAGGCTAATGGCTGTGGGAGGAAAGCTTCTCCTCCCAGAGAAACACAGTGCTGGACTTTCTGCTGTGCAATCTCTTCCTAGGGGCAATAAAAATTCCACATGGTCCAATGAGTAACTGAGAGGTGCATTTCCACACATTAAAAACCATTAAGGCAAAATTGCCTGCTGGCTGTCCCTAGAGGCTAGACACTGTAAACTCAGTTAATTTCTAGCAGCACTCTGTAGGGAGAATATGCAGACAGATAATATAAACAGCTTGATTTAAAAAATACTGTTTTTTTTTTTTTTTTTCTTGTGGCTAGGAGGAGAGATGTGACTGAAATATCAAAAAATAATTTAGTAGTAAACATGTTCTGAAGTGTCAGATGTTAGATTTCACAACATAGTATTGTTTACTTTTTGTCTGCAACATTATTTCCACTAGATGATTCAAAAGGTCTAACAAGCCATGAGTATCTACCTAAAATAATAAGTGCTCTTAATAAGCCATGAGTATCTACCTAAAATAATAAGTGTTCTTAATAATATTTATATGTTGTGCAAAGGACACAAAATCTGAAACAATTTTTCCAATACACATGTACCGAAGACTAAGTCTCTGAAAGACATCTACTGTACAAATTAGAGCATATGTACTGTTTATTAATGATTCAGATACAAAGATGTTGCTTTTTCCTTGTAATCTCTTGACTACTGAAGTGAAAGGAGTGGACAAATAGAAGTTTGTGGCAACATTTCAGCTAAGTCACTGTATATGGAGGCCAATCAAGTAAAAGAAAATTATAATCATTATAGACAGTGTAACAATTTTGCTAAGCTTTTAAAAAATATTTTAATTGAAGTAGAATTTAAGAAAAGGAGGGGATGGATTAAATTTAATTCTATATTAGACCAAGTCTGTGTTTTTTTCATAATATAAAACGCCTCAGTAGATTTGTTTGCTAAGGATTGTGTTGAGGATAGAAATAAAACCAGAAAACACTAACTAGTTTTGTGGTAGTATTTATTTATTTTTGCTGCTTAAAGTTTTTTAGAAGTCTCTTAGTAAAATCTTCCCTTCTCAAAACTCACAGGCTTTTCCTCTTAATCAAACCTACTGCCAGAATCTTTCAGCCCTGGCCACAGGAATGAAGTTAGTCTTCAGCTAGCAAAATGTTCATCAGGTTCAGTAAACAAAAAAAACCAGAATCAAAGTAACTGCCTCTTTCTAATTTTTCACCATGGTTGGAGCTGATTAAGGAGAAAGATGGACTTTAAAGAGTTTGAGCGAAAGAGATCTAGAGGAAATGAGAACTTAGGGGCAAAATGACACATTATTATTGACAGTAGAGATTAAGGAAGTAGAAAGAAATATGATAAGACACAGAACAAAGGAAGACCTCTATTTGAGAAGAAAAATAAACAACTGCTGGGACAGAAGCCTGTGAGAGAAACTGAAGTAATGAAGCAGTAACAAATCTAAGGAGCAAGTGATGTTCAGTAGATGGCTGTGAAGCACACTGGATACTAACCCATGATACTATGACCTTTCAGCTCAATATCTTGCCATGTGCTTTCTTAAAAATCGTAAGCCCCCACCACTCACACCTTCAATCAAAGACAGAAGAAATAAACCAATTCCAAAACCAAGTAAAAAATTTCAATTTCTACTATTCTAGTCCTGCATTTTGTTGTATGTTTAAGCTATGTTTGAAGCAGTGCAATAATGCAAAATTGTGATTATGTTCCAGTCTGAATTTCTTCTTTTTTACTTAGTCAAACGAAATTGTTAGGTGAGAATCCATAATCCTTTCTTTATTAATTTCCTCTACTGCTACTATTAATTTCTTCTACTGTAAGATTTTTCTCATTTATTTTTTATTTATTTATTTTAGTTCAATATTCAGGTAAAGAATGAACTGAAGCAATGATTCAAAATGAAGTTTGCAATTTAGCACAGAAATATATAAAAAGTTTTCAGTACCAAACACAATTTGTAAGGGGTGCGGAGGTATCACAGTGCATAATAATGCAAATAAATCATAGAAGAAGTAGCATTTTCATTATGTTATATAGTCCTAATTATTAGAAATAAGAAGAATAACAATTTCTGAACTCTCAATAAAAACTGCAGTTATCATTACAATTATAAAACTATAAAGATAACAAGAGTTTTCTTCTCCAAAACAGCATTTGTCTTATAAATCATACTGTCTGGTAGCATGATAAGCATACATGAAAAGCATATATAAAAACACTTAAAGATACAATACTGCTTCTATGAACAAATCACCTAGATGGCAATCTCACTCCAAACTCTTCTTACATTAATATTTTTTACAGATCCTGACCAAACACCATTTATTCACATGGCTAATCTTGCAGAGGTTCACAAGATCACCTGCTATTGTACATGATTGCAGAACCAGGACTTTTTTTTAGATTGTCCAAAAAAACTCAAAAAACAAAACAAAACAAAACAACAAAAACAAAACAAAGCAAAAACACACACAAAAAAAGCAAACAAACAAACAAAAATAAACCAAACAAAAAAACCCCAAAAAGCACCATAAACTCTGTAGAAATCTAAACTCATATTCAAATGGTCCTAAAATATAATAGTAAGAAAATAATTTTAAGACATTTCAAAGTTTAATTGTATCTATCACATATTAATAGGTGTATGCACCTTTGTGTTCTCATGACTCTCTTACATCTGTACCGCCAGTGACTGTATTTAGCTACCAGTACTTATTCTGGTCATCTTCTTTGTTGTTAGAATAAGATTCTGAATTTTTGAAACCTAATCTATCACGTTATAAATTCCCTCAAAATAATGGAGAAGTATCCTCAAAAAGTGTCTCAGAATAAATCTATTTCAATTAAAAAAAAAAAAAAGAAAATTGTAAAAAATTAAGCTACTCTCAAAGAAATCTTTGTCTTTTAATGAAAACTGTGGTTTGAAATTTTTGCAATCCTGAGAAAAATATTACAATGAAAATAATAAAGAAAAAAAGCACATCAAAAAGATTAAATTAAGCCACTATTAGTAAGGTTCTAAATATAGTTTTTATTTTAATAGGTTAGATTGAAACTGCAATTTTGTAGGGTTTTGTTGATTTGGGATGGTTTGTTTTTGTGGGTTTTTTAGTTGGGGCATGTTAGGAGGTAGGGTGGCATTTTTAAAAAATCTAATTTTCTCCTTTATAATTGTAATTTATCTGCCACAACTTTTAACAGAATGTTATTAACTAATTACTGATGTAATGCATTCGAATATATTTCTGTAAATTGAATGCTACAGAAGGACTGTTACTTTGGCAGATTTATAACTGGGACATCAAATAGTTTGGCCATATTTGAGCAGTTAGAAGTTAATAGAAAGCATCATGAATCTAAGGAACAAGACAATGCTTTAGCAAACATGGAGAGTGAACTCTGTGTTTGATGAGTCAAAGGCTGTCTTTCTGAGTCAAACAAATAAAGTAATACAGATCTATGCAGCATTTGTGCAAGCCTTGAATACAGCACTGACCATGTCAAGCTGATACTTCAGAGCTTTGATAAAAATCATCCATTTTCAAGCACAGGAAAAGTGGAATTGAAATAACCTAACTTTCTTCTTCACATATTATAGAAAAGTTAGGTTAGAGGTTACTTTTTGCAGTCATAAAACCAAACCCAAAACAAATGGCCATAAGGGTAAGATTTGTGCCTAGAGCAAAGAATTAACACTGATACTACAAGTATCTACACAATCCCTGCCTTACCTGCAGTCAGAGGTGAATATGACACACAACTTTTTTCAGGTTTCTGCCATAGCAACTGTAAGTCACAAGGATATTAGGGAAAATATGACTAGGCTGCTGATTCATCCCTGGCCTCAGGTTGCTCTGTGAAGCAAGTTGTGAGGAATTACTGAACATAAATTGGTGGATGGTCATATGGTGCAGTGGAACTTAGCAGTTTTAGGCTTGTTGTCAGACTCAATCTTAAAAGTCTTTTCCAGCCTAAAGGATTCCCTGATTCTAAAAAGCACCCAGAGGTAGCTGTTAGCATCACGAGGAAAAGCTGAATGTCATGAGTGGGTAAGAGGGAGTTATTTGAAAAGTGACTCAACTTTGTATGAAGTTGAGGGGGACGACTGGGAAACCTTCTGGGGAGCAAAATTTTTGAAGGCCAGTAACCTAGGCAACCATACCAATAATAACATACAAGGATGAGATTGCCAGCATAACAATATCAAAAATAGTTAATTTTCTAAAGATAAGAAAACTGGGACAAACCACAATTACAGACTTATCATAGAACAGTGACAGCTGGGAGAGACCTTCATAGGTCAAATAATTTTGCCCCTTCTGCCATGTGCAGAGACATCTTTCACTAGATCAAGTTGCCCAAAGCCTCATTCAACCTTATCTCAAACACTGTCAGAGATGAAGCATCCATAGCTTCTTTGGGCTACTTGTTCCTATGTATTACCACCCTAAACATAAAGAATTTCTTCCTTATACTGACTTATAACCTATCATCTTTAAGGTTAAAACTAATAATCCTTTTTATATTGCTATAGGGCCTGGCAAATATCTCTCTCTGTCTTATAAGGCCTCGTTATACATTGAAAGGCAAAAACAAGGTCTTCCAGAGCTGCCTTCTCTCCAGGTTTAATCCCAAATATCTCTTCCTTTTTACATAGGCTTGCTCCAGCCTTCTGATAATTTCCATGGCCCTCCTTAGAACTCTCTAGAACAAGTCCAGGTCTTTCTTTCACTGGGAACCCCAGAGGTGGATGCAGAACTCCAGGTGGAGACAGCAGAGCAGACAAGAAGGACAAAACTACATCACTTGATCTTCTGGCCACACTTCTTTTTATGTAGCCCAAAGACAGTTGGATTGACTTTCTAGGCTGCAAGCACACCTGTGTCTTTCAGCATATTGTATGTTTCAAACTTCTGCATCTTCCTAAGAGATGATATGATAATTTTCTACTAATGGCAGTTCCCTGCAGCAAACAAGTGGTTCTCTAGAAGGGATATCAGTGGGATAATGAGGAATTCAATATCCATGCCAAGCTTGACCAATCAGGATGTCATAAAAGTTTGGTTTACTATTTGGAGAAAGAGGATGGGCTAGCATAAAGTTGCTGTAGTTAAATTTATATTTATCATAAAGAAAATAAAAATTAACCAGAGAAAACTCCTGTAGAATTTCAGTGCCAAATGAAAACTTAATTCTCTGAAGGAGTGTTCTGGTGCTGATAAACATGAATCTTAAATACCAAAGGAAAAGGTTTAATCTGCAAGTTAACTTAGATATTAATAAAAAAAATTAAAATAAATTAGTATTAATCAGTAATCAGAACAAAAAGACTAAGAGTTTGGGAAGGGAAGAGGAGCCAGAATGGAAGAAAATTGTGGAATTCCTGCAAACGAGTGCCAGAGCTCTGCATTATGGTCTCCTCTGTCTGTGGAAGGAAAATTCTTGGGAAGGAATAGCTGTGGGTGCAGATAAAGGCACACAAACATTTTTGCAGAGCCAGTTATAAATAAGCAAACAAATGACACAGGATATAAGAACTGAAAGATATTTCCTAAATATTAGTTCAAGCCATCCACAAATTGCTAATTTGATTGGGTTAAATCTTGAGTTAGTTTTCTGCTATTAATTTAGTAAAGTTAGTGAAAAGGATCTGAATCTTAATTTTAATTTTTTACATTTAAATTCAAATATATGCTAAAACTGAGGGTGTCATATATAAGAAAGCAGTAACACTTTCAGCCTGAACACTAAAAGAAATATTTTCTGCTACTTCCTAATAAAGAAATTTGCATTAAAACATGAAAATAAAACTAAACATGTAATACAGGAATGAAGACTGGAGAAAGAATTTACAAATAAACATATTAGGAAATTTCATGCTTAACTTACTGTTACGTCAATTACAACATGGACTAACAGTCTTATAGAGACTTATAGAATAGGTAGACGAGATTTGCATTCACAAAATCATGCAGAGTGGATTAAATTGTACTACTATTGTTCACAAAGACTATAAAGATGCTTTAAAAAGTGACACTCAAAGCAATGTGGAAAATCAGGAAGTCTGAGACACAAAATCCCAAAAAAAGAGCGTAAGTGGACAATCTCTTGCAAGTGTGTACCCCATAATGTGGAACATATGTGTCTGAGTCTCTTAAGAGACTTACTGAGTCAAGGAAGTCTTATGAAAATTCTAGGAAGTAGTCCAAGCTAAAAGAGAGCAAAAGAGTCCAAATGTTTTTTTCTGGATCTGTGTGGGATGAATCTATGTTAAGATACAAACCCAAACAGCAACCAAAGGTGTCTAGACGCTGATTGCTTCCTAAATGCTTATTTATAAATAAATTTAAAAATCATCAAATAAAAACAAAACTAATGGACAATAATAGATAGAAGAAAATAATAAACTTAATGCCTTGAAGGCTATCTCACAATTCCTTGTCACTGCATAAAATATTAAAATGCTTTCTAAGTAGTTGAAGAAGAAAACAACTCTGCTGGGTTTTCCTTATTTCTTAAGGAAAGGAGAACTATTTGGTCATCTTTTATATCTCTGGGCACTGAATACACCCCCAGCAAATCTTCTGGCAACCCCTAGGTGTGTGGTTGCAATTGACACTCTGGAAGGAATGAATGTCACCCAGAGGGACCTTGAGGTGGGTTTGTTCCAACCACAGGAAGTCCAACAAAGTCACTTACAAGACCCTTTACCTGTGTCAGGGCAATCCCAAGCACGAAGTCAGACTGGGAAAAGAATGGATTGAACCCTGGGGAGAAAAACTTGATGGGGTTGGCAGATGGAGAGATCAACATGAGACAGAAATGAATGTTTGCAGCCCAGAAAGACAACTTGGTCTGCATCAAAAGCAGCATGATCAACAAACTGAGCAAAGTCACATCTCTACTCTGCTCTCACAAAAGCCTGCCTGGAGTCCTGTGCCCAGATCTGTGGCTCCCAGCACAAGGACATTCCTATTGGAATGAGTCCAGAGGAGGGCCACAACAATGATCAGGGGGCTGAGCATTGCTCCTGGGAAGTCGAGTTGAGAGAGCTGGGGCTGGAAGAGAAGGCACTGTGCAGAACTGTCAGCAGCCTCCAAGTAACTAAAGGGGGCCTGCAAGAGAATAGGAATGGTACTTGTTATAAGGGCATAGAGTGAAAGGACAGGGGGGAATGGCTTTACACTGAAAAATGGTAGATTTAGTTTAGATATTAGAAAGAAGTTCTTTACTGGGAGAGTGGTCAGTCACTGAAACAAGTTGCCTAGAGAATTTGTGGATGCACCATCTCCAACCTTGAACAAAACAACCTGGATGGGGTTTTAAGCAACTTTGTCTTGTGAAAAACATCCCTGGAACTTGGAAAATAGCCATGTTTTTGCAGAGAGTTTTCCCAAAGTGGCCTTACTGCAATTTGGGAAGTTTAAATGTATGCAGTCTTTCTAAGCTTTTAATTTCCTTTTTTCTTGTTGTTTTCCTTTTTTTTTTTTTTTTTTTTTTGTGTAAAGTGTGCTATCACATATAAGACATGGTGAGAAATACTGATATTTAAAATTAGAAGTTAATAATTAAATTATTATAAATCTATCATTATATGTATGTATTTCTAAATTTCTTTGAACCTTTTGATGCCCAACATACTATTTCAAATATTTTCTGTAACTCCTTATAATCTTTAGACACCTTATAAATCAATTATATGTGATAAAGAGTGAACTGTAATACTAGATTTATTTGTTTAACATTCAGTCACAATCTTTTGTTGCTCTATGCAGTTTTTTTTCACATTAGGATCTGAAATAATTCTCACAGAAACAGAAAATAGGTGATTTATTTTTAATTTTTGTTGTTGTTGCTTTGAGGGTTTGGTTTGGTTTAAACAGACAAAGGGTAGACCAACAAGTGTAAAAGAAAGGAGGATCTCTTTGCCCACAGTGAGGTTGCCAAGTATGTCCAACCATTATGGCAGATGGTCATCACAAAACTAATCCTCTTGGATAAAGTATGCAGAGGAGGAACATCCTGAGTTGACAGAAGACATGCAATCTAAACATTCCATGAAAAACCCCTCAATTTTGGTTCACAGCCACCCTTCCTGTCTTAGGGTTTACTATGGGTTCTACAAAAAGCTGGCTTTGAATGTTTGTGTTTAGAAAGTATGGGAAGAAATGGGAAAGAGGGAGAGCAGTGCCTGGGAACCTGTAACTGAGGCTGAGCAGGAAATGACTTTATGCATGAAGAGTATGATTTATGAGTATTTCATACTCATTGCTGAAGACTTACAATCTGAATCAGTCAAAAGCTAGTGAGTGCATGTTGTCTCTAAAATCTATCAAACCTCCTTGTTCAAAGTTCCTCTAAAAAACTTTTTGTTGTGTTTTATCTAATTATCTAATAAATTATTACAACAAGGGAGCTCATTAAACTCAGAGTAAGGAAGAAGGAAAAGGTGTTGCTAGAACTTAATTAGCAAGATACAAAGATACCAATTAACACCTATAGCTCAAGAAAAGAAAAACTTTTTTATGCAGCATACTAAAAAAATACATTCACAGCTGGTTACACATATTTAAGTGGCATGCAACTAATTTTGGTGCTAGTGTTGATATTAAGTAAAAAAGATCATGTAAAGGAAAAAACAACTTCCCCAGGGTAACAACCAAGAATCTTTTTTATTGGTATGAATACTGACTATTTAGCTATTCAAATTAATGAGAGAGTAATTAGGAAAAAATTGTGCTACAGAAATGGCTAAGAATGATATCATCTCTTTTCTACCAGATGTACCACACTAATGCATGCCAATAATAATTTAAATATACAGTTTGCAATTAACACCTCTGACAAGCTAGAAAACAATTATTTTCTTTTAAGATAATAAACTGACTGCTAGGAATAAGATTCTTCTTAAATATAAATCCTTCTTCTCTTACTTCTGTTTTGAGTGATGTTATCATGAGATCAAAAAGGTCATTGAATTTTAAGTAACAGAGGGAACCATCTAGCTCTATAGGTTCAAAATAAGTATGAAGAACCATAACCTATAAAGGAAATTATGAATATTGTTCACATGCTTTCCAATCTGTTAGGTTTGTTTCTGGAATGAATGAAGACACTTAAGTGTGTCTATATTAGAGTTCAAACTAAAGCAAGAAAACTTTAGGATGTACAACAACCAGCAAACAGAGAGCCAGAAAGCAGTACTATCTTCAGGGTGCAAATGAAATGCAGTATTTGTATAGAGCTGAAGCATGGAAACCTGCAGGAAGTTTTATTATATACCTAAAGGATTTAGAACAAAACCATCCCTGAAGGAAGAAAGAATCAAACACTTTTTTTTTTTTTTTTTTTAACAATGCATAAGCTTTGCTTTTCCTTTTCAGATGTGGCAGCATATGCACATTTGAAATTTTTTTTTTTTTTTTTCCTGGGGAAGAAGGAGGGAAATCTCTATTCTTTCTGTTGAAATGGAATACAACACCAGACTAAAAATCCATCAATTGGAAAGAGGAATCTAGATTACCTGAACTAATAACTGTCTCGCTTAGGAACTAGATGGTTAGTATACTTAGTTATTCAAGATCTGTCTGAATAAATCACAAAAGCAGAGATGATGTTCCAAAGTGAGTGTCTAAGACCTGGGATATACAAATTACAGAGGCTGAGGCCACATTCACTTGCTTGTTTGTGAACTCAAACAGTGGATGCATTATTTTCTTAGTGTGTTGCAGGGTTTCTTTGAAGGGCTTCTTTTCAGTGCAAATTTAGTTTGCACTTGAAATCTTACAATACACACTTGAGCTGTGCTGCTGGTTTTCTCAAAGCAGTTTCCCTCCTGGTGAAGCAGAAGCAAAGACATCCAACAGGGAGCCATCTGTAGATCTCTCCTTGCAAATTGAAAGTAAGATCCTCCAGCAGTTAGCACTCTATATAGGTGCAATTTATGCCTAGAACCCACAGCTGTTATTAACTTCATTGACTTAACTGTGAAAACACAATATGGATATGTACTCTAAGAACCACAAAGAACTGTACAAACAATAGGCTGTGGTCCTTTTATAATAATAGTCTATTATGTATATGTACCTGACACCAGACAAGCTCTGACATATTAAGAAATAGGCGATTTTGGGTATGTACTACCCAATAGACTTTTATTACTAGGGAGTCAATAATTAGTTTTTAGCTATTAATTTAATATATTGTTTCTTTCTATTTAGCCAAGACAAAATGTTACCTCATTAGATATATTTTAATCATGCAATCCTAAACATAGCTAAGTAAATCTATTGCAGTTCATTACAACTGTTCAAACCCAGGCATGGGATTCATGTACCTGACTATTGCCATCTGATCATATTTCTGAGGCTGTGCTGTATCCTGTTGGCACTCTAATGGCTGCTTCAGACTAGCATGAGGATTGTGCCATATTGGCAATTCCTGCCATCCTGGGCAACCTAAACTGGCACCAAGTGTGACAATTCAAGCATGCTAATTCCTTATTAGTGTTCTTGACTTAAAGAGGGATGTAGGAGGAGTCTTGCTCCTGTGAAAAATTTTATAGAAAATTTAATTCACAAAGACTAGTCTGGGATTCTCAGAAAATACAAAATTTAGTTACTTTCTTTTGAAATTAAAGGAGCAGTTTATTTTAAAAAGACGTCACATATTTAAAATCTTATAAAGCCCAGAGAATTCAAAATTCACATTTTCTACCTCTCAGCAGAATGTTGTTTGCATCAAACATCTACACCATGTTCTTGTCTGCATGATATGGATGTCTCCCTCTATCTTCCTAAACAAATGGTTTTATGTTAATAAAATTGCAAAGCACAGAGAGGTGGAAACACCTTTCTCCTTGTGTATTCGATCAACTGGAACAAAAAATAAACCTTAGCAAAGGAGTATACCTTTTACCACCCTGAAGTGATATAATTCAGTACCACGAGGAACAATTTTAAGAATAACTTAGCAAACAGCAAATTATAATTCTGACAATATAAACAAAAGTTTAATTTTACTTTCTGCTGAAAGTGGGACTGTTTATTTGAATTTCTCTGAGATTTGTTATTGAAGAATACATCTGATGAAGGTTGCTTGGTTTGCAAGCTAGGGATGCAGATGAGCTCTGGGTGGAGCCCAGACAGACGAGAGTGTGAACTGAAAATCCTTTGGTTAACAAAGGTCATGAAAACCAGTGGCACCTGCCACATGGATAGACAGTGAGAGACACCTTTGGAGCAGAAGACATGGGAGGAGGAGCAAGACTTGTGCACAGGTAAACTGTGAAGGTATAAAACCCCAGGGGTTCTTTTGTCCTTAGAGGCACCTCAGAGCTCAGGCAGATGGTGTTTATGCACCATGAATTAATCTCTTCATGGAACAAGTCATCTCAGACTCCTCTATGGCAAACTGGGCTCAAACTGGTTAGGAAAGCTGGTCTGACTGTGTGAGTGTGATGTGTGGGAGAGCTCCCATCATTCCCTGGAGCTGCCTGTTCTGAAGGGGCTTCAATCCCAGCAGCAGAAGTTTCTGGCCTTAGGAGTGTGACTACCAGACTGGGAAGTTTCCTTAACATGAGTGCTCCTCAAAGAGACAGATGTGAAGGAGAGTATTCAAAAAGGAATTGCAACCAATTAAGCAATTCCAGCTGTTCTGGATAGTCAGCTTATATAATTCTCTCACAGTGGGCAGTCTTTCAGCTCCAGGTCATGGGAGAAAGTTTCAGGATTGAATGACTCTCCATTTTTTAGAATAAGCTAAGTTAATTGCAGATCATATGCTCCTACAAAATTATAAAGGACAGGATATGTCTTTATTGTGCAGGCACTGATGTCAACTTTCTGGCTGGGGTAATAGTTAAAAGACTAACAATGAAGAAATATCTTATTTAAATAGGACCCAATCAAGACCTTCTCCCCATGCATGCATTTTTAATGGCAATTATTCAGCAGATATTAAGATATTTCAATTAAAAGCCTGAAAAGAATAAAAGAAGTAATATATTCCTAACTTGACCTAAAGGTTTTGAATGTTATTCAATGTCTTCATTCTGAACAACAAAGGCAGATTTATCAGAGCTGATTCTAAGAAGGCAACTACATTTTTAAAAGACCTAAAGCAAATTTAGGACATTTTCATTCCACCAGTATTGTCGACCTATTATCATCCCATCTTCTTACTGTTCCTTTATAAACTAAAAAAATCCTCTACAGTACACCCTCTTGACAAACTTCAGCACAGATTTGTCTCTCTCTTATTCCTCTGTCTTCTACCAATTTTCCCAGGTTTTGGGGTTTTGTGGTTTTTTTTAAATTTATTTATTTTATTTGGTGTACAGTTGACTTGAAATTAATCTAAACTATGTCAATTCAATGGCTGTTGCATGCTTTCTTACATAAGCCACCCCATGAAATTTATTGAGCTGTGGAGATTTTGACCATAGCTTCTGTAGCATCAGCAATTTATGTACTGAGTTGCAGCATTCATACCTATTCTCAAATTTTGTTTTGTTTTTATAATAGCAGTTGTAAGTATTCCTCTCCCAAAGAGATCAAGTCGCTAATTGATCAAGCCACTAGCCATGCTATTCACTAGCTAGTAAAATAAAGATCAGGTGATTTCTTTCTAAAATGACTCTCTTTTTGTATGATATTTTGACACCTGTGTTTAGTTGATTCATAAGTACAAATATAAATAATGCAGAGGGTATTAAAAAGTGGACAAGTGACTCTGTGGACATGAATTTCATTCTTACATAGATTGAAAAGTGCATATTCTTCCAAATAGTATAAAAAATGAACAGTCATTTGTTCATTTTCATAAAAATACCAATCCTATATGAATTTTCACACTATGCATTCCTTATATCACTTCACTTTCATGTAGCCTCAATTTCAATAAACTTTAGATATAAAATATTTCTTGATTGTATTCATGATTAACAGAAGACAAAGATTTCAGTTCTCCATATCTGTGTTTAATTTTACTCTATAATTATATTATTTAAAATTAAATTGGTGGGAACTTTTTTATTTCAATCATATCCAAAAATAGGGGAAAAACCTTAATACCATGAGAAAAAAATATTAACATATTCTGTCATTAGAGGTGGAAGTATTGAACACTTAAAAAAAGTTAAATACATTTGTCTCTAGGCAGGAATTTCTCATCTTACTACTAATAGCTTTAAATAAGAACTCTCCTCTTAATTTCTGTAAACCCTCACATCTTTTTTGCCCAGTTAAATGACTTCTGATTTCTCTTCTTGAGTCTACAAGTTTCCTTGAGCATATAAAGCTAGTTTTTGCCCTAAAATAGAAGGCTTCACAATATATTGTTTACTTATTTCTCAGATATTATGTGGGACACAGACAAATAGGGAAAGTCTGTAACCATTTCAATTAAAATTACTGGTGACATTTATTTCACTAAGAGACATGTAAACCTTATTAAAATATAAATTATTTTGTCTGACAGTTGCAAGCACCTTAAGTAGTTTTTCAGGGTTCATTTCTTCTCAACAAAGTTAACTGTAAGATTGAAGAATTTTCCACTGCTTGTGGTCTAGACAATATTTTCTTTACAAAGACATGGCCCTAACTTGAGATCAGACCTCCAGCTCAGGAGATTCAAGGTCAAGACCTAATATTAGTCAAAATTCCATTTCTAGTATTGGAATGAGTTTTATAGTAAACGCTCTTTTATGTCCCCAAGCAGATTTTGTTTTCTTTTAACATCTTCATAAAGTTGTTGTTAATCATGGTATTATGAAACTATTCTATTTTTATAATCTTTTAAAGTGAGTTAAAGAAATGGACAAAATTCCACTCTCAAAGGAATTTCTAAGAAATGGCTATTGAAGGCTTCAAATCTTATCATCAAAAAAGTAATATTAGCAATACATTCTAACCAGCATTACATAAACGGCACACAGATGTTTGCCAAAAATAAAATTTAATAATTATGTGGAATATTGTGTTTTGAAATAACCCAAAACAAATACTAAAAGCTAATTAATTTTTTTAAAGCTATTTTTTTCTTTTTCTACTTTCTACTGTTATTACTACCTAACATAAGGAAAATAAACTTTGGACAATAATTTGGTCTTTTAAAATAAAGTTTCTAGCATATATGCTTCTTTATCTCAATGGATTTATCTAAGACCACACTTTCTCCTTTGGTATTTCAGTACTTAACTGGTTACATGGTCTATAGTGTATCACGTCTCTCCTGAATATCTTTAAAGCATGGAAAAAAAAAAAAAAATCATAGTTTTAAACCAAAAAATCCAAATGCTTTTCTCTTATCATAAAACCAAAACCTACTTGTGTCTTGCTAGCAGTGTTCACTCTCAGTTTCCAGATGCATTTTTTCCTTAGCTCATGCTCAGATAAGAAATTGTGCAAGAACCCATACCATGCCATAGAGTCTCAAAACTTTCTATCCCTATCAGAATCAGCTGCTTTCATTAAGACAACTATAATTATAGCATGTATTTATATTATCTGCTCATGAGTTACAGTTGGCTCAACTCATGATCTGCAAGTATACAGATGTTCATCCCTGCTGGATGACAGTGGTGCCTTTTAACTTCAAGTTAACTGCTAAACAGGCTATTAGGATATGGTTGTTTTCTGAGTAACATTGGGTACTCTAATTCTCCCAATCTTCTTGTGTATCAGACAGAATTGTAAAAAAAAAATCCCATTCCTTCCTACTTCAACCTGCTTGTGGAAGTGGGTTATAGTCAGTATATCTGCTATTAAAAAGAAAAATAAACCACACAACAATAATACCCATTTTCTTTCCAGCTTTCTTCTCCCTGAGGCTGTAAGCTTTTCTTTAATGCAATGTGAATTATTTTAAATAATAATTTGGGAAGATTGCAAAACACTGTTCCTACAAAACTAACCTAGCCTGACTAATTTGCTAACAAAGCACAGGTTTCCACTCTCTATTTATACATCATTATCATTGAAATGAAGCTGAAAAGTGATAGTGGCTACTTAGCTGCTCAAAATAAATCTTCAACCTTATAACTTTAACTTAGACAAAGGGGGAATATTTGTACTTAATATTAAGATATTCTTAATTTTACAATATTACCTGACCTACTCTGCATTCTGATCAAGTTTTAAAACTTTACTCTTACCATAGTACACTGAATCTATAGGAGACATCTATAGAAAACTCTTGGGTGGTCTCATGTTACATAAAGCTCAGTGGATGTAATCTTTTAAATAAAGATTTCAATTAAGAATTTAAGTGTTACCAAATATTTAAAAAAAATCTCTGGATTGATTTCCAATTTTCCTGTTTGGATGAATGAACAATACATGATTTGATGTACAACTAATGTCTATAGAGACAGTATTCAATATAATTTTGAAATTTGGCAAATTTGCATGTAAAAATATTGTCTTTAAAAGAACATTAAAGAGATCTTTTTCTTCTCTTGCTGCTCTGTGGCTGCAATATTTTTATGAACTACAAAACAAGAGGATGAAGAGGAAACTGGTTGTGAAAGAATGAGCTCTATGACAGTCTTATTATTTGGATTTTATACTTTAATAAATTCATTAAGAACTTTCAGTGATAGGAAGAACAGTGGATTTTATTATTTTTGAATGGCCTAGCAGCAAAGTGATGGCAGCAAGGGGAAGAAAATCTGAGTCTTCACTATTGCTAAATAAAGTATCCCTTATATTGCATGTTGGTCTCATTGGTAAAAAAATAATTGGCTAATTCAAACCACACCAACACCACTGTATATTGCCACTGTTACTTCTAATATAACTGTCACACACTTCTTACTCAATGATGAATGCAAAGTTAGAACCCAGGAAGGATCAATCTCTTGCACTATTACAGACAGGGATGAACAGATGGAGGAGCAGCTCTGGGTAAAGAGGCTGGTGGTCTTGCTGGACATATGCCAGTAGTGAGCTCTGTCACAAAGTGTCAAGGCAGTGATAGATCACACCTAGAGGGCTGTGTCCATCCAGTTTTGGAAGGATGAATTTCAGGTCTTCAGAGGCCACCAAGTTTGTGGTTGAAGTGAATGCACAAGTTTTGAATGATTAAATAATCACCTCCTCAATTCACTTACCATGTTACTATGCTCCAACACCACTTAGGTTTCTAAAGACTTCAGAATAATTTGTTTTCTCTAAACCAATTTGTCTCTTGTCAAACTGAGATTGCAGTTTTACAACCACCTGGGGAATAAGTGATCCCATTCCATAAATAACAGAGTCATCTGCATAATATGTACTAAGATGTCCCTGAAGACTTTAGATATTGTATATGAAAAGAAAGATATAGACTCAGTTAAGAGATTTATGCAAGAGACACTTCAGTTGACATGTCTAACTTTTTTTAAACACAAATCTTTTTATAATACCATGCAGAAAAACCTGTATAAGTATTGAAGATGTTAAGCTAGAAAAATAAAATTAAATGGATATTTAAACAATGGGAACTTATTCTTGGTATCAAGATGTCCAAAGCAGGAATATGAAAATATTTGTGGTTGGCAAGAGCTATGATAGCTATGGAATAGTAGAATGGCATGGATTGAAAGGGACCTTACCAGGTAATCTGGTTCCAAGCCCCCTGCTGTGGGCAGGGACATCTTTCACTAAACTAGGTTCATCAAAGCTCCATTCAACTTACCCTTTAACGTTTCCAGGGATGAGGCATCCACAGCTTCTCTGTGCAGCATCTTACCACCCTCTCAGGAGCACAAATAAGACAAATAATGCAATTTTCTAAGAAAATATGTATAAGGTGAGGAATGCTGTAGATTTATACAATCCACCTGAAGCAGCAGATCCCTCAGAAGTTCAAGGTCAGCTGGGAGTTAGTTGATCATTCTCACAGTCATGGTCCTCTAGTTCGGCACACTGAGATCCCTTGATCTGTTATGCATGCTCAAGATGCAAGTCAAAGAAAGCATTAAATACTTCTGCTGTGTCCCTGTTTGTGAGTTGGCCATCCTCATCCAGTAATGGGCCTACATTATTTTTACTCTGCCTATTGCCATTAATATATTTCTAAACGAACCTCTTTTTATTGTCCCCCACAGTGGACAGGTGGCTACATCAACTCCAGTTGAGCTGTGGCTCAAATTTTTCATTGCAGTGGCAAGCACCATCTCTGTGTTCTTTCCATGTCACCCAACCTTTCTTCCACTGGGCATATACCTCCCTTTTCCCCTTGCTTCCAAGAAGAGATTCCTGTTCAGGCAAAATGTCTTTCTGCCTCACCTGCTTTATTTTTGACATTTGGGAATTGCCTGGTCCTGAGCCTGTAGGAGATGAAGTTTAAAAAGTAACCAGCAACTGCAAAAACATTTTCCCAGGTATCCTTACTTATTAATTCCCTAAACAGTTTAAAGTCACCTCTCCTTATATCCAGAGCTGAGGTTTTTCTGGCACTTTCTTCTGTCAACAGAGCTCAAACTCTATTTCTTTGTGGTCATTGTGACCAAGATGACTGCCAATCTTCACTTTGCTCAGGAGATCCTCTGTGGTGACAAACAGTGGACAACGAGGGCATCTTTCTAAGCAATTTTCCCTAGGACCTGTTGAAGTTTCTTCAAATGCATCAGTGATGGCAAATCAACAGTTAAACTTTCCTTAGAGGTAGGCTAAGGTTAACTAACCGTTCTGAAATAATCTAAAATTCTCCCCTAGAGTTGTTTGAAAGTAACAAAGCAAGAAATGAGTAAAAGTATTAAGAAAAAGAATGTAAAACAATTATTTCAACAAGTAATTTAAATAATTAAATAAGAAAAAATTAAAATCATTTCAGAAATACTATGACAAAGACATTTGATAAGCACTCTTAAAAAGCATGGGATAAGAGAACAGTATGGCTGGGAAATAGAGGTAGAGAGGTATAAGACCACTCAAAATTTTTGTCAGAAAAAGGGAAATAGTATGGAAGAGAACTTAGCATAGTAATTTTTTTTTTCAAATACAGTGAGTTTACTCTGTTTTCCCAAAGAAGGAGAAAATAGTTAAATATTGACCCTGGTAGTTTCGGGTATTTTCAGTTCTCATTTCAATCTTAACTAGAGCCAGAGTACATCTGGATTTCTTCAGACATGTCCTCCCTTTTCTGTTAAGAAATTTTCTCTGTCTGGGAACTGGAAAAGTTTGTGCCCCCAGCTGGAATGTCCAAAATTTCCAGACATATTCACTATGCACGTAAAGATTAACTTTGCAGCACAGGCACAGTGAGCTTGTTTCTGGAAAACATCAGTACATGGTGCACATGTGATATTGTGGGTCTGCACACACACACCAAGCCTAGCATACTCCAAACACATTATTTATGACAGTACCTGTGGCAAACAGGAGTTTCTATCCAGGATTTTCAAACTAGAAATAATTTTGAATAGTTTTTTAATTTTTCTCTTGCTTCCTTGACAAAGCAAATTTTGCCCTAAGAATGGACAGCACTGAAAAATCTGAATGAAGCAATCACAGAAACTGAAGAGATAAGATCACAATAACCCTAATGAATGGAAACTGCAGGGACAAGCATCAGAAAGAGCTAGCTGTGATTTATGGACTTGGCTTTAACCAAAAGTCGAACACAAAGTACAAGCTGTTTAATGTCTATGGTATCACTAAGCTGCTAATAAGAACATCAGTCTATATGGATAAATTAGCTTTTTGGGGTTTTTTTTAACTTCTCTGGCCACCAGACAAGTAATAGGTTTCTGAAGAGCAGCTGTCCTGAGGAAGATGCAACAATCCTGGTTTCCAAGAGTGAGTTACACGTGGTATACAGTTGTAATGAAGATCTGAAGAGAAGATGCCACCTCCTTCTAGCAAGATACTTCCCTCCTGAAAATATACTTCAGTTTCTTTTACCATTAGAACTTAAGAAAAACAGGGGAAAAAAGGTCACTTTACACGGTCAGGTAAATTGTGCTTGAACTGAATCAGATTCTGTATGCAGCTATTTTATTTATGTGAAATAGAACTAAGCAGATCTGCCCCACAAATTATATGATCAAAATTAATTGCACAAAGGCAATGCTCTTTATACGTATTGTGAAAGAACTAAAAAACTGAATTGAAGCACAAAGATACCAGCACTTAAGAGACAATTCTTCATCAGAAATTGCATAAATTTGTATTGGAAAGATGCCAGTTCCCACTGGTTTATATTCCATTTAAAGTCTTTGGTTAAAGTGATAAAGTGGACCAGTCATCTCTCTCTGATAACATTGTGCCTGCAGGATGCTAGTGATAAGTGGCAGATTTGCCATTAGCATAATATGACAATGCCAAATTAATTCTAATTATCTTGATTATTGAGCACTAAAACGAAAATGAAGACATTAAAAGTAACTAATTGCTTAAAAGGCTACTTCTGAAAACAAAGATATGAAGGATTTGGAAAAAAAAAACCAGTGAAAAACAATGGGCCTGAGCTATCTAAAATCTCATAAGTTTATTTATTTCTTATAAGCCTGCTTGGAAAGTAGTATGATTTTTCAGAAAGCTTAAAAAATTTAAAGAAGCATTTTGTTAATTACATATTTTTTCATCATTCATCAAATTTATGGGCAAGATTATTAAATTAACTGATACATTATCTGTCCACAGATAATGTCCTAAAGTCCACAGCTGATAATGCAGCTTATTGATCATAAAGGAAAATATTAAAATAATACACGGTAGAAATTCATTAATAATAACTATGAAAAATACACTTCTTGCAAGACATTAAGTTCTTTGTTCAGCAAAACCTCACAAGGAAAATGCATAACAATTTATATGACAAAAAATACTCTAAAGCAATTTATTTTGTAATTATCTCCAGATATTAAAACACAAATTGCCTAAATCCATTACTATATTATTTTCATGTCAGTATCTGATCATGTTCTCTTTTTACTTATTTCTAATCTCTATTTCTTCAAAAAGTAGACACTGCCATTTACAACCAATCATCTTTTTAAAAAAGGGAAAAAAACCAACTCAGGACTTCTTTTCTCCCTGTAAAAGTAAAAATTTAAAATGTGCACTTATTTAGTGGTACAGTCATGCAGAAGGTCTGTATACTGAACCCTCAGTCCACACAGACAAACAGTAAGCACAACTTTCAAAATAAAATGCAGCTGTTCTACAGCAGCCAGCCTGTTAGCTGTGTGCCTGAGCCCCGTTTCCAGCCCTGGATATCTCACACTGCAGCCTGATTCATAATGTATTGCCAAGAACAGGCTAGCAAGAATTACTGCCACGAGGGTTGCAACAGCAGTTAAAGGAATTGCATGCAGTTATTAAAACTGTTGACTTTCTACTCACAGTTTACTGCTTGCTGAATTGGAAAGGACCTGCAAAATCTGTGCTTGGTTTTGAAGTGATTTCATTAAGGTACAGGGTTATTTTGCCTTTTTTTTTCCCCCCTCTCCACAACAATTTTCTTCAGTGGCTGAAACCTGTTTTATCTGGGTCAAGTGCCTCAGCCAGGATCAGAGACACTCCTCACCTCCATCTGTTGAAAATACAGCTCTAGTGCCTGAGAATGTAGAAAGTTCTCACTGTATTAAAAAAAATATTTAAAAAGTGACAGACAGTGTTAGCGTAACTTTGTTGAAATGTTTCTGCCCTCTTGCAAGTCCCACAATAAATTTCACTGGAAATCTCTATGATTTTTCACTCTGACACTGTCAGCTCACATGGGAGTTCTGAGGCTTCTGATACTCTCTGAAGGAAACAGGAATATATCCAATATGAAATTGAGAGAATCGCTGTTGTATGGCATCATGCTGTAACTCCTGAGCCTTTGAACACAGATCTGGAATTAAGTGTCTAAATTTCCTCAGTAATCCACAGGGAAAGCCATGAATCTCTGAAGAGCAATCAAAAAAAACTCTTCTCTCAGTATAGATCCTGCCAAGAGGAAAAATCAAACACAAGATCAGAGGAATGCAACATTCTCTCCAGGCTGCATCAACTGAACCAAGACTACAGGTGCTATTGAACTAGTCACAAGTTTCTGTCCACTCCAAATGCGAAACCAGGAATCACCTCCTGAGAAAAGACACCCATAATTAACCTGTTTTCTCATGAAAAGTAAGTGGAAGTGTGGGTATGGACAACTTTCCATTTCACTAAGTACTTTCTCATTGCAATTGTCTTTTTCTAGTGCTCTAAGCCCCACTATCCTAGAGATTTAGCTACTCATGTACTAAACCACTGAAAGCAGAGTCTCAACTAACTATAAACTGCACTCAGTGCTATAAGAAAGGCTGTACTGAGATGAGAAAGGACAGAATTAGAAATAAGAGTGCCTAAGTGAGATCACCTGTGGTTCAAGGATTCAGAGGGGAAAAATATCAGCATGGAAAGGTGTGAGACTTAACAGGGAAAAACAAGGCAGGCAAAAATTATGAGATCCCAGCCAGGAGATGTTGATGCCATTGATGGAGCTACAGTCAGAGATCCAAGGTAGTCCCCTGGCTCTGTGAATCCCCTGTGGAAGACACAGGGCTGCCAGCTGCTTGGGTGCCATGTCTATTGAAGCAAAGAGCACACAAGTGCTTACTCAAATATCGGGTAAATCTTATCTTTTGTGGATGCTAGACAGTGAATAACTATTCTATCTTTTGTTTATGTATATTCCTCTTGTAGAGTCAATTATTTTCTGCTTAAAGACACCTAAGCATAACAAACCTAAAAATAGGCTAAACACAAAATCTCAAGATACGTAGGTTAATTTTTCTACTTTTGTATGTTGGGTTGAATCCTAGCAGGAAATTAAATTTCAGATACACCACTCCACTTGACCCACACCTTTGGTAAGGGAGAGAAAATAAATGAGATATTATGAATGCTTCCTAAATACACAATAGCAACAGCAATATTAATAGGAAGAGTATATGAAAGAGAAGGTGTTTTACCCACAAAAAGTTATTCACAACTAGGGTGGGTAAAAAAGTCTTCCTGAAGACAGCACCCATGCCACAAGATATTCAGCAAACAAAGGTAATAAGGTGAAGAGTGCTACTGCTCCAAGTGCTGCCACTGTTAACCTGAAATAATAGAAAACAGGGACAAACTCTGGAAGCTAGTTTGTACAAATAGGGAGTGTGTTGGTTGAGCCCAGCTCTCCGCAGTTGCTTCTCATGCCACCTCCAACACCCCAACTGCTGTGCATGTGTGGGGAAAAACCTCTCTGCTGGGTATCTTTTTAGAGATAGCCATTCATTTAAAAATAACCAAAGGCTGATTTATGACTTTGATTCTGTTGCAGTATAAGCTCAACTGGCAACTAATCGCCATGCCTCCCCTCAGTCACCACCCTTCTCTCCATCCTCTCCAGTGGAATGGGGTGGAGAACCAAAAGTTAAAACCTGTAGGTTGAGATATGAACAGTTTAATAATTAAAAAAAAAATAATAATAAGTTTACTAGTTAACAAAAAATAATAACCAGAGTAAAAAGAAAAAAACAAAGTGATGCATGATACAGTTGATCACTACATGCTGGCCAATACCAGACCTCATACCTGAACCTTAACATGTTCCTCTTCCAGTAGCTTCCCAGTTTGTATAATGGACATGGTAACCCGTGGAGTATCCATTTAGCAAGTTTGCTAAGGGGGGTCACCTGTCCCCCCTGTGGTGTGTCCCAATGTTTTTTTGTACTCCTGACTGGCAGAGCATGAGTCCATAAGATATTCTTGATGTAAGACAGACACTACTTAGCACCAAAACGTCAGAGTGTTATGAATACTATTCTCATACTGAATCCAAAACAGAGCACTGAGACTACTGAGAAGAAATTAACTCTTTCCCAGTTTAAGCCACAACAGATGCCTGCCAACTAGGCAAGAAGGAACATTTGAGCCATTTGTGACACAGGAAGATGCTTGATCCACCTTCATCTAAACATACAGTAATACAGCATGAGCTGTATTGTATGATACTAAAGGACCTTAACTACACTTTTAATAGGCAAGTTTATGTCCCAAGCACAAAGCATTGTACTGCTTTCAGAACTGAACTTAGCCTGTTTCTATAGACAAGGGCATGCAAACCTGGTAGCTAGCATTTATGTCTTTATATCATGAACACACATTATAAGTATCTCCAGGAGAAAAAAAAACCCCACAAAATCCCCCCTTCTCATAGGTAATAGAAGAACAAAGTCATTTTATGTCTAGAATTGACATTTTAATCTTGGCACTTAGCCACTGAAAGAGTCTCAAATATTAAGAAATTATGACATCTTTCCCTTAAAATTTCATTTGTGAAGTTTCACTTCCCAAAACCTATTCCAAGAAAATCAACAGATCACATTATGACTATTGAATATGGAGGCTGTATCACCTGGATATTTGTTCAAGTTACTACAAAAACCACATTTTGTTCTAATTAAATATTTTCAACTTACATCTTTCACCTGGACCTGTACTGATATACACTCAAGGATATATTTTAAGCCTCCCAAGACAGAAAAGAGAAACCAAAAACAAAACAAAAGAAAAATGAACAGTGGAGGAAAGAATTTGAATAGCACATTTACTATAATTCATCCTGTAATTACCCTAATTTTGGGATCAATCAGGATTTGAAGTCAGGACTTCCCTTCCTCTACCTAAAAACTTTGAAATTACTTTTATTTAATCCTATGCTAGCTAACTGTTATCCAGGGTTAAGATTGTTGCACTTTTAACAAGTAGTTTGATATAGTAGAACCTGTAGAAAATGTGGGTGTCTCATAGAAAAATCACATCTGCAAAGGTTCATTTGAACTGCATTTCAGCATGGCAGTGTTTTTATCAGGTTAATAGAGAAGTTGGCAGTCAATTATGTGATAAAATTACCTCCACATTGTAGCAGAATTCAATCCTTTTGCCAGCTGAGAAATCAGGAATGAGAAAAATACACAACTTGAGTAAAAAAGCAAAATCACTACTGTTACTCTGTTTACAGTTCACTACAGATTTGATGTTAGAATAGCTGCAGAAAAAGATATCAAGCAGGTAATGAGCTTTCTGAGTACTAATCACATGAGACAATCTGTAAAGCATTAGTATTAAATAACACTATTTATGATCAGATATTTACACTGTTCAGCTATAATCACAAGTGAGCAGAAAGCATGACTACTTGTCTCAGGTCATTGCATGCATAAAAAGGAAATGGCTCTATCAAGACCATTATGGAAATAGACTGCAACTTTTTTTATTTTCCTTTGTATTTCACAACTGAGAAATCCTCTCAAGAACTCTCAAATTCCTTTCTGATCTTCCTTTCTTCACTATGTCCACCTTCAATCATTAGTTTTCTTGGTGAAGCCTAATGCACTCATATCACATCATCCTGTACATATTTTGAAAGAAAACTGACCAATTTACTATATTTGCATGACAGATAAGGAAGCTACCTGTCTATCTCTCAGAGTTCATCTGCCATATCCACTCACATATTAGTTGAAGACTTACAGACATACCTGTTTAGGTTACCTTAGGCTTTATTTTTCGCAAACTTGGTTTTAACTAGATCTGTCTTTGCAAAATTTTCTACTTGGCTTCCCTTGGTGGAGTCCATGGTCAGTGCCAGATTTCTTTGGAAATATGAGCAATAGCAATTAAACATCAAGATTCATTGCATGGGAGGCAATGTACGCAGATGCTGGTAAGCCAGGTAATAATTTGGATTCTTGGGCATCTTGTGCACAATCTGTCATCCTTCCCTTTTTACATTCAGGGCTATAGACAAATTTACTTTTTTTGCTTTTCCTCAGAATATACCGCAGAAGCAACCTTTCAGCAAGGATTTTTCTGATTTAATTACCTATGTCCAGAAAGAAGCAAATTGATATCTCCCAAAGGAAGCCATTTTGAGAATTGATGAATGTTTAAAGAAACTGATCCAATACATTCTCAGCAGCCTAGACAGCCAAAGATTTTGATGCTATCCCTCTGAGACATCTAAGAGTTGGATATCTTCCCCAAATCACCTAGATTCTCCCTATGGAGCATAAGGAGAAATAGGTAACGCTGAGCACAAGCACTCTGCATTTTTGTTGATGGTGCTAGTTTAAGCACCATCTTACAATTAGTACTGTAAGACTCTCAGTTGAAGGCCACCTCTCCTTCTGCACAACTTTATTTCTAAATGAGAGGAAATACTTCCGTTTATTAGCACATTTCAAGTCAAAAAGTGAGCATTTGCTGCTTAGAACAATTGTCCACATTCAGCAAAACTAATACTTTCATTCTAATCTGTATTTCTGATAAAATCATTAGCTTTAAAGTTAAATTAAGCCACAAAAGTAGACAAATTTCATTTACTGTAAGTGCTCTAGATGCACCAAGGGTAAAAAATAATCTGTTTCTGTCATATAAATTTCTATGTCTTTCCTCTGAAAGCTATATTTGAAAAAGCAAAAACATAGACCAGCACCAAAGTCTTTTCAAAGGTTTTTTTATATATATATTTATCCCAAAGGGATGCATATAATAAAATTCTTGCCCCAATTGTCTTAATTCAGAAATTGATTTCATATTTTGCTTTCATATCTGAATCATAAACCCAGAACAGAGACCAAGACTTTAATTTGTATCAAAATACAAAATTCTGATCCCAGTTGTGATAGCTTAAAACTTTAATAGAACTAAAAAAGATGGGTTCAGTGTGGTAAGAGCTGTTTTTCTTTAATCACTGTACTAAAAATAAACTGCTTTATTCAAGTAATATCAAACAATATGCATACATAGGTTTAAAAATCAGGTTAACTTTTGTGATTTAGTTTTTTTTTCATTTTTGGGGGCATTTTTTTAATTGTTTGATTTGATTTTTGGGATTTGCTTGTGTGAAAGTATTCAAGGCCAGGTTGGATGGAGCTCTGAGCAACCAGATCAAGGGGAAGGTTTCATTTTCAAATGAGGGATTGGAACTAGATGATCTGTAAGGTTCTTTCCAACCTAAGCTGTTTTGAGAACTTATGATCTGTCATGTTGCTTAAAATTATCATGTCACTGTTACTTTCTCACTTAAGTACCAAATAATATCAAAATAAGACACCTGAAGGCTTATCTTATTTGTCAATATGTTTATTTAAATATTTGGAGAATTTAATGCTGGAATATATGCAATTATCTTCAGCAGGAAAAATAAAGTCTTAAATGTTCATCTTTTAAACAGCTTAAACCAACTTCCTGATCTTTTATATTTCTTTTCCTCTTCTTTTTCCCTTGTGTTACTCCCTTTTCAATGCAGTCAAAGGATGATTAGCTAAACAGAACTCATGGGACTAGATGCCTCAATAGAATATTCTCTTCTACTCTTCCCCATCTGAAATTATGGAAGTCTAACTTCTTATTCCTATCTTTGCAAGAAATAGAGGAAAATAAAGAGGAGAGTAAAAAACCTTCCTAGTCCTGGTAAAAAAGCTTCTGAAGGCAGAAAAAGCTTTGCCTCTTTTCATCGTACCTCTTAGCAGTGGAAAATAAAATTGTGCCATTCTTTCAGCTACAGTTGGCAACTGTCTTGAAAACACCAGAGTGCCTTCCATTGACATGAGTGAGAAAGGAGTACAGACCTACCTATCTGTACAGGAAAAATAATCCAAGTTAATTTCAATAACTCAGGAAAAGTAATTTCTTTCTGAAAAAAAGACAAAAAGCAGTAATAAATGGGGGGATGACAAAAAAAAACAGAATTCTCTAAGTGAAGCTATAGTACATGTAGAACAAGCATTAGGGTGAGCAGTCAGGGATGAAAAATGAGTGCATAACATTCCTATATATCCATAGGAAAAATGAGGGAGAGTCCTAAAAAAAGAAAATAAACAAAAAATGCAGCTTCTTGAGGACATTGTTCATTAAAACAAATTCTTCCAGGTGCCTTTTATAGCTCTACCCTTAATATTTTAGTGTCAAAGTAATTACTGTAATTAGTGTATACAGGTTTCCTACCTGTACTAACATCTCTGGCCCTAACACACCACCCTGGTTTTGGCTGGGATAGAGTTAATGTTCTTCCTAGAAGTCAGTACAGTGGTGTGTCCTAGATTTAGGATGAGAATAATATTGATAACACACTGATTTTTCAGTTGTTGCTGAGCAATGCTTACACTAGGTAAAGGACTTTTCAGCTTTTTATGCCCTGCAAGCAGGCTTAGGTTGCACAAGAAACTGGGAGAGGACAGAACAACTGACTCCAACCAACAAAAAGAATATCTGATGCCTTATGCACTATGCCCAGCATATGAACCAGGTAGAAAGCTGGCCTTGGGGACACTGTTTGGGACTGTCTGGGTATCAGTCTGGTGGTGGAGCAATTGCTTTCATTTGTACTATTTGTTTCTCCTGTGTTTTACTTCCCTCTCTTTTTGAAACTTTTATTATTATTACTCCAAGTATTCGTTACTAAGTTGTTACCATCTCAACAAAACTAAGTTTTCTTCTACCTTTCAATTCTCTCCCTCATCCTATCAGGTAAGCAGGGAGGGAGCAGAGAGCTCTGTGGTGCTTGGTTGATAGCTGGGATTAATCAGTGCACATCCCTAACAAAGGGATCTTAGCATCCCAACTCCTGGCCATCACAGGCACAGTCTATTCTACTAAGGTCAATTTACAAGCCAGGACAGTTTTACTGTTTGAAAGCTGTTGAACAATAACTCAAGGTTATTAGTTTGAGTAGTTCTGAACATGTTTAGCCCTGCAAAATGAGCTGTTATCTGTTGGTCATTTCCTGTCCCTGACAAAGATGGGATGAATAACCAACATCCAATATCCCTGCATTCAAATCCCACCTATCATTAGCTCAGCTTGTGAAAACAAGTTTTACAGTTCCTTCTAAGAGTACTGAAGGGAGAAAGGGCAAAGTGCTAATCCTTCCTTCTCTCTCTGATAGGAGAGCTGTGTATTTGAAATAGTGTAAACCTAGATACATTTACAAAATTATGTATTTCTATTATTTAAGCAATTCAGAATTATAAAGTTTGCCTGAGCTTTGCAGATAGGTATAAAAATATTGCCAGAGGCAGGAATCACTTCTGCAGTATCACCATATCACTGGTTCACTGCTTCGCTGCACATAAACCTTATTTCCAATTAGTCTGAGCTCCCTGAGAATCAATCGGAGACTGTATAAACATTCTAAACACATACTGTGCATGCCACTTCAAATTTACCACTAACACTTTACTATATTTCTGTCAATTATTCACAGGAAATAGGCCATATTCCACCAAAGTCATGGTTTAATAGTGTATCATTTTTTTCCTCCAACCACCAAGCACAAGGAAAAAAATCTACAGATAAACTACTTGCTGCATTTTCTATTTTTATTGAACTATTACAGCACACACACAAAAGACAATATTAGCAATCAGATTGTAAAGGAAATAAATTTAACACTTTGGTGTACTAAGAAGCAATGACATGCCAATAACATTCTTTAAGCTTCATTCACATGGATAGAAATGGCAGGCCAAAAGTTTACTAAGGCTAACCAGCTGTTTTCATCCCACCCTCAACCCAATATCACAGGCAACATCAGATACCTTAGAGGGTCTAAAGGCTTCCTTCCACACAACCAGCAAATCCAGGTTGGGTCCTTCTTACGTAGTCTTTAAAAGTCAGTTTATGCATTAAGTTTTACCTCAGAAAAAGTGCCTAAGAGAAAATTCAAAGGGGCAAAATCAGCCTGCTAAAGCTTAGTCTTACTTCTCCCTAATGGCAGAAACAGCACCTGTAACTTCCCGAGTATTTTAATCATATTCAGGTCTGGGAGGTGACACTTAATAGCTCTTAAATCATAACTCAGTAGATTCATATGCACTATTTTCTCAGTCAAAATTGAAGTTTGATCCCCACACCCCATTGGCCTTGAAACATGCTGAATACTTCAATCAAAAGATAAGGAGGGAGAAATACCATGTTAGCAAGCATACATAATGAGGTATAAAACAAAAGGAAAAATCAGATCATTGTAGAACAGCATTATAGGATGCTATAAATTTATGATAAAAATATAAAAGTTGTTAGGATAACATGACATCTCATTCTCATGGCTGGAGAAGTAGGAATGAAAGGGGTTAGACACATCAACTTGTATATATTGGAAAACATATTTAAGATCATCTAGTCCAATCCTTAACCCAGCACAGCCAAGTTCACTACTAAACTATGTCCATACATACCATACCTAGACACCTTTTAAATGCCTCTGAAGATGAGGACTCCTCCACTTCCCTGAGACTCTCTTCCTGTGCTTGACAAATAATTCAGGAAAGCATTTTTTTTCCAAAAATTCAATCTAAACCTTCCCTGTAGCAACTTGAGACCACTTCCTCTCATTGTTTATTACTTGGGAATAGACCAATTCCCACCTGACTAAAATCTCCCTTCATGTTTCAGCAGGGAGTGCTAGGCTCCCCCAACTCCTTTCCTTCAGGCTGAACAACACAACTTCCCTCAGTTGCTCCTTATAGCACTTGTGCTCCAGAAGCTTCACCAGCTCTGTTGGCATTCCCTGGACACACTCCATCACCTCAACATCTTTTTTGCTATGAGGGGCCCAAAACTGAACACAGCACTTGAGATACAGCCTCACCAGTGCTGAGCACAGCGGGACAACCACTGCTCTGGTCCTGCTGGCACAGACCAGGATGCCATTGGCATTCTTGGTCACCTGGGCACACACTTGCTCATGTTCAGCTGCTGTTCAACAGCAGTCTCAAATCCTTTTCTACCAGGAAATTTTCTAGCTACTTTCCTCCCAACTTGTAACACTGCACGGTGTTGTTGCGACCTAAAGGCAAGGTCTGACACTTCATCTTGAATGTCGTACTACAGGCCTTGGCAGATCCCTCTGCACAGCCTTCCTGTCCTCCATCAGATCAACTCTCCTATTCAGCTTGATGCCATCTGCAAACTGCTGGAGGGTGCACTTGATACTATTGTCCACATCACAGTAAAAATATTAAGCAGGACTGGTTAAGACCACTGGTGTCTGGCTACCAGCTGGAGGCAACTCCCTTCACCACTGCTGCAGCAGACCACTCATTAGGGTAGAAATGAGCCAGGACATAGACTCTCACTCAAAAACACAAAAAGGGTCCCAGTTTATTCTCCTTTACAGCTTTGCCATCCTGACTGTGACTACAGCAAGCTCCTACTGCAGAGTCCAACTGCAGACTGTAACTGCTGGCTATTTCCTACTGGACTGTGACTGCAAGTACTGGCTTGCAGACTCTGACCACAGCTTTCATCCAGCTCAGCTATGATTACAGATCACAACAGCAGGCTCTGACTCTATCAGACCCAGACTGACCTCACAGCAGATCCTTTACTGCAGCAACTCTCTTCCTTGATTCATTCTTCTTTGTGTCTCTCTGGATTGCTCCTTCTTCCTCAGGGCTCCTCTACCTCCTCAACAGCCTTTTTCTCCAGGCTCTCTGCTTACAAAATCCTGTTAATCAGCCAACTCAGCCCTTTTATCACACTTATCTTTATTAATCACAGCTGTGACCCATTGAGGGCAAGGCTGTTCCTCCTCTTTAGTAATTAACACAACTGTGGCTGATCGGGGGAAAGATCACCTGTAATCTCCTCTTCTACACCTACACACACTCTCTGGGCTTGTCCATCCAGACAATTTTTTACCCACTGAACTCATCCAACCCATGAGCCACCATTTTCTCCAGAAAAATATTGTGTCAAAGGTTTAACTAAACTTCAGCTAGAAAACAGCCACAGCCTTTCCCTCATCCACTAAGTGGGTCACCTTTCCAAAGAAGATCAGGTTGGACAAGCAGGGTCTGTTTGGCCTGATCTCGTTGTCCTGCATGTGCCCATAATGGCACTCAGGATGATTTGGCCCATGATCTTTCACAGTCCTGAGGTACCCTGGATCCTTTCAGCCCTTGTAGATGGGTGTCACATTGGACAGCCTCCAGTCAGCTGGGACCTCCCTACTGTGCCAAGACTGCTGGTAAATCATGGACAGTGCTTCAATGAGTCTGTCCATCAGCTCCCTCCATTCCTTCACACGATTTCATCTGGCCCATAGATGTGTGGGCCTAAGTGCTGTAAGAGTCAATGAACACTTTCCCTTGGTTTATGGAGACTTCATTTCTGATCCCTGACCCTGGATTTCATCCTGTTCTGTGGACTAGATATCCTGAGAATAATTGTTCTTACCGTTACAGACTGAGATAAAGAAGGTATTAAGTACCTCAGCCTTTTTCTTATTCTTTGTTCCTCCATAGCATAATAAATGATGGAGATTTTCTTTAACCTTTCTTTTGTTAACAATGCATTTTTAGAATAATCTTTTATCATCTTTTACAGCAGTTGCTAATACAACCTTTAGTTGGCTTTAGTTCTAATTTTCTCTCTACATACCCCTATGAAAACGTTGTAGTCCTCCTGAGTTTTCTGCCTCTTTTTTCAAAGGTTTTAAACTCTCCTTTCTTTTTATCTTGAGCTTAAGAGAAAGCTATCTCTCTGTTCAGCCAGGTTGATCTTCCTCCCCTCTGACTCATATTTTGAGACATAGGTGTGGTCTGTTCCTGTGCCTTTAAGATCTCCTTCTTGAGGAATGTCCAACCTTCCAGGACCTCCTGCCCTTCAGAACTGCACCCCAAGAGACTCTCACAAACAGTCCCCTAAAGACATCAAAGTGCCCTCTGGAAGTTGAAGTTCTCCCAACACACCTCCTTAGTTCTCTGGGAATTGAAAACTGTGATTTTGTGCCCAATCCTTCAACCATCACATGGCTCACCAGTCTTTCTCTGTGCACAAGCAACAGGTCCAGTGGGATGCCTTCCCAGGCTGACTCCATCACCAGGTGTGTCAGGAAGGACTCTTCCACTTCCAGGAACTTACTATACTGCTTCTATTTTAATCACTGGAAAAAAAAAAAAAAAGATAAGATAAAATAAAAGGTGTTGCAGAAGACTTATCTCTGTGATATAGTGATGTTGACTCTACCTACATGATAGTTTAAATCTTAAAAGGCATTTTTAATCCATTCTATTGAATTTTACAAGTATAATTTTAGAAATGTCAGAAATCAACTTACTAGTCAGCTTTTTCATTTCACTTACTTTCATCATATCTCACTACTTCAGTATGATTTTGAATTGCTTCCCTTTCTTCTATTTCTAAATAAAATGTGCTAAAGAAGTGTCATTCCAACTCCACAGCTCAATTATTTGTGCAGAAAGAGATGAGTTTCACACAATGTCAGAATTTGGCAATATTTTGATTCTGCTTTTAACTACAGAAGAATAAAATACCCTGGGGAATGCAGTGATGAAGAGTTGAGAATAACATTCTGTTGTTCAGTCTTCATCAGAAAATACTTTGCATCTATTTGTGGGGTACATTTCCATTCAAACCACTGGAAGCAGAACACATGGTTTGCCCTCACAGAAGCACTTGCTCACCATCCTTTAGGATTTTTCATTTGTTTTTCTATTTCCTCACCTCACATTTTTTTCCTCACATTTTCTGGAGGTAGAAAATCTAGGTTTTGAACTCATTTGAGTCTACCTTCATCTTCATCTTTCCTTCTCCAAATGAACAAGAGAAATAATTACACATATTTAAATTATTAAATTAACTCTCAAAAACCTGATGTCAGCATTCTTCAATGCTAAATTGATTTTTGAGTATCAAGAATGAAAAAATGAAAGAGGAAAAGGAAGGCTTAGTAGGGAAAGTTCATTGGTTTAGTTTAAACCTAAACTCATAAAACACTGAAGATGTCAATTGAGTGGAATCCTTAATTAATTTTTAGTTAAACAAGTAAGACTTTACCCTGTAAGGCATGAGCAGGTCTTACTTTTACTAAGGGCAAGACAGTTGAGGATGATTATCTACATTATAGTAAGCAGGCCCAGGGACAAAAACACCATAGCAATTTTTTTTTAATATTCACCAATATAATCCACTCAAGATCCTTCTCCTTGACACTAAGTTCCTAATCTTTCTGCCTACTCTCCTTTTTAACCCTTTTCTAACTTTGAGGCTTGCAAACACAACTATTTTTTTTTTCTTTATACAGATAGATATCATGTGTATGAGGAACAGAATATCATGCTTGTCATCAGGAGATGTGATTGAGACCTTCTTCTTGGGATGTGGGAGTTGTTGTATTATATTTCCTTGCCCTAGGCCTATCACTTCCTCAGTAGATACCCTGTCTCAGAGCTCCTGAACTAAACACTGACATCTCAGGAGCTCAATGTAGTTATGCATAGAATCTCATCTGAATTTCAGAAAACTGATGCCCTAAATCAGTGGGCCCTGAATTTTACCTAATCTGAGTTGAATGGGACCCTTAATACATTGACTTCCATACAGGAAACTCCAGACAGTTGTCTTTTGATAGTGTGGGGGATTCATTAGCCATTATTCAGCAGTCTCTACCTCCCTCATTAACTGTACAAAAAACATTTTGACGTTATATGGTGTATTTGAACAGATGATTAGGGAACTTCAATACTAAGATACTGTTTTTTCAAACTTAGGTGGTCTGAAAATTGCCCTGGATACTCGAAGAAGAAAAAGAAAATAGAAGTATTCAAAATCCCTCTGAAACCTGAGGGGATGTCTTCCCCTGCCAATGCCTTAAGATATTTTCTCATTGTATATGATAACTTCTGAAGACAAACTGGAAAAAAGAATATAAACCTAAAACCACATTTTGCAAAAATAAATTCAATGTAACTATTATTACAACACAAAAATATTGACATATTAAAAGTTTGTTTCATGTCAAATATTTTCATTTTCAAGCCATTGCTTTTTTAATTGTGCACATTATATAAACAAATAAAAGCCAACCTGAAAAACAGAAACTTCAGCGTCTTGTGAATGAAGCCATCCATATAAAAATTGACAATTACAGTGAAATCTTTGTTCCTCAGCAGAAGAATTAAATGAAAAATAGGCACAAGAACACTGCAATTTATTGAGACTGTGGAACTTACAGACACCTGAAAATTTTTGCACTGTTAATTTTTAATTTTAGGCTATGGTAGAATCATTATGAAAAAAAACAAACAAACAAAGGGTGTTTGGTTTTTGAACACATGTAGTTTAATTGAAAAAAAAAAGTAAACAACAGCAGTCTAAGAGACATTAGGAGGGAAAAATATTAATTTCCAAAATTACTTTAAAAGGCATGTTTTAGTTATATTAAATCAGAGACTTGGATGTTTTCTGATAGCTCTTCAACAAGTAGTTTCCCAAATATTTCTATTTCACTGCAATCTTATATTTTCAAAGTTGAACTTCATCTAAACAATAAAAACTGTTGAACTTCATCTAAACAGTAAAAACAGTAGAATATATTAAGATAAAAATAAAAAATTGAAGCAAAAAGCATTAGGTGTATCATAGGTGTTCAGTATATCATACTGAATTTGGTTGTTAATTCCATGCAAATCACAAATAATTAATTTAGTTTATAAAGCATGCCTGCAGGTTGCAGTGGCATAAATGAGGAATAGTTAGTAAGGAATGGAGTTGTTTTGCCTTCTATCACAAGGCAGCTTCTGCTGTGAAAGATGGTCACTTCATATAGTAATTAAAGGAAAAATTCATCTATGGTATAGTATAAATACTTTCTGGGTTTTTTTGTTTTTTGTTTTTTGGTTTTTTTTGTACAATATGTATTTAGCCTTTTTTTCTTGAGAGAAGGCAATGTACTATATATGTGGTTAAAACAGGAATGCTGTTGAGGAGATTCTGTCCCATCCCAGTTCTGTTCCAGTAGGAAACATAGTGAATGTAGTGATGACTATCACTTTGTCTGGTGTAGCTCATCAACGCCTCAAGTTGTGATGCTTCCTTTAATCCTTCTGGAAACTATTGATTTTTTAATTTCTTTGGTATGAAACTTTCAGATTTGTGGGAACTGCCTGGCAATCTGATTCCAGCTAAATTACTGTACAGCATGTATCTCTGAGATATACAGACAACTCTATTATTAAATAATACTTTAAGACATTTCATTACAAAGAACATAAAATTTCCATAGTATATATTACAGTTCTCAGCAGAAAAACAGATCAAAGAGTCACGTCATCAGAAAATGCTGTATTAAATGGTTGTTTACAAGAAGCCTTTTAACTCTATCTCTGCAACAAGAAATCATACAAGGCTGAATGGCTGCAGACATATTGCAGACTAAGTGCAGACAATTTATTTGCTGCAACCCTGCATTCCTGTAATGTTTCTCTGTGTGTCCTTAAGAGTAAAGTGGAAACACAAACAGGAAAGTGCCTTGCTTTGTGATAAATGAATGTGTCTGAAAACATGAGACAATGAGAACAGCCAAAATAAGTGATCCATGGCTGTGGAGCACATGAAAGAAAATGAGAGAGAATTTCTTTATAATGCCAGTTTAATCAGAACTTCAGTCCTAACAGCCATGGCAGCCAACAGTTGAAATGAAGATATCATACTGTTTTTCATGTTTGGAATTAGATCCTTTTTTGAAGGAAGGAGACATGCTCTTATTCATAATGTAGCTTTAGGTTTAGCAAGCTCTAAATAAAAATGTAGTGGCCATTACTGCATATCTGATCCACTAGCACTCTTAAATATCTCTTCCTAATATGCTGATGCTAGTATCTACTATCATACAGGTCTTCCTGCTCCTACATGGTATAATTTCTGAAGAGTCAGATTTGATAAGAGGGTTAGCAGAAGCGATTTGGATTACTGCTGCAGTGGAGGATCTTGTAAAGAACAATGTGAAGTCTGATCTGCCTTATTCTTGTCATTCTTCCTATATAATAAAATCTCCTCATCCTTTTCTTTCAACAAATGTTTATGTATACGGACTAATGATTTGCTTTTATATAGGCATCAAATAATGAATACATATGCACTTATCAATAATTAGCACCCAGTTATTCTTAAAAAAAAAAGTATCATTTCACATTTTTCTTTGTCTACAACATTGTTAAATTGCTGACTGTGACCTTACATATGTATTATGTTGACCCGGAGTCCCTGAGAAGATATGAAAGCTCCATGAAGCAGATAGGTTGGTGAGAGTTTGAGCACTCAAAGTAGCAAACATTTCAACACATCCTATTGAGATATCAACGTGATGGTGACATCTGTAATGACAGGTCACAAGCTGTGACACCAAACACAGCACCAGCCCTTTCTCTGTGACCCATCTTTTACTGGCTTTTATTGAAACATAACCAAATGAACCTCTATTGAAGGTGGTGCTCTGTAAACCTAGAGCTCTGTCTTGGCAACTTGTCCTTAAAGGGTAGAACTCATTATGATCCTCAGTGCTTGCAGCCTTGAATGACAGAATGATAAGTCTACTTGAAGTTGTAGCAAACAAACGTGAACTGAGGCCAGAATCTCCTCAGAACTGCAATATGAATTATTTTACCCTGGGATAGATACATAAACAGAGAATACATGCCTTCAGAGGGAATTTCTAAATTCAGAGAGCATAGGTAACAGTGGGTTCAGAAGTAAATGTAGCAAAAGTAGCCAACCTATTTTCTGCATGACTCCTGAGCCAGTCTGGTGTCCTAAGTACAGTGGCACTCTTAGAGAAGAATTGATATACACTAGTCAATTCAGACAACTAGTAAAATGAGGTTATTCTGCAACTTTGAACCAATCTGTCTTGGCTTCCAAAGTTCTGCAAAATGGTGAGGATCAGTGCCAGTAGCTTTCTGAAGTTTTTGAGTGGAGATCATACATCACATTTCCAGAATAAATTGTTTTGATGGTAATGATAATCTAACAACCCTTTAGACTGCTAAAGTTTTTAGATATTAGGGAATTGAAAACTACTGAAATTACAAACACACCTGAAATCAGACCTGATTTTTAAATGGAAGCTTCAATCTATGCTAGAGATGCTAAAGAAGCTATTTGTCTATAGTTTATATTGTAGAAATGCAATGATAAATTGGCTAAAAGCAGTACTAGAATCTTATTTGGTCAAGGAAAGATACAAGAAGGTGAACACAGAGAAAACAGTTAATGCTTTGGGTTTGGGTAGTACCAGATTTCATTTCCTTTTGATGTTGTGGCCAGGACATTGCTAAATCTCATCAGAATTGATTTATGAAGCCAGATATAGATAAGATGTCAGCATGTGGAATAAGCATTTCAGTATTAACAGGGACAGAATATTGTAGATAGAAACTTATCTCACTGGATGAAAAGGTTTTATCTTGTGATGGCTCACCATGTCTCTGTGTGTACAGGCAAATTTCCCTGGAATTCTAAAGTATTTGCATATATGCAGACACACATTATCTGAATGCATTATTCATATTCAAATTATTTTTAGTAATTAAAAAAAGAAAATCATCTTCTGTAGGAACACAGTTCTGCCAGAGATGCTCAAAACAAAAGTGATGTGATTAATAACCAATCATCTGACAACATACTGGTGTGCAAAATATCAGGGCTTAATTTTCTTGTTGAAGTAATTTTCTGGACTGCCTGAATGAAGTTCTCTTGTGGCAGTTTGCCTTTCTGAAATTTATGGATTGGATATGTGAAGAAAAAAAGCAGTGATTTGTCTGTCGAAAAATATATTGATTTAAATAAGCTTTCCTGTATTTGCTGTTTGAGAATAATGCAGTGCCAATTTAATGATCTATATAAACTGTTTCATCTGTTATTGAATTTCAATGTATTCTTTCTGGAAAGACTTTTACTGTAATTAGGCCAGTAGAAGTAACAACTTCAACAGAGAGATTTATTAAACTAAAAGACAGCTTGGGCTTATGAGGAACAGTGCATGATAACCAAATAAAGGAAAGTTAATCTAACCAGAATGAAAAGTATAAACACTACAGAAAGCTTAAATTTAGAGATGAAAATATGAAGGAATATTAATAGTATTTTTTTGCCCACTTTTCTTCTTTCCCATCTAATTATTTTCCTTTCTGACCTCTGTATCCCACTGTGATACAACACCAAATAAAAGCAGAAAGAGTTTTCTCATTCTTCCACTTGTTCAGAGCTGCCTCTAAGGAATAACTCTGGAGTTCTGGAATGATGCATTTGGGGACCACACTTAAACTGGCACCTAAAACAGGATCATGTCATGTTCATGTGATTCTACAGGCATTTTTAGCTCATCAGCAGTAAAAAATAAGTACAGGAATAGTTTACTACCAGCTTTCTCCAACAAGTCACTAGGCACTCCTACCACCCTTGCTCTGCCTGTTACATCAGCTATGCTTAGAAGTTGGCTTCTCTTTGTTGCAGCATTGTCAGCAGTTGTCCCAGTTTCAGCATTCACAGATTCAGAGTGAGAGGAAAGGAATGATGACTTGGAAGTACCTCTCTTAATCTTAACATATTTTGTCCCTAAAAATCCAGCCAAAACCAGAGATGATCTCCTGCCTGCCAAGATGAATTAGAAAGGGCTGTTCACACTTTCAATGAACCAAGACTTAAAGCACCTCATTGGCCTTTAAAATTCTTATCTAGCCTTTAATTTGTCACTGACATGCATGAATGTATATATATAAATGATTTTGGAATAATGCCTGCATGACAGTGTGAGATACTATAGTCATTGAGACAGTCCTAATATATTTTGCTTAGTGGGGCACTCTTTTAAAACAACATGCTTCTTGGTTTTGTTTACTTTTCCATCTGCTTCAGTGACATATTTACAAGTAAAGATGAGAAATAATCACTGAGCACTATCACATTATTCCTGCATAATTCCTACACTAAATCCAACACTGAACAAATCCAATGAAAGCAAAATCTTGTAGAAGTCAGTCTGACCTGTATTCCAGGTCAGGCAACCACTACTGAAGAAGAACTGTACTCCAACCCTAGGCCTTGGCAGGCATTTGTTTGAGTTGTGGCAATCCCAAAAGAAGTTGTTCCAAGGAGTTATGGGATTGCCCGTGTTAATGACTCATACATATTCCCAACCCTCATTTTCCAGTTGATCATCACCACTCCCAGTCCCTAGAATGTTCTCCCTTCCTTGTATCCCCATTGACCCTCGTTTGATGCAGTGTCCCACCCAGCCTAGCCCACTGGACCCTATCTTCCCTTACTTCATCTCTGCACCACTTTCCCCTATACCCATTGGATCCTGACTCCATACCCTCTCCTGCCCCACATTTATACCCTGGACCTTCCTACATCTTGGTCTTCGACCACCAACTCTTACAAGTGTTCAGATTTTTGGGCCTCACCCCATATTTTTTCACTATTATTGAAATATTTTATGTTGCTAGTCATAGTGGTGGCACTGCTCTTCTTTTATTTTCTGCCACTATTGCCCTAATATCAGAGGAATCCTAAAAAGTATTGTCAGGGACCACCCTCACCTCTGACAAAATCTCTTACAATATATTACCTACCTTTTTTCTTTATGCAAAAACACATAACAAAGATGTTGTCTAACAGATACTGCACATGAGACGATCCAGGAATTTTCTGATAAAGGTATTCTCCAAGACTGCTACATCATAATCATAGGTTCAGGATCTACAGCTTGAGCCAATCACCTTTGACACCCATCAGGCTGTCTGGTCTTCTGCCAGACAATTGTTATAAAGAGTTTGAGATTTATCTAAATTTAGGGGCTCAACCCATAATACAGGCTAGATGCAGCTGGCCCATTTTAGAAGACAATTGGCTTGATAATATACACCTGAACAGGCAACATCACTTGGCAGCAGTGCCAGAAGTTCTTTTAGTAAAGAATCCGTCCAGGCTGCATAATGAAGAAGAGGTGTTCTGGCTTGACTGTCTACAGGACCACTGCAGTATCAGGTATTTTAAGAGTGGTCAAGGCTGAGATGACACAAAAGTATCTCTCTCATTTCATTTTCTCTGTAAAATGTAAAAAAATGTGAAAATCCCTGTCCTACAAGAGAGAGTTTTTTGAAAGCAAGGCCCTTGGATTATTGGCATGGTTTCTTTATTATTACTTGTGGGGGGGTGGGAGTGGGGGAAATTACATAGCATCCAGAGAGTTTCCTCTTACAAAGAAACTTCCTTATCCTACCTGTCCTTCTGGGGCTGTAACATGGCCTAAATTAAGCTTCAAATATGATCTGACTGTGTTATAAAATTATGGTTCTTCCCAGTCCACATCAAATCGAGACCATGTTTTCAGAAGAAGGCCATGCTCTTCTAAAGGCCTTGGAAAACTTGTAGTTCTGGGCAGGAGGGATGCTACAGGCATTTTGGAGCAGTCTGAAAAGCAAATAAAGGCAGAAAGAAATTGAAATGAAGCAGAAAAAAAATAGAGGGTGATAAAAGCCACCTCATGGAAAGACAGTCTGTAGGAGAGAACTAAAAACTAGGAAGTTTCAGAAACAGTAAAAATTGAGCAGAGGTCCAGAACTGGCTTTTGGCTGGCTTTTGCTGTGCTGTTGGAGATGGATAGGCAAAGTTTAAAAAAATACAGCTAATGTAAGCCTAGACATGGGCATAGGCATATGTCTAACTGTCATTGCGGATATCCTGTAAGAATTTGGACATGGTTATCTGTTCTTTCCAAGCAAATATTCTTGAACTTGCTTAATTATTAAAAAAATAATAATAAAAATGAAGATGTCTGAAATTGCTATGTTTATGAAAATGTAAAAGTTTTGTCAGTGTATTGTGGAAAATTAAATTTATACTTAGTTGGACAAAACAATTTGTATTTGGAATGCCTAGCAGGGAAGAATCTTTTTGTTATTGTTGTGCTTTGTAAACAAAAAATAAAAACCATCATGACATATTTATGATTTTTTTCCAGTATTTCATGCATTTTGGCGAATCACACAGTAGCTATCAAGACAGTGAACAAATCTATTGAAGAAAAATATATATTCTGTGGAAAAATTTCCATATTTTGAGAATTATTTTTCTTTAGATGAATAAATATCTAATGTGTGAAAATTGCATACAATGCACGAAAAAATAGTATTGATAAATTTATTAAAGGGATTCTAGGATGTGATTTATCAAATGATAGCAATTACTATTCATGAACATTTCAGTGATATGTTTGACTCCTGAAAATGTGTGCCACTTCTCTCCAGGATTTGGGTAGGAGAGACTCCTGTGATCACAATGTAAAATCCAAATTTTTAATTTGTGAATCAATAATTGAAAAATAAATTTATTTAGAAAATTAATCTTCTAAGGAAGCTATTTTATGATCCATAGCAAAATAATTGAGGGCTGTTGAGAAAATACTAACATTTTATAATCTTTTAGAAAGGTGGTAGTTTTTCACTGGAAATTGAATATGTGAACAATACAAATATATGACCGCATGCACATTTAGAAAGCAGCAATACTTTTGCTTTATTTGCATAAGTGCTATGTTGGGAATTTAAAACATTGAAGTATTTAATTTCAGACATTTTTTGCATTTGTAATTTTAGCTAAAAATAATGTGACATTTTGAAATTTGGCCATCCTAGATAAAATGTCAAAATATGCTTCAATCCTTATTTGAATTAGTATTTTGTATTATATAGTTAGATTTAAATTTTAGCTAGTAGCAAATATGTGCTGTATCCTTTCAAGCTTCAATATTGTTTTTATCTTTTTCCTGCTTCAAAACATTTTTAATTAATAATATGTTTTTTCATGGCTAAATGCAACTCTAGGAACTTTCCTTTTCCATCTGCTAAAAAGCTCATTTCACCAAGTAAAATGTTACTATGTTTTCACACATTTTTTAAAAAAATAACTCCTTATATAAATCTATTCTATTATTAGAATCTATGATTCTAATAAATTCCCATTTTTCCTTTCTTCCTTGGGCAATGTTTTGGATGTCTTACAACAACTCATGTTAAAGAATCACCATATCTTTTTCTCTCTTAAAAGAAACCAGGACTCAGTGAGAGGTGAATCCTATTTTTGTGGGATGCACTGTTTCTCTCTACATTCTTCACTTGTGAATAAAGCAGAACTGTCATCTCCTCTCCTATCCACCATTTTCATCTTTCCCATTTTCCTAATCAAATTGTGAAAGAAATAGTTCTACGTAGTTTCGCAACACTGGTTGTAACACATCAGAGAAATTTGTGCATTTCTCAGTAATGTTTCTTTTTTGCTGTGCATTACATATGAAAAAAGAAAAACAAAACATGTTCAGGAGTTTCTACCCCGTGCTATTTCTTCTTCACTGGGTAGTTTTGTAATTTGCTGTGTATCTTATGTTCAATTAAAAGCATATTTGCAGCAAAGTAAAAATGAACACTACCAAATATAAGAGAGGGACAAAAGCCAAAATTAATCAAAGATTCTAAGCCTATGTCACAGCACAAATTCTATCTGACCACAGTCTCTTTTATGGAACTAAGTCTACTCTTATTCTGCAATTCATATACCATTTTGGCCTTTCGTTTGAAAAAATATATATATATTTTTAGTTGGTTGCCACATACTAAGTATTTTCCATATGCTTTTATTTCAGAAGAAAAAGGAGGTAAAAATGTCCCAAGAAGAAATAAAATCCAAGAGTATTTTTAAGTAGACCTCAACCTTTTAAGTCATTCATCCTTTTGAGGAAAAAAAAACAACAATATGAACAAATTAAACAAATCAGTTTATAAAAGAATAAAATATTTTACCAGAAAAATAAAAACTGCCTTCTCAAAAATGCACCTGCTCTAGATTTGTAGGTTGGGGATATTTTGTGTCTCAGTAGTTGTAGCAGGCAATAGTTGGGGGTGTTAGCTGCATCTTGTCCATTCCCTCTTTCACCACTCCCTCACATGTTCAGGTGTTGCATAACAAACAAGCAACAAAAAAAACCAAAAAAAAAAGCAACAAGAAAAAGAAATCATAGATTTCACTGATTTACTATTAAAACTATATTTAAATTTGAAATCTCAATTCATTTAATGCATGAAATAAGTAAGAACTCTTACAAAATTGCCTTTCATAAAAAATTTGCCTGGTTGATTAAGTTGCTATAGTTAAAATTTCATCTATGTGGCATGTATGTTTGATACAGCTCATCGATATTCAGTTCAATGAATATATATTTGAAAAATACTTGTCACGTGTGCACAGATTGTCACATACTGGGAATGGCAGTGTGGTGCTATAATATTTCCTTGGCAACACAAGAATTATTCGAGTGAAGAAAATGAAGTCTGATTACATGCCATGTATTTTATTTCTGAAAAACTACACCAGTATCATTAAAATTATGTCATTAGAGGGAGAAGCTTTTATTCAATGATTGATGGATAATTCCCCCTGAGTAACAGATATAATAGATATAAGGCATTTTTAATGTGTATAAAGTCCACTGAACAAAAATAGTAGTAATAGTGTCTGAAAGCATTTATGTATGCCTGTTTCTTTAAAATATCAAGCCTCTTGTGCCAACATTTTTCAAAAAGGAAAGCACGGTACAACTGAATTCACAGCGCTGCAAGCTGCTGAAAATAGATTTTCATAAATAGGATTATATAGACATTTCTATTGATTTACATATATTTTGATATTGTTATCTATTTGGTGGGGATATTTAAAACTTTAATGGGAAGTTTGGCTTTAAGCCAAACATTAAAACCTTTTTATTAATTTTCTGTTTTATTGTTTTGATTTTATCCATTTGATTTACAAAGCTCCAAAAGTACTTGAAACTGCTTTAGAGATCTGAACACCTTTTAATAAGTCTTTACTCATAGAAAAAAGCCTCAGAGCAGAAATACTTAGAGAGCAAATAATGATACCATGTATGGACAGATAATTGTCTCAGATATGTGAAAATTATTGAGGTTTATTGTTTTTAATAAAGATTTTTTCTGCAAGCAAATCAGTTTATCTTATCTGATGACTCTATCTAAAAGAGATTTTAACCTTTGTGATTTATTTTTTGTGCAGTGGTGAAGTAGTATACAGAGGTGTGTGTGATGAATAAGTACTACTTAGAAACTGCAAGCATAAACATGCCTAGATATTCCAAACAAACCAGAAATATAACAAGGAACATGGAAAGCATCATATATATATCAAGGTTTTTTTTAAAAATTAAAGGAATTACAAGACATTTAAACACAATTTGTGTTTTACCATCTGCCCCATGTTATTAAAATATGAGAGTGTTCAGAAATTACTAGCAATGTCTCAGGACTGGGCCAATGTTCAGTTCTATGAACAAAATAATAAACTAGTCAGGTCTGAAGGCTCTTGGTATTTCAAGAATAAATTTTGAAGACAAGTACTGATAGCTATTTATTTTGGGTATACAGGATAAGGTTTTCTCTTTTCTGTATCATGTCAAACACTGGATGTTTTTGATTGCAGTGTAAAAGCATATGATGCTGACAATAGTCTGTTCTCAAACCATTATCTACAGACATTAGTTTTTCTTAGTTTGTTTTTTCTGTTCAAATCTGGAACAAGAAATGATAAACCTTTATTTCCCTCCTCCTCCTTCTTTTCCCACTCCCAAATTTGTCATACTTTATCTGTAGTGACAACACACAAGTACAGAAAGAGCAATGGCTTGGACTCATACTATCTCACATGTGGTTCTAAACTGACACAGACTTAGGAAGCCTTATAATCCTAGAAAAGTCTCTAAAAGCAATTGAGAGCTGTAAGGATCTAAGTCACTCTTGTGAGAGGTTTTGAGTGTCCTCATAGGATGTTTTTAGCAACTCGATCATCTTCAAAATGTTTGTAGGAGCCAGGTCACCACTTGGTAGCTTCAGCTAAATGCCTAAAACTGGCCATAAGCTGGAATGAAACCAGGCCATAAGTCAGGCTGTCAAGTTTAGAATTGAAAACAAGAAGATCATTCTGAAGTTTGTAGAGAGAAGTATTGCTAAATATCACTTCTTCATTCCAAAACAAACAAGAAATCCTGAAAATGTTAGAAGGGTTGTTGCAAGTGACACAATGATATAATAGAGAAGTGTCTCAGGAGTCATACTTTACTTACATACTTTATTAAAATCAGGCATACAAAATAACTTTTTAACAAACAAGGTACATTGGTTGCAGTTTTTGTCAATTTTTTAAAATTTAGTATTGAGTTTTTTATTTTTTATTGAGTTCTAATTTTTTTAAATTTATTTTAGAAGTGCAATAGATCAAATGTTAATGTAACAGGCAATTTTTAAAAAATATTTTTATTTTAATCCAACTGGTGGGTAGTGGAAATATTCCACTACACACATCTCCAGTCTATGCTTCTGGCATTCATGTGTTCTAAAATACAAATTTATGACAACTTCCATGCTTCAAGCCTTAACTCTACAAAGAAAAATACATCCATGTGTTTCAGCAGATTGCACTACAATTACATATGATCAGATAAAGGAATAAATTGCAGCCAATATAATGCTTAATAGGAAAAAAAAATTTCTTATATCTGGTAACAACACTGAAACAAAGAAGTGGAATTTAAATACGCAACTTCATAAAATAAGTGCAGATTACTAAAAGTTCAACACAATAAAATAACAGTTCAGTTTCTGTTTTGTTTGGGAAAGGATAGAGAAATTCTTTTCCTGTACATTTGATAGACCAATACCTATATTAGTAGCAAAAAACCAAAACATTAGCCATCTAAAGACAAACTGGTGTCAGCCTAGATGAAGGCTCATTTGTGCACTTTCTAGTGGCCTTTGTGAGATAAGAATACTAACTGATCCTGTAAAGAATGTCAGTTTCAAGATTGCTGTCCATAAAAGGTACCATGTTTTGAGGTTGTGTGAGGAAGTCCTGTAGAAGGCCATCATGAGTTTGCATTAAAAATCCAGGACTACATTAGCTGTTGTCCTAGCCAAATACCACTCTGATGTGCTGCCATTCCATAGCTATTTTACTTTTTTGAAAATGACACCACAAAATGAAGAATTATGATACATCTGACCTCAATCCTGCCTAGTTTATCTAGCTTGTTTTATTTCAAGATTTTGTAAAACAAACAAAATCAAACAAAAAACAAAGAACTCTGTGGAGGTACTTCCGTAAATTCTTAAAATAATAATAGCAGAAACCATCACAGCTATTTGAGCAATGTTCATTATTACCCGTATTTTCATGTTAACATTAATGCACTCTATTTCTCCATCTTCGTGAACAGATAGGGAAGGAAAGAGAGAGAAAGTCTGAGAAAAAAATAAAAAAAACCTGCTGTATTCTAAGCTGACATAGCTTTATGCATTTTCTTTCATAACATGAAATTATTGGGTGCCAAATGACCTGCTAAACAAAGAAGATAAGCAAGCCACTTAGGTATAGTTAATAGAGTGCTAACTAAAACTCCAGCGAACTGTTATAGTTCACCAGCTTAGTAACACCATGTAGGAAACAATACTCCATGACCCTTAATTAACATTATAAAATAGATTCACATGTTTTGGAGATTGTAATTGCGAGATTTTGCAAAGACTAAAGTGGTTGAAACTTAGTGTGCATTGTTGTGTACTGCACATATAGGTTAATAAGATCTAACAGAAAACATTATGAGTCCCAATTACAGAACAAAAACTACCTTTTCTGTTCACAATGAGTGTTCTCCATAGACCTTTAAATTTTATTTAAAGGCTAATTTCTGCTCGACAGCTTTGCCTAGGTTTTATAGCAGGCTGATATTCATGCACTGCATTATATTTGGAGACTTCTGGGCATTCTTTAAAAAAAAAAAAAAAAAGCATTTCTCCTGATTATTTTTTTCTGTGCATGATAAGAGGCATTTTTGTAAATTAATTTTGGGTGAAAATATGGTTTTGTATAAATTATGAAAGATTTTAATTTATTAGTTCCTTATTCTAAGTATTTATGTGTGTAAGTGGAGGGAAGAAAACTTAGATTGTTTCTCATTTTAATCCAGAGTCTATAGTGTTGCTAGAGATCTACTACTGTAAAAGATTATATGTATATCACATCAATTAATTATTGCATTTTCAGTAACAGGAAAAGATGTCATTATCTGAATATATGAAGACCAGGAAGTCACAGAACAGAAGAAACTAGGCTAACAAAATTAATGATGGTCAGTCTCTTCTGACAAGTAAGAAGAGATGGGATAGGACAAAATGATCTTTATTATTGGATATTAGGAAAACTTTTTCCCCTTAAAAGTTTTTTCAAATACTGTAAGAGGCTATCAATGGAAGTGGAGGAGTCCTCATCCCTGGAGATATTTAAAATACATGGAAGGGGGACTCTTAGGAGCACTGTTTAATGGTGGACTTGGTAGTGTTTTGTAAGTGTTTGGACTTGGTATCTTAGATGCCTTTTTCAATTTAAATTATTCTGTGATTCTATTATCAAGAATTAATCTGCTAAAATTTATTTGCTGCATTTTAAAAATTAGATTATCTAAGTTATATTAAATACTTGTAAAAAGCAATTCAACCCAAAATGGATGTTTCCAGATGTCTGATAAATCCTCTTTCTGAGGTTCTTGTACTTCTGATGCCCTAAAGAAAGCCTAGAGTGAATAATTTAGGTTTACAGACACAACTCTTAGGCATCATAGGCTAGTCCAAATGGAAATCAATTTCTGTACAAAATCAAGTTGATGTTTTCAAAAAGACAGTTGCTAATCCATGGGTACATACAGTGAATCTGCCTTACAGAATCACAGGATGGGTCAGGTTGGAAAGGACCATGGTGGGTCATCCGATCCAACCTCCATGCTCTGGCAGACTCATCCAGAGCACACGGCACAGGATTGTGATCAGACGATTCTTGAATATCTCCAGAGAGAGAGAGACTCCACACCCTCTCTGGGAAATCTGTTCCAGTGCTCAGTCACATAGAAAGCAAAGAATTTCTTCCTCATATTCAGATGGAAATTTTTGGTCATCAGTTTCTGCCTGCTGCCTCTTGTCCTGTTGCATAGCACTACTGAGCAGAACCTGGCTCCATCCTCTTGGCACTGTCCCTCCAGATACTGACAGACATTGACAGGGTCCCCTCCCAGCTGTCTCTTCTACAGGCTGAACAGGCCCTCTGAGGCTCCTTCACACTTTCCCCATAAGAGACATACTCGAGTCCCTTAATCATCTTCATCTGCTGCACATGGTCTGGAGCTCCATGTCCGTCTTGTGCTGAGGAGCCCAGAATTAGACACTCCAGATGTGACCTCATCAGGGAAGAGCAGAGGGACAGGATCACCTCCCTCAGCCTGCTATCAATGGTCATTCTAATGGACCTCAGGACCTGTTGGCCTCCTTGTCCCCAAGAGTATTTCTGGCTCCTGGACAGGTTGTTGTGCACCAAAACCCCTTCTCCTCAAAGCTGCTTTCAAACAGGTCAGCCCTCAGCCTGTATTGGCAGATAGGGTTATTGTTCCCCAGAATCCAAAATCTTATGAATTTCCTGAGTATGTACTTACTCAGGAGATGCATTTTTTTTCTCTGGTTAGTATTAGTCAAAGTGATATCACTACATTCTTCACAAGTTTATATACAGAAGGACCAAAGCTCAAAAATGGACCCTTGGGAAGAGGAAAATAAAAATAATAGCTTTAGCAAGTAGCTACTCAAGCAAAATAAATAATAATATCTGATTCAATTTCTGCTTTCTTTTGGATCTATCCCAATCTTTTATCTAACAGCTGGGGACCAGTATGGTGCAGTAGTGCTTTCCATTGCAAACATTATGTTTGAGTAACAAATAGATATTTTACATGTTATATTGCTACTTAATAAGATTCCGATAATAGCAGGCCATTTTCTAACAAGTAGCACTTTTAATCATAATTTTTGCAGTTATACGTGTTGTAACAATGGCCACAAGTTATAGATGTTAAAAGCATTTATATGTGCTCTATAAAATGTACTAGTCTTCTGTATTGTACCTTTACCCCTCCTGCATGACCATTTCAATATTTTAAGTTGCATTAATTAAGAAAGTATTTCTGAAGGTACCTGCAGAATCATTATTAACATAAGAATGAAGCTCATGAGAAAGTCACTCTGATGTCTTTTCTGAAGGTCTGAAACACAGCCATAGAAGAGTGCTGGAGCTCCCAGCCAGGCATGAAAATCTTGCACTAAGAGAACAGGCCCATACCAAGTCAGAAATCTGATTGCTGTATGAGAGGAACTCAAATGCATCATCCCTGTTTGTGAAAGCAGTTTAGATCTTGTGCAGATAAGTGCCTTATTTTTCTGCTAACTGAACAGCATGGAATGAGGTCCTGTATTTGTTAAATCAGTGCCATCTGTGTTATATATCCTCCCATCCTCCTCAGCATAGTCATTTTTTGATATTATTCTACTCTATTCTACATACACTTTTCTTTTTAGTTTTAATTATTTTATTCTGTTTGCCATATGAGAAAAAGGACCAACCACCTTTACATGGATGATACTTACCACTTATTAAAGTATATTGGTTTTTTTATACATCTTCAGTCTAGAAATTTTATATTAGTAGAAAGGTTATGCTAATAAACTTTAACATTTTTATTAACATGCTTTAGTCAGCTCCCTGAAAAATCCTAAATTATGACCTTATTATAAATGTTAGAAGATTAGCTAGATCAAATCATTGCTTTATTAATCTAGCCAGTCTCAAATTATAAATGTAAAAGTGTTGCAATTTTTTGGTAAAATATAGACAGATACACTGTAAGAGAGAGATGACTTTTCTGTCTGATTTCATAGATATTCATACTATTAATCATAGATTTTATTCAATTCATCCTACTTGGACTATATTAACACTGGCCCCAGTGCTAGACTTGTCCAGAAGAAATCAGTTCATTTGTGATGTTTAGAATCAATAGGTAACTAAGTTAAGTAACTGTTTGTGTGGATATGCTCTTTACAATTCACATTTTTAACATATTTCGAGATAACTAGTTTTCTGCTTGCCCTGCCTGGGACAAAGACAAGTGATGGTATGTGATTGTGCATCAGTATATCAGAGAGACAAAATTTTTCCTGATCACTGGAAGGAAGACATTATTTCAGTGAATATTGAAAGAATGGGAAAAGATAGGAGTGATTTTAACCAAGATCTTCCTGGTTAGTAACAGAAAACAAACTGAAAGAGCTTGTCTCAATCCATGGAAGAGAGAAGGAATTTAAACTTACATTTCATAGATTTCCAAAAGAATAGGAAGAAAAAGTACCTCTTCACAGCCTGAGGTGCTCATTGGGACTCTATTTCAAACTGAAGTCAATCAGGATGGGCCTGACCTTCTCTTGGACTTTTTTTCTGGAAGGATGAATCTGGATAAAGTAGTGGTAATTGTGTAATAAATGAATTCTCTACTAGAAGGGTTCAGATGTTCCCAAAAAGACACAGTTGCATTTCTTTTGTTCTACTATTTCCCTCCACTCTTCAAACCTAACTTCTGCAATGATGAATAATTAAATGCTAAATAAATATATTGGAAGGAAAGATGAAAGGATGGAACAAGGCAATTCAAAATGTTCATCTATGGCAAAGTTCTTATATAGACAGGTTAGAAAATGCCCTTCCATGTCTGAATTCGCACTGTTAGTCTGACACTGGTTTTACCATATTAGAAGTGTTTGCACATCAAAATAATTAAATAGTTTATCTGGCTAAACTATTATTAGATCGTATATATCTTCTATTAGTCCAAGCCCATATTTTATTTTTTAGATAATATTTTTAGCCACTAGTAAGAATTTCAATTCCATCTAATGAGCATTTTTAATCAAGAGCAATATGTTATTATGGCAGCAGGATCTTTATTTTTAGCCAAGAAGGCCAGATTGCTTAGAGGAAGAGATTCGGCTGGAAAGTCTTCATGTTTTTAAAATCTAAACATTATGTGCTTCAGTATATGCAACAACTGGCTAATTTCATTCCCCCCTTCTATGCTCCCTTACTTCATTCCTTCTTCCTCCCTTTCCTTATGCATTTTTGCCTTCCTCACTTCTTTTCTTATGATGGAGCTTAGTAATTCCTTTTCCTCATCTTACAGAATCACCAAGATACATAATACTTCAAAACACCAGAATTTGGCAAGTACAACACTTGTAAAATCTCTGTAGGCTGATTTTATTTCAAACTGAAGTGCATTAATCTACATCCTGGTTTTAAAGCCATACAAAAATAGGCGAATGATTCTTTTCTCTTCTTTCCTTCCCTTCTCCCCAGAGCATGAAATTATTGTGAAATGTTGCATAAACTGGAGAGAAAATTTCCATCGAGTGCAGTATAGCTAAATATAGAGGTAATTCAAGTTTATGCTGCATCAGAAATACACAGTTAAATTCATCAAACTCTGGCCAAAACCTTAAAAAATTGAAGAACACATATGATGCCAAGATATATCTTAATATGCAATCTTAATTCATATTTCCTTTCCTTGTAGTTCTGTGGTCACTATCTAAACATATGTAGGCATTTCTTTTTCCAGACAAAACACCAGTTCCTCTCTCCCTCACTCCTAAGAGTCTCATAAGTGTAATAGTTTAAACAAACAGAAAGGAAATATTCAAGAACATACTGACTTTCTGATAGTTTGAGCTAACTGAAAAATAAAAAGCAATATAGCGGTAGTGGTAAACAAAAACAATTTCATAACCAGAGCTTCCTAATAGCTCTTCACATGAAAGAAGAGAAAGATAGATTTACTGTTAATGTCCCCTAAATAAACTGGATACCTCCATGTCTTACTAAAGAAAACTAGAAACCCATAGTTAGTTTCTGAAAAATTTGTTTGTTTGTACCTTATACCTCCTGCAGAAATTTTTAGTCTCCTATAAACCTTGCGTACTGAGAACTAATCAGAGAACCATAGAATGGTTAGGGTTGAAAGGGATTCTAGAGCTTATCTACCTTCAACACCTCTGCCATAGGCAAGGAATCATCCACAGGAGCTGTTAGACAGACCCCCATCCAGGCTGGTCTTGAACACCTCCATGTGTGGGGACTACATAACTTCTTTGAGCAACCTGCTTCAGTGCCTCACCACCCTCACACTAAAAAAAACTCCCTAATATCTAATTCAGACCACCCTCCTTCAGTTTAAGGCCATTTTTCCTAGTCCTATCACTACATGCCCTTGTGACAAGCTCTCTCTAGCTCTCATGTAGCTCTCTTTAGATACTGGAGGGCTGCTCTAATGTTTCTACAGGGCTGTCTCATTTCCAGGCTGAACAACAACAACTCTCTGTTCTCCTGTCCGTGACACCAACAAAAATGTTAAAGAGTGCTGGACCCAATACCAACCCCTGAGGAGCACCACTTACCACCATTCTCAACTTGGACATTGAGCTGTTAACTGCAAATCTTTGATAGTGACCGTCCAAACAAATTTTAATTCATCAAGTGAATCCATCCATCAAATCCATGTTTTTACGGTTTAGAGACTAGGACGTTGTAAGGGACAGTGTCAAATGCACACTGAATATTTTGTCTTCATCTTAATCTCTTCTTATTTGCCATTCATTACTTATTTCTGTTATTGCTTCCACAGCTTGGCTACATTTCCTACTAAGCCTAGGAATAGGACAGCTGTGATTCTGAGGTTTGTTGATGAAACCATTTATATCCTGATCTTTGAGTGAAGCAATCAACCAATATAATTAGAAATCTTTCTTCATTCAGTTTTCTGAAAGAACTTTCACCTAGCAATTATTTCTCATGCCTAAATAAACTCATGCCTCTGACAATAGAATTTTATATAATTTACTTTATTTTTCAGTCTGCGATGTATTATGTTTCTTAAACATGGGGGTATTTTATTTTAATATAGTATCTAAAACAAAATTTAGCAGCACAAGCAAAATCATTAATGATATAAGCGTTAACAACACCAAGAATATTTTTACATGTATCTTGATACTTGTATTGGCCTGAGGTATAAAGTTCCTTATATTCATTATTGTAGTTTCTAAGTACTTGTGTGTAAGCATATAAGAAAAAACATGATTACAGATAAGTACTGTGCATATCTACAATGTGCTTAAATGGAAATTTCTATCAGTATAACATAGGAGAACTTTAAAAAGCATGCATTCACTTGCATATTCAAGAAACACAGCTGGTGCACACTGAGGTTTTTTCAATTTCATATAGTTAAGAATAGATTTCTGTATTGAGCACTACACTAAAAACATAGTTCTAATTCATTTTTGCAAAGTATGATATTTTATAATGGCAACTCAGTGAGAAACAGAGTTTTGAAAAAGTAATTGAATTAACATCATTGAAAGGTAAACATGTAATCAATTTATTATAATGTTTTAGCTGTTAAAATCACCCTTAGAAAATGTGTACGGATATTTGCCTAACAGTGCCAAGAATCTTTTCTTTGTGATGTCTGCACATGAAAAATGCCTAAATAGTAGTGAGGCTACCAAAGAAACAATTGTAAAATGGTACAACATGGAAACACGAGGTGAACTTTGATCAGAGTTATTCAGTTGCAAGGAAACATATAATCTATTTTTCTTATTTGGCTTTGTCGATGACCCGTTTATGAGCAAAACAGCAACAAAAGCCGTTTGCAAGTAATTTTCATAATATTTACTACTAAAATAATACAGACAAGCTAGTTATCATGCAACAGGTGTTCCTAAAGACTGGTATTTTCATCCTGTAGTATACCATATAAATGTGTGCTTTACCTAATAAAACAGAAAAATATTGGGTACACCATGAAGGGAAGGAGTAAATTTACATTTTCTTTCCTCACTCTCTGATAAATTATGTAACTATCCTTTACTCCATTTTAAAAATAAATTTCATATATAATTATTTTAAAAATAGGTTTATACATCAAAAGTCAAGAGAGAAATTAAAATCTGATCTAGAAAATGTCTCAGTATGTAGTCCCTCAAACTTTGTTCAGCAAGGTTGCAGGTATTTTACAATTGCCTTCTAATCAAGCTGTCAGAGGTAGTCAAACATTTTTTCAGGGCTCTGGCAGACAACAAAAGCAGCATGATTGTTAGCAGGTCACTTATCATCAGGTGGAAGATATGCATGGACATGCATGATGAGTCCTGAATTATATTCTGTAAATGAATCTGAGTTTTCTACTATGTACTGGTTTCTCTACCCTGTTCTCACAAGACCTCATCTGATCTCCTGTTCCCAGTGCAGAAAAGACAAGGACTAGCTCGAGCATGTCCAGAGGAGGACCATGAAAATAATCAGAGGTCTAGAACAACTCTCCTGTGAAGAGAGGCTTGGACGGCTGGGATTGTTCGTCCTGGAGAAGAGACAGATCTGGGGAAACGTTATTGAGCATTTTAGAAACTAAAGAAAGCTTATGAGATAGATGGAGGGAGACTTTGTTTTACCAAGGCTTGTAGTAACAGGACAAGGGTCAAGAGTCTTAAACTGAAAGTAGCTTTGGGTTTTTTTTTGGGTTTTTTTGGGGTTTTTTTGACCATGAGAGTGGTCTAAGAGTTGGTCTGAAGTTTCTCTGATCTGCCTCATGACCATCATCGGAGACTGAGAACCTGGGACCACACAACTGGGCAGGAGTTTCTGCCTGAGGAAGGCAGGAGGCCTGGCTGAGGACTGTTTGTGGGTGTGCTTGGAGCATGCCATGGTACGCTGCTCTCGAGCAGGGTACTGGCTGTATTGTCCTGTTCCACTTGTTTCTTGGAGCAATGATCTCCACATACAATAGTCCATAAATCTCCCCACCTTTTGGCCAGAGGCCACTCGCTTTGGAAAAGGACTATAAAAAGTGACTTTCTTAAGGAAGACTTTGAAATCTCTTTCTCCCCAACAGATTGAAGATGCGTCTATTGTCGGTTGACCATGAGGATGCGTCCCGTCTATTGGTAGCTATATCCCATCCTTTCCCTCTCTCCCTCTTTCTCTCTCCCCTTTTACTTTGTTTCTTTTATCTCTCTCTTTCTCTGTCTCTTTTCTATAGCAAAACACAATAAACGGCATTGATGCTTTCTGCTGAATAAATCCTGAGTCTTGCTTTTGTCTTTTGCACCCTGGGGTCGAATGAACCATCACGACTCCCACTGGGTTGAGCGGATTGCGACAGGTGGTGATCCACTGGAAGAGGTTTTCCAGAGAATTTGTTGATGCTTCATAATTGGAGAAGTTCAAGACTGGTTTGGGTGGATTTTTTGTCTAGTGGGAGGTGTCCCTGCTCATGGCAGGGAAGTTGAAATTAGATGATCTTTAAAGGTCCCTTCCAACCCAAACCAGTTTGTGATTCTGTGATTCTAAAGCAGATAGTACTGAAAGAACATTTTACATTCCACTCCTCTTAGACAAATCTGCCATAATGAATCTCAGCACACCTAGATATCAAGACTTATATCAAATCTAGTTTTATTTGAACTCCATGGCTTAACTCTCTGTTTAAATGATTTTAAATAGACACTGACATATTCTGATGTCTAATGTCAGATATCTCACATTAATTTTGGGCATGCTGTCCATATAAATTCAGATTTCTGCATATAGGCACACAGGAAAAAAAAAAAAAATAAAGCAGAACTTATTTGTTTTTAAGATTTTTCTGATAGATCTGCTGCCTATTTATACCATTTCATCACTGTAGAAGCAATATCAAGTGTTATAGTTACATATTTCAGATTTACTTGTCCCAATAAAAATTCAATATTTTTATAACATTTATTATAATTTGATATACAGAAATAATTTGCATTATTTATACTGACATGCCTTGAACTGAAATTGTTAAGGAAACAGTAAGAACTTTTGTTACTATTTTTCCAGAAGTCAGTGAGAAGACAGTTGATGTTGATTTCCCTGGGAAGAAAAATGCAATTCTTTTAAATATATGTCATCTGATCAAAGTTTGAACAGATGAAGCAATCTAAGAGCAGGAAAGTTGACTAATCTATTCAATGACTTTTTGACATGGATTTTTTAAAATATACTTCTTTTTATTTCAATTTTTGTAAGTATGTTTAGAGAGAAGTTGTATTTTGCTTTTTAATTTTTAAAAATGTGTCTACATAAGTGAATTATTAAAAACAACCATGCTATTTTAAGACTCTTATTTCTTAGAGAATGAGGAACATATCAGTGTATGTGCATCCATGTCCATGCCCATGGCTGCACACAAACATTGTATGAAAAGAAAAGGAATGTATACAAGCAGTGACAATTTTTAGAAAGATTTATGCTTTGTCCTATTGTGCTCCAACAATTTTGTGGGAATCTTGTTCTCAGTGGGAGTCAGCAATTATCTCTCATTTATCTGTTAGATATTGAAAGAAACGGTTGCCTTCCCTTTTCTTGTGCTTTATTCATCCCAGGTGCAAAAATTAATTAGAAAACAAATTATTTTTCCTATTATACTCTTACTAATTCAGCTCCTGGCTCACAGGGTGTCTTCTAAAAATTAATTCCAGAAATTTTAAGAAAGAGCTAAAAATAATTGAGAAGTCTTACTTGGGTTTAATTAATGGTGAACAATGGGAAGAGAAAACTACTTTTAGACTTTTGTAGTTTACTGGACATTTTCACCTACAAAGGGGAATCAAAAGTTATAAATTAGCCCAATTAAACTTTTGGAAAGTGCCATTCTGAAATTAATAGTATTCAAAGTTAGACCTATCTGTGGAAGGTAATGTCTTTTTTATTTGTTTGACTGGCTGCTATTGTTGATTTTGGATTTGGGTTTCTTTTTTTATTTTTTCCAAATATGTGCAAATATTGAGTGTTTTCAAATATTTATGAGAGCTCAAGGGTACTGAGAAGCCTACAACTACTAAGAGCTGTATGAAAACTGAGGCAGAGAAATTTCCTATTTCAGTTTTTGATCTGTTAGTATCTTTATAGGTACTTTCGCTGTTGCACTTTTTCTTTTTCCTGAAAAGCTGGAGTTTAATTTGTTTTAATTTAATTGTTTAATTGAAATTTTTCTGAATGGATCATGAAAAATGCAAAATTTTGTGTGTACTTCAAGAAATGAATAGGGGTTAGAATGCATCAGGCATAATTGCACTTTTCTCAGCTTAAATTGTTTGTTAGTTTTAAACCACTACAACACTAAAAAAACACCTTCAAAACAAAATGGACTATCTTGAGTGAGACACTAGCTTTTCTTTTAAGGAATGAAACACTCTTCATATAATATTGAACTGTTAATCTATGCATTTAGCTGATCTTTTCTTCACTTTCCAAGTGTTAATTATACTTGCTTCTTTTATTGTATTTATTTAGTCTCTTTAATCAAAGTGTAGTGTGAGTTTTCAATTACATGGTTAGCAGTTAAGCACCTAATTAGCACCAAAAAACAAAGGTGGGTATGTGCTTGGTTGCAACCTTTCACTGATACCTCGAAATTTTGATTCTTTTCTCATGTGTGTTTTTTACAGTAGTCTTCCCACATTCTTACATAGGTTCTAGAGCAACTAGCAAATAGAGTCTTCAACAGGCACAATGTTTATACTTTTTTTTTTTGTTTCTATTCTTACTGGATCATTTCAGATACTTTCACCTCTTTACTTATTAAAAACAGCACAAAAAAAGCCTATCATAACTTCTCCAACAAAACCAGTCCTTTTCTCTCATTCCCGTAGCAAAGGAAAAGGCTTTATTCTGGGAGCTGTCATGATAAACATTTTTGGACCCCTTTTATTGATACTCACTCTTTGCTTCTCCATTTTTATTAAACTGGAGGTGGGGGGGGGGGTAGGGGAAATGTATATTTTCTTAGAGGACTTTTTTAGTGCAGAAAGCTTCACTAAAAAGAGAGTTGTGATGGTGTTTTTGCTGGATTTGGCCTAGATCCACTAAACCACTACAGAGCTTTATCAGATTTGCATGATGTTCACTGAGTGATTATCTTGATCCCCTTACACAGTTTGGCCCACAGTGGCTGTCAAGAAATTGTCAATAAACGGTCAAACAAATCAGGTGCCCATGGTAAAAGAGCAAGAAGCTGTATAACTAAGCAAAAGCAGAAAAATTGTATTTCATTCATCTACAGCTGACACATTAATAAACTTGTATTGTAAAGCAAAGGAGAGAAAAAATGTATTTTTTCAATATTCTATCCTGTAGTGAATTTGGGTACATTTGTTGTGACATCAGATTTTAAATTCTTGTAAGCTTCTGTTGCCTGACAAAAGACCTTCTGAGCTGCCACTGTTAAATTCTGTAGCCCTTGGTAACAATGCTACACATCTAAAATTTTGTGTTTATAAAATCAGGAGAATTTTGGAGAGTTTGCATTCGTGAACTTTAATTTTATTTTAATTACCATAATTTCTATAATTCCAGTCTCTTCCTTGCAGAGTAGTATTCTTTGTCTAAATTCACTATCTTTGATAGATATTTCTTACTAGTTTTTTATGCAAAATTCAGTTTGTTACTTTTAGTCATACAAGCTGTGAATCATAAAACTGTTTTCAGTTTTTACAACTGTTCTTAGAAAATGTAAATGACAGACACAAGAATGCAAACTTGGCCAAATCTTTTTTTCCCACAACAACCCTAGAATTATTTTTTTTCCTTTCATTGCTGTAGGCCATAAATACTGAAAATCCTAATTAAAACACAAAGTTTGACTCTGTTCTCTTCAGGGATTACAGAAACTAAGTGAAAGGAATGTGAATTAAAAAATTATACTGTTCCCAACAAAGACACCCTCAGAGTTTTAAATTGTTAACGTTTCTTTGCTCTGGGATCATGTACCTTGTAAGGGAAATAGTTACTGTGGAAAAACCAATGAATGTAGACATCATTCAAACCAGTTTCACACATACATGAAGTGTCAATGTGAATAGAATTTCAGACAAAAACATCTAAGCAATTATGCAAGGAGGAAAGAATTATATTTGCTAGATACAAAGGCAGCTTTGTTGCCTCTGACTTCATAGAAGTAAGCATACTTGTGTTTGTGTGTGTATGTAAAGTATGCCTTACACTAGTAGTAAGGCTTCACCACTTGAACAAACCAGGCAAGAAAACTGACACATTTTCCAGAGCTGATGTCAAGAGTTGCAAGCCAAGGTCAGACTGAGCACAATTCCTTCTCCCTGTACAAGGTGATTTTTTTGATTGTTGCCTCTCTTCATTTTCCACTTCTTTTTTTTTTTTTTTTTTTTTTTTTTTTTTCCCTTAGAGGTAACATACTCAAGTTGAAAAGGGCAAAAGCAGTTCTATTTGCCAGAATCTTGCCTGGCTGCAGCTTCCCCCTTGATAAGAAAACAAAAAAACACAATCTAACCTTGTGGCTGGATTATTCTTACGACAGATAGAGAAAGGATAGATGGTTTGTTTTATTTTTGCTTTATAAGTTCTACAGTATAAAAAATCAGTATTAACAAGAACTCTGGGTACAGACCATTAACCGGATTTGATGTCTATTATTGCATCAAAATAGATTAAACCCCAAATGACTGTTTTCCATGTGGTCAGTGATTTTTCATAGTGTCTGATTTGGCTGATCTTGTAATATTTTATAAATGATCTTACAGGATTTAAAAATAATTTATTTGAGCTTCTTTAAGACTATCAAAACATTTGGATAAAGATTAGAATAAAATAGAAGTAGAAATAGAATAGAATAGAATAGAATAGAATAGAATAGAATAGAATAGAATAGAATAGAATAGAATAGAATAGAATAGAATAGAATAGAATATTTCTGTTGAAAGGTGCCTAAAATGATCATCTAGTCCAATACCCCATTAATTCAGAGCTGCTCAAATATTAAAGCATGTTGTTAAGGTCATTTTCCAAATGTCTCTTAAAGACAGATGGCCTTATGACATAGACCACCTCTCTAGGAAGCTGTTCCATTGTCTAACCACCATTGCAGTGTCAAGAAATGCTACTTCCTCGTGTGGGTAAGAGGAGGGGCAGGCAGCACTGACATCTTCTCTGTGGTGACCAGTGACAGGACCCAAGGGAATGGCCTGAAGTTGTGTCAGGGAAGCTTCAGGTTGGAAATCCAGAAAAAGTTTTTCACCCAGCAGGTGTTTGGGTGCTGGAACAGTATCCCCAGGGAAGTGGTCACAGGACCAGTCTGACAGAGCTCAAGTGTTTGGACAATGTTCTCAGGCACTCTTGGGGCTGTCCTGTGCAGGCCCAGAAGTTGATTTCTTGGATCTTTGTGGGTCCCTTCCAACTCAGAATATTCTGTGATTCTGCAATAGGTTTGGGTTTTTTCCTCTCAGGCTACACAAACTTTCCACATTCTTTCTTCATTTACTGTTCTTTCTACAATTCTCATTGTCCTAGTTGCTCTCCTCTGGTCTGCTTCTATGGGTTTATTTTAGCATAGACTTTCACAGGCTATAATGTGCATCTATTTATGTCTTTCCATTTTACAGATGAGGAATGTACAGACAGAAAATTCAGGGTTCAAATTTATAAACAGATTAAGTTGAGCCATGATTCAGAATCACTGTGTGTTTCTTGTCCTCTGCTTTAGGCATCATTTTTTCAAAATGGAATTCACAGCCATTTAAATGCCTACTGTGAGATGAATCTATGTTAAGCACTAACTTTTAACTTTTTTATTTGCCTACTTATATGAGACTTTCAAAAGAGTCATTATCCAATCAAGAATCTAATTTACGCAAATAAATGAGTCTGATTCACAACCCATTACTTCCAAAATAAAGTATGCAAGGCATATATTAGAGTGCTAGAAGCAAAAGTGATCAACAAAATAATTGCAAGATATATAATGTGTGCTTGAAATAAAAACCTTTACTGATTACTGATCTATAATTGATAAGAGGAAAAAGCAGAATTGGTGAGTGATAAGTCCTGGCACTTAACTGAAACTGTTCAAATTAAATTAAAAGTACTGGAAGAAAAAAAAAATAAATAAACTGCAAATTTAGGTTAGAAGTAGACCTACAAAAGTTTGAAGCTATTTTTGGAACTAAGGTTGATATTAAAAACAATAATTTTTAAGAAGAAATCCAGATAATAAAGTAAGTTAAATATTCAGATGACAACACTTTTTTCAGTTTTGAGAAAGTTATGAGGATCTTCAGAAGTCTAGTTAATGCCTGGTAGCTGGGCAATGAAAGCAGGTTCAAACCACTATAGAGAAATGCAAACTAATGTACAATTGAAGGAACAATTTGAACTTGCATAAACTGGTGGATTCTAAATTGACCATAGCCATCCTAGAAAAAGTAAAATGACAAATAAAGATAATTTTGAAAACCTCAGGGAAAACATCTGGGTCTCAGTAAAAGAAAGCAAGTTATAAAGCAAAATTAATAAATTAAAATACTAAAAATATCGTGTCTGAGGAGCTTCTCTTTGATATAAGGAAAACAAGTAAAAAATTCAGGGAAAGAAGAAAAAACCTCAGAGTTATTTTACTATATTACTGTAAGGTGATATTAAATAGAACTCTGAAACCAGATGAACAGCTGATTAAAATCGCTGTAGTGCCTTTGATTTTGTTAGTACTGTGCAGTTTACAGCAGCTGAAAAGCTGGATACTAAGTTTAAAGAAGAGATGAATACCAGATGACTGAGTGAGTTGTGTAAAATAACAAGCAGTTTAAAAGCAATTATATGTTCTTGGTTTCCCCTTGAGTTACAAGAATAAAAGGCCAAAAACTTCAATAAAAAGAAAGAAAAAAGTAGTTACAATGAAAAAAAGACCCCAGAAAAAAATCACTCCCACATACAGAGTAGGACTGGGGCTAAAAGCATTTTATTAGAAATTGGTACTGCAAAGCAGTGAGGTATACATTTTATTCTCTGACTCTTACCCCATACATACATGTTTCGAGTTCAGACTCTGGCGATATTTTTTCTTTTCTCTTGATTTGAAATCTCTTAATTTTCATTTTTTCCTCATATTTTTCTTAGCGTGACCTGCCATAAAAATTTTTTTTGCATCAACATTAAAATAGATTTCTACTGAAATAAACATGTTAGAAGAAGAAAATTCCTAGTTAGTCCTAAAATAAACAAATAGGTAGAAGACCCAGATAGAATTCAGATAGCAGTAAGAAAAGTAGAACTACCTAACTGAAGTAATAGAAAATATCATCTGGGCTACAGCCCTGAAAACACCTCAGAAGTGTGTGATTTCTTGTGTATATCAATTATTTTCTCTGTTCAGAATTTAAAAACAAAATTAACACTTTCTCATCTAAAAAAGTAAAAACGATGTGGTACTTTTCTTATGTGAGGCTATCTTATCTTTTGTTTCCTTTAAAGAGACAAAATTATCATTGAGTGAAATTACTTAAATGAACCTAGTTTTTCATTGTTTGGTGAAACTGCCCTCATAATATAAATAGTAAGTCAGAGATGGGTCAATTTCGAATTCCATTCAGTACTAGAACCTAAATTCTGCTAGATAGCGTATTCCTCTGGAGGTCTGCAACATTACCTGTTTCTCTCTGTTCACTAGAGTGGCTTATATTACACTTTACACTTATATTCTGTAAAGTTCAATGAATATCCAACCAGTATATGAAAATGTATTATTCAAGTGAACAGGGCATAAATCTACAGAAAACAAATTATAACATTGTAATCTGTTTTTAAAATAAATCTTTCTTTACAACATTACTTGTACCTTTCTGTACGTATGTTTTTATTACTGTTATTGTTATTTATTTAAAAAAAATCATAGAAAAAATCTGATTTTTATAGAAGGTCAAAATTTTCTTCTCTAATAATTAATAAAGGAAAAATTGCATTAGGTTATATTCCTGCATTATGAATATACCAATCAATTGTAATGATTACACAGCAGGAATTTTTCCAATGTTACTGGATTTGGAAATGCAGGGGGATCCAGGTGAGGTTTACAATGTAATTAATATCAATGTATCAGATCCATTTATATGTCTGAAATGTTGGAAATTATTTAATTGAACCAAGACTATGGTACTTGAGCACTATGCACCTTAAGTTTATCTTACTCTGTGAAGGTCAGAAGTTATCACTCTATGAAGAACCAATATTGAAGTCCCTGTTAAGAGAGCTCCTCTATCAGAACACACAATTTGATCAGTATAAGACTCTGAAGTTAAAATTCTGTATTATATCTTTTTACTAAATATCAGAAGATAGTTGGAGCTGAGAACAGATATTGATAAATTCTTCCTGTGTGAAATGGTTTCGAACAATCTCAAAATATGTAACTTGCAAATATCCTAGTAGTTATTTTTATTTTAAAAAAGTTAGTAAAAAACAAAAATAGACATTGTATTTGTGGCCCTTAGCTGCCTGAGTAGCTAGAATAAAAAATACTTTGAATGTAAGAACAACAAAGGAGAGAAATATTAATGATCCAAATCTATGAAAATGGCATGACATAAATGAATTGCATATTTTGCAATTAGTCTGTTTCAACTACCACTTTTTTTTTCTCTTTGATATAACTGAAATAACTACATAACTAAACAAGACTAAAATGTCTTCTATTTAAGACCCCATTTTTCTGTTTTTAAATACACTTTTTCAAGGGTTGTCCCCTCCATCACATAACAATACTATCCAGTTGTTAACATAGTTTAAAAAAAGTTGTATAACTAACAGACTCAGATTTTTTCAGCTGTCTTAACTATTTAATGAGTGTTTTGTTTTCATTTAGAAGAAAAGGGGCGAGGCCCAAAGCTTTGAAGAAGGGATCACATAACCTGTAATGAGGTTTCTCAGTGTTTCAGGAAGAAGGAGGATAAAGATGCCTTCAACATTCCTGTGGTCTGGAGTAGTTTCACTTTTGGCATCACATTTGTGGACATTTACAAATATTTGTTTACTCTCTGCAGAGTGGAACTGTTTATATATCAGCCATTCCACTGTGATACAAAGAGCTGTATTTCTTTAGTAGCTCCCCTAAAACCAACTGTTTAAACTGTGCTTCAAGTTAAAGCAAGATATCTGGGCTCTGTCTCCAGTCAATTAGGGCAAAAGGAGGAGCCTCTAAAGGTTGGCATTTAGCAGACTGGAAAAGACTCAAATTCTTAGCCCATCTCCCTCTTTCAATCTCTCCCCCTCCTTCACCCCATTCCATGATCTCAGAGATAGCTTCATTAGAGTCCAGGTTCCTGCTGTTAGCAGTTCTTGTCTCCTCATATCCAAGATGTCTTTCTTCACCACATGGTATGCTCAAAATATCTAGGTTTTCTTCTCAGAGCAAAGTCAGATTAGTATTATGATTTTTTTCTTTGTTCTTTAGAAGACTTAAAGAAAGTGTGATTGAACTCCTAGACCTAGTAACGTGGTATGTGGTTATTCCAACCACCTCATTATCTGCTGCATTTTATCAATTGATGTGCCATATTTGGCTCAGTGATAAGCTGGAGATCATGAGATGTTTCTGTAGTTAATGCTTCCTCTGATATAGGATTCTTAAACAATTGTATAAACTAGAAAGACAATGTGCTGATAAGAAAGACTCAAAAAATCAGAACACAAGTCTGAATTTCAGGCCAAAATTTTATGATAATTGTTGGGAAAAAAAGCCAACATCTTGCAGCATTTGTACTATACAACTTAATCAAGACATCAGAAATATTCTAAAGGAACATACAATACAAAGAATATACAATGCATTCTAAGGAACATATAATGCAAGAAATCCTCCACATATCATGTTAGTTTTGTCTAAATTAAGGAGCAACAGTATCTTCTGCTTAAAACTAAAGAGAAAATTCACTTATTTAGAAAGAGCCATTTGAAGGTTTCATTTGCATGCTGGAGATGTTTAATGATCTCAGTGTGAAAGTAGAAGTCAGTGATTAAGGAAGTCAGTTGTGAAGAAGAGCACGCAGGGTGGCACACGATGAAATGGAGACATTTCCCAATGTAAAAAACAATAACTACAACACAGAAGCAATTTCTACAAGCAGCAGTGCCTTGATAAGGAAGCATTGTCTTGAGAAGATGCTTTTTTAATTTTTGTCATTTTTCTGTTACCCTGTTTTGCTACAAAATAAATTACTTTTAATTTTACACATACAAAAGCAAAAAATTCCCCACCAACCATCACTGCCAAGCAAAATATAAAAAAAAAAAAAATCCACAACAAAGAAAAAAAATCCCAAACAAACAAAATAGAAACAACAAAACCCACCTTTCATACTTTATTGGAATGAAAGTAGGAAACTATTCAGAATAAAACATGTGGGGAAGATTGAAACTAAGGTCTGAAAATGGAATTTCTTATGACTTCTAGAGTTGTAACAAGTCCTGTGTAATTCTGTCTCCATCTGTAGGAAAGCTTCTTAATTTCTGTCACTTGAGATGACTTGTTGTCTACATACTACTCGCTGTTTTCAAGAATCAGTTCTGTAGTTTAGATGCAGTCTGTCACTGTGTGTCCTGAGGCTTCTGCCTCATCCCGTGCCATGATGCTTCACCAAAGAATCATACATATGTGCTGTGATAGAGAATATGCCATTCATCCCTCCACTGAGAAAGTCACAACAAATGTGTTTGTAACAGCCAGGAAAGTACAAATATTCACATTTCCTCTCACTTTTTAAGCTATTACACCTATAAAGCATAACATTTGGTAATATACTTAAATAGGAAATAAAAACAGTAAACATCAAAGAAATTGATATGTTACTGATTTTGAGTAATTGACATTTTATTTTGTAGACCATAATTGTCCTATTCTGACCCTTAATCTTTCTGTTTGTCAGAGTATTCCTTTGAGATCACTGTGCCTCAACAGCATGATGGAAACACATCTGAGGGCTTTGCAGAGAAACCTTTAACCCATTACTTCTTTAGCAGCCAAAAACATGAAGAGCACCTTGCAAGTAGACATGATATTTGGAATTTGGAAGTGTGCTGTAAATCTCACAAATTATTAGCAATTGCCATTTAAAAAAGCACAAATAGCATGTACTGTCAACTCTTTTGGAAGAGTAGCAAACAGTGACAATCACAACTTTACAATAAGTAGTTATTTATTTCCTTTTATATATGTATATTAGATTCGTTTGTGCAAACTATATGAATATACCCCTTTAGGACAAAAAAAGAATAAACCATAGTCTGAATAATAAAATCTAATAGCTGACATATTTGGAAAAATTATATTCAGATCTCCCAATAGACAGCAAATGTAATGAAACTTGTTTTTGCCAGTTTTCAAAGCATAAATTTAAAGGCATTTTCTGTTTGGTTGTTTTGGGTTTTTTATTGTGATGTTCTGTACCAACTTAAATCTGTACCGAGATTTAATTTGCATTGTTAGTTTACTGTGTAAAATGACAGTGATGTGGGAATTCTACATGTATATATGCAATATAGAACTGTTGTCTTCTGAAAAACAACTTAACAAACAGAAAAACAAAACTCCTTTGATGAATTAATAAATAAATGTAGATATTAATCCATTATTTGGAACAAGTATTTTCCAGAACTGCTTTCTTAAGACAGAGTTAGGGCCTAGTCTACTTCATCTAGACAGCTAACCTTTTTTCTGATTTCATGTGCCTAATGCACTGGTCCCCCTAAATAAATTAAGTTCTACAGTAAGTAGAAAGTGGCTTTTAAAGACTGACAGAAGAAAATTGTTTCAGTCTAACATGGGGCCTTTTATATTGACTATGAAGTCTTTATCAAATGTCAGAACTTTCTGTAGGTGATGTATCCCATTGTCAACAGTAGAATATTCCACGTTTTCCAACCAATCTGTGCATTAGAACAAATAATGTACCACTGAAGTTTTATTGCCTGCATTCCAAGATAATCCAATAGACATGGTCACTGGAACCTTGGTCTTGTGGAGACTAATGGGCATATGACCCCTCTTACCCCTGGTTTGGAATTGTCATTTTAAATACATAGTATATTGACATAGAATGATTAGCCAAATCACAGAATTCAGGGGTTTGTGGGGGATTTTATGGCACACAATAAAAGCTATGATATCATGTCTTCTTGTGGACTGCTTCCTAAACAAACAATATTAGGAAAAAAATACATAATGTATTCTTGCTAAGTGCAAACACACCAGGTGTAGGTCTTAAGTATCAAACTCTAGCTTAAAGAGAAAAGAGTCTATAACAAAGAGTCTGTAACAGTCTGTCCAAAGCAAGAATGATAAGATTACTGTCCAGGAGTCCATTTCAAATATGGAACTGTGATACATATAGACAAGTTTAAAATAAGTAATGAAAACAAAGCTCAGAAGAACTATATGATTTGCTTAATATTATTCTTTTAATTGAACTTCAAGAATCTTCTCTGGTAAATATATTATAAATTACAAGTGGCAGATGCTGAAAATCAATCTATTCCCTAATGTCTTTCTGGTATCTCTGCAATAAGAGTTATTATCGTGTTGCTATTGTTACTTTAGAAAAGACTGGTAATTTTGGTAACAGTGAGTAGATTATAACAGCCTTTCTGGCTTTGCTGCACAGAAAGGGGTCCAAAAGGAACTGAAGCCAGCAGTGGGGCTTTATGCTATCCTGCCATACTGACTCACTAATTTTTCATGTTTTACTTTAGCCGCTACCAGTGTGTTTTTAAAAACCTGTCATTTATTTGTTTCTTCCTGGAAAACATTTTAAGAATAGTATTCACTGTGCATGGCTGAGTTATCTGGCTTTTTTAGAAAATCACATCCTTTGGGCAACACAACACGGAGGGGCTAATTCAAAGGGTTCAGAAATAAGCTCTCTTGGATCAGATTTTTTGCATCCATACTATATACCATTTGGACTGCAGCTGCTCTGACTCTTATAGAGTATCTCTGAATCATCACTGTTGTTTTGTGCAGGTTTCTTCAGTTAAAGGAATGTAACATAATGTGGAGGTTGTATTTCAGATCATTGTTTCATAATGTATGAAACAAGTGTTTTGTGTCAGGACATAAGGAGGGTCCTGGAGATGCACAGATTTCTGGGATAAATGTTGGTGGACTTGGGAAAGGGAAAAAACCCACTTGATTTTATCCCACTGTGGACAGATTTGAAGTGAACTAACCAATGCCCAGATATTTTCCTGGCAAGCATGTTGTAAGCAATCCAAATCAGTCATGGAGCAAAGGAACAGCTAACTGATGTGAGGAAAGGATTTCAGGCTTGTGGTTATTCTCTTTTATTTATTGCAGTAGTACTCAGGCTCTTTCACTGTATTAACATAGTTCACAGAAAAGGTTTTAAAAAGAATCCTGCATTTTAAGAAATCCAGATACTGAAGGTATTTTTTACTTATTTTTATGAAGTAATACAACATCACAATGTTCATGACGTCTGTACAGAAAAATAAACTGAAGTCTTACACAGAAAGTGAAAAATACCAGTAAAAACTCATGGAGTGCTGTTTTGCATTTATGTTTGTTGGTTTTTAAAATGTTTACTTTGTAAATTTTTTTATCTTTATTTTTACAGAGAGTAAAGTACATTAATTTCCAATTATAAAATCTTTCCATAACTATTATCTTAATTTAATAATTATTCACTTTTTTTTTTTTTTTTTTTTTTTTTTTTTTTTTTTTGCAAATGTCACTATAAACATTGAGTTCAATCATATTTCTTTTACTCTTAGGAAAGGCACTTCTCAGAAAGTGTTCCCATATATTGGTTTCTGAAAACTGTACAATAGCAAAGTTTCTGTGTGTCTGTATTTTATGCAGTGAGTTCCTAACTTTGTCCATGCCTTGAAACTGAGTTTTAAATTTTAGAGTTTCCTTACTCTCCCTTAAACCTATGCCCACATATATTATGAATTTCATACTGGAAAGTGTTAATCATACCTGTACAGTGTATAATGAAATCTTCATTTTCTATCACTGGTATATTTCTATTAATCACAGATGCAGATGAAAAGATGGAGGAGAAGCTCATATTTTTGTGTTGGTTGTTTTTCCAACATGGTTTATTAATTATATTGAAGGAATAAGCTGCTAAATATTAAACAGTAAACAGTTTTGATTTTGATGCACCCAGACGTTTATTTGAAAATAGATACAACTTTTGTGCATTAAGCACATAATTTAAGGCAGAAATAATACAATAAAATTCAACTAATTTACAGTTGTAACTTGAAGGATTATATTGACTGCTGACATTTATTTTATGATTATAGAATAGGCTTGACCTGAATGGATATCATGTGCATTGTTTCAGGGACTACAGGAAGCAATTTAAAAAGTAAAGCTCCTAGTCGTTTCTTATTTTAAAAAGCAAATTTCCTGAGAAATAGGTAGCGATGATGTTATTTCTCCAAGACAAGCAACACTGGTAAAAGCATATTGCATCCTAAAGAGAATAGAAATTTTATAAATATGATCTTCATGTGAGGTATTAAAAGAGAACATACCCTGCCCTCAGACTGTGGAATCTTATGGAATAGTTGTAAAGGTACAAAGATGTTCTTTCATCTGTCACGTTCATTTGGTGCAGCAGGCTAGACTAGCACTATAAATAATGATGATGTAGAGAGTCCTTTCTTGAACAAAAACATAGGAGCTCTGGTTTTTTTAACAGTCTGATTTGGTTTTGCTTTTTCTTTTCCCCTGCAGAAACATGTTACAAAAGGTGTTCATCAGAATACTTGCAGCAAAGATTTTGACTAGTAAACAAAATTTCCCATTCTGTTACTAGGGCCCAGCTGCAGTTCTGCTACAGAATCTGTCAATAGTTGTGGCTGTCTTTGCTGAAAGGCAGAGAAAAGGGAGCAGCAATGAATCTTTCCTTTTCATATTGTTGTCCATTTCGTAATACACACGGAAAAGTGCTTAGTGTTTGGTCATTATTGCTAGCACACAGGCACACATTCTGTTTTTTGGTGTGCTTTTTGACTTTAATTTTGGAATTTGACGTAAGGAGTGGCTCCAAATTATGTGAAAGAAGATGTAAAAAATTTAGGTTGGTGAACTGAGCATAGCAAAGTTTTTAACAGATTGTTAAATACATGTTCCTGCAGAACTATTGATCAAAAGCAGTTCATAGTTTGAAGAGTACTCGCTGATTAATCTCAGGCAGCTATGCCTGTCATGTCACTTTGTTTCATTTTACAGATAATTAATGAACTAGAAGTTAATTTTAATGAGTATTACAGATGCCCCAGGCCATCCACAATGTGAGATAATTTATGATTCTAATGTAATCAATAGGATAAATTGATGTGCAAGTATTGCTTATGATTGCACACTAGAATAACTGTATTCAAAATCACATTTAACCTATCTGTTTAGCACAAACAGAAATTCCACAGACTTGTTTTCCTATTTAATTTTCAGTGCCTTAGGGAAAAGCAAAACTAATGGCAACTTACCATAGCTTGAGTTGGAGGGAATTTACTCTTCCTTTCCCAAAATTTTCCATTTATTCACCTATTTTTAAATGTGCCTAGCAAATAAATGTGTCTATGTGTTTAAAAATACTGACAACTGCTATCACTGCTAACAGTTGTTGTGGGTTTCAGAGCTAGGGATTTTAGAGCTTAGTGTTTCTATCAGATTCTAGGATATGTTTTATTCCTGCTGAGCCTAGAATCACTTTCTGCTTGGTCATTCTTCTTTTCATGACTTGCAAAGCTAGTTTGAGCAAGTCTTTGAAGAAAATTAATTGCATGGATCCCTAAAAAACCCTTTAATAGCTCTATGTTTGTTACTGGGTTGAGTGGGTTCTTGCTGTCTTTATTGCGAGAAGCTGCCAAAAAAAAAATAGTCTTGCACAGTAAAAAGAAGATTAAAGACAGTTTGCCACCGTAAATTGAATAAAATACCAAAGCATTTTAAAGATAGCACATATATAATAGCTTACAATTAAAATATAGAAAAATTCTAAATATAACCTGGGTCATAAAAATTTGAATACTCTCAATTCCTGTTCTTAAAAAGATTAAATTTTGCTGTGACAAACACTAATGAATTTTTTTCCCTACTTCCTTCCCTACAGCAAGAATATTGCTACCATGTATATTCCTGCTGATGGAATAAATCTCCACATTTTGTTCAAATGCACAGTCCCTTTTGTTGCATACATCAACTTCTTCAGTACTAACACAGGAGAAAATGCAAAATGTGCTCCACAATATCCTTCCCTTCTGCACAGGTCAAAATGAAGTTCTTACTAATTAATTTGATAACTGTCCATAAAATGTGATGTCAAGCATCTCTTTTGGAAACTTTCAACAATACAAAAACTTATTCCCTCACTCTTCTTACAAAAATTCAGTTATGTTTGACTCTAGTAAACTACTTGACTTTAATACCATGATGTGACAAGATGTTCTATTGATACATTGAGTTGCTACCCTTTTACATTCACTGCTCTTAGTTAACTTTTCATTAAATTTCCAAAGTGTTCATAGACAGGAAAATAGGATATATTGTTCCACCTTGTCTGTAGTATGTTGATATTATGAGCAAATTGTCAGAAAATAATGGAAAGTGCTTCTTGCTCTTCTCTGAACACCTAAACAGGAGTGATAAGTATTAAATAACTGGTGTTTTGAAAGGAGGCACATCACTGGGCTGCATAATCAAATAACTTTATTCCACTCTGAATAGCCATTTACAGTTTTCATCACTTCTTGGAGCTGTATTGAGGGCACTCTAAAAAATGCCTGGAGGTGCATTCAGTGAATTGGCACTGTCACTGGAAGCTACACTGGCATAATTTCCTAATCAAGTCACTCTGGTTCTTAGGTTGATGTGGCCGAATGCAGGTTGGTGTCAGAGTTTTGCAAACTGTGGACCAAAACTGTGGCTGGATCCAGTCCTTTTCCAGCCCTCTTGTAATCCTAGCAGAACTCACCGTGTGAGGTGGCCTAAGGGAAGCCTGTAAAGGACAACAAACAAAAACATGCACTAATGCCTGTCAAAAGCCACTCAAAATTATGGCTCATTTCAACAGACCTGTAAAAAGAAGGAATGTTGCATTTCTTTGTGACTTTTTTCATCAGCAGATCTTTTGCATAATTTAATATTTTCTGAAAGCACCATAGGACAAATATTGCTTGTGTCTCTCAGGCACAACCAGGACTATAAATATATTTCTGATTCTAACATCTCCTAATATTTATAGCCTATCGCTCTTACACACAGGGAAAAACAAAGATAATTACTATTTTTAATTGCTTGTAGATACTTTTTAAGATGTATTCCTCTATCTCTTCAAGCTAAGTATCTTTCTAAATCAAGACAAAAATTTAATCAGATTTGGGTTTCTTTAATTTCTGTATTTTCATTTTTATAGGTTTTTTCTGCTTTAGTTTTGATAAGAATGTATCAGACTTAGTCAAACCCTTTGAAGTCCATATGAGACAAGTTTTGCTTACAAAGCAGGTTGATGAAGTTTTAATGCACAGAATTCCCTTCCACTATCACCTTATTGTTTTACACAATGTTGTGTCTTCTCACTGAAATACCTGCATCCACCAGCATACTTGATACCACAATAGCTCCAAATACAATTCCCTCAACAGCTTATCTTCCATAAAATATCAGAATAACCCAAGTTCCTTCTGAAGCATTATCACTTTGTGCAGTATGGATAGTTACCTTCCATCCATCCCATTTCCCTCTGAGCTGTGTTTTTCCCTGTTTGCACTCGGAATTCCTCTTGTCTAATCCTGGAATGCTGCAGGGTGAGCAAACAGATACTGTTTCCATCATATGATCCCAATGAGTTTGTGGCCAGGGGAGCTGAGAAATGTTGCTCCTACAGGATGTAGGATAATGTGTAATCACCTTCCCAGCAGCAACTTCAAAAAGCTTCTTTGAATGAAAGCCTAAGCTAATGTTCGACTCAAAAAGAATCAACACACATAATTCTAGAAAATCACTATGCAATCTTCCAGTATAATTTTTAAACAATGCATGAATCTGTGTTCTCAGGCAATGGAGACTAATGCATTTTGGTACTGTTTAAGGTGTTCTGATGTTGTGAAATCCAATGGATGACCAGATTATAGCATTGTTTACATACAATAATTATTTATGGTGGTTACTCATGGCTGGATGCTAGGTGCCCTTCAAAGCTTCTTTGTCACTCCCCTCTTCAGCTAACTGTGGAGAAAAAATGTAATTAAATGCTCATAGGTTGAAATAAGGACAGGAAATGATCACTCACCAGTTACCATCACAAGGTAAACAGATTCAAACCAGGGAAATTAGTTTATTTTATTATCAATGAAATGAGAGTGAAATGAGAAGTAAAATCTTAGTCTTGAAACACCTTCCCCTGGCCCCTTCCTTCTCTAGCTCCCTGTCTGCAGTGCAGGGTGATGGGAGGGGTGGTCAGTTCCCCACCTCTTGTCTCTGCCACTCCTCCCTCCCCAGGGCCATGAGGCTCCTGGCATTCTTCCTCTGCTCCAGCACAGGAGACAGTCCTCTACAAACCTCTCCAACATCCTTCTCATGTGATGCACTTCCTCTCAAACTGCTCCAGTATGGCTCCCTCTCAAAGGGTGCAATCCTGCAGGAAGGACTGTGTGGGTCCCCTGGAGGGTCACAGATCCTGCCAGCAAACCTGCTCTAACGTGGGCTTGTTTCTACATGGTCCATAGGTCCTGCCAGGAGCCTGCACCACTGTGGGTTTCCCATGGACTCCTCCATGGAGTGCAGGTGGATGGATCCCTGCTCCACCATTTGCCTTAATGGCTTCAGGGAACACCTGACTCATCACAGCCCTCCCCAAAGGCTACAGGGGAATCTGCTCTGGCACTTGCAGCACCTCCTCCTCCACTGACCTTATTCTGCAGGACTGTTTCACATATCCTGGCTCCACTATCTGGCTGCCACTGCACATGTTTTTTACCCCCTTGTCAAATCTGTTGTCTCAAAGGCAGTACCACCATCACTGATGGGCCCAGTTTTGGGCAGCAGCAGCTCTTGGAGCCAGCTGTCACTGGCTCCATCAGACAAGGAGGAAGCCTCTAGCAGCTTCTCATAGAAACCACTCCCATAGCCCCACTGAAACCTAAGCTTTGCCATTCAAAACCAATGCATTGTTATATATGTAAATACTATTTATTATATTTATCATTTAAATGATAGTACAAAAAAAAAGTGGTGGAAGAAGGATATAAAGTTAAACAAAAACTTACATTAAAAAAAAAATTCCAAAATGTAGACATTTATATTCTTAAGTGAAAGAGATGAAGGAAAATGTGAAAACAAACAAACAAAAAAAATTCAGCTGTCCAAAAACTACTAAAAGGAAGGAGTTTTTTCTGCTATAGAAAATTATTTCTGATTTCCTACAATTGGAAAATACTGATTTTCAGCTAAGAACAGTGGCAAAATATCCCCCAAAGCAGACAATTTTATAGTTCTCTTAGGTCACCTACAGACTCCTTTAACAATAATCTAATATGTTGTCTTAAACTGTGTGGAATGGGTCAAAGTATGGCAAGAGAAGTAAGAGTAAGTAGCAGAGAAGTTAGCTCTTGGCAAAGTTGGTAACTGCAGCAAATTCAGAAAATCTGTCACCATCTTGGGAAGGGAAAAAAAAAAAAAAGCAGATTTTTTTTTATTGTTTTTATTGACATATATTACTGTTATTTATTTTGTCCTTACATATTTATCTTCTTGAAATTAAATTAATAAAAGTCTGTTCAGATTGCTAATTTGTAGTGGGAATTTTGCTTTGTACTCTGGAAAGTGGTGCATAAAAACTCAAAAATGTCAGGTGTTGAGTCAATAACTGTAGAATACCTTATAAAAACTTCAGTGAAGAAAAGTTGACACACTGACCAGAAAAGAATAAAGTTATCCTAAGTAGGAGCTGTGCTTGAAATGCCTTTGAGAAAGTTTGAATATATAAAGTCTTGAAAAAAACAAGGTATTTCATTTCTCAGACAAAAACTGGAGGCGTAGCTTTGCTCAGGTTAAGAGATATCCTCTGTATTGTGACCCAAAAGTGGTAGGACATGCCAGTAATATAGGTTCAATGATCACAGTGTGTGTACCCTGTTAAATATTTTCTTAGAATAATTTAGACTAATTGCTCATACTTAGAGTTTTCTGATTTAAATCTACAAGAAGCAAAGGTGAAGCTTAATTCCATCAACCATCCTCTTTCTTAAAACACTCTGGAGCTGCTGAGAAGGTGCTAACAACTGGCAGTAGATTTCCTGTGCCCATCCATGTGGTGTGACATGGACAGAGGTTTGCCTTTCAGCTGATTCCCTTGTTTCCTTACATACCCTAGGAAGTCTGCAAAGAAAATATATTCAGAAGCTTAGTGTCAAGCTTTTGAGCAGATGTTCTTTCTGCCTATACACCTCTCAGCAGATATCTCTGACTTTTTCTCCCCAGCCATCAGCTAAAAGAAAGATATGCAATATCTGTACTCCTTTTCCTGCCAGCTATTAAGCCCCATCCTACTCCTTTTCTCCATAGGGAGATGAGTAAAGACTTAGAAAAGTAGCCAAAGGCTATAAATTCCTGGAAGGGGACTGAAGTGTCAATACCAAAACAGAATGGAAAAAGGGAAAATAACAGCCTAAGGATAAAGGCACAGAGTAAGAGATACTGAAGATGGACAGGACTGAAGAGGCAATGGAGAAAGATAATATTTTAAGTGCTGGAGAGTAGAAGAGGCAGAGTTTAAGTAAAAAGCATCTAGAAACTAGTGAAACAAATATATAGAGCACAATTATGAGCTGAAAAGAAACCTGGATTTTGGCCAGTTTCATAAAACTGGAAGTATGGTACTTGAATGCAGTTACATTTATTCTGGGAAATGTTTGTATGTTTGCAGGAAGTATAATTTCTGATCCTGAATATTTTCATAAATCCTGGCTGTGCAAAAGGAATTTTGCCCTCTCAAGTACATCTGCACAATCTAATTGTTAGGGGTCAGTCTCTGGCAGTGAAGTTTACTTTGCTGAGGCAGTTTCTAATTCATTGGAAAGGGCAAGAATCAGGCTTCTGACTCTTGAATCAGAATAGCTGCTAAAAAGGGAAACTGAGTGGCAAAAAGTGTGCAAGTGGTTGGGTACTCATCTCATGGGCAAAAGCATGAATCTCTTTTAAAGTGGGATGCAGAGCTACTTAGATTAATTCTATCCAGAATTATGGTGTAATTAGAGAAGGAGCTGCTGGCAAATGACAATTCAAGGAAGGTGGGCTGCCTAGAAAACAGAAGTAAAAGTGTATTCTAAATCATCATTTTTCCAGAGAACTGAGGATTTATTTAGATGCCATTCAGCTTTGAGATGGAGATTTCCTGTAAAGCAAGATGTTTATGAGAAACAAAGTAGATTGGGGAGGCAGTGAAAGACAATACGTAGGGAGGGGTGTAAATGTGCTTACCAAAAAAAGTGGGAGGCCAGTGTTCAGTTTTCTCTTGAGCCAGAGGAGATTCAAACTCACATCTGTGGGAGCTTAAGGTAATTCCTTAATCACTAGGCTAGAGAATAATTAGATGACATTTATGTTAAAGACTGAGGCAGCTTACTACCTGCTAAGTGCTTGGTGCCAAAAAGTAACAAGTTCAAGATTTTTTGTTCTTGTGCTCTCTCTGACCGTCTGCTTTGTATGAAGAAAAATAATATCTGATTACAATGGATTTCAAGTTGTCATTTTCTTAGTGATGTATAAGTTACTCAAACAAGTAAAGAAAAGTCTTGAAATTTCATGAATTTAATTGAATCCCACTGATGTCAAGGGGGTTTATCATGCACTGGGCTGAGGTTTAGCAAATAATACTTATCACTATCGTTTCCAACCAATGGTAAGGAGATTCTGCCTTCAGTTGCAATGGATTAAGGCAAAATGCTTTCAGGCATTTGATACTGATTCCTTTTGTGGCAAGCTAATGAGCTCAGCCCTCACAAAGTGGTCTCAGGACATTATTTTTAAGTTAGCAACTCAGCGGTGTCTGAGCATTATATGGACAGCTGTTGTAAAGGGGTCACAAAGCCCTGTCAAAACAGCAGTCTTCATCTTTTCTTGAAACTATAAATTAAACAGAACTCAATTCCAAAGGATCCTCAGGCAAGGCTTCCACAGACTGTGTCAATTAAATAACAGTATATTTGGTGATAGTCACGCAACCGTTTTCTTGTTTGTCCTCACTGTTTAAAGTGCTCCTGCTCCACTCTATTACTGGCAAAGTGACTTGATCTGTGATGAGATGTACTTTTGCTTGGATTCCTTGCCTTCTGCCCCCACCTCTCTCCTCTAACTATTATTCAGATATCAGGATTTAATTCAGTAGGAAAGTATTTGAATAGTTCTACTATCAACAGCTTGTACAGTGTTGATGTGGTAAACATAACCTGTTAGAGGGCTGAAAAATAATCTAGCAGTCTTTTGCTTTTTGTGCATGTATACCTGGCTCTTTTTTTCTTTTTTTCATTATTTTTTATTACTTTGCATTTTTTTCCCCTATTTTGCATTTTTTTTTTCCCATTCCCATTGTTGCCTCACACTTACACCCAACTTTTCATTTCTTCCATTTCTATCTTAGTTGTCTCCCAAGCTGCAAATATTCTTAACACCTTGGAGGCTATAACCTCTCTGGAAACCACCTAGAAGAGTACTTAGATCTATAAGTTCATGAACATATAGCTGAAATGCCAGATAATTTGAAGCATACTGGCAGCAGGCTGATGGTTATGGCAGTGCAAGAGCAAAATATATTGACATTCAATGCAAAATGTAGGTACTCCTGTGAAATTTTTACATGCAGCTTTCACCTTTATGGACAGAAAAATTAACTTCCACCACAGCTTATCTTCCAATGAAAAAACACTGTGTGAAAGACCTATTAATCTGTTTTGTGTATGAACTTCTCAAAAGTTTCTACTATTATGTTTATATTCATATATTCATATTTATATAAATTCATATATTCATATTTATATAAATGCACATAGACTTCTGAACTTAAACATCATATAGTTGTGTACATTGTATTTTATATCAGGACCCTGAGCTATTGCTCATAAACTCACATAATACAGAACTAGGCTGGATACTGGAAAGTAATACAGTGTTTTAGAACAAGCTATGTTATTCCTTAAAGCAACTCACAGACACTGAGGTAATTAAGAATTTTCATTGCCAGCCTGAGGCTACTTCACCCCTTTTAGTGTTTTTTTAGTGGGGGATCAAAAATAATTCATCTTTATGTACTTTTGATAAGTTAGTAACTTCTCAGGAGATTATTTCCTCACAATCTGCCAAGATTTATTTGGAATTTGCTTACACCTCTTTAGCTGAATAATGTAATAAATAAATAAATAATTATTTTTCAACACTATAGAATAATATTCTAAGAAGAGAGAACTCTAACCCTGACACTGTACAAGGACTCACCTTGAGCATGCTCAAGGTCCAGCTTCTAAGAATAAAGTGTTTTCTGATTGTCTCATCTTTGTAACCACAAATGCTGACAGCATTAAAAAAAAAAAAAAAAAAAAAAAAAAAAAACAAAAAAAAAAACAAAAAACAAAACAAAACAAAACTTTGTCTTTTAAGGCACAGGAAAGCTATGATTATTAATTTTGTCTATGCACTTAAACTCAAAATTATCCACATCTTCAGTTTTAAATATACACAGAGACCCATAACATAAAAGTATTCCAGTGAATAGTCTGAAATGTACAAGATCAAACAAATAAATAAGTCTTTAGAATAACTATTTTTAGTAGCAATATAAATAAATTAAATAAATAAGTAGGCATTAAAATTCTTAGAGATTGCCTGCAATCTGTCAGCTAAGGTGAAAGCCACAAAAATCTTACAATGCCCACTAATAAAATAGAAAAATGATAGTCTTAGTGTTATAAACCATTTCCCTAGTCATTTAAGGGCTGTAAACAAGACAGGATGCATTCATTTGTGGACTTCAGCACGTATTTTGTCTTGGGAAGTTAAAAAATCTATCACAATACTAGAAGAGGGAAGACATGTAGTTGAATAAATCCCTTGCTCTGTTACTGCAGGTCAGAAGGAAATCAGTGCTTGCATTTATGAAGAAAATTTCTCTAAATATTATATTTCCATCAAACATATTTCAAGACCACATTGAAATACAATCGAGTCCATTTGTGCCAGAAAACAATATATTTGTAATATAGAATCATAGCATCATTAAGGTTGGAAAATACCTCCAAGATCATTGAGTCCAGCCTCTAACTGATCATTGTAGCCAATCATTTCCTGAACAATTCCAGGAATGGTAACTTCACCACCTCCCAGGGCAGCACATTCCAACGCCTAACCACCCTTCCCATGAAAAAATTTTCTGATGCCCATCCTGAACTCCAGCTTGAGGCCATTTCCTCTTGTCCTGTTTCTGGTTGCCTTATAGAAGAGGTTGAACCTCACCTGGCTACCCCTCCTTCCAGGTGGTTCTAGAGAGTGACAAGGTCACCCCTGAGGCTCCTTTTCACCAGGAAGAGGAACCCCAGCTCCCTCAGCTGCTCCTCATAGGGCTTACAGAGGACATTTCCAAACAAGCAAGTTTGTACAAAACCCCTCTTCCATTTGCACTGTCATTTATAAACAGCCTCTAAATACTTTTTTTCAATTTTCGTTCACTTATGGTGCCTTTGTGTGGCAGGAGGTGAAAGTTCATATTTTGTGAATCTATGTCCAAACTCGTAGTCACGTGTAAGATCTGTCTTTCTGCTAGTCATCCTAATTTCCTTTCTTAAGTAGTTTGTTGGTATATTTTATTTGTCAGTGAATTTCATGGAAATTCTTGGGAATTCACACAGTCAAGGAAGATTTTAATTTTTTGCGTAAATAAAATAAAAAACAAACAAACAAAAACAAACAAAAAAATCAAACAAAAAATCAGCAAAATAAATCAAAACCACTGGGAATCATAGACTTCCTATGACAGAAGCTTGCTCCTGCTCACAGAAAGTCACTTGTTTCTTTCAGAAAGAATCTTGAGCCCATTTTAAGGGCTCGAAGGATGCAGTGAAAAGAAACAAAATTGAAACAACTCTCACAAAAAGCAGCTGCTATTATCAATGTAAATTCTAAAACCATTGGAAGTTGAAAAATGATAGATGAAGTTCTAGGCATTATCTTTATGCAAGGCAGATTTGGCAGACAGTCTATGTTTACTTGAAGAGTGATGTATAATTTCATTGTGACACTGATTCTTCTTAGAACAAAAATAAAGTACAATCTGAGTAATTGCCTGTTAATTGAGCTGTCATATATCCAATGGAAGACATTTGTTTGCTTATTTTTAAGTGCATGCATCTCTGCAAGCACAAATTTGGGTACTTGCCTGCTGTGAAAACTATGGGAAAATACAAGCACGCCTGGAATTGAAATGCAATTCACTTTCTATGAGATCTATAGTATGGGGAAGGCAACCACAGAAGCTGAACCACCTATCAGCCTGGCAAAAATTATAATGAAGATAAAAAAGTTTCAAAGTGAGGAAATACAGACATAATGTGTATAAAACACAGGCAAAAATATGAAAAAAAATTAAAAGGAGGACCTGAAAAATAAGTCAGACAGTGACACAAAATAAATAGGATATTTTTATTCTATTCATGAAAGTATGAACAGTACAGAAAAACATTAACAGCTCGATAAAGGTGAAAGCCAAAGAAGAATTATTAAAAAATAGCTAAAAATAATAGGATTAAAAAAAGTTTGCCTGCCAAAATATATTTTATATAAATACTTAAATCTTAGGATGCACTGAATTGGAAGGGACCCACAAGGATCATCAAGTCCAACTCCTGGCTGTGTACAGAATCATTCCCAAGAGTGGCACCGTGTGCCTGAGGATGTTATTTAAATATTCATTGAACTCTGAAGGCTTGTTGATGTGACCACTTTCCTGTTTCAGGAGCCTGTTCCAGTGCTCAACCACCATATGAGTGAAGAACCTTTTCCAGACCTCCAACCTAACCTTCCACAACTCAACTTCATGCTATGGTCAAAAATTATTCAGCTGAATGACATCTTGGTATTGCAATTTGTAGGCAAATTTTGTTTTAGCTTAACCAGTACCTTGCTTTCATTCTTCTTGAAACACACATTAAATTGGTACATGGTGTTATTCATGAAAGGCTGTGCTTGCTTCTGTTTCCTGATTACACATGTGTATATACATATGCATGAATTATTATTGTGACCTGCATTACTGCTCCAAAAGTTTAATCTGTTGCAAAAGCTTCTGAATACTCCAAGATACAGCAAAGAGTTCAACAAATTATTTCCTGAAGATTTATTTTCATTATACAGTTCTGCCTAAAGTGCACATTACCTGTCTCTTTTTCAATTGTATTTGCTCTCCAGATCATGTTCTTAACATGGCTTTTTGTAGGAGATGGTGTAAGTCTTGTGTCTTAATATGCATGATCAGCTTTGTACATTTTTCCACATGAGGCATTATTAATAAACAGCAGCATTATTTTCCTATTGAATTGAAAACACATTAAAAAAATAATTTTGTTTTCTATAGCTATTTTCTATCACAGCCTAATATCATTAAATTAATTTATGTCTTTTGTTTCCTCAATGAAAGCTGCAGTGGATGTGTGCTGGATTTGGCTGGGGTGGAGTTAATTTTCTTCCTAGGAGATGGTATAGTGTTGTGTTTTGGATTTAGTATGAGAATAAAACACAAGGATGTTGCTCATTAGTGCTTATCTTTTGTCAAGGACTGTTCAGTTTCCCATGCTCAGAGAGTGAACAGGTGCACAAAATGCCAGGAAGGAACATATACAGGACAGATGACCTAAACTGGCCAAGGGTATATTCCATACAGAATGTCATGGCCAGTATATAGACTTGCTGATTGCTGCTCAGGGATGGGCTGGAATGGTTTTAATGGAAGTTTAATTTCCTCTGTATTTCTTCCAGTTTTAGCATATTCTTCTGATATTTTTAATATAAAGAAGTTTCCCAGTCTCAAGTTAGAAGAAAATCTTATTTTTCCCCTCCCTCCTTGTATACAAACAACTTTCTCTGAGGTTCACTGACTAGCCTCTCCCTATGTCTATCTATTACCCATCTGAGAACTTGACTATTAACCTTTCAGATGGTATATTTTTTTTTTTTGTGAGACTTCTTACAGCAGGTCACTTAAAAAGCAATTTTTTGTTTCTGATCATATATCTCCCACCTGGGAGAAGCCTTTTTGTTTTTTTTTTTGTTTTTAGCAAGAGGAAGAAGAGACAGGAACAACTTATTGCAGTTTAAAAAAAAAAACAAAACACCCAAACCCCTTCATTGTTATCTTTAGGATACTAATTCTGAGGGGAATCAAAGGTTCAGCATATCCTGATGTAAGTGTTTGGATATAAATGTGACTTCAACAATGCTTGTGAAAGGAAAACTTAGAGTAGTGTTGACACCAATTGAAATACAATCAGAGGAAGTGTCACAAATAAACTTTTGTCTCTCTTAGGTCATGAAACTTTTGTTTCCAAGATCATGAATTCAGAAAAAGCATGTATATGAATACAAATGCACAAAATTGTTAAGGAAATAAGTTCATTATTTTTAGATGCTTTCTCACTAGATAAACTATGAATAAGTTAATATAAATACAAGGACTATTCAGGAAGAAAAAGAAAGTGGTTCAGCACAAGCAGTAATCAAGGGTAGTTATATCTTTTATTTGACTGAAATTTGCAGATTTTAAAATGTATTTCCATCAACTCAGGTTTGCACCTGTGGATGGGTTGCATTTGTAGCTGTTCTTACTCTCTTTAATGGAAATGTGATAAAGACATGAAATGAAAATAATGAACATTCACATAAAAAAAATCTCAAGTTTGGGGTTTTTTTCCTTTTTTTAAAATTTCTTTGAAACCTAGTCCTTCCAAAGCTACTGTGATAAACTAGAAGTCCATTACAGACCATACAGCTGTGAACCTTTACTGATTATGTGATCCTTAATTTAGGATTTTCAGCCAGGAATCCAAACTGTAGTGTAAAGCGTAAAGGAGTTAAATGTTAAGTGAATAAATGGAATTTCATGTATTTCTGTGAAAACTAAATTATTGTTTTATTATTTAAGTAACTGAATGTGTGCCACCAAACACGTCATTTTGGGGTTACTGTTGACCTGCTCATTCACAAGTAGAAGAATATGCCATCCCCACACCAGGGGTACTATTGAAGGTAAAGAATACTCCTTATTTATATATATATATATATTTTTTTTTTTTAAATAATTCAATATTTGTTACTGCAGGTTATATTTTTCTACTTCTCATGTATCTTCCTGGGTTACCAGCATGCATGTTACCATGAACAAGATCAAACAATGTGTGGTTTATGTGGAAAGCCATGTTGTTCCATGAGGGAAAGTTCCATGTCACAGTATATCAGTCAGAAATCTTTTAAGCTGTACTTATGAAGACTTCTGTAGTGCCATCTTTTGCTGTGTTAAAATTTGCTCTTTTAGGCTTGAACTCGTAGGCTGCAGAGAATGGAAGGTATTTGATCAAATGGAACTTTTAATATGAACCCAAACTATCAGCTGAAATAGCAGTGCTTAATTCTATGCTTGTCTGATGTTCCATTTATTTGAGAAAAATGAATACACTATTAGGTATAAGTATATAGTAAATAATATAAGGATACACATCTATTTGATTTTACAGTAGGATACTCTAAACTTGCTTAGTTGACTTCTATTCTAAGTAGAGCAAATCAGCAATCAATCCATGAGTTTCAATAGAGGGTGGTAGGGAAAAATAAAATCAAAACAATATTTGATGTTACAAATATCAAGGTACAAAATAGACAGCTCCGTCTGTCATATTGCCTTGGTTTGCTTTTTAACTTGCTTACCTCCTCATTCTCTTCTCATGGTGAGCCTTTATGACTTAGCCTTTGCTGAGTTTCAAGTGAAAACAAAGAGGAAAGAAGAAAAAAAATATTTTTTTAAGGGATTTACTTCTACTCCTCTCCAGGAGGCAACACTCCTAGAGTGAGAAATAGTTCTCTAAAGAACTGGGAATTGAGTATTCTTAATCCACTAGATTTCCCAATGACCAACTCTCCAAGGGGCTGCCTTGTTTCCATAATAACTTTTCTTTTATTGTGTGAAATATTTGAGAGAGGGTGTGTGTGTGTGTATGTGCTTGTGCTCCTAAAGAACAAAGCAAAGCAATGTATGTCCAAAGTTTGCCACAGGAGGAGTTTTAGCTATGTGTGTGGTTCATGTAGATAAATCATTCCCTTCCATAATATTCATTAAAATAACTAGAATTATTCTCTTTTAGAGTGAGCTGAGGAACACAGAAAAAATAAGTTGAAATTTTTATCTATTTTTTTTCATTGCAATGATAATTAACATGCAATTAATTGAAAGAGAAAATGAAAATAACAATTACTTCAATTAAAGCTGCAAAGAACTGGTTTAATTTAAGACTCTCATATAATTCTCCAAATGTGTTATTTTTGGTAAAAACTTGCCATTCAGAACCAGTGGATCAAACAATTTTTCAAAATTAGTTTTATGTCTGTAGGGCAGATGAAAACTTTAATTATACCCAGGGCAGGGCACATACAAGATATTAGACTGAATTTCAGAGTACAGTATCTTTGCAAAAGAGCAGGTATGATCTATATTTTTTACAATCTAATAATTTAGTTCCTCAAATGTTGTGGAACAAGTGCATTCCCACTTCCCACTGACATCAACAGACATGGAAGGTGGAGACTATCATCCACCACCACCCTCATCTTTTGACATCTGCTATCCCATCTTTGGGATATCTCTCACTCTGTACTAGAAGTACCCAGGATTCATGGAGGTTACAAAAAGTAGAGAGCATGAAGGAGCCTGACTACATATTGTCATGGTGGAAACCCTGCGTTCCAGTTCTTCTTCATAACAAATATCTATGTTTTACACCATTGTAGTTTCACACAGGCTTTAGGACTCTGGGAATCTGACACTCACTTGTGGAAACAGGAACCTGACTGCTCTCTCTCTTTTATCCACGAATCTTGCTTATTTTTTTCATACTGGTAGAGCTGGTTCTTCTCCTAGGTCACTGCAACTTTGCCTAATTTATCCTCCTCTGATATTCATGTGAGATCAGTTTCATCTCACTCAGCCCAAAGTGGTGTTTTAATAGATATAGCTGGAAACATTTGCTTTGAAAAGAATTAATAAGCTGAAATCTACACCCAAAGTAATTGCTTGGTTTATAGCTGTGATCCTAGATAGATAGGTAGTCTCACAGAATCATTTCACACAAAATTGCAATCTGCAATTAATCACAGGAAAAGAAATGTGATTTTTAAACATGACATTTTATTTTGTGCTTTTGCTAAGTTAATGTATCCCACCCACACATTGTTATTGCTCTTGTGACCAATATTTGCATGTGTCAGAAGCTGAAATATTAATTCCCAGTTAAGCACAAAAATGCCTTTGTTTCCTTGTCTTAAGTGAATTAGCCAAGTTGCCAAAATTTGGAACCTTTGAATTGCTCCTCCTCTACCTGTTTGCAGCACAGAATAAGAATACATACTAAAAATATTGAAGTAATCATAATTTATGTTTCACAACAAAAAAAATCAATCCTCTTTGGAGCATTAGATGTGAAAAACTCACTCTTAATATTTTTGCTTCATTATAAAAATATCAGTCTTCCCTAATAAAAAAATAACATAACCTCATTATGAACAAGCAATAAAACTCAAGGAAAAACAAACAGCTTCATTTCGAATCTGAACATGAAATGCAGTTTATTATATATACCTAAGATCCACAAGTGCAGAATGCACAAAAATAAAATTTCATTCCTTCCTCTTTCTTCTATTATTGTTTCAAAATGTTAAAATTACAATACCAATATTTTTTTTTATTTTCAAGAGAGTCATGGTACTTTACTGAGCTTAAGGCCAGAGTCATGGTCACATTACTGTATTTTACCAACTACGTATCATCTGAGTCTCATTGATCTCCTTGCATCAGTATTTTAATTTTTATTAATTCAACTTCACTGTGGTCTGGGCCATGCTGAATCCTTTCACACTTGCTGCATATTTGTGGTTACCCAGCCACAGACCAGAGTTTAAATACAACTGCTGTCTATATTCTATCCCTTCAGCCTTTGTGACTCTACTTCAACTTACTGTGCTAATAAATTTGTCTGCAAAAAAAGAGGAATAGGTGAATATGAAAGCATGTAGCATAGCAGCAGAAGTAAGCTTATGTGAATTTTATAATTCTTTTGATAATATTCCTTACTCTGCTGAACAACTTTATGTCCCTGATTGTTTCAAAGGAAGCAGGTGCTGTAATTTGAATCACACTCAAGCATGACTTTTCAAGAGACATGAGAGAGGAATTCTGGGAGAGAACAAAGCAGGGCTTGCCCAAGACATGCTTTGGTTTGTCTTATAGATATGAAGTGTATAGAAAGTTTTTTATATCTTTCATCTAATTTTTGACATGTCAATTAATGGTAAGTTGAATTTTTCCCTTAGGACACTCAGTCCTTTGAGGCAAGGTCTTCTGGATTTGAAGTCATGACAAATGTGAACTACAGAAAAGGAAAATGTGGCATAATAGAAACTAGCTTATATTGAGACTCAGTTAAGAAGAAATAAAGCAATACTCCTGAGAAACTTATTTATTCCATGAGAAGCGAAATGTATAAACAAACCCAGTAGACAGTTCTCACAAAAATTCCTATTAATTTCTTGTTAAAAATCATTGTCTTCATAATATGAAAGCTATTAAATGGTTGAAGTTTTAAATGAGTAATCTGTAATTGTATTATTGACAGCATTATACAAATCAGTGGATTATTAATTCTGCAGTGGACATTTGGGATCCTGAGTGGGAGAAACCTGTCAGAATGGTCTTTACCATGGGGAAATGCAAATATGAAAGATGACAAAGGTGAGGGAAAAAGTGAAGACAATACTACAAAGCTCCTTTCTTACTGTAACCTTCTGGTTTAGTACTTTACTGTGAACAAGCTAGTAAAAGGTTTATTAGCAAGGCACATATTTAGTATTCTATACAAAGAAATCTACAGCTTCATCAAAACACTTAAAAGTTTGCAAATTAGAATGGTACAAATAAGATATATATGGCTTACTTCTCAATTGATGTATATACCTTGAGTTATTTTAACAAATTATTTTTGATTATGTCTGTTCCCACCCACCTTTCTAAAATGTATTTTCAATTCCATGAAAATAAAAATAGATTAAAATCCTAAAAATATCTTCTCGTAGATAAAACAAGAAAAATCCAAACTGTAGATACCTAAGTACTGCAGCTATCATCTTATTAAGAGCCTTTTGTATGTAAGACATGGGTTGAAGAAGCTAACAGAGTATCACCAAGGCATATTTAATTTTCTTAAAGAATGTGATATAAAAATATGCTGCAACACTGTCTTATAAGAAAATGGATGGATGGCACACCACAGCTTTTGCTTATTATTTTAAGAAACAGTGTACAACCTAGTGTACACTCTTCCAAGAGTGGTAGCAGTTCATATTAATGTCAGCTAAGATGAATCCTTGAAGTTTACAAAACTTCTAACTGTAAGATGGCTCATGCATAAAATGGCACCTTTAAAATATCACTTTGAAATAAAATATTTGTTCACCTCCACAGTCAAAAGCAGGAACTTATTTTCTTTAAACATCTTAGTTAATGATTTTCTTAGATTATATTTATCTTTAGGAATTTTTGATCAAGTCAAGCATGTAACAGACTAGCAACTGATATTTAAAAATGCAGGAAAATATATTAGTATTTCAAATATTAATAAAATACAGATATTGTAAAAGTTTTTATATTAATACTAATATTTCTGAATATGATAAAAATTGAAAAGTGCCAATGGAGGTCATGGCATAAAATTATGCAATTTTGGTAATTTTTCCTTAATTGTTCATATTTGTTTACAGGCTTTATCAACATTTTGAAGAATAGTAGTCTGCTTCAGCAGAAATAAAAGTTCTTGTTAGATCAAATGAAAGCAAAAGTAGTATTATCCAAAGAAAGTGTTGCCAGGGTTCCCCTTTTTTGATCTTAATTTTTTGGCGTAAAGCTGTAGGAATTCCCACAGCTGTTGCAAAATTTGAACCCAAGAAGGAATAGCAAAACAGATTTTTAAATTGTAGTTTTTCAGTTATTTACTTCTTGAACACCATAAAAAATAAAAGTAGTTCCTTATTCCTTGCTTTTCTTGCATTCATCTAACTGTTACTAAAGAGAAAGTTCATCCAGCAAAACAAATGCAAATCTCTCTAGAGAAGCTGAATTATTTTGTGGTCTGTAAAAGAAAAAAGCATTTTTAAGCAGCAGTTCAATTCATATTTTGGAATTCTTCAACATTTAGGTGAACTGTGCCTTGAAAATGTCTATTTCTTTCCGTTGTCTGAAAAAAAGAAAAAGAAGCTTAAGGTGGCTAGATATTTATGAGGTAAAATGAGTCAGACCTGGACTTCTTTCACTTAAATTAATCTATCAAATCAAGTAAAAATCAGAATATTTTTTAGTTCTTTAGACAGAATGGTATATTTGTACCTGTCGATTCGGTTCTGGCTTACTTGTTTCTAGTCTCACTAGTATGTTACCCCATTTCCACATCTCCTCAGTATTTCAATTAATTTTATTGCTCTTTTTACTTATATTTAATAGGACAGCCCCAGGGAAGAAAGGGGAGAATTTAGAAGAAAATGGTTGATGCTGACAAAGACTCAAAATGCTTGCACTGATTTGCTATATTTGATGTTCTATTATCTTGTATTGGAATCTATAATAAATATATATTTATAGACATGTTCTAGAAAAGTTCTTTATGATCTCACAAAAAATATTTTAGTAGATATGAGGTGTAGTATGTATCCAGGTATCAGTAATAGCTGAGCAGCAGGAAAAAGACTAAAGTAAATAATTAGTTTTAATGTGGTTTTTTTTTTTTTTTTTCCTGGGTTTAAGCACTGAAATGCTTTATCACATATTTTCTAAACAAAAGGAGCTACTTTATTGGTTTTGGCTGAGATAGAGTTGGTTTCCTTCCCTGTACCAGTTAGAGGTCTGTGTTTTGGACTTTGCTGGAAATAGTGTTATTAATAGAGACATATTTTTTATTCCTGAGCAGGGTTTCCCCAGAGTCAAGGCCTTTTCTGCTTCTTGTACTGACACCCTGAAAAGGAGGCTGACATGGGGACATGGGAGGTTGGGAGGAGACAAAGGGCAGGTGACCACAGCTGACCACAGGGATACTCCAGACCACGTGTAATCACGTTCAGTGTATAAACTGGGAGGAAGAAGGAGAAAGGGGGCCACGTTTTGGGTGATGGCACTTGTCTTCCAAAATAATCGTTCCATGTGATGGGGTCCTGCTCTCCTGGAGATGGCTGAATACCTGCCTGCCCATGGGAAGCAGTGATTAAATTCCTTGTTTTGCTTTGCTTGCATGTGCGGCTTTTACTTTCCCTGTTAAATTGTTTCTATCCCAACCCACAAGCTCTCTTGCTTTTACCTTTCCAATTCTCTCCCTGATCCTGCTGGTGGGGGACTGGGTGAGTGGCTGTGTGGTGCTTAGTTGCTGTCTTACATTGCTGCATTACAGCTTCCTATCACCCACTGTTGAAATAGATTAATATTTAATTATGAACATATGTACTCAAGGAAATCACAGATAGGGAAAGAACCCTTCCAACCAGTAATTCAGTCTGTTTCCATGACACTGAAATATTACTTCCTACAGTGTCTCTTGTCCAGATGAGCTTTAAGTGCCTTATATGATTTGGCTGCCACACTTTCCTTAGCCATCATTTTGACAAAGTAATCACACTTCATTGCCAGAAAGTTTGTATAGACATTCAAACAAAACGTCTCTTAACTTTAGCTCTTATGATCTTATATCATCGATAATTTTAAATAGTACTTGCTTTATTGTTGGTGTATGTAGCTGCACATGGCAATATCTCCTTTTTTACAAGTTGAAAATTTAATTATGTGTATAATACTCAAGTGAATGAATCACTGCTTAATTCCTAAACTTAATTTTTCTTGGAACTGTGGCCCAGAGTCAATATTTCCGCAGGAATGTCTGCATTAGCTAGTGGAGTAAAACAAGAGGCATTAACACATACAGCAAAAACATTGCTCTTGTGGACCTGATGCTCACACTGGATTTATTCTAAAGCATAACTCTAGAGTTACTGTTATGCAGACTCAAACCTCTTGAGGCTCCATCTATCTTCCTGTCCAAAGTTATGTGAAAGTAACCCCTTTTTGCGTTCTAATATTGCTCCACTAGGCAAATCAGAGAGTGGGGATCAAATATTACTTCCAAAGTACACTCCTGTCTAATCCATGTAGATGCAGCTAGTTCCAAAGTACTTACATCTTCGTCCACAAAACTATACATCACAAATGAGATCATATGTTTGGTCTATGACTCATCTCTCCAGCCCAAAATGCTTGTCATGATGCATTGTGGCCAGTGGAAAGGCCAAATTCCAAATAAAGTTACAGTTCAGTATCCCAAAGGCTTTTTCATATTCTATTTTATATCCTCACTATCAGTTATATATTCTTAACCATATCCAGTTGCAACACCCCTGTTCTGAACCTCACATAAGGTGCAATTATTTTTAGTACTGGTAAAGATAATTAGCCATTGAAACAATGTAGCTAGGGTCATGATGACTTCTCTAAAATGTAAAGTTTTAAAACTGAGAATAGATTTATTTCTCAAATACAGAGATGTATTACTCATACTAAAGTTACATAGACATCACTTGTTAAAATTCTGTGGTCTGTGTTATGCAGGAGGTCAGACTAGATGATCATTATAGTTCTTGCTGATCTTAAAATTTATGGAACTGTGAAACATTTTGATATTTTATGTGCATATTACTAATCTCTTCCCTTGGAGGTTTTCATAACACCTCCCAAATGAATTTAGCATTATCTCTGAATTTCATTTACATGCTGTAAATTCAGCTGAATATATTGCCGTTTATCAGTGCACTGTTTGCAGTCCTTCAGCAAGTTTTCATTCTATGTGACAGTGTTCATATCCATGCCAATTTGAATTAATTTTGTGAGCAAGATTTTGTGTGATACTATATCAAATGCTTTAATAAAAGCTAGATATATCACATCTACTTCATTCCCTTTATCAATTGATTTCATCACTTTATCAAAACAAAGCATTCATGTTTGTCTGGAATGATTTTTACCTTGCTAATCTCTTTCTAATTTTGATCGTGGATCACCAAATGGGAGGTGCTAAAGAGTGTTATAAATGCTTTCTTTACAAACTAAAGCCTTTAAAATTGTAAGAGATTATGAACCCTGCATGAATTTGTGAATTTGGAATACATTCATATTTTCTCTCTACTCACCTCCCACAGATGAACACGTGTATTTCCCTGAGTTTTGAAGACACTCAGAAATGGTCAGTGTTAATAAAAGTGGTCAGAGATCTATCTCAATGTGGTTTGTTTGATAAAATAGTATGAGTAACGTCTACATTTTTTTTTTACATTGTGCACAAATAGTTATGGGTTTATGGTTGAATATGGCTGCCTTATGAAAATATTTTAGTCATAAATTCCAGCTTTCACATCCCTGAATGTACAACAAACTGGATTACTGTGCTCTCCAAGATCCACTGCCTATCTCCCAGGCTCTGAAACTGACTGTATAAAAGATTTTACTAAGAATGTATAAATAGAAAAAGATGAACATCCTTCACACATCTGCATTTAGAAGACAACAAAAAAAAAATTAGAAAAAAATTAGAGTACACCTAAATCTGGACTCATCAACCCTTCACAGTCATGCAGGGTGAACTCAGATTTAAGTTAGTTCAGGATGAGTCTTTATTGAAGACTGTTTTGCTGCATTCTGAGTGAAAAAAATGAAAGGAACACTAAATGTGGGGCTCTTTGATAATCTGTATTCCATGCCAATATGGTGGTACATAAATGCTCTGTCTAAAAAGTTATTTCCACAAAAGGAACATAATGACAAAAATCTATGCTCAGGAATTCATCAAAATGCCTTTTAATTTTGTTTTCCTCTGCAATTTTGTAATATATAAAAAAAAATAATAGTAAGCTTTTTCAGCAATTCCAACATAAGTGACCATGCATTTTCTGTTTTGGTTTAGGACTATTTTATTAAACAAAATAATTGAACTTTTTAAATAGTTTCTTAAGTGAAGTAATTAAAAGTATTCTAAAATGTTCATTCTTGGGTTTTTTTGGGTTTTTGTTTTTTTTTTTTTTTTTTTTTAAATAATAGCTATATAGGAACATTTCACATTTTAAAAATAACTTCAGGTTTTTTGCTTTTATTAGAGATTCTCTCTGATATCCCAACATAATCTTTTAATTTCCTTGGCCTTTCTCATCTCTGCCTCATTTGCTTAGTTCCCTTGGCTGCTTCTGCAAGATCTGTTGGTGCCTGATCTCCTCCATGGCCAGTCCATTCCTTCAGGCTCTTCAGCATCACTCAGAAAGAAATACCCAAGTAAACCAGTGACCTGAATTTTCATCTTCTGCTTCTATTTATAGAACACCAGCCAAAATAAGAATCTGCTTGATGCTGTGTTCTTAAGCCTTCAATATTCTAGGAAAAAATATAGGAAATTAACTTTCTGAAGTAATTTTTTCTGCCCAGTTTGCACCTATTTCAGGGATGCTATTACTGGATGTAAACACACTTTCAGAAATAGGATAATGTGATATTTTGCACATTATAAGTTTCTGCTGGGTTCAAATTAGTTAATATCCAGATGCATATTCCCTTTGGCTTGATACTGATTTCTGTAATAATAATGGGAAAATTCTGTTGTTTTCAGGGATTCAAGAACAGACATTTTATATAATTAAATTAAACAGGATAACATTTTTTATTTAAAAAGTTACTGGGAACACTCTTCACAAAAGCAACTGTAAGATGTGACTGGTCACTACTGATGTGCCCTGGTACATTTTTTGTCCAATATAGCTCTGTGCTATGTTTTCATCCCATACTTTTCCAAACTAAAAGGGAGCTGAGGGGGTTTGGTTACTGCAGTAAGTCTAAGCTTCCTTGGAATTCACAGGTTTAATATTTAAAATTATAAATACTCAGTTAGTAATCTTGAGTGCATGAGGGGAGTGTGTGCATGTGTGTCTATACAAAAATATGTACACCCCTGTGACAAATTAGCCATCTGTTTTAGAATTTATTTGTGACATGAGACAAAACTTCACATCTCAAAATAGACAAAACTGATTCTTCTCCCACTATCTTCTGCATTTTACCAGAAAAGTTGAGGGGAAATATTTTCAAAGCAAAATAAATACATTAGCATAACCACTCTTGCAACTTCTGGTCTGTTTATTTGCAGTCACATGCAAACTATAGAGAGAAAGGATAAATAGTTTCAGAATCAACTTCATTATCTGAATGTATGCTATACTCTGCAGATCTCTGCTCACACTGTCATTTTTGTTCACATATTTGGCACTAGAACTTGCAAGAAGTTTCTGAGTAACAGCAAAGCGGGTCATTTTTGCAATGTCATACTGCCTCAGAGGAAAAAAAAGAAGTCCAGAGGAATGGTAACTCTGTCAGGGCTGATAAAAATGATAATATATGCAGTGCTCCTAAGTATCATGGATTCAGTGGAGGAAGAAGGGGAAAGCAGATGATAATATGTGTTGAATAGGCTTATATCCAACAGCACCAGCTATTGAAATAAATTATTAACAGGTTTTTAAAACCCTGTATTATTTTAAAGATATTGGTTGGCATGACATTCAATGAAACCATTAAATTTCACTGAAGAAAATTCCTTGATGCTTGCATGTTTCATGAGGAGGTAATTAACTATCATTTCTCTATGAAATAGTGGTTGCCAACATTTGTAGACATTGGCAGCACATGGGAATGACCCTCTCTACCTTGCACAGTGTCATTAAACTTGAAAATCAGTGTGTGCTATAGAAGGACTATGCTCTTTTGGTTGCTTCACATAAATCGAGGTCATCTTAACTAGCATAACTTCAAGGGAGAAATACAAAAATAGGGACATGCCATATGTACCCACAAATGAGCATGCAGGTTAAAGTTTAGGAGTAAAAATGTAGCTTGCAGTTTTCTCAATTGCATTTGGCTGTAGAATCTTTTTTGTTTGTTTGTTTTATTGGAGGAGGGGTAGGATATATAGCTGTTTGATTTTCAGTTTGAGATAAAAACTGAGCAGAGAGAATGTCTGGCAGTTTTTATACTCTTATAATTTTTTTTTTCTGAATTGGCTCAGTATCTATATCTTGGGGTTTTTTTATGAAACTTTCTTTCCAAATACCATTTGTTTTTAAATAGAAACTTGTGTTTGTCAGCTAGTTCTTCAGGGTCTTTTCCTATTACCTCCTTAAAAAAGTCCTTAGATGTTATAGAACCACTTCTGGGAAAGCTTTCTCAGCAAGTTTTTCTTGAGGTGAGGTTTGTTGACTTCTATTTTAGAATCCTTCCTGCAAAAAGTCTTTCTTTTCCCTACACCTGCGCTCCTAGTAGATGGCTGGTACCTGTGAGCTACTTCTCAGAACACAAGCTCATCCTCTCACTCTGCACTGTGAAATTATCTGAGATGAAAATATAATATGACCAACATCTTAAAACAGTTCAATCCCTTTTTGGTAGGTGGGTTGCATTCATTTTTGCATTCATTTCCAGCATCCCTGTTAAAATTTTTAGGACTCCATGTATAAAAACAATCCCAAACTGGTATAGCTGAGCATGGCTGGAATCCTCTGTACTATGTATGTTCAAGTTCATACCTTTGTGGAATGATATGTTACTACCAAAATGTAAGCAAAGGAAGGGAAAAACTATCAGCTAGTCTGGAAAGGTATCTCATGTACTTGAGCTGAGTTGATAAGATAGCATGAACAGAGCAAATAATGCATCCAACCTGAGGTACCATCCTGCTGGTTCTGCCTGCTAGGTATTAATTTCCAAAGTGGATTTCTTCACAGCTGTTTCAGCTTGGCACTCAGTTCTGTTAAGAGGCATTTCTCTTCAAACCCCTGGAATTTCCCTGCTGTGTTTTCAGTCAGAAGTGGGAATGCTGCTAACCCCCTGACACAGAAGCCAGCAGAGGTAAGATCAAGTCTAGGTCATTTACATGTTATCTGGGGGAGCACAACAAACAGCTGAACGAGGAGAGTAATGAGAAGTAAATTATCCACTCTCTTCTCTCTCTGCCAAGGCAAGGAGAAAAGGGCAAAAAAAAAGGAAAGCTGTGAAAGATTGGTCATCCTCTTCAGTCTGCTCCTGGAACAGAGCTGCTGTGTGCTGCCTCTCCTCCCCTCTTCCAGCCCCTCAGTTTTGGCTGGCCCCAGGATTAGGAGCAAGCCCCTCGCAAGCAGAGCTTCTATTGGAAACAGAAGTCCCATCTGCTGAGGGTTTATGGGACTGGACCCATAATTTGCTCAATTACTAGTGTAAAGAAAACCATAGGGAACCTGAGTAACAGCAACTCCTAACCAAGCACATTTGCACTTCATCTGAAACTCGGTATGATTTATCAGGATCACACCCCCCTCCTTCTCCAGGATCTAAAGCAATTTGTGAAGCTTAAATCAACTATTAAATGTATAACTAGGAGATAAAATCACAAACCCAGATCTAATTGGTATAGCTTAAATTAAGTTTTACATTTATTGCTCGGAGATAAAATTTGGATAGAATAACTATTACAACAGAATTAAGTAAAAGAAAATAGGTATGGTGTGGGACCTATGGCAGCTTTTATTTAAAACACATGTCTGATAGAGGCAGCAGTCTGCAGAAAACATCTGATACTACTACATTGCAATGGCCATTTGATAGACCAACACCCTTCTGAGCAGTGAGGAAAAAAATATTAAGTCTTAAACACAATGTTGGTTTTGGAAAATATATAAAAACGTAGGAAGTTCAGTCAATAATGCAGGCAGGTTATGTGTCCAGTCTACTACAATAATCAATCTCCCAAGAAAGATTTTTTATGGGCAAATTCCTGATGAAGGTTTAAAAGTACATTCTAAACAAAAGTACAAACTAAACAACTGGGACAGATAAACTGGTGAAGATAATTACAGAATTCTATTATCCAAAGAGACTGAGAGCGAAAAGAAAATAAAAAATGAAATTAAACTTAAAATAGTTTAGTCTGTTTTTATTTCCAGTATAACAGACCTTGCCTTAGGTTTTTCATATTCTCATTCTCAGTATGTTTTTTTCATCTCCTTTTACAATTTTATATTAGGAAATGTTGAATCATGTTTGTGTATCAGTTATTCTTATTGAAAAATTTGACAGTTCTGTTCAATAGATGCAATTTTTAGTTTCAGAATTAGAGAATAATCTAGGTTGTTAAGGCCCTCTGGACATCACTGGTTGTCTGAAAAGAAGGCATATATTAGAGTTTAGTAGTGTTATTCAGGGTCTTGTCTGGGAAAATATTCAATGTTGTCAAAGAGAAAGCCTTTCTCATCAAACTGTATCATCCAACTTATTCCACTGTTTGACCAGAGTCACTGTGGAGTTTTTTCCACACACCTGAAAGGAGGTTCCTTTGCTGCACCTTGTGTCCTGTGTTTTTTAACTTTCCAGTGTGCACTTAGAAGAGTCTGGCCTTGACTGTTCTATGACCACTAATTAGGTAGTTGAAGACCCTGATTAGATACTTTCTCCTAATCTTCTTTTTTATATATATATATTTTTTTTTAATTTTTTTTATTTTAACTTAAATATTATTAAATCTTAAATGTAACAATTTTTTGGTTGCTCAAAATTTTCAGAAGCCTGAAGGAGAGCATACTTATAAGAAGGAAGGAGACAATAAAAGTTAAAACAACAATTTCTACTGAGTCCTTTTTCCTTTGTTTGTAATAAGAATTCTCAAATATTAAATTTCTACCTATGTTGTGCCAGACCTTTCCAAGCAAACCTGCCAGGAAATTTCTTTTCTTAGTTCTCTAAAGCAAGGTGAAATATCAGTGTGAACAGAAGTGTTCTAAGGAGGAAGGCACAGGAGACAGGCTCAGGCATAAAAACACTCAAAATTTCTCAGTTCTTCACACAAATGAGAACAGCTCTTAAGTGAGCACTTGCAGGAAAGCAGCACTCTTACCTTCACAGGAGAGTTCATGTTCAAAAGATCATACAAAGAACTCTGGCTGAAAATCTCCAGCTTGAGTTGCTCTGTTTAATAAAGATGATGACTGTTCAGTGACCTCTGTCACTGAGTATTTCTTATCCCCATATTGCCCAACAGACTTGTAAGTGTTTGCACTTGTGCAAATACATTCTGATTCCTGACAGATCCCACTGAAAGTTTGGCATAGTTAATATTTTTAACCTCTTTTTTCTGTTGTTTTTAATCAACTTTTGCTTTTTCTACTGGTTCAGGTATTCTTCATTCTTACATTTCAGCCTAATTTAGTCCAGGAGCTCAAAGGGATTTCCACAAGACAATTTTAATTATACCTTTCTTTCTTTCATGGAGACAGGTTCAGATAACCAGAATATCCTCCATATGGAAGAGATGAAGATATACCACAAAGAGGTAAAGTGAGCTGAGCTTAAACCTAGTTTTAGGATTAGCCTTTGCCACCCTTATTTCCATTAAGAAGCTTCCAGAAGGGGTTTGTAGTAGAGGAAGATGTTAATCTCCTGATCTGAAGCAAATAACTGCAGCAGTTCTTGTGAATGACAGCCACTTCCAGACACTTGCTGCATGGCATCTGGAGCAGGTTATCACCAGGGACAAAGAAATAAAATGTGGGTGTTCTGCATTTCAAAGCCACATTCCTAGGCAAAAGTCTAATTTTTAATGCCCTTTTCATCTCCCTTTAATGGCTCTACTTGACAAACATTCACTTCTCTGTAATGGATATTCTGTGCCCATATCATCATCACTTATCTTCTCCATGTACCTGTAGACAGATACATTAAATCAGTCAGTTCATTTAGTTTAGCCTCTACAGCTCTTTTTTTTTCTTGTTGTTTAGCCCCAGCCAGCAACCAAGCCTCACAAAGCCCAAAACCCAACAACAGGACTGGGGAGACAACCAGAAGAGTAAAAGATGGAAAACCCTTGGTTTGAGACAAAAACAGTTTAATGGGGAAAGCAAAAACTTCATATGCAAGCAAAACAAAACAAGAAATTAATTCTCTGTTTGCCTTGGGCAGGCAGATGCTCAGCCATCTCCAGCAGAGCTGGGCCCCATCACATGTAATGGTGACTTGGGAAGACAAACACCATCACTCCAAATGCCCCCTCACTTCCTCCTCACACTTTGTACACTGAGCATGATGCCACATGGTCTGGAACATCCCTGTGGTCAGTTGGGTCACCTGTCCTGGCTGTGCCTCCTCCCAACCTCCCCTGCACCCCAACCTCCTGGCTAACCCAGCAGAAAAGGCCTTGGCTCTGTGCAAGCCCTGCTCGGCAATAACAGAAACATCTCTATATATCAACCCTGTGCTCAGCACAAATCCAAAACACAGCCCCACACCAGCTGCTGTGAAGAAAATTAGCTTTACCCCACCCAAACCAGAACCATACTGGACAACAGTGAGTCAAAGAGATACACTGAAAAGCATCTTTAAAATAAAACATGTATACATTCAAAATTGCACCCTGTAAAAGAGAGTATTATAAAGATATATACTGACATATACAGCAGTGTAGGTAAATTTCATTGGAGTCAGATTGTTTACTTTCAGGATTGGAAACAATAATCCATATATCAAAATTAAATACACAGACAAATAAACAAGAACATCCCCCTGCCCCCAAAATCACTCTTCAAAAAAAACCAAAAAAACAGAAAAACAAACCAAAAAAAGGGCAACCTCTTTACCTCTTAACTGTGTCTTTGACAACTTATGCTTACCATTCATTTCTTTCTAGGTCTAGAATATTTATCCACATGATGACAAATAGAGGGGCTAAAAGGAGCAAGTAATGTCCCCAGGCCTTCTCTACAAATTCACATTTGGAACTAAATACTTATGCTTGAGAACAAGAAATTCACAAATAAAACAGGCCTACTGCAAAGTACAAAAGTTGTGGCAATGGAAGAAATTAGGTTGTGATTAGCTGATGCCAGTGAATATAGTTCTGTTGAACCCCACAAAACTTTATGCATTACCATTAGCAACAGGCATATTGCTAATTTTTTTTTTCTTTGCTTTTTTATCCACAGAGGAAAAATACATACTACTTGAGTCAAGGTGCTTTATGAGCTCCCTTTTTTAATTTTTCCTCTTTCATGAATTCTTATTAGCTTGCAAAGCCTTTGACTCAACCTCTGTAACTCTTCTCAAGTACTGCATCAAATTGGAATATCACAATGTATGGCAAGTAATATTCAGGCTTTCCCCTCATTTGACCAAGGAATGAGCCGAGTTTAGCTTAGATGCACCTCTAGAAAATAATACTATTTCAGATGTGCAGGTTCAAAAACTTAGAAAACTCCCCATAAAAGAAAAACTAATCCTTCTCAGAAATATATTGCTGAGGAATTAATATTTGGATATACAGCCATGTACTGTTTCATCTTCTTTGGCATCTACATGATCTGTGCTTTGAGCCAACAATTATTTAATGCTTTAGTAATGGGCTGTTTTGAATATTGAGGTGTCAGGTGTTATTTGTATTATTGCTTCTCTATAAGAGTCATGTCTTACATACTCTTTTAATTTATTTTCATGAGGAGGACTTATAAGCAAAATACAATCTTAGAATTTTACTAGGAAACCATATTTATATTTTTTACATAATTTAATTATTTATTTGGTTTGAGCACTTTTCTCTCATTTCATTATTAAATAACTAAACTATTTAAGGCAAACTGCTCCCTTACCTTTCTTAACACTAAAACTGAGCAAGCAACAAAAATTTTGTGTACTATCTTATCTGATTTTCAAGATAAAAATGTTTCTTTTGAATTTTGATTTCTTTGAGGACTACGGTGGGAAGTGCTTGCAACAGGAAATTTAAAAAAACCTTGATAACATGACAAACTGAAATGAATAATTGAAGCAGATTTTAAAGATCTCTGTCGGGGGATAAAAAAAGAGGCAAAACTATCAGAAATATTTATACTGGTAGACAATTATAATAAAAATTCTATGCATTATAATGGTAATTCTGGGGATAGGACTAAATACATGTAGCAGCCTTAATCAATCTAAATATTTTCTTCACTACATTACATTTTTTTAAAAAATAGACATAATGAAAATTATGTTTCTCTGAGGACTAAGAAAAAATTTAAAAACCAGACACATAAGCATATATCTACACATTTTGACTTATCTAAGTGCAAAAAGAATGGAGAAAACTAAGTGCTTTTCAATAAATAGCAGGTAAGTTACCTGTAGCTATTGAAAGACAACATAGGAAGGGTTGTCTACAACAACTGTTGTAGAAAGGCAATTTCAGGATAACAATTTCAGTTGAATTAATATGTAAGGAGTTAAAGCAACATGGGGAAAAATTGAGTATGGGATTTTTCAGGATTGTTGTTTGTCTTTTGGTTGGTTTTCTTGGTTTGAGTTAATTTTGGTTTTTTGGGCTTGGTTTTTTTTTTGTTTTTTTGGGGTTTTTTTGTTTTGTTTTGTTTTGTTTTGTTTTGTTTTGTTTTTTTTTTTTGGTTGGGTTTGGTTTTTTGGTTTGTTTTTTTTTTTTTTTTTTTTTTTGTTGTTGTTTAACAGGGAGATAGCTTTTCAAGGTAACATTTCTTCACTGGGGGAATAAAACTGAAGTTAAATCAATACCAGGAATGCAACACCAAACTCTAAAGAGTAAACTTTTCCTTTACTTTTGTCCAATAACAGAGGAAAATAAGGAGGAAGGTATTTATTATAATAAAATAATGGAATTAAAATTAAGAGGAAGAATCAATCATGATGGACAAATAATAAATTGATATTAAATAAGCAAGGAAGTCTTTTGCAGAACTAATGGAAATAGTTTGACATATTGAGAGGAGAAGAAGCAGATGAGCCTCACAGAATGAGATGTACATGGATTCTATTACAGAGTTAAACACATTTTATAACAGCATATTTATTAAAAGTATTTTGCCTGAATTTTCACTAAATTGTTTCTCAATCCTGATGTCTCTCAAAGGAATTAAATTAATTTTATTCTATCCACACTGTTCACAGAATATGGAAACAACTTGTCCATGTAGAATGATTCACTGATTTGAATCAAGTATTCTTAATTTATCATTCATAATTCAGCCAGCAATAATTCAGACTTGCTTGGAACAGAAATTGATTGAACGATGGTAAACAGGAGCAGAATATATTGCAAAACAGAAGTTTGAGAGAAAGCCTTCAGTGCTATATTCCTATATTTGTGTTGGCTTATTCCAACACAGTTCCAGTGAGTGACAGACTGTTTCCACTGAGACCCTCTGAAAAGGGGAGATCAAGGCTCATCTGGGATCCTACAACTCAGCCTTGTCTGGGGTCCAAACTATTCCAGTGACAAGTTGAGTGGTGAGCAAATGTGCTTTCATATTTGTTATTTCTACCATGTGAACCCAAAAATTTCCTCAGTGGTCAATTCTGCCTTTTACCAAGAGGTAAAAAAATCTGAGTGTAAGGCCAGCTCTTCAGCTGCCATGAGACAATTATTGTATTTCATTTTGCCTCTGCTCTGCCCATTTATGCCAATGGTCTATCCAGATGATGCATAAACTTCAGGGATGCTGTGCAGTAGCACTCCTGCACTCATGCTGAACTCACAGCATCACAAAACTTTCTTTTGTAGATGGCTCAGGTCAGTCTGAAGAACATAGAACCTGTATATAACAAGTACTATCTGATCAGAAAGTAAAGTACACCAGTGTGCTAAATGGAATCCTTCCACTAGCAAAAGGAACAAATGGCAAAACATAGGGCGTTTTAGCAGAAGGATGAAGTTTGTTTAACTCTGCTGCTGTCAGAAATTCTTCTAAAGTCCAGGTTTGTAAACAAGTGTATCTGGCCATGATGTGGTACTTGGAATTTTCTGTGGAGGACAAGAACTGAAAGGAGATTGCTGTTTGTTTTGATCTTATTATATTGCTGAAACAAGAGATATGGTGGGACTATCTCACAACTGCTGTATCATCCAGAACTCAGTGGTTTTTGCTTTCTATGTTTCCCTGGAGGGAAAGTGTTTGATTCATAATTTCTCCCTCAAATATCTACATGGATATGCTTGAGTCTTCTATTCCTCTGCTGGGTCTAACTTGAGAGGTGTTTTTAATTTGAAGTTTTACTCGAAGTTTTATACAAAGTTATCTATAAAACACCATCTTTCCCCAAATGAATTTTATTTTTCTAATTCAGAATGCTTTTTCCATATACATAAGTGTGCACTATGATTTTTCAACCTGCATCCAAGACTGCATTTATTAGTAATTTTAAACATTCATTGTCTTGCAATGCTGTTTTGGAGGATGAACTCTAGTCACAACCTTTATACAAAATTATAGCTACCGTGTGGAAGAAGGTTACTCACAAGTAGTCACCAGTCTGAAGTAAATAGCAGTAAGTTGATATTTATGTCCTGACAGAAACCTATGACCAACTGAGTCTATTTTGGCTTGTTTTTAAAGGTCTGGTATTGTGACTTTTCTTAGATCCTGAGTAGGAAGCTTGTAACTCATGTTCTCCTATGACAGTGACTAAAAGTCAGACGTTGCACTGTGTTTTCTTCCAGTGTCTAAACACCTTACTTAATCTAGCATTTATATTCCTCCTCTGTCTCTTTCAGATGTGCCTTTGAATTATTCTCCCATTTGGCAAGAGAAACTCATACTTGTGAAGAGGCTTTCTTTTGCAAGCAATCATGTTTTTAGCGGCACAGCTCTACAGGTTTGTTGGGTACAGAAGGGGAAATTTTATTTCATTTATCCATCCATCTACCATTTCTTGCTTTAGAGAGAATTTTAGAAAAATTCTTCCTTCTCTCTCTGCTCAGTATAAAATCAGTGGCAGGAACAAGAAAAAATCCCTGGCTATTATATGCCAATTCTTTTGCATAATTTTAATCTTGTCTTTTCAACATTTCATGTTTAAAGTATTATTTATCACCAACTCAGCTGGTTGTGCTGTCTGATAATCAAGAGATCAACAATACTTTCATGCATTTCTGTGGGATATCTGGGTATGTTTTCAGGTTAGTAACAACAAGCTTCTGAATGCCCAAGTATCCTGGGCTAATAGCTATTGTGTTGCATGGAAATACAGCTCTGCTCAAGAAGTTTTAGGAATAAATCTAGAAGAACCATCTTAATTTCAAATTTTGGGATGTATTTTTCAGGCTGTATGTTGTTCCTTCTCTAGGCAGAAGCCCAGGTCTGGCCTAAGTCGTGGGCACTGGAAGCAATAACCAAAGGCTCTAGGACACAATGGATAGCACTGCAGTTACCTTGCTTCACAAATAAAGGCAGCAGATTAATCCCAGATTCAATAATGTTTCTGATATTTAAACTTACTGGACTAGATCTATGCTAGTCTGTGTGGTGGGACACAGATGTATGCTGGGTATGGTGAGCTGCAAATACACAATTTATGTTTAAAGACTTCTGTTACATTATGAATCCACTGAGAGACAGAAAATGCAGAAACAGATTACTGTTTTACTTGTATTTTTTATGCTTGATGTTTTGCCTAGACATATATCAATGCACACATTGAAAAATTTAGAATTGCATAGGAAATATTTAAAAACCTTAGTCCAAAATAAAATGTCAATCATTAAAAATAGCAGAAGGCACAATTTTCCTTATTTCAACACCAATTTTGGATTAAGTTCCATACCTTTGTCCTTTCCTGAAAATATTTTCCAGAGTCAGTTGCAATTTTCTTAAGGTACTGTAATAATTTGAATATACTGTCCAATAACTTGTCTAATTAAGCCAAATATTTGACTCAATTCAGTGAAATTTAAATGAGAGCTCAAAATATCCCCCAACTACATCTGCATTTTGGTGAGATATTTACCATAAGAGGAAATATTTATGTACATTATTTTTTGGGGATAGTACTTTTGGAATGTAATTTGCCATTATAAAATAAAGTCGGATAAAACAATCTTTATTAATTTCCAATATAACATGCTACTTTATTATGTTGTCCCTTTTAATTCTTTATACCACTTCATACTGTGAGTTTTAATGGGTTTTCAGAGAATTCCTTTTTCTTTCCCTGCTAAGTAGAATTTGTATTTACTGAAAGGTTTGTTTATGGGTTCTTCCTTCAGTGTTTCCAGCTGTGTTGTAGTTTAGCAAATTATAACAAAGGTCATTAATATTTTTTGCTTGTTTGTTATTTGCTGTAAGTCTACAGACATTTAGTTTTAATACTTGATTTTGAAAGCCTGTTTTCCCTTCTTTATTTCCTGCTGTGTATGTGAGCAAATGAATAATATTTCAAATGGAATCTGTTGATATGATGGAGGGGGCTTCATCTACATTTAAGTTATCAGTCTGAAAGCAATGTCTGTAACTCTGGAAAGGTTCTAACAACTTGAATATTCCCTAATAAATACTACTAAATTTTTTAGTGTCACTAGCATTTCCTCACCTTTCATGCCTAATAACCTACAAAATAGTACTGTGTCTTGAGTACATGGAATTTACTGGTGTAAGGAAGGATTAGAATAGAAAATAAGAGATTAGAAATTTATTTCTAGAATGGATAATTTTGGGATGAATTTGAATTTAATGTAGTAAACACTTCAACATTTCTGGGACATGAAACTGGAGAAAATAGTTATTTCCTCCTTTTGAAAAGAAACTAATGTGTTGAAGCTCTATGATATTTTTGATCTTGCCTGCTTTTTAATTGAAGAGAGCATCCAGATGCTGTCTGGTATTTAAAACTTAGAAAATTATGGATTTTCAAAGATCTTCATTAAAAAATTGCTTTAGTTGATGAATTATTTCCTTTTCACTGAAAGAAAATTGAGTGTGAAGCAATTACTTAAGTTTCTATGTCACCCAGCAGGTTGTCTAAAAAAATAAATCTGATCATCAGATAAAATGAAAGCTGTATCGCAGAGAGATTCTTGTTATCTTAGTATCTGGTAAGAGTGAGGTTTTTCATCTTTAAGAGATCCACCAAAACCTTTCCTGAAACATATTCAGTTTTATGAAGCCATTTTCTGCCCTCACAGCATGGCAAAATTAGAATGTAAGCCTTGTCCTGAAAATCTGATGCCAGTGGATGTTTTTCTACCCCATTCTAAAAGTCCAGACCAGGAAAAAACCCAGCATCTCTTACATGGCAGTAAGGTCTATTTCCTATTGACCTGCAGAGAAGTAACTCTTGTCATGAGAGGCCTTGTGATTCAATTCATTATTAATAGGCTGAATCATTCAATCCATTTTAAATATTTGATTGCTTGCTTCTCATATAATATGCATGATACCTTCCTATATAAAATTATCAATATTCTAGGTGCCCGTAAACATTACAGGGTTTTTTTTAATAATCTGCCAGTAATATTTTCATTATTTAGCAATGGAGGTTAATTCTATTTTTAGCAGTCTTAGATAACTTCAGCCTACGATCAACATAAAACCAGAATGGAAGGTATCAACACTGCAAGTGCACCACAGAAAATCCCCCTAAAGATGATTAAAATGATCTTTAGATATGGAGGACTTTAAAAAAAATAGGAAAGAAATTATGTTGGCTTCCAGCTCTGTTTGTAGCCATACTTCTAAGAAAGCAAATTTCCAAGTGGTGTTTATGACAGCTCATCTACAGATTAGCAGATTGAGATTTAAGAATGTAAACCATTAAAGCTGCTTGTTATCTCAATTTATAGACTGAAAAATGAGTAAATCTTTAAATTAAGTCAGAATGACACAGTGTATTTACTCATGGCTTGCAATATCCAGCCCAAGTTACTGTTGCATTTAGGAGGGTACTACATTTTTCTACTGATGTAAATGGAAAGAAACTAGATTTAACCATCTTCTTTGAAGACCACAACTTCTTAGCTGTGCTATGACAATGTCCACCAAATTGAACTGCTTTTAGCAGTAGAACATTAATTTTTGGTGTCTCTGTGCGATCACATGTTAACTATTAGAGACCTCTGCTACTGTAAGACTGTGAATGCCCTAAACTGTATCAGACAAACGTGGACATTTAGAGCTGGATATAAAACACAACACAATTTTTGACATTTCTAGGTTTAAGTAGGTGATGGAAAAAGATTTCCACGGTGGGCTATTAAAAATAAATTTCAGTGATATCCTACATTGCAATGACAATCCAAAATTTGTACTGTTATTTCTTGGTATTTCTAAGAGACTGAGATGTATGTCCATCCTTCCTTGGCCTTCTTTTCAGATTTTATGAAATCAAGTAAATCTGCTTAAAAATTACAAAAAATTTAACCTAAATCACACATAAATTCTAGTTTTTCTTCCTTTCTAAAGATATTATATGAAGAAATGTTCATACTAGGATTCAGGATAAGTTTATAATTTTTAATTTCTTTTTTTTATGTTATCTTAAAGTAGAACTGCTATATAGGTTTGTTTTTTGGTTTCTTTTTAGGTGGTTTTTTTGTTGTTGTTTTTTTGGTTTTTTGTTTTTTGTTTTTGTTTTTTATTTTTGCCAAATGAAAATTCTGTATTTTGGTTAAATTAAATCCTATTAATTGGAAAATAGTGCCCAATACAGATATGAATATATCTAAAATATTTGCATTTACAGTGCAAAAGATCTTTTTTTTCTAATTAATCTTTTTATTATTCTTGCAATTGTGTCTTTTCCCCATACAGTAATATAGCTCTACAAAGAGATCCTGAAGAGCATTGGCTCAAACCATTTGAACAGAATTCATTCAGATTGATTATATGATGCATTCTTTTTAATTTTTTTAAATCATATATCTTAAAGCATCAGTGATATCTAGTATTATGCACTTAATAAAGCTTCTAATTTTTGCAAGCTTAAAGTACGACAATAAACAATTTATTGTGAAGGGAAAAGGGAAATAAGAGTACATGGTTTGTTTGGAAAAAAACCAAATCAGTTTCACTTCTACAGAAAACAGATAATAGATGAGTTTTCAGTTGTGAATCTCTCAGTTCTAATATGTCTTTCTGTGCATGTAGGTTTTTGTTGTTTTTTTTTTTTTCTGGAAAGGGAAATAAGAAAAATAATATTTTCTGTGGGCAAGCATGGAGCTAAATCTAATGTATAAATCAGAAGATTAGGATACTACACCGAAATTATTCTTCACATGTTTCTGTAATTCATTAAAGAGAAAAACAAAATACTTCTTATAACTGAGAAAAATTATTGCATAAATATCTGGTTCCCAAAATTGCTAGTAGCCCATGTTGCTGAGTCCTGTTGTCTTGGCTTTACCTGTACTCACTTATGCAGAAAATTCCAGCATAGACACTCTTCCTATTAAAAATATATTTTGTATTAAAATTTTGTATTAAAAGTATATTTTGGATATATGGATATATTTGGTTCCACACAGTTTAAATGGGATTTTACTCCAAGTGAAGCAGGCAATACACACAGTTTAACAGATCCTAGTAGTATCACATTATGTTTTAATTAAAACAAAACAAAACAAAACAAAAATAAAAGAAAAAAAAACACAAATTAAATTCAATTTACTAGGAAAATTTATTTCTTTACTTGATAAGTAACTGCCATAATCATACAATAGAACCAAAACATACTACTAAGAAATCAAATATTACACTACGACTTAAACTTCCATTTAGAATCTCACACATTAGTGCTGTGCTCATCTCCCTGTTTCAAAACAGAATGTATTGCACATTGATGAAATATGTAAAAAGATGCTCATAACTCTCAGCACCATCATTCTGAAACTCCCCTCATTTGCTGTGCAAATACTTCATACAAATGCATAATACACTCCTATTTTTATGCTTCTTTTATTATTGTGATAATTTTTGTGCATCAGACTATAATTATGCCCTTATTTAGATGCAGGCTTTAAATCTACCGTTGTGACAAATGTTTAAATCCTTGTCTCAATTTGAATTGCATAGCCTCTAGTTCATTTATATATTTGGAAGAATTTAGTTTATAAAGTCTATAGTAAGCTAATATGGTATGCATGGAAAATGAATTTGTTCATTCAACTAGAATTTTCTGCTGAGTTGAGCCTTTTATTTTTCACTGAGTTAACCTTCCATTAAAATAAAACATCTGAAAACCAGCCAGCAATTTTGTAAGGCCAACATCAAATATATTTAGAGAGCTCAATGCCAGAAAACCCCAATAGAAACAAAACAAAAAACACGACTCTGTATTATTTCTTGTAACCTACCTAGTTTTTAAGCAGTGCAACTGATACTGACTCCCCTTTAGGAGAAGCCTGGACATTTCATCATATGCTTTAAAGATGACTGATACAAAATTGCAAGTGCTGCATGAAAAGACAAACACAATTGCAATATAGTTAATATTGTTTTTTAATGTGTTTAAGAATATTTGCATTTTTTAAATCAAAACAAAAACAAAAAATGAAAATAAGATTAATTTATGGATTAATAATGCCAAATAAAAGGCAGATTTTGCATTTAAAGATTGTTTCCAGAGGTTCTGATTATTCTTACCGAATTTATACACATAATTTTAGGGAGTTACTTCTGAGTCTAGTCACCCCAGAAATTTCATTTTTCTGTGAGTATCTTCTCTAGACAGACATATATCACCCTGTGGAAATATCTGTCTCCCTATATTCATGTTTTTATTGAAAATACAATAAAAACTTTAGGCATGCTTTATAACAAAGACTAGGAGTAGGAATGCAGCTGTAAGGGAAGTTTCTGGGATAATCATTACCTGTCTACCAGCATGCATCAAATGCAAATAGTACCCATAAAGGAGTAATTACTTGTCAATACCAGTTTATTGCTCTTAGCATTCACAACCTCAGAAGAACTGTAAAGAGAAAGTGGTGCCCAGTGAAATATATTTCCAGGAAATTGTCTTCTTTTCTTCTGCCTCCTCCTGAGTATTAAAGGAAAACATTCTCATCACAACAATAAATACTGAGAGCAAAAAATAAGCTTTCAGAATTGGGCTCAGCAGCTACTGAACTCTGGAATGACTGTGGGTAAGAAAGAGGGAACAGGTTTCAGTCCCAGCTGTACAGGGGCTAGAAGACACTTTTAGAACTGTTTATGAGAAACAAGGACATTGATTCTTCAAGAAATTACAATACAGATACTACTTCACTTTTTTAGATCTAAGTACTGTGTCTTCATGTCTAGTACTCATGGTATTCCAATAAAATGCAAAGGAATTCCAGTAAAATTACACAAAATTCAAACAACCGAAAGAAAGTGGGGTTTTTTGGCTTTGTTGTTTCTTCTTCAACTGGGGAAGAGGTGTTGGGCTTGTGGGAATGCATGTATATGTGTGTCTCGTGTTCTAGCAGGATATGAAATGGTTTTACATGCCTCTAAAAAGCTCCTGATGAAATATCCTAATTTTGAAATCTGATCTTTCTTAAGGCACAGACTAAAGTTCTGAAGAGGGGCACTTCATCCACAGAAATTCCCAAAAGACATGTACATGGAATTTGTGAAAATGCAATTTCAGAATCCAGCACTAAATTTGCATCCTCAAAAGAGTCAGGTGGTGTTTGGTATTGACAATGTATGTATGAATTATAATATTTTAATGGCTCATCCACTATTTCTGTTTAAAAATACTAAGTTCTTTAATACTAAGTTTCTTTTTCTTTTTTTTTTTCTTTTTTTTCTTTTTTTTTAAATTAATTCAGTTATAGCCTGTATGATTAGATAAGGTGTGAGTTATCACAGAGTTGGATTGGAAAAGACCTACAAAGATCATTGAGTGCAATGACTGGCTTTGCACAAATTCATCCCCAAAAGTAACACCATGTACCTGAGAGCATTGTCCTAATTTTTCTTGAATTCTGTCAGTCTGGTGAAGGGTCAACTTCCTTGAGGAGCCTGTTCCAGTGCCCAGCCACCCTCTCTCTGGATGAAGAACCTCTTTCTAATATCCAACCTAAACCTCCCCTGACTCAGCTTTGGGCCATTTCTGTAGGTCCTGTCACTGGTCACCACAGAGACATCAGTGCCTGCCCCTCCTCTTACCCTTATGAGGAGATTGCAGGCTGCAATGAGGTCTCCCCTCAGCCTCCTCTTCTCCAGGATGAACAGACCAGGTGCCCTCAGCCACTCCTCATACTGCTTCCCCTCAAAGCCCTTCACCATCTTCACAGACCTTCTTTGGGTGTCTTTATCAGAGCTTTATATCTTATATTGTGGAACCCAAATTTGCCTCCAGCACTGGGGGTGAGGCTGTCCCAGCTCAGAGCAGAGCAGGACAATCCCTCCCTTGCCTGGCTGGAGATGCCCAAGACACCACTGGCCCTCCTGGCTGCCAGGGCACTGCTGGCTCAGATTCAACTTTCTGTCAACCAGAACCCCCAGGTCCCTTTCCATGCTGCTGATTTCCATCCTCTAATTCCCCAGTTTGTCTATACATCCATGGTTGTCCCATCTCAGGTGCATCCAGCACTTTCCCTTGTTGAACTTCATAGGGTTGTGATTGCCCAGGGCTGTTATTTATCAAGGTCTCTCTGCAGGCTCTTCCAGCCTTCAAGGGTGTCAACAACTCTTCCCAGTCTTGTATCATCTGTGAACTTGCTCAATATCCCTTCCAGTCCTGTGTCCAAGTCATTAATAAAGATGTTGAAGAGCACAGGGCTGAGGATGGAGCCCTGGGGAACCCCACTAGTCACAGGTCACCCCATTCACTGTAACCCTTTGTGCCTGACTCATGAGCCAGATTGCCCACCACCACATGATCCGTTTCTCCAGTTGTGTGCTGGATATTTTGTCCAGAAGGATCCTGTGAGAGACAGTATTAAAAGCTTTACTGAAATCCAAAAAGATGACATCCACTGAATTCCCTTGATCAACTAGGTGGGTTACCTTCTCATAAAAGGAAACTAGGATTTGATAAGCAGGACTTTCACTGTAACCCTTTGTTCCTGACCCTGAACCAGTTGCTCACCATCACATGATGTGTTTATCTATCTGTGAGCTGAATGTGTTGCCAAGGAGGATACTAGCTATAAAATCTGCCAGCTGTTTTCTAGGCCCTGTATTAATACAAATAATAAGAAAAAGCAGAAAAGCTTATTTAGGTTGAAGGGTTTTAATATTAATCTGTCTGGCTTTGTAACATTGTGAAGATAAGAAGGTGTACACTGCTGATCATTTGTAAATGGCTCAGAATCTCTGTGGAATATTTTAAGGCAAAAATAAGAGAGTGAAATTCGGTGACATCACCTAAAACAAATTAGAGATTAGAAGAAAGTACAGCAAAGTACAAAAATGTGTTCAGGCACTTATTTTTTAATGAAGTGCAACTTCAAGTTAGAATGTTACAATTGACATGTGGTTAATGAAATGAAACAAAATTAAATATTCTTTACCAATTCTCAATTAAATTGCTACCACAGTTAATTCAAATATCAAGTCTGTATGTCAGAGGAAGGGACTTTCAGTTACTTCTGGAACACACTGCTGGAGCAAGATGAAGATATCTTGTCAGATTACAGAGTAAAACTTAATTTAATTTATTTTCCTTCTGATTTTGAGGCCTTTGAGGAAATATGGTCTGTGTTGCAAGTTCCATTGATTTCACTGAAACCAAGAAATACTCAAAAGAATTCAAATTAAGTTCAAAGATATCAGTGAAGAAAGGGTAAAATTATCAAAAATTTACACCAATTCTAATTAAATAATATATTGCAAATGTCGCAAAGATATAACAAAGTCAGAATATTTCTAATAAACTGTCCTGATTCTGCAAAATTATGTATTTTCTGAAAGTGTCTGTTCTCCTTTGTCAGTTTTATTTTGGACTTAGGAACTGTTTATTATATGGAGACTTAGGAAACCTTAAGTTGAAAGACCTACAAGAATTTGAGTAAATACAGAAATAATATAATAATTTAAACTCAGTTTATGATACTAAAACTTTTTTCCTAAATTAAAATTTAGATTTTTTTATTGTATTTCATGTATTTCTATCTGTTTTCCTATTTTCAATGAGCCTGTTTCAAAAAAAGAAAGAAAAATTGTCAATGCAAAGGAGTTTTCAAAAATGTACTATTCAGAAGTTAAATAACATAGAGAGTTTCATATTCAGGAAGTTTACTTTAAAGCTTTTGTTCCAAAGTTAAACTCAACTTTATGGCTCTTGAACCATGTATTTATATATAAATATATGTCCTGGCATTCTTCTTAACCACTTTAGTTGTCATGATATATATGAAGTATGATTGCTTAGCACTTGACAATGAAAAGATTATTTTTATATTAACTCAGTAATTTACTTTATTGCAGCAGTAAGTGTGCAAGCTATTCACTGTTTCCAGATACTACAGTGCTGAAGCCACTAAGTGTGTTTTTTACCATAATGGAAAATAATTTTAAAATACTCCTAGATGTACTAAATGAAAAGTGGCATTTAGGTTTCAATATGTCCAAAATAAGGATCTGAAATGACTGCTAATATTACCCAAAAAACCTACCTGGAGATATGAGACAATACTGGCATGTTTTTGAATAATCTCTGTTCTATAGTGAGCAAAAGCCCCAGAAGAAACAGGCAAGCAAACAAACCAAACCAACAAACAAACAAAATAAAAGTACCAACCAATTGAAACAAAATAGCAAAATCCAAACCAAACCAAACCAACAAAAAAACCTAAAAAACCAAAACAGAACAAACAAAACAGTCCCCTTCCCCCCCAGAAAAAGAGCGAGATAAAAGATGAAAATAGGTTTGTCCAGAAAAAGATTTAAAAACTGAGATATATGTGAGCATGTCTTTTTAAAATAAGAGTTTTTGAAAATAGAGCTAGGATGGCTTTTATTTTAGATTTTTAACATCAGAGATTTTACAGAGCCATCTCTTTTAGGTAGTGAAAAACAACTAATCTTAATTTTTCCCTTCTTCCTCTTTAAAACTACCTTTTGGGCTTTCCCCTTTTTCTGAAATCCCATAATAACAAATTAAAGACATTACTGGAATATTGTAGTGCAGATTTCTACCTTAGAGACAAGATAAATGATTGTTTAGGTATTTATGGATAACAATATTGTAAAATCAATTTTAACCAATTTCACCCTCCTCTCTTGAAGCCTAAGTATGTAAATCAGCAAATCTAACAGCTTTTTGGTACTATAAAGCCTTCACAATTCACTCATACAATGATCAACAAGAATACTTGCCCAATGTTTTGGTTTTTTGTGGTTTTTTTTTAATAGAAGAATGTGCTTTGCTTATACAGATGCCAAGGTGAATCAAAGAAAAATTACATGCGTAAAGAATAAGTTGCCCAGATGGTCCATCAACAGTTAATTAAGTGGCAAACACAGAAGTATATCTGATGCTGCCAAAAAACTGCCTGCAGACTGTGCCATGGGCTCAAATATAGATTGCTGGAGGAAAATCTTCTGCAGACTGGCATCAGTCTCTTGTGATGCTCATCTGAAAAACAGAGTAAATTTCACAAGCTACATTTGAAAATGGAAACAAGAATAAGGGAAGCCCTGTCTGAACATATTGCTAATAATGGGACATGAGTTTGTCATGCTCATGCTGCCAAGGTAAATTCAGAGCAGAGCAGCAGAGACCAAAGAGGACCAACAGCTGTCACCTGCTCTCCATGTGAAGAGATGTGGCAGCCTCTGAGTCTCCATCCACTTCTGGTACTCAGATAAAAGAGGCTGGTATTCTTTCCATCACACAGCAGAGCTGAATGAACATGTGAACTCTGCTACACAACTGTTCCCTGGGACAGTCTCACTGGGACATTCTCACAGTAAAAAAAAGAGCTCTATGGTTACACTTCAAAGTTTTTACCTTACTTTACCTTCACTGCTAAACCCTCTAGAATATTGTTCTAATATCTAATATGTTATTAAAAGGCAACAAAGCATGTTTCTGGAGAGTAGAAGCAAGCTTAGAAAATATATTTTAGATGAACGTTAACTATTTGCAATATATTTTTCCCCTAAAAATACGCCTGCTTTTCCAAGTCATGTAATTCCAGATTCAATAAGAAAGTTGGAAAAAGTAGTTTGCCATGCTCCCAAATGTAAGACTGCCCAATATTTGTTACTTCAATGCAATTATCAAATTTGCACTTCTACTCAGATTAATGGATAAAACCACTAAAAATTGCTTAGACAAGTGAGAAGACATGTGAACTGGTTAATAAGTGAATTCCTTTGAAATTTGTTTCACATAAAAGAGCAGTAGTCATGAATATTTTAAAAGCAAAAACTCTTTAGGCTTCTTTAAATATTAATGTAGTAAAGAGAAAACATTAAATATCAGTTAGGAACATATAGTGTTTCAAGTATTAGGTTTTGAAACTAGAAAACCAAATCAAAATTATTTATATGAAGCAGCTTGTAATTTGTCATATTTTGTCCCTTAATTTCTTGCATACTTGATCAGATGTTATTTTTGTCTATATTTTCTTTTCTAAAAACAAGTTATTTCCCAATGATTATTTCTGTTATGCAATCATACAGGAATTACTTGAAAAGACCAAAAAAAAAGACAGAAGGCTGAAAACCCAAAGGACCGAATTGCCTTTACTTGATTTTTATGGAGTCACTGGGAAAAAAAATATGAAACAGGACACAAACGTTTCAAAAACAGAAGTCAAATTGTTTAAAGCATTTAATTTTGGTGATGAATTTAAATGAGAGAATCAATTAAAATTTCTAATCTTGTAAAATATTCAACCATAAATGATCATGATTCCCTAAAGCTTTCAAGATGTGTAAAATCAGTTGGTGTCCCAATGCAGTAGAGTTATGCTCAGCAAGAATTCAAATGATTACTGTTGTTTTTGAGTTAAATAAATGTGCTTATCTTCTGCTCTGTCAATTGCTGCTGTATGCAAGGGAACTCATGTAGGCAATGCACATCTTTTCAAGAAAACCACACTAATGGCTACAATACTAAGAGAAACACATTTACCCCAAAACAGCATAAAAAAATAATCTCCTATTCAAAGTGCAGTTGTACATGGAGTTTCAACTGTTCCCAAAAGGAAATCTTTTTTATATGGCACTTTTTCAATTTCAGCTTGGATAATCCAAGGAAAGCTATTTGCTCTACTTGCAATAAAAATCTGTATACTCACAAACCTGGAGTCTATGTTGGCACATCTGTGCTTGGTTTCCATCTGCAAGTATTGTAGCCAATATATTTCAGCGATTGCAGCCAAAATAAAATAAATAAAAAGAAAATCTAATAGCGAAGTTACTGAAACTATTAGACATTGCACATGGTTCTACATTACTTTTTTTCTTATTGTTCTTTTACTTTACTGTGGAAAAAAAAAAAAAGCAATTTAAGGCCAACAGCTACAGGCCTTGTGTACAGATCTACAGTTTTCATTTATTTTCTCCAAAGTCAACTACATGGTTATCACATTTGCAAAAATAAAAGGGGGCTCTTTTGAAGACAAAATAAACTTTTTGCAGATAAAACCTAGTTTAAGTAGAATGTAGACTGACAGATGAAAAACTGCTAACACAGGGATTGTCACAGTCAATATTGAGGCTCAAATAACTAATGTAGATTAAAAAAAGTATTATGCAGGCTATCATTTTTCTCTGAGAATCTCATAGGACCAAGACCAAAGTACAAGTCATTCAAAACCCCCTAATATTAAATTTAATTAAACAAAAATATATTATATTATTTTTACTTGGTTTGCATTTTTTTATTTTTTGTTTTTTCAATTATTAAAAAAAACAACACCAGAAATAATTTCTTTTGATTATCTATTATACTAAAGCCCCTTTTCTGGAGATGTTAAATTCTAAGGACTACAGAAAATGTTCCAGAAAATAAAGAGAAAGAATCACTAACCCAGCATTGAAAATATTTAATTGGAGACAAAGTTTAAAATAAAGGGCAGAAATGTGTACATTGACCAGATACAACTTGAGAAAGAAGCATTTCTAATTTTTTCGTTTTTCTTTTTTTTCTTCCACTTGGGTTGTCATTCTAAATGGATGAAATAACCATGTATTTTTGGTTTTGTTTTGTTCACTTGCTTACTTTTGTGTTTATAAAGGACATTTTTTTCTAAACAGACTTTTTTTCAGGATGAGAGAGGTTTGGTCCTTCTACATAGTTGCTGGTGCTCATGCACAAACATTCAATTCCTAGGAGAGCATTCATCTCTGCAATTAATTTTAGAAATTCCTTTAAATCCCCCAATGGCAATTAAAAATCTCTGAGGCATATGGATGCATAACAGATTGAATGCTTTCATATGCTTTGTTCTCTCATTTTTCTGTCGTGCTTAATTTGCACCTAAAATCATCAGCGGTCAGCACAGATCAGAATAGGAAGCAAGAAATTACTCTTCACACAGAAACGAGAATTTTAAACAAGAAGGGAACTGAAATATTTGCAATATTGGTCTTGTTTATATAGTAATTCAGTGTTTCGATATTGTATTGCTTGCTAAACTCAGATATTGGCCCATCCATAACTCATGTATCATGAATTCAGTGTTTCCTGAAATGTCAGAAATCTCTGCCATTGAACTGAGAAGGAATAACTCTTTCAGTTCCCTTAAAAACAAAAGTAAAACAACAAAAAACTGCAAACAAACAGAACTCTCACCAAACAAAAGCAAAACAAAAACATCTAACAAAAGAATCCCAAGCATACAAAACTGATACAAACATACAAAACATACAAAGCTGATAAGATATAATTAAGATATGCAGATTAGTACCATAATGTGCAAAGACTAACAAACCCTTTGCTTGTGGGCTGCACAGCATCATATGGCAAATTAAGCCATTTCTTTGGCTTGCTGCTCTTCAGGGCATTCGTAGAGCAATTTGCTTGGCTTGAGCTTTGTGCTGGTGGAGAGGGGCAGTAGCTACTTACAGATGCTGAATCTTCCCTTCCACAGCTTGGCAGAATGCCTCAAAGGGACTTGTCTGACTAAACTGTACAGAATAGAAATATAATATGGAGGAGACACGGGAGGAAAATGGAAGAAGAGTGAAGGTATTGCAGTAAAAAAAGGAGAAAAGTAGGAGACTTAGGAGACTGGTATTCAAGAAAAATCAAAACTAGAAGGTCAGCCACTCCTTTGAATTGCTCCCCCATGTGTCAGCTGATAGGAGGCTGCCAATATTCTGTAGTGTGACAGTTCCCACTCTTTGTTCTGCATTCTAATGCTATCAGCAGGCTAAGAGCATGCTTGGAAGGTGTGTGAGTGTTGGGCTCCCTTAGCTCCTCTACTCACACCACACACTCTGTTCTTTTACCTCACTGTGTGATCCAGACACTCTTGCTGAAACAAATGGTCTCTGGCTGTAAAATCATTTTATATATCAGTAGCTCTGTGGAGTTAAACAAGGATGTTCTAATAAGATTTATTTTTCTTCTCATCAAGTTACATTTATGATTGAAGAGAAAATTGTGATTGTGTCAGACTGAGAATACAGGGGCGTGAGAGTTAGGAATCACTGGCATTCTTACCTTAATCAAGGTTTCATTCCCAAATTGGATTCTTGGATGTTTTCTCCCTCATTTTAGTAGAGCTAATGTGCTTCACTTTTTGTTGATTTTCTTTTCTTTCTTTTTTTTTCCCCCCTTTTCTTTTACTGGTGTGCTACTTAATGGAAATACATCAAATTCTTAGCAGATGCAGTCACTGAATAAAACAAAGGTCTAAATGCTAATATGAATAATGAAATTTCCATGGTGGCACACACGGGAAAGAGTAGAAATTGCTAAGGCATAATGAAATAAATTATATTTTATTAAAATCTCCCTCCTGAACAGATATTGTGTGCAAATATATTTTCTAAAATGAATCATTGTATACTTTCATTCATGAACAAAAAGCTTAAAATTCCAGTGTTTTATTCATGTGTATATAAAAAGTGTATCTGGAAGCACTCTTTATTATACAAAGTCATTTAGTTGCAAAGGAGAATAAAAATATTGCCCAGGAAATGAACAAGCATATAAAGAATTTGTTTACTTTCAAAGTCAACTACAAAATTATCCTAGCCTTATGTTTATGTCACATGTACCTACACTGTTTCCTGTTCATTTCTGACATACAAATGCAAGCAAGTAATTCTCCTTCTAAATGAAAGTAAAAATTTAATATGAAAATAAAAAGATAAAAGTATTTTTCAATGTGAACATATGAATTAGTAGATCATTCACTTATCTTGGGAGTACATTCGGTGCATTTCAAATACTGCTCTGTGGATTTGGCTGAAAGATATGTAAATTGATGAAAACAGAATTTAGACTGCATTTCATACCATTTTAATTAATATTCAAAATTTTATTTATAGATTATGCTCTTAGACATTTCCTATCTTGAAATTGCAGTTCCTCTTGTTATGGGTGGGAAGGAGATTGAGAACTCGAACCAAAAGAAGAAAATTAAAGCCTTTCTTGCATTTTGTTAACTCAACCTTCAATTCTTTGCTCTTTCCCAGGGTATTAGGAAGGGAAAGATGTCTGACTTGAGTACAGTGGGAAGAGAGCCAGACTGGAATGGGAGAAGAAACAGAGATAAGGATAAGGAATCAGGGTGGAAGCAGAGATGGTGCCTGGGAATGAGGGTGGGGGAGTCTGGGAATTCAAATCTAAGAGGGAAATTGTGAAGAAAATGGTGAGGTAGTTAGAGAGGGAAGAGAGCCTGCCTTTGGATAAGGACTTGGGGATACTGCCAAGATTAGAATGGTACAACTGGGAGTTATGTGCAGAAAGTCTTGAAATAAGTGAATCTGACAATGTGATAGTTTGCAGGATGATAAATGAGACACTCTCAGCAAAGACAAGGATGCAGGCACACTAGAGTTTGAGCTGAGCAAGTTACAAGCCAACAGCCAAGATGAAGTAATTATCTCTGTGTTTGCTCATCACTAGTATTTTTTCAGGTAGAAACTGTAAGCTCATTGAGAAAGACAGCACTTTTCAATCCAAATTAGATAATTTTTAGAAGTGCATTTTATTTTAAAAAATCACTTTTACAAAACTATTCCGCAAAAGTTGTTTAAGATTATATCCGAAAAAAAAAAAAATCTAATCTTTGACACTTTTACAAGTATCTCTAAATTTGAAGAGGAGAACACTACACAGTAAGGGGAGGAATACAATATGTGCTTGCTTCCAATGCACTTGCTCATACTTGTTTTAAATTTTGTCCACTTCTGCATAAGATGTCAAAATAGATGAATAAGAATTAGGTTTGCTTGCAGTGACTGTATATCTTTTTGTATATCTTCTTTTGCTCTATATCTTTCCAACAAAACTGGAAACTCTTTTATCTTTTATTGTGGCCCTTCTAATCCAAGTTTTGTTACAAGTTTTCATATAAGCTTTACTAAATGTCAGAAAGAGCTTTATAGAGCTACTCCTCTTCTTTTCAAGACTGCTCTCAGAAATGTCTCATTTAATATAACCTTAAAGGATCTGACTGATAATGAGCTCGACAAAGAACAGCTAGTGAAGAGCCCTGTTGAATTCTATATAATGGTGATCTTGAAGTTAAAGCTCATACTTAAGTAGTTGGCAAAATAGTTTTGCAATCTTTAGAATTTTGCTAAATAAAGCTCAAAATTACTTAAACATTAATTTTATTGAGGTAATTGAATTGATGCAAATTGAAGAAAATTTACTCTGAGAGTGTTTTGCTCATAATTTTTTTCACTAGCTTCTGGACTTTGTTTCAGGATCAAAAGATATCATTGGATTTTCACCCAGCTATGTTTGTATAACAGATAGAATGCATGTTTTTCTAGACTTTGCCTGAGCTGCTAAGAACAGAACCTTCTATTTGGGACCTCTTTAATTAGTTCTTACTGAATTGTCCTTGCAATATCTAAGTGATATGGACCCTTGTTGGTGCCATCAGCAATTTATTCTCCTAGGCACATTTCTTTAGTTTTAGAGTAATGGTATTTTATGCCTATTTTTATTGTTTGGTTTATTTTTCTTATTTCTTGTGTTTACATTGTTTTGGTAATTAGGTCCATAAAATTATTGGCTAGATTATCCAGAGGAGTCAGTGGCTAGTCTGATCCCTGAGGTTTTTTCAATGTTTTACACAGTGCATGCAGTTAAATGCCCAGGAGAACAGCAGAACAATCTAACAGTATATGGAGGTGCCTTGTGAGTTCGATGTGGAGTGGGAGATCTTTCAACCTGACAATTGGTTCTGGAACAATTATTGAGTTCTAGTGTGATTGAGACTGATCTTCAGATGTTACAGAAAATGAACCTTCATCAAAAAATGAAACCAGTATAATGAAACTTATAAATACTACTTTCCATTTACAGATGCAGCAAATCTCAAAAATAATTTTCAAAGAAATTCCAGTTAGAAAACTAAAGCTCTCAAGTTAGCAATTACAATTATATTATAATAAAAAAATTTCCTTTATATCATGATTCTCTGCTAAAACATATCTTTGATTTCAAATTGAAATAAGAGAAAAAGTGACCAGCACAATTTATATAATTTTCACATTATTTTATTTAAAATTAAATACATCAGGTCAGGTATTTTTACTCTTTTTTATTCAGAATACATATAGAAAATGACATTTTGAACAATGAAGCCTGCTCCAGGAATGATTCATTTTTTTTGCATTGCACTTCTCCCAGGTAAATTACCTTTAACAATGCTAAATATGAGAACTGGTTTGACAAGTTGTGAGCAAGCTTGCAAGTATATTAAGAATATGATCTACCTACCCCTCCTAAAGCAAATAGGCACTGCTTCCCATTACTTCAAATGGCATACTCCTCAGAAACTATACTTAAGGGAAATATACTGTAATCACATAAAATGCCTGTTGGTCAATCCTGAACCAGGGACTTAAAAAGAATATCCATTCACAGGCAGCACTTCAAGGTAGAATGTCAAACTAGGGCTCAGACTTTAATTCAGTGTACAGGCTGGGGATGCAGGAGGAGCTGGGAGGGGACACAGCCAGGACAGCTGGCCCCAGCTGACCACAGGCCTATTCCATACCATATGGCATCACTCTCAGTATATAAAACTGGGGGGAAAACAGAAGCATGGAATACTCAGAGTGATGTTGTTTGTCTTTTCAGGTTAGACTGGATGGAGCCCAGCTTTCCTGGGGATGCTGAATATCTGCCTAGCCATGGAAAGTGGCAAATTCCTTGTTTTTCCTTGCTCTTATGCATAGCTTTAACTTTTCCTCTTAAATTGTTTTTATCTCAACCCACAAGTTTTCTCACTTTTACTCTCCTGATTCTTTCCCCATCACACTTGGGAGGAGTGAGTGAGAGGCTCTGTGAGGCTGCTGCCAAATGGGGTCAAACTATGGCAGAATTAGAGTCTGAAGAGATCCATTTTTCATGAGTCCCCTAACTGGTTCCCAGTGAAAAGCATAGGCTGCAAAAAGATTTCTTCCCTGAGTAATTTTTTACCTGGGTGATGGCTGGATTTCCAGCAACTGAGAACAAATCTTAGCTCTTGTTAAGTTTAAGGCTGTGGCTGGGAGAGAATCAATTATTATTCCCCACTTGGTGGGTGGCTTTCAAGAGCCTCCTGCAGGATTCCTTCCCTCATTAGAGTAGGCATTGTGAGATACATTTCAAATGACTGTCATGAAATGCTAAATAGTTAAGAAAGGCTGACATCCAAAAAGGTGTTGACATCAATCTTCCATCACCACCAAGCAATTCTGACCAATACAGATGATACACAGGATACTGCTCTACAAGGGACAATGTTATAAAGAAACCTAGATATAAATGGCATCTGTACCACATTAATATCTGTACCAATTTTTCCTTAACTTCCTACAAGAATCAACCTGCCCTTGACTGCTTCATGTTGATAGTAGTTCCTTTTTGGTTAGTTAGCAAATGTCAAGATAAACAGAACTCATTTGCAAGTGCTGAAAGTCTGGAGGGATTTTGAGCGACAAAATCTGAATATATTTTAATGCAATTAGAAATTAATAAATGTCTTCGAGTTAGTGATAGGATAAGCAGATTATGAAAAAGTTTTGTTAGTCAGTTATTTGTTGTTAAATAGCTAATAAGTGTGCTGAAATAGGCACGAGCTTTTAAAACCCTATATGAAAGATAAACTTCTCTCCTTGAGAAATTGGCTATAAATTTGCTGAGAAAATAGCTTTAAGCATTAAAATGTATTGGATACTGTGAAGAGTAGGGGGGCTGTGCAAGCACAGGCAGCACCATTAATCAAGGATATCTTGTAGGGAGTTAATCTTATCTACTCAAACATACTGAAATATCTGTATCTTTGGGGAGCCAGGCCTGTATTCATGACATCAGTATCAGTCCTAGGAAAGACCTCTACATCTTTTAACATTGACAACATAACACATGTCCAGAGTCATCTTAGGTCTCATAGTATCTGAAGAAAAATCTTTTGCAGAGGTGTTTAAGATGTAAATAAGTATCCTGAGCCTGACTCTATTATAGCAACCAGTGACATAGAATGGATATTATTTCTAAGGGATGGGCTTTTTAATTAAAAATGTTTACCAAGAGTGAATTGTATTTGCTTCAGGAATCAAAGCCAGTCCAGACTTAAAAAAACAAGTGACTGGATTAATTCAGAGTGAGACAAACAACAGCTATATTCTGAGGTTTAAAAATACCTTCACAAACAGATAGTGAAGTCAGATTCACATTTTATTCCATTGTAATAACAAATTATAACACTTTCCTGATCCTAAATGTGCAAAACAAGTATTTTTTGAAGTTCATTTTTATTTTCAGTGGCTGCCTTTAAAACATCCTTCAGTGTCAGACAAATTACTAACCTCAACATTTCTGAAACTCCGGTAGCCATTCACTGTCAGAGGAACACTTGTTGAGGGATAGGAAGGAGTAATGCACAAATACAGAAGTTACAATGAAATTCCATTTTTTCCTTGCCAAAGTTAAGCTAATGGTGGACTCCTGGTATAAATTATATAATTAGAAAAAATAATTCTTTCCTCATGACAGAAGCTTCTAAATTGCAAAAATGACAAATTCTCCAGCATTTATGGTTTCCACTATAAAGAACTTGAAATATTTTTAACTTAGACTTTTTACTGCAGCATTTTTTCTTTTAAAAATCCTATTTCAGGTTTCTAAATATTGACAAGTACTATTTATATAACAAGTTGTAATATTAAAGCATTTACATCTTCATAAAAAATGCTATGGCAAACTTCACATCTACCAATCACATAAACAAGCTAGGAAAAGAAGGCCTTTTTTTCCTATATTTGCACATTTGGTAGGTGTTCATACAAAGTCAGTGGGAAGAACATAATTATTTTCATTGATGCACAGTGGTTTTTCCACCCATAAACAGCATTTATGCATAAAATTCTATTTTTAATTAATTATTCAATACCAATAATTTCTTCTATCTCAAATCATTTCTTATCATCAATCATCTAAATATCTTCATATAAATATCTATTATATAGTTTCATTTAATAGTATCAAGATCACATATATACATATATATATATATATATATTTACAGTAATATAGTTTATATAATTATCATAATTACATGTTTCAGGTAGCTCTCAAGTGTGAGTCATATATAATATATATCCTGATACTGCAAAGTATTTATCTTAAGCAAAAAAAAAATTGATTTCACAAAATCATGAGAGCATATGATTGGAAAAGGTCTTAGAGGCTTCACTCAAGTCTCTAGTGTAACATGTCCCATGTGATGTAATTCCTCTCATAAATATGTCATAATTAAACAGGATGAGACAAGCTGTGAAAATATAAAGTATGAATGAAAAGGTCCAATTACCAATCTATAAACTGATAAATGTATCTCCATGATGAAATTAATTTTATACAAAGTACAAGATTGTCTTTTGGATAAAGTAATTAAATATTCCACAGATATTTTGTTTAGTATCATTCTTGATCTTCAGGTTTTGGTCTTGATGTTTTGGTTCAAGATGTCGATAACACCCCAAAAATCTGTATCTCTGATCACAATACACTCTAAATCAGTATTTTCCCAGCACTCCCCTGCCCAAAATCATTATCAAAAATCAACCAACCAAACAACCAACTCAAACCACAAAAAAAAAAACATAACAAACCACCCAAACCACCAAAATCCTAAAACCCCAAGTCTGTTCTCACAAGAGAGATGCTCTTGTTGCTTCATGCTGCTGATCAAAGGAATTCTGGAAGAAGGAAAAAGTCACTGTGGTTGAAATTCGACTAAAACAGCTGAACAAGTGATCTTGACACACATTAAAATCTTCGAGTGGAAGAGGTGAACAAATGAAGAAAATTAAAAGACTACATAAAACATGACAAGTTACATGCAACAGTAAATTAATATAATGTGAAAAAATTTTGTAGGGATTTTTGAAAACATAAAACCTAATAAAAATTGTCACTCATCAGGAAGAGAAACTTACAACAAAGTAAGTTAAAAAATTATTTTTTATGCATACATGCTTTTGCAAAAACCTTTTTTATACAGACAATCACAAGTGCCTGAAATGCCCACAAGACCTAGAAATAAAATGTAGAAAACAAATAGTGGAAGAATATGAGCCAATTCCACCACAGACAAAGGTTTACAGAAATCTTGCCACAACCTTCCTCTAGGTTCTACCTGGCTCAAGATATTCACATATAATCTGAAAAATATAGTGATGGAAAGTGATGCTGGAAAACTTTTAGAATATAGCAGTCATCCTAGATAATCAAATCTACAGCTGCCTGCAACATCCTATAGGAAGTTGTGAAGTGAGGTCTCTCTCCTGTGGTAATTAGGCTTTGCAGATTAATGTTTGATGGGCAGTGTATCATCTAAACTATGTTGGGGTTTTTTTGTTGTTTTTTGTTTCTTTTTAAAGCTGCAGCTGCTGCTTGTCTCTTGTAGACAGAACTTGGTTTGGGGTGTTTTTTGCTACGATACTAGTTTAGCAATAATCTTATTTCTCCCAACTTTCCATCAAAATTGAAACACAACAGACATTTTCTGTTGCCCAATACACAAAAAGCTTTTAAAATAATTTTTTAAAATATGACATTGACTTCAATCTTGAGCTGCATATTAAACCTTATGAATACTATTGAAGTTTTAAAATACTAATATTTTACCATGGCATAAAATGTAAGTCATGCTAGTGAAATTATCTTTTACTCTATACTGCGTTCTGAGTGCTCTTATTGAGCTCCACTGGAATTAGGTTTTAAGATATAAATACATCTTTTGGTAAGTGAGAAGTATTTCTGTCTATGTAAATTAGAATCTTCTGTGGCCTCTTAAATGAACTAAAAGGATTTATCAGTATAGATTCTCAGATTTCCTTCTGGTACCCAAAGTGTCTTGTTAAAACCCATTTTTATTAAGTCCATCTTTGAAGAGCTATGTTTCAATCCTAGATGGCATAATACACAAGTTGTACATGCTATAAGGCAAATTATCTCCCATTATCTGAATATCCAGATTATCTGATTCTAATGCATGTCTACCTGTTTCTCTGGAATTCCTCTTTTTCTGAAGATAACTCACAATTGCAATATTCGTTTTCAATCAGATTTGATGAAGGAATTGTTCAAGGGTATCACCAACCCAGCAATTTTACTAAAATAAATAGTTAAAGGAAGATAAATTGATGAAAGAGAGCATTCACCAGCATTCCAGCAAGGAATTAATTTAGTCAAATAACAACTGAGTGATAGCACTTAGAAAACCAATAAGCATCAGCATGGATAAAAAATATAGCTCCAGAACAATTGCAACATTGGATACCTCTATTTTGAATTCCAGGCAAAATAGTGCATGTGAAAGACTTAGAGAAAGCTGTGAGTGTGATGATGCAACAACATAAGGAATATCATGGAAAGCCTGGAAGGGCAGAAAGCTTGGTAATGAACTGATATTGCAGGGAGTAGTCTTTGGAAGTCAGAACAACCTGGATATGACATATCTTGGAAAACTGCTGGGATTGGATTGATGGGAGAAGCGTGTACATTGTAAATGGGAGTGATAGGGGAGGAATAGTTGGAGATCACAAAACAAATTCGTGAAATAGTGGTTACTGTTGATAGAAAAATTATCTTAAATATTTTAATTTGATTCTAACACTTTGTTTCAGATTGTTGTGATAGCACATACATGGTTCTTCTTTAAGCAGCATCTCTTTTTCTTCAAGACACTGCCACACTTCTGAAATGCCTCAAAAAGTTAGTGATTCAAATAACAATGTCATTTAAGTGGTCACCAAGTTTTGAAAGAACAGAATTTGTAAGCATTGTGTGAGATTTCTTCCAGTGTTTGTATTACATATATGGCATTATATTAGTATTAGAAGTAAAAATCATGGTGAGAAGGCCATGTTTATGGAAAATAAAATATTAGATGTTTTATGGAAGTATTTGTCAAGTATGGAAATTACACAGTTCTTGTAAATCTTTACTGGGAGAGTTTATACTTAATATCTAGCATTTAAATTGGTATTAACATAGAGCCAAAATATTTTTAAATTTGATTTATTTTTTCTCAATTTAGGACAGCCTTGTTGTGTTAATTAATTAACACAACATAATTAATACCACTGGTCCTTATAAATAGAAGCCCTACAACATAATGTGATAGATTGTCTCTACACTTTGGAGAAAAACACACGTGTTTTTTTCTGGTACTCAGGTGGATATAAATTAAAGACATGAAAAGAAGGAATCTGAAAATACCAGATGTTAACAGAAACATTTAGTTTAGCAAAACAATTTTTTTAAATCCTTGCTGAAAATCCTTTTGAAAAAAGTGAGAAGAAATTAGGTATTTAAATGAAAGACAAAGGGCCGGCTTTTGTTGCACCACATTTTAACCAGCATAATTTCCACTGACTCATTTCTCAATTTGAAGTAAAAGGTACACAACTTGCAATCAAATATATTCTCACTATAAATAAATTAGGAGGAACTTGCCCATTAAAAATACATTTTTAAGATTAATATAAATACAAGAGTTATTATATATAGTAAGGTGCTATTTATAGTAATGCTTAAGTAACTTTTTAAGGAGAAATATACTTTTTTAACCCAAAAAGGTTTGATTTCAAATATTTCTTCTTGGTTCTTTTTATTTCTTAGAAAAGTGATCCATTCAACATGACAGACCTGTTAAATCCCAAGTTAAATATTTGGTCCAGAATTATCCATAAAGCTTTAGGGATGTATTATGAAGAGTGAAGGGCTTTTACATCTGGTTATTCCAGTCAACTAAAGTCATAATTGCTCTCAGGAGACAACTTTCTTTCCATTAACTTTAACACAAGCCTAGAATGATTAGGATCTTAACATAGGATCCTCAGTTAAGTGCCTACACTTATCTGGGATGAATCCATAATTTTAGCTTTTTAATCCTCTCTGCTTGAGTTAAAAAAAGGGAAGGGAGAATGAATTATGCATTTATTAGAAAAGAAAATTTGTCAGATCCACCTTCAGTCTCCACTGCAGCTGGGATATTCACTTTGGACATAATTTCCCCAGTCAAATACAAAGGGTGAGAACTGAAATCTGCCATCCCATAACTATGTTCTATCCAGAACAGTGAATCTTGCTGGCATCTGTCATTCACCCTTCTCACTGCTCCTTAAAGTGGCTGAATGATTCCTCTAGGCAATGCAGTGGACAAGAATCACTGGTTCTGGGTTGCAGGGGTAACTATGGCAATGGAATTTGGATGCTTTTGTTGACAGTGGAAATACCATTCTTGTTCCAATTATTCATTGTTCTGTTTCTCAACTAAGCTGTATGGTATCTGGAATATAGTTCTATCAATCCTTCCTTATAATGTTAAAATTTTCCCCTATATAATTAAACATCTGCTAAAGCACTAGCAGGAGCTGAGTTATCCTGTTTCAAAATTACTTTAACTTAGAGTGGGAAGGACATTCTGCCAAATGTATTCCTGATGTATCTAAATCAACATGTGTCATCTCCCAGGTGCATGTGCTTAAAGATTTTTTTTTTTTTTTTCCATTTCAGAGGACTAATCAAGACATATGCCTAGCAAGGCAACCTTAGGAAGGCAAGATGACTGCAAATGTTAAAAAAAATATTAAAAACACCTCTCTGCAGTGAAACGAGTTCTCAAAATTTAAAAAATACTTCAGAAAAGTAAAGGATGTATTCTCGTTAAAATAGTCAAAAAGAAGTAGGAAACTGAGCTCTCAAATTCAACTTGAGTTGTAGTTGCATAAACCAGACTATTATATGGCATGTTATGACTGGTACTCAGGCAGGGCATTCAGAAGTCCACAAAAAATTTAATAAAATAGAGAACTACACTACCAGATAGATCGAAGTTTCCCCATGCTTTGGAATTACCTATCTTTCAGAAAAACTTGCATTCTTTCATTAATCAACATTTAGAGCACTGGACCTGCAATCAAAAGAAAATTTGGTATTCAGTATGAATAGCATGGTTGGACTCCTTATTTGCTTTACAAAATCAACTCTCAGAAAGTCAGTTTGATTAGCAGTAAGGAACTGGAAAGGAAGACTGAATCATAGGATTAGTTAATCTTCAGTTGTGTTTCCCTGAAAATAAAGATATCATTTAAACTTTTATAATTTCCTATTACTTAGAACAATATATTTTGAAAAGCATATTACAATATAATAACAGAAAAATAAAGAAAACCAGTATTTCTTCAGCTTTGTTTCCCTTGACTGTAATCACATTTAGTGATATAAAGGAAAATAAATAAAAAACAACCTTTAAAAGTTTGAATAAATCCAATTTGAAAATTGTGAGACAAAGTTATGTGTTTCATATCTGAGATAATGGTCAATTCCATGAGGTCAAGTGACTTGCATTTTAAACATCCTCATGACTTTATGACAGAGAGCAGAAAAACACAAGGAAATTAAATTACAGAAGATTATTAATTCCTACTGAATCAAAATGAAAATTCAAAAAAAATATTATCAAGGACTAGACAGAAGAAATCTAAGAACAACAGTTGTTATAGAAGTTATAATCAAGTCCTTTTTTTCTGTCTTCCATCTATAAAAATCAAACAAAAAACAAACCTTTTTTCCCCCTAAAAAAAAGCAAAGAAAAGCAGCCAATTCAGAATATCTAATAATTACATATTATCCACTTCATATCTAATTACTTGCTCATGCAGAGGTGGTGTTTTTGAAGTGGATACCACAGTGTTATTAATAGAACTTCATAACAATCTACTAGAAGATAAGTAATGGCAAATATTTTCATATAGCTTCTTTCACAAAAATTTAAGTGGGGTTAGGACAGGGCAAAAATCAAATGATGTACAAAAGTTTGAAAGCTATAACATTTCTTTCATGCCTGTATTTTTTTTTAAATTTACTCTATATGTGTAATAAAGTAAAATAATCACAGTGGTGACGGTGCTGGGTCTAAAAAAGAGTAAAAGTTAAAGAAAAATTATATGTGAAAGCAAATAAAAACCTTTAAAGGAATTTTGCAGTGATTTTTAAGATGAACTTCACTCTCTGTATCTACAATATGGTGACCAAAATAGCTTGCTACTTTTCCATTTTTAGTATAAACAACTTTAAGGAATTAAAATGAGGTGATAAAATAGAACTCATGAAAGTCATATTCATTATTATGAGAAGATACATAGAGGATCTTATTAAATACACTAATATTAATTGAAAAATTTTCATTCTGCTTTGTTATTTTAATGGTATTGTTTTTAAAGCAGAGTTTTAATTTTAATTAAACTGCAGTAACCTCTCAAATATCTGCCATTAATTACCCAGGAAAAACATTACATAGAAAAATTTCAAAAGTCAATTCGTATTTTTCACGAAAGTTTATTTTCTCTGCGGATAAAATAATTTGGAAACACCTACTTATGTCCTCTGGTAAGTGACAAAGGAGTGTATTCAAAATATTTTCTCAAATACTGTTATTTTTTATACTATTATCCATTTTTAAAAAATTTTATTCCATTTACTGATTTAATTTCTTTTTACTTTGCATTAACTGTCATTAGAAAATGCTATGTATGTGCAGATTAGTTAGACTGATCAAGTCTAATCGACATAGGATTCTATTTTCTAAGAGGAAAAGTTGACAAAATACTGATTATGCTGATTGCTGAGAACCTGATCAAGAAATGGCAAGGTTATATCTGACATGAGCAATAGGCACAGGACATCTCTTGTCTTGGTTTAATGAAAGCTTTTAATGGGCTTCAAGCCCCGAGATGTTGTGCTTGATTGAAGACCTTCTGCCTATGCCTAGGAACAGAACTTCAGGCACCATAAGAGCTTTGAGATCAATAATACTCCCAAGTTATTCTGCATGTACACAAAATTTTTGCAGTTTGCAAGATGGAGGCCTCAATTATATTACTGCTTAATGAAGTAACAATAATATAACACAGGAATATTAAAAGTCGAATTTTAATTGACGTTTTGCTATGTAGTTTCCCTTTATAAGCCATTATTCACTAAATTCAAAACTTTAGGTCTGAAACTTAATGACTCTTTGCACTTTAATGTCACTGGGTTTTACCAACAAACAGGACAAATATTCTGATGAAGTGATATCTGACATACCTTGATACAAATCTAAAAGTCGTAACCACTGCTATTCTTTACCAGATAAATATTGTAAGAATTAATACATTTACAGAATTATGCAGGAAAATTTATCATATTTTACTGGAATATTAATAGTCTGGAAACAGGTGATACAAAGATTTTCTCAAAAATGCATGCTATAATTTACCTCAGAAATCTGTCTTGCCTCAAGAGCTATAATGATGAGATGTGATTTAACTTAATTTTACAGAATAAAGTCCATTACTGAAAAAAGAGGCATTTATGCCAGGCTTTATTTCTGAAACACAGAGGACAACAATTTTTTAATGTTATTTTCAGATATATACAAACTTAGTATGAGTTAGAAGATATTCATGTTGATCACATTTTTAAATTCAGACCAAAGAGTATTATATCAGCTGACTGCAGGGATGATTCTGGAATCCTTTCAGCATGTTGCCTAGCTTTAGCCATTATCACAAGTAGACAATATAGTGATATTATGCTACACTCTCTGTGGTATTGATAAATGAGACATTGGTGCATGTGAAGTTACTCCTATTATAATTTCAGCTCTTTGACAGGGTTATTTGTGTTCAGACAGCTAATACTCACACTTAATTTCCAGGCTCTAATCAGATTTTTGTTTGGTGTTTTCTTTCTAATGATAAATTGGCTCACTCATCACAAAATTCTCTGAATTTGTTTGTTCTTTCGATATTAAGAATTATCTCCCTAGATATGTGTGTGTATAAATAAGGCATTCCAATGCTTAAGTCTGTAAATTTGATTTGGGTAACATTCACATGACATGTAGTAGGTAGCTAGGTGGATATGGCATGTAATATTTCCAGTAGAACCACAACAGATGACAAGAGCCATGGCAGTGCTCCTAGAGCACTTTCTCTAAAACCTGTTACTTTAGTACCAGAAAAACATTTCAGTTGACATCTTTCAATCTGTGCCACACCTGCCAATGCAATTCTGGCTCAAAACTTTGGAGGAATGCTTTAGATAAACCACCAATTAATTTTAGTGAATTTTATAGACAGGATGCCAAATTCAATATATATCTTAAAGGATTAGGTTTCTTGATATTTAAAATATAAAAAAATAAGTTTTCAGTACAAGAAGTACTGGAAAAAAGACATTTAAAGCTTAGAAGTCCATCTAAACTGCTGTACCTGCTCTGCTCTCCCTTTAGCAGTGCTCTGGAGAGACTAGGAAATTAAAAATTCATGAGGAAAAACAAGTAGCAGAACTAATGAAGTTTGGGTCTCTGTAGATGTGCTTTGTGGATGATTGACATGGGTGCCTGATAAAATGGGAGATGTGAGTGGAGGTTTACGAGTATGGGAATATCTGTAGGTTTTCATTTTGTGAAATATGAGTGGACATGACTGGTGAAGTAAAAGGTTCACATTTTGGTTGCTTGTGGATAGCATGGACAGCTAACTTCAGTTCTGATTCTTAGCATCTCCAGCCCAACTCAGCAGTTGCCCAACTCAGCATAAGCAGCAGCTTTTTTTCCTAAAGCAATTGGTAAAGAACGGTTCACCACCTCTCTTCTCAAAGCAAATCTCGTGCATTGGTCTCATACACACGGCACTCATCCAGGTCTCCAGATTATATGGGATGCCTTCGTGGCACAAATCATCATCATTATAGCTAGCACTTATTTTCAATTGTGCTAAAATTAAATCCCCATTCAGACAGTCTGAAAAAATATAGGTCTCTGTCACAGTCTACTGAGCTCTTTTTCTATGAGCATTGTCCTGCAGGTGTGAGCGACATTTCGAAGGCTTGGGAGGCTGTCAATAAGATCAGAGGTTTTCCTTAAAGAAAGGACAATTCACAGACTTAAATTCTACTGAAGAAAGCTGTTTGCACTACTAAGAATACTTTTGACCTCTTTTCAGTGGGATATAGCAGAAGTATGACTAACATGATACAATAAATAATGAGAACTGTGACAAAGAAGAAAGAACTATTATTGACACACAATATACTAGAATCAGCTCAGTTATATGTCTCTTATTTTGTACACAGCAGAGATATAAGGACAATAATATTCTTCTTCAAAGACTATAAGGCTATAGTAGCTGGGTAGAACAGTGAAATAAATGGAAGGAACTGGACAGAATAGATAAGATTGTGAACAAACTCAGCAAAAACCATAGAATGATTAACTAGAATCTACCTAATCAGTCAGGTCTGGGAAAATCCAATACCAGCAAAATATTTATCTGAATGAATCATCAAGTTCCTGTTCTTCAATTGACCTTTGGAATAAAAACACTTAATCCTTGGTTCCACAGAATGGATTTAAATGAAGGAAAATGAAAAATATTTATTTGCAATTTTCAATTTTTAATTTTAATTTATAATAATTTAAAAATAAAATAGCCACTTTAGGAAAAAATATTGCAAAGAAAGAATGAACATTATTCTTTCCTTTTGAAAATGTTTCACTTTAACCTGAATATGTGAAAATTTACAGTCAGTTCGACCCTGGGCTTTTAAAGTAAATAATATATATTTAGGAAGAGGTGAGAGGAGAAGCATCAAGAAATGCACTTGCCAGACTGGGATCAAAATTACCAGCAGGACTGGAAAGCAGAAAGATGATGACTATTGAATATTTTGTTGATGCAGTTTTCCTCAGATTAAATGCTGAACCTGGTGTGAAAACATTTGTGGAGTTGAAAAGAAAGTAGGAAAATGAAACTGACATAATTTTCTAATAAAGAGTAAAGCACTTATACAGTAAAATGGAAAAAAATAGAAAGTTCTGAAGATTATTACAATGATCACTGATGCTTTCTGTTTGTTGCAGCAAAATTGTCGAAATGGGTACAGTAATTTATTTAAGATAATGATGCAAAAACATTTGAGTTAGAGAGACTGAGTGAAATCAATTAATCTATTTATAGCTATCAAGAGACAAATAATTCCTAGGTGATACAATCAGATGACCCAAAAAAACATTCTGAGTGAATAAATCCAGATATCAAAATAAGGGAGAAGTTGTGTTGTTCAATTTCTCCAGTGATTTACTAACACTGTTAATTTTAGGCCAGTAATTACACTATTTTTCACTCTTTTTTTAGCACTCTTAGTGAAATAAAAATTGTTCCAAGAAACCTAAGAATAAAAAATTCTTCATCTTCTCCTGTTTCTGACAGATAGCAATGAAAACTGCAAGCCTTTAAATGGTGTCATTAGAAAGGTTACACAAATGGATATGCATATACCGAGAATTTTTAATTTCAAACACTTCTAAATTAAAACATGACTAGGTCTTGGATACAATTTCATGTTGGTTAAGCCACTATGGTTCATATTTTTATCTATATACATTTTTCCTTTTTCCCCAGTAAAGAGTAAATAGAAACAAAAATCATGCTGAAAGAAATTCAGTTGTAAGTTGTAGGCCATGGTGTCTTCTAATGTCACTTGGTCCTCAATACACCAATACTGCTAAGAGTGACCTTATCACAGGTCACTCAGAAGTACAAAATGTTTCCTCTGCAGAGTCAGTACTTTTATTAAAAAAATAAAAAAGGTGTGAGATCTGTTACTCTAGTTAATCTTCTTTTTATGGTATCAACCTAGGAGGCATTTGGGTGAAACTTGGGTTTAGGTAGGAACACAAGGGGTCAAAGCAAATTCTCGAAGCAACACATGCTCTAGAAAACAGATGGGAAATGTAACACCTGTGAAATAAGAGCAGAGAATAATCCCACATTTTCAGAAACTATTTCTAATGCTTCAATTTGTTAGGAGGTAACAGGAAGGGGATATCCAGGATGCATTAGGAATAGCCAAGATAGAAATGTGTATGGGCCAAAGTTACCCACGGCTGCAAGATAACAAATTTAAGGTGTAGTTTACATTGGCTAAAAGGTGAAATTTTCAGACAGTAAAATAGTACTGAAAAGTTAAAAGTTGACAGTAAATTGCAGTTCCGTGGACCAGGCTTGGATGGAGGCAGCTGGATGACATATTTAATCTGATCAGACTCTACCCACAGGGTATCCTAAAGAATCAGCACACAGGTACAGAACTTCTCAAAAATAAAAGGTAACAGGGAAATACACTAATCTTTTCTTAAATGTCAGTTCAAATCCATAGTGATTTTTTGCAAGCATTCCTTTTTCATCTGGTTTGCTTTGTTCTTCTGAGGTGTGTCTTAATTATCATACAACTGTGAGGTGAAGGAGGAACACATTTTTGTTCAGTAGTAGAGACGTAAAAGCAGTTTGTAGACAGACTATTTTAAAAATAAAATTAGTCCTTTTTGTCCTCTGTGCAAAACACAGCAAGAACCAAAACAGAAATTTAATGCATGTTACAATATTCACTCTGGAAAAGCCTAAAATCCCAGGTCCCTTAATGATTTATGAAACATTTGCCTTGTGAATGAAAGAATATTAATAAAGCTAATATTTTAATGTTGTTATATGATAACAAAGGGAAAAAGATGAAAGATAACAGAAGAAAGTTGAAATGGCCCTTTCTAAAATGCAAATTATATTAAAATATTTCTTCAAATATATGCCTTAGTCTGCCCTCAAATACTTACTGTAGAGATTAGGATTTAATGGTCACCTTCTTACCTCAGAAATAAGTGACAAAAATAAGATGATAAAAAGACTCAAAGAAGTTAGAGCTTTGTAATGAAAATTGATATTGGTTAAAGAACTAGAACTAGTAATTAAAACAGGAAGTAATTTAACTGAAGAAGGAAAGCAGAGCTAGAGAAAAGCCCAATAAGCCAAAAGGAATGAGTTACAGACAAATAACCAGCAGGATTTAAATAAAGAAATGGCATTTCAAGCAAATGGAACCTTTTTATATTCTTAACCTTTGGATAGAGGGCAAGAACAAAAGGAAAGAACAATATGAATAACTCAGCAAGAAAAAGCTTTGAGAACTGTTCAGAATGGTAACCCTCCTCAAAGCATGACTACCTGTGTGGCTGAACCACAATAAAACACCTGTAATTACACTTATCTGCTTGAAGAGAGTAAATAAATATAATTACATTTGTGTTTTGTATGACATTGAGAAGATAACTGAACAAAGGGGAATATGTATAAAAGATGGTGTAAAATGAGGAAGACTATAGGACTTTAGATTATAAAGAAGAACTAAAATATTGAAATAAACTTCCTCCTAGCTATGTGGTTATTCAAATGTTTGGATAATTACTACATTTCACAATAGGATCATATTTCCCTAATTATTATGTAACAATTAATATTGATTTCTACCCTTTTGTATGGTTGTGACAACAGATTTCATTAAAAACCAGAAATGTTATTTGCAGAGATTTTTCAAATATATAAAAAAAGAAAAAACTATAGAACTTAACACAAAATAGTTAAATACTCTTTTTTTATTCTAACCATGTGATTGAGGTGTATTAATTTTTTTACCATTCAATTTTTACTTTTTTTTTTTAATTTAAGGATTTACACATATTTTAAATTTCATGTACAACATCATAGAATCATTAAACCAATTATGTAAAGTAATAATGTAAAATCACGACTTGGAAAAAAGCTTTCAGCTGCCAACCAACAAAATTGCCTTAGAGACTGCTGCCGAAGGGAAAATAAGTATTCAAACATTAAAAAAAGAGCAAAGTATACAGGAATGGATCTTAAATCCCCTCATGTCACATACTTCTGTTGTTTCCTTAATGACTCGGGCCCCTTTTCTAAATGACATGTTACAAAGTCAGCAAAAAGAAATTGCAGGATTACCTGCTCTCTCACTAGCATTGTATAGCTGCAAATTAACTGATAATTTCATTCTCAGACAGAGAGTAATGAAAATGGCATTAAGGAATGGTGGAAAGGGGAGGAAGAAGATATAGTTACAGTTTACCTGCATTTGCTCACTGTAGTACCTTAAAAAAATGGCTGAGTAGAAAATTAATAAGGAGAATTCATCATTAAATGTAGAGCAGCAATAGAATATTTTCTGGTTTTATAGTATAGAAGGGAAATTGGAAGTCTATGATAGGAAAAACAAAATCAGAAAACTAGATATCTTTCTGTTTGCAGAAAATTCTACTTATTTATTCTTTTGAAGACTGAGCTAAGTTTTAAAAGACAAAACATGGGAGAAAAAAGCTTATAAACTATTATATAAACTAAATAACAGAGATGGATAGTGTCCTTTTTATTTCCATGAAAGAATATTGAATCCTTAATTTTCCTCATGTTATACCCACCGCAACACACAGCATAAAATGAAACTTCATCATGAGTTGTCAGTAGTTTTCTTATTTTAAATTAAATAAAAAGTGTAGTAAAATGCTGCATTTATATATATATATATATATATATATATATATATATATATATATAAAAATACAAAATAAGTTATCGTTACTGACTTGAGGTACTTCTGTATTGTTAGTTATAAAAGAAATGGTGCAAGTTTTTGGATAAATTAGAGTTTCACTTAACACTGGTTACAATTTTAACCAAACTATTTAGTTATACCATATGATACAGGACAATTACATATAAGACTAAAACATAGTCTTGGTATTGAAGGATAGTAACTTATATTTAACATTGGGATAAAACTTACCAGAAGGAAATACAGTCAGACCCATCCCAGACACATTTTGTATCTGTTAAGGCAGTTGATGATCAGGCACAAAATACAGACTAGAAAAAGGCATAATGTTATAATTTCCACTGCTGCTAATAGCCCCTGGCTTAACTCAATCCTACTGCTCTATTTAATTTGTTTTAAAAAAAATTCTGACCTCTTACACTGGGCAATAAATTCTAAGTCACCTAAACAGCTTTTAACAGTATATATATATATTCCAACACTTCCTTTTTAAATACATTCTTAGAAAGTTACCATCTCCAGCTCTGAACATATTTTCATGCATAGAGTCCTACTTACAGTAATCTTGGTGTGGAAAAGTGGAGCAAACTGGAGGATTCTTCCAAGCAGTAGTAAATTTAGCAGAAGGCTATAGCTGATGCACCCCAGTCACTTATTTCTTCTTCCTAAATTAGGAATACTAGACTGGATCATCATAAAACCTGCTTCAGTATTGAGTAGGTATCCAAACTGGCAGAATACAGCAGGGGGCATTCTGAACACCAATCTAACAATAATGGGAGCACATTTTTTAAGTATCATAAAAATAATCCAAAACCCATGAAGTTTGTAGATTTTTATTGTTCTGATTTCGGTCTAAGGTTTTTTACAAGATGAAACAGAACACCTACACACCTGTGATCATTAAAAACATAATGGCACATTCTGCAAACCTTATACTGAAAATGTACAATTATATTCTAAATACATGTCTGCTACAGTTCTGTTTAGACAAGTTTGTTCATTTAATTACATTTTTCTTTTTGATTGCTAAGAAATGGTCACATATAAAATTTGAGCTGTTTACCTTTCTTTATTTGTTAACAACAATATTTTATACAGCATTGCCTATCTATTCATTATAATTAGAAAAGGTTTTTCACAATAGGCAGTAGTTTATAAGCTGATAATTTTCCACTCTTAAGGAAGTAGTAGTTTACCCAGAACTTTTCAGTATCCTTTATTTCTGTAGTTTAAAATATGGCTATCAATGGTAACCTTAAGTATGCTGAAGAAAACATCTAATTATTGGATTACACTTCTACATTAAACAACTTCACCTCAGATTTACAGAAACCCACCTCAGAAGCAGTCACATAAGAGGACAAACACAGAAGGCCAAAACTGAATGACTGATCTGCAAACGTGTATCTGGCTCCATACTCAGCCTTGGCAAATATAACTAATAATTAATTTTCAAGAACTCTAAGCTCACATAATTACTGCAAATGTTATTCTGACTTTTCAAAATGGATGCATGACTTAGTACACCTTTGCTTTATTCGGTCAGCCTGAAACTGCACACCATTGGCTCCAAAATAAGATTTCCTATCAACTCCAAAATCAACTCCAGTTCATCCTGCAAATACATGCAATTTTTATCTCTCCTTTGCTTTCCTTTGCAGCCTGAAACACGAATCACAGGTGTTGCCTTTTTCCCAACCTGGAATGAAATTTGAGATACTTTTAGTAAGGAGGTAGTACAAAAGAGAATCTCTATTTGAAGGCCTTCAGGGGCAGTCATGGAATGATGCCCACAAAAGCCCACTTGCTCCAGGGGTGAGTAAACTTTATAGGTTATAGGAAATTAACAGGAGGATGAGTGGTGATGCAATTATGCCCCGCCCCAGGTGGAGACCCTTCTCTGGAGCCCCTTCCCCTGGTACTAGCTGTACTTTGTCCATGGAATGTGTCTCAAAGAGTTGTTCTCAGCCTTGGTTCCCTGAAGAACCAAGTTAGCACAGGGGCCCTGCACCTCCTGGGGCTTGGAGCTCTGGAATTTGTTTTGTTTTTCTGCCCAAGAAAAGGCCATGGAAAACAAGTCACTAATACAGTAGGCTACAGAGCTACAAATATGTGTAGGAAGAATACAAAATAATATAAAAGAAAGAAGGCAAAAACCAAACACCATCACAGGTACTCATTGCAGTGCACCTTAGAAGGAAAAGCTGTTTCTGTATTCACAAAATAATTATGGAAAATCCTAACAGTTTCAAAGCAAAAATAATGGGTGGAAATATCTCATGGAACTATGTTACTGGATTTAATGTTACTCTCCACAGATTCCTGTAATACTACAAACATAATAGGATCATTTAGAAACGAACTTGTAGCATTTTTTAACTAACAGTTTTACAAAATCAAAATGGCCTCAAATTTGTATTTAGATACAATTTTAAGAAAATCGGTATATGCAGCTCCACTGATTTCAAAAGCACAATGTGTGTTTGCTCCTGTAGAGGATTTTTTTCTTATGTTTTCAGTAAGTAACTATATAAATTCCCACAAAAAGCAGTTATACAGAATTTTTCATAGAAATTAAAAATGTCAATTTCTGTATTTTAAAGTTCCATAGATATTGTCCTCAGTTTTCTAAGTTTACCACTATTTCAATATGGTAAATAATCATTTATTGGAAGTTGGATTTTCAGAGATTTTTCCATTTTCCTTCTTTTCTTGTATGATCAAGAAGTCACTATTTCTTACCTCTCGCGAACTCCTGAACTGTGCAGGTTACTTGGTTTCAAGAGTCTTTGAAGATTCAAATATACTTTCTCTTCCTTTCAAACCTGGAAAGAGATAGGTGAAAACTATGGAGAAAGTCATACCCATTCTAGGCTTTATATCATTGCATATGAAGATGGTCTTAATGTGATAAAAAAAAAATATATTTTTTTAGAATATGGTTATTTTCCTATTAATAAGGAAAAATGCAAAGAAAGAAAGAAAATTATCATCTCAGATTTTGGAATGCAAATTTACATTTCCTTATCTACAATTAAGACAACCCAGAATTGCAAAGAAAGCCTTGCTGGAATAAAGAATTAGAAAAATTCTGAAGATAATGCTTCACAATGACCAGAGCAGTTGTCAAGAGCTGATTTGGGTTACACAATCTGCTTTGCCAGTTTTCATGACATAGATTTGAGGCAGTGGATGAGTAGAATTTCTGCCAAGGTCTGCATTTTGTGTAGTTTGGATTTGATGAGCCCTGGAACAATGGACTGACCACGAGGGCTCGAAATGTACTACATACATTTCTGAAGGATGCCTTGCAAATCTGTCTCTTAGAAGGAAAATCTCTCATACTCCAAGAACACTTTTCAATTTTGAGCCAAACCAGTTCAAGTCAAGAAATCTGGTAGATGGACTACAAAAATGCAACTTTGATCTGTTTCAAAACGTTGATGCAGACATACTCAAAACCAAGTGACTTGTGTAATACCAAAATACAAATGCTGGGCAATAATTTTCTGAATGTGTATGGCATCTACACTGAAAACCTAGTAATCAGAGGAAAGGAGATAACACCTCATAGTCTGAGTCCACTTTATGCCTGAGTTGCCTTTTGAAGATGCAACTGTGACAATAAACTACCAAGAGAAGCTAAACCTCCCCCAGCGCCTCTCTTGAGTACCTGCACTGCACATTTGAACCTAAATGCTGCTCCCAGCACCAGCAAGATGTGATACCTTTTGGGCAGATAATGTAAAACGCTCTGGGGGAAGACATTCAGTGCAGGAACCTTCTTTTCTGTGAAAAAAAGTCTGTGATCAGCAATGATTGAGAATCAATTATCTGGTTCTTTGTTCCACCATCACTAAGCTTCTATATTTTTTACATTCTCAGCCTGTTTGGATTTAGCATGTACTGACTTTCAAAGTGACTCAGAAATAGATATCACCAGTATGTTCATTCCTTTGCTGTCCATACGTATATTTTTTCACCCGTATAGCTATTAATGATAAAATTATTGATATTCACAAAAAACACACCCAAACTTAATATAGAACAAAGAATTTCCTTGAATTACTTCAGTTATCATTATCTAATAATAAAGATATTGTCATATAGATTAGTAACTACGAGAAATGCCCAAGGCCATTAAAATTATTGCTGTCAAAATTCTGTACTGAAGCAGTGACACATTCTCTTGCCATAGCTTATCATAAAATGCTCAGTTTTCAAAGGACTATTGTAACTCCACTCCATTTTAGATAAAATTTAAAAAACCAAAATTGTACCTAAAAATATCAAAGAATTGGGTCCATTCCTTTAGGGTAACCAGCAATGACATTTCCCTTTAATGGATTAGCAAAGAAAATTACCAGACATCTGTCTTTCTATATTCCTTCTCTCCTGATTACAATAAATTGCCCATGCTTCTCCTGCACACATTTTGAGCAGAGCACTATGATAGTCTTGCTCCCAGTGTATCATACAGACTTACTGCCTTAAAGAAATCTCTACAATTATGTGCTTGGAGATACTGTCTCTGATCTCTGACATGTCACCACAAGCAAAATGTTAACAAAGACCAAAGATAAAGAGCAAATAAGCCAATGAATGAAGACTACATTGGGAGGGATATATGAAGAGGTAGAAGCAGACCGGAGAGTTTAAAAGCTAGATCTTTATTCCCTTGTGTCAGAAAGGGAATAAACAACAGCCAGGAGCTGTAGCAATGCACTTTGGTCTTCACAAAAGACACCTTAGAAGTTAAAGATAAAAATTTGAACTCTTTTGGCTGAAGAAAGCAAATGAACTTAGTTGAACCTTTGGACACTTTACTAAATGGGACAGTCAGAGCTCCAAGAAAACAGCTGCTATTACTTTTGTGAAGAGTTTATTTGAAGCTGGATTGTAAGTGTTTTATCTCTTCAGTGCCTTACACCCTTTTCAGACCAATTTAGACATTTTTACATTATTCTAGCATCCAGCCCTGCAAAATTTTATCCAAACATTTTGGTTCTTTTCCACTGTCCACCTATATTCTGTCCATTAAGAAGAAAAGATTGATAGATGTGTATCGATTTGTGAACTTTTACAGGTATTAGAGTCTTAGCACACTACCTCTTTGTGCTGAATCTTTATATTTTAGCAATTTTTTTATGAGTCTCAATTGCTAGAGGGCATATTTAAATGGAATTGAACAAATATTTCCTCAACTGGTTTCACAAAGAAAGAAGTTGTCTAGTGTACTTTTTACTTCAAATTTATATAACAACTCATGTACTCACAGTTTTTTCAATTTTGTGTACTTTCACAGAATATTGGATGAAAAGCTCAAGAGTCCTTTATTGTCTTCACAGAGAGCATAAAAACCAGACAGCAACAGGCACAATTTCCAAATGCTTTTAACACGCCTCAAGCCTGACCTTGAAGGAAACACCTCTAAGATAAGAGTCAATATCTCAGAAGCATGTTTTGTGGCCTGGACATGTTCAGAGAAGAAATTTATAGGATTTATTTTTATTTGTGTGTTCCTGTACGAGCTTTAATTTTGCTGGTGGCGACAAGAACAATTTTAGTTGTCAGCTGAGATCAGGACTGTAGCTATGCCTGTCAGTGCACTAATTATGTTGAAAACAGTGATTTTAGTTCATATGCAGTTACAGAAACTAACTAACAACAGAAATACAGCCACTTTCAATAAAAAATAAATATATGCATCATTTCCTTTAAATAAGCTGAGATTTCTCTTCCCGTAGTATGTATTCATATGTATGATAAGAAGCATACAAATAATTATTAAGACTCTTTCCATCTATCTGTCTTAATAATCACAACCTTTGTTTTGCACTATTAACTTGCATCTCATGAAAAGAGAATTTAGGATGGGTGAAAAAGAAAAGAGTCTTACGGAAGAAAGTTTAGGAAAGTAAGAAACTATGGAAATCAGGTTTTGAAAATGAATGATAGCATTGACATGCCAGGTTCTCATTTGCTGATATTCTGTTTGGACTTCTGCAAGAATTTTTTTTTGGGGGGGGGGGGGATAGTGGGTTGGTGTTGATGAGAAGAGTATGAGGTCATGGTTTTATTTTTCCTTTTATTTCAAATGTAAAAGAATAAACATAGTTTTCAAGTGTTACTGCTGTCATTTTCTTTGAATGTTTAGGTTTGCATTCAAAAACGAGTAACAGTTGCAGATCATCACATTCTTCAACATTCTGAAATACTATGCCAATTTATTGCATTTCAGGACTTCCAAGGTGGATATCAGTACTCGCATCTCAGGTACATGGCCTCTGCTTAAATTCATTTCTTCCTGTTGAAAATAGGAAAATCACACGTGGAGATATCAGAATAAGTATACCAAAATTATCATTAAATAAATAATGCATTTTAGTTTGCAAACATGACCACTACTAATTTTGTTAGTTTTTTGCAACTGTTTTTGAGCCTTCAGAAGTATCAGACCCCCAAAACTTTAACATCAACTAAAATAATTTATTTTATCAATATTAAAATATTTTCTCTAAGTAAGAAAAAAATACAAATATAGTAAAAAAATATATTGAATGCCAAAATAAAACAAAATAAGAAAGATACTTAAGCACATTTCTAGTATTTTTCTATTTTAAATCCTATAAAAATCTCATATTTTGTGGAAAAAATATTTTACCAATAATAATATACTATATTGTGAAATTTGTCAACTACATTTACTGGGAATGTTCTACATGTCAGACTTGACTGTCATTATTTTTTAAGTGGTGCCTTATTATTTATGAGAATTGAAAGCACTTAAAATCACCAAACTGACAAAATGTAAACATAATAAACTTGTAAAATGAAATGTCAGAGGTCCATCCTTCTACTCTATAACAGAGTGACAACAAAAAATATTTATTTCAGTTCTCTTAAGCGTGTTCCCAGAAATCAGATTTTCAGAAATAAGCCCTTTAGATCATTGGTTAGATATGGAAAACTCCCCAACATTTGTATAATTGCAATTCAGCAAGAGTGTGAATTTTATGGGTATTTGGTTAAAAACAAATAAAATTAGCTCCTAGCCCTCCTCTTTTCCCCAGTGACTTTTCCCATTTCATAATTTTTGTAGGCTATTGCCATAGCCCAATTACTTCTACTTTGTACTCATTATTTCTGGAGTTTCCTAAGCTCTTCTGCTTTTACAAATACTTTTGAAGTAGCAGCTATTATTTATGTTAAGGATAGGGAAATATGACAATTAAAGTCCCAATATCCCTGTCCTTGGAACAAACAATGAATTTGACCTTTTGCTCAGATGTCCACAGACTTTTTCAGGTTCTTCAGGGAATCTAAGCAGTAATTGCTGGTTCTTAATACAAGAGCTCTCATCCTCTTTGCATGTTGTGCCTTGCCTCTGTCAAATTAAAGCATTTGTGTGGTGCCAAAACCTTTAGTATAGAAATAGTAATAGGAGCATAAAATGTGTTGGTTCTCTTTTTACAATGTAGGGTTTATTTGGTTTTTTCTGGGCTGCAATGAATAATAATGCAGCAAGGTAACAATGGGACATTTATATCACAATTATGAAGTTCTGAAACATTCTGAAACAGTCATTTTAGACTCTGTATAGCCACTACACTAATGAAAAGCAGAATTGTAAAGTCACTTAAATACTACATTTCAAAGACAAGCACACTTTCCATGCCGATGGCATTTTTATGTTGTTGTGGTGGCAGTGTGGGAAGGTGGGAGAGTTGTTTACCTTGACTGGGCTACTTCTAAAGATTGGTTTCTCACACATTCTTGCTGGCTATGACATTATAATTAATTTTCTTTTACGTGCAAGATTTAGAATTCTTAAGAAAATTTTTTTCTTTGATTATTCCACAAGATATTGACATTACTGCAGCTTACAATATAAGTTTAGCAAGCATGCTGAGAGAAATGAGATGAAAATTCCTGGAAAGATTCTGCACTATGTACAAAATTTCAGAGTCATACAGTGAAACCTTCACTAAATATGTGCTTGGGTTTAATCACATCATGATAATGGCAAAGCAAATGCAAAAAAAAAAAAAATATTTGTTTGCTGTAATTATATTACAGCATCAGTCCTGTTGCGATTGACTAAGGATAGTACTTTACATTTATTCTTTCACATTTTATTCACAGTATAATGTACACTAAAAACCTCCTGTATATTCTCCACCTTTTGTCCAAGATTCTTCCTGCAGACTGCTTTAGAAGTTGCTATTAGTATTAGAAGATGTGTCAATGGCATTGTTATTGGGGATATCTGACATCTATCTAGCCATTAGTATTCTTTTCTGCTCTATCATTGCTGATATTCTCCATTATGTATGGAACAGATAAATTAACTGTAGAAAAAATTTAAAACCCAGAGATGTGGCAAGCGAGAGCCACATACAGGGAATATTTACAACAAACTATTTGGTATAAATGCAACACAAACAAACTTATGCTTTTTTTTGATTGCTTCCACTTATATCTATAGGCACACCAGTAGCAATATGTGTGACTGGGTTATTTGTCTAGTTTTTCCTGTGTGTGTGTTTTAATGTTTCATAGGTGGTCTGGTAAGGGGTCCCCAAACAGCTTAAGAGCTATCTGCACCTTGCAGCAGTTAATCTAACAAAGATATTTGACCAGGATTCTAACAAACATCTGGACAGACACTGAACATTTCCCTCATTAGGCTCTCAAAGGTCTAGATCTTAAAAATACTCAGAAATAATGTTTAAAGCTTATGTCAGAAAAGAAGGGGCATAAAATTTAGTTAAACAAAAGAGAATTTTCATAGAAAGGAAGAATCATACAAAACCTACAGCACACAGCAATCAGAATATGAAAAAGAAGCCTAATGGACATTTTTTACTATGAAAAAATCTAAAAAACACATTAGACAAATTGACAAGCTACCCTAATTGCTAAAAGACTTGCTAAAAGATTAGCCACCTGACTACTTGATCAGACAAAAAGGGAATGAAATGGCACTGGGCACAGAAAACAGCACACTATTCTCTGTACCAGTTAAGCCTTACAATATGTGAAAACATGTGTGTTCACACTTTAAGACAACTCTAAATTCAGTCATTTCAAAACCAAAAAAACTGCTAAAAGTATTATCATAAACCTTCAAGGCAGCAAACTACTAGGGCTTGCCTAAATCTGCTTCACTAGTTTAAACATCAGAGACAAGACTTGGAGACTGGAACTTCTTGTTGCATGCATGCTTGTATCATCATTCTGTACTCTGTATGTAAAGAGGGACAAATATCTTCTTTTTCTGAAGTGTCAAATCTAATGCAAACCTCAGCCACTTCCTTGATTTAATACTAGGCTCTTATCAGAAGCTGTTTGCCTATATCGAGGAAGCTCAGTGAAATCTTCTTCTAAACGAAAGTGACATTAAACGGCAAGTAGGGAAAGAAATTTTCCTAATCTGAATTACTGTACATCTCTCAGAAATCCATCTTGTGAATCCGTCTTTCAGATTACAGTTCTTCCAGGATTAAAAGGGTATCATCTAAAGCAAGCACATCTCAGTGCTAAACCCAGCCAGAAAGAATAGGTAATACATTGAAATTAAACATTTCTGTTCCTTATGAATATTTTCTTCTATGAAAGCATCCTGTGATCTTATTAGCATACAGTCATGTTCTGTATGGCTTCTGGTAGTGTGCAAAAGTAAATAAAATGCTATAAAACCCTTGATAACTTTTGTACTGACTCCTACCTTAAGCCCTATATTTTAAATTCCATTATAAGACATAAATGAATAAAACCTAAAAGGATAAACATGGAAGATTTTTTTACACCCATCCAAATAATTGCAAACACCTTACTATCAGATTGGAAACAGGAAAGAAATTCAATACGATAAAAGAAATCAGAATGCTAAAGCTGAGCACAGGACAGCTCAACTCATTATGGTTTGGTGCTGGTTTTATCCTAATTTTTTCTTTCCAGGATGAAGTAGATTTCAATGTATAGCAGTACTCAAGTCACTTGAGACCAGGTTTATGGTCTTATGAGAGGCTGATGTGGCACAGGGAGTCATAATGCACAGCAGTGTTAACTGCTCATGGAACCACACTTCAGCTTTCCAGTGGTGTGAGACTATTTCTCTGCTGATGCTTACTTCAGACTGTCTCTTTAGAGCAAAACCTGCCTATTCACAGACTATGCCAAACCTGAGTGCAGCTCTTTGAAAACTTTAGCCCTCTAAGAAGTGTAACCAGCTAACTTAGAATGTATTACTTCACTTTGATAAGAATAATTGTTGTTGCCCTCACCAAACATTGATTTGTGGCCCCAGAAGGGCAAAGTCAGACTCAAAGATAATTATACTCAACTCCCGTTTGAAGAGCTACATTAAATGAATGTAGCAAATTCAATTACTGTTCTCTTAAAAGAATATTAATATTGTTCAGTGAATATGGACCAGCTTCAACTTCTCTTATTAAATATCTTCTTAAATATGTCTTCTGTGGGATAACATATCTGTAAAAGCAGATTCCAGTGCTAGCACTGGAATCCAAAAGAAATTAAATAGGAAAAGTATTCTTTTCCAGTTTTATACTAATTCTGAAAAATTTATTTTTCCTGAGAAAAAGTAGAATAATTTCCTAATGATAAACCTTCTTTAAATGTGAAAATTCTTTAGCTCTCAGTCATCTCTTTTCATCCTCTAGGTGGCCTTTAGGGCAAAATCTGTCTTCCCTGAGAATTGCTGGTTTCTGTGATTTTTTTAATTTGAACTGCTAAATGGCACAACTCAAGGCTCAGACTAAGTGTATTTTAGCAGATTCCTTAATTAGATTGTGGTTAATACATATACCCTGAAATGTGACTACAAGCTCTTTTATTCTTGTAGATTTTTGTTTGTTTGCTTGTTTGATTTGGAGGGGTTTTTTATTTTCCTCACCACAACAATAAATTTTTCAAGTGACAGCAAAATTTTGCATGTATTGCACATAGGATTAATATATTCCATGGAATCACTAAGAACCAAATTCCTAGACATACTAAGCACTGCAGCTCTTTCCAGGCAGTACTTAATATTTGGATGTCCTGTAGCCTAATCAAATACTTTTTCATTATTTTAGTTTCCTATATAATACAAGTTAAGGTGAGGAGCACAGGCTGTGTGGAGTAATTTCACAGTGAACTGCTTAATTTTATCATAGCCAGCTTTGAGAAGAAGGTGAGGCCTGTGCCTCATGACTGAATCAAGAAACTTTTGCTGACATTTTTGTCCAGTGTGGCTTGGAAAAATGGTATTTGAATTAAAATTTTCTGGGAAAAGGTAGTGAGAAGAGGAGAGTTTCCAGCTTCCCTTTAAAGCCCAAGTGAATACACTTTGTCCCTTTGATCTCACAGGTATTGGAAGAGAGGGGAAGTGAGAAGGGAGGGGAAGTGAGTGGTTTGGGAAGGGTAAGGAAAGGAAGGTATTTACTGTAACTTTCCTACAGAATTGTTTTTAAATTAATTTTATATTTCAACTGTTTACTTATATTGACCATCTGCTGTTATAAAAAGTCATTTGTTGTTTTGATTTTTCATTCTATCTTTGAAAGAAAGTAGTATTAAAAAAAAGGAATTTAGTTATTAACTGTCTCAAAAAAAAAATCGGAAGTACTTATTTTTTGCTTGAAAAGGGTCAGAAAATCTCTTCAACTCAGTCCATTAATACCAAGAACCAGTCTTATTTTTAGAACTATTTTACCTTGGTATGGAGATAACTCAGTGCATTTTCATAAAGTTCTTTTTTCTCCATGGCAAATGGGGTCATTATTTCCTGTTGAAACTGATGGGGTTTACTTATACTTTAAAAATGCTTTTCTCATGATGCCTACAAGACATGCAGAAACAAATGCACCAGAGGTCTATTGTTAATATCTGTTAGTTCTTAAATCAAAATTTACACAAGGTCAATATAACCTTGCATTAAAGCTATTGAAAACAATGAATGTTATATTTCAGCCAAATAACTGGCATTCTTATCTGGAAATAATAGAAAGGCTTTGATTATTAATAATTAAAAAAAAAAAAAAAGATGGGAGGTAGAGGGAAAAGAGCAAAAATTGGGGATTTAACCCTGAGAATATAGCCAATGTCTTAAAAATTTTTATCTACAATAAATCAATAAATTAATAAAGCAAACTGCTAAAGTTTTGAAGATGTCTTGCTCAAATACTTTACAGCAGATAAAAATTTCAATGTTTCTGTGCATAAAATTTTTTGCTTTTTTATTTTCCCTTTTCTAGATTATTCTGTGAGGCATACTCACATTTATCTACCTATATTCATTGTTAGAATATTGCTAGAATAAAGTAATAATTATTATAGAAAACACTGGAACGTCTGGAGGGTCTAAAATAAGTACATTTTATACATGTTTAAGGAAAATAAGAAAATAAGCTTCATGCCCCAAAATGATATGCCATCTATTTTCTCTCATGCTTACCATGGATCATTTTATAGGACTGTTATAAGGAAATTAAGTTCAATAAAAATCTGGTTTTGCACAGCCTGATCCAAACCATGCAAAACTCAACAGTGCCTTCCCTTCTGTAAGACCTTAAGTGGTTGTTTCAAAATACTATAAAAAAGGATCTGTTCTTCTAAATTAGACACAACATTCCTGTGGGTGCCTTGTCAGCATGCCTTCAGCTGGTATAAATCAGCATGGTGGTTCCCCTAATGGAAATGGAACTGTGACAACTTTTATCAGCTCATTCCTGTGCTCCTCCTCCAAGTGTTGCCTTAAAAACTCTACACACTGAAGTATCTGGTAGTGCTCTGCACTGAGAGAATCAGTGTCAATTGGCATTAACTGAGTCATGCATTTCTTCTGAAGCAAATAGAAAAGCTATCTTCTGCACGCCCCGAGCCCAATATATAGAGATTTCAGTGGCAAGTGGGAGGCTTGCTGAATGGAAATGATTCCTTTTTTCCACACATCCCACATTTCTATCCTTTCTGATTCTATTTAATCTGTATGAAAATTCTTCAACTGCCTCTTGAGAATGCCAGCACTTCAAATGAGCAGTATTTGACATCACAAGTGTACATGGGACTGGAATCAGGCCTGTGTATGTTTGTACAGAAATTAACTTATATAGAAACTGAGAACACTGCTTTCTATTTGTGTTTCATCAGGAAAACCAGGGAATATAATAGTAGCACAAATATAAATGCTTTACAAACAGATGCCTACCTGAATGGCTATAATGTTTAATAAGCACACAAGGAACAATGCAAATTCTTTGGAGAGCTATGTCAGGTCATTTTTCATAGCCATATTCAAATGCTGAAAACAGTAGCTGGATGCCGAGCCAAGGAGGTCAAGAGTGGCACTGCCTCCTATCAGTGATACAGATATTAGGGGGCAAAGACCCATTTCTCCTCTTTGTCCAGTTTTTAGTGTCCCATTTATTACACAGTTTCGAAAAGCTATGGAGCATAATGAAATCTGTCTCACCAATCTCAGTACACATTGCTTTTCCTGTTAAACAATCTAGGCTGGCCCTGAATAAAACAGGTTCCTTTGCATACTATACAATGCTTGCACAGTGTGTTTACCATACCAAAATACCCTTGTCCAACTGACCTGAATGTCAAATATTACAACACATGTAAAGAGAGAATTAAATAAGCAAACAGAGCAAAGTGAAAAAAAAAGCTATGCATTTTCACATTTGCCCCAAATTAGCCACAAATTAGTGTCTAAGTGTCCACATTTTAAGTGTTACTGTTATTCTAGTTTCATACATTGACCTGGCAGATCCTGTCTGAAGTGTTACAATGCCACTTGCAATCCCAGAACCTAAAAACCAAAAATCCAATATAAAAACCAACCCCACCATTCCTTCAAAATCTGATTATTATTTAAGTTTTAACTTTTCAAACTGCAAATTTGAGTAATACTGCTACTAAAAGAAGGGCAAGTATAATAGTATATACTCTGTGAAGAGTAGCAAATTTCATGTTTGCAAAGTGCTACTGCAATGCAACCACCAATTCATGGTCCAATAGTAACAAAAGAAGTGTGGAACGAAATTAGAGAAATAATAAGTTCAGTGGATGAAAAAGTGGTGCTTAAAATGTCAGGCAGCTTTCTGAAGTTGTCCTAGTTGTCAGTATCTCACTTAGAAGGGATCTAGCTCAGTCCTGTACTGGGGGGTTTTTGAGCCAGTTCTCAGTGGTGCAGGGTGTTGATCTGTACTTTAAGGCTTTTGTCAAGTCAGTCCAGTGGAAACTTCTCCTTGATTGTTTGTTCATTTGTTGGTTTTGTTTCTTTCGTTTTTTGGTGGACTGTTTATTAAGCTCATTAAGCTAAGCTACAGAGCAATCACAATTCCCAGAACTAGAGCAAAGTCAAGAAACACAAAATGAGAGAGTGGGACTTCTCTTGTGGCAACAACCCACACATATACTAGTTAATTCTTAATCAAAAGCTAATGGTGTTTTGCCTTCCAGACTCTAATTACTTATTTTATCGGCAGGAGTTTTTGGAAAATATTTTGAAATATGTATAGATAGATAGATAGATAGATAGATAGATAGATAGATAGATAGATAGATAGATAGATAGATAGATAGATAGATATGCTGTTCAAATACTTATAGAATACTGCATTCTGAGTAGTTAGCAGCATGTCCTGCATAATCTTCACTTTAAAGTCCATGCAGATTTTGTGAAAAAGGAAGAAAATCAGTGATACAACCTGCATTGGATTAGATATATAAGGAACAGCACATACCAATGTAGAATATAACCTTACAAAAACACTACATTAAATAAAAATTTATTCTTTCTTAAACCATAATGTTATAAAATCCTTTCCTTTCCTTTCCTTTCCTTTCCTTTCCTTTCCTTTCCTTCCTTTCCTTTCCTTCCTTTCCTTTCCTTTCCTTTCCTTTCCTTTCCTTTCCTTTCCTTTCCTTCCTTTCCTTTCCTTTCCTTTCCTTTCCTTTCCTTTCCTTTCCTTTCCTTTCCTTTCCTTTCCTTTCCTTTCCTTTCCTTTCCTTCCTTTCCTTTCCTTTCCTTTCCTTTCCTTTCCTTTCCTTTCCTTTCCTTTCCTTTCCTTTCCTTTCCAGAGTTTTTAAGTTTATACTATAGGATTGCCCCTAAAAGCTGGTATGTTTTAGCCAAAATGTGCTTCATTTCTAAATGAGCATGCTGAACCAAGACATCTGGCCCCACTATCAATGTGGGTTCCTAATGTCTAGGGAGGGCCAAGACAACTGATTGATTACAGGTACCAAAGGGTAGCATTGCAGAGTCCCATCTGGCCTTGGACCTGGAATAAGCCTTTGTCAGAGGCTCCAGCTGCATGAGTACCCCAGCTCTGAACAGAGGTCCAGCAGCATTCTGTCCTCATATCTGAGACACAGCCAGAGGCACATACTTGAGATTAAAACTCTTCACCTATGTTTAGTCTTGAAAGCTCGTACCCATGCTCCAGGCACATACTTTCATTCAGTACTGATCCTTCAGTCAAATCCTCCACCTGTCTCCACCCAAAGCTTAAATACAGTCTTTCTAAATTATCACTGAAGGTGTGAGTCTTTTGGTTCACAATTAAATTCTTTTGAAGCTGCATGTCTGAGAAGCAGAAGGGAACACATTAAAGTAATTTTCATGAAAAAGAGAGCAAATAAAATACCATTGAATGTGAACATGAAATACATATGAATCTGCTTTGTGTTACAGCTTTTTGTCACTGAGAACTCACCAAATATTCCTGTCTTCATGTAGGGAGGATGTGCACATTTATACTTTCTGCTTTGATTAATTCTGCCATTAAAATAAAATGTCCCTCTTATCAACATCTTGGTCTTCCCCTCCCTGCACCTCTACTCTTACTGCCAGTGATTCTATGTCATCTGTGGCAAGATCTCATCTTGCCATGAGTGTTTCATTTACATGTCCTCTCCTTTTTCAGACAAAAGGAAGAATCTTCATCTCCCAGGATGAGCAAACCCATCACCCAAGGTAATTCACTTAGATGAGTAAAAAAGTACAGATGACTACTGCAATTCCAGCCTCCTGACCTGTGATGAACAGATGAATGAAAAGGCATTTTGTGATGCAAAAAGTGTGCCAAGCAACAATTTTAAATCATCAACCAGAATTTGTAAGTTTGGAAAGTAAATGTTTATAAAACTATCACACAATCAAATAAGAAAGCACTTAAAAGTTTTCCTAAGAGCAAAGTAGAGCCTTCACTCCTACTGCCCTTCTCATAATTTAAGGAAGCATAAATACACAGTAACATAAGCTTTACAGTCAAAGATAACCTTTACCGCAGTCCTTCAGCAGGCATTGCAGATGTATGAAATAAGTGAAAATTGGATAATTAGACTACAGAAATTGAATGGAATGCTGTTACTCATTTTGATTAAACCCTTTCACCACATCTTTTAAACACTGCAAACTACATCACAGCTGATAAAACCAAAGTGATTAATAATTCTATTTCAGATGAACGGTCATATTAGCATCAGTTGAAACTTTTGTAGTCATTTTAAGTAGAAGCCTAAAAGGAATGACAAGTAAATTGTAAACTTACTTATGCTACCTCAACTTACACTACTTATCAATTTAGTCACGTCATACTTCATAATCTAAGAAGTCAATTAATACAGATGGCATGAACAAAACAAAAAAAAAAGTTTTGCATATATTTAACTTTCAGCTTAATGATAAACTTTATCAATATTTTCTTTTGATAAATCTAATAAAGAAAATAAAAAAAATCCCTCTTTACTTCGAGATAATTTTATTTTTCTCTTATCAGCTAAAGCACTCATACTTTGGGTTTCCGCTTTCCAGTTTTCCTAACAGTAGGAGGGAATTTCCTCCAAGGTCTTATCAGCTTGAACCACAACCCCTGCACTGGTTTCTGGTTCACTGACAAATTAAACTCACTTAATCCACATCCAGGAAGTTTTTAATGAAGGTGCATTTGGAAGTTCTACTATATATGAAAATTTCTACATGTACCAAGGTGTGAAGCCCCACCCTTCCTGAATGGCAGACTAGACTTTGCACTTCAGGTAAAGAGAGAACTCTCCTTCTATTTCTGAACTACCCTTTCCTTCTCTCTGGAAGTGGCTTGCTTCCTCTGTTTACCATATTGTTTACATACACAAGTTGAAAACAAAAGATTTTAATTTTTTTTTTTTTCTCAGAGCATTTTCAAAAAAGGGCAGAAGAATGATACATGTAAAGACCAAAACAGAATAAGCTGAATTCATCTCACTGAGCATAGCACCAATGTGAATGATGGTAATCATTTTACTAGCAAATCCCAAGTACTTGGCAGGAAAGACAGGTGTAATGATCATTTAGCAGGAGGCTGGGCTCCCAGCTGATGCACAGGGGCAGGTGACCGTGTGGCTTCTCATTCCTCCACTGCCCTGTCCCTGTGACACAGAGCTGCTGCTGGCTCACAGGGACAGTAGGTGTGCTGGGACCAGGCTGAGCCTTCTCAGAGGTGTTTGGGTTTATTTAAAGTAGAAATTTAAGAAATTCATGATGGTTGTGGTGAAGATAGTAGTGCGGAGAAAGGGGGGGTCATAGAGGTGAGGCAGAGCCCTGGAGAAACTAGTTCACTCAGTCACTCTCAGAAACCACAGGATGGTAAGTGGGTTTGGTACAGTAGTTCCTGTAAGGAGAGGCTACATACTCTTATCCTTCTTGTCCTTACAGCAACAGCTATAACATCTACATTTGCAAAACCAGCAGCAAATGCACCAAAAAGCACATCCAAAACCAGCAGTGACCTTTAGGTCCCACACACTTCTCCATCATGTAATAGCATGCTCCCAGCACATAACCCCACAGTGCACCACAGACAATACACTGGATTTTAATAAGATCAAGCAGTGAAAAGTTCTGTCAATTTTGAGGAGGAAGTTCTCTATCATAAAATTCTCCTTGTTCTACTCCTTGAAAAAATGCTTATGGCTGTTGAGTCCTTAGGGCACATTGATCCTCAAGCTTTCTTCTTGCCACTCAGAAAATGATCATGTTGCTCCCTATCTTAGATCTGGCCCTCTCAACTAGACTAAGGAATAAATGTTCCATTATTTGACCCTCAAAATTATTTTGAAACATGAATCCTTCTGTATTTTATAATGATTCCTTGGAATAGCTGGTTGCCATTATTGCAATTCTAATAATGTCCATTTTCTGGACTTATATGTCTACCACATATATCTCAAGAGTCTGACAGCACATAATCATTGTGTGACATGTTTTGCCAGGATTTGAAAAATGACAGACATCACATATGTATCTACTCATGTAAGGCATATTTTTATTCTTTATCCAGTTGCTTTTAAAATCTGAAAAAAGAGGTTTGCAGTCAACTTGTTTCACAGTGTTTTTGATACCTGTTCCAGCTGCACCTTCACTTCCCTCCATCAGATATTTCTCCACTGTTTTAAGACTTCCAAAATTTTCTTTCTCATAATTTTCATAGCAACTACGCCTAAGTGCCATCACCATCTCATTGATGTAAAGGAAAGCTTAGTGAGAACATATTTTAAAACATAGGAAGATCGTCTCCTGTTCTAGTAAGCTTGTGGCATTGATACAGTGAGACTTCAATTCTCAAAAATATTTTGTATGGAACTTGACTAGGTTGTACTGAAACTTGAAGTTTTCCTAGGCACTAGTATGACATATTCTTCCACAAGTGAAAATAACATTCTGGGTCATGCTGAGGTGAATACTCACTGGGTAAGTAGATACCTTCCACAACTCAAGCTTTGCTCAATTTATTACCAAAAAAAGCTCAAACACATATTCTAATTTTATTGTATGTCATGCTTCATCCATGTTTACCTCACTGCAGGAAAAGTTTTAAAGTGGCAGGGGACTTTTTACTGGTTTAAGGAAACATAAAAAATAAATAGACTTAGAAGTAGTGCAAAACACAAAAAAAAATTGGTGCTGCCATAATTTCTATTTATTGAATACTCAGCAACCTCAATAAATAGTTGCTTTTTCACATAACATAGCAGCTAAATTACCTACCAAAACATTAGTATATTTCTCAACGGTAAAAACAAATATTAAAATACTACTTTAGAAAATGCCTATCTCTTCGAAGGAAAAATCTTACATTTTTATTTTGACACTTTTTACCACCTGGCCAGGTAGCAGTAACATAAATGTGTTGCATGATCTGGAAAATAATAATTCATATTGTTGCATGATCAGGAAAATGTTAATTCATACTACCAGGAGAAAGCTGTTGAGGAGTCCGTGACCTTTCACAAAATATCCCATTGATCAGCACAAGATGATGTATCCAGTTTTCTTATGTGAAATAAGCTTAATTTTTGAAGAAAGACATAAGAAATAGCTTGCTAGAAAACAAAAAATCATTAAATACTTAGCAAATATTGAAATCCTGTTATGAAACATAGAATGGGTAACAAAATTTTCTTCACAAATAAGTAAATTTTATAATGACAATGTGTCTGTGAATACTTAATTTCTAACAGAAATAGGACGTACATATTCTGCTGTCAGTTCTTCCTTTGTATGTAGCACAGAAGGGTGGAACAACTACACTAGAACTTTTCCTTGTATATGACAGATAACAAATCCCTACTTGTTTGAACATTTATCCTAAATAAGAATAGGAAGAACAGCTAGGTTGAAACTCATATCAGTCTTTTAATTATCTTAAATCATGAGAGAACCCCCACTCATCTTAAGCAGTGAAATGCAACAAGGAATTAAACTACAATTTAAACTTATGTTTATGGCTGAGGCATGAACTTGGCAGAATAGAAGTTGCTGAAGTTGATCTCTTCAAAGGCTTAGTGTTTTGGATTGAAATGTGTATCACCAACTAAACTGGAAAAGGAAGTGAGTCTAATCTATAGTTTCAAGTTTAGGCAGCTTGAGTGCTCAGGAAATGTTTGTATGAATATCTACAAATTTTCATTTACAGAAAATTGACTAAATTAATTGAACATGATAAAAGAGGAAACATAATAAGAAAATGTCAAATAATCTCTAGGGGAAGAGGATGAAACAGAAGAAATTAATCATATACCATCTTATAACATTGGGAAATTTAAGAAAAACCGTAACAAATAAAAAAACACTATCAATAAAAAAAAAAACCTCAAACCAAATAAAGTGTTCTGAATTTAAGAACTTTATAACTGCAATAGGAAGACCAGAATTTGTGACAATAAGAGCAAGTAAACCCTACAAAGACTTAAGAGAACGTATTTTACCCACCTTTATTTATATTGGACAACATCTAAATTTACTACAGATAAATAAAGCAGAACAAGTTAAGAATCTCACTGAGCCATTATTAGGAAATTCAGAGTCAGATTTTATTTTTGTAGAACATGCCAACTTTTTTAATTTGATTTCCAACTGTTAAGGAACTGAAAACAACAGATTTTTGGGGGCTTTTCATATTCAACATTTCACTCTCACTGAAAAATAGCAACTTGAGCATAAAATTTAAAAATTCAAAACACAGCTTTGTTTGAAATATTACAAATAAAGAAATTCAAAGGGAGAGCGGACAAGTACCTTTAACAATGCAGAATACAGTGAGATGTAGAATTACTAAGACCCTGAAATGAACTGCCTCATTCTTTTCCTTATCTCTGAAGTCTCCAAGGTAGACAGCTTAAACCAAATAATCCACCATTTTTATTAGGATGTTAACCAGATGAATTTTTTTTGGAATAGAAAAGTACAAATTCCTAGGTAAAAAAAAAAAAAAAAAAAAAATAAAAATAAAAAGGAACCATTCACCAATCTGTGTTCTTTTAAGCATATCCTTTCAGCCAGGCTTACATGAAGACAACTCAGTAGTTATTAATTTGCAGAAAACTGTTGCATCCTCTCTGCTTCTCGAGTCATGTTTTCCATCCTTTTGGAAACATGAGGCTCCATATTCCATCCTAAGTCTCCAGTGTCTCCTCACTTGATTGTTTAACCTTGCAGGTTCCTCCTTTCAACACACTTGACAACTTCTAAGAACAGAAATTATCCCACTCCCCTGCCCCAAGATGTATCCATTTCCTCTCCTCTTAATGGGACATAATACTCAAGCAACAGGCCAATGAACAAAATGAACCTTCCATCACATAAAATCATTTTGTATGACTTGCACAGGCTCTCCTCTTGTCTGTCAGAAATTGCACAGAAGAATCTCCAGAGACAGAATGTTACACATCCTTGAATATTATTAATGCTGTGGGATGATGTTCTTTACTACAGAGTGAGTGTAGCATTCCTCTGTGAATATTCCTGATAAGATACATGCAGCTCTATCAGATTCAGAGGGTACATCTGCTTCACTCTTCCAAAATTGTCCAAGGCTGATACATTTTCTTGGAATTATGTATTTTATATTTTCTGAGAAAACTCTATAAAATCAATGACAGGGTTTTTTTAGTAGACATATTGAATCAGTTTGCAATTAAATAATTATTAATTGATATGTAAATTTGCATTTTCAACAGAAAATCAAGTGTGTTCCTACAGAAATATAATGCTCTTTCTACCTGATGGACAGAGAAGTGATTACAGTGCAATCTTAGTCCAGTGAACCACAAGAACCACAACGGACCACAAAGAACCACAGTAAAACAACAGCCCTTACTGAATCCAGTATGGATTTTGTCACAGAATCACCAAATAAGCCGAGTTGGAAGGGACCCGCAAGAATCATCAACTCTTCACCCTGCACAAAACCTTCCCCAGGAATCACACCATATACCTGAGAGCATTGTCCAAATGCTGCTTGAGCTCTGTCAGGCTGGTGCTTGACTCCTCTGGGGAGCCTGTTCCAGTGCCCAACCACTCTGAGAGTGAAGAACATTTTCCTGATATTCAGCCTAAACCTCCCTGACACTACTTGAGGGCATTCCCATGGCTCCTGTCACTGGTCACCAGAGAGGAGAGATCAGTGCCTGCCCCTCCTCTTCCCCTCACAAGGGAATTGCAGACCACAATGAGGTCCGCCCTCAAGTCTTCTCTGCTCCAGGCTGATCAGACCCAGTGCCCTCAGCCACTCCTCAATGAGCTTCCCCTCAAGGCCCTTCACCATCTTCGCTGCCCTCTTTTGGACACTCTCATAGTTTAATATTTTTCTGTGACCAAAACTGGACACAACACTCCAGGTAAGGCTGCACCAATCATCATCTTCAAAACAGCCATGCTATTGCTCCAAGCCTTGGCATCCCTGGCTTACTTTCCAGTAACCAAAACCTGCTGCCTTCCACCAACAGCTATCAGTTGGATTATGTATGTCCCAATTATCGATGCTGTGAATTATAGCTGGGATTTTATTTTAGAAATACATTACAGGGAATTTAAATTTCTAATATTGTTTTCAAGTAATTCTCTTTGGAAATATTTAATTTTAGTGCTAAGAAAATAATTACTTTTATTAAAAGATCATCCTTTACAAAGCTGGGTCTCACCATGTTTCAGGTTCAGCAAGTTAATGACATAGTCTCAGACAATTTTAAATCAAGTTTGTTTTTTTGTTAATCTCAAATGATTTCTGAAGAGGGATTAGCTGCACTGAAGTTTGAAATTTTAATACCTAGTTGCTTTTCATATATAGCAGAAAAGCTAGACAGATTTTTCATCAAAGCTAGACATATAAATTCTGAGATCCATAATATATGGCTGTCAACTATCGCAATACATTTTCTTGGAGACAAAACATAAGCATATTTAATTCAAAGAATGATAGAATACAAACATAAAACATTATAGGCTTATAATGAATCCAGCATTTATTCTCCATATGAAGTACAGCAAACACAAATTTAATTTTTAAAACACTTAATAAATACTGCAATATTTTTTATTATAGAGGATTTTGAAACCTATGCAAAGTTACATGTACTTTTGGTAGAATGGAACAAGGGCGGATTTTGGCCAGTGACTGAGAATACCATGACAACTAAGCCTAATTCCTATGTATCTGAATTGAAAATGTCTTTATCCCTGAAATACTGAACTTACTAAGCAATTACATATGTGCTTCTGCACAACACAGAAATCAGCTATTGGTGTTGGACTTGCACTTTTCAGGGTAGTGGATGCTGTATCCTCTGAAACACTCAGAAACCTCTTTGTGCATGTAAAGGAAATATTTGAATTGCTGGGAGGTTCTTGACGATTCAGTCACTGGATGATATTTTTATAGCTGGAGGAAGAATGATTCTTTATTCTGGCAAACAAAGTCACTATATTTATTTGATTCCTTCTTTCTTTAGAAGTGGATTGTAATAGTTGTTGGCTAAAAAATTAATTACCTCTCTTTTTCTTCTTTCTTTGCTGTCGCTCTTGTGCATCTGAATAAGATGAGATCTATAACTAATTCAGTCTTCTCTCAATTTAGTGAGTTCTTATAAAGTCTAACACTGAAAAATTTGCCTCATTATTCTCTATGCTTCGCTTATGAACAGTTATGGTATATTTTGATTTTGCTTCCCAAAAAGCAGCTGCTGAAAGATATAGCACATGAATCATTACATTACAAGTAATCACTATTAGATATCTGCACACATTCCTGTGGTAATCCATTTGTCTGTATTGCCAGAGCAGATGTAACATCATTTACCATTTCTGACTGATAGTTGGAATCAAGCAAACACAATTAGAGACAGGGGACTGGGTATTGTTTGAGTAGCATTTGGCATGGTATCACTTCACAACTCAGTTTTCATATGCTGTTATCTCCTGGCAGAGGAGCTTGATCATGTGAGCTCACATTGATGTCTTCATAGGATCACAAGCTATGCCTCACAGGGCAGCAACCTGAAGGAAGAGAAACTCTGGCATTTTAAATTAACAGCCTTGATGCCTACCAAAGTGCTTCTTTGAGTCACAGAGCATAGTCCTTACCTCACAACTGTAGTTGAATTTCTTACCTTACATCTCCAGACTGGTAGCCCCAACTGGCATATCATTCTATATAATAGAAATAAATATGGCAATATCTTCTGTAACTGACTTCTGAAACTTCTGTTGTCCCATTTTTAACCTTTTAAACGTGTTCTTCCTAGATGACTTTGACTATATTTTGATAATAATTTCTATTGTTTCTGAGGCAAGATCAGTATTAGTTCTTAAGTAGTTTTCAATTGTCATCTTTTTCTGCTGAAATATAATGTTAGAAAATATAAAAACAAATGTGCAGTAAGAAACAAAGAAGCCAGTATCTACTGCAGTGCTCTGAAAACAATCAAGTGATATTTTTATTTTGCAAGGGTTACAAGTTGTTAATGTCATTCATAACTTCATGCTGGTAGCTTTGAGAAACAAAGAGACTTAATACAAAAGACCCCTGAGGCTTTCAAGATGCTGGTTCTAAAAATATGGAAATCTTGTCTGTATTTCAATATTGGTTCACTAGAAAGGTCCCTTATGGATGATGGCTTTGGCAGAACAGTGACACAATAATTTATAGTAAACTACATATTTGCTATAAGACAAAATAATGCCTGCGTAACAGGTAATGAGATTAGGCAAAAACCAGAGATTTCACTAGAATAAAAAATCAAAATGTCACCCTGAAGTGTCAGTGGAAATTCAGGGAGTGCAGATTTACAGTGAATTCCATGTCAAAACCAGCTTTTAAATGCAAATAGCTTAAGGATTAATAAGGTCTGGGACAACAAGTTGTGACTATATCCATGTAGTTTATATACTGCCAGAGTTTTAAGCTGACAGTAATGTCTTTGGGCTAGGGTGGGGATCTCTCAGTAGATACAACTAAATCATACTTGTAAAATTACTTTATAAATCACACAACCAGCACAACTGAGATGAAGATTTCATTTATGTTTCAGCTTTTTTTTGACATTCTGAAGGTGGAGAGAAAATAAAACCAGACATTATAATAACGTTGAATTCTGGCATTTATACCAAAAGCTCTTAGATTTACATCTTCTTACATTGTAGCAGTGGAAGACTGAAACATACATAAATAATTAAAAACACACGGTGCCACAAAAAGAGCAGATCAAGTGACAGTCATATGTACAGACAACTGATAAAGCTCCTACTGTTGCTCACTTCCTCACAAATGGACTCAAAGGAGACAAAATATCATTTTTTGGCAGGGAATATTGGTTTTATTGTGACAGTACTTAAATCCATCACCTGAATTTAAAATAAAACTACTTTGTATGTACGTCCCACTTTTCTATTGATTAAATTTGTTTCATACTTTAATAATGACTTATCAGACTCATCCTAACTCTATTGCCATGTGAATTATCTCTTTCTCTGCTAAAAATGCTTTCTATAAGAAAATTCGTTTTTAACCTTGTAATGTCAACTTGTTTGTACAAATTAAAAATGTACATAGACTCTTATTTCTTTCTGTATTTGGGATTCTTATGATTTAATTTGTGATTATTTAGGTATATTTCTCTAGGTATCAAAAACTGTGCCAGTGAACAATAGCACACATTTTAAATATCAATAGGCTTGATGCAGTATAGATTTTTGGCAATAAATATCGAAGTAAAAATACTAAAATATTTTTAATAATTACATTTTTCAATGCATAATGAGTAACAAAGGAATAAATTAAAAATTAATTCATCTCTCATTTTATAATTTTAAAAGTCATTCCCAGTCCTTCAGCATTCCCTGACAGCCCTTTCCATACTATGCCAGCACAGACCCTTCTAGTCATAAATGTCTTAAGTGAAAACACAAACTCCAAATATCTATGCTTTAGGTTTGATGTTTCTTGCTTATGAATGCAATTCTTATAGGTAAATACTATTTTTGTACATAAAAATTGATATATGCATGTTAAAAAAAATCACAAAACTAATAATTTCTACTTAAATCTTTGTATGGCAAAAAACAGAGTATTCAAAACACTTCATAAGAAATTTCTCCTATGATTTACATAAACAGAAAACAGCATGGAATTAATGTTTCTTCACATCAAAAAATAGATTTCAGGAACATGATCTTCATAGGTAAATAAGGTGGTTATGTGTTATTTCATTGCAGAAAATGACTAACTTTTTCCATTCAAAATGTCTCAATCTTCACTGAGGAACAACTTGCGAAAGAACTCAATCTATAAAAGAAAGTCAATGAACAACAAGAACATGGAGGAAAAAAAAGCAGACTGAAAATGTTCCCTTTAAAGTATTAAAAACAGGTGAGGATACTCAAGGACAAAGACGTTACCAAATTATTCTCTTGGATGAGAGGTTTGAAAAAAATCCAGCTAAGTAGAAGGAGGTAATATTATAGCCAGTCCTTAAAAAGATAATTGAGGGCATCTCTTTCCCCATTATGACATATAAAACTCCAACTGTTGTATCAGCTTACTCCTCAGACGGAATAGTCATGAAGATAACGAAATTCACTCTGGATCAAGACTTTCCATAAGGAATTGAGCCAAATACAATGACAGCACCGTATCATAAAGACAAACAATCAAGCAATTATTTAAATGAGTGAGATATGGGGTTAGGTGGTGGAAGACAAATTGCACAAGTAACCTCTTGGAAGCTTGTTTTTATGAGGCTCAACTTCACAATCAGCCAGCAAAGATGGAAAGATTACACTGAGCAAGATGTAAGTGCTCTTAATATGAGTGACCAGCAAGGCCTTGGAGAGTGGAGGTAGCAATAAAGTGTGAGAGCAGCCACAGATGTCTGCAATTGATATAGCCATGGAACATGAGAAATAGAAATATGAGGTAATATATAATGTGCCTTTAGATGTCCCACGGTGTTTGTATATGGAATGGCACATACTCAAGGCACATTTCAGGCTATTACAGGTACCTAATGCAAGCTTAGTATTTGGACTTGTTTTAAAATGTAAAGATCAAAATAAGCCTGTGTTCCCTGTCTTGCAATGCTTAATATGATCAAAGCACCACCTAAGAGTTTTTGCCAGTTGGGGAACCTGTCATGTCTTTTTGATATGAATATTATACAAAAGATAAACTAGCCCAGTTACCTTTCCCTGTCCTTCCATCCCATTGTTTTCAAAGGTCTAACTGTGCTCAGTCCTTGAGACATCTACCAAATAGTGGAATCTCATAACAAACCAAGTTAGACAGTTCAAAAAAACTGAATAACTAAGCATGCAGAATATTGGTATTATTTTAAAGACTATTTGATATGCATGGAAATGCTGCTTTAAGCACAGAAAGCATGTGTGCTGAGCTGTAGTTCCTTGTGACAGGCCATAGAATTGTTTAGCTTGATGACTCTACCACATTGGGGCAAAAGGCTTGAAAATATTTTAAAAATTGAAATAGATCATACATATAATTTTGGAAGTACCCTTGCTACATAAATATGCCATCAAATGGAAATTATCCTGTTTCCTGATTTAACTGTCTCATATCTTTCTTAAACTCTGCAAGTCAAATTCTAATCAGCTCTTGGGATCAATCGTAGCATTATGTCAGTAGGATTCTAAAAATGTTTTGTATAATTAGCATCAGATGCACTGTAAAGCCAGATGATGAGACCTTTCTCTTCCCTCATAAACATAAAATGGATTGCAATACAGATTACTTTAGCAGGAATAAAGGCAGTTAGTATCACACTCATTATTTGTGAACAGCTTGACTTTCTGAGTGTGGAAAAATATGTTGAGTAAGGTCTTTTGGCAGTTTGAGGGGTGCTGGTTTGCTTCTTTAATTTTTTGACTATTTAAATTTGCTAATATCTTCCATCACTAGAACTTGCAGCTATAACTCAGGTGATTCTATAGAATACCTGGAGATTTTAAAACACCCTTTAACAAATAAACCTGTGTACATTGTCTACTTGAAACAGTTAACAATAATTATTTCTATATTCCAGCAATTTACAACCTCCAATTACTGCACTGAGAGAGGAAATATTTGTTCACATGGTGCTGTCACCAAGGGAAGACATTCCCAGAAGAACTTCCAAATGAACCTTAGCCATGGACAAATAGCATCAATTTCCAATGGACACTGCGTGCTCATTAGTCTCTACTGTTAAAGTATCTAAAGCTGTTACACCTCTCCCGTGACCTCAATTAAGAAGCCAATGCAAGAATGTCTTTATACCTTTTACAGAGAAACACACACTCTGGAAGGAAATTGAAGAAAAGTGAGATTATTGGAGAAAGTTATTGACTAATGCTGAGAGTGCTGAATGGCACTCCCAAGAAATTATGTCTGATTTTGCACAGACGTCTGTCATTTGTTTTTCTTGGTGAAGACCAACAGCAGGTAAATTGCTTCCTTTTCTAGGTTTAGGAAAGAAGGAGTTGATTTTTTAAAGCCACTACCACCAGTCAGTACTTCAATGTATATATTGGATCTCCCTCAGGACAGTATCAAGGATACCTTACCCAACTTCTGGTTAAGCTAGCTGTTCAAAAATTGATACTTGCACACAATTACTTTTTGTGCTTGCCATGTGTGCATTCTTCTTTCAGTTTCCCCAATATCCCTGAAGAAACATTCATCTACACGTTTGTGGAGAAGAAAGTTCAAATTCTATCATGTCAGCACTAAAGGAGAATCAAAAATCAACACAGGCTCAAAAATTTCTGTACCACAAAGGATAGGAATCTGACTGCTTAAAATACATATTTTCATAATGGAAAGAAGTTTAGCTCCCAACCTTTACATATGTGTGGCAGTTTATTTCCAATATCTTTGACACAATTATCTCTTTTTTTCTCTTTTTTGTTCGTAGAAGGTCTTGTCTCAGTAGCATGATGCTTCCAAAATATTACTCTATGCATCCCTTTTATTCAATGATTGTGTTCTAAATATTACAGGGCCTCTGTTTTCGCAGTCAACAGCAATGCATTTCATAACCTAAGTACCAATCAGGAGAAACATACAGATATTTTCTTTATTTTTATCAGTTTTGACATGTCCCGATTTTACTCAATTGAAATGCTCTTGTTGGCATATTTTTTAAAATATTTCTTTATCATTACAGCATGCTTCTTCTTGAATTGGAATATCATACAATATTTAGATTTTGTAATATAAATCTCTTCTTACATGATGAACTGGAAAGCTCAGTTTTCAACTGATGCTTTATCTCTGAATTTTTTTCTGTCATTACCATATGGAAGATCTTTTTCTTAAAGCCACTGAGGATTCATCTAAATTGGCACTGCAATTCAGTTCCAATAATTCAAGATTTTTTCTGTAGTTAAAGCCTAGGCTTACTCTTTCCAGTCACCTGATTCTTTCAACCTGTCTGGACCCCTGTATGCACACATTGACCACTTCTGATCTTACTACCATTGAGTGATACATAATTATATAATTATATAATTATTTTTATTTCTGAAGCCTTATTCCAGCTCAGATTGTGTAATCTTTCTGTATTAGAGAATATTAAGTGCTGGGCTGGAATTTACTTTGCCAGGGCTCTCAGTGCAACTATTTTCTGTATTTTTAGTCTTAGAAGATGTTCAACGTGGGGGATATTCCTTCATGTTTAATGCTGGTATTTGGAGCCCCTCCACACCTAAGAACTCAAAATTTCACACAGTTCCAAGTCAGATCTGGATATCATGCTATTAGCTTCTTGACCTATATTTGGCAAAAAGGCAGACAACACTCGATGATTTCATTTAAATAAATCCTAACTATGTATTTAAGTATTAAGCCAGGCAAATACCACAATATTATGAATTATGTGCTAAATAATGTGGAACTTTAACTCTTTGATCATCTTTTTCCGTGTAATTGTGCCAGTCCAAACTTCAGACTGCATTCCTGTATTATTTTTCTTTTCAGAAACACCATATCACTATATTTCCACATATTTTTTCACACATTCAGCCAGAAGCCTGAGTTTAATTTATATGTCATAATCTGAGTCTGGTACTAAGTGTTCAACAGTTTAATACAATAAAGATTCTGTCTATTAGGATTTTCAAAATTGCCATTTGTCTAAACTTGGCATTATAAATTGTGTATGTCAAGTCATCCCCCAAAAAACCTTCACAATTCCAGTCAAGCTGGTTCACACATTTTCACAATTCTTAACAAGCTCCTACAGTTCACTGTCAGATGTAAATAATAAGCTGTGTTGATTTACATCTCTAAATAAGTATCTTCAGTAATGGTCCTATTCACGTTGTGACATTGTTTGGTTTTAGAGGGTAAAAGTAAGGACTAATCCTAATAATTAGGACCTTGCCTTTCTTTTTCTCTTCTTTTTCCTTTTCCTTCTTCCTCTTCCACTTCTTTCTCCTTTTATACCAGACCAAAAATAAGAAACCAACCAACAAGAGAGATAAAACCTTATTCTAAAGGTTTCCATTAGGCAAATTACTCCATCAAACTGACAATGTTTAGATGCTTATCTGGATTCTAGATTGTGCTATAAGAAAGAAATTGTTTCCCTGATTTTTAATTAATTTCCCCTTCTTTCTCTTCCCCAGTTCAGGGTTATAGTCTTCTCAGAAGTAACTAATACCTGAAATATTTTGTTGGGGTTTTTTTGGCTGATTCCCTGCCCTGTTAAGCTGTAGGTTAAGAAGGAAGATAATAGTTAAATTTCCACTTTAAAAAACAAAACAAGTTATGGAAAATACAACTAAGTAGAATTTACTTAAGGTAATATAATAAAACATCTGAAGCTGGGAATATATCTTCTATGCCTTTAAGCTAATATATTTCTAATCATAGTGAATATAGAATCTTTTTTAAAGCTACTTTCATCTATTAAGTCTATCTAATTTTTATAATATGAATATGTGCCCTCATTTTGTATATTGCATTATCCGAAATGGTATATTATAATGTACTATGCATATTCAGGGACTTTATAGAAATATATTAGATATTATTGACACTGTTCCTGTGGGGGAGAAAAAAAAAGGAAGAGTTGTAAAAATATAAACGTTAAAACAATAATGAGTGTATTTTGCACTAACAAAATAATATTTAAAATGATTGTCAGTTGTACACAGGTTTAAATGAGGTGAAATCAAACGGGTGGAAAAAAAGAAAATCCATGGTGTGGGAGAATGCATTTTTTTTCTATACATAAATTGGTCTAGCTATGTTCATAGTTGGCACATGTCATTTTACATTGGAAATACAAATGGAAATGGAAATATATGTTATCCTTTATTATATAATTATTTTTCGTACATTCCAGCACTCTATTGACATGGAATAAGCCATATGAGAAAATTAATTCTGTTTTAAAATAACATCACTAACAAAAATCAAAGCTGTTACATTTAAGCAGAAGTTTTTAGTACTTGTGAACATGGTGACTGATCCCAGGGACCAACTTCAAGTCTAACTTTGTTTGAGTAGGATAAGGAGGACTGGAATTTAGATCCAAAGGACTATGTCATATTAGGGGATTTGTCTTTGAATTATGCTTAAAATTAAATTAAAATAATACCTTTTCAGTATAATAGTTATGGACACATATGAGTTCTTATTAAATAGCCGCATAATATACTGTGGCTTATGAATGCTATATGTTTTAATTTTAAAACTGCCATGAAATATGAAAGCTATAGCTCATTATTCAGCAGTTTAGACAATGGGTGTGTGTAATTATGGTTCTGAGTCATGACTTTTCTTACCTGAATCAAACAATTTTACAGATAAGCAACTTTGCTTCTCTGGGCAACAGCAAGTATGTGGATATGTGGGAAAATGAAGACATTTTGTAGAAAAACTGCATCCAGTTTTAGTGCTCAAGCCAAAACTTCTGTTTCTTGTATTGCTAAGCTCACAGTGGAGTAGGCCACCAATTAAGCAAATTTCTCAAGGAGTGAAGTTTTGGCTTTGGAAGTAGCTTTAGAATACTAATATATGATATTCTGTTGAAAATAATAAATAAAAACAAAACAGAACAATCAAACAAAAGAACCCACAGACATAATTTGAAAAACCCACAGATCATAGGAAATAAATTGCAGTCAGTTTTGCTAAAATCTGTGGCTTATTAGCAGGAATTAGAATATAAGTCAAACTGGGGGAAGCCTAGAAAAGAATCTCCCTAGAAGTTGCAAACTCTCCAAACTGCTGAATTATTGTTATGCTACTTCTCACCTTTCTTTTTATTTCATATAATTTCATAAACATTCTATCAATGTCCATTACAAACATGGAGTAAGACTGATGTTCCATAATAAGTTTCATAATTTTAAACAGGAAATAATTCAGTTGTACAATAATTGCGTGGATTTCCACAAAAAATGGAAAGAGTCTTCCTGATGTGAAACTCTTTTATTTACTACTCACTCATAATTGTTTACACATATTTTCTCTTTCCTTTAAGTCTCAGTATGTGGCTACTCTGAATTTACCAGAACTCAAAATTTTCTCTGGCATCAACCCTAAATTTCACATTTAACTGATATTTCTGTGATAACCAGTATTTTTTTCTTCATATTCCTGTCTGCATTGATATATGGAAAAATGAAAACACATTTCCCACTTGTGCCAAACTAGCCCTTTTTTGATTTCCCCTTGTACTGTCTAATCTTCTCTTTCTTTAACCTTATAGGATATGTTCTCATACATGTTTTCTTCAGAATTCTGCTGTATGGAGCAAAAGCCAACAGCCTTACAGTGTAATATTAAAATTTCCTTATCAGCCACACAAATATGCTTTTTAATGCAATCCTTGTTCTGCTTTTTGTGATATCAGAAACACTATTCACAGATATCCTGTGATGAATTAATGAATTAAGGTCTTGCTCTTACAGTTTTTCTATTTAGCCTAGTTTATACACACATAATTAATGTTTAAGTTCATGATCTATTTAATATTATTACATTTCATTCCAGTTATAATTTTCAGTCTCTTAGCAACATCCTATGCATTACCTACATTGATATTCTATCATGTGGGCAGTACCACAGCAATCATGTGTCATCAGCACATTTTTATTACTTGTTCCAAGGTCATTAATGAAATTAAAATATTAAGTAAGATTGATCCCAAGAACAATCAATGAATGATTCTCTCTAACCTTTTTAGTGCCATTTATTATCTTCTCCACACAGACAGTTTCTTAGATCGTTTTTTTTCTCTTTTCACCTACCTCATTATGAAGCACCAGCAGACTTCCTTTACAGAGCCCCATGAACACTATTTTGCCTAAAATTTTTAATCACAAAAAAATGCATATTTATCACATTTTAGCCCAGAAAACAACCTTATATTTAGTTTTTGTTCTGTTCTCTTGATTTGAATTGACTAAAATATGCTCTTCAGTTCTTTCTCAAGTATCTGTTTTCAGCATCTACCTTTTCCTCATGCTTTTTTTCTTACACTCAGCACTTATTTCCTGCCCAGCAATTTTGTGACCTTCCTGGTAAGTACTGTTGTTGAGAAAATGGCACTGAAATCAGCCTCTCGTCTCTTTTATGACTTCAAATCTGCACTTGAACTTCATAGTTGTTTCAACCATGCATTTAATCTTTATCTGCCTGACTTTTCTCAGTGAACAGGACATTCCATGCATTTAAGACTAACATTTTCATAATTTATACCTTAACCTTAGTTAAGATACTAAGTTGCTACTTAAGCTTCATTTTAATTCTATGTGCTTAGTATTCTTCTGTTTGACTCATCATCAGTGTTTCACCACTACCCTTGATAATCTTTTCTTCCCAGTTCTCAGCTTTGATGAAGCACATAGAATATCCCCCTCCCACTTCAAAATCCTGTACAAATCCTTCTGTATTCTCCTCTCCGGTTGTTTGATTAATAAACCTTTTATCTGCTGTTTCTTTGTTGAACTAAGTATTCACCTGTTCAGAACCTTTATCAATGACCAGGTGCCTTTTTTCCAAGTGGCCTCTGTGGACACAAAAAAAAATGCTTACCTTTCTCACAGTAGTGCCAATACTAATTATTTCAACTTACTTCCATTTTAAAAAGAAAATTGCTGCCAACAAAGGCTGTTAAGCAGAACACCCCTGTATTCTAATACTTAGCTTATTTATTTATTTATTTATTTATTTATGGCAGACAGGAAACTAGCCTAAACTGAATGATTAGCAGAAAAATGACAGAGGTTTTTCGGCACCAAGTTTTATAGGAATTATATCTCTCTGTGGTGGGTGCACATCTAGAAGCAGAAAAAGTAATTTTTCCAGTGCCAGATATAACAAGCTCTCCCATCCTGGGAGGCACCATCCTATGTTCACTATCTTGTGTCCATATCTCCTTCTGTGTAATAGCAGGAAGAGAGAGTTCTGAAGGGTCTCTGTGACGACCCTGTTGATCTCCTCACCTCAGATGGCCCACTGCATACTCCTGAACTTTGATTTTCATGATCTGTCACCCTACTGAGGTGGATCTGTCAGTCTAGCATGTCATCCAGAAGTAAAGGCTACACTAGGTGTTTTCCCCTTAGAATTAAAATTTCACTATATGAGTGTATTGTCTTATTAATAGTGAGTCACTGGTTTCTGTGTATCACACTTCCTCTTATTTCCCTATTTTTAGCTTTTCCATCCTTAACCATTTACATTTCTAAAGGAGTGCTGTTAGTCTATGTGTATGGATCTACTCTGGCTCCTGATCCAGGTATTCAGCATGGAATTATACTGTGCTATGCTATGCTATATTATACCATGTCTACTTCTCCCTAGAATTGCAGTCTCATAAAACATGATCTTAAATCTTATCTTAGACAGTAAATTTGCCTAGGTCATTGGCTCTTATCCATTTAGAAACACTAAACTACTCATTCTTTGTGCTGTCTCATTTCATACATTACAATTCAGACAATGCCCATAACAAACTGCTATAAAAACAGAGACAGATAAGCCACAAAAATGGGAGCTAATCAGTTCTGTTCTTGAATCAATGACTGGTTTTGGGATGAATCATTTGACTTCTCTGAACATTTAGTCATCATCAATAAGTTGGGAAAAGTACTTATTTTTCAGGAAAATTATGCTCTGAAATATATTGTGTGTCTAAATTGTCTAAAACTACCACATCTGCACTCACAAAAAGAGTCCAAGAAAAAAACAAAAACAAAAGGACAAACTCAGGAAGCAGTGATAAATTTCCTTACATTTATAACCAAGGAAATTGCAAACACTCCCCCCAAGCCCCCCTTCAAGTTTTACTGGGAAAAAAAAAAGGAAAGCAACAAGAAAAAGTCTTATATGGAAAAAATAGCAGTGGAATGTACAGTACAGTTTTTATCATCCAAAATATTGAAGAGAAGATCAGAGAATCACAGAATCAACTAGGTGGAGAAAGATCTCTGAAGTCATTGAGTCCAACCTATGACTGAACACCACCATGTCAATAGACCACAGCACTGAGTGCCACATCAAGTAATTTCTAGGCATCTCCAGGAACCATGACTCCACCACCTCCCTGGGTAACTCATCCCACTGCCCAATTACCCTTTCTGTGAGGAACTTCTTCCTGATGTCCAGTCTAAACCTTCCCTGGTGCAGTTTAAGACTGTGTCCTCTCATGCTACTCCTGGATGCCTGGGCGAAGAGGATGAGCCTCACCTGGCTACACCCTCTGTTTGTAGAGAGTGATCAGATCTTTCACAAAAACACAGTCTGGAAGAAGTACTATAAAACTTTAGGGAAGAGCTGAAGACAAAAGATCTTTGGTTAGTTACCAAAGTGGTTTTTTGAACCATTTATAACTATTGATAACTATTAATAACTGAAGTAAATTTTAGCCGTTGGTGCGAAGCTTGTAGAGATTCAAGGACTTTTGTGTCTCTCACCTCACCCCACCAGGGACCATCCTGGGGATGGACAAGGAGTTGGGAGGGGACACAGTTTGGATGGCTGATCAGAGGGACATTTCATGCCATATGGTACCATGCTCAGCATATAAAAACTGTTGGGAAGAAGAAGGAATGAGAGAATGTTGAGTCAGAGAAATTGTCTTCCCAAGTTACCATTACATGTGATGGAGTCCAGCTTTCCTGGGAATACCTACCTGCATACAGAAAGCAGTAAAGGAATTCTTTATTTTGCTTTGCTTGTGTGCACAGCTTTTGCTTTATCTATGAAATTATCTTTGTCTCAAGCCAAAGGTTTTCTCAGTTTTACTCTCCTGATTCTCTCCCACATCTGAAGGAGTGAGCACATGGCTGTGTGGGTTCAGTTGCCCGCTGAGGTTAAAACATGACATGTTCTTGCATATTTTCCTGTGCCAATACACAGAAGACATTGTCAAGCCCTCTGAAATGTCTTCCTTCAAATTTCAACTAGGTGAGGACAAAGCAGCATTCAGTTTTGGAAGTCATTGCTGTTTTTTCCTTAATACTAGCTAGAACTATGAAGTTGTTAGCAACATAATATAGTGCTATTTTTCTTTATTTAATTCAAAGAATAATAAAGATAATGAATATAACAATAAAAAGGTAAATAACAATTAATGAGAAAACAGATATTTCAGTGTCAGGCAACCTTAACTGGATTTCAGAGCAGATGTAACTTCATATATTGGGAGAACCATTAAGTTCTGTTAATGAAATGCCCAAGCAGTATAAGCTGATGATATACAGCCAAGCAGAATTAAGAAAAGCTTTATCCTAAAGGATTAGTTTCTTCCCTCCTCCATGTATTTTTACTACCTGGCAATTTTTGAAGGTAAGTGCTAGTCCTGTGAAGCAGGAACAATCTGCGTAATTTGTGTGAGAAAGCAGCAAAACATTATTTTTTGAAACTTTGAGAACTAGAGGGGAAAATAAGGTACAAAACAGACTCAAAACATGGAATAGAAATCACATTTCTTCATGCAGTGTTTCAGGCTTTGATATGCCTCATGTTTTTACAGAACCATTTATCCCAGTGCAAGACTCTGGAAACTCATTATTCATCATTTTCACTTCAGTCTATCATGTTTTGTAATGAGAGAGTAACAACTGGCCTAGCACTTCTCTGCTGCTCAATGTTAGACAGTATCTAAATTTCTGTATGCAATTATATGTCATTTGGAAATTGCAAATGAAAGAATGCAAATTAATTTATTTTATCCAAACAATGAATCATCTGCAATTCTAAGAAATTAAAACTGAGAACCAGTGGAACAATTTAATAGTGAGGAAACCATCTTGGTTGTTTGTACTCACTGAAAATCAAGTTGTTTAATAATTTCACCATGTCAATGTATTGAGTCTATACATAAATGTGTATGTACATTGTTGCTGATTAAAAGAAGTTTCTCCATGTAAAGAATTGCATTTGTTAAAACTTAGACTGGTCGTCATGACATGTCAGAGCTCCTTGCAGGATATTTCCTTACTGTTACCTGGAATATCCACATATGCAACTACTAAGTTGACAAACAAATATTTTTAATTCTCAAAACTTTGATATTCCAATATTGTTAAGGATATCTTTGGAACACAAAATGATGACTCAGTTTCTTTGTAACTAACCTTCTATACACAACAGCATCAAATTATCTGACTATGCCCTTTTTGAAAACTGGCATTTTAGACCAAAACTCATGTAACTGTTTTCAGTTCCCCACAAACAGAGCACATAAACCCAGATGCAGCAGTATCATTTGTAAGAGACATTGATAACTTCTATATTCATCAAATTCATCCTATAATTTTAGCCTTAAATTAAATCTAAACAAAACAGAGAAAGACATAAATACTGGAAATATTAAGAGAGCAAATACTTTATTTGAAGAATCTAAAGCAGTAATAATAAAATATTTATTTTTTACAGCATTTCCTGAGTAGTAAAGACCTTTGCATGCTGCACAAACAATAAAAGGGTAATATATCTATTTCCAGATACTCTACAATCTCTATATTTTTGCCTTTTTGAAATATGCTAGAAAAGCTGGAGTCAAAACCTAAATAAAGATACTTCTCCATCATGTTTGCCCATATGCCCATTTGCTTCTTTTAGTTCTTAGAATCTTGCATATATTACTTGGATTAGAAGTGCAAGGCAATGAAAAAAAAAATAGTATGGGCACAGAAGATCAAAGTTCAGGAATATACATGATGGAATTTCCTGTTAAAATGGATTAAACTTTACTTTCAGCTGCTTTCAAAGATTGAAAAGTAGTACAACTGTGATATTACTGCATTGCACTTCTGTCACACTGTCCAAAGTTATCCATGTCTAGAATGGTGTTTTTAGTCATAAAATATACTTGAAAATACCTCAGTTGAAGGGAACACTAATTTTGCCATATAATACACATTTGAGAGGAAATTTTTTTTAAGGTTTTTCAAACAGTTTATAATTTTACTAAAGGAAGATTGAGGACAAAAGAAGGTTTTGAGAAGAGATTACTTTGACAGTTAATTCATAGTGTAGGGAGGAGGTTGGTTTCTTTGCAAAGGAAAGATTTAAGAAGGTGTGATAGGATTTCTTAGAGGAAAAGTGTTTTTTTAAACTTTCTGGAGAGAGAAGAGGTCTTTAAACCTATAGATTATAAATGAACTGCAGTTCTTTGGTTATCCAAGAGAGTCAGTGACTAGTCATTATTCATCTTGGGCATGGTACTCATATTACTTTCCACAAATTGCTTTTTATTCTTTAATTCTCACTTTCATTTGCCTAATAGCTGAAGGATGAGTATCAATATGAGTCCCATGTAAAACTTCTTATGCAAATCTTTACTTTTTGGAACTATTTTATAAAATGTTCATAAATCTAATTCCAGAGTTTTATGTAATCTCACTAAGTCATATATGGAAAACACCAGTCAACCAAAGGAATAATAGTTCAAGTATATATGAGGTATCAACCAAATTGAAAGAAGGAATATGTAAATAACATGAAAATAGATGTTTGTTCACAGCAAGACTAACTTTGTCTCATATCTCAAGAAACCATTCATGTGCTATTGGGCCGTCCCATGAGCCAATGCTGTACAAGTGCCTTAAAATATTTCTTTAGCAGTTCCCACACTGTTTAAAAAAGTGGCACTCTATGGAAACATAGCTTGGAAATAGCATTAAATAGTTCCCTTTTTCTACCTTTCAAAATTAAATTATTCTGATAAACACAGCAAAATCCAAAAAAAGAGACTATAGCCCTAAAATAAAAACTGGTGCTAAATCTAGTACTAATCATCTTTGAACACTACAAGTGTGATAGATTCATTAGATTCAGAGCAGCTGGGCAGGGAGAAGCATACTTTTTTGCATGTTTTAGCAATATACTTAACATTTTTTTCAATTATGAAGATTTTTATTAGACAAATTTTATTTTTTCTCCCTTTGCAGAATCATGAAAGCATACTGATATGATTTATTCCACCAGAAATTGATTTGAGCTATTCAATAAGGCCAATATATACAAATTTAGATGGGAATACAGAATTCAGTCTTAAATGGATATTGTCTAACTATTCAGCGTTTTTTCTTTTACTTTTCTTTTCCTCCTCTAGGTATTTCAATTTTTTTTCCAACATAAATTAAAGAGAAAGAAAGAAATCTTTGACTGGATGAGTTATAGCTGTTTTGCAACTAGAGGTTTAATGCTTAAATGTGAAAATACTTTATTAGATATTTCTAATGGCACTAGGACAAGTTTCATCTATATTTTCCTTTCTAAAAAATGTTTAGTGTCCAAATACTGTGGAGTTGGGAGTTTTTTGGGCTTTGCAAAGACAATACATTACATTTTTAAAACAATCTGACTGATTTTTTGTTATTTATGCAGTCTGTCACCCCAAATTCACCTATTTCTCTCCCTTGAACCATTTTTCTCTTTTGAATATGTCTTATACTATTTTCTCTAAATGGTTTTGCTGCTGTCATATACCTTCTTTCAATGTGTCATTTAATTACTTGAAAAATCTATTTATTCCTGCATATAGAATTCTTAACTATGAATATTATCCTTTAATTGAAGCCTACAGCATCCAGTGTGACAGCTGGCATATATGACGCCCCTTAGATTCACCAAACTCAGTAGACTTGAAATTTAAATTTTCAGTACCATCTAAAAATACGTTCATGTCCCTGAAATTCAGTCTGTTGGTGTCTAAAGTTTTTTGAGGCAAAACTTCCTCTAATGTTGCTAATCCTAGAATCAATACTTATATAAAATATGCTGATTACAGTTTAATCTGTCTGAGGGAAGAATCCAACTGCCTTCTGTTCAAGACTCAAGGAGGATTCTGAATTGGATGTAGGTGAGAGGAAAGTCACACTGAACTGTAAAAAGGATCTGGTTTCTGTCCTAAATCACAGCACCAATTCCCCTTTTTTCCTTGCCTGGTTTTTTTTGTTTTTTTTTTTTTTTTCCTTTGTGGGCTTTTTTTAATTGACTTTTTATCTCCTGAAACATCTCTTATTAGCTGGCCTCATAGGTTAGAAAACCCCATATTGAACTGACCTGAGCATGTTTCTCAGCTGCAAAATAACATTGAGTTCCCCTCCCTGCAAGGATTTCAAGCCTGGCTGAGGTGTCCCCACTTTGCTACATCCTCCATTGCAACCATAGCAAGTGCTATGGCTTCAGATTTTGGGCATGGGGAATCATTGTGGAATGGTTTTTGAGATGCCAGCTGCATTCTATCCAGGGAACAACAGATGTATTTTACCCTACAATTTCCATACCATTATAATCTTTGTTAATATGTGAATATAACTCCTCAGTTTCTTCTGATTTTGTCCCCAGTCATCTTTCCATGTCCACCATACTATTTCACAATACTTTGCCTCCAAAAAAATATTATCAATTTAAAGTGTGAGCTATGAAATTATCTAATTGCTAAAGACTGAAGGAATTGCAACAGGGAACGCCTGGAACTAAAATTCTAGCACTAAACTTGGGTCAGCTTATTTTTCAAAGGCAGGAAGATTGTTTATCCCAGATTGCAGTTACATATAGATAAATTTTCAGAACAAGCAGACAAAACTGCTAAATCTTCACAAGCACATGATGAAGTCTAAGTTTTTATTCGGTGTAGTATAACAACATTTAGATCAGCTGATTGCATAAGATCATGATGAAATTTCTTCAGAAATACAAAAGATGTGGCAAAATCCTCATGATTTTTCTTCTAAAAATGCTGTCTATAAACTACTTGTACAACCTTATATTCTAGAATGCAATTGAAGTCATACTAATTACTATATAATAATTACAATAACTACAAAGATAATTCGCAGACAATTTTCTTCTATTAACATATTAGATGTATTATATAATCTCTAGAATGTACTAAACGTTGATATTCATTGAAAATATATTTCTCTTGGTATTTAGAATCCATACATAATATTCTCACAGCAAGCTATTAGCAATCAACTCCTTCTACTCACATTCTGAAATGCATTCCAGTATTTTTATTATATATCTAAAACTGAAGTGATAATCTCCTTGTTGGAAGAAAATGCTCCTTATATTCATGCTAAAATTAGAGATTTATATGTGATTTAAGGGTTCAAACCTTGCCTTTGGAGAAATTTATTATTAGGCACTTATATTTGCATTTTTCTATTAATATTTGCCTAGAAAATAATAGTAGTCATAAGAAGTAAAAGGAAAAAGATACAGGTTGTGTAAAGATGGTTATTGTTATTCAAAACTGTAATAATTGATTCACTATTTTATTGCTCCACCTCAAATCTCATATTAAGCCTTGATCTTAAAACAGCAGGGATAGACAGCTTTTCATGCATCTTCAAGGAACTGTAATTTTTACCATAAAAATGTCACTGTTTGATTAGACAGTTATAAGGTTTCACCTAAGAATCACTGTTTATCCGATTTTTATCTTTTTAATGAAGTAGAAAAAAACCCCCAGTACTTTAAAATAAAAATTAAGATGTAATGAATGTGTCAGCTTTGTTTTTATTTTGTCCTTATTTAAATCTTAAATTCACTGCTATATTCTCATGGGTAGTTATTTCAGTAAATTTGATCTGAAATGTCACTCAAAAGCAAAATAAAAACCCTAAAATTAAGAAATAGAACCTAATTAATCTTCAGCATAATGTCAATATAATTCATATTTCTTTATTCAACACTAGAAATGTTAAAAGATTACATCATGTCTAAGAAAATGTCACAGTAGGCAAAAAAGATTCTTTGGCCAGTTAAAATTAGTCTTTGAGGTGATACCAGTATTGCTGGCATCATCAGTAATAGAAAATGCAATTGTCTAAATGTGCAAAGAAGATTTATTTTACTTTGAAGTAGGAAAAAAAAGAAAAAGAAAAAACCCACAAACTAAAAAGAAACTGTTTATTAAACAGTATATGATATTGAACACTGTGATATGAAAGCATACCTGCTCCAAAGGGCACATGGTATGGGGTAGTAGATTAGGAAAGATCAGTCTTTTCTGATAAACTCCCTGTGGTGTGGCTGGAAGAAAAAAGACTTAGAAAAACCCAGTAGAAAATTACCAGCATCTATCACAGTGAGAATAAAATATAACAAAAGCCTGTAAAAGCTGTCAGAAAGAACAAACAATTCTTGATCCATAGTAGTTAAAAGGAGTCTGTAAACAAAGCAGGTTTTATTTTCATTTCAAACAGTCCTGTGATCAGACTGAAGTGAGATAGCAGCTGCTTAAACAGAGTTAACAAGCCAGATACTTCAAACCCAGTAAAATGCTACTGTATGGTGTGGTGTGGCAGTTTGCTTTTAATGAAAGTCAGCTTTCTGGCTACAAGCAATATGTGCTATCAGAACTTCCACTTGAAATTTCACAAATAAAGAATTCTTAACACTGAGGGTGAGGAAGCAACATATTTCAAGTTAAAATTGGAGGTCTAAATAGGCTATGAGTTTATTTTGGTGACTCCTTTGTCACCGATATTTTCAGAAGACTACCACACCTACTCAATTGTATTTGAAATTTGCTAAAAATTGATGCCAAACTACTGAAGTTTGTGGATAAATATCTAAGAATAGTTAAAAAATACAATAGTTCTCAGTCAATCAGAACTGCTAAAATTTCCCATCTGTTGCTGAATTATCACCGAGGAACAAAATCATCCCCTGCCTTTCCACTGGCCAAGTCATGTTAAGCAGTTTATAACCAGAGACTGAAGGATAAACTGCACATATATGAAAAAAATCACTTTATTAATCTCCAGTTTCAATGGTACAACAATAAGTATCACTTTAGGAAGTAGTATTTTCAGGATGGAAGAAGTAATTCAATTTTGGAGAAACAAGTCATCTAGGAAAAGAGAGATAACAGGACACAGAGACTAGGCAGAATAACATGGAGGTCCTGACTCTGACTTATATATCAGGTTTATCCCCTTGAATTAGGCTTTGTAGTCCCATTAGCACTCTACCAACTGCTTCATTACACATACTGCATGTAATACATATTTGAGTAAAAAGATTTAATATTAGACTAACAAAAAAATTTAAAATGTCCAGGAGATGCTTCTTCCCTTAAAACAATTTATTTCCTTTTCTGTTTCTCACAGACTTCTTCCAGGCCCTTGGACTATTTTTATATACTAGGTTCATTATTTAACTACTAAGCTACCATGGCACAAGTCAAATAGTTATTTCAAGTTTTTGTTCTTAAAAGAGTACATTTCCTACCCTCATCACAGTGCTTGCTTTTTTTTGTCTTTGTCTTGCACCACACTTTGTTCCAGAAAATTTGTCTCCACCATGACTGTTTGTGGGCTACCGTATTGTGTTCAGATATTATACCTACAAGTACCTTAGAAGAGACTGTGAGATAATCAATAAATCAGTGCTAAGAATAGCTTGAGTAGTGTAAAACAGATGAGGCATGGGTCAATAACTGAACTAAGAAAAGAGCAAAAGCTGTTGAGGAAAGGAACACTCATGGAAGTGAGAAAGACAATATTGTGCAAGGCTGCTTTTGGTTGGTTTTGGTTGTGGTTTTTTTTTGTTTTTGTTTTTTTGGGTTTTTTTATTTTTTTAAAGGAATGAAAGGGATTAAGAAAGCAACCTTAATTCTAACATTCCCTGATTTTTGATAGCTTAACTCTGTAGCCTTCACCATGTGCTTCAATACAGCATTTTGAGTACAGCATATAATGTCTTTTGACATGTATAAACATTCTTATGATTAGTGGTCACAGGGTTTATTTATTGTCATGAATTGTGTCCAATCCAATTTGGTTTCATATTGTCCAATTTCCAAGTATCTTTCACTGCAAAGAGAATTTTGGAGATCTTTAAATGTTAGGGGCTCAGTTGAAATAGCCTGCCTTGGCAAACTCACTGAAACATATCTGTCAAGCACAGCAAAAGCCTTGTAAAATGCTCCACTGCTGTAGGCCATAGAAAGGAGCTATAATAAACTCTGACCCATAAAAAGTCATGTAAACATTATAACCTGTTTTTACTAGCCTTTTAACTGCCAGGAGCAATTGATCTTATATGGCTTAGGTCTTTCCAGCTTCCCAGTCTCCATGAGCACCTAGGATCCTACATGGGTGTTCAAATGCCTCTGGCTTTGGAAGCTTAAAATAGGAACAGATAGCATGCTATCAGCTATTTAGTTATTCATTCCAGACAGATGTTTGATATTTCCAACAGAAAACATTTTAAAATGAAGCACCTACGGAAATCAACTGTTTCTGTATTGTTAATCAAAATAAATGTCCATGCAGTCTCGAGCTGTTTCCCTAGATTGCTGCATCTGTCACACTGGAAAAAATGACAGGGAAAAAAAAAAAAAAAAAAAAAAAAAAAAAAAAAAAAAAAAAAAAAAAGAGAGAGAGAAAGAAGAACGTTTTAAATTTAGAGTAACCGTGTCCTTGCCTTAGGGCTCTTTGATCATGACAGCTTCCCTAAGGTTCAATGTTACTGTTTATTTTCAGAAAAATGCTGCAAACCTTAGTCCTCAGGGAAAACGAAGTTCACTTCAATGCTCTTCAATGGGATTTTTGCCTGAGTAATAGCTAAAAGATTTAGCTCACTGCTGGCTTCATGAACAAACAACGTGAATTTTACAGCTTTTGATTTCTGCCAAATTCTTTCCCCATTAAATTGCTGTGGGAAATCAGCCATACAATTAAAACCTATTTTATGCCTTCAATAACGTTAATGAAGCAATTGTGGATTTCAGAATTTTATATATGTGTGTGTATATATGTGTGCATTTTGTCATCACTGCAGCAGCTGCTGTTGGCCTCAAACATCTCTTAAATACATAGACTTAGCAATGGAGGTGTACGTGACTCTCCTGGTTATTAAACCTCATTAAAAAAGCCTAAAAGCTCTTCCCTACACAGATGGTTGCCATAACATGCAGAAATTTGCTACTTATTAATATGTGCACTCTATTCCTTCCATTTTGGTCAAAGAAAATTAAAAATATAGATGTAATGAGGAGGTAGTGTTTGAAATTTGTAGCGGGTTCCCAGACAGTTTATCTTTCCCAACAGGGTATTTTTTGAGGCCACATCTGAAGGTAGCATAATTTTATATGCTAGTGTCTGGACCTGTAATGTCCAAATGTAAAAACTCAGACCTATTATTTGTTTCAGAGTATTTTAAACTTTTGAATCCTTATAAAAAAGTCCCTCTAGATGAGGAATTTTTTTTTACTTCAGTAGCAGCTCTTATGGGGAGAGCTGGCAAAAAGATCTCAAAAATTATAAAACTGCTGCCCCACTGTAAAAAATATGAAGGAAAACTGTTCTAAATTCTAGTTTTGAGTCTTCACAGAATGATAGAGCCAGGATTTTGGCCAAAGATTTTGATTCTGAGGAGCAATTATAGACAGATGCAAAATTCAGAATTCTGTTCTGGAATGTAATACTCACTTTCCTGTGTATTTCCCTTGGAGATCAGATCCAAGTATAAAAAGAATGGCCTGAACTTCAGAAAACTGGAATATGCTTTTCTATCTAGAGCCAGAGTTTCAGTGATCCCTCAGGGTCACAATACCCATCTTTGGAGCATTTGCACTTTCACTGCTGTACCACTGGAAGGGGATCACAGTAGTGAGTTAAGTGGCTATGAGAGAGAGTGCAAGCACATTTGGATTCCTGGGATGAGAATTTGCAGTAAGTGGTGTCCTTAACAGAGAATGACATGTGCCAGCAAATAGGAGATATACTAATAAGGAATTACCTAGGGCAGTCCCTCCACAGAACAAAAATGGGAAATAAAATTTCTTCACAAGATTTTCCAAATTTTATGTGTCATTGGATAAGTATCACCCCTTGGTAACCAAAAAAAAAAAAAAAATAAAAAAAAAACCCCTGTAATTATTCCTGATCATGTTTAGTAAGAGTTAAAATTTGTTCAGAGCCCAAATCTACAGTCAGCTGCACTCTCCCCAGGTAATTGATATAGAAGACTCATAATTTAGAGCATTTCAAAATGCTGAGCTTGCTAGCACTCCTAGTATTTCAGTGATTATGTACATGACCTCCTCCAGTAACTTTGACCATAGAAATTAACCACTGAATAGAGGGTGGCTGTCAGTGGTATATAAAAATATTTGAAATAAGAGAAAACATACATTCATGCAAATCTCACTCTCCAGTATCTGGCCACCAGTTCTAAAACTTTATTTTTCATTTATAAGGTCCCAGTTCCATATTTAGATCAGATATATGTTGACAAGGTTCTCTCATTGCCTTTTTACAGAAGTGCAATTCTGCAATACTACTTGAATATGGGAAGTATCAACATTGCAAAATAAATTATTATGTCCTTTTTTTCCACCTTTTTAACCAGCTCATGTAGTATTTGCAGAGTCAGACAGTCTGAATAATTTTCTTCTCCAAGAGCATGTACAAAGTTGCTGTGTTTTCACTTTGTGGAAATTGTTTCCCTAATGCAGATACAGAAGTGCTGGTACACTCCTGCTAATATTTAGCTGTTCTTGAAAACAGAGCTTGATATTTAAATCCAAACATTACGCTGGCTTCTTGGGCTGGCTGGTGTGAAATTTAATTTGTGCTGTTAAGCCTCAGAAGCCTGGGGAAAACATGATATGAACAATAGCCATTAAACTCCAGTTTTACAATATCCCTCAGAAATTAAATAGCAACTCAATGTCCCTTCAAGGGCCACAAATATGGGTGCTATACCTGAACACTGGATTTGACCTTTGGATTTTTTTTCACTGCCCATGGCAGGGAGGTTTGAACTAGATGACATTTAAACTCCCTTTCAACGCAAATGACTTTATGATTTTTATTGCCAACCCTTCCAATGCACAGACAGAGTGTTTAGAAACAGAACAAAGTAGTAGAAGAACTTTATCTTGGCCTCAGCAGTTATGTTTGGAGACTTCCATATTTATTTTTCTTCCACCAATCTCTTCCTTGTAACGTAAATAAAAACACACATTTTTTTAATTTAATTTCTCAGATTTTTTATCCTACACTTATATTCGTAAAGTTGCCCTAAACAAATAAATATTTTCCCTGCAATGAACACTTGTAAAATTATTAATAAATATAGAAATTCAAGAAAATAGCTCTCAAGAGGCATTCATAATGTCAAACAAGTTTGAACTAATTAAAACAACTTCTAAACAGAGGCCGAGTCAAGTGCCTCTGAAAAAATTAGCACCAGAGCGAAGAATGGCATTCCACCAGTTTTTGCCAACAAATCTCTATGCCAGCACTTCTGAAGGCATCAGTTGTTTGTTCCTTTGTGCTAGCTCAATGCAGCTCTCCTACATGCCCTCAGCTTCAGAACATCAGAGAACTTGTAGAGGCAAAATAAACACATTTTTTCTGTCAACACACTTCACATTTCCCCCCCACAGCAATGTAGTAACTTTCAACTTAAAGATTCTGAAGTTTTGTGTGGGTGAGCTGAAAAGCAAGTTCATGATAGGAAGAAATAAACTCACCGTGGAATCTCCTGGAACTTTTTTGTCTTATTTTCCCTACTATTCAGTTAGCATTAATCACCCCCAGCTGTTTAATTCAAATCAATAGGTCAGAGGCTGGGAAAACCCTGTCATTTCCTGGCTATGTTAGCTGCATATACATGATATTTTTACATTTGAATAAAGAAGTTAACCTGAATGTCCTGAAAATTTTTGACAAAAGCAACATGATGCTGAACACTTATTTCTGTTCCAAAATCAGTTCACCTGCCAGACAGAAGACTGAATGGTTGTGACAAAACAACAAGGTTACTGGCAGTGTGACTAGACAGTATTGCCAGCAGGTCAAACAGTGTCAGCCTGTTCCAGCTGAGAACAACAATTTGGGAATGTGATGTGACAATATAGAGCTTTGTTTCCTCCTCACACAGTATTCTATCTTATGTAAACCAGACCATTTCCCCAATAGCTAATTATTATATTAATAATTTTATTTATTCATTTTAGAAATATCACACTATTTCAGGGCTTGATTCACAAATTACACTAGTTAGAACCACAGATGTTTATATCTTGTTTGTTATTTGGATTCATTGCATTTTTATTATTTCTATATTCTTCAGTATACATACTCATCTTCAGATTTGTACAGCAGAATATACATCCATCCTTATACTTTAAGCTGTGTATAGAATTTAATTTACAGGAATTCCACTTCTGTGAAATTTCATTAACTCCTTGGACATTCAGTGATGCACATTGTGTTCAGAATTCTCCTTTCCCCCAGATTTTCTCCATTTTCTCTTAAAGCAAATGTCTTTCCTAGCACCTATGTTGAAATTTCTTCTGGAATTCTTCCCCTGTCTTTGATCCTACTTGGTCTTCAATTACAAAGATGTTCTAAGAAATCATTTACACCAAAGACATTTGCAATAATACACGGTGCAATGCCTATAGTTTCTTTCTTATCACAGATTGGTTTCTACCCCTTTTTAATAATCTTATTACCTTTAATTTTGATGACTGATTGTTATCAGAAGAGCTTAAAGATTTTATTCAGTTATCATATTTAATTTCATTTTTAATACCAATGAAATATCTGTAGTCAGCCTTAGAAAGGTGTTGCCAGGAACTTCTTCAAGTAAGTAAAACTTATAAATTGTTAAGGAACAAATCAAATATTTCAAAGTAGAATAAGATTCATTCTAGTAATTTTAGTACAACCTTCCTAGTCTGACAATGGAGGTGAGTCAGCAGAAACAATATTTCATCTCTGGGAATGGTCCCAGCACTCAGTAACTCCTCACAGATGTGTTAATCAGTGGTTAACTATAACAATCTTATTATTGGCAACACGTATGGAGAGAACTTATTTTTGGTTCTGGCTGCAGTTATATAACTTTCCAATACTTTTCTAAGTAATAAAAGCCCTCAGGCAAGCCACCTGATTTGGGTCTTGCTAGCTTCCACCTGTCCTTAAGCATGTGAAAATCTGCATTAATTTTGATGGGAGTTATGATTTTCCAGGTAGAGAAGAATGCTTTCTTTCAGGGCACACACATAATTAGTATTTATGGTAACAGCAGAGTATTTGTAGGCAAATCAACTACTGTTTCCTTCAGTCCAAAAATAGTCACTCTGATGGTGTGATTGGATACCACATTTTGCCCTCTGATCTGATCGCTATGAAATTTTCATTTGAAAAAATACAATGTTTTTTGTCTCTGTGGTTTCTTCTCATAGATAATTTTCAATAACTTTCCGTAAAAAGATGCCCTGTGGTGTCTTTGCTTAAAGTATTTTTATAGTTTTAAATTTTGCCTTTCTCTTTCAGTTTAGTATAAACAAAACAAATACACCAAAAAATGGAACATCTTGTGGCAGAGCTATTTTAAACTAAGTAAATCTAAATTACATTGCAACCAAGACACAATATGGTCAGTGTCAAACAGTTCAAATATATGCCTCACTTTAAAAAAAAACCAAACAGGAAATTCTTTTTTAAATACAAATGCCCTAAAATTTTAAATAATATGAATAGCCTCTTCATAGTCATCATTCCTTCTTCACCATTTCCATCTCCTTTTTTGAACAAAGTCTCCATGTGAGTGTTCTTGCTTTATAGATCTAACTGTACTCTGTTATTTATTTTTAGATTACCAATGTGTATTTATAACATTAGGTTTTGAATATGCCGTTGATATCGATTTTGTGCAAGCAAATGCTATATATTTATATGCACATATATATAAAAAGTGCTGCTGTAATGTGAAAAACACTGCATTGTCAAACCAAAGGCTTACCTGGGGATGGCATATGTGTATGTCTATGCACATATATGTGTACATCTACCTGTATCTGTGACTATGTCTGTGTCTATATATCTATATACAACTTAAGTACATGTGATTAAACTATTTGGAAGCAAAACACTTCTTACACTTTATGAGTCCATAATCTACTTTTCCCTTCTAAGAAATTCTATTATCAGACACAGTAGTTGCATGTGGCCTGAAAAGCCCCATGTAGAGTAAAGTTTGAAAATAACTTAAATTCTATTTCTGTTTACACATACTTTCACCTAAAGCTAGCTGAAGCTTAAAAGCCAGGCCATTTGAACTGCTTAGGGCCATTTCAGTAATAAACAGAGCAGAGAAATAGAGAGCCATTAGTAATTTCCAAAGCACAGATTGATGTAGGCACATTACACTGCATAAATAAATTAGATTGATAACTTAATTTAAAATTTAATTTTTGTACTAATTTTCCTTACAATTTACCTCACTAAGATGTACTGCTTTCTTTACTATTTACTATTACATATAAAAAGTTGCTTAAATTATTAATATTATGACCTAAAAATGTTGGGATAAAAATAGTAAGGGTGATTAATTAATGAATAATCTATATTTTTTGCAACAAATTCAATTTTTCATCATTGATCATTCTCATACAATGCAAAAACATAGGGTTCAGTCTTTGGAGGCCTCATTTTTTCATCTGGAGTCAAGTTATTCTGATTCAAGCCTGAATGTATGTGGTACATTCATACACCAAATGACCTACATAATCTGTTGTAATTTAAAATATATAAATAAGTGTGAAACCTAATTACTTCTTTTAGAGAAAGCTAAGTGAAACTGAATTTCTGTTTCTTATGTTGTCTCCCTTCAGTACTGCACACACTGACACTCAGAGGCCATTCATAGGTTTTTGCATTATTTAACTATTTCTGCATGCGCATGCAAATCAATTTTTTTTTTACTCTGTAGGACTGAGCTCTCCAGCTGTCTGTACTGAAGGAGTTCTGCACAGATGCCTTTCATCATCTTATCAAAATCAACAGACTAAAATGTAACATACTGTTCTAAATATCAGTTTTCTACTGATGTGTGTAGTTTCAAAAAGTAAGACAAAATGCAAGTACCATTCTCTCAAAAGCTACAGGAAGTTTCAGAGGAAAACAATTCCTTCTAGGTGCAATTTTTAGGCGGTGGGGACAGGATTTGTTTGTTTTTCTAGGTATCCTTCCTGGGATTTTTCTGCATCTGCCAAAATACAGGTTGCAAGATTTCATTCTTTAATGGAGTTAGTATGTACTAAACCTAGTACAGATTTTTGGGATTTTTTTTTAAATCTGATACTTTATTCCCAAGGAGTTATATTATTGTTAGGTGTTCATATGTTGCTATGACACTTTAATGCAATTTTACTTAGAGTTCAATATGGTCACTTTTTAAATGTGGATACATGATCTGAAGTGAGCTACTTGGATACTGATGATGCTGAGAACTCCATAATATGCTTGCCTTTAGATGAAGTTCTGTGCTGTAAGATTTGTTGGGGTTTTTTTTCCTTGAATACAGTGGATGTTAAATTTGCAATCAAAGTTTTCCCTGTTGTGATATCAGACTTTTCTGAAGAACAGACATTCTGTGAGGATCTGAGAATCTCTGAGAGCCTAATTCACTTCCATTTAGTTCAATGAATGAAATTCTATTTAACTTCAAAGTTGCAGAATCAAGCCCCAAATAAAGAGCAACATTAAAGCAAGTCTTGCAATGCTAATTCCTGGTACTTATAAATCCTGAATTTAGTTTTTATTTTGAAAGAACACTAAGCCAGTTTACTCAGTACTGACAGCATTCTGTCTTCAAAACTCTTTTAAAAGCAGCTCACTTGCAAATTGAGCTGAAAGGAACAATGTTCCTCTTTTTGTCTTACCCCTAAACTTAACTGCAGGTGGTCAGTAGAGCCCATAACTAAAAGTGTTCACTGCAGAACTCATCTTCATACTGACTGGCAGAATGATATGGGCTCCCTGTGAGAGTAATTTTTATTAGAAGATAGTCAAAAAGTCTCATTTTTAAAGTACAAAAAGTGAGACTTCCACCTCCTGGTCATATCACAGCATGTATCTTTACCACAAGGCCAACTACAAGCTAACTAACAATGTTAGAGATAGTCAAAATGATTCAAGCTGAGGAATGCCATTTAGATTCAGCCTCAAAACTGTACCCAGCATTTCTAGGCCAACTCAGAAGTATGAGGCTCTTGTTTCTGGAATGCAATCTGTATTCTTCCTAATCCCCTTTTTTGGTCTCTTTTCCTACCACTCCAGTACTCTAGGGCCATTTTATCCTTTTTTTAATATAACAGTTAAACTCCTGTATTTTGTGGGGATAACAGTGGCACAGAATTCATGATTCATATTTACTACTTTCTGAACGTTGTAACTCATTCAGGCTTTTTACTCAGCTGACTCATTTACAGTCTTTTAACGAATATTTGTGAATGCCAGTGAACTACAATCACTTATAGGAATATTCTTAATTTTGATTTGGATTCACTATTGTAAATGAATTTAACAAACAGTCAATAGACTAGATTTTAGTCCTCATGTTTCACATCTCCAATTGTCATGTTTGATGCCATGGGTTCTCCTGGATACAGCATTACCAGATACTTTATTCTGATTTTGAATGGAAACTTAACTGGGAATCATCATTATTGCCCAACGGGAAAAAAAAATGAAAAAAGTCTCTTGAAAAGTTGGAAATTAATATTCATGGATGGAAAATTTTTAAAAATTAGGATTTGTTTTTAGTCCACGTTGAAGTGCAACCTGGACAGCATGAAATGCAAAGCCATTAAAGACATACTACTCTTACTCACCTAAAAATTACCCATAGCAAAGGGCATTTGGCTGGTGTGTGGGCAACAGATCTTCCTTCTTTGTATTAATCCAGAGTAGAGAGCTGAAAAGGATCCTTTGTATCACAGATGACATCTCATGGATTGGCTACTGAAGGGAGATCTGCCTGTTCTTCTGATGGAGCTATTTCACTATGTAGAACTGCATGTCTGGCTGATGGTCAAGCAGAGTGATTCCTTGGAAAGTTACTGCAACACTTAAACTGTGGATTTGATTTGGTCATCACAGCTGGGAAGAAGTATCTATGATTTTTCCAGTCAGCTACTCTCCCTGCTGCTTTATACTAGAGTAAGTGAGTGTTTATTTTTTCAACTAAGGAATCTATTCTTCTTAATACCCATAGGTTCTTATGAGAATGCTCATATCATTTGATTTTTCTTTCATTTTTTTCTTTCCCCCAGAGGAAAAAGAAATGCATATTTGGCTATGCAGTGTGCAATCATTTTTAAGAATAGGTGTTAATCTCATCAGTGTGTGCCATTAGAGAAACATTATCACAAGTACCAGTCCATCATTTATATGAGTCATTATACATCTTGCATCAGAAATGTTAGTCTCAAGTGTCTGGTATATTGACACTCAATTTCTGAAAGCTATTTTATAATGAACCACAGCACACAGTTGTAAAGTCAGTTCCATCATTCTTTTTTGGCCTGAAATTATTAAATCTAAGTGTTCATCTAGTGCTTTAATTCTAACACTAGAGACTGAAATTTGCCTAAAACTGATCCCTACTGATGACCCCATAAGCTGGGTGCAAATAGCCATGATTTGTTACACTTGGCTTCTGACTAAAGTTGAAATTTTTTGGAATGTTTGAAAAAAATCCCTTGAGCCATATTTTAATTATGTTCACATGTAAGGGGGAAAGTATAGACATTAAAATAAACATATAATCAATAAATGAGGGAACCGTCTCTTTAAAATCCCGAACCTATGCAAATTGTTTGGAAATACTGTTTCAAAAAAGAAGCTTTGAAGATTTTTCTTGCTCATAACATCCAGTGAATATCAATGGCATAAGTTACATTGCCAGAAAACACAAAGCACATGTATAATACCACTTCTAAAGGTGTACATATTAATTATGCATTTTTAGCACCCCATTCTTAAGTGACAAATAAAAATGGGTTATGAGAATTGCATTGACAGACAGTGTCAAGGAGCTAATTTGCTACAGATCCTCCATCACCACCTGATCCAGATAAATACTTTACAGAAGTTTGAAATTTCTCCTCCTCCTAACAGAAGGACTACAGATACTTCTATTTTTAATCATCAATGTAATTTTTAAAATTATTAATGTAACATACAAGAATAATTCACTTATGGCACCACTGATAGCTCAGCTTTGAAGAATTGAGATCCTTCTTCCTCTTTCACAGACATTGAATCTGGAAAAAAAACTGAGAAGGTTAAATTACTTACCTTAATGTGAACACCCTACTCACCCAGGTACATTTGAGTCACCAGTAAAACAATCTTTCAACTTTCCTCAAAAGGCAATGGGGATATATTAACTGATTTTGAAGGCATGAAAATCTTATCTGTTTGTATTTACATGTATATATAAGAGGTTTAATCCTTTTAAGGATCCTAAGTCTCACTGATAACTGTGTAAGTGAAGTACCTGATGAAGAGACACTCAGTAGTCATTTGGTTAGATGTCAGCATTTAGCACCCTTGTCTGAGATATATTTACCTGAATCTTGAAATTTCCTTTATCACATAAGCAGCTTGAAGTCACGAGAAACTAGTCAGCTCCCTACTGATATTGCCATGGTTTACCACAAGCCAAGGTGTCTACTACCCATGTGAGGTAATGGAGAGGGGACCTATATTGCCTTAGAGGGCATTTGTTTCATTTTGGTTTATATTTTGATTTTGGTTTCTTCTCCTACAAAGATTCCAGACTCATTTATGAACTCATCTTAAACCTAAGAAATCAGTTTAAATAGCAAAAAAGGAAGATGAGAACTACTTATAAAATGATGATGATCTTAAATATGGACTAGGTATTTGCTCTGTCTATTACTTGCCCCTAAGCATCCACTTTTTGAGAATGATGCTACAATGCCTTGTCATCTTTATAATATTATATACTAGTTAACACTTTCCAAAGTTTCCCTAAATATCAAACTACTCTGTTTTACTGTTGTGGCTTTACTCAGGTAAATAACAACGTGGTGCACAAAACTTTTGTATCATTCTGATTGCAGTGGCTGAATCTGTAATCCTCATGCATCTCTAGAATAGTCTTTTAAGCTTTTCCATACAGGTAGTAGTTTGGAAGCATACCATTATCCTCTTCTTACACTTGAAAAAAAAAAAAAATCCTGTCTCTCCTGCACTCATTTTTGAGGAAATGATCTTCACAGAACACAGAACACTTTAAATCCTGTCCATCGCTGCAAATGTATGCTGTACTTGCATATTCTGTAAAAAAAAAAAAAAAAAAAAAAAAGAATCCAAACAAATATAAACACTACAAAAACGCATCACAGGAAATACTGTTTTTAGGAAGACAGGATAAAAATTGATAGGAAAATTAAATTTAATGAGATAATTCAATGTGGATATATAAAAGACATACCCTTTCTTTTTCCTGTAACCTTCCTTGCTTTTCTAAAATTTACCTAAAGATTTTAGTCTATGAAAGGCAATTTCTATTTACACAAGTAGCTGAAGCAATTTAAATAAGTTAGGCTTAAAATAAATATGTGAGATTTCATATATCTCACTGAAACACGTTAAAATTCATCCTTTAAAGAGTGAGAGATGAAGAACTTGCTTTAAAATTAATCCAAAATGAAGGAATTTCTCCATTTGACAGGTGTAGATTTTAAATGTTAAAGGTCTGAGCTTGCATTGCTTATATGTTTAAAACTCCTCATGACCTCTGAGTACACTGTAACAATGATTTATCCAATTTTTTCTTGATTAATTCAGTTTGCCAAAGGATTTAATAATTACTGCCCCATTTACAGGGAGGTAAACTGAATCATTTTCATCACACCAAGTCCTTTCTATATGGTCCTGTGTCCCTTTCAATAGGAAACCTCTAAGTAACCAGAAGAATAGATCTATCGGAAGCTACTTTATGCTTTACATTGTAATAAAATTAAACTCTTGAAGTTTTCTAAATATATCACAGGTTATCACTGCATCAGAACAACACTTTCTTCTTGCTGTGATTGGAAAGATTCATGAGATTCACAAAATCCCTGCTCTTTGTACAGAGCATTTGTAAACAACTGCAAGCAGAAGTTATGCTACTCAAACAGGTACCTTAAGAAGCCAGGACACATTTAATGTCATCGTTTTACAAATACCCAGTTATTAATCCTAGCAATATTAATCTTTTATTTGTATTCCTCACTCAATTGATGAGTTACTAATAGATTAAAATTAAGCAGAATTTCAAATTCATCAGATGTTATCCGTGCTTTTCATATGCAAAACCCTCTGTAATGCTTATTATACAATTATATATGCTTAGTTCTAAGAAAACTGCAAAAATATTTGTGATTCCCCAAGTATGGCTATGGGGAATGTGTAGAAGTGCTAATCGTGTGACATGAAGGGGAAAAAAAACGTAAATTCATGAAGTTTTTTGTTTTCACTGCTCGCACTTTGAAGTTAGGGGAGATACACAAACATGAACAAATCTAGCTCTTGCTGGTAGAGTGCCAACCAACTCCCTCACATTTAAGAGCAGTTCATGTATCTGTAATGGCTGAATCAACAAGTGACAGATTTCTTCTTACAGCCTGGTGAAGCGTGGCTTCACCACAAAGAGTACATCTACATTCACCTCGTGTTCCACTGGGCCTCCTAAAATCAAACTGTGTTGAACTTGGAATGATAAAAAGGAACAGCTTTATGGCCACTAGGATCTGTTTAGGGTTCTAGAAGTTCTAGTACTTGTTCTGCCTTGCTGAGGCTGAAGGCTTTTGTCTAACACCCAGAATAGTATTTTCTGAAATGAAAGAGCAGAAAAGAAGCAAAAAACCCCAAACCAAACCAAAACATACAAACAAATATAAACAAGTTTGGATGCAGTGTCAGAAGCCTGATTTTAAAAGTTCATTAACACATTATGTGCACTGCATTTAAACATAGTCTGCTCAGGTTATCATATAGTCTAAACTACAGGCTAAGCTACGTGTCACAGGATAGGAGTAATAGATTGGTTGTTCTTAGTTCGAGGGGGAAAATTATGAAATTAGTCTGTAGAGTGATCCTTAATCTAGTAAAGTTTCAATCACAAAAGAGATTGATCATTATTTATGGTTCTTGAGGACATTGTGTACTCATGACATACATGTCTTTAAGAACAAGGGCTTCTTTTGTACTGATTCAACTTCACAAATACAGCTTCAATCGTTTGCTGTACTGGTTTCAGTGCCTGCATTTGATTGAAAAGCTGTGTGACATGCATTGTATAAAGTGTACCAAAAAGACTTCACAGTGAATTCTGCCTTTTCTCTTTATCAGCCATAGCTCAGCTTGGTTGCCTCTGTTAAGCAATATCCAACAGAGTGATGGTAACCTACCTGTATAATACTGAAATTATATATAGTACAGTTAGCATTCATGTTACCCAAAATCTAAATATGGGGATTTTATTTTTTTTTTTGGACATTTTTGTACAACTAACATTCATATCTGTGCCTGATCCTCTTTCTTTTTCCTGCTCTAATGAACCCACTTGTTAAAGAAAATAGCTCTAGATTTCATGCAGGTGGAGGAAGTTAACAAGATGTTTACCTAGTCATGCATTTGAGCCAAAGCAACACAAAGGCAGGAAAATGTTTTGCTAATCAAAACATTATCTATAGCTAAGGGTTATTTTAGCTGTGGTGGCTAATATCCTGAATTGTTGGTATAATCCTATTATTTCCTTTGTAATATAGACCATTGTGTCTTCTGATTAGCCTGTACAGTTACAATAAAAGGGAATGTTGTTTCACTCCTGTTTAAGTGTCTGTATTCTCTATTCTTAGCTTCAGAGTGTGACTCTATAAAAACATGTAGCATTGAGGGCTCATACAAGCACATTTATTAAGTAAAAAGAGGAAAGCATTAACAATTTATCTACACCTAGCATGATGGACTACTGAACTACAATTGTATAATATAAAATAACAATTGATCTTTCACCATTGCACAGATATTCTGCAAGAGAGAAGGTGTTTTGGGAATATTAGGATGTATTATCTAAACCTGCTAACTTTCCTCAAGGATTTTTCTTTATGAAATTTTGATACCACTGTATACCTCAATATTTCAGTCGTAAAGATTTCTTTAAGACATGTATTCATACATACAGAGAGCCTTACTCTGATAAAATCTCTAAGATCATCAGGAGTTAAAAGGGACTTTAAAAAACATTTCAAAGGCAGATTAAGCTTTTCCTATTGGCAATAAAAATAAATAGGCAGTCATCAAGCCTTCACTACGACAGCAATTGTCAGCATTTTTATTTATTTATTTAGGATTACAAGATTAAATTAAGGAAAAGCATGACCTACATGAATTAAGGAAACTCAGGGAGCTCACATATTTAAAGAATAGGTGAAAGTGAGATTATACTTACAAACACACAATGTAATCAATTAAAAGGCTTTATTACACTTCCAAAACAAAATCTAGACCAAATATCTGTCACAACCCAGACTAAAAGGTTTCTAGGGGAGAATCTTTATTTCTTTTTTTTCTTCTGCAATCGACCCTTTCCCTTTGGTCCTCCAATCCCAACGTAAACTCTGTTGGCTGTCTCTCTCCCATACCCACCAGAATCTCATTCACAAAGGAAGGACTTAGATGACCCTTAGCCAGGGACCTTCAACTTTGTACCAGAAAAAAAAGATCTCAAGGAAACATTCTTCCTTCAATATACTCCTTCTGGCAGACCCTTGCAGTCCCATATGAATGGTCTGTGTTGGAGCCCTTCAAGTGACGTTCCAGGGTTTGTCTCTTTTCAGACTCATCTCTAAATGACAAGCTCTTGGCCTAGTTTGAGCCTTAGGAAGGTACCCTCCTAAATAACACAGAGAAAACAGTTTTTGTGATGGAAACCCCTCAGTAGTACTACCTTTCCCTTTGCAGTCCCACATCAGCTGAAACTTCAGTCAGTGTTTTGCAACGCTAAGCCTGAATCACATTTTAGGCCTCAAACTGACCTCTAGCTGAGGACTCTCAGCCATGGTCCAGTCAAAAAAGCTCTTTGGGGAGAAACCTATTTTCAGTGTAACTATGTTGGCTTCTTTGACACCTACCTCCCACTGAAGGGTCTAAATTATTTTCTCTAACCATATTCCGACTTTTAATCTTGGCCTTGGGTTTAGTCTCACCTGTGCCCTGTTAGGGCACAGTATTCAGGAAAGATGTCTTTTTGTCATCTTCTCTTGCTTTAGCAGCTTCTTGACAGCACATATAAAACTGGAGCATACCCTAGACATTAACATATATTTTGATTCTGTCTTTGGCAAGGACCTACAGACATAGCCCAGACTACAATGTGGCCCAGAAAAACATCTCACAGCTCACCCCTTCCTTTGCAGCTCCCTATTCAACTGCGTGCTCACACTTTGTCTCTCCCTCACATCTAGCCCAAGCTGTAACTCATATTGCAGGCTGGGGCTCAGTTAAAGACCTAAACCAGCAGCCTGATCCACCCCTTTAAATGATCTTTTCAATTGCTTATGGATTCAGACAAAACTCGGACAGCTTCTGCCTTGGCAGAAAAGGAACTTTTCCTCAGAAAGATTTCCATTAACTTGCCCAAGGAAACCTATTTTCAAACTCAGCTCAATTTAGAATGAAAAGTTCTTTTCCACCATGAGGAAACTAAATCTCCCTCTGGAATGTACCCCTAGCCAAAGGTAGGGCAAATGGATTATTTTTGTAATGATCCAAGAATCAGGGAAACATACACAAGGGTGACTGAACATCAGACACAGTCTGAAAATGTTGCATTTAAATATGCAGTAAAAAACCCTCATTCCTCAAATGCAGAATGTGCTTGCTCCCCTTTTTTAGTGAGAAAAGTAAGAATTTTTTCTTTTTAAGGCATGTTAGGAAGGATCCTAGACACCCCCAGGGCTCCTCCCTGTGCTGATCATGGTCCAAGGCCCCGTTTCAAACTGGTGCCATTAGTCATGACTGTAGCGATGTCATAGTGGTGCCATCCTCCAGTCCTGTGTCTGTCTCTTCCTAAAGGGTCCTTGCATGACTGAAATGTCATCTGGCTCTCACTGTTTCCTAAAGGTTAATTTTTTTTTAAATTGATACATTTCCTTTGAATGTAATCCTTAAAGTCCTTCACAAGTGCTTTGTGTAATATTGGCATCCTTATTTAATAGGAATTTTAGATAGACTGTGAAGCACGGATCAACTTTTTATAATGTAAGTTGCAAATTCCTGTCATTATATAATTTAAATAGTTAGTAAATCAGTCTATGTAGTGAACTGCAAGATAACCTACACAATAAAATGAATTATGAAATGTATTACTCCTTATTCAATGAGTTGCTAGTGTCTGCCTCACAGCTGAGTTCCACATAGTAAATGTGAAAATTGGCCAAATATATATCTGTTTGTATAGCTCAAAAGAAAACATGGTATGGCTTCATTTACAAAAAAAAGGGGTGATGAAATAAAAGATCAGAAGCATCAAAGTGTAAGAAAACAATTCAGCAGTTTAACCAATTCTGTGGTTCTGCCACAGAAACATAGTGAATGTGCTGCCAAAATAGACAGACATGCCTACTTGCAATGATAATTAGGTCTACAAAATAATCATAATAACAGTTCATTAAAAAAAAACCAACCAACAAAACAGCTAAACCAACAAATTAAAGTCTTTGTTCATTTAGAAAACTTGAATCTTATAAAATCTTCAAAAACCAAGAGCAAGGTAAATTCACACAGGCATTTAATATGTAAACATATGCAAAGTTGCATCACATCTGTAATCTTACACTGGATCTTAGTATAATTTCTCCAAATAATTACACATTCTCACATGCTTTTAGAAGGGACAGAAACTTCTGTTTTGAACAGTGAAGTTTTAGTTTGCTTGAAACTGCTTGTACACACTGTACTACATATGGATTCTAGCAGCGCTTTTCCAACCACTCAGTCACTGATTTAAGGGTAGATTTGGGAATTTAATAGTGCTACAACCCCTGATCTTGTGCTGTGTATTTTGCGATGCAGCTGTGGTTGATAGTACTTTTTTCAGTAAGAGCTGTACTTGGCTTAGAGCTTGATTATAGAGTCAGGAACATAGTCCATAAGAACATGACAGACTTAAAATTGTGCAGAAAATCCATTATAAGAAGTGGAAATCAATCTCTAGAATGTTGTAGAACTACTAGATTATTTTCCTATTCTAATAGATATTCGAGTTTGTACACCTTCATCTTCATTAGAAAGGGTAAGAAAATAATTGATCATTTTTCCTCAGTAACAAAAGGTAATCTTAAAGTGTTGGTATTTCCAAAACTTTTTCCCATTTAACACCACTAACCATGGAATATATCCAAATAAATCAGGGAAAGTTTTCAATATGTTTTTGTGCTTTAAAAAAAATTCTGCTTTAAATAGAAAATAAATACAGTGAATAGAGAGAACATTTACATCTCAGTTCAGGCATTTCTGTGCCTGAAGCAAGGACACACTGTAGATAAACAGAGAACAAGGAGTTCTGAGGAAGGACATTTAAATAAAATTATTTACTGCCCACAATAATAGATGTGATTTTACAAATGTGGGTTTTTTTCACTTCCTGAAAAACCTTTTCAGAAACCAGGTTGCAGAACAACCACACAAGAGAAGGCAGCAACAATTTTTCATCTTGATAGAGTCTGCATTTTCACATGATCGTTTCCTGATGATGTGAATTTTACACACATTGACTTCCAGCAATTACAGTCACAGGTGAGCATTAGCTGTATCATCCAACCCTTTCTAGAATTCCCCGTGTTGTTCATCTCACTGACAAAAGGGTTTCCCTATGGGCTCAGTGAAGGCACCAAATGCTGTCAGCCAGAAGCAGGCCTTGCACAAAACTTCCTGCATCTGTAGTTTACAAAAGGTTAAAGGCTGTAGATCCTATAGATTAAAAGAAAGGGTGAGCTCAATTTTCCAAAACCACTCTCTAAAAGACATTTATAACTTAATCTCCACAGTAGGAAAAAATCAGCAAAACCAACAATTTCTTCAGGGTTTTTTTAAACAATAACCCTTCAACTCACTTTAACTTTCAAAAGTTTAGGTAGGTATAGCTTCCTAAACTTACTTAGAAGCTAAGGTTCAGCTGGCAATAATTGCTGCAAAAGCTGTTTTACCCTCTTTGAAATTCTCTGATGTTTTTCCCTCTTTTACCTTTCCCATAATTCTAAAATGAGACTTAGCCCACCCTGCTGGAGCAGGTGTTAGGATTAACCTTATTAGATTCCTCACAACTACAGGAGAGCTATTACGTGGAAACCTGTAACCCACTTTACAGCAAGGGGAGAAAAACTCCAATACATTTTTTCCAGAAAATAATTTAAATTAGGTTTTACATTATCTATGAACTTTTGGATGTTGCAAATGGTACCTTACACAAATGTGACCACTCGATGTGAGTGGATGGTGTTACTTGAGGGAGCATTTTAGTTAACTTTTTCAAGTACATTTGGATTTTGATTTTTTTGTTTTAATTCTCCTAACTTCAGTAATGCCTCCTGTAATACTCCCACTGAGGCGTAGGTTTTATAGTGTAAAAAAATTTGAATAACAACTTTGAGGATACAAAGCTGAGAACTAAGAATTGCTACCTTCAAAGTACTGCTGGCACATTCCACTATCTTCAATGAGTAGAAAATACAAGCTTATTATGAATCAAGAAATTTTGAATATAAGTCTTGACTTCCCCAAGAATCAAAATATTTTTAGCTGCTTTGCCCTTTTTCTATTTGCTCTGTAGGTCTCCCATAGTTTATGACATGAATTGGAAGCAGAGAAAAATTCAAGGCCCTCTTTTGCTTTTCCCATGGTGCATCCATATCTGCATATATGTTGGAGGGCTATCACATGGAGACACATGGAAAGCCTGCTGTCAATCTTCATCTATTGACATTTCTGAGTTGCCTTATTAAAAAGAAACAAAAAACAAACAAAGAAACAAACCCCCCACAAAAAACAACCAAAAAACCCTCCAAAAACCCCCAAAAACCCCCCACCTTGTGATTTCCAAACCGTGATAGCAAATTAGGCATTTAAACAATTATTGCTTTCTACCACAAGTAGCATGACCTATCCACAAGTCAGAGATTTCTTTGTTCTAGAAATAGCAAAGCCCACAAACTACACAGCTTGATATTTATTTTGGCAGCTTGCAGTAAAACATCAGTGTAACCACCTTTTGGCTGACAGGCAGAATGTCATTATACCAGTGTCTTTTGATGCTTTAACCATCTTCAAACATTCTCACTTACAGTATGTAGAAGTTCTAGCTGGATTTAATCCACTTTGCTTTGTAAATAACATTGCTACTTCCTCCACTGTAAATTTATACTGGCTCCTTTAATCAATACTGTAATTCTACAATGCAGAGTCATAAGTTCAGTAATGTGAGAGTCATTGCACTTTGTTCTTAAGAACAAAAAGCATAGGAAAAGGTATAACATGCTCACAGCTCTGTGTTTACATATGAAAAGCAAAGGCAGCTGGCCAAATATGCTTACATAATGTTTAATTTTAAGAACTCCAGTCCAAAAAATAATTATGGTATCAGATGTGAAGAAACAAAGTCAGATACTAAAAGTGTGCCTCACAATAACTGAAATTAAATCTAACCAAAAGTGCAACCCAGAAATGGACAGTGGAATACTGGAAATATGAGATATAATGAGAAATACTGAAATTTGTTTGAAGTACTAAAATAGTGTGGAGAAAATTGGAAGCCTTTCTTCTACCGCATTTTAAGTCAATGTCATTTATTTAGAGAATGATTTATCCTGAAATCATTAATTACTCCATAGATTAAATATTTATTAACTTAACCCTTCTACTGTGTAAGTCAGCTCAGCAGTCTTCTTTGAGCTACACATTTATTTTCCTCTCAACAGTAATTTTATAGTCAAGGCAAAACTGAGGCAGTTGCTTTTTCCACAGTCTGCTGAAAATAAAGAATAGAAAAATATCTTTGTTTAAATTTATAACAAGCTTTAATACCAAAAGGGTACTCATACAAGGAGAGAAAAAAAAAATATTTTTAAAGATGAGATCAGAGAAAACTGGCTTTGGAGTTTTTTTGCTTTAGTGTGAGCCAAAGTAAACACAGAACAAAGCATACCCACTCCTGGAAAATGTTGTAAACCATGTATTTAGTGGTTCAGAGATTCAAACACATTTCAGTAATTAATATATGCAAAGTTACCTGAAACCTTAAGTTTTCCTTTATATCCTCAGGCACTTAACCAAATGATCTTTATTCTAGTGGCTAATGGGTGGTATGTAACTAATGAGTGGTATGTAACTTAAAACTATATTTACCTATTCCAGTATAATGATAGGGTGGGGAAATTTTTCACTGAAATTGCAAAAGATTTAGATATTTAAAGTATTATTCATAACTACTGGAGTGAATTTGATTCCCTGGGCTCTTTGCCTATCAGTGCTAGGTTTTGATTACCCAGGGGGAAAAAGGTTCTAACATCTATAGAGGATCATCCTTACATATCCTGGCAGAGGTTAATATTTTGCATGCCAGTTATAACAGTTTTCCAAACAATATTTGCTATGCTAGTAAAACCTTTAACTGAAACTGATGATTTGAAAATGCTGATTCTTAAAAACCGAAATATTTCCTGGAAAGACTTTGAGTTTCATTTTGTTTTTAAATAAGCCACTAAAAATATTCGCATGTTTTCTGAAAATGCTTTCTAGTGAAGTAAAAATAGATCCCTTATGTTCTTCTTGTTTAAGCTTAATTTTGCAGTCAAAGTAAGGTAAGTTATAATTAAACATAAAACTATGGTAATATGAATTTCAAAGTTTCAAAGTTTCCTGGCTTTGTTTCACAAATAATGCATACATGTTTACAACATGGCAGAAAATGCTGACAACTTGAAAAAAATTGTTTAATAGAAAAATAAACCAGCTCTGTTTTAAAGATTTTATGCCTATTCTAAGCGCCTATATAACTTTGGGCAATTCCTGCTCCTAAATTCTTCAGGTATCTTTGACACCTGCAGTTATTGCTTGGTATTTTAATTAACCCTTCTGCAATTATCTGCCAGAGGATAGGAATTATATGTGTTCCCTTTCCTCACTGTTATTAGTGACCCATATATTAGAAAATTAGAAGAAATGAAGGTTTCTTCTGCAGTGAAGTAAAAATAAAACTAAAGGAAAATCTTGACCTGTGAGGTTTCTGCTTTCTCTACATGCATCCCTTTCTGCTTAACCAGATCAAATCACCTACCATAGTGACTACTTTAATGTTTTTTCATTACACATTATAAGTGATATATCTACCCTTTGCTTTCAAATTAGTGTGCTAATGAGAGCAGACTGAGCTTACTAAGGCAGCAGATTCACTCAGGTCTCATTAACTTTGCTAAGGACACTGAAAATTTAGTTTTCTTTTTATTCAGGCCTGTTCATTGGCTAGAGTTAAACATGAAGATACAGGAAACCTGCCCAAGTGCTTATTTAAAAAACCAGTAGCAGCAGATGTGGTGTTCAGTGTCGCAGGCCTAAAGAGGGGCTAAAGACACAGGAGAAGCAGAAGGGAAGGAAATTTGAAAAAATAAATAAAAAAAATTAAAAAGGGCAATAAAGGAAAATATCTCCCTTGCCCAAATAAATAAAGCCCTTTCCTGGCTTCCAGCTTCAGAGTGGAATTTCATTGTCAGAACCTGAAGTGGTGACAAGTCAGTAAGTGAGCTCATTGCATGGGTAATAGACTGACACAGTTTTCCTTCACATTGCATTTACTGAGCAGCTCTGGCAGCAGATCTAGAGGGAGATACTTACATTGCCCTCCCAGCTGGTGGCCATCTGCCTTAGTGACAACTGCCAGATGGAGGAAAAATGCATGAAATCAGGGATCAAACACTAAATAAAAGAAAATTACTTTGAAAGCAACTTTGTCATGTTATAAATAGACTGTTTTAAAATGTCTCACATGTTTTAATTAGAAGGGGAAAAGGGAGGTAATGAGGTAGATATAAACCTGTGAGGGAAAGATAGTGCAGCAATTTGCACACTGCCTTACTCTGCTCTGAATGTGGATGACACTAATTTAGAGATACATTTTGATGTTCTTACATCAAAAAGTACCTGTTAGATGAATGCAAGAATTACCAAATAAAGTTTCTTTCCCCTCATGTTAGCGTGGTGGGAGCCTCCCACAAGTGCATTCCAGCTCCTGAGAGTGCTTTTCACAGGCGACTCGCTCTGACCCTCTGCACTGATTAATCTTCTTCTGAAAGCAAACTCAGAGCAGGGGTGGTGGGGACCAGTGTCACCAGACTGAAGCCTGCAACGATGAATCAGCCACTAGAGCCTGGAGAAAGATGAACAAGGAAATTGATGGCTCCCTTTTGCCCCTGCACACAGGCTTAATTATGTAAAGGGTAAACAAACCCTCCTTAATTCACTAAGGGATTTAAAACAAACCAAAAAGCTAAAAGGAAAGAAAAAAACAGCAACAAAAAATGTTTAAAATCTCAAAGACCTTGCTTTTTAGTAGATAATTCATGAATTCCTGGGCAAGTGAGGTGAAACAATTTCTCCTACACACTACTAAACAGATGATAAAAAGATGATGTTGTGCATAGCTAGAAGGACAATGCAAAATACAGAGGCAGAGAGATTTACTGGGTGTGGATGTTTATTGGTGCTACCATTGGCAAGCCTTGTGTTAGTGAGCACTGGAAAACTCAATGCCTCCATTTATAAGTGTTAACATCTTTCCCCTGTTTCTATTGCTAGTAAACTTGAATTAGAATATTTCTGCTCTTACCTGACAACAAAGGGACTTGAAAATAACTATATTTTCCTTATTAATAAAATACAGGGGACAGACTTGTGAACAATTGCATAAATGAAATAACTTGAGTAAAGAGTTTTGAATAAACAGTTTTGATTTGACAAAATAATAGTCATTTGCAGAAGGCAAAGTGTTCTCTTTTCTTCCCTAGAAATTGGTTTTGAAGTGACCTATTTAGGAGACTCAGTTTATCACCTTTTCTAGATATAAGTGTGCATGGTGGTCACCTCTTGGATGACCAAGACCATTGTCTCTCAAATTTCCTCATCTCTTGTTCTCCTGTACTCTGTGCAGAGGGGTCACATAGCACCCAGAGACCTGTGAGTATCTGAATTATTAACATGGATGTGGCAATATGCTGATACAAATAGTCAGAAGTACAGGGTCTAGAAAACTCTCCCTTACCTCTCCCACATTTCCTTAGGGAAATAATATACATTTTGCAAACCATGAACAGCACCATCAGGAAGGGTTGCCTCAACTTTGGAGACTTTATTATTCTTTAGCCATTTTAATCTAATTCTGACTAAAATTGTATGTAACAGCAATGTTGTTGTGAACTTCCTTATGGATATACTTGATAGAATGGGGTCATTGTCTGGGAAAAGAATCAGTGGTTTTTGCTTTTTGGGGTTTTTTTTTGCTGGTGCTTTTGTGTGGTTTTGCTTTCTGGAGGGTTTTTGTGGGTTTGTTTTTGGTGACATAAAAATTAAAAATGTGTTAATTATGGAAGAATTTTGGATATGAATACAACTTTTTTGTGAAAATGAAACAGTCATCTTTGAAGAGATGAAAGAAACATGGAAATCCCTGCCAGGTCACACAGTACCAATAGACTTACACTGGTGTTCTTCAGAGGTAATACTTTCAACTCTTCAGTAGCAGGAAGAGTGTATATTGCTTGGATCTTTTTGTGAACCTCAAAGTGAGTCACCAGAGCAGTGTTGATTGCTCAAGAATAAAGATTTGGTCTGCTTAGTACTTGGGTCAGGATTCTTGAAAAAATTGGGATATAGCAGAAAGACCATATATTGAACTTACTCAGCTCTCACCACCACAGAATACATGCACTCTGCCCCACGTAAATGTAGAAGCAGAGAACTACCAGAATTTCACTTAGCAATTCAATTATGTTTTCTATGTCCAACCTTATTATTTTAATATTTTTGTTTCCTAAATATTAAATGACTTGGCAATATATTATATAAAAAACAATTTAACAGCAAACACCTAATATGAAGAAATTGTCATTCAGATGTGCACATACTGTTCTGTCACTGAAATAAGAATGTTTATATGCCTCATGGTAGAATTACTCCCTCTTGCTTGTCATTGTTATTGAAGGTTTTTGTCCTAGATTTCCTTCCAGTACCTTGTCTTGGTTTGAAAGGACAGGTGTTTGCCAGTAAGGACAGAAGTTTTCCTTTGGAATAGAGACTTTGGTTTCACTTCCCTCCCCCAAGTATTATAATTGTTTGAATCAAGGACTTTGAGGCAGAGATAAGGGGGTTGGAATAACAGCTTTTTTACTAATATATTTAACTATAGAAACAGAAAACAATAACAGTTAAAATTGCTAACAGAACGAAATAGGTAACTCGGTGTCAGTCCCTTTAGATGCAAGCACACTGTCTCTGTGCTTAGTCCAGAGCCCGGATTTGCCAGAGGGCAGACGGGAACGAAGGCAGGAGGGAGGGGGGAGGGGCAGCAGCGGCCACGCCGGTCTCGGGCGGGAACGGGCTCACCCTCACCGAGGGCGGCGGCTCCTCGCTCACCGTGTGTGTCCGGGGGATCAGCTGTGTCCGCAGAGGCAGGAGGCTGGAACGGGGCAGATGCAGGGCAGGTGATCGCAGAGGGTCTGGCTCTGCTGTGCTCGGCCGCGTGGCTGAACGATCCCAGGCGTCCTCCTCCCGGCTCGCCGGAAACCCGAGTCCCCTCCCGGAAGCCTCAGAGGCCCCTCAGGGGCCGTCCCCACCCACCCCCTTTGTCTGGACCCATCAGGGACCCTGGGTGTAACCCGGCCAGCTCCATTGGCATGATAATGGGAAAAATTCTTTCAATTGACACAGTAACAGAAAAGCACTCAACCCCCAACATACCTGAAGGAAGCCTATAAGAAAGATAGAAACTTTTTACAAGGTCATGTAGGACAAGGGGGGATAACTTCAAAATGAAAGCAGGTGGGTTGAGATTAGATGTTAGAAAGAAGTTCTTACTTGTGAGGATGGTAAGGATATGGAACAGGTTTCCCAGAGAAGCTGTGGGTGTCCCATCCCTGGATGTGGTCAAGACCAGGTTGGATAGACTTTGAGCAACTTGGTCAAGAAGAAGGTGTCCCTGCAGGGGGATTAAAACTAGATGATCTTTAAGGTTCCTTCCAACCCAATCCAATTTTGTGATTCTATGACTCTATAATTCCTTTCTGACCACCCAGGCAAGTTGCATGTATTTCAGAGGAAACAAGAAACACAGAAGGAAGATGAAGATGCAGAAACAAAAGAACCTCTTGATGAAGGTGAACTGTTTTGTGACCAGCCAAGTGTAACGTGTATTACAAGTCTAGCAGTGAGGGAAAAAAGAAGAGAATAAAAAATGAGCAGTGCTTTTCAGAAACCAATATCAAGGAACATTTATATTTTTATGCATCATTTTTTTTTATATTCAATGCTTTTGCTAGATCACAATTTATGTAGAAGGTGAGTAAAGCATAATGAAGAAGACCATAGGAGGATAAATTCAAAAACATTACAAAAGTTATTATTGATGTGTTCATGGAAATGTATAGTTACAGTTACATACATTCCTTCTGTCTCTTTGAAGATAAGGGGATTTTTCAGATACAATTCCCATTGCAACTGTAATTTCTTGGTATCCTGTGGATTGGAAAGTGAGTTTGGTTCTAGCTGCCAAGTCATTAAGGTTCACATCTTTAGGTAATAACTGAGAATTATCTGAAAAGGTATGACTAAAGTTGTAGTCTTGTACCTTTCCCTCTCCTACATCTTTCTCCCACTGTGTCCATATTGTGCAGTTAAGGAAAAAGATTGAAGCAAAGTAATGTAGAAACATGATGGGCCAGCCTGGACCATCATCACATTCTTTGTTTTTCCCTGTAACATGATTCTAGACAGCATAACAATGTAAAGATTTTCATTACTTTTCACAACACCTATTATTTTGAAATATGGGACCTACCTGAACATACCTATAAGTTACAAAAATAACTTGTGGAAGGGACGTTCAGAGCCTCACAACTGCCTTCATGCAGCTCAGAGCTTGAGCATACCTTTCAGGGAGCAATAACTGTAAGCAATAAGAGGCAAAATACTCTTGAAAGGAAGTTCAAATATTTTGAACTTGCAACTTTAACATACTCCAGCCTTCCTCAACCATCTCTCTTTGGCATCTTGCATTTCTAGAAAGTCTAAAATGGACAGTTATTGCCAGAATGCATGAATAAAAAAGAATTCTCCATGACTCCTGTGACACAGACCTCTTGTGCAATTAAATACATCTTTGTAATTAAATGCATCTTCTCTTCACTCTTTGACTCTGCACTGGGAAACAAACGGCACCCAGAGTATTTCAAATAAACAAAAAGAAAATTCATGACCAGTTTTGTCTTATTCTTCCTCTTGACTGCTGGAAAAAGCAATTTTTGACTAAAATTATAAAATTAGATGAAAATGTTTTTGTATATAACCTAAAGATATTTGGAGAGAGACTTTCCCTAATTTTTGATAGATGAACGACAATTATAAGCTTTTCCCTTAATTAAAGGTAAATCACTAAATGTCCAGTACGACACAAGCAACTCACAGGAATGAACAGAACAATCTCTCCTAAGCTGCCAAGACTCCCTCAGCATACTCACTTGTGTCCTACAACTTCATTCTCCAGAGTCTGATTGCTGTAAAAGTCAGAGAAGTGGAGTTGATGATTGAATGCTAAAAGGGGGGCCATGTAATACCTTATTAGGCATTCTGCAGACTACTCAAGAGGGGTTTATTTCTTCAAAGAATTTCAATTAGCTGCTAAAGAAGAGGAAGCCACTGAAGCTTCCATGAGAAAGCAGCTAAAGATGCAATTTTCAGCTGGTCAACAGGTAAGAAGCAATTTTCATCCTATTATGATGTGTTCTGCAGGAGACAGATTGGACTAGTGTGCAAGAAAATGCTTTCCCAGTGCTTTAGCAAGGACCCATCAGTGCCTAAAATTCAGGATTTTCTCTAAAAAGCTAAAAATGAGATCCACAGTTCAGATAATGCGGGTATCAGGCAACTTAATCAGAGCTGCATTGCCTATTAAAGTCTGCAAATTAAAAAAAGAAAAAAAATATTAAATATATCAGGTATGTACACATTGTGTGTTGATTCTGAAGTCCAAAAATCCCCAAACCAGTGTGCTTTTGATGATCAAGACTAGAAGATCTGTACACATATTTTGTAAATATAGTTATGACAAGTATCAAAAACAATATTCAGATCTATTATAAATCTGTGGTATCTTGCAAGCATTTAATACTTCATCCTGTAAAATGAAATATAGCTTTTGTCAACAAACTCTTCCCCCATGCACTTCCATGTATACTTGATCATAACTTCCAATTTCCTTTAGTCAGAGTCCAGTGAAGAGAAAAAGGAAACTGTTCTTTCCTTTCAATGGGGGAAAAACTATGTCCCAGAAAGCTGTGTCTATTACTATATATCCACATCGATTGAAAGATGATAGCTCTGATTAACAGTGATGAGGGGCTGCTGGTTCTAACAGCAATGAAGATTTCTGATTTGAGATTGCCCATACAGCATGTAGATAATTTTTGGCATTTTATCTACTGATTTACAATGTATTTTTAGAGAAAAGCACTCTACAGAGTGTTCCTGCCAATTTACTTCATGGCAATTTGTTTCTTCTTTACCTTGTTATTTATTTTTTGCTTTTGAAAGCAGTCTACATTGTCTTTTTTTTTCTATCCTCCCTGTTCTAACCTAGCATTAGCTTTCTTTTTAGTCCTACTTTTCATCCTGTCATTTTATGCCTCCTTGTCTCCTGAGGTATAACTCTCCTGACAGAGATTTTCTGTGCTGCTTTACCACTTAGAAAAGGTTCAAGCATAGCTTTTAGGGATATCTTAGGTGTGGGTCACTTGATAGCTCCTGTGGGACTAGCAATCTATTTTTACAACGTTGAACCAAGAACAATGGAATTAGGAAAACAAATCAGGAACTTACATCTTGCTCCTTCAACTCATATTGAATGTGAGCAGTCCTCCAGTCTGAGCCCACTTGGGTTTGTTAAGAAACAGGGAAACCCTGTTATTTCAGAGAACATGTACACAGCCAATAAAAAAAAAAAAAAAAAAAAAAAAAAAAAAACCAAAAAAAAAAAAAAAAGATCCTTCCCTGCCCTGACCTGGAGTTTGGTTTTCTTTCCACACACATCAGTTTCCAGGTGACAGAACCAACTGAAATGCTCCTGGAGCAGGAATGCTGAGTGCAGCCCAGGGACCAGACCTTGCCTGTCATGACAATTCATCCAAACTATGGCCCAACTTTCTCATTTTTCAGATGAAAGCAAGGAACAAAACACAACTAAGGATGAACTTTGTAATATTCACTACTGTAATGTCTATTTCTGAGAAGGGAAATACATCCTATTATCTGAAGTATTTTTAAGCATCCCCTTTCATCTGGCAATGTGTGTGTATGCATACATGTAGGTGTCTGCTGATGCAATCTGAGATCATTTCTGTGTCTTTCATTTTCACCTTGCTCATACATCATATGATGAATGGTTTCAGTTTCATTTTAAAGGGGTGCTTAGCAACATACATATCTTTCTGATCAGCCTGCCCTGCCTACATTAGCATGTACTTTTACCCTATCATTGGGGGTGCCTGAATTTGTGTCCTGTGGGGAATCCAGGCACAAAGTAAAGGAAGAGAAAATGATACCGAACTGAGAAGAGCTTCTGGTGTCTCCATCCAGGGGCACTCAAGTACTAGAAAACAAGAGAGAAGGGCAACTACTGACTTCCCACTCCCACTCCATTGGCAGCTCAGTGCAAGCCAGGGAGCCCTGCCTGCCATGGTGATATCTGTCAGAGGCAGCCATAGGCAGCAACAGCCAGTTGAACTGCTTCCAAGTACCCTGAAAGGCTCCTGTAAACCAAAAATTTTCAATTTTACCACAATATGAGTGTCAGGCACTGCACATCAATAGAAAATAAACTTGAAAATATTTCTATAAGAATCATGGAGTAATTTAAATGTTTATATTATGACTGTCATAAGCAGGAATTCATTTATTATTTTCAGCTACATTCCTTAGTCTCACCTGCATTTTTCACTCTGTAAATATTGGATTAAATTACTTTAAAATGAAACCTCAAGTTTTAAACACATGTATAAACTGTCCACTTACATTACTAAAGTAGAAGAGACACTATTTGAGTGGTTTAGCAGAGAAGAGTGAGTTCATTGGACAGATCTGTTCTTGAAGTTTTGCAGAGGGTTACCAGGGCCAGCTGTATTCCAAATAAATGTGCTGACCTAAGTGAACTTCCTATCAACAAAATTCTCTCAGGATCCCATTATTTTTCTTCAACAATTAATCAACAGCTGCTGAAAAGTTATGAGAGTGCTTGTAATTTTCAGTTAAATTAATGGAAGTCCTATCTTCTGATATGTAGAAGGAGTTTTTTATTCCTAACCCTGGTGTGAATTTTCTGATTTATTTTTTTAATCAATTACCCTTCTGAACTCACATGTCTCCTCTCTTTGGCAGAAAGGATCTCAGACTCTAGCATGACAGGCATGAATAGCTTTCACAAATGCCTGTAAATTCAATTTCTTAAGGCAGCAAGACTTACTGTAAAAAGATGAGGGCATTTGTTAGAATTGTGATATGATGGGGTTATTCCTTTTGAATTCATGTAAACATTTAGGTTTTCTGTTGGGATTCAGTATTATTGGCAGTCAGGGAAAGATCCATATTTGTGGGAACACTCCTTACTTAGAGCAATGCTTTGAGTGTCTCTGTTTTGCTACAAGGGTTTGTTGGGCAGAGCTCAATGAACAGCATGGAGTGACCCTCACTGGGTTCCCATTGCAGTGTTGGGGACTCAATTCTATTGCCTTTTCTCTTCCTGTACCTATAAGAAGGTATTGTTTCGTCCTCAAGTGTCAAATACAATGTAATTGCACACAAAAAGTTATATATCAAAGCATGCTTAAGACCTGATGGCAGTATTCATGAAACCATTTTTAGAACTTTGAAGCTTTGATGGCCATTGCACCTTTTTTATGCCAGATCAAAGTGTTAGTTTTTTGAGCAACTGAAGCAGGAAATAAAACATGCAGCAAGGAATCACTGAGAGACTCCAGACTTTTAGGATAAACCCTACCAGAAATTCTAGTTTGGCTTTTGGAGGAAGAGCAAGTTATTCTAAAGTTTCACATGAGAAATGAAAAAAAAAACCAAAAAAAAAAAGAGTAATCACCTGCAAAGGGTGTCTCATTTGTCCAAACATTTGCAGGATCAGGCCCTGTGCAGTGCTTTTAATGCCTGAGGATTACATCATGTTCTTTTGACTTTCCTTCTGTTCAAATAACGTAAAACACAATACATTTTTTATGACTCAGGTCACCCTTTGTTTTCCCACGGAGCAGAAAAAAAAAAAAACATTCAACAAATTTGACTGATAAAAGATTTTTATCTTTCATGGGAAAGCAATGTTGTTTCTCTAAGTCATATGTAATGTATTAGTAATAATGGTATTCCACTTCAAACAAATTACAAAGTAATGTTAGTGTTCTTAACAATGTTATACTAAATAATAACTCCCCACAGGCCAATTTGCATACAAAATGTAACATTTAAAGCCAAGTTACAATTAGCACTTTGTTATGGAAGTCTGTGGATTGCAATTTACTGAAATGAAGTTATAGTCGCTGCAAGGAATTTTAATTTATGAAAAATTACCCATTTAGAATTGCTGTCACAGTGGACCAACTTCTATTAAAATGATGGGTACCTAATAAATACATCTATTATTAATGTAATGAATGACAAAAATGAAACTAAGTAAATGTAGGATTAATGAATCCTGCTTTGTAAATAAGAGATGCAAGCTGACAACTCTTTCCCACTTTACTGATGATGCCACATGGAGCAGTATGTGAGTCAGAGAAGAGGAGAAGAGTCTGAGGGAAAATGAAGATAATGAAGGAAAAGAATAAAAGGAAAGAGGGGTACAAAGATTTTAAAAACCCAGAGAAATGCACAGGATGTTAATGAATTGAAGACGAGTAAGAATAAACCTGAAAAGTCTAGTTCAGCAAAGATGAATCACACAATATTTCATTTCCCTTGGGTGAATGGTGTAAATCACCTGATAATGAGAGTGAAAGTTCTCAATCCCTGAGACTTTTATTTGAAAAAAACATTAGCTATCTGACACGAGTATGTGCAAAACTACAACTTGTAAATACTAGCATTCTGATGCAAAAAATGTCATTTTTTTCCATTTACTTTCCTGAATTAATGCTTAAAAACTTGAGGCTTGCCATTAATTTCAGCTAAAAAGGGTTTGGATTTCAGGAGTATCTGATGAATCTCCCATTGAAAAAATAGAAGACCATAAGAGTACCTAAAATGTCAATCTGTTTGGCAAATACCGCTAAATATATTTTGTAAATGCCAGCTGAATTTTTTAGGGATTTCCTTTCACTTATACATACATGCTTTTGCAATCCCTTCAGGAGCATCAGGCCCTTGTACTTTGGCAGGACCCAGGTCCTAAAGTACCCCAGCATATCCCCAGAGCAGGAATTTGGTTTGTCTGCCAGCCAGACCTTGGGAAGGGTCACAAGCTGGCTTCACAAGCTCGCTGCAGAGGAGTTAGACTCATTGCCTCTGTTTTCGTGGCAGGGGGAGGCCTTGCTACACCACCCTGTGTCTCCACCAGCTCCAGCTCTCCACACTGCCTGCAATGCCCCTCTGAGGATGGGAAGGAAAAGGGAGAGGCCAAATGTGCACAAATCACACAAGAGGCCACTTAAAGGTCCAGGATATTTACATGGTAAATACATCCAGGGAAGATGTTTCAAAGCCCCTTGGGTAATCCGGTCTCTTCAGGCAACAGAGACATTCCCACATAATTTATGAGACAAACCATGATGGCTACACGAGTTCAGTCCTTTCTTATCTGAAGAAACATCACTGGGAACTCCACATGTGACATTTTACTGAGCTAAAAATTATGTGGAAAACTATCCCCCCATGGATATGCTGTGAGGAAAAAAAAAAAAAAAAGAGCTTAAATGTAAGATAAATATTTTTGAGGTTATTTACCCACCTCTAGCAAAATCTGATAGGTATCTTAACCTATATAAAACAAATTTTGACACTATAAACTAAAATCACAACTTGCCTTTGCTAGGATGATACTTAGGCAGAACTGAGCAGCAACAGATGATCAAAGAATGAGGAATGTGCAGTAAGCAACTCAATTTCAGCCACATGTAAAAAAAGCACATATACATTTCACACACTTGGCACAATCCCATTTTGAAGGAGACCAGGGCAGATGGTGCCCTCAGGACCGTTCTGTATTACAAGAGAGCTTGGAGGACCAAGCTGAGCCTGGGAGTAAGCAGGCACCACCCCATTGTTCTCTGTGGTTTTACCCACAGACACCAGCACAAGCTTTGTTTAGTTCTATGAATATCTTTCTCATAAGAATTGTTTCTTACTTTTCCTTAGACATTATATCATTATATGCTCCCACAAAACAACAATGACATGTTCCTATGATCAAGATTCTTCTATCAAGGCTTCAACCATTCTAATAATAGAATAAAATGCTGTAAAAATAACTGGGAGGGACATGGAAAAAAAAATATAAAATAGATCGTATTTGTGAAATGGTGCTCTTTATTTTTAGCTTGCTTGGTTTGCTTCTTTGTAAACAGTCTTGTTGTGTTATAGGAGTGTATTAACTCACATGATTCAGATTCTGGGTCCAAACCAGTATGACTCCCTGTTAGCCTTTATATATAATGGATGTTCTCATGCAAGTAAAAGTGGTTCGATAGAACATGAACAGTGGGTTAAATCCTCATTACAAAGGAGTCAAAAATTCTAATTACAGTGTGAAAAACAAAACTGTAGTGATGCATCCATTTGGTATCTAGATGATGAAGAATATTCACAAAAAATATATGCATTATCCTATCTATTATCCTCTTTTTGTTCACTTTAATTTAAAGAATTATCAATATATTGATAGTTAAGCATATGTATTGTGTTTCTGGGCATGATCTTGCTTTGTAAGTTTTTCTAGTTTTGAAGATAATTCTGACAACCACCTATTCTGCACTTCCAATCTGGAACCTGACAAGGTGAGATTTTTCTGATCTGCCTGAAAACAACAGCAATTCATGTTCTTTTGGTCAAATGCTTTAGCTTCACCTGAGAAGCTGTTATTGTTCTCAATATTCTTTTCCCTTTTCACACTTGATGTTGTCTTGCCATGATTTGATCTCTGATAATGAACAGCATTCCACTGAAGCCTATTTTCAAGTGTCTCCAATACATTTCAAATATTCAAGTTGCAGTGAGCAAAAATAAATAAATTGAAACAAACACCTGATCTCCAGAACTTGAAGGAGCTTATACCTCTGTCCCATTAATGTAATTTCCATTACATTTGAAATTTCTTTTTTTTTTTTTTCTTTTCTGGGAAATGAGGTAAAATAAGGTGAAACTTTATTTTGGAGATAAAAATATCTTTTCTCTATTCACTGTTATAACCAATCACTAAAATGATGAGTTCATAAAATCTGTCAAGAAGTGATAGTGGCAACATCCGTTACTGATAGCTAATGCTTTATACCCAGGGGATTTTACTGGACTTCTAGCACTGCATGATCTAATATCAAATGGCCATAACTATAAATGGTTAGAAACGTTCTCTACACTGACCAAATCAATTTTCTCCAGCTTCACCCCTGAAACCAATATGAAACTAATAGACAAAAATTTCTTGGCAATTTCTTGAAAATAAATTTGTGGTTCAGATTCCTGCTAGAAAGACTAAAAGGCAGGGATGATTATTTTACAACCTGAGGCTACCTGGAGATTTTTGAGGGGTATTATTCAATGAACACATACTGCCCCTTTACCAAGGAATGATTGTACATTGATTCTTTTATTCTCATTCTCCAAAGCTAGGAAGATTAAAGAAAATGAATAAAGCCTCATCTCAGCATTTCATCTGATGTGAATCAATGTAAGTGACTTCTACAAACCTGTGCTCACTTAACCCAGCTGTGTATATGACAGTTTTATCAAATGGAATGGCTGTGATGGAATTTAGTAAAACACATTGAAAAGAAACCTTTTCACAGAGCAGAAACACAATAAAACCTTTTAAAACAAAGTCACAAAGAGGTTCATTTAACAACAGTTAATTGAGACCCCACTTCAGAGCAGTATTTATCCAGGTTTTAAATCCAAAACCAAGTATTATGGCTATGTTGGAGCTAAAGGGACTATTATATTGGGGGATAGAATGAACACAGAGCATTAATTCTAGTAAAAAATCATTCAGTGGCATATGCTAAAATCCAGTTACAAAATTGAAATACATACTCAGCTGATAAAAATGGTAAACCCTTATCTTACTTCAAATAGTTAAAAAACATCCAAACTACAATTTTCCTTGCCAATACAACTATATTAGTAGGTACAAACTAATACAATTTTGAAAAGTACCCATTTTGAATCTTTATGAGATAACAAGAATGGAACACTGAAGATTTCTAAGGCCAACTGTTATAGGAATAAGTGCAAGTCATAGAGTACACAGATGTTTTCTAGTTGAAAATTATGCATTCCTGCCTTTCAACATTTTTAGTATGCATATAATTCAATTTTGTTTATAAACAAAGTGGGTTTAATGGGTATATGTATACACTCAGAATATGTCAAGGGTTGGTCTTTTTCACCTGTAATTAATGGTTTCCTTCCCTTTGTTAATTTATGAAGTTTCTTAGAGATTTTTTTTTTTTTCACAGCCACAGATGTTACATCACAAGCAGGGAATTATGTTCTGTATTATAAATAGCTCAGGTGTAAAGAAAACTTTAAGAAAGAAATTTCCTGTTTATATACATTAATCTTGATTAACTATCTTTGAACAAAAAACCTAGAGAAAAAAAAAAGCTTCACATATAGATAATAATAATACTGACATGTTTTAGCAATTTGTTTTTAAATGTTTGATCCATACAGAAACTAATCTTTAATTTAATGTTACCCTTATCCTTCCAATTCTGTTAGATGTGTATATCTACATTTGAAACAGATATGAATCTCTTCTGTTTAGACTGAGTCCATCTCACATTGTAACTTTGCACAATGTTGATCAGACGTGTGCTAAGAAAATATTTTCAGTATTTAAATTTTTTACCAAGAGGTGGTAGCTGAGATATCTGGTATCTTTCTGATATAAGACTTATTAACTATTGCAAAATTTTCTAGAATCATAGAATCTTTAAGGCTGGAAAAGAGCTTTAAGATCATCAAGTCCAACCATTAAATGACAACTCCCAACTCCACCACTAAACAATCTATCCAGGTGCTACATATATATGAATTTTAAATAACTCCAGGGACAATGGCTCGACCACTTCCCTTGCCAGTGTTTTCAAATGCCTGACAACCCCTGCAACGAAGAAATTTTTCCTAATATCCAGTCTAAACCTTCCCTAGAGCAACTTGAGTGCATTTCCTCCTTTGCTGTCACTTGTTGCCAGGGAGGAGCCAACACCCACATAGTTACACCCTCCTTTTTTTCTTGTTTCTTCCTGTTTTAGAAGTTATTTCACATCTAAGACACCATAGATAAAGTGTCAAGAATGCAATAAAGGTCCATCCTAAGCTTAAAAATGTACTTTAGCCCATTTTAGAGAAATATTTTAAAAATTAAAGAAAATCCTCACAGTCCAAGAAACGTAGAGTTTTCTCTCTACTTTTTAAATGTTGAGAATCCCAGTTGTTTTTGTAAACTAAATTTCCAAGGACTACATAGGAAAAATATTTATATCTCTAATACACTCTAATATTTGATGTGTGTAATAATGCATTGAATGGTGCAATTTCCTTGGCGAGCAGAGCGAGTCCTGCTCATGTAAAGCCTGATCATATTTAGCTTGGGCTCTGTGAGAATCCTCTCCTCTGTTTTGTGTGCTAGGTCTCATAGGAATGAAAAGAATAGTGTACAGGTGTGTTTGCTGATTTTTGTACCTTTTTCTTTTCTTGGCTCGCATTGTAATGAAGAGCATTTGCTATAGCCTTTAATGAGCCACAAAGGTTCTCTCTCTCTTGGTGATACACAGCATAAGATATTTCTCCAAATCTGTATAATAGAACAAACCATTAGTTATTTCAACTGTAATTGAAGCATTTCAGATACTGTTGGCTACTGTTTACCTACTTAGACCCTCAGTAGTCATGTATGCCAAAGATCAAGGAGGAAAATGAGACAGCATTAAAGAAAAACTTTTAAAATGCATGAAAGTAGTGTTATTGATTCAACATGCCATTGATAAAGCTTATCTGTGATGGCAGAGCTTCTGTGCAGAAACTGATTCCATGACAGATTTAACCTGGAACATACATCAATCAATGACATATGTTAACACAGTGGTTTATCATTTTTACCTCTACCTTCTCCAGTTACCTTGCTTACAATGAATACATGGATACACAGATATTCAGCAATCAGTTATTTCACTACTAAGGGGTTGTTAAATGAAACTATCTAAACTCTAAAAAATAAACAATTGTTTATGCATCCACCCTTTGGAAAATACTGATAACAACAACCAGAATTTTTCCATTCTGTAAGACAGAAAAATTATAACTCAATCTTAAAGAATATAGATGGTTCTTCAAAATGCTCACTTCTCATTTATATATATTTCTCATGCTCAGAGGTAAGTCGTATGTAGGAGTTATGCACTTTTTTCCAATTTACACATGCAAACTTCTATTTGATTCTTTTACCCAAAAATATTTATGCAAAGTATAAATAATACAACAGTAAATGTTCAGTGAATTTAATGCATAAAGAAAAAATAGATTTCTGCTCACATTTCTCTAAGATCACTATTTCACCTGAGTGTGAAACACTTCAATAGAGACCATAATATGAATATAGACTATTATGTAAAAAAATAATTCCCAAATGCAATCTTTAGTGTAAAGAGGCTAATAAATCGTAGCATGGAAGGTGTCTCATATATTGATGGTGGTTGCATCAGTGTAGCAACAGAGGCTGGAGGATTTGAACCAACTGCTGAAGTCAGGAAAGCAAAGTAATAAACCCTGGTGAGCTACTCCCTGAGTCTCATCTCTCTTAAAATGTACTTTTAAAAATTAATGATAGCAAATTTTTATGCTACATGATGCGAAGTAGAGAGCATCAGAATGATGGTATAAAATTATGTTTTCTACTTATTTTTCTTTAATGCTTATAAGTGAACTAGCTGAAAGATGCTTATATATATGTGGGAAGTTGTGCCTACTTAAGCCTTAAATTGTGCTTGGAATCTGACTGCGAAGCTATTGTAAAAAGAAATCACTGAGAAAAAAAATCACTGCAGTAAAATTTACACATCAACTTTTCAAACAGTGTTACAAAAACAGCTGAAGAAATTGATTTTTCATAACCTCCTTCTCTAATGTGCTTTGCATCACAAAGTCTGAGCTGCTCATAAATGAGTGAATAGACAAGGTTTGCTCCAGTCACTAACATATCATGTCCTTTGGTCCATGTTTCACAAGTTTTCTTATTATGGTTTCCTTTAATATAAGGGAGCAAGCCACTAAATAAACCACTAAAGGGAAAAAAAAAAAACAAATAAAACCACATAAAAACTGTTGAAGGAAAATTATTTATTTATATCTTTGTACTCTAGTGGGACTTCTAGGGGGAAAAAAAATGTATTGTTTCAGAGAAACACTTTCAACAACTGAAGAAATTGTTCTTGAACTTTATCCCACCTCTACCTGGCAACAAAACCCAGGATGACTTCTCTTTAGGAAAGCACACACCACAGGTACAGATGTCTGTATTTGCCACTGTTAATTTACATTAAGCTTTCAGCTTTCTTATATGTAGAGGACAGCAATGTAATGGAAAAAAACCTTGATTTTTTTTTTTTAAAACATTATGGATGAATGCAGCATGATAAATGATGCCAGGAACAAGGAACCTTCTGTTACTGTCGATGAGAACAGTATTTGTATGCTAAAATAAGGAAAAGTAACAAAAGCATCATCAGTGTAATTTCATTTTTACACTAGAATATGCAAATCTCATACTAGTAAATTAAGAATTTACTAGTTAAAAATTTTTAAAGGAATTATGTGCTATATAAGTATAAGCAATAAATAAATTTAATCAGAAAACAGTAATACAACTGTGGGAGAAGCAGCTGAACAAAATTTATAGTTTATTAAAAACTGAAAGATTGGGAAGGAATAATGGATATTTTAAAAATGTGGCAAAATATGCCCAATGAATGAAGAAAGAGCAAGAAAAATTTGACAGAATTCACTACGAGATGGAAGTATCATCACTAGAGCTAAATTTTTACTTGATCAACAAAATTACCAGCTCACATATACAAAATCAAAATAATCTGGATTTTTATTTCAGTATCAATATGGCTGCTACTGCTGTTCAGAGGATTTGAGGATGCTTGTCTGTTAAGACTGAATCTAATTACACATTGGGTTCCACAGAAGGTTTCTATGGTCAGCTCTGTGGGGAAATAAACAAAGGAGAACATTCCTCAAAAATTATATATATCATTATTATGTAAGATAATGAGTTAAAACTGTTATTCAACAATATAAGACTTCCTTTTATCTGAGAATGGCTGACAAAAAGCAGTCTCCACAGACAACACTACAGATTCACAGACTAAAGAAACTACCAGGGGAGTACTTTGCACAATTGAACCAAATCACATGCAAAGAAAGACATTTTCCACAGCTGGCCATATATAATCATCATATTACCTTTCTTCTCTTAGCTAAAGTGCACATCTCTTTATCTCACCTTCAATAGGCACCTCTACTCAGAAAAAGGAACTAAATTTTTTAATTAGATAATGCTTAGAGACATTCTGTTAGACTTAGAAAAACTGAAAGTAATTTTATCCTGCCAAACTCCTCCCATTCCTCAGCTTCTGAAAATTTCCTAGGTATGGCAAACTGATTTGGTTTTAAATTCCTCAAAAGTAAAATCAGAAAAACTGGTCTCAATGGTTAAGTATTATTAAATTATTGTTGTTAAATAAAGAAAAACCCACTAAAAACATCATCTGAAAAGAGTGAAATAACACCTCTGTTTCTTCACTCACCATTTTCATTCCATGTCAGTAATGCAAGGTGCATCTTTTACCGTCTCAATTAGAAATGTATTGTTTCATCCTAGAAATCTTACAGAAACAAATCTGTGTAAAATTCAGCTGAGAAGAGAAGCCATAACAAAGCCTCAGTTCTGCCAATACCTCTGCATGCATTTCTTTGGCATGTGTTTTGGAAATGGAAATGTGCCATGGGTTCTCAGCAGCACTTTTTGGATTCAGAGACATTTGGTGACCATTTATTCATGGCTACAGTTTTGGGGTTTTTTCCTTATCTTTCTCCACCACGCTTTCTGATGTGCTTTTCTCTCAACAATGAATACCTATGAAAATCAGCAGATATTCAATACAATACCAATTAAGCAGTTAAGCAGATACCAACATAAGAACAAGTTTCATTTAAAAATGTCAACATCTACGTCAGCCTTGTTCTGGCATTGTTCCTGGTACCAGCCAATCACCTTTAGCAAATTATAAATGAACAGGTAAAGAATGATTAATGCCAGAAACCCATTGAAATCTTCCAAAGAATGTGGGGTAGAGGAAGTAATTTTACAGCACAGCTGCAACCATGCTGGCCTGTTTTTAAGTTTCTGAATTTCTTTTGAATGAATGTTTCTGAATTCTGAATTTCAGGCCCTAATGGCTTGTTTCTGAAAAATAAAGGTTCTTGAATCTTATTCTTATATTCTTATGGAACTTCAAAATAAGGTTTTGAAAATTTCATGTGGGATCCCAGTTCATAAAAACTACATTAAAAATAAATCCACTTTCTCTGGAAAAGATACAAATGTTGCATCAATTGAGATCAAATGCATAAGCTAAAGGTTGTGAACCTTACACAAATCTTTTCTTCCTATAGAAAATACCTGGAGATATGCAGCTCCAGGCAAGGATTTATCTCATCTTGAGAAAAGCCTCTAATGCAGGTCATCTGAACCCCCTTCATTAGGTTTATATTTTTGTCTACTGATACAAAATTTATGATTAACCAATATTTAGATGTTTGCCTTCTTCAGTTATGAGGGCATGAATCTGACTCCATGTTATCTTTTCAGATGTCCTGACATAGTCTGGGAAGTAATTTGGAAAGTGTTGCTTATAATCACAATTGATTGTCTAAGTAAAATGATAATAATCTGTCCATATCCATTTGAAAGAAGTGCAATATTTTAATATGTATTTTAATACTTAATTTAAAAAAAATGAAGATGGAAGAAAGAAAAGATGAAGAATTTCCAGGTTTTTCCACTCCTGTGTAACTGTGTATATGTCTGAGAATAAGGTAGATACTAGCTTTCAAATCTGAAAAACATTCCAAATGTGGCATATTATAATAGTACAAAATAATCACACTACCTACTTTGCAGACTATCCAGTCTGATATTTTCTTATTGTAAGAAATTTTACTGAAATCCAAATAGAAGTTTAAAAAGCTAAAAGTAAATTAATGTTGGACTTTGCAAGTTATTTACAATTATGATGTTTATCTCATTATATTCTTATACAACTTTGATTCTAAATACTAGCACAGAAGTATAATAAAACACCAAATGCTATATCAGTGTAGTTATAGATCCTAATTTCTCTGTAACATAGTGAGCCAAAAGAGTCTATATAATTTTACATGCAATATTTCATGAATTCTACATATGCACTTAATTGTTCTAAGCATTAATTGAAAACATAAATTTATAATATGTTTAAAAATTGAATGGTAATGTACAATACAAGTAAGGTTGAGGAGTCTCTTGGTTTTGCTTTTTTTCAATGTTTGAAGTGCTAAACTATTTGGTCACTCTTCTACGTATAGCAGATCAATAATGTGTACAGGAAAAAAATTAGCCAGTGTAGAGACAAAAGTTTTCATGTCATCTTTACTTAATATTAAGGTAATTTAAGCTAATAAAACCATACCTAAATTCAGACTACTCTACTGCTGTAACACTCTGAATCGAAAAAGACCAAATGACCAATCCTGCAATTTTCATTTTCCTGGTTAGTGCTCGTGGTCCGTGTAGATTATGACTGACAGCAGATTCAATGTTGCTTTCAAAATGTTTTCCCAAGGTGTTAGCGATGAGTCACACGGAGCTGCTGCATGTCTACGTGCATGTCTACACTATCTCTCATCTAGTACAAGCTGCTAAAGACTTGCAGAGCAGACTGGAAGAAAGGCCCTTGTCTCCACAATGCGTCTTTGAAGTGAGCAGCTACTGCTCATGTATTTCTGCAGCTGGGAGGAGTGATCTGAAGGAGTGCAGATCTCCTCAGCATCCAGTCTTTCCCAGCAAGGGCGGCTTGTGCTTCTCACTGTCAGAGGAGATCAAAAGGGAACAGATGCACAATAGTTACATCATTAGTAATTGCACTTTTGTACTTTTCTTTCGGGGGGTTCTTGAAATAAAGCAGGAACATTCCCCTTTGCCACACATTTGAGAATGTGAAAGTGGATGAAAAAGATGTCATGGATAAAAGGAGTCATGGAATTTTTGCCGGGACAGGAACCAAGCTCCTACTTTCCATGCTGCAGATGGGCATAACACCAGACAGAGGAGTGGTGTCTCTCCAGAAGAGAAGGAATGATACAGAAAGGGATGATTGGCTCTCCCATCCTTCTTCCATATATAGAAAAGTTTCATTAGACAGGAGACTTAGATTAACACTAGACCTGTCAATCAGCCTGTGAAGGGGCTGATGCCTGATGTCTTTGGAGCAGAAAGTTGAGCTGCCCCTTTGTATCAGATAAATCCTTGGAAATTATTTGCCAAGCTGATCTGTCTATCAGCTGACAATCAATTAAGCAACGAATCCCTTCTCTTTTAAGAGAAGGCTGCAAGTGTGTCAGCTGTGGAGCAGCTTGGGTGGTCTAAGGACAGTAACAGCTCTGTGAGAGGTGGGCAGGGCAAGCAAAAGCACAGCGGCCAGGTAGATTAATGAGCTTTGGGAAGCACAGGAGTGTGAAGATACAGTGAACAGAGAAATAGCAGCTATTTGTACTCTATCAAAGGGATGGGGATCAGGGAAGGAGATTTTCCTCTAATTTCACCACCCAAAATAGATCACTGCTCTCTAATGGCCATCTAATGATACAGTTAAACCTAACAGCATGGATCTCATGTAGTTCATTGTACAAATTAAAGGAAAAGAATATGCTTTGGGCTCCTCTACTTCCATTTGGAATATAAAACTCCTTGCTCTCTTCCTGCCTAAATACCTACTCCCAAGATTCAGGCTCTTCAGGAGCACAGAGTGCTATGTCATCTCCCTTGAATGACAATTCGGAGAAGTGTATTAATAATATTTGGGTTGCAGCTCTTAAGAGTTATTAATGGCTGTCTCCACTCACACATTGCATGCAGTAGTTCAAGCTTGCTGCACTTCACCACACACTTTGTTATCTTATTAGCCCTCTTTTTCATGCTGTGAATAGAGCACTGGAAGTATATTCATAGCTAGGGAAGCTTTCCTTCCTTTCTTTTTACTTTCTAAGTCACATCTTATATTGGATCTGTGGAACTCTTGGTTCTGCTTAGATAAGAAGCAAAAAAAACACCACTGCAAGGGAACTCCATCCTTTAATTATTTTGCCAATGACACAACTCTTGACTGGAAAATACAAAGAAATGCTCATAGCATGAGAAACTTTGTATTTCCTTCCTTTGGATCTCCAGGGACTTAATGACTCTTGTCATTCTCTTCTTTCTTCCTTTCCACACAGAATTCTCCCCAACTGAGGGCTCCATCCATCTCCTTCATTAATTCTTCAGCAGAAGAATCCCACACAGAGGTAAAACACTGACAAACAATTGTACAAGAACTGGAGCCCTCTGACCCAAGAGGTTGTGGGTTTTTCATCACTAAGTGCAAGTTGCCAGGTTGTATGAGGGGAGAGAGGGAGATTCATGGAAGAGAAGAGGGAAAGACATCAAACCAGCAAAGTGCCCAAAATGTCTCACTACAGTTCTGGTATGGATACAGGCTTTCCAATTTTTTTTTTTTTTTTTTTTTCCTAACTGCTGCTTCCCAGGCCCTAAAGACTGAAGTGTATACATATTATTATTATGAAATATTTAAATATATACCTATGAAATATATATACACACATGCAGTTATATAACTGTGGATATGTATAGCTACTGGTTCCCTTGAATTATTCTTATCACTTCCATTTTTTCCCCTTCAGCTTTTCCTTCAAATGAAGTGTAGGCAGAAGACTAAGGGAAGAAAATTATTTAAAATCTATGATCAAGTAAAGTGGCACTTTATGCTTTCCTATGTCTGCTATAATGAGTTATTCCCAATCTTCTAGGAGCTTATAAATTACTGAAAACATATAAGCAGTAGCTGGTATGCAGTTTTATTCAGTTTGGAGCAGAAAACCCTATATTTTGGCTGATAAGGAAATGGCTTTCCTTTCCCAGGAAAATTCAAACTTGGCAACAGTGGAAGTGTGCTTGTTTATTTTCTCTTTAATGTTTTGATGAACTCAAGACCCATCAATTTGATTTCTTTTTTTGGTTTATTTATCATATATGAAAATAATTAAAAGAAAACACTCTAATCCCCAAAGACTCTGGTGTTTGTGTTACTTAGAGTCAAGTCTTAACTCTGTAAATTAGAAAACAGAATGGACCTGGACCATCTATTTCAAAAGGGGGAGGGGAAGAAAGCCTTTAATTCTGCTCTACTTAAAGAGGAAATGGGTGTTACTTCATAGATATAACTTGACAGAAAGTGCTACCACCTTGTCAAAGGATTTCTTAATGGCAGTTTTTGTTTGTTTGTTTTTTTGTTTGTTTCTATTAAAGCTGCTATGTTCCCAATAAATCTCCATGTTTCCATGAAAAGTCTGTTTCTAATAAGTTGTCAGCTCTGAAATGAGAGAAAAGAGGGAAACATCCTGCTGGTAAGAGTCTATGAGAGAGCAAATCAAACAATATTTGAATGAGCATCTCAATATTTTGATGTTAACTGAACTGTCTCAGTCTTTTGAGACATACTTACTAGTAAGTAAAAGACTAGTTAAAAGAAAAAGTAAACAAAAAAATTATTAAAAAAACCACAACTGGATTTTCCTAGGGTAGATGCCCTCTAAACTAAACAATCTTTTATCTGTGCCTTGCATTAATTTTGGTAGCAAATGAGAACATTTTCTAGAAAATACACATTAAAACCAGCAACAATGTAAAAATCCCCCAAATATTTACATTCAAGGTACAGCTTTATATAATCAATAACAAAAACTTATGCTAATGCTGACATTTTATGTTTCAATTTCTAATCACATTTCCTTTTCTTGCTTAAGCTCTTGAGCTCCTTTTCTTTGTTATACATAAACATATAAGAATGGAATGAAGGGGAATATGATGAAGAAACAACCTCTGTGTGAATGAGCAGAGCTTAAAAATATTTTCAGTTTGATTGCTAGATGTTAGGTTTCTACATTCAAGATGAATTTTTGAAGCGTTAAGCACCTGCAATTCTTCATTGGCCTAATTTTTAGAGTTTAAATAATTGTTATTGACATGATTAAATATGGGTTTAGGAGAATTATTTTTAAGAAAGTACTACTGTTATGCTTGTTTCCGCCTTCTTGAAATCCTCTTTTTCTTCCTTTCTTTTCCTGAACACACACATGCACACACCAAAAAAATGCATTCAAATTTATAACAAAGTTTTAAAAGCTAACAGTTCCAGTATGACCCAGCACTTTGTTCAGTACTGTGCATTTCATCTTGCATAGGTAGACCTGCATATCACTAGGATGAGATTCAAATTGGCAAAGGGTAGAGTAGCTATTACACTAGATGGACAATAGAACTAAGTTGGATTAACATTAGCATTGATTCCTAACATTTGTTTTTCCTATCTGTCCTACTAATGAATGACAAAGTTTTTAATGATACCAGATTGTTCACTTTCTAAATGATGCAGAGAAAGTCACAGATAATCAGCAGGAGGAAATTTTCCAATAAAAATGATGCAGTATTTTGACAATAATTTGCAATACAGAGGTTGCGTGTTGCCATTTTTTCCCTGCTGTCTGCACAGACCAGAATAAGAACCAGAGTGAGAGTCTAGTTTCTTTCCAGTACTGGCTGTTTAAAGTATATTACTGGTAGATAGTAGATAAGAATGGTTATAAAGATAAGAAAAGCAAAAGAGTGAGGTTTGGTTTACGGATTAAAGCCACAATAAAAAATTGTGCCTTGGACATAATATGTAACCAAAGCTTGCTTAAGTTCTCCTTCCCTTCACTGAAAGGAAGCCATTCAGGGAAGTTCAAGCATTTTCTTCTGAACACTTACCTAATTTAATTCAGTAGAAAAACTCCAATTAACCTCAGGGCAACATGATCTGACCTCTTGTCTGGCCACTATGCTGAGCTTGTTTGTTTATTAATCTGGCAGATTTAAGATATTTCTGGATCCTTTATATTAAGATAATTGTAATACTCACTTATATTAGAGAAAGGCAATTATACCTTATTTGATAGCCACCATCCTTTCAGGCATTAGTAAGGAAGATTAAGCTGCTTCCTGTACAGCTATTTGCATGGCTACCTGAGCGTGGCACTTCTATTATGTGCACATCACACTTCTTAGGCTATTCATCACTTTTTCTGAGTACAAAATTATTTAAAATGCACCTCTCAGTATCAGTAAATGAAAGGAAGCAGATGTTTGATATGTCTCTCATTGCACTGACAGGCACCACACAGTGCTGGGATCCCTACTGTGTTCTCCAGGAGCTCAGCTTTTGGGTGTCCATAAACACATTTTGATGGAAGGCCATACAAAAGAGTGGCATGGCCTTTGGCCTTTGCATGACGTGGAGGTTTTAGAGTGCTTTGTCTGAGGTAAACCATTGTACAACAGCCTCTTGAGTTAACTGGCACAAGCCTAATTTCCCTGACATCAATACAGATTTCAGATAAATCTTTTCCAGCTAGGTTAAATGAAATAGAATATCATTAAGGAGAAGAGCTTGGGGTTTTGTTTGGTGTTTTGTTTTTGTTTTGTTTTTGTTTTGGTTTGAATTTGGGTTATTTTAACATATATAGTAATCAAAGCAAGGTATCTCAAACAGATTGAGCCATTACTTAGAGACTGCTAGAAACTGATTTGGAAATTCTCTCTATATATGGATGTTCTTAGGAAAACTTGCTTTAAAATAGTAATTCCTAAGCATGTATTTTTTAAATGTATATTCTGAGAAAAAGCTGTTTCCCAAATACTACTTCCATGGTACCTTCTGAATTATAGTAGCAGTCTCCTTTTTTCTCTTTTTCAACCTTACTTAGAAAATAAATGCAACCATGCTGTGTCAGGCCAAGGATCATCTAACTCAGTATGCTTTCTCTAGCAATAGCTGTAAGCAAATACCTAAGGTGAAATACAAACAAAACAAGTGTACATGATACTTCCAGAATTCTCTCAACCTTCAAACATTTTCAGTTCAGTGGATTTGCTGAACTGCCTCTGGTTGCCACATAATTAGTAACTTTAAATTACATTATCTTCCTCAGAGTTTTCTGTCTCAAGTCTATACAAGCTTTTAATTTAAATGACATATTCTGACCAAAAAAAATTCACGAGCCTTCTGAGTTTTTTTCTTCTTTTTTGGTTCAGATGCTGCTAACTTCATCAACTTTTTTTTGAAAGAGTGAAAAAATAGTCTACCTTCTCTTTAACACTTACTATTTTGTAGATTTTTTTTTGTATCTCCCCCAAATCTGTTATTTTCTGGGCTTGATAACTACTAGTTTGTTTACTCATTTCTCATACAAAAGCAAGTCTATATTCTAGATGACTCTTCCTTGTCTTTTAAAATTTCCCTCCAACTATTTTCTGTAAGTCTTCCTGTTCAACTCACCTCCTCCTATAGTGGCTCATGTCTCCATAATACCTCTTAATATACCTTCACCCCATATTTTTTCAGCTACCATTCTAAACATAGTATGCATTTCCCTGCTCTAGTTTTTGTGCAGCTCCTTTTTTCACAAGGACTCCCACTTTTCAGATTTTCTGCCATTATACTGCTGCCACACCCCTTCATCACATACTCATCTCACACTCCTACAAGCTGCCAGTACATTGCTTCCTACCTACTGCTTCTAGCATTTCTCCACTGTCTGGGAGGGAGGGGTAGGAAATTGAAAGCTCTGTGAAACCCAGAAAGCTCTTTATTTACAGTTCTTGAGCTGTAGGATCTGCAAGTGCTGATATTTCTCTCTGTCATAAACTTGAAAAGGGTGCAGCAAGGGTAAAAGCATATATAGTGGGATTAATTTCACCAGACACTGGGCTTCTATCCAGACATCTACCATGCAGAAGTAGTTATCTTATTGTTTATAATCACTGCAGAGAAAATATAGATAGTCTACTTAAAATCCATCTTGCAGACAGTTGTCTGTAAGATTTTCTCCACAGCTTATTAAAGGAAGGAGATCCTAATTTCCCCTAGTTTCTCTAGCACACCAGCAAAATTTAAAGGTGCTCCAATGGACAAAATTAAAACTTTTTCTTACCTTGCACAAGTAGGTTTCTGCAAGTAGGAAACAGCTTGTGGTTCAGTGCCTGTGTCTCCTTGCTTGTCAGCCCTGACTGTACATTTGCCATAAGATCCCAGTCTATGGCAAGGGATTTCTGCCTTCTCACACTCTCTATGTGACAGTTACCAGTTATTGTCGTTAGAAACAGCAGAACTAACAAAAGAAAGCTACAAGGCTTTCCAGCTGAGGAAGTAGGGAACATGCACAGAAACTATCATAACTATTTATTACAATTGTAATATTTTCTTTGTTTTCCAGTGACCACTTTTATTTTTGCTTCCATAATACCTCATCATTAATTAATCACACTGAAATTCTCAGTTATTTATTTCCCAGATGGCACACAAGGAAATATTAAGGGATTTCCTAAGAATTATATTGAAATTTACTGAAATTATATTGTTGGTGGGGTTTTATTTTTGGGGTTTTTTTTTTCCCCCTCATTATACAGAGAAGTGGTTTTGGACTTTGAGAGTTCATAAGCCTTTAAATAGGTAGTAAAAGTAGGTAGTGATAGAATAAGATATATAGTTCTCCATATATTTCTCTGAAATGACATTTTTCTCTCCTATAGCATTAAAACAATTAGTAGGTAATTGTGGTATTTCTTTCTACTAAAGCAAATGAAGCAATGGCTCAAGTAGAACAGAGAAAGTGATTCTTCAATTCAAATGCTGCTGCTGTGTATTTCTGTACTAAAAATTTATTATCCATTCTTACTAAAATGTTATGGCTTCATTAGCAGAAAAATCTGGAAGTGTACAAGTAATGTTTGCTTTTGAAATATGCATGTTCAAAACCAATTGCAATTAACTGGAACACGCAATATGTCCAGTTATATGAATATTGCTGAATAGCTAGCTAATATTATGTACACTGTTACAAATAATTGATCAGACTTATTAATTTCATGAATTTAAATTCATATATTTGAGGAATTTGACTGTATGCCAATGGTGTTACATGAACTTCTTACAGATGAAGGCTTCTGTACACCCAAAGCTTTTTTCTGCTTTTAACAGGATCCTTTGATCTATTAAAATATATTATTTTTGTCCTAAAACCTTCTCTTTATGACTGTACATAATATGCTGATTTCAGAAAAAGACTTTACCACACACTAGCTACAAAGCCAGAATTTTTCCCTTCAGTTACAGATGTTTAAAATTCTTTAGTAGTCATTTTCTAGAACTAGAGGGTGGTCATGATAGCTGTCATATTGAACATATTCTGCCTCTCAGGAAAAAAGAAAAAAAAAAAAGAAGAAAAAAAACAACCACAAAAAACCCAAACAAACAAACAAACAAACAAAAATCCCCAGCTTCTTAAAAAGCTGTGTCCAGATTGTGGAAATGTCCACAGCTACAAATGGCTTCTACTCAGTAGTCACTGGCAGCCCTACTGAGATGCTGGAAGGAAAACTGTGTCTTTTTTCCTGTGCTCACATCAAGATACAACTGAGATACTACTGTGTGTGGGAATGAAGGTGGGGAGAAAGAAAACAAAAATGTCAGTGAAGAGATAAGGTGGAAAACCCCCACTGAGAAGCATGCCATGACAAACAAATGGAGGCACACTGTGAAAAAAAAAAAAGCAACAGAAAAGCATACACCCTGCATTTTTTGGTGGAGCTGCATTTCAGAAAGTCACAAAGCTGTAACTGCTTTCTCACCTAACAAAAGCTATTTCTGAAAGACTAAGTGACTTATTTTCTCTGACCTCTCTTTTCTGTGCAAAAGACTACCATAAGGCAATAGCTATTAAACTGAAGCTGGCAGGTAACAAAAAATTCAGCCCACAACCAATTGAAATGAATTCATAAATCCAAGGTTATCACACCTCACTACTACTGTAACTTATATATATTCATCTCCATATTTCTTTCTTGTATTTTTCTGTTGTACTATATGAATTTTATGCTTCTCACCCAATAACTGGATTTTTAAAAATATAAATCATCTAGAATATTTTGGCTATCTCCGTGGTTGTTTCTAAATGTGTGACCCTGAGCCTATCAATAATACATTGACTATAATACAAAAGTCTTAAGGACTTGTAGTACAGAAATTCCACAGATCCATGCTGAATATTCATGAATTCAAGCAAATTGTCTTAGTACCTGTCATAGCCACTGGAGATAAAAAGAGGTCTCTAATGTACTGATCACTAGACCTGCTTAGAGATGTGTACAAAGATGAGATTACTTGTGCTGTAGAAGGACTTATTACACTGCATTTAATTAAAGGAAGCCTAACTGATTAGCCTTGCATGTAGACAAAAACAATGTTGTAAAACTCTACACTTTACGCTTTTTCATACAAGAAAAATGCAAATACACTGCAGCCTCATTTGACAGAGATCAGGCAACAGCATTAAGGGGCAGCCAGGAATATCCCTTTTGCTGGGGCTGCTTTGAAAGCAGTGTCACATCTCCCAGCCATTGATAATCAGGTCTGCATAAGCACATGGTGGAGAAAGTCATACTTGCTGGAGGAGACCTCCTTGCCCCCAGCCATCTAGAAAGTGTCTTAACCATCAGTACAACCTAAACTCTTTGGATGGCATACAAACAGAAGAAAATTGATGAAAACCCTTTCCGTTTAAGTCAATTAGTATGTTTCTCTTAAATTCACTCTTGTCACAGATTTGCATTCCATTCCCTCTTTTTTCTTGCACTTCTTTCATACCTTTCACTGATTGATGTTTCACTACTTTTCATTATACCAATGTTCTGAACAATAAGAATAAACTCTCACTATCACAATGAGAAGTATATGTCAGTAAAGTATAGCAGTTAATTGCTGTTTGAAATCTCAGACATCTGTTTTCTTACAATTGTTTTACAATACCATATGGGAACAAAAACCACAGGATGGAAATTACTTATCCAAAATGGCAGGTAAAGTTGCAGAATAGGGATGCATGTAAAACACATGTATTTTAAATGGAGGTTAGACACTGTCATGAAATCAGATGGAGAAAAAAACTTTTAAGATCAAATCCTGCAGTTGGCTGTGCATTCATGACCCCATGAAACATACAGGTAGAACTGTGGGAACACCATCTGAGATCTTGCAATGCTCTACACACCAGTTTTACTTACACAAAAAAAACAAAACCAAAACCAATAACAAAAACAAAACAAACAAACAAACAAAACCAAAACAAAAGAAACAAAAAAAACCCCAAAAAACAACTATTTGCAACATGCCATAGCTATGAAACATTTCTAAGACGTAAGAGGTTGAAAAGATAAGACTTCACAGTTGTGCAAATACCAGCAATAAGTTGCTGAAAAACCTATTGTTAGATTGATATGGATTAAGAAATCTTCCATTTCTTAACAGCATCTGAATCATTTGATGCTGGATAGATTTGAACAGCTTTCAGTTTAAATGAAGCCTTTACAAGTATGTCAAAGCTTCTTACTGTCCTTAGTAATTTTCCTGAATAAATAACTGTAAATGTAATCTACCAGTACCTATTATAACCTTTATTTATGTCATTGAATCATAGAAGAAAATATAGGCAGCAGAAATTCAGAATGGAGTATCTCTTAAACATATGTAGTGGAATCAGTTTTCAAGAAAAAGGAAGAATATATACTTCTAAATATACATTTAAGCAAGGCAATTAGTTTGACAATTTCTACATTTTATTAAATGAAGGAATCCTAGAAGTGTAGTTCTAATTTTAAGTATCCCTTTAGCTTGATCCTGTGCAATAGCCATATGTTAAAGCATATGCAAATGTATATGTGTCTTTAAAACTTGTATATGCAAAATTTACAAGCACTGTTTACAGGCATGTATAATGATTATCTTCATTTTTCTACTGTTACTGCATGTCCAAGGCAGATCCAGTAAGAATTCTCATTGTTGGGCTTCAAATCACAAAATCTGTTTAGAATAATGATTTCATAATACCCTATGTCAAATGTATTCACCTTTTTTAAGAACTTGGTGTTTGGGCTAAATAAGGAAGAATACTCATAGGGGAAGGAGAGGCAGAACCCAAAGTGGTTGGTTTACCAAGTGGTTTGTTTTGGAAGCTAGAGCCTGTTCTCTTATACACCTGGAGTGAAAATAAGTCACTATATACTCGTGACTGTAAAATGGCAAGCACGGTGCCAGAGTTTGCACTTGATACACAGCAGTAGCAATTAATATTCTCACTCTGAAGAGCCATACTAGAATCTTTCATTAAAAATAAGAAGAAAAAATAACAGCTGAACAGACTTATCTCGCTGTGTCTCAATTGTAAAAGTGAGGGTTAAGATGAATGAAATTAAATTGAATTTTGATTGACTTAAATGGCAACATAATTTTATATACTAGTGATCACCAAATCTTGTCTATTTTTGGATTCCCTTATTTGTTTGAAGGTTTACTACAAATTGAATGAAGTTGATTTATGTTGGGCTAAATGAACTTTGAATGAGTCTTCACAAATTAGAATCTCACCCTGTACATCCAGATGATCCTGCCATATCTGCTAGAACCACAGAAGGTAAAAAAACATTGGAAAGCATTAGCTCCATGCAGTCCAGCAGTCAGCCCAATGGAACTGAAGGGTCAGAAGAAGTTTGTTAGGAGCAATATGCTAATAACTAGTTAACAGAAGCACACAGTAGATTTCAGCTTCTCTTTAAGAAAAAAGAAGTGAAGGAAAAAAAAACAAAAAGAAAAAAAAAAGAAAAAGCATTACTTTTTGGGCAAATGAAAGCAAATACTGAAAATGTACTGAAAGCAGACAACTTCTTTTAAAAAAGTGTAGCTCTACAGCAGTTATTCTTTACTCCTCTGCTTATTGAAAGGCCCAGTTCTCTGAGAGAGAAGGAGAAAGCAGGCAATCATTTCTTGCACAGATGGAAAGAAGCATTGGACACAGAATGATATTACTTTTCTTGTTTATCTCATATCTAATCTGAGACAGCTCTTTCAGTTTCCTCAGTGGAAGAAGACAAATCAACCTCTGGAAAGATCTATATCTTCCCATCTACTGTATAAGGTACCTCTTCAGTTAGCTCAGATTTGACACATAAACATTTCAGAAGATTTGGTTGATCTGTAGGTTGACTTGTTGGACTTTGCTTTCCAAAGTCAGCTGGGTATCTGGGCTGTTAACCTAAAAATTGGCATCATATGCCAGGGCCTCAGGGAAAAGGGAGTGGTAATGGGAGCAGCTCACAGTGAGAAAGATATATGGGAACTGGCAGAGAGAACTAGAATTATTTTTAAAAAAGACACAGCAGGAGTGAAGCAAAAAGAAACTTTTAGAAAAGCAGATTGTTAAGTGTGTTGGAAATAGATATGGCTGCAATGAGGAGGCAAAGCTGTGCACAAAGTCTTCCCTCAGCACATCAAGTATATGCTGAGAAATGGTAATATGCAAAAGGTACATTCCCCAGCTTTCTAGTAAAAAGCTCCATATGGTAATTTTTCATTATTTTGACTACTTCCTGGGTCCCTGAATTATATTTTAACTTCAGGTTCCACAAGAGCTGGAGGAAGCTCACTCTCTATAACAACTCTGTAGCCACTGACTAAAGACATCAGAAATTGCCTTGTAACATCACAGGGATATTGTCAGTCATAAGGAAAGGAATTCTTGTTCCATAATGAAAATGGATACTATTTCCTTGTGGATTTTCAACAACACTTTTCAGATACTTCTTGCTTTAACTTGTAAAGTTAGTTTCATGCAAGAAGCTGAGTGGATATGAAATAATTTATGTGAATGTTCCAAATAAGGATAATGGGACAAACATGGGCTAAATTACTTTTCTCAACTCATTAGTGACAGAGAAGCAAGCCTTTAGGCTTTATCCTCCTCTTTCAGAAATAATCAAGCTTTTACTTCAGAGGGAGAATCCTCTCTCCTCCGAGAGGATTTCTAGAAAAGCCAGAATCAGCTATACCAATCATGAGAGGATATGATATGCATACAACAGTAGACACTGATCTGTAGTTCAGCCATAGCATAACAGTAACCTGAACCACAAAAAATTTTAACCAAATCCAGGGCAGAATTAAATTGTGCTCTATCCTTTTCCAATTTCCTTGCAGTAACATTTTTTTACACTGTGGAAGTACAAGAGCTATTGAATTCTCCAAAGAACCTCTCAAGCTTGTGGCAGAAATCCACAAGGATCTTCCTGCTGCCTTCCCAACTTTCTTGATGTTCTGGTAGAATACCTTGACCAGGGCTATGTTTGAGTCACTATGTGAAAGTACTGGCACATGATACTTCAGAATTTCTGATGTCATGTTTATTGACACTAGAGAAGGATCATTAACAAAAGATGAGTTCCAGAAAAACTGAAACTGTTTCTAAACTAAACATTTCAAAAAGAAAAAACCATAGACACAATCCACAGCAGTGCTAATGACTGTAGTGATAGTGCTGAGAGCAAGGATTTTGGCAGATGGAGAATTAGTATTTCTGGAAAGTGAAAATGACCTTGGCAGGTGGAGATTTGGTAAAACCAGGTATCTTGGACCTAATTCCTGGTGATGACTGTGTCCAGTCAATCTGTGACAAATCGATCATTATCAGTGATACTGGCACCTCCAAAAACACAGCAGAAATGACCTGTTGAGTCAAGAGACTGAGCATATAAATAAAATTGCATGGCTATTTAGGAATGCCTATTTTTTTTTCCATTGTTACTTTCGATGTATTTTATACCTATTATAACATCAAGACTCTCTACATCTACAGACTGTTATAATGAGAATTAGAAAGGAAAAGGAGGACAGCAGATTAAAACAGTGTAATAAAACAAGAAATCAAGAGGCTTATGTGACATCAGTCCACAGTGGGAGGTTTGCCACTTACATTATTAGCACTGGGATTTACTCAACACCACTACAGAATATGTTCATTTACACCAATTACAAAGTGACTAGCAAAAATTCTATATCACCCCTAATTCCTCTTGAACTTTTAACTATTTTTAGGCCTAAAATAGAGATGAAATGTGCATGAAAATGAACCTAGTTTTATGGATCATCTAAGTATTACTTGGGAGGAAAGACCAGGACTTCTGAGGCTTTCTGTTCACATATTTTATACATCTTAAGTTAAAACAGACTGTCAAGATCAGAATTTCAAAATAGACCTGTATTGTGCCTAAATTCTATCTACAATGCTAAGTTGCATTGCTGCTTTCACTCTGCCTCTTTTAATATACTATCACTACAGTTTGGTACTTGTCTAGGTTGGATGGGGCCCTGGGCAACCTGATACACTGGGTAGTATCTCTGCCCATGGCAGGGGGATTGGAATTAGATAATTTCAAGATCCTTTCCATCTCAAACCTTTCCATGATTCTCATAATAATTCTTAATTTGTTGGAATAATACACAAAGCATCTGATTTTTGTCCTACTGATCTGGTATTTGATACCTCCTTGGCAGCTGCTACAGCTCAAGGGAAAAAAGGTTTGGCTTTTTCTCATTTAGTCAGGCTTTTAAGACCTTCTAAGATATGGATCCAGCTTCAACTCAAGTGCTCTTCTGACCCAGGTTCTCAAACCTTGTCAAACTCTCCCCATCTTTTCTGCCATAAAAGAAAATATGACGACCTCTGCCTTGCATTCCTTCATAACAGCAAAACAGGCGCTAACAATATGAAGTGATTTAGTGGTGGGTTTGTGGCTGGACACTTGTACCAACAATATATTACAGTATTTTAAAATATCAGTTTTAGAGGGGTGGCTTTTCAGGAGTCTCAGACTTAATATGTTGATTTAAATATTGCTAAATTAGGGTCAAAACTGCTTTGAGTGGTTTTTTTCAGTATCAATTTTGCTCACTTCATAAATATAATATAATACAAAAAGTCTTTAGAAAGAAAATATGTGAATGACATAAAAAGGAGTAATTCAATATCATGTTAACTCATTCTATATGATACCAGTTAATACTGCATCATGACAAAGACATGGTGTAAAGTATTCCCATATGATTTTATAACCATTAATACAAGAATTCCATATTTTATAATATCAACAAACCAGATGAACCTCATCCACTCAAAGTATGGAACAGTGAAAAGAACAAATGTCTTGTGAGGAGTGGAAATAAGAACAATGTGTCTGAGTTTAAACAGTGGAAACAAGTTGTGGACGTTGTGCATGAAGTAATTATTTCTGCAGTGGGGTTCTGCTGTTCCTGCATTTGGTTTATAAGCATGTCAGGGCACACAATCCAGGCATTTCAGAAAAAAAAGTCTGATTTATTTGACATGTAGAGAAAGACAGATTTGAGCACAAAGAATCCTTTTAAAAAAACCTTTTGAAAATGGAGGTTTTATTGGGAGAATAAAAGACAGAAATATATTTCATTTAAAATATACAGTGTTTCTAGTCTGAAAATATTCTGTCTGTAAGCCTCAGATGGCTCTCTCAAAATAGTGTGATATCTGAAACATAATCAAGCAAATATCAAATCTTTTGAGAACAAACAATTTTACTAATACCCCAAATATTCTCCACATGTTAGTGATATTTTTCCCCCTCACATGAGTATCTATTTAAAATTGACATTCAAAGACAAAAAGCATGGTGGGATGGAAATGAAAAGAAATAAGCCCACACTAAATAAGAACACAAGTAGAGGAAACACCAAATGCACACATCTTTGTACCAAAGGCAGAAATCAAGACACTGATAAAAGCACCAGCAATATTGCAGGCAGTATTCAGAGTGGCAAGAGCTCGCATTATGTTCCAGAGCCTGGCCTGTTTTAAAACCTCAGCCATGGTTTTACTAAAGTTCACAGAAAACTTAGATAAGGAATGTATATTTGGATGTTGAATGCAAACCACAAAAAAAAAAAAAAAAAAAAAAAAAAAAAAGACCAAAAAAAAAAAAACAAGAAAAAAAAAAAACAACCCATATATATATAAAATTAACTAAAAATTCAAGCTAATGACAAATTAATGCTAATGACAATAAAATTTCGGGATCTCTCTGCATAATTCTGCCAAGTTTTGGATTCAATATCTCATATTTTATCAATACAAATGGACTCAGATACCTATGGTAGGACATTGGTTAACTGCTAGTAGTTTCTCACTCTCATTCCTTCTGTACTTCATCTTGTGAGTTGTATCAAGAGATATGCTGCAAAGCACCACACTTAGATTTTAGAGTTTCACAGTTCTCTCCAGTCCTCTTTGTACCCTTTTGTGTCAGCCTGTGCTCCTGTCACAGGCTGTTCAAGACCCAGACAGTGGGTATTCCTTTTCCTAAATGTCCTGTAAGCCATCAATCTAAATAAGAAATTGTCAGACCAAATCCAACACAAATCCATTAGTAAGAGCCTTGCAAAATGCATCTATGTTCTGAGGTTAATTTATTTAGAAAACAAGACCTGAGAAGGCTTTTGCTTCATACTTAGGAAAAAAATCTAATATTTAATACTCTATTGTATTCTCATTTTATATCACACAGCATTTAAAGAAAGAGGGAAACAATTTACAGGGCAGTCACCAGAGCATGTTGTGCAACAGCTTGATGTAACATTTTTTAGTGTTCTCCTTTCACTAAAATAGCAGGCTTTTGGTCTTTAACAGAATATATTCAACAAGAAATCTTGAGAGTGTGTCCTCCTTGATGTCTGCCCAGGTATGTATTTTAACCTACACTGGTGATGAGGGCACTTAGTTGTTGAGAGGACAGCTACAGATTTCTGGATGGTCACTGTACATATATATAACAATCAGACTCTTTGATTGTGTGAGGATTAAGTGGATCTCCTTGAAGCTCTGAGCTACAATTCATTGAAGGTTACTAAATATTTAAGAATCACTTAGAAATCACTTAGAAACAGTAAGTTACTTAGAAATCACTTAGAAACAGTAAGTTACTGAGTCAGAAATGCTTGGATGTTTAGATAAAATACACTGAAAAGATCCTTGATTTATTCTTTCACTTTGACCTAAGTTCACTTTTGGTCAGCATCAGATGCAAAATATAATGTCAGTTGAGTGATTTGTTTGGTTTTTCTTGTAGTGTGATACACCAGAGGCAAAATTTACAACACAGTTGTCCCACATATTAATTCATAGACGGGAGACAACTGATTTTGTTCATTCTGGTGCCCTCCCAGTGGAGCTATATTGTTGTAAAGCTGTCAGAAAAGTTGTGTTGTGCTTGCCTCATTACCCTTGTAGCCATTTGGTCAGTAGAGATATACCCAGGTTTGGCAGGGGGCTGCTCTTGTTCAGCTTGCAAAGCACAGTCACTCCTGCACCGGCTGAAACACACAGCTGGTGGCAGCATTACCACCGAGCACGCCTTTGCAGGAGAGCTCCAGTTGCTTTTTGGGAAACATGACTGGAGTTGTGTGCCATGGAAGGAAGGGCTGGAATGGCTGAGCCCTGCAGGGCATAAGTTTCGGACATGTTTGCCCATGCAAATGGCAGGTGTGGTTGAAACTGCATGTTACTCCACCAAGGCTGCTAAGACACCCTTATACATGTTGGAGGTGTTGGCATCAAGCATTGTTTTGCTCTGAATTTCACATGAGTGCCTAACCCACACAGGTGGGTATTTTGACACCCTAAATTTGGATGCTAGTGTTCTTTGTGATAATACATCTCCGCAAAACTGGGACCAGCAAGTCATGGCTTCATTAACACTTCATACCCTGAGTTGATCAGTCAAAAACTAAGAGGTTTAAAAGGCAGAAGTCCAGGATAAAGGGGCAGTCTCACAGTGAGAGCTTGCATGAACAGGACTTTCTAGTGAGCACACAGAATTAGTTGTGATACAGTGTGGAATTCACTTTGGGTTGATGCACACAGCCTTGCTGAGGACCTCTGCTATACTGAATCTGTATTTCTCTACACTCTGTTCTCCTCTTCCCAGGGACTATATCAATTGCATTTGGTTGCTTGCATGGCAGACACATGCTTTTACAAAACCATTTATATTATAAAGAAGGAAAATAATTCTGAAACTCATCTCTCATATAGGCACAAAGAAGAACAGGACATTCACGCATGTATTTCAAGGATATTTAGATAGAAACCTGAGTGTTAACACACCCCAAATTAAAAGAGAGTTAATGCTTGCAGAAAAATTGCCCTCCAAATCACTGTCTGGAGTTGACAAGTGCATTGACCTCAATGGACAGGTTCCAGAGCTCTTTATAATTATTTACTGTCTGTAACAGTCTTCCAGAAAAAAGAAATAACTCAATTCACTCATTTTCACCATTCCAAATATTTTAAATTCAATGACCTCTTTCTAACTACCATGTTGTATTCCCCAACAGAATTTTAATTTCCCTGTTCCTTTTTTTTTCTGAAATTTTGTTTCTACAATGTCAAAGTGAGCAAAATTCACGCAATTAATAAAAGAGCATCTACCTGAAAGTCAGTAGATTTTTAGATTTGTTTCCTCACTTAGCTGTAAGGGAATAAAGATGAGCAAAGACCTCTTGGTCAGAGTGCTAGACTAGTCTAGACATATTCTATTAATCAATACTAAATTAAAAAAAAAACAAACAAAGAAACAAAACAAAACAAAAAAAAATAATGGAAGTAAAAATAAAAACTCCAAACCAACCAACCAACCAAACAAACAAACAAAACCCAAACCAAGAAATCTCTGAAACTGGGACTGGCTATGCTGTGCAAGGGGAAGCTTTAAAGCAACCATGAAGACTGTTTAGGCTTCTGATGGGTGCACTATTTCACTGCTTGATAGAAGCTCATTTATTAGGGGTTTTTTTTTGTATTATCATTTCAGCTTAAAGCATGTACATTCTCCCCAGATCCTTTCTTTTAGAAGACCAGTCCTTTATTTCTTCAACATTAGTTTGCTATAACTAGTTTGCTATATATTGAAGTTAACTAAACTTCTTTGGAAGTTCCTTTGTGACACACTGGTAAGGCCCATATTGTAAATTTTTCCTTGCTTTTCTTCTTGTTTTTCAACCTCACTACAGATACCCTGAAAACATTCAGGAATTTTGTGAGAGTGTTGTGGGGGAGTATAATCCCTGAAGGGGCTCAGAAGGTGTTGGAAACCCCTCTAACATATCAAAGAAGGGGCTTGATGGTTGATGCCCAGGGAACATTCCTCAAAATTGTTCAAACAATTAATGTGGTTTGCATAACCAGGAATATGTTGCAAATGAGAAAACATCTTTCAAATACTGGCAGCAACAATGCAAGATATATCACCCTGCACATTAAGAAGCTTTAAATGTGGAGTATAACCTAAAAACATTTTAGTGTAACTTGAGAGCCTCTGTGTGTAGCACAGGTCCTTTTCAAGATCTCACCTTTCTTTGAATGTGAAAGTGTGATGGAGGGTTCCCCACTTTGCACCCTGAAATCCATGTGATTTTTTTCTCTTGACTTACCTTGAGACATTTTGGTAAGTTCCTTATTCAAATACTAATAAATTTTTGCAGCTGTGTAGAGGCTCACCCAGTTCAGACTAAACTTTCAGTTCCCACTGCCGTGGAGGATGGATTTCCTCAGAAGCATTACATTTCCATTTCTCAAAATTCTTAATTCTTTTCCTAGTCCATTGGGTAGCCATCTCCAATCGTCCTACCTGAATACAAGCAAATTTTCCACTTCCCACTGACACTATAACTGAGTGTTATTCTATCACTGGTTGCATACATCTGGATTTTTGATTAAGTTTTCCAAGAATAAAGAAAATTCTCACCAGCCAGGTCAAACTAGCTGATGACTATACATCTCAAGTTACTGACCTGACCTGATGCTAACCTTCAGAAAAAACACCCAACACTTTTCTCACTCTCAGAAACCTCAATAAGGTGTAGATTGTTTATTTAAAGGGAGAATTAAACTTATGAGTTAACTTCATCTATCCTGTATTAATCTTTTACTGTCTTCTGGTATGTTATGAAGAAAATAGCAGCAAAACAATTTTCACACTAGAAAGAAATAGTCATTTAAAGTGTCTTCTACACAAATAAACAAATATTAGGAATACTTGTTAAAATGACCCTTGGCCCTTTAGCTGTGATGTTTACTGAAGAAAAAAAAAGTATTGCAATCTAATTCAGGATATGATGCCAAGGTGTTTGTAAAACTTTAATTTTTGTTGTTTCTTTTATAACATGTTTTTTAATTGCTTAGAACAAACATACAGCCCAAATAGGCTTCAGAACTATACATATTTCATAAGTAATAGAAGAGTAGATAACTGCATATAGCTTGACTATTAAGAAGGAGAATTCTCTATAAAGTGAGGAAAGGCTTTTTCCAACTGAGACTGAAGGAATAAAACTATACATATTGTAATATCATTTTGTAATCATATTGTAATATATATTTCCCATAGACAACATTAGATCCATCAGTCAAACTAATTTCTTTTTTGAGGGGAAGACACAAATATGTTCCTCAATTTGTTGTGTGCTGCATTTAAGCTATTATTTTTTATTACTAATAATGTGTAAATTTTGAATAATATATATAAATTGGATACTTATGAACATAGTGATCATGGGCAAAACAGCACTTATGACTAATCAGTAGTCTCTTTCCAGCATTTCAGCATTCCACTGGGGAATGAGCGATTTTTTTGCAAGACAACCATTACAAAGCATTCTGTTTTCTCAACTTGAAGTAAAATATACTGTTTTGTTTATACAAGACAAGTTAATAAACACCTAAAAAGAAAATAAAGCACTTGATATAACAAGCTTCAATCTTTCCTCTTTGGAAATAAAATCTTCCCTTTTGTAGGGATTAGAATAACAAGCCAACATCAGTTGGCTGATGGTACAAACATACAATTTTCCATCATTCATATCAGAGTTATCATTTAGTGTGAGTTTTAATGTCATTTAAATAATAAAGTGCTACTGAAACTAAGGTCAGAGGCTCCATGAGGTGAATTGCTGTAATTTTCTCCATATTGCAAAACATTAAACAAAACCATAGCATTCTCTATTGATTCCTGAAAATTAAAACCTTACATTCCTAAGAATACAAAGCTTTAATCTTATTCTTCATTTAATTCCACTGGCTACTTTTTTGGTATTTGCTGATATGTTCCAAAGTCTGAAAAATACCAAAAAAAGTCCCAGCAGTGGGTAATAATACAGCAAATTCTCTTTTCAATTATCAATTTAGTATTTGAATAATAGGATTTCCCTTTAAACAACTTGCGTGTGCTTTTGAAGCAGATGTGACCAGCATTTCAGAAAACACAAAGGCAAGCTGCCACTGCTTGGTCCCCATGAGAACACTCTTTCTATAATGTACAGATACCTTGCTAGGGTGGAAAATGTTCCATTTTTTCAGTTCCCCATGCTACTGGATAATCTGTTATTCTGCAAACAGACGTTCCTCTAAATCTCTGTGCTGGAACACACTCAAGTTTCATGGATCTACTGAGAAGGACCACAAAAGAATGAGCATATCCATCCAGATAAAGATAGTTAGGAAATGTGGTTTGAATCTACACACCCCAGGGAGGACTTCCCACTTCATATATAACTGCTTTGATCAGCAGTAAATCTTTCATTTTAAAGGTGACTTATTACACATCCAATTTCTCAAGCAAGTTTGCAAATGTCTACCTTCAGGATAGGATTTTGGTCTGTACAATCAGACTGAACAGAAGTATAAAAGATGAACTGGAAGTGGCCCTGTATGCTCAACAAAGGGATTTAAGCTTTTGTATATAAGGCTTAACTCTTCTTGGAGCCTACCTTTGAAGGCAAATCGAAGTCAGGGATGAATTGCAAAGTGTAACAGAAACTTGAATCAAACTTCAGATTAGAAAAACTTCACTGTCCAATAAACAATCCTTACATGGACTTTCCTGAACAGCTCACAGATAATAACTATAATTTGTTGGTCTATTTTTTATTACAGACCTTAGGAAGAGATTAAATAATGTCATACTGGAGCTCTGTTCTTATATTGCCAGATCAAAGGTATGCCTGAGTTCTTAGGTCAGGTTGTAAATCATGTACCAACTCAAAGTTGCCCAATGTGAAATCAGTGCCTTTATACATTTTTCATCCTCTGACCTACTTTCACTATTTTGTTTTCTCCATCCTTACATTCAGTAGAGGGAACATAGTATCAACATGGGAACATATACACGGGCATGTGTGACAACAGTTTTAAACTAGATAGCTGAGGAAACTCTGAGGAGTGCCCTCACAAGAGTAAGGATTGCCCTTTGACAGACAGTCAAAAGGAAAATTAGGTTTGAGAAAAATGTATTTCACATACACCCCTCAAGCATTCATGTTTTAAGTCCATTTATGCTACTGATTTCAAAATATTAAATTCTTGCAAATTGTATGGTGCTGCTGCATGTATAAGTGATGAGACTTACCTGAGTAAAATTCATAGAATCATAGCTATTCTCAGTTGGAAGGAACCCATAAAGACCACCTAAATCCAGCTCCTGACCCTGCACAGCACCATCCCTATGAGTCCTGCCATGTGCCTGAGAAGCTTGGGCAAACATTTCTTGAGTTCTGCCAGGCTGGTGCTTTGACCACTTCCCTGGGGAGCCTGTTCCAGTGCCCAAACACCCTCTGGGTAAAGAATTTTTTCCTAATATGCAAAATAAGCCTCCCCTGACACAGCTTCATGTCATTACTTTGGGTCCTGTCCCTGATCACCAGAGAGAAGGCATCAGTGCCTGCCCCTGCACCTCCCCTTGTGAGGAAATTTTATAGACTGCTGTGAGATCTCCCCTCAATCTCCTGCTACTTGCTTAAGTAAAATTACTCACTTATTTTTTGCAGCTCCAGGCACTAAATTCAAGAGCTTTGCAAGCTGTTCCTGCACAATTCATGAGTAGGAACAATGGTAATATGTGTGTTGAATAAATTGTTTGCTGTAACTTATTTATCCAGTCCTTTTTTAAGCCTAGCTACAGTATATTGTCAACACTCTGGTAATAAATAGCTTCCCCAAATAAAAGGCTTTTGTTGGAGCTTCACCTGCTCTTGTTGCATATGCACACCTGGTAAGCTTTTAGACAAATACCCTAAATATTAAAAAAGAAAATAAGAAGTTCAGGTCAGCTGAATGAAAAAGCTGTAAAAGTCACTTAAGAAAAACACGTTTTAAAATATGAAATAATGTGTTACACAAATCCAAATGAACATTCAGATAAACCCAGCAGGAGTCCCTCCTTTCTGTAATTGGAATGAACACACACAGCTTTCACATGAAAGATAGCATGCTTTCTCTCCCTCATTTTGGGGCTAGAACTGCAGGTCTGATTTTTTTTTTTTTTTTTTTTTCTTTCTGAATTTGTTCTCATAATCAAAACATCTGCAATTAAATGTTTTCATCTTGCCGGTGCAGGAAGTTACACTCTGGGCTGCGTTCCTGAATTTCATTCTGTCCATTTTCTTATTTTAAAACAAAACATTTTGATTTCCCGTGCCACCTGTGGAGTTTTTTAGTGCATATTTAACTCTTTTCAGATCTCTTTCCCACATTCAGAACAAGCTCAATCCATTCTCCTCCAGGTTAGCTGCTCAGTGAGAACTGGTTCCACTGCTTTACCTTTTCTGCAGGTAAGGGGAATACCCTGAAAGGGAAAAATTTGCTTAAAAAGTTCTTTCCACTCTCCCCACTAAAATAAACACTAGCTAAAGCTACCTAGTACAAAAGTGAATTTGTATGTTATCAGCATATATGGTCTGTTTATAAAAATAGATTTTAATGCCATATATAATGGCTAAGAATTTAAAAGAGCAATTCTATCTAAAAATACAGCAAAATGTGTTTTGTGTCTTGTTTTATTCCCTTTGTTATTATTGTTAAAATAATTCATTTTCATCCCTACTAACTACCTACGGCTGGTTCTAAAGACAATATTACCATTTGAGATATAATTGCAAATTAAATAAATTACATATATAACTTCTATATTTTCTTTAATTAGATCAAGATTAAAGTTAAAAGTCTTTACTTCCATGTTTTTAGTCTATGGCTTCTTCTCTCACTTTCAAACTGCCAACCCAGTAATGGATGCATCTTAGGAAGCAACATACATATGTTTTTCATATACTTTACAATCTCCACAATCACTTGAAATAAATAGCTTATGAAATAAATGCAGATAACCTCTTTCTTCCCTCATTACTTATTGTTATTTTGCCGTCTTTAAAGCAGGAATTGCAGGCAATTTAGTAAATACAAATGTCTGAACTCACTGTGTTTTGTACAGGTTTTGATTTCTTTTACTGAACTGCTGATTTGTAACTGCTCACTGTGTGCTCTCTAAATGAATAACAGCCTGGCATCTCTTACAACAACTGAGTACTCTGTCCCTTTGTTTTTTTAAGTAGAAACATCCTCCAAATATCAAAGCCACATTCACTGAAGGCACTAACTTTTTTTTACAGCTATGTACATAACATATGGAAAAATTCTGACTGTAATAAACTCCTTGCTGGGACATCCTGCAAGTGAGACTGTAGCTTCATTGCTGCACTGAGAACCTCCATAGTTCGCCTGGGGTTTCTTCTGCCTTGATTGTGAAGATCAAGGGCTTATTTGGATGACATGGCAGTTTCTCCTCTGACCCATATATCTAGATTTCCTTGCTATAAAATCCACAAAGGATTGGTAATCACCCAAGTCTAGTCCCAGTAGAAAACTGGGGTGCAGCCAGAAGGTGCATCTGGACCCAGCCCTCCTGTATTCTGTCATCAAGACGTGACTAAGTCATTTAGTGTGGTCTGTGCCGGATAGACTACCATATGCTTCAGTTCCCTTGAACACATCTCCTTTTTTTTAATGCCTGGAACGTATATCCAGAGGGAATTCAAAGATTTTTGACATTTGTTCAGGATTTCGGGATGTCTGGCAACCTAATCAGAGCAGTAGTGGAGAAAATCTGGACATATCCACCCCACATGCGCGTATCAACTTTACAGTGCATTTGCAATGAGGCCAACCGATCCACGATGCATGTGCTGCACAGATGGCCTCTGTGTACGCTGTAAATATGATGTAAAAATTACTGAGAAACACATGCACAGTGAGCCTGTAGCTTCCTGGAAGCCTTAGGCTCACTGCACTTACCCTTAATATGTAAATGCATGGCAAACCTGTTTGGGAAATCCTTCTCAGCATGAAAGAGGGATATCCTGGAGTGGGTGAAACTTGGAAGTGAACAGCAGGGTTGCACCTTTACACCAGATTCTGGACATAATTCTGGACTTTGGGCAGGCAAAGGATACCTAGCACACTAACAAACATATAGTATACCTCCCTGGTTAGCACATGGCACCACAACATCTTTCAGCACTGGAGGAGCTCCAAAGCTTCTGGGCCACCAATTTTGCTTTGCTAAAATAGGTGAAGCAGGCAACATGCAAGCATGACCAAGCTCAGACTACCCCATGGGCAATTTAACCCAAAAGGTCCTGCAAGTCACACCAAAACCAGGCTCCCTGTCAGCAAGCTTGCACTATCCTCCCTGAGAGAGAAGATAAATGCTCACAAATGTCAAAAATACTTAGCAACCAGGAATGAGGAAACCACCATCTGGGAGGGATCAGAGGCAAAATCATCACTCTGCTTTCACACGCAGCAAACAAGCACCCACAGAGAACAACAGCTTGGGGAAAACAGGTACCATCAGCAAGAGGCACCCTTGGCAATGCTCTGCAGATCTGGGCTGCCACAGAGGTAGGTGTGAAAGGAAGTTGAGGAGGAAGGAAGAAGGAGCTAAACCAAAAACCTTGAGGGTGCCTTGTTATGGAAATAAACTGAAAACAGCTTCAAAGAGATCAGAAATATCATACAAAGCAGTAGAACTATGTAATTGTTAAATGGTCAGTTGGGAGTAATGTTATAGCCTCATAGGGGGGCAAGTTGTGTTAATCACAGACTATTACCTAGCTGGCAGTCAGGTCTAAAATAAGCCTGAAAATCAAGCAAGCCCAACTCATTAAATGTTATTTATCTCTTCAAATGCATCAGGAAAAAAAGGATACATCTTTCTCACTGTCAAGTTCAGGTTTACTGGCGTTCAATTCTTCCCTGAAAATCCTGAGAAAACAGAGTTTTTTACTTCTTTGTTTTCATTACAGCCAGGACTCAGATACTTGTAAGGGAAATTCAGCTTTCTTGTAGCATTTTTTCTCCTTTGGCTCTTAAATTTCTAACCAATATTAACCTACAGAAAAGGGTGATCCAGTAAATCCTAAGGCCTTAAAAACAAGATGACAAAGGGAGATTTAAAAATAATGAAAACAAACAAATCCCAAAACAAAGGGGAAAATAAAACAAACCTCAAACTTATATTTTGAAGTCCTTTTTTTCACAGGTTTTATTAAAGTCATTTATGGTGCAGGAATGGCAATTTTGCAAACCATGTCATCTCACATGATCCAGGGAAGATAAAACAAAGAAGGTGGTTTATATTTAATGAAGCTATATAAGAATAAAGTGTCTAACTAAAGACTACAATGTATGCAGGTCAAGAAAACACAGCAATTTCTCAAACTTGAGTGTTTTTAGCTGAAGTGTCCTTTGAGATTTTGTCGTATTGTGTAAACAATATAAAAATCTAGATTTTGACAAACAATCTTGTATGATCTTCCTTCTTTAAGCTTAGAATACCTTGCTCAGCAGAGGAGGCAATACAATGGATATATTTCTAGCTCCAAGGAAGGGCACTAAGCCGAAAAAACTGTTGTTGCAATGGGATTTTGCTGGATCCTTTGAGAATTAATAATTGTCATCTAATCAAATTGAAGCTAAACTTATCTGGGGGTTGAACAGTAAAAGATGTCATGCATGATTACAGAAACCAAATACATTGTTCTAAATACATTTTGTATACGTGTGTATGCACAGATGTGCATTTATATTCAGAAGTACCTATGCCCCAGATTATTTGCTGACTAAATACATTGCTTTAAAAAGAAATTGAACAGGATTGGATTATTTTGTCACCACTTAAATTTAATGTTGTCTTGCTAATTCTCTTCTGGGTAAAGCGTGGTGCACATATTGTGACAATTGGATGATTTTATTGTACCCTAGTTGTCTTATCTGGTTTGGGTTTTTTTGTTTTGTTGGTTGGTTTAATGGGTTTTTTGGGGTTTTTTTTGTTTCTGTTTTTAGTTTTTTGGGGGGAGGGGTTGTGTGGGGGTTTTCAGCAGGGAGTGGGGGAGAGGAGGTTGCTGTTTGGTTTTTTAACACAACAGAGAATTTGGGTCTAATTTTCTTATATTGTTGCCAAAACGTATCTGGAAAAAAAAAGATGTGTGCCAGGATTGTGATTCTATATTAACAAAATAGAATTGGAACTCGTGGAGCAGGTAAGTGCCAAGGCAAACTAATAATTATCAGTTTAATTAATCTCTCCTCACATTTTCACAGTGATATAACCATGAAGCAATATTACATTACTTTTATGAGTTGTGGATTATATTACAGAATCTCTTGTTTTAAGATCCAGATGAATTAAAGCTTTTCTGCTAGCTACTAAGATCTAGTTTTTTGCTTTCTTTTCCCACCACCATCCTCTGCCAGAATACCCTCAGATCCACAGAAAATGTCTCAAAATAGTGAGTGATAGCTAAACACCAAAAAGTTTGCCAGTTGTCTTTAATTATGACTCTAATAGTTCAGTTGCTTTTCCAAACATGATTAGGATGAAGCCAAAGATCTTTTATACTGGTAAGCTCACAGTAACAGGCCCTTTGCAAGATTTCCAACAGTTACTTAAGAAACAGGCCTAAATCCAAGCCAGTGAAATTTGACGCCTGCATTTCACAGATTGGATTGAATTCTTATGGTCTTATTCTGTCCATGGTTAAAAAAAAAAAAAACTATTAAATTTCATTGCCTTAGAATGTTATATCTCTGCTCCTGATACTGGCCAATATAAGTGAGATTAAAAGTACACAAATTATTTTTATTGCACACAGACAAAATAGAGTTCAGGCTAGATTAAAAAAAAAAATAATAATAAAATACATTTCAGTCTTTACTGGAGAGATTGCAAGTAAATAAAAGTCTTCAGTGAGGAAATAAGTACCATCAGCTAAAGAAAACATGTTGTAATTTATTTAGAATTTCTTTGAAGTTTTGCACAAATTTATTAACTGCTCCATAGCCTCTTTTCTCCTAAATTTAAATAGTACTTTTTTTTTTGTCTTCAAAGGACACTGATGGATACATCACATTGTAAAATTATCCTATGATGTGAGATAACAGTCATTAAAATTAAAAATTGAAATATCATAATTCTTATTAAACACATATGCTCTATTGACATAGTGGATCTAAAAATCAGTATGTATTTAGAGTACCACAAGCTACAGTGTAATAAAATGTAGAATTACTGATTATAAATCTACTTTTTTTCATGAGCAAGAGAACAGAATCTTCCTTTTAAGTTTTCATACAAACAATGAAATTCACTGAGAAAAAAGTATACCCACTTCCAAAGAAGACTTCAATTTCAACTTGAGCTAATACAAACAAGGAAATTTTCAATTGAAGCTGACTTCCAATATCTGTGCCCAACAGGATGCCTCCTGAAACACTTCCTTATTGTGCCCCTATTGTGTCTTGGAGGGCAGCTGGCCTGTGAATTTCCTTATTATTAGTTTATATCCCACTGTTAATTCCCTTATTCTATTATGATGATTTTAGCTATTGCATTTAATTTCCTCTTTTCATGGTGCAGGAATGACCCCAGAAGGATAAACTACCCCCAGCCATGCAGACACACTGAGACTCAGTTATCCTCTGATGAGTTGATGTGGCATTGGCCTATTGACAGTTAACATGGAAAAGAGAGATTCATTACAGCTCTGCTTCTATTTACTGACCCTTTCAAACCTTTTGAAGAAAAAGATCTGAAATTTCTGAAATTTCTCACCCTCAGCAAGACATTTGAGACACAAAAACTCACTTGGTCTTTTATGGCAGTATTTATTATCAGAAGCAAAAATGTTTATTTAAGCATTTTTAATAAAAATATTCCACTTGTTTTTTTTATTCAAACCCTAATCCAATTACGTTTGTTTTAAAACTCCTCACACAACTAATTCTTTAGTTTATATTCACTTTAACAATGAGTTGTGTTTTTGGTTGAATTGGCTGGACAACCACACGGCCAGACCTTCACCAGCTTCCTTGAAGTGTTCCTGTGCACCTTGCAGTGAAGCAAAGATTAGAGTGCTCATTTAGTCCTCTGTCATTTCCATATCCAAGCCTGTCAAGGGATTACCCCAGACGCTGGGTCAGCCTGACATTAACAAAAGTGAATGGAATAAGCAGTCAGTGGTGGAGTGAAGTCCATGTCTTGCAGGGAAGGGAAGCACAAGCCTGGACACACCTCTCTGGGAAGGGGAGCTTTGTTTCTGTTCAGACAGGCCTGCCTCTTTCCTTGCTTTGATGGGTTTTTGCTATTGAAATTGAGAGTCAGTTGAAAAGCCTGATAAATAACACACGTCCAAGAGCGCTTTCAAATTATTTTTACATTTTCTTAGGCAGACAGTTCTTCTTTCAACACTCCAGTTTCTCAGTGAGAACTACATTCATGGGAATCTGAAGTAGAGAAACCTACATATCACAGAGAGTCAGGTAAAAAAAACTTGAGATCATGCAGGATTCAGCTTAGACTTGACAGGTTTGGAATGACGTAACAGACAAAACATTTGAAAGTGCTTGAAACTGACACATAAAGAATTGTCATTGTCCATGCTTTGGCATTGTCATCCATAATTACCATGGATTCATAGTAGCAATGATGTGAGCTTAGCTTCAGGTGTAAGAGAATTTGCCCAGCTTGAGCTACCACCTGCACTATCATAAGCATTTGAGGCTAGTAATCCTACTTCACAGACAGAGTGGATTGTTTCTGTTATGTCTTTCTCTTTTATTTCACTAAATTATTTAAATATACAGTGCAAATGGAAAAATGAGTTTATAACCTTGTAGTTTGTTGGTTTTTTTTTTTTTCCCAGACAGGATCTGGGCATTGCTCCAATTAATATTTGATTTATTTTCTGCAAAGCATACGCTTTTAGCAGAAGAGTGTGAAAGAGACCTTCTCTATATAGACATTAGCTTAAAGGGGTTAAAGCATCTGTCAAATAAGACACTTTGATAGAAATCCTCATTCAGGCAAAGGAATAAAAATTTCAACATGAATGTCTTTCATCCTGAATCTCAGGATTCCTGAAGGACTAGAGTATCAGTGGGGCTCCATCAATGTCTCCATTTTCTTCCACAAAAAAAGAAGGCCACACTGAAATATGCAAAGACACATCTATACATATATAAAATGGCAACCAGCTGTAGCTCAAGTCTTCTGAATTTCCTATCAGCTACCCTAGGTTGCTTCATATTTCGCTATGGATTTTGTGATTTGGGTTTTCAGGAGTTTGAATTGTAACATAGAGTGTGTATGGAGCAAGGTATAATTCCTGTAGATAGCAGGATTTCTAAGTATTAGTCATTATAATATCAAAATCCTTTTGTGAATTTAGCCCAAAGGATTATTCTTATATTTAAGAGGTACAGACTCATGAAGGATGGATCCAGCTGAATATCTTAAAGGATTTAAATAACTACTGTTTATAAAAGTGTGCAAAGCGAATTCAAATTTCATCAATTTGTGCTAACTTCTCAATGTGCCAAGGCAGTATATTTTTGTGTTATGCAAATGTCAAAGCCAAGATCTTTTTCTGGAATCTGTGTTTGCTTACAGTCTTATATAGCACACATAAGAAGCAATTTTGTGATGAGGTATTTTATGGCAGGTTAAAACACATTTTCAGCTGAATCCTTACAGAGAGCATGATATTTCTAGTAGAGGAAAGTTCCATATAAGATGGGTTAACTGTCATGCATTTTAATCTCAATGAAACAAAATTAGTAATAATTTCTCCAATATTTGATAGCATTTTACTCACTTGAGACCTAGATGTGGCCTAAACTTTTTTTCTTACAACTTTAATATAATGTTTGGCAACTACTGCTCTCTTACAGTGTTTGTCTCAGTACTCTAAAATACCTTGTAAGTATTCCTCCATATTAGCTTCCTTTTGGATTGACAGCTACCACTTCAATTATAAAAATATTTCAATATGCATATAGTATGTCTCACCCAGTAATACCAATAATTACTTTGGAAGGGAACTTTATTCATGGCTGCAACTCTAGTTTAACAGTACACTGAGGAATCTTCTGGACCTATGGAAAATTTATCTCTATGTTTGCAATTTTATTATCTTTAATCCCATCACTGTACAAGAAACTAGAATTATGTAGGAGCTAGATCATAAAAGTGTACATATATATGTGTATATTCATGAACAATGTTGTGGACAGGTATATATATATACATAATATGCATACTAAATTACCCTCTTTTCTGAACTCATAAATATTTTAGTACAAAAGGAACAGGACTTTTCTTTACTTATATTCATTAGTAGGTTGAAGATTAATTACATGTACATGAAAAGGGTAATTTTCTGCAAGTTTCAGTACTTTTAAGGTCACTCTGGTAAATAAAACACAGTGGGGAGAGAAATGAGATTGAACACTACCAACCATTATATAACTTCCCCAAAAGCCTGGAATATATCTTGGGCAATTTAAGTAATCATATTGCACACCATACATATATAATACAAATTCTAGTTAATTATAATGTGAAGTAAAAAGCAAATACCAAATATTTGATGATTACTTGTCATTAGCTTTATTTTTCCTCTTGCAAGTAGCAAAACTGAATTCTGACGATGAAGTATTAATTTAAGATGAATGTGGATGGCATTAAATTGAAATATATTTTTTTTTTCAATTCATCATTTAAGAATGATTAATCACATTCTGTCAATTTCTCACAAAATTCTAAGTGCCAGCAATCTAGCACAAAATGGAGAGAGAAACTGTTGCTTTCTAGATAATAGCTACAACTGAAAATACTGATGTGAATGTAACAAACTAAATTCCTTCAAATCTAAAATGCCCTTTTTAAACAAGAATAAGGCAAGATTAAGGCAATGATATTGTTTTGATAGTTACTACTTAGGTATGTCTTGCTCAGTGTACTTGTAGATTCATCCAAATGGCCTTTAAGCACTGAGGAAAGACCATCTATTTCTGCCTTGACAATTGTATCTGATAATGGATGCATGTTTTGTTGTACCTTAAAGTACTACATGAAACATGGGGACACAAAACATTATACAGGCATCAACAGAAAGTTAATTTATACTGCAAACCATCTGCCTGCACAAAAAGATCAGTATTCACTCCATTCAATAAAGTGTAGTTTTCTTCTTACCCTCCAGTCCAAATACCTTGATCTTCCTTTTTTCTTTCCTTCCTCAAATAAAAAAATAATAATAAAAAAACCCAAAAACAACAACAACAACAAAAAAAAAAAAAAAAAAAAAAAAAAAAAAACCACAAAAAACCCAAACAAACCAAAAAACAAAATACCAAACCAAAACAACAGAACAAAATAATAGCATAAACGTAAACAAGCAAAGAAAAACATAAAATAAGTGATCCATGAAAGGGACTGTCCATTCCAAAGCTATACATGAATAAACATTTTCACAGGGTTATTTTCAGGCTTATAGCCCTACTGTATAATATTCCTTTATGGTGTGATCATGAAGACTTGTGAAACAACTTCTCTTTAATACTTCAAAGGGCCAGAATCTGTGTGGCCCACTTCTATGTTTCTGTATATTAGTGGCTGTGGATTTGCCAGGATGTACTACCAGACAGAAATTGGCCTCAAATATAAAGCAATGCCTTAGCATGTAGCCTATATAGTCCCATGGGACTCTGAGTGCTAATGTGTCAGCCACAGAGGAGAACACTTACAGATCTCTAGGAGCATTTATACTTATTTCTGTGGATTTAAGCGTGAGTTAATATATTTTCAAAATTAAGAGTTTAATAAAAAAAAAGTGATAAAAATTTCCCAAATCTTCATCTGAACATGCCAGGAAGCAAGGTATAAAAAGGGACCCAAGCAGAAAAAAGATTTATTATAGCATTTAATATTTACACATGAAAAAATCAGCACTGCAAGTCAGAAATTTTACTTGTTAATTCAGATGAAACCTGACAACTCAGTGAAAACCCAAAGATGAATAAATGCTCCAAGATCAATACCTAACTCCATTACAGAGAGTTCACAGAGCTGCAGCTCAGCAGAGAGCTTTCTGTGTTCCCACACCTGCACAGCTTCTTGTCTCATGGATCATGCCAGCTTCTATATTGACTGCCTGCCTGTTCCTCTTCAGGGAGCACCCTCCCTTTCACTAAAATGCACCATAGGAACACCATAAAGTCAACATCCAGCTGCTGCAAAGAGAAGGGGTCCACACTCTCACTGTGTCTGTTCTCTTCACCACAAATTGCAGATGAAAGTTTGGGCAGCATGAAACAAACTTGCTGATGTGAAAGTTATAGAAACTTTGGGAGCAAACCTAATAAATTGATTAAGCTTACACAAGGAAAGCCTTGGCAAAAGAGATTGTGGTGCATGGTTATAGGTTGGATTCAATGACCACAGTGGTCTTTCCCAACATATTTGATTCTGGGTGATTCTGTGATTTCTCCATGGTTCTTGAGGTACCTCAAGTCTGATAGACTTTATCAGGTCATGCTAAACATCATCTTAGTGCTGTTACAAGGACATGTGTATCCAGGTGTGCTGCAAATCTGTCAGTGAAATTTTCTATCTCTGAAGGCATGTTCTGAATTTTTCACCCAGATTTTTCAGCTTAACAACTCTTTGATGCAGAGGCAACAAGTCAGAAAATAGCACACTCCCTGTACTTTGGGAAAGTTTGGATATATATTTAGAATTTGTACCCCGAGGCAGAACATTTGTAGTGTTCTATATCAGCCTTGGGTGAGCAAATCAAGGTGTCTTCTGATCCAGAGGTGCAAACATATAGTTTATGGTCCACATCTACTGTGAGCGGAACTTACATGCAAACAAAACCTATTTACTTATTGATTCTCTCAAAACTGAAACTTTTTTTTCTGGAAATATAAGGCAAAACACAAGGGAAAAACAAACAAACTAAAGATCCCCAAATTAACAGGCTATTCTGATATTTTGTTGTCCTAAAAAAACAGCTCAGACATTTTAGAAACAGGATACTGGTCCTCCAGCACAACAGTGCAGCGGGCAAATGCCAGATCTGCACTAACAAATCCTAAATTAAATAAGTCTCTGAATGACCTAACAAAATCCATGAAGCACTTCTCAGTACTGAAAGTCACTTCTTATGACACCTGGAGAAAAAGATCCTTTGTTTTTTTTTTCTGAAGACCTAAATTAATATTCTTATTATGTCATTTTTTTTCTTTTGTTTTCAGTCCCTCAATTACATTAATATCTACAGAAAATAATGATACAATCTAGTCAAGCTAATACTTTGAACCTTGTTATTCATATACTATTTTTGGAAGGATTTTTTTTTTTTCAGGTAGTTGTTAGACCCCCTCATTTTTGCTTCACATTATGTTTTGGTGAACAGAAACAGTGTTCCGCAAATACATAAACACACCATGGTCTTTGTTCTTAGGGATGTTTAGTGGATACAGAACTCTCATCTTCTCTTTTAGCACTGGAACATATTAGCAGAGCAATGGGAGAACAGGATCACACTGCATGCCATGTATCTGTGTATGTACACCACAGAACTCTTAACCACCAAATAAATATTCAAACAGAAATGGTGAAGTTCACCATAAGAATTTAGCCTTGTGGTGAATGTCTGAACTAAGGGAAGGCACAAACCTAAATCCTAACATTTACCATCAGGAGTCTCATCAGCGTGCCAAAAGCATAGAAGCTTCTGAGGTTTCTCCCCTCCAGAGACAATGCACATACTATGGCAACAGTGGAAATAGCCCATAAATTTAGCATGTATGTATATATATAAAGAGAACTGGGTCCTGGGACCACAGTTCTAGGCTTTATCTTATTATGCTGTAGTAGCATTGCCATCTGGCTGGTTTTCATCCGGACTGGCTGCTTTGCTATGAGTGACCCAGTTGGCAATTCACAGGAGCAAGCTAATCTAAGCATCTTCAGCAGCTACACGTCTTAAGGTGGCTGGTTCTTTTGGACATCAAAGGTAGTTAAGCTAATTTGGCCTAGGAATAAAACATGAAAGAGTTTGGTAATACTCTTTGTGCATTTCCATTTTGTGGGGAAATTTGTTTATTCTCTCATTACATTCTGAATTCAGTTTCTGGAAAAAAGGCAAGAATATTAAAACTACATAGGTCTTCCTAACTCATCAGTTGAACTGTTTTACATGTTCTTGGGGAAAAAAAAAAAAAAAAAAAAAAAAAAAAAAAAAAAAAAAAAAAAAAAAAGATCTAATTCCGGTCTTTTTTTGCTGACTTCAACAAGAATAGAAATAAGGCCTAGGGTCATAGTTTCCTTGTTGACTTTTTCCTCATTTTTTTACATTTGAACTCAATTTGAGATAAACTTTGCCCTCTGGGGAAGCAATTACAGATAATACTAAAACCAACATAAATTAAAACCTGAACATATTTACAATGTCACCAGTTTATGAATTATACTCACCATGCGAAATGTTTTCTCTACTTAGTTTTGGAAAGGTCACTGCTATGTATATTCTGATACATATATATATATATATATATATATATATATATATATAAAGAGAAATAACAATACATCAAACAAAATCACTCTTCTTTGTATTTTTTATTTTTTTAATCTACACAGTACTGGTAATGAATAATGTCAGCCAGGAAATAAGTTTTCTTGGCACCCAATTTTCCTCAATCTTTGGATCCATTAGTGAAAAGTTATTATAAGCACCCTGGCTTTTTTCTTAAGAAAGAACAAAATCATTTACTACACATAGTAAGGTTTATGCTCTGTAATATATCTGCAAAACAAACCAAAAGGAAAAATCACACATTAAGGAACCACTTTTTAAAAATCTGGACAAATTAACACGTGAAGCAAATAAATAAACCTTATTTATGTGGATGACATTTCCTAAAGTGAACAAAACATATTAAGAATAAAAAAAAATAATAAAGAAGAAGGAAAAGGTAGAAATGTTTCATTACACTTAAAAAAACCCCAACTCCTGTGCCTGAAAAATTAGGACAATGAACATGGGAAATCAAAGAATAGTAGAAAGCAGATATAGAAAAGATCTAGAGGTCATTCTTAGTCATCCCAAGTGCAAGATAGTTCCCTAAAGTATGCTTCTGAGAGTTGGGTCCAGTCTGATTTAAAATGAATCAACTGATACCATTTTTACAACTCTCTAAGGAGAGTATTCAACTGTCAAATAAATATGCTTGTGAGTCTCAGGCACAGAAGTTATTCAGACATTAGAATGAAAATAGAGGCAAGGGGAAAATAAGCTGAATAAAATGTTATTCCTAGTTTTGGTTTGCCATCCAGATTTGATTAGAGTTAAGAAAACATAATGAATGTACATGCAAGCTCTCAGCAGGATGCCTGGCAGGACCTAATTGAGGTTTTGGGGCTGAAGCAAGATAGTCCTATCAACGAGTGTAAATTTTGAAAAACACTGGATTTGTATGTAGATATTTCTGAGAATATTTTCATATGTTTATACATCCTTAGTCCCAAGATTTTGTGTGTGACAGCAGTACCTCTCCCACAGAAGTCCAGAAACCTAATTTCTTTATCCCATGAGAAAAAAAAGGTGTGCCTTTCACTTGAGTTAGGTAACACATAATCACTATGATATGAAATCAAATTGTAATTAAGATTAATTGGTTCACAGCTTTAAGATAAATTCATTGTATACAATAAATTCTAAGTTTCAGTTATACCATGTTGCCTCAACACTTGAAAGCCCAGGCCTTTTCCAGTGTTATATGCAAGTTGACTTAAGATACTACAACCTTTTTCTGGAGAGTCTCAAATGTTTGGTCCAGGGATATTAGCAACAAAAGCAGAGTTCTTGAACATGTCTCTCACCAACCCTGGTAGGGACTGAACCACAATGTTCCCACTTGTGTGTCAGTTTGTGGAGGCAAAGGAGTAATAATCTGATCACAGCAGACATGGCACTTACCCAGCTAGAGGATGTGAAGGATTGAGGTGGTCAGGAAATCATGGGAAAATCTGTAGTTAAGCAAGCAATGCCACACACCTGCCTCCTTAGGGACAGGAGGCTGGCCAGGTGACTGTCATAGGGTCTAGACTTCCCAGACTGTGTGCCTTGCCTGTGTCGAGCACATAAGGGAAGGCTGAATCTTACCAGGTGTTTCAGATAGGTTGGGCACTGAATCCTTGCTGGGAGTGGCAATTTGTGGCATTTCCCACACTAACAAGCTGCAAAGGAAAGATCCGAAGGAGGGAGAAGGGAGGCCACCATGGCCACCATTTCCCCCTGCCAGGGTGATGCTATCCCACAAGTAGGGACTGGAGAGAACCCCTCAGCTGAGAAATACTCCAAATGGAGGGACTCTCCACTAGAGCTCTCCCAGCTCTTTCTTGAAAACTTCCAAAACCAGCTTAGGCTAAGCCGATGCTGCCTTCCGTGTCTGGATCCAGACATGAGCAGCCAGCTCAAATCTCACCCTGCTGCCTGTGGGTCCCCCCACAGTAACAGCCTCCTCTTACAGCCTTACTAAACAAAAAAGGCACAGTGAAAAATACAGAACTTTGAGGCTGTTTTCTCCCGTTCTGGAGGAATCATCCATCAGCTTTTTGGACAATAGAACAATTGCCTGCATCACAGCTGTAAGGCTGTAAGTCTGGCCCAAAATATCAGTTTGTTTTGTCTTTAGCATGTTTCTAGTTTGTCAGTGAAGACTGGTCTTACTCACAAGGGGGGAAAGCTATTTTTGTGCTGTTGCCAAGATACTACTGGCACTAGCAGACTGATCAGATAGCAGCTGTCAATAGCTGTGACAAACTAACACAATGATTCAAAGAAGAGAATTTAAATGATGTGTAACTGACATACCTCCCGTGTACAAATCTTCTGCTCCCATCTGGAAAGTTAGGTAAGCCAGTCCCATTCCTACACAAAGCTCTCCATGACACGGAATATCATGAGAGTTGGCTGGATCAGGGAATAACCTAGAGCTATCCTTCACAAACTCCATCCCAGAAACTGTACCTCATGTGCAACGTAGATTTCCATGGGAGTGCACAACACAGCTTAAAGGCCACTATAATAATTGGTTTGAGGAACACTATACTGCTGCAGAGACTGATGGCACAAACAAGTTAAAATTGAAAGGTTCTGAGAGCATGAATGCAGAAACACAGAAGGGGTAGTCACACCTACTGTAAACCACTTTCAGGTAAAGCTTGACAAACACAACTCAGAAACATTTCACAACAGCAAGATTCTTTACCTTTACAGCCAGCTCTTTAACAGTAAAATCAAGTAATTCCTTATGCTTTCTTTGTAATTCCTTCTAGAATAACAATTTTCAGTATAAAATGCTGCACTTTAAAATGTGTCCAATTTAAAAGGACACCGTTTGAAAAAGGAGTCTGTATTTGCTTGATCTTTGTACAAAAGCTGAAGAACGAGCATTGGATAAATAATGCAATTTACATTCAGTAATGAAAATGTTTTTAACAGAATGTGTACACACTTTGCATTTATATGTCTGTAGCTTGGCATATACAGCATAAAGAAATAATTTACCAATGATACTAGCTGTTACATTAGGGATTCTGTGCCCACATAAAAATGTAAAATGTGTCTTCCGATTGTGAGCTGTATGCACTTAAAATGTAAAATCTCTGCCCAATAAAATTGCTTCAAAGTCACCTTGCAAAATGGAATGTACAAAATAACACTAAATGCTACATGGGTGGATTTTTAAACAGATTTTTTTTTTTTATCTGGATATAATGAGTGTTATATTTTTAAAACACAGTCACGAAATATTGAGTTCTGTTTCTCTATGTGTATGTATTTAAGCCTCTGTGTGTACACATATATATGTATGTATGCATACATAGTCCCATAAATCTATAGAATCATGTAATAGACAGCATTAAGAGCAGTAAAATACTATTTTTGAAATATGAATCTTTTGCTTATAAGGCTACAGAAAATACTTAACAAGATTTGATTCCTGTACTTTGTACCTTTTCAGTTATGAGGAAAAGGATACAGTATAAGAAAAGGAGAATATATTTTGCTCACAAAGCACCACTGTAAAATGCTGTCAAATGACCTAAACAAGGATCCTGCATGTCTCTGGGATGACAGTGACATTTCAATCAAGTCCTGCAGTTGAGAAACACCCTTCCACCAAGTGGAGATTTGCTTGGACAAATCTTGACTTGGAAGGTTCCGAAGTTTCCAAAAAGTTCAAAACTCTTCAGGTGCCTCTTCCATGTTTCTGGATATTTAAAATGTTTACATCTATTTCCACATCAGTGCTAAGCACAAGCCAGAATTTTTAGGTAACAATTTAAATATTTTATTAATGCAGAGATTTCCTTTAGGATGACTTTTCAGCTATATCATCTCTTCTACCCGATAAAACTAGGATAAAGATGTGGTTTTATACTGTGTTTACATTGCAAACTTTTGGAAGGGGGGCTTTTGGAAGGGTGGCTGCTGCCACAGGTGCAGACCATGGTGAATCAGGCTGCCTCCCTGCTGCCCATGGAAATCTGCTGTGGGGCAGAGACCCACCTGCAGCCCACGAAGGAGCCCACAGCAGAACAGCTGAATGTTCCCTGAATGAAGATACCACTTGTGGAGACCCCACTCAGGAGAAGACTAAGGAACTGGGTCTAGTGAAGGAAATCCAACACGGGGGCAGATTTTATGGCAGGACCTGTCATCTAATGCAGCAGTCCCGCCCTGAAGGACTGCCACTGTGGAAAGGACTCACACTGGAGCAGGTCTTGGTGGCATGTATCCCCTCAAGAAACCCCATGCTGCAACAGGGCAGGTATTTTTAATTTTGTCTTTATCTCTCACTATCCTGGTCTGTTACAATTTGGCAATAAATTAAATTATTTCCCCAAGCTGAGTTTGTTTTGCCTGTGATGGAAATTAGTAAGTGGTTTCCCTGTCATTATCTCAAGCCTCAAGTTTTTCATTGTATTTCCTGTCCTATTGAGAAAGGCAGTGATAGAATGGATTGGTAGGCACTGGGCAGCCATCAAGGTCATTCCACCTCAGCTGTTAAATTTATCAACATTTCACAAAGTTCAAAATTCACGGACAAAAATTGTGCCTATTTCATACTGAAGGTGGAACAACCAACAGCTACTGTATTATAATGAATTCTGGAGTATTTTGTTTTGTTGCTTTACTGTTCTGCTCAAATGTATAGCAAAATACTGTAAGGGAATCGCTAATGAAATCAACACCTAACATAGTGGAAAACTTACACTTGGATCAATTCCTAAGCAAATAGGAAACCACTGATGGTGTCTCCTCAGAGAGTTTTTCAAAGAGCTGGGAACAAAAAAAAAAAAAAATGCAGACAACCATCAGATCAGAAATGACAGATTTGCTCTCCTAGCACTCATCCTGAAAAACAATTTTTTTTGTATTTAGTGTTTAACGTGAAAAATATGTGATTGTTCATCACCTTAAGTTAACCATAAGCTTGGGTTTACAAAGTTATTTAGCAGCAAACACTAGCTCTTGATATCTTACTACTTCTTTTTGACAAGCATCAAAAACAAGCATAATTACCAAAACTAAGCATCACAGAAGAAAGTTGAATGGTATTTCTTAAAAACTGAAAGCAAATTAATAAAACCAGAAGTACTTATTTGTGTTATCTTGGATTGATTCTTTTTACATCGTGTTTCATTTTTAAAACAAGAAATTATCTCTGCAGAGGGTATTTCTTAGGAAATAAGCATCAGCCAAAAGATTCAGAAATAGAAATTAATCTCCAAGACATTTCCTCAAGTCTTTGTGGTATCCTTTGTTCATATTCCAGCATAGGAGCTTTTGGAAGACACCTGGAAGAAAATAAAGGAGACAGTTAGGACAAAAGGCTACAGACTGAAGTAATAAAACTGAACAAAAGTAAATGCCTTAGTTTTATGTAGGAGTTTAGAATTGGACATTCCAAAATTCTGATTCAGCCTCACATGTTTCAGGTGTGCCAGATACCACATTTGCCTTTAGTTTCCCACTGGGAAAATGTAACAATAATATTTACTCATCTTCTATGGCTGTCAGAAGGAAATCCCACGGTTTAGGGCTGAAGAACCAAAGGAAAGTGTCATATTTTTCAGCTTTTAATACTATCCCACAAAGAGAGCTAGGGCTCAGGTAGACAGGGAATTTTAGAAGCTTAAGCTACATAGGAAGAATAACTTCAAAAACTCTTGGGGAAGAATAGAAAACAAAAGTAATGTTGTAACCTAAATGCATACAATTAGTCTCTCTGAACCTGTGGAGAAGTGTACTAGAATATTAAGCTTAAACTAGACAGAAAAAACTGGCAAGAAGAAAGAACTTAATTTAGAAAGCATTGTAAAGGCTCTGGCTGGCAAGTACAGGAACAGTAGAACTACAGAAAGAAAGAGAGGAAGAACAAGTGCCACTCTGAAAGGATCATGTCATGTCCCTGTGAGTAAAGTGGGTACTCAGCCTTGTCTGACAAAAGGCCTTGCAGCTGGACCTCTCATATCTAACTGTCTTCATTAGTGTACTGCTGTGTAATCTCCTTTCTCATTGTCTGGTTTTGAACATACCCTGAACCCCTCAGACTCCCATCTAAATCACAGCCTTGTTATGATAAACTCAGCTTTTAACCATCATGATAAAAACCCTACAAATACCATATACACTATGGAACAAGGTGTCTGCACAAAGAGTCCCAGAATTACCTGAACTTCCCTTTGCAATTATTTTCTTCCAATCCTGTTGTTTCCTCCACCTGTGGTTCTAGCTCTTTATTGTTGTGCCACTCAAGCCAAAAGCCCCTGAGCACAGAATATACCCCTCTACATTCCTAGAATATTTTGGGTGATGCCACAATGTAAACAGTAAACAAATAGTGATATCCAAATCTATTATTATATTCTTTTGCAAGCTGAGTGTTTGTGTGGTGCTGTTTGGTTGAATCACATTAACTGAACTCACTGTTTTCACATGCACAGGTAGTTAGTGCTCTTGCCAAAATATCTTAGCCTTTGATGCTGCTGTAATACTCTCTAACCTTGTTCTTGTATCACACCCCATGATGTCTTCTTGTTTTGAAGGGTGAGGGTGTATTTCCATTGAAATGAGCCATCCTCTGACGTTAATAGAGTGAAGTTTGGGATAACAAAAAAGAAATTGCCTAATGGTAGCCAGAGAATTAAAAAAAAAAGAGAGACTTATGAATGACATCTTCCTACAGAAGAGGAAAAGATAAAGACCTGAAATAATAACACTCAAATGACTATTCTTTAATTGCCCTGTCAGCAGTTTAAGACTTTCCAAATCCTTCTATCAACAGATGGATAATTACACTGGTTGTTTTCCTCCATACACCCTTTGAAGTTCTGTTTAATCCCTGTGTATGCTTTAACATTCAAATGTAACTTCCATAGGTGCGAGACTGATTATATTCTTCAGACCTTCCACTGAGGGAATCAGTCATGTGTATTGGCAATTCCTGTAAAATAATGTGTTTGTGTGTTACCAATTCATTAGCATAGACCTCACAGATGGACTGTGCAGTTGTACCCAGGAGCCAGCTGCACTCACCTGATATGGGAGAATATATACACGGGTACGGATAGCAATAGTCACCCACAGGCTGATATTAGCTGAGAAGATGATTTGGAGAATTTTAGAGGAAACAACATTTTTCATTATAGTTCCCAGAGAGATATAATCTCTCTGCCATTTCCATTGCCTCATATACCTTTGTCTATGCTCCAGCTGAACATCTTCCCTGCTTACTGCACAACAGAAATACACCAAGCTTCATATAGATGTGAGCTGGATTCTTGAATTACTAAAAACAAATATTCTCAAATACCTCAGAAGAGAGGTCATATCATATAAAATGTAAATAATATATAAGTAGACTTTAGTTACGGGTCAGAACTGTGTATGAGGGATGATGAGAAAAGTTACTGTTTTCTCAGTTCCTGAAGCAGCTATCAAAGCAGTCAGTTAGACTTCTAGGTTTTTTCCAAGGGTTTTTAAACAGTTTAAGGAACAGTTAATAGAAACTGCTCAATTAAGAGTGTAAGTGTTTTTAATATTAGACCCTTAGAACATATTACATGTCCTGGTCCCTAAAAGGGATAAAGAAATCTGATTTAAGTTGGAGCCAAATGCCTCCTTTTGACTTATGAATCTGGAGAGGTTTAGGTATGTTTTAGGGATTTTTTTCCTTATTTTCATTTTCAGCTTTTATGCATGGAATATAGATCAAAGAATTAGATTTCAGGAAAGGAAACTATTTAGAAAACTTATTTAGCAGGAAAGTCATTCATCATTTACTTTATAAACTCTCAGTTATCTCAGTGATATATGTCATAGGAATCAAAATGGTTTTTCCTACCCATGGATCTATGTAAGGACTATTAAGGTCATAGATAACATTCAGGTTATCAGGTTACAAGTCTAACCATAGATTTCAAAGTCAAAACAAATAATGAGCAGAGAGGACAGTGGGGCCTGGTGAAGGATCTGCCATAGGTTTTTAGTTCTTAAATTATGACATATTAAAGACATTAAAAAGCAAGGGTTTCAATTGTTAGTTTTTCTCTTGATTTAGAGGATCAAGAAAGACATTTAGAAAAAAACTCAGCTTTAATCATTATAGGTGTATGGTCTCTTCTAATCCTGATGATTCTGTGACAAGATCCTCCTGAGACTTCTCCAAGATGAAAAGCCCCAGTTTTCCCTCACAGGGGAGATGGTTCAGTTCCCCAGTCATCTTCATGCCACTTCTCTGGATTCTGCCCAGTATATCCATGGGGTTTCCTTTGCACTGATGAGCCCAGAACTGGATGCTGTAGTCCAGTTGTGGCCTCACCAATGTTACGTAAGGTGAGGGACCACCTCCATTGACCTGCTGATAGTGGACTGTTTAATGCAGCCTATTAGAATGTTTGCCTTTGCCACAAGGTCACATTATTGGCTTATGTTTTACTGGTGACCACAACCATCAAGGCCTTTTTCTTCCAATCTGCTTTCCAACTGTTCAACCCCCAGCATGTAGAGTTGTTCCTTCCCAGGTCCAGGACATGGCACTTCCCTTTGCTGAGAAACCTTCATAAGTTTTCTGTTAGCCTGTTTCTCCAAGGTCCCTTTGTATGGCAGAAGAGCTGCCCACAACCACCCCACAGATTCACTGTGGCACTATCAGGCAGTTTCTCTTTGTATAATACAAACCCCCCCCCCCCCCCCCCCATTTGCTAAATACTGTAAAGAAATGTTATTACCAAAATTTCTAGCCAATAAATGGAACAAGAAGATAAGTAGGAATCCAGTTCATCAAAGAAAGCTTCTTTTTCACGTCAGTAAATCACATTTTCTCTGAACTCCTATTATCAATCAAGAAGAGCAGCAATGTTTCACGGTAAGGCAATTTAGTAGGAATTTATGAATGTTGGGAAGTGGCAAATTAGAGTAGATACTATCTTGTTCAGCCTGACTAGTTATACTGCCAGCTGAATATGACTATATTAATTATGGGTATTTTACTTTTTTTATCATAGTGTTTCATGCCTTTATGCAACATAAACTGTAGTAATGGATTAAATGCAGCCTTGAAACCATGACTGCACAGGGTCTCATCTTGCCTCTTAACATAAGTAGCATGCTATCAACTCAATGAAAAGACCTTAACTCAATGAAAAGGCCTCCCTTAACGTGGGAGGTTAATTTGGAATTTATGATTGACTTCTTGTGTTGATGCCCATATTCTCAATTCTGAAGTGTGTAATTTGGAATAAAGACCCTTATTTTAAAGTAAGAGGATGTGATTCATTTCATTTAGCTTCAGACATCTACAGCTGAGATGTTTATAATCAAACGAGTCATCTTTACAGTCAAATAGGAAGATAGAGACACCCAGCAGATGTGATTTATATGCTCCAATTTAGATTTCTACCTTTAGAATAAGATGAATCATATACCAGAAATTGATTATTAAAGGAGGCCTAAATAAACGATTCAGTGTGAATATCTAAAGTTCTGCAGGGTTAATCTGCTCAGGAGGTCAAAAGCAGTTAATTTGCAATCACTGTTTTATATTGTAGCTCAGCCTGAATTAAGTAGACCAGACTTAAATGAATCAGTGCCAGCTGCTATATTATTGCTTCCACTTTCTATTACTTTGGTTTCTCCAAAAATTTCACATGTAAGTGCTGACAAATCCTAATCCTACCAAACATCTCATGAGATCATTATCTTTTGTGGTAACAGTTGCAAAATTTCCACTTACTGGCAGTAGTCTTCTGCTTGAACGTCATTCCAGACCGTGCTTATCTCTCACAAAGAACACAGCCTTCAGTGAGCAAGTTTTCCTGAGGAAAGAGTTCATGCTATTTTTCAGCTAGCCTAGATGAAAACTGGTCATTTTCCAGCAAACTTTTGCACAACATATATCCACAGAAATAGTTCTCTGATGCACAACCTTATTCCCTCATTTTCCATTACAGTTTATCTCACAGCTTGTCCCACTGATACTATGTTGAACACTAAAGGTGATAATATCTAACCTCATTCTTGATTTCTTTAGTGTAAGCACAATTTGCAGTATTTTACTGAATAGTGAAAAGTAATCTTATCACAGAGCTTCTTACACACAGACACCCAGAAATTGTTTTGTGTACTGAAAGCTTGTGATGGAAAAGGAAGATACAAAGTCCAGACCACTGAACAGTCTATTTCAGGTAGTTCAGCAAACCAGAAACTTGCATCAAGAAGAGGACATTTCAGGCACCAACTGGAACTTATGCAAGGATAATTTTGAAGATTACCAGGGAGATGACTAAACAGAGTCAATATCCAGTGCGGTTTGCCTTGGGGTCATAAGGGGAACTCCTCCAGGCTGACTCATGGCAGGATTGCATTCCAGAAGAAAGATTTTTATATTGGGTGGTACTTTCAGGAGATATGACTATTGAAAATGAATTGCTAATAAACTCTGTGTCCTTGCTTGGTTTCTTGTGAAATAAAAAGAATCCATGCACACAGCTTGACTTGACATGACTCAGACATGAAAAATCCCTCTATGTACATACTATGGAATATATTCTCAGTTTTGTTAAATAAAAAACCCTGATATTGAATATTTTGATTAGAAATATGGGATGAGTTTGATAGTGCTTCAGTTTTGAAAAATGGTTTTTTTTCTTGGTACTGTCCAGATTCAGTCCACAAATTTCAGTCAAGATCTTGATAATGATAGTCATGGAATTATCATCTGAAGCTGATTCTTTTTTAAAAAATTCATCACTCTACTTAATGATCAAATAAAGATGTAAAAAATATCCAAACACAATAAAAATATTTTTTTTTCAATAGTGGGCTATAAACCTTGCCACTATCAATGAAAGATAGGATAGTTAATGGAAATTAAGCTTTTTATTGACCAGTTTAATCTCTGATTACTATAAACGAGACATATATGTTCATAAAAATAGATTATAATGCTTTTCTCTAGTGTGGTTTCTCACGTTCCCATGAATTTAGGCACTGCTTTTGTTTCTCAGTGAATCATGGGTCTGAGACATCAGAATGATTCCTGAAATAATCAGAGCGCTTGTGATTTCTGCATGGATCACAGATTAAATGGTGAGTTTTTTCCTAAAATTTAGCTTCTGAAGCTTAGAAGTTGCCTAGAAATCTCAGACAGGCAGCTGAGAGGCTTGAAATTTTAGTGCTAAGAGGTTTTTTGAACTCAGGTTTCCCACCTTTGCAGTACACAAAGTGGTCTATGAAGAGCGATAGATTTGGGACTGTGCTGGTAATTCACACCCTGGTTTTCTGGTTTCTTGATCTCCCTATTAATTCTGAAGGCTCTCTGGCTCCCCATTCAATAAACACTCAGGAGCTTTGACTGCCAGGTTGCTGAGAGCAAATCTCCCTGGCTGACTGCTTTTCTAGATTATTTGCTACCTGAGCACTCAGCTTTCTTCAATGGCAAGCCTTGAACCTGAAATGGCAGAGGAGGAGCTGATGCTATTAAATGCAAGAGAATAGGCACATATAGAGGTCTAGCTCCAAAATTCTCTGTCAGGGAAAGAAGCCAGACAGTGATGAAGGCAATCAGGCGAGCTGGCAGAAAGCCAGGGTACTTTTTCCCCATCAGAAATCTGCCGAGTTTTGACAAATGTTTTTTTGACATCAACACGCTTCGATTCAGTGAATCTGAACTTCCTGACTTAAAATGTGTCCCACCAGAAAATGTCCAATCATTTCTGGAAGAGAGATAGCAATGTAACTTATTAATAGAATTTAAGCTTTGTGGATTTAATTTTAAAACCAAGCCACTCTTCTATAAAAATTAAATATTTATGAGTCATAACAGTTTTGCTTAGTTTTCTTTCTCAGGGAAGGGGAAATGATCTCAACAGTCCTGTTTTAATTCATTGCCCAGCAGTACTGTGAATTCCCCTCAACAGTAAGTATAACCCTTAAAGATGTATTACTATCTGAGGTTTTCTTATCTGCTGGAGAACCATGAAATAGTCTTACATGTGTTATGTATCTTGCACTCTGTAAATGTTAATGACACTCTTTCCTCATTTAGCAGGATTTCTGCTCTTCCAGTTTGTTTAGGGTTTTGTTTTCTTGTGGTTTTTTAGTTGGTTTGTTTGGGGCTTTTGGAGGGGAAAGAGGGTCGGGTTAGGATTTTCATTTGTTTGTTTTAGTGGTATTAATGCCTGCAGCAATTTCTCCTGGTTCATGACAGGGGGAATTTCTGAGGAAATAAGTCTTTTAGAGGATAAGAGAAATATATTTTTAGGGGTTGTACATGCATATTTGGGTTTTATTGATAAAAGAGAACACCAAAAGGATCTACCAGAAATTTTTGCTATCAGCTTTCACACTGTTGCCACACTTGTGTTTACACTGGGACCTGAAGTTATGCAAACCACTTCAGGCCGTGATCTTCTCTGATCACAAAGGCTAAATAGGATCAGAGCTACCCAGTGTTTAGCTGAAGGAAGTCCAAGGAAAAGCCCAGGCAGCAGGGAGTGGGATGGAGGAGGCATCTTTGCTTCAGAGTGGAGTCTGTTGCTGCCTGAGGCAGCATGTATCGACAGCACCACCAAACACTCCTGTGTAATTAAGCCCCACTAAGAGCAGAAGCAGAAGATCTAGATGGAAACATTCCTAGATGAAGCTGTACAAACAGTCTGTGCTCCCAATTGGTTTTGTTATTCCATTTATCTGCTTTTCTACCTCCTGTAAAACTAGTCCCTCATGACTGATCCAAAGCTCCTGTGATCTATGCATATCCTCTGTTTTCTGTTGGGATATTTCTACAATTACATTTGCCAGTGTCTGAGGTGAGCAAATTCTTTTGAATACAGTGCACAGCCATTGCACTCTGCATGGATTTTATTTTCATTCACTGCTACTCAATACTGAGAAATCTGATATGGCCCCACAGGTTTAAGTACAATCCAAATTAAACTCGATCATATCTCACAAGCTCTTCATTATTCCTGAAGAAATCTCTCATGTACAATTAGAGCAGCTGTTCTAATCACGTTTTAATGCTTTTTGCGGATGTTTTTGTGAAACCTCTCCCCTGCTATTTTCTACTCACTATCCTGCATTACAGCTGTTGACCTCTGAGTATATGAGCAGTTTGAGACACCATACATATTGGACATTTTTTTCATTTTTTAATTAGTTTTAAACAATCAAAAAAATTACCCTTATCAAGAACACTTGTGTACTTGATAAGAGCCCGTATGAAGGCAAATTGTTTGAAATGCTTATTCAAATCCTTGTAGCTCGTTCTTCATTCTGAGGATCTTATTGTATATTAACAATTTTACCACATTTTTCTTGAGCCATCATCTTCATCTACTAAGCCATCAGCAAATAACTCAGCAGCTTCTCCCATTTTTACACTTTTCATAGCTACATTGTATAGGTGACTCACAGTCCTGTGAAATAACCAGAATTTTCTTTTTATATATGTGCAAATAATTTGCAATTCATTGTAAAAAATACTTCTATTAATTCCATGATATCTCACCATGCACTTTTTATGATATTTTATCACTTCATTCATTAAGAGCATACACCCCTTCAATTGTTCATGATTCCTCTGGACTTAGTGTCATGGACAAATTTCATTAGCACTCTCTCATGCATTAAGGTATTTGAGAATACAGATCCTCTGGTTCATCTGGAGGAATACCCCTCCCGTCTCAGACTTTCTGCTTCATCATTGCCTGTTGTTACTATCTCTATAGTAAGATCCATACCTACAGTTAATTTACAGACTTCATCTTCTTCATCTTCTACAAGTGGATTTTATTTAAAATTTCACCAAAGTCTTTCAGCAACCCCATCTAAATTAAACCAGATGGACCAGATGATGCCACAGGTTCTTTCCATCCATAACTTCTTCTATGGTACTTTATATAGATTGGCAAGATGCCTTTTCTTTCTCCCCTCTAAAAGAAGAAAAATAAGTTATTTAGTACACTGAGTTAGCCTAACATGGCCTGTTTTGCTGAATAAATTTCAAACTTTTTTCAATCTTTTTGTTTACCTCCATGTCTTGCATTGAAAAGGACATGTATCCTGGTGCATATGCTGTGATTTTTGCTTTATCTGTGTTAGGCTGCATTGTACCCCACAGACTAAGCTTGCCTTAAATGCACTTCTCCTAGGGTTGAACTGAAAACTAAAAAAGCTTGTTAAGAAACTAAATTTTTTTCAGTATTCTGAATCATTGGAATATTTTTACTTGATGATTGTTCATCTTGATTAGATTTAACTGTCTTGTCTTTTATTAATCTGTGTTGAGGTTTTTAGTGGGTTTGTTTTTTTGGTTTGTTTTTTGTTTTTATTTTTAAATACAGTTACTTTAGCTTGGATTTGCCAAGCTTTATCTCTGAGGTTTAAATTCTTGCTATGTTTACACTCTCTTAAGCTCAAGATCCCTTTGAAATCTGGCATTTTCTTGATGGGAATTTAAGAGTAGTAAAGAAAAAAAGTTGTGTCTTCATCTTTTTATTTACTTATATCTGTAGAATTCTTTCTACTCTTTTCAGGCATGTTTCACTTAAATTATGTCTATATTCACTGCATTTTTCTTTTTTTTTTTTTTTAATGGGGCCATAAGACATAAAAGCAGCAACTGATTCCTCAATAGCATATTCAGAGATCTACAGTCATTGTATTATTTGGATGAATTGCTGTGAGGGTTACATTTGAAGGGTACTGCCACTTTTCTGCTTCTCAACCCTACTTTTACTGCAGTACCACTTGCCCTTGAACAGATTTACAAATTCCTACACGTTCCTATTTTTCATCATGTAAATGAGCAGTAAGTCAAGTGAGATTCAAACAGCTCTCTCATGAAAGGATAACTACTTAATAGGACAAGGTAAAATTAATTTTAGAAGTACATTCCTGACATATTGTAGGTTGACTGGCCTATTGAACAATTATCTTTTCAATGGTTTCTCTTAGGACAGTAATTTCAGTCCTAAGTACTGAAAAGGATGGGCTATGCCAATAAGCCTTAATATGAGAGGGAATTTTCCCTGCCTCAGGTTCTGATCGGAATGCAAGATATATTCACAGTGACAGCTATACATTTACTGAACATGTTTCAAACGAGTTGCTGGAAGCAGAGCAAACAGTTTTATCCAGTCTGCAAACGTTTCAGCTTACCAATGGAGCTTCTGTTTGAAAATTATGTGTTTGAAAATGTTTGTAATAAATGCATCTGTACATGCATTGCAATCAATATTTTCTTAAAAACAGGGAAAACTAAAATTGTTGTGGTATGCAAGCTATGTATTTTTTTTCTAAATTTAGTATTAATGTTTGCTTATTAACTTTAGCCTTGAGCTTTTGTGCTGTTATTGGTTCAGTATCTTGCAATAAACAGCTAAATCATTGTTACCATGAGTGTTTTTCACTCTTAAATAGAAGTTATTATTTTTTTCTTCCTCTTTTTTAAGAAATTCTCTAATTATTTAGAGAATGTTCTCTACATAGATTAGACAGAACTTCAAATCTCTATATTTTAAGAACAGACATTGTACTAAAACCAAACAAACAAATACAAACAAACTTTTGTTTGTATTATTTTTGTCCAGTAAACCTTTCAATCCCATTATTTTCACTTTTACTCCTCTTACTTCAGTTTCACATTCACATAACATTCATAAACAAAGTCTCTATCATCATTTATATATTAAATATATAATTATTTATAAATAAAATATCAAATTTTTTTGAATGCAATTCACTAAAGCATTCTCTAGGACTTGCAGGTCTTTTTAGCCTAACCTCCACAAATTATTTGGATACATCTATAGAACTTAGAGTTACATTGCTATATGGAGAGATGGAGCTTTTTTGCATTTATGATGCTCCTTTGTAATGGAGTTTCATCTGTTAGGACTTCCTGTCACGGGAAAATTCTTGCAGTGGTTTCACTCAGACAGTAAAATAACACATTTCCATTAACAATAGTATTGGCCAGAAACACAAGGGAAAGAAGGAGCACCCAGGAAGTACACACAACCAATTTCCCTTAATTCATGCTCTGTTCCAAGGAAGGTTGTAGAGCAATTGTTCCTGGAAATGACCTCCAAACACATGGAAGACAAGGAGGTGGCTTAGAACCATCAGAAGGACTTTAAGGAGGGTAAATCAGGGCTGACCAACCCGGCTGCCTTCTAAAATGACTTGATTAGTGTTTTGGACAGGGGAGGAGCAGTGGCTGCCACATGCCTCATTTTAGTAAGGTCTTGGACACTGTGTTCCATAGCATTCCCATGGTCACACCTCTACTCCCTGGTCTCATTAAGTGAATGAATCAGGCATGTGGAAAATTCATTGGACTACCATCCTCTAGGTGGTCAGTGACATAGGTCCAGCATGTAACTGCAAACAAGTGGCATCTTTCAGAGATCCATACCAGGAGCTATTCTGCCAAGAGTTCCTGACAGTGCAGGGAATTCCAGTCAAATACCACACATATTTTCACTGTGAGGTTGGTCTAACACTACAACTGTTTGCTCAAAAAAGTTGTAGAATTCCTGTCCTTGGCTTGACAGTTCTTAAACTTATCTTATTGGACCTGCTCTGAGCAGAGAGCTGGATTCAATCTCCAGAGGTCTCTTCCTACCTAAATTATTCAGTTATTCTAGTTTATGAGATGTTCAATTGTTTCTTCTTAATTGGTCCAATGAGCAATTTCTTTTTCAGGGCACCAGCTTTAATAGAACTTAAAGAAATCTGTCTAAAGGGACTGAAGTTCTTTTAAAAATATTATCTAAATACAGTGCACATGCAAATCACATCTGAAGATATGTGTTTTCAGATTTACAAATGGTGAAAAATCTGCCATTATATCTCGAGAAAATGTGCTGTTGTGCACCTCCTTTCAATAATATCACATGTGACTAAACCATTGGTGAATAGCATGCTATTCAGACGTGTAAAACTCCTCAATTAAACCTGGTTCTTGACAATTATAACATCTTCACAGAAATACTTTCAAGTCAACTTTATTCTCCTGACACAGATAGATCTTTTGCTGCTATGACTGACCTCCAGGCCCTCTTAATGCAGCTAGACAGTGAAAAACAATTTGAACTTTTGCCTTGTAGGGCAAAGCTTAATCTGATAAAAATCTCTCAATTACAGGATTCATCAGAAATAAAATCCACAGAAAAATTAAAGACTGAATAAAGATTAGTTAATTGATTCACTCTGCAAAGTCATTTGTTCAAAAACCTTCTTTCTTAAGTAATACTTAACATTTTGTACTACTGGGTTCTGAAGTATATGCTCAAGTACACAGAATCCTTTTCTGTAGACAGCAGTCTACAAAATTTGACCTGGGACCAAATAAACCTGATGCAAATGAATACTTTGACTAATGTAATATTTGCACCATTATATCAGTGGAAAATAAAGAGTCCCTGTACTATTTGTGATCTTTTTCTATTAGCTACATAATTTCAAAAACATGTCTGAAGTTTAGAATTCTTTTTTTCTCCTTTTTTTTTTTTTTATTTTTATACTATCATTAGTGTTGTGAATGAAAATGCAATCTGCTTACTGGTTTATTTAGTTTTATTTGTCAATCACATTTCAGAAAAATTCATGTTCATTTCTGAAGGGAAAAAAAAGGGCCTGGAATATTTAATTCATTTTTCTTCCTTATGCCTATACCTTATCTCACAGAGCCTTCAAATCACTTAGTCTTCTAAGTTTCAGAATTAGTACATGCCAATCACACACTCATCCAATGTGCAATTAATCTGGATTTGTAAAAGAGCTATTGTGTCTTGGTTCACTGTTTATTTCACAAGAGCATCCTTCTCTAGAAAAGCATTATGATTTTACCAGCTTCTTATTTTCGAGTATCAACCATTAGGTTTTGCAGCAATTATTCTGTAACATGTTTCCTCTGTGCATTTTTATGTGACCAAGATTCTTCTGAGCTGCTTCTTTTAGTTGAGAACTCAAATTCCCTATAAAGTCAGATACTGGAGTTATTGCAAGTGATTTTTACAATGGCTTTGATTCCCAAAGGTACTGTAAATAGTGAAGAAACAGACTAACAGAGTTTTATTTCAAGAATAGCAAGTTGTGAAAGAACAACAGGTTCACAACTGATTACTATTTGAATCTAGTCAATAAAAAATCTTTCTGTAACATAGCAGATATAAATTTCAACATTTCTATTTAGCATCCTTAGATTAAAAATTATTTAGAAAAGTGTAATGATTAAAGTACAATACAAGAATATAAGAATATTTAATACCACTGTTCTCAAAAGGTCATGTTTTAGAAATTTTTATCATACTGCAATCTGCTCAAAGCTGTTAAAGTATGGATAATTTCGTTCAATTTTCCAGTAGGTTTCTGCCTTGAATAAGTAAATAGTGGGTAATGGTTTGTGTCAAAGTCCTTGTAACACTCCATTAAACATAAAGCATGACAATCTGATCAGATGTCTCTTTTATAGTCAGAAACTGACTTGTGACTTTGGGAGTTACTCAGCTGCATCAGGTCACATCAGAAGTCTAGTCTTTTCATCTTCTAAAAATCCCTTATGGCTTTACATCTGACAAATTTTGAATCATAGCATCATGACCTCACTTTTAAAACTGCATTTGATATAGTCCAAGCACTGTTACTGAATGGAAAGTAGAACACGCTTCTGCTGGAGACTATATAAAAGGAAGCACTCTCCTTTTTTGTCTTTTTTTTTTCTTCTTTAATGCTTTTTATTAAATCATATCCTTAAGCTTCAAGTATTTCATTTACATGAAAAGAAATTAGAGTCCAGCTAAAAATACACACAAAATCAGGGGAATTCAGAGTTCGAAGAGAATCATTTGTCCATTCAAACATTAGTATTTCATGAAGAAAAACATTAAAAAAAATCACTCATTTAAATAACTTAGAATAGATTCCAGACAAATATGGAGATTCTCTGTGTTGTGCATAGATGTCAGTAGACTCTGCCTATGCAAAGTCTTTGTTACATTTAAAATAGCATTAAAAATGTCAAACATTATGATTCCCCAAATGAAACAGTCATTTTTCAGAAGCCATTTGACCATTTCTTTTTTTCCTGCAGGGTAATCTCACTTGTGTGTACTTCTGAGGAAGGTTAGGACATGGTAAGTGAGGGAAAGAGTAAAGATTCAAAGGATAGAAGACAGAAAAATATCAAGGGAAGGTGGAGCAAAATAACAGCTTGTTCCCAGTGTTCACCAGAGTGGGAGATCAATGGAACCTCTTTAAAGTAAAAGGACCAGTCTCAGGGAACTGAGAAGAGAACTACAGGTACAATAAAACACTTTATACTTTCTAAATTACTTCCCAAAGCCAAATGTATGGCTTTACACTTTTGGTATATAAAAATGTTACAGGTTTTAGCCCAACCTTAGTTTTTTCCCTGCTACAGGGAGGGACTTAATCATGCCTCCTTCCTAATATTACAGGAGATATGGTCTATGGAACATAGATATGTTCCTGGAACACTGAAACTCTGAAAACAATTTGATGGTATTATAAATAGTGTTTCTATAAAATCACTAAATTTTAGATGTCTAATTTTATACAATAACATATGACTTATCTACGTCAGCTCACCTAATAAAGTATGTCACTACTCATTCAAAGCCATTCCTTATCATATTCTTGGAAAAGTTCTGTTAGAAAAGCAAAAAATGGATGATATGAACAAGACATGATGTCCTTCTATTAGCATTATCTTCATTATCTTAAAGTGCACCGGATGACAGTTTTTCCAGAATTCCTAATTCTGTTTTATAGAGAAGTTTTTGTATGGACTTGATAGTGAAATCACACTTCCTTTCTTATAATTCCCTAAAATGACAATGGAATTTTTGGGCAACATTCTCAAAAGTTTTGTTGTAGAAATATAATTTCAATGTCATCATTGCTACTTTTCTGCAATAGTAAGTATATATTATATATCAATATTGTGTTTAATTTTAAACTGTATCTTGCAAGTAGTTCCATCATATTCTGGTTTTTTTTCCATAAAGCCTGTCTTTCTGGAGTACCCATGTACAGGACTGTGTTTCCTTTGCCTCATGCAGCAGTTAGGGGAAAGTGCTAATTTTCTTCACAATGGCTGGTATGGGGCAGTGTTTTGTATTTGTGCTGAAAACACAGTTAATAACATAGGAATGCTTTTGTTATTGCTGGGAAGAGCTTGCCAGAGCCAAGGATTTTTCTATTTTTCCCTCTGCCATGCTGAAATGGAGGCTGAAGGAACATGGGAGGCTGGAAGGAGTCACAGCCAGGACAGGTGCCCAAACTGACCCAAGGGACATTCTAGACCACATGGCATTGTGCTCAGTTTATAAAGTGAGAATACAAAGGAGAAGAGGGAGGTGTTTGGAGTGTGTGGCTGTGCATCCTCCCTCACCCTCCCCTCACCCACCCACAGGGTGAAAGACTGATAGAATTCCTCTTCCCAAGTCACCAATGTGTGTGATGGGGCTCTGCTCTCCCGGGGAATGGCTGAGCACCTGCTGGCCCTTCAGAAGCAGTGAGTTAATTCCTTTGCTTTGCTTTAATGTGTGACTTTTGCTTCTCTGTTAACTTGTCTGTATCTCAACCCATGAGTTCCCTATCTTCTACCCTTCTGATTCTCTCCCTGATCCCACTGGTAGGGGAGTGAGTGAGCAACCGTGTGGGGCTTGTTTGATGGCTGGGCTTAAACCATGACAACTACACAAAGCAGAGTATTGGTATAGAAAATAACACATTTTAATCAATTAGAAGGAATAATAATAACTTCCACTTAATCAGTCTCTTAAATCCCTTCTATAGAATAAGAGCCATTAGTAATATTAAACTTCACTAAGGAAAACACTATCTTTTTTCTTGCTGGAATGGGAAAATGTGGTCAAAGTATGGTTCATGCTCCTGACTTAAAGCCTCTGATATGAACTGAAAAATTAAAGGAAGTTTAGTCTAATTTAGAGCCTTTTAAAATATCCACAAAATAGTAACCTATTGTTCTCATGGGATTTCAAATTCTTATGCTTAATATCCAATAGATTGGCAAAGGCAAACTCTAGACCAAATATTTGGTGTAACTTGAGTTTTGCCCATTATTCTTTCTTCTTACTGGCTGAAAAAAAAATCTTGATGTAATTGTACCCTGGAGAAAAACAGTTTCTTACAAAGCACAAAGCCAGGTGCAGGAGAGCTTTTATTACAAACAAACATCCTTGAACTGAGGCCTGTGACCTGTTTAGGACTGTTTAGGATTTAACTAGTTATAAAATAGATGCCAAAACACTGAGATAACTACTGTGTTTAATACTCAATTAATTGTTTTAATGAGCATCAAAGAAAGAGATTTTATACAATTCTCAACAGATTTTTTGTTAGAAAGTCATTAAGGAAGTATACAGAAACAATTTTTTTTTAAAAAGCAAAATAACATTTTGCATTACAGAAATAAAATATTTATGAATCTTTTGAGACAAACATTTTAATATGAAATAGCACAATTAACTCGTGGGCAATGTTTTCTTATTAACATCATACTGTGAGGGGAGTTGTCTTAGGAAGTTTATTTACATTTTGTTTAACAAAGGAAAAAATACAGATAGTTTTCGCCAGAATTCAGAAAACTCCTTGAATTAAATAATTTTAAATGCAAACAGGAGGGATTTGAAAAGGGAAATTCTAAACACTTCAGGGATTTAATATTGATTTCATACAAAAAAGATTCTTTGACCCCTCTCCAGAAGTGAACATGATAGCTGTCCCATTGCATAGTTGTCTTTATGTCTCACGATGCCTCACTTACACAGAAGATAATTTCATCCTTTATACCTTAAAATCAAAAAGAAACTCCATGAACCATGCACTCATCTCTATGACCTTCAGTCATTGTAGTAGGATGGTCAGAAGAGAAAATACAGTAAACAAAAAAAAAAAAGTTGCAGTGAAAAAGTCATAGAAAATTAACAACTAAGTTTCTTTATTGACAATTTTTTGTGGACATTTTCTTTGCAGTATTTTATTTTACTATAAACCATAGCCAAGTTCAACATTCTGCATTCTCTGTGTTTAAATGAATTCACTACAGGTCATAATTACATTTGTTTCTAACAGAACTCTGGTGTTGACTGCAGGTGACAAGGTTTTGGTAGTGGGGGCTGGAGAGGTGACTTCTGTAAATCAGACAGAGCCAGCTTAGCCAGCTCCCAGATGGACCCACTGCTGGTTAAAGCTGGGCCCATTATGACATATTTAAGAAAGCCTAAAAAATGTAGTGTGGCAGCTGTTAGAGGAGTGAGAAATATGTGGCAGAAACAGCCCTGCAGACACGGAGGTCAGTGTAGAAGGAGGGGGAGGAGTTGCTCCAGGGGCCAGAGCAGAAATTCTCCTGCACCTGTGGGCAAGAGCAGGGTGAGTCAGGCTGTGCCCGTGTCCCATGGAGGATCACAGTGGAGCAGAGACCCACCTGCAGCCCTTGGAGGAATCTGCAGGTGGATGTGATTTGAAGCTGCAGGTTGAGAAGAGACAATGTTGGAACTGACTTGTTTAAGGCACTACAGTCCATGGAGAAAAGCCCACATTGGAGAAGGATTTCTGGCATGACCTGTGACCCTTTCAAAGCAGTCCATTCCTGAAGAACTGTACCCAATTGAAAGGACCCATGCTGGAGAGCTGTGTTCAGGGCTGTATCATGTGGGAGAGATTCCATGCAGGAACAGGAGAACAGCATGAGAAGGAGGCGGGCTAGAAATGAAGTGTCCTGAATTGACCACAACTCCCTTTCTCCATCACTCTCTGTCACTTGAGGAGAAGAGATGGGAGTGAAGATGAACCTGAGGAGAAGAATGGGGTGCTAAGAAGTGGCTTTTGGTTTTGTTATTATTTCTAACTCTCCACCACTGTTAAGTTGGAAAAAAATAATTAATTTCCTGAAGTCAAGCCTGTTTTATTTTTTTTTTGTGACAGGATCTAATGAGTGGTCTCCCTGCTATTATCTGAGCCCCTGAGCATACTTGTAGCATTTTCATCTCCTGTCCTGCTGAGGAGGAGACCTCAACCAGATGGGCATCAGGTGGCCAGCCAAGACTCACTTATCACAGTTCTGTGTTATACCCAGTGTTGGCAAACCAGACCCAACTATGTAAATAAAATATAAGCAATTTAATGGGATTAGATATCTGAAGTTCATTGATAACTGGTAGGTTGACCAATTCCTAGTAACAACAGATTTTCACATAGGTGATAAATAGAATAGTCCTAATAAAGAACTTACACCAAAAAGAAGATAATTGTGCCCTTTATAAAAGCTAGATACATCCCATTTTGAAACATAACAGCTATGGGAGGTTATTCTGTACATAAGACCCTCCTTCTCTTAAATGCTGATGAAGCACCTTCAAGTGCTTCAAGACAAGAAAATTAAATTCTAATGATTTGGCTCATCATCAGATAAAAAACAGATTAGCTATTTTAGGACATGCAACAAAAGGTATTTGAGAATCACTCACCAGGTCAGGGCAGACAGAGTGTAGTGACCAGGAATAAGGAAAATTAAGGACATAGAAGCAGCATGGACACAGCAGTCATTTTCTCAAAACTGCTTCTGGAAGCTCTGGACTGCTTGTGAGCTTGAAGTGCAAAGTCTGCAAAGTCTGCAAAGTGATGAGATCCACCTCTTTATGATTTTTTTTTTCCTTTTCCCCAAGGCATTTTACTTGTGGAAGGAAAATGAAAGAAAGAGAGGGGAACTTGGGTCATGATGGCCAATTAAAGATTGTGTGCATGAACACGAAGAAGCAGTCCATGAAACCCAATAAGGGATCAGCAGATGAAACAGAAAAGGGAGGTGACAAAGTCATGATCAGCACACAGAGCCCCAGAAAAACTTGGAATAGGCAAAAATAGGTTTTTTCCCTGTGATGCAATAACAGATTTATGTTCATGTAGGTCATATTTCTATATTTTTCTTTATTATCTACTGATCTCCAAGGCTGCACTGCATCAATTAAAGAATCACCATTCTAGTACATCTACTTGCAGGATTAGAGCATATGTATTCTATTCTTTACACTTATTTTGATGAAAGAATCAACATTTTTAGAATTATATCCCTGTTTAACAACTTAACTAACAATTCACAGAATTCACTAAAACATTGTGTTTATAAATACCTAGACTTTGACAAGTTACTAAATCTGGATGATTGACAAAGTGGTTTAGCAGTGTTTTCTGCATTTCTGTTGAAGGAAAAAATTCTGATCTACAAGATTCAATTTTCAATTCAGTATCGCATTTTAACACTTTTAAGACTGGCCCTGGCATACTTTCCTAATAAACTTCTTTATCTGCCTTAAAATAAAGAAATTGAAGTCATGTTAAAGTGACCTGAAATGACTGAATTACAGAAAGGAATAGCATGCACTCCAAAGCCAGTATATTAGCAGCCCAAAATTTCTTGGGAAAAGCCAAAAAATTGTGTGCATCTTAGTCTTTCATTCAACAGAAAATGTTTATCAGTTGAGTATTCCATCATTTGTTATGTGTGTCACCACATTTCCCTTCCATAATTGTTTACTGAGATTTATCTTGCATAGTAATTTAGTCTTTAGTTAGGCTTACTGTGTCTTTCAATATTTATTTAATTTAGAATAATAACCAATAGAACAAAACTGTTGCCTGAGATCATGTCCCCATGCATGCCAATAGCATGCAAAATTGTCTAGTAAATTAAAATAACCAACAAGAGCTGTCAAGCTTCATAGTGTCATTTCAAATTAATCTCTGTAAGAAAAAGTCAGGCTTTATATTATTAACAACAATAGCTGTAATACTTATTTTTTCCTTAACAAAATGCAGAAGTGACAGCACATGGTCTCAAATGCCAATTAATACAGACAGCAGAAAACATCTTTTCAGAGAAAGATGAAACAGTTTTCAACTGTTTATTCATGGTGCACTGTAAGAGCAATAGAGTGGCTAATGTACATGCCCATTATATTGTCTAAGACACAAATGTGTGCTCAGTAGCAGGAAGTCCCTGCCCAGCTGATAAGAAAGGAGGACTACTCTACATTATTAAAAAAAAAAAAAAAAAAAAAAAAAAAAAAAAAAAAAAGTTACAATTGGGTTATTATTCAGCCTGCTTTAGTTTTGAAAAGTCTATTTTATTTTTAACCCTTAGAGAAATTATTCGAAGCAGATTTGAGTTTTAGAATGATTAACCTTTTCTATCTTTTAAGGATTAATGGTCTATTGAAAAGTTTATTATTAGAAAAGAGGATAGTTCTTTAATTTGCTCTGAAACACCTATTTCTGAACTATTTTTTAAAAAATTATGCATACATAATCAAAAAACAATTATTATTTAAAAACATTTTTATTAAGCCCCTGGAAAAATAGAAGAATTCAGTAAAGTTAATAAAATCAGAACAATTATAAGTATATATTAGCAGGCATTTAGGTTTGGGATACATTTCATTTAATGAAATTGCCACTATGATTGTCAGTAGTAAATGAATTATAAATAAAATATATATTCCCCATGTGACCTGGTGGTTGAAATTCAGCTCCAGGGATAATACCAAATTAATTTGATACTGTTATTTCAATATAAAGCAATAATCTACAACAGAAGATCACCACACACAAAGTGTGAAAAATCTTTGCTATGCACTAAAGAATGCCAGCAATCAGAAAGACAAGGGGCAGATTTATTTGCTGTCTTCAGCAAAGTCAGAGAAATACCTGGAGTAATATATATTAGACCTCAAAACATTTTATGAGCTGAAGGAAGTTAAAGTGGGACTACGAGTGTAAATCACACATGGAATTGTGGAGGAATTAATGAAGTAGGACAATTGCTTTTTTCAGTTATAACTTTTAGTGCTCTTCATTTTGCAGTTTGTACTGATTTAGAATCCAGAGACATTGTCAGATGGAAGAAAGTTGCTTTACAGGATTGCATCTGGAGTGAGGAAGTGTCTGTCATAGCTGAACTTTACTCTGGGTGTATTCAGTGGGGTTTTGGAAAGAGTGTGTCATACAGAGGAGATAAAACAGAGTTTCAGATTTTCTTTTTGTGGTTGTGCAGGTGATAAAACATATGGTTCCTCCTATTTGCAGAATTTTATCTTTACAATTTGTATAATGCTCTGTAATCTAATCAGAGTAACCAGAGTAAATGCCAAATAATCACTTTGTTCCCCACCTATATACCTACTTTAAAAATATTACTTGCCTTTGGAATAATAGCTGCAGCTACATGCACAGCTAGAAACTCTTGGGTAACTATGGAACACTGAGTAGACTTGAAACATGACTTCTATGGGACTATCATGCTAATAGACATAAGGTTATTCATTTTGACTGAGGAATATGAGACTCTGTGGTCAGAGAGACTGAATCATCAGGGGCTTCTAAGATTAATACTGTCACATCATACTTGGATCATCTACCCATTTGTTTGTTCAAAAACAAAAGTATGTGGGGAAGCACTGTTACCTACTGCCCCTGTTTACATCTACACTTTTTCCTCAGGTACCAGTGTTGAAGGTCAAAGTGGCAGTTTTAAAGGCCCATGGCATACTTAAAAGGCTCATTCTTTCTGCTTTGTTTTTTTTGGGGGGGGGCTTATTTAGTAGAATTTCAGTAAAATTTCCTGGCTCACTCAAGACCTTTAAAAGCTCTGTGCATATGACCCAAAACCACTGAAAATGAACAATAGATGCAAGAACTATATTTAGTATGAAAAACAGCATTCATAATTTACTTCCTTCTTGTTTTTTATAAATACCAGCAGAGGTGATTTTGAGGAGGAATGCTAGATACTTTACCTTAGACATGCTTAGAATGCTTACCTTAGACAGGTACATTAACTGAATTTGTACCATGTTTTTTAACAGCACTCTCCTCCATTACAGATGCTTCATGGGAATTTGGGGACTTTTGACCTTAAGGATCACACTCATGAGTCAGTATGTTCTGTGATCCCAGTAATGAGAATAGTTCTACATAATTCTTGGATATTTTTGTTCATCTATTCCTACACACTATTTTTTACCAAGCACAATCACTTATGAGCTCCTTTATTAGTCGCCAACATATTTGGAAGAGTTTCAATGTTTTAAAAAATACCCAAGCCTTATGACCTACTTAAGGTGAGAAGAAAAATAAATACTTGGCTTGAAAACTTATTTCTTAGAAGACTTTATTGATCTGTATTCATATGGACAAGTTTCTAGAATAGGGAACTGTAAAGAACTCTGATTTGCACTGTAATATTGAGGTGTGGTAACAAGGTTTAAAAAGACTTATCCTGTGTAGGAACATATTCATGAAGTCTGACCAGTGATAGCTGCAACATGAAATGTTCAGTTCCAGACTTGCTTATGAAAAGCAAGGATCTATGAACAGCTAAATGAAAAGAAGTGGTGGGGGAGCAAGAAGTAGTGACTCGTCACTGCTTGTCAATAAACAAGCAATGAGCCTTTGTCTCTGAGAAACAACCTAAGAAGACTGCAAGGAGAAAACAGGTATGAAATATCTCAGCTCCCTTGTCTGTTATCATTGATCTGAGATTGCTAGAGCCTGAGTGAAGGCTGTGCCTGACCTAATTGGCATTTAAACATGTACCTGCTCCCTGGCCAAACCCTGTGTCTTGCCCTTGCCTGCCCAAGCCACACTCAGTTCACTCCAGGCTCCTTTCAGTGAAGCCATGTGTCACTCTACTGCCACCTCAGTTGTTTCACAGGGGCCTGAGGTGTCTCTCAGGCTCTTGTTACAGGGCAAACTGTGTTTTACATTCCTTTGTAATTTGTCTCACACCTCACCCCCAGGTCATAAGACTAACATTGCTCCTTACAAGAGAGAAAAAATTTTGTTTGACTGTACTCAAACCGTACATAACAGTTTTCCCATCATAGCAAAACAGTTGCAGATCATGCAGAGGACTCTGCTGAAAACTTCTCTGTCCTTTCATTAACTAAACTAATCCCAAAACAGGTTTTGTAAAACAAATGCTTTCTATGTTCCACCAAACACAAACCATATGCACAGAAGAGGGCTGAAATAGCAACCTTGCACAAGGTTTTTTTTCTAGATTTATGCTTTGTTTGCAAGGATGTGTGGACTTCTCTTTGCCCAGTTGCACCCAGATATATGTTAGCAGCAAACACAAGATATTGATGCACTGTCTCAGCATCTTCTCTTTGAGAGTGGGGAACTGCATATTTGTGGGGTCACGACAAAAGGCAAACAACCTGGGTGAGCACATCACAGAAACCAGGACGTGCTATTCAACCCAGCTTCTTTTTATTTCTGTCTCACTCTATAGAAATAATATTTAATTGTAAGGTGTCTCTTCAGCCCAAAGTACTGCCCCTGGCCTCACTGCCCTAGAAAGTAAATCACTATCTTCATTATAATAAGTGAGATAGCATTATCTCAAATCTGTTCACCTACATATTTCTGAAGGGCTTTTTGAGGGAAAAAAACAAAACAAAACAAAACAAAACAAAAGCAAACAAACAAACAAAAAAAACCCCACAAAAAAACCAAAACAAAACAAAAAAAAACCCCACAAAAAACAAAAGAACCCCAGTTTCTGTCATTTCTTCCCTGGTTTTGTAATTTTTTTTCATTTTCTTTCATTTTTCCCACAGAAATTTCTTTTGATTTTACTCCACATTATCTGCAGAATGGTATGAAATAGGCAAATTAATGAGCATGTTATATTTATGCAACACATTAGTGAGAAATCCTTCTTTTTCCTCATCTTTTGCAACTTAGTGAAATAGCTGAGCTAGTTGGTAACTATCCTAGAAAGTTTGGTTACAAATTCTATTTTTGATAGTATATTTGTTGCATCTAAAAGTAAAATAATTCTTGGAGTAGTCTCTTTCTAACTATTTTCAGAATGTAATAGACATTAGCTTCAAAATGTCAGTTTCCAAGATCAAATTTTCCTATTATTCCTATTCCTTATTGCCCCAAACCATCCTATCAATAAGCCTATGTTTTGTTCCATCTAGTTGTAATTTGATGTCTCCAAGTAAAATAAAGCCACAAAATTTTTTGGCTCTTTCCTGATGTCTTCATTCTTCCAAAGGGATTTTCTTTCAAGATCACGTGCTTGACAATACTCTTTTCAAATGCAAGGATGGATAGATGGATGGATTGATGGGGGGTGGAGGGTGGATGGATGGATGGATGGATGGATGGATGGATGGATGGATGGATGGATGGATGGATGGATGGATGGATGGATGTTAAGTGCCTGTACTGGTTCTTTTGACTCTGTTCCCCAAATTCAAGTGCATCCCATTGTACAACACACTCAACTCTAATTTCTCACTAATGATATACAGTAGGTTATCTTTTATAGTCACAAAGCACTTATTCCAAGTTGACCCATGTACCTGCTGCTTTCCTTGTGGAAATGGGTGGAGGTCCTGCTTGCTCTGAGTTATGTCAGTTTACAGACACTGGGACCATGACCTGAGGAAAATTACTTTCATTTTTGTCTGTAACAGAGGGAGAGGATGTTAACCTTCCCTCCCTTTGTGTTTTCCTATACCCTGTGTATTTTTACTGATGCTCTCAGCTGCATTCCTAAAGCCAGCTGTCTGTGTTTTTGGTGAGGATAGGAACTGTTTTCTGGCTCATGTTATAATATAACTTCCAAGCAAAATATTAAAAGGTATGTCCTTTGATATCTTCATTGACAGTATTCCGGACCTTAAATGGGTGTGTGCAGAAATATGCTCTTCAGACAGCAGACATGGCTTCATGTTTGAAACTTTCAACTGCATTTGATACCCAACCAGAATCAGACATTTTATCTGCCAATATGAGATCATACCAAAATTTCAGAGGCCATGGTACCATGATCCTCTTAAATGTCTCTCTCCCATGCACCTTGCTTTGCCCTCATGGCAAGGTGTTCTGAAAATACCAACATGAAACACTACAATAAGCAGTAATTTTTAGATATTTGATGAGAAGAGTCACCTATACAAAAATCATAAAACTCAGAGGAAAGAGTAGTGTACTTTCTGGCAGATTTATCACATGGTTAACTGCTTTAATTGGAAACCCAAGAGCCATTCTGTCTGGAAACACAGTGGGTCACTTGTCTGGTCCTCACAAGATTCTTCTAAACTCAGTTGGCAAATTCTTCCCAGCTAAAATTTCGTGTGACTGTTTCTGTGAGTGTTCTTCCCTTCATCTCCTTGCATGTGCTTCTTGAATAATTCACAAATGTTTTCTGACATGACCCTAATCTGTTCACCTTCCTTGGGAACTTATGAACCCTCTTTTCAGACTAAATCAATATCCCTCTACTTTTGAACATGCTCTTTTCTAGGGCTTTCTGAGGTGAGCTTAACAAAGATGAAGAGGCACATATTTTAAGTTAGCTCATTTTTAAGTGCTTAATTGTCTTAGAATAACCCATAAAACCTCAATCCATCACTTTCAATCTTTTTTGGCATGTCATATTTTCAACTCAAAGTTTCTTAGGCATGTGAAAGTCTGGTACTGGTCCAATCATCTTAACTGACCTGAACAAGCAGCTTAAATCTTGTTCCCATATAAATTCAAAAGTCAAATGAGATTTCCTTGTATCAGAGACCATGGGATTCTGAATGTAGTCAACGTGTTCTGAGCATGCTTATGGTATCAGGGGAGGGAAAAAATATAATGAATTCCTTTCTAATTAAATATGTTTCTTGTGTTAAAACCCAGTAGTCAAAGCACCCTCCCAGCAAACAGAAGTGAGTTTATCTTCCAGTTTCACCTCTTACATTTAGTGATTGAGGTTATACATAAAAGGTTAGTGTGAGTCTGGGTAAAACAGCTCCTATAATAGCCATAGAACTGGTCATTCAGGCTTGCAGAACTCAAAAGGATCAGATAGACAGAAGACATGAACCAGATTGAGGAACCTGTGAAAAGGGTATTCACAAGAAGTTTGTGGAGGAAGAAAAGATGAATAAATGTGACCTATTAATAAATGGGACCTAATTCCAAAGACAGAGCATGCTGAAGCAAATAATTTTCAGGTAAAATACATTCAGAATCCTCCATTCCTTCAGTTCTGCCAATGCAACACTGTAGAGTATTTATGCAGGATTTACCATAGCCCATTTGACATTCATTTTTGTATCTTCATGTTTCTCAACTATAGCACATTCTGTTTGTTCTGTCTCTGCTTGGTTGACAAGCCTCAGATACTGGATGCAGCTCTTCCTTTTAGTTCTGCTCTCTGCAATTTCTATTTTAAAGGTGTTTCAAACTCCTCCAAATACATTTTTATAAGGGAAATTTCTGACATGAATAAGATTATTCTGATATTCTTTGTGTCCGTGTAAGTTTTTTGCATGTCCATAAGATATATACCATCTTCCCAAGACATCTAAAAAAGCAGTGGATGGAGTCCACATAAATGTTCTGACATTTCCTCAAGCAGTACCGCCCCAGTGAAGAATGGATACAGACTGGGCAAGGGTGTATCAAATGCTGTACTGATGTCTTTTCTTTAATGCCCTCCTACTATCTCAATACCTCCACTGGTCACACGCAGAATCCTGACATGCAGTCACCCCTAAATTGCTCAAGAGACTCAGGACTTGATTGTCTTGTAAAGGAATATCTTGACTCATTTGCCTTCAATCATTGGTGTAGGAGAATTAAGTTTAACCTGCTTTTAAAAATATGACATACAGTTCTACACTTTATCAGCTAAATAAAGTCCAAGGGTTTGATTAAGGGGTACCTTAATCAACAATTCTTAGGTTCAGAAACAGTCTTTTTATCAACCAGGTAATTTTAGGAAGATGTTTATAATAATTCCTATTGCATGATCTTTTCTCTACTTGTCGTTTCCCAAGCAGCCTGACAACCTTTTCCCTTTCTCTTTAGCTGACATTATTTTCAATATTGTTGTAAGTCATTGTAAAATGTCACTGCCAGGATCCTGCAACTATCACCAACAGTCATAGGTATAGTCAGACATATTTTAAACACCTTGATGTATTGATCTAAGTTGGTGAATCTGCTTCCTTTGTCACTGTCAAAGGTGAAATCCTGCCATTTGAAGAGGTATGTGTAAGAAACAGGTCAATGTCAAACAGCAAATCAGGTTAAAAGCTGATAAGGAAAAAAAAGCATAAGGAAAAACTATAACAATATGTGAACTACTTGTCAGCTGTATAGAAAAGGCCTGGAGAAGACCAAATTCAAGATTTTCTTTAGAAGTCATGACACCCTTCAACATCAATCCTGTTACATCACTGTCTCAACACTGGTCAACAAGGGTTTAAAATCATAAATCTTTCTGGAAGGACAAAGAGGGGAAAAAATAGTACCAAAGGAAATATATACAGCAACTCTGAAATATACCTTATTCCCCCAAACCATTAGGAATGTCAACTTTCCTGTCCCCTCCTCTGTTTATATAATTCACTTATCCGAGTTACACGTCAAAATACTGCAGTACACAGGTTTTTTTGTAGCATCTCCAGATCAAATGGGAAAGCAATGTAATTCTTTAAATTGTGAAAAGGAGAAGCAAATTAGACAGATATTAAAATATAACTGAAGTCTATTCAGAGACTTTTCTACTTCTCAAGAACTTTCTTAAATGCATTAGGGAAACAGGGAGCTGCCTCCAGCAGTAAAAAGGGCTGTCAACCATAGAATAAAAAAACAATGGAGGGAGGCAGAGACGAGGAAAGGAAAGGAAAGGAAAGGAAAGGAAAGGAAAGGAAAGGAAAGGAAAGGAAAGGAAAGGAAAGGAAGGAAAGGAAAGGAAAGGAAAGGAAAGGAAAGGAAAGGAAGGAAAGGAAGGAAAAGGAAAGGAAAGGAAGGAAAGGAAAAGGAAGGAAAAGGAAAGGAAAAGGAAAGGAAAGGAAAGAAAGGAAAGGAAAGGAAAGGAAAAGGAAAGGAAAGGAAAGGAAAGGAAAGGAAAGGAAAGGAAAGGAAAAGGAAAAAGGAAAGGGAAAGGGAAAGGAAAGGAAAGGAAAGGAAAGGAAAGGAAAGGAAAGGAAAGGAAAGGAAAGGAAAGGAAAAAGGAAAGGAAAGGAAAGGAAAGGAAAGGAAAGGAAAGGAAAGGAAAGGAAAGGAAAGGAAAGGAAAGGAAAGGAAAGGAAAGGAAAGGAAAGGAAAGGAAAGGAAAGGAAAGGAAAGGAAAAAGTTCTGCAATATGAAGAACAGAGAAATCGACCTGCTGCCCCTGTTTTTTGGTATAAATGTCATATTAGACAAAGGAAGGAAAAGCCGGACAAATACGTAAAAGTGTAGAGCTGCAGTGAGGGAAGTCTAAGAATCAAGCAACCATCATTAATCTCCTGAAAGCAAGACTTTCACATGCAGCAGCATAAAGACTTCCTGTGAATATTGAACTTTCTTATTACATAATATAAAAAAGGGCTAAGGCAGCACAAAGTGAACACAATTATATTACCCTGGATATTATCAGAAATTAATACAATACCATTTCAAAGAGATTTATGACAGTGGTGTGGCTTTACAGTGGTTAAATAAAGACCTTTTTGCACAAAACTGGCTGTCACTTCTGGTAAGTGGAAACACATGCATTTTCATTCCACTGCATATAACAGAGGCATTTTATCCTGAAATTTAAAAACACACCCAATACATCAGTAATCAACCTGCATCTAGGGCTGCATATAGATCTAGGGCAGGTGTGGAAGCTTATGTGGAATCATATAGGCATGTGAATACATCCCATTTCAGCTGTAACTTAAAATTTTATGGAGTCACGTAACTCAAGTTACTCGTGATGAACTCTTCACCATATTTCTCTGCATTCATGACTCACATTTCTGAATACCACCTCCAACCTCTCTTACTTGCCTCCCTACCCCCACTCTCAGCCTCAAAAGCCTTTTTTCATATGGTGCAATGCAGAGTACAAAGAAATAAAACTATACAGAAGATCAATACAGTGTCTAGAAAGGAAAACAATTGATTTTTATTTTCTCCTTTTCTCCCCTCTGTAATAAGAGTGACTAATCTGCAGTAATGTTCTCCAAAATTTCCTCAAAAAAGGTTTCTGTTGCAAGACACTAGATGGTGTCTTGTCTTTGGTTGAAAGGAGAATTTTGCTATTGGCAATGGGCAAGTGACAAGTCTCCCAGCCATGTAATCTGTCATGCTGTGTGTCTTCACTTCCCTGTCTTTATCCCAAAGCCCTAAAGTGGGAGGAAGCCAGACAGACTCATTCAGACTCAGTCAAACAGAATTTGAAGCATTTATTTTATTTCTGGTTTTATTCCTGGGTGTGACTTTGGATGGGTTGTTGTGGCTTTGAGCAGTCAGGAGTGAGGGGCTGTTTAATCCACCAGACTAGCAGAATTATATTCTGTGCTTAGTTTAGTTTAACTTTTTGTGTCTTTTCAGTAATAGCCCTTCTGAACCACAAGATGTATTTTCCTGCCTATTTCTGCAATGGTTGCATCAAATCTATTCACTTCAGAAACAGTCTTCCTTTGATAGAAAACCTCTTAGATGCAAGATGACAATCGCTGTCATTAAAATTTTCACAATCTAAAAGCTATAAATGTTCAAATAACAATTCCTCTAGCATGCAGCAGATAAAAACTGTGCTTTGATTTACTTCTTAGCACATTATTGAAGTCATCTCTTTGAAAGCTTTACAGCATGATTATTTCCCAGCAGCAGAGTATGCAGAGTCTAATTGAAACAATTAAGGTGACATCTAACAGTTTCAGTTGCATTTTGAGAATATCAGTTTGTATTAATATATTTCCATATGAACAACATTAAAATGTATGTAATTCTGTCACCCTTTGGATAAATTATAATCTTAGAGAAAAATGTAAAATTCCTCTTTAAAATGTTTGAAAGTGGTTAGGGATAAAGAACTGCCTGTGCCTATTTATTAAATAACCAGAACCACATCCTGCAAAAGAAACACATTTATCCAGGACATGAAATGCTGCCTCTTGGTTGTGTATCATTTCTGATAGTGGCTATCTGTTATAATGGAAAAAGCATCAGTGATGCATCAGGATCTATCTGGCAAGGCACTGCAAGGTTCTCAATCACTTGGGCTCTGCAAGGTGACAGATGTTGCAGTTCGTGCTTTTTTTTCTACAGAAACTTCAATGCACTGAAAATGTCAAGTTACAGCAGCAGCAAGATCCCCATCTATTTATTCCAAACTGAAAATAAGACAAAAGTCACAGCACAGAATTGACTGCCTCTGATGCATTAGATGTGTTTCTCTCATTCTGAAATTCTATCAGTGCCTCTATTTCTTTTTAAGTAATGCAGCAGCATTTCGATCAAGATCAGAATCACTGTGTGGGTCCCACAAACCCGTGCCAGTTGAAAAGTTTCCATCATGAATCAACCTGTATGGCCTCCCTTTTTGGCTACAGTCAGTGCAGAAAGCTTTCTCTGGCATGGTGTGACAGGGTTACACCCAGCCCTCCCTGCTGTCCAGCCTGCTCTGTTCCCAGTGCCTGTCCCTCTTACTCTCTGGGCTTCAGAGATAAGTTAAGACATGTGTTCAGCAAAAGAGTGAGGCAAACAATGGGAGGGAAAAAGAAAAAAAGAGCCTGTTGGTGGTTCAGAATAGGAAACACTGTTATTTAGATTATTCTGGTCACTGTTATCTGATTTCAAGCCATTTTAAGTTTTAGAGATAGCAACATAAGCAGAAGCCAGGTTTAAATTTGTAATGGTAAATATAGAAACAGAAGGCTAGGCAGGGAGTACTGCTGTTCAATATATCATGCTTGGTATATGCTGAGAATTTCCAGTTTTTCTCCAGTGACATCTCCCTGAAAAACACACATAGAAAATGTGAAGCTTTTGTTTTTCCTTCAAGTTGTCCACTGCTACTTATGGAAAGCTTTTTGTTTTCCTTTTCATTAGCAGGCTGCTATTGCTTTTCCTTCCTCTCAAAAAGTCATTATAGCAGTCTTTTGAAATGAGAGGTTTATCTCTCCTCGCCCCAAATTATTAATATTTTGCAGTGCTCTCATTTACAGGCCAGAACAGTTTTTTATGCAGTCTCAAGAGCTGCATAAAAAGAGAGTGTAAATCAACATTAAGGATACACTTGTAGCCAGCCCTTAGTATATGAGATTATATACTAGGATTAATTTTCCTTTAAAATAATATGTTTAAAGCTGCTACAACCCCTAAGGTGTTCATTGTGTTCACATGTTCTGTATTCATCAAGCCCCCCCAAAACGACCCACTAGGAGGAACTACTCAACACTGTGATATTTCACTTTATGTTAAGTCAGTGAGAAAAGGAGTACAAATTTAAAGCAAGAACATTATAAACAGCAGCCCTACATTTTTTCACCTCCTTTCTTAAATTGAAGAGGTGGAGAGGAGGAGGGGAATTCACACTGCAAAAGTTACACAATCAATCGTGAGCTGTTATATCTATCAAAAATCCAACTGAATGAGGAGACTGTGTTGCTGACACAGTGGGACACCTCAAACAACCCTTATATAGGTTCAAAAAAAGCAGGATATATCAGAAGCAGGCATTATTAATTCATCCCATCAGTCCATATCATGGTGCCTGCAGCCTGCACCATGAGAAGGAAGCTGCCTCATATGCACGACTCAAGCCAAAATATTGCAGACAATTGTAATGCCAATTTTTTTTTGATGATGTCAACATGCCCTCCTGTACCTACAGGAGTCTCTCCTACCTTGCCCTAACCACACAATACAGTGAGAAATGGCTTTGACTTAATTAATCTTTCCCAATGAGTGTTATTTGAGAATGGGATGAGCCCAAATCAAAGCAGAGAACTTCAAGGGAATGGGCTCAGATAACTGTCTTTTAATAAAACAACAAAATATAAATTAATTTGTAATGAAATACTACAGGACACTTAAAAAACCTGTTATGATCAGACAGGAAGAGAATTTATAGGAAGATTACCAACATTTTTTCTTAAATATTACTTTTGAAAATGTTCAATTCCAAAGGTTTTATATATGATGTTTTATTTGAATATTACATTCAGAAGATTTTCTCCATTTGAAAATATTTAATATCTTAATTTAGTTTTCTTTCAGATAGGGCAATTACTTCTAAAAACTTTGTCTTTTAAAAAACTCAATTATTTTCCAGATATTTTTGATGCATTTCACATAAACAAAATCTTAGATTTAGGAACAAAAAGTGCACTGCAAACTGTAAATTTAAAACCTGTTTACAAAGTATGACTAGAATCTTCCTTTTGTGAGTGGAGGAAAGGATGTCACCTGGAAAAGAAGGAACAACTTATGTCAACATAACCACGGTAAATACAATTTGAAAAGAATTGTTACAGACATTTTTGTAACAGACATTTTTAAAAACATTAACTACACTGAACTTTATCAAATAATTCCAGAGTTTTGCATTATTTTTAAATAGCAAGGAAATTCTTCGTGTATGTGTTCATGTATTTGGAAATGCAAAAGCTTTATCAGAAACTTTACATTTTTAAACAAATGTCTAGCTTAGTACCTTTTTCATTTGAGTCTCTCTGGAATCTTAAATCAATTTATAAAATGTGAAATGGAGCTGCAGAGGCAGCATTAAGAATCACTAGCTAATTCTGACACTGCATGAATTTTCATACAATTTGTAAAGGTGTGAGTCAATATAAAATGTTGTGAATGACTTCAGTGAATCACACACTGTGTGTCCTCTGAGAAAATGATGAGATGAAATAGTTGGTACAAGAAGCAATTGGGAAATCCACTGAACATTCACTTCACAAAGATTTATGGTTCCTTTTGCATCCTCATAGTCACAAAGAACAGACTGAATAGCCCTGTAATGTTTACTTAGCAAAATGCAACACTGTTGTGACAAAAATAAATATTCAAGGGCATACTTTTCCAAAAGGCTGAAGCCACTAAATTACCCATATTATCTGGAGTTGTAAACAGAAGAAAAAGCATAAACAGTACCTTATAAGGTAGGATTTGAGCACATCCCAATACAAACAAAAGGATTATGTTTTGGACCCAGGATAGGTGCCCAGGCCACTTTTCTGTATTGAACAGAAGCTGCTTAGGCTGGGATCCAGACAGACCTGATCAGGCCAAGAAAAGCTTCCAGTTAGTTTTGATTTATTTACCTGCTCAGATTCTACTCTACAGTTTGAAATAAAAGGATACACAGGTATATTATACCTGCTTGATGAAATATCATGTCCCCAGTCATTCATTGTAATGCAGAAGAGTTTCTGTCACTGCAAAAACCCCAGAGGCAGCTGCAGATTGTAGCAGCACACAGCTCTCTAGGTCAGCTAACATTCCTGCTTTTTTTTATAGGGTTTGGCCAGTCAAAAGCAAATCTCAGGCTTTTCAGATGAGGTACTGACATGGTATTTTGTCTTTTGTTGACAAAAAAGATTACACCATTACGATGAGTAATTGCCATTACCTGGGTAAGATTTTCATACACAAATCAGGCAGAGTAGCCAAGCTTCAATTGGAAAGCAATAAACCCTCAAACTATTCCTGTATTCCTCCAAAACTCCCACCAGAGTTTTTTAAGAACTCAGATGACTTCTTGCAATCTGCCTACTTTAGCAAAGGAAAGAAACTGAACAGGGAGATGGAAACACAAGCTTAAACTGAAGCTGGAGCCAGAGGTGCAGTCCTAGTGGGCAAAGTGCACAGAGGAGAGCAAGATGGGCCGGGTGAGGGCAGGGTACACTCTCTGCAAGCTGTTTGTAACACAGTCTCTGTGAGATGTGGATTGGTGAGACACTTCACATCAGCTGAAATGGAATTCAGTGGCCAAAAACCAGGCACCTACCACAAAAGTAAATATAAAGTATTCTGACTGCTCTCCAAAAGAGTTTGGGTCAGCAACCAGTCTTTTCTGTTTGCCACATCTTCCAGCCCTGTGTGGAAGTTTTGGGTACCCTACAGCATCAAACATCTGCATCTTGACTTTCCTGCCATGTTTTGCAGCAATGTTTTGAAGAAATTTTCATTTTAGCATATTTTGTAAATATTTGAACAAGTTGTTTTAGAAAAGCATTGGAAATTCTTGCTGAGTATTTATTGTCCAAGGAAATTTTAAAATGTACATTCTTTCCAAAAACATAGCAGTAGGTCTTGTACATCTTCCTCATCTGAGCAGTTGATTCAAATAGAAAACAAACATTAACATTATCATAAAGATTTTGATTCCACTGGGAGAGTTAGTGGTACCATGAACATATGCTACCTCACTTGAGTACCCCCTGCCTTGCTGATACATCAACCAGGCTTTTAAAATAGCTTCCAAAGGCAAATTCTGGTGAAGATATGGGCTGTATTCCCTTTACCCCAGGTCAGAAAATGAAGCACATTAGAGGATGAGGGCACAGAGCCAAAGCTACTGTTACCAGGTCATTAATGCAGAAAGGCTTTTATTTTCTGTGGTTGTTGATAAATACAGCATAGCAAACCCTAGGGCTCCACAAGCTCTAGCCCTGCACACACATTCCTGTGCCACATGTAACACCCACACACATCCTGTGCTAACTCTCCAATATCCTACATCACAGGTCTTCTGGAGGAATCATACCTAGCAAGTCAGACTCTCACCATTAGGAAGACTGGGCTGCCCCAGTAACAGTGCTGTGAGTCATGGTTCTCTCAGTGCCTGAATCATTTGAACAGTTCCAGAGACCAGTACTGCTCTTTGGGAATAGATTTCCACTTCTTCCCAGGAAGCTTTGTTCTTTTCACTCTGCACAGGGATTTGAAGGATCTGCAGAAAGTGACAAGCTGGCTCGGCATACAAGGAATGTGTCTCATATATTTGGCTTTTTGCAAAAGAAACAGTATCCAGTGACAGTAGGAAGGTCCAACTCTTACTCTTCATCATTTACTATACCAGCTAGCTGACGTCATTCCCAAAAACCACCACATCTGAACAGCCAGGTTAAGAAGAAATGGAATTAACAATGCAAGTGGATTTTTAAAAGATTTTTATCTAAATCTTGCCAAATAGGCACAGTGTCTTTGGTACTGACAGCCCATTGACATTTTACAGTGAAGTATTGGCCTATTGCCACAGTAAGAATGGGAAAAACCAAAACTTTGAAAACACACAAAAGTTTATCTTAGGCCTGATCATCTTACAGTCTAATGAAACAAAATGCTTTGGCAATATATTCTTACAGATTAGCCAAAAGGTTCCCTGAAAGCTCAGATTTGTCTGAGCTTCTTTTGTCACTTATACAAGACCTTTGCAGCTCCAGGGTGTCAGCAGCCAGGATGCTTCTGAAAGGTACCAGTTGAAACTTATCAGGCAGCCCCAGGACATGCTGTCTTGCAGTTTGAGTGGATTAGTCATATGATACTAAGGTGTCTGACAGCAAGTTTTTCATTTAGTGGGGCAGTTTTTCATAGTGGGACGTTTTCTAGTTTAGATCAGCCACAGTTTGATATGTACATGCAGATACAAGAAAAATATATATAAACTTACATGTATTTATACATACATATGAGAAAGACTGTTTTCTGTTTTATGAACTATAAAACCACCTCTACATGGGCAAGCCTTGATTAAGAGCCTGGGTGGGACACTGGATTTATAAAGGATTTTAGGTAAAAATCATGTTGAAGTTTTGGAACTAAATCCCCCTCCAAGCCACACTAGCACTGATGTAATTTCAGCAGAGTCATTTATATTGGGCAAAAACTAGAGGGAAGAATGTTTTCCTAGGTTTCTTTGCCTGAGTGAAAAAAATAAGTATAGCAGATCTCAGGTGAGTTTCTCTACTGAGGATATAACTTGCATGCCTATATGCATGAAATTTTCTCTGCATCCTTTCACTAGATGCAACAGATTCTGATGCTCATGATAATGCTTTTTCCAGATTTTTATACACTGTAATCACCTCTGAAATAACAGAGCTACCATAACATGTTCAGCCCTTTAATGAAAATAGTTTCAAGGGTTGTTCAGGGTTTCGCAGCAATAAAAATATTGCTTTGCCCCTTTTCACCTGCAAAATAACTCACTGGTAAAATTTTGCTGTGTGGCAGTCATAAGAATAATTTAAGAAGCTACGAGAACAACCCACACAGTACCTTTGCTGTAACATATTCACACTTGCACACACACACCTAGAGGAGTCTGTACAAGGCATACCCATGAAAAATTCCCCTTGATTTCAGTGAAGTAATCACAATGGATGCCTTTGTATCTTCTCAAGGGAAAAAAAGGGATTGAGCCTAGAAGAGTGGGAGTATCAGCCCAGGTTCTGTTGGCATCATTTTGTGGTGGTCCTAGAAGTATAGCAAACTTGAGAGCTCGCTGGCTTTGAAGGGCATCACACTCAAGGGGAGATTGCCAGTCAGAGCCTGCTGTGGCCCAGGAGAGCTAAAGGGGCTCAGGATGCTGCTTACAGGGCCACAAGAGGCTTTTGTCATGGTAATTTTCCATCTTGTTTGCAATTTGGGTTGATAACTGTCTTGGAAAGCCCAACCACAAAAAAAGTTACTTCTCTTGGATTGTTATCTGGCAAGAAAAATGAGTTCCCAAGGTTGTCAGCTAAAAAACAGGAGCTCATTAGACAGCAGTAGTTCCTGAGAGCAGACTATTCCACCCTGAGAAAAGTAGATGAGGTTGGACAGCATTTTTATTGGACTACCTCACTCTTCTTAAAAAATATACTCTTTTGTACCCAGTTAGAAATTAAAGAGTTACATTTGGCTTAATTGAGCTTTTTTTGTATCTAAGTGCCATTTAAGAATCTGGGCTCATGTAATTTTATTTTTCAAAAATCACAGTGCAATTTTAGTCAAAAAGACAGTTCCTTCTGTAAAAAAAAAATATCTTAAATCCATCCACTGCAATTAATAGGAAAGTAGAAAAATTAACATTGGCATTGTCTAATACTTGTTATAAAGCAAAGAGCAAAGACTTTTTTTTTAAATTATGATAACACAATACTGAGCCCAGTAGCCATATAATAATACTGTAAATATAGGATAATCGACAATCTGAGTAGAATGTAACCCCAGGATAATTATGCACTTCTCTATATCTTTAAAACAAAGCCTTATCGTCACATCTAAAAAGTGGAAGTTACATGGTAATTATTCTTTGAATTACTTTGTAACTGGTAGTATAATTATCAAGTAATCTGCATGAAAATAATTAGGTATTTACATAGTCTTTGCAATGTAATTACAGAGTAGTTGGCTGATTATGCAGCATGTGTCTAGTAACAGAAAGTGATACCAGAAAGACAAAAAACACCCTATAAAACAATTTCCATTTCAAGCAAAATGAGTTAAATTTGAAAAATAATATCGCTGTATTTTGAGTGAAAATGTGTGTGTCTCTGTGTACAAGCACATGCCTCTGTGTGAACAATAAAAGGTGGAAAACAATAGAAACAGAAGTGTACAAATCACACGAAACCACCGTGGAAGAAATTTGCCAATAACTTCTCAAGTAATAAACTTCTTTCAGAAGACAATAAGAATTTTTTTTATTTCATTTTGGCTGAATTTTACTATGATTTTCACCTGGAAAAAAATAGATTAGTGGTATAATTTTTGTTTTAATTTAAAGGCATTATTAATTGTTCTTCTTTTTTAAATTAAAAAATGTTCACTTTTGTTGTGAGCAAGGCAGCCCAATAATTGATTTTGATCCCTCTTATACATCTGCACCTTCTGCTCTGGATGCACAGTTTTAGTCATATTCAATTATCAGCTGTAGACCATACAACAATGGAGATTATTTCTTAAATAGAAAGTAATTTTTTAGTAATCACTTGCATTAAAATAGCAATACAGTGTGAATAGAAGGTAAGTGGTTGAAATATTATAAACATATGTTCACAAAGTAAATTATAAATGGAAAGGAGTAAGAAGAAGCTTTGAATATTACAGACAACAAACAAGTACCAACAAGAGGAAAAAAAAATCTGAGGAAACAATCATTATTTTTACAGTTTTCTGTTAGGAAATTGTATTTCTCTAGATAGCTTTAGCCTCTCTTTTCCTGGGCTCACCCCATCTATGTCCATCAATATTACAAAATCAATAAGAATTTGTTTTTTCCTGTGGATTTTTAAGGCCACTGACCTTAGTTGATCATCCAGGTTGAACTTGTCCCGTCCAAAAAGATGTGTCAGAGAGCTCTTCTTCAGGTGAACAATTGTTTTTCCTCTGTTTATTTGTTTGTTTGGTCTTCACTCAAGAAATTTCCATTGTTCTTTAAGTGAAATTGCCTATATATACAAAATTAAATAAGGATTTCTATCTACTATTTTTAAATCCAGTAAATAATATAATCTGATGTGAGCTATACAAATGAATTTCCCAAATGAATGTATAAAACTCAACTCCTTTTATTGCTTTGAATATCTGAATTATTACCTAGTGAAATATTCCAGCAAAAATACATGCTTAAAGGTTCAGTGAATAACAAACACGTGAGATGCACCTCACATGACTGGAATAAACTTTTCCTGCTAAAGCAAGAATGCTTTTCAAGCTGACTAAGGGTTCATGTTTTTCTTCTGAGCTCAGATTAATTTCATATAGAGAATAAAAGCTGCTGATAGGACTAACACTAAAGTAACTTTTTATGTATATACATGGAATTTTAGTGTGATACTATGCACGATAGTATTTTATTTTCCAAGAACTCATTTTCCAAAACTTAATTTGCATTAGGACTTTACGTGGTTCAGACTCTCATCTACTATCTATTTTTTGATAATAAAAAAAAAAAAAAAAATCCCTGTATACTTATATTAGTGTGCCCACTAAATTGGTCAATTTAGTGGAAGAGTGTTAACCAAACAGCTTTAAACTTTTGTACAAAGCTATCAAATGCCTTACCTTACCAATGGAAGTAAAATGGATGACTGAAATAATAGCTGTCTTGTGCTTTCTGTATCATTTGAACAGCAGAGGAAAGTACACCCAGCTACTTAAAGAAGCAAATTTCATTTTAGATGTCTGAAATGGATCTGAACATGATTACCACATCCTGTGTCATTAAAAAAACTGAAGTTCATAGCAAATTCCAGTGTCTGGTAAGTCATAAGTGAAAAAATTAAAAAAAAAACCAGAAAGTGAAAGACCAAAAAAAAGACAAAAACCCCACAAGTCACATTGAGTTGAGGCATCTGTAGAGGGACTGAAATCAGCACCAGGCTTAAGGTGAGGAAGGAATGGGAGTCAGCAACTCCATTGTGCTACAGAACCTCCACTTCCCATAACTAACTGACTGTGATTAGAGCTTGTCCAATATACAGGAAGGATTTTTTTTTTTCTTTTTTTATTTTACAAGCCAAAGTGTCATCTCTATCAAACCAAGACAGAAACTCATTAATGACAGCTATAAAGCTTTATAATTATGTCATTAGAAAGGTGTGGAAAACTGAAAACAAATAAAACATTTTCAGATCATAATCAGATTTCATGAATTTTTAGCCAGTGGCTCTAAGGAGTTAACAATACTGACAAGAAAAAAATACTCAAATTCGCAGCATGATCAGTATTTTGAGCTCCAGACAGCCTTGAAATATGTTCATACAAGTTTAAGCCATCAAGTTCCATTTCTGTTAGACAGGAATTTTTAAGAGCTATTACCACTTGATTCAATTGATTTACATGATAAACAGTGCCTGAGCTAGGACCAGCCACTGTTTCATTCTCCAACCTACACTAGGGAACCCAAGGCCCTCAATACTATGCATTTTTATTCCTCTGGGTTTCTTTTTTTTTTTTAATGCACATTTCTCTGTTAATTTCTGAATTACTACGGTTAGTTAGTGCAAGTCAGAGCCATTACTGGCCAGCAGGGCACATAAAGCAAGTTCTTGCATGCTGCATAGCAGGTTAAATTGCCCTCTAACTCTGCAGGACAAGCCTGAATGCAGACTCCACGGGAGCACAATTGGAGTTAAGAGCTCTGAATGCTCTTCTATGGCAAATGGCAGTAGTCTGACCCTGCAGGACTCTCTCTCTCACAGCAAAGTGTGATAAAACAAATGCCTCTCTGATTAGAGGAATTAGTGCTGCTTCATCTCCTGTGCGTCTGTGTCTCAGTCCTCAGAGCCAAGCACTCTCTGTCAGGTGCAGACACACTGGCTGGAGGCCAAGGCCCTAAGAGGGCTAGCAGACTTTTTCCCACCTGCCCTATATAGTTCAGAAGCTCCCAAGTTACATGACAGCAGTTGTTTCCCAGCTGCATCGCTTCCCTCCAATTTAGAAGGTGTCTGCTCTGTCTTTGAGGAGCCACAGTGGCTGTGCCCAGAGAATTCTGAGAAAAAGGACTGTTTCAGCTTGACACCCAGACAAGGCTGGCAGCCGTAATCTTCCATGCCCTCTGTTTCAAAGAGATGCTTCAAACACTGAGAAAGTTTTTATCACCAGGGAATTTCTAAGAAGCCGTGAACTCACCTGGAAACCTTTTTTCAGTCAGGTCACCTAGAATTCTCCCTCCTCCACTAGTCACTATTTTCACAAACTCTTTCAAATGTAATTGTCTCAGATTTCACCTTTCCACCCAATCAGATAGCCGGCCAGAGGCCCTCAAGAGCACTAGAACTGAATAGGCTTTTATTGGATGTGTCTCAGTAAATATGGTTCAAGTGGCTGCTGGAATGTAAGACTCTTCTCTGGATCAAGTCATGGTAATTGCTTATCAACAATCATCAATACTGATCAGGTTTCATACCTATACTATTCACCAATTTTCACACCGAGTTTATATTAATTTTATGCTAACCTATGCATTTAAAAGCTCATATAATTCCAAATATTGAAGCCAGTGAGAATTCTAATTGTTATTTTTTATGTGATTAATTTGTATGCCTTCACAATATATGCTTTTAAGTGCCAAGTTATTAATGTACAGGATATTGCAAACCATATTGAGTCTTTCTGTAAAGCAAGGATGACTCCAGCAAAATTCCCTCTGCTTAAGCCAAGAATTTCGAGAGTCTCCTGTCTTTGAAAATACTTTATGTATTGTTAACCTCAAACCCCAGAATTAAATTAAAGAACAGGATTTTGTTCAGTCTTTCACTTTTCCCAAAAGCCACTTAGAACAGGTAAGTGAGTGCAGTTTTTCTTTTTGGGCTCTCCTCTGCCCACAGTCCTCCACCCCACCCCAGTGGCTCATGATTCTGGATACTGCATCTTCTAACAGGTATGTGTCCTCACAGTCATGCAGTAGCCTTGCCTAGCACGAGGAAAAGTGCAGGAGCTTATTATACTCAGAAGCCATCATCAATATGACACAAATTCTGTGCCTCAAAATTAAAAACTGAAAAAAATGATAATATTTTCACACTCTGCCAGAAAATCATACTTTATCTCATGTTTCTTCTGTTTTTGTAAAAGAAATTCAGCAAACACAAAGCACTTTTGACAAATACTGATGAAATGTATCTCCCTGTTTAGAGTGCAACCAAGAACTACTGTCTTTCCCATGACTCTCAACCTTCAGGAAATATCATGCAATTTACCTATCATAGTTTAATTCAAATCTTTCTCCAAAGAGCATTAAATCAAAAAGTTAATTTTACAGTATATCTAAGGAACTGAAACTGTGAAGCTGAACAAAGGGATTTTTAAAAAGCCTGATGAACAACTGGGAGTAAATAAAGAAAACCACAAAAAATGGCTAATGTTCAATCTGGGACAGGGTGTGATATTTAAAATAAACAAAAGTTACACAAAAGAACTCCTACCTGCATGCACTTCCAAAGCTGACTCTGCTGATACTTGCTGGTTTTGTAAGTGTTGGCTTTCTGAATTTGCTGATAACACTGAGTTAGGAGTTTTTGCACAGAAGGGTGAGATACAAGCATTTCCAGCCATATCCATCAGATGACAGATTTATGGAGAGCTGCATTTTATTGCAATCTCATGTTTATGATTTGGCCAATGTGCACAGAGATTATTGTCATGTAACAGGCTGGCAGCTTTTTCTTCTTGCCCTGCTAACAGGTGTGGATCCTGCTGGGAGATGCAAAGTGATGACTCACTGCAGCAGATGGGGCTCCTGAAGTCTGTCCCACTTGTACCAGACATGCAAACCTCCCTGGAAGACAGACCTTGTGCTGAGCTCTTCTCAGGGGGCACATCCCAGCTAGGTCTGTCTGTGGAGTCATGGTTGACCTACAATGTCTCTTGTTTTGGCAATAATGATGGAGAATAAAACAATCCACAAAAACTAAACAAGGGCAAGCTGTTTCATAGGAGGCTCGAGAGGTTGTTTCTATATTGAGTTCTAGATGCATTTCTGTAGGCTTTCCTCTCTCAGAGGTCATGAATGCCAGGATTGGATGTACTTAGAAAACCAATATAAATCCTCTCTGGTTTTGCTTGATGTGCCTGTTATTCAAAAAGCATTAATTGCTGTTGTTCATTTTTGAACTTACTCTCTTTGTGTTACAGCTGCAGGATAACCAGCCCTAGCAGCAGTTTAATTTGAGAATTTCCTTTTTCTCAGTAAGCCATTGATACTAGAATTGTTTCAAACACACTGTACACAAGCCAGCTCCAATATTACATCCAACAGTGAAGTACTCTGTGATGATACATACATGTGAGATCAGACCTTGTGTAGCAAAATCAGTTGCTATAAATTACCAGCAATTCAGAGTCAGTGATAACTGCAAAACTACTGTGGGACTTCCTCCCTCATATTACTATTGTAAGTAGAGTTATGCTTTTCAAAAAAAGTTTTGGCCCCATTTTTAAAGGTCACAAGCTCTTCTGACAACATCTCTAAGCTAGCCATTCTGTCCCACCTCTATTGGCATTATTATATTTATTGCTTCCCTTCTTAAATATACTCACCCTCTGTCCAAAATTATTTTCATAAAATTATTCAGTTAAACATACGAAAATTTGCAAAAAGCTTAACAAAATCAAAACTGCAGTAGAGGTAACACCAATTAAAAAGCATAAATTCTCAGTCACAGAAACAGATGTTACTCTCTTCATCCAGTAGCACTCTGATCTGAATGATTTTACCTTTGGTTTTTGCTTTTGCTTTCCTTTGGCATCTGTTTTTTCACATACTGTTGATTACTGACCATGAAAAGCAAAGAGGAAAAAAGGTCAATTCTGAATTTGTCTTTAAGAGTCACTAGTGATATGTTAGGAACTTCACAAAAGCATCCTAAACTGCACAGAAAACACAAAAATTGCCATGGGATCTAATCCAAGAGGCTTTGAAGTAGTTCAGCTTCTACATATGTTCATCACTAAGCTGAGTCATACATCTTTGTGGACTAGACTAACTTGTTAAGAGTCTCTCATACAGCTTAGGCACTGTCTGCACTTTATACTGGACTCTCTTATACAATAACAAAGGGAGAGTCCTTACTAAAAGAGCATAACACTGTTCATGAAAAATTTAAGGGGAAAATATAACTGATTACTTTGTCCTAAACACTGAAGATATTTCTGAAATCTGTGCTTTGGTAGAACTGGCTGAAAAATAGACTGCTGTTTTATACTTTGTAAATAAAACACTTCAGTGGAATTTATGGCCAAAGTTTAAGATTTGGAAAGCTTCAGCCACCTTACACAGAAAGTCAGTGTGTGAATGTGCCTCTTTAAGCTGCAAGATCCTGTGTAAATGTATAGCACAGAATCAAGGAAAAACATGGTATGTCTGCACAAAGGTATTGTGGTGTGGGATTTTTGAAGACAGTGCTATTTAACTTGCATTTTGAAAAACAATGTCATTGCTATGAAGCAACCATGACCCTTCTTTGTAAGGGTTCATAAAAGAGAGCAGTCTTTAAACCAGAAAGCAAAATGCTTCTACTCTCTCCTCATTTCCCAAGAATGCACTGGGGACAGTACTATTAGATCTTTCTCTTCATTGTAAACAAGGAAAAAACACCTGTAAGAGTGATAAATCACAAGTTTCTCTGAATATCTCATAACAGGGTTGTGCATACAGAGAGTTAGGAGACAGCCCAGCAGGAGAACAGGGAAGATTTCTTTAACTGTGTGCACTCTGCTTTCAATCACTGGCCAATTGCACTCACCACAGTGTTATCTTTTATTGCACTGATGTATTAGATTCTGAAGAAAATATTGTAGTATTCTGTCAATACTGCACATTCCTTAAAACTCAGTGTATTGTTTTGGTAAATAAAGTACATAATGCCTCACCCTTTTCCATTTGTGCTCCAATTGATTTTTTCATTGATTACTCAGAATTTCCAATCGTGCTTCGTTGCAATAACTCAACCTGCAATACACATTTTGAGATAAAAATCGGAATTTAAATTAAAAAATCTTGAGTAACCTTCTTGCCACCTACAAACAATTAAACCCCTTTTTTAGATATTAGTGGACAGCTTTATGAAAAAACACAGCCTGTTTAGCATGCAAGTTACTTTACCAGAATCCCCAGAGTAAAACTCACTTTTTATTAAAAAAATGAAGCTGATCTTTCATAGTTATTCATGCAAAATAATTCACACTTTCTTAAAAGAAAAAAAAAATTAAAAGAAGATGATTGCAAACCTTCCTACAGCCAGGAAAACAAAATTAGGTAAAATTTCAAAAAACCTTGCAAGACAATATGTAACAGTTCACAAATACTAATAATGCTGGCCAATGTTAACCACAAAATATCTTCTTAAATCTGGGAGTCAAAGAGATATCCCAGTCACAGGCTATATTGCCACAGTTGTCCTTTGTTGTGATGGATAACTGCAGTTGCCAGCTGGATAACCTATTTGCAGCCTGGTGGAGGCCTTGGACAGGGCAGAAGGACTGGCTCTGCAACTGAAGAAAAGGCTTCAGAGACCAAAAAAGCAACAGGATTCTTGAGACAAGAAGTAAAACAAACAAAACAACAGAGGCAGGAATGAGATCAAAAGGTCTAAACAGAAGTACAAGATGAGACAAGAACAGACGTCTGGACAGCAGCCACATTTCTGCGAAACAATTCTTAGCAGGCAGTGGAGGGAGACTCTACCCACGTTTGCACGATGAAGTCGGTGCCACAGCTGCAGATTCAGACCCAGAACAGAGAGTGAGAGGTGGGGTGTGGGAGGCAGGGAGACAAAGAGGTTGTGCCTTGTTGTGTGATATAGTTGTAGGCAGCCAGATGTACAATCCATTCAATTCAAGCGAGAGCTGCAGGCATCTGTCAAAGCGACACCTCCCCCATGGAGCTTCCTCCTCTCTGGCTGAAGGATGGCTTTGGAGCTGCCAAACGTATTTGTTCATCAGCTGAAGGGCAGCACCAAAAGCCATTCCTTATTAACCTCTCAAACAATTTGACCAAAACCTATTTCCAAAAGCATGTGGGGTAGAATAACCTAGACCACAAATAATTTTTCTTCCCAGATATCCAATGTTGTTTTTGTCTGCCTTTTGCTAAGACTTCTTGAATAAAGCAGAACAACCCAGAATAAAATCAAATTCTGAGATGTCTGGGCAAAATATTTTAATTTCTCGAAATCAGCAGAAATGTGATGAGTCATACTTTCTTTGGTGTCAGACAGTGCAGTGGAACAGGCTCCTTTCCTAATCTACAAGGGAAAATTTCATCCTCTGCTCTATTACAATCTCTCTGTGCCTGTTACCAAGGAGAATTAATAGAAAAAGTTTTCAACATGGCTGCCACACAGATACTTAGAGAGTCAAAAGGGTACTTTAGAAAAGACTCTCTAAGTACTGAGTCAAATCATACAGATCATCTGACATTTCATGTTTAAAATCTATACTTGTACTGTCTATATATTTACATTTATACAAGTGGTATAGTTTTAGGTGGTCAAGATAACAAATCCAAAACATTTGTATCCTTCCTGAGAATCAAGTTCAAGAGGGTGCATAATCCACCAGACCATTTGATTGTTTTCATTATTGCAAGGAGAAAAAAAGATAATTCCTACTTATTCATTCTGAAAATAAGACAAAATAAAGGTTCAAGTCTAATATATCCCAAGAGGCATTTGGAGCAATTTTCCTTAAAAAGGACAGTCATTCATGGGATTATAGATCATCACTTCCCTAAGTCCTCCCACTGAGACAATATTCTTTCAGCAACTTCACATGTTCTTGATCATTCATATTTGAAGCTTTAGTGCCATTGACTGCTCTTGCTTTTGGGGGGATTAACGTGCTTTCATTGAGGTGAGCTGGTGCTCTGCAAGCTTAGAGCACAGAGCCTGAAGTGTATTTCAGGACCATTATAACTGCAGTCCATAACTACACAAGCCTGAAGTGTCATAGCATTTTGTTTCACAGCGACTTCCGCTGAGGACAAGTTTTTAGAATAGGCATCACTAGGCAATGGGTCAGAAGTATGTTTAGCTCCCAGAATTGTTCAGGCTTTCCAAAGAAGAGAAATTGATAATTTGGGTTTCTGAATGAGGCTTAGCCCCCTTGGAAGCTGAGCTGTGAAAGCCTATCGCCATGGGGTGCGCTTTCAAAGAGTCACGTGGGGGTTTAGCACTGTGGTTTTCATGTACTATTCAAGAGCCAAGGCCTGCCTCTGCATTTTCAGTTGGGGAGCACGAGGTAAAAACAAGAAGTAAATGTGTATATAGACATACAGAGAGATATAATTTTTTTGTTGGTGGCCCTTGATATATTGCAACCAAATTTTTTCAAATTTTCTAGTCACTCCTATCCATTGGCTGCAAAGGAAGCTATTCTTTCTCAAGAAAAGGATCTGATCTGGGTAGTAATGTCTTGAGGGCATTCCTTACCCACTCCTACACAATTTTATGAGTAATCAGTAATTAAAATGACTGTTACCTGAGGTATCTAACAGCACATTTCCACACGCATATGTCACATTGCCACAGCCATGCTCCAGTGGTCACATATTCTATTATTGCACATAGACTTCTTTCACATAAACCCTAACACTTTTTAAAATGACACTTAGTATTAATTTCCTGGGGTTTTAGCTTTGATTTGGTGAGAGAAAGACTATTGTGAAGTAAGAATGATAGGAACTCCTACTACAGAAAAAATGTGTTAGTAAACTATATCTAATTTAAATTCCTTGTTCCTTATCTTAGATTATTGAAAATGTTTTATTTTTCTCAAAAATACAAATTTTTTAGAGTCTCAAAACTCAAAGGCACTCAAAGAAGGCACTTAAATCAAGACTAGGAAACCTTTCTAAATGAGTTTTTCTATTGAAAATCTTTCTATACTCTGCAAACGTTTTTATTAGAAGTGTAGATTTTTTTATGTAGGAGATCAAAATAATTTCAAAAATATGTTCCTATGTTTATCCACATGATTATCCCTCCTGATTCCAGCAGAGAATATATTTGTACTTCAAAGCTAATTTTGGGAATTTGTATTTGATCTAAAACTCTTAACTGAAGCATTTAATATCTGTAATCACTAAGCATATTCTGTGAGATAAGAGCTTTCAGACCAAATTCTCCATTCAGAGTTTCCTCTAGTGAATTCAGGCTTCTAAACCATATTTGTGCATGTATTGAAAGCAAACATTTAATGACAACTACAAATAATTATAAAAAATTTGGAAAAGTCTTTTTAAATTTTAGAGTAATTTCTCAGATCAATTTTCTGGGCAATATAAAAAAAAATAAAAGAAAAATAATAGAAATAAAACCAAACTGAAAGAGATTATAAAATTATTGTAATTTGTTTTAAAAATTAATTTCTAGTAAAATTAATAGCTTTACTTAGGTAGTGTTCTTCCTCATACAAGGTGAATATAGGTCACCAGTCAACATTCTTGTGAAGACTAACAAACAATGTTATTTCAAAACAAATTTGAATGAAATCAGAATATATCCCACAATATTTTAGTGCTTATCACAATGAGAGAATTTCCTACTCACAGTCAGGCAGATTTGAAGCACAAGCTTTGAGTCATATCCAAGTTTGTGTGAGGAGGAATGCAAGAGGGTGAAGGTTTTTGCCCCACCCTCTAGCCCACAACTTTCTCAGGAAGCAAAAAAGATAACCAAAAACACCCTCACATTATGATTAAAAGAAAGAAACAAATCTTTATGGGCAAATACATTCTTTATTTGTTGTGCTCATCTGCTTCAACATTCTTTTACTAATTGAAATCATAGAAGGAAAATTCTGTGTTTCTTACCTTCTTCTAGACAACAAGACATTCTAGAAATATAGAGCCCATGAGAATTTTTATTACCATTGTTCGAATTCATTTATTGCCATCTTCAAATGGTTGCTTTATAGTTGTAGAATGCTAAAACCAGTAAGGGTTCAGAAAGTGCTGTAATTTAGAAAAATTTCTGAACAACTGTTCAGCTGTCATAACAAATATGTGTTCTTTATCCACAGCAAGTATAAGGTAATTTTGAGTTAACCTAGGGTTGAAGAAAGCCAAACTAAATTAAACTACTTCTCTCTCAGATTTGGAGTGTTCACTAGAAAAGTCCATGTACAGTAACTCAGTCATGCTTTCAAGACTTAGATCATATTCAAGGGCTTTGATTGTAGTATTGTTTCTTGCAAAACAACCACTAGGAACAAATTAATAAAAAAGGTAAGCTCTTCTTGGCATGCAAAAGAAAAATTTAAAGATGTGTTAACAAGATATTAGGCAACAAAAATCCATAAAGGAGTTATTTTTATTTAAATTGCCAAAGGGTTCCTATATGCAAGGTGGTATGCACCCTTACAGCTAATTAAACTTATGATCCATACAGGAATAGTATCACATCAGTGTAGTTAACCAGCCAGTGAGTCAGAATAGCAGACCCCATACACAATAGTAAGGGATAATAATCCCTATACTAATCCTTTAGGTAATTTTCATAGCAAGCAGAAGACAGCAAACATGGTCTGTGTCCTCCAAAATATATGAAAATATCTTGTACAATAAAAATCAATAAAGCCACAAGAATAACATCCACCAGCTCTGAACATGTATAGGCATCCAGTTATTTTGGATGCTGCTTGCACATAGAACAACTCCCATTCCTGACTCAAATGGCAAGGACCCTAAAGGCCTTACATATGCTTCAGCTAAGCACCAAAATGAGCACACTCAAGACTAACACCTACACTGCAATCCACTATCACATACATGTTTACATTCCTTCCTCTCGATTTTGTTTCATCTCACACTTTCATTTGATTAACTCATTTTCATCTAGACTGGAGTTTTGGCTCCACCACACACTGGAAAAGAAACCACTTCTTTTACAGCTGATGGGAATGATTAAAATGTTTAGAGTAAGACTATGAAATTAGCAGGTTTTTAGTGTTAATTACTAATGGACTTTGGCCCTGAAGAAAGCTCTCAACTCTATTTCTGTTTTACATGGGACAATAAAACTTGTAGTAAATCTGACCTCCTGAAGTTAGTTTATCTTGGATTATAATTTGAATCTTTAATGACTGAAGCAGTTAAAGGAAGTAGTTATTACCTGTAGTAGCTAGTACCTATTATTCAGTCTATATGATAAGTACACTTTGGAAAAATTGCATACCATATGATTATATATACCAAAATACAGAAATTATAGATAGTGTTTCCATATGTTTTCATAGTTATATTCAATTTATCATCAAGCTTTCAAGTAGGGTTATATACGCTCCTCAAAATGGAGCATCTGCTAGAGCATATAAAAATAACTTCTTATGAACTTAAGTTATATACACAGTTTTTGCTGATACTAGAGATACCTTTACAAAAAAACAAAAAACCCTTCAGAGTGTGTTTTATTTATTTCAATTCAATGGATTAAAATGAAAAATTCTCACTTAACTATCATATTCCTTGGATACAGTCAGAACATCCATGACTTATGGTTATTTAGAAATGATGACGAGTATATGAGGTTTTTTCAGCTAACTAGATACTAAAGAAAGAAAAATATACATGCCAAACCACCACTGAATCATGTCAATTAGTAAATCTCTAACTCCAAGGCTCCCATCTTAACTGGAAAGAAAAAAAAATGATTGGGAGCTATTGCACAAAAATATGTGTCAGGCTGCACGTATTTTGAGAGCAGAAATGACGACAGAAAGCATGTGTGGGGGTAAGGAGTGAAGGAAACGAAAGGAGATGAGTCTGCATGTTGCAAATCATAGTCTGGAGCATGAAACATGTTTCTGAAAGATACTGTTAATGCTGAAGCTTTTTTTTTTTTCTCCACATAATCAACCAACATAATCAACAACATTTACAAGCCAAAAGCTCTAAGGAAAAATTCCTCCAAGATACATGGAACTCTTCTGGGTTCAGTGCACTGTTGTGCTGCTCCCCCTCTGCAAGCAGCTTAATTTCTCTGGTCTTCCCTTCTCTTACAAGCAAAACAACATTTTTTCTTTTGTTCATTGTTTGTTTTACTTGTTTAAGAACAAGAAATACCTAGTTCAACACACCACCCGGTGAAACGATATCCTCACTACAACTAGAACTGGGAACCAAACAAGTACAAATTATGTGGAGGGATACAGGTGTGAGAGCACTTGTATAGTGATTTTAAGATGACATACAATAGATCATTTGATTAATGTGATATTTGATTAATTATTCTTGCTGAGGGTTAGTGTGAAAGCCAAAGTTATACTTTTATTCAAAAAGGGATTCAACAACCTAATGAAGAAGAAAGCAAGCCAAATTTAGAGATGCCTAACCAGTTAATTACTGGAAGATGATCGGTATTTATGATCACATTATATGCTCACTTCTTTTTTTATCCTTTTTCTGACCTTAGAATCTTAGAAAAAAACTGAAGGGCTTTCAAGGGAGATAAAGACAGCAGAAACTCTTTTCTTCATTCCTGTATGACTCTTCTTTTCCCTCTTTTCCTCTTCTGCCAGCAGCAGACAACAAATGCAAAGTATTGTAGAACCTATAAAAAAAAGTTTTCTGATTTCAAAAATATTAGTTTATCCCTGTCAGCTTGTGTGTCTGCTTGCTGTCAACATTTATCTTACTAAATGAACTTTGTATCCTGGCGTACCTGGATGTGCCTAAACTTTGCCCAGTATTTTGACTGAGAATGTTCTTTTTCTGCATTCCTGTTGCTTGAAGCTGTCAGAGGAGAAACTTAACTCTGCCACTAAACAAAGACCTTTTGAGATTTTTTTCTAAGCTGTTGCTGAGTGATTTTTGCATGTTTACCATTAAGCAAACCTACAGGAACTGTATCAGCATTGTAAAGCTTCATGGCATGACACAGTGTAATGATGGGGGAGGAAAAACTGTCAGATAAAGAGTACAACTATTTTCTCACCATCTCAGTCACCTGTGTGATGATTGTAATAACACAAAACCCAACATATTTCAGTGTGCTGATATGTTTTCTTCTATTCTGTCTGGTCAAGTTCTTTCCCATGCATTCACCACATTTTGTTAGAGTTTACTGGAAAAACTGATAAATATTTGGTGAATGTGTTATTTATAAGGAAAAAAAATAATTTGTTTTTATGTCATCAGAAGAGAGACAGAAAAGGGCACATTATGCAAATAGTGCTTTCCTTCTTTTATGTCTATTAGAAAATTGAATTTGGATAGGAAAAATTTTTAAAAATACAGTAACTTATTTCCATAACAGTTTAGTTGATATTGTATGTTCTCTGCGTCCAAAATTAAGTCCCAGGATATAGTCCCAGTTATATGGAAGCAGGTAAAAAGAACATATTTATGGTGCTTGAAAGTAGAACTTCTCTGATGACAGCAAACCTCTTCCATGCAGTGTCTTTTTTTTTTTTTTTCTCATTTTCATCAAAGTTTTCCTTTTAAAACTTTTGGACATTCATCTTCATTATTTCTTATGTTTTATTTCCAGCACTTGAAAGTTAACAGAGAAAATGCCACATTTTTAAAAAATTTTTGAAATTTTTTTCAGTTAATCAGTCTCTAAAGGGGAGAACAAAAATAAAAAGGAAATAAAATTTATGCTTCTAAAGAATTCCTTTTTTTTTTTTTTTTTTTAAGCTGGTCATGAATGACTTTTTCAATATTCCAAATCTTTATTCCATTTTAAACATTTTACTTTTGCAGTTCTATAATTACTATGATGATTTTATTACCCAAGAGGATATCACTGACCTACTTCATAGTTTATGATGACATGGACTCTGATGTTTAAATTAGTGTTCATTGACTAGTTTAGGAATGAAAATCCTGGACTGAACTTCCCATCCTATATCATTAGAATTTCTATTTGCAAATTCAAACTTTTCACTGCAGTAGTGCAAATATCCTGAGAACTCCCTGCTCTTTGCTCTGAGCCAGACTGAACCTCCTTTGTAGTTGTTTCCAGTTGATACAAAGGTATGTCAGACTCATACTGCTCTTGAAGCATTGACTCACTGACCAATTATTTTGTTTCCAGAAAGACAGTCTTTTCTACCAATATACTTTGTAGGAAAATTCAAACCCACTGGTCAACAAATTAAGGACTTGACCATTATTTTTGCACTAACTTGTAACACAGACAAGCAGTGTGACACACAAGAAATGTGGAAGAAAAAAGCCTCATTTAATAAATACAATTTGAAGCATTCTAACAAAGAAATCCTAGTTCATGCCTAACATTTCAGTCCCACACTGAGAGCGATTATAGCTAACAGCTTCATTTTTCATAAAAGGGTGGTAATTTCCTCCTTACTTTACAATGTACAAAAGAAAAGCATAATCTGCAGTCTCTATTTTATTTTCAGGTGATATCCAAGACAACACTTGAACATTAAAATGTAACCGAAGTAGAAATAAGATGTCTAAATTTTTGAGCAAATTAAAAAAATTTAAAGATATTGATATGAACACTAAACAAAACAAGCCCTGTATCTCCTATATTCAACTTCTGAATTTTATATTAAAAAAAAAAAATGGGTAGAACCCTGACATTGTGCTAATAGATCACTTCTGTCTACAACCAAAGAGAACACAGTCTCCTGCCAGCAGCCAGACAGGAGCTTCACCACACCCCTGGTCACCTTTCATGGCCTGCATACCTACTTACAGGCTAGACAGCTGCTTGCTAGGCGTAAAATTCTCTTTTTTGATCAAAAAGGGTACTTAAGACTTTAACTGCAGAGACCTGAAGGGTGGAGGCAGCCTGGGGCAACTAAGTCAAATCATAGTGAACACTGTCTCCTGAAAGGAAGGGAATGGTGATATTTTGTAAATGAAACACACAAAAGATAAGATTCGATTCTGAGGATTTTGCTGAAAAAAATTTTCAACAATTAAGTAAAATGTCTAAATAACAAAACAAAAAGATTCTATTTTTCTAGAAAATTGAAAGTCATATATGATCAATTTTAGCAAACCCTCTTTATCTGTGTTTGTCTTGCGAGGGATTTATGTTTATTATCAATATTACTAGAGAGGGAACTGTTTTCAAAGGAGTGAAAAAACACAAGCCTTCATGCAAAAAATATTAATTTTCATCTTGTCTTAGTGATGAGACATGGTTTTGTTTCATTTTTTCCCACCTTGAGATGTCTATGCAAGCCTACTCTTGCTTACAGCTCTGAATCATTATTTTCTACTTCCTGTTGCTTTTTACTCACTTCCCAATCCTCTTTCTAAATGTCACCTTTGAGCCACCCTTTCCAGATGTTTGGGGATTTAATTCTTGCCATGTCTCTTAACAGAGAGATTCTGGATTCCCAGAAGAGATCAACAAATTTCACATCAACTTCAGCAGGGATTTCGCCTTGGCTATTTCGATTTTCTCATCTGCCTACCAGTGTTCTGGCTTTTTTTTTTTTTTTTTTTTTTTTTTTTTTTTTTTTTTTTTTTTTTTTTGTGGTTATTTTTGTAACTCCTTTTAAAAACACAGTTCTCAGATTTGAGTCTTTTCTACAATAAAAATGAAATATTATTTTTAAAAAAACAGCAACAATCCAAACCAAGCCAACAAACAAAAAATTTCATGTAAGTAATGCAGATAACAAAGGAATCAAGCCATAATACTGATGCCTTTCTTTGTCATTAGCTCCACTTGTTACCTTCAAGAAATCATTCCATTCCTTGGTGCCTCTGTTTCCTCCTTTGCAATCTGATAACTATTGTCCTCAGAAAGAAGTCTGGACAGTGAAACCAGTAAAGACAAACACAGTTTTACTACTATTGTTGCAATGGGCCACAAGAAATTTCATTATTCCATGCTAGGAGTGGCCCTAGATTGCATCAGGACTGAGAAGATAAATCAGGACTTAATCTGAAACACTGCGTTTTTTGCATAGTTGAGCCCAAATCTACTCCGATGTTGGTTTTCACAAATATGCAGTCTTTAAGAAAACATATAGATTTATATTCTTATTAAAGACAATGAAAATGCTAATTCAAATTACATAAAAATAACATTTGAAAATATGTATAAGAGATATCAAGCCCAGTAAAATTAATTTTAAAAACACTTTTTTTTCTATCTCTTTTTATGTATTGTGGTGCAAATTATGACAATGGATTTCCAGAATAAAAATTAAAATGTATGTCTACAGCCCTAATGGATTCTGACCTGCAGTGCAGTTCTGGAGAACTTGGTTATTTGTTGTCAGAAACCTTGCTTCTCCTTTAAAGCAAAGTTATCAAAACACAGAGTTTGAAAGTTGTTAGGTCCTGACTATTGGTCTTGGTCCCTTAGCTTGGTGGTTAACATACATACATTTTGGCAAAAGAAATTTGATGGGGAATTAAATAAATTATTATTCTCTCATAATATATAAATCAATTCCATTCTTTATTAGAAATCTTTTACAAAGAGTATTAGATAATTAAGCTGTTATTCAGTAACTCATGCATATCAAATATCTCAGCCAAGAAGGTTAATTGAAGCTCCCTCTTCATCATTGTAAATGTCTTCAAAGTGCTTTGACTGGGTCAAGTTGAAATAAAATAGGTAGGCTCTAATAAGTGCTCTGAACAAATTAGTGATAGAGAAAAAAAATCTAGAGGGAATAAAATATTTATTTGCATATCCTGATATTTGAAAGAATATAATGCAATTAAATATTTTCTTCTCTTCAGCTTGACTTCTGGTATCAAATAGCACATCCTTATAAAAATGTAGAAAAAAAACCAGTTTGTTTCAATAGGTACCATTAAGTAAAAATCCCCACTAGGCAATAAACTCTGAACTTTGCACATTTTTGATTTGTCAGTTATGAAGATATATATAGTTTCATCAGTATTTATTATTTGTTTGAGTTTGTCTCACCTTACCAGAATAATATATTGGTTAAATACATGCATAAATTGGGCATAAAGTAAAAAATTAGCTCAGTAAAGACAGAGTTTGGTCTCCCTAGAAGTTACACTCTCAGATTTTCCTTCAAGTTACAAACTTGAAGTAACTTTAAAAAAAACCCCGTGGTAACAGAAATTGATGGAAAGACAAGCAACATTAGTGTTACCCACAGTAACAGTTCCTAAGCATTGGCTTTTACAACATTCACTGGATATACACCATCCAAATTACTCGTGTTTCCTTTTGGCTTGTACTGTGGTGTGTAGACAGCAAGGGAAGATTTTACAGTTTTGCCTTGGAGGAGGTATGGTTGTGGTGTTGCTTTTTTCAGTTTTAATTAAATTTGGATTATTCTTTTAGAATACACTAATTTAAAATATCCATATCCTACAGAACACGCTCCCATTAACTTCAGGTCTCCTCTAATTGAGCTGGTTTGTTTCACAGATTCCCAGCCCTCTTCCCAGAAAAACTACTCTTTATTCGTTTTTGCATAATGGTGCAAAAGAATCCCTAACTAGTGAACCATGATAGAGTCTTTCACTACAAGCAGTTTGTGAGGGAGAAAGCTCTAAATAATTATCAAAGTATAATGAACATTGCTACTAAATGCTAAGTAAATGCCTCATTGGAAAATTTGAAAGGCATTAATTCAGACAACAGTTTCTCTTTATCTCCTGTATTTCCTGGTTCTAATTCCTCCTTTTTTTTATTTATTAGTACAGCAATTTGCATGAAAGAGGCATCTTTGTTTCTTCAATATTCATTTCCTTTTTCTCATTGAGGGTATCATTCTGCTCCATTGAAAACAATGGCAATTTCTCTGGTTGTCTTCAGGGAAAGTATTTGTGATAGTGAGACATGCTGGCTGTCTCCAGCTCCCGTTGAAGCCAAACACCAGGTAACAGCTTTTGGAAGCCTTTCAGATAAGAATCCCTGAAGTGCGACTTCCTTTGTGCAACTTTAATGATTTGCTGTTGCAGAAACGCCGATTACTTCATCAGGGATTATGACTTTATGCAAAGAGTAAACAACAAGAGTAGGTGGATTTCTAAGTCCACCCCTTCTGCCACCCTCTTTTTTCATGCAAATAGCTGTAATTATGCCAAAAGACGACAGAAATGTATATCACAGAAAAGCACGATATTGAACTTTTTCATACACCACCGGTGGTTCAAAATTTGAATCAAGAAAAAATGTCTATCTGTCATTGACTGCTACAGAATAGCCAGGAAAATACAAAAATACATCTTTGTTGTATTAAAATACCTTTTGTACTAAAATATCAGGGGGGATGAAGAGGGGAGGAATGTCATGATGTCATAACTGTCAATGAAAGCATTCTGACACTATGATAGAAAGTGTGTTGTGCAAATGCATTTCCATCATTTTGCACACTGGTTACATTAACAAAACAGTCATTTCCAAGAGGATATTTTAACCAGGTTTGTTTGTGAAGATGTGATTTGTTCATCAATAGAACTTGAAACTTTGTGCATGTGTGTGCTTGTAAATTAACCCACTAGGGCCAGAAAATGGAATTTTGATTGGAAGGTCCTGTCAAAGTCTGTCTGAGTGATGGTTGTGTTTTTCATCAGTTTAATCTGTAATCCCCATTTCCAGCAGTTAGATATAATTCACTGTCACACACAGAGCATCCTCTCTTTCCTGGGCACATCCAGCAGAGGAAGATTCTTCACAAGCCATTAAATTCTGCTACACTTGATATATAGGCTGATGCTGGCAAATTATCCAGTCAGAATCCTCCTTAGAAACACCTGTATTTTGTAGTATAGCTCAGAATTTACTGCTTGTCAAGGGGGCATCTGACCTACTACACTGTGTCAATCATGGTCCAAAACCTTTTACTTGGAGCCTCCAAGCTGTTTTTTCACACTGTTAGAGGGAATCTGACATCTCATAAAACTTTGAAATGAATTTTCACTTCAGGAGAAGTAGAGAAGAGACTGAAAAATGCCACTAATTAAGCAAAAGGCACTATACCATGTGTCAGGTCCAGACATGAATGGTGGTATTTACAGAATGTTTGAGTGTTACTTGTTTATTATTGTTTCTAATGCAAATATTCTCTCTGCTTTACACTAACTTAAAGATCCAGATCTTATATCTGAAGTAGGTATATTATTAGACATATTACCTTTAAAAACAAAAACTTTTAATGTTAAAAAAAAAAGCTAGAAAACTTTACATCAGAAATGTTTTTAAAAGGTAAAATCATTACCTTTAAAAGCAAAGCTTTTTTCCTAATTTACACTGAAAAACTACTACAACCAGCTAAAAGAACCCCAAATCAATGTTCCTAGACTGCACATGGGTGCTCCTTCTATATAAAAATGATGGGTAACTAATTAAATTGTATCCAAATTGGTCAAGTCTGAGATATCTAACAACCACACAACTGTTGGGGCAAATCTTATTTTGTTATAGCCTTAAAGCAAATTGCTATGTTATCTTTAAAAATGAGCAGCAGCTTGCAGGCCCTCAATAACCTTATTTTTCCAAAAAAGGAATAAAACAGAGAAAGATTCAACATTACTCTGTCTCAGGAAAAGTTTTGCAATGTTTGAACACTACAGTTTCATCCCTCATCATGTTGTCTCCATCCCACACTTCCTGAAAAAATGTGCTGGACTCCACGGCCTGTGGAGTGGAATGTTCAGTGAAGCCATGACCACAACTTCCTGCCTGCCAGAAAGATCTCACCAGAGTTTGGGGAACCTTAATATTATGAAACAGTGAGCAAAGCAGCTATCAGTAATGTACAGATGTTTAGGTCAATTATTTTAAATTTAAGCAATGTGATATCTAAGAGAGCAGGATTCAGTAAATCTATCTGGATGCCATTATTGCTCTTTCTCTTCCATGTGGTATTTTTTAATTGCAACACATATACAGTATTGTTGTGCCTTCAGGTTCTGGCATGCACACCCTCCAGGTGAACACTGGGCATGTGACAGAGGTGTTTTTCTTGCATAACAAGATGCATTTCTACAATTCAGTCCTCAACTCACCACAGATTGCACAATTAAGAATAAAAGTACAGTGCTGACATAATTGTGATTCATTAATTCAGTCAGGTCATTTGTTACTTGTACATGGACAAACACAAAGGGAAATAAAGCCACTTCCAATCTGTCATAAATCTCAATATAAGTGAGTTCTGCAGAGAACTGTTTTAAAACATGAACATGTACTTGTAACTTGAATTCACCCAATGACATGAGAATTATCCCATGCACATATTCGGCAACACAATAAGAATAAAAATAATAAAAATTAAAATATCAGGAGGACATTTTTAAACTATTAGTATAAAAGCTACATAAAATTCTGATTTAAAGCAACCACAAGCAAAAAAAAAAGAGAGAAAACCCAGACAATAAATCTTAAATATCTATAGTTCACAACTGTCTTAAGTCTACTGTAGTTTGTCATAATAGATCTGGAATTTTTGTTTCCCTGTTTTATTTCTTTTCAGCAATTATGTCAATTTGTGCTACTAAAAGCACAAAAGTACTAAGAAATTAACAGAAAATAAGTTAAAATCCTTAGTCCCAACCATCCCATATTTTAATGTCAAATATTTTAGTAATTTTTCATGCATCAGAAAGTTGATTAATTAGTTTATAGGAGAAAATAACACTTGTAGTCATTACAAGTTGACATACAGAAAATTGCTGAGAAAACACTGAGATACATTTAATACTTTTAGATTACAAGATTCTTTTTCCATGTGTGTCATCTCCAGCTGGATTGATTACAGTGAAAGAGAATCCAGGGCATTGAAATAGATGTCATGGATGAACAGAACATTTCTTTGAAAATTCATCCAATTCAGACATGCCATTTACTGACACATTGAAACTCAGAAAGGAAAAACTAAAGGTGATCTGCTCACCAGCCTGAGTATTCAAAATCCACTAAAAGCTTTTCTGTAGCTTTGTGATCAGTAATATCTGCATATTTCAAGACTAATACAATCTTGTCCCCTGTTACTTATTTGACTTTGCTTCAGACATGATAATTTCAGCAATTTTCTTTTTAATTATTAACTATGTAAGAATGTAGAAAGGCTCCATTTAAGAAATAGGTGATCAAAGGATTAATTTCTTATTTAACTTTTGCAGTAACAGGGAAGATCAAGTCTGTTTAGAAGGACAGAGGTAGAAAGCTAAAAAAGGAGAGGCAGATTTTACTTCAGAGAAAAGACACCCAGCTTCTTTATAAATCTCAGAATTATCAGAAGTACCAGGTCAGAGATGAGATTCTCAAATATTCACAACAATTCACTTTTGTCAAGTCTGTGCTTGGAGTGTAACTCCCACAGAAAGTGCAAATTAGTGGGAGCTTTTGAAAGAGCCTTTGGAAGTTAAATCACCAGATGCCAATTATTTATCTCTTTCTCAGTGAAGCTCTAAATATTTTGCCACTCTTTGGTATGATCTGTAGCAATAGAAAACACATTTTTCTCCCATTTTTTTTCTTGGTTCAGGCCCTTTCAGCCAAAGAAGGGTAATAAATTTAATTTTTCAATTTCACTTGCAGTTCTTGAGACTGCTTTCACATGTAATTGCAAGACCTCCCTGGCTCAAAAATTGGTCTGTTGCATTAAAGCTGTTTTCTTTTCCTACACAATTTAGGCTTAATAATCATAAAAATGAATAACTTCTAAGGGAATAACCTAAATTTCACATCTGTCTGATTGTGACATAAGAAATATTTAATGTAGAAAATGGGGAAAGAGGACATATTTGTTCTCAAAGCACAGATGTCACTAAATACACATCTATAATATTCTGTTGCAAGGGTCAGAACTTGTTATTTGTCAAAGAAGTAAAAAATATTATAACAAGAAATCAAATGACCCAAAAATGCTAATCTACTTTTCCTTGATCTTATGGATGTAATCTTATGCTCCTAGAGCTACATATTTTGAAGAGCTTTTTTTTCTCCAGTCTTCCCAGTCCTTACCCAGGAAAATACTTACACCATAGAATATTTAATCTGCACTAAGTTTATATTCTAATTTGCCTCCCTATAATTTGGATGTCTTCCATACACTTTGATATTTTTTTTCTCCTTCACATGACTTGTTTCCTTAATTACTGAAAATCAAGTTTTCAAAACAAAAAAAGAAAAATTTTTGTTCTATCTTATTTATATAGAATTAGTGGTGATTCTGCAAGCTCTGCAAATGCTGTTGGTGACAAATGTGTTTCCCCTTTAACCTGCCTGCCATTTGTTTATGATGAAACAATATTTTTTTTCATTTCAGAGATTACAAACCCTGTTTATTAAACAAGCAAAACCAGTATAACTAAAAACGTCTGTACTTGTCATATTTACAGGGTTTATTACTATTAAAAATTTAATATCAAGAACAGATAACCAGGCAAATGCAGTAAGAAAGGGGGAGGAAAACATTTTGAAGTCACTTACCAAAATTACAATTTCAGTGCATCACTAACTTACAGAAAGATTAAGGGTTTTTTTTTTTTTGTTTATAAGCTGTAGTATTCTTCTACTTGCCAGATTCATTCTTTTGGATACTTGACAGAAAGCATTTTATAAAGCCAAGTGTATTAAAACTTGGATATTGGCTTTAAGAAGAATTATATACACATTTTTAGACCACAGGAGCAAATCCTATCAAATTTTCATCACTTATACAGATGCACAAACCTATTGTGCAAAAACTTATTCCACAGCTGAGGAGAGCAAAGCATAAATATTATATAAGTTATATATTTTATTGTACATACATAGATCAAATCATATATTAACTGCATGGGAACAGAAAGAGAGGGGAAAAAATTATTATCTTTACCAGAAAATTCTCTGAATTTCTGCTGGAAGACTGTTGTACTTTATGAAAGTAGGAAGAAATTTTAAATGCTGATTTTAGCTTTAAAAGCCTCAGGTCTTTGGAATCCTGCCAGCCAAGGTCACCAAAAGAGACTGGCATCCCTAGAAAGGGGTTCAGGACATGACCCCAACTGAGAAGACCATGATTTCCATGGAGAACTCACTCTCTAAGGAAGGGCCTGAGAAGATTTGCCTCATGAGTCTAAAGCAAAGGCTCAACAACACCCTGTCAGTATGTCATTCTACCATAATAAAACCTATCTACTCCAAGTAAAGCTCCCAAGCACTGAATTCAAATAGCTCTAACATTTTAGAATGTCAATATTTTGGTTGTCACTTTTGAAAAGGGTACTTTTTCACTCAAGAAAAGGTAGATTCCAATGTCAATAATTCCTCCCATTCTAAAAGTGTAATATAAGATACCCAAACTTATTACCATAACCAAAGTGCACTGAGGCAAAGATTTCAGGCAAAAGATTATGGCCCAGTAAAAGTTAAACGTGTGATTCAAAGACTACAGAAGCTTCTACAAGAGGTCTATCATATTTTTGATTGCTGTCTTAAATATTCCTTTCTTGAATGTATTGACTGTTTAAAAATTCAAGCAAAGTTGCTTTAGTTGCACGTGAAAATGCATAGAAAATAAAAGAAATATCTTCTTTACTAGTAATGTAATTATAAGGAATAAAAGTTCTCTCTCTAGGAGATGACCCATTTGTGTTCTACAGAATTTTGTTAAGCTGCTATCTCTTCTAAAAAGAAATTGTCATTTGTCATCGACTCTATTCATTATTCTTTGTGGTCAGATTAATGACCTAGGACATGAAGTGAAAATGGTGAAGCTTGTCTTTGTGTCATTTGCAAGTACTCAAATGACTGAAAACTACAAGGCACTAAGCAGAGACCAGTCACAGATCACAGATTATTCTGAGATATAAGGGATCCACGAGGATCATCAAGTCCAACTCTCAAGTGAAAAGTCCACAGGGGGATTGAACATGTTACCTAAGTGTCCCTAGCACCATGCTCTAACCAAATGAGGTAATCTCACAGCCAGTGCCTAGCCTTGCTAAGCACTACAGAAACACAAATTACAATTTCTGTTGAGAGGAATTTGTAACTTAAAATAATTCCTCCAAAAGGTCCTCTTGTTTTCACTTTTGTCATACACAGAATATCAACAGATGACACAGTCCAGATTTCTTTGGATTGGTGCTACAATACAACAAGAAATATCTTCTAAGTCTGGCTTCTTCTTGAAGCCCTTTATTATGTTGACTGCAGAGGAGTGATTGCAATTTCAAACATGTTTGCAGCAGCAGAAACAGCAAGCTTTGCTCATATTTCTCTGGAAGCATTCTGCTTCACAATCACTAAAGAGCACTTCTCTTGGATATTCTCTTAGATATAGATATATAGCACTTAGATATTGCTCTGCTAGGTATGACATATCACTACCAGAGATGCACTGATGTCTTATTTAGTGATGCAAATCTCTCATAAGGTTGGAGGAGCCATATATTATTTAGGAATCTGGATACTTCTTTTGGCTTATAGCAGAAATCAATATTGATCTCGGAGCACATTTTGCTGGACCATCAGTTTATGTCCACTTGCCTTGGCCTAGATTTTTCTCTTTCCTAAATAAGCCTCAAAACTGAGATCTATTTGAGATTTCTAAAGATTAGTGAGATGTAGAAAGATTGGTGTATTAGGTGCTGCTGTCAAGGTTTGAAGGGGGGGATGCAGGGTGGCTTCTGTGAGATGACACCAAGAATATCCAACACTGAACCCTGTGCTGATAAAGTCAGATCCAGCTGGCTCTAAGACATACTCACTACTGGCCAAAGCTCAATCCATCAGTCTCATAGCCTGGGATGACAGCTTTAAAAAAGGTTAAAAAACTCTGCACTCTGCTAGCCTAGACATCTTGCTGTGGAGATGTAGAGTATCCTTGCTTCTTCACTTAAAAACTTCAATTATCCACTCGATATACATTAAAAAAATAAAAGTAATGTTTTCTTTACCTGAGTATTTTAGGAATCACTACTCAAACTAATTTTTAGTTACCTTCCTAAAAATTCCTTTCTTAATCAGATATTATTTTTCAATCAAGGGATTCTGCAAATGTTCTGTTATCCATACCCTGTGACTTCTATAGTTTTTCAGTGTGCCTCATCCCTTGCAATATTTCTAGTAATAATCTTCCATATTTCATGGGAGACCAAACAGATTTAGTTCTAAAAGATTGACATATATATAATCTATCTCAGCTGTCCTCTTACACAAAAATATCTGGAGCATGCATTTACAATACAGCTTCTCCTCCTGATTAGCATTCAAGCTGAAAATCATACATATGTGCCTAAACAACAAATAAATCTCTACAACCTTACTCTGTTATTTATCTGACAATTCCAGTAATTGGGTTCTGTTCACTTACACTGAATTTCCATTAAAAAGACACGAAATCTTTCATTTCAGTCTACTAAGACCACAGCTTCTTTCTTTATCTGAGCGTATTGACAAACAATTTTAATGATAGCTCATTATGCAGTAGAATTCCGCTGCTTTTTTCTTTAGAAAAAGATTTTCTCTAAGAGCTGTATCAGGCCTCCTATTACATAAATCTGTGGACAATTTTTTAATTTGTTTTCCACCTATTTCAGAAATGATGCCTTTAGTTCCTTATGTTCTTTACTAATATTCTGATGTGTATCTATTAGACATTTCTGTATCAGAGCACTCATGAATTGCTAACAGCCAGATTGGACACGTCATCCTCCATAGTTCAGTACTCCAAAGAAAACTTTGTGATTTCTGTATTTGAGAACAAGAATATTTGAGAGCTCCCTCCTATAGTGACATGCCTACAGTCTTTGCTGTGCTAACTTTGCCGGGTATATTTTTCTATTAAATGGATTTTTAAATTGCTGTTTCTACAGCCTTAGCCTATGCTCTGAATATTTCTAAGGTTCTTTCTTGGTTACTCTTTGAACTGTCTTCCCATGGTGTACGGTACTATCAGATATAATAGCTGTTGTGACATCAAACTTTCTTACAACACATTTTAGTGACGCACCTCAGGAGCAAAGCACAAACAAATAGTCTGGAAAATAGCATATCTTTAAGCAAAGGTTGAACAGGAAAAGATGCAAACTTAGTTTTTCTGATGATGCATCCCAAAACTCTCTGAACGAGTGAGCTCAGTGAAAGGTTAAATTAAATACCTTTTCCAGCATATTTCCAATTGAAATTGATGGAAAAATTTCCCTTTCAACACAGTCATTTAGTTCTGTGGGGTCCCTCTGTATGCAAAGGAACTAGCAAGTGTGCACACTTGCTCTTACCTTCATTGAACCTTGCAAGTGACTCTCCTTAACCTCTGTCTTCAGGTGAATGGAGTGCTTTATTGGTATGACTCAAGGACAAGTGGGGCTTTTTTTTACTCTGTTCTGTAGTTTATCGAGAATATCTCTATTCTTAGTAAATAATTACAATTCTTCTTCACGTCTTCTCTTGAAATCTGACACCTTTTTTGAGATATCATGCATAGCTTCTGAACCAACATGCTATTTTTTAATCATACTGTTTCAAACAGTTTATTTGCCAGACAGCTCTTTGCTCATAGAGTTAGTCCACACACCAAGTCAATTTAGCTCACAATAAAATCCTGGGGTTTACCAAGTATTTTCTCCTGTCTTACAGTTAAAGATTTCAGGCTTAAAAAGGTGGGGGTCTTATTACCTGAATTTTGTTTAAAACATATATTTTTCTGGGGAATGGGAAGCCAGCTTTACATCTGACATGGCACAAGGACTCCTGAGCCACAAGTGCATCAACCTGTGAATCCTTTCTGCTGTGCCTATAGTTTGTAGGTAGGAAGCTAATGACTTTTATCCTCTCTAGTTGTCCCCCAGAGATTCTAAGAGATTTCAGTTTCTCAGATTATGCATGTAATTAAATAACTTGTACTTTTAAGGAATTGGTCTATTTCTTTATTTTCCAGGTTGACCAATTTGCACCATGCAGCGGCAGCCTCAGTGCATTATCAAGTTCTAATGGCTCATCACATATCCTGATACTCCTACTCTTATTTCTTACAAGATAGTCCAAAGAATATATTTGTCTTGTATTGCTTCTTAAAGACTTAATTATGCTGATATATCAAACATAAAATTGGTACAATATCCTTTTTATATCCACAGTGTTGGATTTTAGAAACTGAGGAATTTTTTCACCAGATCTCAAAAATGGTTGACACAACCAAGCTTGATTTGGCTGCTGGCACTTGGAAAATTGTTCAGTTATCGATTTAAAATATTCCTTTGATACTCTAACAAAAATACAGTGCTTATCAGTTGTTGTGATTCATAATAAAAGGCATAAAATTTTCACTTTAAAATTTTTAAATTAATACAGAACAATTTCTTATCATGCATGGGAAATCCACAGCTCAGTTCCATGCTTAGGCTAACTCTTTTCTGCATACCATATATAAAACAACCTCATATATTGAGGTCACCTTTATTTTCTTAATTTTCTATATAAATTTTATATTTAAGTTATCCATACTGAGGCCAAACTTTTTTTTCTTGAATTGTTTTAATTCTGTATTACCTAAACACAACATTAAGCCAAGAATAATTTTACAAATATCAGAATCACAGAATGGATGAGGCTGGAAGGAAGCTCAGGATCATCAAGTCCAATGGCCCTGCTCAAGGAAGGTATCCTAGAACAGTTTTCTCAGGGCCATGTCCACACAGGTTTGCAGTATCTCCAAAAATGGAAACTCTGCAACGTCTCTGGGAAAACTTTTTTTGTCGTGTTCAGCCAATCTCATAGTAAAAGAAGTGTTTCTTTATGGTCCAGAGTATTTTTGTGTGTTTCAGTGTTGTGTGTATTACCTCCTGTATTTGGGCCCACTAGGAAGAGTCTGACTCTGCCTTCTTTACCCTCTCCATCAGGTACAGGTATATACGGGTACATATATATACATATACAGGTATATATATGTATATATACAGGTACATTGATGAGAGTCCTCTAAGACTTCTCCTTTCCAGGCTGAACACTCCCAGCCCTCCTTCACAGAAGAGATCACAAGACCATAGAACCATGGAATGCCAATGGGGCTGGAAGGGACTTCTGGAAATTATCTAATCCAACTCCCCCTACTAAAGCAGCTTTACTTAGAGCAGGTTGTACAAAATCACATCTGGGTGGGTTTTGAATATCAGCAGAGTAGGAGACTCTGCAGGCTCCCAGTGAAGCCTCTTCCAGTGTTCTGTCACCCTGACAGCATGTTTTTCATAATTCAGTGTTGCAGTTTGTGCCCATTCCCTCTTGTCCTGTCACTGGACACCACCAGAAAGAGTCCAACCACCTCCTTTTGACACCCTCCCTTCAGATAGTGACAGACATTGATGAGGCTCTCTCAGCTATCTCTTCTTGAGGCTAAACAGGCCCAGGTCCCTCATCCTTTCCTCATAACAGAGATGCTTCTCTCTCCTGATCATTTTCATAGCCCTTTTCTGGACCCTCTCCAGTGGTTCCTTGTCTCCTGTACTGGGAAGTCCAGAACTGGACACAGCACTCCAGTTGAGGCCTCACCACTGCTGAGTACAGGGGGAGGATCATCTCCTTCAAACCTGCTGGCAATGCTCTGACTAATGCAGGTCAGAACACCATTGGCCGAAGGACACATTGTTGGCTAGTGTTCAACCTGCTGTCCACCAAAACCCTCAGGTTCTTCTCTGCAGAGCTTCTTTCCACTGTCACTTCCAAGTCCATACTGATACACAGGGTTGGTAATGCCTTCCCAGAGGAACAACTCTTCATTTCCTATGATTAGACTCCATGAGGTTCCTTTGATCCAATTGTCTACTCTGTACAGGTCCATCTGACAGTCCTAACAACCCTCTGATGCATCATCCACCTTTCCCAGCTTTGTATCAACTGCAAGCACGAGCAAAGAACCTAAGATAGATCAAATAGGACCAAGAGGAGTTTGAGAATAAAAAATGAATTTGAATATGAATTTAATATGAAAATTAATACAAAGCACTTCAGCAACAAGGCAGGGGAGACCCTCCCTTGAATAACCATAGCTGTCTGCCACAGAATGGAATGATGTGTTGTACCTCTTACAGCCTTTTAACTTGTCCAGGGCAAATGAAAATGTTGCTCTGGGACAAAACAGCCCTCCTCATAAAGCCTCAATACCCTAGCATTCTCAGCCAACCTCCCCACATTTTTACTTCATTTTGAAACATAAGGATGTCATTGTTCTCTCACAAATGTACTCAAGGTCCTCTATGAGTCTATTTCTTTCTATGACACTTTAAGCAGCTACAATCTTTAAAGATCCCTTTAATGATCCTTATAAAAATTTGGAGAGTTCTATATCATGCTCCGTTGATTTTCTTCCTTCTGAGCATGCTGCCTTCCTTGAAATCTTTGTCAAAAATAAAATTCAAACATCTTCCTGCCAGGTGGAACAGCATGTGTGCATCATAATAGATTAATGATTTCTTTATAGCTAGCTGAGCAACAGGTCAGTTGTTAAGATTCTGATTTTCTCATGGAGAGGGGATAATTTGACACATGGATAGAGATAGGATAGATGTGTATTTTAGTGCTTTGCTACCCAGTTCATCTGATTATAAAATGTCTGCAATAATACCGTCAATATTTAGAACTTTTCTAGGTCCTCCTTTGTTTTATGCCACAGGATGATTTGCTTTAAAGATAACTGCACAGTAAGTGTACCCAAAGCTTTAGGACCAACAACACAGATGCTCAGCATCTTCTTGTAATTCTCAAGGGCAGCAAAATTAATATCCACAGGAACCTGTGGGATTGGGCATTTCTGTGAAAGACATTTTTTTTAGTAAGTAGTACAAACTGAGGAAGTTCTTTGACTTGTGTGTTGTCACCCAGCAGAAACATAAGAAATTCTGAGGGTCTGGATGACTTTGTAGCCCATGCAGAGAACAGTTTTGCTACATTTTTTTCATATCGTCTGTCATACAGTGTCTGCTAATGAAACATAGCAATATTCTATTGATAGTGCTGGAAACTTTTCTTAAAGAAGGAATTTAGAAGTTTGGGTATATGAACTACCACATTCCTTACCTTAATTTGAAGTGAGAAGGAATTTACGTTATTGACAGAACCTCCAAAAACACTTTTTCTTTTGTAGGAAGTAGACTTCCTTCAGCAAGTATGCTGATGTCAGTGAGATCTGATTGCTTAGGACTTGAGGAGGGACAAGTATCAAAGCTATTTTTCATTGGTTTGTTCCTCTTTCAGAAGGACAATCCCAGCCTCTTCCATTTTCCAGTAGCAAGAAGGGCCTTCACAGCAATACCACCCTTGCCTGCTCTGACAAGAATGCCTGACCAAGTATTACAATATTTTAATCACAATCTTTACCACAGCTCTTAACACCACTCGTTAAAGTGTGCCAGAAGCACAGGCAGTAGATGAAAATCAAACCTATGGAAAGCTTACATAGCATGCAAATTCCATGTAAACTGCAGCACAGTACAAAAATTATGTATGGGTGGATGGGATTACTCTGCACACTGCTCTATTCAATTCAATTTCTCTTTCTTCTGTTATTTGTTATTTGTAAAAAATTGTGCCACAAAAATTTTTCTCCCCAGATTTATTAGTAGGTAACAAATCTCTTGAGTCTTTTAATCACAGATAGATTCACCAAGTTACTGATATTTTCTTCCAGCAACACTAGCCTCCTTTCACCAGCACTTCCTACTAAATTTTACCTAAGACACTTCTTTAAACCCAGTCACTCATCTTCCACAAAACAGCAAGGCCTGCTTCTTATTTTGTTTTTTTTCCTCATAAGTCATGAGAGCTCTCAACATTCCCTGTAAGCAGCTGTGATACTTTCTGGCCACAAGTTAGCATTTTAGTAACAGTGCAGAAATGATGTCTTAGCAAGTTGTCACACCATCTTTATTGCCTTCATCTGCTGAAAGTAAAGTAAGAGGTTTTGAAACCTGTCCCTTGGAAATGAATATATAGATTCATTCCTGCTTCATCACACTGGCTGCTAAAGGCTGTCAGCAATTTCTTGTGATTAATTGGGAAATGATTGTAGGCTCAGAACACTGAGGTTAAGGAATTTGAAGATGACATATGAAAGTGCAGCTAAGTAATTATGCCCACAGATTTGGTGTTTAATATAAAAGGCACACATGAGAGCTTCCAATGCATGCAGTTACAAGATCAAGAAAGGACCATTGCTCTTACCTCCCCTTTTCATTGTCTTTTAGCCCCAGAGTTTCTGCTCCTGGATTACAGGTCTCTGTTCCTTCCATGAAACAAGCTTCACCCATTTGTATCCTTTATTTCAGATTGCTTTTCCCTGGTAATTTATTCCATATGTTTATAGATAAGTACACACAAAAGTCCGTATTGTGATCCCCTCTATAGAGCATGTAACTTCAGTAAGTATTGAAAATAGTGAATTACATAACTGAATTCCCCTGTGAAAAATTAGTATGCCAAGATGATGCATGTTAGACAATGCAGTTAACCCTCCCAAAGTGGTACAGTAAGTAATGGTTTCAAATAAAGAGTGTCATTTTCTTTTCCCTTTAGGATAAGGCTATTTTTCAGATCTCACAGACTCTTCTTAATAACTGTAATAAAAAGCATCCAATATGCTAGAGTTCAAATGTATTACATATAGATGTTTTTATAGCTGGATTTGATTGCCTGTTTATGCTTCTCTGCAGTCTGCATTCAAAGTTCAGATAGTCTGTTTTACTTTGAGTGCTTCCTATAGGGAAGGACATTGCAAACAGAGGTAGCTGTAATCTTCACAGACAGTGTTAATGTCTGCTTTAGGGGAGAGCAGAGCTCCTCAGACATCCTGTCAGCACAACTGGTTTCACCCCTCCCAATTTCCCTTTCTTTCCATTTTGTGTTACTGGATGTATTTAATCCTTTTTTTCCTCTAAGAATGTACTTCCACCCATAACTAATCACAAGGGCTTTTCAGAGCACAATTTATTTATGTTAAACATAAGGAAAATTGAACCAAAACCAGGAAAAAAAATTCTAGAAATAGAAGCTAAAGTTTTAGATTATATTTTAACTGTAAAACATTTATATGGTTTAAGAAAGAGCATTTAAAGGAAATTACAAAGAATAAGAAAAAAGAGAATAAGGTCTGGAAAATGCTGTTGCGAAGGCCAGAGGAGAAGGATGAAGAAGTGAGACAGTTGATGACTAGTAAGGAAAGGGAAAGAGGAAGACAGTGTGCACAAGAAGGAAGGCAAACCAGGGGAAGAAATGTGTATCAGTTTAAAAATATTGTGTAAGAGTATGTCAAGAAAAGGGTAAATTAGATTGCCATCCCAATAGCAATTCATTTCACACCTATGGATCTGTGGGAGGGCTTTAGGAGCAATGACTTGGTGACTTCTGCTATTGCCCCAGCCAGGAGGAGAGCAGGAGGAGAGCAGGCACAGACACCACGGACTGGACTGCTCTGGAGCCACCACTCTGCCCCTCCCTCTGTTTGCTGCCCATCACCAGAAAAGTGATGGATATGGATATCCACTGCTGGTGTGAGAGTCCCTGAAGAGAGCCTGTGCCATGGGTTTTCTGTGGAAATCACCACCCAGCATAGGGAGAATCTTTCAGAGAATCTCTCCACTGCTCTGGCCTGTCCAGCCACTGTAAATAAGGAGAGCAATCCGAGCCCTGTGGCAATCTATCTCTGGGGAAAGGCCAGGGTCATGCAGCACTTATGTATTAATTTAAGATATAAAGGGTCTCTGGGTCTACCACTGACCTCCATATGTTTAGATAAATTTAATTCATACCAAGTATATAAGCATATCTTTAATCTCACTTAATTCTGCAGTGAGGAGACTGAATCCAAGTTCATACCCTGTGGATCAGTGAGCAGATGGACTTACTTATTTTACTATGGCAGTCATTCTAAATATCTGTATTTTCTGAGGTCTCTCATTTCACTAAAATATTCAGATTTTATTTGGAAGTGATTGGATGAGTCCTTCCTTATTAGAAAATCTCATTTTCTTCCCCCTAGATGGAAGCAGTTGTTTCCTTAGGAAGACAATAAAAACTCAATTTTTACTTTAACAACATAAGCACTCTATATAAACTACAGCTTTTTCACCACTCTGTTAGTGAAGCTAAAACAGCTTGCAGAAGGAAAAGGAGAACTTGCTAGGCTTTCATTTTTCCCCCAGAGAAAAAGGTGTTTTGTTCTATGGGATTTGCATCTTTCTGAATGTTAAACATTTTAACAATGTGAACAACACTCTCACCATTTTCACTAAATAATCTGATGATGCTGGAGTTTTATCAATAACACACCAGGGAAATCACCTTTCCTCTTGTGTCAACATTAACAGCAGTTCCAAAAAAAAAAAAAAAAAAAAAACAGGCAAAAAAAAAAAAAAAACCAAAAAAAAAAAAAAACAAAAAAAAACCAAAAAAACCCCCTACAAATATTTACTTCACACTTTTTATTCTGAAAATGTTCCAAAAGATAAATTCACACCAAAGAAAGTCACTATTTGTTCACTTTTTGTTAATTTAGAAAGTCATAAAAAGATTTGGCTTCCTTAGATGGTGATTTTGACATTATGCAAGGAAGGAGTATTCTCATGCTAATTTACAAAACTAAGCTACTCACAAAAGAAATCTCCCTGAATAGTGCAAAAATTGAGTTGCTAGTGGATTGAAGCAGAGGAAGGACAAAAGCTGGTTTAAAACTAGTTTTGCTATTCCAAGGTTTTATGAGTCTTTGTCTTGATTTTTACCTTCTTTATAAGTAAAAATATTTATTTGAGACTAAAACATGCTAAATGTCAGATTATGCAAGAAGGCACCTTGTGGTAAGCATAACAATCAAGTATAAATATTTGGAGAAATAATAATTACTTGACTTGTGGGACAGCTTGAAACCAACTTTCTTTGTGTATGGTCTCATTTAATATGATAGCTGTTTTTTAAGTGCATTTGTGAGTCATGTTTTGTCTTCATGGAAAAGAATTTTTTTATTGAGGGGACTAGAAATAGTCATAATGTCTTGTAACTGTAAATCAGAAAACTAAAAAAATGGTTTTTAGGTACTACAAATTTGTTTTAATATGAGAATTCACTTCCACATGCTGTTCATTCCATTGGGGTTTTTTTTGTTTTTTTGGGTTTTTTTTGTTATTTGGATTATAGTACAGAAGTTGCATCATATGAAAGATAAAATGCATTTATCTTGATATCTTGATACAGGGGAGAAAATGTATTCTATTTTTTAATTAGTAAAGTGATAATGCTGCCAAGTTGTAGAAAAACTATGGGATGATAAGGCAAATTGGATAAAAGTTCATCCTCACAGTAATTCACCCTACGTGCTAGGGCAACAAAAGATCTCTGCATCATTTTCCTTCCACTTAAGGTCTAATCTCATGGCTTCAATGGTTATTTGTCTTTTACAGACTCTGCTGCACCTCTGTACATGGTAAATTTCAAACCTTGGTAATAATTGAGGGTATAAAGGATTCCTAATGCAAGGCCATATCAACTTTATATTCATGATGCATGAAAATATTCCAACAGACTTGAATAAGCCCTGGATCAGGTCTATATTAAGGAACTTAGTATGAGCAGGCCCCAGTCTTACTCACTGACTTCACTGTAATCACTCATGATTCATGAAGCAATTTTCAAAGTGCAAATACCTACACATAAAATAAGACAAAATATTACACTTTATTGTACTTCTTTCCCCTTACCTTCTCTCACATAGAGTTATTGAATCACTAAGGCTGGAGAAGACCTCCAAGATCATCAAATTCAACACCACTGTGTCAACTAAACCATGGAACTAAGGGCCAAATCCTGTTGCTTCTTGAACGCCTCCACAGATGGTGACTCCACCACTTCCTGGGCAGCTCATTCCAATATTTGACCATGCTTCCAGTGAAGAAATTCTTCCTGATGTCCAGCTGTAACTTCCACTGGAGCAGCTTGAGGCCATTTCCTCTTTCTTGTTGCTGGTTGCCTGGGGGGAGAGGCCAACACTCACCTGCCTACAAACTCCTTTCTGGTGTTTGGAGAAGGTGATGAGGTCTCCTCTGAGCCTTCTTTTCTCCAGGCTAAGCAACCCCAGCTCCTTCAGCCACTCTGATATATTTTTTATCTGAAATAAATGTGATTGCTCATTTGAAACTGTGATTGATACACATTCAATGGCTACTAGGTCCAGCAGAAGATTTCACAATCAAGTCATCAAATTATAATATGAATCCAACACTGCTCCCACTGAAATAAGTGACAAGACCGTATCTTACCTAAATGAGAGCAGGTTGTCAATTTGTATCTTTCACAAAGGAAATATCTTTTAAAATAACAGAGACAAGTGCACCTTACCTTTTAAAGCACAGTTTATGGTTACTTTACATTATGTGCAATTTTTGAAGTTAGAAAGCTAACAATAGCAACTGCTATGCAGATGGCATATCTGATTCTTGCTTATAACTGATTTTCAGATAAAAATAGATGCTTTTCAAAAAACAATACAGAGGATAAGACATGATACCTGTATATCATATACAACACAAGGCGGATACATACACAGTCAAATCCAGATCACCAACTTCTTCAGTAGTGGCACTGAAATTAATAGCATTAATCATGTAAAGAAGAGAGCAGTTTAATGCTATACATAAACAGGCATAAAAGCTTATAACTGAATTGACATTTATCCTTGGCAGGGAGGATGAGGGAAGGAAGGATATTTCTCATCAGAACAGAGCAAGCTTTAATTCCTGAAGAGAAACACCATGGAATCCACCAGAAACTTTTTTTTTTCTGGGCCTAATTATCACTGGAGTTGCTGTAATTCATAATCTGTAACATTGGAAAGCCCTGAATTCAACAAACTCTTTCTCTGCAGTACTCTTCATTCAATTTATGGTCAAAGTCAAAAAGATCCAAGACCACAAGAGGTGCTGTGAATTCTAAGAAAACTCTACCTGGTCCTAGTCCAAAACCTTTGGATCCAATGCATTGTAAAGTAATGATAATTCTTGAACATATTTACCCAAGTTATTAAATGTAACTTTGAGAAACTCTTAAACACTTAAAAACAGAACTACAGGACACATTTTCTCCTTGCACTGAGAAGAATATTATTTGACTGGAATAGTGCATGCCTAGTATATAACTTGGAGTATTTTATATGTGAAAGGGTTGAGCATGTTAGTTTTCTGAAAAAAAGATCTAAGCTTGCGTAGACTCCAATTGCAATTTATTTTCTGCGTCAACATGCAGGAATTTTGTGTTGCTATTTTATGGAGATATTACTGAAACAGGAAATTATTTTTTAACATAGGATTTATAATCTGTTTGAATATTTAGTGGATAGCTCAGCAAATGTTGTTTATAAATACATATATATTCAAATATTTATATATATATATGTGCACACACATACCAACGCTTTTAGATCAGGTTGAAGAAATGCATAAATGAGAAATTTCTAAGTGAAACATCTTGTTCATGGTTTCTCAGACCGCAGTGTACATGAACTTTGGGTGAGCAGTTATTTGCCCTCTCCTGCTCCTGTACACAGATGTGGGGGACTGCTTCTGCTGTCACCACTGGTACACAACAAAGTCTGCAGAGTCCTGACCCAAATTATGCACCATATTTGATTCATGCCAATCCAGACATTTCCCAGGACCAGTGCAGTGTTTGTGGCACCCCCATGTTTGTGCTAGCCCAAACTTCTTCTGTAGACTTTTAAAAAATAAATAAAAAGTAAAAACCTGAAGCAGGTTTGCATAGTTTTTTGGAAGGTAAAATCTTGAATGCATTCCATCAAGAACAAAACTTATGGAGGCTGTTAATGATGCCAGAACACAACCATATAAGGAGTATTCCTCTTTGTACAAAGAGGGGTAGTGTTCAAAGGAAAGCCTGAGTAGCTGAGTGCCAAAATAAAACTTAGAAGATACTCAAAAGATATTTATGCTCACAGGCTCAGAACCCCAGTACAGTCAATAAAGGAAAGAACAAATAGGCTATCCATGGGCAAAATTAACTGAGACTTGTGACATTTTAATCTAGATGAGAGCTAAAACTTACTCTGCACTTTCCATTAATAACCTCTGCCTCTTTGAGTTTACAGAAAAAGAAAACAAGACAGCATACACTGATAAGACAAAAAATTATTTACTGTTATATACAAATCTTACTGCCAGTATAATTTTTCCCATTGAAGTAAAGATTCTTTTTTTCTCACTCATTTTGGCAATACTAGGCAAATATTTAACAGCAGTACCTAGGTAGGCATCCAGTCTTTCTTTTTTAAGTACCATGGAATAAGAGAATATCACAATCTAAGCATCCAAACCCAGAGCTTTGCCACTGGGGAAGAGGCCTGGAAGTTGATAGAAAGTTGGCACCAGCACAGTAAGCCAGTAATGGGAAATCTCTACATAGTCCTTTGCACACTCCTTCTGCCCATGAGTCCAAATCCAACATAAAGAATGCCAACTCCAGTCTCAGAGATCTTTGGGCATCTGGATCCATAATTTTAATACAAGTCTGATTTATTATCCTAATTCTACCTGAGTTTCTTACATAACTACATGTCTTTGGGATGAAAACTGGCTCATCCCTTTCTGGTTTACAAAAAACAACTGATGAAAGTAGAGCATAGCTGAATACCTAAACACACCCACAGTACATTTTCATGCTTTCTGTGGCATTTTTTTTCCTGGAAAATGAGCATTCTTTTGAAGAAGTGCTGAACTAGCAAAAAAAAGAGTAGCTGCAGGCTGGCAAGCTACAAGGCCAACAGCAGCACAACCACCCAACTAGCTGAAGTCTTTTCCTACAAGGATGCAATATAGATTTGGTGGGATGGGCCAAATGCATGACTAGGAGTAAGAAGTTTCTTGGCCATTATGGATTTCTTCAGTTAAGAAAGTATGTATTGACTGCTTGATGGGGGAAGCTTCATGTGACACTTTTTTCTCAAAGACACCAATTGCCATTTTTTCTGTTCTAATTATGATTTAGTAGAAACTGTCAGACTGCTCAGCAAGACACAAAATCCAGATGGAATATACACTTTGCCCTAAAAAACTTGAAATCTAAATGAGACAAGCAATACTGTCCAGACCCATACTGTACTAGATCCCCCACCAAAAGACATTAAGGTCCAACATTACAGTGCCTTTTGTTTATTCGTTTTTAAAAGAGCATTTAGGTGGTTGATTAGTATTGTAGAGCAGTTACCCTACCACTTATGTGATTTGTATTTCACATACTCAGTACAAAACGAAGGCATAAACTGCTTCAGAAACAAAAGAATGTGTAGTAAGCAACAAAATACCTCATTCATTTTAATTGTATGACCACAGCAAGGTTTTATTTCCTAAATTTCAGCCTTCACATCATAACTGGTTTTAAGCTATGTTTTGCAAATACAGAAAGCACAAACACTAGTAGGGAAAATAAAATCCGAACAAGTGTACACAAAACAAAATAATTTTCCAGTTACTGGGATTTTCTCTGTTGTTTTTTTGTTTGTTTTGTTTTTGTTTTTTTTTTTTAAATCTTTCCCCTCACACACTGTATTTGAAATTAATTTGATTTGGTTTGTTTTAGATAATTATAGACCAAAATAGATACCTATATATTTTTTAATCATTTCTGCATATATTTCACAGTAAATCCAAAAAATATACCACTTTAATCTACACACTGAGCATCTAATTACCAGGTGAAATCAAGCCTGTGCAATCTTTATACATGTAATTTCAGTTAATGCAAACATTGCAAGAGCTGTGGGTTAAGCATGTGCAGTGTAACATAAAGCTCAAGGACGCTAAACTCGCTTACATGATAAGGCAAGCTTGAGGTTTGCTTTGATCCATAAGAGATGAGCTGTAAAAAGCACTTCTGTTCACTTCTGTTCCCCTGCTCAGGAATGAAGAATTCCTTTTGCTGCATTATGCATAACATCATTACAGACAAGGTACAAGTCAAGAGCAAGTGGTTCAGATATCCTACCAGCATACTAAAATAGCAGTGGGACTATAAAATTATTTAGGTACTATATTACACAGCTCTTCTTTAAATACCACTTACGCCGTCACATTTGCCAGGAATCTTTCTTCTTAAGTGTTCTAAATGTAAAGTTTCTGGTATCTGTTCCCTGGGGGCAACTTCAACTAGAATAGGCAGGTTGGTACAGCAGATGACTATCTGCTCCTTACAAACTATGTCTGATGTACTCTGCAGTGATAAAAAGCTCCTTATCAGTTTGGATTCCAACCTAAAGGCAACTGCCATCCAGATCTTACAGTGAAAGATAATGTGGTGTAATTAAAGCTCACGGCCTACAGATACATCGTGCCAAACATCACTTGCTTTAGTCAGGACTGGAAATTTTGGTTGTAAATTTACTGTGAAGTTTTTTGTAATCTTAGAAGAAGTCCTATTAAGGCCTTTCCCTTTCCTTTTAACATTCATAGCCTCTCTTTCTCTCTCTCCCCCCCACCCTTTTCTTTTCTCAGATACACTAGTGAGACACATTTAAAACACTTCATCAACATAGTCTATATATAACAGACATGATTTTTGCATTCACTTGCAAACTTTCCCAAATTTATTCTAGGCACTTGAAGAATGACAGTTCAAACATTCAGTAGAGATTTACTCAATTTTAGCAATAAAATTTAAAATCCAATTTCCACTTAGCATGCCAAAGCCTCACACAATTTTTATGTGCAATTGAACTGGGTGAACTGGTAAATTAAACTGTGATTGGGAATGTTCTCAAACAGTGGGACGCAGTTGCCTCTGGGTGTATGTGTGGTAGCATTTTAGTTCAGATCAGGATGCACTACTAAAGCAAATTTCCCAGTAGTTCCCACTTCCTGCACTTTGGTTCACATCATGTTTGGAATGTGCAAAATGAATTCCTTTCAGATAAAAATAAACCTGGAGGAGCAGTCTCAGTCTCAGAGGGTATCTAATGCACTTTGACTGCTAATGGGCCTCCTGTCTGCAGAAGGAAGCTAGAGCTAGGCAACACTAAAACTCTGAAATGCAAAGACCTTGAATGCCAGTGTGGATGTGATCTTAAGGACCAGATGTTTTCTGCCATAGATCTGTTCTTCTTGGGCGTTTTCCTAATATAGGCATTCCCTAAATTGTCAAACCATTTCCTGGCACACTTTTGGCACACATGCCATCCAGCACGCATACAAAAATTTCCCAAACCAGCTTGGGAGTATAAATATTCCCAGGACCATTTTCAACAGGCACTTTTTCATGCTGTCATCTAATTTCAGAGAATGATGGAATTTATTAGAACGAGCATGGTTTGCTTTCTAGACCAGCAGCAAACCCTGGGAACATTTTCAGGCACTTCTAATTCAATGGTATAGTGGTCCCCCACTAGAGTGCAGTTTTTAATCTCTCATGCAGAGACCTTTTTCCTCTCCACCTCCTGCCTCTATGAGTCTTGGCCAAACCCAAAGCAAGCACAGAGATGCACCAAAACCAATGATAGTCAAGCTTAGACAGGACATAAGCATTTCCTTGAAACACTTCCTAAACAGAAATGTTTCCATTTCTTGGCTCCAATGATGTACCATGTCCTGAGTTTTCCTACAGAGCAGTGCCATGGGAAATTAGGAAGAAACAAACTCACTACATGATGTAGAGACTATACAGCAATCTTGCATCTCCTCTTGAGAAACAGGATTTGTTTGCTTGTTCTTTGTTCTTTCTCTTCTCAAAGTTTAACCATTCTTCTTAGTCAAAACTTCCTTAAATACATCTCAGTTTTATTCTCGGTGTGGACTGCAGGATTGCAAAAGGGATGAAAAGAAGCCTTTGCTGCATTCAAACCTATCTGAAACTTGGCACTTTCCATCCTCAGATTTTTATCAGGGTCCTTGGGTTTACTTTCTAGGGGACTGTCTCTTATGAAACTCAGTTTGAACTCCAGGCTTAAATAAACCAAAATAGCTCCAAGTGTAGCACAGCAAGAAAAAACCCTGAACCTTGGCTTGTTAGATATATGTGACCATAAATCAGTCAATATTCTCTCAAAATTAGCCATAAGTTTATTTGAAATGTTCACAGATCTAGGTAACCTTTATGACAAACCTGGCAGAGTTTTCAGAATGTGTGGGTGCAGGTTTTATAATACAAGCTTTCACACCTCAAGTCATCACCTGCACTCTGCACTTTGTACATGCATTTCAAAACAAGACCTGGTTCTGGCTCTTTTACTGTAAGTCAGATACTCCAGCCCCTTGGATTTGGGTTACATCTGTGAAAAAACATCCTGCTTAGAGCATTTATATTCTGTTGTTAAAAGAATGGCTTGAATATACAAAGAAATTCAAGCTTATTCGGTGGATCATAACCCTCAGAAATTCAAGCTTATTTGGTAGACCACAATTCTCAGGAACAGAGTGTATATTTGGACTGGCTTTTTGATATAAATATGCAAACTCCAGGAAAAGGAAATAGAAAGTTTAAAAACTATAATGCGCATCACAGATTTAATTTGACTGCAAATACTGCCAGATATAAAGTACATTTTCTAAAAGCATGATGATTTCAGTTTAGTCCTCACTTTAGCTTTCATGTTCCTTTTTCTAGAGAAAATTGCTTCATTTTCAGAGTGAACTTGCTTTTGCAGCTGCTTTTATGCCTGCAGCTTTGTGTAATCTGGAGTTCCACTTATTGAAGGCGGATGTTCTCTTGAGATTGGTCTCTCAGTTCCATACAACACCCACTTGACATTTGCTGAGGACAAGAAATAAGGCAAAGGATATAATATGGTTAAAAGTCAAAAGCTATAAATACTATCAGCCTTTGAAATATTCAGCATCTTAATATGGTTACATACAAAGTTCAAGTAAAAAGCACTCAAAGTTCATTTTTTCATGTCATGCTTAGTTTGTGCTCTGAACTAAAATAATATTCAGAGCTAGATTTGCTGATCATTTAATATATTTATGAATAGATATCAACACTGAAAAGTAAAATCAGATTAATTCCTGTTCATTAATGTTAGGATTTTCACAGCACGTGTAGCAGTTTTTCATATTGGCCAAAATCTACTCTCATAAATCTTTTATTTTTTTCACAAACTGAGATGGCTGTTAAACCTTTACCAACAATCAGATCTACAAATATATTCAAATATCCATCTCTTAATTCCTGCAAAATCAGAAAAATTTAGACAACTTTAAATTTTAGGTACCTTAATACCTTTCTGGATGCAAACTCTCAGTTACTAATAAAGATTAGCAGAAAAATAGTGAGATTGCTAGAGTCAAGCACAGAGAGCAAACCCAGGCTAAGTGCAAGGTAGTCATGGAGCTCTGACACAGAGATTACATTATCACTGTTTGCATAACATGAACATTCCCCTTGCACACATGCACAATGTGCAGAAAGGCATGTGAAGGGTGGTCAGCAGTGTCTATTTAACCCTGGTCCCAGTTTGATACCAATTTGCTCTGCACCCAGAGTGAAAGTGGCTAGACCACAGATGTTTAAAGGCAGAGCTACACAAGGCAAATAGCCAGGGAAATTCTCCTGGGCCCTAAGGGGAAAAAAGATAGCACTCATCTAAATTAGGTGGAGATGTAAGTCATCCAGCAGGTGGGCGTGAGGAGGGAGTGGTTCATACCTAAATCTCTGCCTAAGAACCCAGATGTCTACTGCCAGCACACTGTAAAGGTATTTAGGTGCCTACCACCCCTTCCAAGAAATTCAATTTAGGGTCTACAACGTATCTAAGGTACCTACCTGAACATTTTGTGTCGTGGGTGGCTTTCAAAATATTCTGGGAGAAAAGAAATATCTTTTGTCACTGTGTATTGTCAGAATCAATTAATGATTTCTGGTACAATATGGAAAATGGTGGGCAGTATTTGAAGGGTAAATAGGAGAGTTATATTTCTTGTGGTGTTAAGTTGTGCAACTTTGTTGGACTTGTGCCAGAGCTGAACTCCAGTAGTTTATGAAGGAGCCCTGTTAGTTCTTGTAATGATAAATCAGGCTAAATGAAGGAAGCATTCTTGTTTCTGGCAGGTACATTCCAATACTGGCTCTATAAAATGAAAAGTGCCTCTGTGCAGATTCACCCTTGACAGCATCTGAAAAATACTTTTTTGTCAGCTACTGTACATGCCTTCTCACTGGGTGAGGGTCTCTCAAAGATTCCTGGAATATCTGGTTCATGAAGTGACAGACCAAAGCAATTCGATCCCTCCATTTTCCTATTTAAGGCTGTACGTGCCATTTTTAATGCCAGTGATAAGATCGTACTTTCGGTTAAGCCGTGGCCATTGTACTCGAGAGTGAAGCATTTAACCACATAGTTTGTCTGGAGTGTTTGACAGCAACATTGCTCTTGGAAAGAGATTTCTGACAGAGATATTTTAGCCATCATTTTTATTATGAAACCAGGCAAGTGTCTCCCACTGGAAGCTGTGCTAAGGAAAAAAAAAAAAAAAAAAAAAAAAAAAAAGCAAATTAGGATGGAGACAGTGAAAGGAAGTACTCATGCAGTGGATGGCTGAGCAGCATAGACCCACCACAACACTGAATCCCTGAGCAGCTGCTTGAGGAAGAGTATTCCTGGGTTTGCTAATAACGACTCAGTTCCAGCTCCTGTAAATGTGGAGAGCCCTACTTCAATTAGTCTGTCAGTGTTGTAAATTCAATAGCATGCTCACAGCAGGTCAAATTGACATAATGTTAAAACACGGGTCACTCTACTGTGCTAAGACTCCCAGTGCTACTGACACTTGCTGAGATGACCTGGTGCTTGCATACCAGCAAGTGACACATTTTTAGAATAAGTCTCCAATATAAAGGGCTTTTGTAAGGGTAAAAAAAAGCTAATTAGTTACCTCAGCAGAGCAGTGGGAGGACTAGAATTCATTGTTTCTGTGAGACCACAAAAGTGCCTGTAAGGCTTTTTTTTGTTTGTTTTTAATATATCTATATTGAAGCAATTTTTTCCTCAGTCCGGGTATGTGCAGTCTAAACCATTTTCTCCGTGTAGTAATTTTACTCTGCTGAGAGGCAGCATCACCTGGGGAGGGCTAAAGAACTGTAGAAAAGCTAAGTAATTTTCTGTGTCCGGTTTTTCCCACTTAAATGTTTGACAATGAGTGCCCCTTTTTATCAGACTTTGTTTATTTGTTTGCTTTTGATTTCAAAGAGTTTTTAACAGATTTGGAGAGAAAAGTGAAAACAGCAAGGGTTTGATAATTGCCATCTTTTGCAATCAAATTTATGACATTTATAAATATAGATGTATGGATTAAAATTCCTAGACAATGGAATATTGTTATTGGCCAGCATCCTAGGCTGCATACCTGGTATGCTGAGGTATAATCAAGCATTGGGTAGGGTTTTATGTGTGAAAGCAATGCTTGACTGGATTTAAATGGTTTTGATTGGAGCCGATATGATGCATAGTTGGACATAATGTTCATAATTGCCTATTTTTCTTGGCAAACAACAAGGTGCTTGATGACTGCTTTCTGAAATGTTCACATCTATTTCTTTGTGAAGTGTACCACAATTTAACGGTAATTCTAAACAAGTTTGTGTTGTAGTCCTCTGACTTTGAGAGAATGCACTCCTTGTTGACTTAATGTCCTCATCATAACAGAATTGCATGCCTCCTATGTCAAAGTTGAATGTTGGTCTGGTTTGAATGGCAATTTCCACAAACACCTTTTCTCTTTCTGTTGTACTATTGTGTCTATTTTCTATGCACGTCCCTACAACCATCACCAAAATTCAGTCAAAACTGCAAGCAGTCTCACATGTGTTTCTCAGGCAGACTATTTTATCTTTTTTTAGTAGTATTTGACACAATCCAGAGGAGGTGTTTAGAGACAGGCATCACAGAGTTATAATGACTGTAGCCAGCTTGACACAAATGTGCACATACACACACATTTTTGCTCCCCGAGGCGCAGCTCTGCCTCGGAAAGGCAAATGGACACTACCTTACTCATAAAATGTCTTTCCAAGTTTAATGCATGAACATTTTTCAGACAGGAATTAGGAGAAGGACAGCTCCAGTCCTCTTCAAGCGAGGCTCCTACCATTGCCATAACCCTGTAGAAGTACTTACAGGCCCTTAGCAAATGTTGAGGTTTCAGAAAGTCTGGCCTGTTCTGTTCTATTTTAGGTTTCTTTCAGAATGATCTGAGGTCTATTGTGTTTATCTACATTTACCTCCTGGATTGTACCTCATGATGCTCCGAGAACATGATTCCTCAGTCACATAATTCTGCCACTTGTAAGATGGTGAAATGACTGCAGTCAGGATACGTGCTCATTTCTCTCCCCAATCCTGTCTGATAGCAACTTTCAGTACAGTTTCAACTCTCTTTTATGTGTCCTTTATTTCACTTACATTGATGTCCTTAGTCCATGCCAGCCTGCTTTCTTCGTCCCCTCCTCCAGCTTCTTCTCCCATAATGGAAAAAAACAGCCTAGCAGTTGTCCCAACCAATTTGGTACAATCCACACGTTTTTCCCCTGAGTTTGGACAAATCAAAGATGTTTCCAGAGAGTGTGTTTCATAGGCCTTTGAGTTAGCTTGTGCACAAAGTCATCTCAGTCAATCTTTGGTAAAAATACAAGAGCCCATTAGACATAGATGTCAGAAAAGCTTCAACACTGTAAGACATGCAAAGTTGCTTGAGCAGAAAAGTTCTGTTCAAGATTTAGTGGGATCTTGGCACTGAATAATCAGATGTTACACATCTTTTATGCTTCTTATATGCTTTCTTGCAGAAACTCAGCATCTCTCCCTGTCTTCATAACTTTGAAGTTGCCACTTCCAAGGCAGTGTGTCACAGGGATTTGATAATTTTCTCTTGTTTCATACAAGAGAGGCTATGTGGAGAGCTGACTGCTCCTTGAGCAGAAGTGAAAAACATGCCCAGCTGGAAAAGCAAATCTCCTGTTCTTATGAGAGAGCATAAGGCAATCACCCAGTCCATTGTCTCCTTAATGAGACAATCAGTCTAAGCATCAGAGAAAGCAAAATATTCCTAAAAAAAAAGAAGTCATTATGTCCTAGTACTCTAACGTGAAGGCTTCCTGAAAACTCTACCCTAATGAAGAGGAAGAAGGCAGGCTGTGAACTTACAGCATAAAAGCCTCAATCTAAAATGAAGGAGGAGACACCACTAGGCTTCTGAAAAGATGGCAGTCAGAAGCAGCATTTCCTGGACCATAGCCTGCTCTTGAAGAACCAGGAGGCATGGCTGGCTGGGCTGCATGAACCATAGACTGAATGTCCCTCTGTGTTTCCCAACAAACAAACTTGCTTCTAAATAGCCCAAAATGAGAAGTTTATAGAGGGAAATGTCATTTTCATCATGATAATATTCCTCTTTTTAGGCTAACTGTAGGGAAAGAAGAAAGTCCCCATTGTGTTGGAAGGAATTGTTTCTTCAGCTAACAGTATGCTGAAGCCCCAGACACCAACCAGAATATTTAGTGTGTGCATTTACCTTTGATAGTGTTGCTGCATTTGTGATACATTCTTCAGGAGAGCTGGGGAGAAGGAGAGTGTTCCTAAAACCACCTAGTAAGATAATTTCTAATCATAGAGCCAGAGAAATTTAATGAAATTTACTTTTGGTAAAACTGAAACTCAAGCTATAATACAATATTCAGCAAATTTACCATTTCAAAAGCCATGGACTTCACAGTCTTTCCATATTGGGATTTGGGTGATGTGAGATAGTTCTGCACCTTCAGACCCTATAAACAACAGACCTTCCCCCACTCATTTGGCAGATTTTTAGTGTATGGTAAATTAACATACTGAGAAAATGGAGTGTGCTGGTCCCCTTTGAGTGTTAAAATGCTCAAGATTCACTAATGATTTTAGATCTTTCTTTAAGAGGAGTAAGACACTCTGCAGATACACTTGTTTTAGCTTGGCAAAGATAGTTGCAAATAAAATGATTTGAAGCTAGCTAGGAGTGTCTACATGAGTTTACCACTGATTTAAGTTAATTAGTTTAATGAAAAGGTACAGATTTGCATAAAGATGAGCTGTCACCTTTCCTGCTCCCAAACAGCTGTGCTTAGTTCTGTTTTACAGGTAAAGGGCAAAGGAGGAGAAGGGGAGAAGTGTCTTTGAGATAATCTTATTGGAAAGAAAGAAAACAAATGTGTGCTCTGCTTACTCCAGCTGCTCTCCACCCCAGGAGTAATAGTTTGAAGTGAGCTTTTATATAAATAATAAACAAGTTATTCCTGGAGCATTTGCTTTGAGCTAAGACTGTGTGTAAGGGATTGGCTTTGAAATTGCTGTCAAAGTACCTACCTTTCAAAATTAGACTCTGCATCTCAAGTTCATTAAGATAGCCTTGAGCAAGTCTTTTATTCAACCTTTCTTTAAAGGTATGAAGTGTGAACTTGATAAGTAAAAATAACTTGAGTAAAGAATGTCTAAAAATGGAGGAATTAACCACAGTGATGTTTATGCAGCCTAGGAATGGATTTCAATACATCTCTTTAACACCTATCTTCTTGTGGTAATCTCTCCTTCCTGTTTGCATACTCTGTTCAAAAGATTAAAATTAAGTCTTCAAAATGGGAAAACAATAAAATGGGATCTCTAATCCTGGTACACATCTCTTGTGGATCATCTGCCAATTTTTGTCCCCAGAGAAGAGAAACCTACCATCTTGTCTGAAGTTTGAGACGTGTGTTTGATAGGATTTTATTTTCTCCTCTATTTTTCAAGTCATCTTTAAATCAATCACTTGGACAAGATGTAAATTATTAATCTTTGGTCAGGCTTGCCACAAATATTAACACATATATGTTTGTGGTAATAGCAAATCACACTGTTCCTGAGAGCAATGGATAATATTATAAACCAAGGCTTTCCACGGAGAAGTATGAACAAGTACGTCTGTATATGATTCGACAGAAACCCCAGAGGAAAAAATGTAAAGAACATAAGCTTTAAAACAACAAAAGCAGAATTAGTAACTCAGTGAGTTTCTTGAAGCATTAGTAACTTGACAGCATCTACTCATTCACAGCAACAAAAACAGGACAAGCTCAATGTTTTCTGTTGCTGCACTAAATAAAAAGTTGACGCTAAGTCTCAGTACTTAAGAATAAATGACAACCCTTTAGAAAGTGCTGTAGTTTCAAAATGTAAAAAAAAAAAAAAAAAAAACCCAAAAAAAAGTTATTTTCAAACCACATCATGTAGTGTTTTCTTTTAAGGGAACATGATCTCTTGTACCTTTAATAAAGAGCTGTATAACAATTCTTCTTTAATTCCCTGTGATTTCACCTTAGAAATGACTGCTCCACTTCATTCATCTCCCATTACTTCTAACCACAAACAGATTAAGTTATAAAAAGAGGACAAATCAAATTGACAAATCATTTAAAAACATTTCTGGAAGGTGAGAAAAAAATAAGTGAAGAGATAAATGTCCAGCCTTGAAGCATCTATCTCAACTTTTTAATATTTTAATTTAAAAGTTATGCAATGACACTACTTTTCACAAAATGGCACTCACTTTATGAGTGACCTTAAGGTAAACAACTAGGCTATTAGTATAAGAACAATTGTTCAAAATGACAGAATCAGGCTCCAACATTTCTCCAGCTGCCTTTAATTTCTCTTTCACACAATCATGTATTTCAGATAACTAGCATTTTGATATTTGTCTTTTGTGTTGTTTACCTTCTTAATTAAAGAGCAAAATATATTGGCATTCTAGACTCAAAGAAACACTTCTTAAATGAATCACCCTATTTAATAAAATGTCCCCTTGCAAACACTGTTTTTCTTGATAAGTACATGCACAAATAAAAGGATGGAAAAGGGTAATTGTTTGGTTGAGATGTAAGGGCACACAAAGTGGTGAGCTCTAAATAACCTGGTCATCAGCCCAACTAATCTGCTGCGGTTTGTTTTCACAGCTTTGCTCTGAACATCAGTGCTGATGGTCTGACACTCCCTGCAGAGCCTGAGAGAGAATGGCAAGTCAAGATACCAGCTGCACAATGCTTTACCTGCCATGCCAGAGATTTGGAGGAGGGAGAACAACAATTTTTAAAAACACTCATAAACTTCACTGGCTTTTTCTTTCTTTCTTTCTTTCTTTTTTTTCACTCTGCAAACTTCCTGTCAAAGTTGTCAGATATATTACAAGGTCATTTAATGAAGTGGAGCACTTTTTTTCTTTCTTTCTAATTTTAAATCAACCCTGAGGTTTCTTTTTATTTATTATTATTTTAATTTCAAATCTGCAATGTTAATGTGACAGATAAAGAGAATCCAATTGCTCTCAAGGGGGCTACAAACCACAGCAGATCCCTAGAGGGTCTGTGTTACCTATTCCAAAACCTGCTCATGCAACACTTCCAGTCCAGGACAATCAGCATGATCACAAATCAGCCTTGACTGCAGTGAGACCAAGCTCATTTTCTGAGCCACACGATGCAAGAATGAACTCCACAGAACCCTACCGCAGAGCTGATCCTGCCTTTGTCCTTGCTGTACTGCTTGGTGAGATAAAAGCAGCCAAATTGCCCGAGAGAGATTTTGCAATCTATTCAAAGCAAAAGATTATCTGATAAGAGCTTCCTCTCTAATTATGCTTTGAGGCCTGACCCTGTTTGGTGCTGAGGGTTTCCTGCTTAAGGTCCATCATCATCCAGTGAAAGCACCACTGCATACTCAACCACTGTGCTGCTGCTGAGGCCAAATGGGACTTACACTGCTGTGACAGACCTGTTCTCAGGCTGTATATGGCTGGTTTAGTCGGCTTCTTACTCAGCATGTTACCTGTTATCAGTTATACTGACAGACCTAATTGTGCCCATTCCTGCCTGTAATATCCTAAAAAAAGCTGTAAAGGGGCAGGCAAAAAAAATCCACCTATTGTAGAATCACATTTGACTGCGGCCAACAGCAGGTACCTAGAGAACAGGACTAGAATACAGTTATAGCTCCCTTATGGACTTTCTCTTCCTCTATAAATTTGCAAAAGACAGTCTTCCTGAGCCAGTCCATAACTTCACATTGAAGACTATGGGTATTTTTTCCACGTGTCTAATCACTTTTCTGAAGCAGGTCATCCTTCAATCCACAATAATTTCAGATCCAGACTTGCACAGCGTGTCTACCATGGAGATAATCTCTCTTTTTGTTCATTTTCAACTTAACCCCTGACATTTTTATTTGTTTCCCCCTAGTTCATGCATTAGGAGAAACAACATTTCTAACACAAGTTTTGTGGGCCATCTGTTTTTCCCAGAATCATTCATATCCCACTTCAACAATTTATTTCTCATAATGAAGAATCCTGGTCTGTTTAGTTATTGAAGTCATTCCATGCCTTTAATCATTGATGTCATGTTTCCCTATACCATTTTCAAATTTTCTGTATTGTTTTTTGACTTGGCAGTCAATTGCCCATTCTGTGTATGCGGTGAGATACTTCTACACAGAGAGAAATTTTCTTTTTCTTGTTGCATTTAATAATTTAGGATGCTTAGCCAGCTCCATTTTTCTGTTAGTTGTTCTCTGTCCACATAACTATGGCTATTTTGAAAGATACATGATCTAGGAGAGACCCCTAAGGGTTTTCACTTGATACATCCTTCTAAGGAGAAAACAGACATTAATTCTCTATTCCTTGCTTCTCTTAAAGCAGGATTTAGGTATTCTCTTCATGGTTCCAAATGGCATCTGATGTCCTTTCAGGTGCCAGTAAGGTGTCCACTGTGATGCTTATCTTTGCAGCTTCTAACACCATTTTGGATCTAATCCAAATTGCAAATGTAGATTCTAGGAGATGTATGACCATCCAAGTAATAGACATTGCAATGGGTTTTGCTGCCATAGCTTTAAAACTTGAACACAAACAGTGTAAAAAGTCATTTTATGTTTAAACACAGGTCAACAGTGGGTAGCTCATGACTCTGCCATAGGTCTGTGATGTACAGCAGGCATTTTTGATAACTTTCTTGGCTTCACATTCCAATCATCTACTTAGTATTTTTCATGTCTTTTAGATGTAAGGTTTTCAGGGTATAAGTTGGATTTTTTTGGTTATGGCTATCTGTGACAAGCCATACAATGATTCTGGAGCTATTGGCAACTCTTGGATGGAGCTTCGAGGTACTATTGCAATAACAAACATAAATAATAATGTGCATGAAAGATGTAGGACTGTGAATTATTTAGCATTTTCCACTGCTCTCTTTCATGATGCTTTCTATCAGCAGGAAGGAGCTTGATTTCTCTCACATATGTAGACCCAGATAGAGACTAGACAAGGCTTTTCTGCTAGTCCAGCTAGAAAGGAGTCCTGTTGTGGCAGCCAGGCAAGCCTATCCATCTAAGCACAGACTGAGCATTCATTTCACTGGGAAATATCAGGATGGGACATTTAAGTTCCCAAGTTTTTCCCCTTGAAGCATTATTTAACACAGAAAGCAAGCCAGAATGACTAGTCAGGAGAATACAGACACTGCTAGAATTACTTAACTGTTTGCACGTGCAAAGGAGGTGTATCTCCTTGTATAGCTATTGCCTTGTGCCAGCCTCCTCCCACCTGCACCCTTAGTTCAGAGATCTATATATAAAATAAAAATTAAAAAAAAAATAAAGAGAAGACTTTAATTTATGTCGCCGACAACACTGATGTATTCACTTATATTTAAATGGCAGTAGAATGAAACCTGAACCAAAGTGAGCATCTAATGACTTTAGACCCAAGCCTGATCTCATCAACTAGACTTTACAAAAGACTCATCCAGTGTGCCTAGTGTCCCCTGACTCCTGGAATGAGGTGTCTGATAATTTCACAAGAATGAAATTCTACTTCACTCTCTGGGACTCAGTGGTTGCATCTTGTAAAGCTGTGAAAGAAAAAGGAAAGTAAAAGCAAACCAGAGATGTCTGAAGTAATATTTTCAAAGGTAGGCTTTTCATGTCAAAAAAGTAAGGAGGCTTTATGACAATATGATCAGATGATTAGATACAGAATCAAATTTCTAAATATATTAAATGTATAGTATATTACTTTTTTAACATACATGATTAATCAAAAAGTTTTAATTCTACAAAGCTGAAAAAATGTTTACAATAAATTGCAATTTGTAGGTCAGTAAAAGAATAACATGTTCATTTTTTATTGAGGGAATTTCTCTATGATCTCCTAAATTTCCTAGTACACTGTAGTGACATATCTGGTTCTCAGAAAGGTTTTGTGACAGTTTAATAAGAGAGGGAAGAAGCCATTTCTTGCTACAGTATTTCAGGAATAAGTTCACTCATGCACTGCCTAGAGCACAGGCAAAAAAAAAAGGATAATCTGTGTAAAAGAAGATCAGACACCCAGTGCTCTTCCTGAAACTATTCCCTTTTTATTGAAGGCATGTAAGTGCTGCTTTAATGAGCTCTGGGTAGAGGTGTTAGTTGGAACAAAGTGTTACTGAACAGAGGCTGCAAATAATGTGCCATTAGCTTCACTTCCAGGAGAGGAGATGCTTGAAAAGTAAATTAAAAAAATTATTCTAATGCTAGAGATTCAGCACATGTGATCTAAAGATGCAAGTTTGACACTACATACTGAAAGTGAGACTCTGGCAGTAAGAATATTCAATAAAGTCAGGAATTCTAGTGGGTTCTGTCTCCATATTGTATGGAAACAATTATGAAATTCAAATATTTGTAAATGACACCAAACTGCAGTCTTCAGTGTAGTTTTTAAAGAAAATGAAATATCTTAATACTAAAAGTGCTCTTACCCTGCTGTTCAGAGAAAATGGGATAAGAAGTTCCTACAGTGTCAGCTGATTCCTGCTTTGTTGAACAATATTGAAATCAGCTTGATTTTCCATTGATGTTTTGTTTTTCTAATTCCACTTAAAAGAGTAAGTGCTGACAATGCAAATGCCAAGCTTATGGATAGAAGGGCTGAATTTACTGAATTGCAAAAAAACCTTGGCTTCATACAGAGAGCAGCTTGTTTGGGCTTCCTCTATTCTGGGGGTGGGTTTTTTCTGAATTTTGACTGGAAAATAAGATTATGGATTTGAGATATTGGGGTCCTGTGAGTACAATTCTGGCAGCCAGTAACTAGACTTAAATAAACAGGCATACAGCCTATAAAGGTCATCCATTATACGTCACTATTCAATTTAGAAGCTGTTTGGATCTACTTTGCTGTTTTTACCATGTTTTATAGAAGAAATTAGGGTACACAGAGCCTCTACATTTCAAAATCTTTGGAATTAAAGCAGTTTTTCGCTAAAACAAGCTACTCTTGTCAAACAAGTTGTGGCGAGCAAGGAGGGAGACAGATAGAATTGGATCTTGATTGGGTTTTGCTTGCCTTAGAAAGGAAGGATGGTAGAGACAAAAGACTTAGAGCTGATCTAGGATTTCTGATCAGAATATTTATTTGCCTTTAATCTGCCATCATTTTTGAAAGCAAAATAAAAATTCTCAGCATACAAGCAAAACATTTCAATATTAAGGAAATTTAAAAGTTCCCTCCCCCTAAGGAAATATACACACAGGCAGACCATTTTTGAGATTCGAGCCACCTCAAGAATACGTGAGAAATATTATTAGCTATCTGAATCTTTAAGAGGGATAAGTTGAGGGAGAAGTTCCCTTTCCAACCCTAAAAGTTAATGTGGTGTAAGAACAATTTCCCCTCTGCCAGAGGAAAAATCATTAGCTTCATACTTGAAAGTTACAACATTAAATTACACTCACTGAGTACAGTAGCCTAAGATCAGTCCCTAAGTGTCAACCATTGTGTAGTCTGTCGCTGTAAAGTAATTTTTCAATCTTTCAATTAAGTGCACTGTATAATTTTATGGCTTCAGTCTGAATGCGCGGTTCACGCACAACCGTGTTAAACAATGACAGGAGCAGCCTGGAATGAGGAAGAGACTACAGGGAGGATCCAGCCTGACAATGAAGCTGACATAGCAAAGGTAAAAGAGGCTTAACGTCTGACAGACACCCATGATTTTTAATTACCCTTTCCCACTGCTGATTGTTGCAATCCATCTCGCCCCCACAGCTCTCCCTATCTCTACCCTCCTCTTTGTCGCATGCCTGCTCCCTCCTCTCCTCTGCACATCCTGAAATGCCCTTGCCTCTTTTTCCCTGCCTTTTCTTTGTCCTGTTTAACTGATCTCCACCTACCCAAACCCCTATCAAACAAAATAAAAATGTTTGGAACTCACAGGGTGTTTCCTGACAGGCTGTTGTTCATTCCTTCCCTGTGACTCAATCCTTCCCATCCCTACTCTCCTCCTGTGTGGTGAGCCCTTCTTTTCTGTGTATACACCCTCTCCCTACATGGCTTTTGTATTTTCAGGTGGTAAACTCCTCAAGGCAAAGACCATCTGTTCCTTCACTGTGCAATCAGACTTTTCCATGCATTAGTGTGTATTCAATACCAATTTAAATTGCATGTGCTTTCAAAATTAATGAGAATAGTTAGCCATTCTAGTACATAATGAACTTCATGGTATTTTTAGCAAACCTTCTTAAATGCAGGTACACAGCCATAATGAACAGCAGAGGATCACTATGTTCTCACATCACTCATGTACAGTAATAACTCTGGAAATGAACATATCAAAGCCTTAGCTAATACTTCCTAACTTAACTCACTTACAGGAATTCTGGTATTTCAAACAGTCATAAAACTGGAAATATGTCAGAAGACATAAAGAAGAATAAATAGAAATATATATACATATATAAAAATTTTTTTAAAAGCCAACCTGTTCTGTGGGTGGCCATGGGTAAAATTTGCAAAAGTAAGAGACAAGTTCTTACATGTCTATCCCACATTTTTTTCATCAGTTCAGCTTGCTTCTGATGCATTCATCATGATGAGAAATGAGAAAGAAAAAAAATGAAGCAGAGCGAGAGAATAAACTCTATAAAATATTTTTGGGACAACCACAGTTATGGAGTGGGTGTATGGGCAGGGTGAAAAATACCATGGAAGTATTGTTATACCTCTGCTACAGCTAACTGAGTATTAGCACAATCAACACACCATGAAGTATAATGACATCTTCCTCCTAACTGATACAGAAAAACAGACTCTTTTAGAACACATTATTACACTTTAAATGTCTCCTTTATGACAGTCATTACCTAAATATTTCACACAAGAGATTTATGCTATTAAGAAACACCCGAAACCTATATAAAATTAATTATATTTTACTTAAGATTTTTTATTAGTTCTGATTAATTAAAACATTCTTGGATTGCTATAACTGTGTGCTGTTTAATTATTCAAACACAGGCTTTTGATTATTCCATTTCTTTGTCTATTCCATATATGTGGCTTCCTCTTTATTACATGTACAGATTGTACAAATGAGAATAAGGAATAAAGTACCAGCTGTGGCACATCTAATAGTGATGCACCATATAATATAAAATGAACGTATGTGGAAATATTTCAGATGCTGCATATCCTCCTAGGTGATAGTCACTACTTGACACAATTTTCTCATCTTACCTGTGCTGCTCTCTCTCTCTCACTCTCTCTCTCGTTTTAGGCTCTGCAAACTTTCTCACATGCTGAAAGCTAAGTTCACACATAGAGGTAAGCTTTCAGCATCAAGTACTAAGATTTAATTGCTCAGAGAAATGCATATGAGTTAGGTATCTTTGGTCTATTCAAGGTACCTAACTTCCTAGACATGTACAGCATGGCATTTTAGTTTATGAGCATGATCAGGGATTTAGCCTCCTCAACCTCTCTTTGTTCAGATTGCTGAGAATCTGCCTCCTCAAGATATCAATTGGAAAAAGGTAGTCACAGGATTTAGTCTAAATATTGTGTGTATGGGAGCCATATCCAAAGGGGAATATAACAAATTAACTTGATTCTCCTTTGACATGTTTATTAGAAGATGCAGTATGTTCAGTAATTAACAACAAACAGCAGTTATTAGAATCCACATGTTGGGGGGGAAAAGAATCCCAAACATCTTTCATTGTTTTAACCAAAACATTTTCACCTTGATTTTCTATATCAATCTCTTCTGCATCTATGAAATTTTTGTTCCATTTTTGAAATATCTACCCAGAAAATAAGTTTTTCCTGGGAATATTGAACAAAACCCTGACATAATTTTAACAAAAAATAATCAGGTCTTGTGCTGCACTGCACAGAAGTATTGTAAACATAATCCAAATCCAAGGTTTTCTTCTTTGTTGCTTTAAAGGAAACAACTGATACAAGTCTTAAACTTTACCATGTCAGAGAGACCAGATTCCTTAATGTTATGTAGAGTGGCTGTTCTAAGGAGCCTGAACTAATCGATGATTTCTATGAAAATTATTTCTAGTGAAGAGATTTCCTCACTTGGATTTTCTCACCAGAGGAGAGAACTGTAAAGCAAAACAAAGATGTTTTCCTTCCACTAAGGAAAAGATGTAGAAGCATCAGCAAAGAGAAAAAAAAGCCTCAAAAACATGACACAGAAACAAATGCAGATTACTTCAGGGATATGCAGTCGGCCATAAAAAGAACTGTATTTTTATTTTCTACACTTATTTGTTTGGGGAAATAGCAGTAAGCCACTGTGTTTTTTGGGAAGAACAAACAGCTGCAATTAATGGTTCCCATGGAAGACTTCTGTAGACTGTAAAAGTCTGTGAATAGCTGAGTTCTTGACCATATGTGTGATTCTGTTGAATTAAACTTTGTAACTACGAGAAAAAATGACCCTGTAGGAATTCCCTATATACAATAATAAAGACTAAAAGGTTACTTCTGCGAGATAGTCATTTGCATGCAGTTCAAAACATCTTATGAGAAGAACCTCACAGGGAAAAGCCACATCAGAACTCATGTTCCTGACACTGGTGAACTGAGATACTGGGACTTAGCATTAAAATACTTGTTGTTTAGCAGAGACTAGACAAGCTGAATGTCTGTTATAAATGAGGTATAGATTTTATCAGTCAACTGCACTGCTACTGCTAATGAATTTGGGAAAATTATTTGGAATGAATTTAAAAAGAACTGTGTTTCAAATTACTCTGACAAAGAAATCAATTAAACTTTGCATAACTTTTATTATAATTGATGCAGAACTAAATAAAAAATGTGGCCTCTGACACAGAAAGTCCTTAGTCTCACAATACTAGAAACCTAGGAGATACATAAAGCATCACTCTATGTACAGTAGGTAAAGATAAGTCTCAGGCTGGAACTAGCACAGCTTTTCCTATAAAGCACATCTTTTGACAATGATAAGAGGGAAGTAACACTAGTCAGTGAAGCCTTGTATCCAGTAAAACTGATTTTTTTAACTTACTGCATCCAACTGTGCATGCCAGACTCTAAATGTATTTCATTTGGCAAAGCACTGGAGCTGTTATACTCTCTCTGAGCCAAATTCTGCCCTTGGCTTCAGGCACACAACTCCCATTGACTCCTCTGGAAGTTATACAGAAGGAGATAGATTGTGTAAATTAGGCATGCTCCTGAGATGGTGGAGGGAGATTCACAGCTGAATCTCAAGGTAGGAGTTCACCAAGGGCCAGCAAAGTCAATCTCACCAGTCAGTCCTTTCCAACTCATCAGAGCAATGGCTTGAAAGATCTATAAAATGAATAGCTCATACACACAGCTTGAAAAATAAAAGGATTTTCTCAGGCTTTGAAGCAGGCGTTTCCTTCACTGATTACCTCAGAGACAGCCCATCCTTGAAGAATTTTGTTTCTGTACTCTCATTGGCAAGAGGTACTGCTATTTCCTCAAAACTGTTCCACCTAGATCTTTCCAAGACCTTTCTTACCTATACTGCCATAACTCACACCATCCTGTTGACATCTACATCCCTGATTTTTTCACTGTCCTAGCGCTGGTTATTCCCATTGACTTTGTTTGTTTAATGAGTCTTGATTTCTTTCTCTTCCAGAATAAGAGGATTATTTTTTTTATTTTCTCACAAGTTTAGAGTAACACATTCTGTGTCATGCAAAGTTTAACAGATGGATGCCTTAACTTGGACCTCTCAGTTTAACCTCAGTGACAGAGAAAAGTCCTCTAAGCATAATGGAAACAAGCCCGGCTCACTGCAGTTCTCCCACACTCATTTCTTTAAGCAAGAAGCATGCATCTGTTCTGAAAATCCCCAAAAGTCATGGAGAGTGTAGTAGGCTTGCAAAGAACCAAATCAGTAGCACCAATTCCAGTTTACATTTTTATGTGCTTTCAGTGCAGAGATAAAAATTCTCCTTTAGGTCATACTCACAAACCCAGTGAAGGTCAGATTCTGCCTTGATATTCACATCCCAGGTTCTGCTTGTCTTGTAGATGAAATTTACTTGTTTAACAAGCAGATGAGAAAGCTGCAGCCTAAAATTTATGAATCTGTTTAGCATGTTCTCCTAAGGAGAAATATTTTGCTTTATTGTTTTTATTTATAAACATTGTCACACCAGAAGGACAAGATGTACAGTGCACGTGTTTGTAGAAAAAAAAAAAACTTTGCTAAACTAGCCCAATGTAAATATGTTACAGAGCTAGACCCAGAATGGCTTGTGAAAAAGTTAAAGCATAATAAAACAGAGATAAGAGTGTGATGGAAGAAGTGAGTGACTAAATGACTGAAGTATGTTGGGTTTCTAAGATAACAGATAGAACTGTCTTTTTCCGGTGTTTCTACCAGTTAGCAGCAGTTTCTTTGAGATTCCTGCCTCCATATATCAGACCCTGTTCCAATTTCTAGCAGGCAAAGGTAGTGAGAGAGAGGAAGATCAATTTTCAGTTCTCTCACAATGACAGTTTTGGTCTCCAGAAAAACTCCAGTCCACTTCTTGCTGCTGACTGTACACTTGCTGACTTCATAACATTAGTGCCTGGCCTGCTATATAAAGTGTTTTAAATACAAAATCCCAGAAAATATAAAACTTTCTGTAAGCAAAGAGAGAGGTCAGCCTTCTCCTGTTTCTTTGTTTGACAAAAGTGGCCTTCAGTGAAATATTCCAGGATACAGTCATTTTCTTCATCCAAGAAAAGTTTAAAAAAAGACTCAAAGCATATGAATGCTCTGTAAAATCACAATCTGTCTTGCTGGTGAACCATGGGCACACCATTCCTTTCTCCATTTCTGCTTGGATTGCTACTAACAAGTTCTTTCAGAATATTCTATCACTAATTACAATGCTACTATGACCAGACTGCTGGTTTCACACATACACATGAAATCTACTACTGACAGAGTTTTCTAAGAATTACCAGAGATTATTTTTTTTCCCAATGGATTACTAACAAAAGTGCTGAAAGGCAGATCTTTTTGACATTGATATTAGTCCTTTGTTCAAATGAAGACACAGTAACTGTTATGTTCCTTGTATTGAAGATCTCCTACCCATAAATCAGATACATGAAAACCAAATTTTCTTACAAATAACAACTTTAAAATTGTTATTTTAAAACACTCTTTATCAAATCTGAAGGTTCAAAGGAATGAAGAGATGCCAGCCAGCCCTGTTTGATGAAGCATTTTCTTGAACTATCAGCTACGAAGGATCATCACAGCACTCCAAATCCTGTGACTGGCTTGCCACCTTTCAAAATCTTTCAATCCATCTCTCAAAAAACCAAACAAACAGAATCCTTCCTTGATCCTTGCAAATAACCAAGGGAGTTTGGTGGAAGGTTTTTACAGTTTTTTAACTCATTTAGCAACTTCTAGACACCATAGAAGCCAGTAAGTCCCTTAAACACATAGGGCTCAGCAGGAAGAGGGAGAGACTCCTTCAATTCAAACCACTATAACCCCCTACATTTTTCAATTTACATTTTAAATAAAGAACAAAATTCTGACCTAAGAAATCACTTTGCTTTCCAATTCTCTTTCATCTTTTTACTTCTCTTTGAGTATAAGTCATTTTAAGTTAAGCAAAAAAAACCAAAAAATATGTTCAAAGGCAAATATTTTTATTTCACTTGTTTGATCAATTTTTACATAATTTAGAGATAATAAATGATCAAATAACAATCATATATACAATATATAACAATAATAAATGATCAATAGCAAATAGTTTTACTTATTTCTATTTATTATTATAAAGTATACAAACTGTGTACTAAGTAAATGTAAGTGAAATTTTGTATGAAATAAGAAATTTTGTATGAAATAAGAAATTTTGTATGAAATAAATTTTATAAATGTTATAGGTAAGGAACTACCCTTCTTTATCAGTAGTCTGCTAAGAAAAGTGCAAGAGGTATTTTAATAAGGAAACTTCCCACATTAAAAAAAGTGTCTGCAGATTAGTTATACCAAAACTTAAATATTTGACTAGTTAAATGCAACAATTAATCCCAGCAGCAGCTTTTTGCAAATAAAGCTTCTTTTATCAATTTTACAAGCAAGGCAAAACCCCTACTTGCTAAGATTAATTCAAAACAGAATAAAACACAAACTACATCCAGTAAAAAGGACATTTTCTATTAAAGATTTTCAGCTATAGAATTAAATAATGAGTTAACAGATATTTTTTCATTATGAATATTACTGTTCTTGCAAGGGTTGTTTTGGATACTTTAGGACTTTGCATCAAAACATTCTCCTTTCCTTGCTAATGTGGTGGGATTAAGCATTAGCAATTTTAGTGACCTTTTATGTTCATAAGTGCTAGAACCCTGATGAAGTTCACCTGATTCATTGTGGCTTAATTCCTCTGGTAATGATTGCTGTAGGAGCCATTCTCTGGTGGGTTAGAGCCAAAGAGTTCCAGGGAGGAAATGTTAGTAGCAGCCAAGTTAATAATTTTATACTGAAGTTTTTGAGGGAATGTTGGTTGTTTGGGGTTTTTTTTCTTTTTTTTTCATAGCAGTAAAGGGCAGCACTTAGAAGGCTAATTTGGATAGTGCTGTGAACATCAACCTGTTAACAGAAATTTTCTTCTCTAAGGTCTTTTCCATCTCACTGTTACTGATTTTTTTTTTCTGCTTCCATTGTACATACCATATGATTTGCAACATGCAGTCACAGTTGAAGTCAGACCCTGAGAGCTGCAATTGAGTTGGAATAACTGGATTTTGTAGTCACTCAGTAATAATTCTGGAGCCTTCTGTGGCTAAGAGAAACTTGGTTTCTCTAAAAGAAAGAAACTTCTTAGAGCTCCTCTTACAGAAGAAGCATTTAACATTTATTGCAGATCTTAAAAGAAATTTTTTAAGGTTCTTTCTCTCAAATATGAAAGAAACATAGAGACTAAGTTTGATTTTTCTTTACCAGTTTATGCAATTTTCAGAAAAGATAGACTTGTGATTAATTTTGCAGTAAAGTAAGAATAACATTGTGATGGAAATGCATTGATCTATTTAATGAAGGATTGTAAAGTCAGCATCATTGGAGAAACAAGGATTATTGATTCTTTTAAGTAACATTTGAAGGATTGTATTTTTTGCCTTAGAATTAAAGTGTGTCCCATACAAAAAAAGGGACCTAGTAGAAAAGCTTGTAAAAAGATTTGAATACTTAGACACAGCCATCTGCACATAGAGAAATGACCCTGTATTACAGTCTAATATAAGATATATCTCAAGCTAATAAAGAAAATAAAACACTTGCATAAAAATTAACAATAGCAGCACATTCAGTGTGCACATGTTCTTCCATGGCTCATAAGAGAAATAGATAAATATGCCCACCTTATTTAGAGCATACACTAGAAATCAGACAGAAGCATGATAAGGATGGAAACAACCTTGCAACAAGCCAACTTGCTCCTTCTATCAGTAGTAAGTCTAGGGTTTTCAAGGCCTGAACAATTAATAGATCCTGTTCATTTTTGACCAGTAAACAATTAATAGACACCACCTGACTTCTGCTATAAAAGGCAAGGTAAGACCAAAGCCAGTGCTCTTGAAAAGCTTCAGAAAATAGGAAAGAATTAAAAACAAATTAACTTCTTTTTAACAAAAAAAAAAAAAAAAAAAACCCACACAAAAAATCCAACCACCAATAAAATTTATTAAAGTCTTAAAATCTTAAGGGATTAAACCTAGAGGACGGCATTCCTGCAAAAGAACTGCAGCAGTAGAAAAGATTGCTTGCAAGCAGGAGGTGTGTATTTTAGGGCATATGTTTTGAATACTCCCCCAGAGAATTATATTAGCTGTAGTATCTTCCTCATTCCCTAAGCACAGAATCCTTTAAATTGTACCTAGGCTGCCATGTGTTAGAAATACTTTCATAAAACAGAAAATCTTTTTATCCACTTTTAAGGCAAGTGCTGCATTTGAAAAAAAAAAAAAAAAAAAAAAAAAAAAAAGGCAGAACCAAGCAGTTTTGGAGATGCAGCATAGATTAGGTATTACACCACCTCCATCAAATTTCAAAAGTCCAAGCACCAGCTGGGGTGCAATGCCAGCAAATTCCTTCACCAGCTGACATGCCCAACATGCTGTCTGAGCATTGGCACCTTCCTCTCTCATGAGTCACCATGCCAAGTCACAACCAACTCCGTGCTTTCTAGGATCTTGGAGTCACTATTACTTTTTTGGCTAGAGTAACAGGACCTGGATTTGCTCCATGAAGTCCCCTAGAAGGAAGGACTCAGACACAAATGTCAGCTGTTCACCACAGATATGTCCAAGTAACCCAGACTGAGGGAACACTGTCCTGTCGTAAGTCTCATTTTCCATTTTACGTGAGACTCTCTTCTCTCCCCTGAGAGCTTGTCACAACTTCTAGCACCCTCCTCTTCGTTCTGAATTCATTGTTCCAGCAGAAGGCAGGTACAGCTGAAGTGCAAGGTGCAGGTTCCCTGGGGATGTTACTCATGTAGCCCTCGTTGGCCTGGGGCCACCTGGCCCTACAACAACAATCTGTCCCTTTCTACTCCATCTTCCCTAGAAGTCTCATATCATTATCACCAAAGGGTTTCTGGTCAGCATGTATCAACATGTACACTACTCTCAGAAAATATCACGTTAACTTTTCATTCTGTTCCAGGAAAATTAGGCCCCTATGGACTTCAGGCTCTGTATAGCTGAAATTTTGGCAACATTGTACAGATGGGACCTTCTGTCTGCCTCCTGTGCTCTTTGACAGTATTTGAGAATATTATCTGATTATAGTAATTTCTGTAATATTTAAGATAAAGGAAGAATGTAGACAGAGAATTTCTGACACAATTTATGGTATGGGTCTGTATTCAGCTTGCTATCTAAGTTCTATCCCACTTTCCTCATCCCAATAATGCAGTTGTGTGGCAGCAGGTAAGACATTTCCACCACCTACATTTTGTGACAAATTTTGAGTTCAGATGTAGTGTCAGAGGAGACAGGTGGAAAAAGGAAAGTGAGAAAACATTTTTAAAAATATTTGTTGGGGGAGCAATTAATAATCTTTTACAGGTGCTCAAAGAACAGGAGAAGCCTCATAGATCATCATTCTTTATTAAACCTCTGCAGTGAACTTAGCTGCAATCTCTAAGAGGAAAACTAACATTGCGTTTACCTACAGGCAAAGCTGCTGTGAGCCTTCACTCAGGAACCTGAGAGATACATAGAATAGCAGTAGAGAGAGCTGTGTGATGCAAACTCTCATGGCAAAGGGGGTTAGCTTTTCACTGTGCACTTCCAGAGGCTCTGGGTGGGACCACGGGCTGAATTATTCCTTGGATTCTTCCAGCAGGGCAGCTTCTACTTACATCTCCCTGCAAACTGACCAGTCACAGCAAGATCCAAAAATCAGACCTAAGATGAAGTAAGTCACAAGAATAGTGATTCCAATACAGGGAAGGAAAGAGGCTGCATGGACATAAGACAACTGTTTACCAGAAGTACCAGTTATGATTGGATCCTGGAAAAATTACTCTAGTAGGGCATGACAACACTGACCTCAATGATTAAGCCATTTCATATGCTACACTCCAAGTCAATTTTTACTTTGTTGATTGTTTTTTTTATGAAAACCAGCCTTTTCACCTGAGTGAGTGAAATTTGTGTGAGTGCATTTATACTGTATATGTTTGGTCCTCAACACAGTCTAGTACTGGAAGAAAAAATCCAAACACTTTTTAATGAATACATAGAAAGACAAACCTTCCATTTCAACACCATCCTACCAACAAATATGGAGCATCACATTTTGTTACATTAATCCCAGGACCATGAAAACAACACATAAATGTTTTCATATGGTTTCAAAATAAATCCCCCATATCCCACATTCTGTAAATTGCTCCCACAAGAGGTATAAGCTGTGGAAGGTCAGTCATCTATTCCAGCTCTCATGGGAGCACCAGAACTGATTTTCCACAAGCACAGTGCTCAGACAACTCCACTGAAATTACCATATCCCAGAAAACAGCAGTCATGGAGCTGGCATGAGCACAAAGATTCATCCCCAGACTGAAGTTATATCTGGGTTTTTCTCCCCCTGACATGTTAAAATTGCAGGCACCAGATGAGCATCCTCTGGCACTGGCCAACCAGTTTACAGATGTTCACTCATGCACCCCAGCATGAGCTCCCAGGGCTGCAGCTCTGAGAAGATCCCTCTTAACCCATATCTGCACTGGGCTAGTGGCAAACCCCTACTCTGGCTGCAATTTCAGTCTTTCCTTATATATTCTGTGGGACCATTTGTAATGTTTATTTATAAATGATGAATATTTCACCACATTTTGTTAATGCATTAGCACGGAAGTAATGTGTGTGAAAAAGAAATTTTTAACAAGCCTTTGGTTTGTGCATCATAAAACATTGTTTCATACTCAGCCTCCCCACAGACACCAGTTTCTGTTTTAAATAGTCTAACTACAACTCCCTGTGTATAATATATAAAAGGCACAACCATTACAAATGCAGTGAGTACTCAGCCCACAGGATGGCTGGAGTAGCTGAGTAAAGTGGCTGTTCTTTACAGTCACACACTCTGTTATAATTCATTATAGTAATGAATCATTTTAAACACATATTCCTATAACTTAGGAAAAAGTTTTCCAGAAGATCTAAAATTCTCTTTCTGAATCTAATGTATATGAGATAAGATTCAGAAACTTTTTTTGCAATCTCACTATTGTTCTAAAAAAAAAAAGGGCACCTGTATAGGTCTGCATATAGATTAATGTTTTCCTGACTTTCAGCATTTTTTTTTATTATGGAAACGCAAGAAATACTTCAGGAAGGGGAAACTAATTTGGCTTGATTTCAAACTGGAAGGGTTTTTTCCTCCCAGAAGAACAAGTTTTAAAATAAGTGCTGGGGAAATGATTCTGTGCAAACCTGAGCATGAAAACGAACTGTGGCTTTGTATTTCCTGATCAGGATGGAGACAGAAACATGGACCATTCAGACCTATACCCTAAAATTAACTCAGAGAGTACCATTCAAAAACACTTCCTCGAATCAGCAGGGGAGGAGGGCTATGAAAGGCTTGATGAGAGTTTGGTGAATAAAGAGGAAATAAGAGAGGAATGAGGGAAATGACAGTGGACCCTGCACCTCATACAAACTCTTTTAATTCTCCTTTGTATGCACATGTTATGGCTACTAGCACAACCAATTTGCAAGGAAGGATTTAGTCACCCCAAACGTGGACAAGCCTTTTGCACAACATTTTAGCCTCCTAGGCTTATGCAAAGAGTAAGCACCATAACTATGCTCAGGCTTTTAATTGGGATTTATTTGGAAAGGCACCAGTGATAACAATATTACCTTAGTCAGCTCTCTGAAAGACACCTATCTCCACAGAACACTTATTTGTGTTGATTATTACTCTTAACACAGGAGTGTGTCTATAACTGCAAATTATTTATCAATATTTTTGATGCTTAAGATATCTTGGATTAGGCCTGCTGTGAGTAAATTATAAGGTCAAAGGGCAAGTTGTTTATATCAGTGACTAGACCAGATTATTACACTGAGAAATGGTCAGCACATCCTGTTATTGCTACTACCAGAAAAAACATTGCACGAGAAGAACTAGACAGACCAGTTGCTTGAGTTCTCAAAAGGTTTTATTTTTAGCCTAATGACAAAAATGTCTGTGTTTGCACAGGAAACAAGAATGATTGATACAAGGGAGTGGAAATAAAATTTTTCATCTAATTTTCAGTGCTACATTAAAGACTAGACTCCTGTTGTGTCAAAGAAGCACTCAGTGACCCTCAGAATGATGATTTTCCACCAGTCCCCCACTTTTCTGCTCTTGAAAGTTGCAACATACACATCAATTCCTTGTGCATTTTCAGAACTACTCTTATTTGTACCAGTGAATAATGATGCTACAGAGAACAGCTGGCATAGCCAGAATAGCTTGTCCTTCCCCCAAGGCATTTCTAGTTGTCCCTGTGGGAATGGAGGCAGAAAGCAGTTAGATGTCATGCTGTTCCCCAGTGGAGTCTTTTGCTGTTGCTGTAAATTGCTTTAAGCTCTTGTTGTTACAGTTGTGCAAAAGGTACTTATTTGGGGTTAAGGACACGGATCAAAATGTAATCAACTTGGACCAAGTCATCAATACCAGCTTTCCAAGGACCTCAGTAAAGCTTCCACACATATTAGGGTCACCTTCCAGCTACTAATGACTTCTAGATTATTTTTGCCCAAGTTAAACTAGTATTTGAAAACATGCTGTTTTAGAAATATGGGTAAAGTCCTGCCTACATTTACATCAACAGTAGATTTGCTATTAATATTGTACCAGCAAAGTTAGTGTTTCATTGAGTGCAATAAGAATAAAATATCTCATTTCTTTTTATTGAAATTAGTATTATGCATCGGTTCTGAATTTTCAGAATGTTCACTGTTAATTAAGTTACTTATTAGTGTTTCGGAAATGCCCTAAGGTTTCAGTCAGCAGCAGTGCCTAGTTCTGCTGTAAGCAAACTGAAATGAAGTGAAAAGAACTGTTTCAAATGAAATATTAGGATTTGCTCTTACATACTTGTTGTGGTTTATCCCAGGAGGCAGCTAAGCACTGCAGAGCTGGTCACTCACCAGCCCCAGTGGGATGGGGAAAAGAATCAGAAAAAAGGTAAAACCCATAGGCTGAGATAAAGACAACAGGACTGAAGAAGGGAAATAATAATAGTGATTAAAGAAGTAAAACAAGTGATGCTTAATCCAATTGCTCGCCATGCCCTGACAAATGCCCAGCCAGTATCCAAGCACTGGGCCCCCACATCTCAGCCAGTCCCACCTAGTTTTGTTGTTCCCCATGATTCCATAAGGTATGGGATATTCCTCTGATCTGTTGGGGTCAGCTGTCCCTGTTGTGTCTCTTTTCAGCTCCTTGTGCACCTCTAGCCTATATAATGGTGATGGAGTGAGAGGCAGAAAAGGCCTCGACTATGCAAGCACTGCTCAGCAGCAGCTAAAACATCCCAGTTTTATCAATGTTATATCCATCCTATATCCAAAACACAGGGCTGTACCAGCTATTAAGAGGAAAATCATTATTTTCCCATCCAAAACCAGGACATGTCAATCTCCATAAAGTTATAAAACAGAGAGCCGGGAGCTAATAATTTTGGGTGTATTTCCAGTGAAGGAACTGGAACATCAAGGTTTGTATAACCAGAACTAGTGGCTGGGGATTTCTGAACTCCTTAAAGTGATGGTTGCTTGATCTAAAGCTGACATGAAGATTTCAATTAAGCTAGTATATTATAGGAATTGTTGTTTATATCTTGACCATTTAAAAAAAAAAAAAAAAAAAAAAAAAAAAAAAAAAAAAAAGAGTACAACTTCCTAATTCATTACAGCTATAATTCTATTTCTTGTGTAATTTCATTCTCTTTAGAAGCAGAATGCAATTCACTCTCATCCAAAAACCTCCATTTGCTTTACAAGCACAACTTTATTGTGGCAGTGTTGATGCTGAGGGAGGAAATATTTCTCTCGACTTGAAATATTGGAATTTTGGGTGTGCAAAAGAGCCAGACAGATCTGTGCTGTAGCTGGCAGAAGCACAGACAAGATATGAAAAGGGTGGATACTGGGGAAAGACATCTTAGAATCTTTCTCCTTAGCTGATAAAAGAGTTTTACAGTGACAACACACAGCCTTCTCCATTCAATAGATTAAATAGCTTACACAGAAATTTCCATAAACATTTACAGAAAAGAGGGGAACAGTCTTAGCATGGCAAACCCTTCCTGCTTTTTCACCGGCAGTACTGGGGCTTCACAGAAGGCAGGTATAAATGACATGGAGAAATGTCTTCCAATACGCTGGGACAGACTTTCAAAAGAAGATATGCTAACTTTTCCAAAACTTCCAGAAGGAGACAGAAGTATAAACAATTTGTTCTTAAACTCAATGTTTGGGTTCAAAGTCCTCAAGCAACCTCATTCTAATGAATGGTGAGGAGAGATTTTAAGCCTTCCTTCAGAGTTCAGGAAGGACCCCTTTAAAGGGCTGGAGAGAAGCTGGCCAACACTCCATCTTGATCCCACTTCAACTCAGAAGGATGGGATCATCCAATAACAGGAAACTTTTGCTGCTTTTGAGAAAGCAAATTGAACAAATGAAGCTAGAAGAGCACAGGAGCTCTGCACACTATTTTCTTTAACAACTGAATGACTGTGGTTATTTTATAATCTTAAACCCCTCACTTCATTTAAAAAGATTGAAAAATAAGGGAACACTATGAACACTAGATATCTAAGTACATCACACACTACATTATTTATCATTAAAGTCTATTAACTAAAGCCATTTGAAAGGTATTTTGTAGAGCTAAAGACAATACTGACCTGATAATTATGCAGGTATGTTATTTCAACAGAGAACCTGAAACTAGGTAAACAAAGAAGGAATTCTGGAATACATGCAAACAGTGTAAGTAATTTAAAACCAGTATCTTGTGCTTATAAGTTCTGTCTATAAATTTTAAAAAAGAAAAAAGGCAGAAGATAAGCGAACACTCAAGGAAGGGGAAATAAGATCCAATTATTTGCTTCCTAATAGCAATACTTCTCAGGACAACTGAGTCATCATTTCATGAGCTGGGGAAAAAAGCAAGAGAGAATGGCCTTTAGGGGACAATATCACAGATCCCAGCAACAAAACATCCTGAAAAGAGTGTTTTTCTGGTGTTTTTCTCCTCTGCTAAACAACTTCAGAGGTACATTTTGTTTTTCTTTGAGCTATGTGGTGTCTGACTTACAGCTAGTCATCTGAAGATTTTGGTAGGTAGCTCCTAAAGTCAGGAAAATTTTCTTGCACAGTCATTCAAATTTTCACTGTGTTAAGATATTACATTTTGTCATTAAAGTAAGATATACATCAAGTATCTGATTTAAACCCGGAACAAATATGAGTCAAAGATAGAAGTCAATGTCAAAAAATCAAAAGTTCAAATTTCAGAGACAGAGTATAATCCTATCTTGAATAATACCTATGTGCTGTATTTCTACAGCTAACATGGAGGTCCTGTTTTACCAGTGCTTTAATACAATGCCTATATACATTCTCATGCCAAAATCATCTCCTGGAATGCAACTGGTTTATATTTGCTTTTCTTCTAGGCCCAGGGAACAGTGTGGAAATGTCATAATTTCAGCTGCAGCAACAATGTATGAAGAGGAAACACTATAAAGAGGAACAAAGGGCTGGGTGATGAAAGATGAGGTGTTCGGGCAGAGCTGCAAAGAGCCCTGAAAATACATCTGCAGAGTAGATGTAAGAAGCCACATGATAAGATAAAGTGAACAGTGTGGGGTAAAGAAGTTAACAGTTATTAAAGAAGCAGAGATAAAAAAGAGGATAATTTAGGAAATTAATTAAATATCCTAGGGGTTAGACTGGAGGAGGAGAAAATAAAGAAACCCTTAGAGTGAAGAAAAAAAAAAAGAAAAAAAAAAAAAAAGAAAAAAAAAAGAAAAAGAAGAAAAAAAAAAAAAAAAAAAGAAAGAAAGAGGAGGTGGAGGTAAATAGCAGCTGTGGAAAGGGTTGGGAGTACTGATGATTATTAAGTAGGCTTTTTTAATTTTGTGCCAGGATCTGTAAATCTTCCCTTTCACCCTGAACCCAGAGGTGTGGAACCTTGAGCATAAATTCAGAAGTTTGGATACTTTTCCAGACCTTACCTAAATCATATAAACCTCCTTGTACGTAGTATAACTTAGCCAAGAAATAACTTAAGAACTCATTTTTTTCTGGTGTTATTTAGCACAACTTGATGGATTATTCATCCCCAGTAATACTGATGGCAAATACTTTTTATGTTTGAGAATCATTTGTGAATAGGCTTTAAGTCTGATCTCCCAAATGTGAAATGCCTCTTGATCCCGTTGATTCCTCTGAGCCATGTTTTTTAATGCACCTCCTGTCTGAAATTAGCATTTTCAGGAGTTAGTTGAGTAGACTCTAACCTTTGTCAGCATCGTTAAAGGTGGTCTACATTTGTCTACAATCAGAACATGAGGAAATTTGTAGGTGAACAGTCTCAGTCCTTCACATTTTCTTTCACAGGCTGTGCTGTAAATGTTACTTGGGGTAACTGATATCTGCCTGAGTCTGCAGAAAGCCCGGGGCTGTAGAGGTGTGATGGTGCTCTGCTTCAAGAGGAGTTAACTTATTTGGTTTGAAGCATCAAGGGTCTTTCTACAGTATTCAAAGCATGTTTTGGAAGGAGGGGAAGAATCTGAACGCACAGATCCATACAGATTTCTCTGAGCCTCGGTATGCTTTTAATAACACCATGGGAGGGGTGAAGAGTGCAATTGTCCCTATTTTCCTAAAGAGAGGGTTCAACTTTCAAAGGTTTGGGAAATGCCAACATGGGGGTTCAGATACTGCACAGTTTAGGTATTCACTGCCTCCTAGCTGGAGCATGGTATTGGTTAGCTAAGTCACGGGATGCTCTCCCGGCTCACTAATTGGGTTAGTGTATCCTTTTAAACAGAGGAATAATGAACGCTCTTGTTTGCAAAGGAGTAGCCTCGTTCGCATGCAAATACGGGTATTCACACAAATCAGCCATTCCTCAAACCTCCTCAGGAACAAAAAACTTTCTGTCTGAGACCGCAGGAGCAGCAGATAGCAAGCAGCCTTGATATGGAGAGATCAAACAGCCATTTCAAATTCCTGTGAACGTTCATGAATACTGTTGTTCAATATTCATCCAGTTCTGGCTTTTTCTGCATTATGGAAAAAAACCCAAAAAGCTAAAATAGGGTGTAAAGGAATGAAGAATATGAAATGGTAGTGCTTTCAGAACCAATTCACATATTTCAATGTAGCTGCATTCAGGTCGTTGCCTTATTTTTGAAAGACAAATTATTATTTAAAAAATAACGCAAAAACAGTTTTTGAGAATTATTGTTTGTTCAAAATGGACATAGCTCAAGCGCAAAGAACAGATCCAATAAACATGAGGTAATCCATATTTTCAGATGCCTGAAATATCAAGATATACAGTATCTAAGCAGATGAGAAATAAAACTTGCCATCTGAAGTTTTACCAGAAATTCTTTGCCAGTTCTCCAAGACTCCTCAAAGGATGAGTTATGTCCTCATCTGGCTATAAAAATAGCTGTTTAGCCATAAAGCATTATACAAAAGTAAGTGAAAAGAAAAGAGCCTTGCAAAGAGTGACAGCTCCAAGGGTAACTTGGCACCCTTTCCTCACTCTGTTTTTATAGCTGTAGGAATTCCTTATTACTTTTTCTCAAGCTGTCATCAGAGCAACAGAACCCGCTGTTATTTGGGTTTCTCTTCTCTTCAGATGGAAAGAAAGGGATGTAATAAAGGCCAGTCACAAGCAATAGGTTGTAATCTATCCACAAAATGGCCCCACCTTGCTGTTTGTTCCCTTGTATTGTGTTTGAACAGACTCCCAGTAAATATGTCTGCTTCACATTGATCATCACTGATAGTAGCATCCCTAATGGTGACTCCATCTTGACAGAAAAATAGTAAGTGCCATTGTACTCCAATGTTTTTGTCTCTTTCTCTAGCCACTGCAAAACAAAGCTGTTAATTTATCTGATGAAAGATGTGATGGTGAATGTTATGTAAAACCCAGATGTTTCCCCACTGATTTCTTAAATAGGAGCACATAATTGTGATGATTGGAAGGTCATTAATCCAAACTACTTGGAAGCAAAAAGAGAAAGACCTCAGCTTAAACTTTCACTGTGACAAGCTTCTATGCCTAAGATGCCTGTCGTACTGCTCACTGTTTTACAAACCTAACCAGTCAAATAATTCTTCTAGTTCTTCTCCATCTGTTTTCTCACAACAGTGTTAACGTTCACCTAAATAAGCATAGCAGCATTAACCTTTTGAACTCTTTGTCTCTCAACTCTGCTCAGATCAGATTTGTGGTCTAGAAAGTTGACTCTTCCCTCAAGTTTGACAGATTTTCTTATTATCCCCTGCTGACCTGTAGAGAATTGCACTGGCTCAATTCCTGAGGCACCTACAAGTTTCAGATGGACTCAGCCTCTCTGTCTGATTGCCTGTCATGAGAAGCGTCAGTGGTTGGCTTCTTATTTCAGTTTATTCCTTTCCTTTCAACAAATATAATGAATTCTTTTGCACCCTTGTACTCTTCTTTTTAGAAGGCCTTGCATATCACATTTTCATCCTCAATGCACAAAGGACTACTTCAGAAAATCTGTCTTCAAGAAAAACTTTTGACAATACGCATAACAGCAAGTGCAATAATATGTGCTTTATACAGATCTGATTTTAATTATTCTGCCTACAGTAAATTGTATATAAATCACATAAGCCATTACCTCTTTGATTCAATTTTCCTATTTGCATAAGTACTGCTAGTACTGATAACTAAGGCTGATAGGTTAGGCTTAGATAGAGCAATGTGTTGATGAAGATGTCTTCTCTTCATGCATGAAAACTGTGAAAGGAATTATGACCCTTATCTAGAGTATAGCTGAAGATTTGGATAGTGCCATTCAACACAGAGGCTGGTAAGTAGCTAAAAGCATAAGAACATTAAAAACTAGTTTGGATTTTAAAAAACTACATGCATTGGTGAATCTCCAGCAACAGTGTAGGTATGTATTTTTAACCCCTAATGCAAATATTACTTAGGTCTGTCACTTTTCACTGCCATGGGTTGATTTCTCCTTTCACTGGCAGTTGTGCTAATATGAATTACATCACACTAGCCAGTGAGTTACCACAAATCAGCTGGCCTCTAGTAAATTGGGGTGAACTTTAGACTGAGAAAGGGTTTTTTAGATAGGATTGGTGGTGCTGTTTGAGTTATGCTCAAACAGAGCCAGAAGTACAAGCACTCAGAAAGCTATAGGCAAACAGAGGTATGACCTTGGGAGAGAGTTTGAGGGAGGAATAAGATTAGTAAGAAGGCTTAGAATATGGAGCAAGGAAGCTGCTGTCTGCTCATTTCAAGCATTTGTAAAACACACATTTGGTATAATTTTATGAATTAACAGAAACAAGAATTTGTCTTTGTCATCTGAGGACAACCATCAAAACAAGGGCTAACATCAAAATGATAGATCCAAATAATGCAATACAATGCATAGACATTGCAGAAGGGAAAAAAATATTAGAAATGTCAATTTTTTAATGTGAATATTTGATTATAACAATCTATAGTTTCTCTGCTGTAGTGTTTATGCTGTCCCACAGCAAGCCTCCCCTTACTCCCTGGTTTGTTCTGCTGAGAAAAAGCTACGAGAATGACTGTAAGAGATAAGAAAGGCCAAAATTACAGACAAGGCTGAGCTTGATTAGGTGGTATCATCTATAGCTCAAGGATTTAGGAGGGAAAACACAAATATAGACAGGAATGGGATTAGTGTGGCATGGTACCAGACAGGAGTCCCAGACTGAGCATATAATGAGTGTTCTGTCTGGAGACAGTGACACCTCTCTGGTGCTTTGGGGAATGGCAAACACTGGTCCAGACAGTAGCAACTCTTTAGCTGACACATTTATCAGGGTGATGAGCACGTAAGTGCTTAGCCTAACACTTAGTGATTCCTAGCTATCTTTTTTGTGTGTTTTCCTGTGAGCAACTGCTTTAACTGCAATGAACAGCTTTGTTCGTGGCATAAGTTACCCTTGCAGAAAATCTTTGAATTTCCCTAAGACACCTGAACAAGCCAACAAGAGGAGAACTGTAAGAATGATAAAAAGCAGAGAAAGAGCAGTGTAATGACTTCAGTGTTAGCCCAGTGTCCACAGCATTTCATGTAATAGGGCTGTCACACTTCAGGAGCACCTGCTCCAGCTTCAGTGCTTCCCAACGCTGGTATCTCATAGGGTCCAAGAGGACCTGCTGCAGACCACATTGATTCAATACCACTGCACAGACGAGCAGCACAAATGCCACAATTTAGCCCCTCCACTGCAGACTGCAATCCTCCCCTATTATGCAGAGCTGCTCTGATGTGAGTCAGAAAGTGATTCCTCAAGAACAGCAAGACAACTTGCAGGCTGCCATACGACTCTGTTGGAGCAAGTGACAGGGAAAGCAGACACCGGTTAACTGAGGCACTGATCCAAAGCCCCTTTAAACACCTCGGTGACTCTCCTGGAAATGAGATGTAGAAGCTTTTCAAAAGATTACCCCTAATCTGTCACAGCATGCAAAACAACTTAATACATTTATCATTTTTTTCAGCTAGCAAATTCAAATCCCTCTGCAACAATTTTACTAGCAAGTCAAACTTCTCCCACATAGCAAATGTCTGTCCTAATTATGCAAAAGGTGGGTTCTTTTGTTACTGACTTGTCCTGCAAATGCCAATCCTTCTTTCAGTGGAAATTTTGCCACTGAATCCTACAGCAGTAGCTCCACTGGTCTTTGTGTCTCTTTGAAATCTTGGTTTATACTACCATGTTTGATCAAGTCACCTCTCAAGCACTGTCTGAGTCACCCTCAAGCACCAGTTCAGGTCAACAGACACAAGCTTGCTTCTTAACCTGCTCCCAATGCACCATGGATTTGTTTAAACCATTTAACATAATTTCTTCCCATGTTATGTTGAATGCTGGTATTTTCAGCAAAGTAAATGAACTGTCTTTTGTGCTTTTAGTGATGATTTTCTATTTTTGCTTTTAATCGTAAATCAGCCCTGTCAGGCCTGTAAAAATCCTTGAGACACGGTGCAATGGAAATCTATTTTGTCTTTCATTTTGCATCCTGTTTCCCAGAAAGTATCAATATTTGCTTTTCAGCCATACTGTTTGGGTATTAAGGTATTTCCTTCACCATCCTCAAAAGCTGATTATTCTAATACAGCTCAGGAAAAGTAGTATTTGACTTCTTTCAAGTCAGAAATACAGTTTTATTTTAAAAAATTCTGCTAGATCATTTGGCATTAGATATATTCAAACCAAAGTCACCTTAATACTAAAAATCATATTGTCAGATATTAAGTGCTCTAGCTAGTAACTATTAAAGACCAGTAGTTGATCTGGAGTAAATGCACATTTCTCAGTGGCCAGACATAATTTTGAAGTGCTTATTATCCATCTAAGCATGGAATTTTTAAATACCTTGTTCTATTATATCCATTCTGTTACATCCATTCTTTCAGCAATTTTCTTTTAAAATTAGATTTGTGCTAGGTTTCTCTCCCTTAAAGCAGTGAACCAGAGAACTGCAGTATCCTCTATTGCCTCTCACACCATATTTAACTTTATACATGTATTAGATATAGATTAACATCTTGGTGTGGAGAAGCTTATGTTTTGTAGAATTTGGAATTTCATTTTAGAAAAACTACATCAATATACCCTTCATTCTTTAGGAAAAAATGGAGGATGCTTTCAGTCTTCTCCCTCACAGGCATTATTTTCAAGCTTTTCCACTGTGACTGGGCTAGTGGCACCATTGTGATCACTGTTTTTAAAGCATAATGAAATCTTAGTGAATATATATATATATATATATATATATATATATATATATATATATATTTAGTTGCATTATTTGCAGTATGCTAAAATGAGATGGTATGAAACCATAAAACCTTTTCTGGTCTGACAGACTTCTGTAGATTTAAAAATTTAATTTTGAGTTTGAGAACACAATCTCCAGGAGAGAGGGTGCTCTATTGTGTAAAATTTGTATAAGCCAGGAGGCACACCATTAGTCCCCTGCCAAAAAGAGAAAGTGAGGAGGACACACAGGTTGATGTGATTTCTCCAGGCACTTTTCCAGGTGTTGCTGGCTAACCTGGGCAGATGTGCTGTGCTCCAGCCCAGGAGGGCACAGCATCCTGCCTTTGAGTACTGTCATTAAACCAAGCCTCATTCTCAGGCCACCTCTAGGTGCAGTGAGAGCGTTCAGTGAGCTCTGACAATGCCAGTGAGGATTTACTGCCACAGTTAGAGAAGGAATTGCTTGGTGGGGCAGCTGAGACAAGGCAAAGCAGGGGCTGAGTGGCACAGGAGGAGGGGACAGCACCCTCTCCCAGGGACTGGGGCCAGGAGTGCACACTGCTCCTCTGGCTGCAGCCCTCTCCTCTGCTTGGCTCTGCTCCTCGTTCCCTGGCAGTCCCTGCTGCCCCATATGCAAGTTTTCTGTGCTACAGTGCAAGCAGGAGAGGAGGAGGGCACTGGGGAGAGAGGAGTGTCGTGGCAGGACCACCCAGGTACTTTTCCAGGTGAGGAATGAGGGGGAGAAGAATCTCTTTGCCCCAGGACCCAAAACAGCTCTTGGTGTGGGTTCTAATAACACTGCTGGAACAACTAAACCTGCAAAACATTCGTAAACACAAAGAGGTTTTTATTTTGGAGTTTGTTTCTTTTACTTACATTCTCTTTCTTTCCTTCATTTTTTCCTTCTTCCTTTCTTTCCTTCCTTCCTTTTTTTCTTTCTTCATCTTCATCACTTTATTTTTTCCTTCTATCTTTCTCTTTGTTTTTGTTTTGGTTTTTTTTTTTATTCCATTACTTTACCTTCTCTCTGTCTTTGTCCTTCTTGCTTTTCCTCTGTTTTTTTTTGGGTTTTTTTTTTTTTTTAATATTTCTCTTTCTCTTACACACACACAAAGATACACAAGCACAGGCCACTTCTTCAGAAAACACTACTTTATAATTTGATGGCAAAAAGCACCAAGGACCTTCAATAGCATCAAAAACAATGCTATTGCTCCACCAGTTTAATTCAGAGATGTTCTCTATAGATAAATTGCTATTTTTAAAGCTTGGTTACATAAAGAGTCCATTGCAAAGCAGTCCAGAGTGGGCATGTACAATATCAGTTTTGGGGCAACAATAGTTTTAAAGCAGTCCCTCTAAACATAGGCCATGATAAATGAAAGTTGCTGATAATGATTACAGTAAAACAACTTTGCTTTTGCTTAGGGGAAGCATGCATGAAAAGGCAGTTTCTTTAGAGTAACTTGATGTAAATTCAAATCCTTTATTATCTCACAGAAAGCCTCATAAAGTAAAATGCATAGTACTCAACTACTAGCACATCCTTTAGGCATTCTTTTGCCTTCATACCTTTCTTTTCTGATAGGTTTAAAAGATATTATTTTCATGATTGTCAGTCATTATAGTGGTACAGTGTAGTCATTAACTTTGGACATCATTACCAAATATTTACAACAACATAAATTACCAGAAACAGGTAAAAAAGAGAAGTAGAACAAAGAACATAATTTTAATTAAAAACGTCTGAGATTCTGCTGTTTATTTAGTATAAATTCCTTATTTAAATTTTTTCTACTAGTAGAATATTTGACAAAAATATTTCATATATTTTAAAAAAATTAAATAACAGGTCTTTTATTTGGAGGAGTTATTAAAAAAACACATCAAAATTCCATACTTTGATATATTTTTAATGAAACTATGAAAAAATCAGAAGTGCAGGCCCAAGGCTAATATTTGCTATAGTAATGTCCCTTCCCCAGAGGTGTAACTTGCTCCCAAACTTCAATAAAGGGGTTTTTGTCTGAAGAAAAAACACCAGATAAAGGAATTTATAATAATGTTCAAATTCAACATTAAGAATGAATCAGTCTAGAACTGCAAATAACACACTGCTCTGCATCACTTCTGAAGTAGCTGAAGTATTTGAATCTTCTCCTGTTTAAAGGGCTGGAGCAAATGATACTTTGAGGTCCTTTCCATCACTGCTTTTCCATAATGCCATGATCAGAAACATCCATAAAACCACTGCTCCATGTGACAGCATATTGTCTTCTTTCTTGGAAGACAAATAATGCAATCCTGGTGCCAAGTAATACAATATCTTGGTATTGTCTCATGCTGTCTCTTTTTTCATTTATTGAGCTGGAAGACACTTTGTTAGTACATCCTACAGTAGCAGGGCAAGACCTACACAATGGGTGTATGTTGTCCTAAACCCTATATACTAGAGTCCACAGCCTGTCTAGGAAACCTATTCCAGCCTCTTTTGGTTCTTTTAGCCATTATTTTTCCTCAGAAATTGTGAAGGAATATGTTTCACATCTTTCCAGCTATGGGTGATTTTAAACAATTAATCACCACCATTTTGTAGCATCCTTTACACATTAGAAGGTAGTGTAATTATCTCCTTCTTTAGTCTTTCCTGTTTAAGGCTAAGGAAACTCCATTCCCAACATCACATGACAGGTATCTAACCTCTTTTTTCTTCTTCATCCTGTTTTATGAATTCTTGACAGTTTTTCTTGAAGTGTGACAGCTGCATGGGAAGATGAAACTTGGGCTGATGAAACTTCAATACTAATGGGAAGTAAATAATTACCTGCCCTTTCATGGGCACAATACTCCAATCAGTATATTCCTGAACAGGATTCCTTTTTTTTCTTTTGCTGTAGTTGCACAATGATGCTGGAAGATTTTGTATTTGATGAGTGCCTGCTGTAGGATGTTGCAGCATCCCACCATCATCATTGTTCAAAAAGCAGTGTGGCACAGACACAGTGTCTATTTATAGAGCCAGGAGTCCTGCTAGGTCCAAGCTTGTGTGCATGTGGGTCCCATCCTAATGTAGATTTGCCAGTGTCAGGTGTTTATACCAGAATCCATAGAATTTCTCCTGACTGCATAATATGGGCATAAATGTTATCCAAGGTAGCCTTCTGCCTTTTTTTTTTTTTTTTTTTTTTTTTGTATATTGATCACCAGCTATTTAATCCCTTTTTCATATTTTTATTTCATTTTTTCCTTTTCCTAGGGATAGCAATTTATGTTTATTTATAATGGCTTTAGTTTACAAATTGCTTTTCACAGTTTATCATTACCATCTTGAAAGCTACTACTGTCCTCTAAAGAGTTTGCACATTTTTCAGTTTATGATACTACTAAATTTCCTCTTGAATCCAAGTTCTTAATTAAACCATGAAGCTGAGCCAAGTCCAGGGTAGACAAGTCACTACTGTTTACTTTGATAAGAAGTATTTCTTGCAGATAACAAAGCAGACAAAACTGTTTGGTATGCCAGTTTGGGGCACCAAAGAAAAGGTAATGTTCACTGACCACAGATGTTTGGAAGAACTGTGTTTATGCCAATTAAAGAGTCAACAGCCACCAAGCAAAGAAAAGCATGAGGAAAGATGAAAGAGAACTTCAAACCTTGGTAAGAAACTAGAAGACCTGAACAGGAGGAAAATCTAGTGAAATAAAATAATATCAAGAAAGCACCAAAGGGAATTAGAGAAAGACATCCTTAACTACTGTGCCTCACATGTTTCAAGTTGTTTCTATGGTCACAGAATAATAAGGTCAAATCAGATCAAATAGAGCAGGGCAGAACTGAACAGCACAATTAGGCCATAGTCAAAGAGTAATTATTTTTCCATCCAGTAAAGATTGTGTGTTATTTCTTGGAACTTTATGTTATTATCTAAATAATAGACACTAGCCAGAGAATCAGTTGGGAATGAATTGGGGAAAATCAGCTAAAAAGCTACTTGGCTAAATAGTATAACATTATAATTTTTATTAAAGCTTAGATGAACTTGAAAGTCAGACATTGGTGAGTCTCACCATATTTATGTTAACTGACCAAGAAACTGGAAAAATGAAGAATGCAACACAGCACTAAAATAGAGCTGCACTGGAAAAAAAAAAAAAAAAGAAAGCCACCAAGACAGGTAAAATACATTTCCTTTGCTTTATAATCTTAGCATTCTAATCTTCCTAATAGTAATAATTATGATTATGGTATACATCCTATACTATTGATGGTGTTGCTACAACTCTTTATGAAGTCCTATTTTAACTTCATGACCCTTCTTCCCAGTCATAAGTTTTTCTCCAGTTTCTTCATGGAACATGATATGTAATTCACAATTATGCAAAGTGTGTGATCTTCACATAGATTTGTCAGTCTTGTATCTGTCTAGAGAGGTTCTCAAAATAAGCCAACCATTTCACAGTGCTGAAACAAATCCTTGGTAAACTAAATGACACAGCACTCTGGAAGTTTGTGGAGCTTCTTAAGCTATCCTGCGTGAAGATATAACTCAGTGTTTAAAAAGGTATGCTGGTTTTGGCTGAGGTAGAATTAATTTTATTCAGAGTAACTGGTATGGGGCTGTGTTTTAGAGTTGTACTAAAGCCAGTGTTGATTACATGTAGATGCCTTTTGCTATTGCTGAGCAGCACTTGCACAGTGTCAAAGCCTTTCCTGTCTTTCCCCACCCTTGAGCAGGCTGAGAATGCACAAGGAGCTGAAAGGGGCAGGGCCAGGACAGCTGACCCCAAGTGAGCAGAGAGATATTTCATACCCTTTCATGCTCAGCAGGTAAAGCTGGGGGATGAAGTAAGAAGGAAGAAGTGAGGGACATTAACAGGGTTTGTCATATCACTGCTACATGTGCAGAACCCAACCTTCCTGGAGATGGCTGAACACCTGCTTGCACATGGGAAGCAGTGAATTAATTCCTTGCTTTGCTTTGTGCGCATGTACAACTTTCCCTATTAAACTGTATTTCTCTCAATCCCTGAATCTTTTCTCTTTTACTCTCTCAATTCTGTCCCCTATCCTACTAGGGGCAGTGAGTGAGCAGCTGAGTGGGGCTGCCAGCTGGAGTTATACCGTGATAAAAGGTTCACCTGTCAATATGGATTCTTTTGGATATGTTATCCTTAGTATCATATGTTCATTCATCATGGCAAGAATCAGTATACAGCACCTGAAATCAGCAGCACCACTCCACTGCTGATGGAAGTAAAACCCAAAGTGGTGTGAGTCAGCCTCCCCAGTGAACAATGAACTTCTTTCTTTAAAAGCCCTAATTGCTTTGTGTTATTTACAGCACAATAGTGGCTACCAAATTCAAAGAAAGTCTAGCAAATCATTCCCACATCAGAGAGAAACCATGTGGTTATACTACATGAGTTAATGTCACCCCAAACTAGCCTTGTATCTGCACTGCACTATCACTCAAAAAAATCACTTCTAAAATGAAAGCAATTTCTTCAGCTCCCTGCCAACCCTGGAATCAAGAGGGTTAAAGAAGCTATAATCTATTTCTACCAAGTGAATAGAAAATTAGGATCTTTCACTTTCTTTCTCCCTCATGCATCCCTAAGAAAAAAATTATTTCACTGGAAATTATGATTTCATCAGCTGAACTGAAAATCAAGAAACAGACCACTTTAAATATTCACACCACCTTGATTAAAGCAGGTCTCTCCAAGCCTTATTATTGCAAAGTGATTGTCAGAATTTCCATTGTAAATCTCTTCTCTCCTTTTCACTGGTTTTATACTTATGCCTTGGCTACAAAAGCACATTCCAAGCTGGAATTTAGGCTGGCTGATTATTGAAAAGAAGAGAATTTTCCCTTACAAATTATATTAAAAGAATTATATGATTAATAAAATGTTGACTTTTCAGTATGGGGCAAAGGCAGGGTTTGTTTTTTTTGTATTACACATATTGGTCCAAAACAGTAACCACAATCTGGTAGAGAAAGCAGACCTGAAAAATTGACACATTTCCCCAAATGGCAAAGGAATTCTCTGAACTGGCAACTCGTTATCCTACTTTAATCTGCTTCATTCCTTTCAGCTTCTGGAATGGAACAAACAGCATGGGACAGGAAGGGATGTAGTTATTCTGATTACAGAAATCAGAGGCCTCACTATCATATCATTCCTAGTCTTTTACTATGTTTATTCTCCTGGTAGCCTGTGAAGTACAGAAATGCTTTTGTTCATTTCATAGATAAGAAACAAACATGAGAGATTTTCACCTAATAAACTCAAGGTTAAGCATCAAGACAGCACCCTGTTCTTGTGTTCAGTGTTTAGGTTATGTTCCAGTTAATAAAATCAATTGTCCCAAGAGACTTACACAGAGACATAGCTAGGCACTGAAAATGAACTATAAATGCTGTTAAGTGAGCACCAGCATCACAGCACCCAGTGACACGTTTTTGGCCTGTGCCTGGGCATGGCTCAGGAGTTAGTGTTGGCCAGAGACAATTCCTAGTGTGAGAGAAAGAAGAGTTTAATAGCACTCACATTAGCTGTTCCCTGTCAGCTGGCCAGAGAACAGTCCTAGACATGTTTAATTTACTACTGTAGAAGAAGCCAAAAATGGTCAGCCCCAGTTAGTACAGTGCATGGGAGCCATGGCTTTGTGCTGAATTACATCTGTGTTAGCAGCAGCCTTTCTCAGATTTATATATAAGAATCCCCTCTCAACCCATCATATTCCTCAGCATTTCTCTGTGGCTGAGAGTGTGGTCTTTACTCCTCTTTCCATCTATGTTAAGGCTCTATTGATTCTACTGATTACCAGCGTGGCAGCAATTTTTAGAGCAACTATGATAAGTGGAAATTCATGTGTATTGATACATGGGAGGAGGAATGTAACTGCTCAAAGGAATTGGCAAATAAGACCCAGACTTCTTTTTCTGTGCACTCTCTGTAACAACCTTTCATAAGTATTTTATTCTCTTTTCGTAAAGATTCAGTGTTACAGGTCCATAAAATGAAAACATGTGTTCTCTTTAATATGCATTCAGAGTGAAAATCGCTTCACTCACATAAAATCTGATAATTGGACGTTATATAGGGAAAGTCTGAAAAAAGAAATGAAGTATCCTGTGAAGTGGCACTAAAGATGTTTCACAATCCTGACACCAGCCACAAAAATGTCTAAGCCATCATCCCCCACTGGGTTGAGTAAGCACTACATTTTCCTTACATCTGCATGCAAAAACTTTTAGGATACAAACCTACATCTGACTGAAATAAGAAAGGAAAAAAAAAAAAAGTAGTGTAAGAGCCTATTATTAATAAAATCCACTGCTCATTTTTTAGATTGAAAATTATTTTTAAATGCTGCTTTTAATTATTAAGTCTGCATGTGATTAAATGGCATTGGTGACATTGATTAAAATGCAGTTTGCTGTTATACCCTTTTAAAAAATATGCTTTCACAGAGGAAGGAGATGAACTTCTGCTTCCTAAAATACTAGATGCACAGAGAATACTCCCCTTCCTCCCACAAATCTCCACAAGGGCTGGATTATTTAACACTGGCCACAACTTCATGCATCAGAAAGGGACTTTTTTGTTTTATTCTGAATTCTGTGTACACTTAGTTATATACATTTCATTTAAGCTTTAGCATCCCAACCTACAGACCAGTCAATACTGATGAGAGGCTTTTATCATTCTAAAGAGGTTGAGCCTAACACGGGCTCAAAGACAGCTTTCAAAAGGAACAGAATGAAAGTGATGTCAAATTCAAGCTCACAATTGGCTCCAGAAGACTGCTGGTTTGTTTTTTTCTTCTGTTATTTAAGGTATATAACAAGTAGTATTAAAGTGCCTTAATGTTTAAAACACGAATTTTTTCAAGCTACAACTTTGAAAATAGGGGGCTGAAGTTTCTATAGTGTCATTGAATTTTTTTATTACACCTCTGTGGAGATATTGATGCAGCAATAACTCTCAGGAGGATTACATTCTGGCAAGAAGCAAAGCAAAATGCCTGAAGTGATCCCACTGTGTGTTAATCACATGGTTAATTTGTCAAATTTGCATTTCATTTGTTTCTGTAGCTTGGCAGAAATTTTATTGATAAGGAATTTTCTTACTGTTTTGTTTTGAGTTTACGTGTTGGTTTTTTTCTCCTTTGTCTTCCAAGAGATTCTGCAGTGATCAATCTATTTTCTGTTCATGACTGTCATAATTACTGACTGAGAACGTAGCTGAGTAAGAGAAGTTAATGATAGGGCATAGTCTTTTGTGTAGTCTCTTGTGTAATTGTTGCTTTTCTGGGTTCATAGGTTGCATGCAATTTAATTTGGTTTTGATCTTCTTTTCTTGTGAAATTGCTTTAAGATAAGCATTTCAATGGTTTTTGGGGGGTTAAGTATTTCTTCTTTGTTTGGTTAATTTCCATCCTCTTGATTTCCTTATTTTCTTTTATAACAAATTGTTGGGGTGAGAATTCTAACATGGGGCCAGGTAGAGAATCTGGCTCTGCTGCTCCCCCCAGCTGTTGAAGAAAAATTGCAGTAGTAATTGAACAACATCAATTCTGAAATGCACCTAGCACTTCTCTGGCCATAGACCTCACTGAATTAAAACCCACCTCTTTTGAAAGACTAAAATATTTGCACCAGGGCACACAGGAATGACAGCTTCAACCCCAGAATAACACATCACTCCGTAGGTGAATCTAAAGTTAAACTAAACATTTCTTACACAGCTTGCAACTCACTGGAGCTGCACATGAGCATATCCTTGGCTAGGTCACAGTCCATCTAAAATGCAGGGTGCTGCAAATCCCTTGGAGTAACAGAAGAGAAAAACTGATGTGTGAAATAGCACTAACTGATTCGAGTTCATGGAAAGTATCATTAAATGTCCCACCAAACATACAGTCCTTGCTTACACATATGGAATTCCTATGGAAGTATGTATTCCTTATTACCCTTCACCTGACCTAAAGGACTCATACTGCATTTTGCTTTCTGGCAAAACTGCAACTGGTTTCAGAGACAGCTCCAAAAGACGGCACTATATAATTAATCATTCCCAGTATGCAGTTTTGATTGGAGTAAGGTTTTGGATCAAGCATTTATCAGAGCAGGAAAGGAAAATAAGTTGCAACAACAGGCACAGTGTGTCTAGGTCTCATAGACACTTCTGATTCTCTTTTCTCTTTTTTTTTTTTTTTTTCTTTTTTTTTTTTTCTCTGCAGGAGCAGTAACATACCCATGAATCTTTTTCCAGACAAACTAGGAGATGACAGTTGCCTCTGTTTCGTGTTGACTAAAGGAATCTTCTTTGGATAAATACAGGGTTTCATCTTTCACTTCTTCCAGACTTCTCTTGCAATTACTTTAACTACTTTAGTCACTGATATTCTTTCTGACACTGACTAATGGATCAACAAGCTAAGTTTCCATAAGCATAACTCTATTCCCAAACAAAATTTTTTTTTGCACTAAGGAAACCTGAAGATAATCTCACCACTCACTACTGTGTCTGGAAGGGTGGAAACTGTCAAACTCAAGTCAATACTTGATGCTGTGGTATCTCTTCTGCTAGGGTATTGAAATAAGGAATACTATTTCCTATAGAGGAAAGAAGAGGAAAAGAGGTCCATCTAAGTGTCTATGACATTCCCTTATCCACAGATATGACACATGCCTGCAGGAGATACTAGATGATAAGAGAAATCCTTTAAGACCTTTCTGCAACTGGAAAGGAGATTTAGGTGCATAGCAAAGGTCTGCCAGAGGCTCCTGGTAGGGGATAGTGGAATAAAAAAGCTGTCTTCTGGGTTCAGCACTAACTGGGGTTCAGTCTAGCTTTCAGCATCAATGCTGATCAGCATCCACAAAACTTTCAAAATCTGATGCCACATCGACTGCAATACAAACATAGTGATTGTAGTGATCCTGGTGTGTAATCCCTTTTGTCCACATTCAGGTTCAAACCAGGAATAAAGTTCTCTCTAACCTGGGTTGTGACACAGGTCCCTGTCCAAAGTCACAGAAATAAATTCTGAAGCTGAGATGCCAAATTTAAGACTGCAGTCTGTCTAGAACTCGAGCTGATGGAATAATTCAGATAGAACTCATCTAATCAGTTAAATGATTAGAGAAATCCAAACTTTGATAAAAAACACTACCTATCAGTCCAGTCCCAGAGAATTGTATAAAAGGGTCCAAAACTGCTCAGTATTCTTGATTTTTAAACACAAAATATTTAAAAAAAAATAAATAAATTAAAATCTACTTTTAGTTGTATTGTCTCCAAAGCAACAAAGCCTGATTAATTTAATCTCTTGGTATTATCAGAACTGCCCAAAAGAATAAAAACAAGAGAAGAAACTCTTTGTCCATGTTCACAAAAAATACTATTAAGGAAGGATTTTTTAAAATAAAATATTAGAAGGATGTCACATTTTAGTCTACGCTGGAAAATATCCTACAATATCAATAGTAATTCCATTATTATGATCACACTGTAATGAAGGATGTGCTAAATCAGTATATTGGGAGAAAAAGTGTCCACTGCTTGTGAACTCATAGCAGTTGCACATAGGAGAAAATGCCCTAAAGAAAACTCCTAAAACATAGTTAATTAACATATAAACCACAAATGTCAGAGTATCATAAATATTCAAGTAGTGATGGATAGTGGGATAAACCCTGAGTGCATGCCGTAAGTTTTTTATCTCCATAGCTATCTTGAGTTGGATATTTACAGTAAATTACAGCTGCACATGCTTTACTCCAGAGCCATATGTTTTATTATTCAACCAGATGTAAGCCATAAAACTGTTGTATCTATTTTGCGGTTCAGCGTAGTACTAATAAAATAAACTACAAATACCTGACTTATAGCTTTGCTGGCATTTTTGCACTCCAGTGAAGTGCAGTGCCAATGCCTCATGCAGTGAAAGTGATCTAAGAAAATCATATGTTCTTCCCATTTCTTATACTTTCATAAGGACCTTAAATATTTGAATGAACAGTGTTGAGCTATAACTTGTTCTTTTATTGTTTTTCATCACATGGACTATCATCATCACTGATAATTTGCTTTTGTTTCCTGCGGATTGGAAAGAACCTTCTAAGGATCCTGTACTCTGTCTTGGCATCTACATCATTGATTTTCTTTGAGCATTACAAGGTAGCATCAAATTACTGAAATAATAATATGTCTTAGGAAGGATATACTTAGTTATATATATATATATATATATATATATACATATATATATATATATATATATATATATAAAATAATGTTGCAATTAACAAAACATTCCTCTCTCTTTCATTTTTTTTTTCCATCTATCATATTAAAGCTTGGAAACTTGGACACAAGAATCAGAAAATATGAGTTTATCTTGCCACTATTTGGGATTAAGATTCCTTTAAGCACCTGTGAAAGCTGTCCTAAGTGCAAAGAAAAATGTTCTCCATTTATGTCAAGCGTGTTGGAAGACAAATTCAGCTTTCATATAACCATTTTTGCCAAAAAGATGTGGTCTCAATTTTTAGAATCCTATTTTTGATGTGGAATGTGACCATAAGCAACACAGTATAAAGTGGGGTTAGAAAATACTTGAAGAATATTGTGAAAAGATTGCAAAATGCAGCCAATTTTCTGAAAGTTTTTAGATACACTGATAGTCTTGGACTAATATGCTGTCTCGAGGTTGTCATGGACGTCTGTTAATAAGTCTCTCTAGCCCAACAACATTCATTTGACTCCCAAAATGCATAACCTTAGCAGACTAATGAGGGACTGAATGCTGAATGTTTATCAAAGGGGACTCTCTTCCATTCCATCCACCTCTTGCATACTTTCAAAGAATTAATCTGTTTTAACAAGGGACCCTCTCCCTATTCTATAGCCCCAATTCAATCTCTAAAACAGGGGATTAAATCCAACATTCTGCAAGTTGGAATTAAAGTGGTCTTGGTTGCTGTTTTTCAAGCTATTCTGAGTGTTAATTGGGGCAAAATCTGCAGTTTCTGGATTACTATTCACATTTCGATTAACAGAGGAGAAAACTTTGCCAGAAGTACCACAAGGACTAAGGAGAATTAAGTCTTTTAACTTTTTTTCAGCACAGTGAGCAGGTATCACTTAGAGGAAGACAGACAATTTAAAATGCTTTGATTTCTTTGTACAGAATAATAAAGCTGAAGAAAAAACAAAGAACTGTGCCATAACTACTCTTCAAAATCCTCCCAATTTCACTATGATTGATTAAAAATAATTGAGCAGACATTACAGGCAGTAGTGCTTTTAAACCCCTTGTGCCTAGATTTAAATCTGATATAATGCAGATAAAAAAAGTGCAAAAAATTTTGTATCATGGCCCTACAAGTATGTATAAAATGTATGAGCTGTTTAGATACTTTCTTATGTCCAATGCTTTATCATTTTTATGTTGCTGCTGAAAGGATAAAGTCTCAAGTGTGAGTTCCTATGATAAACACATTTTCTTTTGGCTCATGAGTCATAGACAATGTAAAAAGACATTTTCCTCTTAAAAAGCCAATATTGTGAACATCTGGTTCATACCCTTCTTAACAAAATTTGTTCCACTGCTCTATTACATATAAACATCTGTCATTTATATCAAGCAGTTGACAAATGCTCTATCTTGAATTCTAAGAACTGCAGCGCTATATCGTTAAGTATCTTTCTTATACAAAATGAAAACTGTTTGTTTGTGTTGAAGACTGAATTCTACTCACCAAAGATAACTTTTTTATCAAATGAGAAAATGGGTTAAATTCATATCAACAGCCTTAAATTTTCTTTCTCCTGACAACTGTATGCAATTACTGTAAATCACTCTTCACATAAAAGACAATGACATGCTACTGGCTGACACCATGTGGATAGTGTTTAGGGAATGGTTTTATCTACCTAAAAGGCTGAGCATTTTTAGAAGACCAGACCCTCAGAGTTTTCCAGATATTCATTGTTTGTGAATTAATTTATTTTTGAAAGACAGTTTACTGCTGTTTTTCAGCACTCTGAGGTTGCTTTGTTCCTTTTGTTTGAAAGGGATGACCACAGCCCTGAGCATGCCACACATTCTAGGAAACATTCTTCTTTCAGAGGTGTGGAATAATTTCTGCCTCTCCTTTTTGGAATTTAGAGGCCCACAAAATCAAAACCTGAGGCAGCTATCTCTCATTTTTGAAGTGTCCCAGCAGAGCATTACAAGCACAATGAGATCACTTGATTTTTATTGAGGCCAGACAGCTGTTGTGTGGTCCCCTCTGCACTGTTGGAAAAAGCAACCTCTACACAAGGGTAGGAAAAACTCCCAGGAGGCTTCAGCCAGGATCACTATAAGATCCTGTCTTCTGTGTATTTAAAGTTAGAACTGGGACTGAAATAGGAAGGGCTTTCTGTAATATTGTGATTCATGACTTCAGGAAAAGAATCCAAAATCTAAGTATGGCCTCCAAAACCAGCTGGTTTGAGTAGAGTCCACTGTTAAGAGCAAGTCAAGATGTGTAAATGAGGTGTCTCCTTCTCTCCATTGACTGTACAGACTAAACAGAGAGTCACCTGGCAACAATTAATAGAAAAATGGATTGCATTTCCTAAATGAGGTGCATAAAGTGGGCAGTCTGCACCTGGCTGTATGAGCTTTAAATTTGCCATCTTTATTCACGATGTATGAAGTATTTTTCATAGCTTTGCAGGACAGGCATTGCACAAGACATTTGTAACTAGCTGAAAACAAAGAAACCCTGTGATTCACTGAGAAAAAGGATATTTAGTTAGATGCATGACAGACCCAGAGGCAACTTCAGAGCTGCAAATGCAATTACTGTTGGCCAGAGGCATTTACTTTTTACCTAAAAAAAAAAAAAAAAAAAAGAAAAAAAAAAAGAAAAAAAAAGAAAAGAAAAAAGAAATGAAAAAGGTCTGTTCTGATTTGCCTGATTTCTGTCCAGAGGAGAACAATGTAAAACATGTTCAGTCTTAAGAGATCTGTAAGATCCTCCCTAAAAAGAGAACAGATTTGGAAAGGATCCTTTTACTTACTTGAAAAGATAATTTAGTCCTCCTCCTGCCCTTATAATAGAATGAATATTGCTTTTTCATTGCAAGATTGGCAAAAAATATGTAACAATTTGATAAGCAACCTGTGCCAACACTGGAAAAGACAAATCTAGTGTCCTAATGAAATCTATTGCAGTATAAAAATGGTGTGTTTATTAATAAGGCAGAACATTATTAGATTTTCTTATTGAGCTGGAGCATTTCAAGGCCATTTGGGGCAGGGAGAGAGAGCAATGCCTTTACAGTACATTCTTTGTTTCCTTAACACTGATCACCTGTCATACTTGATTCCCACAGTGGACCTTTTATAGCAATTTGCTATTCTGACCTTTGCATACATTTTTTGCAGTCTTTACTCTGGGACCGTTTAAGCTGGGATGGGTGGGCATATGCTGAGTAGGGCAGCAGTGAGTAAGGAAGGATTAAGTTTCAGTTGTGAACTGGCTGCATCTCTTGTACCATTCATTACCAGACTCCTTAACATTTGGGTTTTCAAAAGGTGATGATTTTTTTTTGTGGAAAAGGGTATTTTTTTGGCTGGTCTCCACTGAAGCATACTTTCAACGTTAACTCCCTATTGGCAGCAGTTTCTGCTTATGATTTGTTTTAATGAACACCAGTTTAAACTGGGCTAATCATAAAGTCTGCTGGAGAAAGGTTAAACCCCAGCATACTTTAAACAAGCCTGATCCAACCAAAGATCATGTATTGAGGATGGTAACCATGCAAAAGGACCTTTCTGAGTGGGGGAGTTAAGCCTTTACATTATATGGTAAGAATATGTGAGAGGAAATTAACATTTTTTCATTTCTTTTTTTCTTCCTCTTACCTCAGTTTTCCATCTCCCTAATCACTGCATGCACTCACACCTCTGTCTCTCTGACCCTGTGGATGTCTCCCACTTGCTGTGACCTCTTCTACTCCTGCATCCTCCACTGATCTCAGTTCACTCATGCTCCATTTACAGTCTCTCAATATCCTGATCACAATGCTCTTCACTGTCCACCAGATATGTCTTTTCATCTTCCTCACATATTTCTGTGGTTTCCAAATCCTCCCTCTCACATCTTACGCCAAACAGCTGGAACACACATACACATTAAAAAAAAAAAAAAAAAAAAAATAAAGGAACAGCTTCTAATTGAAAGCCTCCAATTGTAAATATCATCTATTTAAAAACAACTTGTTGAATGTTCCTAATTAAATCTCCTCATAATACTAAAAGGTCATCCTTACCAAAATCTACAGAAAAAAGCCAAAGCTAAATTTTTAAGTTTATTACTGATGTCAATAAATGAAAATACATTTTTCATTAAAACTAAACCACATCCACTTATTATAGGAACAATAGTTTTAATCTGAGTTTTACCTAGCTATGAAAAACTAAATTTAGAATAAAGAAATTTTTATAGTCTGGGAAAAAATGAGTAGCTCTGATAAAGTTTGTGAACGAGCAGGCAATCAGCTTTACAACAGGACATCAGCTAAACCCCTATTGATAGAGTGCCCATATCATTCTGCATCTGGTTTGTATCAGTGTTGCATTTCTAATTAGACCTTGCCAATCCATTTGTCAGTACTGCTCTATGAGTGACAGGGTTGAATTTTTTTTTTTTTCCTATATAGATATCTGCCAGGATTTCACGCATTTTGATTTAAAATAGTTAAAGCAATAATGGATTGTGAAATTCTCTTTGGGAATAGCAACCATTAAAAATTGAGGACAAAATTGAGTAGGTTAAACATTAAATATGAAGGACAGATCTTCAGATAACAGAAATTGTTATTGTTATTCTGCTGATACCATTAAGGTTGTATTGATCCAATTCTGCTGAGAATTTGCTGAAAAGTGGTACCACATCCTGCAGCCAGAAGGAACACTGAAAAACACAGATCTGTCCCTTATCTCAATCCACTTTGCTTACAAAAGGAAGTTATTTCTTTGTAGCTTTGTATTAAATTTTGTTCTTGTGAATATTTCTTTCTCAGTTACCTTCAACTCCCTTGGAGCCTTTTCCCTTTGAAATGCAAGGATCCCAGTGTTTCATTATTTCAAGGAACAATCCTTTATGCAATTTAAATGTATAACTGAGTACTTGGATCTCAAACCTTGAGAATACAATATTGAAACAGTGAAAGTTCTTTCTTGAATACATAACCCATTTCAATTATACATATAGTGACTCCATTTAGTTAAGAAAATAAAGCAACACTTATTTTATTTGCTAGCGTGCTATTTATTCTTTTTCTTCCTTCTTTCTAATTCAAATATCTCTGTATGTACTGCTCTGTTTAGTAACATTAACAGATAAGCCTGTGGAGTCTGGAAATCCTGCCTCCACAAAAGGGGGAGAAAAAGGCTACAAAGTGCTCCAAAGGAGCTGCAAATATGGAGACCAGAGGTGATATTTCTAATGCATCAGGCATGTAATTGCATTAATTCAATACAATGATTAAAGAGCTTTAGAGCAACATTACTGCCTCATCCAGACAGATTCTGATTAAGCCACACAGGTGTGAGAAATTGTTTATGGATCAAAGATTGATAATATATAGGTCAAGTAAGAAAACAGGTTTGAAAGATTTGGAAAACATATTTAGATGCTCAGAAGAAAAAAAATATGTTAGATATAGAATAGATTTTTATGTGGTATTACAAATCTGTCATTAAATTCATCCTTTAAGGGGCACTGTGATAATGGATAATTTAAAGATTTTATTTTAAATTATTTTACGGAAGACAAAATAATTCAGTTGGAATTCAAACATCAGCATCTTACACAAACAACTATTTAAAATTAAACAGTGGTTGGAAAGGTCCAAAATCATAGGTGGATTTAAGGAGGCACCACTGGGTGTGTAGCACATTCCCCTATTAACACCAAAACACCAATGTTAACTCTGGCAGGCAAATCACCCCAACTTGATTTTTCAGGGCTGCACAACATTAATGATAACTATATTTCTTCCTGGCTACAAACATCTTGCTCAAAATCATAAAAATCAAGGCAGCACATTAAGCTCAAAAACTTAGTAGAATCACAAGTCCTGGAAATAACCGACAAGCCCAGGAAGATTATTTCTTAGTAGCTTTATTTGCTGCCTGAGTTCAGATTAATGTCTTCTTTTGAAAAGCAGTAGTCCAGAAATAGAGTGAAGAAAGGTGGGCACCTTGAAGAGCCAAGATATGGCTGATGATTTTAGTTTATGCATGAAATGGCCATGAAATGAGATGGGTCTTTGGAGAAGCCAACATGTAACTGGCATGCTGTCAAATGAACTTTTTATTTCCTATTTTTTTTGTGGATAGAAGTTCTCTGGACTATATATTAATATGGAGAGTTCCTAATACTTCCCAGAAAATTGCTTATCTTGGTATTTTTAAAAAGGATTCAGTGAGAAAGGGCTGCTACATAAAGGAGAGAGTAGACTAAATCATGATGAGGGTTTATGAGCAGTCACTGACACAGCAAAATTTATGTACTAGCAGCTGCTATAGGTGAGAATTTATATTCCAGAAACAGTAGTTTTACATCATAAGCTTGCTCAAGAGTTTTCCAATGGTAGCTTCTTGGTTATAGAATTTTTCTTGTGATATATAACTGCAAAAAATTACCCGGAATCCTCATTCTTCTATTATTTTCTTCATGAATTTGCAGTTTCTTCAGATCTTTTCAGGATACTCCTCTAATAAATGAAGTTATCTTAAGAATAGGGTTTTTTTGGGGAGTTACCCATCAGTTGCTACTGTTTCATTCTCAGATCATGCTAAATTGTGCACCTTCCCTACAGGAAGGTAAAGAAAGTAAAAAACACCATGATGTAATATTAGAATAATAGTACACAGAAGGTCCAAAACCAAGCCATGTTTGAAACTGTTCAGGGAAGCCATTTCTATGCCCATTTTAAAACCCAGTGTTAAGCCAAGTACAGCAGTCTTTCTCTGCATACTTGAGCAATCTGAATTACATATTCTAATTACGACCAAGCTACACCCCAGAGAAACCTGGGGTCGAGCCAGTGAGGAAACGTGGTGTGAGTGAGGGAGTTGAGGTGTGCAGCTGGGAAGGGGCTTGGTCCCAGCTCAGGACTCAGGCTGAGTGTGACTGCCAGAGGGGCTCCTGCAGGGGGAAGTTTCCCTAACACGGGCTATGGGTCACTGAACTTACACTGGTGCTTCCTGCCCTATAAGTGTTTTCTGGCCTATTTCAAGATCTCTTCCAAGTAGCAGTCATGCTCCTTTAGATGTAGGACCCAAACCATGTTTTTTGTCTGACAGCTGAAGGGGTATAGTTCAATACAGTGTGGCTGCAGAGCCTTAGTCACTGTATAGGTGGGGTTTGGAATTCTTAACATTAGGTTTATCCCCTGAAATTGCTTCTATTTGGAGCTTTCTTGTGCTTAGAAGAGCTAATCCCACTGCTTCAAAGGCTGTAGAGAGGAATACATGCTTTGTATATAATTATCCTCTTCAGCAAGTTGCCTGGTGAAAGTCATCATGTTGAGTCCTCAAGGCACTGCATAGCAGTTTTATTAATATCTGGGTGAGTACCTCCAAAAGCAGAATAAAATGTCTCTTCCTAGTGTTCTGTTGCAAGTCCCTCTGGTGAGTGAAGAGCTAATTTCAATCACCTGTAATTTTTCATTTTCCCACTGCATGTCAAATATATCTCTTATTAATGTTTTTGGCTTTTCTTTTTTTTTTTTTTTTTTTTTTTTTTTGTCTTGGCCTGGGCAGAGATGTTAGTATTGAGTAGATCAGCAGCACGTGACACAATCCCTGTTGCAAGGAGGAAGAAAAAGTGAATTATGTAGTTAGCTGTACTGGTCTGTAGGTTTCCATTAAACAGATGTCTCTGGCTTGCTATCATTCACTATAATTGCAGTGTCTGGAAAGTTGCCTTTCCCTTGAGACTAATCTATTTTAAGTTCAATGGATCAGGAGAAGCTTTTGAAAGATTTGTAAAATTCTTTACACTTGACTTCTTAAGTCCCAGGAAAGACAATACCATGTACCGTGAATACTTCTTAGTGAAGAATTTATTAGAATATTAGTTTGAGTTAAATTCTTGTGTGAATTTCCACAGGCAATGGATCACCACATACACACACACACACACACACACACACACACACACACACACACACAAAATTATATAGGTAGTAATTGTTTTCAGAGGTAGCATTAAGAAAAAAAAATAGTCAATTTTAGTTACAATTATAATTATAATCTTTCTATTTTTCTGTATTTCCCATGTTTTCCCACCAGCTACAACAGAACTATCAGGGCAGACAAAGATTGCTGCATAGTTTTGGACATGCTCTGAAGGAAGAAATGCTATACTTTAGGGAATTTTCAGTATTTTGTCCAAGTCCATATGGCATAAATAGGCTAAAGGACTATTCCTTTAGCTCTTCTTTAGGCTCATTTCTTCACAGAAATAACTTTGAAACTATAAGAAGCCCTAAACTAATTTTAAAAGTAAGAGAAAAAAAACTGTCAAAAGAAGATACCCATTGTGCCCTGAAATCGTGAGAAGGCAAAAATCTTTCTTGCCTAGAAATTCAAACTATGGCAACCCCATTAAACATGCTAACTAAACAACAGCTGGAAAGGTAATTTTCTAAAATATCATTTCTGTGGCTGCTGTAATGTCTGTGACAACTGTTATCTCTCTTCAGTTCTCAAAATCAACACAAGATTCTTACAGTACATCAGTGGCATAATTACACCTTACTCCTCTTAATACTATATAGCTTAAAACAAGAGCCCTACATTTTCTTCATGGTCAATATCAGTAGAAGGAAAGCAGTGGTAAAAAATTCAGTGGTTTAAATTTTTTTAATCAGAAGTTAAGAGTGACCAACATTGCAGTTTTTACTGTAGAGAAAAAAAATTACAAATAATAGGTACGATTTTTGGCCCATAGCATTGACTACATTAATTCCTGAGAGAAAGAAAATTAATAACAATTATTATACATGTTGCTTAATCATGGCTGGAAGGTGCATATTTTCCCTATAAAAAGAATTCTGAAAAAAAAAAAAAAAGAAGCTTAATTGCTTTCAGTTTTTATAATGGAGACTTTTCAGACTCCATCTCACTTTTTTTTGGGGGGGTTGCCTAGGAAGACAATATAATAAGAAGCATAAGGGCTATTAAGAAAGCCTGGTGTTTAACAGGTGGCTAAATAGGCAGTGAAGTACATCACCTGCAATCCCAGGTGATAAGCCTTGAAATGCACCCAGTCTTCTTCTAAAAAGCTGTTTTCAGAAATCAGGAGCACTGGGAGATATTCCATATCTGGGGTCCTTTCTCTAGTACCTTAGGTTAAGCACTGCACTTATACCTCTTTTTGAAAGGAGAAAAATATTACACTGGAAGACTGATATTAAATCTGAACCTCTGAACCCTAATTTAACAAAAAACTATGCTTTACCTTCTCTTAGAAAGCACCACTGTACATCTCATTTTGAAAAAGCACTGAGAGTTTCCCCCTGAGGGGATGCAAAGGCAAACTACAACCTACCACCAGTGATCTCACAAAAAAAATCTATATTCAACTGCTTTGCACTGAGGCTGGAAAAGGCTTTGTGTGCATGCCCAGCCATGCCTGAGCATGCTGGTTCCAGACTGCTCTGTGGTGCCTTAGGCTGCTCCAGGGGCTGGACTTGCAAAAGGTGTGGTATCCCAGTCAAGTGCTGAGATCACTCACAGGCGTTTTCTGTGGTCAGTGTCCTTGTTCTGTGCAGACTCTCCCAGCTTTTCACATTGTGACAGACTGTGGTAGGACTGAGAAGGGCGCCCACCACACCAGCTCTGGGCAGTGGTAGCAGTCACAGCCCATCATCACACCCATCACATGATACATTGTCAGGGATTGCCACCACAAAACCATAGCAAGACTGTAGCTGATTTTTTGGGTTTTCACAGGAGAACATTCCCCTTTTGGGTAGATGCACATGGAACACATTTGCTCCATCTGTCCTGCAGTCCCACCAGCAGTGCCTCACACAGTGCTTGTGCTGATAATGCTTTTAGAAGCATTTTTCAGTTCTGTTTCCATTAAACTTCTTTGGAGATCATTCTTTCCTCCTTTTCTCTTAGGAGTGGATCCTCTGTTAACAGGTTTCTCCATATCTGGCTGTGTGAACGAGAGACTTTGAGGACTTTGCAGTTTCAAGAGACCAGAATGATTGACTGCAACAGCAGTACAGTAATAGAGGGACTCACTAGGGGGATGTTGGAGCAGACAGCTGTTATATTATTTTGAACAGGCAGTTTTCCTTATAAATATTTACTGTATTGAAAAACAGACAGCTATTGTAGCAGTGATCTGGAAAAAATTTTGAAAAATGGCTGGGATTTTCCCTGCGATACCAACATCAAAAGCTGTAACTAAATATACTTATGGTCCAATATTGCATAAAATTTGGGCTCAACCTGTATTTAAGAAAAAACTTCAGTGAAGCACTGTATTTTTTATGTGGGGAGATCAATGCAACTTTTGTTTGAACAAATGTTGCAGTACTCCTACCTATTGTTCACTAATTTTCTCAACCTGAGAAACATGCCTGACAAAATTGTCCAAATGCCACTTTGAAATAAAGGTGACTTCACAGCCCTCATGCAAGCTGGCTTGGTTTACATCATTGGAAGATTTGATCCAGAAGCAGAGATCAGTAAACAAATTAAGGAATAATTTAATTTTTTTTCTGGAAAGTTGCGGCTGCTACTTCTATCATCAACTCCTGAACATCTTAAATAGAGCAAACCATTTCTAATGCCCACATCAAAGATTATTTGAAAGAAAAATCACACTATTCAATTTCAAGAACTAAATACTTGAGAGAGCCATAACTGAGGTGCTGTTGTTGATGTTTTAAAATTGGCTCCTTCTTTATGTAAAATGCTGTACCTATGAGATAATTGACTTTTCCTGTAATTAAACCAACAATTAAAAAAATGTTATCACCACTTAAATAACTGCTAGGAAAATAATTGGATGAAAAGAGGAGCTGAAAGCCAACGAATGGTCTTTTCTCAGAGTGTGAATAACAACAAGGTTTCATAGTCTGTCAGTCTCAGTACCAGCAAGCTTGTCTTTGAAAACGCTTCCATTTTTCAAGCTGTTAGAAGGATTGCTATAGATCCTGGGGGCATATGCCTGAAAGAAAGATCATAATTCAGCAATAGGAGGTCTGCTTATCTCACCCAACAGCGAGCTGGCAGAGGACGAGCCCCACGCTTTGTTGACAGGGGGAATAAGCAGCATACCTTCCTGGTGCCTGCGTGGGCTGCCAGCCCCTCGGCACAGAGGGATGGGAGGATGGAGAGCAAGGCACGGACAGCCAGGGAAAAACTGCCTGAGTGTGTAGGTGTGCAATTAGAGGGACTCTTCACATCTTCAAGGAAGAAAAAGTATCTGCCTCATCCATACAGTATCCCTTGATCGCTTTGTCAAACTGTATTTGTAAGTTTCTATTGAAATGTCATTCAGGAAACACCATTCAGCTTCCCTTGAAACACAAAAAAAGGAGGGCAATATTAAATGACCTGTGTGGTGAAAGGGAAGCTGTGACTCAATTTAATATTATTTCTAATTAAATTCAGATAATTACAAAAGAGATGGGAAAATGGGAAGAGGAGGGGAAAGAGGGAGAGAGACAGAGAGGAGAAATTAGATCTTATTTATAACATACTTTTCATAGAGCTAAATTCTGCCATGCTTACTTATTTTTAAGTGAATTGGTCTACTTGTAAAATATTCTTCTACATAAACCACAAAGGTGCAGGAGAGGTTAAACTGATTATAACAGCAGTATGATGATTTAGCTAGTAAGAACTGGTCATTTCACCCTTTTAGCAGAAATGTATTTAAAATCTAATTACAATGGTGTATTTTAATTTGGAGTTGCAGGTGACATTCACCAGATAGAAAGATCAGTAATTACTGTAGCTGGCTGCTACAAAATCAAGACAACCAAACCAAAGAAAAAGAAGTGTTCATTGAAAAAGAAATAGATAATTTAGACATGATAACATTAGTGTATCATATAGTGACACGCTTTGCCTTTGGCTTCTGATTTTCTCTATACATTTCTAAATCATTTATTGTTTGGATATTATGAAAAATTTGGTTGAAATAAAAAGTATTATATTTAGGTGCATCACCTTCTACAAACTGAAGATAGAAACTATTTTTTATATTTTGCTACCCATGGTCAAAATATAATCTGAATTGAACATGAATGTAAAGGTCTTTAAGAATTTGACAAAGTAAATATTTCTATTTTCCTTCATATTTTTTTAGCCCATCAAAGCTAAATGAATGTAAAGCAGTTTTAACTGTTTTAAATAATCAGCTTGCCTGTCTCGATTCTTCATGAAAGATAATGAGGTGTATTTGATCAGAAGGTTCATTAAAAATGATTGCATAAAAAAAAGAAAGTCATTCCAAACAGTGTAGCTAATTGGAAAAGATGAGTTGACGTATGACTGAAGTTTGGATCCAAGTTCAGAGCCAAAGAAAATGTGTAACAATTTGTTTTCCCATGTGCAATAGTTTGTGTGATGTTATGACATTAACAAGTCCCTCAGATATAACAACTTTCATTTTACGGTGTGATGCTGGAATAATTTACATTTTTGAAAATTGCATTTGAGTTTCTGAGTATGAATTACCCAAGAAAGTAATTGACTGTTTAGAAGTCGATGTTTCTAATAACCAAACAAATATTCAATCAGTTCATTTTTCAACATCAGTCATATTCTTCATATGATTTCTGAATTGAGCATATCACATCACTGATACCCCTTTTGAATTGAATTAGAGGGAAAATGGTAGCTGGAGAAAGTAATTATTTTTCATGTTTCATCTGCATAACTAATGTCAACAGAGTGCTATGCCTTCTTTATCTCGTGGTAGGCAAATATTGTTTGAACAGCCCTCCAGACCTAAGAAGCCACGCCTCTCATTAAGATTCACAGAATTTACTATCAAATACAATCCTTACCTTTTCAGAGGAAAGCAAACCTTGTCTTTTCAGCCATAGTAAGAAGGTCTTGCTGTAATAGGAACACTCACAGGGTGACATATAAGATACTCAAAATAATCAGGTAAGGTAAATGAGAGGAAAAAAAGGAGAACACAGAGTCAAAAGGAGATGTCCTCTGAAATCTGCACCTGAATTTCAGCCTATGGAGACTGGATTACAGAAGGAACATATGCTGAATAAAATTTACTCCCTCAGCAAGTTACACATCACTTTCAAGTACAGGTGAGCAATAGGGCTGTGAAATCCCCTCCAAAATCTATCCATCCTAAACACTTTGCTGGAACAGAATGAATATCTCACTCCACTACTCTACAGAAATTTTAGGTAACAAACTTAAGTCAGACTCCTCATTTCTGCACAGCTGATGGGTGAGATGAACCCTGAGTGCTCTGAGCTCTTTTGGAGGAGTTTTGCAGCAAGTCACCATCATTCACTTAGTTGCTCAGGGTCGATGGAGAATAAGAGAAGGGGTTGATTTTCCACAACTTAAGTGGGGTTTGGAAAAAAATAGGCAAAGCTTCAGCTTAATCAAACAAATGTGTGAAAGTATTGCTTCTCTCATGAAGATAATGCACTTGACTACTGGAAAAGTAAATTATGCTTTTTTAAAAAATTGCATCTGTGGTAGCATCAGCTGCTTTCTCTGCTAAATGTGTGTACCTTGAGGTTCTGCTGGGATATTCAAGAAGTTTGTGAGGTAATTAACTACTTTGGAAATAAATGTTATTAACTGCTGCGTGTTTAAGACATGGGAGTGTATTCTTTATCAAAGAGTCTTATCAGGAAACAACAAAGAAAAATACTGTGAAGACAAAGTTTGTTCTGCCTTTTGCAAGAAGCTGTATCTTATGTAGTTACAACTGATACTGTGAAGAAAGTAAGAAATTAGGTCACATGCTGTTTTTCAAAGTTAAATTCCACAGGAAATAAAGTCAATTCTAATGGGTTTTAGCACCTGGAACTTGACTGTTCATTGCCTTGCCCTTGAGTGATGGTACTATTTTGCATGCAGTTTGTACAAGGTAATGACAATACAAGACACAAGAATGTCAAGTTCAGTTATTGCATCCTAAAGCTTTGAATTTGAAGAAGTCCCTCTATGTGCAATTCTTTCTCCCAGAATATTCAGAGAGGGCATAAATATTATTAAATAGGCATTAGACAGAATAATTTACAGATAAAAATAGTACTGCTGATTCTTCTTTGATGAAATAAAAAATATTGATGGAATGTATCAGTTGGTGTCAGTTGCACCACCAAATTGCAAAGGATACCTTTCCAACAGAAATTGCTAAGAACTTTGTTGGGATCCAGGGAATCATTAAATATCCCAGGACTCCATTTTGTAAAGAACTGCTTCATATTATGCTTGTCCCAAAATAGTTTCTGCAGAGAAACATCTAGACAGTGCGCCATTGTAGGCTACAGATCCTCTGAAGAGGCATGGTGCACTGAATATTAACACCATTTCACACATTCCCAAGATGTATGCAATTACCTCAGGGAGAGGAGCTGGGAATGTGAGGTCTCAAGGGCTTAGATAATGACATGAAATAAATTGCAACGATTACCCATGTATTTTTCCAAGAGACATATTATTTAAAACCTGTCTCAGCTTTCGAGAATAAAAGACAGAGGAATGTCCACTTTATGAAATTGCTATTAATGTGTGACCTAGAGTTGAAGACAAGGTTAATTATGGGTTTTTAACAGAAGTATCATTCTGGTTTAATATCACTACCCAGGCCTTAAATATTGAAGTAAGTCACATTTTTCAGGGACAATTGCCTTTGAATGAAGAATGGCGGGGCTCTGATCTTTGCTGACCCTACTGACTCCCATTGTGTAATCCATAGCAACAGCGTTGCTACAGCAACCCAGGAACATGACATAAAATAGGATAAGACCGTGAAATCCAATGTCATACTTCTGTGAGATGCAAAATTGCAAATAACTTCCTAAATCAGATTTATTAAGGGATTGATATATTGCATAGGAATCATATTGGGTCAGTCCTAAATGAGCAGAGTACAATGGAATGAATGGAAAGAACAATAGAAGGCAAGCCAGTCTTTAGGACGCTTTAGTGCTCTGGTGAAATGTTTGGTGCTTAAGACAATTATCCACAATTATGTGCATCTTTACTAATGTTTTTGTTCTCTCTTTCTTCTCATCTGTATCTAGTAAGCAATCAGGTACACTCGATCTAATCCCATACAGTTATTTCTCAGTGAAATGAAGAAGATAAAACTGTAACCAGTGCTGCATGAATGAGATGGAATTATTCAGGATACTGTATACAGAGTTTCATTTTCCCTTGTCTACAAGCTGATTTGTCCTTGGCATAGTGTACACCCATCCAGCCAGCATGTAATTTATATGAGTGTTCACATATACAACAGAGAAGCTGGAAACACTAAATTATACTTTCTGACAAAGAAGAAGTATTTTTGACCACAGTGTTTCAGAACAAAGGCATAATAGCATATTATAACTTTTAACCAGAGATATCTTTTTAAAAACTGTAAAATATAACACCACTGAATCTGAATTATCAGCAGTTTTAAAAAGACTTTTATCAGGAGCACAACAAAACAACAAATCTGGGAACAAAAGTCCTATTCACTAGGAAAAAAGTTCTTGCTTCTCAACCCTCACAGCATTTGTTAATTAATATAACTTTGCAGTAAGCTTAAATACATCTCACTGAATGGATGGATTGTGCTATACATATTATAATAGGCTCAGTAGCTACACAGCACAACACAGGAATTTTTTTGAAGCCTCAGAAGTTCTTACTCTAATCAATTTCAAACAGTTTTTCCTGTGTTTTACAATAGTCAAAGCTGGATATTTCAGAAGAAGCTATAAACTCCTTACACTGCATACAGCCTAGATTTCTGTATGATGAAGCTAAATGTCTGCCAAAGTACAGATGGTGATCTACCTATTTCCCCAAGTAGGGGGTTTGATGGCTCCTGTAATTTGATTCTCTTTTGTTAGTACAGCTAGTCAATGAGGAGTGCCTTTCTCTGAAAGTTCTGCCTGTATATTAATTGCCTGCGATGCTCTACTGCACATAATATGCTGCAGACATTCTGCCTCTATAGGAGATTGTAAAAGTATGTTGGTCAAATATATTAACCTTGCTAACAACTGCATCTTTAAAGATGACTTATTGATACAGAAAGTTCAAAGAGACGATCGTACAAATCACAAATTCAAACAATGGTGGTCCTGTTATCACATAAAATGGTATGAGTTGAGAGATGCTCTTTAAATATTCATATAGAAGAACACTGAAACAAAAAAGTTATTTTTCAATTTCTTTTGGCGCTGTTTTCTTCTTTTCTTAAGGCTGTTAAGTTACCCACAAGAAAAAAAATTTAAAATTGCTCACTTTTTCACTAAACACATGAAAATTGATCATGCACTTATAGAAGCCGTTTTGCTTTTTATAGACTAACATTCATATTTATGACTTCTGAAAACAAAGCAATATATTACTTTGGGTTTCAACTAAAAGCTAAAAAACACAGTACTTTGTTTAAAAAGAAATCCATACTTTTCAACCAGCTCTATCTTTCCTATAGTTATCTGCCATGGAAGCTTTATTCTAAACACAGATTATTTTTGTAAACTAATTGAAACAGGTCAGCAAAATAATTTGATGTTATGGCTGAAATTCTAATGCTGACATAAGATTTAAAGTGCTTGTGAAATCTGGCTGCAGACTCCAAGGCATACAATTGAATATATTTATGTACGTGTACATATAATATTGTAATATATATGTATTTATGTCTCTTTTTTTCAAACAAAGATAAGATATTCATAGCTTTGGTTTCTCTTGTGAATTATACAATTATGTCCACTAGTTGATAATGTAGGAAAATCTTCTGGGAGATCTGTTAATATAAAACAAAAAAAAAAACCCACCAAAAATAAAAACAAATAAACCCCCACAAAAACTAGCAAGCAAAAGCCACCAAAGAAACACACAAACCCTCTCCCCCCAAAAAAAAAACCAAACAAAAAAACAAAAAAAACAACAACGACAAACAAACAAACAAAAAAAAAAAAAAAAAAAACCCAAAAAAACCCCTCAAAACAAAAAAATATTCCATGTCCATTAGCTGTAATTACAGCAGGACTTTTTTCAGTGAGGTCAGTTCTAGAGTTAAAATAAAAACTCCCTTAGCAACCTCTTTCTTTCACTTTGATGCTACATTTCTAAAGGGTCTGGACCCATTTCAGTCAGGTAAAAAAGTGTATTAAACTGAAACTACATTGGAAAATCAGGGTTTCTAGATAGAGGAAGGAGTGTTTAACAGTAATTTTTGAGCATCCTCTTCTGCTGCATTAAGGATAGTGAGTGAGTCCTGCATCCCATTTGCAAAGGACTCCACTGAAGAAAGTGTTGATGTTCCCAGCAGCTGATAAAGGCTGTTCTGGCCTGTGGGGCAGGTGTGACTGGAAGTGTTATCTCTAATTTCAGGTGGCTACCAACCCCTGACCATAAGATGGTCACTATCCCTGGCATATCCCCTAAAGAGTAGCTCCTGAGCACCCAAACTGGAGGGACCTATTGGCATGTGTGTTAGTAGCTTCCCTGCTCATGGTTTTGTTCAAAGAGAAGAAAACCTCTAACTAAAATATAGATACAAAAACTTGCCTAGATCTTTTTTAGTATGGATTTCCAGTTAGTAAAAAAACCTAACATTTAGCTTTCTTGTTTCCTAAACTGAAATTATCTGAGACAGTCATAAACAATCTTAATTTCCCTACATAGCATGCAAGATTGGGATTTCCGTCTTACAGTCTCAAGCCATCTGCCATTTATTTCAATTATTTGCCCATACTTCAGATTTTCCTTCCAGTCAGATGGGAATTACTCATCCATTTTGCTTCTTCATATCCCTGGATGCACGCACACATAGGGGCACACGTGCACTCGTGCAGGAGGTCACCCAGACTCTCATGCTGGAGATTCAGAGGCAACAGCAACACCTAAATTACATAGTGCAACCCACCTCTGCTCCTTCCCAATGCAGGTCAGGCTGATCTATTGCTTCTTGCTACTGATTTGTATAGTCTGCAATCAGCAATTCATAAGCTTTATTTTCTTTACATTAAATAAAATTAATCGCACAATGTCCCATGAGGGTTTAAATATTTTCAGGGGCTGTAGTTTACATTACAGATGATTTTTTTTTGTCTATACAAGTTTCTCTATTTTCACAGAGGTCCCTTTCCCTGTTATGAGTCCTATGCTGTGTGAAGAGCAAGCAAAACTAGTTATTATGTCTATTCCCCTTGTGTTTCCTGCTCCACTGGCATCAGGAGGAACTTGGCCATTAAGCTCAGAGGATGCTGGATCCAGACCTAAACGGGTTCATGTAAGGCAGTAACATCGTTTCCTCTTGTTTTGAATGGCACTTCTTCTTTCTATTAATGTCCATCCAACACATCAAAGACTGGTTGAGTCAAGGCAGGTTATAGCTTTAAAGAACATAATCCCCACCCTCAAAGTTTAAGGTTGAAGCCATGACCTATTTTAGCTAAAATACAAAATGGTGCACAGGTGTCAGAATTCCACTGCAATCAAGCACTAATCTTTGTTTTGTAAGACTGAAATAACAACAAAAGCAATTTATGTGTAAAATGACAAGTTGACTCTTGCCAGCTTTGTTAAAATGAGACTTCTGTAGGTATTTATAATGTTTTTTTAATCATGGACATTTAATGCTTCTCATATGTGAGGGAGAGGGAGAATATTTATATTATTTGATTGTTTTATCCACTTTCCAGGTTCAATTATTTTATCAGCTGAAAAGCTGGAAAATATTCTTATGGCTAAATAACTTCATGTTTATCATTAATTTTATTCTTTTTAGCCAGTCTCCATGATACTGTTCTAATTGTGGTAATGTTGATTGGAGGAGGAAACATTTACACTGAGTTATTTAAAATGCTATTCATTCAAAGACATTGTGGAATGTATAAAGCACTTGTCAATAAAGTGGCATAACAAAAATGCTTCATATTGCATACTTCTCTGGCACAGAGAGATGCTAGTCTTGTTTTACATCCTCTATATTTTCATAGATTTATATATAGCTTAGTTTTTTATGTAAGCATTAGTTCTGGGAAGAACAAATCATAAATAAATCAGATTTCTATTAAATTGTAAAATATTTAGAGTTTACATTCTTGCATTAATTTTTGAGGGAGGATTTATAAGAATGCTGGTGTACCAATAATAAGCAATTATCACCTCCAGTTTCCTTGGATTTTCTCTATTTTGTGACCTGCTTTTATCAAAAAGGGTTGCAGAATCAGAGTAAGTCTTTATCTTGCAGACTACTTAGGTAACTTTGATTTTTTAAAAGCAATTTTTTTGGCAATTAAATTTTGATGGTCTGTCAGACATGTGCAGCCAGTAACATAATTGGCTCTAATTTAAAAAATAATAATTTTTGCTATACAAGTAGCCAAAGAAAACAACGAAAGGGGACAAAGGGTCAAAATCTGAGCCAACTGCCTTTCCTCAGGAAAAGCCTGTAGTTGAAACAAGGGAAAATCATATATGAGAATCATTTTCTCACTCTATATATAAATAAAGAGAATTTTTACTGTGAAAATATTAGCCATGAGGTTGTTTCTGACAGATGTCCTTACATCTTGGTTTAATCATAGTCCAGTGTAATGTTTTTGAACTCTACCTCATTTCAATATATATTTACTCAGATAGAGGAGAGAATGACAGCCAAATGCAATATTCAGAGTTTTTATTATAATTTTGGAGTATAGAATATGCAGATAGCCATCATTCAAATCATTACTCAATAGTGCTGGGCAAGTAGCAATCACAAGATTTAATATGTGCACAAATGTTTCACATTAAAATCTGATGGACTGTATAGTACCTCCCCTTGAAAGGAAAAGGAGATGAAAATAATAATAAAAACTATGTGGAGGAAGAGGCAAATTGCTATGCTTTTCTTTGCTCTTGCTTGCTCCTTTATATTCATAAGGACTCTGTCCCTTTTCAAGAGGTTTTCAGGACTGTGCATGGAGAAGAGGACAGTCACTGCTCCCACTCGAAATAACTGGATTTTTGTTCTTCCAGGCTCCTTTGTTCTGCATTTATATGGTCTCACTTTAGGTATAGCACCTGAAACAGGAATAGGGAAGCACTTCTCTTCACAGTGTATGCACACACACAGTGTACTCTTTGCTCAAATCTATGCTGGTTTCAGGTGGAAAAAACACAGTATATTTTATTTATTCTCTGCTGTTTGTTTAATGGCAGAATGCACATGAAAAACCTCAAATATCTGAGGGATGCAGATGAAAACCTCTCAAAACAGTCTGAGTAGATTTTTCCCATACCTTTTTAAAATTACTTTTGTTTATTTTAAATTACGACTAAAATACAACCATAAATTTAAGGAGAAAAATACTGCTGTGAGGGGGAAAAAACAAAGGAAAAAAATTAATTAAAGTACCTTATTGTTTGTTCCAGAAAGATCTCATGGAGATGACCGACTTTGCCTAATATTGGCAGAGTCAGCTTGATTTTTTTACAAGAAAAGTAAGAAGCAAATCTGGTTTACAGTGAGCTCCATATGCTGTTTATGAAAATCCTGTTTCACTAACCAGAAATGCATTGTTTAATTGCCCTGGACCAGCATTTAAAGAAACATCATTGATTAATATGGTCGACACTGATACACCAATAATTTACTTTAAGCATTCACTGATCATTGTTTCAGATATTCAATAGGGGTCTGGAAGAGATAAAATGAAGAGGTCCTGAAGGTCTAGATTTATTTCCCCAGGGATTTCTTGGACACACCATTAGGCTTTCTGAGATGAAAGGAAATAAAAAATAAAAGCTTCCCACCCTCTGAAACACTACACAAAAAATCTCACAACCAAAAGTTAAAAATGGAGGTACTATTAAAGTTTGGCCACCCTAGGGATTTTTGCACACATCCAAGACAGAAATGTTTTGGTCATCCTCACAACAAAGTCAGAAAACCACTGTTAATCAGGAGATAATGTAATTCCAAACATGTCCTTTAAAACATTCAGAGTACCACTCTGTTTAGTGTTGTATGACTTTGATCGCCCTGACTTCATGTAACCATCCTGGCTTTAAAGGGCTTGATTTTTAGAGGATGGAGTTGAGGCATGTGAAACCACTAATTCAGAAATCTCATTTTTCTAGCATATATAGAAATACCTTTAAAAAGTGAAGCTCTGCCACCAGTTATCTGAAACTGCTTCCTAATTATCTCACTATTCCTAGATAGGGCTGCTCAGAAGTGAGTTCCCTGAAGCACAGAGCTATCTCCACTATCTTAACATAGTTAGCTCAGACATCATTACCACTGCAGTGGAAGTAGTCCGAGTTAATTTCTTTTCCTCAACAGAGCAAATTGCTCTAACTTTGGAGGAGATAGTCACAGAATAAGAAATTGCCAGTTCCCATAGATGTGGTGTACAACCTCTTCTTGAAGTCAGCTTTTAATGTGGACACAGTAAATCATCATGAACATTTGTGTAATCTACTGGGGATTTTTCATGTGGTGTCAGTTTTTCAGGTATGCAATAAAACTTTTTTTTTCCCCTGTGAAGGAAGGAATGGTGAACCAAAAGTGACCATTTAAAAATGTTATCATTCGTGATACTGAAATATCAAGTAGTCGAACTAAAGAGACAACCAGATGCACTTAGGGAAAAATCAATGCATTTGAAATATTTCTTTGATGACACACGCCTAGTTATAGACTCCAAAGAGGTGACAGGAGAGGGAGACCAGCTGCAGGGATGGAAAAGATGAGTGAAACAGAGATAAGGCACAAGAGAAACAGGATAGTAACAGAGATAATGATTGAGTAATTGTGAAGACAGATATTAAGAGAGGAAGGAAACATGGCAAGAACAGTGAATGCAGTAACAGGGTCTGATATATCAACTATTGGATATCATAGATGGTGAATCAGAAGTTTTAATGCAACATGTGAACATAAATAAGAAAAGAACAGACAAAATAATGTAATGCAGGCTAAAATATTTTTCACTAGAGGAAAACTGAAATTATAGAAAGGAACATTGAGAAAGAGAGTGACCTTTCAAAGAAGAAACAATATTGAAGCAAAAACATGATTTTTTCCTTTTAATTAAAGTTCATCTCTACTCTTTTGTCTCAGTCAGCACTAGTTGCTGCTCATTTCTGAATTTTATTTCTATTGTATTGGGCGGTATTATTATTATTACAAAGTTGTGTTTGGTTAATAGCTACCTTTGTTTCATAGGCACATTGCTGCTGGGAGGATTTTTATGAGGAACTGTCTCTGTTAGCATTGCCAAATTTACCCCTCATGTATTATTCTCCTGTTAGTGGGTAGAACTGCACAACCTCAGCTAAGGACAAGTCCAGGTGAACCAGAGAGACACTCCACAAAAATGCCAATTGACATACCAGGACATACCAGGACAACTTGGTGGCAGATTTTTAACACAAGTGAAAGGAAAGGTACTCGAGAGGAGTAAGTAAAAGATGCATCATGGCAGAGGGTCTGCTCCACAAAGCCACAGCCAGGTAGTGACAGCTCTAGGGGAAGCTCCTTTCACATGAAGCCTGATGAGAAGATGCACTTCATTTATATTTACAAAATACAGATTTGCTCAAAATATGAAAAATATGAAAGCTGCACCAAGGGTTTTCTCTTTTTTTTTTTTTTTTTTATAGACCATCTTAGTGAACTTCCAAAAATAAAACACAGTATGATATTTTAAATGTGCTAGGCTTTGCATAGCATGTCCACAAGAAAACTCTATCCAGCTAAAGGTCTCCAGCACAGATCCTAGCTTTATATTATGCAGAGGGCTAATTAAATGTATCAGAAACCATGGCCTTGCATATAGAATTCCATCAATTTTATCATATTTTAATTAATCTTCTCAAATTTTTAACTGAGATATATAACAGAGAATGTGCTATGAGAGTGCTTAGTTTTCCAATAGAAAAATATTTGCTGGTTGAGAGTAGCAAAAAATCCTGCTAGGCTTATGTAAGTTTGTCCTTTTTTCTTTTCTCTCTAGAGTAAAAAAAAAAAAAAAATTCTTGATCTTCCTTAAACCAAATCTAGTATCAGTTATTAATCTACAGAAATGAGTCAAGCACTGAAATTGGTTCATTCTTTTCCTTATCATTATTATAATCACTTTCTTTGTAGCTGCTTCTCCCAGTTAATTCAGCTGTAGATAATACCAAGCACCCAGGTGTCAGTTCATTTTTCTGAAATTTTAAAATATTTTCATTTAATTTCTCATACTGACTCTACCAGATAATTTGGTCCCCCCACACCATTCTGAAACTCTGTCACAGCCATTGTTTGCCTTCCATACAAATGAGGCTTAAGCATCACATTACCACGGGCTTCACTCACTGCAAACTGCATTTATAGTCAAGGAGACTGAAAGCTTAAATGGTTTGAAAGTACCAGAAAAGCTGCAAGTTTTCCAGCTGAAAATAATTCTATGTTAATAGTTAAAACTCACACCTGTTCAGAGGACCATACTAGGTCCCTAAAAAATAATTTATGCCCTCATAATATTGCTATAAATTCAAGCAATAACTTATCATGTGATCCTTGAATTGGCTGCAGACCCAGGAATGAATTTCACCTGTGGTGAGTGTTGTGTGAAGGGAAAAAAATGTATGAGAAAGATTCCACAAAACTAACAAGCTGATAAGTTAAACAAGAGGATTGGAAGACAGCCTGCTATGATTGGTCATATTGGATAAATAATGTGAGAAAAGTAATCTGAGATATTTTAAAAGCCATTCTAAATCCTTACCTAGAAACAAAGGAGTGATGTACTACACTTTCTTTGTGTTAGCCAAGAAGGAGGAGTGAGGATATCGAGCTTCCATTCATGCCTTTGTTGGGGCTCTGATTTTTCAAACATACTGAACTAAAGCCAGAAGAAAATGTGAGCTTTAGAGATATGAAACAAACCAGTGATAAAGGAAAAGACTGTATAATAGGATAACTATTAAATACTATTTTCCAGCAATTAATATCATAACAGATTCAGGTCTAATAGGATTAGAAAACTATAGTTTGACATGGAATCTGTGTGATATAGAGCACAAAACACTCCAGGTCTACAGATGAAGAAAACTGAAAATATTGAGTTGCATGAGCTAAACATTAATAACTATCAAAACAACAAATACTTAATGCAAACAGCAAAAATCTAGTAGCAGATACCTTAAACTGGCTTCAAAATGTTTCATTCACCTGCTATTTGACCTGCAAAGCTGCTGTTTCACACCTTGTCTGTGCTGCCAATTTCTGCTTGCACTACATCTATGCTTCAGGTCTTTATGCTCCTGACCACACAAACTACACATCCAAGTGTGCCTTGCACATTCATCTTCAAGCTCTTAGATGTGATTGCTGCCTGTAACAAATAAGTGGATTTGAAATAAAGGTTAAATGAATTATTGTACTTAATCTGGGCCTATGAGTTGTTATCAAGCCTTCCACAGGCTGGCACTGCACTTAGAAATGAGTATTTCAAAGTAAAAGGTTAAGGGTTTTATATAGAGAGAAAAATAATCAAGTAATTGACCAATTCTTTTGCGAAGTCAGGTGATAAAGACAATTTACCCTTAAGTGTCAGGACGATGTAACATCTCTTGCAAAATCCTCAGAAACATTGAGCATTTTCTTTAAAACTTCATCTTTCAGTGGGAAATGCAATTCAACAAGGTAATATATATGCTTGCAAATTACCTTCCTTTTGTTTTACAGTGACATCAAATATTCTGACATAAGACTAGAATGAAGTACAATAGAAAGCAGACAAGGATTCTTGGTAGAAAATCAGCAAATTTTGGAACTTACTTTCACATTTGCAAGTACTCAAGCGTGGATTTCACTTCAGGAAAGGCAGCATACAATTACAATATAACTGTCCAAACACTACTCCTGTATTGCAACCCTATTTCATTCCCCCATTATGCATGATTTCTGAAAAAAAACTTTGAAAGCTGTATTCTAGAAATTGCTTCATTCCAAGTCATTCTGTAATGGATATTAGTGAATATAATACAGCCCAGCCTGGTTACTGCTGAAAATGAAATGGCTATTATTAGTAAATTTGCTGTGCTAGTGACAAGCTTACCCTAAATTTGTGGTTAGAGAAAGCAAAACTTGGTGTGTGATGCAAAAAAAAATCTGAGATAATTAGTTATCTAAAGCTTATATGCTACCAGTTGTGATAATAAAATGCCTTTATTCACACTTATAGAGGCTCTATCTTACTGGTTAAATTTAAAGCAATATTTTGAGGGCATAATTGTAGCAGTGCTCATTAGATAGAAGCAGAATCATCCTTCGTCCTGTTCTACCTGAGCAAAGCTTGTAAAAATGAACTGTAACTAGAGAAAAAAAAAAATGTTGCAACCTGTCAAAGTCTAGGTATACACACCTTCCTGTAAAGTGTGAATGCATAATATGAAGAATATATAATAGGCTACTTGGGTTTACTAGTTTTAAATATTCTGCATGCTTTTTATAAATGGCCATTGTTCTGAAAAAGAGCAGCTCTTACATATTAACCACTTCCCCCCCACCTCCAAGTATTAATTCAATAAGTATTAATTAAATACAAGCATCTGAAGATTACAGGAGTGTGGGCATGAAAGCACATCCTGTGGCACATACATGTGTGCACATTACTTTTAGGAGAGGCTCAGTACACCTGCAAGTGGAAGATAAGGTCTAATTTGAGGGTTCTAATTTCCATCTAATTTGAGGCTAAACCAACAGATAAATGAAACATAAGTTAGGGTAAAATTAAGTACACATTTTCTGGACCAAACTGTTTTTCTCTCCAGCAATCCACAATGTTTCACAGGGACAACAGGAGTTAACAATGTCAACCGTGTGTAATGGGAGAAAATGCCTGAATCAGTATTTCTCAAGGTTGCTGATTATCTTTATTTCACCATGCACTATGGGAGCTTATTTGAGTTAATTATGATTTTGCATCAAAAAAAAAAAAAAAAAACCAACAAAAAAAACAACAACAACAAAAAAAAAAGCAGCAATTTTAAGTCTTCCAAGTAAAACTTTCCAGAGTTCTTCTACAGGAATCCCATTATCATTATTATTGGGGTTTTTGACAGGTCCATTGTGTGAAACAGACTTATCGTTTCATTACTCCAGGACATTAAACTGCTCAGTGGAGTGAGCACATTGCCTTCTTGGTGTGTTGAATCATGCAGTGTCTATGCAGGGTTTGCAAAATTCCTTTATCTCCAGTAACCTTTGTGACCCACCCCAATGACTGACTGGCACCCTCACTGTGTGGGGTTAGGATACCTCCAGGCTTTCACTCGGAGGAGCTTTTGTAAACTGCTCTTTTAAAAGCTGACCAAGGCCTTCACAGTTATGAAGGACTCCAGGAACCTCTTCTGCCTAAATTCCTGCACAAGAGCCTAGTGTCAGCCTAAATGAGTGCCTAAATGAGCTCTACTACAAAAGAGGTACAAACATTGAAATTGTGGTGTTTAAACTGACCTGTGATTACCTGAATTGAATCTGACACAGATACGCTCTGTGCTCCAACTTCCAGTGTCCACTAGCAGATTACTTAAACCATGGCAATGCAACAAACACTTTAATTGTATCAAAATGATGACCCAGTTCAAATCTTCCCATTTTCATCATCTGGGTTGGAAACATTGGCTGATGATGCTGTCAGTAAAATCAGCTGTCCTAGCCAGAAGGCAGATAGCCCTGAGCAGTGGTGCCCTCTCTCAATTAGCACTTTGCAAGCAAAGTTGGACCATGAGTAAATTGGCATGAAAGCTCATTGAGCTAAATCAGATGAGACTGAGCAGTCAAACACGTGAGAAGAGATGGTATTTATCCTGACCAATCTGCAAAAAATAAACTGAAAAACAGTTGCATTTTCTTTTTTTTTGGCACCTTTTTTATTTTTTCCCCACAAATCAATAGTACAACAATCTGTCTAATAATTCTGCCTCAGGGAAAAGGTATCTGCACAAAGGTGCAGACTTGATTAATTTGAATTTGATTTTTTGACACAAATGTTCAAATACAAATCTAAGAGTAAAAAAATATATTCCACTATATAATTTTGGCTGTGCATTAAGTTTAAAACGAGGCACAGATGAAGTTACTTTTCTTTCAATTAGTTCTTTCATTTATATCCTTCTGAAATTGCGTAGTATTCTATATTGTGAGCACACCTAAAAAATGAAGAGACTAAAGGAAGATAGTGGTTCCATGCCTATCCACAGCAGTTTTCTTTTGCCTTAAAAAAATTGAGAAAAGTTGCAAAAAAAACCCCCAGCAGTCACAATCTCCTGCAAGATGCAATGTAAGCCTAGACCCACAAAGAACTGAAGGGATTTTGAATCACATGGTTATTCTTGGGACAAGGAAAATACATTAAACATTTTTGATAGAATAACAGCAAAATAGTTAATCTGTCCTATACTAGGTGTATATACTACTACAAAACGAGTAAGAACCCAAATATAGCCAATAGAACAGAACTTCTTTCCACTTTCCCAGGACCCTGGATCTTAGTGGTTAAAATCTTCAGGATATTTCTGATTAGCTGAGACTAGTTTTTAATATCTTTGTACCACACTCTGTGAATAGCCATGCTGACTTCAAGCTGCCTGTACAGGGAATAGGAGACTAAGAGCACACAGTGTGGATTTCTGCAGAGCACTGCTCCCTGCCTACCAGCATTCCCTTCTGCATTTTTCTTGCTGGATCTGTACATTATTGCCCTCACTTACTAAATCCACCCCAATCTTGCGTCCTGTCCTTCTTGAGGAATAAATACCTGCCCTCTGCACTAGCAGCTCTTCAAACTCCTGATCTGATTAAACTGTTTCTTGCCACCATACTGCACTGTGAAAATTGATGATGAGATAGGTGTCAGGCAGGACTGGCTTTTGGATTCTGTTTCCTTTCCTGAGGCCGGAATGGGTGGAAAAATCAAACTGGTTGTCGTGGCCTTTCTAATTCCCTGTAAATACAAATGTCAGGTCAAAGATTAACAGAAAGTTATAGTTTAAATTTGACAAAAAAAGGATTTTTAGGTTTGGTGATTGTGTTGTTTATTTGTTCCAATGGCCAGCAAAAGACACCTTGCATAGACTTAGCTACTCAGTAGCATTTTGGGGTGGTATTTCCAAGAATACATCTACACTTAAAATGGCACTTTTTTTCTTTCTTTTGTTAGTCATTATACTCCTCTCATTTACCTTCTGAACATTTTTTTCTAGAAGCGTCCTCAAAGGCAGCCAAGTATGCAAGCTGCCTTTTATTTCTTAATTCCAAAAGGGAATATGGCAAATGCCTGCTCTGCTCTTTATTAATGCATAGTTTACAGTGGAGATAATCCACATGATCCAAGGAGCAAAATCACCCACTTCATGCAGGTGTGTGGGCATGGCTGAGTTTCACTGTGCTGTCATAAATTTAACACAGGCCTTGAGATTTATTCACACTGGATAAATATGCAACCCTTCAAATGATTTTGCATCCAATATATCACTAATTTATAAACGTAAATAAATAAACAAAAAGCTGGCACTTGCCTCTTGGAAGAATCTTTGAAAAGCCTTGGTAGTTTCATTATTTATTTTGCTTAATGAGAGGAAAGTAATGCCTAGTATGCAGTTGTTAACACTTCCTATAAACCTCTAAAACATTTTTTTTTTGTTCAGTGACAAGAGATCTTCACAGGTTTTTATACAAAATCTGTAAGCAGCTATCCAAGAACTGCAGGTTTTTTTCCTCCAGCATTCTTCCTCCTTCTGTTTGCTATTCTATTTGGCTCTGCTCTTATGTGTTAGTAAGAGGTGCCATTCTAAACCAAAAAAGTTTAATCAAAAGCATATAAATTTGCTGATCTGATGGTATATCAAATATACGACAGCAGCTAGAGTTGTATTTAAAGAAAACCCACAACACTCTGTAACACATTGCACTGGGCAACGTGCATGCTTTGTTATGGCATCTCAAGAAACAAATCCTCCATAACTTGACATAATGAGAAATTTAAAAATGGAGAAATAATAAACAAAACAAGCAGGAGTAATAAAGGCTTGTTTCCTGATTTGACCTTCATGGTATTGTCCCTGCACCTACTCCTGGTTACCTGCTGCTCTGGTTGTTTGCTCAGGTGGAGCAGAGTGTGGGCACAGAGTGACTACTTGGGCCACTGGGTACTTGTGGCTTTTTTCCACCTGTATCTGTGCCTTTCCTAGAGAGCCCTCTCATAGCCAGAGTATGAATCTTGGTTAAAGGCTGTTCAAATGTGACTTTATGGTTTCTGGACAATTACTCCAAGTATTTGTGCCACACCATCCCTATCTATTAAGTATGGCTAGAGATATGTTTCTTTTGTGGAGTCATACCTGGCTTTACATCATGTAAAGCTGTAATCATGCTTGACTGTACTTACTAAGATGCCAAAACCAGGATTTCTCTTACTTCATTAGACCTGACCATGTGTGTACACAGCACATGGGAAGAAGGAGAGACTGGTGATTGCCAGAAGCCAGTATTCCTTATCTCCTGATCCACTAAGCTGCACAATATTCTTTGACATTACTCTTTCTCACCTTCAAATGAAAGTGTTGAAAAGACAGCTTCTACCCTTTCATTTTAATATCTTTTAATTTTGTACTTTACTCTGTCACACTTACTTAGCAGGCTTACTCCACAAGTCCTCCCATTGATGTTATTAAAATATCAGCAGTGATCAGGCTACTTTGAAGATCCTCCTGGTAAAAAAAAATAGCAATTTCATCTCCATACATTTTATCATCTCGCGCAGATAAAAAAAAAACCCTCTTAAATAAATGGCCAATAGAACAAATATTGTAAGAATTTTTGTGGGCAGATAATTATGTTAATTTGTTGTCATTTTTATTATTGCCTTCTATTATTACTAAACTGTTGCCTATTGAAATAGATAATTTCCCGTTCACAAAAATGAAATTATCTTCATGTCAATGCATTTCTAAAATAAAAGTACTCACAATACAAGAAACGCTGCAAGCAATGCATGATTGTGTTCTGGCTCACAACAGAAATGAGTATCTGGGGGTCACAAGGAATGCCTGCAAAAGAGCAGGCCTTTGTAAGGTGCAGAACAGTGTGGGGGAGCATTGGACAACTGGGAAAGGTTGATTTGCATAAGATATGTGTCTAGAGGTGTACAGGTTCACAATGGTTTTTTGTAACACTCCTCTATCTTCTATTGTTTACAATTCTCCATTGCCATATCACATTTCTCATGAGAGTGTTCTACTTTTGAGTCTGGGCTTGTGTCTAGCTGATACGTCTCTAAGGCATCTATGATACTACAGGGGTGTCATAAGTACACATTTTTAATCCTTTATTTTTTGCAGTCGTACTCTCATTTCTGTTTAACTGTCACTCTTCAGAAAGAAATCCTGGTCTTGAAGATCTGCCACCTCCCTTTTTCTTTCTGTTGTTGTACGCTGCCTTCAATTTAAGCAACTAAATTAAGTCAGTGGCACCCAGCTTCTCTCTCAGGGTTTTCACCTGCTGCTTCTAGGCAGAAAAAAGAGCTGTTCTCCCAGTCTGCAGCTGTAGGCTAATTATCTCTGGTCTGTCAGCAGAAAATTTAAAGAAATACACACTTTCACTCGTTTCGGTTCTGGTTTATTTTTGTTTTTTTTTTTCTTTCAAGTAAACCACAGGCCAAGTGTTTTCCATGTAATTTTTAATTTAACACTGCTGGCCTCAGAGCCTGTACATAATAGATAAATTTAGCTGGGTAGGTTATGATTCACCTAACTCTTCTCCCCAGGCATCCAATGGAGAATTCATGCACCATTTGGGTCTTGGATTCCACAACAGAAGCCAGACATCTAAAATTTAGGTTTGAGCATTGCAATGGCCACAAGTCTTTCTGCATCTGGGGCCCAGAGATGTTATTTAGGTCTGCCTAAGGCTGCTTGCCCTTCCCCTACCCCTTCAGACCCCACCTTACCCAATAAATGAATGAAGGGCATTAAAGACATAAAGTGTCTCTTTCCCTCATTCAGATTATAGATTTAAGATTGTGTCTCTGATTTTAGGGGAAATTCAGCCTAATTTTTGAGGATATGGAGTTTTTCCAAAAGTCTGGTAAGAACTCTAGATGCTCGAGATAGGAAGCATATTATTTCTCTTCCCAGTAGAAGGACGGAATTTAAAAAAAGCAATTAGTTTAATATGTGACAGTTTCCTTTAATGACCCACTTAAACAAGAAATAAATAAGGTCACCCAAAGTTTACACCTGTGCTATTTGAACACCACTAAAAGAAGCATATGGAGCAATGCTGAATTCTCTGTTGACCTAACAGTAATTTTGTTCATCTTGCCAGCAGGAATACACTGCTTATTAATTAGTTTACTCATCCTTAATAATTTTTTTTGCATTAGTTTATAAATAGATATTTCTAGATTAAATCAATCATTTGTCAAATATCTGACGGGTCAGCCATGTCCTTGTCAGAGAAACTGGTTAACGCTGCATTTAGCAGATAAACATTGTCTCTGCTAATGGAAGAGAAATCTGTCCAAATCTCACGGAACTAATTCTAAAATAACAAGATAACCAGGGAGGCTTTCTTCTCCACCTTATAGTGGAGAACTGAAAGCAGTTATAGACACCTAAGAATCTGAAGCCCACAGAAAAGACATATGGCATAGGATCCATCATGTGACTGCCTGGATGCAAAAAAACCAAAGACATCTGAAAATGTCATCTGTGAATCTTGACTGTTGGTGGGAACATCCCTCACCCAGAGTTAAGCTTTTTGAAGTGCAAGGCCTCAGCTGTTTCCTTGGCACTTCCTGCTGACATCCTTGCCTTTGATGCCAGCACCAGCTCTGCCTCTTTTAGCATAAAGTACTTGTCTTTAACATAAGGACAGATTTTTACCTAAATCTTAAATGATTTTTAACTCTTACTCTGTTTACCCCACAGTTTATAATGTAATTTGGCTTAATAAATTTGGAGCTGAGACTGTTATAAAGTGCCCCAAATGCTCCAGTGGGATGGTATTTTCTGCCCTTTGCAAAAATTGTGCTTGCTGCCTGACCATTTGGTATAAGCCAGCTTGTTCTGGCTGTTAGTGACAGAAAATGCACAAATGAGTTGATTTCATAGATATGTTTACAACACTGTTCCTTTCTGCCTTTACTCTTTCTGGGAAAAAATAAAAAAAAAAGGCCATTGGTTTCCCATTTATTTTCCACTGTTCAGATTTTAAGCCCTTTGTAGTTATATGAACATCAGGGGGATCCAAAAACACAGTGCTGAAATAGTTAAGCAGCTTTTAAGCAAAGAAAATATGTGTCCAGACTTGTTGAGGCTTTTAAAATGCCATCTAAAAATCAGCATAGAGGAGTTAGCAGCAGCTCTGCCAGTGAACATAGAAAACAGCACTTTGCAAAGAGCACTTTCTTGTTCAAGTACTCTAAAAGTGTATTTTAAACATCTGGAGCTGTGAAAGCTGCTCGGCTGAGACTGTTTGTTACAGGAGGAGGCAGGGGATGGCAAGCAGCCATGGGATCAACAACATAACACCTGGTTTCTGACCTAAAGTGGCTAAGAACCTGAACATCTCATCATTGGCAGCCACAGCTTCCCTGCAACATGATCTCTCCTCTGATGTATTTGTGTAGTGCTCTTTTTAGGCCTCCTGTAAGCTTTCTCTCCAGAAAAAAACTCCAAAAAAACAAAAAAACCCCCGAGCCCTCTGAATTCTTTCTTTCCTTGTAGAAACTGGCAGAGAGACAAAAAGTAGAGTATGAAAGACAGTAAATGGATCTCAGCAGGAGGAGCCCTGTTCCCCTTATAATGACCAGCCAGCACGTCTGTTGCTCCGGTGCAGAAATTCAAGTTTTGTCTTTAAAATCACCAGGCGTCTTCTAGACCTCATGGATTCCCTAATTTTTCCTCCAGTTCCATATTATAGCATTCAGGCTTCCTGCTACAGGGGTCTAACCGTATCAAATGTGGCTGAGGCTGCCAGAAGGGGTCTGTACAAGCCCTGTGTGTTTGTTTCGCTCCTACGCATTTCCATACATTTTTTGGTATAGACGTGTACAAAGTCAGTGGGAATTAAGCCTGCGTAGGGCAGAGCTGAATGCAGCCCCAGATTTACTGTGTCATCCAGTATTTGTAACACAATAGCATTTGTCAAAGTGCCAGTGTGAAGTGCGTGTGGATTTCAAACAGCTGTAGTGCTGCCATATGCTGCCCTTTGGTTAAGCCATGACTTAAAGTTCAGCTTCCCATTTAGAGCAAAAATTGACAGATTCATCTTTTTTGGATCTTCAGAAGCAGTCAGGCTCTTTGTTGTGCATCTTCTCATCTAAATCTGTCTGATTGGTGCTGCTGACACCTCTCCCTGACATTGGCCCCAGAAGGTGTCTTGATTTCTTAAATAACAAACCTCCTGAAGGAGTCCACTGGCCACTTTTGAGGAGGTGTTTGGATCTCAGCCCAATACAAATGCTCAGAGGAGAGTGCATTGCCAGTAAGACCCAATCTCCCACTTTAGGATGTGGCAAATAGGGACAATGTGAGGGTCAGAGACCTCAAACAAGATTTAAGCTGTGCAAATGGTCTTGCAGTCTCTTCTGAGACATGAACCATGCCCTCCATATTAAAGGGGAACTCCCTAAATGTCAGGTTTGGGGATAACCTTGATCCACCTCTCTCAGTGAACAACAACAGGATAATGTCTCTGCAAGTGACTGGTGAGCAGTGTTGCAGCCTGACTCCCCAGACTGCTGGTTCCCAAATTTTAGAGGCTTTTCTGAGCAATAGCCGTTTCATCTACCAAAAGAGGTAAAACTCCAACAGAAAATATCTGACAGGGCACTAACCTGAAATCATATAACCATACCTCTGTTCTGAGTCATGCCAGCAGTGTATTTCAGCCTAGGACTCCTACATCCCTGGTGAATGAGATAAACTGCGTTTTTTCAGAGGTCATGGAAATGGTGACGGTCTGGTTGCTAGCAGGGACTTTTAGTATGTGGGAAAGGACCCAGACTTAGCTCAGGGTGTGGTCTGTCTAAAAAAAATGGATTGAGAAACAAGGCAAATTGTTAGTATATGGGTGGTGACTCATGTGGCTTGTGAGGAAAAAAAGTGGATTTAGAGGTCTATTTGAGAAAGGAGCTTTATGCATCTGGTTGGAAGATAAAACAACAGAGTATTCAGAGAAATGTTTCCTGTTAATGTATTATAAAGGAAATATTCTGATTTTGCTATAGAGAAACATAGGTAGAAACCTCTTAAGCTCTGCAACTGCAGCCAGAAATAAAATCCTCTCTTTCTGGATAGGATAGCTAAGAGGTGCTGAGCAGTTTCAAATTCTACTACTATTAACCCAGGCTTAAAGTGCTTTATCACTATCCAGGATGTTTTACAGCAACAGTTTCCTAAAATGCTGTGGACACAATAACTATTTCTCATGCAGTTCCTCCTCAGCTTTTCTAAGGTTATAAAATAGGAAAGAGCTACGCAATTTTGACTAGCAAACTAGATATTCCCTGTCTCTTTCTTTTAAAGGGACAAAAGGAAGAGTTCAAAGTACAGAAAAAAAAAGGTGTTTGGAGCATGGAAAATTCACTAAATGGAAACAGCCAGGGAAGCATAGGTACCACAAGAAAGAGAATGAGATTAATGAATTTTAACTTTTCTTTAAGGTAAAAATATGCTAAGAAGTGATAGAATTTAGGAGTTGATTTTCCTGTCTCAGAAGAAAGGAATAGAGAGATTCAAAAGTGGAAAGCTAAAAATTGATCAAAGAAAACACTCTTTCATATGATGTGTGACCAAACTGTAAAACTCACTTCCACAGAAAGCCACACAGGTCTGAAATTCAGGGAGATTTTAAAAAATCAGAATTTCAATACCCATTAAGTGTGCTCAGAGTTCTGACTTTTCACTGCCCCTAAAGAAAAAGAACTTAATACGCTAAACAATTATTTTAATCTTAGAACAGCTGGCAATGGATAGGATATTTCCAAGAGCCAGTATTTCTAAGGGACTCTGAAATGTTGCTGAATGGGTCTTATATTTTATAGGGACTTAATTTCTACCTGATTCACTGAGCTTCATCACTCTCAGCTTCCTCACTGCTGCATCTCGGTGCCATAGTGAGAGCTATGAAGCTCTTGTGCAGCATGGAGCAGCTTTTCCCTCTGGGAATGAGTTATCAAAGTTCTGGGGAGTGAGACCTCACCACCTCCTCTCCTCCTCCCTGCCAAAGCCTGAGCAGCCCACAGCAATCCCTCCCTGATGGTGACTGAAAGAGAAAACAAAACCAGTCTGTCTAACTATCCTCAGCAGTGCCGTCACTTTGCCTTTCTGAAGCAAACCTTTCTGGCTTCTCAACCCACCAGTAGTGTGGCAGAGTGAAAATGCAGTGGTAAGCTATCTCTCAAAGAACTGGTGCAAAAATGAGTCTCCCAAGTCTCATCTGGATGCTTGTGGGCACCAATCTATTAATGGTGTCTTGTGTAAAGAGGATGCTGTGGAAACATTGCAAGCAGCCAGTTACACAGGGAGGCAAAAGTGTTGTATAACTTGATAAATTTAGTTCTGATGCTATCTTTGAAATATTTAGGCTGAGTAAAAATCCAAAGCACAAACGTCTGCTGTTTCAAAATGCAGCACTAGAATGGAGTGGAGGGGAGCTGGCAAAAGGGATTTATGTCTCTTCTGCAGGAACAATGTCTTAGTGTAAATCCCTTGTATTGTGTGTAATCACATAGGTTACACCTTTCGGTGGCCAAAGCATCCAGAATTCAGTTTTATCACTGCCTGTCATAAGATACTGAAAGGACAAAGCTACATAAAGAAGCTGGCTGCCACCAGACTGGTGCACTGACAGTAAAATCAACAGCACTTTCTCCTCTTAGTTTTGAGCTGGCTTAAGGAAGCAAACCAAAACCAAATACTTCTTTTTGCCAAAAGTCATTCTGTCTTTTGCAAGTATGCTCACTCAGTCTTGTGCTGAACATCAACAACTGCTCCTTAATTCTGCTCAAATGTTGCTTTCCAAAGTGAACTGCTTACACTTTTCTGAGAAGAAATTATAACACATTCAATAATTTTTCTTAAATTACAAGAAGCAAGACAAAGCAATCTGAGATATTTTTAGCTTAATGTATTGATGAATGGAAATGTAAAACCAAGTGGATTGAAATGAGCTATATTTAAATTGCGTTTTGAAATTTTACTGCCTGCTATTTTCCTTCAGATGCAACTGAATAAATACAAAAGGAAGAGATAAAACCATATAAAAATTCAAACTAAAGCTGTTTGAAAAATAAAGGGCTTATAAGGAAACACACTCTTGGTACAGGGACAATTCCTGTGTTCCATCAGAACCTTATTTTTTTCAGGAAATGGCATCACCAGCTGAAATCCAGAGACAGGCACAGAAAGGCAGGAAAGCCTAGGGTGACATTTGGAAAGAAACTTCCAGGGTGACTAACAAAAGCTTTGTCCAGAAATTAAACATTATTTGGGAATACATGAAGCCCCAGAGAGGGCTGGTGTGATGAGCAGGTGATCAGGGCAGTGTACAGGTGTGCAGTGAACAGGCTGAAGGACAGCAGCCAGCATTTACTCAACAGTGGCTATTTGAGAAAAACCCTACAGACCCAGCCATATGAATATCTGCAGCTTGGACACTGTTTGGAGGCCTGGAAAATTCAGATATGCTTTGTTGGTTATGTATGAAAAGAAAACATAACACATAATGAAGGGAAAGTGTGAAGCAAAGGCAGCACATGCATTATTTTTAACTCTTTCATCATCATTTGAATTTCCCCAAATCTCGAGACCTTTTAGCTCGACAAACAAAGGGCTCTCCTGGCCTCACATCCTCCCATATTTCTCATGGCAATGAAAGCTGAAGTGCCATTGATTCTGAATAATTACTGAATTATTCATGTGGTCATAGGCTTCCAACAGCTGAGTTTAAAGACAGTCAAAATTAGGTATGTTGAACAAATTAAGAGATTTGGAAAGACTAGAAACATAGCATATGGGCATGAACAGATAACATAATAACATTGCACAGCCGACCTGCCTGCTATGCATAAGGAATAGAACTGAATGCAGGAGTAGGAAGGAATGAGCTTAAATATTAAAGAGAGGACAAAAAGACTCATTAAAACGTGAATAATTTTTATTATACATTTGCTAGTAATCCAACCTACTTTTAATGCACAGATACAGCAAATTGCTGACAATATTCAGTAAAATACAAAATACAATTTTTATGGCATTGATAGCAGTCTTTTATAAAAGCAAGTCACTGTTGGTATGTTTTTGAGTACAATCTTCATAATATTCAGAACAACACTCTTATAAAGCATTTTCTCATAGCTGAGGGCTATAATAAAATCTGTATGAGTATTGCTTATGCGTGTGCCATTCTGAACTGTGATAAGTAGGATCAGATATCAAACTGAACTATGCTAATTTATATCCACTGAAGGTCTGATCTAGAAGCAACTACCCTCCCACCCTCAACGAATCCCTCATATTATTAATTTAATAATTGCACTTCTTCAGCAGTCTAAGCACATGAGGGTGTTTCAAAGCACTTATAAAAACATAATTCCTATTCCAGGGGCTATGACAGCTGTGCACAAGTTCTCTGCTTTTTGGAGTTTGTATAGTCCTACAGTTATTCAATTCTTGCAGATCCTTGATATCTTTTCACAGGATCCAGGTTACAGAAAGCATAGAGCTCTGGTCTGAGTTCCATTCCATTTAGGCTCAGTTTCCTTTCAGTGTCTAGCAGAACAACCTGGCTTGATCTCCTCACCTACCTGAAACAACCACCAATGCTTATCAAACACTACACTTGCCTTTCATCTGTCAACACTTTTCTTCTGCTTGCTGTTACGTGTTTCTCACCAAAGCCTTTCCCAGAGCTGTGAAGATTCTGTTTCTCTACCTCCACAGCTGTCACCATGCTCTGATTTCTCCCTGTATTTTGTCATTGCAGATCTCCCTGAGCCTCCTCCTCAGAAGGTCACTGCCCTCTCACACACTTTCCCTCTCTTGCCCCCTCCCTCTGTTCTGCAGGCATTCCTCCAGAATAAGCCACCAGCAGCTCCACCTCCTCATCCTCACTGTGTATGGGCAGGCTCTTGCCCCTCCTACTCAAGAGGGTTTCCTATGGATTGCATTATGCCCTAATTACACATCCAAGTATTTGCATGAATCATGTGAAAGACGGGTATTATTTTGTTTCATAGACGATAGCTCAGTCGGCTGAATCCAGCACCATTTGGATTATGAATAGCACAATCATTAATTCACTGTGGTAAACGCTCCAACATTCATCTTTTTCCAAAACAAATATTACTTGATTTCTGGTCTGATGCTTCATGTAATGACATACCAATTGTATAAGGAGCTTGTTTGGTGTTTTTAAACCCTGGGCATTTTCCCCACCAAAATTTGTATTGTGGCTGTGAAGATGGAGTGTGGCAGTTAGAAAGACTGAATTTTCATTGTCCTTTATTTTGCTAACCACTACAAAAAATTTAAGCTTTTCTGCAAAAAGAAAATTTATGGTGCCCATAGAATCAAAATGAGTGTGCTGCTGACTGAGTGAGCATTTGATCAATGGATCACAGCAAAGATAAAGAGACAGGCTGAACAAGAGGTACAACGTTTTAAACCAAGGCAGTAACATTGCTATGCTTACTTTGTGAGGCACTATTTTATATACCAGATCCTAATTCCATTCTAGATAGATAACTACTGTGAATTATAATTTTATTTTCCACTTAGTGGAGCCTTTTGACTTGGACTAGCTCCTGCCAGAGAATCAGTTTTGTAATAAAGGCAGTAAATTCTGATTTTGTGCTTGTTTGGTAATTGTGAGGTGTCAGCAGCAGGAAAAAAGAAAGAATTTTTTTTCCTCTGCAAGTTACAAAAGATGGGTTGTGAGACAATGACTTTATGCTGAGTATATAAGGCATCTTCTACTAAAATGAGTTCAGGAATTCAGTGGAGGTTCTGCTGTTTGGGAAGGTATGCGTGCAAGGCACTCCTGTTAACCAAGCATCCTTGGCCCCAGGCATAAATATACAGATAGTTATTACACTGGCAGTGATTTTTTCCTCCCAGTGAAGACACAGTATTTTAGCAACACAAATTTTCCCTTACTGCTAAGACAGTGGCAAAAATAGGTGTCCATGGGTGTCAGCATACATGCAAGTTATAAATATATATAACAATAAATGTTAATTGTACTTGGAAGAAAGAGGCACAGTAATGAAAATGCCATGTAAACTTGACACTATTGAAGCATTTGTTTATCAACATCTTCCAGTATTTAACAAGGATTAAAATAAAGACAATAGCCTTGGCCTTAGCTAAGCTAGAGGCACAGCTCTAGCAGATGGCTGTGCCAGACAGGCTTTCAGCAGAGACCAGACCTGAGCACCTCACAGCAGAGGAGGGTGTGGGAGCCCTCAAGACAACCCACTGAGATCAGCAAGAATTGCCTGTGTGCAACCATGAAGCAGGGAGTGAGAACACAATCCAGCCACAGAGTATCTGTGTGCTCAGAGAACACAAGTGACTTACAGACATAGAGAATTAGCCCCAAGATGTACTGAGATGCCAGAGGATGCTCGCATATTCTGGACTGGACCAAATCTCCCAAAGTCATCTGTACCAGAGCCAGGAGGTGAACCTAAGTGCCACGGTGTGACTTTCCCTTTAAGGTCAACTTGCAGCACAGATCTGCAAACTGGATCTCTAAAATAAGCTCCAACTGTAATAAGTCCTACTAGTTCAACCATCTCCCAGTCCAGGGGTTTCTGCATGTCCCATTTCAGAGTACTTGTGCCATTGTGACATGCTAAGTGTCTTTGCCATAGTTCTCTGATTATTCAGAAAATAATAAATAATTTGACAAATGGGAATTGCATGACCCATACTACACACAGCTAACTGCCTTTCTTCAGTGAAATTTCTGTGGCTAATTGGCATCTGTTGTTGAAGTGACAAACACGTATTTGCCCTCTGTAGACCTTCTCACCTGTTACTCCAAGGATCATCATACCATTCACATGCTGCTAACAAACAGAAAGGTGCTTCACTTTCAGGGTGCTTGGTGATTTCTCAGAAAAATGAAGGTATTGTTTATTAAATGAATTTGTTACCCTAGAGAAAATTAGGGCAGCAGAACCACAGATCTTGTATTAAGGCTTGTGCTACCTGCACATTGGGGCCCCCATCTCCCCCAGGCTGCAGTAAAAGAACAATGAAGGAATGTCTTGACTTTGCAGCACTTCCAATCCTTCATCTTCCTCCCAGTATCTCCCATCTCCTGTCCCTTCTTGCTCAGCCCTGTCACCTCAGGCTCACCACTTCCCTTCCTGTGCCCAGAAGGCTTCAGGTACTTTTTTTTCCCTCTGATTCTCCCCGAAGAGTACATCCACCACATAATGTCTTGGAATTACTTATGTGGTTATACTCTCTACTCCAAGATCATCCAAGAAACCTGGCTGCTGCATCTGAGTGCAGCTCACTGACTTCCAAGGGCGTAAGATGTCCAGGTGTTTTCTGAAATCTGCTGATTTATGGAAGAGAGAATTTGAAAGAAGTAGGTTAACAGAAGTCAGTGTACCCTAAGGAGATTTCCCATAAACCACTAGCAATCAGTTTGGAGAGAGGGAGGAGGAAGGGAGAGACAGGAGGGAGACAGGCAAGCTTGGTGACTTCCTTATTTATTTTCATCTTTAAAAAAAAAAAAAATCGAAAACTAAAGAAGAAAATACTTAGAAGGCAAGGTTTCCATAGGAAAAAAATATTTTATTTTTTTAAGAACAAATTCAGTTTGAAACAGACGTGGAATGTGATTTTCATAATTTTCATTTTCTGGGAACTAATTGCAATGTGGAACTAAAGCAGATTTCAAACTTATGACCGGCTAGTTTTAATACAGAATGAAACAAACAAACAAACAAAACAAAAAAATAAAATTATTAAAAAAAAAAAATAAAAAGAAAGAAGAAATTATTTATAACTCAAGCATAATACTGTGTTACTTACAAACTGGACAAAGAAATTCTTAAATAAATATTCATGGTACACAATTTCAGCACAAATATGCGGCAATTTGGCAACCTTTTATATAATTTTTTCCTCAATACAGTGCAAAGGGGAATGACACTGCCTTTAAACAAGCTGTAGCTAAATACATTGCAAAATTCAAATTTTATACAAAACATCTTGCTCAGACTTTATAAAAAACCAACATTGCTCTATATACACAATCTGGTTAAGAAAAGCCTTTTTTATCTTGTTTTCATGTGGGTTTTTTAATTATTTAAAAATGTGAATAAGGCTACTGTAACACCCCAAATCCATATACAGTAAATCTGAACCTATTTACAGCATCTTCACTTAGACATGATGGTGCAAATTCCAATTTGGGTGACTAGGGATGATCATACAAGCAAGGCATTTACAGTAACTTTTCAAAGCTGGACCAACGTCAAAGAAAGGAACAGTTGGTAGATTGTCATAATTCTGCACCAGACACAAAACAGACGCACAGTACATTTTTTTTTTTTCAATTGGTTGCAGGTTGCTCTTGAGCAATTCGTCTGATTTTTTTTTCACAGTTTAGTATGTAACTAGAATGTAGCCAACTGATGAAGCATAGATATGATTTAATAAAAATAAGGATCAGTAAACCCATCTTCTCCCTTCCTCCCCCTCCCCCAAAATAAAATCTTAATGACTTACAAGAGAACCTTGTATGGATGGATTCATAGAAAAGAAGGGTTGTTGAAAAGAATTACATATGTACTGTAGTTAGTCACCATGGTAACCTTCCACAGAACCATGGGTTGAAAATTTTTTTGTTTTTTGTTTCTCTCTTTTGGACCAACATCCCAACATTATCTTCAGGTTCAGAAAACAAAGAGAGTGATAATTTCTATGACAGATATTTTTCTTCTCTTTATTTTTTTTTCATTTTTTTTCCTTTTTCTCTTTTTTTTTTCTTGCAGGTGCTCACCGGAGGTCTGAGAACCCTAAAATGCTGTTGCTACATTTTCTTTCCAAATCAGAAAGCAAAGTGTTACCATAGTAACATGACTATGTTAGAAATGTCTATTTGCATAGCACATATAAAAGTAGAAGTTTTTTTTTTTTTTTTTTATTTCCTCCCTAGGGTGGGAGCATTAGGGGAATAGCCATGCTAAAGAGAAAACTTTAACCTGAAACCCCTCTCTACGAACCTCAACAAAATCTACAGAACACATCAGCCTGTAAGGCAAGGGAAAACACAACACAGAAAATAAATGCCGGCACATCTTGTTGCTGCTAAATATGTGATGCAGTAACACTGAATTCCTGATATTTTGGACCTTGTATTTTCTACTCTTCTCTTACAAGATGCTTTGGAATTTTTTTTTTTTTTTTAGCTATGCTCCCACTGGTGGTTTTGGATAGCTGATTTTCGTTTTCTAGCTGTATTTTATTTAAAAAAAAAATATGTGCGCATATGCATACATATATATACATACGTATGCATATATTGACTTATATGTGTGTGTATATACATAGACATACACACACACGTGTGGAAAATGATGACAAGTTAAGACTATGCAATTGCCGCAAATGAATTTCACATCTTCTGGTGTAGATTCTGTGCAATCTCAAAATATATATTAGTAAAAAAAATCCAAACCAAAAGTAAGAAAGAATGAACAAAAGAAAAACTCTCACTTTATATCCCTTGTGTTCTATACACCTATTATAAATAAGACATATTTTCCTTCTCCATCTCAGTGTCATAATTTATTTTACTCTTATGGACTGCCAGAGGTTTGCCATATGTGCTTTAACTTTGCAACAGAGCACCAATGAACTGCTGTGTCAGTCAGTACCTACACTCACTGTGCAGGGACAGCACTACAATAAGCCAAAGTGCCAAAAGGGTCAGTCACAAAGAAATTATGCCTTACTTTTAGAAATGAGCAAGGTTCTGTGGTTTGTTGTTTTGGTTTTTTTTCCCCACAACTTTATCAGTGATAGAATTATAGCTCACTTGACCCACTGGCTTATAATAATCATCTTGGTCACTTGGCTCTCAGTTGTTTTCTTAAATGCTCTCCCTGTATTTAGTATAATGTGATAGTATAGCAGCTGAGTCTGCTTAAAAGTCATCCAAAGCAGACTACGTTTTTGCTACAGCTTCAAAGCTGTGTATTTTATTGCCAGTACCACAACAGCCCTGCCCTAATATATCCTCAGCGGCCTGCTATTGTCTTGTCTTCTCCAGGCTTGTTCACTTACTAACAATACCCCTTTGTTCTACTGTATTGAAGGTACTTTTTTTATTCTGCACACTGGTATTTGATAACCATGAATTCCTTCAAATGCAGCCTTAATCCACTGCGCATGTTATTGTGTTTCCTACTTGCCTCTTAAAACTTAGCATACCAAAGTGCTGTGCTACCTAAATGCATTTTATTTTCTTTCTTCCCAGCTTCTATTTTTGAGGCAGCAATATTCAACTGCAACTTCAATCAGCCCTTCCCTCTACCACCCAGTCCTGCTCTTGACTTTGTTGACAACCTAACTTTTTGGCTGGAAGGCTCCTTACTATCAAACACAATTTTTATAAATGCATTACCCATTCGAGTGAGGCTGCTGTAGCAGATGGATGGAGTGTGGATCTCCAAACATTAATGTTCCATTAGTGATTCAGGAGGTGGAGTGAAAGGAAATCTTATGTGAAGGATGGCAGAGCCCTGGATAACAGAAACAAATGGAACAGTGACGGACTAAAAGCAAGAGAACTTTAACAAGTCTTACTTAGACACCAAGGTCTGTGTGACAAATCCAGTACGCACTGAGAGAGACACACAAAAGTCAGAAGATTGCATTTCAAGCTTGATATATCCTAGAACACCTTCCCAGGATGCCTAGAGCTATTAACATCCACGGATTGCTCCATCTTCCCTTGGCTTTTGTACATGCCTGAATGCCCACGGCACATGGCTTTGAGGATGATGAATGTAACAAGAGTACAGCAATCAGAATGGGCATCTTCTACATAAAAGTCTTCCAGCTTTTAGTGAATACTTATTCACCGAGATAGGAATTCTACAGACTAGGTAAGCTGTCCAGCTCGCGTCGGTTCCTGGAGAAAGAGCTGTTGCCTTCTCCCCCCTGTGCTTAAGTCAATGCTAGTGCACAAGGCGTCATCACAAACCCCAACAGAAAGCATTTGACCAGTGAGTTTCCTCTACGACTCAACTGTACCACAGAGCTGGTTGTGTGTTTCTCAGACCTTGTAATAAATGTTTGCTGGACTCTGAGGAGGCATCTCTTGAACTATGTACACCGGATGTCCATAGTCGCCGCTGACCTTTTCATAGTGGGGGCAAAAGACACTGTCTGCAGTCCTTAGAGGAATGATAATGTCACTGGGCTCAGAACCATTGTTGTTGCCACTGCGTTTTGGGGTGGCTAATGTACTAAGTGATAGAGTTGTCGTGTGTTGCGGGGAATGCTTCCTGTGTCTTCTCCGGTACTTCAACAAAAGAACCACCAAAGTGATGATGATGACGATGAAAATGATGCACCCTGATGCAATCCCTGCAAATAAGGCCACCTCTGAACCCAGTATACTGGAATGCCCAGCTTTACTGCCATCTGTGCTAGATCCTGGAAAGAACGGAAATACAATAGACAAAAGTTATTGCCATCCTGTGACCCATTTACGTTGCTTAAAAATGTGTAGAGTAAGCAAGACTAGAAGAATTAACTGACAGCTAAACTTTGACAAACCAATTACCCTGTTAGATAGCTAAATGCAAACAGCCGAAGTCAGCAATCAATATAAAGCAAGACTTTGTGCCTGTTGGTCTCACTTTTGTGTTGCTCCCAAACCACCCTGTTTCATACATCATCATCCATCAGCGGTGAGAACTGTCACTGACAAGGCAGCCTTTGATGCACACAGCATCTTTTAACAGATGCAGGCCAGCCCCAGGCACAAGGGAGGGTGGGATGGGACTAGAAGGGAAAATAACACAGGGAAATGACAATTCTCAGAACAACTGGTACTGTTCAGTGCCACACTGTTCCCTCTGCTATTTTATCTTTCGCATATTAATTTAAAGAAAACCATCCTTAGTGCCTCTTTACATGGACTCCTCTTGCTTGGAAATGAAACTAAGGACCTTGAGGCAGTATGGGAGACAGGCAGAATGGCTATGGCATGTCTGTTAGTATTAACTTACATTTACTTAAAAGAAAACAATACCACGCATTTGGTAGTCAGGAAAAGCTCATGTGGTGAAGAGCCTGTTGAATATTTGCTGCTCATCAAATCACCATATTATTTGTCACAAAAATTACATGAATGTTCATTGACACTTTTTCATTTCTAAGTTTAAACCTATTTCCCTCTCTTGATGCTCACTCACAATGGAAAAATGATACAGCTGCTACATGCACATAAGTGTTAACTCTTCCTACCAAAGCCTCTGCAGGGATCAGCTCAAGTCACTTACTATATCAAAGATACATTAGCCCAGTAAGTCAAGACAGAGCTAGCAAGAAAAACTTGTGGCCTTTTTTGGGAAACCCAGAATCACCTGTCAGCAAAGTTTTTGCTTTGCAGCATTACTAATTACTGAATTTTCTTCTGGACAGCTTGAGTCTTAAGAGTTAGATTTTTCTCCTGTTCACCCTGTGAGTGAAATGCACCCTGAAGATATTTGTTTCAAATCACCTACGTATTTTGTTTAGATAATTATTTTATTAAAAAAAACAAAAACAAAACCCCAAAACTTTACACTTAGTAGAAGACCAAGCACACATATCTACACTTTATATGGTCAGCTAAAAGAGCAGAACATTAATTATAGATGCCTTGAAATAAACTTTATAAATGGCTGTCGAGAACCACTTGATAATGTATTATGCGGGAAAAGAAAGAGAATTGTTCATCTGCCAGAGTACTAAATGTAAGGCAGCACTGGACCAATGTAAAGCTGCTTAGCAAATGTCCTATCCAAAAATTTTCCTGTAAATGAGAGACACTGTCACAAGACGTAATTAACCTTTACAGCAGTGTGGAAGAGGGGAAAGAGCAGCTGTTGCCAAAACTTGCAGCTCCCACACACCATCCACCGGAGCAATCAGAACTGGCTTTTGCTTCATCTCACGATGAAAACATTTGCTTTTCTGGCACGTTAATGGTAAAATAAAACACATTTGGGGACAAAGGAGGAGAAGACATTCCAGGGCACAGTCCCAGCACACCTACCTGAGTGGTCCTTCACAAAGGGGCTGGTGGTGGAGCTCTTGCCGTTGGTGCCAGCCTCCTGCTCGGGGCGCCTGGTGGGATCCGTGTGCCGGGGCTGCCCTGCCGAGTTGGGATCTGGGGGAGAGAAACACGACTCATGCAGCTTTGGCACTTGACGGTATGGAGCCTTACAAGCTGGCTCTAGGTACCTCGTGAGACACAAATGGTTTAACAGAAGAACCTTTATGCAAAGGACTGGGAGATATAAGAAAGTAATTTTCCTTTTAAAGCAAAATGGTTATATTAGTTATTTCAGGTTTAAATTGTGAGGCCATCTGCAGAAACTATAGGGTCTCCTGTAATTGGCAAGAAAAGCTTTGCAGATGACATTTCAGTTTAACTGAGGAAGTTGATTGACTACTAAACCAACTGCTACTTAGAAGAATAATTCTTTCTTCCTGCACAATAGGTTATCTATATGTGAAAAGAGACAATGAACAAAAACCTCTCTGTAATCAGAATTCATAACAAGCAAACTATAGAAATATTAGCTCCTCTCTTTTCATGTATTTTAAATAATTCTGAGCAGCAGAGTTGTGGCTTTTGTTTTTAAAATAAAAATAAAAATGACTGAAACACACTACTCCCAGGTGACCTCTCCTTCTAGGGACCTCTCCAATGAAGAGATCTTATTACACTAACCCTCCTTCTGTAGAAATCTGTCAGTAGCTGAGGAAGAGAAAATAGGCTTTGCTTTCAGACTGTAAGGGAGAAATGACCACACTAGACTCGACTGGCTCTCTGTTCTACACTGCTAAAAGAAGTCTGAAAACTAAAAAGGACATTGAGACCGATCAAAGTGATTTCATGAAACAGCAGATGGTCTTTACCTTGTCCAACTTTCATGAGGATCTTCATGGTTTTTGTCTGGCACACCCCTCCCTCCTGGTTATCCAGGCCCTCCAAAGACCCATTTGATGTTGCTGATTAAAAATAAAAGAAAAATAAATAAAAATAAAAATAAATAAAAATCAGGAAATCAACAGGCAAAGTGATGTGAACATGAGTGTCTGAAAGCAGTGATCTTTCAATCTACCAGGACCTGTTCTTGTTGCTCAGGCTGACCTATGGAAAGTTGTGAAATGTTGAAAGCCAAAGGAATGAATACACTGGTAAGCTGTACAATATACACAAATGGAGGAATGTGTTATCAAGGCTTCAAATTTACCCAGCAGCCTTTTATTTTCCTATGCACAATTGACTGACTGACTGACTTGGACAAAAACACACCACCTTGCTAAAAAGGTGATGGAGTCAGCTGAAAAGGAAGCTCTGGCAGGCTCAGAGGAGAAAAGCACTGAAAAATCACCCTTTTTTTTTCCCCCCTCCCAACAATATCTTTATAATCACCACGTTACACCTGCTTCCTCTATTACAAATCTCCTGCTGGAAGAAGTGAACGCATACAAAAGACTCAGGTGAAAGCTAAGATTCCGAACTGATTGGAAAACCATTTAATATTTTAAAGTACAATCTCACTTTTCTCAGCATTGAGCCTCTGCGGGGGTGGGTGGCAAAGGGGAACACGCTCTATTCTCAGGGAAACCTCTCAGCTCACACAAACAACAGGGTGCTTTCCCCTGTGCTGCTATTGTTCCTGCTTATCTAGGTGCCAGCTGGAGCCGCGCGATGCGGGCGCAGGCTGACGCTGCCGTGCCATGTGCAAGCCAGGCGCCACTCCCTGGGAGAATCCACAACACTGAATCACGGCACATGGGTGACGCCCCAGCCTGCTGCTGGTTGTGAAACAGCTGCTGGAAAATGATTTGGGAGCTCCTCAGCAGCAGGTACTGCAGCCACTGCACTGGCCACTGGCCCCCCTGAGCAGGGCACAGCTGCTCACACAATGGTGGGCTCTGCACTCACTATGCAGGGGATGCACCGGGGGCTTTCCTACCCTGATTGTCCTGAGGATGGAAATTTCACTGTCTTTCCTTGGAGCTGTTTATCTGAGGCCCAAAATGAACTTATGAGAGGGTGCTCAGGCACAAGCACTGGGCCACCGACTGGAGAAAGCACATGGAGAACGGGATGTCAGGGAGCTCACGGCTTGCTGTGTCAGTGCTGAACTGCTTAGGCAGCACATGCCTCCCTCTGCCCCTCTCCTTTCAGCTTGTGGGCTTTACACTCTTCAGGTCTTTGTTTTTAATTCTCGCTCCTTCTCTTTCACCTTCCTTGGGGATTTTCTTTCAAATGCAGTCTATGTGTATTTCCTTTTCCCTTCACAATGTCCTCCTACCCCCATGGAAGTATTTTTCTTGCTCTAATCTTCTCTCTAGCCGTAAAGATATAAACCCCATACTGCTGAACCCTGCTTCCTAGCCTTTGATCTGCGTCTTGTTTTTGTTCCACTTCTGACTCTTTTGTGACCAACTCGAATTACAGCTACCATACAAACTTCCCAAACTGTGCTTTCTTTTCCTAAAATTCCCTTCTCCTCATAAGTGGTCCCTCCCAGTTCCTCCTCTTGTTCCCTCCCCCCTGTAAAAACATGACAATAGCTGTATAGCAAAAAGACTTTTCAAAATACAAAAGAGCACGTTGAGTAATTTAAGATAAAAGCTGATCTGAAATGTGTCACTGCATTGCCAGGCTTGGAAAATAATGGAGACATATAGTTTTGTTTTCTTTTGTTTTTTTTTCCAAAGGGGGGAAAAAAAAAATCAATACCAAGAACCCATCCTGGACATAAATCAAATGTGTCTTTGCTGAAAGTGTTTTTTATGATCTATTTGCCAATGTACCAGCACAAGGACACAGAGAAAAAATGCAGTAAATAGAAATACCAAAGCTGAGCACCAATTGAACGTAGAAATAATAAACGCTGACTTTGTCTTGTGGTTTTGTTATTTGATTCTTTTTTTAATCGAGTCAAAAGGAATCACATCTCCTTAAACACCTTCTACTTGATTTTAATTGAACTGAATGCTGCTTCTTCTGAACATCAATGCCTTTTTATTCTTTAAAGGCCTATCCACTTAACCCACAGAGCAGGAGACCTCAACAGGATGCAGACGACGCAGTCTGACCTCAGTACAGAATAAGAAAGTAAGATGGCAAAAAGAATGCAAAATTACTTCAAATACAGTCTCCAAACGGGAAGACCCAGATGTACAATGAGTGTGGTTGTGTGCCTACGCCAGCGCAATCTGCCTCGCTTGCTTCTAAAAGAATGCTTTCATAGCTTTGATGTCAGATGAATGAATTTGCAGAAGCATTCACTTTTTCCACAGTTCTTCAAGGGATTTTCGGAAAGCCTACGCTGTAGCTCAGAGTACAGACTGCTACGTCCTGAGGAATAGGGAATTTTCAAAGAGAAGCATTTCAGTGACAAAGCAAAGTTTCCTTCTCAGCTTTTCCTGTAATTAAACTGACAATTACCCAAGGCCACTGGAGGAAATTATTTTTTGAATTTCATTAAGACTATCGAAATACAACCTTGCGTATCCCTAGTGTACCAGGAAGAAAGTGGGTAGCTTTAAACACATCTTTTTAAGCTTTGAAAAGCTGCACTGAGGAAAAGAAGCAATCTAGGACAGCAGAGAAAACAGTTTCATACTGCTAATGCTCCTTGACAGTGCAGTGTGCAGAAGTCAAACAAGGCAGCGAGTACAAAATATTCCTCAAACACTTGCTGCAGCCTTTCTATATTGATCTCCAAATGAAAATTACACCCACTGTCATTTTAGCTCCTCCACTGCACTCATACCTCTGTGGGAAAGTGACCCAGCACCTGCAGCTCTACTCACACTGAAAGGATATTTTAAAAAAACAAAGGCATCCTGATAGGAGTTTTGGATTTAAACACAAATGTAACACAAACTTCTGGTATCCAAAATGGAAATGTTATCCTCCAGTGTATTTATATAATCAGATTTTAAACTTTCCATCCAATTTATTCTTATATACATTTACACATAAAAAGAACAGGTTTTTTACATTTAGGTCAAAATATGGATATATTTTAAAGTCAATTACTTAGATGAGCTACCATACAAAGCCCTCTGCCAAGAAGACTAAATACTTAAATATTAACATTAATAAACATAATTAATGATTAATATGAAGTTTCTCATTAGTATTACTATGTTCTCAGGATCCCACACTCCACTTTGTATTAATACAGCAATACACAGGAACCTAGAACTAAGTAAAATGTTGCTAAACAGGTAGAAAAATATTTTAGAATCTTTTGATGCTTAAATACCTCTGATTTTCTGAGACCTGTCCTGCTCTACTGGTGACAGTTGCAAAACTAATAATTACAGTCAAACTACATTAAATTATTCAACAGTTTGTCCACACCTAAAAATAAACACATATAATTGTGCTGAAATATTTTAAGACTTTCTAACAAAATCGTATTAACTTATACGCCATTTTTACAGTAGTTTATCAGACACTGTCTGTCTGCATTCCTTGACTACAACAGCAGCTGCCATTTTATAAGGAATGCAAGTTTAGCCTTTCAGCATTCACAAAACACTTATCTGTTATGAAATTATGGTTAAGAGTCTTGCTGATCCATACTTACTTTAGAGGAACTAGTATACATTTGCAGGTTCATAACACACTGCTTCAACATATCCTCCTCCATACACAAGGGAGAAATTAAATTATTCAGACCAAAGAACTCCATTCTGATCTGCCTCCCCCTCTTTAAAATACATGAATTGTATTAAAAAACCAAAACCCCCAAGAAAACAAACAAACAAAAAAGGCTGGTACTCATGTAAATCAATGTATAATGTTTTACATTTATTTGCTTTTAAAACTCCACAAGTGCTGTTTATTGTACAAAGTGCATTAGTCATAAATGCAGAGGCAGGCAGTCAGTGAGCACAGCAGAGTCAGCTGACAAGAATAGTTCCTGGCTATGATTCTTATACAGTCCCCATGGAGAGGAAGTAATATTACATTTTAATATGTCTTCATTTGATTGTTATTACTCTGCCTCCCAGGAGGCTACGCCACTGCATGGATCATGGCTGTTTTCAACCTACCAGGTTGGTAACACTGCTCTAATCAGACAGAGAATTAAGCTGCTGGATTTGTGCCTGTATATAGCTTTTCATTCACAAAGAGATTAGAAATGAAGGCACAGTCACAAAAATTCAACTTCCTTCACTCCTAAAAACACACGTTACAAAATGAAAAAAATGCCATCACAATTACTTAGAGCACCAGCAGACAAAAATCTCAGCTAATTTAATTCTGCTACACTTATTATCCATAGTTTCATGTTTTAGTATTATGAAAAACATTACCTATTTGCAAATTAAATGACATATGCTTTGAACCAACACAACTTTAAAGCACATCTATTTCTAGAGCTTGAGCATGAAATGGACTACATAGCTGATGAGAGAAATGATGATCATCGTATTTAATTTTCCTGTGAAAACTAAATTGACCTTAAACCACAGACTGTAGGAACGAATAGTGTCAACTGATGGGCAAGGGCAAAATTGATTTTGTCCCTCCTTAATGTGCTGGACAATAAAAATCATTTCACAATATATTAAAAACACATCATTGATGAGGTCATGAAGAATTAATCACTGCTGAAGTGGATCTGTTAATAGCAAATTGAGAATTACACTTTTTTAGGGGCAGATCAGTACTACCCAACAGTAGGGATTTTCACATCTTTTGTTCACTAAATACTGCTTGAATACTGCATAAGAAAATAAATTTCTCAAAATCAGAATAAAATAAAATCAAATAACACTTCCCATTTCCACTTTCCCCCTGCTGTGCTTAGAAAAAAAATGAAAAAACAGCAGCAAAAATCCACACAAGCTTTAGATCCAACAGTAGCAAGAAGTTATTCTTAAAGCAAAGCTGCACTCAATCTCACATGCACTGTCAGGATTACTATGTACATGTAAAGTTTTTGAGAGTTTTTTTATTTTATCAAGTAATAGAACACTATTTTGGCCAGGCATCATTGTTTGTGCTCTGACTGCTTTCATCTGCTTTTAGTGCTTTTAATGGTCCTCTTAGTAAAGCACTGAATAAATAATTCTTCTTTTCCATGAACTTAGGTAATTTATGGGAGAGGTTTAAGAACACCAGAAATCACACACTGAAAAACCACAAATCAGTGATCAGAACAGGGAGGTTGTTTCTAAACTAGCCATGGAAGAAAGAGCAAGATAGCTGAGATAATAGAAAGTGTGTTTTAATTAAATGAAATTAATCTGCCCCCCAATAACAATGCCAGATCTGCACGGAGATCTGAAACAACAACAAAAAAATTGTTCAGGTCTCTCACCAAAGAACAGGTAGTTTGGCACACATTACTCTGGGTGAACTGAGGAATGTTAAGAGATAAGAGAAAAATGCTAATTTCAAATACTAGCCACTCATGTTTTCCCTTTTCTTGCAGTGACAAAAAATAAGATTGATATTGAAATCTTCACTTCTTAAAAAAAAATTAAATTGTCTTCTGAAATGTAACCAGCAGCAGTTCCAAACCCTGACCGTAAGTACCCAAACATAAATGCATTATGTATAGTTGGAGTGTTGGCTCTGTTTTTAATCAACAGGCAATAAAATCAAAACTTTCTACTGATCTTTTAGAGACAAAGAAATGATCCTACCAAAAAAACCAAAACCAACAAAAAAAAAATTCCAAAAACAAAACAAAAAATCCAAAAGCAAACAAAAAACCCAAACAAAACACTGCTGAATTTGTTCAATATAATTTAGGACACCAAGATTATAACAAAAAAAAACGTTAAAAAGCAGCTCATCAATAATTTTGCTTTTTTCTAACATCTGTTGTTTTATTTGCCCTACTTGCAAAATCAAGTTGGCAGCAGAATTTTGAGGAGTTTCTCCGACTAAAAACGATTAACAAAAACTCTCATTCTACCTTATTGGATATATTGTTTCAAATTAAAACAGATTTTTTTCCCTAAACTAAGGCACATGGAGTGTTTATAAATATTCCTAATGCCAGCCTTTTTCCCCTCTATCCACATGTGAGGCAGAACTTCAATAAGAAGGAAAGGATATTTTCTATTCTTTTTCACTTTGCATTCTTGATTAAGTCCTATACTTCATGCCTCAGGATTTATATATAAACACAAATAATATTCTCTACAGCAAGCAAGCAGCAATGACCTCTACCACTCAAGCTAAAACCAGAACAAAATAAAGTAAAATAAAGAACAGGCCCCTTTTTGCCAGGAAGAAGCAAAGGCTCTGCAGTGAAACTTTCTAATTCACTTTTCTAACCACTGCTCTAAAATGTATCTTGTCCAACAGGGAATAGCGTGACTTGTGGTACTTAGATGGGACTCATGATACAGGAATATTTATATAATTTCCAATAAAAGTCTCCACTTGTATTCATATGTTAAGAGAGGGGCAGATTCTATTACTGTTTAAATGGATTTTTGAGGGTGCAATGTGGAGGATGCAATCAAGACAGAGCCAATCAATTTTGTACTATAATATGCTTTGGTATATACAAGCTGTATGATTCCAGGGACATCTCTGGAAATCCACAGACTCCTTTTCCCACACCTCATGTCATGCAGCAGCACAAAATAGGGAAAGAGTTGTAAAGTTTCCTACATTCAGAATGATTTTATTAATTCCACGGAGGTATGGCACCAAGTAAGAAAAATATACATAGGGAAAAAAAAAAACCCAAAAACATTTATGTCAACATAGTCTTTCCATAAAGGGAAAAAGAGACAGTGAGAGAGCTGGAAAGTATAAAAAAAGCTATGAATATTGACTGGTTATTGCTGTCTATCATTTTAAAAACACCACCACTTTCTCACTAGGTTAAGGAATACCATAGCTGAAGAGCACTGAACAGTAAACTATTTGCTGAATTATTATCCATTACTGAAGGTCACAGGTTCCACCCACCCACAACAAAATCCTACTTGCTTCACTGCTGTCAAGTGCAGTGCCCCAGTACAAAATTCTCTGGGAATGATTTAGGGATTATATAAAAACAAAGCAGAAAAGCTTCTCAATACTGTAACACTATGAACGACGAGTCTTTCGTTACAGTTAAGCATTTCTAGAAGAATTTCAGTTCTATATTTCACATACTCTGAGAAATGTTGTCAGATAATGATCCACTGCACACATGGTTGCTTCTAGTTTACATAAACAAATTATATATTTGTGAGTGCTGAAGTAACTGTGGCAGATGTAAGCCCACTAATTATAATGTATTTAGTATATACCCAAAAGTATGCATCTAAAACAGATTACTAGTTAGTTGACTTCTCCATTCACAAGCAGGTATTTTACACAAATTTATCCTCTCTCCCAGCACGCTGCTGACAAAAGACTCTCATGAATGGGGAGAAGAGTCTCTCTCTACCACAGCAAGCTTTGCTTAACAGTTCAGCTGAACAGAACTAATAGAATTAGTTAGCATCCAAGTTACACTGATTGTTGCTAATGACAAGAGGGCTTGCTGGAAACAAAAGCAGAAGCCTTACCATTAAATGAGGACCCACTTTCTGTATCATACAAATTCAACTTCGGTCTACAAGGATGTTCACCTGCCTTGAAAATATCTGTTTTTTGTCTGCAGCACTTGGATAAGAAAGGGTTATAGTGAAAGTTCATATTAAATAAATAACAAACCTCTTGCTCATTCTACTGTCACTAATTGCATGCAATGATATTAATGACCCAGTAATTGCTATACGAGTAGCACTGAAGTGGAAAACATCATTTTGAGGCAGAGTTCATCTCTAGGTGGTAGGACTTCACCAGTGACTGAGTTAATGCCTAGTGACAGTTTAGAATATAACACTATAGATGAGAAAATGTGCCAGTCTCATGGTTATAACAGCTTAGATGGACATGATGTTATTTGCTTTGACCACACAGAGTCTAGGAGTAACCCCAATAAAGTGCCACAGTCAGACTTTGCCCTGTAGATGAACCTCATTCCTTTCAGGGGAGATGCTCTGTACTATAACAATCTAGAGCAATTTTCCACATGTTTGCTCCAATAAAAGAATACCTTCATCTCCTGCTTTTACATGTAGCACAACAGAAGTGTGCTTTATTGCAAAACACAAAAAGCTATTTACATCATCTAACTATCCTTCAGCAACACAGAGTTTGGCACCTTAGCACTGAGATCAATTATGATACTATTGGATGACTGTACACTTGGCAAAGATGATCAGAAGTTAAGAACTGTTTTGACTGCAGCATGCTTATGTTTGTGTTTAGAGCTGTAAAATACCCACAGAGTAAACCTTAATGAGGGAACATTGCAGAAATAAGCAATCTGAATTTCCACGGTTCTACAGGACCTCCTGTTCAAACACTTGCCATTAAGAAATTAAGAGGTTTAGCTTCTTTAGAAATTATCACGTAGGACCATCATGGTTCATTTTAAGAAACTCCAGAGGGATATGTTAATTTTAATTCCACCAGTGTTTGGAATTTTGAAAAGTCACAACTAGACAGGTGCACTGATACTTTAATACTTATACTCACAGAGTTTCAAAAAATTCACTGGGGTTTTAACAGCATGAAATTATTTAGCTGGGTTTTTTTTTTTTTTTTTTCCCGTTGCAATGAAAATTATTTTGCCAATGTCTTCATTCTGCTACCAAACCTGCTGTGGCAGCCTCTGGATGGCATCAGATCAAAGCTGATGGAAACAACTTTCAGCACAGTCTGGGGCCAAATATGCGGAAAGCAACTCTGCAGAAAAGCCCTGAGGGTCCTGGTGGACACCAAGCTGACCATGGGCAGCTTGGGCTCCATCTGTCAGAGCAGTGGCAGCCGGTTTGGGGAGGTGATCCTTCCACACCACTCTGAACCAGGGCAGCCACACCTGCAGTGCTGGGTGCACTCACAGGCTCATCAACACGTAACAGACATGGATTTACAGGAGCAAGTGCAGTAAATGCTCATGGAGACGATGGGAACTGGAGCACTGCACAGGAGGAGGGGCTGTATCCTTGGGGATACTCTAAACTCAGCTGGACACAGTTCTGGGCAACCAGCTGCAGGTGGGACTGCTTGAGCAAAGGTCTGAGCAGGGGACCAGATGAGCTCCAGAAGTGCCATCCAAACCAATCCATTCTGAGATTCTGCCATCAGCTGGGCTGTTCTGGTCTAACATGTTCATGTCCTAACACGAAATACTTGAAAAGCAAATAATTTTAAGTTTTCCTGGCAGGATTTGGATTTAGAACTCTTGTTTTTCTCTCACAGCAGCCCGTGAGCACATAAGGACTATTCTGCTGCTGCAGTGATTTTTGTTGTCTTCATCTACCAAACAGAAAACAGATAAATCATGCTAACAAAGATCCAAACATGCTTTTAAAAACCAGCTTTATCAGCTTAATATGGACTCTTCTCCAAGAACAGCTAAGACTACCTTAAGCCTAATCCTGCTTTTACTTCCAGAAATATTTGCATGATTTCCTTGGGACTGAAAAAAAGAAACTGGAAGACTGCCATTAGGGCTTAGTTTTATAGTCTGATTTATCAAAAATAAACCCTGAAATATTCTTCATCCAAGGTTTCCAGGATTGACCGAAGTCAGGAAAAAAAATCCAACTGACATTTAACCCTGGTTTTCAACCATTTCAGCCTTTTGTTTTAGTTAATGCAATTCTCAGACAAAAGTATATTTCCCTCCATTCCAGCAATGTAAAGACTTTAATGAGGCAAACAATTTTAAGTCTTTAAAATTAATTTCATTAAAGTCTTTATAAATCTCATTTTTTAAAAATACTGCAGTATGTAACACATATGATACAAGCAACTGTATAAAGACAATTATTCCACCCGATGAGCTAAAGGACCATAACTGAACTTAGGAAAAAAACAGAATTTAAATGTGTTTCAGTGTGATAGTGCACTCTTAGTTTAGACAGATACTTTCTTCATACTTTCCTCATAGCGTGGCATGTCTTTCCAATACACACCCCCTTGATTTAAACAGTTACTCATATCCTGAATATAAAGGATAAAATACACACTCAGCGCATTCTTCTTCTGCATGCAGTCCTGTTAAGGATGTTTATGCAAATCTAAGAACATACACATTTTGGAGAAGATCAGGGTTTAAGCTTTTTTTTTTTTTTTTTTTTTTTTTTTTGCAAAGCGCTATGAATACTAGATAGAAGAAGACTTTTAAGGGAGAATACTGTATCTTTCTTTGTGAATGTATTCTAGTTCCTGTACTCATAAACTGCTTCTGATGAACTATGAAAGCAAGATATGAAAATACTGACTAAAACTATTAAACAGCTTCCTATGAAATTTTAAAATCTGTTCAGTTCATGAGTACTTCCTGAATAATTTTTTCTTCCAGTCTGAACAATTATTCTTCATTTTCATCTGATTCTGTATATATCTGGGATACTTGCGGGGGTGTGGGGGAAGATAACTGTATTTTTTTCACAACATGCCATCAATTAACAAACTGAGCATTCTTATCTTTCATTTCCTTCCCTTAGGAATAGAGACATAATAACAGATTTCCTGCTGAACTATCTCTGTCTACTTTAAAGGAGATAAACGATTGGTATTGCCTAGGTAATGGCACCGAATATGAACAAAGTCCATCAATATAAAATAGCCTCATTCTCTTACAAGACCTGTGTGGTCTGGGACAAAACCCCAAAGGACCATGACTCCATTAATCCTGCAGGTCTTAGACTCTGTTAGAAATCTGAAGCTGCACAGACAGTGATTTTTCTCTCTAATAATATTATTTGTATAAGCTGTATTTATATTTCATTCAACAAGAGCTAAGTGGTACTGCTGATACATCCCTTAAAAGACTCTTCAGCAAAGTCAAAGACTGACCTCTGGATATCATTTTACACTAAGGAGAAATTATTTATCTAATTTTCTGAGGAAGGAGGAGAAGAAAGGGAAGGAAAAAAGCGATCTTTGTACAAATGGAATCAGAGTGACTATTACCGCACTGTCTTTCATTAACACCATCACCACCACCACCACAAAAAAAAAACCCAAACCAGTAGATTTCTGGACCACAGAGTCTTTAACAGAAACCACGAAAAATGTCTCTGTTGCAAAAGTAAAGGAATTGAATTTCTGATACAGTATTTATTTCCATTTTGGCTAGTCTGGCATTGACAAAGGAAAACCTGTTTACTGTTTCCTTTGGGCAGCTTTCACTAGGTGATTCGGAGGTTACAGGGGGCTGCAGGCTGAAATCTGCCTCAGAACATTTTCAGAATGCCCAGCCAGACAGATTAGCCAGTGCTTAAACTGGTCAGAATACTAAAATAACATTTTAATGTAAATCTATTTGGCCATGCAAAGAGATTTATTCTTCCCAGCTGGGCCATATTTCAGGGCACAATCTATATTGTCCTTTAATATGTTCTTCCTCAGACAGTTATTGCCCTTTAATTGTAACAGAATGACAAAGTGAAAACATAAAAAGCCTTGTGATTTTTTTCAAACACAGCTAATGCTAAAGTTTCAGAATGACTGTTTTGATTTTAAAACCCACAGTACTATTAAAGCAGTTATCCAAAATATAGTGCTACTAGCCAGTATAAACCTTTAAATCAGTCAGGGATCAAATATATATAAATATATGTTTTTTAATTTAAGTCAGAAGCCAATTATGCAAGTGGGTCACTTGAAAAAAAAGTTGACAAAAAAACATTTAAGGAAAGCTGCATATTCAATTTTGCCAACGTCAAAGCCAATGAGCATCATTAGCACAGCAAGTTCGGATAATGAGGTCCAGGCAGAGCAAGCCTTATAGAGGAATCTTTCAGAGAACCATTCTGTAGCCCCTTCCCAAGTCCCAAGTCACTCTATTACAAATTTGGAACAGGTGAAGATTTCATTTCAGGTGACTTAATTTTCAATGTTGAGGATGTCAGCTCATAAACTTCACTTATGCAAAGGAAGAGAATATGTGCTTGCTTGGCCAAACTACCTAAGGAGCTTGACAGTGGCTTGGAGGAGGAGGCACTGCTCCCTTCCCTATGGCACTGCTCCCTTCCCTCTGGCACAGCTTCCCACAGGCTTCCCCCAGAGCTCCCTGAGCACTAACCCAGTGTATCACCAGGCTCCCCAGGCCCTCTGACTAAAGGCCAAGTTCCCTGGGAAGGGCTCAGGATGATTCCTCTACACCAGGAGTAAACATCTTTAGCAGATGAAATGCACTTGAACTATGCAAATGCATCTCTCTCACAAACAAGGAGAATCTGCATCCAAGAGAGGTACTGAAGCAGTGACACCATGACCCAAGTACTTGCAGATCAAGTGCTGAGTACTTCCTCAGTATTGAGAATACATTCACTGCTTGCTCTGAGCAACTCTCACAACAGCAGAAAATTACACTTTATTCCCTAACCATGCAAAGACATAAGAAGACTTTTTAATGCAAACATCAGAATTACAAATCTTCACACCCTTCTGCCCAAATCTCCCCTTCACACAGATATTTATGTTGCTGGGCATGATGTATCTTCCTTCATGCATTCGATTAAGGATTTCGTTGGAGACTTATGATATGTTAGCTAAATGGTCACATATTTTAGGATAATCAAACATTAATACTTCTGAATCTCAAGTACATTTGACCTTCTCCAGTTCTGCTGAAAAGAAATCAGGTAACTGTAGGAAAATTAATCTATTCATTTCCCAGGAATGAAAAATTGATGATAGCAAAGAAGAGAAAAGCAAGGACATTCTGTTACATCATTTATTCACTTTCACAATACCATTCAGTATCGTCTTTCCAATTACTGCTGTTCACAGAATTAACTCTTTGGATAATGATAGTCATATTGAGGAATATCTTGCCAAGAAATGGCTTACTTTTTTATTATTTATTTATTAAACTGCCACTAAATGTGAAAACAGATATGAGAAACTTACCCATACTTTTTAAAAAATCAGGAATTGTGAAATGAGAACATTTTATACACTAAGGCTTAGGGAAGCACTGAATAGAAAAGATCTCCTTCTGCTATACCTATCATGAATACATCTGGATGATATAAAAATTATGGCTTGAAGAATTCCTGTGCAATCACATGTCTCTAAAGGGTTCGGGAAGCTGCTTCATCCTGTGTTGCAATTCCTCATCCCAAAATGACTAACCCCCTAATATGAATAGAGATTTCACTGTTTAATACAGCTCCATGAACCACATACTACTACCTTAGAAAAACAAACTCTGTTTTCAAATAACAGCAAGATGATAAAGGTACATGACGATGCACAAAACATTTAAAGGGCTGACAACAGCCTGCCAGCATAAACAGCGTGAGATTAAGGCTGCAGACACAGCCACAGCAAGCACTGCAAAGATGCTGAGCTCAGTGAGCTCCTGTGTTAGGTTTGTTTGATGCCACTCAGTTGAGGGAATGCAAGATCCTAAAATACTTCAAAATCAAAAGCTGGCACATAAATTGCCATCACTGCCTTCATTTCACAGCCTTTCCAATGCTCGAAAGAACCCAACAGAACAAGCAAGGCAAAAGGAAGGGAAGGGAAGGGAAAGGGGAAGGGGAAGGGGAAGGGGAAGGGGAAGGGGAAGGGGAAGGGGAAGGGGAAGGGGAAGGGGAAGGGGAAGGGGAAGGGGAAGGGGAAGGGGAAGGGGAAGGGGAAGGGGAAGGGAAGGGAAGGGAAGAAATTACTGGTCTGTGAATAGGAATGTATGCGAACAATTTAAAGCCTGATTTGCACACATGACTAAGATGCATTTTATAAAAATGAGAGCAAATGTCCCGACTAGCAGAACTTGCACTGACAAGGCTGTGTCATGAGCTTTTGAATACAAACTGGTAAAACCTTATCTAGCTCCAGTACTCTCTAAAATGGTGTCCTAGCTGAGCACTGGCCTAGTTTTCTATGCCTCTTAGTGTTTCTCAGACCAGCATCACTGAGTTTATTGTCTTCTCCTTGAATGACAGGAAAGTGAGTGTTTTAGCTTCAGGATGGCTGGGTTTTCAAGGGTGGGGTGCTTTTTGTCCAGCCTATTAAAATGTATGGGTACTCTTGCTGAAGCTCAGCCAGTATGCCAGCAACAGAGTGATAAGTTAGCCATTTGTTTATGCCACAATGAGTAGGAAAAATAATACCCTGAGGCACTCTAGTATTACTGCTAGGCCAGTGTGATTTTTGAGGCATTAGAATGAAGGCTGACTAAGTTCTTTCAACCAAGTTATGCTGTAATCTTCCAGGAAATGCAATGTCTATTATGTCTTATTGCTATAATGAAATAATTATACAAAACTAATGAAAATGAGACGTACTTAATAATTCTCTGGGTAAATCCATGACATAGATATGACAGAACTGACAGTGTATCAGAAAGCTCCATTTGTGCCCATAATTTTCAGGTAATAATTGTAACACTGCCATTTGTTCCACTACAGTTGGTCCTCTGTGAATGTTTTTAAAAAGAACTACTAAATAATGAGCACATTTTCTCATTTAAGTCGAATATTTGAGCTTGGTCATTTTTATGCTACACATTTTCACTGAATTTACAGATAGTTATCTTTCAACACGTAATTTTCTCGCTTTCACCCTGGTAAATATCTCACTGGATTTCAGTGGGAAGTTTGTCAAAGTTAGTGCTGTTTAAGTGGGATCACATTTTAATATACTCCCCAACTAAACAGAGAAACTGTCTATCTTAAGCAATCTTTAAAACCAAAAAATGTGGTTTGTATCTCCTGTAACTCTTAGCTTAGTAATTTCTAAAATCAGTAATTAATATAAATAATGCAGTGAATTCTTACTTAAGCTTCTGTGACCTACAACCTGTTTCAGACATTACCATGTACCATTATGGATGTAACTGGGAAGTGAGCATTGATTTACATTCAATGAGTTTCCATTTCCATTTTAAAAGTACTTGATCAGAGCACTTTTAAAACTGCCAATATTTTTAAATCAGAAATTAAGAAACAATTATACTGGCAGACATTAAATGAAACAGCTATCAATTCTGAAGTTTTCAAGAATGTGGCAGAAATGTGTTTGGAAATTAATCTTTAAGCATGACCTGTTGTGACAGGACATGGGTTAATGGTCTTAAACTAGCAGAGCGTAGATTTAGACCAAGTATAGTGAATAAATGTTTTACAATGAGGTGTTGTGAAACACTGGGAACACGATGCCTAGAGGGGTGGTAGATGCTCCATATCTGGGAACAGAGCTCTGAGCAACTTGATCTAGTCAAAGACGTCCCAACACACTGAATTTGGCTTGGACTAGATAAAGATTCCTTCCAACCTAAATTATTCTATGATTCTGTGAAATAGGACACACAAGTATCTAACTTCCTTGCAACTGCAGAAAAGACAGGTATTTGCAGAATCTGTTCCATCACCTAATAACTGCGGATACTTGCTCAAGACTTCAAAAGCACCCATGGGGTTAAATGAGATCCACAGGGCATAATATTACAATGACAAAACCTAAACTAATGTAAACTGCTGTTACACTGCTGAGGTCTCAGCTTATGCTAACTCCTGATTCACATCATTAACTTTACACATCATAAGTAATTTGAATCACTGAACACAGTGGCTACCTCCAGACTTGCTTTCAGCCATAAATCCCTGATCAGAACTCACACAAAGTTTGTACTGCTGCACAGAGGCTGTGCTATGCACATTTGTTTTGCAAGCCAGGACCATGAAAAAGGATAAAATCCAAGACCATGCTAGAGTAGGTTTTACCCAAGAACTCTCTCCTAGCTGCTGTATGGACGCAGTAGGTATGTTTTGAGGAAAGGCATGTTCAATTACAGGCCCTTTCAGTAATACTTGTGTGCAACCTACACAGACAAAACTGGCACCAAACTGGCCAGAAGATGCTTCCTGACCCACCAGACCACCTGGAGCAATGGCTAGCCATGCCACACAGGATGCCTCATCTGGGAACAACTGGTCACTGTACTCCTGCTCCTGGCATAAGAGAATCCAAGGACAAGGCCATCAGCATGGCTGTGAGCTGTCACAGTTTAGCTGCACACAACTTCTAATGCAAATACAGGACACAATACTGTGTACAAAAAAAAAAAAAAAATACCCTTTACAGGCATAGAAGTACCATTTAATGTGGTTTACACAGACCAAGGAAAAAAGAGACAGAGGTCCTTTGGAAATCAGGAACAATATTGAAAATATGCCAGCAAGAAATCATTTTCAGGTAAAAATATACAAACCCATTCATAGTCCTCTTAGTTTGCTTATAATGTACAGGACAGCATGCAAAATAATGAACAATAATATTTGAAAGAATGAACAACTGAAAGTTTCAACTTACATATGACGTAATAATCTTTGTTCTTCTGAAATTCCAGGCCCCAGAGATTAGGACTGAACTCTTGAAACTTGATGGTAAACTTAACATCTTGATCTGGCTTGGCACAGTTAAGTAGAGGTGTATTGTCCTTTTTAATAGCACAGCTATCTGCTTGGTCTTTATCAACCATGTAGACTTTATAATATTCATATTGGCCAATAGTTTTAGAGTCCACCTTTGGGCATATAATATCCAGTTTGTCTCCTATCTGTGGATATAGTACCAATCCTTGTCCAGGAAGGAATCTAAAAGGAAGGAAAAAAAAGGAGGGGGAATGGGGGAAGAGAAGAGGTAAAATTTGAGACACTTAATAAAATATCATGCAGAAAAGTAGCAAGTGCAGTGAACAGACAGGAATAAACACAGTTTCCAAAACCAAAATGACAGACTGAGCAAACCAAATCGTAATAGTTTGGGCTTGATTCAATATCAACAAGATGTTTATTTAGATCTTGGAAATTACAGATGGATTGCGTCTTTTAGTCCTTATCCCAGTTTTGGGCACTCCAGCAGATTTTATATCTCTCTTGGCAGGCACTACTGTTTCTTGCACTGCATTTAACCATGCAGAGCAGCTAATACAATACCTGGAGATCTATGATTCAGTTTTTCTGTTTCGCTAATATTTCTACTATTCTTGCACATATTTTGCTAATTTTGGATATGGAAGAATGACAAAAATAATCTTTTAATCCCATTGAACTGCAATGTGGGACAGGAAAAAACTTAAACTTTTAACAATATATTAATATGCTGATTGGTATTACTAGTGTAGCACAAAGGAACATCAATCACTCAACCAGGACCATGCTTACAGATCTGGGATGGACAGAGATCTACCTGATCCATGGACCACACATGCTTCTGGGAAAAACACTTATATCCAATAAAATGTGACCTTTCCACTACAGTGATTTCTCTTCACAAATTCCCCCATTACTGTCATTATTTTAGCTCTTTTTTGTTTGGGTTTTTTTTTTTTTTTTCCTAGTAAAGACAAGTGTGCTTTTTTCTTAGTACAGGAAGACTTTTACACAAATTGGCAGTGAGCTTTAATATTTGCAGTTAGACATAGTATTTTGTCTTTCCTACTCAAATTAATTAACAGGCAAACATGACCACTTCTTCATGGAAGAAAAAAAAATTACTTATAGTACTGATTCATCCACAAAATAAGGAGTCGTGCTCTTACAAGGACAAAAGTCACAGCAGGTTTGTTTGTTTCTCTCTCCATTAAGACATATTTGTTTCAATTAAGGCCAAGAAGTGCATGTTTTAGAACAACAGCTAGAAACACAACCAATGTACTCGAATACACAGACCTAAAAGACTGACTTTCTTTCCTCTTTTTCCTGCCTGCCAGCACTTGCCAAAGATCTTCCTTAATGGAGAATCGGCCTGAAAAACCAAGTGAAACAATTCTTGCCTAATGAACACCCTTCTCCAAGTGCTAATATTTAAACAGCACACGTAGTAAATCTAGCTTATTCACAGGCAGCCTTCCTGGAAACTTTAAATTAGAGTATCAAGGCCCACGCAGAACAAAGCTGTAGGCGTCAGTGACCTCCAACCTCTGGCTTGGTGAAAGGAGCCACCAGCATGAAGTACTGGTGGGGGAGAACCCACTAAATTAAAGGATGATGCAACGCCCCAAATTTCAAATCCATCATTTACAACTGCTTGGTCCACACAATTCGAGTTTATGATCTGTGCTAATTGAGCAGGATTATTTTCACTCACAAAGCCAGTGTAAGAATTATATTTGTTATGAAGCAGCACGTAGCAGGACAAAGACATGTAATTACAGATTTAGGGAACTAGAACAATGAAATGTTATGGCAAGAAAAGCGACTGTTGATATATAAATCACTGTGCTCTTTTGTGCTGTGCAGTGTAATTTCCAGACTGCAGAATCTGGGCTTGGCCACAGCTTTTCAAACTGAGATTGAAGTGGAGACGGGGCAAAGCTGCACCTCCTGCTCCAGTTTTCAGACATGCCAAAGGAATGTGGTGACTACCAGCTCCTGAAAGCTGAAATGTTCTAACAAATGGAAAGGTGGGAATGCATCCTTGGAGTTACCAGCCTGGAGAAGGACAACTACATGGGTGTGCAGACATGGCATGTGGGGATATGGTTTAGTGGTGAACACAGCAGCACTGGGTTAACAGCTGGACTTGATGATCTTACAGGTCTATTCCAACCCACATGATTCTATGATCCTATGACTGAAGGAGAGGCCAGTTATGCAAGGGTACGAAGAAAAGATGGGGAGGAGGATCCCAGCCAGCAAATATTCCCAAGGGAGCAGCATGGATTCTGATTTTGGTTCTCAGGGACCAGCTCTGACCAGGCAAAAGCAAAGAGATGGTTTCCAAGCCAACCTGCGTCACCTGTGACTGACTTTACTACCCTGTCTCACCACAGCCCCATTTTAAATTTGCTCCTGTGCAGCACTGCTGTCTCAGGAAGATGACAATCACTCATACTGCCCCATATGCATGCCAGGAAAAAGGCTGGTCACTGTATGATCCCACTGCTGCAAATACTTCCTTCTTGTCAGCAATTCTTTTTCACATAACAGGACTGTGTAATAGGAAACACTGGAGATTTCAAAGAACTGAAACTTTGCTTGTGTATTAATCAATGTAGATTCCCACACATAACAAATATGAAATTCTTACGGGCAGATAGATGTACCTGTCCATCGTTATCAATAATATAACCTAAAAGCTGCCCTGAGAAACAAAAGACACTGATTCTAATTTTATACTTTGTGTATATAAATTAAACAGCCACAGTATATGTTCTCCATGCAAACTCTGAGCATGAACAGGATGGGCTGAGACATGGTATGCCAGGGAATCCTCAGAAACAGCTGCAGGAGAGAAAGCACACTTGTGAGCCTTAGTTTCAGCCAGGAATTGTCCCATAAAAGGTAGAGGACAGAACTGTCCCCGACAGACAGTTAAAACTACATTTTACAAGAGCTTTAAACCAACGCACTTGTTAGACTTTATGGCAGGGAATATTCTTGCTATGACTCTGAAGTCCGTACAGTTTTAGAACTAAACTCAGTAAATCTCCTTCCACTTGAGTGTCTGAACTTGTAGGATCCAACGCTGATGGGATTAGGGAAGAAAAAAGGCTTGAAATGCAAGGATTAATCTGAGAACTTGATTGTATTGAAATTTTTTCCACACTTTGCAGTTTTGATCATGACCTTTGCTAGGAGAGATATTTTTCCAATTTACTTCCCTTATTTTCTTACAACAACAAAGCCCAAATATGGATGGAGATAATATAAAAGTTTCACCTCACACATTTCAGTTCAACCACAAAACTTACAGTGGCTGATTAGTCGTAGGCATGATTATTATCCCTGCATTTGTGTAATACTTTTGCTACTGTACTTTATATAAAGACTTTAAATAAATCATTTGCTGGGTACTAAGCATTTTCTGAAGCTATTTATGAAATGTCAGGAGGATTAAGACTACTGTTTAATGATCCTATTTTTGAAAACCTTCCATTTGAAAAAAATGAAAGGACAATGTACATTCAGCCTTGGTGGAGGTTAAAAAACCTTCAGGATTAATCCTGAGTCTTCATTTCTGCAAGTGTTGATGTTGCCTTAAGTATTCCAAAGCAGCATCAAGACTGATGAAATATTTGCAGGACAGTGCCTACAAAAATAAAGTGGCTTTAAAAGTCTGATCAAAATGTGCCTTGAATTAATTAGAAAGTGGTTTTTTTCCTCCATACAGAGATGTAATACAGATGAAGCAAGGTGTTCCCAGAATCCTGTGATTGATCCTGTGGAGGCTTTTACTCCTGTGATGGTAGCGACAACACTGGAACCATCACGTTCTATAAAAAGCCTTCTAACTTTCTGCATTTCAGCTCTAAGTATGATTTACTGCTAAACTTAAATACCAACACAGGCCCCTGCACCCTGACAGAAACGTAAGAGAAAAGCTTAGCAAGCTTCCCAACTCATTTCTGTCAGCAGTCAGATACAGAGAGACTCTCAGAGCATTTGAAAAATCCTGCTCACAATAAATAATCCTGGTGCCTGCTGTGAGAAAGCACAGAAAAGTATATTAAGTACCATATAAGCTGTATGATGAAATTCATGCACTTTCTGTCTGGCACTTTTCAATACAGATGGCATTTTTACTGTCAGCCCAAAACTGGTGTATTGTGGGCGACATTTGACATCTGTGCAAAAGCCCATGGATGTGAATCCCTCCCACATGTCCAACTAGTCATGCAGCTCATCAAATAACAACAACTTGCAGAGATCCCAAACCTTTTTTAAAATAATTACTGTACTTGACCAAAAAGTCACATGACAAACAGAAATTAGGAACAGAGTGGTTCACTCCCCACTCACACCAACGCTTCAATGATTTTATCTACCACATGCATTTTAACTTTCAGCAGCAGTTCCTGGCACTAATGCAGCCTTACTTGTCAATGTCCTCAAGAAGTTAAATTTGACTGCTAAATATTTCTTAATAATCTACTTATTGATTAGAAAAACTCAGCACATTCAACCCTATTAAATTCCAAAGGAATTTTGCTTAATGATAACCACTCAAACCTGCCTAACCTCATAATAGTAAATTCTCAAAAAAAAAAAGAAAAAAAATAAAAAAAAAAAAAAATCACCTGCCCACACTCTTACTCACTGAGAATATTTTACCATTTCTTAGTATGCAGAAATTTCTGAAATTGTAAAATTATTAAGAGAAAAAATTCTTAGAGAAATAAATCTTAAGAGATTTTGTTAATCAGTATTGAGTGATGTAACTAAGTGTTTTGTCAAGGTTTTCCCAACCTGCAAAACTATACATATACATATATGCACACATACTATGAATATATATATGCACTGAGCTTTAACTATATTCTAGTAATTATAAAATAAATATGATTTTAGAAAGCATGTTAGTACTTGATGCAAGGCTTGTATATTTAACTGGAGAAGCAGTGCCAAATTTCTGTGCTTTAATAACTTACCCAAACTAATTGGTGTAGGCAGTCAGCTTTAAATTAATGTCACAAAAATAATCCTAAAAATGTGAACGATCAAGACACTTCTTAAAATGCAGCCTGAAACCTACTGCTGGGGAATCCTACCCACTTAACTTTATGAAGTTTTAACTATGAGCCTGACTATAAAGTTATTCATTGAAAAGTTTTATTAAGGAAATATCATGAATACTAATAACACAGTATGTCAGTCCGTTACTTGTAAAACTGCAGACCGAAACAGAATACAGAATTACCTTTCATGTGCAAGTCCTTACTGTCTAGAAAGAATGGTTATTAAATAGTGTATGTGTTAATCATCTGACTTTTGAGAAAATAACAACATTCATATTTCAAATATCTCTTTGTCCAAAGGAGAAATATTTAAGCAAGGCGAGAGTCCTACCAGCTTGAAGCAAAGCAAATAGAAGTTTCAGGAAAAGTCTAGTGATTCAGTGAAGTAGCAGAAAATTAGTTTCCTGATTACCAAAAACTGCAGCACATAAAATCCAAAAACACTGACCATGATGCATATAAGACACCCAGCTGTAAATGATTTTTGTGCAGAAGAGTGATTTTATAATACTCATCTCACTCCAGTTTAAATAGATTAAGTGAACATGAATTCAATAAAAACAGGATCAGTAACTGCTGTGGACAGACAGAAAAACAAGCCTCATTAAAAAAAAAATAATGTGGAGTCTTGCCTCAAAACATAATTTTATAAGGAAAAAAATGCACTATGCTCTAAATAAAACCTCTGCAAGAAAAAAATGCCATAGTGTGACACAGCAAGATGACAGACTGGCTTTATACACAGACTAGCAAATGAAACCTTGAGAGGAAAAAAAAAATTCATATTATTGAAATTCTTTTAAGTGAGTTTTGGAAGCTACTTTTCTTTACCAGTGCAGTCTTATTAAATAATTTTAATACTGCAGGAAAGTTTTACACAACATGCTAAACAGGGATGTTTAAATAAAATTTAAATAAAATTTAAGAAGTTTAATCTGCTAACCTTTATTTATATGTAACATTTTTCCACACAGTTAATGAAAAAATTTATGTACAGAATGGTTACTAGCATTAATAGGACTTGCAGGCTAGAAACTAAATGGAATTCAAACAAATAAATAAACAAATATATTCACGCTCATCCCTTAAGATCTTTAATGGCAAATACCACATTATACAAAGCCAAATTATAAAATATTGTAACACAAGTTGGTAAAGCTGCAAGTCCTGTATTTCTCACTTCTACTGAAAAGGAAAAACCTATGTTCAGGCTCCCCTGAAATAAACCTAAGTTCATTTCAGTAAGCTCCAAAGTGCTTTGAAGCAGTCCTTGAAACCATAGCTGATATCCACCCTAGAATATGGGGTACCTCATTCTCCTCATTCTTCCTCACCTCTAAAGCAGCCTATCTTCTTTTAGATGTAAATGCTTAAAGTGCACTGAAAAAAGGAATGGTAAAGGTTTTATGTTGTTTTAACCACAATGCTGGACACAACACGTCAGTGGTGCCACCATTTGATGTGCAGCAAGCAGCCATGCAAATGGACACTGTTCTTGGTGCCTTCTCCTGGACCTGCTCTTACTGACATTGGTTTCAAGATTTCCATTGACTACAGGAGGGCAAAACAATGGAGCATGTTTGCAAATGAAATCTTAATAACCTACATGAGAATGATTCCGTAGTGTTATTACCTCTTTCCAAAAATTTTAGTGGACAGAGAATTGGGAAAATGTATGAAATTTTAGCCATTTCATCTATCCATTCATTGTGCTACCTTTAGCAAAATACTAGAGGAAAGCATTTAAAATAGGACAAGGGATTTCTAATACATGTAAGGATGGGCTTAGAGTGCAGTGCATATGCTTCTCCCCAAAGGAAATATTCTTTTGCATGGACCTGCTGGATTTGACAGTCAAATTGTACCATCACATCACAGTTCTAAAGGCACAGAGCTTCTACTGTACAGAGACACCATTCATCTCCAAACACATCAGAAAATGCCCTAGCTGGTCTCCAGAAAGATGTCACGAGCTTCCTTCAACAAATAAACTCTATGATTAGTGCTGTTGCAGAAATGCAGACACTTTTTCATTCCACTCAGCTTATAATCCTCACAAGCCTAAAGGTGCCTTCCACTTGAGAGAACACAAACCCCACAGCCAAGACATGATATTTGGCAAAACCATACCCCTTCTGCCCTTCATGTGCATGGAAGGTCACTTGCAACTCAGTACCAAGCACATCTTACTGGAAACAATCAAAGAGAAGATCTGTTTCCTTAAAAGCTGTGATGTCTGAGGTTACAGATGTGAACTTGTTCTTCTCAAAAAGCAAATAAGCCAAAGCAAATGCTGCAGGGGCTTCAAGGCTATCCCAGTCCTGGGGTCCAGCAGAGGTAGGCCACTTTGCAGCCCCTCTCCAGGGAGTCACATCATCTCAGGCTGGGATCATGGCATCTTGGAGTGACCACAAACACAGGGCAGCAAGAGTCCCCTTTCCCAGCCCACCATGTGGAGCCAAGGCAGCATCCTGCCTCCAGCGGCCTGGTGCAGCTGCCAGAAGGGGTTTGCTATTAGGTTGTGTGTCTGTTTCAGTGGGATGCCATCTCTGCCTGTGAGAGGTGGCTCAGTTTTGCTGGAAGGTTGCCCTTCTCCTTGCTGCTTTGGCTCTCACTTGCAGAAAAAGAGCAAAAAAAAAAAAAAAATTATTTTTTTAACCTTCAAACTAACGTGTTTTACCCCTCCACCCCCATTAAATCCAGAGTGCAAAAATGAATGCTTCTTTTTCCCCCACGTAAAAGTCAGTTATGGTTTTCTCTGCCTTAAAAAACTTCTGCAAGCACACAGTGACCCGTCTTTTCCTGTGCAATGGGTTTTTCGCACAAGAATGCAAAATCTGGCTTAGAACATTTACCACAAGGGTAAGACCTGAAGTGTTGAAAAGATACACAATCCAATCTTTTACTAAATCTAAAGATTTAAAAAAGAATAGATATAGGTTTTATATTCCGTTTTCATACATGACCTCCACATAAGGCACTAATAATGGCAATTAACTTTTTGTATTATATGCAGAAAGCCATTATTGCTCTGCTTAAAGTACTTAAAGCACTAGAGAATTCTGATCCATTTACTAAATCAATTCCTGTTACCACAAAAGAACCACTAATGTGCTTCACAACAGTCTTTTAAGTAAGGAGCAAAAGAAAAAAAAGGGATGAGTATGACCAACGTTCTATTTTAAAGTGTATTATATTAACATTTCATCAGCATTTACAGAAATATGAGCCTCACAACAGTGCTGGACTAAGCTTCAGCAAATGGAATCATTGCTCACTTGTTCTCATGCACAAGCACGGAAACACACAGGCACGTTCTCCTTTTTTATTTAATTTCGTTTCAGCAGCAATGTGCTTTCTATGTAGAGTTTAAAAACTGCAAGTGGCTGCAGTGCAAAGTAGCAGCCAGTCTAAATGGCTCACTCTGAGAAATTTCTGAAAGAAAAAACACTCAGTAGGTGCATTGTAATTAGTTGCTCTTTCTAGTTACCTCTTGACAAATGATGCATGCGGGTCTGGATGAGAGCCCAACTCTTGACCCATGCCACCACTACACACTTTAGTACTTCAAGCAGAAACCCCTAGCCTCAGCATTCTTTTCATTTTGCTTTTTCCAGAAACGTGGTGCTAAGTAATGCACAACATGAGAATCAGAGATGATTAGCAAAGTTGGAATTCTTTCAGAAGTGCTTCATATAGCTACATCCTAAATATATCTGAGGAAAGTTTCCTGCCTTTGATTCCTTCCAAATATGTAGCATGTTTCAGGGCTCCATTCAAGGACAAAGTACATGGAAATACATAGGATGAACATTACTTCCACAACACTTAATTATACACTTTGGAAACTTTTGTAAGCCTTTCAAACAGAAGATATTCTTGTGATCATTACTGAAATATGGGTGATTATAAGCCTATTGAGAAATGCAACTTTTGCCACAAAAAGTACCCATAAAAATAAACATTTTTTTTGGATAGCACTTTACTGCCCCCTTTTGCACTTTAACATTAGAACAGGTTTCAGTGTGAGCATACATCTGAGGAACAGTGTGAAGATATGGGGTAAAATGACAGGGCATCCTGTTTAGTCACTAATACACTATCAGGTGCTGCTTTAGGGACATCTTCTGCTTGCCCACACTGCAAACAAATGAAACATCTAGCTTTCATTGTCCTTAATCTTCCATGAAAGAGATCAGTAATGGATGGTTTAAATTGCTGTCTTCCATTGCAATCTGAATGTTTATGAGCAACTGGAAAAGAGGGGGATATTGCTCATTAACACTAGTTGTCTCTAGAATAATTTTCTAAAGCAAAGATCATCTGCAACTTGAATTCGGTTTATTCATCAGGATGACAAAGGACTTTCCAGTCTGAGGCCATGCATATGTTAGCAATGCCCTAACTAAAAGGATGGGCGTATCCTTCAGAACACAACTTCACAAACTGGCAGGCAAGAATATTTTCATGAAAGGTGAAGACAAGAAGCCTAGACATTCAAATACCCTGCAAGCCTACAGGCAATAAACCCGTTCTGCAACTCCCTTTCTGCAACTCTGCACTGCAATTACAGTCAGTACAGAATCGATGTGTGTCTGTGTGTGTCCACATAGATATGCAAAAGGTAATAAATCTATAGTCTAGTGGCCAGTTATTTACAAAATACTAATTCATTATGACAGAGCCAGAGGGGGACCCATCCTGTACCAACCCTCGGCTTCCATTTGACAAAGTCCATGTGCTGCTGTGTACACTTACACTTAAACTTAATCCATTTCCCTCTGTCATCCTGCAATTACAATACAAGTCACAATAATATTAAATTTCAGTGCCTACAGCATTGCACAATTGAACCATTACTGTAATGAAAACTGACTCCCTTTGATATTAACACTGGTGTTTTCTCTCATTTGCTAGCCATGAAATACAGGAAGAGACCAATGTTGTTTTAATTAAAGAATTGTTGTTCAAAATATGCTACTGGGAATATTAAAAGTAGTTCTTTGCTCTCATGGCAAAGATAATCAGGTATTTATATGGTTTGAATTTTGGGAAAAAATAAAAAAAGAAAGTCAAATTAAAAAAATCTGTGTCATGAATTCAGCATAACACAAAACCATTGCGCTCCTTGTGCTCACAGATGCAGGGTGTGCCAAACCCAAGAGATGGCACTTCATTGAAAAGAAGCAGAGCAGTAGTTAGCACGGAACACAAAGTCAAACCAAACCATGTGTGTTTCTTACACAAGTCACTAAAGCCTTTGCTTTTAGAAAGCTAACAGAGAGCAGCTGGCATTTGCCAAAGAACTATTTTTTGAAAAGTGCAAACCAGATTGTTCTATTGCTGTGCTATTCTGTGCTCTTCTCTATCATTCCTGTTAGAAAAACAAACGTCTTATGTCAGCCACAATATAAGGATGCCAACCAAAGTTTGCAGTCTTCCTTCTCTTAACTACAGTTTGCTCACACCTGTACAGTCTTGTTTCAAGACATGCTCCAAGCAAAGTCTATAAAAGAGGGCGGGGACTGTCTTGTTAGTTGATGAGACATTAATAATCGGTGATTGTATCTCCAATTCAAGACAAAATTTCATCTACTTTGCAGTTGTTAGAAAATGTATTATCACATACCATTTGCCGGAATTAGTAAACACTGGAAGTAGAACAAATTGTTAACTCACAATTTTCAGAGAAAGTTATGCCAAATCAGTAACAGAATTGTGTAAGAAACAAACCTATTTTGGCAAATCATTTTTATGTCAAGGAGAAAATGACCTTGAGCAAAAAATCCAAATGGGAGACCTATAATCAGTCTGCACTTTGCTTCTTACATTAAATACCAACTTTTCCAAGGTTCAACTGACGTGCAGAAGCAGAATAAAATCAGGTGGCCACAGCCACCTTCAAGGCAGTAGTAATATCTGACTATGAAGAAACAGATTTTGACCCATTACAAAGTCTGAACCTCTGTAATGAAGCTAAACTGGCACCTGAGTAGTTTAAAAACTTCTGCAAACATCCAAAATATGCATTTGCCACAACTGAAATCCCTGCCCCAGATGGAAGAGCCGCCCCACTGGAGGGGTTCAGCAGAAAGCTGGGGGTAAACAGGAGATCCAGCCACTCAGTTTTAACCCATGAGTGCCCTGCACTCATGAGACACAGACATTTGCTTCAGCCACCACTGCAGGGAGGCTCAGCCAGTGCACCCCTCACAGACCAGACCCCCTCTTGCAGGGGGAAACCTGGAAATCTCGGGTCACTCTCAGCGATCAGCTGTAGCAGAAATGTGCTGCTGGCATTACAGCAAACAGTGAGCTAAAAAAGGCACACAAAATTCACTTGAAGCAGAGCTACCTGTGCAGCCAGACTCCAGAGGCACAGCTGATAGACCTGCTTGAGCTCCCAGCTGGTACAAGGGACACGCGGACTACTGGCAAGCTATGTATCTCTTTCCAAATGCAGACAGGGATGTAGCTTCTGACATCACTTTCTGCTTAACAAAAAATATAAAACAGCGATGCTTTGGAGAGATTTGTATTTGTCCAACCCCGAAAAACCTCTTCACACTGGCCTTGGTTCAAGACAGCTCATGCTTAATTCGTCCTGCTTCAGCAAAAATATTCAGCATTCAGCACATGCTCGACATGAGCTTTTCTGAATAAGGACAGTGTCCCAAGTCAGGCTGTAGGAACACAGTGCAGTCCTGCTAGCTTTGGTGTCAACCACTGATCCACACAACGGAAGCCTAAGAAACGCTATAAATCTCAGATGTGGCTTTTGGTTTTCTTCAAAAAGTGCCCAAGAACTGTCTGATACAAAGAGTGATTACCATTAAAAACCACCTTTTAAATATTTCTTTTTCAGGCAGTGAAGTAATCTGTCCGCCAGTGTGACTTTCCCTGTTCAACTAATCTGTATAGCCCAGAAATACCCTGGAAAAACAAATCCCACAAAAACCTGAAGGTAAAGTGTTGTGCAGTGATTAAGCTAGACTGCTTCTGAACTAAACTGAAATTAATTAAACATGAAGAAAGCAACTGAAGTGTGGACAGAGAATGCTGTGGGACTGCAAATCCTCAAAAGGAGTCAAGATGTTCCCAACTCCAAATTTACACTTTCATCCAGTCAGGTATAGAAACCAACTGCTGCTCAGGCAGTAGGTAAGCAGATGGCAAGCACCAAGCAAAAATGAAACTGTGAAACGATGCACCACTGACGAGGAGTCAGAAGAAGCACAGTTATGTGTGCCTCCACCAGTGCTTGCTGCATAGGTTCCTTAAACAAACTGCTTCAAACTTGAAGAACATCAAAAGCCAGATGGGTCTTCCTGAATGAATCTGCAGGCAAGGAGCCAGGATTCCTGTTCGCTGCAGAAATAGGCCTGGACTTGATTTGAGTCTTCTTAGCTCTGACAGGCTGGAGTCTGGCAAAACTCCCAAGCCAAAATAAAACAGCATTCAAGTGAGACTGGGTTTTAACTAACAATAATAATAATTGATAATAAAATTTCAAATCACTCTTATTAGCTTTAAAAAACATTTCTCTTTACAGTGCAGTGTTCACCTTCTCCACTGCTGTTCTCTGGCTAGGGTATATAAATAAATGCCCTGTACAAACAAAAGCTAAGAAAGTAATGAGAAGCAATTTGCAGCGTCACAAATTTTTCAGCCTAACATAATTTCACCATCTAACCTATCTTGCTGTGGAAAACAAGCCAAATAATTTCTTATTTTCTGTTGATATATGTACAATTTTACTTTCCTTTAAACCGTACAAAGCTCTGATCCTACCGAATAAAGTTCTGAAAATCCTATTTTATGTCTCACCCATGAGACATTTTAAAAGAACACTACAGGTAGGAAACCTGTCTTATAGTTATGTATATGTCATACATCAGGAATGATTCACCTAGCAACACAATCTTCTACCAACCTTTATCTTTTCTGGCTTGGAACTTACATTTAAAACCAGAAGAAAGCATAGATTATTACATCAAAGTTTAAATCAGCTGCATTATAATTATCATGCTGATACCTCAATAAACACTGGGTGTTGGCTGGCCAGGATTGCCAAAAAAGATAGAGGTTCTGCCCTTATTTGCTGTCTTTGACAATGTATATAATCACATCAAAGGAAAGTTCTCTGCATCACAGCTAACAGGAAAAAAAAGCTGTATGGTCTCTTACCTAGAGTAAAATGATAGATTTTTTTTTCTTAACAAGAAAATTTAAATTTTGCCTATAATGAAAAGTAATTACAAATGCAAAGCCCTTTCGGGTTTGGAGGGCTTGCAGTACTCACTGAAATCACTGGAGGTGTTTTCCTGAAGTTGAACAGGAGCTAGACAGGCTAAGATTAAACCTGAATTTGCAAGGACAAAAAAACCCCAACCCAGATAATTCAAAATGACACTGAAGACACTTCACGTTTAGAAAATTTCTGTCCATATTTAATCTTTTTGGGTTTTAAGATCAATCTGGGAGTGGAGGAGCAATGCAAAACTGTTTTTTGTTCTGCCATTTTGTTTTCATACTTGGCTTCAGGAAGTACACTGAGCTCAAGGTATATGTTTTCTCAAAACTTGCCCACTCTTCAGTGCTGGGGGCTTATTCCCCTTGTTTAGGGAATGGGAGTGAAAATAGCAAAATCTCTGCTTTAAATACACCTTCGACTTTCTATCAGCGGAAACTCCTTAAAGTGAGGGTAACCTGGAGGGGAAAGACTCTGGATGCAGGGAGAGCTGGGGACCACTGTCCAGGATGCTCTCTGCAGATGACTCCCCAACCCTCCGTGTCAAACCTGTCCAGCCTTATCTGGGACATTTCTGAAATGTGACACGACAAGGCAGGTTCGAAAGCTAAACGTTGGATAATGGTGGGCAAACAAAGGACATCGGTTTTTGCATTATTTCTTTAATTACTTTAACCCTTGTTCTAACAGAAAGCATAAGGCCAGAGTAATTCAGCCTCCCCCTTTGTCATTTGCCTGCCATAAATATGCACCAGTCTGCATTTGAAAAGCTGAAGGAGGCTGCAAGCTTGCTGGACATTTATCATGCTCTGTTCCCTGTTAACAAGCAAATACTTTAGTTGAATGGCCCATTAGCAATCATTGTCAAATGCAGAATGCAAGGTGCTTGAATGTGACCGGCCTGTAAATTAGATGAGGTTGCCCCTGTGCTTTGGAGAATTTCAGCAAATGAATTGGGTCTTTTGCAATAGATTTGTGAAGGTTAAGTTTCAAGACAGGAAACTCATCTGAGCACTTCAGGCCCTGTATATTCTGCCAATCCATCCGGTTCCCTGTATGCATTTGTTTATTTTGCATTTGTAAAATCACATCAGCATCAGCAGTTTGACAGTTGGGGGTTTGGAGTTCCCTTTTCAGCCAGAACTGTGAATATTTCCAGCATACTAGGGGATAGGATAAGAATGATAAATTCAAGCATGCAATTAATATCTTTACATAAAAACCCCGGAATAATAATTAAATTAAAAAAAAAAAACCCAAACCAAAAACCAAGCCACTTTAAAAGTGCCCGAGCCACTGCCAAACAAACAGCATGAATTCCATTTTGCCGAGCTCATCCCAGGCTCATTCCCAGTAAAGAAAGACACAACTGTTATTGTAGGCTTCGGTGTTTTTTCCTCTTGTGTCTAGACTGTGCTTAACAAATGCAGTGCTTTCTTCTCCTCCCTTAGCAGACAAATGAACAGGCAATAAAGTAGATATTTCTCATTTGAATCGTACTCCTGATTTGCAATGTAATGCTGACTTTAAGCTGTGGGCGTTCAGGGCTGTCAGATGGGTAGAAAAGACAGTATTAACTATTTAAAGGTTCTTTAAGAGAAAAAGCAAGAAAAAACACATCCAAGTAGCTGCACTAGGAGAGTGTTTTACTACCTTTACAGCTTCAAATCACTTAAAATAAATGATGAAACAATAGCTATATTGTCTGCCGGCTAAACCGAAGGGGCTGACAGCAAACTCATCCCAGTGATTGTAAGTTGGCCGGGGAGGAGGGGAATGGGGGGAGGCAGATGCTTATCTCGTTCATTTCTAGATTTCAGCCAGCTTTTCGGAAATAAACACCACCTAGAGACCGAGCCAGAGACATCTGGTTATCTGCAGCTTGACTGGTAAATAGGAATGGATGCTGGTTTGTTTGTGGTTGTTCTGTTTTGGGGGTTTTGTTTTCTTTCTTTTGTGTTTCTGCAGGATGGGAAACACAAGAGATGCTGAAGTATCACCTGGCCTAGGCACAGACAATGCAGCATGTTTATCTTTGCTGCTCCCATGGAGAGTGAGATGGAGACCACAAACTAAAACACAGCTGAAATCAAAAGCTCTCTGTTTTCCTTCCAGATAACCCCAACACTACCTCTCCCCTCTGTTCTCTGTGCCTTGCCAGCATGCTCCTGCCCAAAGCCCAAATAGATTACGGCAACAAATCCCAAGTGCAGCCCATTCTTCAGAAAGGCTGCTGCTAGGGCAGGAGTTAAAAAGGAGAATCTTCCACACCTCACAATTACAGCCATCTCGAGTTTTAATCGGCCTTCATCTCGGCAAAAAGCAGCAAATGAAATCTATCTTTACCATATTATACATCACCAATGAGCAAGAACTGAGCAGCTTTTCTTCACCGCTCCAACCACCCCAAGCCACAAGTAGGCCTTTCATGGTTCCTAATCCCGGCCCCAAGTTTTGTGCGGTTCTCACATAATACCTTACAGCCCGGAGCAAGGCCCTTAGTTTATAACACCCCTTTCAGAGACGTGTCATTTCTAACATCAAGCTAATCTATATGTTGCCATGGCATCACCCTTTATCTGCCTTTACATCTTATGAACTGCATGGATTTACCACATTATTTTTATCTGAAAGACAGAAAATGGTGGTTTTATTGCCATACAATCAGATTACTGCTGCTAGTTTCTCTATGCCTTTTTACCATACTTCAATCAAAAGGGATCAGTTTCTTTATACTCTGCCCTTGATTTACATTACATCTGTAAAGACCTAGTCTGGGTTGTAATCCCCTTATTAACTATGACCAGGGTTGATTTGCCTAAAAATAAAAGCAAATTGTGTCAGACCTTTTCACTTTGTTTTTGATTCGGAACTACAAAATGGATTACTAAAGAAATCTTCAGAGTTCACACGGCTGGTATAGTACTGAATTTAAAATGAGAATTAAACAAGTTAAACATGGGAGCTGTGTCAACGGTTTACATTTTCCATCATGGGAGAAAGGCTGAACTGCATTTGTCTTTGTGTTCTCTGGCTTTAAGGAGACAATGAAGCCACAGGAGTTTTTTCCAAGCTCTTCTAACACTATCCATTTGCCATCCTCCCTTCCTCTGATTTTTCATGCAACTCCCCCACAAACTCTTCTCCCTCACTGCTGCTACATCACCCCCCAAAAAAATCTTCCCCACCCTCAAGACAACAGTGTGTTAGTTAAAAGTCTATATACTGTGGCACTCAGTATTTTAATCAAAATTTTTCAAGCAGTTTAACATTCCTATGTAAGTTTCCACAACGCCTCACAAAGAATGAGCTCATAACAAATCCATGTAGATGTATGATAAATGACCAGAAAAACAGGTTTCTTTATGTCAGCAGCCAAGGCAGACAGACATTAAGCACACATGAATAACATTTTAATCACTATTTTTTTCTCAGAAGAACACTTTCTACTCATTTGCAACAAGCAATTTCAAGTACTGCAGGTTTGCACGATGCATGAAGACCAGACCATAAAGAAAAAAAGGTCCCCAAAGGAGGCCTGGCTTTGCCAGCATGTTGGAGAAGTCACCTCAGCTCTTGATTCCCCATGCCAGGAACCTTGGCCGAATTTGAGGGGATCCAGAGTATCACACCTCAAGCAATGTGATCTCCTTACAATAAAACAGGGAAGAGGGAAAAAAAAAGGGAAGAAAAAAAATGGAGAAGGCATTCTCATGTGTGGGAAGAAGGAGAACTTAAGTGATTTTAGCATGACTTTTAGTCACTGCCTTTCTAAAGGCAATTACTTCATTAAACAAAGTGAAATAACGTAACACAGCTTACAGATAACATGCTTTAAGATAATTACTATAAATAATATAGCAATTATACTCTACATATAAAAGGCTGGGGAAAATAACCAGCTCAAGAAATCGGCCTTCAGTTTATTCTGAATTCATTTTGCTAATTCACTTTGCTTCAGAGATCTGGCTACAAATGTTAGTACTATCAAATGGACTGACTGGAAGCCACCACTTGCTCCATCCATTAACACGCCAAGTGTCAACAGCTATGTTTTGGGTACAATTTAGGAGCATGTGTTTAAACCATTTTAACCTTCCACTCCTGTTTCTTCAGCTTGAAGCTGCAATTGCTTAGGTTAGAAACTGTAGTCCACAGCACAGGACTCCCAAATAAATTCTTGTCTAGCTGAGAGCCTCCCAAACATGTTGTGAGATATCGTTTTAGCAAGCTCTTTGTGCTCTGGCTGGCTTGCCTGTCCTGTGAAACAAGGGCTGTCCATTACCTACAGTTTATCATCCTGACAAAATGTGAGGAATGTGGATGTGAAAGCACTAACAATTCCACCCCTGGTGCTTTCTCCTTTTTTCCCCTCTGTATTAAAACCGACAAGATTAACCCAAATGCAAACTGCAGAGCATAGTTCAAGGGGCTATTCAATCGGTAGTGAATGTGCATTTGTTTACCTACAAAAATAAGAATTTCAGATACAATGAGAAGCAGACCAGTCTATATGCTACTGAATAGAACATTTAACAGGGTCATCAATTGTAGTTTATTTTATCAGTTTCCGACATGTTAGCAATTCATTCAGAGGCAGGCTGTGAAATATCCCATATATAACTGGCTATCAGAGGGAGAGAAAAACAGCTATATAATCTAACTTAATCAGTGTCAAAGGCACCACTTATGAGGATAACCTTCCACATGTCACTGAGGAGCACCACCTTGCTCACTGGCCTATAGCACGCAGGGAAAGAGTGACATAGTGCTTAGACATAAGAGATGCTTTTTTGAATGGTTTTGCTCTACTGCTTCACTAAAAGGCACCCCATAACATTACGTGTGGTCCTGTGTGTCACAGGCAGCGCTGAGCCCTTGTGAGGTGAAACTGAGGTAATCCATGCTATCTGCATATATCGCTTGTCTTGGCAGAAACAGCACAGGCAGAAAGTCTCCCGTTAAAGAGTGTCAACAGCAGTTAAATCTAGAGTAATTTTTTCCTCTGTGTTTTCAAGACCAGGTGATCTAAAGTTCTTCAGATAAGTCTATAAAGTCTGCCAAGACCATCTACAACAACAATGTTTAACCTCCCAAGCAATAAAGTCGCAGAATTAATTATTTTATGGAGGTCACTTCAATCTCATTATTTGGTCAGGGCAATAAAGCAGATCTCAAAAAAGTTAAGGGGGCAACAGGGAGGGGAGCTCTGTGTTCACATAGCTACTGCATGCTCTCCAACCCAGCCACCTGCTAGAAATTATAACCTCTAGACTTCAGTGCAAAACTAATTCAGTTTATACATTCACCTCAACCTAAAATTTATTATTTCATGCTTTATATTAACCTAACAACTTCTCCCATTTTAATTGCCTACCTGGTTCAGCAGATTTATGTCTTGAGACTTTCAATAGAGTTAAATGAACAGCTTCCCTGAATAAATTAACCAGCACCAAAGATAGTTATTATTTCAAACCCAGAAAGGAGCTTTATTATTATACCATGCCAAGATCTATTCAACAGCTTTACTTCCCAAGCTAACAATCAGCTTGAATCCACAGTGAGGACAACCTTATCTAAGGAGAAATTATTCAGGATCCTTCAGGCAAACAAGTGTGAGAAGAATTAGTAAGAAATTCTGCTCGGAGAAGTAGAGCTGCCTCACCAGCAGCAGTATCAGGAATGCATTTGCAAGCCTCCTCAAACTCCGGGCCTCCGAGAGGCCTATAAATCACTAGCCCCAGCAATTGAAAAGACTAATTTTAATAGTGTACTTCTTCACTGTGGTGATTAAGCCCCAATGAATCACTCAAGAAAATTCAATTACATCAGCAACACAACCTATTTTTAAGCGTGCATTTAAGTTGAAAAAGTAATTAGATATTATCATTAGATCTACCATTAACAACGTTCAAACCTTTTTTTAATCAAACAGTTTAGAATTAACTAAATGTAAACACAAATCGTGTTTGACAAAAGAAGCATATCCCCAGGCTCCGTGAGATGGGCTGAATTCAGCTGCTCGGATGCTTTCGTTTCACTGATGGCTAATAAAAGCGACCAAGGTAAGTTAAAAAAAGCCAGAGCAGGTTGGGGCTGGCAGAGGAGAGCCCCGAGCAGCCGGCTCTTCTGCTTTGGAAGAGTGACCTCTGTAGGCATAAACCCAGCGAGGGCTGGGATGCAGAAGCATTTCCCCTCCTCCTAGGCCGAGCCAAGGCTGTTTTCCACCAGCACAGCAGGCCCACTCCTGCAATGCAACCCCGGCTCTCAGCCCTCGCCTTTCGAGAGCCTCGGCAGCCTTATAAAGCCCGCTTTATAACCCGCCAGGCCGCTGCACCCTCTGATGTGACGCCGTGCCTGCCTCCCGCCAAAGAAAGGCTTCAGCTATGCAGCATCATGGAAGCGCCGAGCCAGTGACTGGAGGCAGATCTTAACAGGCTTCCCACCTGGTGCATATACAAAATAAACATTTGTCAATCAATACTACAAATAAAGACTCTGAATCGAGCAGTCCACCGCGCTCTTTCCAGTTTCATCTTTTTTTTAAAGTTATTTTTCTTTAAGAAAGATCATGAAACTTCTCGGTGAAGAGAAACAGCAAATGTTAAAAAATAATACAGGCAAGAAATCTATAGTGATGTTTTCTTTTAGAGAAAGCAACAGTAGATGGTGACTGCAAGGCAAGGTTAATTCGGTAAACTTGAAATGCTACTCCTAATTCAAACTTTGAAATCTTCACCAAACTCCTAGAGATCCTGCCACCTGCGCAGGATTAATCCCTGATCCAGGAAATACACCATTCATACTTGTCTCATCACCACCTAACATTTCCTCTACCAACTCCCCCGGGAAAACAAGACATGTACTTACTAGAATTAATAGGAAACACTAAATTCAATTAACACATTGCATATGATTTAATTTTAAATGTATACAGCTGAATATGGAGCATGCATATTGAAAAATATATTTTAACCCATTTCTGCTTTAAAATTCCCGTAACTCATTAGAGTCTACTTCTTCCTATCGTGATTTTTTTGTTCTCCACACTAGTAATTCTAATCACAAAAGTTCAGAGGCTCTCACAAACGAACAAAGCCAACTTCCATTTTGTATGTCAAAAATCCAAGGAGACAAAAGGGAAGTAATTGTAAGTAGCTTTACATCACTGCCTCAGACTTTTCTTTAGAAGTACAGCCCACTTTTCAAAAAGTTCCTCTTTCTAACAGCAGTGATTTGGTAAGTTTAAGTAAAGAGGTTGCTGTTTTGTTCTTTTTTTTTTTTTTTTTTAAAGATAACACATCTCTTTTAAGAGTGAGCTTTAAAAGTGAGGTCCTGGGAACGCCTGTACATTTTTGATTGTGTTTGTTAATGAAGAATGACACTATATGGTTGTATGATGGGTAATGCTTAGTTCATTACTCACTGACATGTGCCTTGATACCATCAACTCCACAACCAAATTTAGCCCTGTTATAAGCAGATGTAACTTCGCTGGAGTCAATGGGATGAGTTTGCATCTGCAGACGGAGAAGTTGGAGAGTATCACCCTTTCCTGGCAACTCAGCGCAGCACGGCTCCTCCGCTGCTGCAGCCCGGGCGAGCCCGGACCTTGCCCGCAGGTTTTATCCTGCTACCGCCGCACCATTCCCCAGCCCGCTCCCGCTCCGGCCCGGCCTCCCCCCTGCTCCACACCGAGACCCTCCCGCCCGGGGCAAGGGGCGACGGGGCAGCTCGGCCGTCCCACGGAACACCGCCCGGGAAGGGCCGGCTCCCGCTGCCAGCCGCGGCCGGAGCCGCTCACCGCCGGTGCGCTCCGCCCCGCGCCCGTGTCCCCCGGCGGCCGCGGCCCGTCCCTCCCCGCGCACGGAGAGCAGCGCCGGTCCCCGGGGAGACGGCGGCGGGAGCGGGATGGAAACTTACTTGGGGTTGGAGGAATTCCAATATATGGGGTCTAAAACGATGGACCGCGCCAGTGCAGTTCTGCATAAAACCATCACGGCTCCCCAGCAGTACTTCCAGGCGGAGGCATCACGCCTCCGCGCTGCCATGGTCGCAGGCGGCACCGAGTCCCTCCCCGGAGCCTCGCCAACTCCGCCGTGCGCCTTCCCACGCACCTGAGCAGCAACAGCAGGGTGGGTGCCCGGTATCCCAACAGCCGGGATGATCGATAGGGAAAAAAAAATGAGAGCAAAAAAAAAAAGAAAAATTAAAAAAAAAAATCACACAGTAAGAGTCGACGATGCACTTGGCAAGAGCTGCAGGCAGATCTACTGAGTCATGTATGCCACTCGCATGTAGGAATATCTCCTGTGAGGTCAGATCCAAGCTACCTCCGAAGTAACAGCAATAGCAAAAAGAAATGCAAGCGCCTCAGTCCTTCCTCTTAGTGGGGGTCTCCCGGCTGCCTTGGAAGATGCCACTCAAACTGCCAACTCCCATTTGGATCCAAAGCGCCATACGCGTTCACAGTGTCTAAGGCCCGCGTGAAAAGGAGTAAAACAAAAATAAATAAAAAAAAAATAAAATAAAGGGTGGCGGGAGAAATAAAAGGGTCGGGGGGAAAGGACACAGCTTCGGCGGGCGGCTCCTCCTGTCTGTCTCTCACTGCTCCCCGCAGTTTGCAATCCGCACGGGCACCAGCCCGGGCTGTTTCGGGCAGCTCGGAAGCAACCGCGAGTCAATAAATCCACTCCGAGTCAGCTCCCCCAGTCCCGGGGAGGCGCATCCGCAGGGCTCCGGCTTCCCCGAGGGGCACTGCTGTCCTTGTCGCCGGCAAAGACCACGGAGCGGAACAAGGAAAGAAACAGGGGAGGACGATAATGGTAACAAAAATAAAAAATAAAATAAATCAAAACGGGGGGGCGGGAGGTCGCAGCGCCAAATCGTCCCTCTCCCGTTGCGCGATCTGCAGTACGCGCCGCGGCGGCCGACAGAGAAGGAGGAACACCGGGCGCGGAACCTGCGCCGACGCGCAACCCAAGGCGGAGGAGAAGGAATGGAGCGAGGGAAGAGAAGCGGCGCCAGCCGCTGCTGTTCCCACCGCGGCGCTCCCAAGCCCCGATGCCGCCGCTGCGAGTCCCCGGCGCAGGAGCGCGGCCGGCGGCAGCGCGCTGCCGTAGCCATATAAGCGCGGCCCCGCTGCCCCGCCGCCGCCGCTCATAGGGCCGCCGGCGGGCCGCCGCGCTGGTTGGGCGCCGCGCCTGTCACTTACCGCCGAGCGGCGGGCGGGGCCGCGCCGAGCCCGGCCGAGCGGGCCGGCAGGTAACACCCCCGGCCCCGCCGCGCCTCGCCGCGGGCGGCCGCTGCCCGCTGTGCGCCGAGGGTCCGCTCGCTCTGACTGACACCGCGCTGTGCGGGGGGCGCGGTGGGCCCTGATGGAGCGAAATCGGAGGGGGGGGGGGAATGATATAAAATAAGCATTAAAAAACAGCTTGTGCTAAAAGTGTTTCCCGAGTACACTGCCGTTGAAGAGAGCGGGGAGCAGCGGCAGGGCCGGGAGGCACCCCCTCGATAGCAGGGCAGCAGCCTGCCCGCCGCTGCGGGCGCAGCTCCCCGCGGGAGCGCTGCTGCTGGCGCGGAGCGGAACGGCCACCTCCGCGCGGGAAAGGGCCGCGCCGTCCTCCCAGTGCCGCGGAGCTCCGCGCACAACTTTCTGCGCCTTCCCTGCCGGGAAGGAGCCTGGGGGTGCGTCCGCGCTAGGTTCCCACTTGTCCTTCCCACGGGTTCTGTGAGTTTACGAAGTTTTATCTGGTTGTACGACAACTAGCCACGGGCCGTCACTGAATAAAGAAGAGTAGGACGTGCGGAGCCCCTCGGAGGGATGCAGTACAGCGGGCAATGCGGGGCTCCGGGGCTGGCTGTGGATTCCCTCGCCTTTCTCTGGCAATTGCTCAGAAACTCTTTCTTCCCCTCTAGATTTTCATGGAAAGGGGGGGCTCGGACACAGTTTGTTTTCAGACGCCGCGTATCCCAACGGCACGGCACCTGGCACTTTTACTTCGTTCTATCATTAATTTCTGGTTAGAGGGAGCTACCTGCGGGCAGCCCTGGAGATGCTTTCCCCGCGGTTCCGCAGATCCCCCGGAGGCGCGGAGGGCGCCGGGGGGTCGCGGCGCTCCCGGCGCTGCCGCGCTCGGAGCCCGCCCGGCGCGGCTCCCGCGGCACTTGCACGGGGCCACAGCTCCCACTAGCGGCCAGCGGCTGCCCTCCGCACGGGCAGCGCTCCCCCTCGGCCGCCCCTCCGCCGCTCCCTCGCCCTGCACGCTCCGCCGCAAAAATCGCCCGCAAAAGCCAAACGGGGCGGCGGTACCGCTGCCCCTGGAGCTGGTACCGGGCTGGGGAGGCGGCACACGCGAGGGGTCCGCGACAAGAGCTGGACCGAGGTGTGGTGTAAATGGCATAGTCGCTCCTGTGAAATTAAGGGGCTTACCGAATTTCTTCCAGTAGGGATTTCTTGCCAAACTAGTATCTGCAGAAAGGATTAAAAGTTAAATCCCAGGAAATTATCTTGCTCTTTTCTGCCATTTCCCTACCTTTTAGTCGAGGCATGCAAAGAACATCCTACCAAAAACCCTAATAAAGAGCCAATTTCGCATAATTTTATTTCTGAATAAATATGCGTATTCGCTTAAAAATCGGCTTCGTGGTGGTACTCATCCGGCTTTAAGACGGACGCCAAGAAGCTCTTATAGGGAAAACAACTGGCACTGTAATTTATTTCCCGGATCAATTTTGGAAGGCGGTGTTCTCTTTCGACCCCTTTTTAGCTAAACGGGTGTTTGAGCCTGGCAGAGCCTGCTCCTCCCGCTCGCAACAGAAAGAAATTGGAAGCGCGCTCGAAGCCCCATAGATTTTGAGTTAATTGTGTTCGGTAGTTCTCTAATGAAATCTACCACTCAAGAAAACAAGGAAATCAGTTTGCTTTTCACACAAAACATCGAATACGTTTTAAGTAAACTGCTTAATTAAATTTAATTTGCAGTGAGGAAGGAATTGCAGATCCGGCGACGCAATTTGGTGGAAAAGGATCTGATTCCCAGGACGGAAACTTAGCACTCAAGTGGGAGCTTAGGTATCTATGCACACCGAGGGGCATCAAAGGAGAACTTCACCGGTGAAGGGAGGAAAGTACTTAATTATTAAACTTTTAAACAAATGTTGGTGTGTAGCCGGTCGTGAGGCAATGTAAACACGGAGCCTGATAAATGCTTCCAGCAACAGAGACGTGTAAAATAGGTCTACCTCAATTTTGTGATGCTGCTGCTTCTGTTTGTTTAGAAGCAAAAGGTTACGAGCGGTGTTTTGCAAAAGCGGTGAGTAAACTGTGACCTCTAACTCTTCGTATCCTTGCTTTAAGTAAACCAGAGGAAATGAAGAGCCCTGGTATTGTCTGAAAATATCCTCCTGTAGCTAAATATATCACACGGCTCCTATTGTCCAGTGCCTAATCATTTTTACGCAAATACAGCTGTTTTACCGTCCAGCATCCTTCTGATGCACTCTGCATGTGTATAAAAATCCACGTTAATAAAACCATTTTCAGTAAAAACCAAGACAAAACTGAGCGCTTGTTTCCGAGATAACCTAATCAACAATGATTAAGATATCCAAAGAAACGCGGGCTCGGTGGCTACTCCGCTCGGGTCAGCCTTTTCGGCCGAGGAGCCGGTGGCTGCGGTTGGGTCGGGCCGCAGGGCCCTTGCAGAGCCGGAGCTCCTTGCGGTTCCGAGCAGGGCCGGGCCGGGCCGGGAGGCGGGGGCCGGGGCCGGGCGGGGCCGGCGGCGCTCGGAGGGGCTGCGGCGGCGCGGAGCCCCCGGGCGGCCGCGCTGCCACCGCGATCCTGCCCGACCCCTGCGCTTCTGCATCGCCTCCAACCTTTCCGCCTCGCCTCCGAGGAGCGCCTCGGACACGGGAGAAACGTGAGACTAAAGGCTGGGGACTGGGGTTTCAAAGCAAAAAAGCCGACGAATGTTCGGAAGTTAGAAATCGGCTTCGGCCTCCGCTTCTCAGGGGGCTATTTCAGGAGGAGGTCCCGGCAGACATTTCGAGTTTCGCAAGGAACGCGGTTTCCTGACAGAGGAGCGCACAGGGAACAGGCTGCTGGGGGAAATCCTGCGCGGCCTTGGGAGCGGCGCCGCGGTTCCCCAGCGCCCGGGCGGCGCGGCCCGGCGGACGGGGAGAGACGCGCACACGGACGGATGGGCGCTGCCAGCCAGCAGGTGAGACCTGCCTATCCCTCGCCTTCACTGAAAAACTGGGACTTTGCAGTTCGTAGCGATTAAATCTTTATTTCCTGTACCTCACGCTGGCTTAAAAAAAAAAAAAAAAAAAAATCATGTTTATCGCTGAAAAACCTCTTTCACCTTCTTTCCTACAGTGATGTCGGCAATAATTGTATAGATACAATTATTATACTTCGTATATAACGTTTTGTATACGAAGATACAAGTATTGTACTTACGGCTCTGGTACTACAAAAACTGTAATGAACGGCAACTAGCTAATCTGATTGGGCCCACAATCCATGATTCTCTTTTAAATATTAGCTTAAACATGAAATTTTTTACTGGAAAAGCTCACCGTCCTTCATCGATAGATGCAAATGTACCAGTTTTGAAAGTCGAAAAGATGTAACTCAATGGGTACAATTACTGATAAATTCAATAAAGAGAAATTATCTCGATTGATGCTCAGTGACATAAATAGATTGTTTATCATTTGTACAAAAAGGCGAAGTGTGCCAGATATCTGAAACAGGTGTTAATACATCATTGACACTGCAGCAGTGCATTTTCAGCACTTGTGGTAGAGTAAGTACATATCTAGATGTTAACTTGCCTTTTCCAAGTCTGTTTTGTAACTGCAGCCTTGGTCAACCACAACTTCTTAGAAAATGAGCTTGGCTTCTCCCAGGTACAGCTATAGAATTCAAGCCGCCTTGTAATAAAAATCAGAGTAGACATTCATACATCCAAAGCACGCATTTTAACTCTGTTTGACTTGACCTATGCTGATTCTCTGTAACACTCTGAAAACAAACATATTTACATTATTCTATGGTCTGTGATAGGAGGACGTAGGAAAAATGACCTGAGATCAAGCTTCTGCTACACAACTGGCCTTTTATTGTCAAACGGGATCTATGTCCTTTCGAGCAGAGCTGATGCTGAGCTAGCAAACCCGATTCTATGTGTCAGTCCATGGAAGATGATTGTAAGCAAGAGGTTGTTTAGTACAGAAATGTCAACAGAAACTCAGCACTCTTCAGTGGGCTAACAAAAGGGTGGGATGGAAAGAGGGGGGTAACCCTGAAATGCACACGTGGCAGTACCAGCATGAGAATGAACAGAGCTGCATGAAAGTCATGGTTCAGCTCCTGCTAGACCAGCCTGTCAGTCTGAAACCATACCAACCTGGGCACTTCAACCATATCCTCCTGCCTTGGAACAAGCCTTAGGCACACAGGCAGCTCCACAGTTCTCATCTGAAATAAATCCTCTCTGTAATGCAACCTGGAAGATGTTTATTGACTTGAATTTTGCCTGCACTTGCACCAAGTTGAGGCCTTGCAATGACAGAGCCAAGACCCAAAATGCTCTGAAAATGTTTAATGGAACAGTGCATGCAGTTAAAAGTGAATACCCAATATCTCCATATTTGGTATACATGCAAAAAATGGCAGAAACTCAATCCTGAGAGCATGTTAATAGCATTGCAAAGAGGGGGATATCAGCTTGAGGTCAGGAAGGACAATAGATAGGGCAAGCTGTACAAGGTAGCACGCAGCTTAAGAGAAAAGGAGATATCAAAGGTAAATCCTTTTTCAAGACAAGACAGGAATGGATGAACTATTGATACTTTAGTGAGATTATACATACACATGCAGTTGCTTGGCAGTTTAGACATCTCACTAACATAACTGTCTCTGCTTTGCTAAGCTGCAAGGATGCCATCCCTCCAATACATTTCTTAGGAGTCAGCTTTCCACTTGGGCTTGGAAAAACAATGATAAATGAACATGTGAAGTTCAAAGGGCAGTTTAGCAAATCACCAAAGTAAGAGCACATGTTTAGCATGCTGTTCTAAGGCCTTCCACACTCCTACCTTTGCCAGACAGATGCACTATTTCATATGAAAATAATCATCCAGGACATTTATGAACAAGTTTGGGAAAACTAAGACTTCTTCTGTTACTATACAAGGGAAATGAATACTGTTCAAGTTAGGTGGCAACAAAAATGCCTACCTGCCTCCCTGGGGTGGTCAACGACACACAAAACCCCAGAACAACCCAAAACTAGTCGAACCAAAATTTGAAGTTCAAGCTTCTAACTGTAATGAAATAAAAATTAAACACTGAACACAATCACCAAGAGTATTTTCTCTATGCAGACATGCAGGGAGCTGATGGTTTAAGCACTACACATCAGTCTATGTTCCTGCATACTTTGTGTTAAATGGGTATGAAATCCTATGAGAATACAAGAACATCCAAAGTTCTTGCCATCAAATGTCAACTTGTCCCCTTTTCAAACTATATGGATCTTTATTTTTCTAGAAATCAACAGTGTCTGAAGTTCTACAGTAATTTTAAAAAGAAAACCCTACAGCAATGCAACCGTTGCATTCACCCACACCAGGTCTACAAAGATCTAAGACATAGAGAAGAATGCCTTAGGACAGCAGAGACAGCAGATTCCACCAACTGAACTCCTACCCCAACAGAGGAAATCAAAGCAAAGCAAAGACCTAGCTGCTTTTCCTTTGTTTTTTTTTTTTTTTTTTTTTTTGAGGGCAGGGGAAAGAGACAGGTAATGTGTAATGGCAGAAGGGGCAATCTCATTTGGAATGGCAATTTGTCCACAAGATAGTCCTAGAGGTAGGACTGAAAATAACCTGCTAACATCTAAGTGTTAAATGCAGAGAACAAATGTTGCTATATAGCAGCAAATTACAGAACAAAATGCTTGATACCACAGCTGCATGTATGATTACTTAGCTTCTTGCTTTTAGAAGAGGAAACAAAACTGCATAGGTCTGTTTTGAGTATTGACTTTTAATAGCTTGTTTCTCATAAGGGAACAGGGCATGTTTTTCGTTTTAGAAATACAGGTATCAGTTGATCTTTAAATACAGCCTGCTCCTGCCAACAGGTCATGTACATGATTTATTTGGCTTCAGCTTTTGTTTTTATGCATTAAGCAACGTTCAACCTTCTTTTGTCATACAATATATAAACAAATTTAAGTACAGTAATAGTGTAGGTATTTTACCATCTTCACATTTTCTTGACATACTGGACAAAGTGATACACATCAGTCTGCCCCCATTTCATACAAAGCTTGTTGAATACTGCTTTCAGTGGCACATTCAACTTGCTCCCACATTTTGTTTGCTAAATCTACAAAAACAGACCCTTTGGGACTATCAAGAATTATTTCCAACTTTGCCCAGTGACATTCAAATGTTCAGGCAACAACTGGTAACTTTAATTTTATGGTTACTACAGATGTTGCACGCTGACAGGAAAAATAAAGTTTAGAACTGGACAAGCGATAGTAATGTAGGTTTTGGTAATTACATACAAAAAGGGGGACTTAATAGATATAGTTTTCAATCTGTAGTTTCATTTTTCAAAATAAAACCTGTATATATAAATGGATAATATTCAAGATCTGTATAACAGTTTCTTTCTGGCTAAAATAATATATTTAGACAGAAACTCACTTTCTGTTTTTCAATTCAAATATACTAGCCAGTCCAGTCCTTTGGGAGAAAAAACTTCCATTTTTAAATCCATTAGGATCCATCAGATTAATTATATGGTAATGACCTTAACTTATACAATATATTATATTATGAGGTGAACTGAAGGGATTTAGCTATCGGAAGTATTGGTCTGGGTGCAGTAAGCCAAACAGCCATTTAAACATGATACTATAGCTGAAATAAGTCTCTGTCAGAATAAAAACCAACATTCATAAAAACAGCAGCAGCCATCAATAACATTCACAACTGCAGGGATTTTTTACTGTGTGTGATTTTGTATTATAAGTAGAAGCCACAATAGTTTAAAGCAAAATTTAAAAAAATATCACTATAGTCTTGAATTTAATAATGTGAATTGTCACTCTTATAGCTGTTTATAGAAGTGTACTAAAAAAATTTACTTAAACATATGAATTTAAGACTTTCACTTTATTCAGCAAATTGGTTTATTTACACAACGGGGAACGCTGGTTGAATGCTGTCAATGTAATAAAAACAAATCTAACAGAGACAATACTGAATTCTCTCTATGTATTCATAGCAGAAATGACAAACTATTTCCTTACCTGTATCAGGAACATCAAGCGCAACAACGGGACAGTATCATAGGACACTGATTTAACAATAAACCACAGAGGTCCAGTAATACTATGGCAATTTACTCATGTATTTACTGACTTTAAAATAAAAATATTAAAAGTCAGTAATACCCAGTAAAAAGTTCTGTCAATTATCAGAGTCAAACTCTGATGAGTAGGTCAGTAAAACCTTATCAGATCATCCACAGTTCATAAAGTGACATGAGTTGCTTCCAACCACCAATACAGAAACAAAATTGATGAAAACAGATTACCCTCTAAAAGGCAATGATGATCTGATAAGGGTTTAACTTAATGGAAGTTTAAAAAAAAAAAAGAATTGCAGAGCACAGCCCCTCTTAGAACAAGCTAACTTTCCAACTTTCAAAAAGGACAAAAAAAATCTGAGAGAAAGAAAAAAAAAAAACCAAAAAACACTTCAACATGAAGCTACCATACAAAGTTTTTGTTTGTTTGTTTTCTTTTTTTTTTGTTGTTGTTTTTTGTTTGTTTCTTTTTTTCTTTTAGGAGTTCAGAGTTGAAATTTAATCCTGGCTTTTTAGGGAGAAGGACAGTTTTGGCCTAGACTTTCCTTTGCCCAGGATAATTTTTTGCTCTTCCTTTTGCTGACGTTGTCTCTCTTGTTCTAGTTTCATCCTCTCCTCATGAATCTTTCTTTGTTCTTCAACAATTTTCAATTGTTCTTCAGCCTATATAGGAAAATGGTAAAATTTAGGCCAGCATATTTTGTAGTCACAAAAGCAATTTACAAGTCCATATTAACTTCCAAACAGGTTGAATCCTGCATAAGTATGTAAGCAGTTCCGCCTCAGCTAGGTGCCATAGCTGGTTTCAGTGAAACCGTTTATAAAATGGTCATTTGAATTGAGTTTAGAAGAAACACTGAGAACTGTCTACAGCTAATGTATCAAAATCTGGAGTGCTTACCTGCAATATTTTTCAGCATTGCTTTGCAAGCAGCACATTACATTTTGGTTACATTAAAACACAGATATTAGATACATAAGAAATTGTCCCAACACTTGTCACGTCTAAGCTGAAGTAACATACACACATAAAGAAGTCACATACCTTTAGGCTGTGGTCTTCCTGCTCCAAACCCCATCTAAAAATCCCTCCTAATCCAAAACCTTCTTCACTTGATTTGCAACTAGTCAATCCTTACATTGACCTATGGTTCTTACAGCTCTCCCAGTGGTCTTTTTAAGGTGCTTATTTATTTAGTTCATTGCATCAGTCAATACTTTAAATTTTCCATTTGTCTTGTTTCCACCATAAGATGTAGAGAAAACGGTAAAACAAAGACACCTACAGCATAGTTCAAGCAAAAAGATTTAAGGAGCCTCATTTTTATATGAAAGAGGTGCAATTACTTTGGCAATTGAAACTGACTGAGATCAATCAGGATTTTAGAAGCAACTTAGTTTGTCTTATCATCAATTGATTAGAATCAGCTAAATCATATTGAATGTTTTCATGTGGCAAGCACCTGATTTAAAAAGGCTTGGAGACCCATGTAAGTTAGACTTTCCTAGCTTACACATCTTAAGCTTATGCTGAAAGTCCCTTTCAGCACTTCTACATCAACATTATACTAGAATCAAATCTAGTTTCTACTTGTCTTGCTCAACAAAACAGAATTAGTCACACAAAGCTGAACATGTTTGCCAACTTACTTCAACCCTCTCAATGAGATATAGTTAAAATGCACTTTTTAATTCTGAAGGCAGCCATCTCCCCTCTAAATTAACTCCATCCAAACTATTTTATCAGCCTAGTGTTACTGCTAAGGATTTGGTCTTCTATGCTCAGGTAAAGGAGAGCAATGTTACCCATAGAACCAGCAATATGCAAGTTAAACTCTAGAAAAGGTCAATTCGTTTATTTCAATTGTGTTGCAAATCTGGCAGAGACACCTGCATTTCCCTACAGAACAGTTAGCTACACCTTCACATACCAGTTTAGCTTGTGCTTCTGCAATTTTTCGATTATTCTCTTCTAGTATTCGCTCTAGTTCCTCACGCTTTGCACGCTCTTCTTCCTAAATGGGAGGACAGGGCAACATGTTAGTAAAGTAAAATATTCATTTATGCATGTTCACTAATCTTTCTCAGAATTCTTTTGTGAACTGACTTAAAGTGGCAGCTTTACAGCCACCTATTTCACCTCACAACGGTAAACTGTGCAGCCACTAAAACTGGTTTCTAGCACTCAATTTAAATCATCCCGCCCAGTCCAAACAGCAACCAACTAAACCCTCCCTAATCATAGAGTCCTGACAATTTATTACTACAATTTTAATATCACACAAATCAACAAGGACAACTACAAAAACTGGATAGTATTTACCAAATTAAAAAGTAATATAGAAAATATAAATAAAGTGAATAGTTTGTCTCACCAATTAAGTATACCTACGTATTCTTTACCTATACTCCTTTAATCAGCATTAAAAGTTGAATATTTACTGTCTTGTCCAGTGTCCTGCAGAGTGTGCTCCTCGGCTGCCATACGCGCCAGCTTCCTCTTTAAAATGATTTGTACTGTTAGCTTGGCAATACCTGCATCAGCAGCTCAACCATTTATAAAGAAACAACATACAAGGAAGGCTGAGCTGAGGAATGCAGATGTTTATGGTAAGAAGGAACAAAAATATGTAAATCATTCCTAAGGCAAACAATTAATAAGAAAAATACATTTACTGTTAGTGAAAAATACAAATGGTAATCCATACTTCATGGAGCTATGGGCTTCTTTCATGGGGAGAATGGACTTAACATTCAGTATTTTGACAATTTTAAGACAGCTGAAACTGTCTGCAGTATGAACTTGGAATTCAGGAGTCCAGAGAAGGCAGATCAGGAAATAAAGCCTTGTAATTGTTGTTTTCTTGGTGAATTTTATGGAACTCTGTTATGCAACTCAAATATGAAGACTGCGTGAAAAATTTTGAATTGTTTCAGTTCACATGATATATATCCAAATTATTTTTATATTTGGAGGATTTAAAGTTAGCCAGAGGTTTGTGTCTGTGTAAGAAAAAAAAGTTAATATGAACAAAGCAAGCATATGAAAACTTCTTACTATGACTAGTAACCAGCTACTAGCTAGCACACTTCACTCCAGGCATGGAGGTTCATTCTGCATTACAAAGAACTGGTGGGACTTCTCCACATGGCGACAATACCAAAAATACTTTTTTTTTAAAAAAAACAAGTCATCCATCTGATCAAATGAAAACCTCTAAATATGAAGAATTTGCTGACTATGAGCATGTACATTCAACTTAAACTGTTTGATATTAAAGTCTGAATTTGCAAAAAACGTATAATTTATTTATTCTTTTTGATATTTATCGTAACTCAGCATTCCATTTGTTTCCATGTAATTTGATACTATGTGACTGACAAGTCACATCTAGTATGAAGGGGAAAGCTCCATTACTACTGTCTCTCCTTTCATAAGCCAATCAAAATACTAATTTAAAATAAACTGTGTAGGACGTAGAGAGTGAAAGAAGCATTTGACACTTAGGACTATTTAGCACAAATTTCCTCTACAGCTTGAAGTTTGTCTTGAAATTTCTGGATCCTGGAATGATTGGTGCAGGCAGGCATCAAAGCCTTTAGTAGCAAATTACTGTCTCACAGAAAGACATTTTCAGCTTCTGCTCCAGCTGCTGATTAAAAAACAACAAAACAACAAAAAAAGGCCCCAAAAACCCAAGTCACACGTTCAGCTTGACTTCAGACAAGGGCAACCTGCTCTTTTATAACTTCTAGGGAGAAAAAAAGGAGTTGTTAGTAGTTATTAAAAATGGATATAATGATTTGGACAGAGATCCTTCGTGAAGACGTGGATGGGCTTATGCTCGAAGTCCCACAATTAGTCCAATGTATGCTCAAGGAAAATGTTCATTTTAAATGAAGAATAAGAAACCTATTTGTTAAAGACAGGTACTGCAGCGCACTGCTGGACCCTGCTTTTTGCCTGGCTGAAGGCAAAAGCCTCTTACAGTCTAGGTAAACAAAATGAAACAAATGAAGGATACATAATTACGTATTTTTTAATACCCCAAAATGAAAGGACTGCTGTTAAATCCTGCAGCCATGGCAAAAGTTTCAAACAATTCTGAAATATGTAGGTCAGTTCCATTAAGAATCAAGTATCCTTGTTCAGGTTTTAGGAGAGTAACTGTTTAAATATCAGTGAGCTCCTCTGAATAGGCTAGAAATTAAGTTTCGCAGCAATGCAAGTTTACATGAGAAGGGAATTAGATTTGCTGTATTCCATCTCTTTCTGAACCCAACAGGAGGCACAAACCGACACTGAAAGTTTTGCCATGGACTGTCTCTACTTTCCAAACGACCGAGCGTTACCTCTCTGGCTTTTTGTGCTGCAAGTTCAGCTTGTCGCTGTCGCTCGAGTTCTTCGAGCAACTGTTTTTCCATGATGCGCTTAGCCTCCTCCACCCTGCGGAGAACCTCTCGCTCAATCTCATCCTTTCTTTTCTCCAGCTCTTCTTCTACACGTTTAGCTACAAGTTCTTCCACCCTTCGAGCAGTTTCTTCCTCTATGAGTTTCTCTTCAATTTCTTGTTGACGACTGCAAAATACAAACATGAGAATCACATCTTTAATCAATACTGTTGGCACTGAAACAAACTCCTTCAACGTGAAACATCAGTTATGCTACTGAAGAACTCTTACACATAGATTATATATTTAAAGAATATATTTTGCCCTACATTCAAAGAAAATCAGTATTCAGGCAATCGGTGCTCCTATCACAGGGAATCCATTCAGACCACTCCATATTTAGCATCTTTCTATATACCAACAGATTAAATTGAAGACAACTTATCATACTACTTCTTGATCACAACTGGGGGGGAAAAAAAGAAAACAACCCAAACCAAACAACTACAAAACCATGCCCCCCTACTCCAAAAAATCTAAAGCCCACCCAACTTTGAGCATCATTCACCCTTCAGGAGTTTACACAGTGTCAATTTTAAGCCATATACAGCTACAATATCCTGTAAAATCTTGCCTTAAAGCCAACACCTTAGAAGCATCAAACTATCTCCAGTACCTTACAAGAGAAAACAGAAGCAATAAAATTTGTGATTTCAATCACAGGTATTATACCAATTTCAGGTATTATACCAATTATTATATACAATAATTTATCTGAACAAATTTCAGTAACTTCAGCTTTGAATTTTTTTACTGCAGGACTACCATAATATTCCAAAATAAATTATATCGATACCAAGTACTGAATAAATCTTTGCGAACTGCAGCTTTTTCTTTTCTGAATTTTGGAAATATTTTCAAATATATTGTCTTTATTTTTGCTTGGCAGCAGTATTATCACTTAGCCTGAGCACTGCATTAACTTTTCATTAAAAAGGATACAAAAATACTAGGTAAATTTGCCAGTTCATTATGAAAAAAAATCCAGATAGTAATCACAACATGGCAAATAGATATCCAAGGATGAACAACAGTGATTACTCTATATTTCATACTCATATTTCATATATTATTTATCTGGAATTACTATGGAATTTGGGGATAAGACCCTTGGCTTTAAACTTGATATTGAATTTTTGTTTTAAATTTTCCATGAAGTACAGAACAATCTTACAAAACTTTTCATCTGGCCTGTTAGCAACACAAATCCAGGATTTAGAAGAACAACTACTTTTCTAATATCTTAATATTCTGTCATTTCCAGAATGTTTGCATTTTCTTATCTCATTTGGAAAATATTTCCTAATCTGATTTGAAAAACAACTAATAAAAGAAAAAGAAAAGTTACATAATTTACCAGCTTTTAGATGACCAATGCTAATAGGAGATGTGAAGTACGTATTACTTATCTAGATAACCATGGGAAATAGAAAGGTGAAAGGCTCCCAGTTTGCCCTGGTCATGTGACTTTTCCAAAGTGTACTGACCTAAGTGGATCTCCTTCACTAGAAAATTTTGGAATCCTCATCTCAATCACTCAGCCAGAGAAGACCAGTTTTAGTCTTACAATCCTCAAGAGACAGAAAATTTAGCTTGCGGGCACATTAGACCAGAATTTATTTTTACAAAATGGACACAAAATATCTTGAGGTGATTTTTTTTTTTTTAGAGAAACAAGTGCAAAGCAACATAAGCCAAAAAAAAACTTATACCAGTCCCAGAAAAATGTATCAACCCCACTCTCAGTATATCTCTGCCAAGCTACAACCCTTTGTGGACTAATGTTTAAGCATCCTTTACATATTAAATATTATTTTATTTTAAAAGGTTTCCCTTCTCTCTTATTCAGCAGCAAGTATTCTCACCATCCTGAACAAATACTGTTTAAGAGGCTAGAGTTCTAGAGAATTAAGTTCATATTCTCATGCTTTATTAAACTATCATAGTTTTATGTTTAGCATCAGGAAATCTAGGGAAAAAATTAGCCAATTGAATAAAGACAGTGCATAGTTACAAAAATACCATGACCCATGTGTCTGAAACAGATTTTCAAATATCCTCAGCAACTGAAGATGAACTCAAATCAAGCACTGTGCCTGCACACCTTTCATTCCTTTCACTCCAACAAACTCCGCTAAAATTTAATTAAACCAATCAAATGTATTTTTAGACTTATAGGCAATATTACAATGACTTAGACCTTATTAAGAAAATAAAATTATAAACACAGATATAAATCTCAGTGACTCATTCTGCAGTATACCAACTGGGGGTTTTTTTTGGTTTTTTTTTTTTTAACACCTGAATGAACATACAGTATTTTACCATTTTATTTTCCTGGTCTACTGAGTTATGATTCCAGAGCAACAGATAAGTCACTAATGTAAAAAACCATTTTTCATATGATCCATTTGCTCCTTAAAGACTCATGGTATGATGTCTGCAGAAAAGAAACCATTTACATTTTACCACATTTCTGAGGGGAAAGAAGTCATACGTGCAAGGCAAGGAAAGAAGCACTATAGGAAAGGGCTGAAGTTAGGCTGTGTGTTGAGATTTCAACAAGACATGAGAAGAAAAAAGTCAGTTCCAATCTATGGACTGCCCACTAATTTATTCAGTCAGAAAGGAAATACTTCTTACCTTATCTAATATGAATCTATACTAACATATGTAATACAATTTACAGATGACTTACTATACTTTTCTACTCTGTTTTATCGCTTTGTCTTTTTAAAGTGTATTTTAGAAATATCAAAATTCCATACCCAATCTCTTCCAACATTGATTCTCCCTCACATGTCTACTATTCTGTAGCAAGTATTGTTGAAATATCATATTCCTTCTATACAGACTTCATAAGCTTCTTAAAATTTCAAAGCTAACTTAAACAGAAAATTTACTTACACTTGAACTAAACCAGCTCCTAAGTACTAGAATAAACTATTAATTCTATTCTGAAATTTTAAAGCACATTCCAGTTCTTCATTGTAGATATGAACAGAATATTTTTCTTAATTTAGGTACTGAATAAAATTCTAAACCACAACATTAGGATCAGTCTGTCAAAATATGTCAATTTTCACGTTTGTTTTACTGTGGAGGTTTTTTTTTTTTTGGTCCAAACTCTGAATTTAGCAAAGGTGATTATCTTCAAATGGAAATGAAAGTGACAGCTTGGGCTCACCAAGCCTGATAATGACAACTAGTATTTCCTGAGAATGATATGGCTTAAGTAAAGCCCCATCTGAGAATTAACAGCACCCCTTAGTTTCATATGTGCAAACGAGCTTTTTCTGGGTTAGGTGGTCCAATGAGCAAGGGCAGTATTAAAAGAATCACCTGATTACAAACCCTACTTCTCTCTGCTGCATAAAGGTCTGTTTTATAACTTTAGACGCTGCTAAACATATTAATGCACCCCATCGTTTATTAAAATTGCATTTATATCTGCAGACTTAAGAAATAACCATAATTCTCATAACATAAACTGAAAAAAGGGCAAGGTTTCAAATGAAACAAGTCACCGGATCTCACCGTCCCATCTGGCAAGAAAGTAATCCCCCTGTGTTAATATCGCATAGTGTTTCCTGAAACCTTCACTCGAGCAACTCCAGATGCCCCAGCTCGAAGCGTAACAACCTCCACGCCACGGAGGGGAGGGGCGGGCGTGTGGCAGCGCAGCACAAAGCCTCAGGGGCGCCGAGGCCTCCGCAGCACAGGGAAGTTTAGGAGCAGCGCCGGCGGATGGGAAGCGGGCAGAGCCGGTCCAGAGGGAGGAGGCGTGCGGGGGGCTCGCACTCGAGTGGGCGGCTCCCACCGCACCTGAGGGAGCCGGGCTTTGAGAACGGGGCGGATGGCGGGAAAACAGGCACTGGCCAGGCCTCAGCCAGGGCCCAAACGCCTGCACCCGGCCGCGGGCGGCCCCAGCCCACAGGAAGAAGGCGCGGAGAGAGAGGCACCGAGCGCTTCCCTTCCTCCCCCACCCCTCACCGCCCGCCTCGTCCCCAGCGCAGGCCCGGGGCTCACATTTTCCGCTGGCGCTCGAACTCTGCTTTTTTCTCCTCCTCCTCCCGCTTCTGTTTCTCGTCCAGGCTGCTGCGCTTGCTCACCGTGCGGCCGAAGATGTCGATGCGGTCGGGGGGGGAGGAGGCGCGGTCGCGGTCCCGGTCCCGGTCGCGCCGGGAGGAGGGGGCCGTGTTAGAGCGCGAGCGGGAGCGCGACTCCCGGCGCCGGTTCCGCTTGCTCTCTCGGGACTTGGAGCGCTTTCTTGCCCGCTCCTTTTCTCGGGAGCGGGACCGCGATCGGCTCCGGTTCTTCTTGTTGTGCTTGGAGCTCTTGGTGTGCTTGGAGCGGGACGAGCTCCGGCTGCGGGACCGACCCATCCCGGCAGAGGAGAGGAGAGGCCGCGCCGGCGACTGCTCGACCACCCCCGCCCCCTTTACTAGCGGCGCCCCGGAGAGGTGCGAGGAGGCTCTGCGCGCATCAGCACCGCCCGGGCGGGCCCTCCGTCTTCTCCCTTTCCACCGCTTTGCGCTGCGAGGAGAAGAAACAGGCCCAGGGAGCGGGAGCGAGTCCGGACGCAGCCAAGATGGCGGCCCTGGCTGAGCAGTGACTCTCCTCTCCCGCCCCACAATGCACCGCGCTGCGCTCGAACCGTTCGCTCCCCTCCCCGCCGCCTCCGGCGCCGCGCCGGAGGAGCACGAGAGCACTCGGCAATGTTCGGCAGCCAATGGCGAGCGCCGCTCGGAGCGGGCCCCTCGCAGCCGTGGCGGGCAGCGCGCCGGCCGAGGGGTCGCCTCAGAGAGAATCTCGGTGTTTAATTGAAAGTGCTCTCAGACATTGATTATTTTATTTTTATTTTGTTTTAATATGGGGAACAGAGGGAATTATCACTGCAAATTACGGAAGTTGCGAAAAACACTCAAGAGTCCCCACTAAATTGTGAAAATGAGTTTTTGAATCCTCTGTTGCACCACTATGAAGACCCACCCTTAAAGGGAAACAATCACCTGAGAGTCGTAAATGCTCATTGATGGGAAGGAGCGACAAAAATCAGAGGGGTCGCAAACAACCAGAAAGTTTTACCAGTGAATTACACATTTGGCAAAGAAATTAGTGTGTTAGCCCTGACTACTGTATAGGCACATGGCAGTAGGTTTTGGTTACGGGCAGAGTGAAAGAAAAGAGTGGAATTAAAGAAAGAAAGATGAAAAAGAGGTGATGAGTGCTGTTTCCAGCGTGGGCCCAGCTGAGGGGATGTCAGTCCAGCTGTGTGGGTCTGGCCGAGGGGTCTGTTTTGTTATAATGTGTCTCCAGTGTGGCACAGGGAAGGGTGTCTTCGTCATATTTAAATGTATTTACCTGAAGACGTTTTTGTTCTTTGTTAGCTACAGGTGTGTAGGCATAGGAGAGTACTATGAATTCAGTATCCAGGTCAGGCAGACAGTATGAACTCAGAGGTTCTGTGGGCATCTGTGTAGGATGTTTTTATCCCAGTTCTGCCATGTAATTTTTAGCCGTTTTTGCTATGACAAAATTTGAAACTGGTGTTATTCTTTATTTTGGTAACTGGCGCAATCTATAGATAGTTAACCTCATTCTTTACTTTGAGCTGCAATTTTAGCTCCTTGATATCTTTCACAGCTTGTGTGCTTTTAATTTTTTTGTCTTTTTTTTTTTTTTTTTTTAATAGGTTTGCACTTTTTCTAAGTACTTTTAACTGAGCTAGCAAGACATTCCTTTAGCCACTGAACAAAATCCAATCTCACTAAAAGGTCTCTTCCTTGAATTCATTTGATGACTTGCCTTTTCTCAGAGGAAGATTTTCAGTCTGTGTAGTACCAAAAATAAATAAAATTCTGAGGTCGCTGTGCAAGTAACAGCAGAGTAATGGACACAGTGCAACCTGCACGGCAGGAATTCCAGTGTCACAGGCCCTGGGCGCTATTGTTTGTCCCTAGCCCAGGGGAAGCTCATGCAACAGGTAACTAAGGAAGTTGATAATCAGACCTTTAACTCCTGACGAGGTAGGTGACTTTCTAGCTGGCACTTTTCCTGCAGAAACTTGTCTACAAGTGTGTACTGGAGCTTTGAAATTCACACAGTGCATCAGATTCCGGATAAAAAACAGATCATATATTTTTTAAAATACTACATATCATAATGGGTGTAACAAACTTGACCTGAAATGCAGCAGCGAGGAAGGAGTAGACTGGATTATTTTACAGTCACTTGTAACTACACATGAGTTTTTAAAATATTTATCATAAGCTGATAAATTACTCCTTGGTAAATCACTATAACCTGGACCTGTATTTATTATTGTTTTATTCTTATTTAGTAATATTGACTCATCAGAGCTATAAAATCTAATATGCAATATTTTGTGAGAACAATTAATTATTATATACTCTGTAGAATTAAGGAATTATATAAATTAATGCAATAATTTTCCCCAATCCATTATTGTATTGTTTAATCTCAATTTTTAAATGTTTCCAAATTATTAAGAACATAAGATTTTTAATACCTATAACAGTTTAAGGTCATTAGTCTATTTACTTTGTTATTTATGAGGACTACATTCTAGTACTTCTGGCAAAAGCTCCTTGTCCTCTTAAAAATGCATTCCTAATATTCCTAGGAGATGAAAAATTAATAGAAGAACATTTCTATCTATGATTTCTTTTTACTTTAAAATTTTGTAGTTGTTTGGTTGTTAGTTTGTTTTTGTGTTTGTTTTTAATTCTATCACCTTATACATTTCCTAGCTTAATAGTAGTAAAATGTTAATATTTAGGGTTTTGGGGTTTTTTTTTCCATTTGGATATAATTAAAACTGATATGGAATTAACAGTACCAAAAAGAACTTTTTAGAAAATACTTAATTTTAAAACTTTGTTCAATTACATAATTTAATTTCTTGCTTTCAGTTAATGAAAACAGAAGATGGTAATTTACCTTGTCAGTTTCCACTCAAAATTTTCAACATTTGATTAAAGTAATGCAAATTTTTTATTAAATAATATTAAAATTTTTGAGTTTTTAATGCCATGTAAGTACGTGTTTTATTCCCAGTTTGCAAGACAAACTTTATTTCCATGCACTCTTGTGTTTTTGCATTTTTTTCCATTTTAATGTATTTCAGTATATTAAAATGCATAATTTGCTTCTTAAGATGGTTGCCTTGGAGTTGGAAAATACCTTATTTGACAGGCAAATGGTGGCATAATTAAAGCACCTCACCCTTCTTTACCCTGGCTACTGTCATCACATGAAATCTTTCAACCCTAGGCATTTGAGGGTAGCTCCATGGAGATACTGTGTTCTTATAATCCCCAGATTGTACCTGCTCTCACTTGTACCACCACTTCTGTCAGTAGCTGGGTCAAGAGGGATCTTGGGAGATTAAAAGTGGATTATTTTGGGCTGTGCTAGTGGGGCACAGCTGGATGTGAGATCTTGGCAATAGGTCTAAAATAGAGGAACTCTGGAGGGCAAGCAGGGGAAGAAAGCAAGAGCATAATAGGATAAGGTGTTTGGTATCTAATTTGCTGTCATCTGGTATAGTTGCCTCACAATAGTAAGAGGGCAGAAGTAGCACAGAAGAGCTAAGGGGAAAAAAAGGTGGTTTAAACGTGTATTGGTTCTTTAAAAGTAGCTGTTTCAGCCAGTTTATTGCAAGGTCAGAAACTATGAATACAGGTAGGAGAGTTTCATTTTTATTTTTTATTCTGAGTCAGCACTGGGATTCATGTCAGGTAGATCACAGAAGATGTACAGGAGTAGAAGTTGTATCACTTAGTCACTTTTTAATGATTTTTTTATACCTGATGCTGGAGTTGCATGTTGTGCTTATGCATTTTCTGTCAAGTGCTTTGTTTCTCTTTGAGCAGCTCTGTGGAGTGCTGAGCTGCAGAGGCACGGAGATGAAGCACCTGGGAGACTGGCAGAACAGCTGTGAGGAAAGCATGGCAGGGGCATGCAGAAAGAGAAATACTCCTTTCTAAAACTTGAGACAATAAGTCACTAAAGCTCTGCTTCAAAGGACTGCTAAATAGGGGAAAGCATTTAGTTAAAAGAATGTAGAGGAAGTGCTGTAAAGTGAGAAATTAAATAAATAGAAGGAGTTTTCACATTGTACCTATAAAAGAAAGTTGAGAAGATTGTATACATAAGTATAGTTATTAGGTAAAATAACTATTTTCCTGTTTTCCATATGTTCAGATGATAATCATGTCCATGGAAATGAGCAATACTGTACAGAATGCTGTTGAAAGTGTTTTGTAATTTGAATATGCAAAAAGGCACAGCTTGAGTAATCCGGACTAGTGTATGTATTTACGAGATTCAAATTAATTTAAAACAATATCTAGTTTCTTTCCCATGTGGATTTAGTTTTAGAAAATAAATAAAATTACCAAATTATGATCAATGTGGGAATTTAAAAATTACATTAATTATCAGAGGACATTTTATTATTTTTGTTTTGTGTAAGCATGCTAACCACTTTTTGTAACATTTGGACTACTTTTTTTCTGTCTACATGGAAGAAGGGACAGCAATGTTCATTTATATGCTTTGTTTGCAGTGCCTAGTCTATTTAGGTCGTTTACAAAAGCTCTTGAATTCTATTAGAAGTAGTAAATATAAGTTCTGATCACACCTTGAGACACTGATCTGCAGCCATAGCAATTAATAGTAATGCTCCTTTCTCTTGCTATTTTTTTCAATGTCATTGATACCATGTGGTGTATGCACATTTACGATCACATATAATTTTTTATATTTTTTTATATTTATATATATTATTTATATATGGACCTTGACTTGATCCATCAAAGTTTGGCAATAAAAAAAGTTCAACCAACTTTCCTGAGCAGCTGCATAATCAAGAGCTACTTTAACTCAGTAGGCATGCTCATTTATGGGAAGGATTTCATAGCAATTATAGTGATGGCATGTGAGACTAGGGATTTAAACCAATCAGCGATGAGTTGAGGTGTCATCTAAGCCTCATGAGGGACTGATCCAATGTGAATACTGAGACAATGCCTTTAAAAAAACCCCAAAAACCACGAGCAAAACAAACCAGAGTGGCAACGAACACTGTTATTCAAAACCAGGTTGCTGATGATTCAATGGTTAACATAGTGGTTAGACTAGTTGGACAAGCAGGAAAATGGGATTCAGGTGTGTCCTCATTCATATCAATGCCTCTTCCTTCCCATGACCATATGTTAATCACTAGGCCAATGTCTAGGCTGGAGGAAGGTGAGAAGGGAGCTAGGGGCAAAGTTCCCCTCTGTGTCCTCACAGATTTCACAAAATAGAAAATGAATGTTCAGGGGCAGGAGGCAACATGTTGTAACCTAATGTCAGTGGTACTCTGGAAGTGGGGGAGCAAGTTGCTCTGGATTTAAGTCTATTCAACAGACTAGTTTTGAATTTTGTTACATAATCATGAGAAAAGAGACAGGGCTAACCCTGAGAGCTGGATCACAAAACTTGGCAGGTGCTGTAACTGCTTGGGTGTTGTATAACATTTCCCCTCCCACAGCAGCTGCGTTTCAAAAGGACTGAGTCGTATTCTGTTCTTCAAAGGCGACTGTAGGCACTGCCCTCGGGAGAGGACTCCCGGTTTTTGGCTCCTGAATAGATGAAGATGCCACCTTTGTGGTGCTGACTCAGACACCCTGGCTTTACAGGGTGACGGCCACGCCTCCTTGTACAACACTTCCTCTTGGCTTGGTGACTCCTAGTTAGCATGTGTGTTTGATGAGTTCCTAAATTATGTTTAATTCTGAAAAAAAAATATTTAGATTAAATACTGGCTGTGGAAATTTTATATCCAGAATGTTTTGCATATTTTATCTCTAATCATGATTTTTCCTGGGTTTTTTTCCTGTTTATTTATTTAAACACACTAATATCTCTAGTACTACTACTTTTTTTTTTTTTTTTTTTTTTTTTTTTTTTTTTTTTTTTTTTGGTATGAAAATGACTGGGAGTGATTACTTTTTTTTTTTAAGTAGTCAAGAAGCAACTTGTCTATGATAAAAATAGGGTTGCAGGTATGGGAAAAGCAGCCTACCTACACTTCAAAATTAAATCAATGCTGCCACAATTAATGGGAATTGACCCTGAAGCATTATTTAATGTTTATAACTATTCTGTTAAAATGCTATCAAAAAAAGGTCAGATGAAGCCTTGTTTTTTTTGGTTTTTGTTTTTTTTTTTCCTTCTAATCACCATGCAAATTGACAAACTTTAAAACTTGTACATATTAGAGTGGGCAGAAAATAGAAGTTATGTTTAGTTAAAAAATATAAGACATAAGTGAGCCAGTTTAACAGGAAGTCTTCTGAATGCCAGTTTCTGCCTCCTGTATTTACAAAAGTAGTGGTTTGTTTTGCAAGTTGATTTGTTAATTAATTTTCCTGACTTGTTAGGTTAAAGGTTGAAGGAATAAAGTTTTGGGGCATGATGCAATTTTATTGTACAATTTAGTTTTAACAGAAATTGTATTTATGAAATGGTTTGAGAAAAATCTCACTACAATGACAAAAGCTGACAGCCTGTACTTGTCAATGTTTTTCTTAATGACCTGAAGAGTAATAAAATACTAAGGAGGAAATATGCATTTTGAAGTCTGTTCTTCTGGGAGCTTTCATTTGAGTGTCTCCACTCTTTTTGGAAGACTTACTGTGGCATGTGTTATTTTTCTCTAGTATTGGTCTTTATGTTCTATTTCTAAATTATATTAGTAGTAGTTGTCTGCAGATTATTTGATGATTTTTAATTGCAGTTATAGCAATTCTGCAGGTCAAACTGAATACTATTTTCATGAAGGATCTAACTTGTCCCTGTTGATGATCTGCCACACAGCTGTAACTAAATGTGACCTCAGCAGTACTGGAGCAGCTGGGCACTGTTTTCACAATGGATTTGGTTCATTTGGGTCTACGATGGCACTGTGTTAAACCAAAACCTGCTTCTAAATGCATGGAGTATCCACTGCCTAGATGTACTATTCCAGAGATATATCTGGCATAAATGTCTGTGTGGTTTCTGGTCACTGAAAGTGTTTTGTGTTGACGTGCAAGTTTGGTAAAGTTGTTTTCAGGTTTCTATCTCAGATGCTAATTGTGGCTTTAAGAAGTCTTGGGATATAATCTCAGTCATGTGGGAAACAAAGTAAATGTGGAATGGAAAGCACATTTCTTCTTTATATCTTACCTGCATTATTGCCAACTTTTTTGAATGGATGAAACATATGCCTGTATTGTTTAAATCATGCAGTGTGTAATGTGGTGGTATATTTGCATTTGGGCAGTTCTCTGTATTTTGCTTTGTGTCTAGTTTTTGGAGATGGGGAAGCAGCTAAGGGAAGAAGAAAAAGTTGTCCATACAACATTAAAACATTTGAATACCACTTTTTAAAGGCAGGTACTGCTGATTGTGAATACAAGTGGCAGAACAGGGTTGTATAAATGATGCAGTGACCAAATCTGCAATAACATTTTAACTAGAATAAAATCTTGATTTTGCTGTTGAAGCAAATCTCTCAAGTGTCAATTTGATTTTATTTAGAGTGGTCTCAAACTGGGTGAACTAGGTTATTTTTGGATAAGACTTAAGTCTGAAACAAAAACTGAAATACAATATGTTCTGTTTGAGCATACTTTTTTTTTACTGTGAGGATGACCCAGCACAGGTTGTTCTGGAAGGTTTTAGAGTATTCATGCCAGGAGATATTCTGGGCATAGTCCTGGGCAACATGCTCTGAGTGGCCCTGCTTGAACAGGGCAGATTGGACAAGCTGACCTCCAAATGTCCCTTTCAGCCTGATCTGTTCTGTGTTGCTCTGATATCTGATGATGTGTTCTAGAGCTCTCTCTGCTATTGAGGCTGCAGTCTGCAGGACTAGTCTAGAGCTTCTGGAAAGTAAAGCTCTTGCCAAAAGCAGGTCACATGGGCATCCAGTTCTCAGCAGCCACTGTCTTAGTTCACAGACTTTTTATTGGGAAGTGCTACTCGCCAATGCAGTAGCATCACGTAGAGCTGAGTTAGCAAGCTGTTTGGTGTTGGTTTCTTTGCTCCAGAGCACATAGGGAAAAAAGGCCAAAAGTTGATGCAGCTCTTTCTATATTAGACCTGTACAGATGTAGCCCCTTAAGACATTTTCTTGCAGTCTACGAGACTGTGGAGTTTGGCTGCCAGCACCTGATAGATAGGCACCAGGCCAATCTAAATGTGTATAAGAACAGAATATCCAGTTAATCTGAATATATAGACTTTCCTGCTAGTTGCTTGATGACTTAGCACATCCTAGACTCTCTTAATTATCTTCATGTTGGACAATTAGGTATTCTTTATGACTTGCCAAAGGTAAGTAGGAGAAATTAGAAGAGGAAGATAATACTGAGGTTGAATGGCACAGGAGTCATGGGAAGAGATGAAAGTGTTGCACTAGATGGTGGGAGAGGATGTATGCAGCCTGGGGTTGGTATGTTGAAGGTTCATCTGCACACTCAATTCTGGAGCTCCTGCTGTGTGTATTAGGCAATGAAATAATGCACCGACATGCTCTGACTGCTCAAAACAGGACTTCCAGGGCAAAATGCCATCCGTGCTTACTCACCCTGCTGGACAGCATTGTCTGCAATTTTTCTCAGACTGTTTCTACAGGTATTTAGTTTTGGTGGTGCAGAGAGACCTGGAATTCTCTAAGAAGCTGTACTTCAGGAAAAGGTGACTTTGCTGCATCTGTACAAAAGTGCTGCTGCAAAGAGAAAATGTGAGCAAAAGTCTGGAGCTTCCCTCAGGCTTGGAGCCAAGAGCAGGCTTGCAGCTGATTGTGAGACATCTGTCATCAGCAGGAGCTGCCAGTAGTGGAGCTAGGGGCTACAAATGAGAATGACAGAAGTACATGATGACCTAGTGAAAGAAAAGGATTTTCTAGGACAAAAGGTAGTAGTTCATGATAAGAAGGCAAAATCAACCACACAGAGGATGATCAGGTGTGTAGTGGGGGGTGGCGAGGTAACTAAAGCAGAAAAAACCACACCAAGATATGGGTGTGAACAATTTGAGTGAGCAATATTAAGGACAGATAGTAAAATGCATGCATTGGTGAGAAAGGAAAGAGAGTGGTGGGAGAACAAGTAGAAAATTAAGAGCAGAAGAGCCGAGAAATGAGGGATGCAAAGTCCCTGAAAACACTTACTGCATTACCGGAAGAATAAAACCCCACAAAAATATATATATATATGCTATATACATATATATGCAGTACTTTTCCTTATGGTCTATTGCTAATGTTGTCAGAATGAATGTTAAACAGTTCAAATGGAATGGTGTCTGAGATGAATTCTCTTCAGCTGCACGTCTCCTAGGCAAATGTGTGAGAACTGCTGATTTGTTCATCTTGCTCAGATCACATGAATGTGAACACAGCAGAGATTTGATTTGGTGTTCCTCTCTACAAATATAGAGAGGGGAAAAAAAAAAAGAAAGAGCCTTGCCTGGGAAGAAAGGGAGGCATCCCATTATAAATGAGAGTCATACGACGTTCCTTCTGGAGATGTGTTGAAATTTCCCATGGGAGGAAGAAGAATAAACAAAGGTCGGTATTACTAATAAAAGAAAAATAGTTGGCAACCAAGGAAACAATAATTATTTGATCATAGTGTTCTACAAAACTAGCAACAGAAACAATACCAATTAAAAGCAACAGGCCAAATACATCTTGCTTGCAACCAACCCTACCTGTTGTTATTCAAGGGTCGTTTGCCTGTTTGCCTTACTGTTCTGAGAGCTCTGAGGGCTCTGCCAGGAAAATAAATATGTCCTGACTTTTCACCTTTGCTGCTTTACTCTTCTTATGACCACAGTGTTCCTGAGGGTTTATTGTGTTTGACTTCTCATAGCTATTGTGCAGAAAGCAAGGAGTAGCTATTGTCTCTGCTTCACAAATGAGGGACAGAGCCTGCAGGAGAGCAGTGCTTATGGCTGCACAGTTTATGGCAGGCAAGGGACTTGGCAATTCACAGGCCAGTAGCTTTCTTTGCTCACTTTCTGAGGTGACAGAATCAGCAGTAGAATATTAGTACTGGGAAGGCAAGCAAAATGATTTTTCTTGAGCAGTCAAGTTTACCTACCAGGAACTAAATGAACAAAGCTTGCTGTTGAAAAAGAAAATTAAAAAAATTCCTCACATCATAACTTCAGCAATTTCAATAGAACATCCATATAGCTTTGAAAAATAAATTAATAATGAAATATCTCTTGGTGTTGCAGCAAGATCCTATTGAAAATAAGTGCAATTTCACTTTAAGTTAAAACTGGCAAAGCCTGTTAAGGCCAAGTTGTAACAGCCATTATTATTTATTAACAGATAGGTGTATGATGAGCTTGGCAAAAGGAGGCAGTGCAGTGCTCTGGTTATGTTTCCAGCCCACCTGGCAGTGTGGCCACAGCCCTTACTCTGCCCTTCCTCAGAGGTAACCTCACTGAATGGCACCATCTAGTTTAGCTCTGTCAGGCTGCCAGCAGTTGTTCTGCATTCTCAGTAATCTTATCTCTAGTAGCAGCATGTAGTGATTTGTGGGAAGGTTTGTTCCTCGATCACCGGGGCTTGCATACAGACAGCGTGCTGTGGCAAGCATCACTTTCTCAAACCTGAGTGCAATGCTGAAAGTGACTGAGAGGCAGTGCTCCAGAAAGAGTCTGGGCTAGTGCTGCTGGGAAGGGTTAGATTGTGTAACATAAACTCAATCCTCTGGGCTGTAGAATGGAGGGGTTGGATGTTCCCAATACACCAATTACTGCGCTTCTATAGGGACTGTAGCACACTGCTTCTCATCTGCAGGAAAACAAAGCCCTCTGGCTAGATCTTCTTTCCTGATTGTTTTTTTCTTGCTTTGTTTCAGTGATGTCCATTTTTGTATTACTACATTAGGGTATCTACAAGAGCTTCAGGGTGATCTTTGCTTTTTTTAAACTGAATCTTACTGTTTTTATTCTATTTTCTTTGTATCTGTGTTTGGCATCTCTGTTCCCCAAAAGAGTTCAGTCTCTTAGACTGCTGTTTCCTGTTAGTTACTTCAGAGAACAGAAGAGAAAGAAAAAAACATTACTTTGAATTGTCAAGCTTTTTTATTACAAGAAACATTATAAATTGTATAGTGATTTTAAGCATAGTGATCTTCTAGAACTTGCTGCATAGGAGTGCAACATACCATACAAATTACTGTTTCTAATAATACTTTTTTTCTTTATTTTTCATTTTTTTCTTTTTTTTTTTTTTTTTTTGTTGTTGTTGTTAAGTAGGCTTGAAGTTTTATGTTAATTATATTTTTGTTATTGAAAGAAAGCCGAAAGTGAAACTATGCTGATAGCTGAAGACTGATAGTTGTTGAATGGTCTTTGTGCTGGGACCTTTGTGTATGTTTGTGTATGAAACTGACTGTGCTTCATTCTGTAGTGCTCATTTATGACAGGAATTTATGCTATAAGTGAAGATAACTTCTTACTTCTGATATAACTCTGCAAAGTTAGATATTTTTTCATAAAAGTAATGCATTAATCTTTCATTAGACATTTGTGTGCAGCTATTTAAGAATGTCAAACTCCTGAATTGATATGAAAGCAATCAGTTAAAATATTATATTCTTAAGAGTGATATGAAAAACAGCATGTAGAAATGAGAATTCCTGAAATATTTTATTTAACTTTTCAGTAAGAACATTGCTTGTAAAAAATAAAACAGCTGCATTTTAGCTTCCTCATTTATTTTATTTTCATTATGTGACAAACACTGATGACAAACGATGATGAAAATACTTCTCAGTATCTTTGCAATTCTTTGAGATATTTGAAAGGAAAATTCAAGCAAATAATTCAGATATTATAATAGTGCTTTATGTAGTTTATTTTTCTTTGTCTGAAGAGTGCTTGCAAATCTATTTTCTTCTTGCCTGTTTCAAAATTGGATAAAGAGTTTTTCTGTATAGCTATAGGTACTTTGGTTAACACTCTTGAACTGGAAAAAAGCCCCAAACATTTTAAGAGCTCCGGATAAGTCAGGGAGGTTGGCAGAAGGCTTTGCAGCGGTGCTGTGGATCCTGGGCGGGGGCGAGGTGCGCGCCTTGGGATTGAATGGGTGGTGCGCGCTCCGGGCGCCGGTAGAGGGAGCCCGAGGGCACAGCCCCGCTGCCGCGGGTGCGGATGGAGCGGCTCAACTCTTGTTTTGCTTGGGTATTTGTTTCTTTCTTCTTTATTTTATTTTTTTTTTCAAAGCATAGACTATATTAAATGACTGCATCCAGTAGAATACTGCAATGAGAAGAATTGGAATGATACAATCAGAGGAACACGGCTTCCCATTTTGAACAAAAGCAGTGTTAACAAAAATCTACAGGAGCAGGTCAACCTTTGTTGAACAATATTCCATTTCCCATTTTATAGGCACTACAGGGGAGTCCCTTGCCTTTGATGGAAATAAACACACTGTTTGTCAGTCCCGATGGAAGCAGAATTCTTGAATGAGCCTAGAGCTCCCTTTTATAAGAAGGCAAGTAAGAACAATCCTTGGTGACTAGTCTGACGCCTATTATTACAGGTTTATCAAAACCTCCACCCATTCCATGTGGATAATGGACTCACTTAATTCTTAACATAATTATTAGTCTAGACTGGGAGAACATGTCAGGTTAATAGTTCCACAGAGAAGGGTTTTCCCCTTTAAAAGCAGGTGGGAGCTTGAATCACGGGGCTAAATCTGGAACATGCTCCTGAAGACTGTGATTTGGTCCCGTTGGCAAAGATTATTATGCTGGGAACTGCTCCCAGAAAAGGCAAAAACATGAATCACAAATAAGCTATTTGATTCCCTGTTGAAAGGATGTAGTGAAAAAGGCTCAAGAGTATCATAGGCTGAAGGATTTTACATTAATGATGAGTTTCATTTAATGTTTGGCCTTGGCCTACTGAAATTGCTGTACCCAGATATCGGATTCATTTCTGGAAGTGTCAGATACAGTGTCTTTTGCTAAAACACGTTTGATTTGATTAGACTGCTATTTTTCCAGTTTGTGTCGGATAGATAACCTGAAATAAATTCCTTCAATTTGCCCTGAAAAGAGAATGTTAACTTTCCAATTATATTTTGGCTTTGATGACCTCTTCATAGGATGGTCTTTTAAGAAAAAAAAAAAAAAATGTAAAGAATATAATTCATACTTTCATAGCACTTCTTATAATAATTCTTCACTGATGTCTTAATTCCCAATTCTAGACAATTTTGGGAAGTCAGGAAATTTGCAAGATAGGAATTTCTGTACTGATCTGAAAAGCTGGGTAAGGTGGTTTTTCATTTTTTTGTTATGGAAGCAGAGCTTATCAAAGAAAGCTGCAGATTTTTACGGTGTGTCTGAAAGCATTTATAGGTCTAGCTGGTATAGGTGAAGTAAATAGTTGGTCAGCATTTCCATTATGAACCTTCATTTTCAATATTTTGTAGTAGTAGGAGTTACTATTTATTTTTTCCAAGTGGAAACCTGGCATGTAACTTCTCAGTCTTTTTTTTTTTTTTATTATTTTGAGACACATCAATTTGTCCATTATTAAATTCTGTGGGAGATCATAAGTGTTTTTATGGCTTCAGGTGCCTTACTATATTCGTGTAACAGTGCAGGAATTAGTTAAAAGGGAATTTTGCAGTAAAAGCAAAGTTTTCAATATATATTATATATTTTAGTACATATTCTTTGTACCATAAGCTACCTTGTAAGCAGTACCTTCAGAGCATTAATGTTAGAGCAGAACCACCAGCAAATTAACAATTCACAGAAATAAGTACTTTTCCTTTCATTGTCCACACATTACAGTCCACAGTTCTCTGAAAAGCTTAACTTCCTTGATGAATAAATAACTTCATCACTGGTTTAAAGTGGTTTTCAATTTATAGAAAGAAAGTGCATTTGTAATGTCAAATAAGTTTGTAGATGCAACAGCATATTTAAAATTGGCACTTTTTCCCTGATCAGAGTGTTTTCTTTGCCCATACAATTTCTGTGCTTAATTTTACTAATGAATGATAATAGTAAGAGCAATGGTATTGAAAATAATAATGAATCTTAATAAAAATACAATGTTTCACTTCACAAATACTTTGAAAAGCAAGTGTATTCAGTGAACAAATGTTTTATATCACATGTTTTTAATACACCCAAATCCTTGTGAAATTTGGGAACTTCAAGAAAGGGTCTATCTGAAGAAGGCAGGAAAAATGATTTGCTGTGTGCCTGTCTTTGTAGCTGATGTTAATAGGCTCTACAGGTACAAATACCTATGGGAGCAGCATTTTGAATGCCCCTACTGAGCAGATTCACATGGAAACCAAAGTGTACCCGCAATCCACGATAATCCTGCTGTGGTCTAATGTCAGGAACACATGGTAAGTTTAATGATGACTCCAGCATTACTGCTTAAGATGCATTGACCTCTTTCAAACATATTATTACTATTAGGATAATCATTACAAAGAGTTCAAAATCAGGCCTCAGACTGAATAATCCTGTACAGTTCCAGGGAAGATGTTGCAGATAAATGTCTGTCTTATTCCATGGCTGAAGGCGTCAATGTGTCCTCTTATGCTCCTCCAACCACTCTTTTTGTTCTTGTATATGTAATTAGTTTAAGCTACCATAGTAGAAAATGATGCCAATTATCTTGGGTTTAGGAGAGGCAGAGGCTGTTTTCACTAATTCAGACCCAAAGAATATATATTGTGTAGCAGCAGAAGGGGAATCTACTTATCCTAGTACCCTAGAACTTGATCTTTTATAAAGCTTAGTAAAATTTTCCTTAGAGTGAAATGTTTGGGTTTGTAATGCATTGTCTCAGTAGCATCGTTCTAATAGCGTTTAAGCCCTAAATGAGCACGCTTGAGCAGGACCTATTGTGACTCAGTGCTAACTGCATTCCTGAACCCTCTCCTGGCTGTCACAGCCTTTCTGCAAGTGAAAGAGGGAGAGAATCTTCACCGTGATTGACATCAAGAAGGGATCATCTCCCTGGGGCAGTGACTGAGGCTGACTCACTGTCATCCTTCCCTGCTGGACTACAAGTATGTATAATAATAGAGCTCTGTGAGGGGTGAGACTTTCTGGCGGTGTGTCACTTGTGTCAAGCCACAGGGATTTAAGATCTTGGGTAACCTAACAGTAGTTATCTCTGGCAACATATCTAGGGCAAACCCTACTGCAGAAGAATTATTCCAGTGAAATGTCTCCTTCGTTTGTAAAAACAAAAGTTAGAATAATACAATGTGACTGGAGATATTAAATATTTTATGTACTGATTTCCTTTAATAATAATCATAACATAAAGCATGTGACTTTAAAAAAAGCCTATATTAAGGTCATGCTGACTTCTTGTGATATCATGTAAAAGCAGGAACATATGAAATATCAGAGAGTGGGCAAGTTCATTACATAGAACATGGTTCTTGGCAGTCGTCTCAGTTTAGGGAATTTGTTGTTTCTGAGGCTGCCATTCCAGGGATGTTTATTGCCATACAATATTCTGCACAAGAAATTAAACCTTTTTGTGGTTTGGCTGTTGTAGCTACCCTTGGACCACTGGTGGTGAAAAGATGATGTAGCATTTTTCTTTAGGTAATTTTGGTTTTATAGTAATAGAAAATCATATTGATTTCATAGCCCTGATTTAGTATAAAAGATTAATTAATTGGTTTTGTTTTATTGGGATATATTGTAATGTTTGTATCCTACATGAATAATACATTATAATAGAACTAAAAATGTCCCTTAGAATTCAAATATTCCTGAACATTTATATCTTTTTTTTTTTCTTTTAATATTAGTTAATAGATGCGTAGTTTAGGAGATTTAATTGTTACTTTATTCTCAGTTCAGAACTTGGAGTGAAAGAATTCTTACCTAACTTTAGGGGTCAATCAAGTCCCCTAAATAGCTGACAGGAAGAGAAGGAGACCTGTTTAATTCCTGTTTTAGCAAATGTGTGGCAGTGTAAGTGTGGACCCTCACCTCTGGCAGCTGCCTTTCGTTTGCCTGCAAGGGATATTGTGGGGAACTGGTGTCTACACAACTGCCTCGAGCAGGATCTTAAACTGGGGTTTGAATCCCTTTCCAAATGTACAGAATATGGGGAAAAGTTTAAAAAGTGAAGATTTTTAAAAAATAAGAAATATTGGCTCTGGGATTTGGTTGGGGTTTTTTAAATTGTTTTGGGTGTTTGGTTATTTTTGTTGGTTTTTTGGGTGGTTTTGTTTGTTTGTGTTCCTCTGAATGCATGGAGTTTAATTTTTAAATGTTTCCTAGAAGTTTAATGGGATAGAAACTTATAAAAATTAAACTTGAGGGAAGCAGTATCATCACAAACCTTGAGACTACACTTTCAAGAAAAAGATATTAAATGAACATGATGAAATTGTGAAGACTGGTTCATACTGGTAGTCAGAGAGAGCTTTTTGCTTGACCATATAACTTTGATCTGTTATTTTTTTTTCCTCATTGCTGTCATTCTTACTGGTACTGGTGGTGCTCTTATTGCAGATAGTCATTGCAGTAGTCATCATTGCAGACCTTATTAAGTTCAGAGACAGATTGACTTTTTTCCCCCTTTTGTTTTTGTTTTTTGTTGATTTTTTTTTTTTTTTTTTTTTTTTTTTTTTGTGGCTGACTATGCAAGAAAAAAATCTCTTGTGAAAACAGAAATTACCTTTATATGATAAGATTTTTATTTTTTTCCAGGTTGAATTGGGGTTTGTAATTTTTGGGGGGTTTTTGTTTGTTTTTTTTTTTTTTTGTTTGGTTGGTTTTTTTGTTGTTGGTTTTGGGTAATTTTTTCTTGATTAAGCCTTGTGTTAAGCCTGGAAACTATTTGTTTTGCAACCTTGAAAAGCTTAGTAGAGCTGTAATATTACAAATCAAGTTTATTTAAAGATTTTATCAGAATTGCTGTATAAAAATGTTGTCCATACATAACAGAATCTAAGGAAAATTAGGCAGTAATTCCGAGGGCAAAAAAGCATTTGCAAATTAGAATTCAAAACTGTTAAACCAACTGATATGCAGCCTGAAGGCCTGGATGAAAATAATTACTGAGAGTGTTTTTGGGCTTTGAAAGTATTGCGAGGATATATTCAGTAATACTGCTGAGAACTTATATCACTCTTGCTGAACTGCATTTTACAGAATTAATTCGTAATTTATGACATTATATTAAGTGTATATCTTAGAAAAATGAATTATTTGATAACAAAATAAAAAAAAAAAAAAAAGGAAAAGCAGTAAAAGTCTCATTCAGTATTGTCACTGGAGCTGTAGGTCTAGTTTAGGTTAACTCCTACTTGTAGGAAACAACCTGCAGGGCATAGAGCTTTATCTCAACCTCCTTACCTTAATGCCTTTTCTCCATTTCCTCTGTTCTTGTGAAAAGCTGTGACACAAGCAACCTGGCTGTGTCAGTTTTGACTCTCAGTTATGATGGGAGTTGGTAGAGGAAATGTTTAGTGTTCCTCTTCCAGATCGATGCAGTTTCAGGCAACATTGAATTTGTCATTGATTTCTCTGGTGGATGGTGTGTGTTGGAGTAACAGCCCTCCAGGGTAGGAATGCATGCTGCATGACTTCACTGGAAGAAGCCACCAAAGTTCAAGTAGGTATGGGACTGCTCTGAGGAATGTTCCTCAAAATTATATATCTCCAGAGGCAAATCTTGGTAAGAAAATTTTCATGCAGGGCCTAATAAATTTTGTCCTGTAGAAATTACAAAGGGAAAGGGCAATCTGAGTCCAAATGTTGTATATCTCTGCCATTTTTTCTTTATTTTTTTTTCACCGATCACCTTAATGCTTGATGACTTCAACTATGAAAATCCAGCAAGTGAAAATAAAGTCAAATAACATCATGTGTCTGTAAAAGAAAAAACAAAAACCCCCAAACTTGTATAGTTTGCCTTTCCTTAGGCAGAAAAATGGTTTTGACAAGAAATTGGGAGGGGATGGAAGACTGAAAGGACCTTTTGTTATCCTTTTTTAGAGTCCTTTATGTAAAGTGTGAAGAACTCATTTGGTGCTGGTCATGCTACACTGTTTTTTTTTTCCTGAAGACAGCAAGACTGCTGATTTTTTTTGTTTGGTGCTGCTGTGGTTGTCTTTCTTGCTCTGCTAACCTTTAAATCTTTATTCCCTTATGGCACTGTATGTAGAACATGAAATTAATGACTTAATATGTTTTCATATCCTCTTTTTGCCAAACTCAGAAACAAATAAAATTAATTATTTTTATCCTGTAATATTTCATTTTCTAGAATATAGAGGTTGCAATATCAGAATTCTGCAGAGGGTTTCTCAACTTCCAGGATTGAAATTTGCTGTTCCCGTGAATGATTCTGAAATTGTATGCAGAAAAAAAAAAAAAAAAAAAAAAAAAAAAAAAGAATGAGGTGTTAAATATAAACACACACGCACATACACACATACAATTTCCATTCTTAATAATTAACTCTTTGGCATGAGTGTGTGGGCTCCTTTACATAGTAATGGATTAAATTAAGAATTTGGCTGTGATATATAAAAATTTCTTCAAGTTAGGTGTTTGTACAGTCTCTACAGCATTGTAAACAAGTGAAAAGGAAGTTAAAAAAAAAAACACTTAAAATAATGATAGCCTGCTTTTGTGCAGTGTAATTCTACTAAAAGATTTTTAAAAATAAAATTTACAGTTGCAAGGAGTGAACATCACAGCTGAGAAGCTGTATAAATAAACTTTCAACCCACTTTTTCTCTCTTATTGAGTGGAAATAAAGAAATTGTTCTGGGAAAACCCTTTCCTTAGAGAAAGCTGCAGAATAAGGAGCTGCATGACTATAGTTCCACTATTGTGGTGCAGTAGGCTGGCAGTATCAGCAGCATTTCATGCCATCAGAGATCTTGTGCAAGTGAGGACCTCATTGGGAGCCAGTGGGTCACATTTAGAGCAATTTTGCACCTGGATTTTTGTAGGAAGGTGTTTGGTCTTGACCATTTGTAGCACTGCCATTGCTTCACTGGTAACAGCTGTCCAGTTGCTTGGTTTGCAGTGTACAACAATGCAAGATGGAAGCAAAGAACTCCTTTTCCAGCTGAGGTGGGGAAAGCCAGCCCTCTGGCCAAGCTGCTGTGGAATGTGCCCTGCTAGTGAACTCTGGGCATAGTAGTACAGTGGAGGCCAGCACTGCTTTTTGTTTTCTTCATAGGGATGCTATGGACAGTTACCCAAGTTTAGAAAATCAGCCTGGAAACATGGTCCAGTCTTGCCATGAGATGGTCTGACCTGTGTTTTGTTCTGAATTGGAAAGATGAGTGCTGCTAATCCCTTCCTTGCATTCCTCGTGGCACAGAAATTAAACAAAATATATGTATTTGTTAGCTTTTTCTCTCTATGTTCAATATGTGCCATTGTCCAAGTTCTAGCATAGCCTGATGTGTGATATTTAAGAAAAGCCTACTTTGAGTTGCCATCTCTATATTTTTCTTAGGTAGAAGCCCTCTCGGATTTCCACCTTCCCCCCACATCTCCCCAGCAGCATTTCAAACAGTGATGAACAATAGCTCTGATTACTCCACACAGACTGTGTTCCTTCAGAATGTATTATCTCAACAGGGACTTGAGTGAAAAGAAAGCTATTTCCTTGTTTTCTAGCAATAAGTCAATGGACTCTTAAGAGAACAAGCTTTGCCACAGATGCAATTCTTAGGCTCTGAGCAAGCAGCAGATAAAAGAGATCAAAAGCTTCAAATTCTGGTGAGGGGGGAAAAGCTGCTGTTAGCAAGGGGCCAAAAGCTATAGCAACCCAACCATCCTCTAAGAAGTGAAAACTTAAAAGGAACTTTAAAAATGTGTATCAAACAAAATCTTGTGTATGTCCTCTGTGGACAAAGGAGTATATGCAGGCTCACCACTTTCTATCTCCCAGTGAAAGGTAAACAAAAATCTTGTTTGATTGGTCTCTTTTGTATTCTCCTGGTTACTTAGAAGACAGTGGGGGAAGGAGCAGCTTAGGAGCTGGAAGGATGTGCTCAGCAAAACCCTTTTTATTGTTCAGGGACATGAGTTTTAACTGCTGGATGGAATTAGTGTATAAAATACAGCTTTGCAACAACTTAGCTTTTATTGAAGAAATATATTTCATTTGATCACAGTTCTCATTTAAAAGATTCTCAACTTCCACTGATCGAAACAACAACTGAATCAGAAGGAGACCACTAAATTATCCCTGGTACTAAAGCAGCATTCAGGCTGTCATTTGAAGTATCTCATATTTCTTTCTTGCTGTACATAAAAGCATTTACTGCAGAGAACTTTGAGGTTTGTTACATTAACAAACACATTAAGTTCTGAAGGTGAAATCTATCTTACTAAAAATGTAAAAGTAATTGTGTAATTCATTTACATTTAGTTATGTAATAATATATAATTTGTGACTCCTTATAGTCTTCTGTGACTTTTTTACAGAGCAGGTTACTGTTACCTGCACCCAAGAGATGCAGTTCTCATTACTGGAATACATGCTATGTTTCAGAGATACCATCTCTTAACACTTTTCTTGTAGGCCACAAATAAAATCTTTTAGTGCAATTAATAACAAAGAACAATTATGTGGTGAGACATTTTGCTCTTCCAAATTTTAGTTACAGTCTTGTTTTCTCGGGGAGAAGTGTTGTCAGGTCATTTTTCCATTCTGTGCAAGTAAACAGGGAAGTTACTGTGCCTCTGAGGTCCTAAGCTTGGAGGGAAAATTTTTCTCAATTAATTATCTTTTCCCATTGAGGGAAAATGCTTCCCAATTAATTGCAGATTTTATGGAATGGTTGCTGACTGTGGAAAAAGATTCAGACTCCATGATAAAAATATGAGAATATTATCAGAGGCTTCAGAAGAAAATCTGCTTGTTGTGCACCGAGTGGGAGACATAGCAAACTGTAAAATATTAATCTAATCCCTTTACACTTTTTTTTGTTTTCTCAATCTTAACAAGGTTTGGTGATGCTGCAACTTTTTGCATCCTTTCTCTAATATGAAATATTTTATAGTGGTGTGTCATTTGAAACTCTTGTAAGTCTATACAATTCAGATATGCAAAAGCCTGAGTGAAATTTGGTAAATAGATGTAGACATTGTTTTTCATCCTCACATATGTCTACCTAAAACACCTCACATTTTTATATGAGACTGAATATTGTTTTATCAAATCACAAAATATTTTATTGATCAAAATTTCAGCATTTATAGAGTGGTAGAATGAGAATTACAAATCTCTAAGTGTTTGGGGTTATTTTTGTTGTTGGAATTTTTTTTCTTTATTTCATTCCTTTCTAATGACACTGGACAAATTAGGCTGCTGCTTGTCTTTTTTTTTTTTTTTTTCAGATTTAGCATACTTCATGTTGTACTACAACTATCCTGAACAATTCCTTAAGCCCTCAGAACCACAGCCAGACCTTTTGCAAATCCTTAACAAAGACTTTCACATCATTATCAGGGAAAATGATCTTTTTCCCCTGTTCTAATATCTGTATGCCTTCTATAGCAGTAATCCTTTAATTTAATAAAGATAAAAATGCAATAGCTTGGTTAAGCAATACAGGATATGTAACAGCATTCCTGGTTTATCTGTCTCTTTAGCCTTGTTGATCTAATTACAGATTAATTATCCACCTGAGTGCACTGGTCTTTTATACAGTATGTAGACACATCTAAATCTGTATTCCTCTAAAACCTTCTTAGAAAAAAGTGCTCATGAGTCAAATGTCTCACTAGCATTCATGGTCCAGAAATTCTTAAGTTTATTAATTACCTTGGCTCAGCATCCCATCTGGAGCAATTTCATTACAGTGATCACCAAATAGTGCCCTGTATTAATTCTGTATTAGCCAAATGAACTAACTCAGGAATTGGAGTTTTAGACTTTCCAACCTTTATCTTAGGGTTTAGAGTGTGCAATATTGAAGATTGAGATGTTGCACTTGCAACATCCTTCTCTAAGTTTCACATTACTTTAACATCATCCGTATATAAATATACATGGTGAAGCCTTCCTTAGGTAGCAGTACAAGAGTAGGCTGGCTTTATTTTAATGTCTAATATCTGTTTCAATCTCTCTCATATTTGGGCTCTGCCCACCATTAATAATCCACTTGATTACAGCCCTACATTTGTCTATGTCCTTTTTAAATGTCTCACAAAAAGAATTTAATAGTATCATTATGAGGCTCGGTGCTTTTTTAAATTTTTGTCCATTCCTTTTGAGTTAATGTCCTGTGGTTTTCATCAGAATTTAAGATTATTTCATGTGGCGTGCAATATTCAGCAGCACTTTCTTTAGAAACTCTTCAGTACCTACTAACTTTCTACTTACCTTAAGTACCTAATCACCCATTATCAAATTGTCTTCGAATCAGAAGTTTTTATTCCTCATGTTATTTTGAGTCAGGGTCTTCACATTTGACTAAATGCTACTGTACAAAATTGCCATTTTTAAATAATGTTTCCTGTATTAATATTTCTTTTGTTTTGATGGCAAAAATAATTTACTTTAATTTTGACATGCTTTTCTCAACTTTTCTGCCCCTATTTTGCTTTTGGGAATGGTCATTGCAATAAGCTGGCATTTTTTATTCTTTGGGGGTGTGGTATTGGACATGACTACTTACAGCATCCCTAAACAGAACCAGGGACTGGAATAACAATTAAGCAACAAGTGAAGTCTTAATGCCTGGCCTCCCTCCTAGCTCACCTTTATTTAGCAGTTGGCTTCCATCCCTCGAAGGGTTTACAATATGGATGACCTTCTTGATGGTTTCCTGAAATTTGCTGAACATATAGCAGTTCAGAAACTTTCATAATATATGCATGAAATCAGTCAAATAAACACTGTGGTCCTTCCTGCTTAGAGTGTGTATGTGTGTGCATATGCATAATGTCCGAGTTGTCAGCAAAGCATTCTCAATAAGGGTACTTTATATTTCTCACTGAAAAATCATGAATCTCCAACTGCTCTCTCTCACTTAGCTATAGAATTAGTGTTTTGCCTATGGGGCTATAAAATTGCATATAGTTATGCTTGGCTTCTGTACACTTCTCCTGCTGGGCTGTACTACCTCTAGATACATTCAATTTTAACTTAACTGTTGTGAGGATATAGATTGCAGCTAAAAAAACAGGAATATTTGTCCTTTGTTTCTTCCAGTAGTTAAGTATTGCAGATGTTCTTCCTTTTCATGCTTTTTGTTCAAGTCTTCAATTCATTACTGTTTTCATCAGCTGTGTAGTTTGTTAGCCTATTCTATGTCTTATCTTTAATGTCCAAAGGCATTGTTTAACTTTTAGTACAGTTCCTGGGTTGTTACAATGCTACTGTTTGTATTTTCCAGGTTGTGGAGTTTTGTATCTGTGGCTTAAATCGTGTAATGACTTATACATGCCTTTTATACAGTGGAAATTTTTGCAGTTTCAGTGGGAACAGTCACAGTGTACTAATTTTATGGAGTGACAAAATGTTGGTAGAGGTTTGCCAATAAGCAGTATTTTTCATAACCAGGCTATGTATTTCTTGAGCACTATAGCTTCAAGTGCTGGAGGCACTGCTATCCTATGGTGTTTTCTTTTTTCCCCCTTTACCTGCAGTAAGCATGTATTTTATCCAGTATGTGAGTACTCCTCTGAGTGGCTATTGTTTTGGAAGCACTGAGTTTTTGATGAGACAGACAGATAGTAAGCCTAGCCAGATGGAGAAGACTGTAGTAGTTGTTCCACTGACTTGAGGGGGGCCAAGTCCCTGAACCTTAGTATCTCACTGAAGTGCTGCTGTGTCTTCCTGCCCTTTGCCATTTACCAACTGCACGTTCTCTAAAGCTCTTACCATCTTGTGCTGTGAACTGGGTGAGTACCCAGACTCTGGGTAAGTGGCCAATGCAGCTGTTGCCAAGAAAACTGGGGAATCTTTTCCCCATATTCTTTTGTACCCCTACTCCAATTTCTAGCCATATGGTTCCACCCCTTCCCCTGTTTTTGCAGTAAGACAAATTGGTCTTACTAGTCTGGCAGGAGGCTAGTCAGGTTTTCTTCTGCTGTATTTTTCTGCCAGATTAGTAAAATGCATTGGCTTGCAAAATGATCTGATGACAGCTCACTTTCCATATTGACAACTGTCTGAGAAAAGAGCTCTGACAAACAATGCCATCTCTGAAGCAAGTTTCCCCACAGCCCACCTTCTCCCAAGAGCCCCTGGCTCAATTTTGGTGAGCACATGCTGGGTTTAAGTAGAGGCCAACCACAAGTCTGCAGCTTTGAGTGCACCATTTTCCCACTGGAATTTCCCTTGTGGAGTGAAATCACTTACTTTGGGCAGTTGGATAATCAGAAAAAGAGGCCTCATTCATCTTGATTTGAAGGTCAGCCCCAAGGGACATGTGTTGAGTCTTTAGTGCAGTTTTGTACTGCTTGGAACCAAGGCCTGTAGATACTACAACACCTTTAATTTACAGAATATCTTTGGAGGGTCTTTGAAGAAGAGGTTTTTTGTAACATTGTCAGACTTTCCTAATCCAGTGTAGTGCTAAAGAACACAGGCCTGACTCTAGGTGGGCATTATTTTAGAGTGCAGGTTGCTTAGAGGTAAAGACTGTCCTGTCTACTGTTACAGGTTTTCAAACTGATTAAGGACATGAAGAGGTAGTTTGGGGGCTGGCAGTGAATATTAGTTCCTCAGCAGTTACAAGAATAGGGAGAGCAATGCATTTGCTGAAAAAAAAAAAAGTAAAAAACACAAAGGCAATAGGATTTTAAATTATTAAGTTAAAGGAAGTAACATTTAATTTTATACTTGTCTTCTAATAGGAACTCCTAAAGAACTGGGATTCCCCACCACTAACTCAATTTTCAGCCCCCAGCACATGTGCATGTGGTGCTATCTCCTATTCCCTCCAGATTAAGGAGCTGTGTTTCTGTCTGCTGCTGTTATACTGATCCACAGGAGGGTTTTGACCTAGTTGTGGGGCACTTGTGTTTATAGGCCTATCCATGAGAAATGAGTAGAGAAGGCACACCATCCTCTTCAAGCTGTCTTTAGAAAAGATGAATTTGCTAATGGGAGAAGGCTGAACCTGTAGGGTGACTTTTTGCTGCCTGCTCCTGTGTTGGCACATGGACAAATACGCCTTATGAGTAAGGAACCCAGATCAGGGACAAAGTTTCCTCCTTTTGTTGAGAAGTGCTGCCAGTTAGTTGCTGATATGAGTCAGACAGGGAGTTTTGTGTAGGCCATGGGTATGCCAGGTTGCTGGCACGCAGATGCAGTAGAGGGGATGGACCAGCCTGAGAAAATCTTGCTGGGCCAGGGTTAGTGGATAAGTGCTGTTCCTCAGGGTGTACTGACCCAGGTGTGCTCTGCCACAGTGATCTGAAGACACTCTGAAGAGCCTGAAGTGGAAATAGTCTACTCCACTGTAGTGCCATAACTGAGATCTTGTTCAGGAATAAACCTGCTGTGGAAACACCAAAGAATGAAAAGTACATTCCCAAAAAAGAATTTTTCTGGCTTTGAAGGAAATTATTTCTTAGGAACTTTCATAAAAGACATTTTGTAGTACTCCACAGACTGTATGGATTGAGTAAAGGTTAAAAAAGTTTCAGAATATTTTTCCTTTCTGGTGACTAAACTGCCAGCTCAAGTTTGATTCCTGGGAAGTGAGTCTTTTAATTGAAAAACTTATTTTGCCTATAGTGAGAGGAAGAAACTCCTAAATGCTGAATGTATTCTGATTTCCTCATCTTGCTGGAATCAAACCCCTTTAGAATAGAACAAAGAGAGTTTTCATTTGAATATCATGACATGAATATCTTGAAACTTCAGATAAACATCTTACTTGTAACCCAAAAAGGTCACCAATTCTCATCAGAACGAGGTTGCCGTTTTTCTAATATTAGGTGACATCAGCTTTTGGAACAGAACTAACATATCCAGAAAAAAAAATTTTGATTTATTGTTTTACAGCAATGCCGCCTTTTTATTTTCTTTTGTTAATTTATCAGCAAAGCTCCCATTGTTTTTTTACTGATGATAAATTACACTTTTTTATGGAGTGCCGAGTCATAGTAATTTCCTTGTTCCAATTTCATTAACTTCCTGGTAGTATTGTCTGGAGCAACCAGATGCTGATGTGTAATCCAACTGTTTCCCTAGTATGTGGGAAGCAGTAAACTTTTTGTTTATCTTGTAAACAGTTCTGGCTATATATCTTTGGCTGTTTTTTTCCCATGGCCAGATGAAGACTGGCATAAACTGTATTCTTTATGGCACCACAGAATGCCTAGAAACAGGGAGAAAAACATCACAGACCTATGTCATTAGTCTGGTTCACAGAAGTTGAATGGCTTTGTTTTGTTTTTAAATCTGTCTGGGTTATGTTATTTTTACATATAATCTATACATGAGCAGTCTCTGGAAAGCTGGAACTGTAGAGTTAATTATAAAATTAAATATCATTTTGTAGAACCTTACCTAAAATTCTTTGCAAAAGAGGAATCTTAACATTTAAAGCTAGTGAAAAAATAATGAACAGTATAGAAGAGAGAAATTTTCTCAGTTTTCACAAAAAAGCAATTGCAAATCCCGAAATAAGATTTCTAAGTGAGATTTGTAAGAAATAGTCAACTTGGAACTATTGCAATTATTTACTGTCATGAAAGTGCTAAATATCAACCTGAATTTAAGTACATGTATGGATTTTATATTAAATTTATAAAATACTTTTAAAGATTAATGCTTTTGGTTTTGGACATCTCTTTCAAAAAGTTTTATAAGTGTTTTTGGACCAGTTTCAAAAAGGCTTGAAATCTTGAGTTACTGTTTTTATTGGTATAGCAAGCAATATCAAGCCCATAATTAATCACCTAGGAATCATGTTTGTAAATTGCTTGAATATTTTGGGATGAAATATCTTTGTTTTCCTTAAGATTAGTTCAAGATACATCAGCATCTGACATTCTATCCAAGTTATTCTGTCAAAGTTGGATATTTTTAGAAACAGCTAATGTGGGTAGCTATCAGCAACTATTTCAATAAGATGTGTTTTCATTTTTAAAGTGTTGAAAGGGTTACATGAAAAGGGGGAGGAGGGAGTGGGAATCAGTGCATCATTCCTGGTTTGGAATGTCTTTGCTTTGTACTCTGAGACCACACAAAAGCTTGACAGTGTCGCTTCAATTGAGATGTTCGTGAGCATTCTTGACCTCTTAATTTGAAATACTTATTTTTAAATTTTTACTCTTAGTAATAATGATTTTGGAAGCTAAAATGCAACAATTTAAGTTCAAACTCCTGAATTTTATTTGCAGGACTGGTGTTATCTTATTCTGTAACTGTAGAGTGCCCCTTTGCTTTATTTTAACTGGCTCAGAAATAGACACTCTAATCTTTGCTTACAAGACCAGATTGAGATTGGCATTCAGGCTGATTATTTTTATAGAGTGTGGCACATTATTAGTGTTTCTTTTAGATGCAATAAGATTGTGGAGTTGGCTGCAACTATATATAATTAAATATATAATATAATATAACCACTTGCAGATTAGATCCAGTACTGCGATTTAGGCACTGAAACTCTTCCCTTTTTAGGTGCCAGAATTAGGCACCTTGTATTCCTATACAATGTGCAGGGACATTCAAATTCCTTAGGAAGATAACTGTAGTCTTGCAGTAGGGTTTCCTGGCAATGAGAAAAAGGAAAGGGATGGAAGAGGGAGAATAATCATCTACATGAAAGATCACTTTGGTGAATGTAAGTGGGCTTTGGTGCTTGGGAATTCTCAGTTTGGTTATTTAAAAATAGTTGTTGAGAGAATGCATGGCTTTGCAGGGGGTTTGCAGTGCTGTGAATTGGAAAATGGTGGCTACAATGATGTATTTAAAAATCTTTATTCTCTATTGCCTGTTGCTGAGCTGGAGGTAAGCACCTCCAATATGAAACTGGTATTTTGTACAGAGGCTTTTGCATTGGCCTATATTTTGCCTCAGACACCTGCATCTGTCCCGTCTCTGAGGTTCTCTTCAGGCTTGAGACCTCCCCAGAGAGGGCATGAAGGTGGTAAAAGTCTGATTCTCTCGGAGGCACCGGCAAGAAAGCAGCTTGAGACAACCTTGTGTTGTTTTGGGGCTGTTTATTTATCTTATCTTAAAAATGTTCCTGCCAGCCTGGCACAGGTCCGCTCTGCAGGGTGACCATTGCAGAAAGGTCTCCTGGGAGGGCTGTGCCAAGGCCTTTATACTCTAAACTACATATACAATATTTACAAATTCTCCCCAATGCCATGCAACCTCTTTACCATGTCCAGTTCTTTCCCCATCCAATCTGTGGCTCCCAGGGTGCAACTTCAGCATGGATGACATGAAGAAGAAGGAGGAAGAAGCCCACCACACCCAGGATCCTCCATCTTGGCCACATGGCCCTTAATATAAACAATCTAAAAAACCTACTTATACTACATTCTGACATTCTAATTTGCACTCTACTCATCATTATTTTCTGTGTCTCTTCTCTCAATGTGGGCAGATTCTCCCAAGGAGCCAAATCCAGCCCCTGCAGCTCCTGGGCAGCACTCAGGGGTCTCTGAGGGGTCTGCCAGGGGGGTTTTTTCATCCCCAAAGGAGCCAGGGAAAAACCCTGGACTCCCACAGCATCCTCCCATGGTCCTCACTCTAAGTTTTGTTTACAAAGTGGAGTAAATTGTACTATAAAAATACTGGAACAGGTTTCTCTGAGAGATAAGTTATTCTGGCTGAAGTATGCCCATAACATAATTATACTTTCCCTCCTGATTTGGATAGTTTGTTTAGAATTAGCTGTCTTTAGGTGGAACTCAGCCATAAAGTTTATTCTGCTTTATCTAGAAATTTGGAGATTTGAAGCAAATGCAATTATATCAAAACATCTAAAACAGTGCCAAAATGTCTATTATTGTGCAAGTTCAAAAGTTATGCTTGCAAAGTAGTTATTAATTTGGTTCATAAATTGTCTGCCAAAATGGGCATAGTCAATGGAAGGTTTTAGTATTCTTTTTGTTCCAGCAATGAATAATAACCAAAGACATTGGATTTAAACTTTTAATAATGATTTGGGTTGACTTTTTCATTTAAAACATCTATTTCTAGGTAAAAAAAGGCTTTTGTGTCTCATAAAAACAGTAGTCATGAAAACCAGAGTTATATGAAGTGATGTTTCTATTCAGTTGCAGCTACTTTTACCAGTTTATTAATACACTTATTTTCAGCGCATTTAGAAAAAATGTAAGGTATTGTTTTACAAGAAACAGCAGGACATGGTAGTTCATGCTATGGTTTCATTGTCATGGGGGTGTTCAGTCAAAGGTTGGGCCAGATTATCTGGGAGATCTTTTCCAAACTTAATGATTCCATGAGTCTATGTCAAGTAACAGTGATTGGGATAAATACTTTTAATCATGATAGAAAACATTTTATTTGAAGAAAAGTGCACATTACTTATATTTTAAAAATTACTACATTAGATGTAAATCTTTCAATTTTACTACTAGGAAGTAAAATTAGGAGACTCACATGCTGTAATTTCTAGTAAGTTGATATTTTTCCACAAACTTGATTAACATTGACTGAATCAGACTTTGTTCTTCTAATCAGACTAGCATTGCAGATATTTTTAACATTTCTAATGGTGAGAGAGCTGGTATGCACTTGGCATCTAATTTTTACATGGTTTTAGATAATAAATTATCTCATGAAAAGAATAACCGAAAATATTAAGCAATTGCTTTATTAAAAACTTCCTACAATGACTGCATAACAGTTCAGTCATTGTAGTTCAGTCAAACAGGAATTTATTTAAAAATGCATAGTCTTCACTTAAAGGTGCTCCACAAAATGGATCCAATTAAAGCCAAAAGAACTGCAAATCTGAAGGTTTTCAAAATGTTTGTATGTACAAAACCTTCCTTCTTTTGTAGAAAAATTGTCACACTGACTGTAAAAAATTACAGTTTTGCTAAAAAACCCAGGATCAATGTATGGAGTAAATGAGGCTTCTCCCAGTTATCTTTTAAACTAAATGCCAAAGTAGGGCATAACTCAAGCATGTTAGCTGGAAAATACTTATATAATTTCCCTTTTTTTTCAGTGTTACTATACTCTTTAGCACATGGAGCTGTATGGCTCTGTCTCATCTGATGTGGTGGTGTAGTTTAGCATCTCTTCCAATGCTTATGGTGAGCACAGAGGGAAATAAGGTGGTTGAAGCCTCTTTTTTTTTTTTTTTTTTTTTTTTTTTTTTTTTTTTTTTTTTGTGAGGGAGAAGTGTGGGGGAGCTGAAAGGGAAGGTGAAGTCATTACTGGATTGAATGCATAAATCTTGTGATAGTTTTGAATACACACAATATAAAGACTTTTTTTCCCCTCTGTTCACTATGGCCACACCAGAATAGCATTAAAAGCATGAGAGTTACCTTGCATTTATCTCATTTGTGTTTGTTTGTTTGTTTGTTTTGGGGGGAAGGTTGGTTTTTGTTTGTGGGTTTGTTTTTGTTTTTGTTTGGGAAGATGTTTTGCAAAAAAAGGAGGTCAAAATAGAAGATCATAAAGGTAGTGAAGAAAGGAACTCAGAAAATGTTCCTTGAAGGACAGCAGTATTGTTAATTGACTCTTCCACTATAAAATTCTGGTGTCTGTGGAAAGCTGGAAGAGCTACAAGTAGTGTTATAATCTCCCTGCAAGCAGTGGGTGCCAGCAAGGGTAGAAGACAGCCAGCAGTATAGTTTTTGTTTTTAGACTTTCTTTTCTGACACCAGCTGGCACTGAAGTACTTGATGTGTTTAACAGGCAGGAAGGATAGCAATGAAATGGTTTAAAATAAGTTTGAAGAGTACTGAAATCTGTGTAAAAACTAAACATATGAAAGATGTTTCTATATTTGATAGGAACTGTAGATGAAAAGCTGAGCATTTGTGACTGTTTAGAGGTTGAACATCCTCAATTTTGAGAGTCTGAATCCCTGGCCAGATTTAACTGCAATCTGGAACAAAAATCTCTAGAAATGTGCTGTTGAGCTATCCAGAATTAACCCTTGGCAAAGAAAGTGCAGTTATATTCCTTGTAGGTTTGGAGAAATCATTATGACACATAACTGTGCTTTGCTTTTTTTTTTTGTTACTCCTTGTTCACCATCTTTAGACAAACATGAAGGTTAGCAATTACATTTGTGGATAAGATTTGTCCTCGCTTTTTTATGTCTTCAAACGCTGTGGAGGGTCTGTGCAAATTTACATATAGAGAAGGGATTTGTTGAACAGATTTTTTGGAAGTTGAATGCTTTGCTGGTGCTCTGTGCTGTCTATCCTTTTCATTTTGGAACATAAGAAGGTAGTTCTATGAATCTAAATAAAAATGGTCTCAAGTGAATAGTTCCTCTTGGATGCATTCTAGTCTGCCTTTTACATTTTGTCTGGCATTGAGGTTACTTGTGTCTCTAATACAACTAGCTGCAAATGTTGACCCTTGTACATATGCTAAATCTCTTAGCTGCTGATATGAGGGAAAATTAATTTTTTTCATTGAGTTTTCATATGTACATTTGACTGGAAGCATGCAGGAGACACACAAAATTGAGCTTGGAGATATTTTGTTTGGCAGTAGCATATACCATGCATATATAAAAACTGAGACTTACATTTTTGCTGAAATAAGACATGCCCGTAGTTCATATCAGAGGTAATTCCAGATTTTCATTCAAACCAATGGATTTACATCATATTTTTCTGAAAATCCAGTCAAGAAGTATAGATCTGTCTCTCCAGTTTTCGGGGAAAAAATGTTTCTGTTTTTGTCTTCTTACCTACCAACACAATAAATTTGTATGCAATCTGTCACCATAATTAAGAGGATCACATGTAAAACCAGCCAGATAGATGTGAAATGTGCAGATATTTGATGGTAGGCTGGACTGACAAAGCACTCCAACAGATTTTGAACAAGAACAGCAGCTTAATTGAAAAGATTAATGTGCAACTGATATTTAGGTTTGTAGTAGCTGGAAGCAGTTTGTGAAACATTCTAATTTGTTTAGACAGCATGCATGAAAGAACATCAGCAGGTGCACAGGTAAGTAACTTTCTATATGAAAGGAAAGCTATTGCATAGAGATGGGTAATCCTACGCTGTCAACTCATAAGCAGGATATTGGAAATATTATCCCACTTGTACTTTTCCCAAAATTCAAAATAAACACTCAAAAACTAAGGAACAGCTGAATAATTTAATGATTATTATTAAAAATTTAATAAGGGCAATTAATATAATCAGTCATCAGCAATTCTGAGCATTAGTTTTCTAAAGGAAAAGAAAAAGCAACAAATGCATTTTTAAAGTGCTTTTTTTGATACTTTAGAATTTTTTTCTGATTCATCTTCTAACCATGACCTAATTTAAGTTCCATTCAAGACATTCAACCAAATCCCATATTTATGGAATTAATTATTCCCGCACATTTCTTTAGTCTGCTATGTAAATAGTCATATTTGGAACAAATAAGGGACTTCTATAAGCTCTGCCCATACACCTGTAGGTACCACTGATTTTAGACGCTTGTAATCATACATGATAAAAACCTAGCAAACAATTTTCCTCTCTCTTTGAACTATGGTCTGGTGAAAATGAGTGATCTGAAAATTAACTGGTAAATAATGGAGATTTTTCTTTTTAAGGCATTCTTATCTGAAAGCGTCTGGTTTTTTTTCATATTAAGCATTGAATGTTTTTCTGATGTTACTGCAGAATGGGGTGAGATTTGTGAAAATGGTGAAGACCTTATGTTTCAACCTGTCTAACATACATTGCATGTTTTTTTTGCAGTGCTTTATGAGACTGCAGTCATCTTAGTCCTCTTTGGCAATACCAAATTGGTGTCCTGTAAAAATCTATAACTGGTTTAGAAAGAAAAATGTTGAAGGGAGAATGTTTCTGGGGAGTTGAAACAATATGTTCATCAATGGAGAGACAGCAAGAGAACATGCTGGGCCTAAAAACATGAAAACTGGAAACTTGGCAAGTGGTATAAGGTCTCTGTATGAAGTTTTATGTAATGGCATTTGGCACTATATGTTTCAGAATTTCAGAGGAAACACTTACAGAAAGAGAAAATTAGTTTTTGACAAGGATGGGAATTTGGACTTTGAATTAACAGTGCAGTAAAGGAGGATAATAGGTGTGAATTGAAACTAATTGGTGTTTCAGATCATTGAGCTGCCTGGAAATAACATGTGTGGTAAGAACTGTAGAAGTTAAGTTGCTCTTAAATGCCTAATTAAGCACAGTTCTGTCCTGCACAGAAGAGAAAAAAATGTTATGTCACTTACAGCTTTGTTCTCGACTGACTGATCCAAATGGACAGTCAGTCAAAAGATTTAGCTTCTGTGTGAAAAAGTTCTCTTGATTAGGCTGATCCACTGGTCCAAGGCGGTGTGATGCCCTGAGGCATACAGCTGTAGGCATAAAGACAGGCATAGGTATAATCCAAGTTGTCTAGAAGACATTGTATAAATCAGAATGAGCAGGTGGTTGGCACAATTGATGAGTATTTTCAAGTGTGTGATTAATGTGAGTGCAGAAGTCCTGTAGCTCAGTGCCTAAATCAGCTCACACCCTGTGGCCTGATTTAAACACTCACATGTGTGAGTTAGAATATGACAAAGATATTAAAAATGAGTTTTTCACTGGGGAAATATTCATTAAAAAGCATGGAAAAACCTCACTGGAGAAATATCTTAAAAAGCATGGAAGAACTCCCCTTCTATTCCTTTGAAAAAAGGCTGACAGATGATTAAACTTATGTAAAATAAATCAGACAATTTGACATGTAAGATCCGTTGATTCCAACAAACTATTGAGTTCACTGGCTGCAATCCAACAGAGAAAATAAAATGTGCAGAATAAACATTGTCTATGGCAGGTGGAGGTAATGCCTTATTATACATAAATGCTGTTTTATGTTGTGTAACCTGGGGACAATTTAGCAGACAATTTTGTGCTTAGAAAAATCATGGTTTATGCAGAAAAGGAGAACCACGGATAATGAATTGTCTACATCTGAAAATACCACACTAGATCTGAAACACATGTCCTACCGCATTGTCTTATGATTTCAAAAGCAGAGGAAGGAAGAGAGATTATTAAATTTAATTTCACTCCCTCATATCACTTTAAAACAGATGTTTAAAACCAAAAATTTATCCCTTCTTTCTAGTGTTTATTCTTACATATTTTAGTACCAATGTTTTGTAATTCAAGAACAAACAGTGGCCTTTATTCATCATCCAGCTAAGAAAGAACTATTGTAGTTTTGTTCATGCAAGCCTCAGGTTATCTGCAAAAGTAAAACAAAGAATGATAATAAAATAAAATGTAAACAAAATGCAGACAGAATACAAGTATGCTGTGAGAGGTATGGACTGTATGTGTGTACATGTATGTGTGTGTGCAGGTGTGGCTGCCTGACTCCAGGGGAAGCAGATCCCTGAGGTTTATCTTCCCCAATAATTTTCTATCTTCAATTCCACACAGAGTCAAGTGCCAGTCTTTCCTAGGAGATATGGGTTAACTGAAATGTGAATTATACTTTTAAGAATCCAGGAGTCCTCTGCTGTATTTGTAAACCTGATCAAAGTACACAGTTATTTCTTGCACAGTTTAGACGGTTGTATGCTAGAGGAAAAGTTAAAGTTTTCAGATGTAAAGTTTTCAGTTTTTGATGTTTTGTGCAAATGAATCAGTTATCTTCACATTCCTTTAAAACTGGAAAGGCAAAATTATGTCAATACTGAGATAGGGGTATGAATTCTAACAGCCTTAAGTGGAGTACTGGAGCCTCCACCACATCACCAATAATAGATTACTACAGTTCTGTGATTCCAACTTTGGAATGGAAAAAAGCAGAAAACAATTGGTTTTCAATGCAACATGTTTTGCTGATTTCATCCAATTTCATAATTATCAGCAATACCAATTTTTCTTCCAAGTAATTTGTAAATGCTGACTAATTTGTTCTCACAGTTGTGACAACAATCTGGATTTTACTCTCTCAGACTAAAAAAAAATATCACTGAAGACAAGGAAACAAAATCAGTCAAATATTAATTGAAGGGTTCATTTCCTCTGTGAAGTCAGTCTCAAAAAAGCATTAGATTACATCTGGAAAGTCCTTATTTCCAGTGTAGGTCTAGTTACTAGGCACTTGTTCCCTTGCTCATTTTCTATGAAGCTGGTTTCTCTGGAATCCTATTGCCAGAGGAGAGGAAATTAAAAGAAAAAAGAGGCTTTCCATTGTTAATATAGCTGGTTTTGTAAGCTTCAGCTTCATTCCCACCCTTTTCAGTTAATGTTTTGCTTTGCATATATTGAGGCAGAAATATTTATAGAAATTATCTTTTCTTAAAATGTGCTGGTATCCTCTCAACTGTCAGATGTGTAAGTATTGTCCAGCATTCTTCATTCAAGCAAGTGCAAAATAGCTTATTTTTTGGTTCTCTGTGGCACCAAGAAAAGACTAAGGGAGTGAAAGAGACAATGGAGTCATGCTCATCCCAAGCCCTTCCTTCTCCTCAGATCTCACAAAGCTGTGCAAAGCTGCCTTCTCCTCCACTGCCACAGCAGCCTGTGCTGTACATCTTGGAGGCAGAGGCTTCCCCTTTGCTTTGTCCTGCAGTGGCACAACTCTGCAAATCCCTGAAAGGAGGTTGTGGTGAGGTGGGTGATGATCTCTTCTACCATTGCCTACAGTGAGAGGACTATAGGAAATAGCCTTAAGCTGAGACAGGGGAGATTCAGATTAGATATTGAAAAAAATCTTTTTCACTGTTAGGGTGATGAGGCATTGGAAAAGGCTGCCCAGGCAGGTGGTGCAGTCACCATCCCTGGAGGTGTTCAAGAGGTGCCTGGGTCTGGTGCTGGGGATGGCTGAGTGGTTTAGGGGCTGCATTGGTAATGCTGGGTTGATGGTTCGACTTGATGATTCTAAAGTTTCTTCCAGCGTTGCTGATTATATGATTGTGTGATTGCATGATTGTATATTTATGACTGCACTGTTACATGCTCATTGCATATGTTACATATGGGTTACATATGGCTCTCACAGCTGAACCTGCTGATGGAGTGGGGCTACTCATGGAAAAGACATTCTCTGTAGGCATAGCTGGTAACAGTGAACAGGAAAGGTGGCACCAATTCCCAGAGGTCTTATCCCTTAGTACCAGATCAGCCTACTTCCCTTTGATTAGTGAAGACTCATGGAAATGTAATGCAGTCTATGATGAAGATACTGAAAGCCCCAGAGAGCCAGGAGTGCTGTTCTGAAACCCCTGAGAGAGGTACTTTTTCCTCTGTCCAGTGTGTAGTGTGAATTGATCCTGTGAATAGAGTTCCACACAAAAAAAAAATACTTAAAAGCTTTTTTTCCTTGGCAGATGCTTTACAAAATGTGAACTATTTTTCTTCTGTGTGTGTATCCATGTGAATGCAATGGGATGTTTAGCAATGCAATTTTCATATCGTGTTAGTACTCATTTAATAATCACAAAAGCTTTACTTTTTAAACATTTGCCACTTGCTTGAATTCAAATATTAAATGTTAGTGACATTTTAATCTGAAAAAATTGCTAAAGCAGTTCTACTTTAATTTTCCTCCAACCTTGTGTTCACCTTGCACCTATCACACAGGGAAGCCCGAAACATTATTAGTAGCTATGATTTGTGAAAAGCTTATCTCTAAAGAACATTGCATGAACTCCAAAAATGTGACTTCCTATTTTCCACAGGACAAAGAGTTATACCCATTCACTGGGGCAATAGATGGAGATGGCTATTAAATAGCAATGTTTCAAGGTTTTATAAACCATGTGTAAAAGATTCAAAGCAGCTAAAAATTTTAATAGGAGTTGTTCAGGACTTTTAAAATGGAAGGTGCAATTTAATCAATGGCATGCTAATACAAATTAATGGTTTTCAACAGTCCTTCCTGAAAAATGAGATATTCTTTAAAAATTCACTGAATTCTCCAGCACCTGCCACCTCTAAGACATTGTAGGTTATTGTCAAAAGATGACCGGAATACAGAGCTACTAAATATTTCATCTTAATGATAATGTATGCTGCAGAAGGTTTGAACTTTAGATTGAGATTTGAATTGACTTTTGATAAAAGACATACTGGATTCTCTCCCTTTTTTGCTTTTTTTCTTTTATTTGCACATTAACTTTCTGTGAGAAGTAAGGGTCAAAGCCAGCATTTAAACTCAGACTTTTCTCTACTTATTGCTAGTAAAATGGGAATATCAGGGGATTTATTTGTTTTTATTGTAATTTTTAAAAGTTGTCTGGATCAGGTTAAACTAATTAGATGTTTTTTTAAGAGGTGGATAGGATAAATGTCAAAAGTATTGCAAGTCAGTTGTTTAGGTGAAGTATGCACTGCTATGCTGAAGTCAAAGGCAATTTTACCATCCCTAATGCTTTGAAAATTTTGTGCTGTACTCAGCCATGCACCCAGCTGTGTCCTTCCCAACTTTGTGCATTTATTAGTCATAGAATCAGCATTAAAGCCCAGTGACATAAGAGTCAAATGTCTAGCATAGTCAAATGGTCTGTAGTTCAATACAGTTCAAAATATATTTCCTAATTCTCTTGACTGACTACAACACAAAACCAAGCATTTTCCTGCATGTCTAGAGCTGTTTTTTCTTTCCTTCATTTTTCAAGGAGTTTCAGAAAAAAAAAATTGTTCAAGCTTAACAAGGGCAAGTCTCACCAAGTTCTCTTTCAAGAGCATTTTACAGTCAGAATGCCATTGTCCAAAGTTGCTGCTGCATATGAAACAGCAATTAATTTTTGTGCATTAGGGGAAAAAAAACCCATAGTCTTTAGAGCTGTAGACAGGTTTCCTGAAATATTTATTTTTCCCCCTTTATTTTGCACTTTCTATTGTTGAATTTAACTCTTACGAATATAAGAGGTGCTATGCATACTTCTTTTTAGTGTGTAAACTTTTTTCAGAATGTCCTGTTTAATCTTACAACGTAGCAATAATAACTTTAGCTCACATAGTTCTTTTTTTTTGGAAGGATTCCCAGGAAAATAGTTATGATTTCTATTTGCTCTTAAACTTCATTTTAAAGAATAAGATCCTGCATTTGCCTCAAATAAGATGGTTAATTATGAGTGTTCTAAAACATAACTATTTTCTGGAATTTACCTAGACTGATTTATAACTTAGCAGAATGGAAAAATTATACTTGTGTGTTGTATTGCTGCAAAGTCTAAATGTTGATAATTACCTTTAAACTCCTTGAACTGGCTGGTATAGACCTTCTCATAAGCCTGGCTCTGTTTGAAACAAAGAAATTAGTTCAGAGTTTAAAGAAATGGCAATCCAACCATTTATATTCTCCATCTCATACCTGCATCTTTTCAAAAAGCAGAATATGCTTTACTGCCACTTTCTTAAGTTACCCTTTAGTTGGTTTTGCACCAGAGAAATAGCATGAGATGGTTGTCACTTTTTGTGCCTTAACTATAGAAATATGGACCATCATTCATTCACTTACACTCAAGAATCCATGAGAGGAAAATCCAACATCTCAGAAGTTTGGGCCTGTGATACAGATAAAATTTGGGCTTGAATCCCACCTTCAATAAAGCAGATGTCTAATTTTTTTTGCTGTCTGGACTGATACAGGATGGCACAGAAAGAGGAAGTTTGCAACTGAAGGATGATTCGAAGGTCCTTGAGAGGTAAACAGGAAGTCCCAATCATGGAAAGAGAGGAGAAATGGGAAAAAAGAACCCAAACAAACAAACTCAGAAAGCACAAAATGCTGTTTACTTTGCAATACTTGACTGAATGAAGCTTGGAAGCTACAAATTTGCTTGATCAAGTCAGAAAAAAAAGAGTGGAGAGGATGTCATAGCACATAAGCTTCAGCAGATCAGTGGATGTGCAGCTGTGGCAATTAAGCTCTTTAAGGGGCATGTGTTAAGTTGTAAAAGTTTGAAGTCAGAAATGTTTATTTTGCACACTCATTCATTGTGCTGGGCAATGAACATATTCAGCTATGCAAACAAGTGCATTTTCTCTGTTTATCCCAAACACTGGCATGAGTGCTGCAAGTGTTGAATTCCTTCACTGCTCAGGGTCTGTGGGAATAGGGAATGAGGGTCCTGCCTATTCTCTGAGCACTCAAAATGGAGTATTTCTTGCTGTTACTAGCACAGGGACAGAGGTTACTGATCTGCTTTCATGCATCATAGTCTTTTAGTTGGGTATATGCATATTATATTCAGATAGTCTTAATAACATTAATAAATTCTGAAATTAATGTAAAACATTAAATAATGCATTTAAAGCATCATTGTGTAAGGTTTTTTGTTCAAGTGTAAGCAAAAGAAAGGAGATGGAGGAGGAAGGCACCATCAAGGTTAAAGTCAAAGCTTTGTTAAATGAACAAATCCTGATCTTCCAGATATTACTCAGATGTTTCATTATAACCATTGACAGAAGTCTCATTGCTTTTCTTGGGGTCATTTGTGAGTTTGAAAGTACAGCAATGAAGCATAAAGTACCAGGATGAAAAATGTAAGAGGAAAAAATAGCAGCCCGGTCTTTCAGCCTTCTGGCAAATTCATATTTTCTGTTGGATATATTGAGCACAGCACAAAAGTGTCTCATGAGAACTTTGTGCAAGGAAATGCACTGTGTCACTCACTTAAAGTAAAAAAGAAACATGTCATCACTCCAAGTGGTATTGATTAAAACAATAAGGATTTCCTGGTGCCTACAGTTGAAACAACTGTGTGAAAAGTAGTGAAGAGGTATTACCATATTGTTGCAGCTTTCTCAGGAAAATTCCAAATAAACTGAAGGATTCCTGTCAATATTTGTGTAAGGAAACATGCTGCTCCCTGATTTGGAAGCATTTCACACACATGCATGCACACACACATCCCACTGCATTCACAATTCTAGAGAAACTTTATTACAAGCACCAAAAACAAAAACAAAAAACAAACAAAAAAAAAAAGAGCACACACTCAGAGCTTGGAGCACTCTTTCTCATGCTAATATTTACAACATCGATCTCTTATTGTTGGTATTTGATCCACATTTCTCCCAGCTCTGGTCAATGGAAGGCACAGCTGCTGAATCCCCATATTGTGCAGGCAACATGCCTTTGTGTTTTGCAGCTGGGGAGTTCTCATGTCCACAATAGCCAATCTGAGCACACTAAATTAGGAAAGATTATTGTTTCATTTATTGACTACACAAGTTTAAAACAGCAAGTATATAGTTTGTTTCATGTTTTATTTGTCAAGGTCATTCTCACCAAAAGCTGGGCACACGGACACGACTATAGGGCAGCTGTACTTCCAGCCACCTCAGTAGGAAGAAAATTCCAAACATTATTGAAATGAAATTGGATGGTTAGTTTCTTTCATGTGGCACAGCCTCCCACCTGCTTTCTCCCAGATATCCATTTGTGAAGACTTGCTGCAGGTTTTTTTCATCCTTTTGCATCAAGTTCCTTCCCCACAAAGTGTTTATCCTACAGTACAGTTCATTTTAATCAAAGCTGGTTTTACAGTGGAAGGAAAGACAAGTGAGTTCAATTTTTGAGCTCAGTTCTCCAAATGTTTCTTTCACTGAATGGTCTTTAGAAAAAGGAAGGCAGCAATTTTAGCTGGAAGTAAATATCGCTTCTGTGTAACAAAAAGAGGGAGGGGAGAAGTGAGAGAAAAAGTCTATTTAACACTTTAGGATATAATGGTATTCAAATAATATATTTTTTCTGCCATTTATTCATTTGTGAAGAAACTCAGTGAATAGTAATAGCTGCTGTCAAAGATATTTATATTTAAGAGGGTCTTTATGTAAAATATTTTTTTTTATTTTTTATCAGGAGTGATTTTTCTCCAGGAGAAGTCTGCCATCTCCTAGCAACCGATATGGCTATCTTTTTTTAACAGACGCTGCAATAACAATGGGTGCCTAACCTTTATATGGAAGTATTTGCACATGTACAATCAGGCCGCTTACGAATTCTAACCGAGTTGTTAAAGTGCTCCAAGGGAGACTCTGGTTACCACTTTATCTTCTGTGCATCTCATCTATCCAGGACTTTGTAATGGCAGCCATTTTAGCTGTAGTTGAGTACCTCCCAGAGAGCTCCAGAACTAAATCTGGAAATGACTCACACCTTCATTTCCCTCTCTCTTCTCTCACAAGAAGGGAAGGGGCTCATTTTGCTATTTAGGTATTATTTCCTATTGTGTCTTTCTCATTGTGTCACTCAATTTTCAAAGCTGTAGCATCACTTAAACTTGCTGGGTAGAGAATTATTTTAATTTAGAGCTATAAACAATAGAACACAAAGACCTATATCTGCAAATGGGTAATTAATTTTGCAGGTACATGATTGTAAATTGAGTGTTTCTGACTGAGGGTAGGCCTTCCACTTTCTCCACTTGCCTGGTTTTGGAGAGTGCAGATTTAGATTTAGTCAAGGAGAAAATCTGGTGAACTATAGCACGCCCGGGCTCATTTCAGTGATTCATGCCTGCCTGAAGACTGTTCTGGATCATGAACACCACATAAAGCCTGGGTAACACATAAAGTGTGTGTGTGTGGTACCCAGGTAATGTGAGATCCAGCTTCCAGGAATTCAGAACTCTCCAGCTACTGCTCAAAGGCTGTTCTGTAAAAACGTTTCATTAGAGGGCTTCCAAATTTTCTCTTCTTTGCAGAAATAGAAACAACCATTGTCTGAGAAAGAGGAGGGTGAATGAAGCTTTGGGACATGCACCTGATACATGGCCTCTGCTCTTGCTCATAGGGCTGTTAATATCTTTCAAGTATCTCTAAACATCCTTCAACAAAAGGTGGCAATATTGGTGGCAGGAAGCATGTTGCTGGTGATAGGAGCAAATGAAACAAGAAGCCATGTCTTTCCCATCAAGAGCATGACTAAACCAGTAATTTCTTATCTATAAACCACAATGGGTAAACCAGATCCAAATTAGGGAGAAAATTAGGAACAGTTACAAGTAAATTAAATAAAACTTTCCCTTAAAAGCTCTTCTATAAATTAAATAAAATTAAACATTGAATTTCAGTGTTTCTGTGCCAAATCTGTAGTTCAGTCGCTTACTTAGTAAATTTATAGGAAGCTGAAAAATCCCCAGGTGTGATGACAAAAAGACTCTTCATTAAGCTGCAGCATCTTTCTCTGATCAGAGTTTCCTTTTCTCCATTCTTCTATTAATTCCACTCAAAGTGTTGCTTAAGATATTTTAAAGCAGTCTTCTGGATCCTTCCTTTTAGTCATAATACAGAGTTTCTCATTTTTACTATCTGTGTGCAGTCATTTCCAAGCTGATTTAGTGTGTTCTCTGCTTTTGCCACACATTTAATGTTTTCCATTACTGATACTCTCTTCACTGATAAGTAAGACTATTGTGCTTGTTTATCTACAACTTTGGGATTGCAATTTAGATATTTGCCTAGAACTGTGTGTTTGTGTGTATATATATATATATCTTTCATCGTATATAGATAACTTTCAGCAGAGAGGCTGGGTGCTGCCTTTGTGGAGTGGCTTGGGGATGTATCAACACAAATGGATTTTGGATCCAGCAGTTCTTACTTTCAAAGTACATTTTAACTTTAGACATTTTTGCATAAATACTTGATGGAAAATATGTGTCACCAAAATAAAAGGACAAAGAAAACTGAAAAATCTTGATGTCGGGGAACTAAATAGTAGCCAGCATTTATTGAGAGTCTGATGTGTGTCATTTGAGTGCTTAGCCACAAATCTTTAAATTAGTCCTACTAAGAGAATTCATTAATAGTAGATGAACTTCATTCACTGCATGAGTTATAGAATAATAAAACTTGTGAATAATTTGCAGTGGATAATTTACTTCTAAAGTGCATTTGACATATTTATTCTCTTTTTCTGTTTGTGGAATACCAACTAGTTCTGGTTAGCCTCTCTGTCTGGTAAGGACATGAGATATGAAAGGACATCCTGGCTAATGGGGAGCAGCTACAACCTCCTGGGTAACAGCTCTCTCCTGTTGCTGGCAGCCATAACTTCTTTTCCAGTTTGATCTTAGAAGTAGTAAGCTGCTATTTTACTTCTCTAGCAATTAGGAAACTTCTCCTAAAACCAAGAATACTTTTTTTTTTTTTTTTTAATCATCCATGGATGAATGTTGATTTCTCATCTTTAGTAGCTTTTAAACTTCTCTATTGTGTACTTATTTCTCAGCATCTGTGTTGTTAGATTAATCAAGACTTACCTAAATCTTCTTTCTATTCCCTGGACCATCCTAGGAACTTTTTTCCTCTCATTTATTCAGGTTTCTTACTTCTATTTTTGTTCAATTTAATTCAGCTGTTTTTTCTCTTTTTTTCTAACTTCAGAAGCCAATCATGAACAGTTGGTAAATGCTTAATAATCAATAGTCACTGTTGGTGTGTATCAAGTATTGTTTTTATTCATAACCTTTCTCTAAGTATTTCTTTTTGTTGTAGCTTACCTAAAAACTAATGATTTTACAGTATTCAGTGGTCTGAACCCAACTCACAATGAAAGGATAGAAAATGTCCAACTGTTTTCTCTTTTGAAGAGAAGTACTTGCTGAATTACCAGATGAGTAACATTAGATAATTTTAGAACCATTTATATTTTTTTCTGGGTTGTACCTGTCTTGTCTAGGCTTTTTTCACTTGAAATCATTCTGGTTTACCATGAATTTATGATGGTTGAAAATTCAAAATGTATACATTCTACCTTCCATGTCTAGCCTGTCCTATGTTCATTAAACCTTTGTTTCAATCCTGCATATTTATGTTACCTGCTATAAAATTTCTAGGCAACAATGACTGGATGAATTATTCCTGACTGATTACAATAGGATTTTGTTTTTGTTCATAAAATTAACTTCTTTGCCCTGCTACTTGCTTGTGTAGCTGCTCTGTAATTAGAAGTTTCATTTTCAGACATCCCAAGTGTCTCTATTTGATTTCAAGCTGAGTGAGTGCAGAACCTTGTAATAAACGGGGAGAGCTGCAAAGAGGAAATGTGATTTCTAGTGGTGAGTTTGTTGTTGGTAGTTAGCATACCAAGGCATGGCTTTCATTTGGCATTTAGGGTAAAGGACAGGAGAAGATTGTGGTGCTGATTGCAAACATATGAAGTGAAGACCTAACAATGACAGAAAATGAGGCAAAAGGCATTTGTGTGTGGTTCTCTTGCTGTGCAACATTTCTTGGATCTCTGACTTGTTACTGAGGCTGCCCCAGCTCCTTCTCTAGCTGTTTACTGTAGTTGCTTGCTGAACCAAGTATTTTATCAAAAAGGAAAAGTGAAAAAAGTTCTTTTTTTTTTTTTTTTTCCCTGTGTAATCCAACAAACAAGATATCAATGATAAAGAAATGGGAAGATTCAATTTAAAGAAAATTATTTGGCCGAAGTAAATGGCAAAGGCCAGACTCTGCAGGTGAGAAAACTGCACCCTTTCCCTGCAGAAAGCGGGGGGAAGCGAATCCTGCTCGCCGGCTGCGCTGGAGCATCCCTCCGCCTCTGGCCGATGTACTGAGAGCTCCCCCTCCTGTTTCCTTCTGCATCGAAGGGCTGGCTGATCTCGCACCTCCAACCCACAAACTTCTGCCGTCTTCCATTTTTTTTTTCCTGCAGTATGGCATGAGTGGCAGAGTGACACTTTTCAGTGCCAGTTAAGTTTCCGCACATTTAAGTTGTAACCTCGACTAAGGGGATGTGGAAGAGAAGATGATGCCCGAAACCTTCAGCTACTATTTATTCCACATACAGCCACGGTTTTCCTATACTTGGGAAAATGGGTTTATGGCATCAAATTTCCTTTTTCTGTTTTCTAACTCTAAGATGGGAGTCACAGATCTTCCTGCAGTGGGGAATTTGACCAAAATAAAGGAGTCAATTTTGTTGTTAAAATTTCTCATTAATTTTCAGATGCAAGAAAACCCCCAAACAAAACTAAACAAAAAAACTCCACAGACAAACAAACAAGCAAACAAACAAACAACCCCAAACCCCTGCCTCTTAGGCAATTATATTTAAGAAACTTCCCCAAGTCATATTCAAGAAGGAGAGCCATGGAATCCCATGGAAAAGTAATCAGAGAGTATCGAGGAGAAGCAGGTTGTGACTGTGAGACAAAGAACACCAAAGGGTTGGAGTCCATGCTGTCAGAAATTTGCAGTTGTTACCGTATCCACAATATAGAAAAGAATGATGTCTTCTGAGATGAAGGCACTGATAAAGAATGACACATATTTTGCAGAAAACTGTCCAATTCTGAAAACAAAAGAAACAAATTAATTCTATCTACCATTCTGAAAACATAAGAAACAAATTAATTCTATCCACAGCTGCCTAAGAAGGTCTTTGCTGACTTTATTTAAAGAATAAGCAATAATATTTTTCAGAGAGACTTTATGTTGATACTATATAGGCTCTTAGTTCAGTGGAGAAAAATGGATCTTAGTGTGCATCTTCTATAATGACTTGATTTCACTGGATACTTCATAGAAAATCAGCTTCAATGTACCTTAAAGTTTTCTAAAGGAGAGGAATTCATAGCAATCATATCAGTAATTTTTTCATTTCCTTCAAGCAAAATAGACGAGTGAACAGAAGATTCTGCAAATAGCCTGCTGATAAAGTGAAGGGATGAAAGATGCTCATTTTGTTGAACATTGTTCACTTTTGTGTAAGAAGTGAGGGTTACACTGTTTGAATGCCAATTGAAGAAAAATCAAGATTAAATATCTGCAGACATATGTAATACTTGTGTTACTTGTGGTAAGAGAAAATAAGAATTCACAAAAATTCCAAGTGCTTCATCCAATGGAGTAGAATATTGCATCTCTTAGTGATAGAAAGAAACATCAGCAATTTAAAAGAAATGATGGCTACAGAGCTTCTAGAGTGCATAAGTGCAGAGTGCTTATGACAGTTTTATTTATACAGATAGGATGAAGTTCTGAATGATTAATACAACATTTAGACATTGTCCTTTAAAGCTAAAAGTTGGCTTGTTATAAAAAAATTCTCTGCCATTTGATATGACATTTCATCATTTCTGCTTATTTCCCTTTTATATTTTACTTTCTTGTGTCCCTTTACCTTTTATCCACAAAGATCCCCATTCTGCCTGCTTTTCACTGCTTTCCTACTCCTCAACATCCTCCCTCCAGGTTTGTTTTCCAAATCAAATCTCACAGTAAACACATTTATTGAAAGAAAATGGAATTGAGGCAGGAGAAAGGAGGCTACAATCACAAAATCTGCCTTGCTGTGTAAGATACTGAAGAAAGCGCTTAAGAAAGAATTTCCAAGAAATATAACTAGGGTTAGTTATGTGTTATGGATTGTCTGTTGTTACTCAAGCATCCTTACTACCCTTTTTACCCTAATTAAGATTTTCTAGAAAATGACTGAATTAGTTCCTCATTCTAAGTGAGAAGTTAACCTTTTTTCACATGATTTTTTTCTCTCAGTGAACTTCTGTGTAAGACAATGAACTCTTGAAAAAGATAATTATTACTTATGCCTTAGGATTTTAGGCATGCATAAACATTTTAAAGAAACTTTTGTGAACAAGGGTATATCCCATTTCTGGGATGGCCTTCCTTAGTCTTTCTTATATGGATTGATGCAGAGCAAAGAAATAGTCAAAGGAGGTTTTAATTTTGGTTTTGTGGTTTGGGGGTTTTTTGTTTTGGTTTTTTGTTCATTTTTGGGGGTTTTTGTTTACTTGTTTTGTTGTTTCGATTGTTTGTTTGTTTGTTTGTTTGCTTGCTTGCTTGTAGATTTCCAAACTGGCACTGCTTTTCCTGTTCACCTCTGCTGTACCATCTTTCACAGCCTGGCAAGATATCGAGGCAGCCTTGGCCAAGCTGAGGGAATGGTGGATTACAAGACAAAGGTTTAGTGACATGAGAGCTCAGCAGATCATAGTCTGAGAGCTGGAACTGGGTGCCTGAGAACCAGCACTGATGTCTGGAAGGAAGCAGGGCCTCCGGAAGGATACAGTGAGGCTGAGGCTTGCAAAGCACACTGTGTCTACAGCTGCAATTAAGATATTTCATTGCTTTAAGGTTGTGTTTTGGTTTTGTCTGCAGAATAAAAGATTATTCATTCTGTTTTTGCTTTAGGACTGATACTTTAGGCTTGAGAGTCCGTGCGACTTTCTGGGTCCTTCAGTGCTGTGAAGTAAATAAAATCTGAAGATGTCAGATGGATCTCAGGTATGAGGGACCTTAAAGTGTCAGACTCTTAAGAGTGAAAAGTTTGCTTTAAAGCCACCTTATTTAAGGATAATTTCACTAGTGAATTGCACAGAAAAAAAGGTGTCCACATCTTCTGAATTGCCTGGCTTTTAGGTATGTTTCCCAGAGGAAGTGCTAGTACATTAAATGCTACTCTCTTTCTCTTACATAGTTCACCTTCTCCCTACAACTTCAGCCTATCCACAGGCACTGCTGGCTCACACACAAAAAGGAATGCTTCTGGAAGCCTCTGCTGCAAGATTGCATAATCACTCATGCAATTTAGTCAGTGGGGACAGGAGAATGAACCTTCTTCACTGCATTGTGCATAGCGTATGCAGAGGAATTATGGCTGTGTAATAGCAGCAGCAGCCAATGAAACATCTACAGTTGGATGGCCATTCAAATAGAAAAAAAAAAGGAAGATTTTTTTCCTATTACTTCATTCATGTAAGCAATTATGCATTTTATCTACTGATTGCTATATACAGGCTACAGACGATTTGGGGCAGAAAATTGTGAGAAGAAAGACAGAGACTGTGAAAGTGAGGGAGAAATATGCTGGAAGGTAGCTTTGGGAGGATGAGAAACTGAAAAGGGAAAGAGTGAGATCATCACCCTTGAGATTAAAGAGCTGTTCGAGACCTCTTCCTATCTGCCAGGACTAGGATAGGAGAGGGAATGCTCCTACATGTTATCTGTTTCTTTTGGATACTTCATAATAATCTGCAATATTGGATACAGACTAGGAAATAAACTTCTGTGTTTTAAAAGCCAGAACACAGGTGATGTAACAGTGACAGCTCTTTTCAACTTTGTGGTTTTTTTCATTTGAGGCAGATTACTAGAAAACTTGACCTTGGGTGTGTTGATCCTGACTCCAGTTTCTGATTACATGTTTCCTAATGTGAGTTGCACTAGGATGGACCAGCCCCATCTGTGTTTCACAGGTTTTGTGGCAATAGAACATACTGGTTTAATATTTTCCTTTAGCAAAGGTACCATTCCTAAACACTTCAAATTTGACACACAGATTTACATATATTTTTCCAAGTAATATTTTATATTTTCATTTTTATTCTGGCAATTAGTCACTCCAAAAGTGCATTTAGTTATTTTAGAAGCATCTCAAATCACTTCCAGCAATTCAGATTAGCAGAGTAATCACTTGAACTGAAATTCTTTATATTGAGAGTAAGGAATGACTGCATTAAGGCTGTTCAGTTAATATGTGACTACTGTCTGTGTTTTTTTTACCGTGACTATTTTTCTTGTTATATGCAGCTGTAAATCTGGGTAGACACATATGCTTTTGTAAAAATAAAAATAGTCCCTTAAAACCTCTAAATTAAGCATGTTAAATGGAAAATGTTAAGCACTTTTTATATTTCATTTTATTTTCCCAATACAATTCCCAGTGAAAAAAAAAAAAAAAAGAAGAACAGCTTTATTAATAAATTCCACGGTATTTATGTATTATGGGAACAATATATTCTTAAGCACTCCATGCATCTGAAATTTGTCTCGATGTGGCCCATTTATTTTAATTTGGGTCTGTCAGCAGAAAAAAAGAAGTAATTAAACTTGTGACTAGCATGGAGAAACATTTTACATCCTAACATTGTAGCTTGATACGCAGTAGTTTCTTTATATTTCTTCCAGTTGTCAGATCAAAGTCTCTCAAGTACTGTAACTCAGCCATGCTTTGATTAATTACTTTACACAATGAATTTGCAAATTATATTTCTGAAGTGATTTATGTACTTCTAAACTTCAATCCCTCCCCCCACCCCCATTTTGTTGTGGATTGTGGGTTTGTTTTTTTTGGTTTTTTTTCCCAATGTTTTTCCACTAATTTAGTCAGTCCCCACCTTAGAAAAATATTTCTGAAAAATAACTGTTATTATGTTATGCTTAACAAATTGGTGTAAACAGAGGTTTCCAGTAAAAAACTAAACCTTACAAGAATAGTGCAATTAACAGAACTATATGAATCACTTAAATTGCAGTCACACACCAGCAAAACTAGTCAGGCCTTCAGCCTGAGTGCTTTGTTCAGATACATGAAATACCTCCCTAAAAGTTCCCAGCTGTGAGTTTTGTCTAGGCTGCTGTTTTGTTCAGGATAGGTCTACTGGAATAGCTGAGCTAAGGCAACCTTTAAAATATATGTTCAAACCAAACATTTGGTTACTGTAGTTAGACATTGGTAAATAGTATTTGGGGCAGTAATAACTTGCCTGTACCGGTGATGTGCTTGTCTGGGCAAAGTTTAATATTTACTTTTGTGGTTTCTTTGTATAATCTCACATGGAATACTGCTGTTCATGTTCAGCCCATTCACACTACACAGTGATATCTAATATGTTTAGTGGTATTGTGCTTATAGGTATCCATGCTTTCCCTATGACTTGCTCTGACAGGTTTCTGAAGGAATGGTATGAGGTTATTTCTCTCCTTGCCACTGTCTGATATCCTGAGTTTGAATGTATGAACAGGGCACCCATTCACATCCTTTAGCAGTCATTTTAATCTAGATGCTGCTCTGCTTTTCATTCAGGTATGAACCAAACAAAGGCCATGTGGGTGGAGGTAAAGGATCAGAGGTGGAGTCCTGATTGCAGATGTGTGTTTGGGACACTGTCCCAAATACTACTGTTACTTTTCACAGCTTCAATATAATTGATTTTTTCATTCATGTAAGGAACTAAATACAGTGAAATGGGCTGAAGCCTTACAGATTGGAAGTGTTTATTGGCTCCCTGGCTTTCTTTTGAAGTGTGCTAATAGCTCTCCATCAGAAAAAAAGCTTGCTATAGGTTGGCGGATAATTAATTTTGTAGGTCCCTTATTACTGGAAAAATATTATTGGAAAGGATTTCGATAATTTGGATATTTGATGTTCCTGGCCAAGGTTTTCACCCTGAAACACCCATGTCATGCCCCAGGATCTGCAACAACTTCCTTAGGAAGTGACATATAGCTACTGTGCTAGTGTACAGAAGTGTTGATCACACAATTGTTTGAACTCCTTGAACTGTAATAAAACCCAACACACAAAAAATACTGTGTTCTAGGGCCACCAGCATGGGGCAAGGGGGAGATACAGGAAATGCTATGCACTGTGAGTGAGGCCATTTTCTCCTAGATGGAAACAGCCAAGTAATGAATGTGAAAGGAGCTGCAGCACTTGCTCAGAGGTGAACAATCATTCTCTGGGACAGATGCATTTATCCATATAGATATAGCACAGGCAGAACAAGCTTTCTGCCCTGAGTAGTGTCTCCAATGACAGCTAGTAGGGGAGGCATAATGTAATAGGTGTGCATTTAATCAAATTTAGAGTGGTACTTCTCCTTGTATGCCTTCCCTGTCCTACCGTACTTGTGCTTTCCACATTCAATTTTAAATAGACCCATTACTTCTAGGTCTGATCTTGGACATTGGCACAGACAGGTCTATTTCTCCTTGTCAGATAACATTTTTCAGAAACGTTTTTCTGGTCTTTCTGAAACTGTGATAGTCCAAAATTTTGTACGAGTTTTAGTAGAATGAAATCTTTTTATGACCCCCGTGCAATATAGTTTCCTATTATTTTGACATTTTTGCTACTGAAATGCTAGTTTTACCTAAAAAATTAACTTGGACAATTCATAAGGAGGGTAGCTATATAGGAATACTCTTCACAGACTGCTTAATTTGGTCACTAAAGCATAAGGAGAGGAAATGTACTTCCTTTAGTTTAAGTTTTGCCATTTCCCCATTTAATGCTCTGTTCATAGCACTTGTCAAACTACATTTTAACAGTAATATGGGCTTAGCCTGTGTGCAGCTGCACAGTGTCACTACAAGATAGGGCATAGCATTGACTCAATTTTTTTAAAAGCAAATTCAGCTGACTCAGACTGAACACACATGGTCATAAAAAGCAGCCTTTGTGCACATTTTTTCCCATGACTCTTCTGAAGGATGCAAAAAACCCCAAACAAACAAATAAACCAGGCTACAAGCTTGTTTATATTGGTAAGTCCTAAATCAAGAAGCTAAATGCCAGCTTTACATGAAGTATAGAGTCATAGTAACGATCCTTAAAAATAGGATATGTTGATTTTTATGTAAGGGGCATTTTAAAAATTCTTTCCTTATGAAAACAAAAATTAATGTCTCCATTTCTGTGTTGAGACTTGAGAAACCAGGAGACGTAGCATATTAATAAGGCATTTTAGAATACTTGTCATTAGGATATCAATGTCTCTTGTGTACTGAATCAGGAAATCCAAGTGTAACATTCTTCAGCACATAGCAAGTATGTCAAAAGACTGCTATCACTTCAGAACTAAAAGGAAAAAAAGAACAAAAAGCCAAAAAAACCTAAACCAAAACCAAACCTTCCTGGAAGGTTCTTCTATTTCTTAAACTAGGATGGATTCATCTTTTGTTTGTTTTTCACTGTGCTTATACATATCTATAATGATCCTTGTTAATAATCTGTCGGAAAACCTGAAATGAACTTCCTTATAAATAAAAATAAAAAAATTAAAAGTAATTATTTTTTGCATCTGTTATTACCGCTATGTGAATAAATTCCTCTCTTGCTTGCTAAATATAGTTAAATCTCACCAGGTGTATTTTGTTTTCTCATCCCAGTATTCTGAATAGCCTGGTAGACATTTCAGACTAGTTTAAAGTTTAGTACTTAATCTAATTTATGTATTTATCTCCTTTCAGTTTGCCTAGTGCTTCTTAATAAAGGAAATATTTTTGATAAATTAAGAAATACCCCTGCCCCAAAATAAAGAAATATGTTAACCCCCAAATCTTCAAATGTAATTCATAGCATATTTGATCTAGAAAAATAATAGTGGTAGAAAAAACCCCATTGATATGGCCTATCACATTAGAGTAAGGAATTATGATTGCTTCTATCGACATTGGAACTGACAATAATACCTGTATTCAAAGAGTACTTTTGTCCTCAGTTTTACAATTACAGTCCTTTTCCTGAAACAGAGGCCTTAGCTCAACTTTTACACACCCAAATTTGTCTCATGACTGTAGCATATCTGGTGGCATGGATGTATAAACCACTCGAGACTGATTTCTTAGTAGCATGAATGTATTTTGATAATTTTCAGCATGTAAAATTAAGCTATTATATTGATCTTCTCTGAGCTGGAAGGTGTTAACCCCAAATTAGAGGTAGCCATATTCCTCATACAATAGCAATCTGTTGAATTAATAGGTGTTTATCCTCCTCAATAACATTTTATTTCTTGTCTTTTAAAGAGAGTCTGATGGGATACCTTTTGCCCTAGATTCTATTTATTTATTTACTTAAAATAAAACTAGATTATATTTCTTTTGAAACACCACCCAGTTGTCATTTTGTGGGGGTTATTTTGGGGTTTTTTTCAGTTAGGCCTTTCACAAGTTTTTCTTCAGCAGTGTCTTCTCAACACTTTGAGGATTGCCACCTGATTGTGTGTAGGAGCAACTCACTAGGCTGGAGAACTAAGACTAATTTCTTTATTTTAATATCAACATTCAAAGGAGAAGTGGCTTCCACACTTTTACCAGCACGGCTATCAAACCTGACTTGTGGAAAATCATCTGGTTTTGCACATGAAGGCTCTCAATTGGTTTAAGCTGGCATGATGCTTCTAAATTGGTCTATGGTGATTTAGGCATGCTGAGGATTTGGCTGTTCTTATCTGTAGGAAAAAAACAGGTTTAAAGCTTAAAAATACGAGCTCACATATATTTGTGCTGAACATGTGTTTATCTAATGAGCTTCCAAAATGCTGGAGAAAGGTTTGTTGGCTGCTCCCCCTACTCCAGGCTTTAGTTCACTTGAATATCAGCAGAAAATGATCTCAGGCCATGATGGAGGAAGCAACTTATTGGCAAAAAAACTCTTCTGTGAAGCACCAGAGAAAATAACACTAGAACATCTGGTTTCCCTTTAGACCGGAAGCCTAGAAAAGTTGCTTCCACTTAAGTTTGTCATTTAGGATATGCAGGCATCTATTTTTGTCTGGTTTCCAAAAGAAGTGAAGATGCTGTCACTGTGTAGCCTGTCACTCTGTTCATTCTCATTTTTCTCTTCTTAATAACTTTGGAAACCTCTGGCCAACTTCCAAGTCAGACAGAGAGGTAGGTGTATGAAAGATGCAGACTTCTCACATGGTTCTTGAAAATTGCAGCCAAGTAGAGAAGCTACTTAATGCTCTCAGTGAAGATAAGTGAGGGTGCATGAACTCAGACAAAGATCAGAGAACTTGGGACAGCTGTGTTATGAATGGCATAACTGGAGGGAGGGAAAAAAAGCAAGGCAAATCAAAATCTTCCTAGTCATTGTTTACAACTTTTTTTTAGAGATCAAGAGACTTAGAAATTATGTTACTTACAATGACAGGCTGATCCTATGACATCAAATAAGGCACAAGCACTGGCCCAAGTTTTTCCCACAGTTAAGAGATATAAATGTCTTTTTGCTACATGGATGACCCAGTATATAAAAAGTATACATAAAAATTAATTTATTCTAATTCAGCTAAAACAGAAAAGAACTACATCTGTTTGAAATTAGGACTTTGGGATTTGGAGTCTCACATTAGATCAACAGGTAAATGTGGCTCAAAATTAAAGGGGTTCCATCCATTTGAGTGTATGTAACCTTGCTGTATGGTCTGACTTCCATTTCCTCACTCAAATTAGTATTTTCTTTCTCTTTCTAATGAAAATTTCAATTTCTGAGCAAATCTGCGGACAAGACACCTATCTCTTTTCTCTGTTTTGGAGTCCTGTTTCCCTACACCTTATTCTGCAGTTTTGAGGATTTAAGTGTTCTTTACCTTAATGTCCCTACTTCCATACATTGTTCTCTGTGTTGCTCTGCTACAATTATTTATGAAGCAATACACTGGACTAGGATAAAGCAAAAATAACTTTTCTGAGGATTTTGCTTTTATCTTCTAGTTTTTTTAAACCTGCTTGGTTCTCTGACCTGACTCAGTGTGCCCAGCTGAAGGGACAGGGTGAGGGCAGCTTTATGTTAGGGAAAAGAAGAGTTTTAAGTCTACCGTATCTCTGGGTGGGATGTAGCCACAATGTCAGAGGAGGAAACAGAGCAATGTGTGCCTACACTTGTTGAATTTACTGAGAAAATCACTGTGAAATTTGTCCTCTCCTGTGGCAGACAATCTTAATCTGGTCTTTATTGTACAAATGCCTGATATTTGGAATATATTTATACAAAAGTGAAAAGTCTGTGATTGCTCAGAAAATAGTTGCAATTATTTTCTCCACTATCTATTAATCTTTAAGATTGTGTATATTAACTGTTTTGGTGTTCATGATTAAAAATAAAAAAATGGGAATAATAGTAAAATTTTCTGTATGTGAATAGTGAATACCTGCTTTGAAGAAAGACCTTGTGTGTTCAGATCCTGTCCCCTCTGTAAAACACTCCCTATGGCATACTATTATGTTAAACCAATAAGGAGGAAAATGGTATTCCACGCACATGTGAGCTAATAACAACTGGCATGCAGAACATAAACACCACAGTGGGTCACACTAAGGCAGACTGGCAAGCTGCTGTGCTAGCTAAGTTTCCAAATGCCTGAAGATAATTGCCCCAGTATATCCATGCAAAACTTACAAAGAAAAAAATAAGATTATCCCAAGCATGAAACTAGCTGGAAAATTACTCAGCAGTGTTATTGAAAACTCATTTTACTTGCTGTGATATTTAGCTAATATGATTAGCAACATTAAGACGGAGATTTCTGCTATAGTTTGGAAATAAACTACAACCTACGTATCACAGTGGGAAATTTATTTTGTTCTGTAACATATCAGCATTTCCTGCCTGCATGAAATCTCTTAGACATCCACCTCTGTTTCCTTAGATCACTAGTGTCAATTCAGTACTCATTCATGAGCAATATATAGTTCAGGACCTCCACACTCAGTGAAAATGGTAAGAATGGCAAGAGAAGCATTATTCCAATAATTAATTGCATGAAGCAAAAGTGAAAATCTTTTTAAAAATTATTTACAAGAGCTTTACATGCACAGAATATTATTTTCATGCTGAGATCCTTTTCAGGCTTTTGCATAGGCGAAGTCTATTTTATTTGTATGACCATAAAAAAATTGAAATACTGATGCCTATATTTAATAAGATTTAAAAACATTTTTCCCTTTCTTGAAGTTATTTCCTTATAATTCTGTCCTCACTGACCATACCATCTTCCTGCTTAATTTGGTAATTGCACCTTCCTCTTTCTTACAAAACCTATAATAATTTCAATGTTTAAAATGAAATAATATCATGTAACTGTAGCACCTGGGTCCCGTGGCTGTAACAAAGACCTCCTATGTTGAGGTCTTTAAAAGAAAGCACAGAACTAGAAATTAGTTTTCCCTTTCATGGTTTCTCAAGAGAACACATTGTAAGGCAGGAGATAATAGATGATACACAATTATAGGTGGACTGCAAACCAAGTTATCAAGTAAGGCAGATATGAGTAAAGGTCAAATTATCTCTCAATGAGGCAGTGCCCACTTTGATATTTTAAGTACTGTAGAATCTACTAAATTGAAGATCCAGAGGTTAAAACACCTTTTGTAGAAGTGTGTTTGTGTTTGAAATCAACCATATAATAGGTGGAAGCTTCTGAATTTAGTTCACGAAAGGCAGAAATTTTCAAGACTGTTGGTATGTTTACTGTAAATTGAATGAGTTATAGGAAACTCTGCAATTAAAGCACCGAAAGACTTGAATGGGAAGGAGGTACACAAGCATCTTGTACCAAGGAATGGAGAAAAAGAGTCATCTTGGAGAAGAGGGAGGAAGCTACCTGGGTTAGAAAATGGGTGTAATTTTGACTAAGTCTAACCAGTTGGAAGGCAGAGGATATATATGAAATCCCACTGACTTCTCATTTACAGATTCTAGAGATGCTCCTCTTCATCTGCAATTTGCAGCTCAGAATTCAATCTCTGTCTGGGAGACAGGAATACATGTTATTTAAAAAGGACTGGCTCATTTGGCACTATTGTTTTTAACAGAGCTTCAATATCTCCCTACCTACCTGTGTGTATATACATGCACAGAAGTTGACATTTGGTTCTAGAGACCATAATTCAGATCTTCTCATGCAAACCACAGATTCCTGAGGTCATCCTCTCCCATCCTCTTCTCAAAGCAGGCTCAGTCAGGTCAGGTTGATGGGACACTTGGCCAATAAACGTTTTGTATCTCCAAAGGCAGTGATTCCACAGCCTTTCTGGGCAGTCTGCTCAGGTGCCCAGTCATCTCCATAGTACATTTCCCCATGGCTCTGTGTCTCAAGAGAATTTCCCCCTTTCCAACATGTGACCATCATTTCTCACACCATCAGTGCATCAGATCTTCAATGCTCTTCATACAGCAAGAGCATGGCACTGTTATCTCTGCATCTTTATATTTGGCATCTGTAGAGAGCAGTAAGATTTCCCTTTCACCTTTCCCTCTTAAGGCTGATCAAACCCAGTTCTTTTGGCTTCTCCTCACATGCCACATACTCATCTTGCCAGCTATCCTCTGGACTTGCTCCAGTCTTCCAAAATCTTTTTTTGCAAAGGGGTGCCTCCAGCTGGAAAGCACAAATGCAGCCTCAAAAGTGCCAAATAAAGGGGAATAACCATTTTTGACCTGCTACAATTAACTATGGTGCACAGTGACACTGCTTCAACAGCATTGATTTGAGGCTACACTTATTTTGAATAATCTGTGTACTAGTGATTACAGCATTCTCTGAGGGACACCATAGTTGTGGGTTTGCATTGATTCAATTCTCTCTTCTACATCCTGACTCAACATTAGAATTATTATGTTTTTGTATTAAAGGGAAGCTGTACACTTGGTGTGGGTCCTGATGCTAACTGGGGATGCTTATCAGGTCATGATGCTGAAATAGATAGAGAAGCATCTGTTATTTTTATACTAATCTGGTTTAGGTAAGAAAATTTATTTGTTGACTTAGCACTGTGAAGGCAGAGATACCTCTGTACATTCTGCACTACCACAAAAGTCCATGGATTTACCAAAGGAGCTCAAGGATTAGGCAGGATCTGAAAAAGTCTGTTCAGAATAATGCATATTTTCATGTATACCTAAATTCTGTTTAAATCTTATTCTTGAGCTACCTCTGATTTCTTACATCTTGCATTACCCTCAAGGATATCTCAAAACACAGCTCATGCACAGGCACAAGCTTTCTCCCAAACAGGACAAGACACTGACTCTACCAAATAGTCAATGCATGCAAAAGGACAGGCAAGAAAAATTCAGTATTTGTTGTGCCTTGAGGCTTCCCAACATCCTAGGTCACTAGACAGCATCTTTCCAAGAGCTTCTCGGTAGTAAGCTCCACATCAATTTTTTAATACATTGAACCCCAGCCTCAGCAGGTTTCTGACTGGGTCTCTCCTTTCCACATGGAGCAGATGTACTTGTGCCTATTGAAGCAGTGTGCTGTTGCCAATGAGTTGTGGAAGAGAAGAAATTAATTTAATTTCCCGTTTAATAGACCCAGTTTTGCAGTCCCCTTCCTTCAAAGAGGGATAGTCCACTGCTGGCACATGCAGAGCCCAAGGCAGGGTTAAAGTGATGGCAATGGTGCCTTGGGCACATGCTGCTGTGGCTGGGGAACCTGCTGAGCCTTGGCAAGCTGAGCCATTCACAGAGCAGGTGCTTAGAGGGGCAGCTGTGCCAAGGGCTCTGAGCTACTTCAGCTAGCCACATTGCTATGCCATTTAGTGTGAGGTCAAACAACCTCTTTCAGAACAGACCAGGATTTTACCAGCCCCACAGCCTTTCAGTCAAACTCTCATGGCTATGGTTGATTTTTCTTTGGAATAAATCATGTTTGACTTCAGTCACATGCTTTTAATTTACCTAAGACTTTATCAATGTTATCACTTAAAAAACAAAACAAAAAAAAACAAACAAAAAAAAAAAAAAAAAAAGCAAAAAAAAAAGCAAAAAAGCATGATTCTTTTAATGAAATTGCATACAATTTAGTCCTTTATCTTTGCCCTAAGGAAAGTACTGACTAAACAGAAACACCGGACAACAGTACATGATACTCCCATTGCTTATTTCTTGTATTTGTATGTTACTGTCTGGGAAGATTTGAAGGGTGGACCTCCTCTTATCCCTCTGCTTCAAGTACAGGCAGGAAAGTGCTTCAGCAGTAAGTCACGTTTCTCTTGTTTACTCTCATCAAGACCTTTGTGTTGCGTAATTCTTTTGTTTTCCACTGTTGTAATCTCTGATGCACACAGATCCCAGACAATGTAGATGACCCGTGTGGGATGCATGAGGTTCCCTGTCAAGATATTGTTGTTCCTCGCTGGCTGGCATCCAGGTTTAGTACTAAGCTTAAAAAAAAAAAAAAGGAAAAAAAAAGAACAATGGAGATAAATTTAGGCGCTGTTGGGAAAAAGAATCTAGGACACTGTCCATCCCAGCCCTTTGAAGCAACACCCACAAAGCAGTTTCCTGACTTTTTCAGGGATTCCCAGATTTTCACAGCAACTTATGCAACCAAAGTTGACACCACCTGACTAACATTTGGCTAACCCTTTGCAAGCTCCTTCCAAATGGCAGCTAGGAAACAGAGCTTGGTGTGCTAAGCTAGAGCCTGACTGTGTACATGCTGAGCACAACTGGAAACAGCTGGAGCATGGATGCTGGTACCAGAGGTGCCAAGGCAAATCCACTACCCTGATTTCCTGAAGGCCATTACCAGCCCTGCTCTTCAGGCAATAGTGACCTAGGCCTGATTTTAATTTTGCTAGACAAGCACCGACACTAACACTGAAATTCTTGTTACTAGGTCCTCTAAAACACTGTTAATCACCAACTTTGTACATCTACTCATTATTTTGATTAACAGCTTTGCTACATGACTGTGTTTCAAAGGCCCCATTGAGATATTGCTAGCAAAACTGATCACTAATTCCAGCTCTATATTGCTGTTTCTATGTAGATGTAATGTTTAATTCTTTAAAAGGAGTAAGACACTGTATGTGCCCTAAGCCAGTTTCTCAAGTCATATTCTGGGGGGTGGGGAAGGCCTTGCCCATTCTACACCTTGTGGTTTGCATTTTTCTGGAATAGTTTCCTTTTTTGAGACTTCTTTCCTTATGTTTTGAAGATTCACCTTCAGTCATTGATGAAATATTTTCCAGTGCAATTTGCATTTACACAGGAGTTCATATCCAAAAGGCTGCCATGACAATTTTGATCTGCTGACAGGGGTGGCCAAATGTAATGTTTACCAATGCAGTACAAAGACCTTTAGCTCCACTTTTTAACATTGAAAAATTTTGCAAAATGTTGCTTTGGGTCACATCTTGCAAATTTTTGTCTCATTAGTTAAGTTGCTTTTTGTTAAAATAATAGAATTTTCATTTGATGTCATGTAATTAAAATATTTGCTTTTTACATTCCAACAAATTTTTGGTAAAAATGTTATCTTTGAGATTTTTGAAATGAAATCACTGTTTCAAGCAAAAAATCCCAATCAAGTCACAACTTATTTTATTTTTCATTTCATCATAAGCATATAAAATGAATTATAAGTAGGTCATAGGGGTTTTTTCTGATTAACCAAATATTAAAAAAAAACTCCACAAACCTTTGATCAGATGATCAAACAAATGATCAGATTTAATTTTGTGGGTTTGAGGCAGGTCATGTTTTTCTCTCTCCCTCTCATTATGATGTCAAACAATATCACAAAACTTTTACCCACCATTTAATGTAAAGATATTGGGGTGGAGAGTTAAAATGAAGAGCTTGAATGGCACTGAACTTGGAAAGTGAGCAAATAGTTATCAGCAGGTATTTCGCTGGAGATCCAAGCTGGAAAACTATTTCAGCTTACACCAGTATTCAAGGATTTCAACAGTACCATGAGACTTCCAAAATTATTTGATACATACTTTGGTGAAATTTGAAAGCTTTTCCTTTGCAGATGTTTTGATTATCTGACTACAATGAATCTTTTGCCTTAACCTAAGTAAATAGGTGTTGTATGTTTCTAACCAGTTTGTGCTTATGTTGTTTCCATTTTATTTTTAACTTGAATGCTGTCATTTGATAAAAACCTATGCCTTTAAAAGTACCAAACTTTATTAATCCACTTAAAGGCTTAACTGTCTATAAAAATGTACTATGTAAATTGGACTTCTTCCCTTCTTCAGTCATCATGGCCAAGCACATAAAGCTTGGGGAAATTTATGCATTTTTACCATCTCTAAATCGTTAGAGGCCAAACCAATTTAAATAGCAATCAGTGACCAAGAACACCCTTTGCTCTCTGAAGGTTTGTTATTTTTCCTTGGTATTCTAATTATTTAATTCAAGCTTGTTAGGTTCAGCTCTGCTGGATGCTTTGCAGTCTGAATTCATTCTGCCTTGCTTAATTTGCCTTTTTTCCTTTGCCATTAGATTGCTAGCTCTCAAGATGAGAACAGAGTACTAACTCGCCACTGCATAATATGAACAGAAAGTGTTTCTTAAACTATTAAAAAAGATAGGATGATCCTTTGGATTTGACACTTGGGACAGAGTTTTTGTGCCTTTTTAATTGCTTTCCAGACTGGGACCATTATCCTTAAGATTTCCCACTCGTAAGACTGGATTCCTCCCATTTTATAGTGTGGAGATGTCTTAGAAAACCCCAAATAAAATATGAAGTTTCCTTGCATTAATTTTTCACTGACCTCGACAGAGTCAAAGTTTGTCTCTGAGATATCTGGAGGTGATCACAATGGAAATGGGAAGGAACTCAAAACACATCTGAAGGTTATTTTCAGAAGTGGCATCTCAGAGTGGGCTGCAGGGACAAGCATATTATTCTCAAAATCTGTAAGAAACTCAGCTCACTGAATGCCAGCATTTCCCCCAAGCTTTTTATAGTCTGCCACTTTGGAAATTGCACAGGTTTAAATCCTCCCCATCATGTTTATTCTGTTTGAAACATTGACAGGCATTTAACTCTGGTGTGGCTTTTACTCAATTATTACGCCCCTTGTGTAAGATCTGGTCTCTGAAGTCATCACTGGGAAGAGTGAGAAAAAAGTCTAATAGTGGGCAGACTTTTTATGTCTGTGTCATTCAGATTTACGATATTACAGCTTCTATATGCAAAAGATGCATCTTTTATGGCAAGATAGCTCTTCTAATGTCTTGGAGTGTCCTGAACTCATTACAGCTTTTGACTTGTTCCAGCCTTCAGATTAAAATGGTTCAGGTTACATCATTTTAAACTGCACAAAGGGTCAAGAGACCGTATCATTTAGATGAGGCCACAGTTCATTTGCTTTGGCTCTGGAAAGCCAGAGGATGAAATACATATTAATACTCACAGTTTGAAAGAAGGATTGCAGCCTTGGTATTGCAATGAAGTGAAACATTTCATACATGATGCAGCAAAAGAGTCACTGGGATTTTTGCCAGTTTGAAGGAGATGGAGAGGAAGAGACAATGTAAAAATAAAAAAAATTAAAAATGCACCTGGTACCTAATTTTTTAAAAAAAGTTTTCATTATGGGGAAAAGCAATATTTGCTTTTACCTTCATGGAGTTGAAATCAGTTCATTAAGAGGGTGGGAGAAAAGATTAATAGATGAATTCAGCATACTGACTCCTTCATATAGTTAATGTGCTTAATTTTACCTGGGTGATGAGCTGCATTTACACTGACAATGAGTGGAAAGGGAGGAAGAGAGGTTAAATATGTGGTATGGGGAACAAAGTTAATGAAAGCATATTACAGGATTTTACAAAAAAAATATATTACTGTTCATTTAATATAGTCCTTGGGACAAATACATCCCTGGTGTAATCTCATTAAGATAATGAGATCATATCAGTGATAAATTTGGCTCTTGTATTTGGAGTTTTAAAATGGTGGTGGTATCATAATTTTCTTCTCTGCTTAGAATGTGAAGGAGCATTGGAAGCCTGAGAAAAAAAGAGAATTTTTAAGAGAGACCAGTGAGATAGGGAGGATGGAAAGTAGAATATTGAGCTAATTCATTTTTAGGCCTCATTGTCCTTGTACAAACATTTCAAGTTTTGAGTTCTTCACTTCCCGTATGTGAAGGAACTGTTGCCATCAGAAATCCAGAGTCTTAAAGATGTAAGGAATCTATCCCTGATGGACACCTTCAATGTCATCCTCAGCTTCATTGATCTTAACTGAGCTTTAATACCTTGTCATCACTTGAGTGTCTAAGATGCACATGGCTTGGATGGTGCCTCAGGTAGCCACTGTGACTGCTGACCATCCCACAGCAGGTTTCCTGACTGAAACAAAAACTTGTCATTCTCTAAAATATGGCTACTCCAGTGCACCATTCATCTACTAATGGCTCCTGTGAATGTGATGCATACAATACACAAAGCATACTCTTCCTCTGTTGATTCTTGGTTTTTGTCCTTGGCAGTGGCATGTTCAGCAGTAATAAGATGTATCCAAGTCCTTTCTTTGACTTCAAACTGAATGAAGTGAGAGCTCCAGCCATTAGGCTCTTGGATTTTTATTTCATGTAATTGATGAAGCAATTGTTGGAGCAGTTGTTGGAGATGAGACTTGCACCAGTATCTCGGGTATGTGTCTTAGGAGCTGGGGACAGCAGCTCCTTCCATTTGTGGTCTAATGATGAGCAAAACAAATTCCTCTAACTGGGAAAATTACTTGGACCAATAACATAATATTCAGTGACAAACTGCTAAGAGTAGTCTCTCTACAGTGAGTTCAGATTACTGCCTCTCTGAAGTTAAAAGAGAGATTAGATTCAAGTCTCTTAAAGCACAGGTGAATGAATGACCTAAGAAAGCATCTACTTGATGGTTTCTCTGTCTTCCTGTGGCTTCTCACTGACATAGAAAACTAGACAAAAATGCCCTTAGAGTAAAGTCATGGCTGACAATCTGTCTCACTGCAGAGGAACTTCAACCTCGTGCTTCACATGGATCCTGTCAGTGTGACAGGAGCATCAGCACTGATTTTCATTATTACTCTGTAAAGTTGTGCATAGTCCTGCTTAGCTAGTTTTTGAGGTATCTGACTATCTGCATGTTTAAGGGAAAAGAGAATATAGCTGCAGTGTAGCAATTCTCTGATTATTCCTGTTTGCCAGAACTAAGAAGGAATCCAGAGATTTCTAAGAGTTATGCCAGAAATCAAATCTAGCTTTGGGGTGAACTCAGTAAGATTCCATATAAAATAAATTACACTTCTGTGAAATTTATCCTAAAACCTGCACAGTAATAATTCTTCACTATTTTTAAATTACTCTACAATCCTCCTTTTTTCCCCCCTTGGTATATCTTTTAAGGGTTTAAAAATCCCTGCAGGGTTGTTTTTTTCCCCTCCTAATATTTTCTCTTAAATATTTACATGAATTTTCCAGCTGAGATATCATAACATTATTTTCTTCCATCCTACCTTCTTGTTCTACTCCAGCAGTCTCACAATGAGCTTGTTCTCAGAACACACACGCAGCTGCACTTTCCTTTTATTACTTATGACAATCTTCAGAGAGCACAGGAGACTTTTTTTTTGCTCGACCTTATTCTTCATTCGTCATGACAATAACAGAATGCTCAAGACCTTAATAATCTTATGTAATTTCAGTTTTGCTATCAATAATACATCAGAGACATCTCCCCCTTCCACTCTGCCTTCACTAAGGTGCTTTTTAATTTTTCAATAAGATACGCAAAAAGGTAATTATTTTGATTGTTTTTACCTGTTATTACAATTATGCAATGTTAATTTCTGTTTCACTTTAGTGCCTCTGCTATCGTAGTGAGGTAGGTTACATTATGTATTTATATCTATCTCCCATTTTTCTGTTCAGCTCTATTTTGGTCTAGAGTGAGGCTGATTAAACTTTTAATGTCTACTCCTTGGCAAATGCTGAGATTGTACTTTATTTTGTTATTAATTCCAAAATTGACTGAAGATTTTACCAAATATTTGGAGATAGATGGATATGCTCTACCTAAAAATCATTGAAATACTGTACTCTGCTTCAGACCTGTAATTTTTTTTGTTATTCTGCTTTTAACTAAAAAACTTTAGAAAATAAATACAGTTCCGAGATTATCAATATTTTCCATCAGAATTTTTAAAAGAAAACCATCTCTTTACTAGGGCATTTCTTCACTTTTTTTTTTTTTCCCCACAGAAATAATGTTTTCTAATATAAAAGCATAGTCATTGGAAGCTTCTTATTCCACAACAGAGCTGTTAAGGTCTTGTAAGGTGTAGAATTTATCTGAAATCAAAGATTATCCTAATCTTTTCAGGAAAAACCTTGGTCCCAGGGAAGACTGGGGAGCAAGAGCAGGGAAATCCTGGTGCTCCTTGGCAGGCAGGAAGGCTCCTGCCTGGACCCAAGTGGAATCCCACCAGCCCTGCCCTCCTGATCACTGTATCAGGTTTAAGGTACTTAAGTAAAAGAAACAAACAAACAGAAAAAGAGGTAAAAGGGCATTCTTGGAGCTCAGATAGTGATGAGAAGGGGAAAAGCATGCTATCACAATTCTCAGGGAGATATATGGTTACCCAAAGGTGGAGGTAAACAAAAAGCCTGGGTGGAATTTGTCTCTCTTTGAAATGTGTTTCTTCCTTTTTTTTTTTTTTTTTTTCTTTCCTTTTGACATGGAGGGGCAGGGAGTTAAGAGCATGGGAACACTTTATTTTGTCTTTCTGAATTCAGCAGTGTTTGTGGGTTTAATTTCTTCACATAATAGATGCTCCATTTTAAATGCTTTAATATCTACAAGGCTCTCAGTGCAAATGAATGAACGCTGCCATCACTCCAAACACATCACTTTTATATCTTGTCAGACAGTTGCAGATATTAACAGCAGCATTTAAAATTCACTTTCTTCCATGAAGAAAGCCCCAGCTATAAGACAGAACAAATTACAAGTGCTATGTATAGTGCAGCAGTGCTAAAACTGCTGTCAGCATCCCAACGTGGCCATATGTCTGACATAAAGTACACAAAAGAAAGTGTTGAGGATTGGAGCACAGGCTAATGATAAGTAGGCTGGTTAAACAATAAGCCTCTCAAGTGAGCAATATACATTCTGTTCTGTTTTTCTTACTTCGTGCTGCTTTAAATCAAAGTCCACAGGTCTGCTGTTGCTGGGAGGTTGGACATGTTGTCTGCCAGTAAATAGGCCCTCTGCCAAGAAACTAGAGCTCACTCTTGGTAAAGGAAGAACATTGTTCACTAAAATAGTTTGTCTTTTGATGCCAAAGGAAATCAAATTGTAATCAAGGGCTGAGAACGGACTGAAGTCATAAAGGCTGGCTTGCCTCAGACTTTGGCAGCCTCGCTTGTTCCCAGGCATATTAAATATAATTTACGTTTGCAGAGGGGAGAGGCTTTATTGCACTGGAAATTTGTTTTAAATAACACTTAAGTGAAACACTGTCAGAGGCAGCCAGGGATACACTTCTGCTGTCATTTAGACTGTTGAAAATCCAGAATATACTCATGGTCTTCACTAAATTTGTCGTGAACTTGCGTCTGTGTAAATGGATATTTTGGGTCAATTTTAATGAAACAATCACATTTCCTAGGTTCTGGTCACCCATGCTGAGTGGAAAGTTCATGATGAAAGGCTTACCTCAGCTAAAGAAAATATTTATATGTTTTTCTTCTATTTTATCATGCATGTGAAAATTCAGATTAAGTATAAATAACAATATTTGGATGAAAGTTAATGAATGCATATAGGACAGTTGAATCAATTACATCCTTGGTCTGCAATGTATAGAGTGAAATAAATTTTACTGATAATTCATGTTTTAAAAAGTTAAAGTATGTACTTTATGTTTTCAGAAAGGAGCTTAGGAGCACTTCAAAATAAAAGAAAAATATGGGTTTTATTTTTCTAAATTAAATTTATCTTTTGGAACAGTAAAACTAGCTTTTATTTCACCATGGATTTTAAAAGTAATTTAAAAATAGCTTCTCCCAAGAAGTGATAATTCTACTTTTCAGCATCTTGTTCATAAGTAGCCAGCTAAGGGAAAATGTTGTTTTAATTTTTTGCACACTTTTGGATGAGATATGTTTCTTCTACCCTGATACCATAATGTAGGTTATATCTGAAATGAGTTTTACAGATTCTTACTGCGTCAAAGCAATGGAATCTGCTAACTAAAAAGTAAAAAATCTTCTATGAAGATCTCATTTACAATCAAATTCACTCCTTTGTTTTACAACTTGGTCACACTGCATATAGCATTTGTCAGCAAAATAGTTGTAGTTGCATGTGTACTGTGTAAAGGGAAAATTTGCCCTAGGGAAATAATAAGGTATAATTAAACTACCAAAGAAATGGTTGAGTAGCTGCTTCTTTAAAATGTAGGGATTTTTTTTAATTTTGCTGTTTCAATCTCTCAGCTGGCAATACCATTGAAACAGCACACTTCCTCCTTAGAATGGAAATATTTAGATAAGTTTGAACAGCTCACCTCTCTTCAAGCAACAATTGGCATTTAGAGCAATTTAAGGTTAATTCTGTCAAAAGACTAGGACAGGTCATAGACCTTGACAGCCAGTTTGGAGGTCTAACACTATTCCTTGGTGCTTGAGGGACCAAAGAGGCGCCTGTCTGATACATTTCTTAAAGCTCTGCCCCTCTCTGTGGATGTATTCACCTTTGATGATGCCTGACATGTAAAGGACTGGCTCCTGTAGCCTCATGATTAAGCTTTTTCTGGAGGCTCTTTTGAAGGTGTGTGTTGCTCATGACTTCTGTATAAGATGCCTAATTTAATTTGACTCAGGGCAGTGGGGCTTAATAAAAGGCAAGGTGTTTAGGAAATGTGACCTGCATTTCTTACCATTGCCTGTATCCATGTGTGAGTCTAACCTAAGGCACTTAAAAATTACTTGGTGGAAATATAAACAAAACTGTCTTTTCCTGAAGATGGGGTTCTTCCAGAAAAAGAAGTGCTAAAATTTAAATGCGTTATTTTCTGAACAAAATTACTTAGACTGTACTATTGATATTCAATAATTTTCTAGTAAAATATTAGTTTTGTTTTTTTTAGGGAAAAAATGTGACTAAATTACTGCAGAAGTTCTGGAAGTCCCCTTACTTACGATATCAGTGTAAAAATGACAAGGTAAAATTTTTTTGCATTGCAGCATAAAAATACCAGCACTATCAGCTGTAACCCACGGCAGCACTTTTCCCCAGCTGTGATACACTTTTAGAAGATATATGATGAGGGTCAAGAAACTACAAAAGACAGAAAGGTGACTGAAGAAGTAAATGCCATGACACTCAGACACGAACTGAGCTTCCTGGCACTTTTGGCAGCCACAGGCACTCCCAAGGATTTGACAAATTGGTGGGTGCTTTTATCTAGTCCATGTCAGTGAACAATACTGCATGATATCTGAGCATGGGGTTTTAAGACTAATTAAAGCAGGGCATTGGTACAAAATACAATCAGACTAGGAAGTCATTCGAAGTAGTAACTGGAGAGACCTCAGTATATGTGTCCCCTTAAATGCATGCAGAAATTATGGTGCTATGGGAGCTTGCACCTGTGGTTCCTGTGAAGACCTGCAGCTCTGAATCTCTCTGAAGTGATAGAGATGCTCTGAGACAGCCCTGTGCTCTCATAACTAGGCTAACACTAAAAACTGGCTATAAAGACAGCTCAGCTGAGTATGAAAACAAAAATGTGTGAGAGGCTTGAAGCTTGCAGCCTGATACTCCCCCTGTCTCACCATTACCTTGTCTGTAGATGCCCACAGGCAAATCAACCAGCAATAGCCCATCATTTGTTTGGGAATGGAATATCTACAACGTTTCTGCAGTAGGAAATTGGTCTTACTACTGCTGAAGAGACTAGGCAGCTTATTTCTATCACATTACACTTTTCTGTTGGGCTTTTATTTTTCTTCTCAGAAGACCCAAAGCCAGTCAGGTCAAAGCTAACAGCTGTTGAAATTGCTATATGCTTTTTAGAGGAGATGTGAAAATAAATGTGTGCCAGAATTCTGGTTGAGATTGGAATGAATGCATTTTGACAAAGAGATCCTCCCCTTAAACTTATTTCACATGCTAAGAGTTGGCAATATGGGAAAAGAAGGCTGATGGGGGCACAATTACTAGCTTGTCACTTTAACAGAGGACTTTTGGAAATGTATTGCCTCCTTGGGAAAGGGATTATCCTTCATGAGGTATGATGTCAGATGAAGTACAAAACATGGTTAAACAGAAAAGTCTGTAAACAATAATATTTTAAGATTTGCAACAGTCATATTAATTATTCTATATTTCTAAATCAATCATCCTTCCTAAGTGAAGAAATAAATTTTCAGCACTCAGGCAATCAGGTGATACAGGCCTTGTAATCATCTCTTTAATTAAAACCATCCAAAATTCCTATGTGGATATATATTGGTGTAGTTGGGCATATATCTTATTGTGCCTAAAATTAAACACCTCTCTCTATAAGCATCAAGTATAATTTAAAATAATGTTTCTTGATTAAAATACCATTCAGACTAAACAAATATCTGTTACTTTTGCTACAGGAGCAAGCACTTGTGTTTGTCTGAGTTGGAATTAAGTGAAATACAGCATCTCAAATAGGCTGTACTGCAAGTGATCAGTTCATACAGCCTATTGAAACCATAAGCAGGCAAATTTTGTATTTCATCTACTGAAAATACAATGCCAAGAAATACTGAAAAAACTAACAGCCTTACCAATAGTAATATAGGAAGCAGTCATCTTGATCACCGATGCAAATAATGGCATGGTTTCAGCCAAAGTAAATTTAAACAAACAAACAAACAAAAAACCAAACAACTCAAGTTTAAAATCCTTACTCCAGAGCAGGTGCTTGTTCAAGGAATGTCAGAAACCATGTCAGACAAAGCATAAAAAATTCAGGAGACTAATTTTGGAATATGCTGTCAAAAGCAAATATGAAAGACTATTCAAAGGCAAACATATCTGTTCATTGTGATGTATTATAATACTGGCTATTCAATTTCTTGTTCAAGTTCAAAGGCCCTAAAATAAAAACCTAAACTCAATGCTAATTTCTTTGCCCACACACATACAAATAACTTTAAAGATACATATTGTACTCATTCAATCACTTTCCCATTAATATTTTCATTCCTAAATGTTATTGACTGCTAAGTCCTCAAATGTGATGAATCTGGGTAATAAATAGAAGTCTGCAAAAAAAGGGAAATTTTAGCAAATTTATCCACTTTTTGCAGTCACAAAAGAAAAATAATATTAAAAATCCTCTAAAAAAACCTCAAACAATAAATTTTGTGATCCAAATGTTAATAAACAATGAATGGTAGCAGTTTTAGAATACTAGAGTGAAACCCTTGAATGATATCCACAGATACTTTTTGCCTTTCTCTATTTACTATAGACTTCTGAATATTTTCTTATTGTGTAGAAGACATTTGTAGTTTGCCTCGTGCTCTGCAGTTCCACAAGAAGACACAAGGAAAAACAAGCTCAAAATTCAAAGAAAAAACATAGTATGTTTTTTCTACTTTATCAAGAAGGGATGAATAACCGTTGTGTACCTAATATGCAGAGACATCTTAGTATAACAAGATACAGCTTAACTCCTAGAGTCCTTGTTATTTAATCCATTTAGTTCTGCCCAGGGATCACATGAATTTATGGAAACCCCCTGCTACCCTCTTTGTTGACTTCCATCCCTGCTGGGAGATCCCCATCTGCTGGGAAGCAAAAGTCTGCTCTGAACTTTACTTCATTTAACAGAGTGCCACATGTAAATCCAACTTCTTCATTTATTACTTTGACAGAGCAGATGGCAATGGGCTTTTAAAAGACTATAATGTTGCTTAAAACTAGATATATTTGTAGAAATAATAGTTTTAGCTGCTTGGATTCTAGTGTCTGATTTTTAAGAAGAGAATCTGACACAGGCAATTAAATTTTTGAGCCATCAGTACTTAGTGATGCATCATAATTTAGCTGTTTTCAGAAAATCATATTGTGACCAAATAATCATTCATTAAGACAGAAAATACTTTTTTAATGGAAATTTGAGACTCGTGTTTGGTGGCTGATATGAGTGACTAGTTTTCTAATAGCCTTAATCACTGGAGTATTTCTTTACTTGTTCATTTAAGCCCATTAATGAAAAAGTATGATGTTAAGTCTAATATCTCCTAACCCTTGATGACTGTTTTGACTTCCAGCATTGTCCTATAAATAACTGTGAATGACATGCACTGAAAATCAAAGAGTATTATTTCACTGTGATTAAAGAGAACAGGTTCACCCAAGACTTCCTTTTCATCCAGTAAGACCACAGAGAAATTCATTGTTAATTTGAGTCAGATGTGATGTACTTCAAAATGTCTTGTCCTTAAAAATCTTACCCTAAATGCATAACGCAGGCTTTAAAAATAAACCAGCCACTGGGTTTTCTTGTAGAAGACACATAATGGGATAGGAAACATCAAGCACAATTATAGTACCCTAGGCTTGAAGATTACAAATAATATAAATTACTTGTCCTCAAGATCCAGTCTAGTGGTTTGTGTGTTTGTCTGTTTGCTTATAATTGGTGACATCTAAAAGTTTTTTAAGCCCTGAAGAAGGGAAGTAAACCTTTCATGTCCAGTGCTGGCTGTGCTTTTCTAACTGAGAATATCAGCTAACTTGATGCTCTGTGAAATCCAAAGAGCCTGTATTCATCCGATACAACCTGGATCTTTGGAAATGTTCATCTTGGTTATGAACTTTCTGATCATATTATAAGTATTATGGCCACAGGGCTCTGGTTGTTTGCGTGACATTTGTGGTCTGTCATGCAAACACGTCATCTTGGGTGGCTGCTTCAGGGTGAGACCTCATATGAAGTGAACAATCTGTGTTCTTTGCTCTAAATTAAACAAACACCTCTAATATGCACTTCCATAGTTCAATGCCAGGTGTCCTAAGGTATTTCTGTCTTGTGCATATGCTTAGGCCCTAATGTCAGACACCATGATTCATAATAGGTTTTTGCTTTTCTGATGATAAATAATGCTGTTTAGAAACAGGGCTGTCTGTCCCCAAAGGGCTTTTATAATGAACTGCACCAGCCTCCTCTGCAACTATGCTGGTCAAACTTCTGTGATACAACACACTGCTTTTATTGATCCTCTGGAGAACATTATACCAGGAGGGGTTTGCCTCTCAGTGTAATTTCCTTTAATATATATTGTACTGTGTTTAAAATTTTAGTTCAGATAATGGAACACTCTTAAGCTTTACTATCATGCTTATTTTTCTTGAATTTAGTTTCAGATAATTTTTAAGATTCTTGAGTTAAAGGTTAAACCTAAGGTTCATCACTTGCATGAAAAACCCTGAAAAATAAACCTGGTGGCAAATTCCTTTGCAATTGCTTTCTGCAATAAGATATTCAAAAGAGTTATGCGTCAGAGTAAAAGCCAGGGAGCCTCTGTTCTTATCTGATAAATTCCCCTGAGGAAAATCTAAGGAAAATTGGAGTCAGGTATGGCTATTCCTGCTTTGGCTATAACCTCAGGAGCACACCTCACTTTTTTCAAGCAGCTCCAAAGGAAAAGGACAGCAGTGATCTTCTCTGCCAATAAACGTGGCAAGAAATCACAGGACAATTAGTGGCTCTGTTTAACATAATCCAGTTGAGAAACTGGGCTGCACTGGGGGCAGTTTGGGTGGCATGAGGAGCATGGAGAAGGAAGATATCCAACTCCTGCTGGTGCAAGCTCTGCTGGTATATATATACACATGGCTCTCACTGGTACAGCATAACTGTGATGTTTTTGAGACAAAATAAAAATACTTGTCCTTGCTTGCATTTGTGAACCTACAGATTAAACCGTAGTAGAAAAATGTTATTATCAAGTAGACCAAAAAAAAAAAAAAAAATTAAATCAGGACTTAAGGTTTGTTTCCTAAATTGTCTAGGATTAATTGTCTCTTTCTTTGTAATTAGTACTTAAAGCAAATACAAAAAATTGTAGAACATATTCTTTACATAAAAGGAAGAATATAATCACCCATGAAAGTTAACACTGCATGGAATTTAAAGAAAAAAGTAAAGAAAATCCCCAATGTCATTGCACAAGAAAAAGCTCCATGTTGATAAGCCAGATGCTGCCTTTTTTCAAAGGTTGTGCGTAGGCAATTTATGGTATTTCGGTAATTCTGACCTTTGTCTGACTATGTGGCTGTGTCAATAGAAGTCTAAACAAGGAAAGCAATCACTCTGTGTACAAGTGGTTAAAATTCATGGCTAGCAGGGAGCAGATTGCAACAGGAAAGACCCCAGCCTGTCCATCCACCAGTACCCTACCACCAGCAGAGCTCCTTTTATTCCAGCTTCTCCCTATGGTTGCCTTCAATTCTTTTGCAAATCTTTTTCTCCCCTCACGAATTTATAGCCCATTGATGCCTTTCTGTGGGTGGCTCGGAACATCTGGGTAACAATCTTGCAGTCTGTGTCCTGCACCCTTCCCTCAAACAATGGTGGGTACAGGGCTGCCATCAAACCCAAAGGAAGAATGGGGCTGGTTAACTTGTACATGCACTGCCTGCCCCAAATTAGGGGGTGAGGGAAGGTGGAGGAGCTCGGGGCACTACTTTGTCAGCCTCAGAAAAGCAGTTCCAGTGATTGTGGCATCATGTTTCGTTAGGCTGAGTCAGTTTGGGTGATGCTGATTTTCCCCCTGGATGTCAGTCCCTTCACTACCAGCAGCCACTTTTACAGGAGGTTTTGCAGAAAGTTCAGTCTGAGGTGGTTGAACTCACACATCTGCAGTCCCTCAGTGTGGCAGAGCAGGAAATGTCTCAAAAGGGCAATTAATTTACAGTAGTCATACATTTAAATTAATTTAGTGGGATTTAATAGGCAGTATGGCTTTCCCCCAGAGTTTTAAAAAAATTAGATAGCTGGGATCAAGCTCCCTGTTGTACTCTAAATTTAAATATTTTAGAAGATATGTCTGTATTTAATTTATCTGTAAAGCTATGCTTTTTTTTAGAGATTTTTTTCTTTTTTTTTTTTCTTTTTTTTTTTTTGTTTTTGGTTTAGGATAACCAGAACGAGTGGAAAGAACCTTTCCTCACTTTTTCCTAGGGAGTACAATCATTCTAGGAGATTAAATTAGGAGATTTACAGTTGCAATAAATATTGTTTGGAGTTTCCTTGTGGTTTTGCTACCCTTCTATGTGGATATCTGAGGGTTCAGTGACAGGCAAGGAAGAGCATATTCTTCCCTTGTATTTATTCAGTGTGCTGCTTAATGATACAAACTAAGAGAACTATTTTACAGAGATCTCTTGAACCACATTGATGCTTGTTTAACTTTCTCATTGTTAGACCAGACAAATACTGCATGCCATGTTCTTCCTTGCAACCTGTGAGGGCAGGAAGTGCCACAACTTCCTTGGTAAATTCTTGGCAAAATTTTACTCCTGATCTAGACTAATGGTCCAATTTTTGAATGCCAGGGTTAGGCACTTAATTTCCATAATTGATGTTAGTTTTGTTGATTCTATGTTCTACTTTAGAGCCACTTTCTTAATTTTTGGAAATTTTGCACAGATATAGAGACTCAAGTCAAAGATTGAAAGATGTGAAGCAACTTATCAACAACAAAAGGCTGCATCTCTCACTGTATTAGATGGTATTGGCCCTTGCTGAAATTTCTTCTTGGCTTAATAACACATCTACACCAGGGTGATCTGCTTCATGCTATTGTGCTGGGATAATAGGTCTGTGACCTCAAATGACATCCTTCAGATGCACCCAAGTGGCAAAACAATAGTAGGATGACTTACTCATCTTTTATTACCTGCAGAACAGTAAATATGTCAGGTGATGAGGTTGATTCATGGTTGGTATGGGTGGGACACGAACTTGTGGAAAAACATATAAACGTGTCTGACCCATTAAGATATAGCTGCTTTTCTTCAGTGTGTGCTGAAGAACACTGATGGCTATTAGTCTCCTTTTATTGAGAGGACTACTGGCAGGTGCCATAAGTCTCTCCAGAGAGCCTTGATGCAAAAATGATTAACTGACTGAGACAGGGGTTTGAGCACACACACAATTAGTGTGTGTCACCATAGTGAAGACAGTGTATATAATATTGCTTGTGTTGGAGAACTGCTTCAGTATCAAGTATTAAATACCAAGAACAAAGCATTAAAACTCTTTCTAAAGTGCCTTGCTTTAGGAAAGAATGATCTGTTCTCAGTCATTCTCAGATTAGAAACATTTACTGAGAAAATAGTTTGTCTGTCTCTAAAGAAAATGTGCATACACAAATGTTAAGCCATGCATTATTTTGTGGAGAGTAGGATGGGGCTATGATTGAACAAAATTTAATTCATATTTAAGAACATGATAGAAATCCTGATTTTTGAGAGTACTTTTTATAGAGATGTGTTTTCACACTTCAGTATTTGTCATTATTTTGTCAAAAAACCCAAAAAGCAACCCAACCATGGCAGGCATTTAAATTAGATTAAGTATCAATTTCCAGCCAAAACACTCCTGTAAAAGCTAAATAGCAGTATACTTTTAGCACTAATCAATTTATAAAAACTAGTTTTCAAGGTGATTAATTTATTTATTTAGCAGCTATAAAGTACACATAAACAGATCCGTCTGTTAAGAGAAAACAGAGGTGTATGTTTTAGTACTGTACAAAAAGTTTTCTCTAAATTCCTACAGCATACATATTTCATTGATTGGCATCTGTCTGCACTTAAAACAAAGGGGAAAACAAAGGGAAAAGAATTCCTTGTGGCGCATCCCCGAGGACTGGGGAATTTTTTCTTTTATCTATTGTGGATTTAAACACTACATTTCACCCTACCAAACTAAAGCTTTTGCTCCTGAAATTAGAGATGCTTTGCTCTTCTTGTCACATCCCAGCTCTCTGTGAAGAGAGGTCCTCTAAGGAGCTTCTGCTTATCTTGTTTTACTTTGAAACCTGTTCAAAGGAAAGAAAAAAGATCCCACTTAGCCTAGTTAGCCTGAGACTAGATCATTTGGTTTGCTTATGGAAAGGCTTCCCTTTAAAGATAAGAGCCCTTAGAATGTATCAGATAATTTGAGTTAAACTTTTGGGTTGTATGTCTTACTGTTGGTCTAAGTACTTCCGTGGCTGTCTGCTCTAGCATGTGAGCACATCACAGTTATTCAGTTTTGTCATTATAACACCCCAGTGAGATAAGAAAATGTCTTTATTTTGTGCCTGGGGAACTGAATCACAGGGTAGGTGAATAATCTCGCCTGAAGTCAAATGGAAACACTGTGGGAAGCTCTGTGGTTGATCCAGGGTACTAAAACTAGCTCTGGTGTCACAGAGCTGAACTGTCTCTGCAAAAACAACCTTTCTCTTTATTTTTGCCAGCTGCACCACAACTTAGTAGACACTTTTTATTGAGAATTGTGATCAAGTCATGCACAGACCTGAATGAGCGTGAGTGTGCAGCATTTAAAAGATACTATTGACAGTATATACATGCACATTTTTAGTAAACTGTGCATTCTTAATGCAATTACATATTAAGGAATTAGACATATGAATAAATTTTCATGGCTTCTAAGGCAAAACAAAAGAATATATTCCTTCAAAGTTCACGTTAAAAAAATCAAGTTTTTTTTAGATTTTTGAGATAAGAATATGTAATGGTTTACCACCATTCAGCAGATTCACCTAACTCACATTTGTAATAACGGGATGGTTTTTTTCACTGAATTTTCGCTGTTTTAATACATTAAAATACATGGTCTCTGCATTCTGGGACCAAAGGGAAAACATCTCCTCTAGTGAACAGGAGCAGGATATGATTACCCTCCCTACCTACAAAAGACAATGATATTGTGATTCTGGACTAACCTTTTTTGTACACCTAGAAAGAACTACTACAAGCTAGGATCAATTCTTCAGTAGAGCAGATGTGGGGCTTTTTTTTTTGGTTTAAACAGGGCTTGGACATAATCTATAGCAATCCTTACACTCAGTGAAGAGAAAATAACTGACACAAGTTCATTTTTGCCCCGTGAGTGCTGCCTGCAGCTCCAAGCAGCCCTGGAAAAGGGAATGGCAGGATTTTTACTGAGATAGGTGACAGCAGAGCAGAAGGCTCCTCTCTGTGTAAGTGACAAGGGGAGGGGAAAGTGCAGTCTGTGTTCCCTCCTGGGGTGCACCTGGGGAGGTCACCAATGTCTCTGTGTGCTCACTGTGGCTGCTGTTGATGCCTGTACTTGTCACACCACTTACACTAAGAGCCTGTATGGTGGAATACACAAGGTGGCACCCAAATATTCAGACACCCTCGTGAAAGACATAAAACTGGAGGAAAGCCTTAGAAGCAAAATTAGGTATAAGCATTTCTCTTCCAGACTGGGGAAGGATTTGAAATCTCCATCATCAGAAATGGTTGTGCCATTCTATAGCAGTAGCACAAGTGAAGTGATATTGGCTGGCTTCATGTACATGTGTATATAAATGTATAATGTGCATATTTACACATTATAAACTAATATATAAATAATATAAATATTTATATATTTTGAGCTGTGCTTTTTTTTTTTCTTGTACTGTTCTACATTTAGAAAACAAATAAAAAAATTATAAATCTTCACTGCCTTTGGTATCTCACTTGCTCAGGTTAAAAAAAAAAAAGTTTTTTCATAATAATAATAATAAGATTCAAATTATTATTTCATAATAACAATAAAATAAAATTTATTTCACTTGTAAGTGAAGGCATTTACATTTGAGGATGTAAGTGAAACCACCTTTTCCCATTGTTTTTTCTATCACAAGCAAATTGTTTTTTTATGCTAGTAGATGTTCCAGTTTTTTAACATCCCACGGACTGACAATGACAAGGGTATTGTAAATTTTTGATTAATGAAATATTGCTTTCTTAGGCTATTTTTCTAACATTAGGCAATGTTGTCTTATTTCTATCCTTGCCTGACGTCCTGAAAAATTTACTGATTTAGAATTTCATTGTCTAGTGTCTTATGTCCATGTCTGGTGGCTCCTATGCATTTCCATCATCTTGCTGGGACAGTTTAGATGACACAAGCTGAGTTTACTACTGAATATGGCTTAAACTCAGCTGGTTATCAAGCACCCCACAACTCCTCACTCCCCCCTCATTGGGATGGGACAAGAAAATTTGTGGGCCAAGATAAACACAGTTTAATAACTTGAAATCAACAATAACAAAAATAATAAGGAAAAGAAGAAATACAACAAAGAGAGAAAAAAATAAAGCCAAAGAAATAGAAGTTATAAAATGAAAAGTTTCTCACAACCAGACACATGCCTAGCCAGGTCCTGAGCTGCGCCCTCACTGTCCACCAACCTTCCCACCCCACTGTCTTGCTGAGCACATCATCCTGTTATAAGGGATATTGCTTTGGTCAGCTGTCCCAGCTGAGCTGTCTCCCAGCTCCTTTTCCCCCCCAGCCTGCCCACCAGTGTGGCAGTACGAGAAGAAGAAAAGGCCTTCACTCTGTCACAGCCCTGCTCAGAAATAACAAAAGCATCCCTGTGTTGTCAACCTGTTTTCAGTACAAATCCAAACACAGCCCTATGCCAGCTACTATAAAGAAATTTAGCCTTATTTCGGCCAAACCAGCACAATGGCCTTTTAAGCAATATGGATACCTCACACAAAATGTGTGATGCTGTGACTGTCACCTCAATGAGCTTTAACTTCTGGTACTGTTACAATTTTCTCCACAATCTCACCCAAATTCTTCAAAATAACATGGGCTTTAAATACTTTATGGTTGCATCATCATGTCTCACAGTACTTCTCAGGTAAATAAACTTACCCACTACAGACAGTGAATAATTGTATCAGGTGATACATAAGACTTAGCAAAATCAAACACTTTGAATATAACAGTAAGGCACTAGAATATTTCTGTTTACCTCAGGCCTCAGTTTTGAACTACAGCATTTCTTTCTTGAGACTGGGAATTTATTTAGTGAATTAACTCTGCTCTGACTTCCTGATTTTTGGCAGACTGGAGAAATTTACAGTGCTGTCAATGAGTGCAGGAGATTGTTATCATCTCTAAACATGAAACATTTGTGTAAGCCTTCAAGTTTTAAATTTATATTTATTTTTTTCTCACATACATCCCTACAATCAAAATAGATATGAGACTAAGCATTCTATATTGACATGATAAACAAGACCTGAAAATACAATTGCAACATGCCAATTTCACTCTAGTTAAGGATCTGATTCAGCAAATAAGGTAGGAAACATAGTCTGGAGGTAATACTCAGAATGATATTACTCTGCAGAGATATTCTGAACAGATTTGTTTAACCTATTTTGTGTCTACAAACTTTGCATAAGTATTCCAAGTTCTGGGAGAATGGAAGAGTTAGAAGGGAGGCTTACCCAAAACAAGAGAAAAATGACATAAGAATTCCTCCTGTGCCGCCATCAGATACCAAAGCCTCTCATGCAATAGTGATTTATTGTGGGAAAGAATAAGAGAGATTGTGTATATAAATCAGAGTGTTAGCTGAGTTGTGGCTCAACTTCAAAGCCTTCACACTTCCTTCCCTCTACTTTTTACTTTATTCTACAGCTTCTTTTCCCACTGAAAACTGCCTTGTTCCTTCATCTGTGTTTTACTCTGTCTTCCTGGGTACTTTAAAGATCCCTGATTATAGCACAGTTTTTGATCTTCTGTATTAGATTCCATGTAATTATCAATGTCTTGCTTGGGACTGTTATAGATCTCTTCTGTGCTGGACTAAAAAGTGCTGAGTTCTTTCAGAGGGGGATCTTCATTGTCCTGGAACAACAGAGGGTCATATGGTAGTGTAGGCATGGGAAAAAATACTAAAGAAAACAAACTTTAAAATTAAGCAAAATAAATAACACAGCTTCATGCATTAACTTTGCTGCTGCAGATGGACTTGGCAAGATGCCCAAGCAATAGTGGCCAAAAAGATTTTTCTAGCTTTTCTTAGGTCAAATGAACCAGCCACTGAAAGAAAATTGTTCACTTGTTAGAGAACAACATGAGAATATTAAAGTGGGTAATATCATAATAAGAAAAAAATATTTTTGCCCCATTTACATCTTAATAGACTTTAGTGCCTTCAAGGTTAGCTTAGGGGAATTTTTTTTTTGTTGGGGGAGGAAGCAAGTTGAGAAAGACTCAAGGCCTTTTGGAGATGTGAGAACATTTTCTGGTTTTTATCAGTGATTTTTAGCAAAGGACAAACTAATGAATGTGTAAGCATGCAACCATGACAACAGTGCAAGCAGAAAAAGCCTCATTACCCACAAAATTACTGGAATTACTGTTCTCATAGGTTTCAACTGAAGAGATGCTGTTTTCCCTAGACTCAGCTTCTGTTTCTTGCCCAGACTCTGGACTTTTTATAACTTTTCTTCACTTTTCACTTTTCCAATGAACACTTACCCAAACATGTATGCCCATCTTGAAACTCTCATAGGATTGCAAGGAGTAGAAACCTGCCTTGAAAACTCAAGTCGTTTAGCTACTAATCTTGGGTTTTAGCACGATCTGCAAAGGTCACTCAGGATGCTGTACCAAACTGGGAGCCATCCTGGCCTTGGTTCACCATTATTAATTGCCAGCCTAGCTTGGGACACGATTTCTGTGTTGCATTATAGTCATGTGCTTTGCCACAAGTTCTGTCTGCACTGTCACCACTTCCCAGTATGAATGTGGAACCCAGTACTAAATGTAGCACTTGTAGGAAATTCTATGAGGGTACATTTCAGAGAAAAAGTGTATTCTGTGTTTTTATTTTCTTTGTATTTTCTTTCTACTTATCTTTTCACTCTATCTCCTCTCCCGCACCATATTTTCATTCAGCTGCACTGACATTATCAGACTTTGGTATACCTTCATCCCATCCTAGCCAAATAATTCCCTGGCTGCCTGTACTCTACACCTGTGAGCTGGATTAAGCATATTATCTTCCAGGCTACAATTCAAAACCTTAAATAAATCTCTGGGTAACAGTGATCCCTGCAGTAAATCACTGTCCTGGTCTCTACAGGATAACACATTGTCATTTAGCATTAGACTTTGTTTACTGTATGAACTGCTCCTCATTTGTACCTTAAAAATCCCACAGTTCAGGCACCAGCTGTCAGTAATGAGAGTTAAGACATTTAGCTCATGGCTGGTCATCTCAGTCACTTCATGTCTTTCCTGTAAATGGTTGCCAAGAGAAAAGGTTAAGAGTTGCACAGTAATAAGGTCATAAGACACATAAGGACAGCAATACAAAGGGGAGGAGAACAATAGCAAGGGCAACTGGGATAGATGAAACAGTAAAAGTTTGCTTGAGAGAATAACATCAGTGGCAGTGACATCAAGAGGAAGTTGGAAACAGTCATGAAAAGAGGAAAATAGATCATTAGAAGAAAAAGATAGTCTTGGAGATAGAAAAAACCCCAGTACAATGCTTAATTGAACCTAGGTTACAGATCTAGTCATGACATACCTTCAGAAATTAAAAAGAGAGAAAAAGTGTTTGGATACCTGCATTTCACAGCTGATATTTTATTCCAGTTAAAATAAAAGTAAATAAACCAAACAACAACAACCAAATAAATCTTTTGCATTACTGCTTTGCATTATAGATTCTGAATTACAGAGGTCCCATAGAACTCAAATGGAAGAGTATCACTGTATTTCACCACAGCCCTGAGCTGGGGTTGTGATTGCTTAATATAGATTATCTAATATTGTGAACTGCATTAAAGATATCTTGGGATAGGCATTTAAGGATAAGTTTGTGTAATAACATTTGTCATTGCATTCTGGAATATTAAGCAAGAGGTATATTTTGAGTTATTATGCTGTAGTTCTGTCTTGAGATGTAAATCAATTGAAGTTTCTGTTCATATAAATCTTCTCCAAAGCCTCTAAGGGTTTCTCTGTTCCTCCCATACTCCTCCCAATTCAATTCCATTCTTGATTACCCTCCAAAACCTATTCATTTATGCTGATTGTTAAATATCCTTTCCCCACTTACACTAACTGCATCATTATCAGCAGGGCCATTTATATCACCCTTTGCTGTGCTATCATATTACCATCCCTCCTCTCCTCTGACCACTGACTTCACCTCCTCCAATGACTCTGATCTCCTTTCTACTGCCAAAAGTGCCTTCCCTGCTTATTGCTACCTGATGTAATTTTGATTGGATTTTACTAAACCTCTCCTAGATGTCAGGTGAACCTGATTTTCTCTTAGTGAATCTTTAAAAGTTCCTGAGTCCTGCTACAGTGTATTTTGAGTTGGAAACAGTGAGAAAAATTGAGGAATTTTCTATTTTTTATACTATTTTGATAAGATTTAGAATAAAAAAAATCTTGAGAGGGGAAAAGTACAAGAAAATAAGAGGAAAGTTCTAATGTAAAGAAGTGAAAGCAGGAGGACTTTTACTTAATTGATTTAAAAAAAAAAACCAACCAATTATTTTTTTCTCTTTTCTTTTTCCATGTTCTCTCAGTTTTCCTCACACATTCTTTTCCCTGCCATAGAAAGTCTGAATGAAGTGTTGTATCATCATTTAGTAGGTCACGAGGCTGGGAATCCAGGTCCTATCAGGTTTCAAGAATATTGAACTACTCCCAGAAGTGAACAACACAGATTTTCTTATCATGCAGTTACAGCAAAGGGGTTTGGGGACATCTCTGTGGGATGTAATCATAATTTTCTCTTCCAAATAACTATCTTTGATAGTTAAGGATGATTTGTTTAGGAACAAAAATATAGAATAATTTTTTTTTCTACTTCCATTTCTCTGTCTTTGGACAGAAAACAGGAGAACAACTGACATTTTTCTATACATGGGGCAGTATGGAGTCTGCAGGATATGCAATAAACTGGCATGTCTAAGCAGGGTGCTCCTACCCTCTGGCTCTCAAGGATGGAGTGGGAACTGGATGGTGCACGAAAACACAGGAAGCAGAAAAATGGAAATGAAAGAGCTTTTCTTATCCTTTCACCTGAATAAGCATTTAAAACAATTTTGCTTTATGTTTTTATTCTCCTACCAGTGCATGAAAGTCCCTTTAACTCCTCTGTTCTGCTTAAATCAGGAAGCCAGGCAAAGGTCACCAGTTTTATGGACTGTATCACTCTTAGAGGGCAGACCTCTAAGGTAAAAAAAAAAAAAAAAAAAAAAAAAAGATTGAAAGTTAACAGGTGAAAATAATCAAGATTTAAATCCTGTCTTAATGTGGTAAATTCTGTGGGTCAAGGTAAGGCAGCACTGAAATGGGCAGACGTGGAAGCTCACATTTCCCCAGGGTGTGACTAATGCAACTCTAAAACAACACACATGATCCCAAAGTATTAGAGCACTCATAAAAGAACAGTCCTCTGAGTATATGAATATTGTGTGAAGTGTGTGTCTACTTTATGGGATGCTGTTTCTTAGTCAGACTGCCTCAGCTTGGAATATCATGGTGCTAATGCACCCCTCTCTTTCCTTTTCTTTGTTTTGCAATGCAAATTTGCTAATGTTAGTGGATCGTCCCTAGTATTTTTAGATCTATGGGACAATATTTTTATTCAGCTGTTTTTTCCCTGGAAATAAGGGAAAAGACTGTCTGAGTGCTCCTTATTTAAGTCTATCTGAGAGCTGACACAATGCAGCAATGTACTGCACGATAAATAAAATTGTGGCAGGAACATATGGTACTTTTCTGACTCTAGATAGGTGGATACTGGCTAATTGACATGATATTTCACAAGAACCTGTAATTACCAACCAGATTTGCTTCTGACCCACAGACTGATGTCTCAGGTTTTCCTTTCAGGTATACTGAAGCTGTGCCTTTGAATTAAATGGAGTTAGCAGTGTGTGCATTAAATTCAAACAGCAGTCCTTCATGTTTGAACTCAAAGAGAAAGCACAGGTTGGTGGGAATTTTGTGTATCAAGGAAATAAAAAAAAAAAAAAAAAAAAAAAACAAAGCCAGGCCTTGCTGTATAAAATTCCACTTCAAAAAAGAAAACCCAAAAAGTGAGTAGTTTGTTACAATCAAGCGGAAAGTCAACAGAGACTCTTGAACTTTTCCTGTTTTTGTTGTGTCTAATGTCCAGCAATTGCTTGAGACTAATAGTCAGTTTCTCAGGGTTACATTAATACTTCAAAGAATTTGACCAAGCCACAATTGAAAAATGTATTTTCCTTTTGAAAGTGTTGATGGCAAGTTTGATTAAAACCTTTTATTCTTCACAAACAACTTCTGCAGTTAAATAAGCCTTTATTTTAGACTTGCTTAATTTGTTAAAGTCTCATCTCACCTGTTTGTTTAATAAAACCATTTCTTTGCAAACGTTTGATAGAAAAGAGAGTCTGAGATGCTTAAGGGCAGGTAAACATCCGTAGCATGAAAACCTCTGCATCTTCTCAAGAATGAACTATTATTTTGACCCGAACATTTACAAGATGTTTAAAGGAAGACAGGATCCTTCTTGTCTATAACATTTTTGTAGACCTACTAATTCTGGAGATTATTCGTACATAATGAATATAAGATGATTCACTTCTCCTAGCATATTATCTTCTCTGGGCAAAGATGGGATTTTAGACCTGTCTCTGGACTTCCCTGTGCATACTCTAACTTCTCACTGCCTTAATATTTAAATATAAGACTCCAGTACTTCTCAAAGCATTAAGTTCTGCCCGCAGGGATTTTTTTATTATTTTTTTTTTTAGTAGAAATGTGAAATATGATAGAAATTATTTTGAAAAAAGCTTGTGAAATTAAATAGCACAGTACTAAAGCATTTTATTTCTTGCAGTTTGTACTATTCCAAAAACATGAGGAGACAGAAAGAAAGAGAAAAGGAAAGACAAAGAAAGAAAGGAAAGGAAAGAAAATTAAAGAAAATAAAATATAGATTTTTAACTTACTTTAACTATAGATTTGTAACTTACTGGGTGCCTGAATAAACATCATGTTACCACGAGGAACAAAACAGCAGCAGAGTGCAAAGCAGTGACTATGGTGATAGGTGGTGAGGACTATTTTATTCTGTGGAAATCCTGGCTGAAAATGACAGTTGAATTACAGTGTAGCTTTATTCTGGTTTGAATATTGGCTGTCCTCCCACAGTCACTGTAAATATGGTATAATAAAACTCCATATCAACATATGCTAGCTAATTTAACAGAAGTGTGTGCATAAATCCACTCCTGATCCAGGTAAACTAAAACAATATGTGACCTGGCAATGCACAGGGCTGATAGAGGTGGTTTTGCGGCTTCAGACTTTCTTTGTCCACAGAGATCAGGAGTTTCAACCACACATTGGCAGTGGTCTCTGTCCCTCTCCATGCCCTGAGCATTGGATGAACTGAGCACCCTGCCTGCAGTTTTGTCTAGAATCCCATGCTATTGCTCTAGAGCCCCCTTCATCCATTAATTTCTTAGGGACAAGTGAACACAGACTTAATACAGAGCATAAATAATGAAGTTCAGTTTTTCTCATGCATATATTTGTCACAAAATCATTCCTTTGGAAGAGCATTTGGATTTAATCCCTAAAGTATCACTGCAAAACTTTTTTATACTACCATAGTATACAGCTGGCTTAATTTCAAATGCCAATTCCATTTTATTTAAGATCTCTTCAAAACCTAATTCTTTGAGTAAGCTACAGTGAGTAAAGGAGAACTATAAAATCCAAACCTAAATATACATGTAATAATAGAGCTGTCAGAATGATTGGTTTATGAAAGCAAGCAGTTTTCCTGACATTCCTAGACATACCATTCACTTTGTTTAGAGTTTTCTTTCTCATTCTTGTGTCGTTACATGATTTCTGCAATGCTGAGAAAAAACACCTAGTATTTTTCTGAAGAACAAGCACTTCAAACCTCTCATACCTTATAAAATGAACATAAATATAGGTCTGGTGGCAAATAGCTTCGGGGTATTTAAATCATATTTGCTGCTTAAATTTAAATACATTCTAGCAATCTAGCACTCTGCTGAACCCACGATAGAAAATACCTCTGTCTGAATACACCTTATTCCCAATATTGTGAACAATCACTTTGCTGTTTCTTACAATTTTACTTTCAGCATATTGCTCTACTTTGATTTCCTCCTATTTTTCATCGTGACATACACACATACTAATGGTTGTTAATATCCTTTCTAGAAACTGATTCCTGGTTACATTGCTCTTCAGGTAATAGCTAGGGGTAGGCAGGCATGGGACCATAAAAATACAATCTTTAATCTTAAGGACTTCCTGTTCAGGAACGACTAAGTGCAGACCAAATGGCACCAAGCAAACAATGTGACCTGCTCTGACTTTTAATGTGAATAAACAAGTCTGATTAAGAGTTATTCACTGCTAGATATTCTCAGCAGCTCTGAAAGAAAAATAGTAGCTCTGCTAATGCTAAAATTTCACTTGTTTCCAATAGAATAAAATAAGCTCTGTTCACTGGAGAGCAGGAGTGTTGAATTTCCTCTCCTTGGTCAAAGGAACAAGTAATACCTTTCCACTCCCTAACACTGGAACCTCATGCTCTCTCTCTGACACTTACAGACACACAAGCAGCACCACATTGCTCTCAGCTTCTATTATTAGGCTTGCTCACAGAGCCAGAGAACTAGAACTACTGTAACCATCTGGGAAAGACCCTCCTTTGGAAGCTCCTCCTCCAGAAGTGGCATTTGAAGAGCTGGATCTTTAACTTCAAGACATTTTTTTTCCTTTTTTTTTTTTTTTTTTTTTTTTTTTTTTGTCACTGAACTTTGCCACATATAATGCTGTGTGTTTTGTTTGGAAATCAGCTGGAGACATTAGGTCCTGTTCCTGATGCTCTGTTGAGGTGATGAGCACCTGGTTTTTGCCAAGGGAAAGCTGTTCTGGGCAGCATGAGGAGAAACCTCTACTTTTTGTCCTGAATAATGCATAGGTGCCTTAATTTCTGCTAACAAAAAATATGAATTCCTACTATATGATTATAGTATTTTAAGAGGGTTTTTTTAAATCTGGGTTTTCAAAGGAAGCAGTAAAATGTGGACAAATCTTTATCACAATACAGATTACACATGCCTCACAGAACAATTAAGGACAGTAGAATATTTAAAAATATTTTCGTCCCATAATTCAATTTTATAGAACTATCTTTCTAGCCAACTGCTGGTTAACCCATCAGTTAAGAACTTAATTTGCGCAGCATTTAGCTAAAATATTCAAATGCAGTGTTTTTATTCACACTGTCTTTTATTCAGAATAAAGAATAAAATTTCATTTCCCTTTTTAGCTCTAGTCTCTCCTGACAATGTGACCTATCTTAGAAATATAGTGAAACTATATTTTTTACATAGATTATTAAGACTGTTCTACCCCCTGCTCCCCCTTTTTTATTGTAAATTACAGGGTTGCATGTAAGTTCAAAGAATTTCTGACATTCCTCTGTGCAAGGGTTGTTGTAGTGTTATTACTTAGCTATCTTGCAATATTTCAGACTACAAAATAAGCAGGAAGGCAGGTTTTTTTCTGCTGCTATGGATTTTGTTCAAAACTAAATCAACTAGTTTTCAACAGGAAAAAGAAAATTTCAGCCAACCTAAGAAACTAAAAAAGTCAAGTCCTCAGAACTTAAGTTGGATAGAAGACTTTAAGGCTGCTACAATACATGCCAATTTGCAGGCACACTGCAGGTATGCTTTTGGTCATTCAAGGCTGCACACACTTTGCCAAATAGGGCTGGATCCACAGTTGCTTTGAATTCCCTTGGTTTTTAAGGGATTAAATGGAACCTAGGCCTTCACAAATATATTTTACCAAATCTCTCTGCTCTCAACCACTTGTAAAGCACGGAGCACTAGATTTTGTAAAAAAAAAAAAAAAAAAAAAAAAAAAAATTAGTTAATTTGAAAGGCCTAAACCCTCAGGTGAATACACAGTCCATAGGTACCATACTTTTAATGGTAATAGACATAGTTTCAGGGACTTAAATACAGTCTGAGATTTTACATTTCACGGATTTAAAATATTCTCATGTTTACTAGGTACTTTCAAATCTGATTAGTATCTCGGGGAAGTGGAAGAATGTTAGTAGAAAAAAGGATGAAAAGTGCTTAATTTAGCTTTCAAAATTAGGCTCCCACCACTGTTATTTGAGCTGCCTTTTTTTTTTTTTTCCTCCCGTGTGTTTCGTGTTAGACAAAACCGGCTTCTTTTAAAAATAGACTGTCCTTGTTCAAATGTTCCTTCATACACTGAAAGTAGCTTCCTCTCAATTTGGGAAAGCCAAAACAACACCTAGGAGAAAAGACTTAGGCTATGTGTTTTCTTATTTCGTTGGTTTTTGTGAGTTTTTGTTTGTTTGTTTTAAATTTTTATTTCATTCTTACAAATAGCTTGCTGTAAACAAGAGGTAACTTGTAATGCACAGGTATTCACAGGGCACAGTAGATTTGGCCAAACTTAACAAGATGCAAGGCAGTTTTAAGACCTTGAAATTAACTCAGTGGATGAGTTTTACTCCACATAAACAGAAGAAATCTTTCCCATGCAAACCACTGTCCTGATGCTTTAGAGAAACAGGAAGCAATTTTCACAGCTCATTCACACAACCAATGAAATGTGAAATAGGTTCCATGGTTAGGTGACAATCCTGGATGTTCCCTCTATCTCTGGGTAAGGCAATCTTATTTCCAGGGCATTAGGGTAAGGAGATAAACAGAGAGGAAAAAGTATTTATTAAGACCAATGTTGCTGTCTGAATAAAAAAGGGAAAATGAAGGATTACTCACAGGTCTACATTCTTATTTACATCTAAAAAATGTTACTGAACTGCTGTACTGCTGAACAAACAAACAAAAAACAATTGTTTTGTTTCATTCAGAATCTGAGCAAGTAATTTGATGTAAAATCAGTAGACACAGATATAGCATTGAAGATTATAACAGTTATCACCTTCTGTATCGGAGAGATTATCAGAAGGCTGTAAAACTTCATTTGAAAACAGAGGTTGTTGTTAGTGCTACTACAACATATAAATAAAGTAGAAAAAATACAATCTCTTCTTATCAGAATTTCATTGATTTAAATGAGGCAATACAAGCCATACAAATGCACAGAACAATCACAGGATGAAAGCTAATTAAATTTTTAAAATTGTTCCCCCCACCCCCCCGCCCTTATAGTCAGTTTGATTGACGCTTAATAGTTAAGCCAGTCCATTTGTTTCTTAAGAGTGAAGTTCCCACAGCAAAAAAACCCACAACACAATAGTCTGTGCTGGAGCCTTGTGGGCAAGTGCATCTAGCATGGAGTAGCTCTGATGAGTCTATTGAAAAAGCAGCTGTTTCTGCCTTCACTTCTGACCTGGTAGTGCACTCCAGTTATAGCTGTGTTCAACACCCTTTCACTCCTTACTCAGAGCTGCTTGTCATTCACAAGGACAGAAACAAAATCTTTGCATTAGTTTTAAACTACTTCATGAAGCAGATGCAGCAATTACCTTTAAAAGCAATAGCTGGATGGACCCTGAATGGTGGCCAGTTTTTATTATTGCTGTCTGTCCAGGGAGCACTTTTATTGCTAGCAGTCAGTGTTAGATCTTCAATAGCAGTTGATCATTTTTGCTTCAGGCTTTCGTGTGTCCATATGGCCGTGTGTGGAGAGTGCAAAGACGTAGTGGGTTTGTGTGGCAAGGTTTTGGTAGTGGGGGGGGGCTGCTACTGTGATGTCTAATGGAGCCAATGCCAGCCAGCCCCAGGATGGACCTGCCTCTGACCAGGTCCAAGCCCATCAGTGATGGCTGTAGTTCCTCTGGAAAAACAGATTTAACAAGGGGAAAAAACTGCAACAGCAATGACAGCTGGAAAAAGAAGTGAGAATATGTGAGAGAGAACTCTGCAGACATGAAGGACAGTAAAGGGAGAGGGGGAGTAGCTGCTCCAGGTGCTGGAGCTGAGATTCCTCTGCAGCCCGTGGTGAAGACCATGGAGAGGCAGCTCTGGCCCTGCAGCCCATGGAGGTTCACAGTGGAGCACATACTCAGCCTGTGGAGTGTGTCAGAGCAGGTGAAAGGAAGCTGTGACCCCGTGGGAAGCCTGTGATGCAGCAGGCTCCAGGCAGGAAGAGAGGAGCCTGCACTGGAGCAGGTTTGCTGTCAGGATCATGACCCTCAGGCTGGCCACACTGGGGCAGCCTGTTCCTAGAGGACTGCACACTATGGTATGGACACACACAGGAGGTCACAAAGAACTGCAGTCCATGGAAAGAATTCGTTGGAGAAGTTTGTGGAGAAGTGCTTTCTATGGGATGGACCTCACTTTGGAGCAAGGGAAGAGTGTGAGGAGTCCTCCCCCAAGGAGAAAGGAGTGGCAGAGACAAAGTGTGATGAGCTGACCAAAGTCCCCATTCTCTGTCCCCCTGTGCTGCTGGAGGGAAGGAGGTAGAGGAAATCAGGAGTGAAACTGAGCCTGAGAAGAAGTGAGTGAGAGAGGAGTTTAGTAAGTACCAGTCTCCAGCCAAGCTCAACCCTCAACAAAAGAACAAATTTTGCTACTGAATAAATAGCTTTTTTCTTGCCTTCTAATTCTACATTGTGGTCCACTGTGTGCATACTGCAAAATGAGAAAACAATGTGATTAATCCATAAATGGTGGCCAAACTGAAAGAACCTTGATTGAATACTGCATCTCTGGACTCGAAATATTAATGTGGCCTATTATATATATAATACATATATATATAATTATAGAAGGCCCATAGAATTGCTGACGCAGATGGCTTGGGAAATAATGTATAGTTACCAGAGTATAAAAGGATCTCAAAGAGTTACACAAAGGGTGGTACAATTTTTTCACTTGTTAAATTTGTATATACAATTGTTAGAGCTCAGAATGATAGGGTTATAAAAGTAGGACAGGTATTAACAAGTGTACTGCCTTTTTCCTTTAGCAATATAGCTGTTACAGGCTTTTAGGTAGTCAACTATTCACTGAAGATACAGCATACTCTAAGTGATGATTTCTTTTGGAAGATTTCATAGATAAAAAATTGCCATGTTCATGACCCATATTCATCACCCAAACTTTTTGACTATTAGTTTTTCAAGTGACAGTAAACACTTAAGGACTAAAATATTCAGGACTACTGATATTAAATACAGAATAAATTTGGTGGTAATTAAGACCAATTTAATTAGATTAATTTAAGCAAGATTTCTCAGGTGCAAAAGGCTGTGTGTGTGTGTTGTACTATAATTAGCTTTGTCAATGCTCATCATTAAGAACTATGATATCTCCCTATATTTTAATAGAAAAGTTTTGGAGGGGTTTATAGAATTTTGATGTAAAAGATAGTTGCTTTGCTTTGGGGTATTATGCAAGGCTTACTTGCTAAAATACTGTGAGTGATGTTTTCATCATTTTTACAGTTCTCTAGGAATTTCCAGGAACAAAAATCCAGACCAAAGCCCCAAACTACACTGTTTATTCTATTCTGTGACTCATCTTATAAACTGCAACTTATAAAATACCTACTCCAAAGAACTGGTCATCCCAATTTTATTGTTGTCCTTCTTTACCCTTAGCTGCAGTCTAAAATAAAATGACATATGCTATAAAGGTGAACAGTCAAGAGCAACTCAGTCTTAATGACCTATGAATCAGCATTGAAACAATAATGACAAATGGTTATTTGTGGAAACACATTACCTTGCAGATGTTCAAACCAGCCATAGGCTTAACATTATCTTGAGTTATCTGTGACTGTGGAAGAGATCTCTTTATAAAGAGAAAGCCATCTTTTTCTTTTAGAAAATAGTAGTTTTGAGAATGAACTTCTCAGAAAATAATTTACTAGGAAACAGATGGGATCTCCCCAGTTACGTACTGAATCTTTATGCATATTACTTAAATTGCAGATAATTTTTTCTCTTTCACAAATGCTGCTTCTTGAATTGAAATATTCAGATCACTCCAGTCTGGTGAAACAATGGTGTAAAAAGGAACTGAGAGAAGCTGTGATGACTCAGAGGTTGCAAAGCTGTTGAATCTTGTGGAGTATACTTTTCCATGCAGAGGTGTAACATGCACTTGTGACTGAATCAAGGTATCTCTACAAATAACAGAGTCTCCAGATGTTAGAACACAGTAGTTGGTTTTGCAGTGTAGTGAAAGACAAATAATTTGATAGTGGTCCACATATTGCTCATATTTAAAGAACCAGAGATACCAGTCTGTTCTCCACCAGTGTTGTTCAAATGCCAATTGGGCATAGGATTTTAGACCAGTGAATGCTTTTTTTAAAATTTTAAATCTTTTAATTATATTTATCATAGTGATGCTTAGTAGGCATTGCTTACTAAAAGGCATACCTTTAATCAGCATTAAATAAAAATTAAATCTGTAGTGCTAAAATTTGCTGTAGTAGAGTCACTGAAAGCATATGTGAAGAGCGAGGGAAAATTATCTGAACTGTTAATGGCTTAATGCTAAATTATTCCTTTGAGATTCTGGAAGTTAAATTGATAAACATTCTTCCCCTGTAAATTACATTCTTCCCCTGTAAATTACACCCAGTTTCCAAACTTTTGCATTTTTTCAGGAGGTGATGCCAAGCAGTAATCTTTCCCTAGTTTATTTGGTTTCATGAGTAACTTACTGCATTATGTAATGAAAGACTTTACCTGGGCTCTTAGTCGAAATAGCTACTTCTGCAAGTAGATACCAACTTGTATTTTAATTAACCCATTATGAAATTAAGAACTAGAAATTACTGATAGAAGCATTATTTTCAGAAAATCATGATTCTGCTGTTTGGCTGGTAGATACACGAGAGGAATGTTTTCTTTATAAAGAAGCTGTATTATTTTAACTAGCTAGATGTCTGGTCTGTGGGGTTTTTTGTGTTGTAATAATGTCTGTCAGCTCAAGCAACTTCCAGTTGTGTGAGAACAGCTCAAAACAATTAGTTATACAGTGTTCCTGCCTTGAAAGTCTGTACATCTAGATAAGCAAGAAAGTTCAAAAAATACAAATACCAGGCATCTGGATTTTTCAATCGTTAGAGTACAGGCTCTGGAAATGATAAGAAAATTAAATTCTCAAGGTTATTTTGAAAGCTAATAAGTCAGATTTTTTTCTTGCAGGTTGTTCTCAATGGTGTATTAATTTCTCTGTAACTTGCAGCTCTACTTCTTTCCTCTCAGAAATTACATTGGCAAGATGACCCTTCCCTCTCCTGTGGAGCTTGACTGACAGGCTGCTGCCAAGGAGGGAAAATGATTTTCAAAGTCTGACCTAAGTAAAACCATTTCTTGCACTCTCACTGGACTTTTGTTGCTTCAGGTGTTACAGGAAAAACAAATCAACTCAACTCCTTTGGTTCTTAATAAGAGTATTATTAAGATCCCCAAGCATAGCTGATACTACCCTTCCAAACAAACTGAGGAACTCCACTCATTTATTGATGCGCTCTCCTTGAAGGGATTATGTTTCACTTTGTTTGAAGGACCTGAGAGCCCTTATTATTTTTGTTTGCAGAAACACTGTGGTGCACATGAAAGGGACACAGAGGAAAAAAAACCTTTTTTTTTTTTTTTTCTGTTGGGGGGAGAATGGCTGGCAGTTGATTGCCTCTTTTTTTTTTTCTTTTCCATTTGAAAAAGCTTCTTGGATGATTGATTTCTGATTTAGATTACCACATCCTCCCTGTTGTTCCCAGCTCTGTTTACTGAAATTTTCTATCTGCCTTGCTCAGCTGACATTCAGGATATTGATAAGGTTAAAGATAATGACTGAGTTGATTTAGAGGCCAGGTAGAACTCTGAGTCTATCGTATTTTGATATAGTCTTTCCTTTCTGTCATCCAATAAAGACAAATACTTGGAATCACAAAAAAACCAAAAAGAATAAAAAGGAAAAAAAAAGTCACCCTCTCTCTTTTATATTTCCTTTCCCTGTAGCTTTCATAAGTAAGTCCTTGTACAACAGTGCTTTCCATGGAAAACAAATGTAGCATTTGGTGGGAAGAATGTGGATTTTTATGAGGCATCTTATACATGTGGCAGAAAACCCACAAGACAGACATCTTATTTGTCTTTGCAAGCAAATATGCAGTTCCTGGGGTTCTCTGGTACATGCCCTTCCAGCATCCAAATACCAAGTGAAATCTGTGGGGAAGGGTGAGAAAAGGCTTACAGGAGGTTTATGGGATCTAAGAGGCTGCAGTAATTAATCAGATTGTGTCCACTGTGCTTTCAGTGAGCCTGGATGACTTACTAAGCCTGAAAAATTGTCCTTTCCATGTCTCTGCATGCCTGTAACCTGATTTTTCATCCAATTTTGAAAGCAACTGAATGGAATATTTATGGCCTATTCCCTTTATCTGCACCAAAGAATTGAAAAATCTGAATTAAGGGCTCAATTTTTTTGGGGTTGTCAGAGAGCCATTATAATAAAGAGAATGCTTTTCACACTAGTACTACTGAAGTACAGTAGTTTGACTCATCTTTCTTATATCTAGTTTTAACTGAACTGCTTTCCTTTGTTCTGCCTTATTTCTCACTGTGAGTCAGCCCTGGACAAACAGTTAATGACAGCTGAGCAGGATTTAATGCAACTGGAGAACGACATGTGTAGCACAAGAAATTATAACCTTTGCACTGTTCCACCTCTGTGTCTGGCATGAAGAGGGATTTACATTTTTGCTGAATGTCAGCAGAAGCTACGGTCTGCTGACAACTGGGGAGGGCTAGGATGCTCCTGCATCCTGGTCCTATGTCCCCTTCAAAGGCACCCACTAGTTACATCCAGCTGTGGATTCTTTCATGCTTACTTTCTTTATGGCATAAATTATCTCTACATGCAAACCAATTTGCAAGCATGGGCTTGCACAGTAAAGCATATCCTTTCAGCTGGTAAGTAAAGGAAATAGTGATTACATCAGTTGTGCTAGATCCCCTGAAAAAGTGAGGCGAGGTGGAAAATTTTCGAGCTCTGCCACATACTTCTAGTGACAAGACCAGAAAAGAACAGGTTTCATTTTACAGAGAAAATGCAATAATTTGACACATCTACTAAGACTTCCCTGAAAAATAAAACCACTTTTTGGGTTTTGTGTATACCACTTAATTTATAGTGCAAAATATAAACTATTGAAATATTACTCAACTTACTAATACACTAGGCCTGATTTCTCCTTTATTTCTGTGCCTTTTAATTATATAAGTTTCATAGGTTATCATAGCTTTCTTCTGGATTTACAGTGTGTAATATAGGATAGGGTCATGACTTTTGCTGTAAAAGTACATTTGCATTTAAAGGAAGTCTTTACAGGCAGTTATTAAGCTAAAGGTTATAGAGGAAAAAATAGTGTCTGTTGCTTCAGCTATAATAGGACGACAGCAAAGTGGAAGACAAAAGATATTTTTAGGCTCTGAACTGTTTGCTTTCTTCCTGTGCCATGATTCCTGCTACTCAGATCTGATGTTTTAGACTATGTGACAAAGAATTTTACTCTTTTTTTCCACTGCAATTTTTAGAGGGCTTTTTTTGCAAGGTAAGGTCAACTTATTCCTGCAGTTACCAATTTTGAAAGCAGCCTAGAGGAAAGCAATAAGGTACAGCAGCATTATAACCTCACTGAGATTTTTGAGTATTCTTATAAAAATAAAAAAGAGAAGGTTTTTCTGCTCTGTTCTTTACAATTTTTTTACTTTTAAATCCAAATGTGAGACACTCTCCACATTTTGGAAAGAGTGGAGGTAGTTTTGGCATCACTAAAAGATAATATTAACAATAATAATAGTAATAGTAATAGTAATAGTAATAGTAATAGTAATAGTAATAGTAATAGTAATAGTAATAGTAATAATAACAATAATAATAATAATAATGAAAAAAAAAGATAAAGTTTCTGCTTTTCAGATCAGGCTCTGCAGTGCTGAGTTTTCTAGCAATTATTGAAAACTTCTATATTCTAATTGGCATCTAATGGAATTTGAAACACTTAAAGCTCTTCCTTACTCCTTTAAAGATCATTGTAGACTGATATTGATTTAGAAGTACTAGCATTCTCTTCCAGTTCTTTATTCTTGATGGCAGCAAAAATATCAGAGGGACCTAGGGAAAATTACATGAAAAATAAAGATTTTAAAATAATGCATGAAAGAGAGGATGTATTTTATATAAACATTATAATGAAAAATATCAACTTTCTCAGCTAGGTGTATCAATCTCTTCAAAGCTGTGAAAATTTTCTTAGATCCTGTCATAATAACAGTATGAGGCTAATGTAAAGCAGCTAAGAATCTCTCCTGAAAGAAAAAAACCATCCCAACACTGAAAATTTAGCTTTGCTGCACAATGATGTTTAATAGACTATTGTTTAAAGATCAAGCCCTTTGTTTGAATCATATTTTGACTTTTGTTAGAAAATACTCTGTGAAAATTAGCTTTCATATTGATAAACACTTAAAAGAAGTTCTCATTACTTGAGCAACAATGAATCATTTTTTTATCTATCTCCCCTTTTTTTAAGACTAGTTTTGTTCAGACTTTATTTTTCAGACATAATTAACTTGATTTAATTGTATACCATTCAGAAGAATTTATTATAACTATAATTAAAGAAAAATAATTTCATGTTGAGCTCTTTCGTTATGAATATTTTGCCATCTAAATGTTCGATCTGATGCAGTTATCTATGGGTCGGTGTTCAAACATTTTTTTTATTTGTTGCATTAAGTTTAACTTCCATGAATTTGGTTTTAGGTTTTTTTCTTTAAGCATTAGCACAATGAAAGAATTTACTATGAACACACAAAATAGAAAAGCGGAAAAACCCTATAAATCATGTATTTATAGTGATATTATTTAAAAAACCCACAATTTGCCTGAAAAAAGGGGCCATAATTTCTGATATAGGTTGAAAGGGTATTTTGAATAAATAATTATTATCTAGATTGCAGGGATCGTTGGAAATGACACTGCAAGGAGTTGTTCTGCATTAGCTGCAGATGGATCTACATCCTGAACGTGCTAGGGACTTCATTAAAGAATATATGATACATTTTCTGCAGTGGTTACTAACTGCTTTCATGGCTATCATCTGTTTTCTTTAGAAGTAGTATAAAACCAGCTGATTAAAGTCCTAGTGCAATCATGTCTTCATTAAAAAATGCTATTTACTCTTAAGTTGTTGTCCAATAAGTATTTGCCTCAGATCCACTCAAACATTTATACGTGTTGTGCCCACGGAACCTGGGAACCACTTAACAACTTTAAAGGTGAGATTAGTCCAAAAGACAACCTTTAGGAAGAAAAAAACCTGTTATTATCCAAAAAAATATTGTATGACTACTTATTGTTTATAGCATTTTCTTAAAAAAATCCCAAACCACCTCTTTTTTATAAAACACTTTTCAGACTTTTTCTTACATGGCCATTCAGAAGATTTGAGTATCCTTTCTTCATCTTGGGAAGAAAGTCTCATAAATTTTCTCATTAGAATAAGAGAAAAACAAAACTCCGCCTCTCATAATTCTTGTTAAAGACTAGGTTGAGTTTTAGCAGAAAAATTGGTGGCCAGTACTGGCACAGTGGTGGAGCAGAAGAAAGGTGGGAACACAGAGCAGATTCCTCTCTTTATATGTCAAAGCAGGGCTGCAAAAGGAAAACAGTCCTCTTCCTTTCATGTAGCCAGCAGTTTATAAATCAGTGAAAGGGGGTTGTGGCTATTGTATTTTCACCCTTTTTGCTGCAGTGGTTTTTCTTAGCTGCACTTAGGGAAACCCATCTGTAGCTTCCTAAATTAGATGAAAGAAGGTGGTCTGACCCTGTGCACAGAGGATGTGATAGCGCAGCATAAACCGACAGTGGAGTGACGGGTAAGAGTCAGAAAAAGTCTTGCCTTTTGTGTTTATAACCAGCAAAGTGCACTGTCAGAGAAAAAGAGATAGATTAAATGGAACTCTGGTTTGATCCAGAAACTTCCAAAATACTTGCAGTACCACTCTGATATAGTCATTTTGTAACATCTGCTCTGGTAAATTCGCCTACTGATGGCAGGTCATAAAACCTGCACATCCTGGCAAATTACTTCTGTTATAAAAACTTTACATAAGGTTGATAACTATCATGAGTCATAACAAGGTAACAAACTGTGTGTCTAGAAAGTACTTTTCATGTGCATATCTTATGGCAAGTGTAGTGCAGATGTCTGATAAATATTTCTGCAGGGATAAGAGAGCCTGCAAGCACAACAAAAAAGTCCTTAAAGACATAACTTATGAGAGTTTGGATCTTGGTTGGGAGCTCAGAGCCATATCATCTGGGACCTACTGGTAGGAGATTTTATTGCTAAAAATAACTTTAAAGAATTGGACTATAATGTATAGCAAAACAGGAAAATTTTGTAGAGATTATAAAATCTGAGGAACTTCTCATAAAATTATGAAAAATTATCTTACCTCAAAAAATTGTTAATTTCTAACCATTTCATGCCTGTACTCTTAAGTACAGCCTTTCAGAGAGGCTAGAAGTGAAATCAAAAGAAGAAAATTACAGTCCCTGTTTTTAAGGCACATCTCTGACTCACAATGCTCATTACCTTTCTACTGTTTTTTCTTTCCTGGTATGTCTGCCCAAAGGAGAAGCAGTAATCTTCCTGCATTGTGACAACTGCACTCCAAACATTGCAATGGACAATTTGGTCACCAGCTGTGCACTCAGGGAAAGAAGAGTTCCTGTGTGATGGATCTGAATGAACAGCCCACCCCTCCCCAGCTGTATCTACGATGGGAGGTGGTAGATGCTGCAGAGTGTGTCTTTGCTGGCAAACACAGGAATGAATGCAGCCTCTCAGCCACCCACCCAGCCAACTTAAATGTCCTCTGGTGGACACCAAAAGCGAAAAGAATCTCTGTAGGAAAAGTACTGTCATTAAGAACCATTCAATGCCTTTTAAAGGAATATATAAAAGAAAACCACTCTTGGCCAAATGCAAGAAAAAAATTGACTTCTCTCTTGAAGAGTTTATCTATTCATTTGATTGTCCCTTGCCAGTAAGGTGTAATTAGAGCTAGTCCTCTTCTAACCCTTGTGCTAATGAGGCTTTGCTCACTTCTATTAGTGACAGTGCATTGTATTTTAATAAGTATCCCCTGGCCTGGCACGACAGGACCCATAGATAAGAGGAAGGAGAGCAAAAGGAAATGTAAAGAAGTGGGATCAGCAGGGGTCCCCTTCTTGGCACAGGGCTCCACAGGAAGGCGCTGGCTAACTTTGTCTTAGAACTGTCATTTGTATTAACTTCTAACCCATCACCTTCCCTGGTAGGCTAGCTTTACTCAATGAAGCGGGATAGATCCTTGGCTTGGCCTCTCTATCCCCTGTTTCAGCAAACTGAATACAACACAAAAAGTTCACAGGGGAAGCATTTGGGGAGATGGTGTTAAGGATAGGGTCAAAAAGAGCTTTTAACTCATCTTAACATTACTGTCCTTTTCCATTTCAACTCTAATCTGCCCATCAAGGCTTTTGGTTTGTTCATTCATCCATTGCTAAAAGAAAACTCCAAAGCACAAAAAAAGTCCAAATGGAAATTATATGTGTTTTGAGATATGCAACACTTTGGTCTATAGCAGCACACTTGTTTGTGTGTTTTCTCTCTGTATGGTGGTTTTCTTGCTGATTGATTCCTGGTTGGATCAGAATTCTTTGGCTGCCATTCACTAAGGTTAGAAGGGAAAAGAGAAGTCTTTTGTTTCTTTTGTGTAACAGTATTACATCTCAACAAGAAAAACCCTTTCTAATGAAGTCTTTTTAGAGATGCTGGACCCTGTTAAATTGTGACAGATAAACCTCTCGCTGTATGACAGAAGGTAGAAAAGCATTATTCTTTTTTTTGTGGTTCCTATCAGTGACATCCCAGAAGTCTTAAGTAAAATGTATTTCTTAAAGTCATTCTTTTCAGAGCCTACTTTGGTGTTTTCCAGATTTCTAGGGACGTGATTCTGTTCTGCCTCAAATTCCAGAATATTGTTTACATATTAGTGAAGTGAATGCAATACTTTAACATTTTCTTTCTGTTTGCCATCCACATTTTGTTTTGTGCACATCTGTAGATGATTCACCAAAAATGAAGTATTGAGCAATCAAGTCGAGGGTCATCCATGAAATGCCCAGATATCAAATGCTATCTACCCCTTTAAAGCCAGCATCCTTTCTCATAGGTCATATATTGCTGAACACCTTGAATAAGTTACTGTTTGGTGAAAAGGGAGTTGAACAGAAGTAGCATCTCCTTTGTCCATCATTGATCTTGTAGACAATTAGGATTTATGGAGATATGAGAGATAAATTTATGTTAGATCAAACTCAAGTTCATACTCAGATCATTAGTTAAAAGAAAGCTGGCATACAATTTCTGCTCCTACATTATGTGGACATGATGGAGAGCAGAGTGGCTTCAAGGTAGCTTGAACTCCAAGTTATTCTAATAGGCTTTGTGATTTCATCTGTTTAATGAAAGTGATTTATCTGGCATTGGTTGTTGCCACAGAAAGTTATCTTCACTTTAGAAACTGTCTTTTGCATGTCTAGTTTATTTCCCTAGGCATAACTTCAGATGACTGTGGTAAAGCTTCCTGAGACACCAAGTAACTAAGTGATCTTTCTGAATATCACCTGGCTGTCATCATTAAAGGATGTTTCATGGCCTGTTCCTTGACATCTGCAAGTGTGTTCTTCATCCTATGTGCTTTTCTTTCCCCAGCTGACTTTCAGGAAGTTCATGAACTCCACCATCACTTGGCCCAACCTTCCGTTACTGTCCCAGCACGCGTGTCCTTCCCTTGGCACCAGCAGGTCTTCAAAGAGGAGGAGAAGTTTCAAACTAGGTATCTGCTTTGAGCATGAGAAAAAGTAAGAAATCTTGATCTAGATCTCCAGAGCCCCCAAATATGTCCTTTACCATCAAATCAGACAATATTCAATGCATGTAACTGTTCTGGGTCTTTCAAAATGTTTCTCTTGTTTGCACCAGCTCACACAGTCTTCCTTTCCTTGGCGGTAGGAGTGAACTGATGTGCAGCTGCCTCAAACTGACAGTGTGTGTTTGACTGGAAAGCAAACATGGTGAGCATCTTAGCTCCATTAATGGAAGTGTCAGCCTGCAAACAGACCTGATGCTGGTGCGTGCAGCTCTCCTGTCCCTTCTGTCAACCCCCCAAGTCTCTCACATCATGTGTCCTCCAGACACCACTGAGCCTGTCCTGGAAGAAAACCCACCACATCTCTGGCTGTACCATGGTCTTTTTTCTTGTTCAGATTCCTTAGGGATACTGAATAGATGATGATGATGATGCCACAAAGGAGGTTTGGAAAAGTAGAAGATAAAAGAAAAATTAGACAACAGATTGTACAACAAACTGGGTTTCCCTGCGGTTGTTATAGAAAAACTCTGTTGTATCTCTTCCATAAACAAAACAGCAATATTTTTGTGGGGTTTTTGCTGTTGTTGTTGATTGTTTTACAGTTCATTACATTACTGTATCTAGGCCAATAACAGAGGAATCAGAAGTAACAAGAAATGGTAAAATGTTATAGTTATATAGTAGCAGTGAATCTAAATAAAGCTGCAGTCTCCAGTATTTTGGCCCCTGAATGCCTTCATATTTTTATATGTTTACCCCTCTTGATTTGCTTTTTAGTTCACTTTGTCTTACAGCTGAGGAACAGTTAAGAATTCCCAGGGAACACTCCAGTCAGTGAGTGTGGCGTGTTTAATTCAATGAAGAGAGGTACAAACCATGTTTCTTTGTTAAAAAAAAATAAAAAAATAAAAAGTTCTTGTGTCCAACAAGATAAAATACCCCACTCACTCACATAGAACCAAGACTAAACTGGATTTTTGTTTCTTTAGTTTTTGATACACACCAGAATGCTGGTCTTGTCCTAAATATTACACAATGTTTCTCTCAGATTTTCAGTTCCTTCAAAAAGGAGGAAGACAAGATCTTGCCTTGTAATTTCCAAATATACTTTAACACTTGTGTATTCAAAAGAGATGCCAAAAGATAGAAGTGTTTGCATATGCAACAGCTACTGCCCAAATTGGAAAGAATGTGTTACTCAAATATGTGTATTTAGTTCAAGAATAATCAACCATTTGCTCTTTTCAAGTCCTCTACACTTTTCAAGGTTTCTTACAAAGTCAGAGATTTCAATCTTCAGAACTCATTTTTTACGAGTCAATGAAATCTCACATATTTTTCTTAGTTATGTGCAGGCTAAAATTTGTTTTTAGAAAATAGTATTCTAATTGTTGATTGACAGCAAAAGCACAAAAATACGTTATAAATTCCATTAACTTTAAGTCTAATATATCATCAAATTTTTCTCTCAGTTGAAGTGACACAGTTGTGGTTTTGTATTTCCATCTGTGTAAAGTTATCTTAAAAGGTTAATACTTATTAAAATTTTATTTTTTAATATAAGAAATATCATGTCACTGTATTTCTTCATTTGTTCCTAATCAGTAAGACCATATGTTAATTATGATGGTTTTTCATATACAACTGAATTTAAAGTACAAAAGTGTCTAGTGACAAGACTGTGAGGAAATTTTATAATGTTTTGTAGCCTTTAACTTTTATTTTGGAATATGTCTCCTCAGCAGCCAATATCTGTTGTAATCTAGTATATTTGATACCACATTTTCATTTTGGAGAATCAAAAAACCTGAATCTGCTAAATGCAGATAAATAGTTAACAAATTATGAAAATGTATCATTTTACTCTGTTTTCAGCTGTAGAAATAAATAAGATCATTAAGATGGTTTAGTGCAAGATTTGACAAACTGCAAAGTCTTTATCATCAAAGACTTTTTGCCCTTAGGTCAAAGTTGTGTGCTTTCTTAAGTATGTTTCTTTGTAACACTTGTTCTTTTCCAAAAAGAATAAAGACGGCAACAATGAAGATCTTTGAAAAATCGTTTATCAGACTACAAGTTCCCTGGTGTGTTGAACAAGGAAGAAATCACAGAGGTAACTTCTGCCCCAATAGATCCCAGATCCAAAATCTTCTTTGTAAACAGAGCCTTTCGTTAAGTACAACTGGATCATAAAGTGACAAGTTTTCCTCTAGAATTTAGCCTAAAGCCTCTTCTGGTCAGATTAATTCTTTGTATTCAGCTGCAGACCTGGATTAACCCCAAAGAAACTCTATTGTTTCTCTTCATTGCATATATCCCCATGTCTCCTACTATCTCCTTTTTACATCGGACAAAGTGGTACAAAGTTTAATCCGTCATAAGCTTTTCTTTTTTTTTTTTTTCCTCCCTGGTTTTGCATATTTGTTAAGACTTCTTTGGCAGTTGTTTCCCCTTTTAATGCAAACAACACATAGAAATAGAAAACCTTGTCAATAGAATTTGCCAACCTAAAACAAGAGAAGATAGTTAGCAGAAGTATCCTTTTTGCAAGGACAAAGATGCCAATCCTAAACCCATCATCCCTTATTGTTATCACTGTTGTGTGCAGATTGAAAACACATTCATGAACAAGGGACACAGTTCTTATGATAGACCTACTACTAGATTGTGGTTTTCAGTGAAAGTGTGACTGTTGTGAAATGTAAAAGTATCTCTCATTAATTTAAAAAACTTTTTTAAAGTTGCTTTTAAAAACTGCTGTCTTCCTGACAGAATTGATGGGATGAACTAGGCAGAGTCCTGATGAAAGCAGTTTTAAAAGTGGGTGCTAGAGTAAGGAAGAAAATTGCATTATCTATGTCCCTACTTAACTACCTGCCTACTAGGAAAAACAGGCACAGAAATAATGCAACAGGGTCACAACCTTGAGCAGGATAATCCAGCTTTCTTCAGATGGCAATGATCTTTGAAACTAAGAATTTACTCCAATATTTCTATCATTATATGATGGTCAGATATATTAGCAAAGCCAGCACTTTTTCAAAAACAAATTAGGTTTCAAGGAAGCTCCTCTGGCCTCATCACATGAGTTTTGTTGAGGTGTCTACAAAGCAGTGTTCTCCATGAGCCAGGGTTAGGGCTAAACAGAGATAATCCTGTCAAGACTTTAAAATGTTTTCAGAAACTCAAACCAGGGCACAGTGCAGTAGATTATCCTCTGGCCTTTCACCTCCAAGGAAAGCAGACTTAGTACTGAGGGATGAGACACAGCTTTTAAAAGGCATACATTAGAAGTTTCTAAACCAAATGGCATTAGCTCTATTCCTTCAAATGTTTCCTACAACCTTTGGATGGCACTGTTATACACTGGGCACAGAGAGGCTGTATTTGCAGTCTTTCTGACAATCCTCATCTCTGTAAGTTTGGAGAATCACTTGTAAGAGAGGTTTGTTTCTTCTGACAATTCCAAAATTGCTTCATTTAGCATTATTTTTTGTTTTTTGTTTTTTGTTTTTTGTTCTTTTTGTTTGTTTGTTTTTTTGTTTTTTTTTGTTTTTTTTTTTTTTTATTTTTTACATTATTTTCCCGCGTATTTTCATAAAAAAAAAAAAAAAGGAAAATTTTGAAACTTTTTTTTTTTTTGCTTTCAAGGTTGTTTTTTGGTTTTTACATTTTTTGTTTGCTTGCTTGATTGATTGGTTGATTTTTGGAAATGGAAATAAAATGTTTGGAAGCATGAGTCTGTAATTTCCATTGTTTCAATCCTCTGTTTTCAACAAAAAAAAAAATTATCGAAATTCTTTTAACCATTGGTAGGTTTTAGATTGAGTATATTAATAGACTCAAGAAACACAATCCAGAGATCTAGCACAGAAAGTATGTTCTGAGGCCCAAAAAGCAAGGTTGTAATGTCTCCTTTTCATTTAAGTTCTATATATTGTCATTGCTCTTTTTAACTATTTTACAAAACCCTGTCACTCAGTGAGGAGATAAGGTGCATGTGTGAACACAGCTTACGTACAAAAGGCATGGTAACAGAGAAAAAAACATATTTTCTACCAGACTTGTGACTTTTGTCTTTATTACTCCTCCACTGTAGTGCACTTTCTCAAGCAGCTCTCTTTGGGGACTTCAGGACATCCTGGCAGTGTCAGTAGGAGTTGAAGGATGGAGAAGTCTGGATGTAAAGCATATTTCTGCCTGAGCTCTGTTTCCTGAGTGGCAAGAAAGCTACATTTGACACATCCAGAAAACAAGATTGTGCTGAGATGAAGTTATGACTGACAGAGTAGTCGAGAAGAATGAGACAAAGTTAAAACAGCAAGAAGAGGTAAAATTGTACAACTTTTTAATAATTCATTGTAACAGTGTTAGTCTGGCATAGTGAGAAAAGTAAAAACATGTAACCTTTCCCAGGAGATGGGTGTGCTGCTCCACTGATAAGCTGGTCTCAGTTTGCACAGATTCAACAGAGAAATACCTGCTTTAGGGAGAGGAGAGTGCTGCAGACATCAAGGTGTGACATGATGGTGGCTTCAACTGCAGATATCATGGTGGAAGAAAGCATTGTAGAGGTGCTGAGAAAAAGGATGGGTAGCTGGATTTGGAGGCCACGTGTGATCCTTTCATAATAAAATGTGTGAAAATCCTCTCTTTCCTTGAAAGAATTTTTTTTTTCTTTTTTTTTTTTGGCAACCAGCTCTCCCATCTCTTTCATGTTAATTGCAAAGAAATTAAATAACCATGCAAATTTATGGAGCTGCCTAAAAGGAATGTGCCTGTACTGCAGCTTGTACCTCCATATTGAAATTATTGTACTGCTGCACTTCACTTTTTTCTAATTGTTTTGCTAACGAGCTTGGTAATAAGGGTTTCCTGAACTGTGTTGATATCAATATCAATTCAGCTGCCAGATGTTAATGTGTTAAAAAAAGCATTTATTAAAAAAACTCAAAACACTCAAGCATCAAATGCTGCTAGACCCAAATTTACAGAAAATGTGCCTCGAGAAATTCTGTACCCATGGATTATTAAAAATTTGAGTTGAATTTTGGGGTAAGGATTTCATTATTCTAAACAGATATCTACTGGTGGTAACTGGTAGAGACAAAGTCCTTTGTTAACTAATCTGTTGATATAATCCAGTTTTGCTGCTTTTATATCCTTACTCAAAAAATGATGCATGTTGTGATTCATGCAACCTATGATTCATTCAATGGTCTGGTCACCTAAGGAAGTATATAAATTGATTTAATCTAATTTGTAATAGGACTGTGTTCCACAGTGTCTTGCTCCTCTTATTGATTGCTGTGTTTGTATAATGATCAAATGCAACTAAAAAATTAACACTGATAAATTTACTAGTCAATGAATAAATTAATTTTACAATGTGTCTAGCACTCTTGACCTATCTACTTTGATTTGTGCTTAAACTGCAGCAACTACAAATTACATTATTTTTTCACAGCAAGACTTTTCAAGATCTGAAGTCTCTGCAGAGACTTGTTTTGCTGGACCAGCAGCCATGGTAATTTTTGTTTGTAAGTCAAATTAAGTTGCTATGATTAAGCATTTTGGTGAATTATAAGGCAGAATGCACCTATTGTACTGGATCAGTCCTCCAGTTGTCGTGGTATGTTTGGCAAATAAGCTGTCAAAAACAGATGTCTGAAAAGTATAATTATTCCTATACTTCTTACTGACATCACCAAGTATTGATATCAACCTGAATTTCAGTGTTCTTACATATACATCTGGAACAACATTCAAAAATGTCCCACAGGGCTATAAAGGCTGTTTCTGGAAAATAAGTTTCCTATCACTAAGTCAGTTAATGTAAAAAGTGAAGTGACATACATGTGACTTGGAGAAAAGATATGAAAATGTGCAGGAAATGTATATTCTACCCCAAGTGAATCAATGCTTCTGGAAGTTTCCTCTGTTTCTCTGACACATGATACCACTCTGTTCCCATTGTAACACCTCCTCAAGGAAGAACAACATTAACAATATATTGAATGTAATCCTGTTTTAAATATAACTTTCAGATGCTGTTAAAAATCCTTTGGAAAAAGGTGAAAATCAACTGCATTAGCAGCTAAATTCAAAAGTAATGCAGAAATATCTGTCAGTTTTCTTAATAACCTCATTAAAATATGGACCATATTGCTCATATCAATGTAATTCTGAGTGAAGATTCTTTTATAAGACAGAGATGTTTCCTTAAATAAAAATTAAATCTATTCAGTTTCCACCTGATTCCTTCCTCCTCTAAGCAGTTCAGGATTTGTCTATGAAGTTGAAGTTTGTCCCCAGGCTGATTATTTTTTTTCCTCTCAACTGTATTCCTATCTGTGTGTAGCTTTCTTAGTAATTTGTAAATTTCCTAACTAATTGCATGTGAAAAAATACACTCGGTCTAAGCTAACATTCCTCTTGCCTTTCACCTTCTTCCTTCTCCTTTACTCAGGAAAGTGACCCCAGAATGAAAGTTACTGTTGTCTTTATACCATCATTAACTATACTCATAATCAGATGAAAAATAATGTCTTTCAGGAAGAAGTGTGGATATTTCCAGCCAAGAAACAAATCAGTCTCATGAGACCAATGAAAGCTTGAAGAGCAGATTTCTGCTAGATCTCATCATCTTGTAGTTTTACAGATATTAGCAGGGAGCTGTTCTTTGTGCATATCTCTCTTGCTGGATGCATTATATCCAGTCAGTGGACTTTTGTCTGTAGCATGCACTTCTGATCCTTTTAATAGTTGCTTTCTTGTAGATCTACAACAAACAAAAATAGCAGATCCCAAATAAACATGACAGGCATCTTACACAATCCAGTGATGGACATTAAAGGGACAAGATTTGGCATCTCTCATCCAACTGGTAACAAAAAGAAATGCAAGGATCACTGAGACAACAGCAAATTTTAATTATTTTAGTTTTACAAAAAGACTTGCTGCCTGTGCCAGTCTCTGGATTGCTACTTTGAAACACTTAAAGCTCATCTACAGTGAAAAAAGTCTCACAATAGATGAGAAAAAGACTCACTATTTTGGGTAGCAGAAATTATTCACACTGAGATTACCCTTGATTATGAAAATTATACAGCAACATGTTCATTGTCTGCAAATCAGTACAGAAGAGTAAAGTCACATGAACATCACACCATCATGCCATATTATAGTGAAATGGGTCATGTATATAGGGGATTTTCAGAGGTGTTCACTGATGTTTGTGTATATATGTATCTGTAGTGAGGTGGTTCCAAGGAAGAAATGGGGACATATCCATCTTCATGTAAATCATATGTCCATAAATTCTATGCATTTGCAAAGTTATACAACAGTAAATAGAAAAATTAGGTGATAAAAGTTGCTCTCTGATAACCCAAGCAAACTGATCTTTGATTTTACAGCCATTTTTGAGAAGAAAATTGTTCTAATAGCAGAATGGCATGCACAAATTTTATACCACTATCCTTACTGAGAAAATATGGCTTTATACTGCTACAGCTAAAATTTTAAACCCCATGATTATAATTCATATGTGCATACCTTTTTATTATGTTGTCCCTTCACCATTGCAGTGAGGATTTTTTTTGGAGTACAGACTTGTTGGGTCTTGTAGTTCCCTGGGAATGGTTCAGATGTAAGGGGAATGTAGGTGTAAGAAAGTCAAATGTTTTTATCAGCCTCAAGATTTCCACACTAGTAGAGATTTTTGAAAGTAGAAGGAAGAAACATTTCTAAAGGACAATATTTCTCAAGATGCATTTTGTATTAGTGTATCTCTTACCTGGGATACCAATCCTGAGTTTAACCTTTCTTATTTTCCCTTGGTCCACAGAACAAAACCTATCCACATGCCTGCTCAAAGGGAGTACTAATTAATGCACATGCAGTCTACTTATCTTCCCCAACCAAGACTTATTTTTATAACACACTTCAACAGATTACATTATGTCATTTTCTACTGGTCCATTCCTTTTGCTTTTGAAGCAATTTAGCCTAGGTGGAAGCCAAGCAATACATTGTTCTTTATTTTATGACTGTTTCCTTGAGAATAACTTATCACTGTCTGTATCTGTCTCTAACATATGCTACAAGGAAAGTACTGTTGATGATTGCATAGAAGGGCAGAGTTGATTAGGAAAGTGAGAAAATCAAGTTCCACAAGCAGGACTGAAAGAATGGAAAGGGAAAATAAGTAATTCAGAAAAAGGAAAAGACAAAAATGTGGAGAATGTCAAATGGGAGAACAAAATAATGCCAGTCTATCTCTTCTTGATTTCCTTCCACCTCTGCAAATTTCCCTTGAGATTTATATATCTGCTGAGACAGATGGAAATTATTTGATGCAGAATTATTAATTTAAAAGAAGGAGAAGAAACAAAAAAAGTTTAAAAAATGTAAGTAAAATGCAAAAAAAATGAGTAGAGATAATCCTGAGTGCTTCCAGTTTAGTCCATAGGCCTGAAAGGGACTGGGTATTTACATATCTATGCACACCATGAATAAAGCCTTTGACATATATGGAACTAATACTAAGCACGCAAACCTCTTTTTTTCAGGGTCATGGTTTTTTTGCAAGACCACAAGATGGTTTAATTATATTCTCATTTCATTAGAACATCCAGATATGAGAGGTGTTACAGATAGTTCATCTTTGCTGCTTTTACAGTTTTATGAATCCTATCACTAATTAATTTTGTTCAGCAGGATGTTTATTTAGAATACAGTGCCCTGTGTCCTGCACAGTGTATTCTCAGCACAGAATTGGTGTTTTTCAAAAGAACTGATACATTTCTCCATATGTAACAGCAATTCTACAAGTTGCTTGCACAAGGATTGTAAAGATGAATTAGCCAGCTCTCCCACAGCACACTTCACTGCTCATGCCTGGGGTCTATGCTCTGTCCTTTCTCAATCTGCTTTTTTCCTTCTCAGGATAACTTCTGTTATCACAAAGGATATCTACAAAAGGCACCACAGCCTTATGAACTTAATGTTATATACTTAAGCCCATAACTGCTTTATAAATTCACATTGTAGAAGTTTGCCTTTACACCTTTGATTCTAGCAGATCTTTTCATAAGGCCACTTTATTTCTGGTCATATTTATTAGAATTAGGAACTTTTTGCTCCAGAATTAAATAAATCTTTGTTGTGTCTGAGAATTGCAGGAGTGCATTTGGATGAATATTCTTTATTTGCACTGAGAGATAGAACTTGGGGAGGTTTTACTGGGCTCAGTACTACACCCTATGTCATCTGAAATTTCTCATGGCAGATAGAAAAGTAGAGATTTGTCACCTGAAAGAAGTTGCAAAGTTCTTGGTATGATACAATTTTAATTGACACATATCTTCCAATTAGCTGGATTTTAAAAATATACTTGCATCAAAAAGGAGCAGTTTATTGTAGTCATGAAAACTGTCTGGGAAAGGCTTGTGGAGAGAGGTAATAATATCTTCTATTAAGTAACACTGTGTAATTGGAAAAATTAGCCAAATTTCCAGGCAAAAGCCCTCTTTCTGTTCTAAACAACTTTAAAAAAAACCACATAACTGAGTACAGCACTTTATTCACTGTATTCCCAAATTTATGCTCCCAAATGTGCATTTACTGTATTTACAATATTCGTATTTAACTTGAGTGATACACTTTGTCCTGCCTGAAGGGAGAAAATGTAATAGATTTAAGTCAGTTTTATTCACCAAAATGTTAACTAAGGTAGAGAAAATGCAACAATATGGATGGTACTGTCAAGCAAAAGAGCTTCTCCTCTTTTTATTCAAGGTGAGAAGGGTTAATTTGAGGGTAAGGGGCCAGTAATCTTAAACTGGATACTTATTAAGCTGTGGCTCAGCAGAGAACTAATAACATATGCAAGCTTGCTAAATACTACCATGACTCTAACACCCATTTCCCCTGTGATTTAAGCAGAAAATTATATAGGCATGAGTCTAATAATATTGTGCAATGTCCAAGTTTCTTAGATGGTTTTGGGTGGAGTAATGGTTTAGGATAGCTTCATTTAACCATACCATTCATTATTGTTGGGGAATTGAGATTATTGTCTTGTTTAACCATGCCACAAAACCTGAACAATAGAATCAGGTAGAAACAGACACAGTTATTACATTGTTTCAGAGATCCCAAGAGCTTCCCAAATTTATTTCCATTTGTCATAAATGAGTCTATTATATTTTGAAATATATTTTATACAGTGATTTTGAAAAGTCCTTGAATTCCTTTCTCCAGCAAAATTGAAAATTAGATAAAGAAGAGTTATGAATGTATTTTTCATTTGAAGTTAACTCTATATAAATCAAAATATATCCACTATTTTTTTTCATAAAGCCCAGTGTTTCTGTGGAGATTTCTTTCTGGTGCTGTATTGAAAAGGATGAATAATGGACTTCTTTGTCCATAAAAACTTACTTAGATTATATATCCTTAGTATATATTTAATGTATTCTCATAAAAGAATCATAGCTACTCTCATATTCTTTAGTTAAACTTAACTGATCCTTCAGGGACATCAAATCTGGTATGTGAGCTTCCACAGAAAGAGGCAAGTCCATGCCTACAGAGAGCTGCAAATCCTGGTTGGATATAGCCCTTCTGCCAGATGGACACTATGATACATAATGTGATTTTACAGCTGTTGAATGCATGAACACCTCCCCCACTGAAGTTCAATGTCTCAATCCTTCCAAGAACCCAATCTAAGCCTAGGGAAGCCAAAGCACTCCATTAATTTCAGGAAGATTTGTCTTATCTTTTATTAGCACGAATGTACTCATTCACAACAGAGTATTGTGGCCTGGAAACAGGTTCTTTTTACATTAACAAATTTGAGCTACAGTTAAAAAGAAGGGAAAACTCTGCAGCAAGAATCTTGAATTCCTGCTAGGATACTGTGCAAACTATCTCATCCTGTATATTTTGACTATCACTTTTTCATCTTCACTTTTTCTTCCTGCAACTTTTATCCTCTACTTTGCAGATGAATATTATTTCTTCTTCTCATGCCCATCTGTCCACCCATCTGCTTTATTTAGCAACATTTCCTTTCACCCTGCTGGCTCCTGTATATCCTCACCACACCCCAGGCATGTATCCTTCAACAAGATTTATTATAGGAATCATTTTGAATACCTTCAAAATAGTGGCATAAGAAAATTGGATTCCTACTTTTTGGTGAGTAATATAAAATTATTTATAGGCCTAAAAATGAGCACAGTTGCCCTAAGAGAGCCTTTAGGCTTTGAGTAGGATTTCAAAGAATAATAACAAAGGTATAGATTATATCTAGAAGTTTAAGTAGCAACCAAAGCAGTTCAAAGTGGTATATACAAAGTGTGACCTCCTTCTTGGCTAGTGGAAAAAGAGGGAAGCTGCACTTCTGGGCTAGATGGGGCCTGGGGGCTGCACACCACACTCCTCATCTGCCTGGAGGGGTGACCAGAAGCTGGAGATGTGCTGGGCCACCAGCCACAGGGTAAGTGGGAGCATACATCAGGGTGTGACACTTTCTGTGTGGCCTGTGCTAACAGTGTCTCTAATGTGATTCTCAGGGTACAAAAACCCCCAAAAACAAACAAACAAAAAAGGAATATTTTTCCACAATGTGATCTTACTGCATAAGGACAGTAGTAGAAGTCCGCATTAAAACTAGGGAAGTGAGGGAGCAGAGAGAATGCAACCTGATCTTTGTCTGCACCCTCAGATAATTTTATCTCTGCTGGCATTAACTTAACAGAACCACAATGAAGAGCCATAAAAACACTTCTGCTTGTCTCTTGTTTGCCTTGAGGAGCTCCTTGAAGAGTGGTTTGCAGCATGGTACCTGCCTTAGGAAACACCATGCAGATGGAAAGGGTGCACTCCTCAGTGCCCCATGCTCCCATATAGCTTGGCTTGGTTTCTTTAAACTTTTTTTACACTTTCACTAGGACAATAACATCCAATTTGTTGGTTCTGAGGGGCCCTGCAAGGTCCCTTCCTCCAGGGCTCAACAGAAGAGTGTCCCAAACCCTGTCAGGACACTTGCTCAGGGATGGCTGGCCAGTGAGGGGGCACAAACCCATCTGTGAATGCTGATTGGGAAGGAAAAGTCACACTAAACTTTAGACAATGGGATTTTTATTATATACACCTGGTGCTGCTGGCTCCCTCCCAGCCCACATCTGTGTGGTGGGTAATGCTGACTGCTGGGGTGACCATGAGGGGGTTGAGGACCTGTGTCCAGCCTTCCTTTTAGGGCAGTATGCTGCATCCCTAACTCCAGGGAAATGACTGAGTGCCACAGATCTTACTTTCATGCTTCTTAACGCAGTCTCACTCCTTGGTGCCAATAGCTATTTCCAGAAAGGGCTGATGTTGGTGGAAAGTTAATTTTGGTGATACAAGAGATGTTCTGCATTGTAGACATATATGTGAATTTTTCAGTCTATCCAAGAAAAGTGTGTACTTACATATATAAAGTATCTGTTTCTTTCTTTCTCCACAATTTCTGATAGAGTCTTGTTCATTAATATTTATAATTCATATTTGAAATGTATTACTCAGTAAAACTCTTTAACTTACAGTATTGACCTCAGTCACTGAGAAAAAAGCAGTTGTGTCTCTTTACAGTAAAAGGAAATTTCAACCTTGTCTTATTAGCAGAGTCTGCCTATGTCTAAATACTCTAAGCAGACTTTAAATTCATAAACATAACTACAAAAAATTGAATGACAACATATCTATTTTATGTTCTGCAGAAAATGGAAAATTAACTTAAAAAAACAGAAATCTGCTCTGAGAAGGAATTGTCAATGACCATTTGAGCAGTAGGGTTTGCGTGTGTAACGGTGTGTGATGTAATTGCCTTATATTTTAAAAACTGCAGTTATTTTCATAAAGATGAATTTGTTTCCTCCCTTTAGTAAAAATGATCTTTTATTATTCAAGTTTATTGACCTCACTTGTGTTAAATCACCACAATCTCCCTTCCCTAAGTCATAGTCTCATTTAGTAACCATTACACGATCTTTTTTCACACAACTGAAAGTGCCTATAATCTATTTTGGAACAGGCTTCAGTCCAGAAATATGTTTTACTTTATTATTTTCTGCTCTCTCTGGGGATGCCTTCACAAAATGGTAAAGCCCAAAGACTTCCTGAAGGCTTATCCTTTTCTGGGTCATGTGATTCTTTTCAGATTCCATCTTGGGAGAGTTTTCTTATAACAATAGGTTCTGCTGTCTGCGAACTGGACAAAATCCTGTTGCTTTAGCACTAACAATGACTGGAATTTTAGTGCAGGAGGAGTGTTTGCTTAATACAATAGCAGTTGGTACAGGCTGGACTTGCAAGTGTCAAGTAAACAGTGTGGGAAAGTCTGTAGTTCTGCAACTGAGTCAACAAGGTGCTGAGCGCCTAAATGTGACTGAACTGTAACTGCAATAACTATCTGGTTGACTTCATCTTTTCCTCCAGGACAGGACTTGACACATACCTTATTGAGAAAGAGTTAACAAGAGCACAGGCTGCTAGCAGGGGAAAGATGAACAAAGCAAGCATTCAGTCATGCGTTAGAAACACCACACAGTGTGCAATCAGAACCACTGTGCTTCATTCAGGATCAGATACAAGTCTGATTTACTAAATGAATATGATGGGACAGGGCTCTTAAGACCCTGCCGTAATTGCATAAATTCTCTCAGAAATGTAAACCAAACAGCGCCCAGGTCACAGAGGGGTAGGTAATAATTTTTTTTTTTTAATGATGCTAACACTTCAGTTTAAAAGAAACAGAGAAATTAAGGTTCACTTGGCAGTAACACAAATGCCAGAACTTTATTCATGTTTGGACTGAGAATACAGATTGACTGAACCCTTACTAAAAGCAAGACAAATGGGACAAGATACATTTATGTTCAATACTGCAAATACAAAAACTGATATAACTTTATCTAAGTAGGAAACTACCATTCAACCTAGCCTACTACCTCATTTGAAATGTAGAAGTAGTTTTAAATCAGGAATTCTCAAAAAAAAGTTTTTTATATTCACATTTTCAAAAGCATAGTTTTCCAGGTGTTTTACCCATACTTTTCTCTCATTTACAGCCTTAATCTGATTTAAAGTTCTATTTGTATTCAGGTTGTGCCAATAATTCCACAGACTCCATTTAACTAGCATGGTCATAAAACTCCTGTCTTAAGAATGAAAACAAAAAGCCAAATTAGTCTCTTTCAAACTTCCCTAGACCAGACACTGAGCTAGAGAGGTGTGGCATAGGTCCTAACTTGCCTGCAAGTTTGCCCCATGCAAGAAGCACTCCTTGCAACATTACAACTTTCCCCCAGTTGGGTCACCATTGAAGCATCACCAGTGCTGATTTAACCACTAAACCCAGAGCTTTTATGAGAGCTAGGCTGCTGAATTTGCTTTTAGCCTGTATGAAAATATATGCATACCCGAATCCTTCCATAGGCATTCCATGCAAACCCAGTTCAGGACTGGAAAAATTCAGATGCCTCGTGAGAGCTGCCTCTGGAGTAGGAGTTCCTGTGACTCAGTCAGCTCAGCCTTGGAAAATCTCTGTAAGAAAGTTGTTGCCCTATTTCTCAAACTCAGGCTAGCACTCCTGCAGTTTCACTGCCAGCACCATGCCTTGTTGAGATACAAGTACATTAATGTTGCTTTGTCCCAGGCAAACCTGCTCTAAATGCAGAACTGCCTCAGTTTTTTGTAACTGATTAATATACATTTACAATATCTTAAAAAAAAAAATCACTTTGTCCAGATGCATGCAAAGATGTCTATATTCGTATTATGTAATCTATATGCATGTAAACATTTATATCTATAAAACACATTTTATGGCTGTATATATTGACTTACATGTGCATCAATCCAATAAGACACATTGCTGCTAATTAAGCTTGCTTCAAGAAGAAGAAAAAGGGGGAAAAAAAGATTAGCTCTTATTTTTATTTTAGAATTAATTTATTTAGAATATATAGGAAATACTCTGTTGACAGAGGGTACAGGCTTGGGGCTTTATTCTGGATATGCCTGTGCTTTACAATATTTATTGATAAAATGTCAGAAATTTAAAATGATGGGAGAAGTGCCTTTCAACAAAAACTTTTTGGGGCATGCCTCCTGACTGAAAGGACATGGATGTGTGTTGTGTTTCTCCATGAACCAGACAGCCATGACCTCCTTAGTGTCCAGAGTGTGCCCTTCTCCTTTTCAGCTGGCCAGCTGAAAGGACAATGCTATGGCCCATTATCCTTCCCACCATTTCTGATCTGGCTCAAGATGAATTTTAAACCAAGTTCTAAGGCTGGTAGAGAAGAAATTGGCTCAAGAATTGAGATATTGTTTTCCTGTCTTCTTGATGATAATATGACCAAGAAGAAAGCAGAGACAAACATTTTTAACAAATTAACGTACCATTAATAGCAAATAGATATGTTAAGGATAGTAGTTTAGGGGTTTTTTTCCCCACATCTCACTATGGACTCTCCTCTTTCTTCTTAGTCCATTTTGTAAGCAGCTGAGCAGCCTTACACATTGGAAGGCTTTAAAGTAGGGTAGATATATGGAGGGTGGTGCTTTCTGTGAATTCTGTAGTGCTTCCATGGCCTTGGCAGGAACTGCAAACATCAGTTTATTCTGAAGTTATGGGTTACAGAAGTTTGGTTATTGGCCAAATCAAGCAGCTGCCAACCTGCCATAAGTATTTTTAAGAACCAACACAGAAGAATTAACTCCCATAAATCTACAGATTGCTGCAAGAGACTTATCATCCTCTCTCAAGGAATACTAACACTGTTCACTTTCTCCTGGGTGCAAAATGAAGCACTATTTATGACATATGCTGAGATAAACTGATTCCATTTTCCACTTCATAATAAGACAAATAGCAGACGGAGGGGAGAAAAAGAGAAAGAGTGAAGTTTTTGTACACTAGGGGATAGCAGTAAGATAGTGGTCAGCAACTTATGGAATATCAAATAGACTAAAATAAACAGCAGATAACCTCTAAGGGATCCTGATTAAGTTTGTTTCTCACTATCATCTGCATTCTCCCAATATTTAAAATTTACTATGAGAACACTTTTTATTAAAAACATTTTTTATTTGTATTCTCCTAAGGATGCAAGCCACGCAACTTAGAAGTAAAAACTAATTATATCTTCTCCATTCATCAAGGACCAGGCTGACACGAGATAAAAAAATGTTATCAAACTTTGGAGGGGCCAACTCTCCATATTGCAGAAAATAATGACCTATATTTACAGAAAATGAATGAAGAATTTGGCCCTTCAGACTTTTCTTGTTTGTCAGTAGCTTAAGACATTTCAATGACCTTTTCATGAAATATGTTTTGAAAACCATTTCTAATCCCAAATATACTTGTTACTGTTGAGCTCTTGAGTGTTTTGCTGTATTAATGTTATAATACCTGTAACATTCATACTTTACACTGTATGGTTTTGTAAAGCATTGAACAGAAAAATTTATATTAACCTCTATAAGAATGCATCATAACATATAATGTGGTTCAATCACTCTTAAACCACTGCACTGTGGTACCTACACTGCAGTTTATTTCATGAATGGGGATTTGCATTTTTTAATCAGGCATTATCCTCTTCATGCACAGCTTTGTCATAAGAGTAAAGTTTCAACACAGCTATGCTGCAGTCTTTTTCTCTTTATTACAGTCTTTTGGTGAAAATTTGGTCCAAGAGTTCTTCACAGTTAGAGCAAAATAGCAATTTTGAAGCCTTTTCTCTTTGAAAGGCTGCACTCTGCCCCCAGTCCTCTAATTATGCTATTTGAAGGGAACATCAAAAGGACCATCACTGTCTTGTGGCAAACATTTCAAATACTTGGAATTGGTTTTTAATATAAGCAGTTTGCAGAATTGATGTAATTGTATTTTCTTTGAATACAATAATACTCAAAGAGAGCTTTCTAAGAATTTTAATTCATTGTATTTCACCTCAACTCTAAAGACACTATGTGACAAACTTTGCCCACGTAAATGCTTTAAATCTGGCAGGATAATCTATGTTTGTCTCCTACAGGTTTATTTGCTGTTCTTTGCTTTTATCTCTATGCATTTCCTGATAGCAAGACAAATGGCCGAGATTGCATTTATTTTGGGTTTCAGCAAGAATTATGGGATATAATGAACATTTGTGGAAGGAGAAAATAGACAAGGAAAAGGTAGAGTCACTCTGGAGCTGTATTTCAATAATGAGTTAAATTGTGGAAGTGAAAGGTTAAGCAAAGGTCTTTGCTCTCCTTACTAGGAAAGGTGAAAAGAGTGGCTAATTAGATTATGCAAACCAGCAGATAGTCCAATTACAGTTGATAGGCCAGATGTAGCCCAGGGGACAATTCCACCTGGAGGAAATGGGGAATGACTGCTTGGTCTGCAAAAACAGCACAGGGAGCTGAGCACTCTCTGTGCCTGCCAAGAGATGGGATGCTGATGCTGTCCCAGCCCCCTCATTCCAGCAGGAGGGAGATGAGCAGATCAAGACTGAGAGGCAGCTGTTCTCCAGAGCTCATCCATGCTAAAAAAGGGCCCATCTGATGAATCTTGTTTACCTGGTCCACAGAGGGAAGGACTTGGCCAAAGTCATAGGCATCCTTCAGAAATCAAGGGTAACCTCCTGCCCTTTCTGCATAGCCAGTGATTTGTGTTGTAATGTGGGAAGTGTTTCTTCCGGCTCTGTGCTTGGGGACCTTCCTGGTGACTTAAGTGCAAGCATATGTCTACAATGTCAGGCCTAGGAAAATATCCTGGTGTCAAGTTTTGGTTTTAGGCCTGACCATGTTCTGGCATTATGTTAAGATGACAGCTATTGGCGAAAGTCCAGTAGTAAATACCCAACATCTTGTTGACTTTATGTAGGCAGATACAGACTAGAGATTTCAGACTCAACTGATAGCTTGAGTCTTCCTGTGGAATGGAAAGATTTTGCAAACCTTAGTATTTCACCGAATAATTTCACGATGTTTTGGTTTTTGGACAGATTAAACAACCCTGCATAGATCTTTGATATTTTTCAAACTCAGCTATGCTGATTTTATCAGTATAAAACTCTTTCCACTTTGTGAACTTGTTTATGAACTCACACATCATTGCATTTTAAAATTTAGTATTTATTCAAAAAAAGTAACTCAGAATTTCTGCAGACTATATATGAGATCATGTGTTACAGTGGCTACTGCTACTGCTTCTTTTCCTTATGACAGAAAGAAGAAAGATGAAAAAAGAGCTTGCATATTTGTATATAGCACATACTTAAGACAAATACAAAGAACTTGAAGCTGTTGATTATATTCTTCTGGTATAAATATCTCACATCTGAACTAGTTTTATGGGATGTTTTTTGTATTTTAGATTGTACCAAGTGCTATACTTCATGTGTTTATGAGTCATCCTCAATGAGTATATTGCTTGTGGAAGAAGGAGGCTCAACCATATGTTTCGTTTGCATATGTTAGTTTGGATAACTATTCCTTCCTTCTCCTTCTCTCTTCTTCCTCCCTCCCAGTTTGCTTTTTTTTTAGCAGTCATCTGCATTTGTGAAACCTTGTGATTTTGCTTGGTTCATGAATAAGAGCACTATGTCTTCTCCATTTAGCAGTAATATCAGATGTAAAAAGTAAAATTTGAGCAAAGTATGTCAGAACTGGTAAGATATAAGGCAAGAAATGAGTCTGTCAAGATATAAATCTTAAAATTTTGGATTCTTTGTTCACATATTATATGTTAGCATGTCTGAGTCCAGTCACTGCCTGAAAATCTGCCTCTGTTATTTTGTTAACATGATGAATCATTGTATGCCCAGAATTTCCTATTTTTATAGGGGAATTAATTGTTTTGTTGTTTGGGCTTATTTTCTCCTCCCCACTTCCCCAGGGAGCAAAACAGAGCATTCTTTTTAAAATTTTGTTCTGTCTGTCACATATATCAACACAACATGAAGCTACTAAATTGTGGAGAGGGAGGAGGATAAAATGTACAAATTCTAAAAGAGGGTGAGGATCAGAGGAAAAACCTGCATTGTCAACACTTATCATACAGATAGCCTAAATTGAAGATGGTTAGTTTGCTGAGAGCTGTGTGCCACAGAGACACTTCTTTACAGTGTCCTAGATATCATGCAAGCCCTTTCAGCTGGCAGCCTTATAGGGCTAACAGCTTCAGAAGAATGCCTGCTCTTGACTATTTCTTAGTTTTGGCACCAATGTGGCTTCTGTCAGCAGTCAATATGCCTGGTATTTTCCTCCCACCATCATTATTTCTTGGAAATTCACATTCCTTGCACCAGCATGCAGACACCCACATTCTCCAGCTGTGTTTGAGTTCCCTTAAGATCCTATCAGACCCTGACAGTTAGGGGTCCATGACCCACACCTGGGCAGAAAAGATAATCCTCAGCAGACTCAAAGAGCATTCATATGGCCAGTTACATGAAACTAGGCTGCCTCCCCCTTCTTTGGCAGGACATCAAAGTGCCTGGATGTAGACAGGGCCGGCAGCAGCAGTGATGCACCAGCATCTGAAGGTTTGAGCATTCCAGGGAAAAGTAAAAGATGCAGCTCTGAACCAGACTGTAACTCACCCATGAGTAGAGTGGGGGACAGATATTTGAACTTTTCTGAACAAGTAAATGCCTGTAGAACCAGAAATTTAACTGTAATATATTCAGTAATTTCTTATTTTATGAACAGTGTTATCATTTACTCCAATAGTTGTCCAGAGGCAATGAAGCAACAGGACTTGTGCTATGCATAGTCAGCTTAGTAGCCTTCATGGTACAGCAGAAAATGTCTAATTTTTGTTGCAATTTGCTTTATGCATTTTAAGACCTGTTTCATAAATGCCATTTTATGAATATGATCTTCTACAATGTACACCTGTACAGAAGTGTTGCACTATAAATATATGATCTGAAAACTAATTAAAGTGGAACCTTTTCCTGGGTAATGGCTTTCCATTTACATCAGCAGTAAAATGGTACTTTGAATTGTATGAAATTTATTTTATAAATGCACTTTGTTTAAACACCACTAAAGGGAAACAACTTGAGCAGCTGTATGTATGTATGTATGTAAATATGTATGTATGTATTTTTGCATATTAGGAGTTCCAAAAAAAATTTGCTAGCTGATAGATAGTAATCTGCATGAAGATCAAAGTCAGTCAAGGTAAAAAAAAAATAATTCAAAAATTTGTTCCAAATTTCAGCTCCACCTAAATTTAATTTTTTAATTTATAATTTATTTTGGCTTAAACTTTTTTCAATATTTTAGAGAGATTTTTTCCCTTCCAAGTTATGAGCACTACTGAAAAAAGTTCTGTCTGATTTCCAGTGGGATGGCAGTTTTCATATGATCTTTTGTTCAAGTAGAAGCAAGAAATAAATGAAGTCAACCCTTACTGTTATTTTGATTAGAGTTTATTGTGTTCAAGATGTTCAAGCAAAAGTAAATATGTATCTTACTGCACGAATCTTTTCATTATTATTCCTATTTAATGCTGGTATTTGGATGGAACCCAGTGGTTTTTAACTTCTTTTTGCTAATCGCTGCACAAATCCAACCTTATCCATTAATTCTCTACTATTTGCCCATTATTGTGGTACATTATTTCATAATGTTTTCACTGCATTTCACTTTTAAAATGATACTAAGTAATTTGCCTTCCCTTTGTTTAAAATCCTGGTAATAATAAGATTTTTTGCTCCTTGTTATCTAAGGTTAATGTTATGCTTCACACATAGGATTTAACATCCTTCACAAGACTACTCAAACTAATGACTGTGGTATAAACCCACAACTTTTGCCAACACAGACACAGTTATCTGTTTTCCCTTTAATTGTAGTCCATTGTTAACAGAGACAACCGAAAGAGAACCCTTCCTGACTCCTGGAAAAGTCTCCTCTTAGTAATGAAGACAAACAGAGGGGGGAACTTGCATGAATTTTTTTTATTTCTTTTCATGAAAAGTTAATGACATGACCTGGATGAAGATAACCTGTAATTATTCTCAAATAATATTTCCTACATATTGTTTTTCAGATTTTTTTCCTGTACTACTGGAAGTAGAATTTTACATTCATATGTCTTCATATGTCCTTTCAGAACTTAAAAAAAAAACCCAAAAAACTACTCTTTCTTGAAGAGAATGTTTATAACGTATTAAATTTTTAATCTTAATTAAGGATGTAAATAGTAAGTAAAGCTGAGAGCTGTAAATGGAGCCCAGTGTGACATGTTGCACAATCCCCATCCTGTCAGTAGAGCATGGTGACTAGTTACTCACTGGTTTCTTCAGCTGATGAGAACGCGTGCTTAGCAGCCTCAGGAGCATATTTAGCACTTTGCAGTAAAAGTTGAGAGATGACAAAATGGAAGAGACATTTAAAAATATGGTTGAGCTATGAAAGTACAAACAGTGTCCAATGAAAATGCATGAGATACTCTAGTACAGTGTTTGAAATGGCTTTGTGACTGGAGGCTAACTTCGAATATGCAATGCATAGTTCAGTGGGAATAGGTCCTCTTTTATGCCATTACAAACACAAAAAGAAATGCTTATTGGTAAATGATAAATAAACTGGAAGAAAAGAAGTAAATTATTTTTATAGGCATATGAGTGCCTTATAACTGAGGGGAAAAAATTACTCTCTTCAAACATCTGATGTCTTTCTTTGAGCTTTAACCAATAACCATTTGCAGAGGTCTGAGAAGCTTTGCTTGAAAAAAAAAAAGTATAAAAATATTCCTCAGCAGACCATGATGTGCTAAGAGGGAGGATCTCCCAGGGGGGTTCAAAATATCTGCAAGTATATACACCTTTACTGAGAACAGAAGAAATTATAATTTTAACCTTCAAGTTGTGCATAGATTAACTCTTCATTACAGAATTCAACATAGCTGGAGGCTAAGGAAAGTTCAGATTGATCTTTTGTGACATCAAACAAAAGAGGATCATGTTCCTGACACCTGGTAGAGGCAGCAGCAGCTTTTGGGTAGTGTGAGAACAGAAATAAAGAAGCAAGTTAAAATTTAACAATACATTTGCATGCAGTTAACCATTTGCTTTTACCACACCGTAGTTACCTTGCACTAACTTAACCATCTCTCTCATCCTTGTAAAATGTAGAAGGGAGTTAAGGACATTATTTTCTTTCCTGTGTTTAATCCAGGAGAGATGATGAAAGCTCCCCACTGATCTAACTACTTTGGTTTACTCCCTTCATGACCACCACCCCAGGCTGAAGGCCTGCTTGCTCTTAAAGAAAAAGAAATACAGAGCTTAAAATACTGTTACCTTGTTCCTTTCACTCGACTCTGAGGGTTATACTCTGTTAGTATGTTAATTGGATGATCGAAAACACGCAAACAGTTTCTTTTTAATTTTATTAGCCACTTCCTACCTCCTTCTTTTGAATATCTCTGAAGAAATTCAAGGTGTCTTGTTTCCTTATTAAATGAAAAAAAAAAAAAAAAAGGACTAAGTCTTTGGATATCCTAGACTGCCTTCATTATGCAGTATATATTTTTCTTTGCATGCTTTGATAAAAATGTAGTAGTATGTCTCTGAAGGGAGGGACTTTGCAGTTTCAATTACAGATAATAGTGTTGTTCTCTAAACCCCAGTGTGGTGTGAACATCAAAGTGCTGTGGATTATAATAATCCAAACAAATAACCTTCTGTAAACTCATAAGAAAGAAGGAGCTGGATGTTTTCATTAAGTGAGAGGCAATTCATTTAACAGTCGGTTGTTGCCTGTTTCTATGTGGTGAAAAGTCTGTTCATTTGCATGAGGAAATAACCACCAAAGAAATGTAAATGATTGAACTAGGCTCTCATTAGCAAAGCCTCTCCAGCTACCTGAAGGACCTACCTCTGTTGGCAGTAGATCGAGTTTCAAGTACTTTCTTACCTTTTAGAAACCAATTATCTTCAGACATGTTCATCAGTTTGGGCAGGGGGAAGGGAACACAGCAATATTCTTGGCAACAGATTTTACAATTTAATGAAAAGATTCTCCAAAGTAACAATTTGAATGACTTGCTTTATTCAATTTCTTGAAAATCTATCCTTTAAATAACTACATATAAAAAGCGTGTTTTTTATAGAGTAAGGGAGGAGTATATAATTTTCTGAGGGGGAGAAAAAGCAATAAATTACAATCAAAATATTGCAGTTTGGAAGAAGAGCCAGATGACATTGGAAGTTTTTCTGTCAGTAAAATAGTAAAATTGTCTAGGTAGGTGGAAAAAAATGGTTGCTGTTTAAGTGAAGGAAGAGGAAATGGTTATTCCACAGTGATGCAGGTGACAAATACAGGACCTTAACTCCCTTAAGAGATAAAATAAAAATATTTTGAATGAAATTGGTTTAGTTCTACTGGCGTCAATAGACGTTTGCTTGTCTATGTCAAATGAGAATACAGTTCATAATATTTTCTATCAACCCAATCCATACAGTCTGTAGATATTTGACATATCTAGACACAGTCTCTAGGAAAGAGACCATTCAGTGCATAAACACAGAAACATTTCACCCTTGGAATCCTGAGCTTATCTGGAGACTGGTCAGATTAGAGGCACCAGGAGTTTGACAATCTCTGCTTAGCTGCTAATGGAGTTTTTTGTTTACTTAAAATATACATATTCCATTCTGAATTCTGTCTCAAGCAAGTGTTTTATGGTGTCTTTAAAGACATGCTGAAATATGGAATGCTCATTTAGGGAGACATTTTTAGGCATACAGGCTAAGATGTGCTGCCAGACTTCCAGAGTCATGGTGTAGAGAATGATTTGGAGACCATAAGAGCAAGAGTGGATAGGGACAAAAATAGGAGGAGCCTGAGTTTGGGTGTAGTGTGTTAATCAATAGATTGTGAAAAATTTAGAAAAAGACTATACTAAACCTAAAGTGAATGCACTTTTCTCCTGTGTCAAGATCAATTTCTTCTGAAACTTTCCCATAATTTTAGGGTTTAGGTTCCTTGTCAGTTTTTGCCTGGCTGAAGACACAGTCCTACCCTTCTCTGTTTCTCACCATTTCCTTACCAGGTGCAGCCTTCCAGATAGCTCTGATGACTGTGATGCTGATATTACTGGCTCCTGCCTCAGCACAATCAAGATAACTGAGTTTGAAAAATCCCTCTGTGTTTCAAATGATGAGGAAACCCAGATTAATTTCACAGAGTGGGTAAGAGAATTGAGTTGTACTACTATAATTATTCAAATGGATATGTCAACAGGGTATGAACTAGCATTGCTCCTAGACTGTTTGTTCTGCCATTCCTCTCCATATTTAGTTTTTTTCTCCATCATACCCTTTCACAGGAGGCAGAGTGTAGAAAGAGAGCCAGGCAGATATGTACTATATCAAAATCAGAATCACAGAATACTTTGGGTTGGGATGGACCTTCAAGAACCTCTAGTTCCTGCCATGGGCAGGGACCCCTTTCACTAAAGCAGATGTCTCAGGCTCATCTTGGAACAGCTGCAGGGATGGGAAGTCCAAAACTTCTCTGGGCAATCTGCTTCAGTTCTCCATGACGTCGCTGTAAAGAATTTCTTCCAAATATCTAATCTAAACCTACCAGCTTTAGCCATTCACCCTTCTCATATCACTACCTTGTGAAAAGTCCTTCTCCAGCCTTCTTTTAAGCCACCTTTAGATGGACTTACATAAACTATACTATATATTTTGTTTTCATACCCTGCTTACCCTGTGGTAAGTCGTTCCTGTGATTTTTCTAGGCAATTGTCATGAAGCACATGTAAACTAACCTCTCATTAAGCAAGAAATCTTGTGGCAGACAAGTGCTTGTAGGTAGACATGAACATGCAGAGCCAGTGAAGATGACTGTGGGGCAAGGAAGTGTCTGTACTCAAAATACTAATGCTTGTTCCAAATACTAGTGTAAACAAATTATTAACTAGAGCCTTCACTCCAAAGTTACTGTGAATTCCTAGGGGAAAGTACGATCTCTGTCATACTGTTTAAAGGCCATTCAGTGATTAGTTCAATTATATTTGAATTGCTAGACTATTTGTCCACAAACTAGAAGTTTTGGAATGTGTTTTGGGGGCCTCTTTATTTTTTTCTTTTGAAGTCTTTTTCTTCTCTTTTTCTTTTTTTTTTTTTTTTTTTTTTTTTTTTTTTTTAAGACACATTCAACCTTCTGCTTCCAGAAGATATATCAGTCATATCTTTGACCCCAGTTACATGCAACTGTTGAATATTTCAGTCTTTAACTGCAGAATCATGACATAGAGGTCATTGAGCAGAAATAATATGAGAGTATTGTGCTGAAGAAGAGAATACTTGGAAGATACCAAAGTGAGATTGGGTATTTTAGTGTTGGCTGAGCTCCATCAGCAGTTCCCCATTCATCAGTGAAATTTTAATCTGCTGTATAGTTACAAATGAGTCTTGGGAAGATAAAGACCTATTTTTAGAAGTTTATCTCTTCTGAAAGAAAGATCAGTACATAACAGGTCAAAAGCATTGTAAAAGAGACTGGACATAAAATGGAACATTGGTCAAAGGCCAAAATAATATTGAAAGCAAAATATTGCTATTATTTGGAGGCACTTGTGTTAAATATGGTGAACTGTTTATAGGAGATGCTGGATTTCCTCCAAACAGACTCTGGCTGCACCATCTCAGTGTTGTTTTTCAGAGACAAGAGATTCTTTTTCCTTTATAGCAGCCATAAATGAGAAAAGGGGTGAGCAAAAGAAAGAGTACTTCTAGATGGTACCTAGATTTCAGCACAGCTAAACAACTGGGGGTGAGGTTTGAAAGTGTGACCAGCCAGCAGAAGGACATTTAACCAGAGCACCATCCACATGTGCTGGTCTGCAGCTCTCTGAACATTCCAGTTCTGTGCTACTGCAGCACAGAGGGTTTGGGCCAAAAATGTGGGATGGCAAAATGTTTTGTAACGAAGTCTGGTCATCCGTATGCTCAAATGGTGGGGGAAGGCATGTTTCAAAAATGGCACTACTGCCCACATGCAGCTTTCAAAATGCCTCCAAGATGCTGCTCCAGCTCTTTGGTACAGTTTGCACTTCAGGGGAAGGGGTGTTAATATTTTGCCAGTCTAAGTTCTTCAATTCAGCTCACTGCCAACTTAGATGATGCCAGAGCCTGTGCAGAGCAAGGAGGGGGCAGTGGGAGAGAGCCACCCCTCTCCTCAGCAGCAGCTGTCATGGGCTAACACAGCTGTATTGCTCATCTCCACCCTCAGATTCTCAAGCACTGAATCCCTCTTCTGATCACACAAGTGAATACATAAAGATTGCATGACTTGACTCCAGGTATTGCCCATGGCTAAATCACCAAGCAACTCCTGCTCCTCCTAACAGGTTTTACTGCTGACCTCAAAATCCATGCAAACTTTTCATGTTGTGAGTTATTTACCATTTTCAGTACATTGCCTGTCATTTCCCCCTCTCTGCCTTTTTGATTTTGAGGATCATATGATCTAAAAGACTTCAATAAGCTAGTTTAGCAAGTCAATATTTCATCATTACTCTTAATTTACTTTAAATTTCTTCCTGTTCCTCCTTGTAAATCTAGTAGGGAGGGGAAAAATAGCTCTAACATGTGGCCTTAAATACTTCCCAGCTGAAAAAATACAGTTAACCAGCATGAGGCTAATGAGCTGATGTACAAACTGATGATCCACACCAGTTCCCCTGCAGCCAAATAACATCCTCTGGCCTGTATACACAGCAGCTGATTTTACCCTGGATGTTCTAGCTTCTCTTTTTTTCCTGCATCTCTGATGTCTCAGTACAGGGCTCTAATGTAACTTCAGACTCTCTTAGCCCATTAACTGCATGATGCAGCAGCAGGCTCCCTAGCTTGTAGAATTCTTTTTTTTTTTTTTTTATTCCTCTGCAGCCAATAGTCAGTGCCTCATTATTTACCTTGCCCTTTCCTTAATGATGTCCTTCTCCCAGAACATCATTCTAACCAGACAATATAACGATTTAAACTACTGCTGTAGGTTGAGTAGTTTGTTCATTTTGTTGTTGTTCTTATCTGAATAGCCCTTTTTAACAGAATGTCTGAAATTTTGTGTTTTGAATGACCTTTAACTCAAAAAACCAGCTCAAATATGAAAGTGAATAACCATAATTATTTGTGTATACTAGTAAAAGGATGACACTTTCCTTTAGTATTGTTTTCCTTTTATATTTTTAAATTTCTTTTAGTCTAGTTTCATCTTGGTTTTAGTTTTTGAGGAATTTGGATGAGAAAAATCAATTTGAAAGAGACAAGAATGTTGGAGTTACTTTCCTGATTTAGAAAGAGTTATTTTGTCCTTGGATACTGAAAAAAAAATTAAAAAATCAAGAGGTGAGAGAACTCTTGGGAATTAGCATAAAGTTAAAATCTATGGGAAATTAATATAAGAAGATGGAGAAAACACAACTCTCTCTTACAACACTGATCAGCTCATTAGATTTTTCTGTCAAAAAAGTCCATAAGAGTAAAGTTAGATGTTTATAATTTGCAATTAAAATAAAGGAAGAGAGGTAAAGAGAGTGTATGTTCTTTAAAGCACAACTGTCTTTGTGTTTTAGACATCAAATATTTTCAAATTAAAAATACCTTCTATCAATGTCACTTAACTGATGTAAAAGCAAGAGTAGAAGGATTCCCTGATGATCCTTTGGATCAATATAAAGTAAGAATGACATAGATATTTTAAAAGATGTAGTTTAATTATGATGAAGAAAAATCTTCCCAAAGATTTTTTAAACTAGTGTTTAGAGAGCAGTGGTTTTGAACTGATGGCCTAAAAAAACCCTCTGGGATCTGTAGTGTAATTCTAACAAGTCTCTGAAATGCAGCTCAGAAGAACAAACATATTCCAGCAGCCTAGATTCTTAAGGATGTTGGCACAGCAAAGGGTTGAAAATCATCACAAAGTGTTAGCAATACTCTTTCCCACTTCTACCTATCAACAGGAGAAAATTTCCAGCCTCCCCTTCAGCTGAACCACTCGATTTTAAATCAGAGCTATGTACTGAATCTTAATCAACTTGAGAAGTGGAAGACTTAAGAGGAAGTAATTTGAACTCAGAGCTGAGTCTCATAGGATTTTCATGGCTTTTTTTTTTTTTTTTTTTTTTTTTTTTAGTAGTGATGCCCTGGCTGTCAGAGTTTAAATGCTCTAGAGGCTTAATAACTGTGATATTTATTAACCAAGTGGTTATGATCAGAACTTTGTCACTCAAACTTGCTTGGTATCAGCTGACATATGGTATCATGTTTGAAATACCACTCAGTAAATCACTGATAATGTCAATGTAATTGCTGAGAGCTAACACATGGTGTAATTCTTTTCCCATTGAAGCTGATGGCAAGAGCTCTGTTGACGGCTGTGGTGAGGGACTGAATCTGCTAGCCAGAAAAGTATTTCCTTTTCCTAATTGAACACAAAGAATCAATAATTCTCTAAACACCTAGTCTTTAAATGGGCTTATATTTATAAATGGTAACAAGTTAAATTTTTCATTATAGACTTTTTTGATAGATAATGCTGCTATGACTATTTCAATATGTTTTATTTGTGAGTCAGATGCTAATATATTCATAAGTAGATGGATATATGAGTGTAAGACATCTTTACATATTTCTGTTCCATCTGTTATTTCTTTGTGTCCTAAGTTTAAATACTCTGTGTTCAATGCTAACATTGTTATTAATGTTTTATCAATTTTTGTCATACATTAATTACATTATATCCTTGGAGCAGTTTTATTCTAAATTTCGAGGTTTAGTTTTTAACTGGTCATTTTCTCATATAAATACTTACTTGCCAAAAATAAAACTTTCCTTAGAACCATTTCTTCCCCACTCACCACCTGCCATCCCCCAAATATTTCAGCAGCAGGGATTTCTCATATTTTGGGCAAATTGTCTGGCAGAGAGACACTTCCATCACCAAGATGTGAGATATTCAGAATTGTCTTTTTGCTCTGTACAATTTGGAGCAGATTCTTAAACGTGGGCCTCCCTAATCTGGAAGGTGCCAGGATGCAGATTCAGGCTCTGGTCAACACATGTGATGAGTCAGTTTGTTGGGTGATTATATATTCCACAGATTTATTTCTCTGACTGATATGTCTTTGTCTAAAATGTTTTGAAAGGTCTTATTTTATTCCATGGCTGGGCAAAATTCAAAATACCAAGAGAGTTTGATGACATGGTACAAGTTTCTATAATTGCTGTATCAGAGGTTAACTGAATGCTGAAGGTTTCTGCAATTATGCTTCAGAACTACTATTTTCACTACTGTTCATCATATTCAGATCTCTCAAAAAATGTTAACATTATAATCAATTTAGACCTGAATTTTACAATTCTGATTTATGGTAAATGTCTTTATGTTTGACAGCTACTTGTTTGAAAATTTCTAATGTTTTGGTACATTTCAAGACCTTCAATAAAAATTGATACTTGTCTCTTTTACTCAGTCCAGAATATGTACTGACATTTTTGACAAGCATGAAAACAAATTTCACTGGGTAAAGATTTTATAAGCTAAGAAGACAGTGCACAGATGAAGGATAGGGAGAGTGGAGGAGTAGCCAGCAAAATAACTCTGTTTGATTGCACAAACAAATTGTCTTGTTTTTCTGTTTAATGATTTTTTTTTTTTTTCAGTTTGGGGTTTTCTTCTTCTAATTATCTGTGTGATCATTACTTCTAATTTTCTAACTCGAACATGGAACAGATTTTTTATATTTTAAGGAAAATGGCTGCTGCAGGAGGGAATTATGTCAGCAAAAGTAACATTCATTGAAAATCAAGAGGTTTTCCTTTACACTGTCATTGCTGTCAAAGGTTAGTGCAAACTTCTCTGCAGATAAACTATAGATATAACTTTAAGTTTTATTTTTCTCTTTCTCTGAAGGCTATCTAGATAATGTGTTTGTGGACTTGTACACAGCAGGGTTATTATTATATTTGTCTGCTGCTTTTGAACTTCCATGTGGCATTTGACTCTTTTGACCATCAGCTATAATTGTCCTCTTTTTCTTATTCTGTAAAATTTATTGCTTTGATCTCTGGTGTCTTCAGTGTCATCTGGTATCCCTCAGTGATATATTCTGGAATCTATAGTATCTCTTTGTTATATGTATGGTAGCTGGAATTACTTGTGTTCACAGTCCAACTGTCAGACAAATGGCTCTTGTCTTTGTTTATCACTCCTTGAAGACCCTGTAATAGCCTCTACAGTGCTGCCTGATTGTCCTTCTATTATCAAGGTTTGTGTGGTGCTAATTTTCTTAAGTGTAATGCTGAAAGGATGGTATGTAAGTGGAATAATTTCAGCTGGAAGTAGAACCTCTTAGGGGTCTTTTATCTCCCTTGTGTTTTAGCTTTTACTCTTTGAGGCTTCCAGTGTCATGAGAGTGTCTCTGCTTTGGCTGAGATTCTAGGCCATTTTGAACAGACAGTGTGCTCTAGGAGAAACAGACACCTGGCTTAAATTTCCAGCAAGGTATTCTTTTCATGCAGTGACAGTGCTTAATTGGGGTCATAAATTTCTGCAACCCCAGACTCTTTCCTTAGTGGACTAGTCCAGGATCTCAAGATCTGCCCCTTCTAGCTCGTGTCTCTCAAAGTGAATCTCAAAAAAGCGTCAACACCCACTAAAACTCAGAACAATGCATAGTTTTGGGGAGAAGGGAAAGAAAGTATGTGTAGTGCTTCCTCAGAACCCTTTCCTTAGCTAAATGCTAGCACAGGAAGAAAATTTTGAAGGCATTGGGAGTTTTTCCATGTCATCTGCTCAGACATCCTTGGGTTAATAGGATGTCTCTCTTCTTCAGGTGACTGGAAGGAGAGCTGTGTTTAGCTTTACTCACAGTCAGTGGCTGAAATGGGCAGCTGGGCTGTCCTTGAGGCATTTCCCATCTGAGGAAGGAGGTGAAGCAGGTTCACCATCTGTGCTTGAGGAACACCTTCATACCCATGCTGACTATTTACACTCTTTATACCATGTCCCTACCTGAATTCTAAACTTCTTCAGCATAGCCTTTACATCACAAAAAATTTGGATTTATAGATTTGTGCCAGTCTTCAACGCATCACAGAGACTGATATATCAAACTTTAAATTGCCAGTGCTGTGCATTTATGATTTAACAACAGCATGTTCTGCAAAGAGCTTGGATCACAACAGGCTAGTGCTGAAAGAGGAAAGAGACTTTTGACTTTTCCTTTACATATGTACATACTGACACTCATGCATATATATATAGATAATTGTTCTTATGATGAAAGAGGTATGGATTTTCTTCAGTTTTGCAGTAAAAATGGGCTAACACTATTTTTACACAAGCTTTTTCCCTTTCCCTTTCCCTTCCCTTTCCCTTTCCCTTTTTACCTTTTACTCAGTGGTAAATTTTTGCTTTAAATGTGGCTGTGGGCACTTTTGTTGCCTTGATGCTGAATTTCTTCCTCCTAAGCAAGAAGAATAAAAGGCTTTGTTTTGGTTTGTTTTGTTTTTTAAAAGAAATTTTAATTATTTTTTAAAAGAAAAAGATAAAGACTTAGTATGTCTGAGAACACTGTTTTCAGAAAATTGTAGGCTTGTGTTTTTGTCAGTGTCATCTTTTTTATACAATTTTATACTTTTTTATTAAGTTTTCTAAATGAATTAATGTTCATAAGTAAGTACAGACTTTGCAGAATAATTAGACTCAATTATGACTGGAACAGTAAGTTCAAGTGAATGCAACAATATTGCTAAATAACTTATGCTGATAAAATTAAAATTTGCTTTTAATTCATGTCTGAATGTTCACAGTGGTAATGAGGAAAGGACAAACTAAAAAGGTAAAAGAAAGATTTCTTCCTATCCTATGTACTTCAGCCAGTAGAGGTGAATACTAAAGGTCATTATTTTAATTATCATCAAAAAAGACAAAATTGTGGAATGTGCAAAGAAATGGTAAGTCTTATAGAACACTGGTCTTGGAGTAGGGAGAGCTTCCTTCTATTCCTGTGTTGCTCATTTCTTTGATGTTATTTCTTTATGCCTCTGGGTTTCCTTGTTTTCTCTGTTTATTTAGAGCATACAAGGTTCACAGCAGAGACTTGTTCAGTTTTACTGTGTAGAGTTACCCATGCCTTACAAAAATGCAAATAAATAATTCACTTACTGCTTCAAGTTACACTTTCATGGTAAAATTTTTTCTTTTTTTGAACAATGAGATAGTCATCTTTGCCCATGCTTTTAGAGGTCCTGGTGCTATGTGGTTCTGGTTCATGACAAAAGATTTCAGTTGAGATAATAATAATACTAACAGTTCTTTTATTCTCTTTGTTATTATGGTTCCAGTACATAAATAAACTCACAGAAAAGTAGTGGTCAGCCTGAGATCACTTTCATCCTGAAATGCTAGGAAAATGTTTATGTTAAACACTTTCATTGTACTTGTGCATGCTCCTGCATGTTGTATATGGAGCATAACACAACAATAGAAGAATGGGGCTTAGGCTATAGGACTACAGAAATAATTTTCAGAAATAATACTACCTTAAACCTGTGCTTTACTCAATTTTAGAAGGTGAATAAACTATTTTAAAGGAAAAGATACAAATGACTGAAAATCAGCCTGGTAGAGTGGGAACAGTTGAAGGCTGTAGGACATAAACCATGTTCTGAGCCAAAAGTATTGCCGAGGATGAAACAAAAGGTAGACAAAAATCAGATCCAGATAGTCAAAGGACAGTTATCAGAGGGGAGATGCAGAAGGATACAGACCATGAGGTAGGATTTTTGTGCAGTTTCCGAGGGACATTTTCAGATCCAGTGTCTTTAGTTCTAGTGAAAAGACTTGAAGGAGCAGAAAGAAGGATCACATAAACAGATGCAACTGCACTAGACTGCTACCAAATAAACCTGTTTTTTTTCATTCAGTCCACATTTTTGCTGACCTTTTACACAAGAAAATGGATTTTCAGATTTTATCCAAATAAATTCTCTCTGAGATGTTTTTGCCTAAAGATTAAGATCAGGCAGAGAGTAGGGGGGAAGGCTGGGGTTGGAAAGGAAAGTGTCCTGAGAAGCTATGAAATACGTGCAGCAATCCTTGCAGAGCAAACATCAGCTGCAATGCCAGGTAAGGTCACCTTGGAAAAGAAACATAGCACAGCATAGCCATGACAGAAGCTAGGGAGACTCTTTGATGAAGTGGTAACAGCTTCCTGTGGTTTCAAATATTCTGGGTATCACACCTAAGAGAGATCAGCATTTGGTCTTTAAGATCACCCTCTCCCCCTCCTACAAACCCATGGTATTTTCTGAACCTTGTAGCTCTGCAGTTACTCCTAGTCTATGCTGCCCTCTCCTGCTCAGACTCACAGCCACAGTGGTTACCTCTGCATTTGCAGTCAGATGTTTTTTATACAGGACTGTGTTTGCCTTGTCTAGTTTCATAGGGGGAGCATTTAGAGATGCATGAGGTATTTAGGAAAATGGTTAGCATAAAGTTTGCATGCAGCTCAACAGCTTGTCAGAGTAGTTGTTGGACTAATAACATGATTCTTCCTTACAATAGTTTATTTATAGACATGAACAAATGAAGGGCTTTTTATACCAAAAGGAAAAATTCTCAAAAATATTTTATTATATTAGTGACTTTAATATTAATAGGGTAAAAGTATTGTATTTTATTTATTCTGGTGTTTATGTTTTGAAAGAGATGGAAAACACTAAGGCAGCAGGCAGATCAGGTTGTTGACACAGAAAAAATCTATCATACTTCTGCTAGCATTTTGTCCATTTTATCATTTGCATCCCAGACCTTAGTGGAAATTTCTGTAGAACATTTATATCTATCTTGCAGTTAATCTGGTTATTTCCCTTGTTGCTAAGTTTTCACTTTCTTTGTTGTTTAAATATTTAGGGGTTGCTATTGTCTTTTATTGCCTTAACCAAGCTTAGACATACTTAACTCTGTTATTTTTATAAAGTAATTCCTTGCATGTTCTTGACTGGTTTTCATTCTTCTTTAGAGAACATGGCATGTATCAGTGATGAGGTACTCAAATCTGAACACTGTACTTTGCAGTGACAAGAACAGCAGAAGGCTGCTTCTCTCTGTGAAACCAAATTCTATGCACCCTCTTGCACTATTTATTGCCTAAATTTCTTATAATTTTAAATTTTATTGAAACAATGAGTATTCACACTTCCAATCATTATTAAAAGTTGCCATAGTGCTGACTGTCTTCATAGTTTCAAATGTCTTCTCACAACAAAGCTATTCAAGAACCAAGTCATAGTTATCTGACATTGCTTTCTACATGCCATTCATTTTCTTTGAACTGGGAAGTTCTCCTCTAGAATGAAATAAACTAATTTTTCATTATATGTCACAAATGGTAAATCCCCAAGTAGAATCATCACAGAATTATTGAATATCCTGAGTTGAAGGGATCATCAAGGGAAGCTCCTGGCCCTGCACAGGACAATGTCAAACACTTCCTGAACTCTGTCAGGCTGGTGCTGTGACCAATCCCATGGAGAACCTATTCCAGTGCCCAACCACCCTCTGGGTGAAGAATCTTTGCTTATATCCAACCTGAATCTTCCCTGGGAGGCCATTTCCTTGGGTCCTATCACGGCTCACTAGAGAGAGAAGATCAACACCTGTCCCTCCTTTTCCTTCCTAATGGACCATGGTGAGCTCTCCCTTTAGCCTCCTCCAGGCAGAACAGACCAAGTGAACTCAGCTGCTCCTCACACAGCTTCCCTTCAAGACACTTCACCATCTCTATAGCTCTCCTCTGGATGATCTCTAATAGCTTATTATCTTATATTGTGCTGACCAAACCTGTACACAAAGCACTAAGGTGAGGCTGCATCAGTGCAGAGCAGAGTAAGATAATCACACCTCTCAACTGGCTGTATAAAGTGCTGTACAAAGGTCATAGTGTATCACTTGCATTCTCTTCAACAATTCATTCTGAGCTAGTAGAAAACAAGCAATCCAGTGAATTCTGTAAAATGTATGTTCCATGATTTTATATATTTCCATCTACACATCCACCTGTGCACTTGTTTGCTTCTGTGTTATGATCTTCCAATGGTGTATGATTCAGATAAAACTAATTGAAATAAATCAGGAAGAATTGGAGTGTATTTATATGCTTCTGCTACTGCATTAGTTTTTCTTTTCTTCTCCCCAATGCTGTTCACTCTACCCAGTTTACTTGTACCCCTTCACAGATCTTGGTGGGGATCTCTCAGATCTGCTGTTGAAGAGCAGAAACCTTTAATGCAAGCTAAACCTTACTACTTTATTCCATCTATACATTGTCTCTCAGAGCTTGGCCCCACAAGACGCTGAACCTTACAGAGACTGTCTGGAGAGAGACTTAATTTTGCTTTCTGCAGGACAGCTCACCTTAGCTCCAGCTGAGCATTTTCTTAGGCCCTTTCATAGAGCCTGGATATCACAAGGGCACCATATGAAAAGTACTTAATACTGCAGTCTCGTTGGACTTGTAAGGTGTTCAGTGTCTCCTCTGAAGTACTGCACACTCTTCACTCCCACTCCTTTCAGCTCTCACTGCTCACTTCTTTGAATTAACAAAGATAACCTGTGTGCACAAGATGAACAGTATTTAACCCTCAGAGTATGCCAGGTCTTCTTCACTGAACAGCAGGCTCTCTCCAGTATTTTTAATCTCAGTTTTGTTGCTGGTTTTTTTAATAATATTCCAGAAGGAGGGGGCCAGCTTGTTTCATCTGTGATCACTTTGTGAGGGCTGAGTAGCAGACATGGATGGATGATGCAATGGGGTGCTAGCAGGTGGCCATTTGTTCAGACTCTGCTTGACTGTGTTCGGGGCCAAGCAAAGGAATCAGACTTTGGCGCATTGTACAGTTTTCTAAACCACCTCTCCAGTGCTTAAAATCCTAGCCAAAGTCCTTTAGCAGTTTATTTTTTGCATGTATTTAGTTAAAAGAAAAGGAGCCTTTCAGTGGAGATAAAACTTCCCATTCTTTCAAAAACCAATGCTTTTTGTTATATTTATTCATTTATCAATGCTGTGAAAGTTTCATATGCTCCAGCCATTGATTTCAGTAGCCAATGCTATTTTTCCTGTTTATTATAATTTATTGTCTCATTGTTGCCGGTAGTTTGCACTTAGCTGATTTTCCCACACAATATACAGGAAACATCTCTATAGCATCAGGCTTCCTCAGATTGATTCCCACAGGGGCCAGGAGGGACAAGCCACTCCCGGGTACTTTGTGATGTGACTGCACAGAGTCATGTTAAATCCACCATTTGGAGACTTCCTTCCTTGCACCTACGGCAGCACACACAGCAGCCAAGTCAGGTCTGCTCCTGCTCCATGCTCTCCCACACAGTCTGGGAAAATTTTACCTGCATGTGTGTTTCACAATTGTATCCCTTTCTTTTCAAGCATTTAACACATTTGTTACTGAGCTCCAGTGAAAATGTGAGTCTCTAAGGGTTTCTATTTGTATTAGAGCAAAGCTAATGAAATTATTCACTTAGGTTATTTTATTTCAATTTACCTTTCCTCGCTGTTGATTAACTGATGATTTGCAAATGTTGACTGATGTATTAAGTTGTCTAGGTGGAGGTGCTGTGGGTAGTAAAGAGGGCCAGTATACATATGTTCCTTTGAAAACATTCCTTAAATAATACCCTCCAGAGTCTCCTGGGAAAGCTGGGAAATTAAATGAACATTGTCTGTGTCTCCCTCATGAGCAATACTTCCCTATTAACAAACAATGAGTTCAAGGGTTTAGAACAGAGACAACTTTATTGGGAGTGGGGGAGCAGCATAGGGAAAGTTGAATATGGAATTAACTTCACAAAGTCAGTGATTCATAAATCAATTCTATTAAACTATGTCATCACCCTTTCCTGCTGCCTTCTCTCTTCACTCCCTTCTCCTGAGTCTCCCCCTCCACCCCACCTCCTCACCCTCCCGGATGTGCTGCACAATAGCCCCAAGCCTACTCTCCTCCCTTGGTCTTGGTTAGTCACTGCTTACCTCAGCTCACACTGCTCATGGGGTTTTTTATGTGTTTGTTTTTTTTTTTTTTTAAGTCAAAGTTGTCTGAATCAGTTCCAGTTCCTGACCTTACAAGGTCACACTGTGTTTGCCATTTCCAAAGAATGCTGATTCCAGCTCAGATGCTGGAAAAGCTGCTGTTGATAGCCCTGGCTGAAGTAACCTCAGCTCTGCTGAATATGCTGCAGTTGTCCTTGTGCTCTTGTTGTTTTGCTCAGGTTTTGGCGAGGAGCACTGCAAATGTTGCACAAACTGGCATATAAGAAACAGTGTTTAAACACAGAAAAACCCTTTTTTTTTGCCATGAGGTTGTTCAACCACTGGAATAGATTGCCCAGAGAGATTGTAGAGTGTCCATCCATGTAGATATTAAAGGTCTGACAGGAAATGGCCCTGAGCAACTCTGAGCAGGTCGGGTGGACTATGTGATCTCTAGAGGTTTTTTCCCACCTCCTCCATGCTGTGATTATGTAAAAAGTGTGGTATTTTCAGCTGTCAGCCAGGATACCCGCAATAGTAGTTCCAGAGCAACAAATACTATTTCATATGGATCAAATAAGTTTAAAAACACAGTAGTGGGTTCCTTTTAAAAGTGATTGCCAGAAGAATATATTTGGAAATATTTTGAGACCCTAAATGCTTATATGGGTAGCAAAAACTTTGGCAAAGTTCATGGTCAAATGCTATAAATTAAGTGGTTAAATTGAAGTGTTCATGCCAGACTCATGACTGCTCAATACAAATTCTTTCTAAATGAAAGTTAGCTGGCTTTCTTTATTTGTTAATAATTCCCTGTTGCCAAAAACCAACAGAGCACAGCTTTCCATTTTCCCTTTCCTGCCCCTATAGAAGTCAGACTATTGTTTTGTCTAATATATAAATGGCACCCATGACAAGAGCACCATAATACCTACGTCTCCCTCAATAAAACCCCAGGTATTTAGTTAGCTCCTGGTAAGTCTGAAGAAGAAATTGTTTTCTAAGTTCTCACTTCGAAGCACAACAAGGACAAGCTTCAGGCTGCCTCTAGTGTCAGAATTAATTTTAACTTACCATACCAGAGATATATATTTAATTGGTCAATGATCTTTTTAATATTTTCTTGTTTATTGGCATATATTTTTATGTGTGTGTTAAAACACAGCTAACCCAAGTAATTCTCTATTTGTCTAGCAACCTTTAGGAGTGGTTGCATTTCTTTTCTGTCAGGAAATTAAGTGAAAATGTATATCATGAGAAGATTACCATCTTGAGAAATAGCAAGTGGGATGAGATTTTCTTCCTCCTGGGACTTTCTGCAGATTTACAAATATATTGACCAAAGCGCTTGGTGCTCCATCATTGCTTTTTGTCTTGGCATCCAGTTTGCTCTTTTTATTCACTGGCAATTACCTTCTGCTCAGAGGTGCAGCTAAGCATCTCTAAGAAACATGCTTCTTTTTCTGACTGTATTCCTTTTCATTCTTCTGCTGGTATTTGTCACTTTGTTTCTTTTTTTCCCCCTCCTAATCTCTCTTTAACTTATTTCTCTTGTTCTAAGGAGCCAATGGAAGTACAAAGTGACTATTTTTCTCTGACTCTTCCTGGTCTTTTGTCTTGGTTCAAAATTTGCATATTCAGATCATTCTCCTTTTCAGGCAGAACCTTCTATAATTGCCTGACTGTCTTTAACATTATGCGACCTGCAGCAAGGTTATTACCTATTATCAATCATAAGGGCAATGACTAGAAAACCATCCCTATAAAACTTCTATATATCCTGAAAATGTATAGAAAAGTTAGGCTATATCTGGAATCCAATGGACTTTTTTCCCCCCTGCAAGTTCTGTTAAGTTCACAAAATACTTTTCTGTGCTTTACAGGACTGAGGTGTCTGGGTGAAATTGCTCAGATGCCTGAGGCAACACACTGAGCTGTCTGGAATGATAATGATTATTCAAATGATAATTATCCAAATGACCCAGATTTCTTCCTTGCTGGATCTTGACAAATGGCTAGGCAGTGACATCTCTGCTGTCTGTGTTTCTGTGGCAGTCACGTTTGGATACTCATGTAGGTAAGCTGTTTATAGCAACAATGACAATAAGCCACATCAGGAGTTTGTTGTCTAAATGACAATGTGTTTAGTGAAGTTTTCAACATTATTATCTACTGCAGCCACATCTTTTTTTTTTTTTTTTTTTTTTTTTTTTTTTTTTTTTTTTTTCCTTTCTGTTGTATTTCATTGTCTTTATGTTACAAGTTCATCTATGTATTATGCAAATTCAGAATATGCTGGCTATTTGCAACCAGTTGCTGCCAATTTGCACGAATTAATTTTCTCTAAGTGTTTGTTCTGAACCATGTGCAGACCAGGATAACACCAATATTTTGTTTAGCCTATGGAGTTTATAGTTGCAGGCTCACAGTTTAGGTGAGATAAAATATGATTTATACTGGAAACATCCCCAGTGGCATCCACTTGTCTCCCTGATTTCTCTCATTATGCCATGGGAAGATTTCCATCTAAGCTAACATTTTATGGTGACTCTGCTAAACAGATTAGACTTCAAAAATAGCACTCCTGTAGCAAAGGAAATTATGACCAATAGAACTCTTTTGTCTATTTCTGGACCTTAGCACAGTTAGCTTTCCTTTATGTGTTTTGAGAACTCTTCTCAAGTAATCCTTTGGTCTTGCTTGGATTTTTAATGTTTCTTTTAATCTGTTGTTTGTTTTATAGATTAATTCTCATTGTATCCTCTTCCTCTTTGCCACCTTACCATGAATTCATGTCCCACTCTTGCTCCTACAGCTACAGGATTCAGAAATGCAAATGCTTAGAATAGCATTTCTGACTGTAAGAGCAGTGGTGTGGCTTGTGAAATAATCACCTCCTGGTCTCTGTTTTGTGTATTGATAATCAAGATTGTCTCCCTCTCTTACACTCACTTTTAAGCCTTTAATGGAAAAGAAATAGGCTGAAATGATGGAAGAAAAAACAGGTAGAAACAGCAGAACAGCAAGATATGGCTGAAAAGTAAACAGGGCAAAAGGATAAGCAGATTTGTGAAATATGAGGGCAGTGCCACGACCCTTCTGGCTTGCTAGTAGTTGGCATTGGAGTGTCTCTTCCACATGATCATGGGTCAGACAGAGAAAATCCATACCATTTCTTTCACCTGTTGGTTCTCTGCAGTATTTTTTTTCTCTCCAGAAATATATATTATATATTATATTATCTACATATAATATAATAAATATTATTATTTATTACATTTAACATAATGAAAGAGGCCCTCTTCTGTCTCTGCAGCAAACCTGATGCCATTAAAATGCACTGTTAGACACTAAAAGAAAGAAAACAAAAGTAAACTCTCAAGACCTAGCATTTCTCTTAATACCTTCTTAGTAGAAGAAGGGCTTAGACAAATGCTTCCAGAAGTCCAAAGTTTTCCAGGGGAGCACATTTTTAACCTCCCAGAGTCCCAGTGGTAGGGTGTCACTTACAGAATACATTCCTGCGCTTGTGGAATTTTGATGAAGCACCATAAGATATTGTCAGCAGATTTTTATCCCAACTGTTGCACTTGCAATGAAGTGCTATGGACATAAGGAGCATGTGCATCATTAATTACTCAGGTTTGCAGCTTTTACTGATTTTGTTTTCCCATCTCTCTGGCTCTAAAACCTCCTAACAAGTTAAATAACATAAAGAAAATGAGAAAGTCTGGTTGGGCCATACTTTGAAAATCTTTATTAATTTGACCATTATACTACAGTTGATATAACTACACTCTTTTTGTTTGAAACTGGCCTGCATCCATCTGGTTAGGAGAAGAATCAGAAGGAACTTCTATTTATCTGGGAAAAAAAAACGATTGCTTGGAGACACTTCCCTGATCAAGACTCTTATATTGCTCATCATTCTTTAAGCCAGCTGTCTCCAAAAATAATACATTAAAGGATTTAACTGCTACAAAGATAATATCATAAATAAATACATGAAAAACTACACATAAGGCAGGACACTTTTAATAGGACTGAAATAAGAAAGAAATTTAGGACAGGAGGAGTTGGCATCAATTAGTGCCTCAAGCAGATGTTTAAATTGGATATTAGAATAAACTTCTTCACTGAATGAGTTGTCAGACATTGGAAGAGGCTGCCCAGGGAAGTGGTGAAGTCACCGTCTCTGAGGGTATTTAAAAGATGTGTAGATGTGGTGCTGAGGAGCATGGTTTAGTGGTGGACTTGGCAGTGCTGGGTAAATGGCTGGACTCCTGGTCTTAACAGTTAGCCATAAATGACTCAATGATTCTGTGAAATCTAAGTTGAAGAAGCAGAAGAACTCAGAGACACTGCAGCAAGTGGTGTGATAATTTCTGCAGAGCACTGAGAACCTCCAATGGTCTGACAACAATGAAATTTGACATTGGTGGCCAATTTGGATTGAATCCTAAAATTTCATATCATTGTATAGAGTGCAGCACACAAAACTGGAAGGGAGAATCCCTGAAACACAAATCAAAATGAGATGAGGTAAATGGAAATAAGTTTTCAAAGTTTTTCCATGCACTGGATTTATTTGCAAAATATACCATAAGACAGCATAATTCCTCTCCCTCCTCACCAATAAAGCTTTCTTAAGCCTTAGAACCTTGAAAGATTAAAAAGAAAGACATACTTATCCCCAAAAGATAAATTCTTAAAATAGAAAGTCTCTCAGAATAACCAAAAGAGAAATTGCTGTAATCACTAAATCTTACTGCAAAGTCCCCTGTGCACCACATAAATGACAATATTTGTTTCAAAGTCACTGTCGTAACCTGTGATTCTGAACATCCATATGGGATCTCTGTTTATCTTTACAAATGTGTGCTTCATATGAGCTGGTCTATCTGTTATTGCAGAGAGAATCCTTTGTTTTCAATATTCAAATGAGAGTAGTTTTTCCCCCTTTTTTCTTTTTTAAACCCAAAGATTGCAAAAAAACTTGTTCCTGTATATAAAATATTGCTTTCCTCTTTTAGTGTGTTAAGTGGTAGATAAACTGTTCTGCAGTTTCTGAAGAGCAGGAAGTCTCCATAGAGCATATAAAATCAGTAATGACCTCAAGGAAATTAACCTGCATATACTAAGCAAAAATGTCATTCTATACTGGTATATCTGTCTTAAAACAGATGCTGCACAGATGCCTGCATTGGTTCCAGTGGAACAGGAATCCTCTAAGGTTTATATTAGGAGCTAGCTGTTAGGCTTAAGTTAATTGGGAAAAATGAAAACCTTTCTCCATGCTTGGTTGTTTGAAGTAGGCCAAATTAAGGAAAATAAGTCTTCCCATTTCTGTGAATGATGTTTGTAGTTCCCTAAATCAGGGTATCAAAGAGACTTGAGCAGAACTATCACTGGGCACACTGTGCTATAACCAAATCAGGCAAAACTCTTGGTCATCAACTGGCCACGTACTGGTCCATCTTCAGACACAGCCAGGGCAGGTAAGCTTGGGGTTTGTGAAAGTGATATGTGATAGGAGAATGTGAATAATAAGGATTATGGGGTTGAAAGGCTAGGCTTCAGCCTTGAGGTTGTTTTGAAGTGTCATGAGGAAGTGCTCAGCAGATTTCCTTTATAGTTAAGACCAATAAAGGATTCTGTCTCCAAATATCACTGATGGCCCTACCTTCTGCAAGGCAGTGAAAGCATTCTTTTCCCACCAAAAATATGGGAGATGTGCTGAAAACTGAGTGCTGTAGATGAAACATCCCAGATACCTGTTGAAAATTCCTCTCCACAAGGAACAGATGGTTGTATGAGAGAATTTGTATTTGTGCCAACAGAATCATTCCAAACACCCACATTGTGAAGGTCACTAAGTGCAGAATTAGCACAGACATCAGCCTCAGGATGAGGGTTGCCAAGTCCTGGGTGCACCTGGCTGAAACCGAAACATAATCATCCTGGGGTGAGTCATGTTTGGTAACTGTATCCTGAGTAAACCAACCAAATGCATATCAAGCTGAAATAAAACATTATTAGTTCATTAAATTACTTTTAAAAAGCAATTTAAAGTCATTGGATCAGTAGCACAAAAAAGAGGATAATGAGCCAAAGACTGGATTCCTGGAACAGACTTGAATGCAGAGCTACAGTTTCTAAGTCTTAGGCTTCCTGCCAACCAGCAGAATGTCTTACATGGGAAGCTACAAGAGGCAGCTCACTTCTAGCAAAAAACACTAAACACTAGACAACTCTTGCTAGAAAGCATTAGCAAGGAAATTCTATCCTGAAAACAGCAGCACAGTTGAAAGTAAATTTACAAGGAATTAAAAATTTTGTGAAAGGAAGAATGAACGATTATTATGAATAATTAGTTTTTCATTTAAATGCTTAAAAAGAAGGTGATTGTGTCCTCCTAATGGTCATAATCTTCTCCAAATGCCACCTGCTTCACCATGTCCAAGAGAAATGGCCAGTTTTATATTTCGATATAAAATGTTGCAGTACCTTGGAGTGGACACTTAGAGAAAAATTACTCGATTTTCCGTTTTTTTTTTTTTTTTTTTTTTTTTTTTTTTTTTTTTTTTTTTTTTAACGTCTTGATCCTTAATTTTTTATTCTTTTTTTTATTCTTTTTTTTTTTTTTTTGGTCTACATTTCTTGGTCCTTATGCCTGGTTCCAATTGAAAATTATCAGAAATCAATTACAGCCTTTTAGCAAGAACTTGGATTGTCAAGAGAATGAATTTTTGATAAGCTTCTTGGCACACCAAGTCTGAGTAGGAGGCTATTTTTTCCAAAGAACAGTGCAGGTAGTTACCAAATGTTTTTGTACACATACCCTTTCATCTCTCCTTCTGACCATGCTATTTTTTTGTGATTCTTCATTTTTTATGTTGTCCCCAGTCTGCAGATATGCCTGCAGTAGTATTGATTTTTTTTCCTTTCTCCTCATGAACAATGTTTACTTGGCCTCACTTAATCAAATCTGTTTCTTATTTTCTGACACTAGACCTTTAAAGTGGTTCTGCATAGTCTGTTTCCTACCCATTTTGTTCTAATTCCAAAATAATTCCTTTGTCCCTTCCAGATGAAGCTTTTATCCTACTCAGCTGCTTTCTTCTATTCATGCTCCTCCTGCCTAGCTCTGAAACCAGCCTCTTCCAGTCTAGCCAGTTTTTCCACGGGGGGCACTTTGACTCAGATTTGGATTCAGTGTTAATTTTACACATACCTCTGGCAACATTCACTGTTGCCATCATCTGCAAAAGAGGAAAACAAGTGTGAAGAACATTTATCTCCTAAAAAGGTTTTGCACTGGGCCTAATCTGCATGTCCATTCTGGCGAAAGAAGAATTTCTGTCTATGTTAAAAATAAAGTTGATGTCTAAATACTCTAGAGTTCTCTCCCGTATTCACCTTCCCAATAAAAATGGTTATAAACCTTTTTTATTTTTTAAATATCCCAACTTCCTAACATCTCCCAAACAAGCTTTGTTCAGCACAAATCATCATGAGTTAGTTCTTACAGAGAAAGAAAATTATAAATATTATTCTCATATTCCAGGAATATTCTTCACTCAATAATTAAATTTAGTTAATGATGTAATTTAATAATTAAATAATTATATATAGACAATCATACTCAGGGATTCCTGAAAATCCTGGTCTCCACAAAGGCATTATCTACCTAACATTCTCTATTTCCCAGCATCCTATTGCCTGGATCATTTTGTGTAACTGTACCTCCAGGCTGCTTTCTTATAACTTTAGTTTCATTTTCTCCTTTCTTAAATTGAGTCCTGCTCCTGTAAGGTGCTCAGTACTTGTGGTGCAGTCACCTCTATTTCCATTTGAAATCAATGGGAAAGAATGATGCTCACCCTTTTGTGTTACTGATTCTTCCTGAGAGAGAGCAGTCAAGTGTTTGTAATATTGGTCTTTTAGATGATGGAGTGTCAACCTCATCAAATTGAAATTCAGACTTTCTTGACCTCTGGCTAATGTTGTTGACTTCATTTAACATTCCATATTAAATTAAAAAAAAATAAAATTCAATGCTGTCTCCTTAGAGCTTCCTATCAGCCAACCCAGAAAGAGCTGGGGAGTATGAATATATTTTGCTTTGTTTAAGCTATCTCAAAAAACTTTCTTTTGGTGATCTTTTTCTAGAATAACCCAATCTTTCTTTAGCCTGCTATATTGCAAGTATTAGAGTTCATTCCTGTTTCTGACAAAGACTCAAAGTGAGGAAATCCAGGAAGACATATCCCATCATTGATACCTGATATTTTTTCACACTAGTAAGAGCTTGGAATGAGCTAGACAAAAAGTTAAAGTTTCCATCTTAAATATGAAATAAAATCAATATAGTAATAATCAGGGGCAGTTTCAGGCATTCAGGACACAGAGCAGAAAATAATACCCACTGTTCCCATGACTAGAAGGATATTCACAGGATGAGCACAGGATGCACTGAACTGACTTGACCTCTCTGGAAGTGAAATGAATAGGTTCCCTTCTGATCAATGAATAGGCAATGTGCATCTCTGGAGGGCAATGCTTGTTTTAACACTTGTTTTGGACTACAGAGGGAGCCTAAAAACAGATTTAGACTGGACACATAGGGCATCATTCAGGTGCCTGAATGTAGATATATCTAGTGCCAGTTTTGGTACTCAGGGAGTCATAGGGCTTTCAGAGATACTGCATCAGTTCTGTCGTGTTTTGGACCTTTAAAAGGAGCAAAAATGTTATAGCCTGATAAAATGTTATAATGTGATAAATTCCACCTAAATAAGAAGTCTAAAATTTCTGAGATTATCCCTACAAGGACAAGGATATAAAACTGCTGGAGTGGAAGAAGATGGGTGAACAAAGTGAACAGTAATAAGACAGAAAAGAAGGACATCCTAGAGAACTTATCATTGAAGAATACTATTTGTAATACAGCACAGATATTGGTCAGGAAGATAATATGGCAGTTTATTTTCATAGACTAATATAAACTAGTCTGTGTTCAAAATTCAATATCCAGGTGAGACAACAGATTGAGAAAATTATGAATAAAACAACAGGAAAACTGGAAGAAAACTAAGACAAAAAGAAACCTGTCAAGTGTGATTAAACAAAAGCAAAGATAAATCCTAGTGATGATTTACAGTTGCACAGCACATCAGCAGATAGGATGGATTTGGGATAGGAGAAGAAAGTGATCATTAAGTAGTATAATGTGCATTAGGACTATAACGAGTTCTCAAGTGAAGGAAATAGTCTGCAATTGATAGTAAGAAGGCATGTTCTGAAAGAAGGGAAATTTTATGACCTTTTACTGGAATATTTAGCAGAAATTCAGTTGAAACTGATCTGATGATATCAAGAAACCATAACCAAAATGATGAGATATTGAGGGATCTTTCAAAAGACTGTAAAACTGAAGACAGATAGAATCTAACATAAGAGAGATTCGGTTTTATTTTACTGATCTGTCCTGAGAGCGAAGACAAAAGTTGGACAATGAAATGCATCCACATGAGTGGAAGAACAGTGGAAACAGCAGATGGCAAAAGTAAGTTTGAAGGAGGATACATAGAGAAGATGTTTCTGTCAGGGAAGTAAAGACTGTTCAAGACACTGTGTTAAACAGATAAGAATGGAAGATCAGAGAAGAGCCACTTTAAAAATTAAAATAGCTTCTCTGGAACTGTGACAAACTGATTGCAAAACTGATGCCAAACTGTGAAGGTTTCTTTCTTTTTTTATTTTTGGCAGGAGAATATGGTTGTTTGGCTGACTTCAAAGACAGCTGTACTGGCAACAACTAAATCGTTTCTGGGTCAGTCACATGGGTGTATGTAGCTTGTTTCAGCATGAGTGTTCTCCCAGTTCCCTGTTTCTCTCTCCCAGGTTTTCCCCAGTGTCTACTCTTTGATTCAGATGGATATTAATAATAACATATTTAATGAAAACATTATGTAAATATTTTATGGAACCTCTGTAAATAATTTTTGTGGCTGAAATGAAGAAGTGTAATGGATATACTGTGCAAAAATTCTTTCCGATTTTTTTAAGAAATCATATGTTCTCTCAATTCCATTTAGCTGTAATGACGTTTAGTGAAGGATACACATTGCAAATATGTTTTTAATGTTATGAGACTTTCTTATTATGCTATATCAGCACACAACTGTACATCCAAAATTGTTCTGCTGAAGCACAGAATGATGGAATCTGGAAATCTGGATAGCATTTCAGAGACATAAAAGATGGAAAAGGGAGATTTTAATGATTAATGTGTTTCCCCCTGAAATGAACAATGTCTGTCATAATATTAACCTTGTTTTATACAGAAGTCTATACAGTTTAATTGTCTGAATTGTACACTGCCAGAAAACAGAAAAAAGCTCTAGGGAAAAGATTTGTAAACTCCCTGATAATCCCTGCATATAATATCTGCCAGAGCAGGTAAGGAGCCAGGAAGTGCCATGTCCTGCAAATTCTATGAAGCTCAAGGAACACCATGTCCTTAACTCAACCTTTGTGCATGAGGACAATGATCCTACCACTCTACACTGGGTCAGAAGTCTCATTTTGTGGTTACAGGGCATGTGGAGAAGATCAGCTGTGAGTCCAGAAGGATTAGTAAGTGTGCAGCTATTTTTAAAAGCTATTTCTAATCAAATATACATTTGCTTGCAAAAACAATGAAATTTGTGCAATTAGGGCACCTCTCTTCTTAGCTTATTCTCTTTTTGCACCTATTAGGTGGTTTTCACTCGATTTAACATAATGACAGACCAAAATTTGTGTGGGTTTTATTTGGTATATGTGGTATTTTTCTTGAGGTTTTTTGTTAAAATTAATTTTTGTAAAGATTTGGGAGTGATTAAGAGAAACAGTTGCACATTTGGACAAGGGAAAAACAAATACTTTTCTCATTGATGCAGGAACAAGAAACATAAGAAGCAACACAATGTCAGGAACTGATATATCCAGTGTTACTGATATGATGTCTTCTGAATTTGAGATTATAGAGATTCAGTTTTTTCAACCTTATATTTTCCCCACTGAATGGGAAGATGTCTGCCCAAGTATAAGCAAAAGTTTAGTTATTGTAAAAAACTGCCACAAAGATCCATGCTTTCCTCATTTTATAGTACAACATTGTACTGGGCTATGCTTTTTAAATTGACAAACCATATATTAATCATCACTATTTATACTCATTTGTATAATGACTGCAAAAACCCCATTCTAGTCATTATTTCAAACCCTGTCTTCTGCTCCCAGACTTTTTCTCTTTATCAGACATGATTATAGGGTGGAGAACAATTTGTTAAAAAAGCTAAAAACTGAATGGAGTGTGGATAAAGATATTTAGCTGCAAACATTAGTGACAAAAACTAATGTGCAGATCCATGGAAATGAAATCACTATGGAATTAAATTTCTACTTGTTGCCTTTTCAAACAAAATGGATGAACTTTGCTTTCAGCTTCAGAAAGGAAAGAAATAGGAGTTTTGTTTGATTTTTTTTTTCTAAATAAAAAGCTGGAAGTCTGATCCAACTGACTTTAAAAGCCATTAGAAGCTGCCTAGTGCTCTACTAGAGGTGCTCAAATTAATGTTTAATGATTTGTGGTCTATCAGCACTGAAAAAACATATTTTATGAACTCTAGTGCATGAATTTACATGTGACTTGCAATTTTGAATCATGGTATATATAACTCAAAACAATTTTGTATTTGCTTTTGCTGATCATGCTTCCTTGGAAGAATTGCTGTCCTAACAGATAGGTAATGTTTTGTGAGGGTTATTTTAATTTTAAAATCATTATTTTTATGTTAGTAGCAGATTTTTCATAGTATATGGTCCTAAAAAAGATTAGCAGAAACAAGAAATACCTTTAATGAGATTAATAAATACACCTGAAATGCTCAATGTCCTCCTCCCTCAAAAACATCCCCAGAACAAAACCTCCCCCACACAGCTTTTGCTGCTAAACACTTATTGTATTGATGCTATTTTTCATGCATGGCAAAGCGGGTCGTTTTGAAGACAAAATCCAAAGTTTAAAATAACCATAAGTACTTCAGTATTCATTCAGTGAACGAGTATCTTTGGAACAACAGATATTTGACACAGCTTGAACTGAAGGTGACCTGGCAGTGCCAATCTGCAGATAGTATTTAGTTATATAATTTAATGGCCTTCACATTTTTCTATCTAGGTGTCTGAGGCAGGTTTCCTCTTTCATACAAATCTTGTGGTAACCTTTGCTCCCCAATGGTTTAAATCACATTCTTAAGGGATTAAACTGTTATGACAAAAGAGGAATGTTTAGATATTCTGCTTTGCAGCTAAAAATTTGTCAGATTAGAAATTGTGTATTTTATAATCTCAAGATCAAAGAAGCTTTCCATCAAAGCTTTATGTCCGCTATAATATTTTCCCAACCTTTGTTGAACCTGAATTGTTTTGGATTATCTCACATTGGGTTCACTGAGTATGCCTAGCCAAATGTGGGAAAAAGCTTCCTGCCAAACATTTTAAACATTTCACATATGTAGGGCAGAGGCGGTAAGCCACAGGTATTAGTTTACTGCAGTGGAGAAGCTTGCTTTAACAGTCTTTTTAACTCTACTTTTATATGAAATGCTTTTTGAGATTAGTATGACAGATAAAACCCCACAGGGCAACCGTTTATCTTCCATTAGGAATACCATTCACTTTCTTTAACCCAGTGACCTAAGTGCTCCTGCAAAGAGTCTCTTTTATAGAGTTTTTGCATCTCGATGGATTAAGTATCATTTCTCTGCTGAGGAGGAAAAAAAAAAAGCCAAAACACAGTTCAATTTCTTTAGAAGAATGGTTTGTCAGAGGAGAATAGTTTTGTCTTTATCCATTTTTAATTCCAGCAGTCATGTTCCCCAAACAGTCACAAAACAGTGATCATTCAAAGCTCAAATTGTCAGTTCATTTAAAATCTACTCACCAAGCCCCCTTATTGCATTTTCACTACATATTTGGCAAGACAAATAGCAAACTAAGAGGACAGAGAATTCAGCTGTTCTCTGTGCTGTGAACTACCTTGGTAGTCTTTAAGGTTATTCAGCATAGTGAAAAATGCATATTTACAAGAATATCTTTTTGTTCTGCTAAAAAGCATAACATTATTTAGCAGTACATATGTGTATATATAAAACCCACACATAATCAAAGTAAATCTGAACAACTTCCATATAGAAACAAAGAAATTGTTTAGACACTTATGAATGTAATTGGAATTCAACATTCAGGGGGAGGTTCATTCCACAGGTTCCAATCAGCAACTTTTGGGAAAGGGAAATATCTTATTTTTAATTAATATAATGAAATATAATATGCCCAAACATACAAAACTGTTAACTGTCTCTTTTGCATTTGCTTAGTTTATAAAAATTTAGCAATGCTTTTAACGAGCTGTTTGGTGCTCTCACCTCTGTTTGTTTTTAGAAATACCCATTTATGATCAGAGATCTGGCCTGAGCACAGATGCTATGCTGCACCATATTTTAGGCTGAGGCTCAGAAACAATTTATTTTTGGTGGCACTTGCTGAAATAAACCTTTACTCCTACTTTGAATACATAGAATATAAATTGTTGTCTCCTACTTTTTTTTTCTGTATTCTTATCTAACAACTGTTGTAAATAGCTAGTCTCTGTTCTCTGCCATGCACTTATTTAATTTTCTTTTTTGAAGTCAGTAACCTCTTTTTTGGATTGATTTAGGTACACTGCATCTGCAGGAGTTAAAAGTCATTTCAGATTCCCTGTTTCACCTGCATTACTTTAGGCCCTGATCTTTTCAATTGGAACATGAAATGGCCCAGTCACTTCATTGGAACTTTGAAAAGAAGGAGTAACTCACAAACTGCAGCTTGCATTATGGTTTCTGTCCACGTTCAAATTCTTTCACTTTAGTCAGAGTCTATAAAAAGCACTGGATGTATCCCATATTGCAAAGATTTTATTTTTTAACTCTGTATTATTTAAAAGCATCTTGAAGTATTTATATTGATTGATATTGATGTACTTAAAGCACCTCATAAGTAGGATTCTTTATAGGACTTTAGCACTCAGATTGAATCTAATTCTGCTACTTATAGCCCACTTGTAGTAAATATCAATTCTCAATATCTAGTGTTTATGTTGAATTCTCCTCTGCTTATGGACTCAGGATGAGACATCCAGTACTGTAACAGCCTCTCCATAGTGTGTGTCTTCACTTACTGGGCCTATTAATTATGAGCTATGATGTTAACATTAGCCAATTAGTTTATTTCTAAGTGCCAGAATCTTGTAGTTTTGTGATATATGAAAAATCTCTTGATCATGGTGTGGAAAAATGTACTAAAAGGCTCTACTAATTTGCTAATTAGTAGAAAAAAAAATCCAAGGAAGGCAAATTGTGCCAAAACAGTGCTACTGCAGGAAATACAGTCTTCCCATATTCATTTAACTACAGAAGCTTTGGATCCACTTGTGGATCCATTTCCTTATGTTTCATTTTCTTCATATGTTATTTCCCCAAAATTAAAGGGGAATTTTTAGATTGAAGAAATTTGATGAATGAATGTCATATGGAGATGCTCACATATTATTGAAATTGTGATCTGGTAGATGGTTGCAAAAAGTGAAACATAACTGACTGAAAAAAAAAAATTAGAGAAGAAAACACAACTTATGCCTGCTGGGATACTTCATCAAACTCTTTTAAAAGACTGAGAAATGAGATTGTACTTGCCCATGGTCAAGGGATTTCTGAACTAGAATATTAAACGTTTGTTAGAATTAGGTTTCAAACAATGTTGGGCGTTTCATGCTTGAGTGACGAAAAGACAATTATTTCCCAGTGTCTTTGCTGCCTCTGGGCATGATTAAATAATGGAATTGTATTCTCAGAAAGATGTGGTTTATTACTCTTAACAGCTTTTCAAGCTGAAGTCTTTATAAATAAAAAGAGCTATAATTTAAAAAAGATAAAAGCTGTGTGCCATTTCATCCCCTTGAAACATGGAAGACAAAGAATTCTGTGCAGTTATACCTATAACCTTTAGCATGAAGCTTTCTTGAGGTGGGTATTCTTGAGGGAAAGAAAATGTAATGCTCCCAGAACCAGAGGCTCTGCTCATACTTGCTTTGTTGTTTTATGCTTCTCACAGCAATGCGTTATGCAAAAAACATGAGTGAATTTGTTGGGATTGGATGAATTTTGATGGTGATTTCACAGGTGCAGAATAAACTGGAAATCCATCAGTCCCCACCATGCCCACCCCAGGTTCAAATAACTTTAGATAACTTTGCTGCTCCAGAAAGTCTGAAAATTCTACAGTCAGGTTGGGAGACTTTCTGGAACAGCAAAGTTATCTGAAGTATTCTTTCAGCAGGGTCAGTCCCAGAGCACCAGCAGTGTCCTGTGTCTGGAACTGCTCACACTCAGGTCATTCTCACGTGTCTTTTGTGGCTCAGCAGTAAATTGGGGTACTGGGCTCTTGTGCAGCCCTTGGAAGAAGTATCTGTAGCCTTTCCTGTCCCCACCAGCACTGCCAGACAGACTCATGTCATACCCAAAACCTGCTGTGTTGCATGTGCACTCAACCACAGCTGAGCCTACCAGAAATCAGCAGCTTTCAATCTATTCTATCTAATGGAATTTCCATTTAACATTCCCAGTTAAGGTGGACTGTCATATGGAAAACTTGTATAAATAGGACTGCTTTTTTTTTTTTTTTTTTTTTTTTTTTGCTTTTGTTTAGTTTTGTTTAAAATGAATTTTATTTCTGTCCTTCAGAAACAAATGCTCTGCAGATTATTGCTTTAAATCATTTTGGTTATGATTACCTGGAATTTTTAATGTGGAAAGAAGGTAGGAATCTACCAAAAAGGAATGTTCTGCCCTTCTCCATGGCTGTTCATTAATGCTTGTCCCTATCTTCTCTCTAGTGGCAGATCTACAATGTGAACCACCACACAATGAAACCTGTTTAGAACAGTTTTCTATGAGAATGAGTTTCTGCTACCCTCTCACCTCCTCAAGAGTATTTTAGCTGTATCAGTTCCTTCTGTGAGCTACTGTTCATCTTCAGAGACTCTGGAGCTGGCAAAGATGGAGGGGAAAGAGCAGCTGAAAAAAACCAAAAAGCCGCAGAAAAGGAAGCAAAGTTCTTGGTGCTGGGATGGATTTGTGTATAATATCAGCAAAATTAAAATGGCTGATCTGTTCTGTTGGGCTGTTGCACTGTCAGGACAACCACGAGCTATTATGGCTCCATTTGCATAATATCAAGGTTCTGTATGGTTGTTCTTAGGATTTTGAATCTCTTTCAATAGGCCACGAAACCTTCATAGACTACCAGTTTTCCTTTATAGTAAGTGAGGTTAAGCTTTGTAACAGCAGCTCAAAAAGCAGTATTTGTGTGTCCACTCTCTGACACATCATTATTCTGTGATATGTAGCAAAGCTCCCCTTTTTTTATCAGATTGCAGAATTTGTACAACTGCTCAAAGTAAATAAATAATCTAGACAATGCTAAGTGCACATGCAATTGAAACTATTCATTGTTTGGTCTCACATCAAGGAGAAAACATGTCAAAGGATTTGTCCAACCAGGCTGAGGTGCCAAAATCCCTAGATCTACCCTTGGCATATGGCATCAAGCAGATGTACTGGATATGAAAAATCACAGCTGCCAGCTAGCTGATAGCTACCTAAGAATCAGTCAGTGCTAATTTGGTATTTCTGTGCTAGATAAGATCTATGTGGTGTGTCTGTGGGTAACTAAACCTCTGTTTACATTAGGTTGATAAGAATGGATACCCTACAGAGTGTCTTAGGAAAGATGTATCCATTTGTGACCTCAATCCACATGACAGCTAATTATTTAAAATTAACTCTGCATCAGAAAACTACATCTATAAAAGCAGGACTGAAGTGGCATCTTCCTGATGAGATCTTATGAGACTACAAAAAAAGCAATTGTACTTGGAGCTTGAATCTTATTTTGATAAGGCCCTAGAGTCTGCTGTGGAGTGGAAATGATCTTTAAAGTGAGTTGAGTTGGTAAGGGTAGCTGAACATTTTGTTAAAATAGAAAATAGTGTCTAGGGTGACTAGGTACAGTAGGAGCATCCATGGTGATATTTCCCTTAGCTATATTTTTCCTTTGTCTCTTCACTTTTCTCCTTTAATGAAAATGTCCTGGTGTCAGCAACAGTGGAATTTTGCAATATTTATTGTATTATAAGAAGTATTGATTTTACTCTTTAAGTGATGCCTGTAAACATTTTTTCCATTGTGGCCAAACCCCTCTTGTTTTTAGCCCCTATGAGTACAATTAGCACTGTTTTGTAAGCCATAAAGAAAAAAAAAAAAAAAAAAAAGAAAAAAGAAAAAAAAAAAGGAAAGAAAGAGAGACAGAGAAAAGAGAGAGCCATCCACCTCCAAATAGAACTACTTGGAGTGCAATAAGCCTGATAATTTCCTCAGTGCCTCGTATCTATTCATTTGCAACATTTCCGTTCTTCCCTTTCCTATAACTTACACTTGCAAAAAAAGCAACATTTCCCAGATGTCTTAAAAAAGATGAAGATAGTCTATCAGATTCAGTCATCCTTTTTAAACTAGTGTTCTCTCTAATGTCTGCATTAATTAAATAAATGCATTTTTAATTGAAACACATGAAGCTTTCAAGTCAAACTGAGTTCATGTCCTCAGGCACCCTATTAATGGAATTTTGGAGTGACAGTGCACGCCAACCAGCTGGGTCAGGACCATGTTAATACATCATCAAAATTTTTTTCTCTGATGGCACAAGCCATTGCAGATTCATTCTAAAAGGGGAACTCTATGTCTTCACAATTCTTGCAGAAACAATGTCTCTTGAGGTCTCAACAGATTCCACATGCAGCTTAGAAGATACTTGAGCCAGGTTTTCCATTTAAAATATTTTATTTTACAGACTGTCAAGTTTTAAAAGCAGCTAATGATGTTCATCTACAGGTTTTGTCTTCCCTTTCAAGGACAGAGGAATCATTTATTGTTCTTTTATTCCAAAAGAGCTATGCAGAAATGCATTATGTACACAGAACAATAAATAGTTCTCAGATTCATTGATGTTATTCTCAGAGGACCAAAGCATTTTCTTTCTTTATAAAAGAGAATAAGAAGAAAGCATCACAAGTAAACCTGAATAGATACACATTACAATAGGTTATCCTTATGCAAATACAAAGCACAGTCACCATCACCAAAAAGAAAAAAAAATAGCAAAAGGTTGGTTAATTCCCTTGAATTGTTGACTAATGAGGCTTTCCAAGTTATGCACATGCTGCAGCTGCATATCCTTTGTGTTCTGCATTGGCTGGGGTTGCTGGAGCCTGCTCTGTACCTTGTCTAAATGAGACTTCCTGGAGCTCCCAGGAGGACTTAGCTATCAGTGCAGGCTGGATTCCCAAGACTTATCTGTATTTAGTAAACAACCAAAAGGTGGATCAGTCTTATCTGCTCCAGAGGCACACTGATGTAAACCTATACATTTATGTCCACACTATTTTTTTCCTCAGATTGAAATGGCTTTATCTCTACACTGTCTGTAGGAAACTCTCTGGGATATGCTGTATACTGAATTTTCACCTGTGTAGCTTTCCCAGTAGGCTGTTGTACCAGAAAGATACTTTAGGGACAAATTACCTATGAATTACAAGACATGCAGACCTGAGTGAAAGCTCAGAATCCTAAGTTCACTTAAATGTTACAAGAAATGGAAATAAGATGCTGCTTTTATGCAAAGCCTATGACATTTAATTAATGGGAAAAAATATTCAAGGTAAAGGTTAACAAATTTTAAATCACTTTTTATCTTATTTTGGATGGAAATAATTAAATCTGGTCACTTCATTTTTAATAGGGTCCCTTTTGAAGAAGACATTTTCAGCCTTGTTTACTGAGTCTGGTTATATATTTATTCACTGAATTAAGAGAGAAGTAGTTTAACAACTTGGCTCAAATCTCTGACTCCAGATTTTAGGGTCAACTTCATCTTCTATCTCTGCAGCCTTTTGAATACTTAATGTAACAGAGAAGAAAGACTTCAGTACAGACTGTGAAAGACATTCTTGCTTGAGAACTCAGTATTGCACACCATATCCAGAAAAGGGAGCTGGTGGTTTTTGGTTTTTGTTTTTGTTTGTTTGTTTGTTTGTTTGTTTTGTTTTGGTTTTGGTTTTGGTTTTGTCTAAGGAAAAGGCACCTTTGGCTTCTGAAGAGTATTCCCACAAAACCCATGTTGAAGATAGCTAACTTACAGAATAATGGAACTTTGTGGAGCAGTGTGCAGGATACTCCCATTGCCTACTGATGCTACCAGTGGTCTCTCTCTACTTAGCTTGCTCATCTCTCTGAATGGTTCATTTAGACTTCTGCCTTCTATCACACAGAATCAAGCAGTAGACTGAGTTAAAAAATGTCCTTTTGTGAAAATCTGTTAAGATTCAATTACCTTTAATAATGTTTGTGAATATAAATTATTGTTTCCTGGCTAGGTGATTGGTCAGGCAGCCTGATACATACAGCATACAATTTATAACACAGAGGTTTGTTATAGGAATGAAAGAGCAGTCCCACAGTTCAGATCAATCTAGTTTGGCAACACTGGCCTGTAAGTGGATATGTAAGCAGAAGAAGAACAGCAGTGTGTGATATTTCTTTCTAATGCTTTCCTAGTCTGAAGTTACTTTCAACTCAAGTATTTTCCTCAACATCTGCGGTTTGTCAATTTAATAATTTTGTATGAACCCTTCTTTCTACTAATTTCCCCATACCACACATACCTATTGTATTAACTAGATCCTTTTGTGGGTTGTTACAAAGGTTAATCATGTTACATGAAAAACTACCTTTTTATTTCTTTGAATCAAATTCTACTAGGTTTTGTTTTGCCAGCAACCACCTTCAGTACTAGAAGAGCAGTGAGTAATGAGTCTCTGGTCAACATTGTTTCTGTAGACCTTTGTGTTATGATCTGAAATAATCTCTTTTCTGAGCTGAAGTTTTGAGCCTATTAAGTCATCCATAACACCATTCTAGTAGTGTTTGAACCCTGTGGATACATATGTTTTCTGAGATTAGATGGCTAGAATACAAAATTAAAAGTCAGAGTGAATGATATATCTATACTCTAGAATAATATTTTCTGTTTTATTCTCTGTTTCTTTCACAATAATTCCTGGCATATGAATTTCTTTTTTGAGTTCCTCTGAATACTAGGTTGATGCTTTTGTGGAACTACTTATTATGCCCTCAAGGTCTTGTCCCTGCAGAGTGATGAACAGACCAACTTGAATATCTGAATTAGAGAGGTTTTTTCCTCATGCTGAAAATTTCATAGAATCATAGAATCTTACAATAGTTTGGGTTAGAAGAGACCTTTAAAGGTCATCTGGTTTCACCCCTGCTATGGGCAGGGACACCTTTCACAAGACTGAGTGTCTCAAAGCCCCATCCAACCTGGTCTTAAACACTTTCAGGGATAGGGCATCCACAGCATCTCTGGGCAACATGTTCCAGTGCCTCACCACCCTCCTGCTCTAAACCTACCACCTTTCAGTTTAAAACCATTACACTTTGTGCTATCACTACAGGCTTTAGTAAAAATGCCTCTGTCCATCTTGCTTATCAGCCCCCTCTGAAGTCACAATAAGGTTTCCCCAGAGCCTTTTCTTCTCCATGCTGCATAAACCTAATATTATCAACATTTCTGCATAGGAGGCATTTTTCCGTATTTGCAAACTTTCTGACTTTTTTTTTATGCTAGTTACTCAGGCCTGTTAATCTGGAATTCCTCAAACTCCAGCCTTATCATCATCATCTTGAATAAAACTGTTATTTCCAGTATATCATTGGAAACTTTTTGTTCCAATGGCTTGACATAATATAATAATAAAACTGTTTTTCAAAAACTTTAAAATCATTATTAAACAGTTACATTTCATTAAAATTTACATCTATGAAATTAAATATTTCTAGTAAGTAACCCCACTAAAGTGAGTATAGTGACTTTTGACTCCTGTGAAAATAAAGTAAATTGTGATTCAAACCACACTAGCAAAAATGTGAGGCTTTTGGCAATGAGCAGAGGACTTTGCTTTTGACTTTGATTCCAGCAGCAAGGGAGTTTAATTTTTATTTCTTTTAAAAAACTATTTGTTGTCAACACGCAGAGAGATATCAGAGTGAGTTTCCTAAACATAACCAGAGATGTCCTTTTCCCACAAAATGATACTTCAATCTGCTTGGTATATTTTCTGTGCATTAGAAAAGAATCACCCATCTTGCATCGTATTCATGTCTTTTTTACCATAAGAGATTCCAGAGCTCCCAGTCAAGACCTAAACCTTACATTAGCACATCATTTAAATGAAGTGCTTACACATGGAGAAAGTTGCTGCCTGGGATATTGCAGTTGTCATGGGTGAATTCAGCCTCTGTGCTGTAAGCAAGGACCAGCCAGCTACAACCCCCTCACTCTCCTTCTCACCTCCCTTGACCTCATGCTTTGTACAACAGCTGTGGAAAATCAAATTGTCCTGCAAACCTGCTTTCTGCTGGCCAGCTGGCAGCGTGGGCCAGGACCAGGAGTGCCAGAACCTTACAGCTGTATGTGTATTGCTGCCTATCCATCTGTAGCATATGCCATATGCCAGTCCCTAAAGTTAGCTGAAGACAGGATCCATCTGAAATTAAACTCTTTCATCAACATGATAGTGTTTCTTCACACTTTCTTGCCTTGCTCCTCTGAACTTTTCCACTAGTCATTTATTCTCTTCTCCCTTCCTCCATGCTCTAGGAATCATATGAAGAAAATTAATTCAAACCTGTGGCCCACTGCTGTAATTTTTTAGTGAATATAAACAATTCTGTGTGACCTTTTGAGTAGAAGGTGTGGCAAGTACCACTTGTCTTAAGTAAATAATGTGTAGGATTTGCTGCTCCATGGGTTCAGACAAACCTGTTCAGGCAATTTACAATTGATTTGATTTTCTTTCCCATGAGGTCAACACAGTGCATACAAGTGGGTTATAAGGAACAAGAGGTTAATTCAAAGATATGGTCAGTTCTGTCTGACTAAAATAAGCGTGTCCATCTAAGAACACATGCATTTTTTAGCCTAAGTTATTTAAAATGTTTGCTTACTTAAATAATGGTTTTCTCCCTAAAAAGCAGAGGCAGATATTTCTTCACTTCCCAGATTTCTCAACAGCTTAAAATAGAGGTGGCAAGAAGCCAACATGCTTAGTAATGTGCAGTGGCACTCTGAAGGCGAACAAGAACAATAAAAATATCTTTCTGCACTGGCAGGGCTGATCACATTTGACTGGAATGTGGATTTCATTATAAGTTAAAAGATGAAACCTTCTACCATTCCAAAAGCACACCCCTCACCACAGGCGGAAGGAAACTGTATGCAGAGAGAATTCAGGGCAGATGTGCTTTATTATTTTTTGCTTTTAATGCTAGATACAGTTGAGAAAAGGGTTGTGATAGTGTGGTAACAGCTCTCTTATTCTAGCCTGTATACAAACCTTTTCCTGTTTAGCCTTTTTACTGAATAGGAGAAAAGTCAAGTCCTCTGAATTTAGCAATATTTTTTTTTTTATTGCTCATAGGTAATTTTTTTCTAAATAGCTCTAAAGTTTATTTTCAAGGAAAAACAGAATCTACCTTTCATTTTATATTCACTTTCTGCCTTTTCTGTGTTACTTGACATAAACTAGACCAGAGCATAATAGACCAAAAAAACAGAGTTCTTCTGGTCTCTTTGACCTGCCTCTTGGTTGTTACCTGGTGAGTGGACCTGGGTGGTTAGCCATAAGTTGAAAATTTCACTTGCAATTTATGGGGCTACTCATTGTGCCTAACCTCAAGGATCTAACTTAAAAGCTCAAGAAGCCTTCTCAGGGTGTCTCATTCTCTCTTAGGGTTGTGCATAAAACATGTGCTCCTCGACTGGAAGCTGACCAGCTGATCCTAAACTGCCTTCTCCTAGCAACAATGTGAATGCCTGCCTTCCCAAATACTCCTGTTTTTATTCACCTCCCCAAAACTTTATCTGAAATAGTACAAATTGTCAGGTGCTTTCTAGAGCAATAACAATGTTGGTATAGATTCTATTTTTCTTGGAACCAAATTAAAATTTAGAAGGCTCCAATCTGACACTTTGGTAAAGGAGAATAATACTCTTCATATTTTTTTCCTTTCAAATATTTGTATTGAATAAACCAAATTTGTTTGCATAACTCTGAAAAGTTGCCATCTGGCAACCTGCTGCCTCAATTCATGGCAGAGGGTTTTATTCCTGCCAATTTCAAGCCTTTGTTTTAAAATCTGTGCTGAAAACAATCCAATTCTCTTTCCCCTGAAGTCAGTGGCAGAACTCCCACTAGTTTCTGGGGGAGAAGGATCAAGCCCAGACAATAATGGAAGGTAATTTTAAAAAAAAATTCAAAGTATCATCAAAGGAGTTGCACTCCTAATTCTATTTGTCGCTGCTTTGAAAACATAATGGCAAGGTTTTTGCATATATCAGTCAATAGCTCTAGGCAACTTGAAACCATCTGAATTAACTACTGTACTTCTCAGTGAGGTCTTTTTTTATTATTATTATTTTTTTTAAAGAATAAATCCCCACGGGAAAATAAAGGAAAACTTTTGAAAGAGTGCATACAATACTGTGTTTTCTTTTCTGAAAGCTAAAAGAAGCTGCTAAGTAATTCTATTATTCATCACTCAATAAACGGAGATTTTCTGGAGCAGGTTGAATTATAGGACGTAAGATCATAGCCACAGAGCTTAGGCTGAAATCCCATCAGATATCATAACTAAAAAGAAGGTGACTTGAGCCCCAAGGATAAAATAGGGTGTTTAAGAAACAAGTAGTGATTCACCGTGCTCTAACTCCTACAGAAATCTTGCTATTTATTTTAGGGAGAGCAGGATCACTCTTTCCTGCTGTTTTCTTCACTGCCTAATTTGAACTATGCCACAGTTGTAGGCCTCTGTGGCTAGTTACAAGGCTGAAACCTTGATGACCTCTGATCACAGAAAAGTGCACATCACTCCTTTCCCAGGCTGAAAAACTGGCCTCCGTGTTCTGGCCTGTTTCCAGGTGAATTCCATTCTGCATCCTCAGAATTGCCCTGTATTTTAGCCATGAATAAATGCACATTTCATTTCCTTTGTTTAAAACTGTTGTGCAATGTTACTGGTACAAAATGGCTGTGGCATTCTGATCTGAGATAGTTTTGTGTCACTGGGAAGGAAAGTGATACCTGCTGAGGTCCCTGGGCCTGCAAATAGCTGTTATTATTAGAAATGGTACTGATCTTTCCTTCCCTCCTGCAGACTGCCAGTTTCAGCCTAACCACAATATTACAGAGAAAAAATCCCCACACATATAGATATTATCTTAAAAGTAAATTCAGAGCAGATGTACAGAGTACTTGCTACCAGCAATGCAGGTTCACAGAACACCAAGTAAAGCAGGACACAATCTACAAAGAAAAAGCAGAACAAAAACACAGACTGAGATGAGAGGTGGGAAAGTCACCTGCCCCAAGCTGAGTGCAAGCCCTAAGATATGGTTGGTACATAGGCCTTTTTTAAACTCTCACTCTTGCTGTGCCAGCAGGACATCAGGGTTTAGGCATCACTGTTATTTTAACTAATGGACTAGTTCTGCAGTTAAATGATGGAATGTGCCATATTGGCTCCCCACAGGTAGAAGGAAAATACTACTGGTCCTGTTTATATACCAGTTAAACATCTGGAATCACTATGAATGAAGCAAAACTTAAACATGAGGGTTGGAGCTGGCATTTAGCAACATGAAAGTCTAAATATTTAAAATATTGCTTTCACTTGTGATTTTGGTTTCATTCTCTCCCTTCTTGTATACATAAAATTATTTTTTTCACTTTAAATACACATAAACTGACCCCATACAAAGTAACAATCAGATTCTACCGTTTTATTCAGGTATATAGTTTCATCCACTTTTTGTGTGTCTTTGATGTAGGACACCATACACAGGCCACCTGCTGAGCTGTAACTGCATGGTATTTGCTCCAAACTTTCTGTGTGAACAGTGGGTAGCAAATGCAGGACATTGCAGGCAACTCCAGGCTCTGATTCTTACAAACACAGTGATGTCTTCTCTTTGAAACAAAAAATGTCACAAACTCTCTTGGTGATGGAAAAAAAAACTAAATCAAAACTGTTAAATTTAATCCTGTCAAAGAAAAGGCAAACATCTGAGAATCACAAAGTTGGGATTTTGACTCATGGTGTGAAGTTAGATGTATTTGGACATGGGTTTGTATTCTTTCCCATTTTTTCTCAGGATGTAAGGAAATCCTGAGGTATATGAATGGAAGTAATGTTATTGATATAACAGTAAAAAAAGGGTTTTGTTCCCACTGCATGCTAGCTCTTACAACAGCTTGGGTATAAGCTTTCATTTCCTGTGGCACTAGGAAATGTGTATGTTTAGTGGAGATCAACAGGCAGAATTATTCAAGGGAGACAGTGTGCTTCAGTAGTTGCAGCAGGGAACTTTGAAAGGTCCTGGCCTGGTTTCAGCATCTTTCTGGGTCATTCTTTCCCTCTGTGACCTCAGATGACTCACTTGACCTTAGTCACACAGCTGCAAAGGCAGGTAAAGGAGCCTTGCACTGCAGAGGAGCTATGGGATCTAAATTGAGGCTCCCTAGGGAAACAACTGCTGAATTTTGAACTGACAGCATTCAAGATTTATGGATGGAAAATGTATTGAAAGGTAATTCACTTCTAGTATCTGGTGATGAAGCAGTGGCCATATATTCTCCTTCATAGATAATTTCAAAGTCCACATTGACAGCATTAGCTGTTGTGCCCTTCATGTGTATGGACCTAAGCTGCCTAAACGATGATGAGTTAGCTAACAAAGATAACAAGTATTTAAGGAAGATAAATTCTCTTCCAGCTGAACTCTGATGGTCAGCAAACACAGAGCCTGCAACACTTTGGGCTTTGCTTAAGCCAGGCGACGTGACAGACTGTGCAGTGTCGGGCTCTGCAGGTCTCCAGGCAGAAGGTGCAGCCAGCCAAGAGCATCCTGCTGCCTGGGAAGAGCCCATGCCCACCTAAGGATGGGCTCAGCAGTGCCCCTGGGCAAATTACACAGCAAAAGTCACTGCTGGCATGGATGAGCATGACTACTTGGAGGTTAATGCTGCTCTGTGTTCATTTTCCCCTTCTCATGATTCGCCCCATATTATTTAGTTTTGTTCATTTAATTATTATTATATAGCTGAATATTTAATAAATATTAATTCTTCATTAAAAAGATCCCTATTTTCCAATACTTAACTGAAATTGCTAGACTGAGATGTGAAATATTCAAAAATAATCTCAAATTTACCTCAATTTAGCCTGAATTTGGATACTATGACAATCTTTATCTCAGCTGACACAGGGTGTTGCTAGAAAAAGAGATTGTGTAACATTTATCTGGTGTCTTGAGCATAAACTTCCACTGATAGAGGTGGAATGATCACTTCTGGTGAGATTTAATATGCAAATTGTATTTCTAAAATGTAACCTCATTATTCTATACTTAGTTCAGGCAGACGGAGAATTTCATAAGGTTTGCTGTGCACTTAAAAATTCTGAGGAGCTCTAGATATGATTACTGAGTAAATAATTTTTTTTGTCCTGTAAACCCCATGTATCTTTAGGCTTCCGTTGTTTATCTTATCTTTAGAATTGTATCCACACACAGTATTAACTTCTCAATGCTTTAAGTAGGGAAAATCTTAAGCTGGTGTATTTTATCTTGTTTCTTATTTGTTCATTTTTTGATTCCTTCTTGCAGAATTAAATCTTAAGGGTTTTGGTTTTTGGGTTTTTTTTGTTTGTTTGTTTGTTTGTTTGTTTTTTACACCACAGAGGACCAGCTGATTGATAAAATTTACTTTCTGTGAAATCAAATAACATTTTTATCCTGCATGGGGAGCCTGTGATGTATCATTACACATCTTAACCCAAATACCTTTTTATCATACAGTAAAATATTTTCATGGCTGCTGTACTGAATTTTACAAAATGTGTAGAGATGGTTTTTTTTTCTGGAGAAGCTGCATAAAAATACCACAGAATTTGCAGTGCAGAAATGTGGCTTTTTATGAATGAAGTCATTGGAAGGGGTGAGTATATGCTAATTTGCAATTGGATTCATTGGGCCAAACAGAAATATATGAATATCTGTTCATGCACACACACACAAGCAAATATGTAATTTGCTCAGATAACCTACATTTGCTGAAGTTGGCATAAAACAGATACTTATGATGTTCCAGATGTTCCAGACACATACTGGACTGAAATAGTCAGAATCAGCAGTCATTTTCAAATCTAGGACAGGACAAACAATAGTGCACAGTAACTTTGCCCCCTGTAACTTTGGTCTTTGATTATGATCATTAGACATGGCTGCAGCGACCTTATTATAAAGTAACAAATCCACTGAGAGTGAGCTGACCAAAGGTGTATTCCAGACCATAGACATGTTCTGTATATAAAGTGGAGGGAAGAAGGAGGAAGGGGGAAATGTTTGCAGTGGCCATTAAGGCTTTTGAGACACTTTTGAGAGACATAGGGTTTTCTAAAACCTAATAAAAGCATTTTTCTTGAGAAGAACTCAGATAACAATCACACAGCTTATGAGACAATAAATGTGCAGACAGACTAGCAACACCTGAGAGTTAAGATTTTTCTCTATACCCCAGTTTTATGAGAAAAAGTTTTATTGATTAAGTAGTAAGGTCTATACTAACACTAAGTAGAACTGGACAAGACATTTTTGCTTGTTTTTGTCTCTAATTCTAAGCAGAAATACTGGAAGTTCTGAGTTGCAAGCAGACTTAAGTAGTCTATATAACTTGTGATTGCAGTTCAATGCAATTTGCTGTACAATGGTTGCAGTAGTTAGGGAGGGCAGTAGTCTACAGCAGCCTCAGCCTGAGCCCAGCTGAACACAAGTGTTTATTGATTATAAAAATGGCTCACATTTTATGGGCAGTCTCTCCACATGGGAGTTGTCCAGCTGAAAGGCATAGAAGGCATCTGTTTTTTTCTAGTTGCTCTGTGGAGATTGAGCCCTTACAGGATTTGCCTACAGAAGTGATTTTCAAATCACTTGATGAATCTCATTTCTCATCTTGTTTCAGCTCATCGCATCTGACCTCATCTTATGCTTTTGAATGAGATACTTTCCAACCCTTGTAGCTGATTTATCTATCTATCTATCTATCTATCTATCTATCTATCTATCTATCTATCTATCTATCTATCTATCTATCTATCTATCTATCCATCCATATATATATATATAAACAAATAGGCATACCTGAGGAAGAACCATATGCTTCAAATTTTTCCTATTACTCTGTGGAGGGTTAAAGGCACATCTTGTGGATATCTTGCAATATATGTCCAGAATATCTCTTTTCCCAGGACATCACTCCCATGCCTCATGGCACTTCAGCCTCATGGCAGTGCCATATTTGTTTCTCTAATGGGAACTACTGATGTAATTGCCCTCAAAAATAGTACCAAAATATTTGTGTTGTCATAAGGCTTTCATTTACATATGTAGGACTACTATTTTTTAATAAGTGATTTTCAAAATTAATAGTTAATCCTTGCTTTCTGTTTATTGGTACAATAAAACCAGAGGTGAAATTAATTCCCATAATTCTCAAGAAAATTTATTTAAGATATTCCTTAAATAATAACTTTGTGTTGCAGAATTTCTACAAGGCCTTTATGATGGAATGAGTCAAAGTATGAGAATCAGAGGCTTTAGCTTCCATCACTCATCTAGGCTGAAATTTGGAAGCTACATTGACTATCAATCAATTTTTGAAATTAAACATGTGGAAAGTACTTTTATTTGTGAAAGCTGTGAGAGCTTTAGACAGATTTTCTTTTCTATTTATCTCCATTGTTTTGTTGCTTTTGGTTTCAGCTAAAAGTGGAAATGGCTTTAAAGACATATGTACAAATGTGTGTGCATGTATATGCATGTACAGACACGTATGTATATATGTATTATATATATATGTACTATATTTGGACTATTTTGTATAAAAGTCCTCCATAAGTAAATGTCCCTATTAGTGACTCAAGAATCTGAATGGTGTGAAGTATTAACATGAGTTTCAGTTTTTTCCTAAAACATTTTCTTATGAAGATCATCAGAGCCACAACACAGCCCTTCTTACTGTCCAAGTCAGCAAACCAAAGCCTGAGATTCCAGTAGGTTCATATTTTTGAAGTTCCAAATAATATTGTTTAAGCTGTTGCTATAAATTTCTGCTTTTCTAGTACTTTAATTCTTCATCGACCCTGGAATGAGAAGTATAAATCACAGCTAATATAAACCACAGCAATCCAATTCTCACTGTGCCCTGCAAAGTCAGTTAGGTTCTGTATGTAGGGTATACATCATAATTTCATATTTTCTTAGTAAAAATATTTCAACAATATAAATTTGTTACTGAATTTTGAAAATTTTTTTAAAGGGCCTAATATCTCCAGTCAACTCTCTATACCTGTGAATTCATATTTTTTAGAATAGAATAGCTTTATAAAGCGCAAAAAAAGCTTTTATAATTGCATGGTAAATTGTTAGGAAGGTCCTTTTTAATTTTTAGTTGTTTTAAATGAAAAAATTATTTTGTTGACTTGCCATAAAGACATTTTGACATGAAAAATAATTTAGTGACAAAAATGAAATTTTTAACGAAATCAATTTTTATCAGAAGTTGCAAGAGGCGATTTCCTGAGTACACCAGAAACATTTTGGTTTTTTAAAGCTTCAAGAATAGTCTTTAACAGAATATTTGTTTAACCTTTTCTACTTTCAAATTTATTGTTCTCAGTGGAGAACAAGGAAAAAATGGTAGAATGCAACATATGGTCATTATAAGATAGACCTCCAACAAATACTTTGGCAGGCATTTTGAAGGCCCCATACTGCAGATTACACCTCTCTACACTAAATGTTTTTTAGTTCTGTGGCATAAAATTTTCTGATATATTTTCTGTTGCATATTTTTAATATCTCAAAACCAGATAGTAACTTATTTGGTCTCTGCTAGGTCCTGGGAAAGTCCAGAAAGAAGAGGAATGTCTAGCCACTAACAGATGATGTTTACAGCAAAATAGATTCCTACTGACATCATTAAGTCTGCAGAGATGTTTTTACAAGGGTACATACCTATGTCCTACCAATTTTTCCCAAGAAGTATTTATATGCAGAAAACCATGAAGTGAGAGAGTCTGTCTTGATAAAATGACCAGCTTTTGAAACATGCCATTGCATTTTTGGCATAGTTACTTATGCTAAATTAGCACATCTAAATGTGTATATGATAATTTCCTGGAGCTACTAGTTGTCAGCTTCTAAAGCAGGTTTATTATAAAATTGGCAAGAAAATTTGCATACATTGTGGTAAAGCAGAACAATTGTGATCTAAAAAGTGCATCTGTCAGGTTAATTAAAGTTTGATTTAACCCTTTATGGAAAATTATTTCACAGTCACAGGGTTTGGTAAAGACATATTTTGTATAATTGATTAAAAAAGTTAATAGAATAGTCAAAATATCTAACTTGTTATCAGTCAAAATCTGCCTTTCAGCAGCCACTATTTTATTTGCATTTCTAAAAAAATTCTGCTCTCAAAAAATTCAAGTATGTGAATATATATAAATAATGCAGGTGTTCATGAAAATATCTTTTAAAATGGAATATATATAAACTGAATATAACTATTCATGGAAGTAAAGCACCAGAAAATGAAGCAACGTTATTCTAGGCCGAGAATTAAATTTCACTGATTCTCCAGTCCAAATTGATGCGTATCCATTCATCAATATCCCCTCCCATGATTTAGATTTTATTTCTTTATTGTGAAATTAAGTCAGATACACTCTAATACTAACCAATAGTGTGTAAACTGTGAGCCCAGTGTTCTATAAAAATAGTGAAGGAACTTCTAAGGGAAGCAGCAAGTACTTAAAAATCTATTTACTGTAAAGCTATGTATTTGTTTCATTTTTTAAACACTGCAGGATTTTTTAAAATCACGAATTCAAATAATGAACATAAAACCCTCTTCAACATATACCTGGACACCCAGCAAATAAATTTCATGGTTGATTGTTGCTATAACACAGAACAAAAGTTGAATGGGTACAGTGTTTAATATTCTTGTAATAAGGCAGTCACAGATGTAATCTTGGTGCTGATTATATTTTGAAGGAGTTTATACAAGAACACTAGAAACAGGAACTGGTTGGAAACTTCCTGAGACATTTCCTTAACCAGAACAGCTATGAGTTGTGAAAACTAAGAGCCTTCCCTTTGGATGCCTTCACAGGTGAAGGGGGGACAATCTGTGTTGACAGGAAACACTAATTAAAGGGCAGGCTAATGACCCAGGCACACTCTGGGGATGTTGGCTCCCTATTTGGCCTCTGTTTGCAACACATTTCATTGGAGAACAGTAATCATATCTCTGTGGGCTACTCTAATCTCCCTCAAAAACATACATGGGTGTTTTTCATAAATTATAGTAACCAAAAAACCCACACCTTTTCAAGCAGGTGGTTTACCACAGAAATGGGGACATGAGATGATTCCAGATTTTAAATGAATATCCCAGCCACTGAGACACTGGGATTATTTTATCTGGGAGTATCTCTCTTTCATGCATGTCTCTGGGATTGCACATGGAATACTAATAAAAAATTAAAAATGCAAAATCAAATTCTAGATTCCTCACCAGCCCTAATAGGAACTTGCATTTCCATAAAAGTTTTGAAGCCCTTAAACACAAGAGAAACTAACAAGATCAGCAGGAAACACTCAACTCCTTGAAATGTGTTCATTTTGCAGCAACACAAATTTCCAGCTGGAATGTCCCTGATAATAATTAATTTCCCTTTACAGCACTGTTTTCTTTCCCTTGCTGGGAAGAGCACTACAAAGTCTGGCTCTGCTGTAGCATCTGGGAACAAAAACATGACCCTACTACTTCTCACTGCCTCTTTCTCAAAACTAAACTCAGGTGGAAGTTTCACTCCCTGTGCATTGCTTTGATTAATGAAATGATATCAGGTCCAGGGCTAAATACACTGTAGTGTTCATAAACCATTCAATTTACTGGAACTCTTTTTCTCCTGATGATTAATATGAGTGCAATGGACTGCCATTCCCAATTGTTTTGTCACATCTTTGATACAGAACCTGAGCCTGTGTTGGAACTGAGACTCACTTTAATTATTGAATTAATACAATTTCATGGTTGATATGTTTCTTTTTCACCTCTGGGCTTTATATTTACTGGTCTGCTGTGACCTTTTTCCCTATTGGTGCAAGGAGAAATTAATGTATTTGCTTGTTGCTCATGCATTACTATCCATAACAATCCCAAATTAAATTTTACCCAAATAAACAGTCTTGTATCAAAAATTTTCCCTGCAGTTCCTTATACATTTGAAAATAAGCAAGACATCTTTCTTTTCATTGTTACAAGCATACATTTCTATTGCAGAATCATCATATAAAAATTATCTGAGTTTATATTAATTTCTTGAAAACTGATGGCCCAGATTACTGAGGCATAGGAAATGCCCTGCCTTGTCCCTGAGCATCACTGTGTTATAACCTGTTCAACCAAAATAGCAGCCACAGTTTAAATTGCAGAGCATTAAATTATTCAGAATGTTTAGATATCCTGAATATTTAACCTTCATCTAACACATTTTCTTTATCATTAGGCCTGCATTCAGATATGTCTGTTCAGCACTACAGAATCAACATTGTCACCTGTGGTGGCAGAGTTCCCCACCAGCTGCAGTGAAAGAAATTTGAGCAGAGGGGTGATTGTTCTTCTCTTTTGAAACGATGCCCACTCTTTTCAAAGGCCTCACAGTGGGACAGGCTGAGTCTTAGCAGAGAGAAACTTAGGCTGGATATTTGACAGCTTATCACTTCCTTGCATCCTGTCATCTTTAAGCCTTCTGAAGTAATCTCCTATCACGGTGATAAGCTTGGCTAAGAAGGCAATACATTGTAGAAAAGATAAAGTCATACTCACAAAAAACTGAAAATGTGTGATTATAAAATCATGCAAATTAGCCATAAAAATAAAATGTTGAATCAGAACCTTCCTCACTACTATTTCTTCCTTTTTTCTCATCTACTTTCTCATTTCTTATTGCACTGTAATTCCAGTATTATGATTTTCTTTTCTCTTCAAATCTAAGCGATATTACTACTACTTCATCAGCTGATCTGCAAATAATGTAACAATTACCCTACAGAGAAATGAAGAGTTAATCAATAACATAATGGTAAGGGGGGGAGTGGGGTATTCTTGACGAACTAGTTATCTTAATATGTAAGCATTTTTTAGAAGAACCATCATCATCAACCAGCTCTTTCACATGCAGGCTATTTAGGGTAGTAGGCGTAGTGAAGGGATGAGGTTTTTTCCCCACCCAAAACTGTTCAGTATGCTATGACCCCATTCTGTTAGTAATTTCAGTGAAACTACAAGTACCTTTTTAGCAAGAAAACTGTTAAGTATGTGAATAACTTCATGGCCATCTGCCACCTGAAGGAAACAAAGGGAACGATAAATTTCTTATGGTAGTTTCTTACTCAAAAAATTGATTCCCTCATAATCCTTTACTCCTCGAAATTCCAAATTCAGACATATTTGGTTGTGACTATGAGAGCTTTATGCTCATTTACGTACTATTAGAATTGTTTTGCAGATGGAAATGTTGAGGGCTAGATGACCTCCTCTACAGTGCTTCCTCAGGGGAATATTTAATTTTTCACTGGAGTTATCCATTGCAGTTATATGTCATTAAACTTCCTCCAGGAAGAAGGATTTCACATTTGAGTAACAGTTGCCAAGTATGATTCTGTGCTTGTCTTGAACTTGTTGAGCTTAATACGAGGGAGACACACCACACTGCATCAACATACAACTGAACTCCAGGTAGCCTTGATGCAGGAAATCCACATTTTGTATGTTTTTTCAGAATGCACATTGAAAGTACATTTTTATAAATCAATCTTATACAATAGGATATGTTTTCACAGACAACAAAGACCTTAGGAAAGTTAATGTTTTGCTATTATTAACTAATCAAGAAACTCTACTCCCTGCTCATTTTTCTATGCAATGAACCATAATTACTTTGTTGTTGGGTAATCTTTAATTTTTGTGGTACATTACCTGATCGTGAATTAAAAGGAATTGCAATGGAATCTGCAGGTATAGTATTTTAAGATTTTTTTATTTGAGAGAATTTATTAAGCTATTCAGGTTGGGATTTATATATATTTCACAGAAAATCAATCATATTCTAAACATTTAGATTAATGACAAGAATATTATCAAAGTTATATGAGGCTATGGCTACGATACTATACATTTGCTGCTATATCCATGTGATATTGGCTGCATTTCCAACACATGGATTTTTATGGAAAAAAATTAAAAGAAACCCTGTGCATTTACAAAATTAACCCAAGAAAATTCAGATCCAGCTGGAAAAGGATTGCAGGAAGGATGATGAAGAAGAAAAGTGTTTGGGGACAAAACTGTCACACTAATTGACTCTACTTCAACTAAGAAAGCCAGAGTTTCTCTCCTGTCCCTGTTTAAATTTTTAGTTGAGCAATTTTATAAAACTCTATGAAATAGACCAAGAATTTTTTCAACTGTCTACTATTCAATTTTGTCTTGTGTTAGCCAAGCCTGACAAAACATCCTCTCAAATAATCACTTTAAAGTCCCATGTATTTAAAGGAAGTTGTAAAGTCTACCTACATAGTGGCTGCATTCAGAAGAGCCAGGAAAGAGCTAATTAAATTCCATTTGCCATCTCTGCAGTTTTCTGTCCAGTTCTGGGACAGAACAAATATCCACAATCTGGATAGAGTCTGGTGAAGGGACATTTATGGACAGTTCAGGTGCCAAAACACATAACATACAAGAGAGATTGAAGGAACAAGGGTTGCTTACCCTGGAGTACTTTACCCTGAAGTAAAAGGAGACATTAAATTGAGTCTTCTACTCCAAACTCTTTTCTGAGGCCCACATAGAAAAGATAAAAGACAAGAGTCACAAAATGCAGCAAGTGAAACTGTGTTTATGCATAACTTCTGCCCAGAGGCCAACCTCTGGAGATAAATCTCCAAAGAAAGGAATTCATCTCAGTCATGCCTTTCCAACCATTTTTTGTGCAACAGAAGAACTGTTTGCATCACACTCCTCTATAGTAAAGCTGGGCACAAAGGACTTCTTTTGCCCACTCATTTAAGTGGAGTTAGATGGCCTTTTTCCTGTTAATACAAACAATATTAAATTTATTGTCTTAAAATGACTAGAAGCTCTTTACTAGATATTGCTCACCTGTAAACAGCTCCTCTCAAACACAGAGCTCCCTTTTCCTTCAGTTTTTCATGGCAACCCCAGATCACATAATAAAACTTTAGGGGTTAGACAAGGGATAGAGCATTTTGACCAAGCACATCTACTCTCACCCCCACCACACATAGAGTGCCACATGCTTATCCTTTGTGAGATTCTGCTGGCACATTTTCAGATCTCAGAACTGCATGACAGGGAATTAAAGGGTAGGGGAAGTGAGAGAAAGCTGACATGAATGACTTTATTCATGTTTGGATCCTCATGAACCTAACTCTGCTCTTTCACAATAAGTTGTGGATGTAGCTTGTCTTATTTTGGCAGAAATACCTAAATGAATAACTTGTTGGTATGACATATTTTCATAAGCTATGTAGATGTTAATGTGGAATTTCAGCTATATAAAATTAAACCCTTTAAACTAGATTGAAGAATAATAATTATAATCCTCAGTAGGTTGGCAGACTGTCAGATTTATATCACTATACAAGGCATTTTCTTATTGTCATCAACATATTATCAATTAACATATTATTAAAAATAATAATGAACAGCCTGGGTTATTTTCAGGTTGTTTTGTTTTGTTTTGTTTTGTTTTGTTGGGGTTTTTTTTGTTTTGTTTTGTTTTTTGCTTATTTTTTTTCTGTTTTTGTCTCTTTTTTTGTTTTTTTGTTTGTTTTGGGGTTTTTTTGGGTTTTTTTGGGGTTTTTTTTTCATTTTAAGACAACATTCTTTGTGTATGTGTGTGTGTTTCTGGGCCAGGATCTCAAGTTAATACACAGTGAGTAGGTAAATTTATTTTTTTTCTCTTTGAATTGTTTTCATGATTCCTCTACTGGATTTTACAGGATGGTATCTGTATCATTATTGTGTAAACAAAAACTGGAAAGAAAATACCTTAAAGAGAATACAGGAACTGATTCAGTTTGGTCATTTCTGAAGTGCCAACATATCTGAATCCAAATGCATGAGCCCATAATTCAGTTCTTTTGCTCTCTAGTCACACAAGATAAGTATCTATGGACTTTAAATCTTCCAGACATGCAATTTTGTATTCAAGCATACAGACAAAACTTTAGTTCAGATATCCTGTTGACTTAGCTTAGTCAAGATCCGGAAACTGTTTCTCTCCCTAAATCCCCTGATTCATTTGTCATGCTCTAAGCATGACCACAGGAGCAGGTTATTCACAGGATAAATTTCATGCCCCTTTTAACTTTTCCACAGCAGCACAGAGGGCTGACCCAACTGGTAGGTGACCAGCTTTAGCTCTTTTTCAGTGTCAAAGAATTTTGGCCCAGCATTCCCTCTCTCATCAAAATCCTGCTAACTCCTGGGAAAAAAGCCAAAACAGTTCTCTTCCTTTGAATTGATGTTGTGTCTGTCTACAGAAATTTTATAATGTCCAATTCCAGCCTATTTCTAAGTACCCTTCAATAGAAAATTGAGAAGCAAATTGCATATTCTCCTCTGAGAGCTATTTCTTAATTTCATCTTTTTGTACTTTTATTTCAGATGCTCATGTGAACCAATCACTATGGTTCTTCTTTAGAAGGCAAAAGGAAGCCTGCACATCTGGTACAAAATTCAAGCTTGCCATCTATCAACCTTGGAACCTTAGAATATATTCCATACCATGCTTTTTCAAGAGCCCAACTCTGTTACTGGTGTTAGCTTATACCCATGAGCCAGGAGGCCAGGTGACAGGTGGTGATGCAGGCTGAGGTTTGCCTGTACTCTTTTTTTCCTTTGTCTTTGCCACATTTGAAATTCCATTTCCACGGCCTTCGTGCACATGTTCTCTGTATTTTGGGATGTAACTTCATGCTGATGGCAGTAGCAAAAGATCAGCATCTTTTTCAAGGTTTTAATATTTTCTCCTATTATAGATATCAATTAGGTTTCTTTGAAAATAATATACCACAAAAAGCAATTTTCTATCCTTGTAATATTCTACATTGAACTAGATGTTGCTGAAGTTACTGGTGTCTGAATAGCATTGTTCTCCCTCATTACCCCACATCTCAGCTGGGTAGTGAGATGAATTCACAGTCCTGTGTTCATGGTTTCATATTCCTAACCACAGAAACAACCAGTAGTAGCACAACATCAGTGATGTGGCTTTACTTAAGATCTAACTGGTAAAGCAGACAAAGACTGAAGACAAAACTTGTTATTGCAGCAGAAATTATTTGAAAAAGAGAAACCAATATGTGAAATTATAATAAAGAGCCTTTCTAAACACTGGGAGTTTATATGTCTTTCTTTTTCTTTCACCAAAAAATCACATATTTTAATTATTTTAGGTAGCACTTAGCTCATTTTAACAGCAGTTCAAGACATTGGATGTGATGCCTTTTCATTTAACTAGGAAGAAGAAGGAAATACAAGAAAGAAAGGTGTGTTGTGAGGGTGAAGGAAAGCAAATCATTGTATGAGGCTCTGTCACTTGGCCAAATTCTCAGCTCTGTGTGCAGTTCATTAGATTTAGAGAATATAGTGATACCACTACAACTGGTTCATCTGCCCTGCAAGGATTGATAAATCCAGCTAAAAAAGATGAAGGAGAAAATGGAGATTCACCAGCTAACCAGAGGTATAATTTTGTGTTTTGCAGCTATTGGCAGAAAGCACATGGAATGTCCACCAGAATGACTGAATGAAGTTGTCTTCTGTTTCCCACTGCTGACTGTAAAAGAAAGGCTGAGTTTCCCTGGACCTGTAAGCATAATGTTCCATCTGGAAAAAAGCCCTCTGATGGGAACAGGACTATTTACACTGCTCTGAACAGAGCTTGAACTAAGACTTGCTGACTGTAGGAGTCACTACATGCTGGGCTCGTGAATTCGCCAACACTCGCATTACATCTTGTTTGATCTCCACTCAAATTTCCTTACACACTGTCTGAAGAAGTTACCCTCAAATCTGGTCCAAAGTTAGCAGCTGCAGTGGCTGGCTCCCAGTACTGCAATCCAGTGGGCTGCAGTTGTCTGTACATGACTGCAGCCAGACTGCAGTAACCCATAAAGGCAATAGCCACAGCAGGAAATACTTTCTCTGCTTCGTCCTGCCAAAAGGGTTGGATGTGGCAACAAGCTGGGATGGGAATGTTTTTTACAGCTCCTTCTCCTGTCCCCTTTCCTCACCCCTCCAGCTGTATCCTGTGGAAAAGATGCCCCTTCTCTCCCAAGAGAATCCATAGGCGTTGAGACAAGCAGTCACTGAGAAATATGGCAGCAGGATGATGTTCCCAAGCCATGAGCAGGCAGGGAGTGTATCTCTTCTCCCCCTTCACATGTTCTCAGAGCAAAGAGTTCACTTTGGCTTTGAGGTTATCTTGTGAAGGAGGAGGTAATTGCTGAGGAAGAAGCAACTTGGGACAGATGGGAGAACCTTAGAACAATCATTTTCATAAATGGTGCCACATTAGTTTAGATATTTTCAGAATGTATTTTTAATGTATGAAGTACTTTTGTCTTGCATTCCTTCAATCTTACTTAAAATTATGAAATTCAAAGACTTCCATCATCTAGACACCTATGGAAAGAGATGGCACTTGATCAAGGTTTGTTTTAAAGATAATGATGACTTTTGAATCTTTGTGCAGACATGAGATTGTGGGTTAGACTTCCTTAGAAAGCTGCAGTTTTGTATAGTGTATATCTCTGAGTATCGAGAGCTGTCAGAATGAAATTTCAAAATGAGATGGAATGGAATTCACATAACACTTAACAGTCCCTGTTTGAATCACTATTAGGAAGTTACCCAACCACTCCTAACTCTGTTGATTCCACCTTGATGACATCCTTGATTACTGTTATGCTGCAAAGCCTGCCTGCATCCTACATACTTTTGATTGTAGTGATATTATGAGCACCATATGAATTGGCACTAAGCAGAGAGTAAGAAATTATTGCTACCAGAAACTGATCTCAGTCACTGAAGGCAAACAAACCATTATTTCCCCCTTGAAGCAGTACTTGTTCCTTTTGCCTTCATATGTTTTGTATACTGTTTTTACTCATTGTGTAAATACAAGTGTAAGAAGTGCTACATAAAATATATTACACTTGCTAAACCTTAAACCATGCTAAAACATCCTTGAGGCACTGCATCATGGACTGAAAGATACTTCTCCAACAACTCTCATCATTCATGGATCATTGATATGATAGACCCTAATAGCTTCCTCAAAGCCATTACAATGTGCTATATAAATGCAAGCCCTTAATCCATGGATCATTGGCATGATAAAATGCAACATGTTTAAAACCCTTTCAGTCTGTCAAGTGAATGCATACTGTCAGAGATCTTTAATTTGTGGATTATTGCCACAATTGATCATTACACTTCCTCTGGGGCTGCTCTGGTCTATCCCATTAACATATTAATATGAACGCTAATTGGTAGAATATTGATAAAAGTAGTTTCATCTGTTTTGTCAAAAGCACTTGCAGAGTTGAAGGATCACTCACTTGTGTGGTCTCCTAAACTCTTTATTCTTTAGTTTGATGCCTTATGTTTTAATTTCTTTATTTTTACTGTTTACTTTTGCAAACAAATTCATGTGTTCAAAAGGCATCTGAGAAAAATGGAACTTTAGCTTTCACTTCTATTATTTGTGATATCTGCAAAAAATGACACAGGCGAATATATGTGCTCTGGCTTGAAAATGTGGTCCTGAGACTCCTGTATTCTATGAACACTGATACTATTATATTTTGTGTGGCAGAGAAAAAAACACATCACACTTCTATGCATACCGGTACTGAACATTTTTAATCAGTGCCTCATGCAATTACTCTATTAAAATTCCTAAAGTTATCAACCTAGACCCTATGGATTTGTATTCATGAGATCAGCTTTTTAATGATTAACTATTAGAAAAGTTCTTATTGTAGTCCAGTGCCATTCAGCTATTTCTGGCCTGCAAGCAATAAAATGGCTAAATCTCACCTCATAAAGGCCAATAGCTTACATTCTTGTCTATTCCTGGTAGTATTGCAATGATAGGCAACTGAGGTGGGAAACTGATGGACTAAAGAATGACTCAGAGTACCACACTTCCCAGGCTGCTAGGTAGCAAAAGGATTGAATCCAAGTCTCTTATGTTGCATGAATTCCCAGCTGGGACACAGCTGCTGTGACCTGGCTGCTTACTTTCCCTGAAAACTTGCCTTTCAGTTTCAGCAAAACAACATTTCTCAACAAGAGAAAAAAGAAGTCTGCTTAGCTAGAATATTTCTAATTACCTGTTCTCCCTCTCACTCAGTTCCCTTTTACCATGGTTTAGATAAACCCCTGGATGGGTCCAAGTCATGTCAAGGAGGGATATGTCTAGTACAGCTGCACTGACTGCAGAATCTCAGGTCTCATTAAAAGATTGTCTTTTTTAGCCTTGGTGGTTGCTAAGAAAAACTTGGAATGTGAACTGAATGCAGCAGCTTTACTTACAGCTGCTTGGAGACACAAAAGAGGAGCAGCAGATGGTGAAGCAGCAGTGGTTGCTAGAGCAAAAAGCCAGCAAGAAAGCCACTTGCTCCCACATCTGCAGAAACAGGCATCGTTCTCATTTTCAGGGGCTGGTTTGGGTGTGAAAGTCTGGTTCAGAGGAAAAATGGACATGGGAAGTGAGCAGAGATGTTTGTGGTAATAACAACAGTGTATAGGACCAAGAAGAAAGTTTACTCACCCTTCTCTGCCTCATTACCTGTCTCAGAGACTCAGATATTTTCTGCTATCAGCCAGGGTATGCTGTTTTCTATCTGAAAAGTCCTTATCTAGTCTAAAACTGCTGATCTTGTTTTTTTAAGAGATAACTTCCATTGTAGCTAAGATTTCTGATTTTGTAAAGCCAGCATCCTTTCACAATGAAGGATTGCCACATAAACTCTGTAGCAGTGTAGTGTAAGATATGTGAATTCCTTCAGCCCTTTTTTTAGACTTCTATGAACAAAAGATAGCAAAATCAATTTAAAACAGATAGATACAATAAATAAAAGGGGGGGGGGACAAAATATCTCAGCTGAAGCACATGTGGTTTTTCAGCTAAGAGCATGTATTTTTAGAAGTCACTACAGCTTCTCAGTGGGACAGTAGTAGGTCATTTAGGCTCCAGACCTGACTTATGTTAAAATGATCACAATCTGCTAGAGATAACCTCAGCAAGTTATTTACCTTCCCTCTGTTCTATTAGAAGAGCAAATCTTAAAATTCCATTGATTTTAGGGAACATAAAAACATTATTTTAACTAATGAGCTGCTATTTGCCTTACAGTGGTGCTCAGGGTAACTCCACCAAATTACTTTCCAGGGTGCAGTTCTTCATTAGAATTACTCTGAAGGCAAGTCTATAGTGAGAGGCTCCCACCACAGCCTTTTGCCTCACTGAAGGTTGCTGCCCTCTTAGATGCACTTGTTCAAGAGTTTGTGTGTCTGTGCTCTAGAGCAGGGCAGTGAAATGACCTTCAGTGCACACAGCGGTTGTTTTTCGAACCCTGCTGTTTCCACTGGTCACATTTATGAAACAGACCATGTGGTGCTGCATGGGAAGATACTGTGCAGTGGAAGGTGAACCTGCCTGTGCAAGGATGGGACAAAGGCCTCTGAAATGGTTTTCATAGAACCATAGAGTTATGGAATAATTTTTGATGAAGGGACCTTAAAGATCCTTTAGTTCTATACCCTCTGCCATGGGCAGGGACATTTTCCAATAGCCTCAACCAACCTGGCCTTGAAAGCTTCCATGGATGGGATTTTCACAGCTTCTCTGGGCAACATTTCCAAGTCTCTCACCACACTCATAGCAAAGAATTTCTTCCTTGTAGCTAATTCAAACACACCTTCCTTCAGCTTGACGCTATTTCTCCTTGTCTTATCATTACAATTTGCTGAGGGTGCACTCAGGCTCGCAGTCCATGGTGCTGACAAAGATGTTAAACAGTGCCAGTCCCAATACTGACTGATGAATGCCACTTATCACTGTTCTCCACTGGTTTTGTAGAGACAGAGGTCATAATGCTGGATATTATATGTGGATTGTACTCATATTAGTGGTGCTAGAATAAAACATTTAAGATTTGTTGTTCTCCATATACTTGCAGATATATTTTGTGTTGTGTGCATGTCTGAGCAACTTAGATTATTAAAAATGGTCTACTATTTTTTTTTTTCAGAAATAAAACGAATATGGAAATAATGTAAAAATGCTATATTTGTTTTCCTTTCTAAAGTGACCTTTAGGAGCATTCTGTGAATGAAAAATTCAATAAAAATAAATATTTAAAACCAGCCTGGATTTTCCTTTTAAATTATAGCAATATTACTGGCTGTTGAGACATTAACTGCTCACATGAAGTTGCTTAATGATATCTTGTTAGTGATGGAAGATAATGAGATGATAAGGGCAAAATTCATTGACCTTTCAAAGCTTTTGATTCACTAAATGACACTGTTAGATAAGCTAATTAAATTTTGCTTTTTCTACTGGAATGATGGCTTGGTTTGGATCTTATTTGATTAAGAGGAAAAATCAGTGGCTGTTTCAGGCTATCATTCTGATTTATAACTATTACTATTGAAAGGTGCCCTAGGGCTCAAACACTGATATACTTCTTTTTATTTAGTACTAAATTATCTTGAAGATATTTTTGATATTACTTAAATTCACTTACATGGTATTTGACAATACTATTTTGTACAACAGTTCTGTAATATCTCTGCTTTAATATGCTTCTGAAATCACTGTAATAAAAGCATTTGGAAAGACAAACTTCAGATAATGATAAAAGACTAACTTCATCTTAGTTTCCCAGGAGACTTGTCAAGGGGAAAGATATATTCAGCTAACAGCAAAACTGCAATAAATTATCAGAGAATAACATGATTAGGCAGAATACTTTACTCATGGCATGCGTATACAAATGCTCCAGATAAAAGCATTCAGGCCTGCAGTTCTGCAGAACCCTTTATCATTCATTTACTTCTTGGCATTTGAGTAATTTAAATTTTGTGTTCTTTAGCCTATCAGTGGGAATCCAACTGTGTTTGATGAGAATTTCAATGCTCTAACTCAGCACATATTTCCAAATTAGACTCATACTTCACAAGAAGAACATTAAATGGTGGATATTATTTAGACTACTGAAGGAAATGGAGAAAAGCATAAAGTGTGCTACCAGGTGCATGTGTAATATAAAATTTTCTTGATCTGGCGATAGTTTACTACCTTATGACAAATATTAATTATCTGACTTACATATCACCATATTTAGCAAGTTATTTTATGAAGTACAATAGCTCAGACCATATAAAATATTTTAAAAACTTAGTGTATAACACCCATTTGTCTAGCTTCATCTGTCACACTTTTAATGTCATTAAAAACTGATACCAGGTGTCATGGTCTATTTTTCTCAAAACATTATGGACAGTTATTACTATTATTACATCTTGTCTTAATTTGTGTCAGTCAAGTTAAAATAGATTTTCCTTCCCCACTACTTGACCTGGGATGCTGCCAGTGACTGAGCTGTAGCTGGTCAGGCAACTCCAATGAGATTGGTGCTACATTAGGATTCTTCTACTCCTTTGGAATTTCCTGAGCTTATTATTAAAAATGACGCCCCATAAACCAGCAGGTTTCTGGAAGCCCTCATGAAACCCAGTTTAGGTGAGAAGTTCCAGTTCTTCAAGACTTTCTGCTGTGAAATTAGTGCTCAGAGCCTGAAAATTTTGCAAAACCTCCCAACAGGCCACAGGCACACAACACCACTTGTCTGTCTCTGAGTCAGGGTCTGCAGGAGTCGACCTCATTCCCTCCATCCAGAGCTGGGAACAATTCAACAGCAGTGGAGTTGTTGGGCAGTCTATGAGGAAAAGTACAGGACTTTCTGTATGCATTCTTCAGATGAGATCTCTAGAAAATAAAGGTTTGTCTACAAAGCTGCAAAATAACAGAAAGCTATCAAAATCCACAGAAGCCGTAAAAATCCATGTGATGCAGAAAGTGTGTGTGGTGGAGAAAAACAAAGTGTAGGCACTTGATTCTTTCCAGAACTCAGGCCTCTGCAGCCCCAAAGTGCAAGTGAGCTCCTGGAGTACCACTTCTCATTCAGTTTTGTCTAGTACAAATACAGTTTAATGTCCCCTAATATTGTCCCACAGTGCCAACTGAGGCAAGAGGTGTGAGAATGACTGGGAAATTTTCTTTAAAAGCATGGCTCATATAAAAAGAACAACATGCCCAAACATCTAGAATCTTTAAAGGGGGGAAAGATTAAGTGTTTTTCAGGTTCAGGGGCTGAAATATGTGGTGAATTTTGCAGTGGATCCTCCTGGCCAGTGATGGTTAGGAAGGAAACTCAGTCAGATCACCTAAGAAATATTATCTAAAATAAAGTCATCTATTTTGTCATTTCATTTGTGAAACAGTGATTTTAGTTTATTTGGATTCTACTCTAAAATCTGTACTTAAGTTTAGAGATTGTTCCAGATGGCACCTTTCAGACCAAGCATGGAATAGTTAAGAAATTAATGGTCTAAAAATTTTTGCTACTCTTTTGAAAGCACTATATGTAAATACAGTTCTTCTAAACATTCTTTTAGAACCTGTATGGGGAAAAATAATGTGTTACATTCTGAATCTAAATAAATAGTGAGACTGATTACTTGACAGCTATGATAGTGTGCAGAATAGTCAGCTTTTTGGGTGAAAAAGATTTTTTTTCAAACTCAGGTAGGGCAAAATTTCACAATTATTCCAGTGAATTTAATTGATTATGCTTTCTACTTTCTTGTTTCCATTATGTACCTATTACTGGGCTAAGGCCAGTTGCCATTCACAGGATCTGAAATTTTAGTGTCTGTACAGTTAAGTGTTTTGAATGAATCTTGATCTTCTTGAGGCTCATGCCAATCAGCAGTCTCCTGACAAATCTCCAACAAAGGTTTGGACTTACCATAGGACAGAGGCCAAATGTGCAATTAGGCACATTCCCAGTGTAGACATCCTGTTTTGGACAGCAAGTAATATAATAGCATGGATGCAGCTGTTCTGCTCCACTTGGCCTCAATCATGAGACTGGAGCCCTGAGTATACTCAATTAAGTAGTTTAGGCATAGACATATGGGCAGAGATTTGGAGAACGTTGCATCTTAAATCTAATGTATTTTCTACGTAACACACAGGACCTTGAAGCAGATTCTGTGTTATCACTCTTTTACAATGCCATGGTGTTTATTGTAGTCTAACATTATGAACTATGGTTTCCAAACCAGATCTGGGGACACCTACAGATGTCTGTTCCTCTTTCACATCTCCAAGAATGTGAACCCTGCACCACACAGTGCTAAATGGCATGGCTGCTGAAATACAATACTGAGCTGCTCAGACAAAAAAAATGTTACTAGCCTACAGGGTAAGAGAAAATATAACTTTAGAGTTCAACTAGTTACAAACTGGATCACTCAAATATAGAACATTAGTTTTGAAGAATGTTTCAAACTATCTATGCCCAGAATTCCTATTGACTTCCTGCAGAGACCAGTATGTGGCAGATTTATAGAAATAGTTAATAGACAATATGATTGTTCAATAAGCAAAACTGTGTAAGGCACATTTTTTTATATAAAGTCATGTCTGCTTTATTCTCCAAACTTCTTTTTTCCTGTTTTCAATTTCATTTCCCAGTCATGTAGAACAATGCATTGTAACCCAAAAAGGAGACTGACTAAAATGAAAAAGGGCAGCATACACTATAGCATGCAAAATGCAGTCTGACAGTGGTGATGAATGCTAATGAGCAATTATTTGGTCTCGCCCCAATCAGTCTTGATCAGATAATTAATTCAGGGGATGACCATATGACCTGAATTTCTGAAGGCAATTGCTGCATAATATCTTTTTTAAAATGTGTGAACAGGTGGTTCACAAAATGCATTCATCTTAAACAAAATAAGTTCCCTTCATACTAGTTTTTGAAAAGCTTAACAAAATAATGTGTGCTTACAAAAATCTGTAAATGTAGGTTAATAATATTTTGTACCCAAAAGCCTTTTTTCAAGATCACTGCTCACATATAGGTCTCTTGTGCTAGCTATTAAGCACAGTAAAATTACCAAATTGTTGCTTAGCACCTCCAGGTTATCTCAAATTTCCACCATTAAGTATCTGTTTATTAACTAAAATGCTATTCAAGCAGAAATTTAGATCTGTAAATTCACCTTGGATGACTCTCAAAACAGGTTCTTCCTACATGTGGAAAAGTAAATGAGTAATGGACTGTGCATTACTTTAAGTGTTAAATTTTATGTTCTTTTTTATTTTTACTTTGAAATTTTGCTTAAATTCCTGTGAGATGGTGGCAGATAAGGGATACTGGATACAGAAGATGGATTTTGTTTCCTTTGCATATGTGCTTAAATATTTTCCTTTCACGAATATAGGCTAATATTGAATAAAGGCAAATATGTCTCTGAGGAAAACACATTCTTCCTCCAGCAGAATCACACAGATCTGTGCAGGAAGATTTGCATTACTGAGTGTCTTGAAGAAACAAAAACATGTTGCTTGCAAAATTTGATGTTTAGAGTTTAACATATCTAGTTTAAGCTACCAAGAAGGTCAAGATACCATTTTCTCCTGCCTCTCACATTGCTACAGATTCAGTAAGTAAATCAAGAAAGAGATTTCAATGAGCACTCTTGATATGAGTAAATCAATATTTATGGAATTGAGGTTACGAATCTTTTTGTGTGGTGTCTTGAATTTGGGCAGAGGGAGCGGATGGTGTCTACTCTGAGTCAGGATATAAATTTGAGAAGTGAGGGAAGAAGTAAGATTTGTCACAGTATCTTTAGTGCAATCACAGAAAATAGCATCTGCAGATCCATAGAAGTTTTAGTTAGACCAATTGTGGCCCCATTTTGAGTGAAACTATAAATCAACAAGACAGATTTGGAAGTAAGTTAGTTAGGAGAAGAAGTACAGCAGAAATTAAGATATTCCAAGCTTGAGTATCCTCACTTCTGGTGTATTCCTGAACATGACTTCTCAGGAATCTATTGCATTAAAAATCAAAGGAAAATTGGAAGGGAAATGAAAAGAAAGAAATATTGGAATCATTATTAATGTGGGTGAGCAGTCATCAGCATGAAAGGCTTTCAAATTAGAGAGTAGCATCCCATGCGTAAGATAACTTGAAAAAAATGGAAGACATTTCTGGACTCCGGGGTAATAACAATGGAAGGTAACTGGCAAGACAGTGAATCACATGGGATACATATGAACTTCCTTTCTATCCTTATGTAGGCTTTTATTGATAGCATTTCATTTTTTGGCAGGCAAGAATTAAGATGCAGACAAATCAGGAGACAATATAGAATACTTTTGTGTGCTCGAGAGATCTTTTATTTTGTTTTATGTCATCTGGTATTTATTATAGGACTTTGGAAACTTTGGAAACATAACATATATACATTTCTCTAATGCATCAATTCAAAAGTCCTTTCGAGCCAATATCCTGTCTCAAATATTTTCCACTTTCTTGTACTGAAGGAAAAAATGTAAGAACAGGTGTAAAGTGATTCTTTTCCACTAAAAACCTCCCAGTTTCCTGGAACTTGTTGAGACAGATTGTATTTCATTCATTGTGTTTAATAGCTACTGATGGGCTTAATGTCTGTAAATGTTCTTAATTCTGTCATTAAATCTACTTACAGTTTCTTGGCTGCTGCTTACAAAGATTGTGTTTCTTTCTGAGGCAGCAGGTTGCTGATATATGAAGCAGAACTGCGTACCTCTATAAATTGTGGGACCTGAAAAAGAAGGCACCTCTGCTCAGGTTTTATGTCTTAGTTACATAGGCAAGGAGATAGCCAGAATATTCTCTTGTAGGTCAGGGTAAAGGCAAGCACCAGAAAAGGGATGTGTTGTAGATTGCATGTTAAAGAGACCTTCCCATTAGCCTTTATACTGCACACCTAAAGGAACAAGTTGTTCTCTTTTTGCTGAAAGTTTGTCAATAGTCGGTTTGGGTGAATTTTTTTTAGTGAAGACTTCAATTGTTTTGCTCTTGTGACCAACAACTACATCTATCCCATCTTTATATGCTAAAATTTATGTAGAAAAAAAAAAGAGGTGATTTTGTGAGGCATTGAAATTTCAGAAATTTTCACATTTTTGGGGTGGATCAGACATTTGATCATGTACTGTTATGTGCTGTTAACCTATGGAGTTTGTCAGCACTCAGAGAGATGGAAACTTGTGTTAGAAAATGGGATTTGGGGCCGGCATGGTTTAAAAATAATTTTTTTTCTCTCTCTAAGGCTGTTAGAAAAATTAAAGACATTTTCAGAATATGAAAGAGTTCATGACTGTTGCAAAACTACACAGACAGAATGAGATTTTTTTTTTTTCTGTGTTCTTCTGCAGTACATAAGTATCTATTTGCTATCACATCCTGAGATTCTGGTTGTTCCGGAGATCTACATCTGGTAAGTTGTGGAACACATGGACACACACCCTAAAGAAAGTGATTATAGGAGAAAGCTGGAGTCAGCTGAATTGTGAAGGACTATAGAAGGTAGAACAGCCTCCTTTAATGTATTTAGGAGTTGAGAATACAAGAGGTTACACACAGGTGGGATTATGAGGGGCTCAGCACACTGGGAGAATACAGAAAGAAACTGCTGATGTGCTGAATATGGTTGAAGAGTATCACAGTAGACTCCTTCAAGGACAAACTATTATTTCCTTACTGTAGAAACATCTTACAATAACTATTTCAAGTTTGGTTTTTTTTTTTTTTTTTTTTTCCATTTTAATGGTTAAAGGAGGAATTGATGAACCCTGCATTTAGCAGAAGGGACTGTGTTAATTAAAACATTTGTTACCACTTGGTTTTCTGTATCACAAAGAAAACTGTTGCTTATCTTTACATTATGTTTCAGATGTTCAAAGGCAGTATAATTTATAAAGCATACACATGAAGAAAAGATTTAAGCATGTTCCACAGCCTTCCTCAGTTTACTTGACTGAGAGAATAGAGCAACAGGATTCTCATTTTCTGAAATCACTAAGAAATATCAAGGACTTCCAATGGCTTCTGATATAGGGATTGAGATAGCTTTTCAGGATGCATTAGTGTGGCCAGTACTCTGACTCCTGTAATTATGATTTTAAAGCTTTTATTTTACAAGTAAAAACACCTGAGATGAAGTGTAAACTGCTTGGCTCAGAAAGCTGTAGCTGATCTAGATTTGAGGCATAGATGCCTGCATGTCTTGGAGTATCCCTTCACAACTTCTCTGGGTAGCCTGTTCTGATGACTTACCATCCTCACAGGAAAGAATTTCTTCTTAATGTCTAATTTAAACCTACCCCCTTCCTTTTGAAACCATTAACCCTCTTACATAACTACATGCCCTAGTAAAAAGTCCTGCGCCAGCTCTCTTGTAGAGTCCATCAGGTACTGAAAGGCTGGAAAAGTCACTCCAGAGCCTTGTCTTCTCATCGAGACAAATCCTTGAGAGGCTGCTTAAGGTTTTTATCCTGTTAATTTTTTTTTTTTAGTTTATTTTTAAATTTCTTTCTTTCAAACTTCTTGGCAGTATATCTTGGAAGAAGTCCCATCTACTTCAGTGTATATTAGATCAGGCAAAAAGTTAGCAAAATTAAGAATATTTTCTAGAAGGTAACACCTTTCTGTAGGATAAGTGGCTCTAAATGCTGTCCCTTAGGTGAAACACTTATGTACAGAAACAATTTCTGTGGTTATTACAAATTTCTAAAGAAAGAAAAGTTACAGGCTTATATCACAAAAATCTTTAAAAACATGTTCTTAGGTAAATTTTCTGATCACAAGTTGTGAGATTAAAACTGTATAAGGTTTTAACCATTAAAGAACAGATTCCTAAAGAAAACAAACAAAGACTAAATACAGCTAACATTTTTGCTAGGAGTGCTTATGTTTTTATAGTCTGAACTGTTTTTAGCATGATATAAATGTGGCCAAAACACTAGTTCAAATTCTTTGTTTTAATCTTTAATTATATCCCACTTCTACTAGTTGTTCTGAAATGGACCCTCTCAGAGAGCTGGCAAGGACACTTTCCGATAGTCATTCAGCCTATTCTGGTTTACACATAGCTACAGAGTTGATATAAGCCACTCTGAGAATGAAGGAGTGAAAAACCATTAATTTTTTTAGGATTTTAATTAGCTGATTTGTTCTCTATGGCCTCCCCAAGCCCAGCTGTGGTGCATCTGTTTGTGGTGTATGTCAGCAGGTATATAAATTCAAGGGAAAACCTGACTAAAAGTCCCTACAATCAAACAAACAAGCAAGCAAGCAAGCAAGCAAACAAACAAACACATTCATTGCTCAAAAAGCGTGAGATTTATTTGCTATTATTTTATTCATTCACACAAAACTAGTATTGAACAGTATAAGTTTCTTGGTTTAGTTCTGGCCCCTCTATACTTAAAAAGTGTACTTAAAGACTAGCACTCTTGGAAGGTTTCATCAAGACACATATGAGAACATATATGAGAAGTTTTATTTTAAATCTTAAAATATACTACAAAAACTTATAAAAAACTTATAATGCACCAGAGGCCTTAAGGAATGTATCTAGAAATAGAAATAGCTTGACATCCTCAGAAATATAGGGAAAGAACCCTACCAAAAACCATGGCTTCTACATTAATACAAACCATATCTTGCTGTCTAATTGCTAAATTGGATAGCAGTTCTCCAGAAATTACTGAATCAGGTGGGTGTATGTGAATTCTGAACTATGAGCCCCTAGGGAAAAGAAGGCAGTTAGGTTGCTTTGCTTTGAGTATCACCATAGAATACAGGTAAAATGAAAAATTAACTGAACAGAGAGATCTTCCTGCAAGTTAACAGATCCTTAGACATTGATGAAAGCCATGTGTTCAGAATTGGCTCTCAATTAATTGAGGTAGCAGTAAAGCTGGAAGAGCCTCTGGAAACACCTTGATAGTTAGATTTCTAGGGAAAATGAAGGTCTTGTTAGCAGGTACTTTTCTTTATAAACTAGAGTCTGCTGAGCTCTGCATAGCCCTCTATGAATTCTGGAACTTGAGCTGGTGGTAGAGGTAAGAAATAAGACTGTTGACTCAATCCAGTTCATCTCACCTATTCTGTCACATCTCATATTATTTGCCAGTGTACATGTGTTCTGCTGAATTGTCACCTCTTGAATTTTTTACACAGAACCACAGAAACATGTAATTGACCTCTTGAGATCATCTACTTCACCCTTTTCCTTTCAAACAGGGAAATACAGTAGGTTGCTCAGGACCCTATTCAGCCAATCATAGAATATCTCAAAGGATGCTGATTCCACAACTACTTTGGCAACCCATTTTTCTTTTTCACCATCTATACAGTGAAATGTGTTGTCTTTTGTTCAAATTAAATTTCATGTGCTTTAATTTGAATCCTTTGCCTCTTTTTCTATCACAAGATAAAGAGTCTGGCTCCATCACATTAATTCCCTCTTATCAGGTAAGTGTGCTGCTCCTAATTCTCTCAGTTCTTTAGTTGCTCACACTTGCTTTGCAAAGTGAAGCTATACTGCATTAAGAGGCAAACAGCCCTGGAAGAAATCTAACTTGGTCTGAGTGGTGCTGTACTAATAACTCTTGTAAAGCCTGTATCAATTTTCACTGCCTACATTCATTGTTCTGCTGATACAATACACAGATAATCCATCCTTAGATTATTTAGACACATTCATATTTAATCATTAGTGAGAAGTGTAGCTATTGGCTGAGAGTTTTGGTTTAATTGTCATTTATCTTTAGTGTGTTGTACATCACAATAAATGTAAGCCCAGAAGCTAGTGTTGAATCATTTTGATTCATTGCATTAGGTAGCTTAAAAATGTGACATGCTGAAATGACAAAATACCAGATCTCTGGTGAAGATGTGAAGTGCTTAGAATTACTTTTCATTCAGAAAGAACATATCATTTTAGAAGAGGACTCGTGGAACAGAAATAGGATGATAGAGGATAAGACAAACATCTTTCAAGGTCATAGACTGTCAAAGTCAACAAATTCAAATATAATCTCTTTAAGTAGGAGCTTTTGAAATATAAATACTACAGTTCATTCTCAGAATCTCAAAATCTCTGTCATGTGACTCAGATCTTAGGAAACTATCTTTTCAGTCTAAATGCATCATTTCAGTCTTTTCAATCATATTACGCTACATCATATTTCACAATTTAAATAAAGCAAACTCCAGTTTAATGCTTGGACTACTCGAGAAGGAAAACTATTTTTTAGCCCATAAATCTATGATCCTTCAGAGACAGAATAAACTGTTTTTCAAACTCCTTTTCTCCAAGCTTGCCCAAAATTTTATCTTTAATAGCAATTCAAGTAGGGTTGTATGTATGATTTTCATTGCACTTTGCCTTTTGTTATACAGATACACAACAATAAAGGGATCTATTTTTTCAGAATTGTCATATTACAATTAATGTAAAAAGTTCACCATACCTTCCATTAAAAAAAGGAGAAATAAATTTCAATTTATGCAAAATGCAATTATTTTCCTACTAACAGTGTATTTTCTAAATGTGCTTTCTTCATACAGAGTATCTCTACAAGCATTTCCATTTAAACTAATGGCTCACACATTTTCCAACACACCCATTTCCATCTGTTTTAATAAAAATACCATGTCCACATAACTTGCCCTCTTAGACATTAAAAGCAGAAGAAATTATGTATGTATAACTGTGGAGGTACTGTTGGGAATAAGGTGGAGGGAAGACCAAACTAGAGAATGAATCTACCTATTGTTAGGTAGATTGGTATAGTTAGGTAGATGTTAGGTTTGGAAGGGACAGCTCTTGGGGGCATGTAGTTCAACCTCCCTGCTCAAGCAGGGTCTTCCTAAAGTGTGTTGCACAGGATTGTGTTCAGATAGTTCTTGCATACCTGTAGTGAGGGAGACTCCACAACCTCTCTGGGCAAAACTTTGCCTGATGTTCAGGTGGAACTTCTGTGAATCTGCTTCTTCTTCCTGTTGTCTCTTCCTATTGCATAGTACCACTGAGAAGAACAACAAATTCAAAGACAATCACCTGCCCCTATTAGGTGAGCTGATGCAATTTATGCCATATGTGCAAAATGGAGCATATTGAAAAGTGAGGAAGAATTGTTACCATGTTTGTTAACAGGTATTTCACACTTTTACGAGCTTTCTGTTGATTTGAAAACAGTAATAGGTAATACTGATGTTTTGTAACTTTGAAACCTTTCTAAATCAGGTTTCATCAAGAAACCATCAGGGCTGTGCTCTAAAGAGCAACCTAAAGCTGGCAGACATTAGTTAGAGTTCCAATGAAGAAAAGCACCAGTTTTCTACAGCAAGGTCTCAGCTACTGAATTAATTTTGACAGGATTGGGTTAACCCACATCTTTAGCATACCTGAATAAAAAAAAAAAAAAAAAAAAAAAAAAAAAAAAATTAGAAGACATTCTCATAAACAAGCAAAATTAGCAGAGCATAAGAAAAAAAGGAGAAAAAAAGGGAAGGGAAGGGAAGGGAAGGGAAGGGAAGGGAAGGAAGGGAAGGGAAGGGAAGGGAAGGGAAGGGAAGGGAAGGGAAGGGAAGGGAAGGAGGAAGGGAAGGGAAGGGAAGGGAAGGGAAGGGAAGGGAAGGGAAGGGAAGGGAAGGGAAGGGAAGGGAAGGGAAGGGAAGGGAAGGGAAGGGAAGGGAAGGGAAGGGAAGGGAAGGAAGGGAAGGGAAGGGAAGGGAAGGGAAGGGAAGGAAGGGAAGGGAAGGGAAGGGAAGGGAAGGAAGGGAAGGGAAGGAAGGGAAGGAAGGAAGGAAGGAAAGGGAAGGAAGGAAGGAAAGGAAAGGAAAGGAAAGGAAAGGAAAGGAAAGGAAAAGGAAAGGAAGGAAAGGAAAGGAAAGGAAAGGAAAGGAAGGAAAGGAAAGGAAAGGAAAGGAAAGGAAGAAAGGAAAGGAAAGGAAAGGAAAGGAAAGGAAAGGAAAGGAAAGGAAAGGAAAGGAAAAGTTCTGCATATTTTTTATGATGCTAGGTAATAATTAAATGCTTGGCATTTGAATGATATGTTGACAAAATATCAGAAATTGGCTAAAAATAGATGATTAGCTGGCAATATGACTTGAAGAAAGTTAAACATATTACTCAAACTTTGCTATTCCTTTTTTTTTTTTTTTTTTAACTTGAAAAGTATTCTGGATGTTGTATCCTAAAGAAGTCTAGCATCTATTTTTCCTGGTTTTTTTCCTTTCTACCCGTCAGCAATGTTACCTTTCATTAAAGAATAAAATCATCCCCAGATTCTTATAACAACATCTGAAAAAGTAATGTCTCTTTGTTAGTTTACTTGCCAAATGAATAGCAGAGAGAAAAAAAGCTCCACAGGCTGCTAATTAAAGTTTTTGAATTCACCTTCAAGGTGACTATACCAGAGTAACTTTAAGGTCACTTCAAATGAAACAATTGATGGATGAGAAGTAATAACGCAGACAATTTTTAGTTTCAAGCATCAGAATAACTCAAAATGTCCAACCTTTAATTACTTTTGTCAAAACATGTATTTTAGGAGAAATGACTTAACACCAGTATTGTGAAATGTCATAAGAAATAAACTCAAATACCTTTTCTTAAATGATATAACACTATTACATTTTTGAGTGCTGTACTTCTAAGGTGGCCACTGAAAATTTATTTCAGCTGTTCCTTAGTACAATATAACTTTGCTCTCTTTTATTAAATGTTTATCTTCAACTGGAGAAAAAGATGATGAAAATGATGATGAAAATTATATTCTCAAAAAAAATTAAGTAAAATAGAATGTAATGGTAGTTAAAATCTCATTTATATTGTAATGCAGAGTTTGGTCTAAAACATTATTTTTCAAATACATGCTTTATAATTTTTGTAATGCTTCTATTGATTAATATAGTTTAATTAAGTTGAGTTGAATTGCATAGATATCAGGAAGATAGATCTGGTTGTAAAGAATTTGTCACTTTGAAACAATGAAGGATAACTAGGGGGGAGAAGACATGAGAAAGTAATAGTATATCTTTCCCTTAAAGTACAGTTTAAATAATTTCATGGAGTGAGGAGTGAGGATAAATAATGTTATTTCCTTAAGTCTGGGCTATGCATCTTGACTCTGTCATCAACAGCAGGAGAGAGTGACTTCAGGTGAAGGATTCCCCCCATCCAGTCATAGTGCCTAAGATAGCTGGGCTGAATGTAGGTTGGGAAGAAATGTCTGTCTCCACAGGCAAAAGAGGAAGCTTTGATTCCCAGCTTGGACCAGGTGACTCACATTTGCAGACACAGCTGATGTAACTGTCAGCCTGAGCCATATTTCAGCACACTTACCTAGCAGAAATATTTCGTATCTTCATAAAGACTAAGAAAATAAAAAACAATAAAGCAAGTAACAAAAAGACAGATTGTCATGATTTTACACATTGGTGTTACCTGGAGTGATATAACAACACTCAAGCTATGACTCAGTGACATGATTACAGAGTTTTAGTGAAGTTTGTGCTTGAAATCACTCAAAGAATTATCAACAGGGCAGAATAACATTTCTGATACTCTGACATTTTGTACAACTTACTGTCTAATTGATAGAATTGAAAGGTGCTCTAGAACGTGATGGCCATAAAATATTATATAAGAACAAATATTAAAATAAAATTGAAGAATAAATTTAGCAATTATCAGGAAAAAATGAAGTTGAAAATTCCAGTCTGAGTTACAACAAGTGACTACACAAAATTAACTGAATTATTGGATGTAAAGGTGTGCAAACTTCCCTTGGCCCTTCTGTGGAAGAGTGTGTATTATCAGTTTGTGTGCACAGAGTTTTTCTCTGAAACAATCTCCATAAAATTTATGTTAATGAATGAATATCTCAGATTAAGTATTAAATATGTGAATTTACTGTGTGATAAATAAAGCTTATTTTCACCAAGAGTAGCATTTTTTGATATGAGAGCTGAAAATATTTGGAGCAGAGAGTAATAACTTAAATGCAGATCATGTAACAACATACAATTGGAAATTTACTTCTTTTGATACTTTGCTTTATATTGTATATAGAAAACTGAGTACATGCATATCTCATATTCCATATCATTAAACGCTTTTTGCTGATTCAGAATGAAAAGTGACTTTAATTAAAATAAGCTTTATTTTCTTATACACAGATCTGTTTTCTCAGAATTGTCCCATGATTTGCCCAGTCCTCACTGTTCAAGACTTCTAATGTGGATTTAGCTTGTTATATGCCTATGGATCTACTATATAAATAACTATACTTCATCTCATTCTATCAGCCTCTACTGTAGCCAAAGAAAATGAAGAAGCATTCTTAGGGCATGATTTTTGTAATGTATTCTAAATATGTACTTTTAAATTAGATGAATAATTATTTCCAAAAATACTGGCGTTTTTTTGGTTTATTTTTTTTCCCCCCTCCTATAAATTTCAAAGAGGATCTGGATGACTATTTCAAAAATATCTATGTTTAAGATATATAAGGTTTAAAAAGATGAATAAGACCTTCAGTGACTCAGTCAACTAAAACCTAACCACTGGGATGCTTGAAAATAGGGCATAAACCTTTTCAGGTTCATGGGCCAACATTTCTGCCATGACATTATGTTGAGGTTTACACCATCATTGTCTAGAGCTCACCTATCATAAAAGAGGAAATAATATTCCTCAGGAAGGATTCATTATTCATTTACAGTTTGAAGAATATTTACCAAAATTTACCAAGTCACCTAAATCCAGTCTCTCAACAGAGACAAGAATGCACATACAAAGACGAGAATTTCCCATAAAGACTCAAAATTAGAAAATGAGAATACCTCTCCTTATCTACTCCATGCACTTCCAAGAGTATATCTACAATTTAGAAATAGCAGAAAGTGAAACTCCCAGTCACATTATGCTGATGCTGAGGTAATACCTGATAGATTTTGGGTTTGTTTTATTTTTGCTTTGTTCATCATGCTAGTGGAAGAATAATACCAGTTTTTGCCTTCACAAAAAACTTCTGCACATTAATTATTCAGACACACTGAAGTAAGATGCATAATTAAAAACTGATATAAACTTTCTAAAGATGATGATTTTCTCCTGAGATTTTTTTGTGAGAAATCGAGTTCATGTGATAAAAAGCAAAAAACAGTCACGGATCAGAAGATTGCTAAGAAGTGGGAAACAAAGAGCAGGAATTAATCATTTTTATTCAACAGGGTGAAGGTTAACATATCAGGAGCTCTTAAACTGTATTGCGAAAGAATTTTAAAGGTCCTCTAAAAATAAGTGGCATGCAGGTACCAAAATTGCATGGGAGTGTTGAACAATAAATATCTCTCTGGCCTAGGTAGAAAGTACTCCTACATGTGGGGTTGTAACAATCCAGTGCCAGGAAAAACACAGTTACCCCTGGAAAAATAGACAACATTCTACTGGCATAAAGATGTCCTCTAAATATGTAAGCTATTTTGATTTTTGAATGGAAATTATTCTCACCTCTCAAAACAAAATAAATAAATCTTTCTCTAGTCTGGAAAGTTTTAAAGCAGAATATCTACATCTAAGCACAGAGGATTGCACTTACTTCACATATTCCTATAAGTGACTAACTATTTAGGTGTGGGTAAATCTTAAAATGATTTATAAAGCAGACTCAGAAATTTTAAAAGATTTTTTTTTTTCTTTTTGTGTAACATTAATAAAGAAAGTTTCAGAAGCAATGTTGGGAAAGATGACAGCTTTTAGATTCTTTATAATGATTTTCCAGTTAGTGCATTGTCCTCTCTTTGGAGCATGCTTGTGTTGCTAGTCCACAAAGGAGCTGTCTAAATAGAAGATACACAGGTAGTGGGTTGTGCTGCATTTTTGTCTTCTTCAGACTAGATTTTCAACATTGAAATGCAATTTTTGTATTCCTTTCAAAATAAGTTTGCATAATTTTCTAATACAATGCAGCACGTTTAAAAAAGTTGTTTTGACTATGACTAAGTTTTAATAAGTAACATTCAGGACTCACCTCACTGCTAAGATAATTTAATTCAAACACTCAAAAACAAAAATCTGATCCTTCATTTGGATATGGATTACAGGAGATAATTCTATATAAGGCTTGAGACATAATCTAAATAATGGCCATTTTTAAAAAGTATTGTCCCTTCAAATAGTATTGTAAACTTTCTGCAGGCTTCTAATGATCAGAGAGAAGATACCATTTTAGACAGGCCACCACAATCTGCATGTTTCCTTCCTGGTAACTCAGGTATGTCATTTTCTTTTGAGCACACAAGATATATTTGATCATTTCACAGTTATTGATTAACACCTCAAAGCCATCTTCGTGCATATCAGTGGTAGATAAGAAGTGAAAGAAAAAGAGCAAAACAGGATAATAGCCAAATTGACCCACAGCTAGAGACAGCACAGAAGTTACTGCAGTCTGATGAAAAAAACTGTTACTTGTGCTTGGTTGCACACACATGCATAGGTACATGAATGTCTACAATTATCCATAAAAAAAAGCATTGCTAAGTGTTGGAATAAATTTTTTATTTATTTCAGAGTTGTTTTGGTTCTTTATTTTTTAATGGGAAATAAAATAGTAGTATCACTGACATTTAACTGGTATTGAAGTAACCACATTAAAAAAAACCCCACATAGTCAAAATTGACTCCTAAAGTTAAGAAATCAAGTAATAGAATATTTTTTAATTAATATACTATGTATAGGAAAACTTAATATGGTGTTTATAGGATAGAATACAACTGCCATACTCTTGCTTGACTAGTGTTTTTCTTCACAACCATTTTCAAAAGCACAAAAAGAAGTTTTGTCTGGATAACCTTGTGCTTTCTGTTTACACTAGAGCTTTCAAATGAATTCATAATGTCATTATTTTGTTTTATAGATACCAAGCTGCTTTATTTCAAAAGTATTTAAACTGCATCACTGTAAGACACAAGATATCCAAGTCTTTAACCTTGCACTTAAATGTGTTATTACTTCTAGTTAGTTTCATTTTAAAGTGAAGATTCAAAGAAGTGTAAAAATTAAATAGGAGTCTGAAATTATGAAGAATCAGTAATTTTCTCATATATGCATATTCTAATTTATGCTCATATATATAAAAATGTAAAGAAATATTTTGTACATATAACCCCTCTAAAATTCAATCTGGGAACTGGAAAACAAACTGCATTAATTTGTATTGCTTTGTTTGCACTTCAGCAGAGCAGAATAAACCTGTTCACTTAACAGCTGCCATTTTAGTACAGACACTTTTCCAGTGTCTGTATTTTCCTTTAAAGGTTATCTCAAAACACTTATCAGCATCCAATAGACAGTTGCACAAATGCAATGCTGTAATTGGAAATCATTTTCTCACACTCCCGTGTTGCTGAAATATTCAGTTAATTGATAGTATTTGTAAAAGCATGTGTAATGAAGAGTACTGTATTTCCATGCAATAAACCGGATTCATTAGCCTGTTGCTAAACACAGTGGTTTCAAAGAATGGATAAGAAGCTGCAAGAACAAAGTACTTTCCCAGTTCTTGCTTCATTAAACAGTTTGAAGGACTTCTCCAAAGGGCACAGCCTTGAATGCATAGGTTATCTCAACTAAACCTCTGCACTGAAGAACCTACTTCATTGGGAGGGACCCCTCCATGCCTGTATGTGAATGATAAAAAAGAACAAAAGATTCAGCTCTTTCAAACAGGAGGCATTAATTGAATCCAGGTTCTGTATGGAGGCAGACTTTACGATGCTTGAAGCACAACAAAACAGTAAGGAAATAATTTACTCTAGTGCTACCAAGTTGGAGAGTGAAAGCTCTCCTGTTTTGAGGGAAGATTGTTTTGAAAGTAGATGAATCAAGTTAATTAGTAGTGTATATATCACAGATCATGTTATAGGCCTTCAGGATTTTAACGTATCAGCATAATACTGTGAACATGCAGAATGCACTCTACATTTGGGTCTATTATAATATTTTTTAATGAAATGAAATGAAATGAAATGAAATGAAATGAAATGAAATGAAATGAAATGAAATGAAGTGAAATGAAATTATGATGAAATGAAATAGGGATATGATTGAATGACAACATAATAAGCTCTAAGAGCAAACCCCCACACAGAAATCTTTTACTGTAACAAAGTATTATTACCAAGATTTTCAAAATGATGCTAAGCTTTCTGCAAGTAGCAAAAGCAGGAAAAGCAAAAATACACTATCAGTCTGCCAATAATAATCTTGACAATGGTAATCCAGCTAATAAGGCTCTTTGATCTCATCAGTACTGGGGAAGAATAAATGACAAACATGAGTAAGTTTCAACAGGAGATACAGACATTACAGATGTGAACTTCAAGTCTGTCTCTGTTCATTCTCTGAAGTATGTGATTCCAGAGAGAAAAAAAAAATAACAATAGAGTTTGCAACTCAAAAATAATAGTATTTTAAAATGTTCAGTACATATAAGCAGTGCTTAAGGATTTGTCTTCCACTCTCAACATATGTTAAGGTAACACGATTTTGCAATGGATCTGATTTACAAGCTCACTTATTCATAATAATGATAAGATTCTCTGCCACATTTGTTGTAGAGAAGAGGTTTATATCCATGTTTAAGTGTTTGTGTGAGGTTTTCTTTCTCCTTGGCCCATAAGTTTTTACATTTAATTATTTTCAATTCATTTTAGCAAAGGGATAAAAGTCTCAAGCAAGTTCATTATGTAGAGTTTTCTGCAAATCGACAAACTGGTATGAAAACATGAAGGTATCTCAGATAAGAGAAAATCAGTGTCATGAGCACACATATTAGACTCTGGAAAGTCTCTATCACATCAGGAAGAGAATCCTTAAAAATGTCTCACAAATGGGACAGGGTTAGCATCTATTTGGGCATCAGCTTTAAGCAATCTCAAGCCAGGAAACTATAGAAAACCAGACTCCTTTAATTCTAATGCTTATGCTCTTCTAAATGCATTTGTGAGAAAAAAAATTTTCTCCAGAATAATTCCTCTTGGTTTTCTTCCCACTCCCCTTTATATTCTGCTTTTCATCTGTAGATCTCACCAAGGCTAAGAAAGAAAGCTTCTTCATTACTACTTAAAAAAGGGTGGCATACTGTAGTTTAGGTAAAATTGTGTTATTCATAAATAATGCCTTTCATGATGAAAACAGTGACTGATTCCTTCCTATAGAAGACATAAAAACCCCATATCTGCAAAACTGCATCTTTTGACATCACTTTAAAACTACTTGAGACTCACACTTATACCTGACAGGACTCTGACTCATGCTTGTCAATTAATTCATTCGACACAACTTAAACAGAGAAGACCCTTTTACCCTGTTTCACCATGGGGAAGATGGTCTCTTCCCAGGAAGAAAAACATGCAACCCTAAGCTACCAGCCCTGAAAACAAGACATTTAAAAGCAAGAGTTTGGATTGTAAATAAAGACTTCAATCTTAAAATTCCTACTGAAGGATTAGATGCCTCCACAGTAAAAGAAAATTATTTTATAGTGCACATAACAATCAAGACTTTGCAGATACCATGGCCTTGAAATGAACCTCTGTAGTTGTTTCTACACAGAATATTATGAAACAAAAATATTTGAGCCAGTCCTGTCACCAAAATAAACATATCAAATAAAAAACCCCACTTTGTTCTGACAATTTTTTTTTAAATTCTGACTTCATCCTAAAGTATATAGATAACATTATGAAAAATTTATGCTTATTGCTTTCAATTTATAGCATGTTAAGGTGGAACTGGGAATACTCCAGGTGGCATGGAGGTACACCATGTCAGAAATATCCAAAAACTTATATAAAGCATAAAGGCAATAAGATGTAGACCAATATGGACAAATTTTCCCTTGATATTTAGTATTTTGATTACACTATTGAGTTTTTGCTAATTAGTATGTCCCTAAATGCATATCTGAACTGTTTATTTCAGTGGAGTTGCATTCACTTTCAAAATTGCATCTAAAATACATATTACATTATTAATATAGGATATCCCCATGTGTGTATCTTTTGCTACAAAATAACATCCTTTCCTTAAGACTGGAAGCCATGAAGCTACTGACAGCTGAGCCCTGAATTTAACATACTAGTGCAATATTTTCTTATTTTTTATTTTTATGTCAATAATCACTAAACAGGAAAAACCCTCAGAAATTTTAGGCATAGGCACATAAAACTGCAATTACACACACAGCAAAATACAAAAAATTAAAGTGAAAATTTGATTAACACCAAGATGTTTTGTCAGAAAATAAATCTGACAGTTATGTGACTGGGTACAAAAGGTTGTCTGAAAAGTTTACCTGTGGAGTGAAGTTTGGTATTTCACAAAATTTCCCTTCTGATAAATGATGTTTAGATTAATCACTGAACATTTCATCCAGCCCACAAACATGATTTATACTATGCTGTTCATCTCCATTTGTTAGAATAATGCTTGCCATATCTCTAGGTCACTCACCTTCTGAATGATCTTTCACAGGTGAATAAGATGACTAATACAACTTACTGTGTCTAGAAAATAATGCTGCAATAAATTACAGACTGTACAGCATGTTCTGTAAGAAAAAAAGTTTCTAGATAGGCAAGTATTGGAATATTCACTGGCAGATGAAGAAGTATAGTGAAATAGGAATGTTACTTCCCACTGTTTTGAAATGGACAGTCTAGGAATAACTCCACTTGGACCTGAAGGCTGATGGACAATTTCTTTGATTGATTCTTGATTGAACTGAAAACTCCTATATATATGAGTGTGCATGTGTATATGTGTATGTGTATATGATGTATATGTATCTGTATATATGTATACTCATGTACAGATATGTATGGAATCAGTCAAAATCAGCACATACATTTACATTTCTACTAGGATTTGTTCCTAAGTATAAAAGCTTATTTCTAAGAAGAACAATGAGCTCAGTCACAAATTAGCCAACATGGCGCCCCTACAAGAAGGGCCAGGAACTGCAGGCTTTTCAGCTTGATCTCAGTGCTGGGGAAGGTCATGGGGCACATCAATTTAAACCCCATCATGTGGTATGTGCAGAACAACCAGCTGATTAGGCCCAGGCAGCATGGCATTGTGAAAGGCAGGTCTTGCTAAATCAACATAATCTCCTATGACAAGGTGGCCTATTGTGTTAATGAGGGAAAGGCTGTGGAAGTTGTCAGTCTGGACAACTGGTTATGGGCAGAGTGTCTGTGAAGCTGTCCAGTGGAAAAGGACCTTAGGGTGTTGACAGCCACTGAACAAGAGCCAGCAGTGTGTCCAGGTGGCCAAGAAGGCCAGTGACATCCTGTATCAGCAATAGTGTGGCCAGCAGGACCAGGGCAGTGACTGTGCCCCTGTGCTCAGCACTGGTGAGGCTTCAGCTCGAATCCTGTGTCTGATTCTGAGCCCCTCACTGAAAGAAAGACATTGAGGTGCTGAAGAGAGTCCAGAGAAGGGAAATGGAACTGGTGAAGGGTCTGGAGCTCAAGTCCCATGAGGAGTGGCTGAGAGAGCTGGGGTTGTTAACTTGGAGTAAATGAGGTTGAAGGGGACCTTTATTCCTCTCCACAGCTACCTGACAAGAGGCTATATCAAGGTGAAGTTGATCTCTTCTCTCACATTTAAGATGAGAGGATGAGAGGAAATGGTCTCAAGCTGCAGCAGGAGACATCTAGGTGTTAGGAAAAAATTCTTCACTGGAAGGGTTGTCATAATTTGACCGACTTCCATGCTCAGGGAAGTGGTTTAGTGACCATCCCTGGAGGTATCCAGAATGTATGAAGATGTGGTGCTTAAGAACATGGCTTAGTGGTGGACTCAGTAGTGCTGCCTTAATGCTTGAGCTCAAATAATATCAGAGGTCATTTTCCACCTAAGCAATTCTGTGATTCTGCATTAAAAAGGACTTTTATAGCTGATGATGGGCTGAATTATGTTTTAATATTAAAATGTAGCATACCACTAATTCACAGAAATAAATTGTTGTGTTTATAAAGATGATTTTTTAAAAAATGCATACTAAAATAATTATTGTCCTTTCACTGAATTGAGGGATGTTTGGGACAAAATCTACCTTGCTGTTACTTTTTTTTTGTGAAATTTTGGATGGCAAACTCTCCATTATTCCTCAAAAATTACAATAATAATAGTAACAAACAGCTTTACTAAATGTGACAAAGAAGAAAGAGCTCAGTATTACTGCTTTGCTTTAAACTTTAGTTTGCCATTTTAACTACCTATCTAAATGATACACCCTACACACAGGATTCAGTACTAGAGGATCTTGCAGGAGTTATTCTCAAAGTAGAATAATGCACTGATAATTATCATTACTATATATTTATGGAATAAGTGTGCAATGTTCACTTTTTTGCTGTGTTAATCAAGGGGTGTTTTCCTACTACTTCAACATTCCTGATCTTTTTCTTGTGTGAGCTTTAGTATGTGTGGTCAGCCAGATTAGTCAACTGATCCAGCTGAAATTTATCCCTATGAAACCTGTCTGTCTGTTCTGTGTGTGTGTGTGTGTGTGAAATCAGAATCAGATCCCAGTTCAGCTAATAGTGTAGTCTCATGAGTGCTATAGTGCTAGCAATAGTATAAGAGGTGGGAAGACATAACCAAGGGCAAGAAGGTAAGACTACTTCTCTTAAGCTGACTTAAATCAACTGTGAAATTGCATCCTCCTCACAGACTTCCACTAACTGAATGTGAGAGATGAAATCAGATTTCATAAATGCACCTAAAACTCAGGTAATACTTCAGAATGTGAAATATTTATACTTTCATGCTCATTCATTTTGAGGAAATTTTTTGAGAAGAGTTCTTTTCTTCTTCCCCCATCCCAACTTTGCTTTATTGTGTGAGTTGTGCTGTGCTGTTAGACAATTTTGCTATTAACAATATGAATATGGAACAGTTAGTCACAAAAACAGCTTTTTAAGTGGCATCAGGGTGGAAGTCAGTTCTTGCAATCCAGTCTGGGAATCCACACTGAGCAATTCAGAATGACAGTGGAAATTAACTGATCTATGCTGAAATTATGTACTCTGAATGCCCCCAGATATTATGCAAACAGGGAATTTCCTGCACTTTAAAAAGTGTGTGATAGTTTATTCTAGAGAACATGTTACAGAGCCTCAGAAATCTTTCTTCTGTAAAAAAGCAAGCAAGGGTAATCACTGCATTTTTGATAGCTGAAACAGTAGTCAAGATCACTGGAAAATCATGGGCAGTATAAAATAATGTATTCTGTGCATTTCACATCATTTCTCAATTTTCTATCCATCTAGCAGCCTCTATGGAAGGCAGCAGTTTGTAAAAATGCTTATGTCAGATGAAAACTGAAAGCACAAGAGAAAGAAGTGTAAAAGATGATCTGTACAAAGAGTAATGAAAGGAAGGTGCTAAAATAGGAAGGAGATTTCTTTCAGAATATCAAAAGAGAAAGAAAGAGATGAAAATGGAAGTGATACAGATATTTAAAACTGGAAGATGAAAATTTCCCTCATTAAGTATCATATTGTGATATTTAATAGCTGCATCTGAACTCCCAAATTCACATGTGTGCATGCAAATCCCTTTGAGTGATGTATTTTGCCTTTTGGCATGAAACATTTTGTGAACATTCTTCTCTCCATCAACATTCATGTGACCTGTCTGTGACAAAGAAGTGTTTTGGTAGGAAAGGAGCTTTAACAACCACTGAAGAAGGGTCTCCTGGTGTACCCCAACACATATCACTCAAAAACACAACCCTTGTTTCCCCATTAACTGAGTGGAAAAGTCCACTTCTAAGAAAGGCTTCACATTGGCAAATCTCTCCACATTCAGAAATTACATTCAATAATTATGCAAAATGCTCATGAGAGCATTTTCAAGCTTGACACACCTGCAAAACAAAAATACAAATATAAAAAGAACTGAATTCTAGCTAGATTGTGAAAATGCCTTTTGCTCTAGTTAGACTGAAAATTCAATGAAAATTTTCAATGTGCCTATATCTGTGGATTCAAACTTCTCTTTGTCATTAGACATTCACAAAATAGAATTAACTCAGCCTGCAAGTCCTCAAAAGCACAAAATTTTGAGATGGTGGCTGTTTTTTGCTCTTATAAATGTTATATATTTAATAAAATACAGCATAAAATATTCATTTTATTGGCTCAAGTCAAATCTGAAGACCTTCATTTTCAAGTCTCACCTCTCTGGATTTCAGTCTTCCAGGATCAAGGACTCCAACCTGAAACATATTGGCTTTCTCTCTAGCTAGTGGAGTGAAATTCCAGAAAACAATTAAGACAGCTTAATTTAGGACCAAATTAATTGCTTTCCTGGAGTGGCTTCCCTACCTTTCACCTCTGACTGTGGAAACTAAATGTGTCAACAATTTAGCCGGCCAATGCTAATTGCAGTGAATCTAAACATTGAACTTTGACTCAAAGAACCGATACAATAAAATCCAGACTGAAGATTCTGCAAAATCTGTCTCAGCCCTTGACTACTAAGGAGGTAGTTTACTTTTTTCATTAAAATCCTTAAGCTGTATGACGCTGTGTGTCTGCATTTGTAACGCCTGCCTAACACAGGAATTAGGAAACAAGACACCGTTCTGCCCGAGCGCCCTGGGAGGCTTTTCTGGGAATGACTTCTGTACAGCTTGAGAGAATGGGCTCTGCACAGAATCTGTTTGTAGTTGCCACAGCTTTTTTGAAACATCACCAGAAAAGGTTGATTTATCCTCAGTTTAAGTACAGAGAGGTTACAGTAGTCCCGTGGGAACGGGGGAAGAGATGGTCCCAAGCCTGGCACTCTCATGCTTCAAGAAACTGCCTCTGCAGTCAGGTTGCAGGTTAGTGCAGGCAGAGGGAAGAGGAAACATCCACACACCAAGAAAGATGTGTGTTTACACAGCAAGAAAGCAAGGTGGTGTTTGATTTTACTTTCCTCTTCCTTAATCTTTCCTGATTCCCCGTTAGCTGTACAAAGAATTCATTCATTAACAACAGCTAGAATAAACTGCACATGGTGACAAAGTGATGATGGACAAACACCCCTAGAATGTATTTTACCTTATTTGTAGGAATTATTCCAAAATAGGATGTGAGACAATTGGTGTATAATTTCTTTGTCAATAGACAACTGCAAACTGCAGAGTAAATATCTGCAACCAGGATCTCTTGATCCCAACAAACAAGTCTCTCTGGTCTCTTATTATATAGGAATGATAAGGTATTAGTCCTTTTTTTTCCACTTGCCAAAATGTTGACTGATTGAGTTAATTAATTCTTAGTCAAACAAAGTTTCCTATAGAAAAGCTCTTTTACAAGCTTCCTCTTTCTTCACAGCAGTCAACACACTGTTCTACTTTGTTTACTGTTTTACTTTGTGACAAAAACTGAGAAATCAAAGAGCCAAAGAAAAGATAAAAAACACAACAGCATGCCTGCTTTTAGACTGCTAAAAATTAGAACTAAAATCAAACCCATGAAATATATGTGCAAAAGAGGCTAGCAATGGGATAAAATTGAGTCTATTTTAATTTAGCAATCAAAAGACTACCAATCCTGCTGCCTTCAAGTATTAGCAACCCAAACTTTTAAAAACACTCCTCTTCCAAATCGTTAGCAGGGGAGATAATTGTAGGGACATGAGTCTGAATTCCTTGTGGCATTGAATGGCAGCCTTAGAACTGCTGGACTGTTTACTTTCTTGGCTGCAGGGTTAATGATATAAACAGCTGAACAATTGGAAGGGAATTGAACTGTGTATTGCAGGGTATTTCTCAAGTGCCAGGAGGATAGATGACCCTGCTGTGCTTTCATTTTCAACCCACCCAAAATTATTTTTCTGGAAAATCTCCTACTGATCTTATGTGTGCAATAGCTTAAAATTGTACACTTTCTTTTCCTTGTGGGGGTGTTTTTGAGGCACTATTTCTCATCCAATTTATGATACAGCACTAGCTTTCAATTGTGAAGGCACGTTTTCTAACCCCTTTCAAAATATTACAACAATTTATAACGCAGAAAGACATTTGAAATTTAAGAGAAGACAAAATTAGAAGAAAAAATTAGTTTAAATTTATTGTTATGAGTAATTTTTTCCTTCTCTCTTAACAAGAGAACAGACTCAAAATATAGGAAAACTGCCCTGAAAAGAAGAAAAACCCGAGAACACACTTAAGGGTTCACAGAAACTCTCCTACTGAACAGTCTTCCTAATTCTCTGTTATGTTTCATGGATCAAAGGGCATGATATGCCAGAAAAGAGCAAAAATGCACTTTACACAGCTATTTCAAGGCAGAAAATTTTGTGCATATGGGTCCCTTCAGGGAAAAAATATGTACAATATGATTTTTCCTATATTTCATATTTACCTGCTACTAGATCAGAAGCTTCACTTTCTCAGACTGTTTAAAAAATCTTTCATATTTTTTCCAAAAGGATATGAAAAACCTCAAAAATGAATTTAATAGCTTTTATCAAGTTATTTTAAGAGTCAGGGATTAAATATTTCCCTGTGTCCCTGAATCTATAAAAGTCTGTCAGGTAGACTATACAAGTTGCTTGGCAACTTAACCCAAAAAGCTATCAAGGTTAAACAAGAGCAGATAATAAATGTCTGGGAGAACAGGAATGTGTATTCCCATATTGTAGGAAAAAAAAAAAAATAATTAAGGAATGATCACTACCTCTCTTCCTGGAAGTCAGTATAAGATCTTACATGATTACAACTTGAACTAATTCAAATTTAAAAATGCATATTTTTTAGTTTTAATTGAAATTCGAGTGAGTGCAATACCCTGTTTTTCATCCTTTGGTTGTGTTTTACAAATACACTTTCAGAAAGTGAAGCACTATAATAGTGTTAATAAACAATATAATGGTTTAACATTATACTGTTAAGCTATTCAATTTACAGATTTTGTCATAAAAACTAGAATCCTGCTTTGAAAGACACTTACAATTTTAAATTTTTTACTTTTTTCTTGTTTTGCTTTCTGCTGTAAAAGAAACATATTAGCCATAACAACTTAGAGGCTACAATAAATACATCTTGTTGAAAATGCAATTTCAACATTTCAGAGTAAATATGTATTTTTTGAGAAAGCACATCTTCTTCCAATAGAAAATTAAATTTTTGATTCATACCTTATGAGAATTAATTTTTGGGAGTGAATTTTCCCTAGGCAGCCAACCAGAATGAGGTCCACATTTAATTTGAATGAGGAGATTGAGAGGATAACTGTTAAATAATATACCAGTTCTTAACTGTTGGCCTTAACTATTGTTAGTCATCACTTTCTAAATATTTATTTTTAAAGACACAAAAAGATTTATACTCACTGGGATCTGAGTCTGGGAAACTCAGCATCTTGTCTCCAGTGATGGCCAGTATTATATACTTGGGAAAAGTGTAAGAAATGAGCAAACACTTTTGTGTACATTTATACTTTCCAGATAAAACCAGAAACTAAGATAAAAATGGAATTTTGACCATTGTTTTGGCTCTTCTTCCAATGAACTCAGTCCTCAAGCTCTCGAACTACAGCTTCCAACATCTTCAGCTTAACTGTCCTCTCTGTGAAAGGTCATTTCTCTTTTGTGATATCTGCATAGTGATACCAGTAGGTGCTCTTTTGTGTGGGGAGGAGCAGTAAATAGTAATTTCTTCATAGTTCTTCCTTGTCATGCTTGATTTACCTGGTATCTACCCTAAGACTGTATTGGGTTTTTTCTAACCAGAAGACACATACTCTTCCTAACCTCTGTCAGTGTGCTGTCTTAATTATTTATATATTTTCCAATTTCCCTCTAAATCTCTGAGAGACAACAACAAGAATTTCATGCAGTATTCATAGTTGGGGACTTAAAATAGATTTATACAATAGCATAATGACTGTAAAACTTCTACTTTGTTTCCAATTCCTTCCCTCATAATTCTTTATTTTCTAACATTTTGTCTCTTCTCCTCACTACCAGGTTGATATTTTTGGGAGTGATATACTGTGACACTGTTATGCTTTTCTGAGTAAGTAATATCAAATTTAGAGCTTGCCATTACACAGATGTTTTTATAGCCAAATTTTTTCATATGAGGCACTTTCTGCTCACTGATGCTGAGTTTCAGGTGTTATTTTGCTACCTACTTCACCATATATTATGAAACTTTCTTGAACTTCTCAGTTTAAATTTTATAACCAAGTTTTGAAATTATTCTTTGTCATTTGCAACTTTTACAACCTTTTTCCCGCAGGGTATTTAAGATTATTTCAGGTTGTAGGAATGCTAGGTCAGGTTTGGAGTAAAGCTGCTTATACATGCCATTGTTCTGGATATTGAATGTGCATTCCTGTCCTTTGTAACCTATTTATAGATCACTTGTTAGTCTGTAAGAGCACTTCTTATCCAAGAAAAAAAACAAACCCTGAGATTTTCCCTGTTTAAGATCCTTGGTTGAAGATTCCTCTGGAAGTACAGAAGTGTATTAGACCATTTGTGATGCTTTCATGTTGAGTGAGTCTTTTCTCTTTTTTAACCTTATTAGTTGCATGTAATCTTTTGTTGTTATGACCATTCTCACTTCCTCTGTGCTTCAAAAGTTATTTGAGAAACTTATGTTTAACATATTAGAATTTCAAACCTGTGTTTTCTGAGTTTTCAATTAGAAGGCCAAAAAAAAAAAACCACCCAAAAAAAAAAAAAAAAAACAAACCCAAAAAAACCCCACCCAAAAAATCAGCAAAAAAAACCAAACCACCAAAAAACCCAAAACCAACCAACCAATCAACCAACCAAAAACCTTAGTGATTTTGGAGGCTTAATTGCAGCGTTGCAAGCATTAGATCCCATCCTAAGATGCATGTCTGGAGCAAGTTAGATGGGTCAATCACTAAAAACCCCCGGCTATTTCCCCTCACTAACTAATAAAAAAGAAATTACATGATGACCTTGGATGTAGAAGCCTACAGATATAAGGGGATACAGATATATCCCACCATGCTTATCTAGGCAAAGTTTGCAAGGGGAGATAACATTTTTATGGCACATTTATTGTCAAAGCTATCAGCTTTCTTTTTGTTGCTTGGGATGAATAAACGGATAGGAAAATTGCATGCCTATGAAATTTGTATGGAGTCAACTGAAGTAATCTGGAAGTTTAGAGACTTTTTAGTCTGTGGAAGGGAGAAAACAGCATGAGAACAACAATTAACACACATTTGACAATGGTCTGCTTGTAAACCTGCCAGGAATCCATGTCTTACATGACCATTTCTTCATAAACATCTTTTTATACTAAAATGTGAGGGGTTTGTTTTTATTTGGTTTGGATTTTTTTTGTTGTTTGTGGGCTGTATGTTCTTTAACTAAAAATAAATATATATTTTTTGAAGTTTCTTAAGGCTATCATGAATATGGAAGAGCAGATACATCGTCTCACATGGACTGCTTAATGCAGGCAATATTGTAAACAGCTCTCTAGGGAAAGGTTTCAGAATTGCATTTAATTGCATTTTCCACTTCTTGTAACAGTGAGGGATTAAATTGAGACAAAATGTAATGGAACCAGCTCTTTCCTATCTGCTTAAAGAAAGACAGAAAGCTAACTGAAAACTATGTTTATTAACTTGCTAGGAAAAAAAAAAAAAAAGCTTATCCAAAATTAATGAATTTATAAGCCTATTAGTTCTTATGACTAATGGAGAATTTTTCATCTGGAATTCAAATGAATTTTATGAGAGGTTAAGAAATGAGCATGGGAATCTGCTGCATTTATTTTCAAGTGTTTAGTTTCTCATAACCTGATGAATCTAAGGACATTGCAGCATCCATGTGAAATGGAAAACAATGCCCAATTTTACATTACTCAGGGATGTAACAGGTAGTATGTATTAGTCAGTATTTGTATCTGTTCATAACAAATACCCATCTTGTGTATTGCTTTATTACTTTCCCATTATCCTTATACTTTTAAGAATGCAAATTCTGGAAGCTCTTTTTGGAGATTTTCTCCTACAGATTTTAGAATTGTAAAATTTGTATTTATGCTCCTTCTTTCTTTTACTGGAATAATTCTTTGCTGTAATACAGCAAAGAAATTAAATATGCCTCTTCAAACAAACAGTGACTGTGACCAAATACTCATCCTCATGTGGATCAGCAATAGCAGCATCTTTCATGATAACAGAACTTCACTGGTAGTGACATTTCTCCACTATAAAGGGAGTCATCTGATTAACTTAGTAGGACTCCTCTGGACTCATTCCACCAGGTCCATGCCTTTCTTCCTTGGGGGGCCACAGAGCTGGGTGAGGTACTCCAGGTGGGGTTTCACAAGGACAGAGTAGAGCAGCAGAATCACCCCCACCAGTCAGATCACCTTCAATGTATCCAGACTGCATTGAGCTTTTCATACAAAAACACTCCCCAGTCTTTATTCCTAGGGTTCATCTTTGCCATTCTCCTCCCAGCCTCTATTGGTGCTTGTGATAGCCCCACCCCAGGTGCAGGACCTTGTACTCAGCCTTGTTGAACTTCATGACGTTCACACAGACACCTGTCAAGCCTGTCAAGGTCGCTCTGGAAGGTATCCCTTCCCTCCAGTGTGTCGACCTTATAAAACAGCTTGATGTCATGAGCAAACTTGCTGAGGGTGTACTCAATCCCACCCACAAAACTGTTAAAAAAAGTGCTGGTTCCAATATTGACCCTGCTCACCATTGCTTTCTACTTGGATATTTAGCTTGTGGCTGTTATTTGAGCTTGACCATCCAGACAATTTTTTGTCCACCAACTGGTCCAGCTATCAAATCCAATTCTCTCCAGTACAGAGAAAAGGATATTGTGTGGGACAGTGTTAAATGCTTGGTACAAGTCCAGGTAGATGCTCCCCTGTCCATCACTGATGCAAACCCATTGTAGAAGGCCAGAAATTTTGTCAGGCATGATTTGCCTTTAATGAAGCCATTTTGATTATCATCAATTACCTCATTATTTTCCATGTGCCTTATCATAATTTCCAGGAGGATTTGCTCCATAGTCCTGCCAGGAACTAAGGTAAGACTTATTGGCCTTTATTTCCCTGGGTATTTCCTTATTTCCCTGTTCAAATATGGGAGTTATATTTCCCATTTTCCAGAGAGTGTGAACCTCACTAGACTGCCATGACTTCTCAGACAGGATGGATAACCATTTAGATGTAAATGTTAATGGCTTAACCATTTCATTGGCCATTTTCCTCAGCACCCCCACCCCCAGGTGTATCTTGTTAGGTCCCATGGATTTGTGCACCTTAAATTCCATAGATGTCCTTGAACACCATCTCCTAGGCAGTTCTTCATTCTCCTAGTTCCTGCTTTCACTTTCTGCAACTTGGTCAGTGTGACTGAAGCAGCTGCTGGTGAAGACTGAAACAAAAATGTCTTAAGTACCTCAGCCTTATCCATGTCTGGGAAAACGGATCTCCCATAATCTTCCAGAGAGAACCCACAATTTTCCTTTTTTTTTTTTTATTTTTTATTGCTGATGCATATAGATGCATAAAGAAATATTTTTTGTTACCCTTGATGTCCTTGATAGATTTATTCTATCAGTGATTTAGCTTTCCTAAATAAATCTTCAACTGTTTGGACAATTTCTCCCCGGAACTGTCTTTCTAGTTTTCAAGGAATACTGTTTTTAAACTCCATATCCTCATGCACAATATCTCTAGATATGGAAAATTTGGCTGCCTGACTCAACCAGAGCAATTACAAGCACAGTATTAATGCAGTAGTACAGATGTCCCTGAAGTTACTGGGAATTTACATAGGCTTAAAGTGTTATATTGTCTTGAGACTTGAGCTATCATAGAATTATACAAAGATGGATGTCTTGAATCAGACCAAAATTTCAGAAAAGTCAGAATTCATTCTCTTGCTGTTGCCAATAGCAGACAATAACTGGGTAATTATATAGTGATGTTCCCTTTGTATATCTTGTCCGTTTCTGGCAATTTGTTGCTGAAGGAATTTTCAAGACAGATGGAGAATTGGGCCTGACATTCCTTCCAGAAATCAATGTTACTGCCTTGCTTTTTGATCTCATTTTGCAAGATCGGACAAAGCCACTTCCAGCAGCTTGATCTCAGAAGAGTAGATACAGGGCTAGGGAAATTTGGAAATAATGAAATCTTGCCTTGTGTAAGAGCAGTGGAAAAGTTTGGTGCATGGTAATCAAGTAAAGGAAAAGCATCCTTTCCTACACTTTTGTGATGCCAGTATTTTGTCACATCATTTCCTCCTTGCCATCCTATTCCATCTAAGAAGCTCTGTGCTGTAGGGTTTAGTTTAATCAGCTTTTGCTACAACACTGGTTAACATGCACCCTTGCTTGCTTCATACCTCTGTTGCATGACCAAGTATATTTCTATTAGGCATGACACTTTCAAAGGAGCTAATCTGTTATACTTTAACTGCCAAGCTCCTTAAAGGTGCAGAGGTTTCAACCTGAGAGTTTCTTCCTGAAATCATCTTGGTTCAGGGCTTGGCAGGATGGGTTGTCTGTTTAGAGAGGAGGCTGTTTGATGGTCACTTCACTACTCCTCACCTTCTGACATCAGATGCTTTCATTTAGTTGGTCACAAAGATCTGCAACTTTATTGAGGACCAAATTAAACTAACATACAGTGACTGTGGCCTGTTCTGCTGTCTCTGCCTGTACCTTAGTGCTGCAATGTCCATGGCTTTACCCTTATTTTGCTAGATGGTCCACTTTCGTTGGCTGATAGTTTAAAAACATTATATTTTGAGAATTGTATTTGACCTTTGACTTTAGGCCTTTCCAATTTTTATTCATTATTGCAGAGTCCATAAAGATTTGCAGTTCAAATCCTGAAATCAGTTACTACTAGCAATACAAAGGATTTTGTAGAATCACTCACTCTTTAATGTCTTGAGAGTTTTATTAAACAGTATCTTGCAAAGTGCAATGCATTTGAGAGGTCATTTTTTATTTTTCTTTGTAGCTTATATTATAAGGGAAGAAGTCTTTTTTTATTCCATGATCGCTTTTTTGTCCATTCTGAATTCTCTTTTTACTTACATTGTCTTCTTCACGTATGTACAGCCTTATTTCTCTCACCCTGCCATCTTGTCAGTTTTATTTTATCTTGACAGATACAACTGAGAGCTACTTAATGCCTGAAGTGGAAGAATGAGCAAAATAAAGGCGGCTTTTAAAGTTCTGCATTCTGCCTGCCCTACACTCCCTCCCAGAGCTCTTCAGTGAGTTAGTTTTATTTTCCATTGAAAAATACGATCAAGTAAACAAAGCAGCACCCAATTGGACTTTTTTTTTTTTTTTAATTAAATTACCCAGCTGATCAGATGAAGGGTGGAAAAACTCTGGAGATTCAAGGGAGTGATTAAAAAAAAAAAAAAAAGATGAAAAGATAAAAAACTAAGTCTGTTTAAAATGTAGAAGCTCTAAAGCAAGTTTTTCTCCTAACTCTGTCCCAAATTACTCTGTTATTCTGGTTATATTGTTTACTACAATATGCCTCATTACATTGTTTAATACAAACACACTAGGCAGTAGAAAAAAGGGTTTCTTGAGAGGTCTTGTAGCAGCAGAGGTAATCTAGTCTACAGAGGTTGATCAACAGTAGCAGCCATGGGCAAATTAGAAACTCAGAGGAATGGGAGACTCCCAAGTTAAAAGACAAAGTTTGAAACAAGGAGAGACAGCAGCTTTATTAAAAGTGTTAGGCATATTCATTCTTGCCCTTGTTTACAGTCATGTCAGAATCTACTTGCAGAGGACTTTTAAACTGTGGTGTAGTCTGCTAATCAAACACAGATATACATAGGAACCCTTGAGCTGCCTAATCACAACCAATCTCCAAGGATGTTGGAAATATTTAATGACCAAATTTGTTTGGCTTTCTTGTCTGTAAGACTAACTATGTAAGATTTGTTTGGTTCATTAGATATGAAAACAAGATCCACTCAGAAAACATAGAAGTTGCATTATCCTCAGCTGGAGACCTGCCTTTTACTAGCTTGACTATAAAAGTACCTGATTAGTAAAAACACTCGATTGAGCAGAGTTTTGGCATTCATGTAAAGCTAGGTAGCACTGCTTGACTAAAGGATATGATGAAAAAAAATGTATCATTTGTAGGAGAAAGGAGGGTATTTCAGTGTGTTTTTCAATGGATCACCCCTGTAGTATTGGGGACATTAGGCTGGATGAGAGCTGAAGTAGGACCAATGTGTGCTGGTCCCCCTCTAGCAGATCTGCATCCTTGCATGCATCATAATGGGGTTCACAAATGGCTTCCTTGGTAGGACCCAGTATCAGCTTCCCAATTGTGAACACTAGCATCTCCTAATGCTATGCCCTCTTTGAGTTTATGCTCTTATTTTGACACAGTGAAATATCTCTCTGCAATAGACTTGCAGGAGGCTTACAGGGGAATAACTAAGGCCCAAAATAAAATGAGAAAATACTGGGAAAATTTTGAATAGAGAAAATAATGTGTGTTTTTCTGCTTTATTACTCTGCCTTTCAAATGGGAATTGCTGAATGAAAAAAACCTCAAACATTAAAACCTATATTTTCCCATATAAAGATGATGGATGACTTTCATGAAGCAAAAGAATGTGGCAAGGAAAATCATAAATGAAAAATATCTAATAATAACCCCAAATTAATCTCTTCAGTTTCAAGATCTCTAATGGCCTACCATCTGCTTACCCCACATCTTTACATGGAATCCTTCTTTTTCTGTTGGATTATGTTAGAAAAATCATTTGACTTGAATACAGAGCTAATCTAAACAAATTCCTACCAATAATTTTGTTTGCAGTGTGCTTGTATATGGTTTCCTGTGATTTGAGGACAGGAAGCACCATGGTGAATGGACATTCACCACCACCTTGAAGTGTTGAATGTCCATTATTTTACATTTTCCACTGTTTTGTTTTTTTTTTTTTAATTTTTAACACTGTATGCTTGTACTGTCTCTCCCTGTTTCTTTGTTTCTCTGTTTATCCAGCCTCAAGAACAACACAGCTGGAAAAGCTCACAAGATTTTAAAGATTTTTAAGACGTGTCATTAATTATAGTCTCTCTGGTTCCTATCTCCTGAAGAGAGATATAGGTTATTTTTAAATCTTTTTTGTGTGAAAATAAGTTAAAATTCTAAATGTCTGTTTTTCAATGTGTGATGTTACTGAGAATAATAAAAACCTGAGACTTGTGTGTACTGAAATTAATTACATCTAGCTATATCTACTTGCCTTGACTTTCAATACAGATTTGTGGCATATGCACACATACCCCACAGACTGAGACAAAGATATCCAACGGTCCTGTGGGATTGACTGGGAGCTCCAACAACCTTCTTAACTGGCCACCAAGTTACTGTACATGTGTGATATCTCTCCTATGGAGAATTCAGTGTGAATTTATTATTTACTTTCAGTTGTCTCCCTACTCAGAAGTTTTCATATTCAAGTGAAAAATGATTACCCTAAATAAATGTAAGGGTTTTAGCTCACTTTTCCTGGACAGTTTTAAATAAGAGAACAAAAACCTTTAAACTGATACTTGACTTTAAATGAGAAGTGTAGAATGGCCTTTCATTATAATATGTTCACAGGACACCATATTACCAGCTTTTGATAAAGAGGTTGCATTGAGATCAAAGAGGTCAAGATACATATTTGATAGGTTCATATGTAGACAGCATGGCCTTAGTAATTGGAAGGAAATATTTATGTGTGAGAGAGGACCTTGTTTGGGGATTACAGACTAGGGTACAATTCAACCAACTTTATGTCTCCCAATTTTTTCTGTCCAGGTTTAGCCTATATGCTCAAGATTTGCTTATATTCAGCAAAGAGTAAGAAGAATTCTTAGGCTTAATTTGCTTTACCTTTCTTAGATGTTCCTACCTTGAGAACTTTAGGGTGATGTGTCACTCAAAAAATTTTTAGTTCTCTCCCTATGAAACTTTGGGTGACTATGTCAGGCCACAATATCAATCTCAAAGATTCTGGAGTAAGATCTTTCACAATGACCAGTCAAAAATATGCCATTGTCATTTCTATTTCATAATTTGTTTTTTTGAGAGTCGTATGTATGAAGATCTACATATAAATCTCCCTGAGACATAGCAAGGACATAGGAGCTGACTCAGAATATCTGGCAATGTCAACATTGATCTAATAGTTGCTTATGAGTAATTGTTTATGTGAAGAATAGATATATAATAGACACTCAGCCTGCGTGTTGCAGATGAATGAAGATATATTCATCATACATTCATGCACATGTCTGTTACTTCTTCTAGAAGATGATTTCTACCTGAAGACTGGCAAAATATCAACAACAGAATTATCTCTGAGTTCAGATAAAGGGATTGCACTCAAAGGATTTTATTGCAAATTAATTTCTGAGGCATTAATGCAAAGAAGAGAAGAGAATGGTTATCATGTCTTCAGTTGTTTGTTTATCTCTTTTGCAATGAAATTATGACAGCTGTCTGGGAACTTTCCACTGGGAAATGCACATTTAACAACATTTCAAATGTTCCACCAAAACATGTCAAATTCTCCTAATTTCCCAACTGAATCCAGGATCCAGGAAGGTTTCTTAGGAAAAGTCTGTTTCATTATCAGCTGTCTTCCTGAATCCTTCCTCCATGGGCACTCCCCATGGCAAGCTCCTGCAATGCTGGTCACCTGGGCAGTCCAAGGAACACTGTCCTCTGCTGTACATGCAGCCCCCAGCAGTCCTAATCATCACAGCTTTTCTTGCAGCTCCTGGAGCTCCCAGGCTACTGGCCACATGGCAGCCATTCTGGTAGAAGAACAGCTTAGGTTTGAGGTAGGTTGGGAAGTCATACTAGGGAAAAAAGAAAAAAAGAAGCAAACATTTTTGCTTAAAAGAAAGATACACACAAATTGCTTTTCAAGGAGAAATATTTGTGTGGTGCTTAAATAGTCTACTGCAATGGGTATGAGCAGCCAACTCTTTAGCAGCATGATTTAGAACAGTAAAAGGCTATTTGAGCAACCTTCTGTTGGTTACAATGAGGAAAAGCTGAGTCCTGGCACCTGTATTTTGCACTTTTTGTGAGATAGCTCTTTTCCTGTTTATGATCCCGGTCTGATTAGGGGAAAGTTGGATGCTTAATGGCTTCATCAGTTCAAAATGATGTGCAATTCATTGCAGATTTGGCTCATTTTGAATGGAACTTTTCAGAACGGTGGAAGCTGGCTTTCAGAGGGAGAAAACCCTGGTAGAGATGTTTGCTAAGACCTAAGTAAGGATCTACTGCAGGCTTTAACAGCTTACTCAGCTCTGCTATAGCTGGAAAAGATGTTCATTTACAGCCAGCAGGAGGTCTAGAGCAGTACAGTTGCATCACCATTGCAGAGTGTGGCATTGCAGCATTTTAGTCAAACTGGCATAGTTAAAGTAGTACAAATGAATGTGTTTGTGGGTGCCTAAAGGTATACTTTCCTAAAACAAATTTCAGGCAACTTCTAGGAAGACTCATCAGAAGTTAGGAGGAAGTAACACACCTGCAGAGTCAGTGCAGCAGTCAGGATTGAGCACAGATGAAAAATGTCAGGGAGGTGCACCAGACAGATTGTGGAAGATCGGCTAAATAAAATGCTAAGAGAAAGATGACAGGTCTTTTCTGGAAAGGTCAGGAAGCTAAGAATAAACTAGGGTTTTTGTGAAAAGAAAAAAGAGTTAAGAAAATTGGTGTGAAGAAGAAAGGATGAAGAGCTAAGAAAGCACATGCTATTCCCCAGTTTCTTCACAGACAGGATTCTGTACTGTACACATATTATAGCTCTACTTGAAATAGTTCCCTGGAGGTTGGGTTGAAAATGAAGATATATGTTTCAAGGCAAAATAAATATGAAATATTATTGCTTTGTCAATGAAAGCAAACATCTTAATTAGATTGCAAACAACCTAAAAAAAAAAAAAGATTAATTAAACATTTATTTCTTTTTAGTGACATATGTGTAAAATATGAGCACAGAATAATCCAATTACAAGCACTTTCAAATTATTGGGCTGAGCTGTTAATGAAATAGGATGCATAATTTTCATACTATAAAGGAGTGTTGTCACTGTGGTCTCCATCCTTTTACTTTAATATCTCCTGTGTAATGATAAACAAAGATCCAAAGACGACACCAGCACTGCTGAAACGTACAATATGGGTGTCTAATATAATTATAATTAACAGTTTCCATTCATTTGCAAGATATACCCTGATGGCATTGCTCAAGAGAGGGGGAGCATTAGTGGTAATTATGCTTTGACTTTGTAATGTTGGATTGAAGTGATGGTTTCTGACAAAACCAGAAATGAGTGGTTGCTTTGAATAGTGTAACAACACTGCCATCTAACTGCTCCTGCAGAAAACCACAAGTTATCATCAGGGAAAATTACCTCAGGTTCAGGAACCTAGAGAGTCCGAGTGTATTTTTATGGTGACTGCATGGAGATAGTGTCTCTTTTTAAAATAAGAAATTATCTGATATTTCTTTTCAAGTAGTAATATTAGACCTTTGTTCTGAATATGACCTTAAGAATTGAAATTTCGCTTACGTTGGAATTACATGGGGAAATTTAAAACTGTAATGGAAATGTACTTGACTTCAGAAACTTGGGTTTGGTTAGGGACGAGAAAAATGCACCAAACAGAGTGCATTTTGGAGGGCAGTAAAAAGACCAAGACAGCAAAACACTGAATCATCACAGGAATTCCTACATCAAATCACACACTTAGAGTGCCAGTTTCCTACCTCGTACCTAACAAATGCTCCAGGAAAAGGTTGAAGAACACTTTAAAGAGAAAATGGTAAATAATTAAGACAAAGACAGTATCAGTCTTAAGGTTCTGTCTTATCTTTATACTACCTCGAGTTGATTGAGATGATTGAATTACTACTGTTTTTCTATGTCCTCTTAATGCTGCTGTTTCTGAAAGTAACTTTCACCAGTAAACAGGAGACTGGGTACAAAAGTCTTGCTCTTAATATGTCCTTCAAGCCTATTGGATGGTGGACTTTTTTCCTACAAGTAATGTCAGGGCTTCCAACCATTTTTAAACTGCATTTTTTGATTTTATTTTCTTTTTCTATGACTTCTCTTATTATTTTTAACTATTTAACTTTTCCAGGTATTCTTAGTGTGTCATGAGTTATTTTCATATTTTTTCTTTTTTTTTTACTCTTTGTCATCTTTTTAAAGCCTAAGTATAGCCTTACCAAAATGCACTATTCCTATCACATTAGGTAAAATCAATGTACTAGTGTCTTTGTTTTGTTGTTCAGTTAGCTATAATGCAGCTAAGCAGATGACAATTTTAAGTGAATTCAAAGACATGGGAGCTAAGACTGAAAGATCTACAGGTAAAGATCTAGAAGCAAGTGACTTGGAAGAAAAACAAAATGAAAATAAAAAAATCAGTGGTGTTTAAGATCTTAAAACACTTTAAAAAAATCTGCTGATGTCTAGCTATATCTCTCAGGAATGTTCAAAGTAAAGCACACATGATGACAAGAGCTTTCCTTCTTCAGTGTTCAGAGTATGGAAATGATGCTGAAAATCAAGATTATTTTAAAGAGTTATCTGTCCTTTAAAAGCCTAGTTATATAGAGAGGGAAAGTGTAGATTCTCTGCCTGCCATAGCTTTGCAATGTCTCAAAGCCCTGATAAGAGAGAGAGAAAAACACGTATCAAAATCCAAATTATTATTAGATTTTACTTGAGTACAAAAGGCAACTTAAAAATCCATATCGATTTTCTTCAGAAATGTTCATTATGGTCACTGCCCAGAAGGCTGAAAATGCTACATGGATAATAAGCTATCAGCAGGCTCTCTATGAGAAACAAAGTACTTCTTTCAGCAGGACACATTTTTTTTCCAAGGTTTTCTGCTCAGGACTTAATTAAGAGAAACACGTAATTTGGAAGCACGAACGTGGTTTCATCTAGTTTCACCCATGACAAACAACACAGTATCATAGTCACCATGGAGATACCTGCTTCTTCTTTCTGCTTGCAGAATCCTCTGTCTGCAGCAGCTGCTTCACAAGAGTTGATGGAGCAGACTAAGTTTATGGAAGTTTATGATTGCCACCTGGTGGCTAGTAAAGAAAATCAATTAGGTTTTGGAAGCTCTGAGGTTATTAAGAAATTGTATTGAATGTACTTGATTCAGGTAATATACTGAGGAAAGGCCAGCTGAAATCAGGCAGAGAAATGGGTGCAGAATTTTCATTCATTCTTTTCCTCACATTTCATTGTTTTAAAGAATATTTAGATGGGAAAAAAGAAACCCATGCATTGAACACAGGACCTGAGCTTTGAGCAGTCAATAAATTGTTCACAAGGGAGTCCCTGAACCACCTTATGTCATCATACATGGATGGATTTTTCTTAATAGCTGGTGTTTATTTGGAGTGAAATTTATTTATAAAAAGCAACACTTTATAAACAATCAAAACCAACAAAAAAGCTCTGCAGAGTTCTTTTCCTGCATTTGTTGATTGTCTTACATTTATTATTTGATTCTAAAGGAATTTTTGCTATGGAAATAGCAATCAGAGAAAGCAAAGAGAATTTGTCAACTTTTAAAATGCTGGATTACAAATCTCCCTCTAGCTTTTGATTAACTCAGTATCATTGACAATTCAGGCTTACTATAAGGAAAAACCACCAGCTAATATCCAACTATTTCAAGAAACAGGCTAATGGTAGTATCATAAAATTAAATTCATGATCCTGGGATCACTGCACCATTTAAAAATAGATAGAACTGGCTAAAAATTTTTTTTTTCTCCAATTATAATAAAAGTATTCAAATCTAAAGAAAGGTTGTGAGTACAATGTTGGAATTTGAAAATCCTGTGCCTGAAGACGAATGGAACATCTGACTGCCTTCCTTTTCTCTGGGCCAGGTGTCCTGAGCAGCCACATCCCTGAGGATTGCCTTTTGGAAAAAGGAGGTAATGAGTCATGAAGTCTCTGGATGTGATGGATGAGGTGAAATGTGTTACAGCAGAGACTTGGAGAAAAAAAAGGATATGAAGGAAGCAAATTTATCTGCCCTCTTGATTATTTCATTCGTGTTCCCAGGCTCTCCTTTTCTGTGCCCATTTAGTTGGAACTGGAAATATGTCATACATGGTGGCAAAAGAAGACAAAGAGCAATAGGACTGTGCCCACCAGCCTGAAAGAGCACTTGCAGGAAGGAAACAGATCTCAGTCACAGAAAGAAATTAAACCAGCATCACATATGTGCTGCATACATTTAAACTGCTTTATTGAACAAATTATTAGAGTGTGCAGCAATACAAGGAGGGCAAGAGGAAAGAAGATGAGAAAGAGAAAGGAATTAACTCATCATCACTACTGCCCCCAATATCAGAAATACTGCTAAATCTCCTCTTCTTCATTTCAATTCTATCCTTGGGCATTTAGAGAACAGATACCTCACACAAAGAAAAGTAATTACATTTGATATTATTGCATATATTTTCTCTTCCGTGTTGAATATGATATCTAAATCCTGGGGAGTAAATTATTGCAAAAATATGGAATTCTTACGAATGCAGAATGAGTGAAATTTGCATTTCCTCTGACTAGGTTGAACAGTTTTCTTGTTCAGTTTATATTTAATGTAGAACTTTCTTTTTTGCCATATTCTATAGATCATGTTTCTTTGACCCAGAGATGGGTCAGGGTTAGCTAGGCAGTGCAATCCTCAATTTGGATTTTAATTATTTCTTTATTTAATTCATTGTGTCTATAAAGGACAGATTAATGAATTTTACTTAGAGTAGAATTTATTTTTTTTTCTGTTTTAAAATTTGATACTTTAGGGACATTTCTTAAGAGGTGAGATAAGGTCTGAATTATAAAGGAGATAGACCATCAATAACTAAATGAGAATTTTGATTTCCAGAAAATAAGAATAGAGCTTGTTTAGCTCTCAACCTTTGATTCAAACCTACAGAGAAATTAAATTTCAAGTTTCTAAATGCTAAGAATTAGAAAGAGAGAGACTTTTCAGACTGTATGGAACATTTGTTTCATATCCATCTTTGCTTTAATAAGATACTGAGAAAGTTCAAAGGCTGGACAGATTGGTGTTATTGCTGAACTTAGTGCTCTGGCTGAACATGAAAAATTCATAACTGCTTTCCTATGGGTACTTTTTTACCCCAAATTCTGTTCTACTGGAACATACATTATCAACATCCATGACACCTCATATAATAATAGTACAGAAAAAACCCACTCCAAATGCCATGGAGCTAATACAGCCTCAAAAGCCTCCATAGAGTAGCTCTGGAAGTACTTCTTGACTGCAGCAGGACTCCTCTTGCTCCATAAACCAGACCCTTGGGTAGCCAAAAAATGCATACATCTGTGTGTAGAAATTAATTATATTAATGAAGCCAAGAACCACATACTGGTATGGTGAGGGCTAAAACTTAGAGAATTACTTGTTGCAGGAAGTAGTAAGTCACAGTCCCTTTGATCTTATGGTGTTCCATCAAATGGAGTGGGAATAACTGTGTGACTGGATTTAGGACCTAGAGGCTTTGAGCTGTATGGATGACTCAGTACCAAACCAACCATGGTCCCAGTTTCCTTCCATCTCCCTAAACCTCCAGGTTTTGTAGGTCATGTGGGTCAAAACTGATTTTGGCATGGTTTCCATGAATCCTTTAAGATTTTTAAACATTTGGGGTTTGGATTTTTGTTTTTCAAGGCTGATTTTTACAGCTCTGTGTGGAAGACCTGAGTTCTTACAATGTTGTCACAATCATAAGATACCTTGAAGTAAATGTGCAATTACAAATTATTTTGACAAGGTAGGAATGTATCATATTCCTAACATATATTGAGTGATAGAAATAAAAGATATATTTAATTTGGAGTTGACACTGGATATAATGGAAGGCATAATAAAGTTAATATTGACAAGAAAGGTGCATTTCTTACACCATACAATTTGGATCATTTAAATAAAGTTTATTGGGATTCTTCACTATTGGATAAACACAGTTCTTATTATAACAGGTTGCTCATTTTCTTTCTTTCCAAATATGAAATTTTTGCTTCCTCAGAAAATAGGGCTGGTACACTCATTTGGGAATGATATTTTTAAAGTAAAAAAGGAGTTGTTTGTTTTTGGGGTTTTTTTTGTTTTGTTTTGGGTTTTTTTTTGCATTTTTTAAAATAAAACTGGGAGCATAATCTCAGAGCAGCCTATTATCAAGGACAAAAGGATTGGTCATCTTATGAAGAAATTTTTCGGAGTAGCCTGAAAAATTAGTTTCAGTAGTAGTAGAAGATGAGAAGATGAGAAGTGGAGAATTCCCTTGAACACAACTCTGAAACAACATAACCTTCAAAACTACAAATAATTTTTATGTGACAAAAAATTCTAAATTCCTGAAACAACTTGATTTTTACAAAAATTTGGATGCCACTTTTAATTTTGTTTATTAGTTTTAGATTTTCACTTGTTAGAGTTCTAGCCACAAGTCCGCACGTTTATTTGCTTTTATTGTTTCATAATTTGTGTTATTAAATTTCATACAGGATTGTGTGCCTATACCTAGTAGTTCTCCTCCTAGTTTCTGAGTACATATACCTGTAGTACATTCAGCTGTACCTCCAGTTTTATCTATTTCTGCAACCTTTATGTTCTTCTTTCATTTAAGCTTTTTCTCCTGGTGGCTTCCTAAAATATTTTGAGGAAGACAAGGCTTCTCTGAAGTATGTGAGGAAAAGCATAAGTAAAATAAAATGCTTAGTTTTCTGTTTTCTCGGTTTTAATTGTCTTTGGGGAAAAAATCTAATTCCTCATAATCTTTGTTAAATCACTGTTACATAAAAATAAGGTGAAGTAGTCTATGCATTTGACAAGAAAAGATGTATTCTGGTTGTGGAAAAAATAAAAATTTCCAAGAATGTAAGTGACCTATTTTAAAACAGGGTAAAAAAAGGAGGACCTTGTGAACCACTAAACAATCATTCTCATTTTTGCACCTGGTGAAATGATGGAACTGATTCCCTTAGAAATTATTTCAAGGCATGTGGAAGACAGGGAGATGATTTGAGACAGCCAACATGGCTTAAACAATATAAATCATGCTTGATTAGTCTAGTGGCATTTTGTGAAGGAGTGGCTGCATCAGTGGACAAAACTAGAGCTACAAATACCATCTACCTGAACTTCTGTAAAGCCTTGGAAATGGTCCCACACCACATCCTTGATGTTACGTTGGAGAGATATGTGTTAGTGGATGAACTGCTGAATGGATAAGGAATTAGCTGGATGGCCCTGGCTAAAATCTCACAGTCAGTAACCAAATGTCTAGGTGGAAAACTGTGACGTGGTGTCCCTGTGGGTGGATTGAGTGCATCCTCAGCAAGCTTGTGGCTGATGTCAAGTTGAGTGGTGAAATATCCTTGAAGGAAGAGATTTCAAGAATAACCTGATGGCCTTGAGTAGTGGCTCTCATTCAGTTAAACAAGGCCAAATGCAAGGTCCTACACGTGTTGGGGCAATCCTGTGTCAATACAGATTGGTAGATGCACAAATTGAGAGCAGCCAAATAAAATACTTAGAGACATGAGTGGATGAAAAATTGTACATGAGTCAGCAGTGGGCTTTGCAATCTGGAAAGGCAATCCTTTCCTGGGCTGCATCAAAAGAAGCATGATGGGCAAGATAAAGGCTACTCAGTTCTTGTGAGTTGTTGCATGGAGTACTGCATCCAGCTCTGGGGTCCCCAGTACCTGAGAGAGTGTACCAAAGGGGACTACAAAATTGGTCAGAGGGATGGAACATCTCTCCTATGAAGTTAAGATGAGTCTTGGGGTTGTTCAGCCTGGGGAAGACTGTGGATCCTTTCAAAGTATAAAAAGAAGATTTAGCAAGATAGAGCTGAATGAAACAACACCACAAGAGGAATAGTTTTGAACTGGAAGAGGGTAGGTATAGACTGGACGCGAGAAAGATTTTTTTTTATCATGAGTGTGGAGAGATATGGGAACAGGTTGCCTGAAGAAGTTATGGATATCTCATCTGTGGAAACATTTAAGTTCAGGCTGGATAGAGCTCTGAGCAACTCGGTTTAGTGAAAGTTATCCCTGCCCATGTCAAGAGCACTGGAAGTAAGTGATCTTTGAATGTTTTTTCCAATGTAAATAGTTTTAGAATTCTATCATTCTATGAAATGCTCAAGGCACATTAAATAGAAGTAAACAACTGGGCATGGAACATGACTGGAACATGACTGGATAAGCTAAGTGGGTAGGAGCGAAGACTTGAAAAAATCTTTGCTGGTTTGGTCTAGAAAATACGTTTGCTTTTGAAGAACATCATACATCACTTTCAGTATAGAACATAGACTGATATAATCTTATGAGGTTTCATCAAAAAAAGTGGAGCAATCCCACCATTAACTAAAAAATTTGGAACATATATTATAAAGGAAAAAAAAAACAACAAACAACAAGGTTCTTGGAATAATATGAAATATATCAAGTGCTTAATGAGTTTTACTTTGGTTTTGACATGCTCTGTTTCCTTTTTCTCATCCCCATGGCCAGCCAGAGAAAATGTTTCATTCTGCTCCCCGAATGGTTTTGTTAAAATAGGAATCACACTTGCCCAGCATTCTCTTTATGCCAGAAGATGTTGCATACATCAAACAAAATCTCAGTACTCTTGCAGTAGAGGAGACCTTGACCGTCGGTTTGAAACAAAGTGTATCTTCATATTTCCATCTGGGAAACCTAATGAAAAACTGGCACTGCAGGACCTCAGATTTTAATCTACTGAATCAAAAAGATTGGTCTCCTTTGCAACATTGGATGCTTCTCATCGCAAGGAAAATCAAGTTTCAGCACAGACATTATGACATGTAAAAGGAGTTTGTACCTTTGTACAAAACTTGTTTGTACTCTGTATGTTGAAATAGAACAGCTGTAGGGGACTTCATTCACCCATTGTTGGTACCTACCTGTGTGAACATGTGGGTAGGGCAAAAGATAGGTTGCTGTGAAGGTGTGAGTAGAAATTTTAGGTTGCACATCTGTGAGGAAACTGTGAGACTTCTGGTTTATTTTCTCATCATATTTGCAGCTCAGATGTTACAAATAACTTTTTATTTTCATCTTTGTTTTGCTGCTGTACCTTAGACTGGCTTCATTGAATTTTGATTCATGTTATCAGGAAGGTCAGCATTGATTTCCACAGACAGGCTGCTATCATTTACTGTTACCCAAAGTATATTGCTAAAACATTTGAAATCTGACTTGTAAACATCTCTGTACTCACCTCTTTGAACTGCGGTTTGGTTGCCAATTCCTTTTTAAGAAGAACTGATCCTTGCAACCAGATGGACAATTATTTACTTCCAGTTATGAATTCACACCCTCATTGAATATCCCATAGGTAGTAAATGAACACGTATTTTTGTAGATGTTGCACCATTGAAATTTGACACACATCTTCTAAAAATTAAAAGCTTTTTTGTTGTGGATATTGTTTTTCATTTCTTCTAATTTTATTATACAGTACTGTTGCTCTGTTATACAGCACAACCTGGAAAACCAGTTGAATAAGAGGAAATTACCTCAATCTTTATATTTTTGTTGATCGCACTTTATGAAATAGGTAACTGCAGTCCAGGCCAGAACATAAGTGTTTTGCCCTTTTAATCTCCTTTAGTTTCCTTTTGAAAAGAAATTTGTTTAAATTTAAGCATTATTTAAAGTTATTATTCCCCCCAACACCTTGGATTTAATTTCAGTCACAAAACCCTGACCCAAAAAGTCAGACTCACTGTTTGCATCTTTAAATTTATTCTTAGTAGAGCATTATTTTTAGTATTTTTTTCACAATCTTCAACAGTTTCTCCTGTCATTTTGAAAACAAGTTTTTTCTGTGAGTCATTGTAATAAATTATTTCATCAAAGTTCTCTGTAAAAAATTAAATATAGTATTAGTTGCTTAACTAAAGTTGCTATAATAATACAATATTTAATATATTTTTACAATTTACAGCTTTTTTTCTTTTTTTTCTTTTTTTTTTTTTTTTTTTTTTTTTTTTTTTTTTTTTGTGACAGGACCACATAGCCCTCTTTTCAATGTTAAGAATCATAGGACATTCCATATTGTTAAAAAACACTGATGCCAGTTTAGCCCATTTCAAATAAAATCCAGTCCTTAACTCTGAAAAAAGAAAATAAAAACAAATAACAAAGAAAACAAAAAGGAAACAAGATTAAACACAGTTAAATAAATCTACTTTTAACATGAGCTTTCTGTCATACAATTTGGAAGGAACAGAAGAGTAGAATAATTTTAACTGTAATCTTTCAACAGAAACATATAATTTGTAGCTGCATAGTTCAATCTGAATCTTTAAAAGGCCAAAAATCTGGTTTTGAACAAAGCAAAAACAAGCAAGTGAAACCAAGCAGCTTCTGAAGAACTACATAAATAAATTGTCATTAAGGGTTAATTAAAAAACCCAAAATTATCAGAATTTTAAAATTTCATTTTCACTTGAGGGACTGAAAAATTTAATAAATTTTTTTCAGTCTTTCTTCTTGTGTTTATAATCCTGTGTAAGTTTTTGCATATTCAAACCCTGAATGAAGCTTGTTAGAATTCAGAAAAAGAAATGCCTATCAAATCAAAGCTCAAAGCTTTGGCTCAACATGACTTTTGCATAGAGCTGCAGCTAATTTGACCAAACCCTTGGACAAACCTTAGGAGCATTTCAATCTTTCAGCTGATCACATGTCTTATCCATGTGAGTTTATCTGTGCTCAAAGGGACCTTGGGCTTTCCAAATCCTCCCTGAAGTCAGTGGAAGGACTTGCTCTGAAACTGGCAGATTTTGATCCATGGCATTAATCCTAGTTCCATCTAAATGAAAAGCATGAGTCCCATTGAATTCAGTGGACCTATGGACTAATGATGAACAGGAAATGATGTGAGAACATCTCTCTGCGATGAAAAAAAAAAAAAAAAATTGTTTCATTAATTGTTTCATAGTTTTTCATTGTTTTGTTCTGTTTTTTATTCTACATGTATAGGAGATATGAAATAAGAGAATTTTACCACTTATCAAATGCAATTAATTTTTCAGAGGGCTACCAAGGCAAAATTATGTCCTAGTTGAGACTGGTGACACTGTCAGAGAAAGGGGAAGGTGAAGGGAGAGAAGGAGAAAGAATTTTTTTTTCCTTTTGCCCTTGTTTTTACTGGTTTTCTACATAACTAACAACATCTAGTAACTTTTTTACTTATTTGTCACAGGTCTGATATCTTCCAATTTAGCTGCTCTGCTTTTTTTCCAGAGTTTTCCTAGAAAACTGAATAGTAGCTCACCACAGTTAAGTGCCACTGCCACATAGGAACTTGGTCTTGTGCTAGGTGCCCTTCATCATTAAATGAACAACTAGAACTGAGCACACTTGAATTCCCTGTGGAAATTATAATAAAGGCTGTCAAAATTACACAATGCTAGCAGATTATTGGTTGTTTATTATATAATCTATCAACACTCCTCAGAGGAGGAGAAGAGAATCTCTCTCCTATATCTGTGTAGTAACCAGAACTTGTACATTTGTACTAGACCAATTATTATTTCATTTATTTGTGTCTACAGTAGAAACACTAGGAAAGAAACAAAAATAATTTTTCTTTTTCATTCAATAAGAGTGGTCTGCTGATTAGAGGAGGACTGATTTGCATCACAGAAAACTCAGTCACTGCATTCTAGATGGTATCAAGTTGCCACTTCATTCTACATCTACATTTTATGCAAAAAAGCTGCTGGAGGAGCCTGTCTAGTAAAAAACCTCCAGAAATATGAATCCCAGATAGAAATAGGAACTTCCTGGATATTCCAAGGATGACCCCAAGAGAGCAGGAGTAAAATAGGTCTATCCCATTCTATGTAGAACACTGGCTTAGGTAGTACCTTCCTCAGTAGACTCTTGGTTTGTATCACCAGCTCCTACTGTGTATTCATCCACCTAAATTCAGAGGTGTATATTCATCACTTATAAGACACAAAATTTTGGTGCTGCAATGTTGTGTTGTTCTGACTAAAAACACATTCAAATACATCTTGTAGCAATCTATTTATAAAATATATCCCTCTGCTGCCTGATTTATCCTTTTGACAGAAAGTACTCTTCTTCTATCTTCAATTTCCCCCTTTCCCCCATTGTTAAAGACTCCATAGAAGTTTGTATGTCTGTGTTACAGTTGTCCCAGCTGGCATTCTAGTCTTCATCAAGATGTCCTTCATTTTCCATTGGAGTGGGACATCACATCTTCTTTTATCTTGTCCTATCAGGGACAAGAACTCCTGGCAAAATCATACAAGGGGAGCAGCTGGGAGCAGTAATGTCTTAACTGCTACAGAGATATTTGACAAAGACTGGTTGATAAACCCCTTCTGCTGAGATAGTTCTCTGTGTGAAAATAGCAAAAGGCTCTAGAGATATATGAGTGAGCAGCTGGCTCACTCAGAGGGCTGGTTCCAAAGCATGATTATTATGTTTATCTTATTTCAGCTGTTTGAGGTTCAGTGCACATACTGCACTTAAAGCACAGTAGGGTTTCCTCTGACCTGTGTGAGGACCCTGTGACTGAGGCTGAAGGTGTAAGCAGGCCAAGCATGCCCCTCTGAAGAGGAAACTGAGTCACTTCACGTGTGTCCAAGAGATGAACACAGTGTTGGGAGAGAGGGAGAGCCTGGAGTTAGGACTGAAATGCTGAAGCAGAGTCAGCACTTTGAATGCACACTATCCCTCAGGACCCAAGGCTGAGACCTCCTGTGCCACTGACAGCTGCTGGAACTGCTGGGATGAGGCTTGTGCTGGGATCTTCCCTCATAAGTCAACAATTTCAGAAAAATAACTAAACTCATAGGAGACAGTGTGGTGGAAAGAAAAAATAAGCATGTCCCTTTTGCCCAAATTATATACCTTTTTATTATAAAATCTATTTCTACAGCTGAAATTCTATCTGGAATTTCACACTCCATAGTAAGGAATATAAATACAACAAATCTGCTCTATTTTTTAATAGGTCTTATCCTTTGGTATTTTTATTCTACAGTATGCTGTATTTGCAATAATTGTAGAGAGAATATATATTTTTGTCTCTCTTTTTTGAAATAGGTCTATTTCTATATAGATCTACACCTACATATGCTTCTTTATTTATTTTTTTTTTAATCTCTGTTGTATTTTGAAGAATTATATCTGTTTATCAGACGGATTTTCCAAGTTGGCCAAGCTTTTTTTTTAAACCCCAGAATGACAGTAATTCACTCTCCCTTCTTTGCCCTCCAGGGAGACCTCAAGCTTGTTAACATTTGAAAAAATGCCTCTAGGTCCAAAGTATTGGACCTAGAGGTGTTCAGTAATGTAATTTCTCACTATTGCTGTAGGAAATACTGGCAAATTATATCCCTCAGTTGAGATGGTTTTTGCTCCAGTCCTATTTCTCATCAAAACATCTAGCTTTAATGAGAATAATCATATTCAGAACTGGACATATTACTTTCCCAAGTTTTTCTACAAGACTGCTGACAGCTGCTGAAAGATGACAAAGTCTCATTTTACCTCACAAAGGCTATTTCATTTCTTCTCCACAGTGACAACATTTCTGGTAGTTTGTCCTTCATGGTTGTAGTTAAATTTTGAAACCATTCCTTGACCAAAGTAATGTGAGTAGACAATAATAATAAAATAGAAGCATTCACCATTAATATGTTTTTGCCAATCTCTTGTCAAGGCTAGGGCTGAATGCAGTGATCTTCTGTTTATGTACTATGCCTATAAGCAATTCCTGAGTAAATATTATGGGATAGCAAATTGAGACCTATATGCTACCATGAATTTTTTGTAGGTGCATGCCTTTACCTGTATCAAGGCTCACTGAAGTCAGCATGACTCTGAGCCCAGCTTGAAGCCTGCCTGAGCAGGGCTTATCATGGGGATGTGGCATTGGTGGGACATGCTGTGAAAGCTGCAGTAAGGATCAGGCACCTTCACAGACCCCCTGCTTAGGTGACTCTTCACATGTATCTTGAAATTTCCTAAAAACTAGGTCTGCTCCCCAAATGAGGTTTACTTGTGCTTTGAATAGTCACTCAAGACAGGTCTCACTCTGCATATACTATCTTCAGCTCTCTTGATAGACAGGTATCTTCTGTGAAGAGAAGCAATACTTGCAAAAGGACATTCATTATCATAACAAATACAGAGGGAGCAGAAGACAATGCTTTGTCCCTCACTCTTTAATAGAAGAGTATAATTATATAAGCTGAGATCACAATCTGTACCAGATGTCACCTGCTATCTCTGCTGTTTGAAATACAGCTCTCATTTCTTTATTTTTAATTCTTTAATCATGCAGAATAAAATTATTTTTAACCCTCAAGAAGAAATATGTTTGTTTGGTTTGTAACTATTGTTCCACAGATTCTTTGGCAGCTGATAGCTTGGTTTCATCATTTATAGAACTAAAATTGCATTCTAACATTTTGTTGGTCTTTTGTCTTTTAATTATGGTGTGGAGAAAAGCCTTCACCTGCTATATTAAAAAAAAAAAAAAAAAAAAAAAAGAAAAAAGATACTGTCTCTTTAATGAAAGAAAAGCATCAATATACTGTATTACTGAATGCAAATGCAATAAGGAATAACATATAGCTCTGGTTATGTTATATGACATTTGGCTTAGCAGTATTAACATATTGCACAAAATCTGCATTTTCCCTATTGCAGAAAATAAGACGATAAAAGACATGGGAAATTAACTTCTTCCATATGATTATAAAATATTTTTTTTCTTTTTCTTCTCATCAGTCATTTGCAGAAAAATTTTAGTATTACTTCTTTGTTAAGCCAGCTCTTTATCATGTATGTATTAGGCATACAGTACAAGGAGTAATGGAACAAGATGGCAATTATAGCAGTGGCAAGATGCAAATTTATTCTGAAAAAAAGTAATATGTGCACAATATCAAGCATGCTTAAGTTTGTGCCAGGAAAACTATTACGAATGAAGAATGGATGGGATGGAATTTTGCATCATACATGATTACATGTTGCTTAACTTCATAGAAAAGTCTTTGTCTACTCCTGATGTCCCAGGTACCACCAAGAGAAGCTGCTTACCACACTGCTAGAGTGAAAATGGCAACAGATACCCCAGCAGTATTCAACTGCAACATGACTTTTTGTTTCAGAAATTAAAGAAACAGACCTCAAAAAGATGACAGAGAAAATTCACAGACCATTGAACTGCAGGCACTAACTCCAGGTAGGGAGAGGGGGATGAATTTATTACATCTTGTACTTGTAATTGAAAGTCTGTAATTGTTTTCTGCTTCATTTTCCCCAAGTTTAATTAGGCTACATTATGTATGTGATGTTGTTGTCACTGTTTTTCCTCCTGTCTCTCTCATATTGTATGACACATGACTGAGTGTAGCCAAGCAGTGGAGGACTCATTTTTCACTGACACCACTTGAAAACATTTCTGTAGAAAAATAAGGGATGAAGAATGAAGAAGAGCAGAAAAAGAAAAGTAAAATACCTTAAAGATAGATCTCTACATTAATTCACCATGAAGCAAAAGAGAAATAATAAAAACTCTTCTTCGGGTGCCAATTCAATCGAGATGAACCAGACTAGGTACTGTATTGGTACAGTGCAAAAATAGATGACAGTGAGTAATGGTGTGAACAAAAAACCATGAGGTACATTACAGAAATGGATGTTGGATGGCCTTTGCACAGCAGAGGTAGATAAAGGTTATAACAAACTGTTTACTGACCATGTACACTTACTAGAATTAAGAGGTCAGTTGAACAAGAGCTCACCTAGTAAGAGCTTCCTCAGTAGTGTGACTTATCAGCTGTTGTACAGTACCAGAGCACTGCCCAGTTATTGCTCCATCACTTTTCAGTAACATTTCTGTCCTTCAAAAGTCTACATTCTACCAATAGTTAAGGCTTTTTCTTTTGCATTTCTACATTTCCCCCAATTTTGCATCAATTCACTGCAATTAATACATGTGCCTCTAACAGAAAAGAAAATAAATTAAAAAGCACCATGTTTTATTGAACAAAATATAGCATGTGCAAGGAAGGGAAGGGAGGAATTATAGAAACAAACCAGTGCTGAAGAATTTTGCATTAGCTGGTGCTTTTTGTTGTTGTCGTATTTGCACAGATCGTTTTAGTCTCCTCAGTCCAGGTTGTAGCAAAACACTATCAAAACAAATACTCTTGCAAAACATTTGAGCTTAACATGTGCATCTTGAACCGCTCAAGCAGCATGGTTATCTTCTTTTTGTTTTTCTCCAGAATTTAACAGACCGTAAATTGTATACAAAAACGCATTATGCACCAGTGATTAAATGTTCTTACAACATTAATATTTATCAAGGGGTATTTCATAGCTAGAAAGTAGGTAACTATATTTTATTTCCTAAGAGAACATTTTCTATAGTTTTCCTTCATTTCCCAGCTACACAGCAAACATCTCTAAAGTGCACTTCCCAAGTGTAGTTAGAGAATAGGAAGGAATGTAAAGTTTTTAAAAACAGCCCTTATTAACTTTTCCTTCCATTGATTCTACTGTAAACTCTAAAAAGCCTTTTTAAAAAGCAAATTCTCATACACTCAGCAGGTGAAATGTTCCCACAAAAATAAAAGTAAACAAATTCAAAACCACCCCAAACAATGAAAAACCAGCATATTACAATCTTTTCTCTTGACTACTCATATCCTAGTATATATTTACTGTTTTTATTGCACATTTATGAAAACGGTTGTCCTATATATTTAAAAAAAAATAGTTTCTTTATCTGTGCTAACACATTCTTGTGCATCCTTAATAAACTAGAGTTACTTTCAACAACATGTAGGTAATAGAAAAACAATGGAATCAAATCAAGGAGAAAATTTGGATCATAGATGTTAAAAGACTTCTAGTGTAATTTTGTTGTGACAAAAAAGAGTAGAATTTTGGAAGTTCTTGGCTCCCATTTGTTATGGAAAGCTGCTGGTTATGTGACAGCAGAAGAACTCAAAACGTGATTCACAATGAATGTCAATCCTTCACCTCCAATATGAAGGCTTCCCAACTATTCAACTTGCTGAGCATAACTGGTTTTACTTAACATATCTAGAAAAGGCTGCTCCTGTTCAACTGACCAGTGAGAAAGGACTGGACTTCTTCAAAACGGGTATTGGAGCAACAGTTTGTTATATATTTCTTTATACTTTTTAAACTGTCCGATCCCACCTTGTAAGGAGAGCACTTGTTTGTTCAGCTAAAAGGAACCCCCTTCATGCTCCTTTTGGGTTTGCTCAGTCAACTGTTTTGTGCAACAGTGGCAGAGGCACACTGGAACTGTGTACCCATTCATTGTGATTACACAGACAGAAGCAAATGTGTGTTGTCTGTGACGGTAGATGGGAAAGGGAAAGGAGATGCATGATTCCCATGGATAAGAGGACAGTAAGGTTTGTTTGGGGTTATTCTTGTGGTTGCTTTTTTTTTTTTCTTTTATTTTTCTTACTCTTTTCTCTTTTTTGTTTAAATTTTGGTTTTTTTTGTTCTTTTTGTGGGTTTTTTTTGGGGGGTTTTTTGTGGGCTTTTTTTTTGGTTTGGTTTGGTTTGTGGGCTTTTTTCCTTTTTTTTCCTTTTTTTTCTTTTTTTTTTTTTTCTTTTTTTTTCTTTTTTTTTTTTTTTTTTTTTTTTTTTTTTTTTTTTTTTTTTTTTTTTTTTTGCTATGTCATGAAATCATAGCAGTCATTCCTCTAATAGAAACTGACAGGACATAAAAGACAGAACTATCAGATGAACACACACAATGACTAGAAATATACCGACAGAGAAAAGACTTAATTTAGCTTTGAGAAACTGTCCCAAAAATAAAATCCTGTATTAACAAGTGCAAAAAACAAACAAAAAAAAAGAAACTCCAAACATTAAAACACAGTGTATAAAATGGTGTGAGAAAGTTAAGTCACCAAACAGCCTTTTAGTCAATAAAAAGCTGTATTTGTGTGTCCTTGTTGTTTGGGTAGCGGCCCATTCTTTTCATTTTACCCAAAAGGTCATTCAAGAAGAGATCTGAGGGTAAAGCACTCAGTCCTTGCTGTTTTTGACTGTAGTAATTTGGGCCTGTTGTGTTTCTATCATGTAAGATGAATCCTTTCTTTTATTCCTCATTGGTTGAATTATCTTCCAAAGTTGTTATGCTTCCAAAGCCCAGTCCTGTTGAGTTCTGTGCTGCTGAGACTGTAAGTACTGTATGTAAGAGAATTAATACAAGAACACACAGTTTAAGTCTGCTGTTACACAGTCTTGATGCTGATGAAACTGTGAGTGATGTCCTGTGACACATCGTTGAGCCACTTGTTTTTATAGTCCCTTTGGGTTGATGATCTGATAATCGTCCCCATCTGACATCACAGCATTCTGGTTCTGCATTGGTTGGATAGTTTTCATAGAGCCCTGTAGGGTAAACACAAAAGAAAAGTAAAAACCAGGCACAATGACTGGCAGAAGTAGTCATTTGAAGGAACAGTCAACATTTAGTCTAAGTTGTTGAATCCATATATTTGGGTAAGACTGAGGCCCTCAGAAGTCCTGCCATTCTGTATAATCAGAGATGTTAAAGGAATATGCATCATCTAACAGGAAGCAGCATTGGAAGATCATTCAGCAGTATGACGTTGAGCATGACTGTGGAAAGAAGCAACATTGAAAAGTAATTATTGATATTTGAATGTAAGGGTGTCTGAATTCTTCCTCTTTGGGAAGTAACAATCAATGATGAAGTAAGAACTAATCAACCAGGATGTTTCCACAGAATTTGAACCTTGAAATTCTTCTTTCAGCATGTGAGGACTTAAAGACAGGCATTAAATAACAAATAATGATGTATTGATGATATTGACTATTTTGATTTTCAAACCTATATAAATGGAACAGAATCACAAGAACAACTTCTAAACAGAGCTATTCAGAACCTATTTGCTTATCCTACCTCCTCATCTGAGTTCTTCCAGCTGGATATTGCCTTCAACATATCCCAAAGGTGAAAACAATCTGTCCTTGCCACACAATGATTGGATCTCCTGATGTTTCTGATTATACATACAGCTAGGTGATTTTTGCCTTTGAACTTTACTGAGTTCAATGATCTGATTACGAATTTTCCTAAGAGGAATTCTATCTTTTTGGAAATTGTCAGCGTTGTCTGACTACTACATAGGAGATTAACATAACCAGAGTGTTCTGTTTGCTTCTCACATACATTTCCCCTCTGATAAATTAAAATGAGCTAATTTGGCTATTTAACTAGAGTTCAAATGCAAAAATGCCTATCATAATGGACAAGAACCTTTTCCCCATTTAAACTGATCTTAGATTAAATTCTGCAGCAAATAATATACTCTGTGGTAGAATTAGGTTTTTATAGGAAAAAATATATATGAAATATTAGCATAGTGATTTTGAAAGCAGCTTTATTTCTTGAAACAAGGATTACATTTTCTCCAAAATATCACAACAACAATATTACTTTCAAAAAGCAATTTAAGTGTAACATTCTTAGGTCCAGCCACCAGATTTCTTGCAATTTGTGAATAACCTGTGAAGAAAAGCAGTCCACCTTAAAGTATGATAAATCTGAATACTTTAGTTTCTACTTCCATAATACTGATCTGCAATGAAACAAAAAATATGTTAGGTGTGCTAAGAATATTAAGATGCCTAGACTGACACATTTTTACATAGCTGACACAATTGTCTGCTAAGTTATATCTGAATGCAAATAAAGTTGCATTTGTTATTGGATTCAATCAAACTTTTAAAGATACAAGAATGAAAGCAACTTGTTTCATGTTCTATAAATTCAGAGTTTATCCTATGCTAAATATAACTATTTTTTCCACTTCTACAGTCAGAAACTTAATGCAGCATTACAAAGGTTGAAAATTACTTATTCTCAACCGAGGACACAGCTGAAAGGATCATATTTTTCTTTAAGAAATTCTATTTCATTTTGGAACTTCTGAGTAATTGTTCATTGAATATATAATAAAGCAGTCTTATTTTCTGAGACCCATCTTTTGGTGTTTGAGTGCTTAAGTCTGTTTTTAAACACTGCAACATACAGGCGATGCCTCCCAAGGCAGGGAATTATGATTTGTTTTGTGAACTGCAGCAGCTCAAATGATTAGTAGTAATTGAAGAGACACAGAGAATGGTTAATGCTTTGATCCCACTGAGGCTTGTTTGCTTTTCAAACTATATTTTCTGCCTTTCTTGTTACTGGAAAACCCAGACTTCCTTTGAAATCAAAGCTATGTATATAAGTGTGCAATCAAAATATATTTAAATAGTCCATATGCACTTACTGAATTATAAATAAATTGATGACAAGTCCACATTCAAAGATGAACTGAACTTTTTGCTTAATGTAAAATTACATTTCCTCTTTATTTCAATTCAGCAATTGAATTTAGGTTTTGAATTTGCAGTTTCATATTAAATAAACAATCAACTACAGAGCCACTATTCATATTACGGTGTAGAAGATTTAGATAAGTTCAGTAAGATCTTTTGTACTGAACACAACACATATTCTTCACCACATACTTATCTGTAGCCATAAATATAAGCTTTTGCTCCTTGGATATAATTAGTCCACCTATTAAGCCAGAGGTTTACAAATGTGTGATTTAACTAGAAATCCAGGTAAACTGACTACACCTCCCTGGATAATCAAGGAGGAAAAACTAGTTTATTCTTTTATCTAAACATTCATAAAACAACAGAATAGCATGGTACTTTAAAGATCATCTAGTTTCAAACTCCCTGCTGTGTGCATGGGCACTTTTCACTAGGCTGCTCAAAGCCCCATCCAACCTGGCCTTGAACACTTCCACAGATGCACAGTACAGAGCTTCTCTGGGCAACTTGTTCTAGTTCCTCACATCCTCAAAGTAAAGAATTTCTTCCTAAAATTCCTTCCTAGTATCTAATCTAAACCAATTTTTTCAGTTTGAAACCATTTCCCTTTGTCCTATCACCACTCACAATTTTTTTTCAAAAGTCTTTCTCCATCTTTCTTGCAGGCCCCATTCAAGTACTGGAAGGCCACAATTAGGGCAGCCAAAGCCCTTTCTTTTCCAGGGTGAAAAATCACAATCTTCTTAGTCTTTCCTCATAGGAAGAGTGCTCCATTCCTTTGACCATCTTGGTGTTTCTTCTCTGGACTTATTCCAACAGGTTGATGTCATTCCTGTGCTGAGGACCCTGGAGCTGGATGCAGTGTCCCAGGCGAGGTCTTACCAGAACAAAGTAGAGGGTTGGTGCCACCTCCTTTGCCCTGCTGGCCATGCTGCTTTTGATGCATTCAAGGACACAGTGGCTTTCTGTGCTGAGAGCACACACTGCTGCATCATGTCCAGCTTCTCATCCACCAGCACTCCCTAGTCCTTCTGGGCAGGGCTGCTTTTGATCTGTTCATCCCCAGCCAGTTTTTATATTAGGGGTTGCCTCAACCAAAGAAACTTGTACTTGGTCTTAAACCTCATGAGATTCCCATAGGCCCACTTAATGAGATTGCCTAGGTCCTTCTGGATGGCATCCCCTCCATCAAATGTGTCAACCATTCCACTTATCTTGGTATCACCTGCAAATTTACTAAGGGTGGACTTGATCTCTTCACTGACAAAGATATGAAATAACACTTTATTGTAGAAGGCTGCTGGGTTGGTCAGGTAGGAGTGATCCTTGATGACTGTCTCAAACCATCTCCCTGCTCTCCATGTCCCTTAGCACAACTTTTAGCAGGATCTGTTATGTGATCTTCCCAAGGTGAGCCTGACAGATCTCTAGTTCCTTGCATCTTCCTTGACCTATCACCTATTACCCTTTATCAAGATGATGTCCTTTTTCCAGCCACCCGGGACTTGACCTGATTGCCATGACTTTTCAAATATCATGGAGTATGGTTTGGCAACTACATCAACCAATTCCCTTGGGCCTCTGGGGATATAACTTCTTGGGTCTCATAGACTTATGTACATTCATGTTCCTCAGGTGATCCTGAAACCAGATTTTTACTTACAGTGGGAGGGACTTTTGCTCCAGTCCACATCCTGCTGTCCATCCAGTTAAAAGACAGAGAAAGAGAGGTTGCCATTCAAGACTGAGGCAAAAGTGTTGTTGACTACCTCAGCCTCCTCCTCATCCATTCTTATCAGTTCTGCAACACTGTTTATGGGGCCTTCTTTGGCCTTCTTTTCCTTATATATATATAGAAGCCGTTTTTAAAATTCTTTGCATGCCTTGACAAGTTCAATTCCAGCTTCCTCCTGACCTTCCTTGCCCCATCTCTACATAATCTGATTTATTCTCTATGCTTTTCCAAGATTACCTGTCCTTGCTTCCACTGCCTGTGCATTTGCTTCTCTGTTGTTTGATTTTTGTTTCATTTAAATATTAAATACATGGATATAAGAAATAAAAACAATGCCTGCAACCATCAAACCATCAAGGCTTCCCTCTTCCTCTTTAGGCTTTATAATTCAGTTTGTAGACATCATTATTTTATATTACTTGGATATTTGGTAACTATATTTCTGAGGATTGACCAGCCGCTGAAACTGGCTTGAAATGTATTTTGCTTTTTACTTTTTACTTAAAATTCATAGTTCTGTGTCTTCATTTCCCAGCTTTTCCCAGAATTCAGCTATATTTCACCAGCAGAAATATAAGTCCATATGGAGGTACTTGGACCTTTGCTATAATCAAGGATCTAGAATTTGCCAGGAGACTTTTTGATTTCAAACCATTCTCTAGACAGATGTGCTATCACTCACAAAGGTCATGTAAAAGCTCTCTCTTTTCTTTGTAACCAAGTAAGTTTTTCCACATGAAGATAACATTTTGATGATCAGCATAGAAGTTACATCTGTAGGGACTGTGTGTTACTAATGCTGATACAAGTATTAAGGCTACTGGTTCTACTGAGATTGTTAACAGAGACATGAATGGATAAATTCTGTATGTCCAGCTCAGCTGAATCAGACTAAAAGAAAAAAGGAGAGACAGCATGAATATCATATTCACTTTGTGGAATGTGCCTTGGGGGAAATTCAGCAAAGCCCAAGCAAGTTCTTACAGAAAAATTGAAATCACAAAGACTATCGTGCATGCATAGTCTAATGATCAGCTAGATCACTATCTAAATCAGAGACTGCTGTGGTTTCTGCCTGAGTAGTTGCAGAAATCAGCCCATAAAAGCAGTGGTTGCATTCCTGTGACTCTCCTCAGCACTGTCAGGATGTGTGACTCTTGTGGCTGGATTTGAATCTGCAGCAGGTGGTCTGACTTGGCTTCTTGGTTTATTTGTACAGAAAGAGTTATGGAGCCACAGTATTCTGCACTATGAGAAACTGGTCTGGTATATGATATATGTGTTGTCATTGCTGGATAAGTATTTGGGAAGCCACAGAAACAAAACAGATCTTATGATATGTTTGTTCCTCTTTTGCTTTCTGTAGAACTCTAACCTGTGTTCATTTTTCACAAAGATTTCTGATTATTTTTGAGAGGCATATGAAGTCTCTTATGCTTGAAAAAAAGATCTTGAAACAAGATTACAAGTAGATATAGTATACCAGAAGTTTTGAATACTCCTTTTTATTGTGAAGCCCAAAGTAAGTCTGCCAAGAGTGATCCATCCAGCATTGACATCATTGTATCAGTGAATGCCAGCACTCTGTATGGCATTTGTGTTTCGGAAAGAATTATTTCTGAGATTTCAGTATTAACATTTTCCAACTACGGAAGTCAAGAGAACACATTAGACATATGACTAGATTTCACTGCTTGCTTACAACTGATCTAGAAGCAAGAACTTTTTGATCTTATCCAGATGGTCTTCTCAATTTCTAAATTGCTGTGCCTGTGACACATCATGATGATTAGACACATATTTTATACCTTCCACATTATTTAAAAAACCCCCCAAATTATATGTAAGAGTAATGAAGATGAATAAATTACTCTTTATTCAAACAGATTATTCTTAAACTGTTGAATAAGACTGTTCAACTCTTTTCAAAAGGCTTACTTCCATGACTCAATTCCAGTTGTTGGAGGAGATCTGGATTGGAGATCTGTGTTGCTGTGGTTTAAGACTTTTTTATCACTATATGTTGACTATTATTTAAGGTAGTCGACTCATGAATATTTTTTTATGCATATGTGCATGTTCTCACATCCAAGAAGAATTCATAGTGTTTCTTCATGATATATGGATTTCTTCCCTAAAATTATAAATAGGACAAATTTCCTGTTGCTGGTGTAAATCAGTGTTACTCCTCTAAAATTGAGCTGCTGCAAATCAGAAAAATTACTAAATAGCTGACTCTTAAAACTATACAATGAAGATTTTATACCTGTCCTCTTTTGCGAAACAGGAAAACTTGCTTCTATAATGCATTTGTCATTTCCCAGTCCCTCTCCTTTTGCTTTTACATGTAGAATCTTTGATTAAATGGATGTACTATTGTGATATGATAGGAAAGGTTATACATATATAAGTGCTGTGTCACCATAGAAAGTTTAGGGATATCAATAAGTAAATTGTCTGGGTCATTATTATAGGAGAAGCATATTTACAGTTAATAAACTTATTACTATATTGAGAAAGCTCTAATACTCAAGAATAGAAGAACACTAGACTCATAAAGATGAGCTATTTAGTTGACAGATTTTGCTGCAAAAACTATGTCAAATTTTCCCTGTAAGCAGATCCATGGCTAGTAACGATTTAAACCATGCTTGTCAAACATAAAAAGGATTTCTCCTGCTGTCTGCATTAGCTTAATATTTTGATATTTTAGGACCTATTAAGAGGTGCAGACAGGAGACAAATTACACATTGTTATGAGATATTTTTAGAGGAAGAATTTGGATCAAATATACGGGTTTTTTGAATTTGCCAAGAACAATTTAAAGCAGATTGAATTCAGAGTGAATTTCTCATCTTGAATTGTTCTACAAAGAGATTGTATTGCTTTCTATATATCACATTTTCTCAAGGAAATTGCTTTTCAAATTGCACTGAAATCAGCATATCTGTTTTGAAGGAGACACGCTATAGCTAAACCTGTTGGTGAAACCCAGTCAAACATCTGCCCCTTGAGAGAAAGCTGCAGTTTACAGAATTTCTCCTAAGACTTTTGCTGAGCTTTGTTAGTCATCAAACTTCTATAGATTGATGAGAATTCTCTGTAATAATTCACACTATGTCTTTAGAAACATTAGTGTGAGCTGTGAAGCATGACTGACAGTTTTATTTCCAGTGAATTCTTTACTCTAAAGGAGGTGGAGTTTCCATGGAAGTGTTACTTTGCATGGATCACATAAACATATGTTGCTGTTACTTGCCAAAAATTGATTCACGCTGTGTTCCAAACAACTGACTGGTTAATCAGAACACATAAAATTAGGAGTCTAAATTAATATGAAGTGAAAGATATTAGTGATTTAAAGCACCTGAATCACCTACTTACCTCTTCTCTTCCTTTACTTTCTCCTTCTGATTGAAAGTTATCAGAAGTCAGTTCAACACAGGAGAATAGACAAATTTGATTCACTTCATAATGGCAGAAGACTTGTTCTGATGGCACTGCTCTTAGGAAGGGGTGTCATTATACTTTTGGAATAAGTTTATGCAATACATTTCTGCCTTGTCACTGCTCACTACATTCCCTCTTTTCCTTCTAAGAGTAACTCTCCCTCTCCATTAAATTCCCTGACATCTCTTGTACAGACAAAGAGTTTGAGTATGTGGCTGGGATTTCCAGCCTGAGACGTGGTGCTGGGTGATGTCCCTGTTATGCCCCAGGGCACAAAGAGACCATAAGTTATGGTCATTACAAAGAAAGCCCTTAGGAACTGAGTGTCTATCTCATGCCAACCCTAAATGCCTCTAAAGGATTTTTCTTCACTCTACGTCTAGTCTAATTTTGTAGACAAAATGTGCATTCTGGTTAGTGTAGGGTAGAATGGTGCTGTAGCCCATCTCCTTGTTCAATTAAGGAAGAGACAACTACATTTACAATAGAAAACAATCCTGCTGGTAAATCCACTGTTTTCTTAGACGTTACAGTTAAAAACCTTGATCTGGAACTCTGCTTGTAATAATTCACTGTATTTTGCTATGTGTGTTCATGTATACCTGAAAACTATTGCTATCTCCCTCAAATGAGATTCTGGTTTGAATGGAAAGTTCTAGGCAGCTGAGATGTAAAAAGAAACACTGGAGGAAACCACTGGAAACTTTGGTTATATGGACATGGACTCCAAAGGTCTAAACTGAAAGTAATCAGTCAGACTTAATGAATCTGAATACCAGCATGCCAGCACAGTACCTGATGAAAGGATTTCTTTTGTTTTTTTCCTTCTATGTCCTGGAAGAAAGTGGGCAAGAAGGGAACACTAAATTATTTCTATCTAACTTCATATTTCCATAATCAGAACCACACTGTGATTCTGATTGTTTTGATTAATCTCTCAAGTACTTTCTTTTGTACTGCAGTTGTTCCACATCCTCAAATGCATTTCTACAAAAGTCGAGTTCTGGTGATATAATATGACTGTAGCTTGCCTTCTCCCTTTCCTATTATATCCTTTCTTTGGAGGTGATCAACTATATGAGGTCTTCAGGAATTTCCAAGAAGTTGTTATTAATGCATATTATAAACAACAATTTATTTTCTTTCAAATATAGTGACAAATATAACGACTGCAATATTCCTGGGGAAAAATAGCCAACTCAATTCTGTTTTTTCCTCATGTGGACCTTCCAAGGAAAGGTAATGCCCTTGTTATTTTTTCCTTTTACAGCCTCCAGGTTTTTGGTTTTGGCTTTTATTTTTCGGGGTTTTTTATTTATTTTTTCTCCCAGACCCTAACATCACAAAAATCCTGACCTGAAAGACAAAAAAAAAAAAAATGTGTGGGTTCCCTGTTGTCCACCAGCACTGCCATGCCCTCATCTCCAGCAGATCTCTGTGCTCTGATTTACTGCTGTGGTAGGACAGGACTGAAAGAGGAGATGGCAGCTCCCAGCATGGGTTATGGAGCCACAGCAACCTCCACCTGTCTGCAGTTGGGAAATTACAGGTACTGTTGCTGTGTTCAACCTGAGCTCTGGGCAGTAGTCAATACCAAATAAAATCAGCTATCACTTGTACACCTTTTCCTGCTACTTGACACCCAAACATTAAATAAAGATGCCTTATGACTCTTTTTTGTTTTTCTAATGAAGAGACAGATCAATAAATAGAAATCTCAGAATGTGTATACCAGACAGAAACTCACAAACAGTGCAGTAGGAGATGTCCCTCAAGGCATGGGTGAACTTCTTTCAACTGTTTTTCTTCAAGAGGATTCCAAGTTCACCATCACCAACTATGCTGAGGTAGAGTGTTTTATCTGCTGTTGAACTCATGGTACTTTTCATTAAATAAATCTGTTTTCCTTAAACTGCAGAGAGGTATAATTCTTTATTTCTGCACAGATTATAGTCGGATTTCTCATTTTTTAGTGGCAGGAAGCACATCTGCAGTGAACTGCTTCTAAATAAGGTTGAAAATGGGTCTGTACTCCAGAGTTTAAATTGCTGCCTTGTACCTGTCCTCAACATCTTCCTTGCACACAACTCTCTAGGGTCAGCATTGTGACTCGCCTGGCTCTGTGAATGCAAGCTTTGCTCTGCTGCTTCTGGGTTTGGACTTGAGATGACAAAAATTTCAACCAAATACTTGTTAGTGGGCTGCTGAGAGGAGAGTTAGGTCACTGTGATTTTAAGTGTCTGCTCTTATTATTGCTGTCTAACAGCAGCTATAGCAAATAGTCTTTCCAAAATCATCTATTTTGTGTGTTTTTAGGAAGGAATTTGGATTATGAGTTATACTAGAAAAATGAAGAGATGGATATATATTTCCTAACAGATTTTCTGAATTACATGCCAAGATGATTTTGTTTGCTGTTGGTTTGGTTTCTTGCCATTGTCTATGTGTATATGTACATGTGCATATACATGAACACATACACATACATATAGATTGCCTACTTGTGGCAAATAAAATTTTCCTAAGTCTCTCACTTCTATTATACTATCTTAAACTGAAAAATAATGCTCATTTTCTTAATGCATATGCATATTGGAAAGTTATATTTGTTTTAAAGCATTGAAGTGTTAAGCACCTTATTGAGGATTCGAAATTGTAACTTGGCTCACTTTTTGTTATATTTTCTTTTGTATACAAATGGATATTGCTTGATTGTGCTTGGGTTTAATCCCCAAGAAAAAATTCCATTAAATGCCTTGCTACCAGAACCACCCTAAATCTAAATCCAGGGTATAAGAAGAAGTGAGTGGCCATGATCCTTATGTTTGAATCTGAGATGGTATCTCAGATGGTATCAATAGATTTTTGAAATTTACTCTGGTTTTAAGTAGCTTACCTTAGACAACTTATTTAGTATCAAGATTTCCAGTGGAATCCTAATTTAGAGGTAAAGACAGTTTAATTTCTGATATTTGGACAAGGGTGTCAAATTATCTGAGTGTTGAAATTCTTTTCTATCAATTTCCTGGGAATAAGTTGCCTGAATATCTTCAGGATTCTCAGATGATAGTATAGGCACTGGAAATATGAAGATAGCATTGGTACAAGCTAAAATTTTGTGTGGATGACTCCCATCCATTCCTGGAAAAAATATCTGTGGTACCTGAGATACACATTAGTAATACCTTTTAAAATGAAAAAATATTCATAGACTATAACCAGACTCTATAGGAAACAAAGAAAGATAATTTCTTCCCAGGTGAACAACTGATTCTTAAATTTCATCACTAGTGAAAGATTTTTTTGTAAACACTTTCTGAGAGCTGCTGCACAATTTTGAATGCTGTGTTTCAGATTCTTGATTCATCTGGCATAAAAATACAGTCAATCAAGGGTGAAGATGCTAAAAACTGGACCTGCCTTTTTTTTTTTTTTTTGAATATTGCATGACATGCAACCTCTTTACTCTAAATATTGCATGACATGAAGTAAAAGAAATCCTCCACCAAATTATCAAATGTAAAAAATAACCTGAACAATTTTTTTTTTCTAACAATTTTGTTTTTAAAAGCTGATGACTGGCAGGCTGTACCATAACTGTGAATTACTAGATCTGAGCTCAAATCCTAGTACCTCCAACAAATCTGAGGTGGAATACCTTCAGGCTCTCATAGCTAAATTCGTGACATTTAGACTTTTGAAAAGAAGTGAAATTAGTTTTTCTATACTATACCTGTACAGATGAAACTTGATAGTCCTCCATAGATGACATCATCATTGTCTGGTAATATAAAGGGACACCTCGTTTGAACCTCCAAACAGTATTGCTTGCAAGGAATTCTGTTGCTGCAGTGAAACTGTGTGACTTCAAAATACTGGGAACAGAGCCAGGCTTTGTAGACAGTCTGGAAAAAAGAGAAGAACCAGAAATATAGATGGATGACAATAGCACTGTCATTATTAGAAGAACATACTGTACTGCACACCTATATTAATGCTGATTTTGGAAGAAAATTTTGAGAGAATATCACCTGGGTGAAATATGCTCTTAACTTTTGACTGTCCTCCCACTTCAGAAATGAAAACTCCAGCCAAGTCCTTTAAAAGAAACAGTTATTCAGGACTAGGCATATACTATTATATTATTTTAGTTTGTAAACAGCTATGTCTCTTAGATGTGACTTTTTGTTAGACACATGCATGCATGGAACACAGCCTGGTCCCTGCACCACCACAGACTGAGATCCCAATCTCATTTGAAGCTGGACAAGGAGAAATTTATGAAAGTGCATGCAAGAAAGAGTTGAAAACTGGGCTCAGGCCAAGTCTGTCTTTATATCATATAGAGTTAAGCTACCAGGTTGCAATAGATGGTGCTGCTTCCCTTCAAATAAAACCTTATCCAGTCCACAGCATTAAAACACACATTAGGGTATCTGAGCACCAAGAGCTCTAGACTAACAGACAAATCTGCTGCAGTGAAAACCAGTGTCTACATTTGGGTGCTAAAAGGAACACTTTAAAGATGCTCTCATCTGATGCTGCACAGCTGAAGTTGCAGAACGTGTGATTATTGCAATTATTGTCATCATTTAAACAGACAAGCAAAATACATGTACTGATTTAAATTTTTGCTACCTTTTGTCTTCCAAACAACGATATTTGTCATTAATATTAAACTATTGGACACAAAAGTTTCATGTAAAAACTTTTGGTTTTTAGGTTGGACACCAGGATACAAAGGTGATGAAAAACCTGTGTGACTCAGTACAGAGAGATTTCCTAGTTCCCCATTTTATTTTCCATTTAACTGTTTTGGAGTACATTATTTACTGTTTAGATACTTGCTGTCTAGGTTGTTACATTAAAAAAAAAAAAATCTGTTTTTGCATTTTTTAATTATCTGAAAAGCCTAGTAACTACCTTTCATTAAACATATACTGAAAACCAACATAGTCAGTTGATCATATCCATTCTTTCTAGGAATGATGTAATAAAAAAGAAAACTATAGATTAAATTTTTAAGCCAAAAAAGCTTAAAAACTGAAATGACAAATCTAGATGAGACTTTGGTTTGATTTCAGTTATAATTCTTCATTGATTATAATTTTATGAATGTCAATAGCATCCTAAATTGTTTAATTAATTCCAATGTAGTAGTCCCAGAATTGCCAAACTTTTATTTTAGGTTGTTTGCAACAATGACAGGTATGAGTAAGGTTGCTAGGTGATAAAATGAAGCCTTTATCACTAATCTATGGTTTGTGATTATCTCTTTATAACAGTTTTTGCCTACTGCACTCTGTAGAACATTTTTTTCCTGTTTTTCATTACAAATTCAATTTTAATTGCTTGCTAAGGTTTTTTATCCACAGTAAATGATTATTGAGAAGGGAGACCAGGAGATGCATGCATCTTCTGTTCTTAAATAAACTGTTAAACAGAAAGTGGTTTTCCCACTGTTGGTTACATCACTCACCCCATTTCTGTTGCTTCAGTTGCTTTACTGACATTCGCAACAATAAATCACAAAATCACAGAATATACTGAGCTGGAAAAAAAGCCAATTCTTGGCCCAGCTCAGGACCATGTACAAAAGTCACCATGTGCCCTGTCTACATGCTTTCTGAACTCTGTCAGGCTGGTGCTGTGACCACTTCTCTGGGGAGCCTGTTCCAGTGCTCAAACATCCCCTGGGTGAGGAACCTTTTCCTACCAAGACCTCCCCTGACATATCTTCAAGCCACTCCCATGGCTCCTGTCACTGTCACCTCAGACTAAAGATCATTGCCTGCCCCTCCTCTGCCCCTCCCAAGGAAGTTGTAACTGCAATGAGGTCTAGTCTCCTCCAGGCTGAACAGGTCACTCCTCATACAGCTTCTCCTCCAGGTCCTTCATGATCTTTGTTGCCCTCCTTTGGATGCCATCTAATAGCTTTATGTCATTCTTATGCTGTTGTACCAAAACTGTATAGAGAATTCAAGGCTTATTTAAATAAAGCAATGTTTTCTCTATTTTTAATTAGTAATCATAGTCAATTGGTTGGAAACAGGAATGCTGGGTCTGGTAGCAGTTATACATTCACAGAGGTTCTTTCCTGATCTTAGACCTGTTTAGTATGAACCCACATGTACTCTTCATAAAATAGATCTAACAGAAGTAAGTTGATTTATGACTCATATTTGAAAGTGTAAATCAGTTTTTAGGAAGAATGTTGAACAGTCCACCATATATGGTAACAAGAAAATGAGCAAAACCATGTGTCTACTGAAGCAAGACAGAAAATGTTTATTCAGGAGCAGAAGTAAATAATGCAAACGTGGGCTTATATGAAGGTTTTTGTATATCCAATCTCCATTCACACACATCATCTTCCTGCTCTGATTCACAAGTCCTCAGCTTTGTCTCAAAATTACTTTTGAATTCCTGTCTGTATTTCTAAAGAATGCATGAGTATACCTGTTCCTGAGATCTATTTCTCAGATGAATGCCTCCCACTCTGTATCCTTCCTTATTTTCTTTACCCCACAGCTGATTTCAAGCTTGTCTGTAGTCTATATTGATATTTTTAATATTCTGGTTCCTTTTTGCTCTGTTTTATCCAGTAAGGTGACGCAGGCTCATAGACAAGGCTTATCATGGTGTGTGTCAGTCTGCTGCCTTCACAGCTTTGGCCTGTGTTAATTCCTACATTTCCAGAAAGTGCTCAGCCAGTCTCTGGAAAAAGGTGTATGCCAAGAACTTCACCCAGTAAACAGTTTTGTCTTTTTCTGGAGAAAAAGGAAAATTATGTGTTTTCAGTTGAGCTGTGATGAGTTATCTGGTAGATGAGAATGTGGTCCCTCTTTGCTCTTACCACTACAGACATGATTTAAATGCCTGCTTTCCTAACAAAAGTCCCAAATAATCTCTCCTACCCTTTCTGGACTTTCTAGGCACCAAAGGTTTTACACAGGCATTAGACATCTTGCTTTCATGCTTAAATATGTGTTACCCAGGAGGGAGTACAGAAGTGGGAGAATTGATCTCATATTTGTTCATAGAACTCTGCTCGAGAGCATTTGCAATACTCTCATGCATGAGTAAGAAGATTCAGAGCAATCCAAAATCTTTTCCCCCTTTCAGGGACAATCAGAGGTGGCTTTTTAGTTTTAGTAGAAGCCCATAATCTAGAACTGAAATTTCTTGAATTTTCTTGAATTTTTCTTATATTAAAGTAGATATTATGGCCTTTGATCAGCCAGTATTCCTTCTTTTCCCCAGGAAAATATAGATTTTTTTTGGTTGGGAGTTTTGCTTTGCATCCTAGCAAGCCCAAATGTTGATTTTCAGTGTCTTAAAACATGAGTTATGTAACAAGGCCCAAAACTATCAGTGAAATACACATTGGCTTGTATATTGAGTGTGGTGTTCACTTTACAAACTGTGCTTCAATGTGAGAATTTTTTCCTTCCTGAAGAACATCTATAGCTAAATGCAAGGATTTAAAAACACAGTAAATGTTTCTCTTAAAAGATATATAATATAAAAAAAAAATTAAGTATCAGTTCATTTTTATTAGTATTTTCCTATGTAATTTTCAGTGTGTCAGTGGGGAATATAGAAGTTGTATGTGAGGAAACCATGTGTTAAACAGCCAAAGGGAGGAAAATATCCTCTAACTTTTTCATAAAGTAAAGTCTTCTAGTGCAGAATCTTTGCTCTTTCAAAACATGCATTTTCTCAAGATTCAAATCAATAAAAAAATTGTTTTGGGTTACATTTTAAGGAAAGGAAAGAGGGTCTGTGGCAACAGTGGATGAAACTCTCACTGTATTATATACTCATTTAAAGGAAATAAAGCGAAAAATTTCTCCTAACAAAAACTGAACTAAACTGAGTTATAAGATGAGAAAATTGCACACGTTTAAGAGTAAACAATTATCAATAATCTTTGAAGAAAAAAGAGGAAGTCTAGTCATTAAAAAAATCAGAATTTTAGAAGACAATTTTTATTGATGGATATTTTATTAATTGAATTTAAGATACCAAAACCAAACAAAATTAAAACATTAAGAAGATTTGCAATTTTTTAGATTTATAAACTTTTAAAGTGATAATACATGTTGCATATAAATATAATGTAGAAAAAAAGGTGAATGGTCTTGTGCTTTGAGCTGGCTTGGTAAATGATTGAAATCTTTGAAATAATATAGTTCCTAACAGAAATCTGCCAAACTGAACTCAAAGATCAGAAAAAAAACTCATGTTTTTATTTGGTTTTGTTTTTACTCTTTTTAACAAGGGAAAGAACTAAGATAAACTGGATTATTGGTGCATCATGGCAAGCATCTACATAGACTAAATACCTGAATATATCTAAATATCTCATCTCTTTACCATCAACATGACTTTAGATACTACATTTAAAGAGATACATTCCTGGCTATTAGATGAGACACTATGATGACAAGATAGAAGTATTACAAAAGAATAAAGTAATCTTTAATGTACAGAAGCATAGATATAAAATCTCAGCAGGATTTAGTGGCAATTTTTCTCACCTAAATAACTTAAATTTACCCTTCTTTGTACCTGTAGGAAAAAAAATAAGATTACACTTTGGAAAAAGTGCACGAATCAATGCTGGCTTTATGTACTTATATTCATATGTCTGAGTGTCTCTCTAGAATGATCACCATCAAAATATTCTTGGTAATTTTAAATCATTAAAAACATTGTGATAAAAAATTATTATAAATTGAGCAGAATAATTTCTTATTTGGCATTCATTTTATTTCTACTGTAGAAGTTTCAAGCAGAAAAAATATTTTATTACGTCAGCGATGACCCAATGCAATACCAATACCAATAACCCAACACAAATAACTAACTTCAGCAATTTGAAGAATGAAAACATCACAAACTAGACACTCAAATGCATCTTCTTGTCAAACCATTAGAAATAAGAAAAGCATTCAGAATTAATAGGAAGAAAGCAAGTGTGTGCATGTGTGTAAGTGTGTGGAGAATTTTGAGAAGCTGAAAGGGCACATTGTGTACTTTTTCTCTCAGGACATTAGGGAGAAGACTTATTTTTGTCTGTGTGGAGACTGACAGTCCCAGTATTGTCTTCTTTTTTGGATATTCTGTATCTCATATCACACATGAGGTTGGACCGTGTCTGAGTTATTAGGTTTTTTTTTTGGTCTTGAAAGGCAACCAGAGTTCTGTGTTAGTACTGTTTCATTAATCACCTACAGAGGGACCAGGAGCTGCTGGCCCCCAGTGTGGACAGAATGGCTGGGTAGAACTGTGCATTAGCTGGCCACAGCCCTGGTCAACACGCAAGCAGACTTCCAACTGGCAACTGCAACCGCACAAAACTAATTTTAACAAGATGACCCTTAAAGTCCCCTCCAACCTACGCCACTCTATGACTCTATGATTCTATGATTCTGTGATTCTATGATTCTATGAATCTATTTGCTAAGACTGCAAAACCAATGGGAAGATAAAGAATCGTGCATATATGCCACAGTCTCCCTTCCTCCCCATCTCATTCTCAATCACCCAGACATGCACAATACATGTGATTCTGGATAACCTAAGTTCTGTCAGAACAAATTGAGTATGTAGCCTGAATCATCTGAGTCACACTGCATGAGAGGTGTCAGTAGAACAGAATGGAAAAGCTCAATCAGTTTCATTCTCTATGAAAGCCATTTCTTCCTGTTTTTTCAGAGATGAATTCAAGTCACTTCTGTCCTTTCCCCTGTTGTTTCTGACTGTCATTTCCGGGAAATACTTTAACTATATTCTGTAGAAAAGATTTTTTCCCTCACTGAGGAAAAGTTTGATGCTTTTGGCTGGGCTATCATAATAATTACACAAAAGAGAACCTAAAAAATCATCAAATTACTTACTGCGTAGATGTGGAGGATGGTGGGAGGGAAAGAGTGTAGGAAGGGAGAAGTCACAACAGAAATTCTCTCTCTCAAAATGGTAATTTTTCTGAATCAAATTAAATTTTAACTGATGCATTGCAACTATAACCATTCCTCACTGTGAAAATGAAGCCTTCAAAGAGAGCACAACTGAATTATTTCACATACTAGTTGGAAATGAAGAGGCTCCTTATGAACTTGAGAGCTGATCAGTGACTCTTTCAATGACATCAGGAAATTGTACCTTTTTGGAATAAAGGATTTGCCTTCAGAAATTGTGGTCTGTTCCCAGCTCAGTTTCTCCCAAACTTTGTGAGTATTTTAGATAAATTCTGCCGTTGTTATGTATACTCAGGAGTACCTCATGTTGTGACTGACTAATTAATAAATTTTTCCCAGATTATTCATGGAATAATCTGTTATGTAAGCTGAGATTTTTCAGCAGAGCTGGATGCGGAAACAGCATTCATTTATAAATGAATAGTGATGTGGCCTTCAAGTTTTGATACATTTTACCTCAGTGATGCTGGTACATGCGTACTCATTGACAGTGAATAAGCTGTGAATGGACAGTGAGATCTGTTCCCTGTCAGCCTCAGCTGTAGCATGTGATTTTCTGTAACCCTAAAGATTCTGGTGCAGTAGGTACTGCTATATGTGCAAAGGGTGATGCCTATTTCACATGTCTAATCTTTGCCTGACTCATGGAGTTATGAGTGTTTGAACTATTTAAAGGTGTTATATGTGCATTTAAGGTTAAATATGAATAAAATCTCATGGTCTATTTTTTTTGTTGTTGCTGTTTGGCTCGGGGTGAATTGTTGTCTTTGCAGTATTCTGTGACATTTCCACAGCCAATGATGTTGTGTCTTGTAGGGTCCTCGTTTCAACATCTCTATGAAATATTATTAACCTCTCTGCTTCAGCCTAACTTTCTTTGCTTCATCTTAGCGTTTTGTTTGTTTGTTTGTTTGTTTGTTTGTTTTTTAAAGTATTCCACAGTCTCAAAGTGTAGGCATTTAAAGCAGTAATAATACTTCATGAGCTGAGATGTTATGGATAACAAAGTTGGAGAAAAGCTACTGGCAAAGGCTAAAAAAGCTTTCCAACCCTTACTTCCACAAATAACGATATTCACTCATTCACTTAGAACTGTGCCTGAACACTAACCAGGAAAAAGATTAATATATTAAACACCATATGTTGGAAATAGGGGGATGAGATTGCAATTATGGATTTTATATGGCAATGAGGAACCTCAGAAGAGCACACCTATTTCTCCCAGTGATGAAAATTTTGCTGTAAAAGTCACTTCAAATATCATGAGTGCTTTACAACAGAAAAGCAATGCTACATTTGTGAAGTGCAACCTCTAAAAAGCTTTTTATACTTGGATCACCAGGGTATTATGTGTTGGTTTGAGAGACAGTACATCTTCCTTAGGAAATACTTGGGTCAGTCTCAGTGTCTGCTTTGTGCCTTAGGACCTGAGATACCATGTTTTACAAGCAGAGATGCCTGTTAGATAGCTTATGAATGCATTTTATGTACACTGTGTAACCAAAATATAGATGGTTAACTGGTACAAAACCTAATCAAGTTTGACAATAGTCACAAACGTGGACTCCCCAAGGTACTTTGTCATTTTTGAGCATTAAGGGCAGTCTGACTTCAGGAAGACTGCATTTTGCATGTGTACCATGGAACAAAAATCAGCTTTTACAGAAAGCCTATGCCCGTGAGAGTTGCAGGATTGATGTTGGCATTTCTCTTTTGCTGGACTTTGTTCTCATTCTGAGACTTTGGGCAGCCTCATGATAGGGCTGGCAAAGCACACAAATAATGCAGCAACAGTGACGAGATAGGAGGGAACAGTACCCTCCATAATGTATCTTGGCCAATGAATTTCAGTGGTGCCATCAGTGACTAAACATTCTTCACTACATGCAGGAGGAAGGATACAACAAGTAGCTTTCAAACATGTGGGTGAAAATAAGATATTTTATAGGAATAGTCTCTAAAAGGAGGGTTTTTTTCTTAAGTTATAATTTTTGTTTTCTTTCAGCACTATCAAAATCAAATAATTTTGACTGGGGAATTATTTTTCATTAAGTTTTAAATATTTCTTTTCAAATAAACTATTCTCATTGTGTTTGTACACCCAAACATTCCTCGTAAACTGTTCATTTAAATACATGTTACATTATTGTATTTTATTTATTGATAATGATTCATAGGTGTTGTGCTTTTTGGAGAAGTTGTTTTGTATTCACACCAATCCTCACTCCTACCTTCACCTTTTTTTTTTTCTTTTTTTTTCTTTCTGGGAGGAATTTAGATTTTGAGTTTTTTAAAAAATCTGATACTGAGAATTAATAAAAAATATCAATCTGAACTTCCTGTACAAGAGCCATTATATTTTCCAGTTATTACATTCTATGTGCATTTTAAAAATTCCTTGTGTTATAAGATTGTACCAGGAAATGAGAATATCTGTTTCATATTATGGATATTTATGCCTGAAATTTACAGTAATTTGGGGACAAGCACATCTGTTTTGTGGTTATTTTACCCTTTGATTTTGTTTTTATTTTATTATAATGAACATTTTCTGTATCTTCATGGATGGAATATCATTAGATAAATATTTAAATATTTATTCAGAAAATCTTATTGCCACAGAATGCAAAATATTGTGTGAAAAACCAAAACTTTTAGTGTTTCCTAAATTAAATAGACAAACTTGTTTCTTTCCCTGTTCTACCCATTATATGAATAATTTCATGTGAAAGATGCATATACAGTTTTATTTGAAGATAAAGAAAAAGTAAACCAAGGTTGAAACTAATTTGCCAGAATATTGTTGATCTCAGCTTCAGCTCTGTGAACAAGACTTCTTTTAATGAAACACAGATGTGGAATTGCAATCTGCTCTGCTCACATCTTTGTTTTTTATGTTGGAAATGCTGATCTGAAAGACTGAAAATGCTGGCTCCTAATGGAAATATGTTTCTTTGATTTGATGCCTTCTCTCTTTCAGGAGACATTACTGAAGAGGAGATGGTATCAATGTCTCACTTTGGTAATCCTAAGGAGAACATACATACATATACAGGGGAGATCTATAATGTTTCTATCTGCCAAAATAAATCCAGCTTTTGCAATGCAAAAATGTGCAAAAGCCTGACCCACCAGTCCTGTCTTTCTGGTGATTAGCCATCCAATCAACTGAGGTCATCATGATGATTAACTTCACTGTTGTTTTATAATGCCCTAAAACCTGAACTCATCCTCTGTATCAGAATTCAGTTTTAGCTGTTACTTAATATAGCAAGGAAACTTTCTTTTGAAGATCATAAACATCCCTTTGGGTGAGCTTAAAGAAAACTGAAGATTAAATAACTCATTATGGAAATAAGTAGTCTGTTAAAAAAAAAAAAAAAGCACTACTCTTTGATTTTGTGAGCTTAATAGTATTACATCTAATAATAAACTATATTAAAATGTTCAAATTATAAAAAATAAAACAAATTAATTATCTTTAAAATGTCCGATCAGCATCCCCAGAAAATTTAAGATCCACTGATTACAAGTCATCTCACAACAGTCAAGAGCCTCTTTTAAGTTTTAAAGCCTTCTAAAATTACATCTGAATTCATGAACCAAGCAATCTGCTAAGACTGGAAAGTATTTTTGTTTAACTCTGCTTTACATCATTTCTGAAGTGATGGTAGTCTGTATAAGTCAGCTCACCATGGCAGTATTCAGAAGGTTGATACCACTGATTAACAGTGTATGCAGGAGACAAGGAGAGTCTTTATATCCTCTGCTTTCTGATTTTTACTGCCTCCTAATCTCCATTATTGCTCAGGGGAGAGAATCCCTTATGGCTTCTGAGGGCTTCCAATCACCTTGCAACAACCACTTCAGAATCCTGGCAGATGAGGGGATTTGCCATAAGCTGATATAAACATACACAGAGAAAAAGTGTCCTATGCCTCAAATTTCTCTTCCCATTTGGAATTATATTTTGTTTAAGCGTAAGACTTATTCAACTTCAATATTGAATTTTCATCTTGATCTTGCAGGGAGTAGAGGGGCAGGTGATGATCTCTTCTCTGAGGTGACAGTGACAGGTCTTGAGGAAACAGTATGGAGCTGGGTCAGGGAATGTTTAGATTGGATATCAGGAAAGGTTTTTCACCTAGAGGGTAGCTGAGCACTGAACAGGCTCCCCAGGGAAGTAGTGAAGCACCAGCCTGACAGAATTCAAGAGCAATGCTCCATGATGTGATTCTTGGGGTGTCCTGTGCAGGGTCAGAAGTCAGACTCAATAATCTGAATGGGGGTTGTTAATCTCAGCACATTTTGTGTGCCAATTCCTGATTCTATGAAAATTCATTAAATAAGATGACAAAATCTAAAGACAATGAGCTAATGAATCCAGAACAAAGAAGAAAATTTCTTAAGCACCAGATATAAGACAAAAGCTTTAGAGCCTGAAATATATTAAAAGAGAAAAAAGACCCCCAGAACTTAAAACTAAGGAAGGAAAATATTATGGTGCTGTTTCCATTAATATAATTTTAATCACAGATATCAAGTACATTTTCATTTGTTATATTTCGCTGTATCAAATTTAGTTTAATCATGGTTAATTGAACTGATTCAGAGAACTTTATTATGTTGTAAATTATAGAGGCAAAGCAGATTGTCCATATTTTTTTCTCTCGACAACTCGGACTGCAAAAACAGGTCCAGAAACTCCACTGCAGTATTCAACATTGTTACACAGTGTTCTAGAGTTTTGTTACTTTTCCTACATTGATTTAACTTACAGATTGACATGAAGACCTCAGAATTGCATGTTGTTGTCAAGACATTGAAGTGAGACTCCAGACATCCAAAGAGGGAGAGTGGCTGAGCCAAAAAGCAGCCCTCAAGGACAGGAAGCTTCTCCTCTCACATTTTTTTCCTCACACAGCTCTGGTTTAAGGCCACACTGCTGCACCAAAAGCTGAGCCCAAGTAGCAAAATTTAGGCAAGATGGGAATAAAATGACATTGCAATCAGATCCATGACAGCTTGTGACAATGCAATAGATAATTTTCTTGGAGGGCACAATCAGCTCTCCAAAGAGGTCACAATTAAAGCTCAACAATAAGCTCAACCAAGAGCAGATTCTCAGTTGAGGATTTTCCCCAGTCTGGGGTGGCTCTGCAAGGGAATAGACATTTGCCACTGAATGACACTTGCCATCATAGAGGATAACATAGTAAAGGACAACTCTCACATATTTTTTGCTGTTTCACCTGCCAATCTGATAACCACCAGCATAGACACTGCAGCAAAATCTCACTTCTCTTTTCATAGAAGTTTTGGAAGCATCATATGTCTATTTAAGGATTTGTGCAAACTATCTACAACTTTGCCCCCAATGACAACTCCCATCTGTAACTTCAGCAAACAGAGCTTTTACAGCATATAACACAGTATTTATGAGACCAAGCTTTTAACCACCTTAGGAAACTCATATTACTTTTAAAATATTTTATGCTTTTTCTCTATAATCTAACGCCTTTGATGTTTTTACTTCACCAACAGTCTTAATTCATTGGTTGTATTTTAACTTTTTTTTTTTTTTAACTGGAATTACCTTGGAGAGAATTTTATGTGTATTTTTGATTCTTTTTGCTACATTTGCACATATATAAAGATAAGTAAAATAAATTTAAGATAGCTAGGATTCTATCCAGTTATTCAAGCACTGCACTTGCATAATGTAACATGCCTTTGGGCAGAGATAGCTGATGTAGTTAAACACAAAATTAAATCTCTATCAGGTAAATTCTCCACCATTAAGACCCATATTAAAATCAGAGCTCATTCCTGGTATTCAGAAATTAGAGTGGAACTTTTCAAGTGCTATTGACACTAGAAATGCCTGTTCAAATACTTAAATCTATGAGGTTTTGGCACTTTAAATCTAATACATATTTTATATCTCCTAAACTTGTTCTTCATCAGTTTAAGCCACTTAATCTTGCTTATTGGTCAATCAGGAAAATAAAAAAACTTCATAAAAAGAAGGTATGGAATTACAATTCCATTGAAGACAAGACAGATCTGTGACTTCTACTTAATTCTGTGTGCCAGACAGTGGTCATGTCTTATGCACAGTGGAAGAGGGGCTCCATAAGGCTTTCTCTAGGACAAAGACAGATAGGTATCACTTTGGGAAAGGTTTAGATTTAGAGCATGAGATCTGAGACTTCTAGTAAAAAAAAGTCTCAAGAACTCTCTGATGATGGGGTTGGTACACAGTCAACAGGCTAGCCATAGCCTGCAGCCTTTGAGAGTTCATAGGCTAAACAATTTTTCACTGGATGCTCAAGAGTATGACCACACATTAATCATGGGTGCAGAATTCAAAACTGTTAAGCAAGCAGACAAATAAACCCACTTTTAGTGTCTGAGATGAGTGATGTCACTAGGCTTTCTGACTGATAAAAACTTCATTTTTGCTTAAGTGGAGTAAGAAGAGGTAAATAATACAGTTCTTTTCTCTTCCTATCTATTTTTTTTTCTTCTAGCTTTCCTTCTTTTTTATTATACATTTCCAAAATAAAAATGCTTTTTTGTTTTTCCCAATCATTTTCTTTGTTAGCAGTAATCTAAACTATCCTCATGTCTTTGTGTGTCTGGAAGTTTTTGGAAGTAAAAATTAGGTCTATGTCCTTCAAACTCTGTTGTGCTTTCAGAGTTTCCAGAGAAGATCCAGGAATGTCTCAGTGTTCCAGCCTGAGAGGAGAGGTTCAGCTTTTAGCACTACTATACAGTTCTGCAAAAGAAATAACTGATTTTAACAATATATAGAATGCATATGGCACTTCTTGTTTTCAAAGTGTCTGATATAGCGATCAGTTCTGCATGCCTCTTCCAGGAAGAAAAAAGAATTTTTTTTCATGCTAGACTGAAAATTGGAAATTTCAAGATAAGTCATATTATGTAGTGTTTTCAGAAAGGAAAACCCCCTCATCTTATCTAATTGCATGATGAGTATGATACTGTTCTGTAAATCTCTGTATTAGTAGCTTTCTCCATAAAGAGAAATATCCCTTGTTTTTTCTCTACCTGATTTCCATCATCTTTAATAGTATTAAATCTAAATAGATGTCTTTATCCAAAATATCAAAATCCTTTCACTACTCGATGAAGTACTTTTGTGGCAAATTGAATAAAACACAGTAACATAATGTGCAATGTTTGCTATAAAATTCTTTCTATTTGATCCTTCTGGATTATATGATGCTATCTCAATTTTTGACATTACTCTGAAAATTCTATATTCTTGTTATAAATTAGATATCAATATCAATTTATTTACAGCTTTTAGAGGCTTTTTGTTAGATGTGGTTCCATCTTAGAGAGAATAAGAGATTTTGGGCTCAGTGTTTTTCATAATTCATTTCTATTCCTTTACTGATTGATATGCAGTAACAATACCCAAAAAGACACAGTGTATTCCACAGAGATACTGTAGAAGAGTTACACACAAATGAAACAAGATGAGCTTGTAATGGATACAATTCATCACTACCACACTGGTTTTATGGCATTATATGTATATGACATTGCCATTACAGTAACATTTGTCCCCACTTTTCTTAGGGGCTTGCCTGAGCTATGCAAAAGCAGTATTTATTCAAGCTGTTGGAAAGGGAACTTTTTCCTCTCTGAACAAGTGTTTGCTCTCTGATTTTCAAATATTTACTCCATTGCAGTTTTTCTTAGATGATTTCCTGTGGTACATTGGGTCAAGTCTGAATGCAACTATTTGCTGACACATCCAACCATTTGCATAGGTCAGTAGCATCAGGGAAAATATTTTGCCCTTCAAATTTACTTTTATTTGTTGTTGCTACAGCTTGTTCAGCAAATAGAAGACAATGTTGGAAAACTACCAAAGAGCCTGAGTGTAAAACATCAGACTTGCTACCAGAAATTTTACAGTCTGCCATTTCAAAAAGTTAATAGATTAGAAGGAGTAATAATACAAAATATATTACTTTGGACCTCAGAGTGATTCCCTGTAATTCAGAAACTCTCTGACAGGTAAACCACATGTCCAGAAGCCAATATATTGCTTAATATTTAAGAGTAGAATAACAAATTCAAATGTAGATGGTGATATGAGAAAGGATAAACAACCTCATCTCTTCAAAGGTAAATTCTCTAATGAATTCAACCTCTTCCAAAGCATAGAAATAAAAATGTGATCCTGATGAAAATTTATTTAGTTTTTCAAATCCTATTAACCAGGTCTCTAAAGAAAGGCAATAAATGAATGAAATTATTATTGTTTGAGAGTAGTTCACAGCCATGTGTACAAAATGGATAGTGGGAAACAAAAGGGAAAAAAATCAATTTTCATCAGTACAAAATGTTAGAAGTGGGGGTCTCAGACTTTCATATATATTCAATGCTTTTCTTATTAATGTATTAAGACATTAGAAAGAAAGCTAAACAAGATGAAAACAAGTGTACTGAAAGAAAAAAAGTTAATGAAGTTTCAAAAAAATAAATTAAACTTCAGCTGAATTGAAAATTTGATGAAGTTCTGTGTTGAAGAATTGAAAGAAAAGAGATTTTTTGAAGAAAATTGTATCTGCTTGTATACCATAAGGGATTTTATGTTTAGCATGTCAGTCCTGGAAAATAATCACAGTGAGCTCTGTGCAGTTGCAGGTGGCAAGGACAAATAGATTTATGACACCTGAGAAATGAGATAGGAAAGGTCTCCTGCACAGCCAATGTCACTAGCCTACCTGAAATACTCCACCCAGAAGGAGATAACCCCACATTGAAAAGGAGGAAGAGAATTAAAGATTACAGCATTTCTGTCATTGGGACTTCTGAAGAAAGACTGAAATATGAAGTGACGAAATTTCAGGAAAAAAAATGGTGACAGAAAAAGATCTATAAAATTACAAGTGTTGTAGAGATGAGGGGTAGTTTTCTGATCTTGTTGTTTTATTTTCCAGAAATGAGGGTCAAAGGATCAAAGGAATAATAAAATTTGAAAATATAACTTTTGAAATAATAGATGGAAATATTTTTCCATGTAAAGCATGGGATTGGCAGTCAGACTAATATTTTCTTAACAACAAGAAACTAAGATTCAGAAAATGATCTTTCCAAGGTCAGGCCAGACAATAGGCTCTAGAGGAAAATATTTTTGCAGACTTTCAGAGTGCAAAACTTGGTTCACCTTAGATACTTTACAGAGGTGTACTTGGTTTCTTTTTGAAGAACTTCTAGACCTTTCTCTGCATGTAAAAAGGCACTTACTTACATGACTTACTTCAAGAGAGTTCCAGCATTAGATACTTAATATGCAGATGCACACAGGGAGGCTTGGATGCCTTACAGTGCCTTATTCTGAAATTTCTGACTTTTTCTTTGCACAGTCACGTGCTGACTACCATGGGAATAGGATTGTGAATGGGATGGGTAATTGATAAAACCCTGTGAGTGACTGCTGTCCTGTGGACTGTTGCCATCTAGGGAATTACTCAGAACTTCAGTGGGAGACACCTGTGAATAAATCATGTGTTGGCTTTATTGATGTGTGTCCAAAGCACAGTTATAGGTCCAGAAGGCTTTGTAAGCTTCTGCTCCTTGTTGACTGAACACTCATATTTGTTGTCAAAACCAATGGGAAACCTACAAAAGCAGTCATTGGAAATGCTTGGTCTGATTTGCTCACTTTATTTAATAAAATAAGGTAAAAAGATATGTGTATAATTTATTAAAAAGGACAACTAAAATGCTTAATAAAAGAAAAAAAATCCTGAAGGATAAATGACAAAGGAAAACAGATTTACTTTTTTATAATACCAGTCCTTGCAAGACTAGATATTTTTTACTGACTTGATTCTCAGCTGAATTAGACCTGTGATCCAACCTTATGAACTGCAAGCGTGGGAGAAGAGAATAATTGGGATGAGGAGTAAGGAAGCCTTATGTCTTTTTGTGCAGTTAATTTATAGACTTAAAGTTACTGTGCAGCTTAAATCTGCACATTTATATGGCTTCTGGCCAGCTGGATCAGAAGCACACACCATGTTTCCTTTGTGACATTCCCCAGAAATAACTAAGAAAAAAGCAAAACAGAAAAATATAGAAAATGTAATCAAAATAATTTACCAGCAACAAACACTACTTATTATTTATTTAAACATTAACTGATCTTGATTTAAAATTAGGCCAGAAGTTATTTTTGAACTTTGGATTTGTTTGGAATTCAGACACTTTAAAACTTTTGAAAACATACCTATTTTTAAATTTTCCCTGTCATTTTTTTATGATTTTTTTGTTCCTTAATCAAAACCTGTTATGTCTGGTAGCTTTTCTTTGACTCCTCCAAAATACCTCTTTCCTAAATGCACTCAACACAATAATTGCAGATCTTTCTCTGCTTGTCTGTGACCTGGTTAATGTTCCTTTTGATTAAGCTATATTTTCCTCATATTGACAGATTTTATTCTTTTTTTAAAAAAAATTCAGATTTTTTTTTAATGAATATCAAAGACATCTTGGGAACTCAGCACTGACAGCATAGTCTGTCATCCTGTGCTGTAAACAATGGAATTTTGTGGAATTTGTAATGGGATAAGAGCACAGAACCAAATAAGTTTTTTCCACAATCAGCTGCTTTTCTTCATACCAGGAATCTCATCCTTGCTAAATCTGCACAATGGCAAACCTGTGAATCATCTTAAAACATTAATAGGCCAATAGTCAGATGGTCCAACCTTTCTTAACAACAAAATATACCACACGGCCCAGCACCTTGTCCAGATGAATCTTAAGCGTCCCTCACTTTCCTGATGAGATGTTCCAATGGCTGATTTTTCTCATTGAGAACAATTTTCCTCCTGTGTTTAACTAGAATCTCCCAAGAAATAACTTGTATCTGCTACCCCTTGTCTTTTCCAAGTGACTCCTTGTAAAAAGGAAATGCCCTGGTTTCAACTAAGGTAGAGCTAATTTCTTCACAGTAGCAGTTACAGTGCTAGTTTTGGATTTTGAATGAGGATTTTGAATGGTGTTGATAACACAATGATGTTTTGGCCCTTTGCTAAGTTGTGCTTATCCTAAGGCATGCTCTGCCAGTGCACAAAAGAAACTGGGAGGAAGCATAGCCAAGACAGGTGGCCTAAAGGGATGTTTCACACCACAGAACATCATGCCTGGAATATAAAATGGGAGAAGTTAACCTGAAGTGGGGGCTGATCAGGGTTTGGGAAGGCAGCTCTGGCATCGATCAACTGGTGGTGAGCAGTTGCATTGTGCAACACTTATTTTTTCCTATTTATTATCATTATTGTTATATTTTACCATTATTAGTGCATTTTACTTTATTTTTAATTATCTAGATGTTCTTATCTCAACCTAAAAGTTTTATTTTGCTTCTCCTCCCCATTCCATTAGAGTGTGGGGCAGACAGGAGGGTTGAGTGAGCAGCTTCGTTTCCAGTTGGGCTTAAACCATGACAGAAAGTCTCCATCTTCTTTAACAAGTGTAACACACTTTAAATACTGGAACATAGTAATGAAGTCTCCATTAAATCTTTTAATATCAAGGCTGACTTTCAGTTTTTCCTCCAATGACAGGTTCCCCATTGATCATTTTTGTGCCATTCTCTGGACCTTCTCTAGCCTGTCCAAACATTTTTGTATAACAGAAAACAAAATCAAACCCAGTATTTCAGACATGACCTGAAAAACACCGAGTGGCAAAATTGTCCTCTTCAGCAGAATGAGAAAATAATACATTAAGCTCCTATACTCCTTTGCAATTAAAGTTCTAAAAATTCTAAAGTTCCAAATTCCTTCCAAGTTGGTTAATCTCAGAAACCAGCCTCAGACATCTCTTTTTTTGGGTGATTACATTTTCACTGATTGACATACAGAATCCTTCATCTAGGCTATGAACTATCTGTGTGTCATGATAATTACTAAAGATCCACTCTCATGAATACTAACAAGCTTCTTGGAAACTTCACAAATCTCCCCTGTCTACTTTTGTCCTTCTTAGTGACTTATCTACCCTAAATTAGTTCCCAACCACACTGTGCTAGCTGACTCTTTTTTTTTTTTAATTCATATTTTGCTTTCAGTTCTTTTCCTTGCTCACTAGCACTAAATGCACTCATTTTTAATTACTATTTTTTCACAGACTTGTGCAGGAGCCACAATTCCCGGTCAGAATCAGGGCCCACTTACACTACTTAGATTAACTACAATAGACAAAATCCAACAATAAAGCAGGCTACTGACAAGTCTAGACCTATTTTTTTAAATTACATTTTGATTTTTTAAATTTTAATGTAAATTTTAAAGTTTTTAAGTTTTAAAAATGAAATTTGTTTACATCTGGTCATCTGGTTTTATGTGTTAAAACATCAAAAATCCCATTGAGTTTAAAAGAATTCATGGCTTCTGCAGCTCTTATATAGTTAAAATAATGCAAGAAAACGGGTCACAAAGTCAGAAATCCAGGACATGCTGAATTCCGAGCAAAATTCCCTATCAAAGTAGATAAAACCTGTTTGATTTGTACTGTTGTAGTGTCAACATTGTAATAAAATACATTCTTTCCACTGTACTTTTTCCCAGCACTGCTAGTCTCAAAATTAAACAGGTGGTAATTTGGTACACTATATTGTATTGTAATTAGAGTAGATTTTGAAGTTGTGAGACAGCCTCCTTTTGGAGAACAGTGACAATCTAGCTTACTGAGATTTCACAGCAAACAATTTTTTTGGAGGTTACCAGAACAGGAATTTCACTCTTCATGGCCACTCCTGTTTTATGCAGATTAAAAGGCATTTGGGCACTATTTTCTTATAGAGTTAATTGGCCCCATTTGTGGCATAATTGTGTATGCCCTGTGGATCAGCAATAGCAGGAAAAATATTTTAGGAAAGAGTGTCTTCATCAATCAACCTTCGTGAAAATTATGTTTGTGGAAAATTATGGGTTGGAATATCAAAGGATGGCAAGATGCCAGAAAATCCATCTGAGTTTTAGGGAGAAGAAGAGCTCAGAACATGAGTAGAATGGAGGGAAAGAGTCATGGTTCAGACTAGCATGAAGCATTGATTTGCAAAATAATTAAGAATAGAAAAGACCTCTAAAGTCATCAAGTCCAATCATCAACCTAACAAGGCCAAGTCCACCACTAAACCATGTTCCTAAACACCACATCTACTAGTTTTTTGTCCAATTTCCAGACAAATGGTCTGTCCCAGTGCATGAGCACCCCTTCAAGGAAGAAATTTTTCATAATATCCAATCTAAACCTCCCCTGGCACATGTGTTTGTGGGAGACTCCAAGTCTGCAAGAGAGAGGTGGGAAATAGGAGCTGGCCAGAGGGTCAGTCTATGCCAAAGGCTCTTTGTGTCCTTTCACATGACCATCTGTCCGGTGTGAATGCTGAAACACTCTACCACTCAGTGAAGTAGGAAATACAAGATGTAAAATTCTGAAGTCTGTCACCAGTATATCAAATCAGATTTCTAGGTGTACATACAGAGTCCAAGGATAGACTTCAGAATGAACATGAGCTACACCCACTGCTCTGGACCTTGCTTTCAACATCAGCAAAATAATCAATCTCCAGTGCCAGGAGTTGGTATGGGCCATCACTGAATAATAAGCAGGATTTCCCAGTCCTGTTTGTGAAGAGTCTTTGAAGAACTTAATTCAAAATGTAATTGTCAGGACAATAGTTAATTTTTAATATCTTTTTAAAAGGTATGTTCTGTTAACACAATAGACAGAGTGGTACAAGAGACAAGGAGAAAGGGCTAAGGAGACTTAAGAAATACAGCACCATATGTGATGGCCTCTCTCTTTTTAAACTCATTCAATTCCTTGCAGGTATAACTTCAAAAGGTAGAGATATATTTTCCTATCTCCATTCTCCCCAGTTTGATGTCACCTCACTTGGTTGTCTACAATACTCTGACCAAAAATAAGGAACTACCAAACAGACTTTGTTCTTTTTCAATAATATAAAATGTAGTTAAGTTTCTACACTTTACTCTCTCATTTTGGATCTGTTTTGTGAAATACTGGTTTAGGGTTATTTTTTATCAATCTCTCTTGATACATTTGTGAAATTACAGCTGTCTCAAACACCTATCAGCACCAAATATCTTAGGCTGTGGTTTAACTGTTGCAAAGTGCAAGTGGAATTAATGCCTCCAGTCTCTGAAAGAAAGTTTTATTCTTAGCTCAAGCAAGGCTGTACTTGCATTGCAGAGGTGGAGATTATATCAATTAAATTGTTAATGAAGCATTACGAACCAAACTTCAGGTGCCAGGGTCATCTTTTTCTTCAGTTTCTGAGTAATCAATGGAAACACTGGCTCCAACTATGGCTCACCTGTTGAAAGAGCCTAGCTACTTTAGGGATGCAGAGATTTGAAGAGATTATCCTCCCTTCCTATAGACTCCTATATTAGTGAATCTATTTATTGACATTCTATTGATAAACTGCTATTAATTCTAAGAAAATGAAATAGCAAAGAAAATTTATTAAAATTTATTTTACTGAGTAGTTTTCTCTTACATCAACAGATCATGACACAAATTAATCACAGAATGCAATGAGATATCTGTATTTGGGAAATGTGGCATTTTCCCTACAAAAGAATCTTATTGTAGAGAAAATTACCCATCGTGAAATTTGGTTCTGTTTTTGATTTTTTTAAAATACGATTCTTCTATTAAAGGACATGCATCCAAGCAAAGAAGTAGACTTTGTGTTCTGTGGATTTAGATCCTCTTTGCCTGTAAGTTTAACCTCTTCTAAGTAGCTCAAAAATATGTTAGAATTTGACCCCTAACAATATTATTGGTAAACTCTCATTCCAAAAAGTGCTGTAGGCACAAAATTAGGAACAACTCTTTTGGCAGACAATTCTGCTTTTGAATTGAACATGACCAGTTAAAAGACACACCAAGGACTTTGCAACAAACTGTGCAAAGTAGTTGCATGTCAAAATTTGCTATATAATTTCTCCCACCAGGAAGTCCTCCTTGTGAGATGAAAAAATAATTCCAGTGCCTATCTTGCTTCTATAAAAAAGAAATGCAGGAGTTAGACCAAAGTGGTAGTTGTTTAAAATTAGAGATTAAATAATTACACTGATTTATGCACAGACAGAGTAGGGGGGGATAATGTGTTCAGTCTGCATCAACCAATGACACACATCACCACATACAGCATCCTGTCACATTCTAATATTGTATATAAATGTCAGCCCTGCTATTTATTTTCAATTTAAAATGCATTAATATTAGCTCTATCATGCTGAAAAATCTTATAATGAAGACAGCTGATTATCTTTTCTTTTTTTTTTTTTCCTGAAGGACAGGGAAAGACAAGGACTCATTTCAATGCAATAATGAATGTCTCTTATTATTTTATTGGGAAACTGATTCATTCATCCTGATCTTATTTATGTTGAAATAGTCTATAAGCAAAAGACACAAGAAAGGAGAGATCAGAAAAATTGCTTGGAAATATTAGAGAAAAACCAAAGTAATATTTTTCTCTTTATACGCTCTAATACCTGATGAATTGGTTTATATTATGTTTAATTTCTTTACCTGTATTCATGAATTTTGTGTTAATTCCAAATTGTTTCACAATTCTCAAAAATTCTACAGACATTATTATTTAAATCCTTTGTTTACATAGAATAAATCACTGACTTACATGATTGACTGACTGACTGACTGACTGATTGACTGACTGATTTGTATTTCCTTTGTCTAACAAAAGACAGTGTATCATGGAGTGCTGTCTTTTTAAGCATATGCAAAGTCATGTTTTAACATTAGGTATTCCAAACATTTGAAAACTCAAGACTGAGACTGAGAAAAGAACAAAGCTAGATTAATTATCGTGTAGTCTTATAAAACAATATGTTGAAGATTCACTTTTACAAAATGGAGAATCAAATTGAGGATCTGATTTCAAGAGCAGTAAGACATGTACAGAATGAAGAGATGCTCAATTTACCAAAAAAGGTCACTAAAGGCTACATGATATGGTGGTTTTGAAGCAGGTCTGGAGCATAATGAAATAGATTAATTGAATAATCCAGGTGGGTAAGGGCCTCAGGAGATTTCTATAGCCCCTTACTCAAAGCAAAGCCACTTGTCAGATGAGAGTAGATTACTTAGGGATTTTCCTTGAACTTCCTCACCAAAGATGGAGCCTGCAGAGACTCTCTGTACCACTCCTGATGGTTCTCATGGGTAAAAAATATTTCCTGATTATATTTTGGAATCTCTTTTAACTTATGCCTGTTATCTTTTTGCTGTAAACAGCTTGGATTTGTCTTCTTAATGACTTCCATTTAGATATCATTAGATTTGCTATTAGATCCTCTAAACATCAGAGACTATCACTTGATATTTATTCTTACTTATATACAGTTAGCAGTCATGTTCATAGAAGGTATTTTACAACCTTTTTAGCCTGTTCCATCAGTTTTCTTCACTTTTTTCAGAAAATTAGAAAAAAAAAATCTCCATATGTAGTGATAGAAAAGGTCTGAATTAATGTAAAATTACTATTCAGAGTTCAAGATGTTGGAGAGCAAATTTACACATATTCCCTAAACTCCTCTACAACTTACAAATAGACCCCTCTTTAAGGAAAAAGGAGTTTCTTGTATAGTCAAATGACTTGATTATTCTTAAACCAGTATAATTGCAAATTTCAAAGGAGACACTATATTTTATGGATTCTCATAGAAATTGTAAAATATGGCAGCTGTCAGAACATTTGCTAGATTTATGTAGTTGTTTCCAAAAGTTGTTACTCTATTTCTGTAAAAAAGATAAGAAAAAAACTGCAAGTACAGAAAGTTTCCAAAGAGCAGAGAAACCAGCATGGGCAAAAGACAAGCCAGGATAAATGTTTGTTATTAACAATCAGGTGTTGTATCATGCTGTTACTTTAAAACATAATTCCATCATGGAAATTAATTGTAACTGTTTAATCATAATAATTTCCAGTGTAAGGCAGCTCTGTGTATATACTTTATACTTTTAAATTCAAGTTTTAAAAGGCATTGTCAACACTGGGTAACTCACCACCTACAGGAAGACATGAAAATATTGGACAAATATGCAAACAGTAGTAGAGAGTAAAAGGTCAATAAATGTGAACATGAGAGGCTAATATTAATCCATTAAAATAATGCATATACACACAAAGGGTCCTATTTCTACTTCATTCACAGTGACTCAGCTGCTCTACATCCACTCAAAAAAGCTTTTCCATAAATAAGGATATATGAGATAATGCAAGATTTTAAAGCAAAATCTTTCTCTACTGTATTCTAATTAAACACAAAAGTGCTGAGGACACACAATGTAATTAATTAAATTGAACACAAGGTGATTGAAAGCAAATTTAGAAAAAAAATTACTAAATCCTTTTGGAGCTTAGATCAATAACATCTGTTAAATTAAAATTTAATTGTAAATTATTCTTGCTGTAAAATATGGGTTTGCTTTAAATAAAAAATGAGACATCCTAGGAAATATATATGGCATTGTTTGTCTTTGAGGACCACACTGTGTTAAAGCTATTATGTAATGATGGGATTGCAACACATATCCAGGTCCTGATTGATGTTTTGTCATTGAATAGGCCTGAACTAAAGAGGTTGATAAAAAAATCAGAATGTGCAAAGGGACATTTGTGTAAATGCATCCAGGAGACTTAATGAAGTTATAAAATGTTTTGCTTTGTCCCATGTGTTGTCTCCATTCTGAAGAAGGTCAGGTTCACTTTTTTTTCTAATGTGATCTGTACTTTGGTTTATCTCAGCCTTACAGGATCAGTGAGAAAGTTGAGAATTAAGCCTTCTTTTGTAGTACAACTTCAAAGTTTAGAAAAGAAACTGGGGAAACCAACTGAAGTTAAAATGCTGTGTATACCAAAACTGTTTTCACTTTGGCTTCTTCATTTGAACACGATGGATTAATTTCAACTCCCAGTATTGTTAGGATGCCTCAAAAATGTAATCTTTTTAATACCCATATTTCTCTGCAGAGTCCTTCTGTTTGCAAAAAGGTCTTTTTATTTTCTTTCAATGACATTTTCTGTGCAAGTCCATTTTATGCCTGGATATGATCTCTGGTTAGTCAGTGTCATATATATTCTGTATCTATTATCTGCACTTTCAAGCAAAACTGAACAAGTATTGTACTCTCAGAGCTAAAAACACTCCTAAACACTATAACAATATTGGTAAGAGAAGGGAAGACCTGTTCAAGGATAACACTAATCACCTGGGTTCATAGAACCATAGAATGGTTAGGGCTTTAAGGGACCTTAAAGACCCTCTAGTTCCAACCCCCCCTACCACAGACAGAGATGCCACTCACTAGATCAGATTGCTCAGAGCTCCATCCAACCTGGCTTCCCAGGGAAAGGGCATCCACAGCTTCTCTGGGCAACCTGTTCCAGTGCCTCACCACCCTCTCACTGCAGGATTTTTTTTCCTTTTGTCTGAATTTGTCCTCTTTCAGTTTAAAACCTTGGTCTCTTGCCCTGTCACTATCTGCCCATATAAAAGCTCTCTCTTCCTCCTTTTTATAAGCCCCCTTATGGTAATGAAATTTCACAATGAGGTCTCCCCAATCTTCTCTTGTTCAGACTGAACAGCCCCAGGTCTTCAGCCTGTCTTTGAGGGAGAGGCATTCCATCCCTCTGTTTATCTTTGTGGCTCCTTTGGCCCCCTCTAACAAGTCCATTTCTTATGCTGAGGACCCTAGATTGGGATGCAGTACTCCAAATGTTGTCTTACGAAGGCAGAGATCAGTGGTTCTGGGTTTTTGTTTGTTTGTTTGTTTTTGTTTTAAATGGGCCAAATGCAATAGAAGTTAGGACTGGTCATGTTAGCCCAATCAGCAAGAGTCTGGAGCTCTGCCTGGGTACCTGGCTTCTGACTGGGGAGAGATAGTTGAGGAAGGAAAGGTTCATACCTACCTGTCCATCTGAGGATAACAGCCTTGCAGGTTGGCCTAGTCCTGCCAGGAGTGTTGTGAGAGTAATGAAGACCCCACTTCTCTGTTATTCACTTGCACTGCTCCATTTAACCCTTCCCTTTTCCTACTCCCAGCCAGGGATAGAATACATCTCTACAGGCAGCTCAGTGCACTAATCCCCTTCTTTCTGCAACTGAACAGTTTCCCCTCAGCCTTTGTTTGGTCTAATTTCTGGTTAAACTAAAGGGTGATGAAGCAACAAAAGCAACTTGGTCACTTGACTGTCCCTTCTCAGAAGGCATGTGGTTCACACTCTGGCTGTTGCAGGCCTTTTCCCCTGCAAGTTTTAGCATTTCAAAGGGGCAGCAGGTCCCCCATTTCTGACAGAAATAGCTCTTCATATTTTAAAACATTTGTCTGTATTCCTGTCAGCTTCACTGGGATTGATGCTCTCTGATCTGCATGACTAGCAGTGCTGCTTTCATCACTGTTTCACAAGAAGCCTATTTGTAAACTCTGTTTTCCACTGATTAAAGAGGAAACTTGTTGAAATTGTAGGATATTTCAGTATATTTGAGAACAATTCCTAAATCACTGAGCATTCATGTGTAAAGTAACTCTACTGTCACATTGGGAACTAAGTTTCTTGCCAGCGCTTAGCCTCACTCTGTTTCCTAAGAGTCAATCATTTGGGCACAGATACATTTCCTTAAAAAGATACATTTCTTAAAAAAATCTTACAGACTCTGAAGGGAAGCTACTTGCTCTTAAGCCATAAAGTGCTTTTGAAGCTCTGAGGAGCTGAAATGTGACCTGTTTGTTTCACTGCAGTGCACAGCAGCATGCATGAGAAATCAGGCAAGAGAAACTTAAAAGAAAATATTGAGCTGCTTGCTGTCTTTTTAAGCATTCTAATCTCTTAATAAGAGTTGGCAGGTGCTAACGGTTTTGTGCCTGTTTCTTTCTCCCTTTTTAGTTATCTCAGTTCTGTGGAGGTAGATTCATTTTCTGGGTTCAGTAAGTATTCATTCACCTGCCTTGAAATGGAACTGCAGGCCCTTTGATAAATAGATTAGAAGGTTATCAAATTTCACTGTTGTTTCTACAATTGTATTTGTTTTCTCTGATGAAATGTTCTTAGCTTTAGTACAGTAACCTCCATGGATCACAGTAAATGCCCTTTCCCCTTCTGAAGGAAAAACAAATCAGGGTGTGAAGGAAAGACTTTCCCTTAATTCTTCAGCAAAGACATTCAAAGCAGTGCTGAAAAACAGGACGCCCTTCTGTGCAGATTTCAACAGGTCCCCGAAGAAAATTACCATGCCAAATTAACCCCTCACTAATGCCATTAACAGAGCTTCACCAGATGTAATTTCCTCCTGTTATTAATAAGAGTAGTTTGTATATCATGGAGGAAAACAAAGCCACAGGAAGCTCTGGTGCCTTTACTATTTACTCACACTAACATATCTGAGGCAAGCATCAGGCATGAGAAAAGGTGTGGCAAAATTCAGGTATTTAGCTTGAATTGTAATAGGTTTAAGGTCGTTTAAACATTGGATGTGATCTGATTAGAGCACTTCTAAACTAAAACACCTTGGGAAAAAAATCTAGCTTTTGACACAGGGACATACCTAGGGGACACAGAGGCTGCAGCATGACATGCCTGACAGAGCTCCTTGAAGTGCAGGGAAAAAAGGAACAGAGCTGTTGCATCCCCCTCCTTACATGGCACTAAGCTCTGGAGTGTACAAACAGGGAGAAAATTTTGCCACAGCTTGAGCTGCCCCTGGGAGATACTGCTCAAGCACACACTTCAGTCTCTGGGAGAAAACAGGGCATTGTATCTCTAATAAGTAACCCCTCATGAGCCATCCCCAAATGTGCTCTGTGCTGTGCTGCTGTCACTGGGCTGAGACAGAGGCGACTGGTGTTGTTCCTGTAGATATTCCCTTATTTTTCTCTAGTGTACATCCTTCAGATGCACTGAGAAAACACTGTGAAACAACAACCACAGATATTCTGCACATGTAAATATATTGACTTCAGAGGGATTCAAGATAAGAATGGGCCTTTCTAAATCAAGGCTGAAACACAGGTGAATGGAATTCTGTGAATGGAATACTGCCTCACACAACTTTCCTCATTATTTGTATAAAATGGTTATATTTCCTGTCAGTTTTTAGATTTGTCTTTTTTCTTCATTCATGCACTGTCTAAAAAGACTGTAAAGGAAGAATGAAAGCCTGATGACAATATAACCAATAAAAATGTTGCAAAATATAGTCTCTGCTCTGCTAAGTAAAAGATGAAGGCCAAATGGCACCAGCTGGTTCAAGTCCTGCTCAGAGTTTTTAGCCCTTATGGTAGATGTAGTATTTGTAGCAGTCCAAAGGCAGAGCTGAGGACATAAGAATTAAACAGTGTGAATAATTAGGATCCAGAGCTTTCTGTCTTGCTCTTTCCCTCCTCTTGATTTTTTTTTGTAAGTATCAGACATTCCACACATTTTTTCTCGATATTTAGGAAACAATGATGACCCTCATGATTTTCAGGTGCTACATTTTAGGTCTGAGCATAACTTGGTAGCATGTGAGACATTTCATATAACTTGCTGAAATTCTATTACACTCTAGATTCACCTCCAGAATAAAACACAGTAGTCCTTGGCTTCTGCAGTACTCAGTGAGTTAAAATATGAGACACTTGGGGAAACAACAAAAACTCAAGGTTATCTTCATTATATTACTGAAGAAGCTCAGGACAATAAACAGCAGAACACTTGAATGCAGTGAAAGCAAGCACTCTAAAAATATATATGTATTCAGAAAAGTAATATAATAAACAGCCATTAAAATGCTACAATAGGAAAAGAAAAAAAAAAAAAGCTGTTACCAATTCAGGGACATTTGTGGGACAGTCACTTCTTGAGGTCATGAATGCAAGCAAAGCCTATTACCATGTCAGCAAAGAATTCATACAAGTACTTTTTATCACATCATTGTTTTGTGGTGAGAAGGAAAAGCCATTCAAGATTGGAACTAAAAAGAATAAATAGCCAAGTTCTACAAGGGCAAGGACAATGACAGTAGGACACACCGTTCTTGTACTGAGTCTGTTTACCTGATAATAAAAAAGTGATTCCTTGCTATTCCTTAACTTCTGCTTATTTGCTATTTTTACAAAAGGATTTATTTTCCATACCCATTTTAACTAAATGGAACACAGTGACCGAAGTCTACAATACAGTTGTGGAGATCTAAGAGGGAGGGAAGGTAGATGACCTTTCCTCCTCTCTACTTGCATATTTGGTTACGTCTTACCTCACACAGCCTTGAGTCAAACTGAAAGGGAACCTGGGAGAGTTGCCTATTCTCTTCAAGTACAAAAGAAAAAATCCCTAAAACTGTTTAGTCATGGAAATAGTTGGTATTTTCTTCTGAAACAATCCACAGCTTTGAGAAGGAGAAAAAAACCCCAGGAAAATGGCAATGCCTTTCAAACTATTATTGTTTATTTTGTAAGTAAGCTTTTGAATTTATTACAGTTCAGTGGAAATTATATGTGTAGGGGGAAATGAAGACAGAAAAGAAAACCGCTCTCTTACTATGGCTGATACATTATCTAAATCAACTGTAAATGGACAATATTGTGATTTCAAGAGTTTTGTGAAAGATAGCAATTTTTATAATCCTAGCAGACCAATGTTCTCTTTTCCAAGTGCATGCTTTAAGGAAATTCTGTTGAATGCTCCATGGAGAGTAGGAGAATCGTGTGGAAATTGCTTTCTAATTAATTCAATTGTTTCTATGCACCCTGGAACACCCACTGACTTCCGTTAATGTAAAACATGGGAAAATATGGTTATGCTCATCAGCAGGAGTAGTAGGACTATCTAACAGCTAAGGCTCTGGAATTATAATCTGTCTAGGCATTTTAAGAAGAAAAGCACTGTTGATGGTCTGAGACTGGCATTCAAAAGAAACTGGAATTCAGACTGGGAAGGACATTACAGAATTGGAATTTTAATGCATCTATAAACACTAATGTATCCTTAAACACTGATGTTTCAAAAAGATGCTACATCAGTCATAGGTCTACCACAAACTGATCCAGATCCACAGTTCTGCTGAATAACAAAGCTACAGATCATTTAGCCTACACTGGGGCTTCTTGAAGAAGCAAGAAATTTATTTGTTTCCCATGTTTCCTGGTTTGATTTTTTTTTCTTTGTTTTCTTATTTACAGTGCCTTAGCACTGACATAAGCAGCAGATTACTTCATGTAACTCTGAACAACCAGAAGAGTTCAATATTGTTTAAAATATTTGAAATATATATTTTGACAAGAATTTCATCTGATGAAATAACTTGCATCATGCCATCACACCTTGATATTATTTTTGTCTTTTTTATGTCATTATTGTCCTTTTAAATTTAAAGATTGAAGTATCTTTGCTCATCTTGATGAGTGAGACTTAGTTAACTGAAATTAATATTACAAAGCAATAGTGAACTTCATAATACAGGCTGTATTAGTTTGACTTTAAATAGGTTATAAATAATAAATAAGCTGTAACTCTGTCAATAGACAATACTTAGAATCAATTGAGAATCAGTTTATTTCATTTCATATGCGATGTGTTAGAGAAGAAAAAGAAGAAGCTGCAATGAAAAAATACCATGCATGGATGGATTATAAAATCCAACAGACATTAAAGTATCCAGCAAAAACAATCAAAGAAACACAAGAGCTTCACATTTGATCTGCAAACTGACTTATATAGAAGAGTCGCTGAAGGAAAAAGCACCTCTTGAAATTCCAACTCATATAATTATTGAAACTTATGCCAATGAAGTGGTATCCTAAATAACCCAAATATAAGGAAACTCCTCCAATGAAAACAAAACAAAAATATTTTATAATCTGTGAAACTTGAAAAATACAACAAAATCTCTGCTCAGTGTATAACATCACATAACCTAAAAAACCCGAATCAAATAATTTATTCTTTACAAAATTCAGAGGACACTCATATGATGCTATAACAAAACTAAGAAGACAGAAATTAAATTTAACCAGGAAATCTCAGCAAATTGATATTGATCAACATTCTAGGAAAAGACAAACAAATTACTTTCTTCTTTAATAGGGAGAAAAAAATAGTTTGAGTGAACACCAGCTAAAGTTTAGTGACTAATTTTGCCTATATGCTAAATTAAAATTCCTCTGTCAGTCTAAACACAAATATATATAAGCAGATCATTCTGAACTTCTGGTTACACCCAAATAAATGAAATATATATTAATGAAATTTTATTTATCTCCTATTATATAAGTATTATATAAGTATAGAAAATGGAAAATGTACATGTCCTTGACCAAGAATTTTCTTAGATGAGTTCCTCTAATCCACCATAATTGTATCAGCTGATGTGCACATCCAGCTGAATGAACTTGAAGTTTGGACATATAACAGTGGAGCTTCAGGTCAGACAAACAGAACTTTTGACCTCTTGCATTTGAGGGATGAGTTACAACATGACCTACAACAGCTGGAGCTACATGCACTGAAGAGATGTTCCTTTATAGGGAAGGTAATGAACATGTGGTTGTGACCTTATATAGCACTTAGTGCAGTGCCATTCTCTAGTTGACAGCATGGTGGGTGGCTGGTCAAAGGTTGGACTTGATGGTTTTAGAGGTCTTTTCCAATCTAAAATGATTCTGTGATTCTGTCATTATTAATATTATACATATTACTTTATGTCTTTGCACATCATAACTCTATCTCTGTCTGCAGGGTCTTTTAAAGAAGGTATTTCCAGATAAGTAATCTCCCCTCTTTTCCAGATAAGAACTACTTCAAATAGCATACCTTCAACTGAAAATCATATCTAAAAACTCCAATCTCAGAAACTTTTCTCAATTCAGTATTTTGCACACACTGAAATTATGTCCTGACTCTATATTTTAGTAGGATCTGGACATGCTGAATGAGAAATCTCCATTTTCTCTTTTAAGACATTCTGGTTTGTCCCAGAGACCCTTCTACACATAGGCTACGTTAGAGTCTGATCCTCCTGGTCCCTAATCTCATTGAGAATGTTGTACTCCTCAGGAGACAAACCTGGAAAGAAATTTCAATTTGCTTTTCTGAAATTTTTCAGAACTTGGGCATGTAATGCAGGGGGCTGAAGAAAAGCTGAGCTTTTTTGCTCCTAAAGAGATTTCAAGCAAAGTATTGTTGCCAACAACAATATTTTCTTTATATTCCTTTTCTTAGCAGTATCTTTAGAACTATGGAGACCTACAGAGCATTTATTATTATGACTTATTAAACAGGAAGATTCGAATTAATTTCATTTAAAACCTCTCAAATATCAAGAAGTAGTTGCAAATACTAGTATTATATATTTTTCTCTGAGATGTACTAAAAATAGGCTATCTTTCAAAATAGCCACAACTTCTCACAGCCATAAAAAGTTGGATAACTGAAAACATATTGTGCCAGATTATCTCTGTTGCAAAAATAATCTATAATTAAAGAGTAATAAGAAGAGATTATTAATGCTGTTGTGCTTATGAATTATGTGATTTTACTTTTTCTCCATTAGATTCTGCATTTCTCAACATCAGACTTGCAATTTCATAATTTCCACAAGCAAAGCTTCAGGTACAGGATTACATGAATTAATGAAAAACAGGCAGTAATGCACTTAATCATGTCCAGACTATGAGACTATTGCATGCATAAATTTAAAGCAATCTGTGATTTTGCTGTAGATTTCTTAACAGGGTTTTGCTCCATGATTATGCTGAGCCAGCATGTGCTACCATTCAGCTGTGAAAAAAAACAGATGTTCATTATTAATTCTAAATTCAGTAAAACTGATGCATTTTGATTTGGAATAAATTTATATGCTGCCTTGGGGGTACCTTTTATATAATACAGGGAATCTTGTTCACACTTTGGGAAAGCTAGAATAATTTTGCTTTGTTTTATAGCTTTATCCTAAAGCTAGAATAAAACACTCTAGAACATAAAAGATTTTCCTTATAAGCATGATATACAACATTATTGCTATAATTTTCTGTAAAAGATAAGGTTAGCATCATAGAGCAAGTAATTAACATAAACATTATCAAACCTCTCATCTTAAACAACCCCTAAAATCTCCACAAAATTTTGCTTTCATAGCTTATGATTGGATATGCCAAAACATCAATTACCACAGAAAACCCCAAAGTTTGTGTTTCCAGTATATATGTCTGGTTTATGACTTGGATTTTTAGGATTGGTAGAGACAGGTATACTGCTAAAGAAGTCAGTTCAGCTACTTCAGTCATTTCATCGGCTAAAATTCCTGCTGAAGATATTTGACGTGCTTCAGTTTGGTAGAAAATTTTTGAAACTGAAATTTTTAACAAGATTTTCTTTCATGAGGTCAGGTGAAAATTGAAAAATTTGTTGCAAGTATGAAGGCATGATATGATTTAATAAAATAAGCTGTAGCATAAAATGAACTTTTACGTCTCAAACCAAAACATTTTGCAAAAGCAATAGTTTCAAATGTTCTATTAAGAAGTTGTATGTGTAGAAATTTGTTTTCTCTTCAGAATTCTTCAAACCATCCTCAGAACTTGAAATTTTACTCTTATTGAATAAAATACAATTTAAAACAAAAGGTCTAGTTGACACCTGTAGAGTACAATCTGCCAATAGAGTGCAGTATGTCTTCACATGTGTGGTCTCCCATATTTCTCTCAACCAAAACCAGCTGAAAATATGAGCTCCAACTGATAACAAGTAGATTCTCTTGCTCCTAACAGAAATACTATGAAGACAGAAGTACAACAAACTATCCTAAATGAAAACTGTTTCCAAAGCTATTAACTGTTAATTTTAACTACAGTTTTTTGTTTGTTTTTTCTTTTTTCTTTTTTTTTTTTTTTTGAAAAGCAGATTTAACTATTGCCCTTCTGAAAAATATATTAGTAAACTGTCTTCTAGAGGAATGTGAATGAATGTTAACAAAAGGAAACAGTTCAAAAGACTATATTTAAACATATAATCAGAAAATGGAAAAAAACAAAAACCATGTTCTTCAAGGTCTAGAAGAAAATTCACTATAGTGTTAACTTGTACAAAAGATAAAACAATTTTGAGGTTAAACTAAAGCCAAAAGCCCCAAAGAGGGATTTGCAGAGAAGGATGTTAACAATTATAGATCCAGGGAAGTTCATTCATTCTGCAATATTACAAGACAATCTACTCCCAGTAGAACAACACTGAAGTCAATACAATTTGTCTGGAGTAGTTCAATTCATTGACTTTATGTGTTAAAAGTTAAAAAAAAATTGCTTTCCAGAAGCCACACTCCAGATATGTAAAGCAGTCAAATATGTTGAATTGTTTGTTTGCTAGCTAATAAATCACACCTTGCATATTTTTATTGCTTATATTTTCTAATTACTGTACCAAAACCTCCTCAAAATATACTTCCCCCCACTTCTTTGATTTAATTTCCTGTTATTTGGTTACTTAACATTTTTGTTGTTATTTTTTAGTAACAGATGTTGAGGGTTTTGTGAGTAAAATTTTTCAACCTCCGCAAAGCACTTTGCAAGACAATCACATAAAGCTTGTAGTTTCTGCAACTGTAAACTGTTTTCTATCTGCTTTTTTAACAGCTCAGCATATTTACAGGAAAAAAAATGGTTTCTTCATGAGTATCTAGGAAAGTATCTAGGCTTTGAGCAACTAGGTCTAGTGGAAGGTGTTCCTGACCATGGCAGGGGTGTTGGAACTAGATGGTCTTCAAGCTCCCTCCCAATCTGAACCATTCTAGGTTTCTGTGATTCTACCATTCTATGGAAATATAATACATATTATTTAAGTTAAGCATGCTATGTGATTTTGATATTCAGTGTGATCTCTGTGATATTCAGTGTGATCTCTGAAGCTGATGTGTTGAGATGCATAATGTTTCTCTATACATATTTACTCATTCTTCATCACCTTCATGTCCTTTGACCCTCAATCAAACACAATCAATTCATGACTGTACCATAAAAAAAAAGCCTGAGATGCAAATCAGTAAATGAATTTTCTTGGGTTGAGAGGGGGAATAATGACAGGATACTGAATAAACCACTATTTGCTCAATCCTTCCTTTCTGAAGCAGATAAATGATGCCCAAATGAAACTTTGGTTCCCATATCTACAATTTACTGCAAAACAGCAAGAGGTGGTATCACCTGGCATTGTGGAGCAGCAGGAAACTACCACCATGGTGTAAACATGGAAGCCATTATGGAGGGAATTAAATGTTTCCTGTGGTTATCTGAAGTGTGTTTCAGTTTTTATAGCCTTGGTCACTTGAACTCTCATTGTGAATTATAAAATATAATGTGTGGCAGTTAGACCTGATTAAATGTATGTCATGGCTGTTAGGCCAAAGCAAAAGATAATAATTAAAAACAAAATCAAAAGTGCGAGAAAGTCAAAAGAGCAGCAAGAGGCAGAGATAAATAATTATTTGGATTTTGCAATGTGAAAGATTTAATCATTTACATAATTAGAAAGTCATTCTTTACAACAGGACTTCTACTTTTTAACACTATACATATTTAACCTTCTCTAAGACCCAGTTACTCTGACAGAACAAGATTTGCTGTTTCAACCTTTCCATGAGGCTAAAGAGGTCATCTGCTTCAATGAAAACTGCTAAAAGCAACAGCCATTCTGAAAGAGGAAAAAAATGCACCACTGATCTCTCGATACAATTCTCATCTTCTGACATGATTGAATCATGTTGGGCTGTCACATCCTATTACTGTTTTAAATGCATACGTGGGGTTTCACTTGTGCTTGCTTCACAAAGGTAAACTCAGACTTCAAAAGCCAAAGTATACAGCAGGTCACTTAATGCAGATAAAAAAAAAAATTTAAGGTAGAACTACCAGAAAAACAACTTAAAAATAATTGCTTAGTATTATTGATATGGATAAAAAACCTAGCATATCAATTTAAAATTAATTTACTTGCAAAAATACTTGTAATATTTCTCCATTTATAATTATTGGGTTTGGTTTAGAAAATAACATTATAAAAATACTAAAATGAAGGTTTTTTAAAAAACACAACATATGATCCATATGGTTTTTAATCCCCCGGTTTTGAATAGGTTATTCCCAATTTTATATAGAGTCAATCAGAATATCTGCTTTTGGCAGAGGTCTATGCAAAATAGTAAATAAAATATTTAATTTTATATGATATATCTAATTTGCACTAAATTTTATCACTCTCTTGAATTTTAAAACTTTTTTGTTAAATATGTCTGATTTCCCTCTTCATTACTAAATAATCTTACAATTTTTTAAGTTATTTATTGCCTACTAACTTTATCTTTTTGTGTTAACAAAGAAATATATAGGTTATAACATAAATGAGTGGCAATAAATATGTGTGGATGTGTGCATAAACTTGTGGGTCTGAGAGTCCTATCTTGCTGCACTTGTGTCTCTTATTCCTCCCTTATATGCATATATGCAAACTCTTGCTTTCTAGAAAGACATTGGATAATCAAAGCATGAAAAATTAGAATAAATCACAGTGTAATACATATATGTCTTTCCAAAATTTATTTCTTTTGCATCAAATAATTTTGCAGTCTCAAGTGTTCCATGTATTTGAAAGGAAGTTTCTTTGTGAGGTTTTTGTAATTTTGTTTTTGCTTCTCTGTCTAGTAATTAATAGTGCTGCAAATCTGTTGAGTAATGATAGATAACTTAGAGTACAAAAATATCACTATAAACATCCTTCAAAGTTATTCCAGGTGAAATCCCTTGTTTTATAACCTCTAATTCTCTAATACTTCACCAGTCTGACAGTCTTGAAATATGTGCACAGGAAAAAAGAGAGAAGAATTATTTCATAAGGTTATTTATTGCTTCAAGAAGTCATTCAAAATTAGAGGGAAAAAATTTCTCTAGAACACAAGGGAAAGGTCTTAATAATTTAATAATAGAACTTAATCAGGACTTAAAGGGATCACTGGAGTTAATTAGCAAGACAGAATGCTTGTTATACACAGCCAGTCTGAGAGGAACATAAATAAAATGAAGCAATGATCTATGCCCAAAAGATACATTATGTATAATCACAGAGGCCATACACTGTACCAGCACAAAAGCACAAAGATTAATTGTTTCTAGAAAATATTTCCATATAGTCCATCTGCTATAAAATATTTTAAAACAATTTATTTCTACATATATATTTGTTTCTTCAGAGGGAAAGATAGAAAAATCGCTAGTGTATAGATTGCTTGTCTAAATGCAGCAGAAAAGGAGGACTGGATACAATGATTAGCACCAAAATTATCACAAAGAAGACTCATGTGTAGCTAAAATTTCATGGCTGGATTTAAGTAACGAGAACAAGAAACTTTCCCAGAAATTAATCCTAGATTTATGATAGCATTACAGTATAATGGCTATGTTTTTTCCCTCCCATATCATAGCTTTCATACAAATGCCCTGAAGCAATAAGATAAGCTAAATAGAGGCATCCCCTGCCTACTCCTGCAAAAGCTGCCTTGAGAAGGGAAAAAGCATCAAGGCTGTAAGGTAGAATGGATGGGATATAATTCATTGTAAAAACTTCTTTCTAGATTTTTAATCACTTTCTTCAAAAGATTTTCTATTTCCTAAATGTTGTTGATTATCTCCTTGGTATTGTTGATTGTTTCCTCAGTATAGATGAATTTGCATTTAGTGTATAGATGCCCTAATCCATAGAAGAGTAAAATGCATAAGTTGTGGCCATGGAGTTACAGCCAAGATGTGTATGACACAGAACTGCTGCATAAACAGGATTGATAATCTTGTGATTTAATGTTGGCCTATCTGCCACTGAGGTAAACCAACAAAAAGTGCTGGTTGATGTCACAACTAAGCCAATCTACTGATTAGCTACTCTCAACCTGCTCCTGTGAGTAAGGGACTGGGCTAGACCATTGTTAATGATCTCTTCAAACCACTTTACGTCAATGTTTCTACCTCTTCTGCCTCCACCTCTTTTAATCCCTAATTCTTCTCTGGTTTAAACTTCAGTGGGCCCATTTAGGGACTTAAGTAAGAAAATATTGCTGTGATAACCATTTATGCTATTTAACTTCCTAAATGGTTCACCAACCATTCAGGCAAGATTTTGTTCTGCTACTAAATAAAAGGGAGAGGAGGAAACGTGTGGCCGTCATGAAAGGTGGACAGTGTCCTCTTCTGCAGCAACTATCAATTGCATGTTAAATTTGAGGGTTTTTTTGGTACCACAGCAATTCAGATGAAAATCTATGCTGTTATGCAATACCAGCTTAATCAAGTTGTAGCAGTATATTCCATATTCCATGTTAACAATACTGTTAAAAACATTGACTAACAGTCAAAAAAAAAAAAGCTCCCCTTCCCTTCCCTTCCCTTCCCTTCCCTTCCCTTCCCTTCCCTTCCCTTCCCTTCCCTTCCCTTCCCTTCCCTTCCCTTCCCTTCCCTTCCCTTCCCTTCCCTTCCCTTCCCTTCCCTTCCCTTCCCTTCCCTTCCCTTCCCTTCCCTTCCCTTCCCTTCCCTTCCCTTCCCTTCCCTTCCCTTCCCTTCCCTTCCCTTCCCTTCCCTTCCCTTCCCTTCCCTTCCCTTCCCTTCCCTTCCCTTCCCTTCCCTTCCCTTCCCTTCCCTTCCCTTCCCTTCCCTTCCCTTCCCTTCCCTTCCCTTCCCTTCTCTTCCCCTGGTTTAGTGTCAGGAGCACCTCTTATTGAAGGTTTATTCCATTTATTAAACATAGAAGATACAATCTCTAACATATATATTTGTGTGTGTGTGTGTATAACAAAGGATTTTCAACTGACAATAACATGTCATAAGCAATTTTTAATTCTAAATAGTTCAGATGTATGAGAAATATGCATGGCATATATACTAATATATTCTATATCTACAAATAGAAATTATATGTACTCTAAAATTATTTGGTTTAATTTCAATACTTTAGCTTTGCATAGGTCTATGTACACATACAAGTCCAATATTTGTTTTAAACTGTGAGGCCTTAAGGTTATCTTTTCCAGATTCAAGTTTCACAATGCAAAATGTTAATAACATGCCAAATCTAATAATCAGCAATTTAGGCCAGTGTTGATGCCTAAGATATATAAATTAGGAATAAATTAGATAAAACCTTAAGGACCTATAGAAGTGTTAATTAAAAAGTACCTTTATTTTTTTTTCCCACAATGACAAAATGGATTCAGATTCTGACTGCATTTCATATGTTACTAATTACTTCTTGACCTGGGAATGAAAATATCAACTATGATGATCTTTAAAAGGAGAAAGTAATATGGATGCATTGGACACACTTGTTGAAAATAATTTTTATTTTATTATGATTGTTCATCTATACATTGTTCCACAAACTTTATGCCTCCAAGCTGAAGTTAAGAAAATAATTATGTCATTAAGCTTAATCTTATTCTAAATAATACTTTTTTTTCTCTATACTTTATCAACCTATTTATATATTTGCTATTAAAAAAAAGAAAAAAGAAAGGACAGGTTTCCCAATAATCCTGCAAATTAATATGATGAAAGAGAATAAAGGATCTAGGTGAAGTTAATTCCTTATATGAATCAGGTTAGATAACCACAGAAAACCAAAAAATCCGTATAATAAGTAATAGAAATCATTATCATGAAAAAGAATTATCTTGAAATGTTGTTAGAATATATTGTGCTTCCTACACAGCAGACCTTATTTAATACATTGTTAATTGTTTTTACAATCTACTGTTAGATGAAAAAGCTTATTTCAGACTTTGGAAATACTGGGAAGTTTCTTTACAAATAAAATAATTATCATAACAGGAGGGAACATATCAGCAAAGAAACTGAAAAAAATTAATCAGAAAAGCAAATCCTTTCTGCAAATTTCCTGCTTCTTACTCCTTTTCTTAATGCAATTTGCTAAAGGAGGCTTAGTACACCAGCTCAACACCACTTTCCAGTTTTTCTCCTTTTCACAGTCATTTTAAAAATCCCAAATTGAGTTCCCCATGTAATTTTCAAGCTCTTGAGAAGTGAGATATGAAACACAGAAAATGCTTTCTACCATTTACCGCTGTCTAAACTACAAGAGTTTTTAACAATCTAAAAGCAACAAAGTTGTGAAACAAAGTGTTCAAATCCTATTGTTTACTCAGCCAAACAAGAGATGTGAAGTGACACATTTACTGCTCAGCTGCCAGGGAGAAAACATCTGCAGAGGGAGGGCAACCACTGCTTAGCAGGGAGACCTACCCAGGGAGCTGCAATCACAACCTTCAGCTTTTCACTTCCCTGGAGCAGAACAGGCGTCCCAAATCTGACCAGTCCTCCAGTTCCTTTATTCTGTATTAACTTTTAGTCCCTTCTCCTCACTCCAGGAAAAGGGAAGGGGGTAGGTGATGTTGTTCATAAATCAGTGCTGTATATTTTGCTGGGAAGTTTCAATTGACTCCTTATTTGTAATAACCATCGTGGTTTGGAGACTCTGAAATCTTGGAGACTCATTCTGCTAAGTGCAGCAGTAAAACTAATGAGTAGTACAATGTCATAATAAATACTAAAGCAGTGGTGGTAAATTAAGCAATTCAGAGCAGCAAGCATGCTCCTATCCTGCCTTCCCCATCTTACCATCTTAGCAGCTGTCTGTATGCATTTTATAAAATTTGTTGTTTACATTTCCATTTCTGTTATGTCATTAATCCTCAGATAAGCTGCAGACTTCACTAAAGGAAAAATTTATTCAAAAAATAAATAGGCCATTCTATTGCGATGCTAAAGATAAATTCTGATCCAATTCCTATTTAATCATTAATATTAACTGTGGAAAACTAAAGATAGATGGCATGTCATTTTCCAAGAACAAATGAAAAGTTCCAACCAAAAAGGAGGATGATTTGAGTGATTTCTTCCATAAGACATAAAAGGTAATGGGAAAACACCTACACTGTTGGCCTAATTTTATTTATGACAATTTTCAGTGTACTAAGGGAAATTCATGCAATGAATTCTAGATATTAAATATTCTCATATTTCCTAGAATCTTGCACCAAGTCTGGAAATAAAGGACTTATTTTCACACTGATTGAGACTAATGGAAGTGGTTAAAGCTTTTAATTTAATGCTCTATTTTTTGATATATAATGAAATATTCTTCTGCCAACTAAAGGCATAAAATATTTAAAATTACCTCAAAATGAAAAATTTTATACCTGCAAAAAGCAAGTGACTGTAAGTGCAAAACAAGATGGAGAGTTATGATAATTGCATCAAAATGTCTTGTAAAGGTATTGAAAGACTCTTATCTCTGTAATGTGCTGCCATCAGAATCTGATAAGCACTAATCCTGTTTCTTTTATGGTATGACATAAAGAACATCTGTTTACACATGCGTGTTCATAAACTAAATATCTCTTTAATCTTATATCAGTCAGGGTTTTTTTTGCAAACTACAAAGACAAGAACTAGAACCAGATAAGATATACATTTTTCATATATTTAATAAAAAATTAATGAAGGAGGCTATTATTTTTTTTAATATATGTGAATGATTGCAGAATAGTTTTGAGATACTGGCCTTTGTTACTTTATTCTGTAAATGTAAATGATATACCCAATGAGACTCAGTGTTTTCAGGTTCCTATAAAGTCACAAACCAAAATTTCCCAATTGCTATGAAAACCAAAGCACATTCATGAAATTTGTGTTGATTCTTGTCAAACTGAGCTTAAGGAGCTCAATATCACCTACACAGAATCTAATCTGTACAGGAAAGGGTCAAGAGTGTAAAAATGCCTGTGAGTCCTCATTGCAGAGATATGAACATTTTCACCCAAATCAGAGAAGGTGAATTAGGTGAATTTCTGTCTGTTCCATGCTACTTAAAAATTTTAAAAGCTGTGCAATGATGGTCTACTCTCTTGCCCTTCAGTAATACTAAACAGTCTTACATTAAAAGTAAAATTTTACAAGTCCATATCTGAATTATTTTTTAAAATTTATTTTAAGTGTCAACCACTTCAGGAATAAGAAGAAATTAGATTTAAAAATGCTTCATTTTCATATACTGGTTCTTACCTATACTGATGAGTGAAGAAAAAAAAAGACACTTTACATGTAAGAAAGAAGTGGAAAGGAATAGTAAAAAAATTTGAGTGGAAATATAATATGAGATCCTTGTTGTGCATGCCACATTCTACCTCATTTTCTTAGCACCAAGGCACTGTCTATGCAATTGCAATTGCATCCCCACTAAAACATACAATGATTAGATCCCTTGCATCCTCTCTGCATAACAAAGCACTCTGATGCCATAATATCCCCTCACTGAAAACATCATACAAGTTAGAAATTGTTTCTGGAACTTAAATACACTCTAGTATTTATTCATCTCACTCCTAGGGAAGCATATAATATTTACCAATTTTTTCCTTATACCATATGTATATATATATATATAAAATCCATATCTATATCTATCATCTATATATGTAATATATATCTATATCTATATCTATATCTAATCTATATCTATATTTATATCTATATCATCTATGTCATCTATATCTATATCTATCTATACCTATCTATCTATCTATCCATATCTATCTGTAAATATAAGATCCTTCTATATTGGGCCTCAGCAATGACATATATGTCTTTGAGGCTTCAGTATTAAATTTCTTTGCTGACTGTTCAACTTCTGCTGTAGTCTCATGTGTCATGCCTAAGAATATTTTAACCTTTCTGTTCTGCAAGTATCCAGGATATGTTTTTCTTGAAGAATCTGCTTCCATATTACACTACTGTGATTAAAAAAAAAAAAAAAAAAAAAAAAGTTACTTGTTTTATATGGAATTTTCCTTTTTGAATGCAGTCAAGTGGAAAAGACATTACCATATGTATTAATGAAACTAAATCTTATAAGAAAAAATCATCTATTTTGCAGAAGAATGAAAACAAGTGCTCTTCAATGCTGCTTTGGAGACACTTTTGAACCTCAAGGATTTGCTCTCTTCTATATAATTTTAATTACTGAAGTGATGAAATAAGCAGTGTAATCTTTATTTTCCCTTTATACTCAACAGAAAGAAAGAGAGAGACAATGTGACAGATGGCATTACAAAACCAAGTTAGAATTTTCCTCTGCAGTACCTCTTTACTTTGATATATACACCATGTGTGACCAGATTCTAGGATTTATTTAATCACCTAAATTTAGGTGTTCTGAATATTACTGTAAATGTCTATTTTCAGCTCTTTCTAGCCTAGATATTTCACTGTGCCTAGGTATGGAACAGTGCCTGATTATGTATTTCCTTAAAATTAATGTGTTTTTTTCTTAAAATATTTAGAGATAAGCACAAAGGATATGTTTGTGGGGTTTTTTTTTGTTGTTTCTAGCTAGCACCAGAATATCTTCTTTTGTCCAAAACTATTGGTCTGTTTCCTGTTGCAATCCCTTATGTATGTAGAACCTCTCTTTTATAATATCTTCCTGTAATGCACAATATTCTCACAGTGGTTGGAAACACATCAATAATGTGGAAACACATTATTTTCTATATTGTAATTAAATATAGTAGCTATTGTTACTTTAAAATTATGAAGAAATTGAATACTACAGTTACTATATTTTATTGTTTGTTCATATGCTTAGTATTATATTAGAGATAATTCTACATGACAAAAGGTTATTGTGTGATGGGTCCTTACTCAGCTTGCCTCTATGATTGACCCAAAAAATCATTTCTGACAAATTAAAGACTGAGTTAAATGTTGCAGCATCTTTGGCTTTCTGTGTTCGTTTTCCAGGAATATCAGCCACTCCTGTGAGAGTCGGATGAATTTCAAGTTCATCCAAGCTTTTTTGGTGACAAAATAAAATAATTTTTAAATTGGAATGCAGCTGCTTTTTCTTTTCTTCTTGTTCTCTTTTTTTTTTTTTTTTTTTTTTTGCAAAAACTCAACGTTATACCCGGAGCAGTGACAGATTGTGGTGATAAAACCACACTGACAGAGCTTTTATTGTGAGTGTCCTTCATCATGTTTTTATGGAACTTAAATGTATCTTTGGCAGTCCCTGGCCTCTCCTCACTGCTAGCACTTTTATTCTCCTTCGACTTACGATAATGCGAAGCAGTAGAAGCAGCCCATGATAGAACAAAGGTTAATTAACACACCAGATGGGGAGAAAGACCTGTTGAAATGTTCTACAGATTCTTGGCCAAAGTCCAGGCACAGAGGTTATTATAAGGTCCAGGCAGAGCCCCAGCAGTCGCTGGGACACTTAGAGAGTGAGTGGATGTGCATGCAGTCAGTGACTGTGACACCTTGCACCAAGATATGCTAGTGTGCAGGAGCTGCAGCAGGCAGGTGGACTGGGGGATTTCTTGCTGCACATTCAAAGGATCTTTCATCATTTGCAAGATTTAGTGAAATACTCTTTGTTTGTTCATTGTCTTTTGATGTGTATGGATACAATTAAAATTTAGATCATCCCTTCCAAAACTGTTAAAACAGTGATTGGCTGACATTTCTCAGATAACCTGGTCATCCAGGCTTCCTTTGAAGTCAACAGGGAGATACCTTCCAAGAAAAATTAATCCCTCTTGTGGCAGACACCTATTAGTTATAGGGAATGGTATCCTATTATCCTATTTGTTATTCAGGTACTCTCACTGGGCTACAGAAGAACCACAGTTATAAACAGTTGTCTGGGGGAAAAGTTCATTAACTTCCAATAAATGTAGATACTACATTCCTTAAAAAAAACGCAAAAAAAACCCCCCAAAAAACCAAACTAATATAGAAAGTATTTATACAGGCTTCTAACCTGAAACAAATTAACAAGAACTAAATGGTTTTGTTTGTCCAGTTTAGTGCTTTCATATGAAAAATATTAGAAGGAATTAAATGGTTTTGTTTAGCTCCTCCAGATACTGGTATAGAAGAGAGCAATACTGGAATCCTTAAGCAAAATTTTCTGAGAAAGGAGAATGCTGAGATTCTTGTTATAGTACGAAAAGCAATCTAAAATTATTAATTATTCAATCTGATATTAAATGTGGATGTCTCAAAAGTTTTTTATTCTCCCTTGTCTCTGATTATTCCAGGGAATTTTCCCTTATGTTTTCTCTGCTAATTAGAAAACATTGCTGCTGGAAAGCAAGGAGCTTTACCCTGCTGAAAGTAAAGAAACTTATAAAATAAAAGAAAAAGAAGCAATACTTTTAAAGAAAAATTCAAAATTTAGAGAATCTGTCATTTGAAATACTTGTTTTAGATGACTTCAAGTAAAATAAAATTATGTACAACAAGTGCAAGCAATGAGGTTCAGATTAAGTTACATTTGTTAATTCAGTTAGATTGAATTTAACTGCTTGTTGTTTTCCACTCTGTGTCACATAGGTTTGAGGAGTGTTCTAATAAACTTCCAAACTGATGATTTTCAATTTATTTATACATATATATATTTTAAATTTTAGAAGCACATGTTAAACATACTTTTGGCTACTTTCTACAGCACATACTCTTGAATAGGGGAGATGTGGAAGGAATATAATTTTATTAGGCAGAATTTTTGCATCCACATCCCTTCAAATCAATCTTGCCATTTACTCTTCTCCATAGTACATTTTTATCTATTTTTTTCACAATTTTGCTATGCTAAAAATAACATGAATAATTTATTTTTAGGAGTTGCTAATAATTTCATATCACTCCCAACAAACAGGAAAACATAGTTCATTTTAGAACAGCCTTTCTTTTTATTTCCCATAAAAACCATATTTAGTTTAAAGTTGTATATGGTCATTGATAAAGCCTTGCTCATACTTTTACTCAGGCATTTGGAATTATAAAATAACAAATAATTGCTTGATATACCAAAAGCAGCATTTATGAGAAAAAAGAAAAAAAATAGAAAAAGATGTAAAAAAAAAAAAAAAAAATAGTTATTTCACCTTTAGGAGAAAAGACACATTTTGAATTTATTCTTCTTTTATAAATGTTTCTTAAACATTTGAATCCCATAAATTTGAAAAAATTCTTGCAACTTAACATTACAATCCCTTTGTTCATGTTATTTATACTGCACTTTTGATGGAATGAAATTTAGAAGACTGATGAAAGTTTAATGTTTCAATTGAAGTAGTTTTTTTCATTGTTTTTTAAAGCAGTTTTGAGGTGGATTCTGGATAAAAACATTTCCCATTCAAATAAGTCCAGATTTTTTTCTTCATACCTTATTTCATAGCAAAGTCATATTTTATTTTGTTTTATTATCCCACTGTCTTTCATCTCATTTATTTCACACAATAGACAGTCTCTGTATATGATAAAAACATATTTTTCAAGTGCTAAATGACACTTATGTTTTATCATCTCCCACTGCTGTCATGAGAGGACTTTTCTGTGTAATCTAAAGAGAAATCTCCTGAAAGCCACAAGACTTGTGATCATTGATTCTCTCCCAGGTTTGTCATTCCTCTTCAGAAGTTCCTGAGCTTAAAATAGTAGGAAAGTTTCTTTCTAGTATAAGCAAGTATTGTTGTTCTTGTCTGTTTCTGGCTTTTTTTTGGGCAGGTGCTAATGGCCACTTCTGAATACTAACCTAAATGCATATATAATCCTATTTGACCATTCTGTACTCCCTAAGCATTTATATGGCAAATCTACTGTCATACTCTGACAACAGCAAATGATACATTTATGTCAAAAGGAGAATCAGTGTGTCACTATGCAACATGGAATAGGTCATTAGTAAATTACTCAGATTTAAAATTCCTGAAGCATGTATTCTTGGCCAGTAGAGGCTCAAGAAAAGCTTCTCTAAGTATTCTGCATCACATAGAACGGAGATACGTTTTTTAAGGTATCCCCCAGCTGGCTGTCCTGAATGCTAAGAAGTTCTCTGGAGACAAAAGTTTGATAATACTTCCTTTTCTCTTTGTTGGTTAGACTTGGGTCCTGTTTTCCTGAACGACTCAGCTCAGGAATGAAGTGGAGGAGGTTGATTGGTATAAATGAGACAGTCTGGGCTCATTTCAGCTGTGAATTAAAATATAACAAGACTGAGGTGATGACAGTTCATTTTCTATTATTTCATAACATTATGTAACTTACTAAAATTACTGTCTTTTTTTTCCCCTTTCAATTTTACAGTCAGAAAATCCTTAAACAGCTTCATTTATGCTACCTGTCTGAGAGTTTGCCTGGGAAAGTGTATGAATTTCCAATTAAGCCAGCAAAGATTAATTTGCTTCTGCCATAATCAAAATGTGAACATCAAATCAATTATTCAACATGTTGCAACCTAGTGGCACAATATAAGAGTGAGTTGGTATATAGCAGAGTGCTTGTTATCTAATAGTCAACTAAAGATTATAGGTAATAATACAGGGTGACTAAGCAGGAAGTCTCCATTGCTTCTTGTTTCTTTGGTCTGGAACAGTGCTAAAAGATACCTTTGAAATTGGTCTGTAAAACATCTTTTGAAAATGATATAACTAAAAGTGCTTTAGGCCACAGCACAGGACCTGCTATTTTTACAGCTTTCAGGGTCTTGAGGAGCTATTGTCATCATCTAAACCTGGATTTCTACTGCTCAGTTCCCTTTAGAATTCTATTGATAATGCCTTCAAAAGACAGACACCTACTTAGCATCAGTGGAATTGGTTCACTTCAGGGACAACAGATGTCCATTCCTGGATCCTGAAGTTTTGATGCACAGAAAATGAGAGACAATCTGGATTTTAGAAGTGGAAACTGAAGGCCTTATTTACCTCCATGAAGTATCATTGAGACATATCTGCATTTGAGAAGCTGACATATAGCAACCAGTTTCTTTTGAACTACTATACAGGTATATATATATATATATACTATATCTGCATATTTCTACTGTTCTTTAGGTCAGAGCTAGTCAGACTTGCTTGTAAGAACTGATTCAATTCCTTCTGTATCTTAATCTGTTTTAACCTGAAGTGGTCACAGAAGCAGTGTGTTTCTGCACACAATTAAGTGGGTAAACAATGCTGACACTTCAGCAAGGTTTTGGCATAGCAGATAACAGACAGAAAAGAGCATGCTTGCTGTGATCTCACCAAGTAAAGGACATGGATAAAGATGATCACATGTTCAGACTGCTTACAATATCTGTCATAAGATGTCAAGGGAATCTCTCCATAACCTCAAATTAATTATTTATCTGAAATTCAGCAAAATGCAGTTATAGTCTCTCCAATTTAAATGGTGGTTTTGTAGGAGCACCTTCATTTCCAATGTACTCCTACGACTGTGTTTGCTGTGGAAGAAACCAAGTGTATATAGCAGAATGTGAGTTTAGACCATTAGAGGTAACATTTATTCATTCCCAGATGCATCTGGATTCTAGTTCAGTCTCTTAATTGCATCAAAGAGGATCTATGTTTTGTGTTTTTGCTAGCTGTGCCCTTACTTAATAGTTTCCATTGCAATTACTTATGAGATCTATGTCATTGAAAGTCTTCTTGAGAAAATTAACTGATGGTTAATGGCTGAATGGATATATTTTCATTAAAACCTCATCAATGGATATGCATTTTGACAGAGAAATTATTGATATTTCATGACAGAAAGCAGAAAAAAAAAGAGAAGGAAAAGGCCTGGAAATTCAAAAAGCTTTGTGTGATATGAAAACTTTAGTAAATATATTACATGTCCATGGCACCCATCATTTATGGGTTCATGCAGGAGCAAAGTATGAATTTAAATTCCCACAGAGAAAGTGTTTTCTTTGGCTGCAGGTCAGAGCTGAAAACAGTCTTTAGCTAAGAGCATTTCAAATAATCACTTAGACCACAGGATACTCCAGACAGCAGCTAGGAAACTTGAAAGACAGCAGTAAAAAATATTTATTTAAAGCTGTCAATGAATCAGAGCAAAGCTAAGCCAGGCAAGAGGTTCTGGGATGTGTCACTGGAGAAGGTTTTCCTTTGGGATATGATTTTAATCTAGGCAAATATACCTTGGGCCACCATGGAAGATATTGCAGCAGGAGATAGTGATTTCAAGCAGTGTCTAGGCAGAATTTAACCACAGGCCTTGGTTACAGAGACTCCTATGTTAGTGAGTGGCTGTGAGAGAACTTGAGCACATTCTGTGACATGAGGGTGTGCTGCCTTTGCTGATGGTACCTGTACATCCCTCTTGTAAGCTCTGCTCCTACAGAACTGAGCAAGAGAATGATGCTCTGTGTGAACACTGGTGTGCCACCTAGAACGTTCAGCATCATACAGGTAAAAGACTGATAAATCTTTCCACTTGTTAGAATGCTGTAAAGATATAAAGAGCACTGGGGCTGCAGAACCTCTCCACAGATGGGATCTGAGTACCAAGACTGATCTGATGTTGAAACAGCTGAGGTTCCCAGCAGCAGAAGGGACATGAGTTTGCTAACACCTTTTCTACAATTTCAGTCTTTACCATCCAGTTAATCGAGTGTTCTCGTTTTTCTTACTGAGATCCTTAAAGATGATTCTTTCCTGTGCAAAGAAAAATGTCAGTACTCCAATACTAGGGCTGACAATGGATATTAATGATTGGTAAATGAGAAGTTACTGAAGTTGGTAACAAACTCACAAAAAAATTTCCAATTATTACTTTTAACATTGAAGCTCACACTTGTAAGATAACAATTAAATTAGTTTCTTATTCTGTTCTTTTTGGTCAAATGATTACATATAGAAAAAACCCAGGGGACATACTTTAGGACCTAATTTTTGTTAGCTTTATTGTTTCTTCATCCTAACTGGCAGTGTAATGGATTACCATAATATATGAAAAGTGCCAGGCTCATCTATTATTCTATCTAATACATGTTTTACAATGGAAATTATAAGATTTGTTAGGAAATAATTCTTACCTACTTTTCTATGTGAAAGTGGAAAGCAGTTCCCTTTCCTCAGTGGAGACCAGAATAGAACTGTAATATTTTTTCAAGAAGATTATGTTATTGGACCTCAGCTAGTTGGTTTTCTGTGTTCTGCTCCCTTCCTCAAAAAATTTTTTTTTCCAACTTCCTCCTTGAATTAAATTTGTTTGGTTTATATTTATTTCTTTAATACTTTTCTTCTAAGAGAAAGGATTTTTTAAAAACTACACCAGTCTGAACAGATTTAATGAAGCAATAAGAGTGACCAAAGATTTACTCAGAAAAAGATACCATTCTGTAAATCAGGTAATCTGTATGAATAATTAAAAATTCACAGTTTTAATAAGTAACTGTCTTAACAATGATAACAAAGTCATCATAAGAGAGTCTTTATTAGATGTTCATTATTTTGGATCTATAGATCTTCAGAACTGATGAAGAGACAACCAAACTCTTCCCCCAACTACAAAGAAACCCAAACAAAACCAAATCATCTTTCCCTCTCCTGTAGTAGTGAAATGAGCAGCAAAAATATTTGATTCATCTCTCTGTTTGCCTTCAGCTGATTCTTCAGAAACAGGCAGATGTACTCCATAGTCGCTGGCAACTTTGCTCTGATTCCTGGATGAATGAGCTTTGGTTTTCAGTGTTCTGATCATAACTTACTGTATAGTAAGTGAAGGACAGCTTCTTTCAGCAAGAAAAGACTTAGGGAAAAAAAAGAGAAATCTGAGGCAAAATATCTGAACTAAAATATCCATTTTCAAGATTTTATAAGAATGCATTTTAAACGTTAATATACTTTAAAAAATAATGTTGTTCTTATCTACTGAAAAGTGAGTAGGTTTGAAGTAAAAAGAAATTGTAAAATATTTTTGCTAAAGTAATTTATGTTCTCTGGTTTTAGTAAAAAAAAAGTCAACAAATTCTTGATGGAAGTACATTTGATGGAAGTACTCTGTCAATACTGGCAGTATTGGCAGTATTAGGTCTAAAGTCTCGCAATGTGCTTTCAAACCTTTTTCATTCATTGGCATGAATTTATCAAAGAATTAACAATATAATTTTTAAAATTATTTGCAAAGTTGCATGAAAAATTCTAATATCCTTTAGGTTTCCAAATGAAATATGCTTAATTCTTCATATGTCATGTACCTCTAAAACCTTCAGTACCTAGTATCCAAACCTCATGTAACCTACAATTCTTTTTTTTTTTCTTTCATAATTTTAAAAATTACTATAAGAACTGGGGAAGTATTACAAGTTCTGTTTTCCAGTGGCAAATGAAAACCCATTTCAAAGTAAAAGAAAGCCTTCGATAATCCACAGTAATGCACTCAATTCCTCTGGAACTTTAATCCTTATAATTAATGGCACACTTTTTCTTTGCACTTTTTAATATGTTTTGTGTAGTCATCCAAGCAATTAATTTGATACATAGGAAGGCCCAGCCTGTTTCTCAAACTTCTGTGGCAACGAAAGGAAAAAGTACACAGTCTAAAAATTGTATAGGGAAAACACCAAGACCAAATTATTTTTATATGCATAAATACTGTCATTTTTCTGACTCTGGATGTTCAGCTGAAAAGCTTCTCCAGAGGAATTTTAATGATAAAACAATTTACACAAGGCTGGCATTTATTTTGGATGTAGATAGAAGCACTGTTCAACAGTAAGAGATGGAGGTTTCTTAACAACCAGAATTTAATCTGTTCATAATTACAGGCATCAATAGTTAAAAAATAAAAATAAAAGACAGAAAATTCCAAAGCTCCAGAAGCTGGGCACTTGTACAGCCAACTGTTTCTGTTCACACATATGTAGTTCATCTGCATGTGCTGTCCTACACTCAGTTCAAGCATATCACATTTTTCGTGCCTATTTGTTAAAAAATGTATGTGCATTACATGAACATACAATCATATAGACCCTACATATTCACATTAATCCCATTTATTAGTGTAAGTAACAGATTTTTCATAGAACACTGATTTTTTGTGCACATACTTCAGGCTTATCTTTTGTTGCAACAAATCTTTTGTTAGATTTTATTTTGCTTAAAAAAAGTTCACAGTAAAGACTTAAAATAAGCCAGATTTCTGAAGAGTATTTGTGGATCCCATATTTAATCAATAAAACTGAGATTGAGTGAGGCCATATGAAATGCAGCTCTAACTCTTTTCAGGTTGCTACATAGAATATTTTAATCAATTATAAGTTGCTTAAGAATTTACTAATTCAAACCTTCTGGGTTTTTGACATTGTTTTGAATAAAGTCATTTTAAAACAGGCTAACCTACTACAGAGAGTGCATCATATTGACACCGTTGATAAACTTAACCAAAATTATTTTTAATTCTGCATGATACAATCCTCTGTGTGGTCTGTGATAGTACTTAGAAATATATTGAAAAAATAAAAAGAGAAAAAAGGATAAAAGTTGAAGAAAGTCAAGGGATACAGTAAAAAGTTGGGAAAATTATTTTAGTTTTTTCAGTGGACCAACAAAACCCTGATAACATTATTTGGGCCTCATTGCCATAAGTCTGGTCCGATTTTGATTTTAGGCTATTGTGGGGCTTATTTTTGCTGAAATGACTGGCCAATCGGGATCCATAACCTCATATAATATTTATAAAAATACCAAAAAACTATAAACTAGAAAATTTTAATCATCTGCATTTTGAAACCAAATTTCAATCCTCCCAAAATTTTCTACTTTTTCCACACAGGGAATGCTTTGCAAAACACAGGAAGATATATGGAAATTAAGTTGGCAGTTTTATAATTGATCACAAACATAACTAGAGAATGAAAAGTTTTTATTTGCATTGCATATTCTAAAAGCATGACATAAAGTTGAACATATGTTAATTTAATTAATCTCATAATCTGTGAATAGAAATAATCAGTATTTATCTTGTAAGTACTAGATGAGATAATATTTGCAAGAACATGCTTAATGACAAAAAAAAAGTGAAAGGAAACAGAATATTGTCACCTTTCTTCCTGTGTCTTTCTGCTTAATTTATTTTTCCAGAAATGTTTTATTATCACACTATATAACAGACTTAAATGTAGCTATACAGAATTGGGAATGCATCTGAATTTTTTTTTCTCTAAGGCCTAGAAAAGTTTTCCTTACACTAGAAATTGTCCAAAAGAGGACTATGAAGATGGTTAAGAGTTTAGCTAGAAAGCCATACAAGGAGAGGCTGAGGTCAGTTGGCTTGCTCAGACTGGAGAAGAAGAGGCTGAGAGGAGACCTCATAACAATCTCCAGCTTCCTCATGAGGGGAAGGGAAGGCAATGATCTCTTCTCTCTGGCAATCAGTGACAGGGCACAAGGGAATGGCCTGAAGTTATCTTTGGAGAGTTTGTGTTGGATATTAGGACAAGGTTCTTATCCCAGAGGGTGTTTGGACAAGGTTCTTCACCCAGAGGGTGTTTGGGCACTGGAACAGGCTCCCAGGGAAGTGGGCACAGCACCAGCCTGAGAGAGCTCAAGAAGCACTTGGACAATGCCCCAGGCACAACTTGGGACTGTCCTGCACAGGGCCAGGAGTTGGACTTGATGGTCCTTGCAGATCCCTTCCAAGTCAGGACATTCTATTCTGTGATTCTGTGAAAATATAATCACTTCAAATGGCAGAATGTGCAATTACTGTTTCAATAAAATTGAGACTGTTTTGCTGATAAACTTCTTACAGTGTTCATTTAATAATTTTCTTTTTTTAGAGTGTTTCAAATCTCTTCTTACCCATAGCCTCCAAATAAACTATGCTTTACCACTGGAGTCAAAGTACTCTAGGAGCAAAAGTGGTAATTTGTGTTACTGTATCCCTTGCCTATTACTTTTAAATACACAAAGGAAGAGTTTCTCAAATCTGCAGACAGAAAACATTTCAATTGAAAAGAGACAATTTTATCTCTACAAATTTAATGAAGAAATGAAATTACTTTAATAGCATGTATCAGTAGGGACATGCAGAAGTAATGTCACTGTAAATAACTCTTGGAAAACAATTAACCTTTGAAACAGTATCTTGCTATATTTTGTTTATGTGACAAGGCTTTGGTTACGAGGGAGTTACAGGGTGGCTTCTGTGAGAAGCTTCTAGAAGCTTCCCCCATTTTCAAAAGACCCAATGCCAGCCACTCCAGGATGGATCTGCTGCTGGCCAAGGCTGAATGCACCAACAGTGATAGCACCTCTGGGATAACAGATTTAACAATGGGGGGAAAACTGCTGTGGAAGAGAAGCCTGGAAAGAAGCATAAGAACATGTGAATAAAACTGTCCTGCTGATACCAAGGATGGTAAAGAAGAAGGCAGAAGAGATTGTCCAGGTGTTGGGGTTGAGATTCCACTGCAGCCCACGTTACAGACCACAGTGCAGCAGGTTTTCTCTCTGAAGCCCATGGAGACCACAGGGATGTAGAGATCCACCTGCAGCCCTTGGAGGATCCTATGCTGTATCAGGTCAGTGCCCAAAGAAGGCTGTGAACCCATGGGAAACCCATGATGGAGCAGGGTCCAGGCAGGACCCGTGGCTGCATGGAGAGAGGAGACTGCAGTGGAGCAGGTTTGATGGCAGGAGTTGTGACCCCATGGTGGATTCACTCTGGAGTAACCTGTCCCTGCAGGACTGCATCCTGTAGTAGGGACCCACATTGGAGAAGTTTGTGAAGAACTGCAGCCCATGGGAAGGACTCACACCAGAGAAGTCAGTGAAGGTCTGTCTCCCATGCAAGGGACCTCACACTGGAGCAGGGGAAGAGTGTGAGGAGTCTTCCCTTTAAGGAGGAAGAAGTGACAGAGACAAGGTGGGATCAAGTGACCACAGTCCTCATTTCCCACTTCCCTGTGGTGTTGGGAGGATGAATTAGGGAAAATAATGAATGGTGTTGAGCCTGAGGATAAGGGGAAGGTGTGATAAGATTTCATTCTATTTCTCATTTCCTAGGCTGATTTGTTGTTAAATTAATTTCCCTAACTAGAGTCTTGCTCATGACAGTAACTGGTGAGTGATCTCTCCCTGTCCTTGTCTTGATTCATAAGCCTTTCTCTCCCCTGTCCAGCTGAGAAAAAGAGAGATAAACCTTTGGGGGGCACCTGGAATTTAGAGAGGATCAATCCTCAACAGTTGCAAAATCTTTTGCTTGAGCACTTGAAGTTATGACGCAAATCTCTGAAAAGATAAAATTCTGATTATTCAGTGTTGACTAATAGATTATCACTGTTTACCATAACATACCTTTGCTTTTGATGCAGTATAGCACAAATTATCTAGCTTTCCAAAGCCTGTATTTTGATTTTATATTGAGCTTGTTATTAACCACAATCAAATATGCAAAGTCATATTCTAAATTTGTACCTTTTTTCCTGAATGACTGTTATTTTCCAATTAGTCATATTGGTATAATCAAGAATTTGTCAAATTATGTTTTGATTAATGATTTTTTTCTGCTATACTTAATAAGCACACAATGGCAATCATCACTGAGAGAAACCTTCTCCCATCTGGGTTTTCATATTATAAAGAATGAATGTGTTATTAACTGGCTACAATTTTGCTCAGAAACCAACAGATATTATGAACCACAGTCAGAAAGTATGTATAATGACTGTTTGCATGTTTAAACACAAGTGGGTACTTTGCAGCATCATTTTATGATTGTTAGCCTAACTCTGAAGACAGTCTTCCGGTAGTCTCTGAGCATATGTTTGAGGAACTGGCAGTTTTAGTGGCATTTCTCAAAATAGTTTCCTCAAAAAAGAGCAAGTTCAATTTTAAAGATACAGATTCCTTTTATGTTCCTATCAGCATATTTGCAGGAAATAAAGTGGGAGTTGAAAATGAAATTGGAAAGTTCTTTCACGTCCTTAACTCCTTCTGCTTAACAAAGATGAAATTGCAAATGATAAAATAATGGCTGGAATTGCTTCTTCTGAAGGCTTAGTTTCAAATTGCCTTCTGAGATACTGCATATGTTAAATCCAAGTCATATTGTGGGCCTGGCATTGCTGTTGTCTGGTGCTCCAATTTTCTTTTCCCAAAAGATACAGATAAGTGGTTTAGTCTGGATGGTTTCTGATCCTGGTGTGGGATATATTTGTTTGGTTTATTGTCAGAATAGGAACTGAAGAAATGGTACTGATAAGTGTAAATATCTGTGGATCAAAAGCAAAGATAATTTATATACAAACCCATAAATACTAAAGGAACTGTTCTGTTAATTTTCTTCTAACAGAAGTAATTCTGTAATAATGTCCTTTTTAAATTGAATTTTACCTGACCTACTGAAATCTTTACCAGAACTAATATGATTCCATGAGAAGTTCAAGTTCTGATACATTACATTCAGCAAAAAGACATTTTTGCCAAAAAGTCCTCTATCAGATGTAGAAGTAAGAACCTTGAATTTCACTGTCATGTCAGAGAGGAAGTTCTGGATAGTTGATATGAGACATACAGATGTGCCAGATACTGTGTTCTTATGAGAAGCTGGCATGCTCTATACTATTGACCCTTCTGAAACAGATACTTTAATATTATATATACACTACTACCTGCTCTTAGGGAGCAGTCATTTGCCTGATGTTAAGAAATTCAGACTATGTGAATTTCTAGTTTTGTACATCAATGAAGCATTTCAACTGGGGTACAAGCAAAAAAATGAGCATTTCACAGCTGCCCAAGTCAACATAGTTAAGCGCCTGAGGATGCAGATAGACATTAAGAATAATATCCACAGCAGCATGTAGAAATGACAGTTCTCTTGCTTTACTACTACTAGAACTAGTTAATAATTGCATAGGAAGTGAATCGAACTCAGTAAATATCTTACAGAAGACCTATGGAAATCATAGGATGGCAGAATGGGTAAGGTTGGAAGCATGGCCAGAATGGGTCATCTGGTCCAATCTCCTGCTCAAACAGGGCCATCCTAGAGCACACAGCACAGGATTTTGTCTGGATGGCTCTTAAGTATCTCCAGTGAGGGAGTCTCCACAGCCTCTCAGGGCAATCTATTCCAGTGTATGTGGTCACCCATACAGTAAATAAATTTCCTCATATTCAGGTGGAACTTCTGTGCATATGTTTCTGCCCATAGCCTCTTGTCTTATGTCTTGGTACCACAGAGAAGAGCCTGGCTCCATCCCCTTGACAGCCTCCTTACATAAATTTATGCACATTGATGAGGTCCTCTCCTAGCTCTTGAGGCTGAAGTGGCTGCTCCAACAAGACTCTGTAGAAATGAATAATGAGAACAATGTGGCAAGAACATGCTGAGTAAAAACAGATGATTTGTATCTGGCGTATAAATGAGACCGTGTGAGTGTGACTGTAACCGTGAGTTGCTGAACAGGCTCTTTCTAAACTGTTGCTGTTTGTGTGCTTTTATTAGATTTTACTGACATTAATTTTGTCTCTACAGCTGCTGCTCAGAGTACTACAAAACAACTAATCTAATATATGCAGTCACTGGTATGGAATGTCTTTCCAGTTTCTGACTGTATATTTATGACTACACTGTGGGCATTACAACTACTTGAGAAAGAGATTCCTATTATTGTCTTTCAAGATGTTGTGTCATTTCTGTGATTGTTTGAATGTAAACGATTGCTTGGATGGCACTATCATTCTGTTCATTGTAATCAAAATCAAAAATGAGCTTTCATGAAAATAGAGTTTGGTTTTAACACAGCATATTGAGAATGTCTAATAAAAAAATCTAACATGAAATGTAGTTCCTTTTTTTTTTTTGGTTGATAAAGTTAAGATATAATCAATCTTATCTTCAAGTGCAAGAGTATCTGATAAAATGAACAGATAGACTTTACAGCTGATGGCTTTTATTCTGATCAACAGATGAATGACATCAAGGATATAAATAGAAAGCACACATCCATGCTGTGGTTGATCATTCTGTGTTAAAATGAGGCAGCTCACATTTGAGTAAGTGAAGGAACTCAATGTTCCATCAGAGAAGGGCAAAAAATTATTCTTAGATGAATCTTAATACACTTACATCTGAAGCAGATTATGAATTTAGCAAGCAGCTTTCATTCCCTCTACATGTTATAATTGTAGTTAATATGCCTCTGACTGAGAGATGATCTGAACATTTTTTTTCTCTCTCTCTGAGAAAGGTTGGGATAGAAACCTTTGTTAGGCTGAAATTTGTAATAGCTGTTCTCAAAGGAAGGAGTGGAAATTTGGGCAGGATGAAAACTATCAGTTTCAGAAAAGCCAAATGAGAATATAATCAAAATCTTCAACTTTCAAGGTTCACTTGCATATTTAAATGAAATGAGAAAGTTCATATGATTTCCTTCTCTTCTTTTAAAGACACCTACATTGTTCTCTTTATTTTTCAGGTCTAGAATAGAAGAATGAATGGGACAACAGGAGTTGTCCTTCTGATTGTTCAGCTTATGGTGGTTGCTGTTATTTAAACAATGTATATGATGGTATAATGATATAATGATGGATTCCATTTTACATGCTTTTTGTTTCTCTGACCTTGAGACTAGAGCCCTCTATCAGATGCTACCCAAAACAATTACTTTCATTTAGAACAAAGATTATTGGCTCATGAACTAGTGAAGCAAAACAGGAGGTTGACCTCCACATCAAGCTAATCTGTGGTTATAATGCCCTTTTAAAGTCACTCTGTCAGATCTTATAAGTTACTGCTTGCTTTGAAGCTACAGACTGAACATATTGAATGCAGCAGGTACAATGAAGACCTGTTTCATCTAGTTGGGTATTAATTAATCAACAAATAAGCAAAGAAACCTCTCATAATAAATGACACCAAAAATGCAGGGTGATGCTTTCTTGTTTTGGTCAGTATAGGAGGCATATACAGAACACAACAGAACCCAAGAACTCTATCTAGAGCAACTATGCCATGGCACCATCTGTACTGGTGGGCTAAATAAAACAGTGCCAGAGGCAAGATGATCTTTGCTCATTGCCAGTACACACTCATTTGATTTATGCCAACTTCAATGCCTCTGGACAATTTTATGCCTAGGAATTTTTTTGGGGTGTTGGGTGCTGAAGAACGGTTTCCAGGGTGCAGTACACACAAGACCATAATGCAAGCTGTGCTATTTGGGTTCAGTACAAGAAAAGCATATTTGAAAAGCTATTTTAATTGCTGGTTTAGGTGAACTGCTACAACTATAGTCAATAGCTGTAATAGTTTAGGTAGGATAAGCAGGTAAATAAATACCTAGTTTCTAAGTCTTTGCTCCTCTGAGGGTGTTCTGTTACTGAAAAAATCAATTTGTGATTTAGATGGATTTCCTTTTATTCTCAAATAGTAAATAATTTTATTTCTTCATTTGCTTGTGTGAGCTGCCTTTTCATAAAATAGCTGGAGGCTTGATGTGGGAGGAATGTTTAAGCATGTCCACCAAACTCATCACTTTTCTATTTTTATTCAACATGACTGTACACTCCTAGATACAGACAATGACAGACTAAGACAGATTCACACAAATACCTGTGAGCAATCTTCCATCCTCTCTTACTTAGGTCAGAGTACCTTCAAGTTAATCAGCATCAGAAAATAAATAAATTTTAAAATTACATTCATTATGTTGAAAAGTTGTAGAGAAAAATGACATTAACCTTTCTCAATGTCATTTATTCAGCATGTTTATAATTGGGAAAATTTGTCTTTGACATTTTTCAATTGTACAACATAAAAAAAATAAAGGAATACAAGCAGATAAATACTACCTTAAGAATGACCATTCTAAATCTCCTCTAACACCTTTCTTTTAGGGAGAGCATATTTACAAGACAAATTTCTATTATAACTGAAACCACTTTCATCATTATTTTTAGTGCACTTATATTAAAAGGGAATAAAAAATTTAATCCAGGAATTGACAGATTTTTTTTTAATGGATAACACACTAAAATTTTCAGATTTCTACATAATAAAACTTCTATAGAGCAGAAATAAATAATTTGTACAGAGGAAGAAAAAAATGATGTAAGCCAATGTAAACCAATGTAGAATAGAAATTAATTACCTGAAACATTGCTTAGCTGTGAAGATGAGTAAAAATTAGGTTATTCAGAGAGAGAAATTAGTAAGAAGCATGTTGCAGCACTAGCCTACAAAGCACTAACAAAATAATTTAGATTATTTAACATATATTTACCATATTTAGCTGTATTTCTATGGAAATATTTCTATACTTTGTTTTCATCTATTTTTTAAGGTTACCATCTAGGAAAAATGGTTAAGCAAAAACACAAAAGAAGTTTGAAAAAGTACATGAAAATGGCAATAAAACTCTATGTGTGTGTGTGTGTGTGAGTGTATATGCACACTTTTTTTAATACAAAAATGAACATACATTTTCCAGAAAATAATTTAAAAAATCCCTCTCCTCATGTAATCAAGAATTCAATAATTGTATTGGTCAAAGAAGGTAAATTGCATTCCTATGATTTTTTAGATATGATTAATGCTAATTGACTTCAAAACTGAAAACAAATTCTAGAGTAACAGAATGTGCAATAGTGTCTTGTCTGTATCAAGTATTGGTGTCTATTGTGAAGTCAAATTTTCAAATGAGAAGCTTTTTCTTGCAGTTAATCTTTTCCAACAGCCAACATTTACCCCTCAGTGCTATCACTGACTAGAAATGTTTGAGCTAACAAAAACCTGGAACTTCATTAATACCATTAAAAACCTCACAAAAAATGAGGTTTTTTCCACCCCCAGTGAAAACCCAGTTTAATGGTTCTGTTCTAAAACTCCAATCTTAATGTCTTTGATATCACTCTGAAGGCAAAAGAAAAGTCAGGATGATTTAATAAAATTTGTGAACCATCCTGCTTTTTTCTTGGGTTACTGACGTACTTAGTGATAAAACGACACCTATATTTCTTTATTGTTTAGATAGAATCAAGGTAAAATTTTCAGTGAGTAATCCTGTTTCCTATATGAATACTCTATATTTCAAATTTTTTGCCATATGCAACACACTTCCAAATGGAATTAATGCCCTGTATTTAATTACTTAAAAGTGTTGGGAGGTTTTAAATTTTTTAATTAAAAAAAACCAAACAAACAAACAAAACCAACAAAAAAAAACACCAAAGAAAATTGCAGTTGCAGTCACTTTTGTAATTTTAGTCAGTCTTTACAGTCTTTTCTATGCTGGAGATTTTAGATAACACAGTTGATATTCCATAAATGATAGTGTGAGCACAATGTATTATCTTGTATAATAAAAAAGTTCAGACTAATCACTAGAGAGGGTGATTTAAGTTAATTTGTTTTATGAACAAGGAGAGATTTCTTAATAACATAGTGTTCAGAATGCAGAAGTAGTAATTGAACAGATGGAGACAGTAATACTTTATATCACTCTGGCCAGCTTGGCAAAAATATGTTTGTGCATAGCCTGTGTAGGCTGTATATTTTAATTCCTGCCTTATATGATAAAGGAGGAACAGTTAAGAGTATACTGCTCTGAAGAATTTATTCCTAGCTGACCAATAGGTAATTTAAAAGTTATTATTGTGAAAAAGTCACATTTGCATAATCAGTATTCTTATATGGAAAAGCAATAAGTAAAGTTTTCCAAGGGCAAATTTGTGCAGAAAAATATACAAAAATTTGCTAAATACAAAGATGTGTTCTCTAGCTCCAGAAATCCACAAATTGCTGGAAGGTACAGGTGTTTTATGGAGAAATACTCCTGTGTACTTCACTTGTTCCTAGGCCCTCTGTGGACATTGACTTTTTACTGCTGGAAAGATAACATTGGACTTCACATTCTTAATTTGTCCAAAGCTAGAGCAGCTTCTTGAAGGTCAGCCTTTCTATGAGTGCTGACAAAAACTGCTCATAACTTCTTACTGTTAATGGCTCATGTAACCATTATTGCTTTACAGACAGAATAATGACAATCACAGTCCTTTAAATAACTAGATGAAGATAAAATATAGATATTAATTGTCTGTGCAAATATAACCATAAAGCACTACTAATTTCATTCACATTAACAGCATTCTCTTTCAGACAGTACTAATATTATTGTACCATTCTAAACTGCAGTATGCAAGTCTGAGCATGTGAATGGAGTAAAAATAAATCCCAATTTTTATCACATTATATGACTCCACAATTCCCTTTGTAGAGTTCAACCAGTTTATTAACTTGTCTGCTTTGTAGTTTTTTCTACTTTGCAATGAGCATAATGGTATGCAGTTTTTTTGAAAGGTTAGATAAAAAAGAAAAAGACACTCACTATCATGATCCTGTTTACAATAGTATGATTGTGTGTATAAAGACTCAAGTATAAAACCTGTTGGAAAATGCAATGACTTGAAAGACCATTGGAGTAGATCCATAGAATTAATAATTCTGCTTGGACTTTATTACAGTTCTACTAGAGATTAGCTCAACTTCAGATCAGTTATTACACCAGTGAACATCTAGAAAAATAAGGATCTCACAAGTTGGTCAGGCATGCAGTTACCCAATGCCACACTCTTTATTCAGTTAGCAGGACTTTATATGAAGTGCAACACTGCTTCACAGAGGTTCAACATGCTAATGGGCATGCTAAGTCATCCATAAAGTGTTACACTTATTCAGATAAATATTAGATAAATTTCTTAAATGGGAGATTGGGAGAAATATGGTTTATTAGAAAACATTACAAAGTTTTTAGTACAAAACATGTACCTAGATTAGCTAAGGTTTGAGTATTATTTTTTTTAAACATTGAATTGGCTTTCTGAAATTCCTCATTGTTTCTTCCAGGCAATTACGTACTTTGGAACATTCATGTCCTCTTTGGAAGCAAGCTTACTTAACAAGAGCCAAAATGCAAAATCACTTGTCACTCACCCTAATAATAATAAAGAAAACCTACTTCATTACAACTTCTTTTAATTTGTAGTGTGTTTTAATTTAGAAAGACATACATGGCTTACATGTTTTAAGCTTTAAAGTCTGAGTTTACTTTTCTTTTATATTCTATTATTCATAAGAGTAGCTGTCCATTAATTGTTTCTTTTAATAAAGAAGCAGTTTATGTAAGGAAATTTGGCTTAAACCTCTTTATTCCTAACCATGAGGTTTTTCAAATCTTGCAGTCCAGTTTTGGTAGTCTGAAATGACAAACCAGGATTCAAGGACAATTTATTCTATCATCTAATGAAGTCAACCAGTAAGTAGTATTACACAAGTAAATTCAAGTCCTACCAAAAAAAAAAAAAAATTTAAAAAAAAAAAAATCACTGTTTGTAAGTGTTGTGTTTGGCTAATTCTGCATTTGTTTGAATTCCAAAACATTTCTATTGAAACAATAACAGCAATAAGAAACTTTTAAAGGAATTTTATGAAAGACTTATAATCCATACTTAAATTTTTTTAATATTTCTGCTGTCCCTAAGACAAATTTGCCATCTTAAGGAGTCATATTACACCAAATTGGTGTCTCACCAGCTAGGAAAACAATAAAACTTTTAAAGCTTTTATAAATTTTAAAAGCACTTTTATTTTCTGTTGTCTTACGAGTAATTAAAAGTCTTCACCAGCTTTGAGTAATGTGAATTTAATTTTTCATCTCTTTCTGATTTGATTTTTCTTTTCCTAGAACAGGCAATTATTAATTTTATGAACCCAAACAACTTTTTCCTAAGTGCATTTTACAGCTCCTCATAGTGCCAGGAATGTCTGCACCCACCAACTGATGCTGAGAATCAGACAGGCACGTCCCTTTCATCACAGAGTTTTCTGAGGGTTATCAGGTGCCTGTCTTTGTTGATGGCATCTCAAAAATGCTTTTTGCTCTTGCTTTCCTCACAGGCACAAGACATCTCAGCATTAAATTATGGCTATATTAAGCTGCCTCTTCGTTCAGAATACCAAGAAGTTCTTCTAATCTCTGAATGAACAGCCCCTCATGACTGAGATCACATTAATGTTGTTATGAGAACATCTGTTGAGAACATTCATTTGTGTGTAGAAATGTTCTTGAAATATATCTACCTAAATAATTTCAAGTATCTTTCTTTTAATTATTTTTCTCAGATCTATTTGCTGTTGATGTACCTGATTTTTTTGCTAGATAGAATTTTCTACAGTACAGCCAATAAGGACAGCTCTTTACTGAGTGCCATGTGTTCTCTGCTTTCCAGTTCAGATTCTTTTATATAATGAACTGATCAATACAGCTGCATTGATATTTATGTACTTTGAAGATTTCAGCAATCATTTTTCTTTATTGGCTGAGTCATTTTCCTCACAGAAATGTTCTTAGTAATAACTCCTCTTGAATTATGAAGGCAGTAATCTGAAAGCCCTGTAACTTATTTAATTTTTCAGTACATAAATCAGTGAAAATCCTTCCAAACCGATTATAGAAGAACAGTTTGAAAGAGGAACTAATACGTACTATGAATTGTTTTTATGAAAAAAAAAAAGTGCCTTTATAGTAATTTTCTTAATGAAGTGTAAGGAAATAGCTCAATTTTTTTGTTTGTCCTATGTCCTCATTCTGCCTCTCTGCATATACAGAAAAGACTTTCTGATATTATCTAAGATGAAGAAAACAAAATGTCAGCTACTGCATTGCATACTTCTTATTATCTCAAATCCAATCTCTGCTTTGTTTAAAAGGTAACATTTGTCAAAAGGCTAGAGAAATCCAAAATTTGTCTAACGTCTTAAATTCTGCTTAATTAATTTTTTTAAAAAAGGTAAATGTATAAAACTCCATGCTTACTTTAATTTTTAAAATATAGAAACACTTTAGAAACACTTCAGAAACACTTCCTAAACATTCTGAAGGTCAAAAAAAACATAATACTCAAATAAATATAACTGCTGTGCAGGAGGAAAAAAAATAACAACCAAACAAGTCCACAGGTAACAACAAAAAAACATAGCACATATTGCATACAATTGTACCATTAATTTTATCTCCAAACTATGGAAATCATTAGAAATCAAAAAGGAGGATTAAAAAAGTCTTAGAACAATATAAAGAAGAATATAGAATAGAAAGTAAAGAAAAATATATGTATGTAGTATGGGAAAACGTCACAAAATCCTCTATTTTAAATGATACCAAAAAGTAGCAGAAAAAGTAATTGTGAGATACAGTAAATTGATGAACCTTAAAAATTTCATTTATTTTGACTCTATACTAAATTTTTCTAAAGATATTTTTACAGTAGAATACAAACAAACAAGCAGTGGCCATAAAGGAAATATTTGACAAACCTACCTCTACCTTTGCAATTCATGTACAGATTACAAAAGTTTCTCGTGAAAGGTTAGTTGGCTTTTAAAAGCAAATATCATAGAAGTGTTACATGATAGTGACCCTGATAATCACTGTATCTACTTTAAACTGCTACCCCTGTAATATCCCTGGCAGATTTAAAGAACTGTTATGGAAACAAATAACCATTTACACAAAATAGTTCTATGCTACAAGACAAGCACAAAGTGCAATATCAAATTATTCTGCTATTAACTTTCATTTGACTCCTTCTTTAGTGAAGAGAAAAAAGCAAAAAATAAAAAACCTAATCCCCAGAAGAAATATTTGTGGATGGCAAGTAGTGTCATGACACAATTGTGCTACATTAAATCAATATCAAACAACTTCTCTTAGTAAACAAGGCTCTCCAATTTATCCTTCTCAACTCAAGATCTCCACTGAAAGCTCATTAGGTCTCTATACTGTCAAATGCATCAGAACACAACAGATCTCTAGGTCATTGAAGCCTCCAGCTTTTCTTCAAGAAGACTATTGAAAGGATGGGAATTCAACTTTAAAATATTTTATTATATATAGTTCTAGTTGGAACACGTTATCAGAAAAATAAATTATTATTTTTATAATCTAAAAAATATTATATTGAAGTAAATGCTTGCTTTCCACTGAATAATTTAAAAAGTAATTTTAAAAATGCATGTAATTTGGTTTTTTGTACCATTTTGTACCATTTATTTAATTTTTCTTTTTTAAACTTTGCCTGTTATTGTTTATGAAAATTCATACCAATATCACTATCAGGTGAACGTTGGTGGATAAATCAAAAAGACAGCAGGCATAGCCTAGTTACTGGTCACATTCAATATGTAGAGTATGACCTGGTTTTGAACATGTCTTAAGTGTACTCTATCCAAACAGCAGCACAGTTCAAGCATTAGCTAAATATTGTAACTTAATGCTGCTCAGTGAAGTATTGCAACACACAGAGCAACTTTTTGGCTCTGTATTTTGTTCTGTGAATCTCAGAACTTGTACTTGCTATTACTACCTCCTGGGAAAACACTATATCCTGGGAGTAGATAGAAACACAGGAAAATCTACAAGATTAATCTTACAGATAACTGCTATATTGTTTATTTTGTCTGTGACAGGAGCATGTAGTGACAGAACAAGGGACAATGATTTCAAACTGGAGGAGGGTAGGTTTAGATTAGATATCAGGAAGAAATTCTTTATTATGAAGGTGGTAAGGCACTGGAATAGGTTGCCCAGTAAAGCTGTGGATGCCACATCTCTGGAAGTATTCAAGGCCAGATGGGATGAAGGTTTGAGCAACCTGATCTAGAGAAAGGTGTTCCTGCCCACAGTGTCTTGGAGCTGGAACTAGATGTTCTTTAAGGTCCCTTCCAACCCAAACCAGTCCATGACTCTACGGTAAACTGCTCACTGCCTTAAGGATAATGTGACCTGCATGGTCATACTGTCATTGTCAGAACCAGATAAGTACAAAAAGGATTTTATGACTGGCTTCTCGAAATCCTAGGATTTTTTTGAGCTAGGAATTTAAATGAGAATTCTACAGAACATTTCCTGGATGAAAAGAAATAAATTGAGTGATAAGTTGGTTCAGCCCACTTAAGATATGGATGGATTTGAAGCTGGATTGGATAGATTCATGCCTAAGGGTCTAGTGCTAAAAAAGGTTCTTAAATCTCTATATACTAGTTATTAAATGGATTCCATTAACACTGACTAAATCCTGACATTTTACCCTATTTATACTCAATTTTCCTCAATTACACATCCTTTGAATTTAATGTGAGATTGACCAAGTAAAAATGAGAGTCATAAGAGTAATATCTGTGGGATTTGCATCACTGATAGCAGCAGCTGAAAATTTCTAAGACGCAGAACTGTTCAACTGGTCTGCTATTAATGAAAATTAAATTGACTACATGAAAATTATTTATTTGCTTTCCCTCTTTCACAGACACAAAAAGCAGCATTGATTAGGAGTAGCATAAAAAAGAGAAGAACATACTTTTTTTCCCTCTTTTTCTGAATTGTGCTTACACTGTCTTCACAACCAGCAAATAAAACATGACAAAATACCATATTAATATTGTTATAAACTGAAGGTTGTTATGGTACCCCCACTCAAGCAGGTACCTTTGCTGCCTAGAAAAGAATTTGCAGTGCAAGAAAGGAAAGTTCAGTACAGAAGGATGATGGGTTTAGGTCTCTTAAAAAACATTTGCTCTTCCTCATGGAATTCCTTTAATAAACAAGGGTTTGAAGTTATGTTAAAGTTGTCACTGAAAGTTGGAAATTTTCATTCTTTTTGATCCTACAGAGAAAGATTTGCCTGTTTCATCAACTCAGAAAATATGTGAAAATAAAAGTAACTTTTTGTCTTACAATGAGCTTAGAGACTAAAAATTGAATAAATATGAAACTACAAAATTTTTAGATTTTGAAAAGAATTATTTTGAAAGAATAACTTGCCAAGAAACTCTACCTTGACAACCTCTTCAAAGTTTTAAAGCAATTAGATAATTTTGCCAATTTTTCTAGCTGAAAGGCATTGATTTATGACTTAAGAACACAGCAAAAGCTATATGTGTAGTTGTGGACCTCCACATTATAATGTGTGCACCATAAGATATCTCAGTAGCTTGAAGATCAAGAAACACACCACAGAAATATATACATTTTTCTGAACTAAGGAAAAGATAAGTTTTATCCAGCCCTACAGTATTATTGAAAGAACTGGAAAACAGACATGAAACTTAGAATAAGTGTTACAACACCTAGGATTAACATTACACCCTTTGCCTCCAAGAAGATTCAACTCTGGCTCTTATGTCCCCCTTACAACACAGGTAGTAAATATTCAAAGTATCAAAGTGAAATAAATCTGGAGAAGTTAGGATTTTGGTAAAAGCACTAGCCAAATGTTCATGTTCTGTAAATCTCTCTCAAAAAAACTTGTGTCTCAGAAAAATATAGACTTTTCTTACAATGTATACTAGAAAATATTTGCATGGCTTATATAGACTTAAAAATATTTATTTCTTCTTACTGAATAAATGTACATCACTATGATATTCAAATTTGATTTAATTACCTAAGCATTAAACTAGAATATTGCTCTCTTGTCTTCAGTACTGGAAGCCAGTAAAGGAAAGACTTTAGGAATGTCCAAAATGCAAATTGTTTACCCTGCAATTCTGCTTTTATAGATTATCTACAATGTGGTTCTAGTTTTTCTATTACTTTACATCTTACTTTTACTACATATGTGTGAGTAGGACTTTTATATTAAAGCAGAAAGATTTGTGGTATATAACAGGAGTTGGTGTTGCAGTGATAATACAATTTAAAACCAACTGTGCACAACATTTCTTAACACTGAAACAAGTTAGAGGTTATATTCATAGTTTAGAGCACAGAAAAAAATATATGTTTAGAAAGAACAACTGAGCATCTTTGTTTTCTATTCATCTCAACTGTACTGACAGAGAGTTTTATATTGGAGAAGGATTGCAAATGAAGTCTTATAAAAGCTAAAAATGGCTGGAAAATCTGTTGACCATCAGAAATCCCAAAAGAAAGCCCCAACTGAATTAGCAAATGTAAAATAAGTAATGATGATTTTAAAATCTAATAAGCTTCATCATCCACTCAAATTATGTAACAACCTATGGGCTAGTCATACATAACTGAGGGAAATTCTTCCCACTGTCTGGGCAAGTCTGCATATTTTCACTTCAGTATAGGGAACAGCAGTAACTATAGTAACACTACCATTTGAGAAAGCATTTGCTTTCTGAATAATTTCTGTATATTTGTATACAAACTGCTGATCCTCACCTTTTAAACTGAACATGACACTGTTCTGAATTCAAATGCTATGATAATAAACAAAATATAATTCTTAACATAAGAAGAAAAATCTTAACATAATTGTCCCAAATACAAAGAAATTTCTACCAAAAGTTTGCTCTTTTGTGCCTTCTGTTCATTATTCTGCCTCTCCATTGAAAGAGGTTGCCACTATGATTTTCATTTCAATGAGTCTTCTGATTCCATAAGAAACAAAAAAAAAATGTTATATGGATTATGAAGAGAGAAAAGCCTAAGTATTATAAGCACTTTGATGATTAGGAAGAAAAATTATGCCTAACACCTATATCACTATTATTTAATCCATTCAGAAATGATAAATGCAGTTTCTCAACTATGTAACTTTTGCTAGAAACTCTAAAACTAACCAGAGCTACAGAACTGAGGAACTAGCTGATAAGATTAAATGGTTTGCAATTGATCTTTCTCAAAGATTTGGCTAATACTGGGAAAAACTAATGAAATTTAAATTGAAATATTTGCTAATTGTTAGATGATAGAAAATCTCAGAGCTGTTTGCTCAATTTTGTTAGTATTTTAAGGCACAATATTTCAAGGTACTGCAGACATATTTACTAAGGCACTCTAATCTTTCCTATGTTACAGATACAGATAACTGAATCTGCCTATATATGTATAAGACTGCTGAAATTAAGCAAGTGTTCTTAAGCCTCTGTTCTGCAATGCAATCCACAAAAAGTGATTTCACACTCACTGCTTCTATGATATTACTGGGCACATAGTACTGGAATTCATGAACTAATAATTCTGTAGACCTGCAACAATACTTCATTGCAAACAGTGCAGTGCTTTGTCTCAAGGTTCTACTCATTCAACTTCGGAAAAACCTAAATAAAATATAAACCAGAACTACAACAATTCCATATAACAAGTCAGTGGCAGCTTTAAAACTGGTAAACAAGACATTTAGCCATGATGAGTCTGAGGTGAGGAGTTTCTTTTCCAGGTATTTCCGAGGTGACTCTGAGAAGAGTTTTAAGAGAAGGTTATCAATGGAATGGAAAATGTTACATCAATTGTCTCCAAAATAAAAATTACTTTGATTATCAAAGAACATATTTTCTGAAAGCACAGATGGTGTCAACATGCTTCAGTAGCCATCTTTCAAGTAGATGAGAACAGAGTGAAATTGGAAGCTAGTACAATAGACCATGTGCAGAAAGCAGAGCTGTGCAATTTTGATGAAGAAAATGGAGTTGTATCTCATTAAGATCAAGAAGAAAAAAGCTGGCATTCTTTACTTTCTTTTAATTCAAGAAAGCTGTAAAACAAACCTACTTTTGCATGTCAACAGGTCATCATGCCTTTACATTTTTTCAGTTCTCCATGAGCAATAATAATTGCTGAAAGCTTGAGTACAAAAATAATTTTGCTGCCTCTACAACTATTCCTAGCTTTCTGGTTATTTTCTTCAATCATACATCCTATTGAATCCTTCAGTATCAGAACTGAGATGGTTAAGTCATTTCTAAACAAGACTTTAATTCTAAGTGGAAAATATAATATATTTTCTACTATTTAATTCTAAGTGGAAAATATAATATATTATCCTACTATACCCTGCATAAGGTATTACTATCCAAGGTACTAGAAATAGACCCAAAGTGTTTAACATCTTAAAGTAAAAAAAAAAAAAAAAGGAAAAAAAGAAAAAATGGACATTACCTTTCTGAGGACATTTTAATCTTGTTCTATATGCCTTTTTTCATGAAACTGATTTTGAAGGTTTGACCATGTGTATTTTCATTTATCCCTATGCTATGTGTCGTCATGTCAAATTGGTGCAAAAGTGAACTGAAAAGAATGTGCCTTGGGAACAGGTGTTGGTCAGCCTGTTCACCTGCAAGCTTGTCTTTTCAAAGTGCATGAAAATGTCCTTTTGCAGGCAGAGGTGATTTCTCTGGCTACTCAGGCTTGCAGAGATGAGCACGTAGCAGCTGGGGCTGAATAGGAGCAGAGTACAGGAAAAAGTTACAAGGTTCTTTACAAAGTCATTAGCAGTTGTTATCTTTTCCACTATATAACAGTTTAATATATTTATCTCGTTATTATTATCTACTATCTTAAAAACAATAAAACTATATAGTTGTTGTTTTCTATCATACTCTACTCTCAATTTTTCCTCATTCCTTCCATCACTTTACTTTAACCTGCTCTGGCATACCTTGCAGCACCAGGGTTATGGAGGGAAAACAAAGACCTTTTCTACCACTGGAGGATATTTGTTCTGTCTTTCAGGAATTCTGATGTTGATGCTGTTGTTCACAGTAATCACATCAGTGACAAGAATGAAGGGTGAATGATGATTTCTCTAGAAAGTTTGCAACCAAAGTATAAGTTAAAAATACTCATTGTGGAGAACTTTTTTACTCTGTTGCTTTGTGAGTTGGTTTTAAAATGCACTTGCAGTGAGTAGAATCTCAAGAAATACATTGATGTACAGCTGGACAATAGCATTACAAGAATTAAGGGTATTCACGTCTTTTTACAAGGAACAACTTATGTACTTTCTTAGAACTGGTAGTCACAGACCCTTTAGCACCTGTAGTTATCATAAGTTTTCTCCAAAAATTTTCTGAATTAAATTATTTTGCTTTTATGTTGTGCTCCTGAGTGCCTTTTCAGAGACAGAGATTTTTAAAAAGTATAAAAAACTATATTTCTCCTTAATTTTTCTGCAGGTAAAAGGAAAGTGACTATTTAACCCATAAGAAATTATGGATGAATGCATGCAAGGCAACTGAAATAGCTGCAGAGGATAAAGGTGGTGTTATTTTTGGCTTAAATTGAAGAATAAGAGATTTTGGTTAGAAAGGAAGGGGAAAGCATAAAAATTCTGTGATATCAGTTTGCTTATTTAAATTCATTCTTAGTTCAGTTTTGATATTCCCAACACTGTTTTCCACTAACACTAAAGAAAAGAACCCAAAAAATGAAATTAAATTCTTGGTATAGGGTGACAGAAAGAAAATCTTGAAAACAGCAGTATGTGAACTTCATACAGACATAATTTTCTTCACTGGGATTATTTTTACTGTTAACATTAGGTTAATATAAATTGGTACATTATACTTCAAACAGTACTGAAATAATAAATTTTTCATGCTACTGCATTAGTGCTTACTAAACTAAGGAGAGTATCTGCATCATTATATAGCTATAATTTTATTATATAAGACATTTTTAAGTTGAAACAATTAAATAGTCTTAACTTCTGCATTGCTGCCTTCATGACAAGAGAAACTAAGAACAAAAGATGATGTAGTTGTAATGAGAACCACTGCCTGTCTGGTTTGTGTCATGTTATGAACCTGAAGTCAAATTTTCCCAACAGAAGGAGCAGATCTATAGGTATAATTGGGATCTTCTTGTTTCCATGGAATTACATGGAATCTCAGTTTACTAGGTGTTGCTAGCCTCTAGTTTGCTACAAGAGTGCATGTCCCTCCCCTCACTGACAACAGCATGTACAAATATTTCAATGCTAAATGTGTGCAGGGAGCCCTTTGTGAGGACTGCAGCCTTACCTCTCAAAGTCTTAGGTGTGTCTTTAGCAAACACAAAATGTCCAAAACCCCACCAGAAGGATGTTCTAGGCTAAAGTACATGAACAGAATATGTATAATCAAACACGCACATCAGTACAGGGTTTTCCTTCACCATTGCTCATTGCATAGTAAGATAAGAAACACTTTGCAGGATAAGAAATAATAAGAAGTAAATTTATGTATTCATCTTTCTGTCTCAATTTCCTCCTCTCTGAGCAGTCACCAGCCTGCAGCAGGAGCAGGCTTTTGAAACTTGTGGCTTCTTCCTTGATTTGCAGAACCTTTCCATCACATTTAATTTTCTTCTGACTTCAGCTGTCTAGTTAGGTCAAGCTATTTCTGACCCTGGCCTAAGCTCCCTGTGTTCTGAACAGTGTTTGTCTCTTAAAGATTCTTATTTGTTTTTCCTCCCTACCTGCCCTTTCTTGATGAGGCTTCCACCAGCATACAACACCCAGTGGATCACAGACTTCTCTGTTCTGCTTCAGGTAACTTTCCATTGTTTCAAAATAAACTCCCACAGGCAAAGAAGAGAACACTAGCTCTCCTGGGCTTCTCCTAACCCAACTTGCTTCTAACTACTGTCTGTGGTCTGGAGGGACACAGAATAGTCCTTTCCAGCAATACTGCATTGACTTCAGTATGGAAGAATTTAAAAAAACAAAATGAAAAGCAGACGAATTTTGTAATACTTTTACCTCATGAAACAAAGTCTGCAAATTGTGTAAATGCAATTATTCAAATCATCACAGCCAATTAACTTGCTTGGACTTGATACATTTTTTTTTCTCCCAGTGGAGAAACTATAGAACTATTGAGTTCACTAGCAGGGGAGTCCTCCTGAGACAGAAAATAATATGAGATACAGATAGTCTCTTTGCAAAAACCTCCTGGCACTTTCATCTCTCTAAGTTACTTTTATGCAATGAGCCAAAATGACTGTGGCACATCATGCTAAAAAAACTCAGGGATTTTCATCTTTCACTCATCTTCTGCCCCATATAGTAGAAGGGAGGATGAAAATAACGCTGCACATTTTCTGTCATCATGGAAAGGGCTGTGCATAGCCATTATTTGTAAACTACAATATTACTGAAATTAAACAGTTTGTAGATATGCATTTTTTCTGCATTTCTCATCATTGCTACAAGAGATTTGCCAGCAGGAATTTGGGTGGACCATGTTTACAAATATTTATCACAAACACACATATATAAATATTTATATTTATAAAAAACACGTGTTTATATTGATGCCAAACATAACATATAAAAACATCTGTATGACAATGGATGAAGCACAACTGAAGGTTTTCAATCTACTTTTAGTAAAGTAAGTTCTAACCCACTGAAGGTTGGCTTTCACAGGCAGCCATTAATAGGAGTTAATGTTGTCAAGTTACTCTGTGATCAAATCTTCACAGAGTCATTAAGACTTCAAGTTTCGTACTATTTTGCCCTTGAAACTCACCAGTGTCATAGGGACTGCAGAATGAATTTTAGTTGGAAAATAACAGGTCAGTGAACTAGAACAAGATCTCTAGCTCCATTTTACAGAGAGGCTGAGTGAAAAAAAAAATAAAAAGAAATAATAATTTTCCTTCTTCTCCATAAGTCTATTTTTCCTGAGAATAGAAAACAAATAATACCTTGGTCTTGCTTTCCAAAAAGTAAACAAGGTGATAATACCAACAGCCATTTTGTTAAACTTTCTTTTATACAGAAGGAACTTTGGGATCCTGTAGATTTCTGCCAAACACCTTTGCTTCAGTGCAACAAAAAGGCCAAATGAATGCAGCAGAGTGAGTCCCTAACTCAGCAGGAGGGATCACAGAGCGAGGACACTGACTGGCAAACGGTGACAAATCTTGCGACAGCCCCCAGCTGGCGACTCTGCCCTTCTGACAGGGTCAACAGCAGAGTCAGCAGAGATAATGTGGGCCAGCTTGTCAGCTGCCTCTGCACAAAGTCTTTCTCTGGCAGCCTAAACTGAGACTTCTAGCTTCACATTTGCATCTCTCAGAGTGAGAGTTTATGATAAGGATGAACCAATCTAATGGCTCACTTCCAGCAAAATTGTCTGCCCCTTTCTCCTGTGCTCTCTCCTCCTAGATGCTGATTTTGGCACTCATCTGACCAGAAAATGAGGCAGTTCAACTTGTTCAGCTGACAGAACACTGACATCAAAATAGGAATGTTCACCATGCATAGGTGGCTGAAAGGGTGAAAGAAAACTGTGCCTTTAAGTGTCCAAAAGATGACTGTCCCCTTTGGTGCAAACAGTTTATAGATTGGCTCATTCACATTGTAGACCCCCATCCTGTGGAGTGGAAATTGAAAACTTGCCTCCTACACTAGCAGCAGTGGTTAGTGACTGCCACCAGACATAAAGAACAAATAGTTGTGGATGCTAAGGCAGCCACAGCACTATCTACTAGAAATAATGTGCTGCCTGGGGTTATCCTGTGTTCAGATTACATTTGAGTTAGCCATTAAATCAGCAAAATGCCAGGTTTTCCCCCTGCTACAATCTAGCATGATGCATCATTATTGTGCTACTACTTAAATCCACCAGCATTAGAATTCCAACTACTCCAACAAACAAGCCAGGCAGGATGAAACTAAAGTATCACTTAGACTTATGCATGCTGTAATTATGAAATGTAATCACATGTGCAGTGTATTTGAATTAGCTTTAATCTGGTTATCATATTTGTTAAAAGGAATAAAACTGAAGTGCTTCTGCAGGAGACTGCCTAGGACCCTGGAAACTTATTTAGTTGTGTTATGACTTTTTTGCTAAACTCAGAGCAGCTGAAGACTCCTTTATGCTCACTAAAACTTAATATTATATTAGCACCACTGAAATGCAATGCAGATACCACCTTCATTCAAACTTTTACAAAATAAATTGCTGTTGCTCCCCGTGAACTACCAAGAAAGTCCTACTTGAAGGTTCTCAGAGTTGAATATAGCAACGGAACTTTGCAATGTTTTCTTAGTTCCTACTGTTATTCTTCAGCAAATTAAAAGCAATCTAAAGAAATATACCGATATAAACCAGCCAGTATAGCTGGACAAATAATTTCTGACTAGTTCGATATTATTTCTGTTGGTTATCTAATTCCAGATTATTTCTGTTGGCTAACTGTGATTTGGCCCTTGATTACAAGAACAATAGAATTATCCTCTTAAGTACAACTTCCTAAGCAGATGTGGTCCTGGAGCTCAAAACACAACAGTCTGAAGCCTAGGATGCAAAAATATTGCCATGGAAATACAGTAAAAAACAGGAAGCATCACTAAAGCTGAGTAGTTCTTATTTTAATTTAACTGGCATCAAATCCAATTATTTAACAAATTTACGATTCTCTGTTTTGGACTGAAACCAGGCAATTCAAGCAATATTTGAAGGAAAAGGGCGGGGGAGTGGGGGAATAAAGAAGGCAGGCAAGTTTGCTCTGAACATTCTGTTCAGCTTCTTGAGTCAAAACCATTTTTATTCTGATGATTTTATGTCGTTCAGATGCTCACTGTGAATGTCAAATACTGCCACAAGCTAGAGCAAATCATTTTCCATTCATACATCTCAGCCTCACCAAATGAAGGACCAAATCCATGCCAAAGACTTGCATGACTTTTACTCAGACCTGTAAACCTGAGTTTAGACTCACCCCCTAATCCTAGGATTAATTAGGTATCATGCTAGCATGCAGGGCCTGAGTAGACCTAGAAGCTACTTCTGGAGGAAGGATCTTATTTAAAGTGATGAGAGTGTCCTCGTAAAAAATAGAAAGCCTTAGAGGAAACAGCCTGGCCCAGACTTACATGCTTCAGTCAATTGTATGCACTTACATCTCAGTGAAGGAATAAAAGTTCAGTTTAAGATCAACCTTTTCAGTTTCCTACTAAATTAGCCTAGCTGCATGAAAAAAAACCACACTGCAGGCTTCCTAAACACTTTTGACTCAGGTATTTTCATACCTACTTTATAGAAGATCATGGTTCTGTATCCTTCCCACAATATCTAATATATATATATATATATATATGACAACAGATAACTGTGAGAAGAACAGGAACTAACAGCAAGCTCAAACTAATCTGTCTTACAAGTAGGAAAGATAAAGTCACTGAGACTTTTTATGAGACCTATTTCCAGTAATATTTATCCTCTCCGCAAGAAGTTTCCAAAACTACAATCCTTTTTCCTTTAGCATGTACAATGTAAATATCAAAGTGTATGAAACAGAATACAAATCCAGGCATGTTTATTTTAACAGCAATAGATCTTCATTTAGACTTTCATTAAATAGTCTTTTTTTCTTTCTTTGTTGCTTCATTTCATTTTCTTTATTTAAGACAATTTTTGATCTTTACTTGCTGGCTGTATTCTCCCACTAACCAGTCATCAGGTGTTCCCATAGAAACATCTGAGGTTTTTATTTCCCTTTATACTTTCTTTTATACTTTATTATTTTCACGTTTGTTTTATGCTTATCCTCTGCCATATTTTCATCTCCAGATCTCTATCAAAAATATGTTTTCTCTAATAGCTGACTCATCTAGAGATGTAAAGACATAGTTTAATTATCCAATTTTAGTTTGTAGATAAATGATGTAGGAGACAGAAGTGTTAATCCAAGGTTTTCACATCCATTGCAAATTAAAGATTAACCATGAGCAGTTAGAAAAAAAAATATATACATGAAAGCTCACAATACACTCAATATAAACCTACAAAAGTCAAAATAACTGAGGAACTAATTTATTACTTGGACCATTTACAAAAGAATGTGGTAGATTCTGTGCTATTTAAAGTCTTTACTATTGAGCTACTAATATCCTAAAGGGCATGTTAGCCAGAAACCTTTGATGAGTGGCTTAGATTCTCAAATTGTAAAAAAAATCCAAATGTGTTTAAGATGTATGCAAGGAAGAAGATAGAAGAGGAAGCCTTGCAGGCAAAGTATTCACTTTTCTTAAATTACTGTCTTTAGAACATTTTGACTGCTTAAAAAGTGTAAGGAAAACATCTAATGAAGAAAGACAGGAGTGGGTGGGAGATTCGGGGATTTTCCAGAACCTAAAGATAGGTGGAAGAGGTGTCATGATTGAAAAGGCCATGCAAAAAAAGATAGATTTACTAATGCTTTACATTAAAGAAGCAGACTGACAGCAGCATAGATTACAGCTGTCAGAGATGGCCCCTGTCTGTCTTGTTGCTGCAGAGCCTGTTGGAGGGTGATGCTGCATTAAATCTCTCTCAGAGCTTATGTCATTAAGCAGTATACATAATACTAAGGAGGAAAAAAAATATTTTCAAAAGGACTAAGTAATTGCCTTTGTAGAATATAATATTCAGCACTTATACACATAGATTTTTTTCATACATAAGGTTAAGCAGCCTATATTCAGGCTATTGTCTTTCTATTAATTCTTTTAAAAGGCTGGAATTATCTTTAAATTTTAGCACAGCCATCTCTCCAAAGATGTAAAAAACATTTCTTGCTCAACAACTCACCTACCTCTGCAATGTAAGTGCTAATAGAATTCAATGAGTCTTTCTGTTAGTAAAAACTAATATGAATTTATGCTCCATCAAACTTAAAACAGCAGAAGCTTGACCACCTTCTGAAATTCATTAATACAGCAGCTATGCCACCTAAATATACTTACTTAAAGAAAGAATTGTTTTACTTAAATCCTTATGAAAACAGCTAGACAAGCAGTGGATTTTTAAGAGCATTTAAGGACATGGAGATACAAACAAGCCATCAGGGAGTTTTCTTTCAAATCATGTCATTCTCCATCAGAGCAGAGGATGTCAGATTCTCTACAGTAGAAGCCATCAACTGGTGAGTTTTTCAGCACTGCACATGTAGCTTGCTTACAGGTCCCTTGGGCTGCTCCTCTGCTGAAGTGATGACACACAGTCAATGACACAGCTGAGCTGGTGCACAGATTTAGGTAATTTGAATATCTGGCTCTTTATCTCCCACTAATCAAAAACTCCCCCACTCTACATCCTCCTCTCTGAGGATTGTGCCTTCACAGAGGGTTTTGAAACATGACATTTGGGTCAGGAATATTTGTCACCTTGGCATCGGAAAGGTTTCAGAATGCAATTAGGGTCCCAGCATATCCCTGTTTTCCTTGTTGGAAGCATCCTGTATTTTATATACAACATCCTGCAAGCTTGGTATATTCCCCTGAAGCTATGTCAATTAAGCAAGTGAGCAGAGCAGGCTGCAGCACATCGTGCCCTGCTGCACTCTCTGCCCCTGCTCACGTCATGCTTAGAATACATCTAGCTTTACTCAGAAAAAAACAAAGACTATTGTCTATATATCTGGACTGCAGGTGGTTTCACAACCAAAGCTGGATTGAAAATGAACTGGAGTAATTTTGTGGATGAATTGGTCCTTAACAGGAATCACTTTCTTTGGGAGGGTGCTTGCAAAGAGGTTCAGAGCTTCCTCTGCCCCTCCTGTGAAAAATTGTGTTGGATTTATGGAAACAGTGGCCCTGGCTTCCCCACACAGTGTTTCAGTCTGGTGAGTGCAATATGACAACATTCACCATTACCTACATTGTTCTTACATCTAATGATGATAGGCCCTGTCACATCTGACTGAAGTACTAGTACACCCAATCCTTAAAAAGGTTTTTTTTTTCACTCAGCAAATGTTCACAGGAAAACAACTATCTCTAGAAGTGGATACCTCATCACAGTGTTGAGGGTGATTTTGCCAGTTTTCAAGTACATCTCAAGTGCAGATTCCCAAATATGTTGATTTTCTGTGGAGTCATCAGCTCTTGGCTCAAATGCACATCCTGGGACAGCCTAGGAAATTTGGGTTGAAATCTTTTGAAAAGCACATTTATTAAAGCAAATTTATCAGGAAATATGATATGCTGTGGACAGTATACTCGTGAAATTGATTGGGTGCCTCTGAAATAAGGGAGCCATACTTACTGTTCAGAAAGTTCCTAAAGATAACAAAGAAGCAGAGGGACATCCTATTGCCATAAAATCAGATACAGTAATCCTTGTATTATTAGAATGTTTCTTGACCACACAACACTCCAAAATTGAGTCTAAGGTTAATAGATCTATATTTAGATGCTGTTTAATTTCTTTTAGAAGAGGAAAGTTTTTATAAAACTTTTCAGCATGTTTGAATCTATATTTTGCGGATGTCCATGGCTTCTGTAGTGCCAAGGGATGTGCATTACTGTGGCTAAAGTAAAACCTCCTCATAGAAAAATCGTCTGCATTTAGTGAGAACAGATGCTTCAAATTTACTTTCAGATTGAAACACAAACTCCTCTAAATCAGGGTCGTGTTTAACTGTAAGGCAGCTGAACTGCTTTTCTTGTGCATACAGAGAGAGTATCTGGAGCTAAGCATTTTTTTCAAAGCAATGATTCTTGTTTGCAATGTTGTCTTGTTTTCCAGAACTATATTCAGTCAGTGGGAAAAATTTTCAAATAATTCTAATCACTAGGATAAAATGCTGTTCATTTATCTGAGTAAATATGTTTTAAGTGCGAAGCTGAATGTAGTTGGAAATTTATACTTATTTCGTTATTGTTTTTCTTGTGAAGTAATGCTTCTGTAAATGGTCCAGTCCTATCATTCAGTTTAAATGTTGTTAGATTCTATTTTAATTGAAAACTAATGCTTTGGTTTGACTAATCAAAATACTATAGCTCCAATGCTGAATGTTAATGGCTAAAATTTTTACTTCATTAATCACTAAGTCAAACCTTCAAAATTCATAGTAATGAAAGGGATATTTAATTTCAGAGAATAGCAAAAAGATACTAAATTCTGTTGTGCAGTTGTCTGTCCTTAAATAGTGTAGAGTAATTCAAATACCTTGGCTAAAATATATCAAAATCCAAATTAAAGACAGCTATAACACTCTGTTGCAATCATATTGGTTAAGAAGGTCCTGCTAATTTTATCTTGGTGGCAAAAGGACGTGTATGTGTTTATACTGGAGACAGAAGCATGCTTTGATCAAAAAGTATTTTTATCTGGTTTTGTAAAGTAAAAATCATATAAGTCAAACTTGATCAAAGTCAGCTGTTGACTCCATACTTATTATCATACTTCTGATATATTTTTGCAAAATTCTAATGAGCTATTACTGATGCATTCATTTGAACTAAGAATACTCCAGCTTTTCTTGAAATGACACTGTGGTCCATAGATAAGCACATTCATCTGAAAAAGTGATACCTGTTGAAACCTGTTTCAACAATCAAACTGAGAGACTGGACTTCCACTTAGCCAAGGAATTTCCGCAGTACAGTGCATAATTAAATTTAGCAAAAAAGGATGAGTCATCATTCATCCCAATCTCAGTCCAAAACAGTGTGTTTCTAAACACCTCAGACTCATTTTTAAGTTATTGTTTTCTAACAATCCACAAACTTTGCATGATACTCACAGTGATATTTTGCTACAAAGCAGCAAGTATTTGGAATTGGTTTTGTGACAGTGTGCTTGCATGAGCTGGCCCTTGAAACAGAAAAGGCCCTGACATCAATCAAAGCAGAAATATATCATAGTCACCAGGGCCTCTGTCTCTCTCCTTTTTTTATCTTTCTTTTTGTCCCTCTCCAACTCTCAATATCTCATTCCCTCTCTCTTTCCCTCTCCCTGCCGTGGTTTTCCACAGAAAGAGAAACCACATTAAAAAGATTCCAAGCTGCAAATTTCTTATAGCTGGCTCGAACCTCATAGACCAAGCCAGTGTAGTCTTAATTTATTTTCATCGTAGAGAAAAGAAAAGGAAGATGCAAACCTGATGGACAAGACAAGACAAAAATATTACCTAACTCAGAACAGCAGAAGTGTCTGCCACTGATCTGGACTAGGGGAGCATTTTATTGTTTAGATTAAAGGCAAAACTTCAGGATGTCCAGCAAGACCTGTTGCAGGAGTGAGGCCTTAGGAATTCTGTACTCCCTACAGAAGTTGTAAGATCTGCTTACGGATTCCTTCATTGAATTCAATGACATTTAAAAATTTTTAAAGGATAAGTTACAGTTCATAGAATTATTTTAATTATGCTGCAATTGATCAAAAAAGAGAAAATAACACATACAGAAGAACTTCCAATTCAATCCAGAAGTGTTTTCAGATTCACAATTATTTTAATTTTCTGACAACAGATTTTTTTTTAATGCATTTTCAGTAATCATTGAGAGCAATTCCTTGTATCAATGAGAATCAATATATGCCATTTGGAAGCCTGATCTCAGCTTACTGCTTCCACTTAGGGCTCAACTCATCCTTATGCAGATCCAGAGATTCAGGATATTATCAAGAGGTAATGAAATTTCTTTTCATATATCTTTTAGCTCCATCAAGGATGAGTTTTAACATAGTGATATATCTTTTTATATTTAGAACTAGTTGCAGGAACAACTGATCTCCAGATGTTTTCAGAAAAGAGTAAATAGACTGTAAATAGGTTTGAATTAGAGTCCTATTGTTACTAGCCAGTATATTTCACAATGTTATCATAATATACTGAAATGTGTCAACCTTTTTTATTTAAGTCAGCAGGCTGTTGTCATTTCTTCCCCTCACCCAAATTTATTTTTCTGGTGGTCAGAAACCTGTTTTTAGCCTAGATTTAGTCATGACTTGTGTATACTTCTTTATTTTTATACCAACATTACCTGTGTGATTTCTTCTTTCCAAGTGTTATGTCCCTAAAGAATATAAACAGAGCAGTTGTATCCATTCTTGGCTATTCTCTCATTAAAGCAGAAAACTTTGGATTGGGTCTTCTGAGGTATTTGTCCACCTAACTCTTACTAAGGCCTCACTTTGCCACTGAAACCAATTACTTCAGTGGGTATTTGGCTACTCAATAGTATTTCGATGTCTGAAGTGCTTGGGGAGGCTGAAATATCTTTTCAGTAAAGCTTTTCTTTCTTTATCTTTCTTGGACATTGATAGCACTCCACTAAAGATAGCAATTTCTCAGTGCCTTATAGAAAGCTATAAATATCTTCCAAAGTAATTAGATTAATTTTGTCTTTATTTAATATTAATTTCAACTTTCTATAAGTTGAAGTGTACTGTGTCCAGATTGTGTAATCAAGACTTTCTGCCCGTAGTCACTTACAGTAAATAATCTATGTAAAATATCACTAATTTCTTATTTTTCTTAGTATTATTTATTTTTATTATTACTAACTACTAATCAATTATTATTAGAATTGTTATTAACTACTAATCTTAAATTGCATGCCTGTAATTATAAAATTTCATCCTAGTCCCTCTAAGCCACTTGAGGGCATCCAGTTCCTTATACATACACTTTCATCTGGCTTAACACCCTCTAGGTTAATATTTCCACAACTTGATGTCATCACCAAAATTACTATTCTGCTCAGCTCTGTTTTTTAATTCCACTAGTCCTATCTCTCCAATAATTCAATTAATGTCTCCACACAATTCTCCAGTGTTTGCTCCAAGATGGCAGTTGTGGTTTTGAGCAAGATTTGGAAAATGGGAAAATACAGACCTGCATAGCTGAGACTTTGTTTGGTCATGCATTGATCATTGCTTCCCAATTCTTGTGCTACTGCTCTATTTCCCACCACAATTGGTGGTTTCCCACGTGGTACTACATCAGTGGTTTACTACCATATCTACAGATTAGACTATCTGGAAGATCAAAGATAAAATCAAACTTAGTCTGGCATGATCTGCCTTTGGTTTAATTCCATTTTCAATGAGTTTAAGTGTTCTTTTAATCTGATCTGCTTGATCAAAAATTTAAGTGATCTTCTGAATGATTGATTTATCTGCATCTTCTTCCCCAGTAGATTGACTCCAAATTTAGAGTGATTCCTCTGTCTGAAAATGTCACCTCGGAGTAGTGGCTCTCTTGGCTTCTCCATGCCTTCAAACTGTCTCAAAAATGCTCAATTTCTTGTTAACTAAAGCCAGCCAATCAAGCTTTCAGAAGCTCTATTTAATACAGTAATTGTATGCTAAGATTTATCTGCATTACTCAAGAAAAACACTTAAGTGTCACTGTTCTCTTTATGAAAGGTTAGAAAAGTTGTCGCACCATTAAAAATAAAAATGTAAAGTGCACTTAAACACTGCCCAAGTTGTTATACAGATGAAACTTAATTACCTGTTGTCCATGAAATGCAACATGCTGCACAAAAATCATAATCGCTGAGGCATAGTCAACTCTGTTCATGTATTAGCCAAATCCATAAACTGGAATGCTGATGGACTTTTCATTATGTTCTTATCCATATCATCAACAAACCAAAAAGGAAAATGTTTGTGTACTGGTCCAAAGGGCATTCTAAAGAGTAGTTTGGATCCCTACTTCAATACACATTACAGAGCACCTTTGCATTTAGTGTTACAAACTCATGATTCTTTCCTCCTAATATTTGCCATGGAAAAATCTCTGGTAGTGACAGATACAAAATCAGTCTCTCACCATCACACCACTTTTCCAAATCCAAGCATTAAATACAAGAAGTTGTATGTCTTTCATACACTTAAAATTTCCTTAGAGGAATGCAAACAATTTTCTTACCTACATTTTGCAAATACTAGAAGAAATCAGGTTTTCTTTGATCTTATTGTCTCAGAATCAAGAATCAGAGAGTGACTGAGATCAGAAGGGACCTATGGAGGTGGTTTGGTCCAACCCCCACTCAAGCAAGGCCACCTGAAGCTGGTTGTCTGGGACCATGTCCAGGTGGCTTTTTGACTAACTCAGAGGATGGAGGCTCCTCAACCTTTCTGGTCTACCTTCTTGATGGTGCCAGGTCTTGATTATTATCACAGTGAATAATTTTTTTCCCGATGTTTTGGCATTATTATTTTTTTTTCCTTGGGTTTGTTAGTTGGTTTTTTTTGTTTGTTTGTTTTTTGGGTTTTTTTGTTTGTTTGTTTGTTTTGGGGTTTTTTTTGTTTGTTTGTTTTTTGGTTTTTGGTTTTTTGTTTGTTTTTTTCTAACCTACTATTGAGACATAAAAAGCATTATGAATTTGCTTTCAGGAAAATTGAATTTTTCCTGAATTGTCTTTCAGGAAAATAAATGGGGTTTTTCTTGAACTGCAGGGATAAAATACTAGTTTTCTCAGTGTGTGTTCACACTATAACCCTGTACAGGGCTTCTCCTGCAGCACCAGGTACCCAGGAAACCTTAGGGGACATTTTAGGAACCAGTGTACATATAACTCCCCTTGTTCAGTCTGCTACTTTCCCTTGCCAAACATGGGTATGGACATTGATGGAATGTCGACAGAGAAACTCTGTAATATTTTTGCAAACAGAAACAGCACTTGTCTTTGTCAGCTGCTTTTCTATTTTATTACTGATTTATTGCATGATTAATTAATTTTAAATTTTGTTAACTCAATCCTTCAAAATTGGTGTAATAATCTTTAAGCTAGCATCAATGAAATACCTTTTAGTTGTCAATTAATTAGGGCTGAAGAAAAATATAAACTTATTTGCAAGTTATAGCAAATATAATAGCAAATATAGTCCTGTTATAGGTCCAGGAGGAAAAGTATATTAAGGATCATAAAGCCCACAGAAAAGAAAATGCTGATGTATATGGTATTTCTTGTTTTTAATTGTTTTCATATTTAATTTTTTTAAAGTTTTGTTATTTAATAGTGTTTTTAGCTGGCTACTAATAAATAACACAGATAATTAAGTATATTGCAAGCACTAAGTCTGATATGAACACAAGTAACCCAGCAGATGTGCACTTTTATTCTCCTTTCACCCTATCCCAAATTCCTTTCCCACTCAAATAGCCTTTAATGAGCTCTCACCATGTGATGACCTCAGGAGACTGATACCTCATTTATAAAATATTTTAACTATTGTAAGAAAGGAAGAGAAGTTTAAATCGAATAAGTTTGCAAAGATGTTTCTTGGAGAACCATCAGTTTTGAATATACATGTTTAGATTTACCAAAGCAAGGAGCAAACTATGCAACTACCTCTTATTATAATTTGTTCATTTACACTTTAATGAAAAAATTATTATGCTATATCGGTCCCTCTCTGCTACCATGATAAAACTTGCATTTATATAACCTGTAATCTGTTTCACTATGGGCACAAGGGAAAAATTGATTTTGAGATGGCAACCACAAATAGGTTTTTTTTGCATACAGATTGGTTTTGAAACTTTACAAATGGTTTATAACAACAGACAAGAGGGAAGGTGTTTTTAGAGGTGTGTCTACAGCAATTATTACTGTGCTGAGAGCTAAAATGGACAGAGTGAATAGGAGTGACATCCATTTTCCTGAGCTATAGCACAGATTTTGCTTCCTGTGATTTACTTTGCTGCTATTCTGCTTTGTCAGAAGATATAACTGCACAAGATAAAAAACGTGTATTTCAATATGACATCAGTTGATTCCAGCAGCCCTGAGATATTTTGCTAAATGGTCCTCATGAAATTTCATTATATAGGTATCACTTTTTCCATTGAGATTTTTTTTCAGTGTCTATAAATAAAGACATTAAATATAATTTGTCCCCATTCTTGGGAATCTTTTAAGGCCTAACTTTTCAGATTTTCAGTGGAAATAGAGAAATTATATTAAATTTCGCTTTGTCTTCCTCTTCATAGAACACTTGCTGGGTTCCTTTTTCTATTGACAATTGACAGTTACTCAAAGCAGTTAACAAATTTGAAGGTCAACTTCAGAATATGAGGGGAAAAATTAATCTTCCTACACATCATACTTAAGTATTTTACAAAGTGCTTATACTTTTCTTCTTACTCATGAGGAAGGACTATAACTCATCTAGATCTGTAGCTTTACCTTCCTAAATTCATTATGCTGACTGTGAATGACAGTTTTTCTAGTGGCATAGCCAATGTCCTCAAAACTCTCTGCAGAAGTATCTAGGGTAGAAAGAATTTGGACGGCAAAACACAGATTTACCTTCTTTCCCAGCTTCTTTTATGGTAGAATAACATGGTACCCTTTTATATCCAACACTTTTTTATCACCTAATCTCTATCATTATATTTACAGCTTACCAGGATCACTACATTCAGAGAGGGCTTCAGTTCCACAGCTACACAAGATGTGGGACAAGAATGGGAAGACTGATTTATTTCACCAATGAAGCCCCCAGTGCTTTCCAAATCAGATGAATTTGTCTTTAAAACTTTCTCACAGAGCTGCATAACTCCCAGGCTCTACACAGCTCCCAGAAACCTAGGACTTGCCTCACCAACAGCTAGGAATGATTAGGAAGATGTAAGGAGGTAGAAGTTGCCTACATTCACATACTTCACAGTCAACATAAATTAATAGTACTGAAATGCCACTTTTTAATTTCTCTACCAAACTGGTACTGCAAGTAGCCTGAAACATTTCCTACACACCCTTTTTGAAAAGAACTAAAACTTCTTAAGCTTTATGCTGAAAATAGACATTACTAACATCCTGGTGATGATGAGAATTGGTAAATTACCAAACATAGGAGTTCTGAGTCCCCCTCCCATCCATTCAATAGTGTCCTAGTAAAATATTTTTGTTAAAATCTGATCATATCAATATAATCTCATTTTACTGTTTCTTTTCTAGCTTGACTTTTATTATAGTTTTAACAAAAACGTTAGATCTCAAACTATAGCGCTTTGGTTTGCTTGTTTTGTTTATGCATAGGACAGTGTAAGAATCTGAGTGTGCATATATTTACATGAATATCTAAGTTTTTTACTTAATATACTTAAATTTAAATTTACATTTAAATTTACTTAATATTTACTTAAATATATAAGTATTTTACTTACATGAATATGTAAGTATTATATGCACACTCAGATTATACATTATACCTTTTTTTTATTAAATTTGCTTAAATTTTATACTAATTTATTTAAATTCAAAGTAATTGGCAGAAATCTAAGATATAGTAACTGATGGCAATTCCCAAAAATTACTCTGCCATTGATTAACTTTTACTGGAATCTAAATGCCCCATTCTGAAGCAATTATTTGACTAATTATTCTTATTTCATAAAATGTTGATTCACTCAGTTTTAAATAAAATTTGTCAAACACAGTATCAGTTCTTGGTAGCAGAGGGATTCAAGAAGATTTAGAATTCAGGCAGTGGTAGATCCACATCATGCAGCAAGCACTGTTTGCTTAAACTCTGTTTTCACGGGTAGTAACATCTCAGTGATTCAAATCATGTCAACTGCTGCTGCAGTGGCTCTCTTGAGAGGAGAGGGGTGTAATAAAGGTTCTCAATTTATCTGCACTGGTTTAGCTGAGTAGAAAACATCAAGTGGATCTTTCACATTTATAATGAATATGATTAAAGAATGTATTTATAAAAATGCATGCTTGAGATATGAAAATAAGATTAGAAACAATGTTGTGAGCATTGAGTCATATTTGGTAAGAGGGCTGTATTACTAAGATCAGAAGGCTACTACTGGAATTTAAGTCTCTCTAGCATTTTAATAATTTATTTGTCTGAATACTTTGATTAACAGCTGGCAAGAACATACACATTTGCTTCCAGACAAGACATGTGCTGTCCAGTAGTGAGTAATCTTTCTTTTTGTGGTTCAGTTATTTCAAAGAATAGTCTTTGAGGACCAGGAAAAGAACTGTGGTGCCAGGCAGAATTAAATTGGTTTGCACATCTGCCAACTTGGCCATTCTTGGAAATTCAAACCAGTACAAAGTTATTTTCTTTTGAAATTTAAATCTTGATGATGACATGGCACATATCTAAGGACACAGCATCGGAGTCTGAGGAACAAGAAAGTGGTTTTTTGTTGGCTGTACTTCATAAAGCATACCCAGTGTATTTTAAAGAGTAGTGGCAAAGCCTACATTATAATTTGAAGAAATTATTTATACTAGTGAGATATTTGGGCTACATTGACAGAATTCTGGATTTAGATAGCCCTTCATTGGAGCTACAGAGACTTGTCCTCACTTTCTTGGAACATTTCTGAGAGGCTTTTTTCCAATTTTGGCTTTTCTGCACCACGACAACATTGTGCCTTGGAAGGTAAATATTGAAACAAAATGCTCATCAGAGGCACTAATAGAAGGAGTAGTAAGACAGCTGCATAATGACAATCAGAAAGGAGTACAAAGAGCATGTAGAGAATTGGAGAATACATGGATTTAGATTACTATATTGCCTCTTTGACAACACTAACAAAAGATACTTGGTAATCCAAAGCATAGATTGCATTTGTGCTACTTGCTCCAGAAACGACTCCATATGCTTGTTCCAGAATATCACCTTTGCAAGGATCCATAAAGGGAGTAATAAGAAAATGGTGTTCCATTGCAACAGCCTGCCTTCCTTCTGTTCCCAAGCTTGGCAGAGGATACATTTAAATTTGTTGACATCATGCAAATTGTGACATGTCCTTAGCAGATCAGAAGAGGATTGAAAAACTTTAGAACTTTCTTATTCATGTTTATGTTCATCATTTAAATAATTTAAACCATCAACTATTATGTTTCTTGACTTCCCTCTCCTCCCCCGCCCCCCAATACTGAAAGATCTTGAATGTGAAATTCCACTTAAAATAAGAATATAACTTCAGTTAAGATGCAGAGTAATTTCTTGGTATCTCACAACAACCTTAAGATATTTAGCACCAAATTCAGGTAAACAGTACAGTAGAAGCTAAAAGAAGACATGGCCTGATTTTTTCTTTCAAACTTAACCTCTATGCAAGTGATAGAGAGACAAATAAATAAAGATTGCATTCACTAAACATCCTTCTCCCTTCCTACTGCATAAGCATAAGTTCACTGCAGGGCTGTTTTTCCCATAGTTGGAACTACACAAAATGTGCTTTTCATCTTCCTTTCCTGAGAGCATTCGCTACTGTTATGTACTAAGATTCTTCTTATTGCAGTGGATGTAGAAGAAAGCAAATCTAAAAGTCTTATCTGCTTTGGAAGTATTTGGATTTCTTTTCTTTTTTATTTTCTTTCTTTCTGACCCTTAACCTTGTTTTAACCTTTAAATAATATCAGAAGGCAAACTGATAACTTGATGTTTGTTTTCTGGATTTTAAAAATTTGCATTCATATAGTAGCTTTTATGCAACGTAAATATACTAGCATTAGAAAAGTTTCTAGGTGCCTTTTTTTTTTTTTTTTTTTTTTTTTTAAGAACAGATTGTTGTGATGTATGTCAAAGCCAAGTGATTTCTGGATGCTGAAAATCATTAGAACACAAGCACATCCATAGTCTGATCTAGGGTTGTTCAAATTTTTCTGATTTTTCAGTTGGGAGGTAAAAAAAGAAAAATCTAATATAGAAAAACTGTTTCAGGTGACACACTTAAAGGTTTTTTCTTTGTTTGATTTTCCTAAGACATAAAAATTTGAAAAGGCTCTCTCTGTATCAAAGATATAATTTTATTTAAGCTGGAAAAAAATATTTGGATATTTTAATGAAGAAATGTATCTAAAAATATTATAGTATTTCATTTTACTGCAATCAAGGAGCTGTGGGATGTGGGGACCCCAGACACAGTTCCTTCTTCTGCCTGAAACAAATCTATGGTCTTCTACAAGAATATTCTAGCTCAAATTATTTTTGAGAGAGGAATGCATTCATCCTTGGCTCTCTTTCAAAACCAATCTTTGCTAATTGAGCTACCCTCTTCTTCTTTCTCACTGCATAAACACTAGAGTTTATAAGAAATGACAGAGCTCCAAATGGAACAAAACAAGATGACCCATACCAGAGCATCTCAAAACTGTGAACTATAACTTTCAGATGACAACTGTAATGATTTATTCAAATGTCTGGGCTAAAAGAACAGATGCCAGTAAGAAAACATAAAGAAGGAAATAAATGAAGAAAAATGTTCTAAAGAAGCCCAGAAAGAATTAATGTTCAGGTAACATGAATGAATTAGACAATTGTAATTCTCATTTTAGGGTTTACATAAAACTGATGAGCATAAAATTAAGAGGAAAAAGAAGCTGAGATGTGTTTAACATTTCTCAATATCAACCTTTGTATTCTGACTGCCACACAATCGGGACGAAATTGCTACCTATTTGCTGTGCTGCAGGCAGATGATATGAGCAGCATGCTGAAGAGGCACAGTTCTTTCTAAATATGCCTATTCATGTACTTATTCAGATCCTTTTCAAGATACACAGAAACTTATAACATTCAATAACATTAAAAAAATAAATCTACCAAACAACCAGGTGCAAACAAATGCAATTGATTCAATTTCTGTTGCCCAACCACCACAGTTTAATGAATGAAGCACAGTGAAGTACAGGGAAATGCAGAGCAATTTGCAAATGTACTTTTTGATATAAAATTTATTTTGCATCTGCGCAGTTTCAAACCTGTCTGAGGTTTAATTAGGCCCCATAAAACGTGCAAGCATGGCTTGCACTGAACTCCATGACCTAGACCCCTCTCCCTCCTACTGTGCACCGACTACACTACTAAATTACAGAAGCATTTGCCTTTGGCCTGAATCTGTTACTTCTGTTGCTATTGGTTGCATTTATTATTCAAAGTGGCACAAAGAGTGGTGAGCATTCAGAAAACATGGATATACCCCAGCTCAATTAAAGACAAAAGATTATGGACCTGCTCTAAGAAACGTGTATAAGAATTGAGCCACAAGCAGCAAAACAGAACCCAGCTCTCCCAAATACTGGATTAGTGCAGTAATTACAGTGTTATTGTGCAGATTTTAGTAGTAGTGCTCTATCTAAAAGCATAAGTGAAATGAATATGGCCATTCCTATTCTACCTTGTACAGTGCTCAGTTATGTCAGTATTTACTAAGGAAAATCTGAGCACACCAATTATAAACATCTGGAAATAAAAGAAATGAGAATGCAAATCTGGTTGGAGAATCTTAAAGAACTTGAAAGAGGTATTGATCTGCTCAGTGATTTCAGGATGGTTATTCCCATACAAGGATTGATGATCCTTAAGCATACAGTGATTTTAGCAGTAGAATCCTAGGCAGCTAGAATCTAGGTGTGTGTTTTTAAGAATGCAGTCTTTGACTTAGACCAATAAATTTGACATAGTATCTGTTTTAGTGCCTTTATAAATCAGCATCTGCAGCAGTGCAGTAACATTTCCATTAACAGGTGATTTCTCTGTGATTCCCTCTGGTGACAAACCCGTTTACTTTACCTGTCAACCTTCCAGGGCAGCATTGGCTCACCGCAGCATTTGATCCAGGTATCATCTCCTAAAACAAGATCTGCGTGTGCTGCTTTGTTCTTTTGTCAGTAAACCTTAGATTTCTTTCTATTCAAACCGTTTTTTCCTAAAGAAAATTCTGAAGAGGCACAGCTCTTATGACAAAACAAAATGTTTGTCACTAACAGGACTGTATAATTAGACCAAAAATTATACTGAACAATACTCTCCCACATAGGTCTTTCTTCCATCACCAGCCCTAGCAAAAAATATATTTTTACTCCTAAATGATTGCAACATGGGAGAAGTCTTAATTTAAGCTTTCAGCAGTTTCTGGAAATGACCCTTCATGCTACTGTAAGCAGGTAGCAAATTTATGAGTATCTGCTATCTGGGTCTCTAAATTATCCTCAAGTGCCACTCATGAGGTTTTTCAGAATGGATTATTTATAGTGTTCCTGAAAGTAGAATATATAAACTCTATTTCTACAACACTTCCATCAATGACATTTTTTTTACATGAGAAAAACAAATCAATTTATTTATGGAGGAAAACCAGATAAACAAGTTAAAGAATTGTGACTAGTCCAAACATTTCATTATTTTTAAAAAATATGTAAATTTTTTTTTTTTTTCCTAGAATATAGGAATAGCTAGAAAAGTGTGCCTGGATCTGTATGAAAATCTTGAAATAAAAGTATTCTGTGATGTGCTTAAGCAACAGAAGGATGCTCTGGTACCATGTAATTGATTTGCTTTCCTTTTTGCTCCTTAGGACTTCCTAGGAGAAAGAGATCTCTTGCTACTTGATGAGAAGATGCCACCATTAGTAATGTGGCTGAAGTGTATTGACTTCCACAGGACAATCTCTTGCAATGAACTCTCCTGATATAAATGACCTTTTCTTAGTTGCTCCTCAGAAATATTTTACTCAATTGCACAGCAGGAAGTTTTATCAGCAGATTAGTAAGAAAAGAGTGAGTTCAAGGAAAACAGAACAGTCTGTATCATTTATTTTTAATCCTTCTCTTTGTAAGTAACATCAGAAACACAGCTAGTGGTGTAGGTAATGAGGGGACATCATCAAGAAATGAGATTTAAACAACTTGAGAATAAAGAAATGGTTGAATAGGCAGATTACAATACAATATCATGTTATAGGGACAGCATTAAAAAAGGTGAAGTGTGAAAAAACATAAGCTTTCCTCTCTTTTGTTTTTCTTGAACACAAGCTAACATATCTAGATATTATTTTGCTATTGCAGTTGGCTTCTCTCTCAGTTTATACTTTGCAAATCAAATAAGAAATCTACCATTGAAGACATTAAAACTTTGTCTAGTATACTCAGATATGCTAGGATTATGAGTACTTGGAGCATATTTTGCTCATTTTGATCACAGCAAAAAATATTAAACTTACATTTTTCAAAAGAAAGGGAAAGGGTGAGGTGTATTATTATTATATTCCATGTTTGCTTGTAGGAAATTTGTAACTGTCCTTTCCATAAAACTTTGAAGTACTTCAAAGTATCTTAAAATTTAGAACACTTTGACTATAACATGCCGTCAAAGCACAGAGGCACAGAGTATAAGAGATGATATGCCATTCTATCAGGTCACATAAAAGCTGGTATTTAGATATTGATGTAATATATCCTAATGGTGCATTTTGTGCCAAAGTGGTACTACAAAATGCACATATTTTTGATAACAGCAGGGAAAAAAAATGACAATTGATCTTTTAAGGAGATTATAGTTTTAGAAATGTTAAATTGTGTAAATATTTGTGTACATATGATATCTGTGTACCTGGCTATATATAAGAACACATAAATCAGTTGTCATCTGGGAAAATATAATAAAATAAGGCTAATCTGTGCTTTCCTCTTTTCACAAAGGTATTTGTAATATCATTATGGATTGCAGCTGTACCTTGCATGTCTCCAAATGGGCTCAATTTCAAAATTTCTTCAGAATGAAAATTGGATTTTTAATTCTCTGACTTATTAAAGCTGTTGCTAATTTATGTTGAGAACAGAACAGTCAATCAGAACAATGTTCTATGTGGTAAAGGCATAATTCTTACTCAGGAATTACTGCACCTATCTAGTGGAACTTTTTGTAATGTAATAAACTTAGCTCCACCTGAAGTAACATTGCAGGATGTTTCTCAGAGTGAGGTAACAATACCAAGACCTGTTATGATGGATTTGCTTGCACTCTGTGTACTTCCAAGCAAACCTTATCTTATGCTCAATTTCTGTGAACAGCTCTGAAATTATTTTAGCTTCTCTCTGTTGTAACATGAATAGTATGAAGTCCTGATGGAATTGAAGCCTTGCAAATGCACCTTGCATTTTATTCATGGCTTTAACAGGCAAGAATAGACTGGATGCAAAACTCATGGAAATCTCTAAGAAATGTATCTTTTTCTATTAACTTAAAAGAAATTGTTCCCTGCCTCAGAAGTCTCCTGTCAAGTCCTAGTATCTGGATACTGAAAAAGATCTGAAAAATTATTTTTTGAGAACCTATTCTGCAACAATCTGACATCTCCCACTTGAATCCAGTTCACAAATACAATACAAAACATCAGAGTACCTATTGGTGGCTGTCGATAACCAAAACTCTCTTTTATCATGAGAAAACCACCACAAAAATTGTACAGGCTAATAAGTAGTATACAAACATGTGGTACTTTCATAAGAATTAAAGAAATAAGTATTTAATGCATAATTCATTTTACATTTCAAAATTATACATTACAGTTGTCAGGATATGTCATGCCTGGCTGGATGAGGGAATAAAAGGAAGATTTTGAGTATGTGTGCAACTCCTTCAAGCAGAACTGAATACTGATGTTTCTCATTACTTAGCAGTGCCAAAATCTCCAGGATTACACATCATTTATCTTTAATACTTCATCAAGTCATTGTCTATGTCATATTAATGTGTATCTTTACCTGCCTGTCTTCTGCTGATTTCTTTATTTTACATAAATGTTTCAAGATGAAAAGTAGCACAAAGGTCCATGGAGTTTCATTATAAATGCAATCCTAAACTATGGTGGTGCAGTAAAACTTACTGCAGTTCAAGCTAAAGAGCACAATGTTGCAACCATCAAGGTGGCAGTGACTAAGACTTAACACCTGGAAAAGTCTTTAAGCCAAGAAAACATCTATGCATATGAGAATCAATTACCCAGTGCAATCATTGTTTTTATGCATTTGTGAATGAAATTATGCAAAATATGAGTGTAAAAGCATGAAGTTTGCTCACATGCTTGCCTGAGTGCTATTTTGTTTACATAATTGCAAAATTTTGCTCTTCAAAAGAGTTCTTTCCTTGCTTTTTTTTGCCTTAATTTGTGATTATTGTTCAGTCTTTTCAATTTTTTGCTTTGTAATGTGATTTTGTATTGCATTCAGAGGATTCTCACGACTCTATCCAGAATAGATTAAAGACAAAGGTAGTTATAAAAGTTGCAGAAGACCAGGAAGTTTTATTACCTATAGAGGTATAAATAAGTATAGTAAACTTGAGATGAATTTTATATTATATAATTAATTCAGAAATTTTTGTTTCCATCATGATGATTTAAGACTAATTTCAGCTGAATTATCTGAAAATGGTTTAAATTTTTCTCAAACATTCATTAAAATGTTTTACAAAATAGTTATTTAAGGGAATTGAAGTAGGAGAATCAAATATACATTGTAGTGACAAATTCTCACTTGACATAAACATCAGAAAATTCACAAAACAGAGAAAATATCTGTGTTTTGAAAGATTAACTTTATTTTCCTATAGAGATGTCTGGTATGTGACTGATTCTGGAGCTAAGTTAATTTGTTAGAATATTTGCAGGAATTGAACACTTGATAAATTGAATAATAATTTTTGTAATAACTTTTAAAAAAATCAGACAGAGTATAGTCATCAGGTTCTACCTTGGTTTAAATCTATATGATTTTCTGGTCCCCCCATCAGTCTCCTAACTGCCAGAAATCCATCATGTCACAAGAGGATAGGAGGACACCAAAGCCTGATCAAGCATATGCACTCCAAAAGGAGAGTTTCACATTGTCTAATTTTAAAAAGATACTTAAGGTGTGTGAGTTAGAAAGCTTGTTTTTTGATACTCACAACAGATCTCTTCAGAAGAGACTTTTCCACCCAGGGTTTAATGCAGTGAATAAAGATACAGGATTCTTCTCAGAATCACTTTTAAAAAAGCCATCTCTTCCCATCAGGTATGAAAAAGGAGTAGCAAAATCAGTGTATTAACTGGGACTCATAGAAATTTCTTTCAATTTAGACAGCATGAGCATCTCCTAACCTATGCAATCATCTCTAGCAGAGATGAAGAGAGAGCATTGAAAGGACAATAGCAGTTTCAAAATTCTGATACTGTTAAATTTATTATTGTATCATGGATATGAAATCATGGCACAGTCCAGGAACCAGAAAAGAATCTCTAATTTTCTCCATCCAGAAGCCCCACAATTCCCCAGACCCAGGGAAAAGTCATGCAGAAATGTGAACAAAGGAAGTGATGTAGAGAAAAGAAAAGACATCTGTTTGGATTTTGGCACGATCAAAAAGCAGAAAATGTGAATGCTTGATATTGGAGAGATTCTTTGAGTAACAAATAAACAGGGAATTTAAATGGTCTTAATGAAAAAGCATTTTGGAATTAAGAACAAAAATAGGTGGTGTCATTATCAAAGAGGGTAGGTCTGCAATCCAATTATAGCTGTTTTCCACCAAATTTATTATTACTTTAATTGGAAACTACTAAATCTTTGGAAAATGCTAAATTGCTCTCAAATACTGAATGATCCATGATATCAAAGTGTTGCTAAATTACAATAAATCAGGGAGATTTAAAGGAGAGGTTAAATATTCTGTCTTTAGGCTACTCGTATAGAAAGTAATGTGATTTTCTATCATATGTATATTTTTGACTAAATAGTCCAGCGAAAAAAATCACATTTCTAATCCCAAAATTTGGTATACTATAACACATAGCCAGCTCTAATAATATATCAGTCTTACCAAGTTTTTGATTGCTCGTAAAGAAAATTCACTGGTGGAAGTCTTGCAATCATATTGAAATACTATAGAAATAAATTAATTTTGAAGAGAAAGGAGGAAAAAATAAAAGGAAAAAAATAAAACACAGGCTCCTTTTAGCTTCAAATTCACCATCAAAACATCCTATTCCCAGATTTTTTTACAATATGAAAATAACAAAGTAAATTGTCAGCTTTTCTAGACTAAGTGAATTTAGAGAGCATTGGTAGACAGCAAACATTTTTTCAGAAAGATATGCTAGGTGATCAAACAAAGGTTTTGCATTTTAACCTTTTCTAATTTTATAGCTTCCTATAAGGCATCCTGCCACTTTCTCATACTTCATAATCTCAAATAATATTTTTACAGTTCCAGTTGTAGCTGTTGGGATAATAGAAGCCGTTTGCATTTCAGGCTACTGGCCCCTGCTTGTCTGTTCTATAACTGAAAAGAAGAATCAGATCAATGTTAGGAATGTTACAGTAAACTTGAACAGCATAAAAAAAATATATATGTAAACTTATATTTATTAGTGAATAACATATTTATATTTAAAGTGAATAACATAAGAAAGTACCAGAACCTAAGTAAATAACTGTGTTTTTAGTGAAGGAATCTAACTTCTTGCAGAAAAGGAATAGGATGCCATGTTTTAATGTCAGTATTTAATACTAAACTCTGGAACAGCTACATCTGTCAAAACTTGAATTTTTCATTTGTGGTTTTCTGCTCAAGGTGCCCTTTGTTTTAAGTACAAAAGTGAACATATGTGATGCATTGACTTGTCTCAACTATCAAGCAACTTCTGAAAAAAAAAAAAAAGTCTGGATATGGAAAGCAAGGAGAAATTCCTTGGCACTTTCAAAGAGCTTCCAAAGAGAGTTTAGGGGAAGATGGCATTGTCAATAATGTCTAAATTAATTAGAAGAATAAAAGGAAATATCTAGGTCGTTTTTAAGGATACCTATAAGGAGAATTTCTGAAAATAAATAAAACTAGAAGTTCCTAGGCTGCTTCCATATTTTCTCTGTAAAGTTAAAATAATGATTTTATCAACATTTGTCAGGAAAAAGGCTATTTTTCCTTAATGATAATGTCTCCTGTGGTATTAAGAATATGAGAGAGATTTATTATAGTCAAGAGGACATTACTGGCAAATTTAAAGGAAAAATGTGCTGGTTTGTTCCTACCTTAATGAAACTAGACGAATTTTCTACACTGATTTTGATACAATAGGACTAAGACTCCAGTTTTATCAAGTTATTAAAATTTAGAAGATTCTGAATCCTGCTCTTATGCAAGTAGTGACCACATCTCTATGGGATTATTCAGAAGATGATCACCTAATGCATATTTAAGGCAAATAAACTGATTTGTTAATATTGTTTACCTTCATTGTTTATGCAGTGTGAAACTAACTAAACTGGGGAAAAATCAAAACAAAGCAAAGCAAACAGAAATAAAAGCAATTTTTCCCCTCAGATGTTTGCAGTCAAAATTGTATCATATTAGGAATTTGAAAGTACAGACTTGAAAAACACTGCACAGTGATTTGAAATAAAAATCAAGTTAATATTTTTAATTTTAATATCCACACTGAGAAGCATAAATTCAATGAAGAACATGTCAAATACACTGATAAGTGGTACTATTCAAAGCATCCCTAATGCTGTGTTATTATTTAAAAGAAATTATAATAAGCTGGTAATACTATTTTTTTCTAACTGTTCTGATTGATGTTCAATATCTAAGTGTCTAAAGATGCATTTTATGGCTTATGCTATGTGTGGAAAAAGCACCTTATTGATTTTCTCAGCAACACTTCTGTTTGAAGTTTACTGCAGTTTCTGAGGATTAGACTGTCACCTGGGTTGTTCTGTCCTTTCTGTGCTTCTGTATCATGTTTAAAGTTCCCTTGAAAAGTATGATCTCCCAGCCTACCATACACACCCAGCCTCTGTGCTTCTAACTATATTCAACTTAGTTTGTCAGGCTTGAATATTCTTTCTAAGCTAAAACTGAAGAAAAATATTTGTTTTGATTCTAGTGAAATTTTTCATTGATTTTTCAGAATGACGTGGATCATTTCAGTTCACTGCAGATATCTAACATCTCAGGGCTTCAGAGTAGGGACCAGTTCCAATGCAATCATAGAATAGAATCATGGAACTAAGGGTGGAAAAGACCTCTAGGAACATTGACTTCAACCTTTGACAGAACATCACCATGTCAACTAAATTATAGCAATAAATTCCATGTCCAGTTGTTTCTTGACACTCCTAGGAATGCTGATTCTACCACTCACTGGGCAACCTGTTCCAAAGCTTGATCACCCTTTGAGTGAAAAATTTCTTCCTGATGTCCAGCCTCAACTTTCCCTTGTGCATCTTGAGGCCATTTCCTCTTGTTCTCCTATGTCTTACCTGGGAGAAGAGGCCAAGGCTCCATCTTGTTACTTTTTGGTAGTTGCAGAGGGCAATAAGGTAACTCTGAGCCTCCTTTTCTTCAAGCTAAACAAGGTGATCTCCTTCAGCCTCTCTTATATGACTCACTCTCTGTACACTACACCAGCTTTGTTGCCCTTCTCTAGACTCACTCCAACTCTTCACCAGTGTGAAGTACAGGGAAATGATCACTTCCATATTCCTGCTGGCCACACTGATTTTGATACAGGCCAGGATGCTACTGCTTCTTTGCCACTGGGCACACAGTGTCTCACATTCAGCAGCCATCAATCAGCATCCTCAGGTCTTTTTGTGACAGGCATCCTTCCAGACATTCTTCCCCCAAGAATGAGGGTTATTGTGACCCAGCAATAGAACTTGGCGCTTGACCTTGTTGAACCTCATAACATTAGTCTCAGCCCATCTCTCTAGCCTGTCCACATCCCTCTGTAGAGTCTTCCTGCCCTCCAGCAGATCAACACTTCCATACAGCTCTACATACAGTTATCAGCAACTAGCTGAGTGTGCACTCTATCCTCTTGTCCTTGCCATCTGTGCAGATTTTAAACAGGGCTGGCCCCAATACTGAGCCCCAGGGAGCACCACTAGTGACCACCTGCCAGCTAGATGAGACACCATTCCTCACCATTCTCTGGGCCTTTCCTAAATCCATGCTGGCTGGGCCTGATCCCCTGATTCTCCTTCATGTGCTGGACAATCATGTATGTAGATGATCTGCTCCATAATGGCACCAAAGTCGGGCTGACAGGCTTGTAATTATTTGAACTCTCCTTTTTACTCTCTTGTAGATGTGTATTACATTGGCTAATCCCCAGTACTTTGGAACTTGCCTGGTTAGCCACAATTCCTGGTAAATCATAGAGTGTGACTTGAATTCTGAATGAGCAACATCAAAATTGTGCTTTTAGAATTTTTATTATGTCTCATCCTGCCTTGAAATATTTACAAATTAATTAATTTAAATAAAAATTTAAAGTATTTCCAAAGTAATTAATTTTTAAAACTATCTTGGATTTTACATCTTAAATTACATAGAGTTAAATTAATTAAATTTTCCCATTAATCAGTCTGAAATAAATTCCTTTAGCAAACCATGAGGCAGCATCTCTGCTACCAGTGACAGACACTTCAGGCCTCTTTCATCTCCAGGATGTGAGATCTTGTGGGACTTTCTTTAGAATTGCTCATGTAGCTTCTCTGCAAACATCTAGTAATTAATCTCCCTGATATGATGTCTGAGATCCTATTCTCATGGTCTCACAGACAGTTTGTGGAGGGTTTCACAATGAAGAGGATGAAAAATCAAAAAGACAAAGTCATTTACAGAAAATAAAGGTTTGTGGCCTCACTCTAGAAACCTATTAGTATTGTGACACCCTATTTATTGCAAGCCTTGGAGAAAGTACTGCATGTAGGGGCAATTATTTCAGAGGGAAAAAAGAAAAATAATTTTGTGTGTAGTTGTTTTCACATATGAGACTGATGGAAAAACATGGCTGGATCTTTTCATTACAGTAATGCCCTGGTGATGAGCAAGTTACCTAAATGAAATATTTTTAGAAATATTTACTAAGGCTTGTTTTCTGGATTAGGAACTCTGGGTTTAGTAATGAACATTGGCAACTGAAATGTGATTATTCCCTTCATATTATTGTTACTTACTCATAAAAGAAAAACACCATCTTAATTGGTGGGTTTGTTCCTTCTGATATTTGATGTTTAAAGAATAGGTTTTTAGCCAGTGATAGCTATGTACTTCATTCATTGCTAATGGAAACAATTATCACCCTTATATGTCAATTTAACACAATCTAAGGTGTGCTGCAACTCTCCACTGACAACAGAGGGCAATGAGAGGAGAAGCTTAGGCTAAATATACATCTGTAAGGTAGATATTATAAGACAGAGTAATTCACAAGTGGTTCATAATTTTTGAACATTATTAGAATAAAGTTATTACTCTAAACTCACTTCTAAAAAATGTTGTGTGATTTTCTGAGTTAAAAAGTATAATTTACTCTAACAAAGACTCTGGAAAAATAAATAAAAAACTTTGAGTTTTTAAACAAGATACTGAGCTAGAATTACCACTTTCTGAAAAGAAATCATAATAGAAATTTTATACCTGTCCATGAAAAACACAGAAAATGTGAATCCTAATAGCCTGTAGGAAAAACAAATATCCATCTGCAATTAGACTATTTCTTGCATCGTTTAGATACATATAAAAATAGTTTTCTGAGTAAATGGAAAAACAAGATTAAAATTATTGTGTACTTTTTGGTGTGGAATAAAAAATTCAATCAGAGGAATATGCAAAAAACAAAAGAACAAACAAACAAATCATAATATTTTAGAATGTCTTTGACCCTGTGACTTCCCTGTGCAGGTGTCCTGTGACTTTTCTTTGAAGGTCTAGTGACTCCCCATGCAAAATAGAGAGTGACTTTGTGATTAAATAAAAGTTGCTGCCCAGCCAGTGGCAGAATGAAGAAATCAACATTTTTCCAATGCATGCAGCTGAGCAGGGACACTATGCAGATTCTGAAAACAAACATTTAAAATCATCTGTAAAAGGACACAAATGTCATCCCTAGTTAAAAACTCCCACAAGTGTTGTGATAAATTGAGGTATAGAATCAGTTTAGATATTTAGTAACATGAAAACATGACAGGATTCCTATATATACCAGTCTGGGTGAGCTAATCAGTGGTTTTCCTTTTCCTCACCCTGCTGAGATTGATGTCATCTGTTTCATTTGAACTCCTCTCTGACATATGCCTTTTGCTGGTTACCAGGCAACCAGCATCATTGAGAAAGCTAAACATGTGCATCAACTATTATTCACATCAATGCTTTATCTCAGAGTACCTCAAAACATCTCTGCCAATTCACAATTTTTGTTTCCCAGCATTCAGTCCCTGAGGAATGGCTTCACATCACTAAATTCAGAAAAAAAATGGGGATGCAGTTTCTTCAAGAAAATAACATTTTCTTAAAATCTTATTGAAGTTTTAAACATAGATCTAGAATTCTGACAGCTTGATTTGTTGATTTTTTTCTTAAACCCAAAAAACAAAATCTTAAATCTTCACCATTAATTTAGATCTCCAGGAAATCTCTAATGAAGCAGCACAGCTGAAGTATACATGAATATTTGCACTCTTTTTCACAAGGACATGTTATTTTCTAAAGGTCTTTTAGAGGTTATGAGAAGTTTGAAATACATAAATAGGGAGTCTGGAGTAATGAGATTAATCTACCATGGCATTCACAGATATTTTTCCAGGTCAAAAATGAAAGCATAAATTCAATCACTGTACAGTTTATTAACACTGCAACATTATTTTCCAATTAAGAGTAGTGATGTTCTGAAGAAGTTGTTCAAGCTAACTTGTATGTAGAAAATCCTGGCACAGAATTGACATTGGACGACCTAGATGGATTTCTTGAACGCGAATTTTAATTTTGTGTACTTTGATGCTAAAATGAAAATTTAAAGCTTGCAACAGAAAACATTCAGTGGCCACACTGAATATTTCATACACACAGTGTATGAAAGCTTACAGTGTAGAAATCAAGATAAGTTCATAACCAGGCTAGTAGGAGCTTTCTGTTTATCTAATTGTTAAGAATAATTAATTAGCAATAAATTTGTGCCTGTTGTAATTGTCAAGAGAGTTCAAACTTGATTTATGTTCGTGAGTCACACAGTTTTCAGCAGCTCTATCATTCAAGTTTAGTTCCTTATTTGTGAACATATCTGTTGATTTTTAAAAAATATATTCTTGACAAAGACCAAATCTATAGTATCCCTAAAATTTATGTAGATGATTTTAAGGATTGTGTGTGGAAGTATCCCTGATAGAAATGTTTCCCAAATTAGTGAAAATAGCTATTTAAGTTAACTTCTGTCAGTCTTGCAATCCTCCTCACAACCAACGATTTGTTATAGCACCAACTGAAGTTGTAATTAGTCTATTAACCTTTATTTCCATAAGGAAAGCAAAATGCATCCAGTAAAAGTGTTTGATTCCAGAAGCTGTGGAGTGGCCCATTTCTTCTGTTTTCATAGAGTCGGAAATAATGAGTGTAAAGGAGTATCAGGTCACCAGTGTAGGCAGTATTTTGCAATGTAAACCACACTACTGCATTTTAAATAAAAGACTGGGAATGATGGGCCAGCAGTTAACAGTCAGTATAGCAAGAGTTGTCAAGCCATACCTGCAAACAGTGGGTGTAAATTGAATAATCTGTATAAATTGTTCTGACACCATAATGATGTTCTGTAAATGGCAGTTTAATATATTAATAACATTAATATATTGAAGCAGTCATGATTTAAAACAACTTAGGATCTGTAAGGGTATCACTACCTACCTTCCTCTTCTACCTAAGCAGACACGTATTTGCCATGAATTCAGAAATCAACATACTTTGCTTTGTTTTTGACATTCCCACCAAGCGCTCTCCTGTATTCTTACAGAGTCTCTGATGAATATTTGTTCTGTAGCAAAACTTAGACAGGATTTGTGGTGAGATCCTGGTGGATTTGGAGTCTGGATGACAACCTGAGAGTGACAAGAATGTACTGGCTACTGTCCTCCAGCACACAGCACTCCCAGCTGTGGGTTAAGCCAGCCCTGGAAAGGGTCTCTTTTAACAGAGCAGAGAGGATTCAGAGCCTTTTCCAGAGCAGAACTGCATAAATTATCACTTGTTATCAGGAAAGCTTGAGAAATGAAGAGGTCCAGCACATCTGTATGCTCTAATTTGTTCTTTCACAGTATCTGGCACATACCAGTTCTGGTACAAGCAGTGTAGGAGAAAATAAATGGATTTGGGAATTGTTCAAAGGACAAATGGCTATTTTTTCTTAGCTAATTATTTTGATATTACATAGAGATGGGGAAATCTTCCTCTTCTTTGACTAAAAATACACAATTTATGATATATTCCAGGGAAAACCAAGTATTTGAAAAGCAACTTTGATTGTCTTTTCTGAGCCTAAAGGTGGTCTAATATGTTATTGATGAATTTTTAAAGTTAATTTATATCACAAATAAAAATGTATTGTTTCACAATTGTAAGAAGGCTTTAAATATTTTAAGAAAAAATGCAGTCTCTTAAGAGGAAAGCACTCTGAATGTGCCCTTTGAACTTGCACTGCTCCTTTATATATTATTATATTTTCTTAGTAGTGAACAGAAAAGTTTATTTCAGAATTACATGAAACATATGAATATTGGAGCTTCTCTTTCCTTATTTATTATAGTATAAATACCATTTCTATGTACTGAATAATGGGTTTCTAATATCTCTCTCCTGTGTCTTAGTCTTGACAAGTGACAGCACTAAGAGTTGCCTCATCATTTTTCTAAAAGTGAAGATGTATATGAAGATACACATATGCCTCACACAGTCTACAGCTTCAGGCACATATGGGTTGTATGGTTCAGTTTGTTTTCCATTTTGTAAGCATGCACAATCACAGCTGAGAAATACTCTCTAAAGCTAAAAATTCAAACTTCTTTACAAATTATTTTTCAACAGTATGTTCTGGGTTTTATTAAGGGTGAAACTTTTATACACAGAATGCCCACTGTTAAATAAAAGGATTTATTTTCACAAATTTTAAGTGATTATTTATTAAACAGTTTAATGTATTCAGTAATAAATCTTTGTTGTCCAGCCAGAACTAAGGGTCTGATTTTTTTTTTTTTTTTTTTTTTTTTTTTTTTTCCAAAAATAAGGCCAAATCCCAACATCAAGCCACTGAGGCTGTGGAGTTTTTATTGCAACCTTCAAAAAAAAATATTTAGAGGATTTCTGACTTTTATTGCATGCTTTACAAGACTGAAATATATTTTAACATATATTTCTAAACTATTTCATATCATAATCAAGCATTTATTAAATTAATTCTAGGCTAGCTATTTTTACTAAAGTAATGTATGTGAAGAAACAATACTGAATTTTTTAAAAGTAAAATATACTATTTTTTAAGTTCTATGAAACTAGACCTCTAATAACTTAAGGTTATTTTTAATGAGACTTCACAATCTTTTAGAATTCCATAACAGATTTGAGAAAACAAATGTGCCCATGCCTATTTCCTCCCTCTTGAGGGAGATCAAGTTTCCAGTAAACAGAAATTAGCTAACTCTAAATATATATTATATTACAAAGTCGGAAATAATATCCTTTCTTTCAACAACAGCACACACTGTACAATTGAGTGTGAATATTATTTAGGAACATTCATGATCCAACTTGCCAATTTTTGCTTCAAAATAATTATTGTAAAAAAATAAAAAAAGCTTCAATTCTGTCAGTTCTGAGAAAAAGAGTCACAATAATTCATAGTAAATATGAAAAACAAATAAAGTAATTAACTTTCCAGGCCCAAACCCATTATTTTAATGTAGAGAAAATAAATAATTAATGCCTCAAAAAATGCCTTTGTGAATGATTTAGCTGTTTAGCCATTGGCATGCAATCCAATGGAAGTGACAGCAACTGCATTTAACCAGCCCAGTTCAGCTCAGCCCACACCAACGGACAAGTGAAAGAGCTGCTTTTAGAGCACATAATTTTTTTTCAGTATCAAAGAAAATTAAAGTGGATATCAAAACACTGATTTTCAAAGAATGGCAGAGCTAAAGTCTATCTCACTACAGTTTTATATTCAAGTGCTTTCCCAATTTCCTGCCATTAGTTCATAAAATAACATTATATTTGTTTGAATGCTCTGTATGTGTATCATGAGAATAACATGCTATCCAGAACCTCTCATATGCAAATTAGAGCATCCAAATCTATGTTGACACACCTTTACTTATGTGAATTAAACTTAACTTTTTTTTTTCTGTTTGGTGGTAGCCAAAAAAAAAAGACCATCTGAGAGATTCATCTTGCATCCCTGTACATTGACTTGGCCAACACAAATGCCCAAAAACCTGTGAAGTGATAATGTCATGTATAATGGAATAAATTTACAAATCATCTGTATATAAGAATGGTCTCTTTATGACATGATTTTGGAAATATACTTCCATGCATCCAACTAAAATTATTTTCCTGTTTCAAAGAAGTAGAAGACTGTTTACAATTTTTTGAGTTTTAAACCTCTACAAGGAAAATCTCCAATGCACAATTTTAAAAAGGCATTAAGTACAGATTTTCTTCAAATGCTTTAATAGATCCCAAAGGATGTTAACAGTAACAGTGAAAATGTTCTTAAATATATCTTTAAAGGAATGTACCCAATGTCCTATTTTTTTCTGAATTCTCAGACTATTATGTTCAGTCAAGACAAATGAATATTCCTTTTTCCTACAAGCCACAGTCATCTTCATTAGGTTCCTTTTTGTGTCCAGAAGCATTTATCTTCATCACATTAATGATGAATGACACTTCTTGCTGCACTGTATGAATTAGAAATTCTCTCATTCTGTGTATAAATTGGACAGTTCCGTTTTTCCTATTGGCTTTGGGGAATAAAATTGGGATAAAAAGAGAAAATACAGGATAGAGATAATTCACAACATTTTCAAACATACAATGTGTGAATTTGTAATTTGCACTAGCATCCAAGTGAGAATGATTTAATAGAGAGTATTAATATCAGCGTTAACTGTTCCCATGTATATAGATACACAAAAATCAAAATTCTATATGGAAAGCCATTTCCTTTGGAGTAGTCAGCTATTTTATTCATAAAACTACTTGTATCCCTGGAAATTTTTCAGATAAAAGATACCGAGAACATTTTAAAAACAATTTTTTCATAGTGTTCATCACTGCAGTCTAAAATTAAGAGATGTTTCAGTAACCTCTATATGTGAGTCCACTATATTTCTAGTGCAATAAGGAATAAAGATTTGTGGGAAGAAGGCACTACAGAAAATGAAAAGATACATCTATTTTTCTATTATTTCTATTATTACTTTTTTCGCCTTTAATGGGAAAACTTACATTGAAAATGCTACTAGAACACAAAAGATTTGATTTTGGCTTTTGTAGCTAGCAGAGCATTGTAGGTGAATGACATGTTTTGCTGGAAGCCTCAAGTGGAACATACACAGTCCTTGGCACATCCTGTAAGTGAAATAATAAGCTTTGATACTGCTCAGTTTTCTGAGGTTACAAAAATCTCTCTTTAGTGTAGACAAGATATTTCTTCAAAACGTATCACTTCTTCTATAACAGCATGTCTCTTCTGTGATCCCACTGAATTTAAAAGGTATTGGGTCAATTCTGAATTCATAGTGTTGTATTTAATTTCTTCCATCATCATCTTGAGCGTCTCTGAATCTGGTGTCTTCCATTTGCCATCCAAACAGACAATATTGGACTCAACTTTATCAGACTAATGAAATCTTCATCTTAGGGATCAGGAATCCATGCAATCTTAATGATATTTCTGGAAAGGTCAAATACTAAAAATGAGATTTACAGAAGCTAGAAAGTTGGGATTAAACTCAACAATGGAATATACTGGAAATGAGTATGACTAATACTTTATTTTCAGGGAGAACGTAATGATAATCTGGAAGAAAATGTCTACCTCAATTCAAGATTCTAAACTATGGACTATATTCTTTGTCTTCAGGCATATAAATAGATAAACTCACTATGAAACAAGGTAAAAAAAAAAGTTGCCTTCACTGCTTCCTATGCAGCAATTCAGCACTAAGGGAAATTATCACTTCTGTGGGAAAATCTGGCTGAGATCAGCCTTCTTCTGATATTTGCAGTGGGTAGCTACATGCAGGTATTTCCACCTAAAACTCTGTCTTGGCATATGCAAGATTTAGGGATTTAGATCTCTTTCACAATCTTACTTTCAGTGCAATGTATTTGAACATCATTCAAAACAGGAACTGGGACAAATTACTCTTTTTTTTTTTTTAATGCAATTTAATTAATTGTTGTCTTATAATGGATATGTAATTTTTTTTGTTTGTTCATTTTGTTTCGGGTTTTTTTCCCCCTATAAAAGTAAACAAATTAAAGCATGTATTCCTGTAAACAGTTTTGGGAATCATTGACCAGAATGAACCTAAAGGGCTCTGGTTAAGGAAGGGTGATGGAAGAGTCAGTCAACTTCATCAAGTGCTGTCTATTCAAACACTTAACAATAGAACTTCAGATCCCTAAAGAAAGCTGACCATCTCAAGAGTGATGAGAAGTGCTCTTGTACTTCGATTTTTAAAGCAGAACAGAGGTACCCAAATCCATTTGTGGATTATGGCCCTTGCCATTCATTCTGGCTCCCAGTGTCTAAACTCACAACAAAGCATAGATTAATCTATGAAATTATTGGAAACCTCTATTTTTACAAGCTTAGAAAGAAATTTTACAGTAATAGATTGGTTTATCTTTGTTCTTTTTTACATGTGATTGTAAATGACATTTCATACGCTCTTTTAGAAGAAAAAACTTAGAGAAACTTTAAAGAAAAGGATTTCTCAAACCAGGAGTGAATGCAGTAGCCATCCTCAACTAGGCAAACCCTTATACACTAAGATATTATTCACAGAATGCTATTTGCTTCCAAACTATCTATAAATCACAGAAAAATGGCAATACTTTGTACATTATATCCTGTTGTATTTTCTCCCAGAAAAAGCTGGTTTCCCTTAGATTTTAAGGCAGAGAGTGACACGTTAATTCTGAAGCTAGATGTCAATTGGTTGTTCTTGAAGCCAGTAACTGCCTCTCCGAAAAACCTTAAACTGGATCTGGAGTCTGACAGTGAAACTCACAGTCCTTCTGGTATTAGCTCCAACCCCTCTTGCTCTTGGTGCAATTGTCACCCCCCAAGGAGGAGGTGGAGCACCTGTATGTCTTCTATTAGAAACAGGGTATGATTTCACTGTGCATTTAAACTTGCAGTTCTCTTGCAATTCCCATGCAATTTTCTGAATGAAATCCCAGCTACAGCTTTTTGTTGGATACAGTGACAGAAAGGCTCAGTCATGAGTCGCCCTACAAAACCCATGGCATTTTCTGGTTTTTGTAAAAAATAATTGAGTAGAAAAAAATTCTTCCTCACACTGCATTTTGCGCATAATGGCAGCTTCCCATGTTCAGAATTGAGGATATAATGTTCTCATGAAGAGATATTTTGTTTTCATAAACTTCAGTAAACACTAACTGCATAAATCCCTCGTAAGCAAATATGAAATAAGCTTATCTTCCAGCTCATAGGAGAGGAGCTTAATATCCACTTCTTTTAGATAAGTAATTTTGGAACTGCACTGTGTAAACATTTCAAAAGCAATTAAAAAAGTAATCCTTGATTTTTGATAAACTTGAACATCCAGTGAGTTGTGAGCATATCAAAATACTTTTTTAATTGAAGAGTATTACATTGTGTATAACTACATGCAACTTATCAGTAAAACAAGTAAAAGGTTATTAAACAGTAAGAGTGGGCATTTGCTTTACACTTGTTTTAAAGAGTTCTTTATTTACATGGCCATTTTCATCAGCAGCAGTGTAAGCAATGTAACTTTCTTTTGCCGACAAAAAAGAACACTGAAAATACATAGATGGAAATTGAAAGCTCAGTACAAAATCAACACCTGGATTCATATACCATTCCCATGGTAGCAGATCCTAATTTCTCAATAAAATATGATTATAGCTATGAAAACAATTACTGTTTTTATTTTACTAGAACTCCATGAAATCCAAACACAGTATCTGAATAGAAGGCAAAGCAGTATCAGAGCTTTAGACAAGGATGAACACGAAATTTTTTGTATAGTCTTTAATTGTATCACAAATGATAAGAAATAAAGGGGCAAATACAGGGAGAGAAAAAATGGAATAAAGAAATATAAATGCCTTTTTTTTTCACTTGTATGCACCCTATTTGCACTCATCCAGCAGGAGGAAGATTACTTTGTAAGATGCTGTATGAACTGACAGAGAATAATTGTTATTCAGCAAAGAAAGATAACATGATGCAGAAACTTAAGGTGTAATTGATAGAGATAGAATTAGTTTATTTTTCTTGAGTAAATGAATTTAAGTATCTCCAGTATTTTAGGGCACACATTATCTGATTTAAAAAGCACAAAGTACTTGATTGAAAAAAATATCTACAGCTGACTGGTTACATTTTGTTTACTGTAAACAAAAAACATTTTTCATTATTACTCCTTTGTTTAGCATCTGTTTCCAATCCCCTAGTGTCTGTTTTGCTTTTTTCCTTTGCTGCCTAAATTAGCATGGCTCTTAATATGCATTAACCATTTTAAAATAAAAAAGAAATCCAAACCAACCTCAAAGCTACCACCACCACCAAAAACAGTAAGAAAAGCCAAAACCCTCTTGTTCTTGAAAGTTAGATTTGAATGCATGTTTTGTCAAATTTGGGTGTTTCTGAATGGGAGGCTGCAACAGGATGTGTTACCTGTAAGTTTTGACAGTGCTGGGACTGGAAGTGGTGGTACTTTCCTGAAAGGAGTGTGATGTGTGGAGAACCTACACTGGAGTATGAAGAAAAGTGAATTGGGAGAAAAGTGCAAGAAACAGAAGTGGTAGGGAGTGAAATGTCACCAGCTTCCTATGCTTCACTGAAGAGCCTGAGTGCAGCCTACAGTAGTAAAAAATATAGGTAGAAATTAGGAAATGGGGAGGAGATGTACTTCCCATAATTGGTTAAATGTTTGGTTTAGTTTCTGGATATTTCAATCAGTATTTAGATTTTTTATTTCATTATTATTTGATTCCTGAGTTTTTCCATTACTGGTCTTTTTGTTTTCTTCCCCATCTTGTGGTAGGTAGGACTGAGCAACTGGTTGGGTGTTTGGCTGACAAACCAATGCACAAGAAAACCACAGAGGGCTTACTTTTAGACTTTTGAGGATTTCTCAATAGTGAAATAATTTCTGATCATTCTAAGGGAACACACACAAAAAAAACCCCAACAATTTTGTCAGATATGAGACTTTGAGAGGATAAGAACTTCAAATACTACCTTATTATAGATGTTGGAAGATGGAAAACAACTTAAAATAATATGCTTGTCACTACAAACATAATGGAGATAATTAAGCTTGTTCAGTTGTGAGATAAATACAAAAATCACATAAATCCTCAAAAAGTATTGCTGATGGAGAAATGTAGATACATTAAAAATGAAAATCGCACAGAGAAATTTCTTCCAGTGGACAACTAACAAAAAATAAGGCATGAGGAAGAAATCAAGTAAAGGGGACAGGAAACCTGCATAGATGAGCAGGGAGCTGCTATCAGATGTTAAAGAGCAGAAAGATATTTTATGGGATGTGGAAAAAGGGACAGGCCATATGGGAAGCCTATAGAAACATTTTCAGGAATGCAAGAGGAAGGCCAAGGCTCACTTGGAATTGAGTCTGGCAAGGATAACAAGAAGGGTTCTTATAAGAGCATCAGCAGCAAAAGGAAGGTTGGGGAAAATGTGAGGCTGCTGATGAAACAAATGGGTGATGGAAGATACAGAGACGGTGGAAATACTGAATGTCTTCTATTCCTTAGACTTTACTGCTGAGACAAACCCTCAGGAATCCTAGACCTTGGATTTAAGTTAGGAAGGCTGGAGAAAGAAAGGCTTCCCCTTGGTCAGAGAGGGCTGGGTCAGAGATCAGCTAGACAAACTAAACAACCAGAAATCCATGGGTCCTGACGGGATGTACTCATGGGTGCTGAGAGAGCTGGCAGATGTTGCTCAGTCACTATCCATTACCTTGGAAAAATCATGGAGAACAGGAGAGGTGACCAGCTACAGGAAAAAGCCCAATGTTACTTCCATGTTCAAAGGACCAAAAGGAGGACCTGGGAAACTACTGATGAGTCAGCCTCAACTCTTTCCCTGGAAAGGTGATGGAACAGATCATCCTGGAGGTCCAGAAGGTTCATCAGCAATAAAAGCAACTGTAGCATATAAAAAGATAAATGGGAAAATGAACCAATTTCCCCTTAACTGACAAGAGTAGTTATAGAACTCTGAGCATACATTTGTACTTAGTGTTCACGTGATGGCATATGCCTAAAGGAAAAGTTATATCTTAAATTTTTTTAATATATACACTGTAATATACATTCAGATATCACATGATTATAGTAATAAGTTCTTGCAGTACTGGGTAGTACTTGAAGAAACTACAGAGCATCAAGGGAAAAAAAAATTTGTCAAAAAGTCTGCCCTCTCTTTTGTAGATGAGACAGTCACATAATGTCGAAATATTTTGTGATTTTTCATTATTTTAATGGATAAGTCCCACAGAACTGTTTTATGTAGAGGACTTAATACATACTTTACATGCCTAAATCTTTTTTACACATACACGAAAACGGGGAAAAGAAGCATAAATTCATCTCTTTGGTTTAAGTGTTTTACCTCCTTTCCAGTCTCCACAAAGGAAAATATAACATGAAAACAGTTGTTTTTTGGTTTTTTTCTAATTAAAGTAAAAAATCAGGAGAAAATTTAAACATAGTGGGGAAGATGATGTTTCTCTATAGATGCAAAATAAGACTTCTTCTTGAGCAGCTTTTCAAGAGACTTTGCATTCAGTCTAGGAGACTAACAAGATATTAGAACACAAAATGACAGATGAAACCAACTGCAATGAAAGTACATGGTTATTCAACAGGATTAGTGCAAAACCTGATGCAGGAAGAGCATTACATTGTCTTCCATTAGAAATAAAATCATTAGGTAGCTATTTTCTGTAAGGTTTTAAGGAAGAAAAGGATCCTAAGGAGAGAATTGAGCAAAGAGAGAAGTCTTCATGTTTTATGTTCAAAACAGAAAACCAAAACCATGTTTTCTTCTACTGGTGAATGTCAGCATAATTTTTTTCTGATTAAAAAAGGATTTTTCTGTTTATCAATAAACTGAAAAGTTGATCTGTTTTTCTAGATAAATAACAAAATAATAAGTATATTTTCCTCTCAAATATTTAGTTTCCTTCTTTTTTTGAGAAATTTCTCACAAGCCATAAGAAATGTAGATTACATTATTGTCTTAGAGCAGAAGCTAAGTGATCAACTGCTTTCATCACAAGAACTAAATTAAGATTTTGTTGACTAGATGGACAATACAATCCATTCTCTCACACCCACCCAGCCCAACTTCCTCTTTCCCTTTCGAAGAAAGAAATCTGGTCATGAATGGTTAAAAAAAAAATTACATAATTTTTTGCTTATAAATTTGATTATAAAGGAAATAACTTTTTTTTGGTATAACAGAAAATTTTATGTGTTTCGTTTTCCCCAGCACTATGCTACGCTAATGAGAAAAAGGAATAAAACACTTAAAGAGCAAATGATGAGAGCAGAGTAGCACAACACTGATAGAATTCATGCATCTCAGACATGGGAAGGGATTTGAGAAAATCCTTCCCACTCTTATACTGAAAACCTCTAGTCCGCTATTTTCATTTCTGAAAACAGCAGAAGAGATGGCAATAATAATCTCTCAAGGCAACTAGACTTTATATTTATTAATGGGAAGAATTATACCTCAAACTGTAAAGCAGGGATACACCTGTACTTGATAAGTTTGGTATGACACATAAAGATAAACTAAAATACAAAGGCTTTCCAGTATGCAATCATACACATGAAAGCACATAAGTCCAAACATTACCATTCTAGGTTAGTTTTCATCAGAAGTGTCCATAATTGACAAAAGGGAAGACTGTCTTAGTAGCATGTACACTAAACCACAAAGTGTTGTGGCTACATCACAAATATTGAATAAAATATATTTCAAAATAGTGAATGCAATTAAAGCTATATAAATTAATTGTTAATAAAAAAATGCTTTCTTCTAAAATCTTATTTAAATTGAGAATTAAGTCACATTTTATGATGTGAGCTGCTAAATGCCTGGCTCATGCTAAACTGCCACATTATTTGTGCACTTATCTCAAAATCCTTTCTAAATTAGCATAAGAATAATAAAGTTTTTGTGTATGAAAGAATGAAACCAATAGAACAGACAAATAGATCCACAATTGATTTCAAATTTCGTAAATTTCCTTCTTATTACCTCAAGAATTTTTGTGATCTTCAGGCAGCTTTTCTGTCAAGATGTGAATATATAACTTCAATTAAACCTTGCAATATGCAATGTTTGGGAATATAAACCTTGTAAACAAGACACAGCTGTCATACAGAATTTAATTCCTTGTAACCTATCAGAATCCCTAGTCAGCACCACTGTTTCCACTGAGATTTTTGGTAAATTGATGGTGAATTAAGGAAACAAGACTAACTGAAAAAAACCACAAACAAACTTGAAATAGCTAAAAGGTTCTAACTGAACTCTGAGTAAAGAGATTAAGAACATGGAATACCACATAATTTATAGAAAGCTATGTTACTGTAGTGGGTTTTACTTTAGTTCCTTTTAATACACAAGACCAAAATGAAGAACTAGCTTGATTTTCAGCTTTGTTGAACAGTCAAGAATAACTCCTGGCATATAGACTGAGAAAAGATAACTTTTCTAGCATTTAAAATGAATTGAAAATGGACAAAGTATTGCTATGTTCTTTAATTTTAATATACAGCACTGTGGTCACCATAAAATTTCTCCTTTTCTGATTACTTAGCTATTTAAAAAATATTTGAAAAACATAGCCAGGATATTATAATTTCGTTACTAATTTTAAATATTAGCCTGTCATAATATTATTTCTTAAGTTAGAGAGTAGATGTGGTCTGTCAGTAAGAAAAATATATTAGAAATATAGATCCATGGAGCAGAAGGGAATCAAAGAGAATGAGGAGGTGAAAAAAGACATATTTATTTTTACCACTATTTTTTTTTAATACACCAGAGCTTATTATTTTACCCCAAGTTGGAGAACAAAGAAAAAAGTTTGACAACACTTGGCTAAATCCTCTTCCAATAATTCTTAAAAGAGAAGCTTTTCGGGTCCTTTCTTTGCCCTTAGGAGTGAACTCAGGAAGCAGATTCAACTCTGACTTCTGTTGTCTGGCACTTTGGTTTCTTGAACTGGAAAACAACTTTTCAGGTTACCAATTAAGTACCATTATCTAATTTCAATGAAATTCTGATTCCAACATGCCTTTTTTATCCCACTGATTAGTGCAAATATTGTCAAGCTCTGATGTTTGAGTTCAAGTTTTAAATGGAGACATCTCTTTGAGTACCAGTGCTTGAGACTGAGAACTCTCATCCTAGGTATTAAAAAGAAGTAGATTAATTTAAGGTAAGCTCTCTCTTTTCCTTAGACAGTATTGGATTTCTAATTTATACACTCAATTAATTGACTAAGGTGGGATGGAATAGGTCTGGGCCTTAACATGTCTTACCTTTGTGTGAATATGTGCACATTTTGTGTATACTTGGAAAAAAAGAAAGTTCCAGTGACTGCACTAGCTTCCAGCATGTAGGGATGTACTAGAGACCTACTGCCATCCCTAAAAGCCTCAAGTCATGCAACACACCCTGCCTACAGTTTGATTTGTCACTCTTCCTAACCTTGTGTATGAAATGAGGGTCATTATTATTCCTTGTCATGAAATATCCTACTTTGTAGGCTTTAGTAATGAAAGTTCTGTAGAAATCAAAAGAAATGCTAATGGAATAATGCATGTAAATAAAATACATGCCACTTTTTTTTTTTTAATAGAAAATTCAGCAATTCTATTTTTTTAACTTCTTACAGAGATTTGTTCAACATATTTTTGTAGAACAAGAATTTAAAAATTTTGCATTCACATGTATGAATGGAAAAATAATTGCTTTTGTAAGCAAAGAATATTAATCCTGTTCTTGTTATCGTGTCTTAATTGATAGCATTTTTCCAATAGGTGGAAAACCATACCATCAGGCTTGTCTCCAAAGAGCATTTGTTCCCATTACACAATTCAAACCTCTCTGGGTGCTGAAAGACATATCAATGAAAACATATTTTCTAGGAAAATTTTATTTGCTTGCAGATATTTCAGGAGCATAAAGAGTTTCTAAATTTATCAGATTAATTACTCATTGGATTATTAAGAATATAATGTTTCAATATTTTATTATTATTATTATTATCACCATCACCATCACCATCACCAACAATATCATTACTATTTACATTGGTCATATACCCCAACTTCCACTGCTGAGTGTCAGGTCCAAATATTTTGTGATTAACTGACTAATGAGATAATTAAATTTCCTTTCCTTAACAAAAATCTTTCTATTCCCTAAGAATAGTTACTTTCATCAAGTCATACTAGAAGCACTGCAACTGCTGATAATATCCTGTCAAAGAAGACAGAAAGAAAAAAGATTATTTGCTTAAAGATCTTTTTTTACTGAGTAGTACAAGATATTAAGTAATCTTCTGTATGATGGATTCTGGAAGGAAAATGTAATTATAGGGAATATGGAAAAGCAGGCAGTTTCAAGGTGATTGTCAGGGAAAGCTAACACTTTATCCAGTTTTAAAAGTCACAAGAAAACAGCAACAAGAAAAGATCCCTGCAAGAACAACACCCTCCACAACTCCTCAGATGTCTTGGAAGTTTGACTGCATTATTTTGCATTCTTCTTCAATTACAGAATCATACTATCATGTCTGTGTCAGGAAAAAAACAAAAGTGTTAGATTGGTTGGAAGTATTTCAATAACTTTCCAGTATTGATTAGACAGGATACAGAGTTGAATACAGATATATTAAGGTCAAAATGTCTTTTTTTTTTTTTTTTCCTGAGCAAAGAGCAGAATGTAAATGAACAGCACAGTAATTTTTTAGTGACAGACATGGGTAACTCATGCTAGGCAAAGCAGAGAGTCTTTTTTCTTCATCTATTTTAATTTTTAAAATTTGCTTTATATTTTATATGAAACACATATGTTCACTTCGCTGAAGTTAACTAACTTAGCTACCCTCCAGCCAGGTAATCAAATGTTTGGTCAGGTTTGTAGCAAACGCAGAGGGGCTTTGGGCTTCAGTGGTTGGCATAGCCAACATTCTGGAAACTTGGGAGACCCAGGGGTCAGCTACGGGTCACAGTAACAGGAGACTAAGTCCTTTTCTGACTGTGGTAAGGCCTGAGAGTGTTTTGGAGTCAGAAGCAGAAAAAGAGGCATGGACACTTCCATCCTTCATTATTAAAGTACCTTTTCTTCTGTCTGCATCAGAATGAGTGCGCAGGTTTCACATGCTCGGGGTGGGGTGGATTCCCCTCAGGGAAAGCACCACGAGGCTGGGGAGTGGGAGGGACTCTTCAGTCTCTGGGAGCTTCCCCTGTGAGCTGCTGAAACCAATCAGAGAGCTGATTTGGTGATAGACAGCTCGGGAAACCAATAAGAAGTTATTTTGCTTTCACAAATCACAGTAGACCGAGCTAGCTGCTCTCTTTTGGTTTCTGGAGGTGAGGTGGCTCTGGCCAGGGCACCGGCCCGGCTCCGGGCTCGGTGGAGGAGCCTGGCCTGGCACCCTCGGCCCGGGCACTGGCTGCATGGCTCTGGCACCGGCTGCATGGCTCTGGCAATGGCCCTGGCCCTGGTGGCCCCCGGCTCGGCTCGGCTCTCCAAGTGCCAGAAGAGTCCTCCAGCTGACCGCATGGCTTCTTCATGATCTGGATACAATTTTAACTTCTTAATACCTGCATAAAATACTCAATCTCCTGAGCTCCCCTAAATGAGAAGGGATAAAGCATGGAGTCTACAAAAGTCGGCAGAATGAATATAAAATTCCTGATGGGAAGAGATTGAAAAGTTGCAACTGATAAGTAGCTGAAAACCTTTTTTGGTGGGGCTGTGAAGGGATTGTGACTTCACTAAAATTCCTTTAAACTTTGAAATATATTTGAGGAGGATGGGTGCTTGAGAGGAAAACTTTTTTTTGCCTCAGGAAATTGAGCTCTCTGTTTTGGGGCTGGAATATGAACAGAGATATTTGATAGAGAAGGAGATGAAGAGGATTTTGTTTTACAGCAGCCTGCCTTTAAAAGTAGTACCCCATGTGTGCATCGTAACCCATAACACGGCTCTGGAAGGACTGTGAAAATGAGAGGAAATTCATAGTGTTGTAGGTCCGGGTGGATGCAGACTGTGAAGGTGAAGACACCCACTAAGTCAAAAGCAGAAAGGGAAACTTTTCTCTCTTAAGTGAACTGAAATTATTATTTGAGTGGATAACTGACTGAAGTGTTCTCTGTATGTGGTTGGTAAGAAATATGGAATGAAGGGAGGAGGGAAAATCTAGAAATCTTATTTTGAATATTTTTTTGTGTTATTAATAAATTTCTTCTTGTACCTTTTTAAGTTTTAAGCCTGTGTTGTCTTTAGTCCTAAATCCTATCTCTAAAGGAAATTAAATATTTAAAATTGGCAAACCCAAGTCACACCGTGACAATGAGTGACGCTTGACTACTTCCATCCACCTCAGAGAGAGTGGTGAGATCACATCAAAGTGTGGTGCACATGACAAAGGTAGAATTCTTTTTTATCCTCACATTGGCTATCTCATGACATGAGAATTGCATTTTTATTTTCTTGGTTCTAAAGCTACAATTACTTAATAGTTCTATTTTAAAAGCACCTGCAGGCCCTGCTCTAGGATTGGAGACTGACTATGAAAGACATTGTCTTTTAAGAGAGAGAGATTTGGTTCCTGCCTAAAGAAACTGTTGGCAATGAACAGGCTGGCTTTAAAAAGCTATTACTAGTCCCAAAACTCCTTGACCCATTTTCAAACAGTTTCTCCTCTGAGCACATAGACAAAAGAAGCTTCTGTGCAATGTGTGCTTGAAGCCCAGAAAGCCAGCTGTGCTCTGGGCTGCAGCAAAGCAGCATGGCCAGCAGGTTGAGGAAGGTGATGCTGACTCTGTTCCACCTTGGTGAGACTCCACCTGAAGTACTGCATCCAGACGAGGACCACCAACATGATTAGAGGGATGGAACACCCCTTCTATGAGGAAAAGAGGAGAGAATTGGTTTGTTCAGTCTGAAACAAAAGGCTTAGGGGACCTAACTGAAGCCTTCACATGCAGTTTGTGAAGGGAGCCTACAAGAAAGATGTGGAAAGACCTTTTAGATGAGCATGTGGTGACATGGCAAGGGGAATGGATTGAAACTAAAAGACAGTTTAGATTTGGTTTAGATTAGGAGGAAATTCTTTTCTGTGAGAGTGATGGACTAGGTTACCTGGAGAAGTTGTGGATGCCTTATCCCTGTTGATGTTCAAGGTTGGGTGGGGCCTGAGACACCTGCTCTAGTGAAATGTTTTTATATTTCTATCTAATGAGTTTGTTTGTTTATAAGTTGCGCTATATAAGAATGTGAAAAAGGAGGACCTGATTATGATTTATATTATTCTTGTCCATTTTCATTTAAAGATCGTGACATTTGTTTCATAATATGGTTCATGATTTACAATATGATAAATATATATTGTTTTACAAATTCAGTCAACATATTTGATGAGGAAAAGTTTTTGCCGTTATGTTCCTCAAATTTATACAATAATGTGCTAACATTTACTGTAAAAATAACACTTAAAATGAAATACTATAGTCATTTTATCATGGCTAGTTAAAGATGTTTAGAAAAGACTAAAAGAGCAGGGGAGCAAAAAGGCTTAATGGTGAACAGTGTGAGCCAACAGCGTGATGCACAGCTAAGTGGAGCCTGTGTTGAATCTGAAGTACTCTGAATTGAAGGCCACAGGATGGGGAAATGACATATACTTATGCAGGTGAACTGGCAGAGCGAGCATCATGTGAAAACACCTTCCTGAGAGAAGAAACACCATTAGCAATCCCACAGCTGCAGGGCTGTGAAAAGATGAGGTACAATAAGCACTGATGGGAAACCTCAGGAAAAATAATTCTACAGTGAGAAGCTAGATGACCCATTTAGTTGACAGTGTTTTAGCCAGTTCTCTTAAATAAATGGTACAGAAACAACAATAATTTATCATTGTTCTACCTCCTTGTCTCTTCTATGAACCTGAATGTATTAGAGCTCTCTGACTCTCTCCTGCACTACATTAGGACATTCATGCATGAAATGATTAAATTTTGTCTTAACTTATGGAATCTCTGTTGCTGTATCACTGCTGTGATTAAAACAGCACTTCACTGCATAATTAACACCTAAATGTATACAGGTATAACTGTATCAAAGAGAGGTAAGTGGCAATGATGCCATTTACAGCAGCTGTATAAGCTGTAAGGGAATTTTCTACTTCTGTTCCTTTTAGAAAAATCCTGTTCATGTAAATCATATAGTTCTGTGAAGAATCATCAATTTCTAAGAAAAAAAAAAAATGGAATTAATTTCTTAGAACCGAAGTAAAGGTTTTTTATATGCTAAGAACCCACCCTTTTTCCCACTCAGCTAATAACAGAAGACCGAGGCATAAATGCTTCCTCTCAGTCTCTGAAGAGGGACCTGAAAAAGACATTCTGTATCCTGTTAAAGTCTTCAGCATTGTTCTTTCATACTTTGAAACTTCATTTATCACCATCACGCAGAGCAAAAATATTTTTGAAACATGGAAGTTTCATGAGTGTGAAAATTAATCTTTATTCAGTTGCAAATCAACTGAGTATTGAGATTTGCAATAATTTAAAGGTACCCTGCTACAGTTTTTTTTTAATCTCGAAATGATGTCCATCCACACCACAGCAACCATTTATCCTTGCCTTGAATATACATTGCAGAAATAGCATGGAGAAGAAAGATTCACACATGATGTACTATCAGTTTTTGAAGAAGAAAACAATTGTTATCTGTTTTGATACAGAAGAGCAAGGACATTTATAATACAGCTTCATCAGTAATTAAAAGATGTACACATTCTCTAATAGCTCAGTATTTTGTGTTACAAACCAGATGGGTTTAGACTACATTCCCTCAAAGCTAATCCTTCCTTCCTTAAGATATGTAATGCCACTATGTTCTTAACTATAAAAATAGTGCCAGTTACCAAGCAAAATAGATCAAGAAAATCCAATAGGGGAAAGCTATTTGCTATTAATTTTCAACTATTAGGAGTGTGTCTCTTCCTAAAAAACACAAATGCGAATTTACGTGATGTAAATTCATCATTCAGAATAATTTTTTTTTTTTTTTTTTTTTTTTTTTCCTGAAAGGACTTTGTAATGTAGCTCTAAGACCCCACACAGCTTTTGGGGACATGGGGGGAATTCTCATCCACTCTCACCCAAATATCTGGCCCATACCTGTTTGGTGGTGTTTTTTTCACAAGCATGACTATATGAATTAAATCCTCATAATATTGTTCAATTAGATTTAGTAGAGATTTAATTGATTCCAATGAAGGAACAATTCATTGAAAACTAGTACTCTGAAAAACAGGGAGTTAACTAGTAATTTTTGTTTATAAGGAGAGAATGAGTCTCAAGTCAGAATCAAAAAAATATGAATATTTGTCTTTTAAAGAAAAAAAAATTAGTTTGCTTCCTAGTTTCCTACTCTTACTGTTTCCCTCTGTTTTACAAATGAAACATTTTTTGTTACTGCTGTATAACTGTAGGCAGCAAAAGTTTTCATGTTTATTTTAATTTTGAGTTTTTATCTGAATTATTTCAGGTATTTAGCTTACTGTAGAGTTTCACTAACGGTTGACAAAGCAGAGAAGACAACAGCTTGCTACATGGATGGAGGAATGAGTATCCAGCTGTTTTTAAAATGGCTTTTACGTCAGAGAAAATACATGCTTGAATGACATCCTTTGCTACCCCGTCTGAAAACAGATGCAAAGAAAATGAGACATATTCCAACCTTGGCTTCCCCATGTACATTTCAAAACAGGTTGGTATACGGACATAGATGGAATTATTTCACACATGATGTAGTTGAAACTTGACTTTTGCTCATGCAAACCAACAGAATTTGCAAAAAAAAAAAAAAAAAAAAAAAAAAAAAAAAAAAAAAATTGCATAAACAGAATTTGCAGGCTAACACTGAGTTAAAAATTTATTGGATATGTGAGCAGAAAATAATATTTTTAGTTAAAGTATTTTCTTGGAACAAAGCCTCAGCCAATTCACTTTTTTCACACAGTGACTTGGAAGGACTAAAGATATCTGTAGTGCCATGAGTCAAAGGAAGGACTATGACAATAAATACTTTTTTTGAGTAATGCCTACAAAATAGAGCACTTGTTGACAAGCTCTCATAGTTCATTGTTGCAGTGATCTAAATGATAGTAGTATAAAGATATTATTCTGAATATTTTCACTTGGAACATGCAATAAGAGGTATATCAGCTGACTGTACAGGAATATTTCAGAATACCTCAGATGGATTTTTGAATAACATAGACTGTGTAAAGAAAAAGTTTTGAAATTTCAGTATTGTAAGAGGAAATATTTTTATTATTTAAATCCCTTTCTTGGCTAAAAAAATTCCCTAGAACAAGTTTAATCATTCGATGTTTAAAAGAGCAATAGATGGGGCAGCTATGAGAATTTTTATGAATTTTGGTAGAGATTATTAAGCAGTCTCATTGTGGGACATCTTAAAATTATGTATTGTATGTAGCCAAAATGCAAGAAAGCATTATAATAAACTATTATAATAAAGAAGATGAGATGAAAAAATCAGAATAGCAAATACGATAAAGGAACAACAAAATACAGTTTAATCTATGAAACTAGCCAAGCCAAAGGGAGGACTTTGGATAATAAAATATTTTTAAGCATAAAGAAATCTAAGAAGAATGAAACAACACATTATTCAACAAGTATATTTTTGTGTCCTAAGTGGAAAATTCATGAGTTATATAAGGTAAAATGTGCTTTCTTTCTTGTACATGCCTGCAAATACTTTTCTGCTGCCATTACCAGACATCTCTTAATGACTCAAGGAAAATAAAAGACCTACAAGATTGGATCACTAGAAAAGTTTGTAATTAAGCTCCAATGAAGCCAAAAGCTGATATTATGAGAAAGTAGGAGGATTAAAACTAAGTCCTAGGTTTAAAGCAGTTCTGCAAATTCCCTGAGAAACTTGAAAGACAGCCTGCTGAGAGCTGAAGGCTTGGTGCAATAAGAAGCAAATGGTGCAGAAGAAATTTTTTTAATGTTTGGTTTGTTATGACATTTTACTAATTTTGTTTGGAACAATGCTCTCACGCTCCCAAAGTCACGAATCAGTTCAAAGTGTCTGATTGGGCTGTCTTCAGTGAAATGCCTTGGATTTGTTTAATGAGGGATACCAGGTACTTAAGGAGCCTACAGTAGGACTGGCAATAGACATCTCACTGTCTGCAAGTAAGCAGTATGAATCCTTTCCATAACATTGATATAAAGTCCTGGGCGCCATCTGAGTTGGTAAACAACTTGATGGTGTCCTGGTCTCAGAGAAGGGGGCAGAGATTAACACGGTGTGGGTGTGAACCAGTTGCTTAATCTATACCACCACATCACTGCTGTTTGTCTGTGTATTTCTCTGTTTTCAGGCTGGGGTGGGAGCTCCAGGACCTCTCCTTGCTGTACTGACTTTGTTTCCCAAATACCATGTGGTGTGGGTATGGGAATCATTGCCACATTGCCTTTGTCTGCAGACCAGTTTTACTCATGCCAGTGGGAGCAGCAGAGCTCAATGATATTTTGGATCAAGTTTTGAGAAGAACCATCATCAAAATATATTTCCGTTTGGAAAGAAGAAAATATATCTGGAAAGAAGAAAATGGGTACAATGTTTCTGTCCAGTTCAAGCAAGACTGGGGATACTAAATCATCTCATAAGAGAATTACTAATTTTAAATTACAATAATTTCTGAATATGTAAGCCAAGTTCAGGTAACCCATAATATGTTTGGGTACTAGATAAGGAAATACAAAAATCTTTTTCTTGTCATTATTCTTCACATATTCATAGCTTCAAAATTTCAAAGAGAGTCAGTCACCAGCACTAGATGTAGCAGACTCAGTGAAATCACAGGAGGAAAAGAAATTGTAAGTCTAGACAGATAAGAGCAGGCTGATTATGCCAAACTATTTCATAGTAGTGGTAAAGAGAGGAATACAAAGGTTGTGGGAAACACACTGAGAAGCTAATTTATTTAGAGAAAATGCATAAAAATATACAGTCATTACAAAATGAGGCTGCAGTCATGGTTGTTTTTATAAAATGAAAGAAAATACTCCTGTAAGAAAAGGCACTAAAGCATTTGCAATATTTTACAAACCTGTGTCACTGTTTGTTGTGCATATTATATATCAAATAACTATATACATACATCGTTAAGCTAATTCTTTTTTATATAACTTGTTCACGGTGGTTTTCCTATGAGGTTAGTATCAATATTTGTGGACATTTTGTCAGTTGGCTATAAATCTATGTAGCAGGTTATTGAAAGGATATAACACTTATAAAAAACACTCCTCAAAGACCACAGTGGGGGAAAAGAGTATGTAAGATGGATTATTTCTCTTTTACCACAGATATCTCCTCCCTAAAATGCCTACTTTGCTCCTCCCAATTTACATAGCTAGGATTGCAAAAATTGAAAGCTGAGATCAGGAGTTTATGATATTCTTGGATTTCTTTAAACGTACATGCAATCACATTTCTTTATTTGAGAAGGCTCATTGACATGAATATCCATAATCATGGAGGAATACAGCACTATCTTTGAAACTGTTGTTAAGACAAATAGTTTGTTCTTTATTTCTGAATATCAGAACACAAAATGGTTATAATTTGCAAGCTAGTAACTGAATCTCTCTTTGCCAAGCAGTGGAAAAATTAAATTGAATGAGGAGTCAAGCAAGATCATAGACTTTTTTTTTTTAGTATGCAAGTAATTTTTTCATAAGGATTGAATCAACAGAAATATCCAAATATTTATCGTTTAATTATTTGCAGTTTAGGGGTAAATACACAGAGCTGTTTCAAAGTGATTTATCCCTCTCTTAAACTGCATACAATCCTCTGTTAAGTATGTTGATTTCCATTTTTATTTGCATGAAAGAAAAACAATTATTTGATATAATTACTGGCATGCTGTTGACAATTTGTCATTTCATTCATCCAGCATTAATATTTTCAAGGACAATTGTTGTGATATTCTTACCATCCCTGTAAACAGTCAATGGTTATTTCTTTTTTTCTCTTTTTTCTTTCCCTGTTCTGTTTTCCTACTTTCCTTTTCCTTTTTTGTTATGAGGAATACTAGAATTCTGTGCAAGGAGTTGATCTGTGTATTTACTTACTTTTTTCTTCATTCACCTTAGTAGTACTGCAGAAACATTACCACACTCCAAAATAAAAGAAAAAAAAAAGGAAAATCGGAAGGAAATAACTGACTATAAAACAAGCAATATTCAAATTCAATTTGGCTGTGGCAATTGTAATTGGTTTGAACAGTTGAAACACTTCCAAGCTTTTATACATAAAAGCTCAGATGGAAATGAAAGATCTGCAATTCAAGCTACTGAATCATCTGCTATGGTACAGTTTAGACTGCAAAAAAGAAGCATCTGTTCTTATTCCCCGAATTCACTTTAAATATGTGAATTAAAATGTTTCCACAGCCTAAATGGTAAATAGCATGTTTTCAATGTGCTTGTATGTCCTTTTTCTTAAGGAAGCTCCTTAGGACATACTACCACTAACTTTATTGATTCACAGGTTTTGTGAATCCCTAGCTTAGCTTTTGAGGAAATAATACTCTGTACACTGTACCTTACATACAAAATAATAATACATATTATTACTTAGAAAATAAACACGTCAAAGGACAGTTTAAATATATATTTTTTTCTACCACATTGTTGTTTTTCTATAGGCAATTAAATTTTCTTAAGGCTAGTTATTCTCTAGTTGATATTTTGTTATTAACAACTTTTTCAGCATTTCAAATTTTCAATAAAATACAGATTCTGATCCTGAGAGATGTTGGGTACCCTCAAGTGCTCTTACATCAAAGGAGGATAAAGAGGTTGAAACACCTTATAGATGTTTGGAATATTCAGGCCTGCTACAAGCTAAAATTCATTCAGAACTTATTGTTGGAGTATATCAACACTTGTCATTCTCTCCAAGCACAAACTTTATAAGCAAAACAGTCAGGGCTATAATAAATAGTACCATGATGATTTTCAAGCACTATACAGTACCATTAAGAACAGCATAAAGCCACATATTTAAGAGACAATCTACGAAAACAGGTTAGACATATCCTGATTTTCCTTCTATGTAAGTCATTACTCTGAAATTTAAGTCTTTCATCATAAAGTATTATATATAGTTACTGCTGTATTAAAGATTACATGCACATATCATTAAAATACACTTTTTCACTACTGTATGATGCAAATAAAGTGAAAAAATCTATCATTCTTTCTGAAAAAAGCCCACCTCTAACTCTCTAATTAACATGAGCAAAGAACTATTTGTCAAATGATATAAAAGATCAATTTATTTCCTCAATCTTTTCAAGTGTAAATTTGAACTCCACCACCTTGAAGTTTAACCAGGTCAAATTATTGAACTGTGATTCTCTATGTATATAAGCAGTAAGTTTCCTGTAAACCAACCCTGAACTTCCAGACTGAATTTGAGTAATTCTTTTCTTATTCATATTTCCTGCAAAAAGTAGGAAACATCACTTAACGAGAAATTGGTTTAGAAATTGGTTTAGCTGCCACAGTTCCACTGTTCTGTAAGGATGCTCCAGCATCCTCTGAATTAACTGTATCTCATATATCCATCCTTTTCCTCAGGCACAATACATTCATTAGATGTTATTCCTTAGCATACTTGGCCATGACAGAGCAGACCAGGGAGGAAGCACAGTTTGCATTTGTATCTATTCTTCCAGAGATAGCTATTGTCTGTGTACAATATCCCAAATATGAGTCTGATAAGCTGGACATGGGAAAAGTGTAGCATTTAAGATTTCAGCTATTTTGGCGTGATTTGCCTTCTTCTGATGTTGCTCACCTTTTCAATACTTTTTTGTTAGCGCTTAAGAAGAGGAAAACACACTTCTAATAAATCAGATGGCACCAAATGATAAAGATTTCAGAAAAAAAAAATCTAAGGAGGTCTACAAAGTTTTCTTATAGTTTATTCTTTTAACTTGGCTTGAAAATCCAAAAGACAGCTGGCTCAATATGCAGTTATTATCATTTTATGGAGTGAATTTAAAAAAAAAAAAACAATTTTGTTCCATATTATGATGAGACTGAGACCATTTCAGACTTAAAAACATGCCCAGTACTGTTGGTTAGATTATACAGATAGGATAAAAGAAATCTGTCTTTTCTTATATATAGGAATGAACAACAAAAAGAGTTCTGACTGTTAGTCTTGCTCACTATTCTGACTGTTTAAGAATAGAAGTGAGGAAAGAAGAAGTTTTCTGTGCTATGCTCAGAAATTTCATTCAGTACAATGTAAAGAGTTATATTTCCTTAAAATTTTCTGTTCTTAACAAGAGCCTATTGCTAAATTAAAAGTAGCAAGTTGAAAAATTGCACACCAGAACTATACTAGCTCGATATATTTAGTATAACTCACACCAAAAGAAAGGAAACATCACCAAGAAATATATTCATTGATTCTGCCTTTCTCCCCTCATTCTGAATTCAAAATTTTGTATCTTTGTGGTAAAAACAAAACAGCAAAGCAAAACAAACAAAAGAAAATCTCTCTGAAGTGGTTATTTTCACTCCACTCTTGTCTTACACTGTAAATTTAAAATATAGTAGTTCCATAACAGCAAGAATGTTTGGAGGTGAGACAACTGATGAAAGCTTATATGGCATCTGAAAAGTAAACTCTTTGGGTATCTCTTCAAATACCAACAACCAGTGCAGGTTCTTTTCCTTCACAAAAAACCATTTTTTCTCAGCATGCAGTCTTCTGTGAACACTCTTCTGATGTTCACTAACTCCTGTGTACCACAGTAATGAGCATTTTATGCAAGTTGAAAATCTGGCTTTGAAACTTTTTCCATCCTTATCATCTACACCCTTTTCATCTACTCCTGCTGGGAACTCATTGATATGTGGGGCAGTAGCTGCTGCATGAAGGTCACAGACAGAAAGCACACTTGAATAGACAGCACGTTGTTGAGTTCTGGATGCAACTTTGCTCTAATACACTTATTATCATAACGAATGTCAGATAAATAACAAAGAAACCACAGTTTACAAAGGACAAGGGTTTTAGGGCAGGGAAAAGTAAGCAAACGGTGACTCTTACAGGAAAAAGCTGCCATTCCTGACTTCCTTCTGGAAGTAAGAACCAGAGATTTCAGAAAAAACTCAGGAGGAAGAGCTTAGTCTTAGTGTCGCATGGAATGCTTGAATTCAATACCTGAGTGATAGAGATGTATTTCTCTCATCAGGACACTTCATATATATGTATAAGCCTGGAAATGCCTCTTTGTTATTGTAAGTATTTATTTCTGTATTCTGAGTGGGTTTTTTCCTTGTTATCTCTCTTCTATATTTTGATGTTTTGTGAATCCAAAAAATTTCATATTGCTACTAGAAACTTTTGATACCAAATCTTCATCACGGATTTAGACAAAAGGATTGAGTGCACCCTTAGCAAATTTGCATGCACCAAGCTGAATGGTGAGTTGACACACCTGAGGGATAGGATGCCACCCAGAGGGACCTAGATGAGCATGAGAAGTGTGGCATGGGAATGTCCTGAGTTTTAACAAGGCCAAGTGCAAGGTGCTATGCCTGGCTGGGGCAACCTCCAGTATCAACACAGGCTGGGAGATGAGATTGAGAGCTGTCCTGCTGAGAAGGACCTGGGGGTGCTGAGTCATAAATGTGCAGTTGCAGCCCAGGAGGCTTGGCCAGGAGTCATGGGAAGGTGACACTGACCCTCTCCTTCTCTCTGGTGAAACCCCACCTAAAGTGCTACATGCAGTTCTTGGGATCCCAACACAGGAAATTTTATTACCATAAAAAACAAAACAGACACATTAAAAACATTGTTCAAGGCTTTATCTATATAACCATAAAGAAATATTAGTTAAAACTGTTTTACAGAGTAAGAGTACTCATCAATTTGAATGGAGATCAATGATTCAGCAGAATTTTTTGAAACTAAATTTTGTGTACATATACATATTTTACCAGGATGTATCACACATCTGAACACATTGCACCAAAGAACTTGAATCCCCTATATCAGTCATAGAGTTCAGTTTCTAAGAGTATCTCAGAAGGTTAAAGTGGATTAAGCAATGCATTCTGTGAAAGCAAAAAAAAAGTTTCAGAGGTTATTTATTGAACATAATGGTGATAAAATTTTCACAAGGATAGCTCTTTGAAGAAATTGTTTATATATTTATAAATTTTTCATATATTATATATTAAGAAATTATTTACATTAATATAAGAACCACAAATCTGGATGTGTATTTATCATTCATGTCTGCCCTGGGCTACTGCCCTTGAATCAGCCATTGTCAAAAATAAAAAGACTCAAAGAAAAAAAGTCTCATAAATATATTGAAAATTTATAGTCTTCAGTTTTAATTCTCTTTCTACATACACCTTAAATAAGCTGCTTCTTCATCTTGTGCCAGGTTTGATTTATGCCATTCAAAGCAAGAATACAAGAATAGAAGACATGAATACTTGTTATCTCCTAGTAAATTATAGGCTTTCACAAATTGGTATTTTATAGCCTGATGTTAAGGAATATAAATATGAAGCACACTATAAAAGCTTTGTCAGTTATCACCCAAAGGACTTACAAAGATTGTTGCTAACAACTGTCAGATCTTTAACTAACAGTCAAGTCAAGTAAAATGCTGGAGGCCATGGGGGGACCTTCAAGTTACCATATAACAAGAAATTACTTTTTGCAGATTTCTATGCAATAACAAAATGGCATGAGTGCACATTTCTATGTAAGATGCCATCAAGAAGAGTCTGAGAAAAACATTGAGTAGGATAAGGAGAAGAATTTCAAGGAAATTCTTTAATGTCCTAACTGAATTTATTTGTTTGTTGGCCTTTCTCAGTGACTGTCAGGGAGATGTGAAAAGTATTTTCATGGAGATATAAACTGAACATTTTGATAGTTTTTGTCAGGCTCATTCCTAATGAAAAGCTAGAAGAGGACCCACCAGAGTAATAAATAAATAAATAAATGGTCAGATGTGAAGAGACAGAGTTCATGGTGATAAGGACCTCTATACAAAATTTCAGAGGAAAATTGCTTGTAATTTTTCTAATTTTTTTCCCAGAAAATCTAGGTTTGCTAAAAGGACATAAGTGAGGCTTTAGATAAAGATATCATTGCCAGCAAGAAACACGTGGGATAAATCAGACATGCAGATAATCTGGCTTTCAAATTTCAGTTTCCAGATTTCACATTCATAACAATACACACTAACAAATTTAACCTTGTTCTATTCTGTTTCATGTAAATGCATGCCCTCTGGTTAATTGGTTTGACTTTATTAAAACTGCCTAATTGACTATGAAAACACTCAGAGGAAAGGTCACACACAGCAAGTTGCTCAGGGTTTAACCAGCAGAGTTTTGAACATCTCCAAACATGGAGAATCCACATCTCTGGAAAATTAGTTTATGACCACCTTCAGAAATAACTTTTAAAATATGTTTAAACAGATTTTATTGTATAATAATTTGTTCCTGTTTCCTCTTTTTCTTTTCATTAGTATCACTGAGAAGAAAGTTCAATCTTCTTTATTCACCCCATCAGATATTTGGACACAATTATGAGATCTCCTCTTGTTTTCTTCAGGCTGAGCAGTTTCATCTTTCTCAGCCTCTTATGTGACAGGTGCTCTGGTCCCTTTCATTATCTTTGTGACTCCGTGCTGGACTTGCTATAGTAAGTCCATGTCTCTCCTGTAGTTGAGAGCCCATGAATGTACACAGCAACCCCTAATGTGCTTTACCAGAGCTGAGCAGATGGGAGGGATCACCTCACTGACCTGCTGGCAATGTTCTGCCTAAAGCAGGAATTCCTTCTAGATGAAGAATACTGAGAAGGTGCTGGGTGGGTAAATTTTCCCTTATATACATTCAAAGTGAGGAAGAAGTGGAAAGCAGATAAATGAATTCTCTTCAGCATCTAGGTTCAGTCAGGGGACCTGCAGCCTAAAATAGTTTTGCAGGTATTTAGATCATATGGATAATATGGTTTGCAGGTATTATGGATCATTTATGAAATAAAACTAAACAGAATACCAGTAATATATGTATCTGATTAACTGAGTTTTGATTTACAGTTCCTGCTAGAGAGATGAAGGTGGTAAGATTTATTACTGTTACTGTAGGTCAAAAAGGTTTTTGGAAGGTGCATATTTTATGTGTTTCAGGAATTTCCTGGTTTTGATTGTTTTTCACAAGTTATGTTTGAGATCACTTGTATGGGAAAGGAAACACATGGTTTTGGATGTATGCACACCTTAAGCTTTTTAATGTATGGCAATATTTATGCCCAGTCCCCTGTCCCTACTCTTTCAAGATCTGTGATTGAACAGAATCTCTCACTTGTCTCAGTTTGGGGGTGACCATGCAATGTACATAAATTGTGACTTTCAGGAAGCTTCCTAAACATCCTCTACATGAATTTATGTCTTTGCAAGTGACTAAGTTAGCTGGAGCACACTCTTAGATCTGTCCCGAGATGATTAATCAATTGTACTTACAAGGACTGTTGTTTTCCCTACACAGTTCTCCCATTGTGGGGTTAATGCAAAACATACTCCATAATTATATACAGTCCAATCTCCTTCACCAAAATGATGACTGGAGTTACTTTCTTTAATTTTCTAAAGGAACAGAGGAACATTATTGCCATGAACTGTTGCATTACTCAGAAAAGAGGTTTTCAATTAACAAGACCTGGACTGAGTAAGCAGGAAGTGAGCTGTATGTTGGTGTAGCTATGAAAATAACCCATACTCTTACTGTTTAGTCTAAATACAGAAAACTTTTTATACAGTGTAGTCAGTTGCATCCTTACTAAGAGAGCAGATACTGCTTATTTGAAATGTAAAGAACATTCCCCTTGCACTCTCTCTCTCACGCCAACTATGTTCACTCATTTGCAGCATAAGCAGGAATAGGCAGACTCTACAAAAGAGCTGCTCCTCTGGGCTGTTTGCCCATATGGACTTGTGGAAGGTAAAACAGGTAGGTAAGCAGGAAAGGAATTTATCTCATCCAGGGTGGGTCCCTGAAAACTGTTCAGTTGAACCCAAACATAATTAAAAGGTTATTTCTCTATTCTGCAGAAGAGACAATAGATATTAGAGGAGATCATGAATCCTTAGTTCTAGATATCATGCAGGATATTATAAAAACAACCTATTTTCATATTTCAAAAGACTAAAAAAAAATATATTCCACTTTAATGATGAAAAATTGAGGTCCAGACTTGCTGAAAGCAATGGGGACATTCACAGGAGATCTGAAAACTGAACTCGGATATTTCAATTCCAGTACAGTTTAAGAATCAAGTCCCCATTATCATTAGGGTGAAATCCAGGACAGTTCAGGGTATGGACTGTGAAACTGAGGAAGCTTTAAAACTTCTTCAGTCAGCTAACAAGCAATATTCAAATTAACTCTTACGAAAGCTCTTAAAGATAAAAAAAGTTAGGTACTTAGAAATTTATTACACTCTCTTTCTTGCATCAGTTTTCAGTCCAGTTTTCTAATTTCAGGTTCTTCATCAGGTCTTAGTAAAGTACAGAATTTTATGTGAAATTAAGCTGCCAAGTTTAGTTGAATCTGTATCCAAAAAAGAAAAAAACCCCAACCATTCTATTTATCTTTTGAATTTATCTCTAGAATTGTACTAAAGTTATAATTGAACAGCTTAGCATAAAAATATGAGAAAGAGAGATAATGGCATTCATGAACTTACTTTGAACCCCTAAGCACCAGTTTGCTTTCTTTATTTGATTTGCATACTTAAGAGGTTATTACAGCATCGTGACATAGCTCTGATATTGTTTCTGTCTTCCCCCCTCTGCCCATAACATTAAAAAAAAAGAAAATTTTCAGCCTTTCACTAAAAATGCAGGTTGTTCACTTAATATGTAGGGTGACTGATCATGCTGTGTTTGTGTTTAAAAAGTATTTTCTTGGGCATAAGGAAGGAATTCTGTGCACACGTTGATTTTCAACTTAATGCTCTGTGAACAGTTTTTCTGAACTCAGCCTCTGCTCAAAGCTTTGGAAACTAAACCTGCACAGAAACCTGCATGAGGTTTAAAGAGAAGCAATCTAAAAAGATAATCAACTCCTTATTTTTCAGGTTTTAAAATGTAGCAGTGCATGAGCTGAACTCTCCCATACAGGTAAATTATGACAACTGTGGTATTACTGCAACTTTTCAAAAGCAGCTCTATTGCTTTTGTCACCACATCTGTCTGCCTCACTGTTGCTCTGATTGCTTGCATTTATGTTGGTGACAGGAGCAATGACAGGAGGCACAGCAGCAGGCAGCTTCAGTCTGTGAGATACATCTTCATTTTGGGTATCTTTTGGAAAAAGGCTGCCTTTCATATAATAGAATATGAGAAGTAGCACTGCATGCAAGGTGAATAAAGGATGATGGACACATACTCTACATAAATTCCTAAAAAGCAAAGGACCAAAGTGTAGCAGGAAATGTAGGTTACATCTGGCATTTTTTTAAAATTTTTGTTTTGTTTTGTTTTGGGGTTTTTGTTGTTGTATTTTTTAAGAGGGGTGGAGTTGGGGTTTTTTTTGGGGGAGGGTATTTTTTTAGGGTTTTTGTTTTGTTTTTGTCGGGGTTTTTTTATGTTCACACATTGAAACAATTACTGGAATGATTGATTCTCAAGAAGGAAAATGCCAAAGAGGATATAGTTATTTTGATTAAAACTATGAACTTTTTAAGGGAAAGATAAAGGAAGAACCAACTGAACTGCAAATTTGCAAAAAAAAAAAAAATTTTTTTTCTTTTCCTGTTCATAGACTGAGGAAGGAAGAAAAGAAAAAATAAAAGTAAAGAGTGAGAGAAAACCCAGAGCCATAGTCAAGGTTCCACTTCAGAAAACACTTTCATTTTTCTAATAGCTATTTCCTTTTATTTGATGTGAAGGAAATGGTATGTGCTGGAGGGCTCTATTTTGAATAACATAAAATCTCTTAAATTTAGGCATCACACAGCAACAGTACTGTAGTCCTATCTGAGTCCAACACGTGATTTATTTAATTGGCTTTTTGGTTTCTTTATGTGTTCTTTATGGGTAGCTGCCATTTATGTTCTCTTATTGCCTCATGCTCATTGGAACAAACTGTCAGATATAATTTGCTAAAAAGAAGATGCATACAGAAGTGCAAATAAAAATAACCAATAAGTTGAGGGGATTTACAGAAAACCATAAATGTTTAAGGTTAAACTGGTCTTCTAAATCCACCAAAAAAAAAAAAAAAAAAAAAAAAGAATGTCAAATGCTAATTCTAGCATTGGAAATTCCTATGGAAAGGAGTATTCCTCAACACTTTTGCCCAAGTGTTAAAGAGAGCCAAAGAGAGCCACAAACTGCTTGCACAGAACAGAGAATGCCTCTCTCTCCTTGGCATTGGCTCAGCTCATTTAGTCTTAGAATGAGAGCTTGTGCTTTCAGCTGGTAGTTATGGAAAGATTTTCCTCCTCCACTCTAAAGCAGCCACACTGCTGTTAGCAATCAGAGGTAGCTAGTTCCTGCCCACGATAAGTACCTGTGCTGGTAATTATAGCACTTTCTTTCTCCTTTTCTTTCAGGAATTTATTGCTCCCCTTAAGCCAGAAAAGAAGAAAAGAGAAAATTGTCTCTCAGAAGGGGAACAAGGAAGGAGTCACAGAAGGACAGGTGAACACAAAAGACATTCGTAATTTCCAAGAGTTTGAGAGAACACAAGCTAAATAATGCTTAAGACAGAAAAGGTACCATTTTAACAGAGTCTGCTACACGCTGTAGCTTCAGTCTTACATAATTCAGAAGCACAGCTTTTCTAAAGTTTAACAGATATAAATAAAATATAAGTGCATTCACTACAGGTGATTCTTAGAGAAAAAATATTGAAATGAAACTTGTTAAAAAAGTAATAATAACCTGGACTGCCCTTGACTTTATACTGCAATATGTATAGCTTCACTATTACATGTTTCAGGCCCCATGCACAGTGCAGACAAACAGGACTGTAATAAACGATAAATCTTTTATTAGACCAAAGGAGTATAGTTAGGGAAAAACCTCAAAAGCTAGATAAGTTTTCAGGCACACAGGCTTTTCTTTAATTCTGAAATAGAGAGAACAGCTATGATTCTAGAACAGAATTTTCCAGAGTTTAACAAATAATGTACCAACAAATTGCCCTCTGAGAGAAAAAGTAATTGGTACTAGCAGAATGAAGGAAATGTTGCAGGGAGAAGGAACAAAAAAAAAAAAAAAGAGGAAAAGAGACGTGGTGAAGTTACATTATGGGAAAAAGAGACATATAGAGAGTTGTAGGAGAACGGTTGCTTTTGAGGGATATTGAAAGCCAGTATATCAATTCAGTGATTTTCCTTTTCTTTACTTTTTTCTTCTTCTTTAACCACAATAGCAGCAGCACCACCATTATTGGGATACACTACTCAGTATAGCTGTTTAGGTAAATAATATTATGCTATTACATTTCAACTGCAAATGCTGGCTTTTCAGGCAGGGCCAGGGCTTCCTTGAACTTCAGGCAGTGTCTTAGCCACTTGAGACATCTGCTAATCAGAAATTTTTATAATAGTTTTGGAATTACCCCTTCACTATACTGACTGAATGGTCCCAAAGACCCAGTAAGTCTATCCTCATAAGCATTTCTTGATAGTTATTAAAACCTTTTGCTTCTCTGAAACCTAAGAGAGAATATGGATATTCACAGATGTTAATCATAATGTCCAGAGTTTCTTGGCTAACAGAAAGGAAACACCTGAAACCTAAAAGAACTCTTTTTGAAGCATCTTTTCTGCATGTTTTTTGGTCAGGAATGCTGGGGATTATGATGAATTTTACACTATTTTGCTTCACAAATTTTTTTTTCTGATAATATGAATTGCATTTTGTGCACAGATTAAGATGATCCTTTGCATTATCTGATTATCTTCTATGACTCTGCTATAATGAGCTCATACTGTTACTTATCACAGTAATTGGCATACTGTATATTTATCTTTCACCGTATTCATTTTGGTTTTTTAATAAAATTTGCCTCATAAAACTGTGCTTCCTGTTATTGTCTGGTCTGTTCCCCAAAGCAACATGAGATAAAGGATTCTTAGGTGAAGAGGAAGGAATCTTTTTTCTAATGACCTGATTTCTGCCTATACATTTGAGGTCATACAAAGGAGAGAAATGAGATCAAACTTAGCGTGGTGCCATCTGACACCATAATTTCCTTTGACTTCATAAGTATTTAAGAGAAATTAGGGGTTTCAGTCTATGATTTATCTTGACAAGTGCAGATGTCTAGAGTAACATGAAATAAACACCTCAGACATGTTAGGTCCTAGGGACTAAAGGGGAAATAAAAGTGCTCAGTGAAAATCTTGGTCTTATGGATGTTTTCATATGGTCATCTGGGGCAATTCTGATGCCAGAATTTTGGGGAAAACCTTAGAAAAATAAGAAAAATGCGCTATTGAAAAGCTATCTGCAAATTCTACCTTGGACTTGAAATTTTAACTGCTGTTATGATCTTAAAAGTCCAACCACCATATGTGTTTCACAGTTTTATGTGTATATACATAGTAACTTTTTCAGAATTTTGCAAACCACATTTTTACTATAAATTTCTGTCATGGGCTGATTTTCACATGGAATAAAAACAACTTACTGCTTATCTCCAGCACTAATCTATTTCTTGATTAAGAAAACAAAGTTTTTATTTTGAAAGTCTCTAATTTACAATCAGACTCACATAGTATTTCAGAGACTTTTTTTATATGGAGTTTTAATTTGTATCTAATTTGCATGAATAAAAGCTATAAAGTAAAAAAAACAAACCCTTAGATTTCAAGAATTCACTAATTAGCTGAAAAATGTTTATCTTTGCTAGAAAAAGTTTCTGACTTATGAAGAACAGGAAGAAAAGAAATATACTTCAGATCTAAAGATTTTGAAGTTTGGCTTGTTGCTTATTTTTTTAATATAACCTTAATAGTTTCAATATCTGGCTTCCATGCTTATTATTTTTAATTTTCCAGTACTGCTTCCATTTCTATATATTTCCAATTACCTAAGAGTAAAATATAAATTACTACCTAACAACAACTAATTGAAATTAAAATAAGAATACTTAATATTTTAAAAATAAATGATGCATCTTTATATTCAATCATGCTGCATTGGTTGATTGAATAAATTAAAAACAGAGTCATTTATCTCCACTAAATGACTGCACTCATATCATGGCATTTTTTCTACAAGGAGGGTAGTACTTAATTCATGTCTTTATTTCAAAATCCAAATTCTAAACTGAGACCTTTCCTAATTCTCACACAGATGAGGTATATTGGATTCAAATTATCTTTAAAATGTTTTCTACTTTCATTCTTATTTAAATATTTTATGGAGATCTTATCAAGCAATTGCTTATGCAAAGAGAATAACAGAGACATTCCTATCAGCATTTCACATAAGTTGTTTTAGCTTCAGTGGATATGATTTTTCAGCCTTTTATAAGTAAAAAAAAAAAATTTAATTTCTGAAATCATTCTTGAATAGTATTAAAAGCAGCTGAGGCTAAAATTCTAGGACTTTACAAAAGCTAAGTTCCAGGGCTAGTGTAAGCAATCTAGAAAGCTGGACTGGCTTCATAGGAATATCAAACTTTCCCTGAAAATTTCTTAAAATAACAATATCATCTTCAAAAAGAAAAAAAAAAAACAGAAAACCACCCTATTTTATTTCCTTCCTATTCTCATGATAGGAATTAGTTTTAAATATGAAAAACTGTAGCCATTATTCTGTAATAAGCTCCAAGAACTTTCTAATTCTTAACTCTCTGTTATTTGCCTCCTTCAAGTAAGCCTGAATTTCATTTCTAAGGTGCACACATATAATTTGTTCAGAAATACAGCAAATTGGGCATTCCAATATGAATACCATATTTGCTTATTCACTTCATGATTTCTTTTCAACACATGAAAGAAAGATTTTACAACCCTTTTTGTGTGCTGTACAAAAGCTTGCTATGAGACACTAAGAAATTACAGATTATTCAACATCCAAGGCTGATGGCAAACTTCATTCAGTTCTAGTCTCCAGCACCTCCTTATCCTTGCAAACAAACAATATTGAGGACTGGGAAAATACACAGCACAGGAGTCTGTATACTGAATAAAATCCATTCTTCCAAGGAGAGGAGGATGGAACAAGGAAATCACAGCATTGTGTGAAAAGAACAAGCATGATGTATTCTCAAAAAAAAAAAAAAGGAGAATAAAGATGACTAAAACATAAAATTAAAAATAGTAGTTGAAAGTCAAGCCAATAAATCAGCTTTTCAAACTTATATCCTTCTTAACATAGTACTGGATTTATTAAGGGATTGAAAGAAGAGTCATAAAGGTTTGAAATGCTCCTATAGATTTTGCAAACACCGATTAATTCATTTCCATATAAATGGAGCCGAGATGTGGTACCAGTCCCAAATGGATGTTGAAGTACTCTGTGCATAGGTTAGGGCTCATGAGTGTCAGTCTCATGAAATCAGTTTCTCCATCCTCTTATTCACTCTGTAAGAAGGAATGTAACAACAGGAGTAAAAGACATGAAGGACAGTGGGATACTAAGGAAGTAGCAGGTTTGAAACTCAGCAGTTAAAGGAAGCAGTAAAAGATGTGGGGCCTGATTTTCAGCCTGACATATAACATTATTACTTCTATTTCAGATCTTGGTATTCATGGATCCTGTACTGACTTGATTTTCCTTGCATAGAAAAACTATTTACTTGAGACTATATTTAATTCATAGGAGCTAGGTTTAACAACACGTCATCATGACTTCAAAGGTGGATTCTGTCTAGAGCATCACATGAGAGCCTTGCAATGGGTTAAATCTATTAAATCTGCTTTTCTCAGTAGTAACCAAAGCTTTGTTTCATCAGGTGTTAGGGAATGGATATATGCCCAGTTCTAACTTGAACATAGGATTGTGAGACAGAGACAGGAGTATATCCATCCATGGAAGGCAGAGGAGCCTTTACAAATCTTACAGCTATGTGACTGGAGGCAAATAAAAACCTCTCTATCACCTCTTTCTGTTAGTAAAATGAATGTAGTGATATTTCCTTTCTTCTGGCCCTTTCTATCTGCTTATAATTCAAGCCAAAAATTATGTATAATGTCAAATATCACTAAGACCAGACTAAAGATTTATATCTGACCTAGAAATATCAAAAATTTATTTCTAAACAATTCAGCTCTTTATTGATATGCTTAGCTTTCCAAAAACTGATATACAAAGCAGATGCATCACCATATAACTGAGACCTATTCAAGATGTTTACCCTTCATTTCAAGTGTGTTCTGTTGCTGGAAACTGAGACTGCCCGGGGTGTTTTATGGTGGGGTTTTTTGGGGGTGTTTTTGTGTCCCTTATACCATACCTCACCCAATTCTGCCATTTCTGGGAATGTGTTAGTCATGTTGCTTACATAATACACTTTTGAAGGACTTAAATACTGTGATGATTATCACAGACTATACAATTTTGAATAAAATCTTTAAGTTCTTTTGTCTTGCTTTTCTTTCCCAAGACGTGCTCAGTTTTGTGATAATTCAACCACAGGCCATTTGGGGGAATGAAGTTAGCACATTATAGCTAATTTCCAGATGGACCAAACAATGGCAGCTGCAGCATCTGGTTTTGGCCAGAAGCCTAGGGTGTGAATGCAACCCACTCAGTATTTCATGCACAGTCAATGAATATCTCTTATCTCCTGATTACAATATACTGACATGGAGTGGTTATTAGACTGAGTTACTGCTAGCAAGTGACAGAATCAGACAATCCTCACAAACTCCTTCCTCTAATATTTAAATGCCTATTAAAAAAATAAATCAGTGTAGTTAAAAACATAATATTAATTATTACAGAAGAATATCATATTGGTATCAGAAATTCTACTGTGACTGGTGCAAAATTTGTAATCAGGGATCAGCTCTGAGCTTTGCAACAGCTGTGCACATCTGTAATTATGTGAATTTATCAGCAATGGCAGGAGAAAAATGCTGCTTCAATCAAATAAGAGATCTTTCATTCATTCAGGATTTTTCTGTCTTCCATAGAGAACACAGTTTTCTGCAATCAATTTACAGTTCCCCGGTAGCAACCAGAAATGTAAATAAGATCAATATTCAACATAACAAATAAATAAATAATTGTAGATAAACTAAATAATTAAATATTGATTATTTTAATAATACTTAAAATTTGTGAAAACATCAAAATATGTTATTTTCTAAAATTTTAGAGGGCAAAATTATGCAAGAATTAAAGTAAATAGATTTGTTCCTACCAATACTCATGATTAAGAATAACAAAGACCAAAGTTAAAGTTGCTCAAATCATTAGATCTTTGTCATATAGGAAACTCAAAATGTTGGTATGTTTTTCCTCCTTTCTCATTGTAGTATGGGACTGTTTAATATACAAGTACATGTAGAGGAGTAGAGAAAAACTGTTTTAACCTCCACAAAATCAACAAAGCAGGAGCTGGAGATTTGTGTGGGAAATAAGGGTTAGTGCTTGCAAGTACTGGGCATAGAATTAGAGACTGAACAGTCCTGAGTAACAATTTGTTACCTGAAGGTTCAACAAAATTTACCTTTGAACAATAAAAGTGTTAGAGCTTCTATCCTTTTCCAAAGCTAACATTGGGTACACATATGCACAGAAACTTTAACATTTTTGTTAATTGTTTCTTCTTTCTCCAGGGGAATATTTAAATGAGTTAAACAGGAGATGGTAATAAAGCAGAGTGAAACTCTGCAAAGGGAACACTATTGAAAATCAGGGGGTATGTTAATTTAGGCCTAAGATAATGATGGCTGTTAAGAAAAGTATATTTGAATAGCTTAATTTGGGGATACTTAGAGTTAATTATGGATTTGTAGTGAAGAAAGTATTAGGAAATTGTTTCTGAATATGATTTCAATTATGTGTATATTTTGCTGAAATTATGAAGCTTTCTTTAGTTTTGGACCAAAATATTATGTAATTGAACACTGGTTCAATTAAAGTAGTCCAAGAAGTCTTATTCAATGAGTACAACCAATTGCTGGAGTGTATTCAGAGAGCATAGACATTCTGTTGGAATAGGAGATTTCGCCAAAGAGATTTTAGTTAAATTACTGTGCTGTTTTAATCCTGTTTTTACAGAGAGTTGGATTATCACCTTTTAATGTTCAAAAGAATAGATTATTGGACCAAAGATTCATTAATTAAAAAAAAAAAATAAAAGAATAGACAGCTCTTTATTTGACCACTCAATCACATCTTTAAGCATTCACCAAACCATACGGTTTACCAATACCATCTCAAATGGAACTTCTTTTGGGTAAGTACATTATTAATAACAATGAATGATTTTTAAGAACGTTCCTGATATCTACTTGAAGTGTGTAGGGAAGCAGAGGTTATTTTCAAGAAATACTCAGTATTGACTTAAATGCAAATGGGCATTGTAGTCTGCATTTAATTGTTGATACACTACATTGTTCAAATCAGAAATATATTAATGTGTGGAAGCAAACTATCCCATTGCACACAGGCTTTTTTTCCAATATTGATGACAATAAAAATTTAACAAATAGTGATCAAAAGAAAAAAAAGAAAAGCAACAACAGCATTTAGAGGCCTGTAAGTGACAAAAGTAAGACTAGGGAAAATGTGAGCCACCTTAGGAAGGAAATTAGAGACCTGTTTATCCATGGAGAAAGCTAATGTACTCAATGACTTTTGTGCCTCAGCTTCCACCAGCAAGTCACAAAAACCATAGGCAATATCTGGGGAAAGCAAAGAACTGCACACTGTAGGAGAAGAGCAGGTTTGGGTCCATCAAAGGAACCTGAAGATGTACAAGTCCACGGGACTGATGGATGAATGGTAAGTCACTAACCATCATGTATGAGAAATCATGGCTTTCTGGTGAATATAGGACTGACAGCTCTCATTACTCATGGCTTCAGTTTAGGAACTAGCTAAAATTATACTCAACTCTTGAGTTTTAGATATTGTTAGACTAAATTGAAGATGCAGAATATTGATGCTTTTTGCAAATTCAGTAGCTCCTTTCTAAAAGATGCTAATGTATGTGCAGAAATTTGATATGGAAGATGAGCTAAATTTTAATGAGTATAAATTCACATTATTTAAGGTACTTACTAAATGTTGAGAGTATGAAGAATCTTTATAGATGAAGCAGCTATTTCACAATTACCCACTATAATTTTTCCTTCTATTTAATATGAATGTCTAGTACTGACTAGCATTGACAGTAGATTATATGGTTCACTGATTTCACCTAATGCAGTTACCATAATAAATTATAAATCAAAAAATATTGAAATAAGGCCATAATAATTTGAAATTAAATTATAAACATCTATAAGCATAACATATAAACTATGATTCTACTTAGTATTTCATTAGCCTTATCGTAACAGTGCCAGTGTAATTCTGTGGTTTTACATAAAATATATATTTCATCACAAAAATTTCTGATATCTTAATGTATAACATATATTGCTACACAATGGATAGAGCCTTTTACTATATGGTATTTGTATTAGGCAATCACCCTGAAAACAAACTTTTCAGTAACATAAAGTGTCCAAATATTTTAAGCAGTGCATTTCATTTTATGTGTGCCACATGCTGGAAGCCTCAAAACCAAACATTGATGTGTCATTGAAAGACTATCTAACACATAATGAAAATAACTTGTCTCTTATGTCAAAAATCTCATGACTATCAGATAGAAGTCAATTTGAGACTGCTTCAGCTCTATTTATTGTAACATAGCTGAAACTATAACATTATAGAAGCTACCCTCCTGACGGTTCATGTTTATGATTTACAGGTGTTACATTCAAAAACAATCTGTTGCAAGACTATTGAATATTGTTTTCTCAGATAAGAAAATCTTATATATCAAATTGCATCTATTTGTTTCAGCCTAGTTGAGGGCAAAACAAGGCATCATGAGCTTTGCTTTTCCTTGGAGGTATTGTTCATTATTTTTTCAGCAATGAGTTTTTTCCTTGCTTGGGTGAGGTGCTTCTTTCTGCCTGCATACCTGTAAACCAATTGAATTGACAGACCCATACTTCCCTACCTCTGTAAAGTAGACTGTGTAATAGTTTTTCCTTCCTACTGAAGAGAAAAAAAATGAAAAAATTGTTCTGCTCAAGTATACTTTGCCCTAGAGGAAAATTTGCAAATATATAATGACTCTGTTTATCATTTTTCTGAATGCACATGGAAAACAATGTGATTTCTCTTCCAAGTTTCTTTTCCTTTTTTTTTTCTTCTTTCTTGTGTAAGTGGAAAAATTGTTCTTAGATGAGAAACAGAAGCACTACTGAAGCTGAGACAGTAAAAAGGAATAAAAGAAGGAGATCCTGCACACAATAGTGAAGATTAACAGTAAAGTGGTTGAATTTTTTGCTTCTTTTGAGACAAACACTAATAAGGGAGCTAATCAGTTTTTAGGAAATGCAGTTGCATTAGTACAAGAAGTTACTAATTACAAAACAATATATTAGAAAGCAATTAATTAGAATTTTCTGTGAAAAAGCAAATAATTGTTTACATTTGCAATGCACTTTCATATTAAGTATGACACTGATAATGGCAAACATGGCTAGAGATTTAATATTAAATAAAATCAATTTTATAGGCTGCATATAAAAATCATATTTTATCTGATTTCCTCTTTCATTGGAAAGACCAGGGCTCTTTAAAAGCTTAGTATCTTCAGCATTTACTCAATATCTGGTATCATTGGAGAAAAACAGCTACTTTGAGGACCTGATTTGAACCTAAGTGAACACCAGCCTCCCTATAAACATAGGCTTCTTTATAAATGCATCAGCATAGAACAATCTTGACCACATTGAGCTGGATACTCAGTTCACACATATTGCCATAAATTGTTCAGAGGTAACACAGATTGCTACCGGTGTAAGAAAAAATTGAAGGAATAAAAACTGTACACTAATCATATGAAATAAAAGCAAAAGGCATCTTAGCCTACAGATGACAAGGAAATTTCTATTGTTTAAAGAAACAGCAAAAGAAAGGGAAAAGAACATACAGCTGCATACAGTAAAGAAAAATAAAACCTAAAACCAGCACTAGCTTAAGTCAGATTGGACAACAAGGATGATTATTCAGCTGCCAAAAGCATACTATAAAATTGTATAGAACCGGATTAATGATAAAGTCATTGGGAATCCAAAATATTAAATAATTCTAGAGTAAACATAACTGATGATTACTAGAGATAGAATATCTGGATGGGAATATTTAAATTGTTTGCAAATATGTTTACTGTATTTGTCCAGGATAATCCTTGAAGTTCTGCTTACATAAAATTAAATCTAAATATTCGGTTGTCATAACAACATAATGTATTAGTTCTCTAGGTTGTTTTTTTTTTTTTTATCATTTGACTATAAGATTATTTGCTAGAATCTTTGGGACTTAAGACTTCAGTGTTTCTCAGCATTACTCAAATAAAGACTCCATGTATTTATTTAATTTTTACAATACTTTATATTTTTTCTCCTTAGAGAGGCAAGAGAGTATTAAAGAATCTGATACTTAAATAATAAAATCAGAAGAAAATATTGTGTTTTTCTTGGTAGAAGCACACAAGTTTCAAAAAAAATCTAGATAGATATATTTGATTTTTTTTAATTTTTTTTTAAAAATATTTTTATTGATAGTATTAGATGACAGCATCACACGTCTTCTAACCACCACCCCGCACCCTCCCACCCCTGAATTATACTATCTACTTAAGAGCCCTACACTTAAATAGGTCTCTTAATCATAATAGTGCCCATTTGATTGCCCACCTTTCAGACAATTCTGTGTACTAAAGGCTACATTTCATTTCCTGAATGGTAAAACCAAAATTGTGTATAAAAAATACAAAGCTCAACATCCTCCTGACAATCTAGATAATTTTTGCCAAGTGGAGAGGATATCCCTTTAATGTTTCTGTTCCCAGGGAAAACCCAAAAGGAGGTAAATGTGACATCTGTGGATTTCTGTCTATGCTTCCTGTCTAATGACAGCTAGATCAGGACTCCTCCACATTTGTCCCAAGAAAGAGGAAAACCTTCTGTATCAGTGGGGTTAAATTTTTATTAGCATGTCCATAGCAATGGGAAATATAACTGTTTACAAAGGCTAGGGCTAGACCTAACCAATTGTTAATGGTAGCAAGACGTAGACCAGCTTCCCACAGACTACTCTTGAATATATTAGTATACAAAATCATAGAACCACAAAATCACAGGATGACTAGGTTGGAAGAGACCTTCAAGATCATCAAGTCCAACCCACTTCCTCACACCTTCACTAGACCATGGCACCAAGTGCCACACCCATTCTTTCTTTAAATACATCCAGGGATGATGAGTCCACCACCTCCTCAGGTAAAGCACCCCAATACTTTATTATTCTTTCCGTGAAATCTTCTTCCTAATATCCAACCTATATTGCCCTTGGTGCAGCTTGAGACTGTGTCGTCTCGTTCTGTCAGTTACTGTCTGGAGAAAAGATCAATCCCCCACCTGACTACAGCCACCTTTCAGGGAGTTGTGGAGAGTGATAAGGTGACCCCTGAGTCTCCTTTTCTCTAGGCTGAACAACCCCAGCTCCCTCAGCCATTCCTCACAGGGTTTGTGTTCCAGCCCCTCACCTTGTTCCCTCCTCTGGATGTGCTCAAGTGTCTCAATGTCCTTCCTAAACTGAGGGGACAGAACTGGACACAGCACTCAAGGTGCACCCTCACCAGTGTCACAGTAAATTGTAAAAGAGTTCAGTCAGAAAGGGTCTTAACTTTCCACTGATCCATCAAGTATCTATTTACTGAAGGATCAATAAATAACATAAATTATTTGAACAGTCATAAGTTTGCATTCAAAGAGTATATTCTGTCTCTTGGCATAGTCTAATTAATATTCTGACCCATGCTCTTGTCATCTATATTAGATGACAAAGTAAACCATGTACAAGTAGATGTAATTGCAGCAGAATTAAGGAGGGCATGGAAAATATAATTGCCAAAGTTGCCAGTGGGAGTAGATTTAGATGTGTGGGTAAAAGTTGATTTTAACAAAAAAAATAAAGCAAAACAAAGTAAAATATGCATTAATTGAATGTGTGTGAAGAGATAGAGGGAAAACCCTAAAATAACTAATAAAAAAACCAAGTAGCTCAGGATTTGGGGAAGAGACTATCTACGTTAGTTCTTGAAGTTTGCCATATTTTTTATCTTTTTCAGTTTTATGTTTTTACCTGTCATATTTCCTTGTTATCTGTTTTATACAATGAATTTTTATTCTCATCTCTTGCTCTTAGGTTATAATAAAATTGGTAAAATACCACACTAGAAAAGGTTCACATTCACCAAGCAACGAAACATAAAGAAAATTATCAGATGCTGAATCAGATACTGATTCTCTTTCAAAGGCATTACCTAAGCCTAAGTGGAAAATTGTGCATGATTGAAATTTTTAGCTAACATTAACCTCAGCTTGTTCATGTAGTTCAACCCTGTGCCCCCTACACAGGGCTTTTTCAAATCTTACAAGCAATAATACCTCATTAGTACAGCTCACAGGCTTAGCCATCATATATCCTTAGCAGTTCTGCAGATTGTTTTATTGTGCTCATCATGTGAAACAGATATATTTTAAAAGGTGCAAAGAACATGAACATTAAATAATAAGAAAAAAGGGAAACCATTCATGTTTAATACCTGAAGAGAAATTTCTCTTTAGCTAGTTGAAAGAAGCTAATAATTTATGCATGAATTTTCAGGTAAAGTTTCCCATTAAAACATGTGAGGGAAACTTTACAATACATTTTGCCATTTGGCGGATTATTCATAAATATGTTCAACTCATCTTCATATGTTACATAAAGGAGTGAAAAAAGCTGCAGTGCTTAAGAGGAGATTCTGGTATTATTAAGGAAAATAGGAAGAAAAACACATAGAAATTCTTCCTTTCAACAGTGTTTTGTGTACTAAATTCATTAGCTGTTGTAGTGTAAAATGAAATCATGAACTGTAAAGTACAGTAAAAACATCAATTTTGTGTGTGAGGAGCTTGGATAATTCTATTAAAATGTTGCATAAAATTCTATAAACATTATTCAGAAATAAATATTTTGGAGTAGAAATTTAAATAACAAATATAAAAAGAATTTATTTATTGTTTAATGAAAGAGATTTCTGGGAAACGGGGTAAAACTGAATTACTGAGGTGGCCAAGTGGATGGAAAGGCACAATATTCAGTGATGAGGATGAGAGAGGGCAGGGGAGGGAAGTGACAGCTGAGCTGTCACTCAGTTCAGAAGCTGAGGAGCAAGGAAAAACCTATTTTGCTTCTATATTCAATATTAAGACAAATCCGACAAAATTCGAAGACAGTGACAAAAGAATTAGGTTTTATTTTTGGTGGATAGTGACAAAAGAATTAGTTTTTAAGTGGTCTTGTTTAAAAATAATGCATGTTTATTTAGCTGTCAAGGGCTCTGAAATGACACTGCCTCTGAAAAAGAGGAAGCTGAACAAAATAATTTCTGGAAGAATAAGTTAGCAATACATGTTCCCATGCTAATGCTTCTGAAAGCCAACTATAAATGTATGAAATATGATTATGTCACAGTTAGAATTGCATAAAGCCTTTCATTTGTTTCCTCTAGAAGAACTAGAAAGCAGCCCTGCACCAGAAAATTTCTGCATGCCAGATGATGCAGGAGAAAAGGATTCTCCACTCTCTAATATTCTCAGTAGACAATAATAATTTGCTGCCTTATGAACAAAGGGAATTCAGCACATTGCTTAACAACAAAAGTTATTATTCAGCACATTTTAACAAAATCATTATCTTCAAGTTAACCATTGAATAAGAGGAGGCAAAAGACAAGTAAATTACTTTTGCTTGGATCTCTGGTATTGAAGTTGCTTGTTTTGTCCAATAAAAACACCTAAAGTGGATTTTTTGGTTATCACTGGATAACCAAATATTAAAGACAAACTAGGAGCAGAAACTCAATTCCAACATTTCTATGTGTCCTGCTTTGTAAGATGCAATCTGCAGGACTTGCATTTTAGCAAAATAGCATGCTTGGAGGGCTGATCATCAGACTTTTTTATTTGTTTTCTCTAATGAAATGTGGCTATGAACCTTCCAAATTGAGAAAAAGATAGATCACTTACTTCTTTGACAAGAGTCTCAAGAGTTTTATCATGAATGAAAACCAATGGTTTCATCTCTAATTTCTACTTTATATTCCAAGATTAAATCCTATCCCTGTCTTTTAAACATAATTAGAGCAAAACTTGGGAAAGAATCCCAGGAGCATTTCCCTCCTAACAACATTTGCTCAGATAGCTTCATGCATGACAAGAACATGAGTTCAGTGCCATCCCTCTTGTTAATGCTTTCAGTTGACTAACTTCCTGAATCCCTCTGCTCGCAAGAGTACAAGAGTTCTAATAGATTAAACTTATCATAGAATCAGAGAATGGTTTTGGTTGGAAGGGACATTAAAGTTCTAGTTCCATCACTCTGCCATGACCAGGGACACCTTCCTCTAGACCAGGTTGCTCAGAGCTCCATCCAGCCTAGGCTTGAACACTCCCAGGGGTGGGATGACACAACTTCTCAGACAGCCTGCTCCTGGTGCCTCATGACCCTCACAGTGAAGAGCTTCTTCATATCTAACCTAAATATCTTTCTGTTTGAAATAATTCCCCTTGTCCTGTCATTACATGTTCTGGTAAAAAGTGTCTCTCTCTCTGTCTTCATTGTGGGCTGCCTTCAATTACTGGAAGGCCACAATTTGGTCAGCCTGAAGCCTTTTCTTTTCCAGAAAAGCAAACCAAATTCTATCAAACTTTTCTAATAGGAGAGGCACTCCATTCCTCTAATCATCTTGGTGGCCTGCTCTCATTTCAACAGGTTGATGTCCTTCCTGTACAGGAAACCCTAAAAGCTTTTAACAACACAGCCTTAACTTCTCCTAACCTCCCTTGGCAACTGTAATCAGGGAAGGTGAATATCAGGTTAGAATGGTTTCTCCATCCCTCAGGTGCTACATATTTTTAATACACCAATACTACTTATCTTCCATAAAGCTGGAGTTTTTTTCACCCTTTTCATCTTATAACCCTTCTACTTTGCAGCAGCTCTTACTGGTCTTATGCATCTATATTTACAAGACATACTCTTAACTAGAACTATAGAGATGACTCCATACTTCTTTCTTATGCTTTTAAAGTTTTAATTTTGCAGAATTTAACCACACTAAGCTCAAAATTGCGATTTTTTTTTCCTTTATTTTTTTTTCTTTTTTTTAGCCCTCATAACAGCAGAAGAGCTTGTTTAACATTAGAAACATGATTTTCACATGCAATAATTGTATGGGTCAGTCCCTTAGTATAACTTATTTAACAAGTCACTCTATCCTCACTCTAAATGGCAACCTATTCCTGTAAGTATTTGCCTAATGATTTCAGTTAAGGATTATTAGCCCTCTTTTCCCTAAAGCATTCAACTGGAGTTGTCAAGGGCCACAGTATTGATATTCTATAGTTGTGAAAGGCAGAGGCAAGCAATTATCAAAGTCCAAAAAATTTAATGATACTCAGTTGGTTTTGAAACCACAATCTGACTTGCCCATTATATTAGAGGTCTGCCTGCTGTAGTTTCCATGCTTTAGAAAACCATATTTTAGGTTTGTTGTTCAGATTACATTATTTTAAATGTTTATTTATTAATTTATTTTAATTGTTTATATTTTTTACTTCTTGCACCAAAAAATCTTTGTAATTTTGTCAGTATACCACCCTAATCTATAGAGTATTGTGCTACTTTAAAATCCTGTGCTACTTTCTCATCTAGTTCCAGTCCCTCCGAGATTTAGAATGTGCTTGATTATTTAAACCATTAGCAATTTTTCAGCATTGGTTAGAGATGGTTTTATTTTAAACAGACAAATTGCCTATCATTTGGCATCAGTCGAAAACAAAACCAAAATGCTTTCATTTCTCCTCATAAAATAAATTAAAAAATGAATAAATGTAGCATACAGAAGGTAATAGCAATTAAGTTGAGCATTGTTTAGATGAATGTTCCCTGATTGCAACAAAGAGATGATACCAACACTTGGAATTTTATGAAGGGTAGAAAGTCACTTTGCTGGTTTTTTTTTATGGAAAGTACACACATGTAGACAATTTATAAGGCTTTCAGTTTGAGGGGGACCCATGGTGTATCAAGGCTGTCTAAAATTTGAGATTTCTTATTTTGAATATGTCTTATTTTTGTAAAAAGAGTGGATTTTAATTGTCTTTGTTTAACCCCACTGTTTAAAAAATGCAGCCATGAGTGAGAAGATCATGAGTGAAAAAGGATGGATGGCACCTGGGACTATCAGCCTTGGTATCTACTCACACACCGTACAGTTCTATCCCTCAAGCAATACCTTTGGACATTCAGTCACTTGAAATTGAAGGCAAGGCACTGAGGGTTATTTTGGCTGTCAGCTTTAAATAACAGCCAACTCCCTGCTCCCTTTCTGTTTAGCATATGCTTCACAAACAAGGAGGCTCACACAGCTACAAAATGTTAGCCTGTAGTGATGGGCGTAATGACCTTTATAGCGTGTCACATCCCACAGAAAGGTAACTGTGGTGATAGATTAGATTGTATTTTCCTTTCTGACCGTGCCACTCTATGCAGGAGCCCTTTTTTTAACAATTGCTGAGATTACCTGGGAAATTGGATTCCCATTTACAAGCAGCCTTGATTTTTAAATTCTAATTACCAGCAACATATTGGAGTTTATACTTCATGTGCTGCGCTCTAGATTCCTGGAAGTATCAAGTATTTTGCTTATTGTGTAACTACTGGCATCTGTTATGCAAGATACACTTTTGGACACCAGATTATTACATGCACCATTATTACATTAAAAACACAGGCTTTCCCCCATGCATTTAACACTCATTTTATGGGCTACAGCATGTTTTCTAGGGGCCCTAATTTTCCAGGAAAGCTTTGGACAGAACATCACATTATACATAAAAATCTCAATTTATGAGGAAAATATTTCAAAGTATTCAATCAAATCCCTCTTGGAGTGCAGAAAATTCTAGATTTCATATTACAGACCACAGTCTATGCTTATCCTTGTGTTAATATGTATTTTTTTATATTACCAGAGTTTCCCAACCTTTAGGAAAGGCTTTACCCAATTTACAATACCCACTGGAATAAAAAACCTTGGACAGAGGTAAACAATCTGTTTAAATATTTCAGAGATTCAATAAGAACACAAATTAAAGGGTACATAGGTTTTATATCCTCTAATAGTATAAGAAAATTCTGGGGTTTGATAGCTCTTAAAGTATCTTCATAGATCTTTTTCTATCAGCTCCTTTTCCTGTTTGCTGTCAGGGCATAGTCCTGAGCAACCTGACCTGTCATTAGTCCTACTTGGAGCAAGGGGTGGAACCAGAAGTCAGAAAAACCCTCTGTCCCTACTGCTACAGCAGAAAAAAAATCATGGTAGTTTTCTGAGGACACTTACTTGGTGTTTTAAAAATTACAAGCTGCTCATCTATAATGCTCTCAGTATAAACAGTGAATTCAGGTATAACATTATAGCTGCTCTGAATGCATCTCCTTTTAACATTCCAGCAGTTTTCCAAAAAGGCTTAGAGAACTGGTTAGAGACCAGCAGCCAGCCCACTCCCTCTGATAGCACTACACTCTAAAGGGAGGTTCTGTGCATTTGGCTGCCTTCTGCCCCCCTCATGGCAAGATGTAATTTGTCAAGTAATCCATCACCTCCCCATTATACATTAGTGCATAATGTCATAATAAATAGGCACTGTTGAGTTGAATATGGGAGATCCAGCATTGCTGTAGTGCAATAAATTTGATTGAAATTGCTCTCCTACTTCCCACATTTTCACTAAGTCAAACATGCTCCCTGCATAACCTATCAATAACAATCTTATTTCAACAAGAAATAATTCCTCAGCTACAAAAAAATCTCACCTAGGATGTGCCTCTATGAAAAGTTTCTTTTCCAAGTAGATGATATTCTTCTTTCTCTCATCTTCCAATTTTTCCCTATGATGAGGCACTTGATTTTTTTTACAACAAATTGATACAATCTTTAAGAAAAGAAAATAAGCATATTTCATAGGACTCACTCTTTTACTCCCAGTGAGATATCAAAACTAACTGAAGCAATTGTGGCAATATTTCTTCTGTCTTCTTCAGAGCTTGCTGTGATGCATTTCATCCAATCCTATGCTCATATTCCAATTTATTCAGCTTTTCTTTCCTATTTCTGGTTCAAATGTCATGTTTTTTTTCCTTTAACTATTAGATTACATACCATTAAATTGAGAAATAGCCTTAATCAGGACATTTCCCAAGGAATGGAATTAAACCTAATGATACTTATCAGCAAGAACTGCAGCTTAATTGGGATGGTAATTTGCTTAACTGGGATGCCTGTAGGTTATTTACTGTAATCAGATAAGGACATCTGATCTTTATTTTCCCAAGAAGGTTATCAAAAGTGTTAGTTCTAGAAAGATGTTGTAATTATATCTATGCAATATTTCAAGAGTGATACCCTTGTTTGAGTTGTTCAGCTGTTTGCAGCTGCATTGTGTCTTTATTCACCATCTAAGCTATAGCACAGATCTCCTCCTGGGCCAAGGAAGTGACATCTTAAGTGTTCCCTAACCCTTAGGGCAGAACATAGCAGCTCATGTTATGAATGAATTGGGAACTCATTCATCACAGCAAGATCACTTAACCAGAATTGGACTCATGAAGTAGTTAAATAATGGCCAATAACAACTACAGAGTAGCTAATGCCAGAAAAAAAAGTTCTTGTATGGTCCTTGAGGATGCACACATACAGCAAGGACTTGAGCCACAGTGATTTTATAACTGCAAATTCTCTCTCTGAACTATTTCAGAGGCTACACCCTCTGGGTTGGCTATATTAAAAGAGTTCTTTGCTATGCTACTTTATTTCACTGTTTAACACACTTTGTCAAATATAACAAAAGTTGAACTGCAACACAATAGACTTTTCAGCTCCTTAATGAGACAATAGTTTTGAGATGGGTAGGGCAACAGAAAGATTCTTCAGACTCAAAATAGCATTTTTCTAATTATACTCCATCACAGCATTATGCAGATGAAAGTATTCAGACTCGGTAGCAGATATAATGGAACCAATCATGCAAAGCATCACTTTCAAGATAGACATTGTTACAATTAGGACTAAAACTGACAAAACCCACCCCCTGATTTTTTTCTTTTTCTTTTTCATTATTAACAATTTTCATTCAAGTTGGGTGCAGCAGAGCTTTAAAAGTTATAGCTAATGGACAATCCATTTTTGACTGTTCTCTTCCTAAAATTCACTGTTAGTCTTTTCACTCAGTTGAGTCTCTTGTTTTGCTTGAAGGTCAGGAGTTTACTCCTTGTAAGCCATCAAAGATCTTAGAAAGCAATTATGCTTTCTTTTGCTCTTCATTCTCCAATGGTCATTTCTGCTTTCTGCTTCATTGTACAGGACTGTGATGAACTCAAGAACCATTTGCAGACTTTGTCTGAGATGTTAGTTAAAAATAAAAAGAAAATAATAAAACCTGAATATTTCCATAAAGCTATCTTTCCCACTCTTCATTTTTTACAGTGAGTGATGTAGAAAGGAACCTTTGCAAATTTAACTCACAAGAAACTGCACGATCACTACAGATTCTTGGATAAGGGGAAGACAATATTCACTGGTAAGAGTGACCTGATAGCAGCTGCTTGGATTGTTTTCACTCAGTGATCCCATCCCAGCAATAACTCACAGAGTTAATGTGTTCACTGCAGGACCTCATTAAGAGATGAGAAACAGGCAATACCATGCATAAGTATGCAGTGAACTTCTAAGAAACATTTATATACTAAATCATACAGATATTCTTTCTGGTCCTACTGCTGCTGACATCATTGGAGGTAATATTCTCCACCTGACTCATTTTCCCAAATAAATCAAAGTATTTCTGTTTAACAGTTCCATTTTATCAATATATTTTGACTTAGATTTCTAGGACAGTTGAATAAAGAACAACTTGAGGCTATTTTGGCACGCTTTGAGAGATTGATCAAGCTTTTGAAATGGCTCTGTATAGCAGGGGTCATAATGAGCTCTTTCAGCAGCCTCCAGAGACACTCTACTATGAGCAGCAGTACTGTACAGCTTCTACAGAATATTCCTAGACATCAATCTTTTGACAGATATTTGTAAAAAACCCAAAGCTTTTCAAGGCAGCATGCAGTCTGTTCCCTGACCCAGATCCATTAGTGTGTATTAGACTGGTGGTGATCACAAAGGCTGTAAAGCTCTGGCAGCTCTTTCCCAGGAGTTTAGTGCTGCTGACACTACTGGTGCTGACTTGAATTCTATGTTCCTATGTCAGAGCTCTGCTCTTGCTCTTAGCAAAGTCTCCATGATCCTACTGTCAGATATATTTTTCCAGTCAAAAACATGAGTAGTCTCTAAAACATGAAGTGAAAATAGGAATATACAGTGAGAAGTATACCCACGTGGAAACACCAGTGAGTTCTTTTTAACCTAACTAAGCTTGTCTCACCTTTCAATTCTCTGTGGGTGTCATCAGAACCATTTACAGAGGTTGGATACTTCTTGCTCTGTAATGTAATCAGCCATCCTTCTTTACTACTAGCAACATGGTATTCACAGTATTTCTATTTAGGATTTTTTCAGTGTCTCCCCACTGTGTAACTTAGATGAAGAGACAAATATTATTTCTTGATCCAAGATCTTTCAATCTCTTTATTCCTGGAAACATGAGGTTATGATGAATGAAATTGTTTTTGCTTTCAGTTTTTTTTTCTACATAATATTCAACCTGCATTATCTGACATTCACAATTTAACAGCATTTTATATTTAAGGAAGTATATCAAGGCCTCACCATTCTGTTCTCAAAAAACAGGAGTTAAAGTAACTTTGTGGTTTTCCTTTATGTGAAAGATTGAAAAAAATCCTTTCTTATTATGAGCTAAGACAACTTGTAGCTACTTAAATAAGAGGTATTTCTAGAGCATACTTTAAAAGATTTTTCAGCTATAAAGGTTTTATTTACAGCTGGCTTTTCACTTAAGTGATCTTGAATTTAGACATAAATAAAAGCAGTCTCTAAGACTAAATTCTTCAGGCCATTAAATCCTTGCACATATAAAGTATTAGGATGCATAATGTTCCTGTGACCTTGATGCAGAGCTACATTACTAGCTAGTGAAACTATAAAGACATTAGATTTAACTCCACAAGTAGGAATATCTTTCATTTCATTACAGAAGTGCAGGATTTATCATTACATCTGAATAAATAACTTGCCCTTGAAAATAGTGTAAAAATGTGATACTTCAGGACATTTCAACAAAGTCCTAATTTTGTGCCAAATTTGCAAATAAGTTTGGCTTGAAAAATCAATTCTTTCATCTAAGCAAACATTTCATTTGGAAATAAAGATTAAATCAATTAAAAAAAAAAAAACACTTCAAAATTCCAAAAGCTGACATCAAATGGTTTAGAATGAATGCCATTTTGACCCTGTAACTTAACCCTAAGCCATTTGAAAGACAAATTATTTTGTATTTTCAAAAACTCTTAGATCTGCTTAACAAGAAGCTATGCATTCATCTTTCTTTGGTTGGTTTTCTTTTGTCAGGTTTTGGGGTTTTTTACATATAACATATCATTTAGCTAGGAGACAGGGTAATATTTTTATTAAAGTAACGATGTTCAAAAGTCCCAAATTCTCTAATAATTTAGCTCTATCAGAGGTATTTTATTTTTTGCTTTTTAGCTTTGAACATGCCAAAATAAAAAGGAAGACAATAAATACAGTGGTCTCACAGAGTTTTTTGTCCATCATAAAATATGTGTAACAGTTTGCAACCGTTAGTCTCTTCTAAAAATTGAAATACAAAATTCCATGGATACTGAATGCATAATTATATTGATGCAGTCCTATAGGAAAAATCTATAGGGAAAATCACAGGTGAGTAAATTTTTGCTATGGTAGGTGCAGTGTCTCCCACTTACAGCATACTTTGTTCTAGGTGCTTGCTCAAAGTCATGTCTTTCACACAGGGATTGCTCAGAGGGTCTTAAACAATTGAGAGTGACTCTTAAACCCATTTGTTTACTTTCTAAACTGAACAAACTCTCAATTTCAGTTTTCCTTAACTCACTAGAGTGTGATTTACAAAGTTTAGGAGCTGCCATGCTAACCTGTGAGCTGTGCTAGCAGTCAATACAGTGAGATAATCTAGAGGGGCTCTGAAAGCTGGAAAGATGCTGCAAAGAGCAACTTTTCCCAGCTAAGTCATTCTCAGAACAAATCAGTCTTTTCATAGTAATTCAGTACATACTGAGGAGACGAGCCTCACTTAAATCATTAACAATGATCTAAACACAAACTAAGCTACAATTATTAATTTGTTACTCATCAATATATAATAATATCTTAATTATCATTGAGGTGAATTACTTTCTATTAGTATGGTTTTTTTTCACTTTACAACTACATTTTAATATCTGTGCGATCAAGAGGACATTGTAAACAAAACATGTTCTTTCAATATATAAATTAATTTTATTATTTAACTCCCTTTGTAAGACTGAAATATTCAAACACTAGAATTCCTACTATAGAGAATTTTAACTTGAAATGGTTTCTCTTTCCAGCTGTCAGTCTTGAAACAATGTAATAAAAAGAGCCAACTCTTTTTACTGTAATACTAAAAATAAACAGCCACAGACCAAAAACCCCCAAATTTGTGGTATTTATTCTTCTACCCTTTAAATAAATTTGTTTTGGTAATAACAATTTAAATTAAAAAATCCCTACTCCTTCAAATCTTGGAAAACATATTGCTTCTTTTGTTTAGTGCTTTCTTTTGAGAAGCACTTATATGCAGATCATGTAAGGAAATGAACTTTAGAACATGAAGCTTTTAGGACCTAAAATGAAAATAATGTATTATCAAACAAATGTGCACCAGAATCGCAACATGATCAAATACAGCAAATAAGTGAAAGCTTCTTTTGGATGTATTTCTGGAAATTTTCCATAGGCAAAGCCATAAAAAGTAGGAGTGCTATGCTATTGCTCTGGCTTTTTTTGATTTTTTATGGTTGACTTTTTTGCTTCTGGTACGTGAGCAGTCTCTTGTGGAAAAAAAACTGTTTTGTTAAATAGTGGCCTAAAATTCAGCTAAATATTAATTAAAGTGATCTTCTTCCAAATTACACTTTATGTAATCAACATACTTTGATAATAGAGAAAACTTTAAAATGTGCTCCTGTTACTTCTCAGTAGTTGATGGGCACAACATTTTTAAAAAAACACTCTTTGTACTAAAACTGGATTTGAGATACATGCCTGGAAACCTGAACCAAAATGCTACATGCCTGAGAGATATAGTCCTAGAAATGCTCAGTCCAGTTTATTCTGGCTTTTAATTTCTCTGAGAGAGAAAAATGTAGACTAATTAAAACAATTTTAAAATTACTTTTCACTCATGACATTAACCTCCTTTCCTACAGATAAAAATCTCTTATAGGCATGTAGAGACTCATTAACCTTCTGAAAAATGTTTTCCAATAACTGAAGAAAAAATTGAAAAAGTCAAAAGTCTGCCCAATTTTCTGACTGAAACTAGAAAACAGCTTTGATTTCAGGATAATCTGATCTCTTTCAACATCTAGCAGGCCAGAAAGAGTTCTGACAAGAAAAGCTCTAAATAACAAAGTCGATGGAGGATAGATCTTTCAAGATGGGAGGAAATCAATTACAAAGTAATCCATTCCTAGGATAAAACATTATAGTGTTTTTACTTCAGATTTATAAAAAACAGCTATTACCTTTTTTTTTTCTTCTAACAAAGACTGAAATACCAGGATATAGGGTTATTTTTTTTTTGTTTTGGTATGGTTTTTTCCCCTCAAGAGACAAAAAATCAGTCTCAAGCTGTTCCAGCTTGGAACTTCTGACAATATGGAAAAAATATGGAGACAACTCAGTGGACTGGGAATTATTCTCTAGGATCAGTCCCAGAAAAACCACCTTAGAAAGCAAAATTACATGCAACCTTGGAATTTCTGTAGGCAAGCAATGAAAGTACATAAAACTGCTTTCAATTTTGATTATTTTTTCACAAGTTTGATGAATAACAAAATGTAGATTATGTTTCAGTTCATATCAGAATATTTCCTCTTTAGGTAAATTTTAACCTTAGTATGATAAAATAAACATAATGTTTTCTACAAGAGTTAACCAAATGTTCAACTATAATGTTAGTAGAGTCTTATAGAAAATTGCCACTCATATGAAATTAAAACTTATTAATTGTGTTGTGTCTGTTTGCATTCCTAAAAGCAGTGCATTTCAGCATCATAGAGACTCCAAACTACTAAAAGAATAATTAGACACTTTAATATCACTTTGGCTAGGGCATCAAGAAAACCCAGTAAGAGGTTCCTATTAGTTTTTGCTTTGCATGGTACATACCTACACAAACACCCACACAAAGCAAAACCTTGTTTAGTGCAGGGCTTTTATTCAATTTTGTAGAACAGAGAATAAAGACTTCATGACAGGTTTAATAACTACCAGACCAGAGTTTAGCCAGCACTTCAAGAAATTTTTCTGTTGTGAAGTTTGTTAGAAATATTTTCATACTTTTGTTTTCTTTTCTAAAAGTTTTTTCTTACATAAGTCTCATCACTGTTAAGTACTCAGGTTAAAACCCACTGCTGATCTTAAAACGTTATGGGATTTTTAATATAGTGTTTATCAACCTCAAACTCATAATAAACCTCTTCTTTATAAACAAATGTTACAGTAAAATGCAGAAACAAGGATGAATGTCGATTTGCCCTTAGGCAGTCCTGACTGTAGACAGATCCAAAAGCGTGAGATGTATCTAGTTTTCCCACTATCAGAATATGCTTATGATATTAATTTTATTAAATTTTAAGGTACTTTAAAATACTAACATTACATGGATTTAATTATTAAAATATAAATATCCAGATCAAAAGATTAAATAATTATCCAATCATAATTAATGTACCAGCTAGAAACATGCATAGTCTACTATATATGTATCAATCTCCATGATTGATACCATCAATTAAAAAATGATATATAAGATAACTTCCTAATGTGTTAATTCAATCTAATAAAATTGTCATTCAAAATTATTTTAAGAGACATATATAATTTTTTTCCAAAGAAGCCTCCCAGCAGTTTTGGATCAGGTACCCTGCAGCCTCATGTGGTGCTGTTAATAATATACCCATAAAAATAAGAATGAAAAATGGGAACTTTCTTAAGATTTTTCAGAAAAAAAATTCTGAAAAGAAAATCTCCTCCTTTATCAGTTCACAGTAGAGTTTCTGAATGAACTGCTTCCCCTTTATAGGGTTTTATCACACTTCCTTCTCAGTTCCAATTTCACTTGCTTATCACACACACAAGTTTAGCACCATGACTTACACATTTCTGGGTTCAACATGTACACAAATTGTTATATACAAAATATGATATTGTAGTAGCACTAAATTGCAGAGTCATATTTTCAGGAGTTGATTAATACCAGAAAGTTTCAGGAGTACCCAATAGCTGTAAATGTGTGTAGAGATAAAAGGCTTAGATATAATATAAAAAATTGTTTAAAGGATGACTGGAAAATTGTGTTTTATTACTGACTATCCTTATAAACTCCTCAATTTTCCAATATTTTGACTGCCAGAAATTCAGTCAATTATTTCTAGAAACAGCTGACACATACCAGCATCACTGAAAGTAACGTGGCAGCTGAGTAGTCGAGCACACCTATGTTCTACTTTCTCTTTCTTCCTCTCATTCCTGCAAATCAACTAATCAAAGCAACGCTATAGACAGTGTTTAGGAAGTGAATGGGGCTGAACTTACCTCACCTCTGCTACATTTTAAAATTATTCCAATAGAGAAATCCTTTCAATGCCCCAAGAGGCAATTATGACCCACAGGGGTAGAAAGAAAGAGTAGCACCCGAAACAAAATCTCATTTGTCTAGTTGGAATAAGGAAAACAAGGAACCCAATATGCTAACCTCTGCTACAAAGATGAAATAACAATGTCACAGTCTTTCTGTATCTCAGATCTGTGCAGCTCATCCCCTCATGCCAGGCAAAGGTCTGATGATCACTGCCCTTGAGTTCTTCCTGGAGTAGCAAGCAGCACAGCTTCAAAGGGAGATGTGGAGGCATTCCCTCAATATGGAGCATTCTTCTCAACCAACATGTTCTCCAGAGAAGTGAGAAATCAGCTGGAATTACTTCAGCATAGAGGTGAATAGCTAGCTGGCATTCCTACATCCCAAGTAGTGGAATCCCAACAAATAGTTGTATAGAAAGAACACCACCTTTTCCTATGTTTTTGAGTGTTCAAATGTTTTGAATGTTCACATTCAGGTGGAGGTTAAGTGGCTCTATGCTTCACATATTCTCTTCTGGAGCCCTGTCTTGAGCAGCTTGTATCATATCACAGCTTTCCAGACTGCATTAGTTGGACCAGGGAAACTGAGCATGAACAGAGGCCTGATGCAGGAAACAGGATTAGCTGCACTGCTTAAAATGCCAGACTTTTTCCATGGGCAATTCTGATTTGCCTGATGAATCAGGTATTATTAATTGAGCAAGGGAAGTAGATAAGTTATTGTAGTATCACAGTCAGTCTGTGCAGTTGATGAGAATTTGGGTTGCTTAATTCCTAACATGATAAAGACTTTAAAAGTTAATGTGCAGCTTGTACTGAATAATAACAGGAAAATATTATAATGAATAGTTAATCATCACTTAATTAAATTTTCAGGATACAAGGGCTACTAAGCAATTAGCAAATATTCTGTACTTAAGGGCATAATTAAAGGTCCTTCCTGCTTCCTGCATATAACATGATTTTAAAAACTTCACATTTCTCATGATCATTTCTACCAGGAAATACCTGTGAGGCAGAGAACAGATTATGCAGCAACATTTCATTGTTTCCTCAAGCTGTCACAATTGAAAATAATGTTATAAACAATCTACATAATAATCATTCATAAAAGCAATTGTTTGTTAAGTCTAACATATTAAGGGTCAAGGCATAATAACTAGATTGCTGAAATAATATAATGTGATCTTTACAACAGTTTGATACCTGTGAATGATTCATCATACACTTCCATCTGTAACTAATAAAACCTAACTGGCACTCTGATTTTGAACCTGTTAGCTGTAAAATTTATGTGATGGAGTATTATGAGACTAAATGCTGTCTAAGGACAACAAATATGTAGGCAAACATCATAATGCATTAGGAAAAAAGTCAAAATTTATAGATCAAAGTTTTTTAATCTAGCATTGTTTATCAGAATAAATTCTGGTTTGGAAATCCACATAAGCTCGGGATTCAGAACACTGAAGTCAATCTTCAGCTTTTGACTATCATTTGTATGAGTAAAATTAATTGAAAAAGACATTTAAAATCAATTTAGTATAAACATATCAGTTGATTCAGACTCACACTTCCCATCTTTCTCAATTTATCCTGCTACTTGAAGCACTCTTGCCATCATGGCATCATAAATTGCTAGAAGCAACTAGAGACTTTTGCAAGAATTTAAAAAAAGCAACCACCTCTAGTTCTGTAGTATCTGTAGTGTAGTTATTTGTAGAGACCTTAATAACTGCTTCAGTACGATGCTACAACAGAAGTATTGACTATTCTGGTTTACATTAGAGACTCCTTATTATTCCATTGGTCTCAACAACAGTAACATTTCTCCCAGTTATCTTGCCACTCAACCAACCTTCTGTACATTCTCTGAAATATGTACATAAAAATCTTCCTGAATTCTATAGTGCTGGGAATAATGATAAATCTAGGGTGGTTATGCTTCTTTTTTATGTGCTATTTTTAAATGAATCATTTAACTGTATTATGTCAGGAAACAATGACCAACTGAGAAAATGCAGGAATAAAGACACCAGATTTTCACAGTTACTTAGTTCTATTTCTGACTGACATTTTGATGGATATTTCTTTGGGTCTGCTCCTGCAAGGAGGTAGGGCATGATTATTCTAATTTTAATGTGTGAAGTGGAAAATGAAAAGTCACAAAAAGAAGGGAGTTCTTCATTATTCCTCCTCAAAATCTTATGAACTGAGTGAATCATCAGATTGCTTTGCTATTTATCCTACTAGAACAGTTTATTTGGATGTCAGGAAAATCATGTCAAAATCCCAGTCTATACTTACACAGAACTGGTTCCACAGTTCTTCCCACCTCCTCATACTACATGACCCCCCAAAAAATCCTAAAACAACACAACAAGAAAAAAACAAAACAAAAACAAACAAACAAAACAAAAAACACTATTAAAAAGCAAAAAAAAAAAAACAACAAAAAAAAAAACAAAACAAAAAACCAAAAAAAACAACAAACCAAAAAACCACAGAAATACTCCAAAAACCAACCACTTCCACACTCCATAAACCTCTATAACAGCAATATTGTAAATGCGCCAGTGCTTTCCTCTGTCTGTCACTTTCCCTCTGCTTAAACACTCATGTCATCACTAGCAAACACAATCTCATCTCTTCATGAAGACAGCTGCCAAGATCTAAGCTGCTGAGACAGCAATGACTATGAAATAAACCAGTCAAAAAACATAAAAAGAGGTTATACTTTTCTGGGGCTGATCTCCAAGTTCAAATCAGTGCAAAGTTCACATGCACTGGTCTTCAGTCTCGAAAAGAGAATTTAGCAGCAGACAGAAGCTATATGTTATTGACATAAATTGATTTCATGTTGAATCTTTCTTAGGATCTTCTACAGTACACATTAGCATTTAACAGTCTACCACTCTTTTTAAGAACAGAATGTTAATGTGACAGCACACCTACCTTCACTCCTTCATAATTTTCTTCATAAGAATTCTTACAAAGCAGAATAAATTTTATAGCAACACAGCATTTGAAAATGTCTTGGAGGAGTTCTATTTGAAACTTACACAAATTCCTTGCTTACTCAGAACCAGCACAAGCATACTGAGTTCATGGAGGTGCTTTTCATTAGTCAGCTTTTCATTAGTCATCTTTCTGTTAGGTTACAAAAACCCTTTCAACAGCACATTTTCTGGGAAATTTTTGTTTCTGCAGAAAATGTTCTGTTACTGTTATCTAAGCAATCTATGAAAAGGACATTAAGCTATTCTAAAACACTTGGCTAAAAATTTGAGATCAATACATTGAAGATTCTAAAATCAGGGATCTCTTTTCATAAAATATTTCTTGAATCTCATTCTCTTCGGATCTCTGTCAGGTCGTTCATTTCACAGGACCCATTCATATTCCTATATATATTTTTCTTGAGCCCATAAATTCATAAACTTTACAGTTTCCATGAAGCTGTGTGTGCTTGGAATACTGGTTTTATAACAGCTAGTTCAGTTAAGAATTAAAAAATAAGTATATTGCAATCCTTTTTGAATCCCTTTAAAATCTACAGTGGAAGATAACATGGTCAAGGCTTGCATGAAGCCAGGCACATGATCTATTGGACTCTAGTATCAATTAGGAACTTCTGAAGGGGTTTTTTTCTGCCTATGTGACCTCTATACTATAATTAACAAAATAAAAGCAAGAAGAAGGAAGAAAATTTGTGCCACTTTTATGTTGGAGCCTATTGTAGTATGTAAAAATGGCTCTGTCCCTCTTACATTCCATTGAAGTTTAAAAAAAAAGGTGATGGGAGTGGGGTGCTACAAAACATTCTTAGGATATTCCTCTATCTCTGTCATTCATTTTTCCCGACAATAAAGTATCTACTACTATGAAATAGTAACTTAAATGGGTGATACGGATACTCCTAAAAAAATCATTTTAATGGATATATATTTTGGCAATTGAAGAATCTGATTTCTGTATTTGAATGAAAACAAACCTTAAACCTTGATATACTTTGTAAACTCTTCATTTTTTATTGTCTTAGTTATACACTTAAATATCAAAATATTTATGATTTTGTGCAATATTCAACATTGTTGATATTAAAGGATTTTCAAATCATTGCACACATGAAGCTTAAAATCAGTGAAGAGAGGGCAAATTTATATAGGAATAAGATTGCACAGCTTCTTTTTATATTCTCCACTACCTAAAGAAGGAGTAATTACTGAAGCCCTTTCCAACCACAGGTACTACCAGAATTCACCATATTTGAAGTAAGAACATGAACATGATTGGAATGAAGTGCAAGTTATAAACAAATGTGTAAGGATGCCAAAACATTCCTTCCTTCATTTTGTCTCCAGAGAGAGACTTGGAAGGCTGACTGAAGTGATTGTCACTGTTCCAATCAACAGAAGAAGGGTCTGTGTTAAGTACCTTAATAAGAAGAAGGAAGAAAGAATGCACTGTGGCATATTTTTTCTCTTTTTCCCCCTTGCTTTTGTGTATCATCTTGATGTTGCATAAAGATATTTTTTTATTCAATGATCTTGTCATCAGGAAATTCTGAGCTTTTGAGTTGCAAAAGAGCCAGGGGATTCCTCTTCACAGAATTTCATTTGTCTTTGTATCTGCAGTTTTTGTTCTCAGAAATGCAACACCAAAAGTCTGAAATATGAGCATGAGTAACAGCAGCAATAAAATACTCAAAACATAAAGTTCTTCGGGCATTTTTGTGAAAAAACTGTCAATTAAACAAGATACTATCACTAGTTGCCTTATGATGTAGAGTTCCCTTCTGATTATATACTATGCTACAAGCAAAATCAACATATGTTCAGAGTATGTTTCTTCACCAGCTGTATAATTCTGCTATTGAATTTCTCTATCTATTATTCACTCCTCAGTTTCCATACAAGATATTTGCTGAATGCTGCAAACAATCCTTTAGATGAAATTGAGAGCTCCCTTTATAAGAAGTATTGCCCAGCCTTGTCTTGTAACTTCCTGGAGTAAATGTTGAAGGAATTTAATGTTTACTTAATGCCAGTTTTAATGTTGGCATACACTATTTTGGAAATATAACCTAAGGATAATTTATCAGATGAAACTTCCAAAGGAAGAGGTAAGAGTTTCTAACACAGGTTCATAATGTTGCTAGTTTATGATTATGAAAAAGTTTAATATAATTTATGCCAGACAACATGGTTTACTCAGCTGCTTTGATATTACTTTTTTTTTTTTTGTTTTTTTTCAATGATATAACAAAAAATTATTAGGTCTACATAATATTCATAAGACTTCCCACATTAGGGATATAGTTACTCAGTAAAACAGAATATAATTGCATATGGCTTTTTTTTTTCTAGTTCATATTTCTATAAGTTTGCCTTTCAGATCATCACATATTTTAATTATATGTAATGTACAGTCATGAGTGTGATTATTGGAATAGAAGTTCTACTGTGCTACCATTACCAAAAACACTGTCACAGTCCTTGGATACCTGAACAAGGGAAATATTAATTAGGCATGGACCAGTTATTTTTTCCATTTATTTTTAGTGGCACTAAGAACATTTTGCAAATGGTTTAAAAAGAGTAATGAAAAAAAATTGGAGGCAGTTCAGAAACAAGGAGCTGGAATGATGAATGGACTGTAAAACATGACATTAATACCCATTCAACAAAATTCACCCCCAAATCTGTGTAGTTTATCACATTTTAATTAACTAGTTAATTAATCACCCCTGATTTATAGCTTAATATAACCAGATCCAATGCTTGGTAGTGGAAGTAGGATAGATTATTACAAAGGATCAAAAACACTTTTTTTGAGTCATGGTAAATTTCTAGAAAAAATTTTAGTGGTTGTTTAATCTTTCTGTCAAAAATGAGATACTTGAATTCTTAGGAATTTGTTTTATTCAGTTTGGTTTCCAAATTCATTAGGTCTGATAGTAGTGGATTGAGGTCCTATGAGCTCTGTTTGCATTCGTGACCTTACTACTCCTCTGGACTTCTACTGTGTGACTCTGCAGAGACTGAAATCAGCTCCCTGAGGTGTAATTTTACAACTCTGCTTATGACAAATGACCACAGAAAACTGGTGGCTTAGTTTTGTGTTCCACTTCATATGCCAGCATGCTCTGCTTGAAAAGCTGCCTAAAAGTTTTGCAAGATGCAAAAGTTTGGATTGCTCATCATAGTTTCTTTTGGGCCCACTACTATTTTCCCTTGTTAAGGAGAGCTAATTCAGCCACATAACTGAAGATGCTTGTTACCCTACTTGTACTGTTAACTTAAACATCTTCAGGCAGAATCTTGATATCCTCTTGCACCCTTTTGCTTTTAACAAATAAAAAGATGTACAAAAATAATTTTATGATTTATTCAGTTCCAGTTCACTGAATGATAGCTGGTTTTTTATGTTTACTGACTTGGAAGTTTTCTATAATATTGTAATAAAGGCAATTACAGTCTCTTTGTATAAGTATCTGGAGGGTAACATCCACAACTGGCAGTTACTGAAAGGAGAGCACAAAATATGTTTGCAGAGAGAGTTGTGTTTCTCTTATATGTTGAGCAAAGAGAAAAAAACCCCAAAACATATATTAAGCTGTTTTAATAATGCAAGAACATCAATTCCCAGATTTAGAGGCCCAGCTCTGAAATACTAAAGTGTAAAAATATTTTTTTAGTAAAATGAAGCATTCCAGAATAACAACGGTAATTTTCATCATGCAGGCACAAGAAGACTGGGAACCTTGCACCTGATTTAGTACTGAATGAAAGCATTTACCAGGCTGAATTTTTTTTCAGGGACAAGAAGAACTGTCAAATGCAATCAGAAACTGGTCTTTCAAATTGAGAACTGTAGAATGTTATAATTATCTGAAAGAACTGGCAAGCTTGGGCTTGATGGCATTACTGATCAAAAGTAACCTCAGAGGTTTTGAAACTTTGTTCTTATTCTGAAATCTTAGAGATTTATTATTTGAAAGTATTATTTTTCTGTATCTGTCTCAGTTCTTTTTAGACTGCTATGATAAATGATTTCTAGGGTACTTGCAAATTCTTTTAATGCCACAAAAGGTAAAATCAGGTTTTATATATAAAATCCCAAACCAATCTGCCCACAAATTTATTTAAAATAAAATGTTCTATTTATAGTATTTATAATAAATTATAACATTTATAATAAAATAAAATATATTAAAATTATTCTTTTTATTTACTTTTATTTTTTTCTTGCTTTTTGGTCTCATAAATGAATACATAGATATCCCTAATGTAATCAAAATTAGAAACCATATGTGCTGTGTTATGTGGGGAAGCAATTGAAGTAATTTTCTATCTTTTTAACACATTTGACATCAATAAAAGGTGGGTTTGCTTTTTGTTTGTTTAGGTTTTTATTAGGGGAGGGATTCTGCTGCTATGCAAGCATTCTTATGTATGTGTTGGCTTTGGAGAAAAGACAGATAAAAAGTACACTGCTGAAATTGAAGGATTCCTGTCTCCAAGACATCAAAGCTTTTCTGCTATCATCTATTTCAGAGTGAGTAGTAGGAGGCTGGACTCAGTCCAAGGCATCCTTGTAGACCATCACCTAGAGCCCCCTGATCTTAAACTTCAGAGCTCTGGAGCTCTGGAAAGCAGATCAGACCTGTATTTCCCACTGCACAACTTCCAGTGAGCTCCTTCAATCTTTTTTTCTGTTTCCAGAAACTGTAGAATTCTGTCCTCTGACTCTGCATATCCTATATATTGTTAAGTAAATTCAATCATGTTCACGAGAACAGAAAATCTTTCTTCTGCATGACAAAGAGAAAAGAAAGTTATAAACAAGAACACAAGCTCTACTAGCACCTCCTCAGCTTGGGATATTTCAATACTCAAAAGATAACGACTTGATCTAATCCAAGACTAGTTCTTTTGGACGTAAGTCTACATTAAAGAATATTTGTATACTTTTGTTTTAACCTATCTCACTTCTCTTTAAAGACTCATAGAAGCATAGGATTTTATAAATTCACTAGCTTCAGCCATCCAGTCATGGGCAGGGACACCTCCTATTAGACCAGGTTGCTCAAATCTCCATCCAGCCCTTGAAGAGTTGCAGTGATGGGGCATCCACAGCTTCTCTGGGGAACGTGTTCCAGTCTTCAATATAGTGAAGAATTTCTTCTAACAATTTCTAATAGAAATCCACCCTCTTTCAACTTAAAGCCATTCCCCCTTGCCTATTACCACACACCCTTGTCAGAAGTCCCTCCCCAGCTCTCTTGCAGGCCCTTTTATGCGCTGAAAGGCTGCAGTGAGCTCATCCCAGTGTCTTCTCCACAGTGAAAAACACAATTTTCTCAACCTGTGTTCATACGAGAGGTACTCCAGCTCTCCAGTCATCTTTGTGGCCTCCTCTGGACTTGCTCCATCAGGTCTGTGTCCTTTCTATGTTTGGGGCCCTAGAACTAAGCAAATTATTCTGTGTAGAGTCCATCCATCAAGTTCATGTGTCTGCAGTTGAAAGACAATGAAGTCATGCTGGACAGTATGAAATCTTTTGCACAAATCCAGGGAGATGATATCAGCTTCACTTCCCTGATCTATCAATGCCACAATCCCATCATAGCAGGTGACCATTTTTTTCAGGAGCTGGTTGCCCTTACTGAAGCCATGCTGGCAGTCACCAACCACTTCATTATTTACCACGTGTTCCTGTATCAGACCCCCACTATAATATCCTACCCTTGTTCTCCTTTTAATCTTGACCCATAAACTCTTGGCCAATTCCTCTTCCATACACAGGTAGAGCTCCTTGAATTCCAGCTGGTCATGGACAGGGAGGGCAACGCCTCTCTTTGCCTCTGTTGCCGGTCCTTCATTCTATTCCAACAATCTAGTCAGAGGAACAATCTCACCATATGTCCATGACATTAATAAGATTAAAGCCCTGCCCTACATGCATGCACATCTGTAATTTATGGTTTTTGCTATGTGCTTTGCATAGAAGCATTTAGGCTGGGGGCCCAGTGAAGCTGACCTAGTATCTGTAATTTCTTTGTACTGCTCTTCAGGTATTTTTCTGCTGACTTGCGACTTTTCTCTGCAACCTCTGTGCATCAATTGCTGGCCCTGGCATCCAGCTGTTAAGAGCAGGACAGATTGAGGAGTAGGACAGATGGTTCCTTCCCTGGCCACTTTACTTTAAAGCCTTCTCCACCATCTTAGCAAACCTATGACCAAAGATGTTCCTCTCCTTCCCTGACAGATGGACTGCATCAGCTCCCAGTAGACCACAATTTTCAGAATGGCATGGTCTAAGCAGAAAAACCCCTGGCAATGGCTCCAGATCTGTAGCCACTTGTTAATTCTACAGATTTCACTGGTCTTTTCGAACCCTTTCTCTTTGGGAGGACTGAGGAAAAATAACCTGTGATCCAAATTCCCTCACTGCCATTTCCAGAGCTCTGTGATCCTGCTTTATATGTACTGCTGTACTTCTGGTGCCCATATGAACAGCCAGTGGACTGAGAGAAACAAGTTTATTGCCAGTCAACAGATCAAATTTCACTGTCTGCTCTTCCCATTCCTCCACTAGAAAACATAGTGGACACTGAACCAAGGGTAAATATTTTTGAATGTTGAGACACAAGGCAGCATGTAGAGTTACAGGCTTGCACTTAACAGATTTATTTCTGTCTGTGTTTACATCAGTTAAGTAAATAAAGAAATATTTCAAAAATGTGATAAATAACATGTCATAAATAATTAATTAGTTTTACCTAGTACAAAAATTAGATGCTTCAGTACTAACTGGGAAGTTAGAAGTAGCTGGTAGCCTCTGCTCAGGAACACCAGAGGGACCAAGAAGAAGCACAACCCTTGGCTGAGACATAGGCATCTGGCAGGCTGCCAGGTGGGAGGTGTAAAGCAATATCACCCACACGGTCCAATGAAAGAAACAATTCCTCCCACTTTCTAGACTGTGCCTTAGGCTCTGACAGCATAAGATGAACCTTAGTTAAAGGCAAAATTTCAGCAAAATTAATACAACTTCATGCAGACAAACCCGAGGTGACACATCTATGCTTTACCTTATGCATGCAATTTAACAGTCTGTTTAGCATCACTCCACAGTGCAGCTCATTTCCTGCATCAAGAACCAGAGTCATGAGGGCAGTTACTGATTTCAGTTCCCAGATTTGGAAATCCTAGCAAAGCAAGTAATTTGATCTGATTTTCCTTTGTGCCCTGTGTGTTTCTAAGACTATGATTTATCATATAAACTACTCAAACAATACTCTGTAAAACCTGTTAGACACAGGCATAACACTATTTTGGTGAAAATAAAAGACAATTGAAAGGAAAAAAGGCCTATCAGAAATTAGCATGTCTTTTAACAGCAGTATTCTATTCAAGGTGTTATTTATTCAAGTCTTTTGCTCTACATGTTCATTTCTCCTAGTCCAAGTTCTAAAAAAACCCCAACTGGATGTTTTTGCATGTTTTTTTTTGTAGTCATTAAGGAATAATATCATATCTGATCCTACAAGTCACGTGAGTTGAACTCATAGTAGTGTCTACTTCTCTATGATGACTAAGAAGAGATTTTATAGAATTAGCTCAGATGCTGACATGTATATCACAGGCATGTAGTCCTACCTAAGAATTCTTGTGATATTACTCTGAATGTGTCAGACATGCATAAGGTCCAAGTAAGAAACTCAGAAACAGAACTATTTCTTGACTATCAACAATACCTCCTCTGTGGAGTGCCCCTGTGTTTTGGGTGTAGAAGGAATTCAAGACAGAAATTTAGTTCCAAGTTAAATTTAATGTTTCCTTTTTGTTTTACTTCTAATTGTTTTGTACAATCAAGAGATGGGTGTTACTCCAGAGAACAGAGTATAATTTGCATTATTTTACTACTAAGTAGGCTGAAACTTCTGACACAGAAGCTATCATATTTGGATTTTTGGAACCCATCTTTAAAGTAACTGATGGTTTACAGATACAAATTATAGAGAGATTGCTAGATTAGATGAGAAGTAATGGCCAGAAGAGGAGAGAATGATTCTGCATGAAGCTCAAGAAGTTCTGCTTGATTTATCTTCCTAATCAGGCTGAGCTTACAGATTCAGCTTTAAAAAGTCTTTTGCTTAATTCATTGCTTCCCCCATCCCAAAATCCCCAATTTCATTTTACATCTGTGATATTGAGATCTGGCAAGGACAATCACAGTATGCAAATTCAGCACAATATATAACATCCACTTCTTTTAACAGCAGAGTAAGTGTTCTTTTGGCCCTTAGAAAAATTTTTCTCTAACTCATGTGTTTATTGTGTCTCTTACTCCAACCCAAGCCAAACCAAAAAGATTGGGCTTTTTCCTGGCCTTTTTTAAAATTTCAAATATTTCTTAGTGTCTTTATTATTTATCTTTATAACAGAAAACAAAACAAAACTAAACAGCCTTACAAGTATTCTGTGTATAATCATCCTCAGAGAACAAGTACTGTAAGTACCTCGACGTATTCTACTCAGGGGGTTATTTCTTTGCTGTATTTTTACTTCTGTTCAGCTCCAGTGAATCTCAAGTTTTTTCATTTGATAGTTATATAGTTAGTTTTTTTTCTTATATGATAAACTGTAATATTAATTAAAAGTTTATTTAAAGCATCTATATGACGTAGCAAAGAAGTGAGTGCAAAAATTATTCCTTAAGTAAATAAAATAATTACTTACTTTCAGAGTTTCATCTTTCTCTTACAATAACAGCAAGAACCATCATTCTTATTGCTGTTTGCTTTTTAATACTCTCAGTAAAAATGTAGTGTTTTTAAAGAAATGAGACAAGAATTTTCCTTAAATCACCCACTAGTAGAACGGTTAATTGATTTGGTCCTTGTCTATATTTCACCACTGAAATTTCTCAGTATTACACACCTCATTCTAGCAATATAAGTCAGGAAAGCCCTACAAATTAAGAATGATGACTTTTTTTGAACTTAGTTTACAACACCATGATTAAATGTCAGCCTCATTAGTATAGGAGTATTTTCACTGTTTCAGTTATTGCAGCAGCAGTGAAGAACGATAGGGGAAGCAGATCACTGTAGACAACGATTTAATTTCATCTGTAAGATCTGGAAAAAACCCAACTGTTCTGGTACAAATGAATGAAGTTAGAATAATAATTATTGATGGATTAATATAGAAAAAGACAGGAACCAAGACAACTTTTGATTCACAAAATGAGTTTCTATATATGCCAGCTGAACTAAAAATATATGTGTGCTGTTCTTACATTTTAACTTGGAAGTCACTGAAATATGAAGAATCACTGAGGCATCATGAGGATGAAATCACTTCACAGGAACAGCATAGTCATTCCTACACTGCCACAATGGAGAGATGCTTGTTAAATATTTGCTAGTGGATGAGTAATTGCTATGCAATGCATGAAGCTTATACAACAAATCACAATTACCTGTCATTAGTATTTCATTGCAGACACTGACTGCAAGTAACTTTTGGACAGGAGCTTTCTCTTCTATACATACCCCAAATTCTCACAGCAAAAAGGAGGGAAAACTTTAACCCCAGTAAATCTGAAATTAAATAATTTAATTAACACATTCACGAGCAGATTTAAGGTATTATTTCAAAAGCTGCTTAACTGAATGTGAACCATGAATTTTAAAGGCTTTTGCTTATTTCTTTTTTTTTTTTTTTGCTTTTTTCTTTTTTTTTTTTTTTTTTTTTTCTTGAATGATTCTACATTCATTTGTTTTCTAGATTTAATATTTTCATGGGATGCTGGTCAAATTAATTTTAAATTTGCCTCCAAGCTCCATCATACTTTCATTTTTCTAATTTGAAGTTAGACTTTGTTGGTCTAGCAGTTCCTTCAAGATACTGTTGGAGATTCTCAGATTTAGTAAGTTTATCAAATATGTATGTCAGGAAATCTGGAATGATGATCACACTGAAAATCAGCCATTTTCTCTCAGTAATTTAAGAGCTAAATCCATTTCATATTTTATATTTATGTCATATTTCATAGCTATTAAAGGTCCTATTTTGATTGATCCTTTTTCCCTTGTTTCATTCATATAGTGGCATTTCATTATTCCCTCTAATTCACCAGCTGAATCATATTCGGAATCAAATTGGGAGGGCTTGAATCATGCATTCGAAACCTGAAAAAAAAGATCACATCTTTTTATGGGATGCTTTTAAGCTGATTAATCTACTTTGAACAGGATAGGTGCACTTAGAATTTGGGCATACAACAAGCCTGTGAGATAAAATGACCCTAAAGAGCTTTTGGGTCATATTTGGTAGAACATCTGCAAGTAACTCTACTTTAGGGTCTTGGTAGCAGATGAAACATTTATCCAAATATTGAATAGGTCCTAAGGCCACAATGAAGGCAAGATTGTGCCTTCATATTTGTTTCTTTCCCATTCCAAGGAGGTAAGACCTTTTCTTTATTTTCCACAATTAAATGAGCAAAAAGTACCACGTGAAGGAGAAAAACTTAGGACAGAGAAGGAGAATTTATTTCCTAAGACCTGTTTTTAATTATTATAAGAAGAATAATACAATTCAGTGTTCTTTTGGCATAGCGGTAAAAAGTCATGCAAAAAAACAACAACACAACAAAAACAAACAAACAAACAAACAAAATCCCTGAAAAAAAAACCCCATTAAAAAACCAAAGCAAAGCAAACCGAACCGCCAACCAGCCAACCAACCAATAGAAAAAACAAAACTAAACAAAACAAAACCAAAACCACAAAACAAAACAAAAAATAAAACAAACAAAAAATCCTAGAACCAAACCAACCCACCCCTCAAAAAAGCAAACCAACAAAACACATAAAAAACCCACCAAAACCAAGAAACAAACAAACAAAAAAACCCAAAACTTTTTCCCTGATTCTTTCCATTAATATTATCCTCTGAATTTTAATAAAATCCCAACCAAACCATAGTGAAATGAATGCACAGGTCAAGGTTGCTGCGTCTAATTTCTCTCAAACAGTGGAAGATAAAGCTAGGTGTAAAAAAAAAAGATTATCAAACTTCACCCTTTTTAACACCTATATCACCTAAAAGAAATTGGCACATAGAAATTGGTTTTGATAGTGAAATTTTATAGCAAAAACACCCATGAAAGGGAACATCCATCTTAGGGTTTGGATGTTGAAATCCTGCATGTTCCCAAAGCACTCAAAAATAAAAAGATCTATAACAATAGAATATAACATTGCAGATTTCTACATTCCTCTTGCATAACATTTCAAAGTAAATTTCTGCAGCTAAACTGCTGCTGAGACATTGAATACATCCTCAAAATACTGAAAGGGGCAAAGAAAATGCATACAATTATGTCCAGAAATTGGATGTGTTCAAGACCTTCATCACAGTCAAGGCTTCATCACAGGACATCAGACTCCAATGTCCTCATCTGAATAATGTGATTTAAATTAAACTAGAATTACATATGGCTTTTCATTTGCATTGTTCAATTGTTAACTCATGAAAGATCATCACTATAATCAGATGAATTAACTGACCCTGAACCAGTACTACAGGAGCCTGTTTTGATACTTGAAGAAGAAATGGTTTATTTTGTCCTCCTACTGGGCTTTCCTCTCCTCTACTCTACAATTAAAGTTGTGATACTGGGCTAATGAGGAGACCTGGAAGGGCCACATTTTCCACATTTCATGTAGCTGAATATAACCTGCCATATAATTTTACCAGCTCATATGCAGCACTTGGAACAATGTGGATTCCTTTTTTTGGGTTGTCTCATACATAATAGATAGAGATGAAGTTTGTGTCATGGAGGACACTGAAAGGAGCTGCAGGATATAGAGCACTAACTGCTGAAAGGCCTTTGGTCAACCAAGTCCAGTATAGCAAATGAGGACCATTAGGGTTTTTAGTTCTATTTCAGATTGTTAAAATACAGAAACTTTAGAAAGCATTCCTTCTTATATTTTAAGGTTATGACAGGCCAACAGTCTTGGCATGCAGTGTTCCCCACTGTAATGCCCACTGTATGAGACTGCAAGCAGAACTGAATGAGATAAATCTATTTAATCCTATTTTTTGTTTTCTTCCGATATGTAAGTAACATAATAAAAAACCTGCCACTATTTGAATTTTACCTAATAATGTCTCTTAATAAATGCAATTATATTCCTAAGCCATTTCATCTTCCAGCATTAACTTTTATTCGCCTGTATGCAGCCAACACAAGCATTAATCAAATGTAATTTAGGCAAACTGGGGTCTCTTTCTTAGTATGATATATAAGTGGAACCCATGGCAATATATTACACAGGATATATAAAAAAAAAAAAAAAGTGCTTCCATACACATAAACAATAACCAGTAAGTCACATCACCATAACAGCTCCATGCTCCTTTCAATTCTTTTGCTTTTGCTCCACAAAGTTGGTAGTTTCTTCATATATCCCTGCCCCAGCTTCTTCCATGTTCCCTCAAACATACGCCAATGCACACACCTCCCTCTTTCTCCCCCCAATGAGAGCTAGACCAGCAACAGTGTCTGTAATGGTTATGGCACGTTGAGTGGTTTTAGCAGCAGGTGCTGACTGATCAGAAGGGTGGGATTTTAGGTCCTTTTTGACTCATTTTATCTTGGCACAAAGGTCTCTGTAAAGTTCAAACCGATAGGGTGACCAAAAACTATTGGATTTCGTCACCAGACCAGTCTTCTACTTGTGGAAAGGCAGTCCATAATTTATCTAACACAGTCGCTTGAAAATTTATTTCCTGGATTGCTGTGTAATACCACTGTATTTGTTAAGAAGCTGGCCCTGTGTGGGCTGAGAAGATTTGTATGATGAGAAGCACATATATAATGTGCTTCAAAAGAAAAGATGCAGCACCAGTGAGCAGCACAAACACAGAGAGCATTCTCAGGGCTGAAATTCCACTGTGTCAGCTCCAGCTGAGCTGCCCTGTCTGTTACAGCACAGAAACACATTCAGTAGGTGTTGATAACTTGGACTTGCCCTGTCAGTTCATTAGTTCGTATTCAGTAATAGAAAATCTATTGCCGATGGCAAAGAAAAATAAATGCTACATTATAGAAGATCTATAGCCATGTAGCTGGCTTGATTTTATGAACCTTTACTACCCTGCAGCAAGTGACATGAACTCAGCATGCTGCACTGCATGACTTGAAGTAAGATCCTCCTCTATTTGCTGCCCAGGAACCTACACAGACCCTTATAATTTCTTTGAGTCTCTGTTTTCCAGTAATATGCACTATTGCTGCTGATATGCATTTTATATAACAAACTGAGAATGTGTTGAAGAAAGGCATGACAGGAAAAAACATTACAGTGTTGTTTACAAGCAGTGAAAAGATATAATTAGTCACTATTTACTGTTGTTGAGTCTTTGTGTCTAGCACTTTTAAAACCATGAGTAAGCTTTCACCTGTACCTGCATCCGTCTCACTATTTGTTAAAATAATATTGATTTTATCTCATTTGCTTTTTCTGCTAGAGTAACACCAACAATACTGGACAATAATATTTTAGCTAAACTTTTCTGCAAACAAGGTTTTTCCACCGATTCAGTAAACTTTTATATGCTGACAAATTTTGACCTGAATTTTTTTCATTATGTGGAAACATAAATAAAACCACATACCTTTAGAAAATGAGAAAATGCTATCCTAACATTTCCCTAGTGAAGATATAATCAAATATCTAATACTTTTTTAAAAACACACGTCTTAAAGGACTGTGAAGTTTTTCTTTCTCTGCTTCTGTTTATGTGTGGTTGTGCATTTTAACTCTCGTGGATACATAATTATAAAGTATTATAGGCTATACTACACCATTACAAAAGTGTTATACAGAAATACTATACCATTACAGAAATGGTAAGCTGTAGCCTAGAAAATTTCCATAGAAAAAAGGATACTACTATCATCTGAACCAAATTTTAGTACTTTATTGAGACAAGTATGAAGGAAAAGAGAACAACCTTAAGATACATGTGGCTCTGCTGCAGATATGGTAGGCAAAAAAACAGTATTCACTTAGAAATATATGTAACAAGCACCCACAAGACAGAGGTAAACATATTTTTAAAGAGTTTGCTTTTTGATAAACTGGATATGATCACCATAAATTGTTTTTTTTTCTCCCCCCCCCCGCCAAACTATCCCAGCTTATGTATCTTCATTCTTATTTAACTATACAAATATTTTTCCACAAATTCTGAAACATCTCTCTTTTTTATTTGGGCTTTTTCAGGATGGTACATCAAATAACATGTCAAAGCAAAGCTTTTCAGGAACTTTAATAAATCTGCAAACAGTATAAACAATAAAAATGCTACTGTGGAGGATACTAGGGATGGTTATCTGTACTTCATCTTTATGATATATTATTACACTACCTTAGCTATAAGATGTTATTAAGTCAGCTCCAGAGTGCTCCAGATCTCTTATAAATGGTGAATATTTTTTTCTGGAGTGAAGGCAGTCTTTTTCTTGATGATTAATCATTGAAATGGTCCATAGACAATGAAATAGCAGATTCATACCAGACTTGCATTTTTAAAAACAGGGATTAAGAAACCCTACCAAAGAAACTGGGAAAGCTTTTACCTTACAACTTAGATGTAAAATTTCAATGGTCTAGACTTTTATCTGTAATTTTCTTATGAGAAAAATATAAAAACCCTTGAATGACAAAACTGCTGCTGATGAATTATCTTTCATGGAATATAACTATGAAAATATTTGTCATTGAATTAGAATTATAAACTATATGGAGCTATAACCAGTTTCATCATCAGAACAACTTATTTTCTCTCTCCTTTTCCCACAGATGATTCAGTGAACCCTCTCACTGACCTAGCCTGCTCAAAAGTCTGAAGCAGCACTGCTAGTTCTTTACTGGAGTAATTGTTGACCCTGGGGAAAACTGATCAATTCACACACGTTAAATCAAATCAGGATCAAAGCAATTTATTGATTTACTAATGACATGTAATTAATCAGCTTGCTCAAGGTCAGGATCAGAAGAACAGCAAAACGCACAATATTAGACACATGTATACATACCTTTCTAAATTCCATTTATATCTCATTCCAAGTAGCTCCACCCTGACCCACCTGATCCCAGTGAGGTTTTCACCAGCTGTGAGGGTCAGCAGTTCACCCAACCCCAGGAGTGGGTTCTGCTTGTGCATGCCACTTCTGTGGGACAAGTGGGTGCTCTGATCTTTTGTTGCTCTTTGTTGTCCTCTTCACCCACTGACCCAGGTCCTGGTGGGAGCCCACTTCACCCCAGTGGGGTTGCTGACCTGTTATCCCTGTAGTAAGGTCTTCTGTGTCCGAAATCTCTTTGCAACCTCTGCTTGCTGTTTAATTTGCTGATGGTTGCCTTACATTTTAGTGCGGTCAGTGTGAGGCAAAGGCCCTTATGGACAGCCTCTCACAGACAAACACACAGAGCTTATTCCCACTTTCCCATTTTATCATCCATGGTTATAGAAGTCTCTTTGTCCCTTGACAGGATTGTCATCACTATTTGAATCAGTCTAAGAGACAAAGCTAGGAAAACTGAGACATATCAAACACAATGGTCTCAGCAATTATTCAATAAAAATCTTAAGTGCTTTAACTGCATGCTGTTTGCATCTCTATACTAACATTTTGCAGGGCATCTAAAACCAGCTCTTATGGCAGAAAGAGAAGGCAACCTGGAAGTATCTTAATACAAAGGAGTACAGCTAATTTGCAAGTCCTTGCTACGCTACAATGAGGTCAAGAAAAAACATAAAGGCCATAAAGATAACAATGTAGAATGAAGTGATTAAATTATTAACTTTTGGCTGTCCATCACCTAAAGTGAATCTCAATCTGCAGGTGCCCAGGAGCTCTCTTCAAGGGCCCAGGCTGACTACTGATGTACTCCAACAAGACTTACTAACCCAGCACAACTCTTAACACTTTTCAGAATGTATTTCAGAATAGAGGTCAAAGTAATGCCTGTACTAAGCTGAGACCATCCAGCTAGCAAGAATACACTTGGCTAAAATTTGAATGGCAAGGCAGTGGAAGACAGCCAACATGCAATAGAAGTAGGAAATCCCTTGAAAGACTGAAATCAGTGAAGGACAAAAAAATCAGGGAGGCAATTATTCACTCTTGAAGGGTGTGACTTGACCAAGGGTTAGATGAACATGAGAATAGGGGAAGCTATTGAATACTACCTATGCATTAGGTAAATAATGGTTTCCAAACCAAATTTAGAACTAATGCAAGTTTTATGAGTGTCTACCAGGCCTCCTGACCTCTCTTTCTCATTCTCTCCCTTTTTCATCCTTGCTTCCTACCTTTTCCTCAGTGTATTTATGGTATAACCTTAAAATCTAAAGAACTATAGCTTTGGACAATGAGACAATTAGACAATTGCAATATCAATAGACCCCATATAAAGTAAACCTAGGCTGAACCTTTCTGAAATTGAAAAATTAAGCCAAAAATTAATGGAAAAAATTACTTTTTAATTCTTTGCATGTGAACCTAAGGTGCCTGTTGGCTGGTTAAGCAACAGACTGTGAACATTTATTTTATATATGGTGATTTCTGATCTACATTCACCTACAGCTTTGCACAAACTTATCCAGTATCTACAAGTTCATCTAATTTGAATTGAAGGATCCAGCTGCTTTTCTTTTGCCAGCAGCTTGAGCAAACTGTCTTAGAGAATCAGATCCTCACTGTTCATACTCACTTTGTTACAAAAATCTTCACTAGAATTTAAGTTTTCCATAGCAGAAAATAAGTATTTTGGAGATATAAAAAGGCTTAGAGTAAATTAAGAAAATTCTAGAAAATATTTCATAAATAAAGGCTTCTATATGTCAGAAATACTTATTAAGGAATTTTTTGTAATAGATTTATAGACCAGCTTGGTAGGGAGTTATTTCCTGGAGAAAATGAGAACGAGTGTTGAATAACCTACTTTAAGACTAAAACTAATCCCACATTTCAGGTCCTCAGAGACTGACAATGGGAAAAAATAGGACAAAAATTACCTTTTTGCTTCTCTGAAATTTTCTACTAATTTGCATTACACAGCAACTTTAACTTTCAGTGACAGGAACAATAATTAAAATAATATCAATGCTATTATTAAATTTTATAATAATAATTTTTATGTTTTTCCTTAAGTGCTATTGAGGAATACTGACAATTTTGAGCTAGTGAAACAGAAAAATCTAGAAAGAACTGGAATTTTAATGAAACCACTTACAGCTATAAATCTAGTGCTCTTATACTTTATACAATAAATACAAGTACCCAGTAGTACTGTAATACTTAAGAGTCTGTCATAATTTCCATTGTAAATCCAGTTTTTTAAGGATTAAATGTCATCTGTGAAAACTTTCTTCTTCTAAAGACTTGGCATTGCAAATACCAATGAACGAATCCTATGAGCTAATTTCTTTAGTGTCAGATATCTTGTACATCCTGATAGCCCTATATCAGCTTCAAACATTGTGTTTGAAGTCTAATAAGGGAACTAAAATATTGAAAAATTAAATTCCACTCTCTAAATTGTTTTCTGTTTGTGAGGAATGCAAAGGCTGACAATCAGTATTTTACTGCAGCAGCATCTAGTAGCTTGGGAAATAGACTGATATATGAAAATATAATTTGGACTACTTAATTTTAACCAAGGTCTTAATATTTTTCCTTTGGATTATTCTGTCTATCTTCTATTTCTTGTGCTGTCTAATCCAGATCATCAGAATCACAAAGGATCCTGAAGTAGAAACAACAGCAGCTTTTACTTATCCTAAATTAGGCATTCAAGTAGGAGGCATCAAAGTTTAAGCTAAGTCTCCACATTGGTCAGAGGACAGACTCAATAGAAGAAAAAGTTCTTTCAAAACTCTTTCAAGATATCTAGGACAGGTTACTGAAACTAACTTATTCAAATGTGCTGTTCTAAACAGGGTCAAAATATAGAAGGAACTATATTCTGAGCTGTTTAGCACTACTTTTCAATTATTTGAAAATATAAATTATTAAAAACCACATTTTTTATGTTATCCCCAATTTGTATCTCAGAATGCTACTTTTTTTTTACTTGCTATCTCTTGGAAGAATTCAACAACTACATTTTGCTAAATACATTATTTTTAAAATTTAAAATATAAAAAAAATATGCATCAAACCAGCAGTTTTGTGATGCTGATTTCTGTGCTGCATAAAATGATCTGAATTATCTGCAAAATTCTCTATTGAATTGATGTCATCAGCAAATGTTTAGTGATTTGCCTAAACTGCAATTTTCGTAGAAATTGACTATTTCCTGAAAAGTCAAGAAAGGTTTAGCTGAGAGGCAGCTGTTTTCAAAGAGCAGCATTCATCAGTACTCACCTAGCCAACCCAGGAGAACTATAATTCTCACAAAATCTGTTTCAAGCTGAAATTCAAGCCTTGGCCTCTTTAATCCCAGGGAGCCCAGACCAAGGACCACTGGAGAAAATGGACAACAAACAGACATATTTGACTGTTCTCATTTCATCATGGGGATGAAGAAGATGCTCTATTAGGTCTTATTAAGATCTAATAGATCTTAAAATTTTCCAGTTAACCTTTACAAGATATTTTTCTTTATGTTTGATACTCATCACCAATTAATTTTGTGAGAGTATATCAAGATTGCATGTTAGAAAATAATAAAAATAATAATTTACAAAATATTTGTGACGTATTATTTAATTTCAACTTCAAAGAAAAGCAGGCCAAATATATATAGCTAAAATACATTCATGAAATGAGATATGTAGATAAGTATGAACATACATATGCACATTCATTTATATATGAACCCGTGTTTATATATATATTTACTCACATGTATTTGATAATTTTTTTTCACATCTGCAGTATCTAGTATGGTTAGAAAATTCAATTAAGAATTATTCTTCTGGTATTTTAAGTAACCTTTTCAGAGCTCTGCTGTTATACCTATGTGAGAGGAAGAAGTGGGGGAGGATGAGACTGACTGCTTTGGAAGGATTCCCACTGGACTACACTGTAAATCATAAAGTAAATGAATCTAACATCCTCTTTCTTAATAGAACTAGGTAGTTATTTCTTATGTGGGCAGTCTGCAGGGCTTCAACATAGCATTATTTGTTAATTAATTGGGAGTTCTTCAGGAGTAAAATACTAAATTTAGGGAAACTGGAGAAAATATGAGGAATAAGGGTCTTTAGGTCTGAGTTGTCTCCACTGATGATTTATCACATTCAGCTTCATGAAAGAGTCAAAGCAGCTCTGAGGAATGGAGTCACAAAACCATGTCTGACCATTGTCTAAATGACCAACACTCAAACTTGTACTGAAAACATCCAAAATATGTCTATTTGCCTCACATTGATAACCTCTTATGGTTTTTCTCCTAAGTGTTTAAAAAAGAAATGAGAATAATGGTATTTAGAAATATATAAATGCATATAGTAGGTTTTGTGGTAAAGCCAAGGTTCTTTCTAGGCATTGAAAATTTCACTCCTAATATATGGTGATAAGAGTAAAGTTCAGATAAGCTACCAAAACAGATAACAAAAATGAATGTGCTACAGCCATTCTTGGCTGTGGTTTTCTTGAGTGCTGGGGATGAACAGCTGTGATGTTAGTAAGAACATTCTTCACTCCTATATCTTCTCAGCAATCTATGTAGGGCTTTTTCCTCATTTAGGGAAGCGATAGGAATGTTTTCCTATCTTTTTTTTTTTTAATAAGGAGATACCTTGGAAGTTCAAAATACTAGCCAATCTTGTTCATCACAGCAGGTAAGTACAAAAATATTGGTGTTTTCTGTCTTTGTATTCTTAACATACTCACATAACCTCTAATTCCAGACATTCATGAACTAAAACACTAGAATATTATAGAGATTCTTTCAGTGTTGCTTAACTTCTTACAGGTGTAAAAAAAAAATAAAAAAACAAAAACCCCATAAGTTTTGAGGAGAAAACAGATGCTTGGAATTTTCATATTAAGGCACGTACAAAAAGTCTTTAAATCATGCTCAAACAAAATTGGCTCAATCCTTTTCAGATTATTTAAGTAGGAAGAAAACAAATCAAGTTGTGACTGTTTTTTGGATATTCAGAATTGGTCCGAGCTATAAACTTGGTATTAAAACAGTCTTTCATGAAGAAATCAACTCATTACATTTGTTTTATTGCTTCACATATGAAATAAAAAGTGGTTTAGTATGTATGCTAATGGTGAAAAAAACTCCAGTGAAAACCGTCCATTTTTCAGGGCTTCAATAAATAACAAAGTTTTAGTGAGAGAGATAGAAGGAATTGATTCTGTAGGGACATGTGGGGGAAAATGCTGTTGTCCCCTCTTACCCTTTTCTCTCCACTTCCAAACAGTGGTAGAGAAATTAAACCTGCTCTTTTCTGAATCATCTTAGTATTACTGTCTCTAAGAACTGAAAAGAAAAAGGTCTGGTGATAGAAAGTCTCCAGAGTCAAGTGTATGATCACATTGCAAAAGAAAGAGGACATCTCCAGTGAGAGAGTGACAGGATGTGAACCCTCTGTATTATGACAGGTTTTTTGCATCCCCATGGGGCAAAATATCTCACTTCAGCTCCTGCCAGAGTAGTATTCATGCCCCAGTCCTTATTCAAGATTTAGACAACAAACCACCATCTGTCTTGTAGCTTATGTGTAATACCACTTAGCCAGGATATTAGATTATTGTTCAGTTATTTGTTTCCAGGTAAGCATCTTCTCTAATTATATTTCTATTTTACAGTTTTCAGGAAAAGATAAAAGAACTCAAAATATCAAGCCTGTAATAGCAATGAATTATGCACATGCCTACAATGAAGCCTTCATCCCAATATGCTACAACAGTTCTTTAATAGTGTTTTTATTTCAGAAGTATCACTCTGAATATCTTACTGTTTCAAGGTTTTTTTCAGGAAACACTTAATATGAATTCTTATACTGATTGAATAAATGAGGCACCTTGTATTTTTCTAAAAGTGGCTATCATAAACCATCACCTTGCTTTTGATCATAATATGATAATTAACAAAATGTATTGCTTTCCAAATTTAACAGAATATAGATGAGCTGAGGAATTCATACTTAAGACCTAGAGCTACTCTGGAAGAATTAACTAATGCAGATAATGGAACTGTCTGACAAGCAACTGTAGCATTAATTTTTATTAAACTATTTCAAATTTTTACATTTAAACCAGCATTAAAGACATGTAAAGGATCTATTAATTATTTTGATCATTTAATTAGTTTAAAAATTATGCTGGTTAAATTAGTGTACATTCCCTTCTAATAAATAAAAATAAAAGTAGGATTCATGCAGCTTCCTTCAAAACCTTTTTCAAAGGCACTGACATTTATAATTCACCTGTGAGAGAAAATAAAAATTTGCATGCTCATACAGGGAGTCTCCCATCTATGACTTCAAAGGGAAAATTCTGTCTTCTTCTGTTGCTTTTATTATTCTCTGTTCTGCAGAGGCTACTGCAGTTCTGGTGCTGCATAATCATATTTCTCTCCTCTCCTAACAGGGCTCTTTCACTCCTTCTTAGTATCTTGGCGAGACTGTCTCCTCGTTGTTTCCTCCCTCCTCATGCCATCTCTTTTCTTGAGGAGTTCCTTAGTTGCTCCCAAAATATTCTTTTCATTAAGAGTGCTTTCAGGGAGCAGAGGCACAGCTCTAATCAAATCAAAGGCTCTGAAGTAATCAGGCAGCCAGGGAATCCCTGGTGATCGTAGAAATGAAGCAAAAGTACTTCCCCTGTGCTTGCAGAGGTAAAGCCACAAACAAAACCCTTGCTATGGACTATATGGACATATGTTATAGCAGGAGTTATTAACTTATATGACCGTTAATTTTCTGGGGAAAAGAAAAGTTATCTCTTCAGGTGAGGCACACCATGCAGAACAATATGCCGACAAACAACTAAACACACTTGACAACCTCTGAATAAAAAGGCAATGTTTGACATAACAAAAACACAGTAAATATTCCCAAAGTGACCAGGTCCTGGCACATTGCTCAAGACACCACAAGAAAATGGACAAATACACACAGAAATTAAAAATACTGGAGAAACACTGAGCATAATATCTTTAGAGAGCTATTTTGCTGTGCATGTAGGAAATACAGGAGAAAAGATTCTGTCCAATAGAAGTGACAGTTCAGAATCTTGACCACAGAAACAGAGGCCTGAACTTGATGCAAAAAAAGTAAGTTTGGAACTACTCCTATGTGTCTGTATTCAGAGACACAGAACCTCAGGATCAGAGCAAAAGGATTAGAAGTACCTTAAATATACTTCTTCAAACTGCCTGTCATTATGATGGTGCCACAACATTTCTAATCTCTGGCAGGTCTCTGCTGGCATTCTGGACAAGATGCAGTGTTAAGCCACCACTCCTAGTCCTATCTCCACTGGGCACAAAGACAGTTCGCTCCCTCTGAAAATTACCTCCTTTCAGTTTGGTATGCTTATATTGAAGTAGATAGGCTAGATAGATTAAAGCAATATATTTAACAGGAGTGGGTGAAGGACTATAACTGTATCTTTTCCATATGCCTACTATGCTAAAGAAAGAATTTCGCACATTAGAGAGCATAAAATCATTGCACACAACTGTTATCAACAATCAGCATTTCTCTGTACCTCTCCTAACTATCACTGTTCTCTACTGCAGCAAAAGTAAAGCTGAGATTTTGGTTGTGAGAAAATGGTCTGGCAGCAACTGCTATTATTACACTAATTCTGTGTAAAAAGGTAGCCATGATCACTATGACACCAAAAATTATACTAGAGAACATGTTTTGAAAAATGGTACATAGTCTGAAAAGAGGCCATCCAACTAATTTTAGAGCATTATGGAATCCATAATTAAGGAGCTTTTCCATATGATAAAAGCTCATCATTCTGGCATTCAGCTGTTGGAATCATTGCTAGAATGTTACTTAACCCAGAACAGAATTTCACAGTAATAAGTACTTCCTTCTTCCTGAGTCTTCTTTCTGTATTTGAAAGAGGAATATTCAAAGCACAGATAATAGAATATAATTAAAGTGATTCCCTAGTTTTTGGAGGTCAATTTGCTTTGTAATGCATTGGAAATGATTAATAGAAAGAATAACACAATGGCAATGTGGCATTAAATTAGGCCATTTGTCCAAACATGGCCATTTCATTTATTTTTAGAAACATAACTATTTTGTACAAATTTCTCTAGCAGATGGTGAAAGTCAATATTAAAAAAAAGGGAAGAGAAAGAATAAAATTGAAACAATTCTACAAAATTTTCTTCTGATGTATGATTCTTACATTAATTGTGTTTTCATGCAACAAACACTCTTACAGCCACTATTTGACTAATGCCATTTTGGTCTCTCAGTACCTAACTCTGAGCAGGAATTTACAGGGCTGGTCATATGCTCCCTCCTACTTCTGTGATTGTGCAATTAAATTTAAACTTAATTTTCCAAAGAGTCCAGCTTTGAAATCTTGTTCTGTACAGCATTTGAACCTTGAACTAATCCTCAAGACATAAGGGTATGGATTAAGACTGCCTCTAGATCAAGTACAGTCTTAAAGACAGTCCCCAGAGAAAATTTATAGGGCATTCATAATGATTATTCCAGGGCTGCACATCAGGTGTGCTTCTTAGAGAGCAAGATGCATTCTCTAAGGAAAAAAGGCTCAGTAGAAGAGCAGTGAATATTTGTGCCTGGAACACTTATGGTATTGCATCACCAGGTTGTAGGTGGCAACCTAAAAATGTCCCATCCATCCAACCACTGGTGATATCATATGCTATCACATGATATCACAAGTTGTTAGCAACAACCTTAAAATGATTATTACCTTTCATGGCAGAGCTAGGATACTGCCTGCCACAAGGCAGATTTTTTTGGTATGAAACACCTTTCCAGCCTTTTACAAGAGCTAATTGGATCTGTCCTGGCATGTCTCAAAAATCCATTAGGACTTCCACACCTCTTGTGTCAAACTGAAGAAGGCAGAGCACTGTGCCTTCTTGAGGTGATTCTGAAATTGTTTTCCACATCTCTTTTTTTTCTGGTTTTCCACATGACCTGAGACAAAAGCATGAGACACTGAATACCTATCCTCTGGAAACCCCCTGTTCATTCTGCGTTTAAAACTCCAACTCAGCCTCAATCCCAAAACAAACCTAGAACTTGAAAGACTGTTCTCTATAGCTGAAGGGAAGCAGGAGAGTGATTTCCTGGCCATCCACCCAGTCACAATTAGGATGACTGACAGTAGTTTTTTTTAAACCTGAAGCACAGATCTAATATATAACACTGAATCTGTAGCAGCATGCTTTAAACATGTTATTTATTTACATTTAATCCAAATGAAATCACTAAGCACTCATAAAACCTCATACTGAGCAATAGTCCACTTGTTGAACAACTGCTATATTTGAATGTCTTAACAAATGTCTTGAATATGTCACCCAGTGTTCAACCTCCTGATGTATCTGAAACTCATTTTCAAAAAAGTTATATTTTTATCATACTGTAGTCTATGAACCAGAGATTTGGTTACCCAGGACATAGAGAAGGCTGAGATACTCAATATTTTTTTTCCTCAATGTTCACCAGCAAGTGCTTTTCTTAAAACTGAAAGATGGTAGATTTAGATTGGATATGAAAAAGAAATTCTTTAGTGTGAGGATGGTGAGGCAATGAAAGGTTGCCCAGAGAAGCTGTTGATTCCCCATCCATGAAAATATTTGAGAGCAGGTTGGATGGGACTCTGAGCAACCTGGTCTAGTGGAAGATGTTCCTGGCCTGTGCAGGGGGGTCAGAACTAGATTGTCTATAAGGTTCTTACCAAACTAAACCAAACCAGCCAAACCATTCTATAATTCTATGAATTTAATCATTTAGATGAAAAGTCAAATTCCTCAAAGAGGGAATCTCTATCAAATTTTTATTACTTTTGTCCTACATGTGATGCAAACTTTTTTAAACAAGCAATCTGAATCTTATTGTCTAAAAATATTTCCAACTTCTGTGAGAACCAATCCTCATTCTGAGCATCGTACTCATAGGAAAATTGGTTATAGTGTCTGAATTAGCAAGAAATGTAATTGTTTTGAGTCCTATTACTGCAGTGTAACATATGTGGTGAGAAAGATGGTTCTAATATACCATCTTAGTCTTTTTAGAATCATAGTCATTATATCTCAGTTTGATTGCCAAGGAGACAGAAGCAGGAAAATGAATTAGCTAAAGCATTGAGATCAGCAGCCAGTGAGAATATTCACACTGACATGATGGTCTTCCCCTGTGCTTGGTGCAGAACTCAAAATATATCTGACCTACATTAATAGCTTTACATTAATTTTACTAAATGTGATCACAGAGAGAGTCATTCATACAGCATAAGTAATTGTCTTTAAAGGGAAATACATTTCTTTGTGCTATTCAATCTGCTGTCCTGTGTCCTTGCAATGATTGTGGAAGTTTTATCAACTATTTTATCTGGTAGCACTCTAATACCACTCTCTTTAAAATAGTTTTTAGAAATTACAACAGAACTAGTACTATAATACCATCACAATATGATATCTTCTTGGGCAATATGATTGCTATTCATTATGCTACTATTTGCATGTAGATTTATACCTGTTGTAAATTACTTTAGCAAGTTTGCTCAAATCTAGGTAAGTACACATACAATCTTTTAAAAATTAAATATCCTTTTCTTTGCCTGTGTATCACATACTTATCAAGAGTCTGATTTTAAGAATAACACAAAACTTTTATAATAATTCATGTTAACTGTTAAGGCAGTCTTCACTAAAGACTTACACACATTTCATTCATGTATGTTCTGAGGACCAAATTTCATTATATAATTGCATTCAAGTCAAGAAAAACATTTTATCACAGAATATTTTTCTGTTTCTGTCAAAAGGTATTTAAAGCATGTGTTTAATGGGATTACCTAAAAGAGATCATCTGAAGAATCCATTAGGGGTCAATTGTTTCTTGGTCTAGCTACCAGCTGGTTTTGTTGTGGTTCTCTGAACAATGAGACTTCTCCCAAAGAGGGAAGAGTTGAAAGACAATTCATTATCTTACAGTTGCAGTTCAATTAACATATTGAAATAAACTATATCCAATTTAAATAATTTAAGTATATAAGTATTACTGTATTAGCTAGTTCATGTGGTAAATTGTGTACTTCTTATCAAACCATAGTCAGTTTTTATGGGGTTTTTATGATTTTGTCACTACCTACATCTAATTACAAATTCCTTGCACTTTTCTGATGAGCATTTATTGATATCTGATTTTTAAGCAATCATAAATACTTGGAATACTTTAACTTAAATATTAAGCACTGTTATGTGACTCAAGAGTTTGAAAAAATAAGAGTATTTTTATATTTCAACAAGTCTCTTGCTCTTTCAAAAATTTCTCATTCCACTTTAGGAATTCTACATTCATTTTATTTGCTCATTTATTTCCAGATTCCATTTTCTATTCCTTAGTCTCATCTCAAAAAATTAAGCTGCTTGGTAAATTTAAGAAAATTCTTCAAATGTTACAGATAAGGAACAAGTCAAAAACATAATTTTTTTTTCTGTAAAATTAAACTCTAAAACTAGATTGCTTACTAATGTTATTTCTTCAGTTACTTAAATAAAATTAACTGCTCTTACAGTTTGCTAGACAACATGAAATTTTGGGAAACTGAGTGAAATAGTAAAAGCAGTGAAATAAATAATTTTTCAGCACCTAAACGACATCATGCTTACTAACTTTTATAGTGATGACAATCTTTAATTGAGCCTCCCCTCCCTTCCACAGATTTCCTAAGGAATAAAGAATGCTGTAAGGATAGACAAATAGGGGCAAAACCCAGAGAAAGGTAAGTTGTGCCTTTGCTAAAGTAAACAAGCTTTCTTTCCCTAGGCATGGCATGGCCTCATACTAGTAGTCTGAGTTCTTTTGCTTTTCCTAAGACCTTTATTTTATTTTTTTTTTTTTTTGTTCCAGAATTATTTAGTTCAAATTATTTTATTCCAAATTTCAGGAGCTTCATGTTAAGGACATTACTCAGTTGTTTGTATTTCCATCAGTGTCTCCTTCCTTTACTATCTGAGAGTTAACCAAGTGCAGAGGAGATAATAACTGCAGCTTGATAATTCCAAACTTTCATTCATTTCAGTAAATGTAAGCTGATCTGGCAACAAAGGCAAGAGCACAAGAAACTCCCTAGCTTTGGAACACTAACTGTCATTTGGAATTTGACATGTTTTAACTTCAATAAAGAGAACATGTAATTCTGTGGATATATAATTTGTTTTAACATAAAATTCAACACTGCTACAAATATATATATATTAGATAAAACCAGAATTTTGTGTTCCAAACAAGAACCTGAAAGTTAAAATAAAAGATCTTTTAGGGTGAACAATGCGTTTTCTTTATAGAGATTAAAATATGTCTTGAAAATTAGTTTATAAAAAACTACATTTATTCAATATTTGGATCATTTGTATCAGATCTAGAGATAATTTGTATAAGTCTCATTGCTCTCCTCTCCTTCCAGCTGCTGCTGTTGAGGGCACTCACAGATTCCCAGAGGAGCAACATATATTTGACTTTAGGACCCCTTGCTTCACAAGGCTGTTGTTAAATTAAAGACTCTTGGCAAAGGAATTTACAGGGGTATTAACTGAAATACTGGCTGGCCTTTTGCAAGATAAAATACAGTGGAGGACACATTTTAATTAATCTTCTTCTACAGGAAGATGTCCTCAGGCAGCAAATGCTGGTCTCCCCCTTGCCTCTCTGGTTTGGATGATAAACTTCTGAATCCTGTGTGTACAAAAGGTTACTGAGCTCCCATGCATGTAACTGTGAAGGAATATTTTCCCAGTCACTGTCACACCTTATATTTTCTCTGAGTTTGTTCTCAGTTTTAAAACCATGCTTCTCAAATTTGCCCAGTAGACATGAAGCCAATCAAGATTTTTATCTTCTACTTGAATGTGCTGCTAGAGTGGGATGGACAGGGATAAGAAAAATCATATGTTTTTGCCACAGTCTAAGAGCAAACTTTTCTCCTCCATTACAGTATTGCCCTGAGAGAAAACCAAACCCTTCAGTTATATTGACTTGTACCCTTTAACACAGCAAATGTACAATATCAGAATTAATTTCATAAATATGCACAGATTTCATCTTTGAGCAAGCAATATTGATTGTAATGAAACCCATAAAACAATAGAAAGGAAGAGTATAAATATACTTAAATATTAATAGTGCAGCAATTACATTATTAATTTGCACTCAGTTGGAAAATTTGCAAACAGAGATATCACACACTGTTATTTTCATCTATCCTATTTTTCATAATCTTTAATGGTTAAACCCAGGAAATTTTAATTGAGTATATAGTCAACAATTCAGATGAAAGTCGAAAATATGAACTACATTTTAAATTATCAACTACATATGAACTGTTAGCCAGACACTGTATCAGACTTTTCTTCTGAGCCATAGAATAAGCTAAGTCCTGTAAATCCTTATACACCTATTGGCTATATGTATAAAACATCAAAAGTAATTGCAGCAAGAATTCCCCTGCTCAAAACCAAATGGAGTTTATTGTCTCAGGATCAGAAACTTATTCTTTAAGTAGTCTTCCACCTTCATTGAGATGACTTGAAAAGTAAAGTACTATGACTCAGGCCAGATACTATCTCACCATTCATGCTGTGTAGACATCCTAAATCTCAGAATATCTTGGAGCATATAAATGGAAGCTCAACACCCACAAAACAATAAATTCATTTGACATTAAACTTGAAAAATATTTTTAAAAATATGTTGGAATTCTAGGCACACTAACTTCCTTGCCACATCCAAATTAATTCTGGGTTTAGGACACTACTGAGAACACACAAGAAGTATTTGCAAAAACTGACTGCACTGAAGTGTGAAAAATCAATTAAAACTTCCAGCCACCTCTGGATATAAATATTTTCCATGAAATAAAATGTTTCTAAAAAGCTCATATAATTACACACTTTAAAAAAAAATCCATTTTATTAAAAAAAAAAAAAGAAGATAAATTGAATACACACAGAAGATTTTAATTACATATTTAAATTGGATTAACTGGTCTTTAAATATCAAATCCATAAATATTATTTTTAACTCAGATTTTCTGCTTTATATTTATATATCTCCTTCCTTACACAGCACGTGCTTGAACCTGACCAGGCAACCTTAGATAAGTGAATACTCCACTGGTTCTGTAGACCAAAAATCTGTGGCTGCTGCTGCCTCTCAACAGGTGAACATCACCAGATTTGCTGCACTGCTCTACAACTTCAGACATAAAGCCACAGTGTACCCTCACCACTCTTACCCCTCTGCCTTCCCTGTGTTTTGTGCTCTTCCTGCATCCCCCTTACAGTGGTGAATAACTCTGCTGCTCCATGGGCTCATCTCTTTCTGCTGCATTTGGAACCTTCTTCAGTGAGAGGGAAGGAGTCTGAGTGAATTATTCCCTCAGGAATTCTTTGGTTCAGCAAAGCTTCTTCTGGCAGACAACAGTGGTCTCAGACATGCAGTAACAGGGGCAAGAGCTTATCCAACCATTCCAGTAATGAACTGGGAGGACTTCACTAAGGATACCAGTCAAGGTGAAGGAATGTTTCTTGCCACTTCTAGTTTTATAGCAAGATAATTGCCAATTTGCAATTCCCAAAACTTTGGGAGAATTTTAATTTTAACAGGAGAAAACTTACTATAACAAACAAACAACCCAAATTTAAATCCTTATGTATACACTGTACCTACTGCATTTATGCAAGTATTAAAATAAATTTAATCTTTCTACTTTAATAAACAAATACCATAAGAATGTGTCAAACAAACCTGTCAGATACTGAGAATATTAGTCTATAGTGAGCACCATACTGCTGAGCTTTTTTTCATCTTTTGTTGTGTTTTACTTTGATTTGTTTTGCTTTTAAGCATGATGGATTTTAAAATGTGCTAGTCGACTTATTGATGCTGCCATTACACTGCCAGTTATGGTAGAAATCACACCCAATAATGGTCCACAGAAAATGTTTGAAAGGGAAGCACAAGCAAGTCATCAACTCACTAGTGAATCACATTAATGGCAAAAATGTCTTTAAACTTAAATTGTAAAAAAATGCAGTAAGATATTTTAATACACTTTCAAATATTGGTTTTCCCATTGTTAGTATAACAATTATGGACAAAGCAATATAATTAACTGACTGAATTAAAGCCAGAAAATTTGACATAATGTCCATTGGAAAAATTACTTACTTTGAATGGAGGTTTTTCTTTTTAAAATAATTTATAAAGTGAATAAAATAAACAGCACACATGGGTACATGCAGGCATGTGGATTAGTAGGGATGTTTTAACTTCAGTTCTGTAAGCTATTTATTTATTCTGATCAGATCTTTATTTAGTAACTCAAAATGGCCTAATTTTACATCCCTGTATAAGTAAAATATAATTTTTTACAATAAGCAGAGAAGAGTATGTTATGATTTCAAGTAAACAACAAAAATGGGAAGGTTAGCTGATGAACAGTAGCCTGCAGCTGAGGTTATCCTGTCACTGCTAGGAAGCTCATACCAGCTTAGCTCCAGCATTTCTGGATAGATGATTCCCATGCATCTAAAGATCGACCATGTCTTGAAATCCATGTTCCAGTGAATCAGCTACTCCTGTGTAGAAGGAGAACGTGCCAGACTGTGCTGTAACCAGCTGTCCCTGCTCATCTCTTGTCAGCCTTTGCGTCTTAACTTTGCTGCCACAGAGAGAAATATTTCCACCAAGGAAGAGAGAAATGACAGGATTCAAGAGAATGTCACAAGTGGTGGAATTTCTGCTGGGACTTCATTCTCCACCCCTGCTCAGGATACCTTGCTGCTTCTTCCTCTGCTGATGCAGCATGGTCCAGCTTTAGAACAGATAATCCCATTTATACAATAACAGACCCCAGACACAAAAATCCAGGATAAAAACATAAGAGCCAGGATAAGAAAGAAGCCATAAAGATAAGAATGCAGGAAGTAGCTGTGAGGTGTGGAGGGTCTCCTTTACCAGATTCAGCACAGACAAGTGCAGTCATTAGGAGGGATTTTCATTGGTCATTTTGTTTTCCATACTCATCTTTTAGTGAATGGCAACAGTCAAAGCAGTTGGGTATGTGTGACAAGTTTTTATGAGACAAAACTTGGCTCTAACAGCATCTGACATGCTGTAACAGAGTCCTAAAGAAAAACAGTTATAGGAACTTCTTGCTTTAAAGTTGAGGGAAACAAAAAAAAATCACAACACTCATCATATGTACTTGGAAATAGAAAAGCTTTTTGACTTTATAGAACTCACACTGTCATTTCCTGTAGGATTTCATTTCCTTGTAGTGGCAACAGTTGATACAGTGAGTCTATTTGGTGAGGCTGCTATGCAAGCCTATGAAATGTAATGGTTTCTAGGCTAGCATTGTGTCTTTCCTATCTTAAACAAGCACATGCCAATGCTTTCTAATTTGAATAAGTAATCACATCCTACACATTACAAACCACCAGATCTCAGCTGCTATCAAGCTGTTCCATGTTGCCAGTTATCCCTGATACCAGATTATCTGATTGTTGCTTTGTGGTTGCTAAGGCAGTCCTGAAAAATCTTATTCATGCAGTATAATATTTTTTTAATGCTTTAGTTTCCAAGCTACCTGTCTTCCCAAATGAGTTTCACAATGGCTTTTGTGATACATCAAAAAATGTCATCCTTGGTCAGAATTTTTTCAGGAAATTCTCCTTTTTTCAGTGTTCACAAATAAGTAGGACCTGACTGTCACAAACTTCAGATAGAACTCCACTACCATCATGGGTACCTAGGCCAGATGCCAAACACCCACAAAAGCTGCTCACTCACTCCCCTCTGCAGCTGAACAGAATAGAGCAAATTTAACAAAGGTTCATGAGTTAAGGACCAGGAGAGATCATTTATCAAATGCCAAAGGCAAAATGGGCTCAACTTCAAGATGCAAAGTGAACTTATTGCTAACAAAATCAGAGCAGGATAATGAGAAGTAAAATAATTCCTTAAAAACCCTTCCCCCTACCCCTCCCTCCTTCCAGCTCTACTCCTACCCCAGTGCACAGGGAGGGAATGGGGGTTATGGTCAGTCCATCATCTGTGGCTTCTCCTGCTGCTCAGGGAGAGGAGTCGCTCCCTGCTGCACTGTGGGGTCCCTCCCATAGAAAACAGCTCTCTGTGACCTTCTCCAGCCTGGTTCCACCCCCATGAGCAGCAGCTCCCTGTGAACTGCTGCAGTGTGGGTCCATCCCAGGGCAAACAATCCTCCCAAAACTGCTGCAGTGTGGGTCCATCCCAGGGCAAACAATCCTCCCAAAACTGCTGCAGTGGGTGACCCTTCCCCAGGACACTGCACCCCTCCAAGGACAGGCTGCCTTCCCATGCTCTGCACCATGCTCTGCAGAGGAACCTTGGCTCCAGTGCTGCAGCACCTCCTGCCCCTCCTGCTGCACTGACCCTGGTGCCTGCAGAGTTGTCTCCTCAAATCACCTCACTCCACTCTTGCCAAGTTGCAATTATAGCTGTGCAAAAACTTTGTTTGGATTTCCTCCTAAATATGTTATCACGGAGGCATTACCACTATTTCTAATTGGCCCAGCCTTGGTCAGAGGCAGGTCCATCTTTGGAGCTACTGAGGATTGGCTCTGCCAGAACTGGAGGCAGCTCCCAGCAGCTTCTCACAGAAGCCACCCCTGTGGTCCCCCTGCTCCCAGGCTGTGCAAACCCGTCACAACCACACAAATATGAAATTGTACATACTGTCTGATTTTCTATTCTTCAGCATTACCAGACAGACACCCTCCTATTTCTAGAAGCATTTCTAATTAAATTACATCAAACCATACATTAACTAGTAGAATTTATATTTCCCTGTACAGAGCATAGTTTCTAATTCAGATGGCTACACAAAACCTAAAATGTTGTTTAGTTCACTGCAAGACAAAACAGAGCATTTCCATCCTTACTTCGTTCATGTCTGCCAAACACTGGAGTCAAAGTGGTATCAGGAACACAGGGAGGACACTTTTTGTGCCAAAGCTCATCTGCTTTTAATACACCATTTAATCTCATGATCACTCTCATACTGTTTGTTCTGCTTTAGTAAAACAGTAACAAGTCTATCCTTTCTTACTAACATATTCCATTATGAAAACCAACTAAATAGAGTTTGTTCCAAATTACACAACTGTTAAAAAAAAAAAAATCTATGGCATTTAACAGTTAGAATTTTAGATATTCCTTTGCAGAAGCTGGGAAGATTTCTGGAGTGTTAAGTTGTTTGTCTGGTGTGCAGATATGTGGAAGTGGGTTATGTTTACAAACACTTAACCAAAGTATGTCTTTTTGAAAGTATGTCATGGACATCACAAATCCCTGTATGTACTTGACTGAAATTATCAGATTTCAATTTCTAGGAAAAAATAAAAAGCTTAGATACAGTGAGATTTGGAGAGGAGAAGTGACCTTTTCACATGGTGTGTCACTTTCACCATCACTGTGAAAACAAATTTTCATTTTTGCTTTCATTACATTGTCCCAATATAAACCTTCTAAGAAATATTTCTAAGAGTAGATTTTTTTTCCATATCAGTGAATTTAGCTATTAAAATTAGAACCAGCAAAGTCAGATTTAGCTTGTTTTGTTTTTGTGGGGTTTTTTTAAATTAAATCATTGGTAGAGTAAAAAAACCTCTGATTTTTAATATTATTTCTTTAAACAAGAGAATGGGTAAAAATCTACTTGTCTGTTGCTAATGTTTAACAAGACTAAAATCTTGTGTGGCAGGGGCCAGTTAGAGGGTGGGAAATCATGTACTTTTTCTGTGAAAATATTCTTTTTTTACAAACCCTTTTTATAAGAAAAATAGCAATTCTCAAAAGAAGGTTCATTAAATCTCTAGAGTGCTAAATGCATGTCTCCAAAGAACAGAGGATGTAAGTGACATAGCCTTTCCTGTGTTGATGAACTTTGTGATTACTCAAATTCATAAGAGCCACACTTTTACCCAGAATTATAATAAAAGATTGAAGTATTTCTTATTTAAATGAAATTTTGGATTTTCCAATAGTTATTCAGGTCAGAAACTCTACCTCAAAACAATATGACAGCCTTAAGGTATGGGTCTCAAATTAAGATACATATTTATGTTTTTCTGTAAAAGTAGACATCACACTACTATGATACTTCAGTGTTCAATGAATTGAATTTTAATATTAAGCTGGTTTTTCCCCCTACATGATTTTTCTAGTTGCATGTACGTAAACTTGTGATCTGATCAAAAAGTCAGAATGACATGGACCACATCTAATATCTATTACAAAATGTAACCAAAATATAAGACAATTCATCAAAGAAGTACATCTTCAGCAAGTTTTAATGTAAATCTAGTGTAATTTACATCCCGGGGGAGTCAGTGAAGAAAAGCTGTTATGTTTTACAAGCAGAAGTTACATAACAAGGGATGATGCAGGGTATGATTCTGTCATATAAAATTTACTCTGCCGTACAATTTTCTGTAATTTTTTTCACACTTAAGAATTACAGTGCAAGGGTTTTATCCACACTAGCTAACACAGAAATATTGTGGGCTCCAGTGTTCCCTGCTTGGCCTACCTCTCAACTTGGAGAAGAGAAGGATCCAGGGATTCTACAAGAAAGCTGGCAACGGACTTTATATAAGGACATGTAGTGATAGGACAAGGGGGAATGGCTTTAAACTGAAACAGAGTGGTAGTTTTAGATTATATATTGGGAAGAAATATCATTTCCAAAGCCATCTGGATTATGCCTTAAATAATTTAAATTTTTGAATCTTCTTGTAGTTTGATCCAAAAGCTACTGTCGGAAGATGTACAAGCCTATGCTTCCACCCCAACCATAAGTGTGTACATGTCTTGACCTTTTAATTTCCTTGAGAGCCATACCCCCTGGATATGATTATTAAAACAAAGAAAAGAAAAGCTTCACCGCACTCTGGCCTTTTCAGGGGAAAAAAAAAAGAAAATCCAGCTAATGGAAAGTGTTTGACAATGTTTGCTTTTGTCCTTTCCTGTGCATGTTCAGCTGAACTTAAGCTATTGTTTGCACTTAGACAAAAGGCAGGACAAATTGCATGTTTGCCTATGCCTGTTCAAAGAAAGGGAACAAAGGTTTCAGAATCAGCCATGGAAAATGGAGTTATTTTTCTCACTCTTTACAAATATTTAAGTTGTAAGCATTTGAGCTGCAGAAATAACAACACTAGTCGAAACTGTCTTTTCCCAAGAAACCTGAAAAGACAAAAAAAAAAAAAAGACACTTCACTTGTCACGTGAATATTTTCAACAGCGGTTAAGAGAAATAATTTTTAGATTTTACTTTACAAGACAAGAGTAATTTTAAGTATTGCAGTTTTATGTTTAGGTTCTTCTGATGAAAGAATGAAGAATGTAGCCAAATCCACAAAAATATTTCTTTTATTTGCAAAGCATTTGTTTAATAACAATTCTGATGCACTCCTGGTCCTAAGAAATACCATATCCCACAAATTTATATAATTCTAAATTTTAAAAATGTAACAATTTTACCAGAGAACTCTCACCACTATTTCAGTTGCCTTTGTATTTGTTCTTTTGATTGTTACAACCACATTGCTTCTTGCATCATGTCTTATCCAATTTACTGAGTCCAAAGGACACACATTTCACTGTACAACATGGAGCAGTGAGAATTAATATCTTTCTCTCAGGAGATGTTAGCCATTTAAAAAAAATAGTTTAAGGTATTATCTACTGCAATAATTTCCACCATTTTGGAAATCAGGAGATTTTGGCAATTAGATGGATGGTAGACTTCTATATCATGATATATCAGAATTATGTGAGATCAATTAAATGTTTTGGAAAATGAATGTTTTGGTTAATTAATTTTTTGTACATATAACCTGCTGCCAAGTTTAGCACATCTGATACCTGTACTGGCTTTGAAATGGAGTTACAGTGCAGCACTGTGTTTTTTAGTTATATCACACTCATAGTTATTTTCCACCACGGTGGTTCTCTTCTTCTGGTTGCATGCCCTTTTAAGAGAAAATGAAAAATATTGCCATTTTTAGAATGAAGCAAAGTTCCTTCATCCTTCACAACTAAAAATCAGGCAGCTGCAGGCCAGAATTTCACTCATACAGCTTTCTGTGGACTGCCTGAGCAGCAAGACAGCTACAGTATTCAGACAAAAAGAAATGGCAGCTATCAGCTTTGAGCACTGGAGACACCAAATTATGATGTATAAATAGGGCTACTCAAGAGGGATCTTTTTTCAATAATGCAGGTACACAGAGCTTGGAAATGGACTGGAATAATCACTCTGTTTTAAAATACGGTTGCTATGTTATAATTTTCTCATTTGACACAAACTAGATAAATAAATCAATCACTTTGTTCATTGCATGATTTAATGATTAACCCTTCCATGTACTCCCACACAGTGCTATAGAAGCAGTAAGAATACTACTTACCTGTTGTCAGTTTCATATGGCCAAAGAGAAAACATTTATCTATTTAGTGCAACCTAGTACAGGAAAACAAGTGTCAGATTTCTCCTGGAAAAATATTTCAAGATAAGCAAATGAGATTTTGGTCTAGAGAATGCCATGAATATCTGAAAGTACACAAGTAATTTCATAGCCATATGAGAGAATCAAATCATTCCTGTGTTTCTGTAGCTAATTCCACACATTTAAATATGTGTATATAAAGAAAAGCCTTCTTAACATTAGCTTTTCTTAGATTTTTCTATCTCTATTCAATCAGTTGACTTAAAAAATTTTGCTACTAAGAAAGCACACAACACATTTCCTTGATTTGAAAAAAATATATTTCTAATCTGGTATTGGGGCTTCTCCAGAAGAGTGAGATGGAAAAGTGTTCTTTGGTGACTGACCAAAATAGCACAAAAGCAATAGTCTTTACCATTTGCATGCATAGCATTGAATAAAAATTGTCTTTGCAAATACTTGGAAATTACTAGGTTGCTTTTTCAAACTAGCTGGGGGGTCTGAAATGGATTTTTTAAATCTTGGTTTTGTAGCACAAGTTGAATTTGTCACAGTAATATTGGGCAAATGCTGTTCTCTTGTGTATACCTTATATACTCAAGATGGGCTACTCATCCAGTGCATTTTTAGATGAAAAATCTAAAACTTTAGCAGAGGTTTATTCATTCTAAAGAATACTTGATCTTCTGTGATGCATAAGATCTAAAAGTTAATGGTGGCTTGCTGTGCATTTTTCATGAAGATTGAAAAATTGAACTGTCATAAAAATCCCTGGTTTGTACTGTTGAGCAGAAAAGACATTCAAGCTCAGAGAGATTGTGTTACCTTCTCCTAGCAGCTATCAGTACCCTGACCTATTCTTTTGCCCTCTGCAAAAATAAAGGTCTGATAATTTTTATACTTCTCTGTCAATGATAGCTAAATCTCTCCAAAATGTTGAAGTCAAAAATGGTTAATCCCATAAAATTCCACTTTAATTACACCCCCTGTTTGTATTTTAACAAAATACATTTAAGATCTTTATTTTTTGGAGTTTTTTATTTCTTTTTGCTTTTGATACCATGACTATTCCTATTTCTCAAATTTTTGTTTACCAGACACATTTCAGTTAAAGTGAATCTTGGTTATAATCAAAATCTTTATCCAAACTTCTCTCTACACAATAAGTTTATCTTTTCTTTTTTATAGCTGCAGCAAGAAGTAATGTAAAAAATAGCTAAACATTTTTTTCTCATTATAAAGGAGACAAACAGTAAGAAGTTAAACTGACAAACAATAAGGAGTTAAAGTAATAGACTACAGGAGCAAGAATCAGGGATTGTTTAGTCAGTCTTGATTTTATATTCTAAAAACACTGAATTCTTCCTTAATTTGGAAGGCAAATGCTTTTACCTGATGGAAAGAAAAATGGTTTGACTCATAATCTATACCTAGTTAGAGAGAAGAACTGTGCTGACTGTGATCAGTGAGCAATGAGCTGGGCCCTCAATATCACGTGGCCATGCTAAGCCATGTTGTTCTTGCACAAAAACAATGCACTAGCTCACCCTACCTAGAAAAAGAATTTATATATGTGTTGGAAAGCACTCTATTTAGAATGAAGGAGAGAAAACTATAAGCTTTCTCCATATCTGTTCTTTTACTAGAGGACCTTTTGCTGCTACCTTCAGTTTTAACTGGAGTTCTAGGAGCATTTTGAAAGTTTGGACCACTGTTCCTCATAAGAGACACAAAATATTCTTCTAGCCACCACAGCTACTACATAATGGTTTTGTTTTTACAGAGAACATAAAAATGTATTCCTAAATCTGTGGAGGATGCAATGATAAATTTTGGGAATGCTAATCACATCAAACATAGATTTGTTTTTCATAAGTATTATAATACAAAAAGTATATTTTAAAATTCTTACAATAATGTATCTTCCAATAAATTTCATTCAGAATATGTGTATTGGAACTTACTTTTATAAACCAAATTCACCCTAAGTTCATCTAACATAACTTCTGATGGGTTAAAAAAAGAGATCTGTTTGTGAGTTTCTTTCAATTGGAAACTACAATATATTCCACTTTCCTCATTACAGATGTCTGTAGGAAATGGAATACATTTTCTCAAGCATCTTCCAGAAGCAGAAGCTCAACCCTACAATCCTAGATTTCTTCTGGATTAAAGCTAGAATAGTCAACAGCTTCAGCAACTTCCAGGTTTTAGTCTCACTTGATGCTAGCAATTATTTAATAAACCTCTCTAAGAGCAGTAGTGGGCCTATGTTTCTAAAATTTGTATTCTTCTCTGGTTTTTTTTTTAATGAAATTCTTATGCATAACTGGCTGAAGCTCCCACAACAGTGCTCCCCAAGGACCTTCCTGTGTCTCAGAGAGTTAAGTACACAAATGAGAAGACCAAAATGCAGCATGAATATTAATGTTCTGGCAGCATGTCTTTGAGCTGGCAGGGCTCTTTTACTTGGGGAGCTGCCAGATGCGATCATTTGGAATACAAAACTACTTTATGAGAAAAATATGAAATAAATCTAGAATCCACTGGAAAACTCAAAGATACTGCTTCTTCATTATAAATACACCTTTTCTTTTAGTACAGACTACTCAAATATCTGCTAGAAACTAAAAAGCAGATACTGTCCAAAATGTAATAAAATGCTGCAAGCCAACATGGCAGAATAGGGGAAAATGTACTGAAGCAGAGGTAGTGCCTTTGTTTCCTCTCTCTGAGATATTGAGCTTGTATAAGCAATGTATGTAATGGATGCCTGATTAATATGCTATTTATCTTTCTCCCCCCCCCTCCCCCCCCCCTTATAATATGTTTTATTTTGGTATAGAAAAAAGCAAGACTCTCTGCAGACTGGCAGTGTCTAACCCCAGATGTTTGCTGTGTATTTTCTAAGCTGAGCACCTCACATTACCAGTTGCTGTGACACATGTAATGTCATTAGACAGGGAATAAACAACTTCAAAACCATCTACAGAGCCCAACATCTAATTAGTCAAACAAGCAGGCTGGGAAATCAGAAACACCAGAGCCAGCTCTATCGTGCAGTGTGCTGTGAGAAAAACTTATGCCAATTGCATTTTTGCTTCAAAGCAGTATTGAAATTATTTGAGACAAATAATTACGATCACATGAACTCAAAAAATGATGGTCTTATAATTCTTGAGACAAAAAAAAAAGGGCAATATTTTATATGCTATGGCTGTGTAGTAGAAAGGAAGGGGAGAAAATAATGTTAACTTTTTCAGTGGTTAGTGAAATTGTATCATTGGGAAAGAGCAAGCAAAGGATGATAGGGCATATTAGAGGAGATATTAAAACTTTCTCTATGGAAAATTAATAAAAGATGATTGTAAAATAGTCATCAGAAATCCTCTTTTGGCTGTGATGGGGCTGGTAAAGAAAAGTAGCTTTCACACAGCCCTTCAGGTTATGTCTATCAAACTTGCCTACATGCATGCTCAGCCTGTGACTTCATCAATTACTCTATATTCTGCAGAAAATAGAAGAATAGGAAAGACAGAATCAGGCTATTCTCTGAGGTGCACTACAAAACACAGATGCAAGAGGCTGAATGTAGGAACTCATGCCTGAAGAAAAAGGAAAAAAAATATGATCTAGTTGCAAGTGTTTACACATGAGGCTGTGTTTTCCAGAGAGGCTTCTGGAGATTTTCAAAACTGACCTAGAAGTCTTAAGTAAACTGATCTACTTTGAAGTCAGCTCTGCTTTGAGCAGGTGTCTGGGCTTGATGAATATCAGGAGTCTCTGATAACCTGAATTTTCTTGCAATTCTGTGATATCCTACCATGTTTCAGGGATGCTAGATTCCTTGAACTTTTAGCCAGAACTGCATATCAGAACTCAAATTCATATTTTGGAGAGTGTTTCTGACCCAAGCAATGAAATTACTGTTTTTAAAGGTGAAGCAGTTCTTTATGTGCTTGCATATTTGATTTCATTTCCATATGCAATAATTTCTTTACTGTCACTTTGTAACTAGAACTTTCTAGTGCATTTCAGGCTGCTTTCTCAACCTGGGAATCTTTGCTTAGACTATTTTTAATTGAGTGAGTCAAACAATGTCTTTGATTGTTTCTGTTCCTTAGGGACTGAAGGAATATTTGGGCTTGTTATTTACATATCCTTTCTCCTGACATACTGCCATCTCTAACTCTTCAGTTCAAGAACCACTCAATATATATATATAAAAAAAAAAAAAAAAAAAAAAAAAAAAAAAAAAAGGGAGAGGGGATTGAGAGGCAGAGAAGGGTGAGAGAAAGGTCCCTAAACAATCAAACATAAGTTATAGCAATTACTGAAACATGACTGAATTTTTTTGTAATGAACATGGAATCTTTTGTCTTACCAGATGTCTGCAATGTTATTAGGATGGGTTAGTTTATTGTTTGGGGTTTTTTGCAAGACTCCAGGGCAAAGAGGATCTGGCATAGGGGAAGGTATGCTCTCTCTTGATCTCTATCTTAAGTAAGCCCTTGCATTCTTAAGAAATGCAGTCTAGATCACATAGGGTTCTAGTAGTCTAGGCCTTGTTACTGTAGGTATAAGAAATTATAAACTACTTCTTTTATGTTCAATTCTATTTATTCTAGACTGAAAATGTTCCTAAAGGGAAACAAGTTACTTGCTCTTAGAGTTTACAAAGAATCTATGTCTTTTTCCATCTCCAGTGAGAAAACTACTGCAGGGATGCACAAATATTGCTTCTCAAAAGGTAACATGCTACTCAGGAATTTTGGAGAAGCATTAAGTTACTACCAACAGAATAATGAAAATTTCTAACTTTTACTAGAAGATGGTATGTAGAGTTAATGAATTTTTAATTTATTTATAAATGAAAAGCATGTGAACATATCTGTTTTTGTCAAAATGCTACTGCACATTTTTCCCCAGATATGAGGATCATCTAGAAATGGAAAATTCCTTGGATAGCCACAACTAGAATGGATTAATGGCAGCTGAGCCAACCTCTTCAAAGGCTGGCTGAGGCATATCTTGCTGGAACATCAACAAGATGGATATACACTTTGAGAGCAACATGTTTAAAGAAGAAATACAGATATTATACCATGAAAATTTTCTCCAACTCAAGTCAGAGCTGTCCATGGACTGAGAAACTAGGGCAAGGAATCATGTTTTGTTCATAGCTGAACTGACCCAAAAAACCCAGATGACTTTTCAGCAATTCTAACTGCCTAATTATGCTGGTTTAACTATGCAGCTACCATACAATTCATACATAAAATTTGACAAAAACAAAATCACCTTATTTCTGGTTTGTGGACAGGACTTTCTGTTGTCACAAATATTGATGCAATGTAAAGCAAAAGCTTATTTCATTAAGGCCTGAACAAGCTCTAGTGATCAGAAATAAAACAAATAGATGACAGTTGTTTTACTGGGCAAAGAAGACCAAAGACATTTCTGTGTCAAAGTAAAAGAACATAGACTGCTTCACCATTTCCATATTTACATGGGTACCCTGTATCTGTTTTATTTCTTCCTCACTACACAACCTGTTGGAGAAAATGCAGCAAAATAATTCTTATTGATAAATGAAAAAGAGAAAAAACATTATCAAGCTGATCACTAGTGATAGAAGCCATTACATAATTTTGTTATGAAACTATTTCCTGCTGCTAGAGAGTTTGAAATAGCATTTACTTGTGTAATTGTAATTGCTTTTATTTTATTTCTCCTGGCCTAAATAAAATGCAGATAACCTCTTTAGAAAAAAATGAATTAAATGTTTTTACTGATATTTGACATGTTCTTACAAAATAACTGGTGGTAGAATCATATCCCAAACCATCAAAACCATACTAACTTCATATTTCTCCTCATAGTACTAGACTTCCATCCAATCATCTTCTATCAATCAATAAATTATTTACTTCTTATTTGCTTTTTAAATAGCTATGTATATTAAGTAATATAGGGGTCATGACATCTTTAGTCATGTTAAAAGCTTAAAACCATTCAATAAAATTATGATGAATGAAGTGATACAGCCTTTAGAGGTGAAAAATATATGTATATACATATATGAGACATCTCTCTCATATAAGAGATCAAGAGAAGCGTGCCCCTTTTCTCCTCAGGTACTTTAAATATTTGTGCAACTTATCTATGTCTGCTATTAATAAATAATGAATTCTACTTGACATAAGGGAGTAATTTTTGTTAAATTATCTAATCGTCTTACACAGCAAGACCATTGTCCCTAATCAGAGTTTTCTCCCTCTAGTTGCATTCAACTGAAGGGGCTTGCTGCCTCAGTGAGCAAGGGACTGGCTGCCAGCAGAGGTCTGGGTGAGTACGTGAAACTTCTCAAAATAAGTTTCCAGGGGATTGCAGAATGTGAGAAACTTATAAGGTGATGCTAAGGAGAAGAATCAAAGGTAAGGAAAGGAAGGGTACTAGGTGTCTGTGAGAGAACAGGTATGAAGGAAAAGCTGACAACACTGACTGGCCAAGGGAAGCAAGAAATGAGACAGCACAAGCTGGCAGGTCCTGAGTGCCCACTGTTAGCAACTCAGAGAAGCTGTGGCTTACAGACTTGCTAAAAAGGAGACTGAGCAGATACAGTTAGCTATGCAGCAGGCAGCTAGCTGCCCTAATTATCTCCCATCCTGATAAAGTGGAGCAGAGAACAGTCCGTGCCGCTCATGTTGGGATGAGAGCTGTGCTGAAAAAGATACTTTTCTCAGTCTGTGCACCCAGCCATGCTAATACTGCACATGTTTCTGCTGGGAATATGTGCTCAGCCTGGCAGAGAGCTGAACCTGGGGATGGAGGAGCTCCATGGGTCCTGCATATCCCCAATTTCAGCTGTGACATGAACTACAGAACTTCATTACCAGGGCTTGGTCTCCAGCTGCTTGTGAAGGCACGAGCATTACCTAACAGATCATTCCATCCTGCTCTCTTTATTTGGGCAATGACTGGAAGGACAGATCTTCATCCATGGCCATATCTCTCTTCCATATTGTCTGTCTAATTTCACAATAGGAAAGCTTTTTATATTTTAACATGATGGTTCTATGTGTTCTTCTAAAGAGTTCTTGAAAATTCATGTGACCTGTGGAATGGGGTTCTTTGCATGTATTCCATTTTTTCTTTTAAAGCAGAAAATAAGCTTTGTCTCTGCAAAGAAAAAGTAGCAAATGAAGAATGTTCTTCAATTCTCTAGTGATTTCCAGGTCCTTCTGCTTTCTACACAGACTACATTCACATTCTTCATTTGTCTGTACTATTAGTAAATCAGAGTAAAAATAAAAAAAGAGCAGCTATTCAGACACAATTATACACAAATTAAGACTCATAAAGCTCTTATCAGTGATGTTGACTACAGAGTTTCATCTTGATCTCAGTGCATTGCTCTTATTAAGTATCATCTTGAATGACAACAATAGAAACTTGAAATGTGAATCACACTTTACTGTGATTGCATCTGAATATATTTCATCTATTTCACTGAATATTTATTTTAATCAATCTCTAGCATGATCCACCATAGAGCAAAATAAAACAAATGGTTACAGAAGAAAAATAATGTAATTGCCTCTTATTTCCTAATTTTTTCTCATTCTGTACTTGTCCCATACTTATTAATCCAAATACTTGTCATAGGCTTCTTATCCAAGAACGAAGTGTTTGTGCTCCACTACAATATAAATGTTAGCTTTTAAAATAAAAGCATTGTGAAGAATTGCACTATAATCTAGAGCCAACGTGCATATAACATGAAAGCAATGGTACTGCAACTCTTGCTTTTCTTGATGCTGATGTAGATTCAGAACCCAGTTCTGAAATCCAGCTTTTAGATGATGATTTGTTAGCAGCAGATACATCATCAATTTATATAGAAAATAGAAGAAAAGTCTAGGGAAACACAACAGATTGAGGGAGGATGAGAGAAGTAGGAAAAGACAAGTGCAAAACAGGAAAAAAAAAGGAAGGAAAGAGGGAATCTTAGAGAAAGTTAGTGGCAGATATTATTTACATGACACAATAGGAAAAATGCAAGAAGAGAAAATTATAGGACAATAATAAATAAAAAGGATTAGAAAAATTAAGGATAAAAAAGAAAATATCAAAGGAAAAATATTTAATTGATAAAAATTTTTGAATATCTCTTTTCTGTGCATCTGTAACTAGATTAAAGGAGGGTAGGTAGAATAAGTCAAGAACACTAAAAGGATAAAGGAAAATCTCTAGATATTCAATCAAAGAAACAAAAGAAAGACAAAGAGCAAAGGAGTAGAACATAATACAACTTTTGCGGCAAATATTAACACTTCACAATTTATTTTACTTTCTCTTCATTAACTTTCATTATATTCTATACTATTGTAAAAATTTAGTCTTGAGCTATGTCCTACAAGTCAGTAGATATGAAATTTCAATTAAAACCTTATATAAACTTTTGAAAGCAAAACATTGGTGCTAAATATTTCCCATTATAGAGTAGATGTTTTGTTGAAGTTTCAAGTCAATAAGTGGCATTAATTTATTATAATAATGTTATTTTTATTTTGAACTTATCACTGAGGTTTGTGATAGATTTGAAATACGATTCAGAATACCTCAATAATGCATACAAGTATTAAACATATATTTTTGACATGCATCATTAAGATTCCATTTTACTGCTCCCTAAAATAGCTAGAAAGGAGAAACCCTTGAGATACACAACATTTACAATTCAGGTTTGATTTTCACTGATACAATGGCAAGGATACATTATTAGTTGATAATTTTAAGATACATTAAAATTTGAGGGGTCTTTTCCATCAATACTTGAATAAAGAAATCTCAGAAGGTCGTGTAAGACAACACCAATCATTCATAGATTAAATCAGGCTGAATTTGCTCATTTCCACAAAATTGAGACTAAGAGGGCAAACTTCACTGCATGCCAAGTTCTCCTACCATTGTATGTATTTAGCCAGCTTGACTGGAATGATGAAGGTCTCTAGCATAGAGGCACTGACTCAGTGGACCAATATTACCTCAGGTGGGGTAAGATCCACCCAGTCTGCATCCTGTTTACCAAACTTCAGATTTTCATCAGTTTTGTTGAAAAGGAGGCAGATAATAGTAGCAGAATATTTTAAGTCATATCTGTCACTCTAGTAAGACCCAGGTTTTTATAGGAAGATTCTCTGCATAACAGCATTAGATGTCTTGTGTGTTTATCTAAATCATTTATGAACCTAGAGAAAAGTATTTCTTTGCCTTCTTGAGTAGAATTCTGCAAGAATTATGCCGTTATGGACTTTTTGTCAAATGAAAAGAAAGTTTCCCTTTGTGTATTTCTTTCAAGAAACTTAGAAAAGCTATACTCTGGCATTAATGAGACAGTTCATGATTTGTTTGTTAAAGAGCCCAGTTGCCTCTCTCTGTGGCATGAGATAAGCATAGAATTCTATTGGAGTGATGGGATGGTGCTAACTCAATGCCTGGTGGAGGCAAGCTGGTTAGTTTATCCTGGTTAATGCATCCAGACAAAAATTCCCATTGTGGCAAACAGTGTAAAGAAGCAACTTATATGCATATTATTGGTCAAACAAAAAGAAAGCTAGATTAACAGCTGTGCTGAAATCCTCTCTGATGGGTAAAAGGTAATTCTGGCAGGGAGAGATCATGACAGACTCACATCCCATCAACTCAAGAAACGAACTCATAAGACAAGAAAGACTGAACATGAGGACAAATTGGTATTAGAAGTGGTGGAATCATTCAACCAACAGAAGAGGAGAACTGTGTATCCAATAAGTCATAACTCACATATTTGGTAAAATATATAAATGATGAAAAGTTTTGAACAACCTCAGGAATTCTGCAACCAAGAAGCAGAGGGCATAGAAGTGTCACAGCTAAGGCAAGATGGATATGGTTGGCATCACCAACAGCCCTTTCACTTGCACTTCTTACCAGTCTTCATTCACAAACTCTACATATTTTCATCTTCAGTCCTTATTCTCATAGAACTCTGAACTCAACTTATTTTCTTCTACAGACATTTTTCTTACACGCCACTGTCTCTTTTTCTCATAAGCCTCTCTGTTAGTTCTGTACAACTCAGCCTCTTTATCTTATACACCTCTGTTAATTCTGACTCCATTCTCTTATTAGCAGCTTGTACTGATTCCTTAAGCTACAAGCAGTTTCCATGGCTCTGGTTCCTTCTATCTTTCTGCATGGCTGGCTACCCCAAGATTTCCCTGTCCCAGCTGCCTAACCCTGGACTGTTTCTATACAACATCATCTTACCTTATCTGTCCCTTGACTCCTCACAGCACAGCCAGCACCCTTCCAAACTCACTGTATCTCCATCTTCAAGTACCTGTGTGTGTGTGGTGGAAGTCTGGCCTACTCCTTTATAACCTCCAGACTGATTGGTTAGGCACAGATGTTTCTTCTTTGGTAATCAGTACAACCAAAAGTTATGGGGGAAGATTCCCTCCTGCACTATCCTAGCTCTCTACAGTGAAATTGGATGCCTCTGGATCTGTGGGTGGTGGCAATCTTCTGCTTGATCTCACTCTCTGTCTCTCTCTATCCCGCCTTTTCCATTCCTTTCTATCTACATTTAATGTTAAGTAAAGTCTGTATTGTTGACTTCTACATATTGTCTCTTTTGCACCTTAATTCAGGCAGAGGCTTTTCTCACTAATTGGTTCTTAACACTTGCCAAAACAGACAGTAGATTCCAACTTTGTCCCTCCTTTCCTACCAACAAATTTCAATAGTTTTTAGGCATGTGAACAGTTTCTGCAAAACTTTCAAAGTTGAAATTATTTTGTTTTCATTCCAGTGAAGAAATCTTGTTCTTAAATGGAAGGAGAGAAAATTCAATATTGACTTTGCTAAAAGGCATTTCAGGTATTTCACTCAGCTGTTAAATTCTCACAATCATAATTGTACATTTTCAGTGGGTTTATACACTCTTAAACTCTATCAGAGAATTCCTGTAAGCATTACTGCAGAGTGTCATCCCTGCAATGTTATGCCAGAAAGCACAGGAAAAGGATTCTTGCATTGTCTGGTTTCTAATATCCCTTACAATCTAAACATTACTATTCAGTGCCCTCAGGCTCTCTTTTTGCCTTAGCTCTTACTGATTTTGTTGTATATAAGAAATGTCCAGAGCAATCACAGACATGCTTCATATCTTCCCATCTATCTTTAAAATATTTAGATTGCTGGAGGCTAAAAATGCTTGTTATTTTGTTCCACCAGCTAAAATGTTTGCAGGAGAATCAACACCTACAAAATTAAGTTGTTTTATTTTGAAAAATATTTTGAAACCTCAACATGAAAAAGCTGCAAGACTGCATTCAAGGGGTGCAGTACCAAACCCTTGCAGTTTTAAATGTTATCAAAGTTCATTTTCAGTAAGATATAAAGGTTTGCTAAAATTTAATTTTTCTATTCTTCTGTGTTGCATAAGCAGAACCTGTACCCAGGTATTCTTATTTTCTATGCCCAAATTCCTAATGCCTTAAAACATTAAACTCAGGGCTTGAAAAGACTGCATCAGCCCCCAGATCCAGTCTCTTGTGATTGTAGAAAGCAATTCATTAGGGACTAAACTCAAAAACATTCTCCAGAACATCTGCACTATTATCTTCTGTACAATAAATACGTGAGACACCTGTAAAATATAACACATTTAACACTTCTGTACAAAGACCTTATGTCTCAGGGTATCAGCAAGAGAGTAGGAAGTAAGAAGTTTGCCAGTAATGCATTGAACTGCTGAAGTGCAGAGTTTGTTATCCAGAATTGAATGCAGTCACTTCCCTAATGATTTTCTCCCATCTGCCCAGAGGAAAATTGTTTCCTATTTCCTGACATGAAATATCTAGTAATTTTATTAGGTTGGCTTGTGAATACAGCAGCAAATAGCACTAACCAGAAACTTAGAAATTCAGAAAACTGTTTGTATGGAGAAGGTGGACAATCTTATTAATCCTTAATTTTGAGCACAGAGAGTTTGGGATTTGATATAATCACTGCTAGACTAAGACAATTACTTTCTGAGAGTGGGGTTTATTGCTTATGTGTATTGTACATATTAAATAGATATTTAGATTCAAACAATTAAGTGTGATGTGATGACCAATAAACTCAGGTCAAGGGTTGGGAAAGGAGAGGGAATTACAAAAGGTATTGAAATCCTTTACTGTTGTATACCACTCCAATGATGACTACTATGACAGACCTTTGAAAAATTCAAGCATGGATATTTATAGTCTGCTTCCCAGATATGGGGAAAAAAGAAACAAAATAAGCCTTTGTTGATAATTTCTGTGAATTGTTTTCTGGAATACAGTTTAAGTGATGTCTTGTAAAATTACCTTTTTATAATTGAAGACAGAGATCAAGATTATTCTCCTTTTGCAAACATAATGTTAGTAAAGGATACACTGGGAAAAAATGGTGACAAACCTAACAACCAAATCAGAAAGAAGACTTATTTTCCCAGGACATTTATTTTGCGATCAAAGAAGATTTCCACTTTACAAATCCCTGTACTAATTATGCAGTTAGGAAATACATCATCACCTAAATGGACAGAGATACCCAATTTTTTTGCTGAATAAATGTTGATCTGGAAGGAGAAAAGTGAAAGAGAATAAAATATGTCTGCAAGAAATACTTTAGAACTTATCTTGAGATCAGTTTTGAATCTGTTTGCAAAAGCTCTTTGCTGTATACTTCTCTATATTTCTTTAAAAATTCACATCAACAGGGATAACCCACTTTAGTGGTTATAATTAGTATACTTCACTGAATATATAAGAAACAAACAAGTTTCAGCTTTTAGGGGGACTGTGCCACCATGATTTTTTAAAGCAAAACCAGTAAGATCATGCTTCCTTTAACCAGTATTTATATCTTAGATATAAATAGATATATATATATATAATAAATCTAAATAATATAATATAATATAATATAATATAATATAATATAATATAAATAGATATAGATATAAAAATTTGAATTAACTCTACTTATTGGAAAAGAGATCTTTCTCCTGTTTCATAATCACATAATATTTTTAACAGTACACATGAACTATTCATAGTAATATTGCATCCAAAATCAGGCTTATGGTGCATCTATCTGTGAGCACAAATGGCTACAGTCAGGTGTCAAACTGAAATGTTTTCCAGGAGCAAAAGCCTGCTAAACACTTTATATTTGCCATTATGAACAAGGTTTAGTCAGAAATTATGTGAAATCATGCTGGCAAAATTCGGTTTTACAAGATCCAAGCAGTATTTCAAGCAAAATTCTCCATGTGTTTTGGATAACTGTCTAAGCCTGGGGAATCAATGCTTTTGGCTTTCCTTGTTCCTAAGTGTTCATCCAATACATCTGGTTACAGTACTCACATCCTGAAATTTCCTGCCTGAGAGTCTCCTTTGGATCCAGCTTGAGTGATAGGTGCTGGAGTCCTTTGTTGTAGGGTGACCTCCATCTCAAACTGTGGATGAAAGTCCTGGGTCTACACAACTCCATTCAAACACCATCAGACCAAAATAAACTTTCAAATTTCCAAACATTTCCTAACTCCATTCTGTACAGTTCTACTCCTGATTTACTCTCCAGAGCAACTTAAAGTGTTTTGTTGTTGGTTGGTTTGTTTGTTTTGTTTTTTAATAAAAATTGAATAATAAAATTAACAATTGTAGGCAGGAAAAACTCTAATAATATTCATCCTAATCTGCTTGCAACAGGGGAGATAAAGATAAAGAATTTTGTCTTGAGTGGTGACAAAGAAAATAAAATGTCCAGTTCATCTTTACAACTTAAAGATTTCCAAAGACTTCTGGAGATATTTGGTACTTTACATGCATGGGCAGAAGTCCATCTATGTCTACTTATTAAATTTTCAGCTACATACTACATCTTCAACTGAATGTACCACAATTTCCTTTTGTTTACTAGGAAACAACCAATATATCCACATTCAAAATTACTGATTGTACCAGGGAAGCCAGTGAACCTTGTGGTATGATATCTCCTGATAAATTACCATGGTGGTTCTCTTTATTAATGATTGTAATGTACTCACCTAATGAAGGTATTTGTGAATGCTGGTCTGTAACACAGATGTCTATTACCTGATACAAGAACAGTCACATTATTTAAAAGCACAAAAGCAGCATAATTAATGTAGCTAGCAAGCAAAATTAAAGCCTCATTTATTTCAGGGGAAGCTTGGTGCATAACTGTGTATAAACAAGGGAGCCAAAGTGACTGGAATGTCATTATTCAAATTCCTGCTTCCTTGATAAAACTAACACAAAGTCAGTTATTCTGCTCATTCATTTCATTCCTCATTTCTTCATGTATTCTGTGTAGGGATGACAGCCCCAGCCAGCTCTTCTAAATTACTCTGTGTGTGGTGACTGCTAACTTGTTTTAAATGCAAACTAAAGTAAAAAAAAAAAAAAAAAAAAAAAAAAAAAAAACCCAGAGAAAATTTCAATAATTTGCTATTTAAAATGCTATCTTGAATTAGTTAGTAGAGCTTTATGCCAGGTTTGTGGGGTTTTTTGTTTGTTTGGGGTTCTTTTTTGTTTTTTTTGTTTTTTGTTTTTTCAGTGTAAGGTAGGAATAAAACCATCTAAAGTGCTAGGGGACCCTGACTACCCTGTCTGTTTTTTTCTGTCCAGTTTGTTTATGGTTTTCCTGACCTTGCTCAATAAGCTTACATATGTTAAAGTTTGAATGCCTTCTCTGGGAGTCCTCAAGTATGACCTATATTTCTGGACATTGATATTAAATAAATTTAATTTAATAAGCTGGACAATGCAGTTCATACCTATATTCCAGTTCTGCCATTTAAAATGGTAAAGAGCTCTGATTTAATGAACTAAAGTAAACTAAGTCAGCACTGTGCACACAAATTCTCATATAGACATTTCAAAATCAATAGTACAGAGATGTCAACCACGCCAAAAACCAGAAGCTGTGAAACACACTTTCCATTAATTCTTATTGGAAAATTACCCAAATAAAATTAAATGCATTAATATGTAAACACTTCCTTGTTCTTAATCTAGTATAAACCTAGATCTTGATTGTATGAGGTTTTGCTTGATTTTTAATTAAAACTGAAGCTTCTCCTCCCTTCTCTGTAAAACGAAAAAATGATTATTTGAAATATGATGATGGTGGGTTATTTTCCTCAATAACTCTTTAATCATTGTCATGTTGTTATTTTAACTGAGAGGAACAAAGATGATTTGTCTAATCAAGGTACAGTTGGAAGGAAAAAAATCTAAGGACATTCCATGCTTTGAAGAAAAATAACACAAAATGTAACAAACCTTCCTGAAAACCAGAAGATTGTTCAAATGACATTTTATTCTATTCCAGTGTCTATTCATTTTCCCAAAATCTTCTGGACTGCCCTTCCACTGTGAGAAAGGAACCTCATTTATCATAGTCTGCTCCTTGCTTGCAGGGCCCTATTAACCTCACTGTCAGGCCCTGCCATCTCTTCTTGGGTGACCGTGAAGGACAGATTCCCTGCCATCAAAATATCACCAAATATCATCTTTCTTAGTCTCACTTTTTCCTAGTTTTACCTTACCAAGAACAGGCACAATTGCATAACTGTTTTATGCCCATAGTTAATTCAAGCATGTTGTTTGAAAACTTGTCAGTTGTTTAGAAAGTGTCAATGTTTCTTATCTCTTAGGTATGTTGTATGTGTACTTAAAAATGTAAGGGGAGTATTTGAGGGCAAAAAAAAAAAATTCAAAGCTGAAACTTACACTCTAGGGACCTGTTCTGTTCAGATAAATGTCTTCAAATAAAGATTTCTTCCAGGTGACATTCTGCTCCATTCAATGTGCAATTAAATATATCCTATTCACTTACATCTTCTCACCATAGGCACAGAAAAAAGTATTTTTTTGGATTTAAAAATAACTGAAGTTTCAGAATTTTCTGTGGACTCTTCACTCACAGCCATATTTCTCCTTGCTCAGTGCCAGCTGACAATCTCAAACCATCATCAGGGCAGCACACATGGCTGGCTCTTCAGAACTCCTCACACTGTGAATTCCCCCCATTTCCCACGTGCTGCAGAAGTCTGGGGGCACCCAGGATGAAGGAGAGCCTGCATCCCAACATGCCACACAGGGACTGTTTTGTCTCTTGAAAAGATCAGAGAGTACAAACACTCCTCTCCTGACCCTTCATTGTGTGGTTCACATAAGTGTACACTCACCTACCTGTTTAGCTTACAATACATGCAGTCATATAAGCACAGTGCAACCAAAAAACCCACAAGTCAAATGCATGGAGAGATTTTTGATTGAGCAAAGAAAATGTTATTATCATCACAATAGATAAAATCTTTCCCACTATTTTCTGGCCCAAATTTTTATTTTCTACCCCCAGCTGCTCTGTTGTTTCATTTACTATCGGCCTGTGTCAGAAATTGGCATATAGCACAAAATAATCTTCACATTTTAATAACAAACACGTACTTTTGTTCATAGTTTCCAGAGCAAGCAAATAAATCAGAAAATGCCTAAATGAACTTTTAGCTCAAATATCACCATTTTAAGCAAAACTGAGTTAATAAGAATGGAAGCAGATTTTCAATACTGCAAAAATTTAACTCCAAAAGTCAATTTCATGCAAACACAAAATGGGTAAATGCATGCAACAGTTTCACACTGGGAGGAGCTGTGAGGGAACTACAGGGAAAAAATAGGAATACTGTTTCCAATAGAATACCTCATTTCTTAAGCATAAATTTTATATAATACATATCAGAAGGTTCTATTGTTATCCTTGGACAAGAATTACATGAGTGGAGCAGAGAATTGCAGTTTTTATTTCTGTTTCAAACCTAACAAGTTGTTCACTGCTTTCTCTAATATGCATTCCTTGTCAAGCTGTGAAGGTGTTGATAAAATTATTCTCCATGTCTTTTTCCCATTCCCTCTCATAAAACATTGATGAAAACAGAAAAGGATCTGCACTGGAAAAAGGAGAAGGACATACAAAACACCAACTTAAGATGAAGTATTTTTGAAGAAAAAACCTCACTTTCCTATTAAAAAGTGATGAAAGGGCTTTCTTTTAAAATACCCCTATTCAAAAGGAGTTCTAGCTAGAAGAACATTTGAAGCAACAGTCTTTAAACTATCATTGGCCTCTTGAAAATTTTTTGTATTATTAAAACAAAACAAAAAACAAAAAAAAAAAAAGAGCAAAATTCAAAAAGCAAAAACCCCTAAAACAAACAAACAAACAAAAAAAAACAAAATAAAACAAAGCAAAACAAATAAAAAAACAATAAAAAACCCTTAGAGCCCAAACAAAAAAAAAAAATTAAAAAAAAAAAAAAAAAAATCTGAGACCACAAATGGACAAATGGCTCTTTACTCATTATTGCTCTCTCCTGCATAGTCTAGTAATAGAAATTTGGCAACAGCTCTCTACAAAAAGGTGGCAAGGATTTTAGACAGACATCATGTAACATACATTTAAAAAACAAACAAAATAAAAAAGTTGCTTATGCAGTTGAAAACTTATTTAAAAAGAAACCAAATCTACCTTCCCAATGATAAAAGTGAAGCTGTGACACTATAATGAATTGGATAAGTTTGCCTTTGATTTACCTTCTCTTTAACAAATAGTCATTGGAATGTTTGTAACAAAAAAATCATGGTATTCGATAAAATATTCATATTTCTGCTCGATAGAGACACAACACACATCAAAAATACAATCTACAGAGCAGAAGAAGAATCATCCTCACTGCTTTCTTTTCTCATTATGGTTAAATGGCTCAGGAGGTTGTTTTTTTACAAAGTCCACCACCAGAACCTCATGAAAGGGTGTCTAGTTTATCCTCAAATTATGTCCACAGTTTAATGAAGTAATTTTCCCTAGAAAAGTTTCAGTAAATGCTTCCAAGGAGTTACTTGATGGCCCTAGCAAATATACATCAAATCCATATTCAAGTGTGAAAGCAGCAGCACAAAGTCACCTGAACTGGAGAAGTGAGAAGAAGAAGAGATACTGAAACCTGCTTCCAATCTATCTCCTGAGAAGTAAGGTGCAGGGAAGATGAAAAAGCAACAACTGAAAGAGCTGGAGTTATAGGCACAGGAATACTTCTGATATATTTTCTAGCTGTTTCTTTGATAATTGTTCCAAATTCTTCATTCTTGTAAGCTTGATTTAATCTTTTTTTTCAAAGTCTACCTAGTATGACCTAGTATGAAATATGATCTTTCCCTCTCTCTCTCTTTTTTTTTCTTTCTTCCCTTTCCAAAAGGTGTTTTAAGGTCAGGTAATATGGAATACCACATAACAGCCAAAATAAATCTCCTCTCCAGCCAATTTTTTTCTGCTAAGAATGAGCTGAAAGCACAGCTTTCAAAAGAGGAAAACTATCACATATTCATCTATGACTCAATTTCACCAATAAAAAATATTGAAACAAATAGAAAATGCAACTTATTTAACATTTTACTGTGTTTTCATAGGATGCAATATTGTCTCCCAATTTTTTTTTTTTCATATTAGCTCTCATGTGATTGTCTGAGTGAAATGACACTAATAAAAATTACTCACTGGATTCCTTAGTTTATAGGTTTGGATATATGGTATATTGTATCTGAAATATCATTTTATTCTGTAATCAGTTTATTGACTTTTCTGTTGGTTTTAGCCAGAAGTTTAAAAAAAGAACAATAAAAAATTGTTTTCATACATTATAAAATTTCTAAAGTACGAAACCCTTGCATATCACATAAAGTAGTAAATTCTACTGGGGAAAGTCCTAAAACCTTTTCTGTCCTGTGGCCATTATCCAATTATTCAGTATGGTCATCAGATACTGAAAATATGTCACCAGTGACAACACTGAACAAAAAGACTAAACACATGCAGACATTCTTTCATCAATCTAAAAGGAGATGATGAAAATAAATTATGAGTCACAGACAGTAGAGTCATACAGCTGGACTGTAGTGGTAAAGATCTCTCATTAATGTTTCTCTTGAATGGTGCACGTTTGGCACTATTGAAAAGGCTGTTCTGTTTGGGTAAGAATCTAATAAATCACTTTTCTCAGGAGGAGAAAAAATGTTTTGCATCTCTACATTAGGCAACTGACAGCACCAAGTGTCTCATAAAGATGCCATGGAATTAATATTCTATAAACATGAAAGAAAATAGGGTCCTATTCACCAATCACAAAAATGTGCCAACAAGTGTAGTGTGATGCTTTTTGATACAGATTAAACCTTTTAACAAGTTGAAAATTATCAGCTTAACCAAAGGTTAGAGCAGGGTAGTGATAGAACTGATTTGATTCTAGTCCAGCTTAATTTAAATGCTGGCAAGGACAACAGAGGCAGTAAATGACAAGCTGGTCACTGCCAAGATATTTTGGACTTCTTTTTCAGAATATGAAATTGTTTGTTTCTGTGGTTTTTCCTGTCCCCATGCAGTGTTTGTACTATTACCAAAGTAGACAAGTGAGATGCACATATTTGGTGAAAAGTCTATGTTTTCACAGCATTTCATAAGAGGACTCCTATTATGAATTATAAATGAATTATAGCTAAAGAGGCACCCAAACAAAATAATATCCCTGATCTCCTTCCCCTCAGTGGACACTCAGTCCTCTCTGTCTTTTACCATTCCTCTGGGGATGGATCATTAAGAGCAACTGAGTTCATCTCTCTGTCCTCTGTCAGTCGAAGGATTTCTTGACAAGAAACTTAACTTCTGCTATTTCAGTATGCATGTTATCATCTTGTAATAAGTTGACATATGGATTCACACCCAAGGTCAGTCATTCTGGCAAGCCACAAAGCTGCCACTGCACAGGCAATACAGCTTTTAGTGGTGGAGAATGCAATGTTGCTATGGTCGAAATCCATTTATAATGTGTGAAGCAGCCTTTCAAATCAATGAGAGGCAGTGAGCTGTAAAGGAATTGCATCCTAAGGAATCTCCTTGCACTTTCATTTTAATGCACAGCATCATTACAGATCTCACATCACATAAAATCTGAATTCTTTGAGAACAAATGAGGGCATTAAATTATTTTAACTTCCACTGACATGGCTGTAACAATGCATCATATTCAGAATTGCTTGGAAGTCACAAACCTAAAGCAGAAAAACAATTAACCCATCAAAATTACTTCATTTTTGTCATGGCTCTATACTATGTACAAATGAAAACTTGCCTGTCACAAATAGAATTAATTCAACCAGCAAGAAAATCCAATTGGATGGCACCTATTTTATGTGTTCACAGGTTCAAAGCATTAGATTACCTTCAGGTGCCAAGTGCAAATACTGTCTTTTCCTTTCAAATTCTATTTCAGTATTAAAAATTGGAAACACCATGTAGAATTTAATATTTTTGATCATGAGACTGTGCATTATTTCATCGTCTAGAACATACCCATGCACCAGTGAAAATGAAATCTCCAAAACACCAATGAAAAGTTTATCAGATCTGCAAGGTACTGACAGGCTTCTCAAGAACCTGTGAAAGCTTCTACTGCTGCTAAAGGAAACTGAACGGATAGAAGGAATTTAAAATTTCAGCAACAAAGACAAAAACAGCCGCTGGCAAAAGGATTGCTAGTTACAAACAGTGCAGCAAAAAATATTGATGCTCTAGCTCAAGTATCAGCAGCACATTCCCTGATGACCAGCTAGATGGCTTCTACTAATTCCCATATCTCCTGCCGAGAACAGGAGGACTGCTGTTCCATCTGTTGGAAACAGAGCGGGGGAGGTTAGAGGGGAAGTCACTTCTGCCACTTCTCAAAAAATAAATATGATCCATTTTACAGCAGCAAGATAGCAACAGTGTGCCAATATGCAAACAGCCAAGCTATGGCCCCGTGTTTCAGAGTTTTTTGGGTGGGCTAAAGACAGATGATGAACCTCATCTCTGCAAAAGCCAGTCCCACCGTTCCCATGTGGGAATACAACACTGCTGGCATTGCTGAAATTGAGATGCTGCATTTCCCAAGGCCTAAGGCACAATCCCTTTTACTCTGGAGAGCACAGAGAGATGTGACTTGCAGGGAGGACTTCACGTCTAAAGGCAATGTTTTATGGAGACACCAAGAATTAAGTGTTTATTAAAAATTGGGTAAAACAATGACTCCTTGGGCAGCAAGCCTATCAGTATGGCATAAGGTTATGGCAATCAGTAGTAGCTGGCTAAACACCTGATTTTTTTGTTCACTGTTAGGAATCCAAGAATTAGGAACGCAAGAACCCAGCTAATGTCCTCCTTCTTGGGTGTTTTTTAGTGGGAGATGCCAATGAACTCCATCACAGTTATTGTCTTTTTCCCTTCACACACTGAACTTGGGGGAAAATAATCCAGATACACAAGGATGTTTTGAGAATAAGAAAATATGACAGTGTTTTTTGTTTTACATCTTCCCTTTGGTCAGAGTCTGTTCAAGGGAGAACAAAGTATGATTCTGGTGTTTTATGGAAACACCTCTAAACATTATTTTTCCCACACAGGGAATATTTTTTATTTTAATATATTTGAACTGATTTATTACTTGAAATTATAATTTACATTTTAAATTTCTTTAATTAGAAGTATTCCATAAAAATGGTAGAAAGAAAAGGAGATACTCTAAGCAGTTTGTCATTTAAAGAATTCTTTAGTGAGTTCTAGTGGGTTAAGGCAGCTCCTGAAGACAATAAAGACTAAATGATTCAAAAGACAATGTTCTCCTGATTATAAGAAATAACATTTTTAAAATTTTGAAGGGTTTAAAAATTCAGAAGTAAGGTGTTAGACATTCATAATGTTGTTATGGTTGCAATCAATCATAAAACTGAGAAAACTGCAGCAATATGAGAGAACAGCAGACAGAACTAAAAGCCTCAGGCTGTGAATAATAACACAAAATTTGTATACGTAAAAGCATTAGACATATAAAATAGAAGTCAAATTGAATTCTAGCAGAATTAAAAAACAAAGATGAAAACAAAAACTCTAACCAAACTGTGGAATATATAATACTTTTAAAGCAGAATACTTAAATACTTATTTCTACTGCATTCATGTAAAAATATACTGTTTCAATTTCTTCAGATCTTCTTTGTTTGGGAGGAAGAATGATAACTAATTTCTCTGTGAAGCTTATGCATACCAGTGAAGGCTGCTGGAGCACAAATAAGCAGCTCTGCCAAACTCTCAGCTGAGGAGGAACCCTGCATGAAGCAAAGAAAGTAAATACAGCCTGAGGTTTACTTCTTCCATTCCTATACTACTGGGATGAAGTCTGAAGTACAATGAGTTATGACAAACTTTTGATATAACTTGAAAAGGATAACAAAGTTGTTTTCATAAATCACTTACTACTAATGAAAAAAATTAAAAAAAAAAAAAGGTCAGAGAATCATAGAATAGTCATAATCCATAATCTAATTATGCATCATCTAGTTCTGACCACTCTGACATGGGCAGGGACACTGTCCACTAAACTAAAATCCTTGGAATTCCATCCAGCCTGGCCTTGAACACTTCCAGGGATGGGTCATTCACAACTACTTTGGACAACCTGTAAAAGTGTCTGACCACCCTCACAGTGAAGATTTTCTACCTTATATCTAATCTAAACCCACCCCCTTTCAGTTTAAAGCCATTCCCCTATCACTACATGCCCTTATAAATTGTCCCTCTCCAGCTTTCATGTGTCTGCTCCTTTTTGGTACTGGGAGTTGCCAGATCTCCCTGGAGCCTTCTCTTCTCCAGACTGAACAACCCCAACTCCTCAGCCCATCCTCATAGCAGATGTGCTCCAGCCCTCTGATCATCTTCATGGCCACTCACTCCAACAGGTCCATGCCCTCTTTATCTTGGGGGGCCCCAGAGCTGGATGCAGCATTCCAGCTGGGATCCACCAGAGCAGAACAGAGGGGCAAGATCAGCTCCCTCAACCTGCTGGCCACAATGCTTTGGATACAGCCAGGATATAGCTGGTTTTGTGGACTAAAAGCACAAAAATCTGCTCTCCTGAAATCCATGGTAGTGAGTTTGCTGCGCACCTTCCTTGCTGCCCTGTCACTTCACATGGTCCTCCTGTATCCAGCACCTCGAATTATTATCTATTTCATTACTTTCTATACTCTTTCTATTACTGTACATCTCTCTTGGAGTAATCAAGCCCTCAGATGCTATGACTAAGGAATGTAATATCAGATGGCAAGGCATGAAAACATATCACATGTCCTTCCAAACAGCTGCTATCGCACTGCATGCACACTACACTAACTTAAACCTCCTACATGGTGATCTTTGATATTCCACTAGGTTTTGCTCAGGCTAGTTCAGAAAGTTCAGAGGAAATAAACCAGAGAATCTACTGTGGGAAAAGGAGCAGATCATGATCCTGTATGCAGTAAAAGTGATTAAATTAAAGACCATAACTTCAGTGAGAAAGGGAGATGTTAAATTAACTGTATTAATTTGCAGAAGTGCAAATAAGGAAAACTATTAAACAAAGAAGCTTCCTCAAGCAGAAAAACTTCTCAGTCACTGGAACAGAAATCCCTTCCTCAAGCTTTAAAAATTATGGGAGACTTTTAAAAAGGTACAGGAAATTTGGAGTGATTTTACTGATTCTTGTTCAAATAAAATAGTATCAAGAAGAAAAAGTATTTTAATTTTCATCAACTATGTGACTGGAATTCAGTGGAAAAACTAGAAAAATCCATCAACTCTAAATGTTACAGAATTTTGCTGCTTAAATTTTGTGATGAACATAGTATGTAACTAGCTTTTTATGGAAAAAAAAAACCCTGAAAATTAAAGATAAATTTATCTTATCAAGATTTTGTACATATGTGCAATATGGTGTGTAGCAGGTAAGCTAAAATCCAATTTATGAACCATGTTCCAGCTAAAATACATCCCTTAAATGAAAGAATAATTGAGCTTGGAGGGTGCGTGAATTGTTAAAGAGATGTTCTTCTCTCAAACTGAAATATTGTCCTTTTTTAAGTGCAAACCTAAATGCTCCTCAAAATCCTTCAGTTTAGCATGGAAGAGAAGGAGCATGATGGGTCAATTTTTTCTTGATTTTTGAAGGGAGGTGAAATGAAAACTGTGACTTGTTTTCACTGCAGCACATGCCAGTGTCTATCCTTGCACTGTGTGTTTGAATAATATCCCACGAGGTGCTGTAGAATTTGAATATTCAGAGACCAAGTTTAAGGAAGCACAGCAACTTGGTTACCAGTTATACATGTAAAAGCATCCAACACATTCACTGAAGCTCTTTTGAGTTTTGTAGGGCACTCAGGATTAGTCTCAGCCATTATAGAGCCAAAATAGCCCCCAACAACACGTTCCTGTATCTCTGGGGAGTGCCCAATACAACTAAAGAATATTAACTTTATTTTGTAAATTCTTACGCTCAGTCCAGCTCACCACATGTCTGAACATCAAACAGAAGAAAATAGCAGAAATGTGTGGTGATTTGAAGCAGTATCATCCCTCTGGGCATAGCATTCCTAGAACTATGTGTCTGTGATAAAGTATGGATCAGTAATCTACCACAGCCAAAATAAAGATTCTGGAACATTCCTTTCCATTGAAGGAAGACAATTGCAAAAAATAATTCTACCAGTGCCCATGGGGTCAGGATACCACCTGTATTTGCTCAATGGAACATATTTGCCTTTGACTCAAGGTTCTCTAAGTCTCTCTGTAGATCAATATCTGTAAACACCTTCAGATCTCTTGGCTACCTTGTGGTATCTTTGTGTGACATATTGGATACTCATAATTGATTTAATATGTGGAAAAATCCTTCTTGAAGCAAGAAACAGCTAGAAGAAAGAATCTGGCTCTAGCTTAAAAGCATCAATTGCTATTTTTAAATTTTCTTTAACTCAGAAGAAATTCCCTATCTATATTTGCTGGAAAACAACAATAGCTGTAGGCTCTGTGAAACAATGTGAATTCTAAGGGGGAATAAATAATAACCACTGATGCAAAATCTAAAGAACTTAGATGTTTTTTTCTTGAAATAATTCCCTATGAAATAATTGCAGTGTTTTTTCAAATTACCTCACTCTTTTTCAGAAGTAGAGAACAGTTGGAGTAAGTCTCCTAAATATTTAATAATTTCCACTGAGAAAGTGGAGAAATGTAAATTTGTCACAAAATGTAAAACAGAAAAAACTTCACAAATTAAAATGTGCTCTTTGCTGATTTTCAACAACGTATTCACTCTGAACTTTTAGTGAAGAAGAAACAATACATATATCCTCACCATTCTAGCCTGCTTTTTCAAAGAATGTTTTAAAAGCAATGTTCAAGACAATTTACTTGATCCTTCATAAAAGAAGTGTGATGTATAACACCTCAAAATTGCCATTACTGCTTTTCCCACAGCTGACAATAGAATATCCCCAGGTTCTAATTGCCTGTATTCACTTAAAAAAATAAGTCTTTTATATGCATTCATTCTGCAGTAAATCCTGATTTCCTTACCCACCTTTTAATTTAGGCAGAACTCCTACAAAACACAAAAATCAGGATAAAAGCTACACTCATCAAGGTTACTTAGTAATGTTTCATTTCATGCTTTACTAAAATTCCTATTCTATTCTGAACCTTTTAAATTATCATTATTCTCTAAAATAGCTTCCATTTTATTATATCTCAAGGAAAGAGTCAAAGTTGAAGGTAGATTTTTGCAAAAGTAGTTATGAGGAGATAATGCACTCCAGGTCAAGAAGTCTTTCCATCATGTGTCTTCATTGTTTGTGTATCATTTGTTCGTTTCTGTGAAAGGTCTGGCTTAAGTATTTTCCAACATTTTCTTTAGATTTTCCCTTTTTCTTTTGCTTTTGTTTACCTCCCTCTTTCTCTCTTTCTCCTTTTTTTTTATTTTTAATTTGTTGGCCATTGTTCAGTTGTCACTTACAAATGTAATTCATTACTGTTCAGCTCCCCTGGAGAGATGCTATTAAAACTGTTCTTTGAAAAATAATCCAAATCTATCTATTTTAATAAAGGTAGCAACATTATAAAGTGCAAGCACTAGAAAGATATTTGTATTTGTGACCTTCCAATAGGAGTCCAATAAGTTTTTGCAGCAAAAGAAGTTGCCTTTTAAAGCAGGTTACCCAGAGAGGTTTCTTTTGGAACAGGTTGCCTGTAGGTACTGTGGATGTTCCATCCCTGGAAACATCCAAGACCAGGTTGAATGGGGTCCTGAAAAACCTGATCTAGTGAATGGCATCCCTGGCTGGAATTAGATGATCTTTAAGTTGCTCCCAAACCAAAACCATGGGGCTATAAGATATGTGGATCTTGCCAAACTATTCCTTTACTCAGGCAGCCCTTCACTTGCTAAATGTAGAAATTTTTTTCATATGTCTTGTAGATGCTTAATTCTGGCATTGTAGAGAGCAGGAATTCTAGGGATGTGATTGTTGCTAATCAATTATTATATTACTATTTTTTTTCAAAGTAATCACATTTTTTCCCTGAAGTCTTCATTTGATTATAAGGATACTTCAGCTTTAATTCACAAGAAGGGAAACATGATGGATATTTTTCTCCTTAGGCATAGAACCACACACAAAAGATACACAACTGAACACAAAGAGTGGGTCTTTAACATTCATAGGTACTTTAATGTGACTTAAATTGCTGATGTAGGAACAAAAGATGTTTCTACACAAGAGAAAGGACCGTGAAATCACACAAACAAAATTCTATCCTTTTAGTATAAGCATCCTGGATATAGACTGAAAAATAAATACTACAAAAGTTGCAACTCAGTTGAAAAACTAAAAACAAAGGTCATCGGCAGGAATCTCAGTAACTGGGGATGTGACATTGTAAAAAATATTTCCTGAAAATGACTGTCATGTGAGCAAAGAGTTCCTTAAAAATCTTCCAAAGTAGTCAGTCACTGGAAAAAAAAAAAAAAAATTCTTCATTTTTACTGGCTTGCATATGGACTTGAAGCTAGTCTGAGGTCATCTTTTTTTCCCCTTCATTTTAGACAAACTGCTTCCATTTTAGCAAAAGTCAAAAGGATTTATTGCAAAATCCTAAGCTAAGCAGAAAGGTGAGAGAGAATAATGACTGAGTATTTCTAAGAGTAACTAAAATAAAAATTATTCCATTGTACTGTGAATAATATCTGAATATTAAGGTAGATTCTGGTCTTGCATTCTGACAGGCAAATTTATACATGTATATAGAATAAATCTGTGGTTAATATATATAAAAATTATATTTATATGTATATTATATACACATGCAGACACACACACACATGCAAACCTTCATGATCAGATGAAAAAGGATGCACTTAATCTTGTTCCTCCTTCCAGCTCTGTGGAAGTGCAGGAACACAAAGGAGCAGGGAAAGCAGAAGGGATGTTTGATCAGTATGTCAGAAAATGTTCAACACACTTGTAAGGACCAACTGAAAAGTCAGATTGCAACCACACAGCTATTACAGGGTAAACACAGCCAGTTCCACAGCTATTTGCTCCCTACAGTACAGACACCAGCAGCCACCTCCAGGTGATGAATTTCCACCATGATCACTGCACTGTATCACTTTCCAGATGATGAAGCATCTTAGCATTGAATGACTGGTAGTAAATCAGCTTTACTCACAGTGTCCACAGAAGTCACCATTTCCTTTTCAATCTTTCCTCCTCTTTTTCACAGAGCTATTCATGAGTAGAAGTTGAGTAATAGTGTGGCTGCTTGCTCAAGTCATGGAATGAAGATCATATTTTTGAGGGTGAGCAGCTTGTGTAATAACAGGTTCATCTGGACGGTTTGAGAAGGAATACTCACAACCAAAGACTTTCTTACTATTCTAGTTATCTTTCATTGTACATAAATTGCCCAAACATACCATGGATTTAAAATGTTAGGCAGAGGTGGGCTTATCAGCAGAACTGCATAGCGTGTCCATCACCTTTAAGCACATGGTTATGCTCATTAAAGTCAGAGACATCTTTGGTATAGAGCTGGGAGATAAATTTTGTTCCCAGCTCCAGGGGGTTTATGACTATGAAAACATTCTTCCTGCCACAACTCTGAGTGCTTTCAACACATAGAAACATAACTCAAGGTGATATTAATATTCTATGAAATATAGTATTGTTACAGGAGAGTAATTTATTATGTGAAGGAAGGGAAGGGAAGGGGAGGGAAGGGGAGGGAAGGGAAGGGAAGGGAAGGGAAGGGAAGGGAAGGGAAGGGAAGGGAAGGGAAGGGAAGGGAAGGGAAGGGAAGGGAAGGGAAGGGAAGGGAAGGGAAGGGAAGGGAAGGGAAGGGAAGGGAAGGGAAGGGAAGGGAAGGGAAGGGAAGGGAAGGGAAGGGAAGGGAAGGGAAGGGAAGGGAAGGGAAGGGAAGGGAAGGGAAGGGAAGGGAAGGGAAGGGAAGGGAAGGGAAGGGAAGGGAAGGGAAGGGAAGGGAAGGGAAGGGAAGGGAAGGGAAGGGAAGGGAAGGGAAGGGAAGGGAAGGGAAGGGAAGGGAAGGGAAGGGAGGAGGGAGGAGGGAGGAGGGAGGAGGGAGGAGGGAGGAGGGAGGAGGGAGGAGGGAGAAAGAAAAAAAAATCAGGTTCAGTACAAGGAAAATAATACAAAAACCAAGGGAAAAAAGCTACAATGCAGTTTCAAGAAATCATGAATAGCAGCAAATTGCACAAAAAAGGCTATACAGAGCAGAAAAGGAAAAGCAGGATGAATAAAGACTGGATGAGGAAAAAATAGAAATATTGAAGGGCTGCACAGAGATTATGAGGCTAGGCAAGAGAAATCAATAAGATGCTGGAAAACCCAGAGAGGGTGGAGAGAGGAATAAGTTGCACTTCCTACAGATTATGAAAACTTCATGCAAGAGAATACTAGAGGTACCATCACCTATTGTAAGAATTTCATCTGGTAGATGTGTTATTAGGATTGTTTTTTATTGGGTGTTCCTCTTTTTTTCTTACTTAGTACATATATTGTTTTAGTCTTTGCTTGTTAAAAGCATACATGAGTGACTTTGAGATAAAACACATCTCTAGGAAATAAGTGCTCATGTGTCATAGTTCACATGAAAGCTCTTTTCCTTTTAATACATTTGTTGTCCTGCAGCACAGAACTTCTACTCTGGGACATACATTTAGAGAATTCTTGCTCTTCTTGTGTATGAAAGGTCACATAAAGTGGCTTTAGCCCCAAGCTTTATGAATGATACTACTGGAAATATATTCTAACAAATCTATTGTCTGCCAACTGCTTAATTATATTGAAATCCAGGAGCCTGATTGTAGAGTTACCTGGTGGGACCCTGCCTCCTATCCAAAGGCCATCTTTTTATGCACTTTTTAATTTTCCCTGTAATTGAAGATCTGGTGTCCATCACGCCTTATGTAGCAAAATGGTTTTTATGGTTGTTTTGAGAATTAACACTCACTACAGCTGTATTTTGTTCATGTTCACAAGATGAAAATGGTACTCTTGGGTGGCAAATCTCTTTCACTACACCATACATACCTTTATTTCTTCCACTTTTTGTTGTTGGTTTGTTTTGTTTTGGGGTTTTTTTTGTTTTGTTTTGTTTTGTTTTTTTTTGTTTTGTTTTGTTTTGTTTTTTAGGGTTTGTTTGCTTTTGTTTTTTTAATGACAGGTGTTTCTAATCCATGAACTAGGATGCAGTATATAAAACTGAACTATTGGGCTGGATTAGTCATGTATGGATTTCCTGGCAGTGCAAATAACATACAGGTAATAATAATTGAATTAATTAGCACATGTATAGCACTTTGCATCTTGGAAGAGCCATACTAACGTTAACTAATTAATTCTCACAACACCTCTGTGAGGAGAGGAAGCAATTATCCTGAGCCCCATTTAACCCACAGAGAGTGGTTTAAGTATTATTCTGATTGGAAAACATAAACCTCAGGTTGGTACTGTGGTGGTTTATGTTTGAGATTCTCAGTGATATTGCTCTTCAAAGCCATGTCAGTGAGCATAGCTTTTACTCTGGCAGAGGAGAGGAGAGGGTCTGCACATCATGCTCTTGCTGGCTAGGTGAGAAAAAGACAGCCCATGTGTTTCTGCAACCCTTTCTGGGAAAAAACCCCAGAACATTTCAATGAGAGAAGTTAGTGTGTGACTTCAGAACTGAGTCCTGCCCTCTTGTAAAATAAGTTCCAGAATTTAAGTAACATCCTATTTACCTCCCAGACTGATTCTGTGAACATATCATGCAGAGATAAAAGTGAATTTCAAATAGGGCAGCCCAGGTGTTCATACAACAGGTTGATTATTACAAGAGGTACTCCCAAGTTTATACATATGTATATATCTGTTAAAAGTAGGTTTCAGGACTATAGAAAATTTCTACTAGACTTTTCACCTCACTACTATTCCTTTGTGATCCCACCATTTATAATTATGGAGTACTGCTCATGTGAAGGTTATGCGTTTTCACAATGCATTTTGGAGGGCAGACTATTGGGCTGGATGCTGCCCTCAAAAATGTACAAGTTCAAAACTGCAGAATAGGATCACTGTTTTCTAAACCTGTGCTGATACAGCTTTGAAACTACAAACACATCTGCACTGGCTGTATTTTTCCTACCTGTAAAGGACAGAGGGTCCAACAGTTAGCTATTCTGTTGTTCTGATAAACTGGACAATTAAGTGTGCTGCAATTTTCTATTCAGAGAAAACACTGAGAAGAGATAAAGTAGTCAAAAGGGATAAAAGGGTATGGTTTTCTGAACTTGCTTTGTTCATGGATTTTTCTGAAGAAGCAACAACCTATGTAGTGCTTTATTTGAGGCTTGCAATAACACTTCTCGTTCAGCTAAACTTCAAAATATTATCTCTTAGAAATAAGTACTCTATCTGACAGATGTAATATTTACATGCAGATCTCTCTACGAGGTAAATCAAGTTCAGAAATCTAGTCAGATTTGAGTCTAGATGAGAATGAAACAATTAAGTAATTCACTTAATTAGGTATTACATATTTGTGAAACAAAATTGATTTTGTAGTGTAGGTATATCAAGAGAGGTACTTAATAGTAATTAATCATCTATCATCTTTGCCAGGACTTCAATTGTCAAGCACAATTATGCATAAATTCTTCTCATTAAGACAGATTTAATCATACAAATCCAACCTAACTGGTAAGTGTGACAGGGCCACCAGACTGTGCAGTACAATGGAAGTGTATTTACAGATCTGTAAATTCACTGTTCCTACAATGACTGTGAAGTAAAACCATCTGTGCTCAGAAATGCACTACACTTGTTGCTATCTACCTTGACCTGGCTGATAAGATACATGAAGTTGCATTCCCCACATAAATAGATAATTTTAAAACTTCCTGTACAGCACTGTATCTCTTCATTAAGACTACATATTCAGGAGGAAAAGGCTGTATGTATTTTTATATTCCCATTAAAAAAAATCTATGTCAAAACACTGATAAGGATATAGTTTATATTTTATAAAGAAATGAGTCTTCCCAATTGCTGAAAACTTCTGATAATTATGGGAAATATGTTTAAAATTCATACATACCTCTTTAAAAATGTCCAATTAACTGGGAAGAAATTAACAGAAAGGGTCTGTAGTTGCCATATCCTACTTTTATTTTATTGAAGTTTTCAACTGAGGAGGAGTGTTGAGATTTACTTGACTCTTTCAAGTAGAGAAAGTACTTTATAAAGTTACTAGAATTTAGTAGTGTGTTCTATGTAGTCAGATATAAGCTCATATACACCTAATATTTTTAGTAACTAATTAACACATTTCCACTGCTGGCTTTGCACTGGAGTTGCAGCTGCATTTCTACAATTGAACCAAAAGGTGGCACCAGGAATTTCTCGAAAATATCTATAAATGTAACACATTCTGTGACTTCAAATTAGATTCCAGGTGATCAGTAGCCAAATTAACATCTAGCTATAATTAATAATTAAAAGAAGTATTTGGAGTGTGAATGAAGCATAGAAGGAAAAAAAAAAATTAAAACCCCCAATGCACAAGGGCTTGAAGCTCAAAAACAGATGGAATAAGAAAAGACAACCTGGTCAGGAGTGGATAGAATAGGTTTACAAGAACTGAATCATGGCAGTAATAATAAAATAATAAAGAAGTTGAGGCAAATAAGCATGGCATGCATTTCTGTGAAGAGATTGCTCTTCCCTTCAGAAGGTAAGATTTCTATAACATGACAAGCTTGAATTTAAAATCTAAAGAACCTAAATAAAGTTTTTTGAAAATTAGGTAAATATCTGAACATTTGACCTGTATGCAAAAATTTAAATTGTACTAATTGTAAAGGAAAATGAGTGTCTGAAAGGACAGCACAAAAAACATGTAATGCATCCAAAAGGTGACAAAGTGCACCTGTGGCCCAGGGAATGATACCCAGACATCAGCCATATGACACCCTGGCCCACAAAGGCCTGCAATGGTTTTTGCAAAGTTTATAAAGCATGAGAGAAGGTGTTTCCAGGCCAGGATATATTAAAAAGAAAAAACAGAAAATGGGTATTTCTAAAAAAAGTGAAATAGTACTCAAAGGAATTTACTTCTGTATCTTATCTAGAATTCTACCACCTGGTCAAGAACTACACCATATTATAAAAACCAGATATTCAAAACTTCATACACACTCCCCTGTGGGTTTTAATATATCCTTATTTCCTCTCCTCACTATCAAGATTAATTCTTATAAGGAGACTATCACTCACTGGAGAAACATCCACCCAAAATATGCCAAAAGTATTATTTCCAACATTTTACTTAAAAGATTAAAAATAAATAACAAAGGCGTGAAGGAAAATAATTAAATATGCTATATGAATCTAAAGAACTAATTAATCTTAAAATTCTTTACGAAACAACAGAAGACATATCAAAGTTTATTGTAAAACAAAGCCTTTCAAACAAATACAAGAATATTTTCCTAAACATGCAAGGGTTTGTTTTTTAAATAAGAGTGTGATGGAAAGTACAGATATTTAAATATTATTTGAAGCTCAAATACTTGAACTTGATCCAAAAATTTATATTTATTTAATTCTGAAATAAAAATGTTTTACTCCTAAATATAAAGTTACATAACTATGTACATTTTGGAGGGAACATAGTACTATCCAATAGCAGACTGAAAAGCTTGCTTCCAAGTGTTAAGAAGCAACATAAGGATAGTTTCAGGAACAATTTTTTAAATTTGCTTCCTAAGACTCAAAAATTCTAAAAGTATAAGCTTGGCATTGTCTCAAGATGTGAAAAAAAAATAATTAAAAATCCAACATTTTGCAAGATACAAAGTGTGCTTCATAGTTCTTGTAATTGTAAATATCTAACTGAAACACTCTAACACTTATGGGGGCTCAGTAGACAAAACTGAATTTTGGGGAGGAAAAAAGAAATAGTTTCAGCTTTTTAAAATTGTCTTATTAAGAAGAAAGCTAGAGACAGATGTTATTAACATCTGTCACAAACATCATATACAGGTTTCCAGGAAATATTTACAAATATTTTTTCCAACACTTGAATGTTTGCTTTGCATTAAAGAACTTTGAAATTAATTTAATAGCAAAAAATATTTATCAACTTTTCCATTGTAAATGTGGTAAATGCAAAGGACCAATTTTACTCAAAAAATTTAAAAATCCACGGCCAGTGTAAATTCTGGAACTGAGGAAGTCTGCCATAATTAAATTAAATTAAATAAGTTGCAGTAAGAAAATAGGGTTGAGATCTACCACATTAAGAAATTGCAATTTTATTTTTTTAAAACCAGTACAAAAAAGGGAAAGAATAATTTTAACTGAAGAGAAGAAAATAATTTTTAAAATTTTCAAACAATACACCTTTGTCATTCAGAGAAGATAAACCGCTAAAATCAGTAAAGAGTTTGGAAATTCTTTGGTGTGTCATGCTTGAATAAATATTTTAAGGAATTAGATTAAATGAATGAAATTTACAAAAAAAAAAAAAAAGAAAGCTTTTGCTACTCAGTCCTATTTTACAGACTCCAGAGGAAGAACAACCCAGAGCACTGTTGTTCACTCACCCTTATGGATGTGCAAATAATTAATTTTTCAGTTCACTAACCACTCACTAGAGTAGGGGTAAGAGGAAAAAAACCCGGAAGGTAAAAATATTATTTCAAGTCAGAAGGAAAAAAAATTCTTTATTGGAATTTTTTCACAGAATGGAAAGAAAAAACCATTTTAAGTAATTTTTAGTCTGGATTTTGGCATCTTTATAGACAGAAGTTTTGTTTGAAAGTGAAAAAATAATGTTTATTTTGTACTAAAATATCAAAAGAATGTATTTTAAAGCTTCTCTTTTCTTCCTATGGAAGATCCTAAATTAGATCATAAAAAGGACTCTCTTCAGTCTTATCACAGATTCGTTACTGAAGAATTAGAATAAAAATATATCAGTATCACATGAAATTGGTACAAATATCTGTATAGAAGCCTATAGGCAGTCTAAAATGTGCTGATCTAAATTAATTCTTACGATTTTTTTTTTTTTTTAAGTTTTGTGGGGCTTTTTTATTTGTTTGTTTGTTTGCATGGTTGTTTTTTGTCCTAGAAACTTCCTGGAGAGAGGTTGCCACTTTCATCTAACAGGGAAAATTATTTTACCCTGTGCAAGGAAATATGTTGCAGAAATTCCCCTTTTCTCTAGCTGAGACACCTTAACCACCTCTGTCATGACAAATTTGAGGTTTAAAATTATAGGAGAGACATCTTCATTATGCATCATGAGAATTTAAGTCCTGCTTTTTCACAGTCCTAGTGAGCATTCAGTGCTGATTATCCACATGCTCTGAGATATTTTTTTTGAATCTTACTCTTTATGCTAAACTATCATTTAAGATGACTAATTACCTAAAATAATTTCCAATTTTATTGAATCTATGCCCACTGGTAGCTTGAATTTGTGTTGTATTTCCACTTTTTTTGTAATACATTAAAACTTAAGAATTGGCAAACATCATATTGAGACCATTCTCAAAATTGGTATAAAAATTCATCAGTAGCAATGCTTTTGTAGATCATTTGTCATAAAACAGGGTGGTATCAAGATCTATAAAAGGCACATATGAACAAAAGGTAGCAGGTAGACATTGAGGAGGAAATCCTCATATGGATTTCACCATTTGAGCTCGACTACAGTTTCAGCTCTCTTCAGTTGTACTTAGTAAAGGTCAGAACAGAGCATTGCTCTTATTTCTGGGCATGACAAATACTTTTCCTCATCCCAAAGAAACTGTGCAAATAGAACTGATCACTTGAGACTGACTGGTCTGAAGTAAAAATCTTAAACTTTTCCTACCTTACTTTCCTTTTGAGAGGATGCTTGCTTAATTTTTGCTGTTTAATTTTACTTATAGCGTTCAATCCCCAGTAACAAAGGCAGTTGTCTGGATTTAACCCAATAGATACAAAAAGTCATTGCTTGCTATCTCTAAGTAAAGTTATAGCACACCTGGTAGCCCAGGTGTATCAGGTAAAATGGCAAGCCAGACCACTCATAACATATGAGGAAACCCCTGCACAGCACTTTCTCCCCTCTAGGAAAACTAATCTGAGCAACAAAAGCATGAGTTCAATTTGACTTATTATTTGCCTTGTAGAAAATACTTCCATTAACAAGTCACCCATTTAGAACTGCAGAGTCCCACCAGTATGAACACATTAATTTAGGAAAAGAAATGCAGGACTTAATTGCTTGAAAAATGCCATGGTAATGAAATACGAGATTATTGAATGTTCAGCCAGAATAACCTAAACAGATCTCAGCAGATGGTAAGGAAAGAAAGAAGTCATGCAAGGCAAAATGGAAAATCCAAGATGCTACTGGTTGGAAAAGATATCCATGATGACAAAAGTCAACTATAAAGTGAACTATACAGAATACACACATACACATACTTATATATATATATATATATATATATATATATATAGGTACTGCAAGGATCAGAGCAAAATACAAATAGAATTGCCTCCATAGAGCTACCTTTCTTGGCATGTTTCATCAATACACAAAGCAATTTTTCAGCTTGGGACTCAGTGCTCATCCATGCAGTTACATTCTCTTCCCTGCAGCAAGAGTAATTTGCTTGGCCTCCCTTCTATGTTGCAAAGCAAGGAGAAACATTTCCTATTCCAAAAGACTTCCATAACTGATTAATTTTAAGAATTTTGGATTTTGTCTAAAAAAAAAGCGGTTTATATCTCAGTGTAAATATCGTAAGTTTAAAATATGTCAATGACTCATCTTTGGCATATACATATGGATTTTTCTGCTTGTTAGGGGAAGAATGCTTCTTGCCTGTGCCTTTAGAATAGCCTGAAGAGTAGAAAGTTTTTATCAGGTCTCTGGCCTGGAGTTCAGATTCTGCTACAACCTCCGACAAATAAAAAATTCAACCTTATTCTTAAGTAATTCCAACACGTCCTGCTGAAGCCTTTCTTCTGGATGTTGGCTTTGAAGACTATCTCCACTAGCCACCAATGTGGTGCCATAGCCATGGATCCCCAGGGCAGAACAGTTGGTGCAGAGTGCCTGATCACCTCACTGCACAGGATTCAGGGGAGGTTTACTGGTCAGCAGCTGTGGTATGGTATTGTAAATAGAGCACTCATGAGCACCCAGAGTGCATTAAAAGAGCTTCTGGAGTCTCCTGCTTGTTAGTTCTACTTACACTGTGAGACCACAGAACCAGCCAACAAGTAATAGGAGATTCCTTCAAAAATGCAGGTCCAACCTGGGCCAAAATACCAATATTGTCGGACTGCAGAGTGTCACCACAACATGTCATGAACAATCTGGGGGCGCACAAGCTGAGAGGATGAAAACAAACACAAAAGGCTCTGTCTCAGGAGAACAGGGAATGGGCATTTTGTTTTTCAGTTGAAGCATTGAACTAGAAGCTGCAGAGACAGTAGGACCTGCTGAAAGGGACATTAAGGATCACTTCTTTCCTGTCCCCCTTCCATGAGCAGGGATACCTTTTGCTAGATCAGGTTGCTCTATTAGCAATGTTGAAACAAAAATGAATAACCCATTAGTCTGTAGATTGGGAAACTAGAGCTCTTAATGCTTCATACTGTTAAAAAAAACAAAACAAAATCAAACCAACAACTACCAACCCCAAATGCAGCATTAATTAATCACCAGCAGGCCTAACAGAAGAATAGATAGTCATGTCCAACTACAGTGTGTTCCTTTTGAGTCCAGCCCTCACTTATTGAAAATGGAGAAAATTTAAAGTAAAAAAAAAAAAAACAAACAAAAACCACCAAAATGCCTCTCAGCTCATTTTTTCTGTAATTGTCACTGCTTTTGCATTTAAAGTAGGAAAAAAATTGTTTTGCTCTTTTACCTAGATTTTTAGTTGTCTGGTTATGTCAAGCAGGAGGAGTTATTTTCTGCATGCTTCTAGATTAGGACACTATCATTTATGACCATAAAAAATAGCTAGAAATCTTTTGGAAAGTTGTATTTTCTGATTTAATTTTATACTTTCTGTTATACTTGGTGAACATTGATTATAATTACAGTTTACTGTTCATCAAAATAGCAGTGTTCCCATACATAAGAGAAGACAACATCTTTTCAATCATGGATAGATGCTAGATTCATAAACACTCACTTAAGAGAGTTTTTACTGAACTTTATTTTTAGAGTTTGCTGAGTGCTTTAAAAATTTTGTCTACTTTAGCTCAAACAGGTAATTAGCAATTCTATTTTTATCGCTATCACATGAAATATTTCGGTCTGATTACTTATATTTGTATTTACTGTTTCCTCGAATTTGATTCCATTTTCTGAATTCATAGGCATTTCATTGTATTTAAAAAATGCATAACTGAAAGACACGAAGTTCCTCAGTTTCCCAGAGCTTAAAAACAAGATAGTTCTTAAAAGAGTGTGGAAAAAACCCAAAGCAAAACAAAGTGAGACAACAGCACTGACTTAAATCATAATTGTTCAGAAACTTAGTTGCATAAGACAGGTGCAGGTATTTGCACTGCTTTAGGATGCAGCCAGGATTATTAAACACACCTAATCCCTCCCCCTTCTTGATTCTGCATTTTGCCCTTGCTACTTGAAAACAGACTGTTAGAAATGCTTTGCATTCCAATGTCTATTTAATGACAGTTGATCTATTTTAACAAACTTTTCAAACACTGTTTCCGGATCTCTATTTTTATTTTTAATAAGGCTATGTAAAAACCAAGCATAAATAAGGCCCTAATACAATAGTACTACATAAACACATGTGTTTTGCTCAGAACAAGAACTCTGGAGAGATAATTAACTCAAATTGCAGGGGTTTTGTCCAAATGCTTGCAGTTGCTGACAATTTCCCCACTTTTAACTACCTTATAATTATAAATGGTCTACATGCCAGATCACTTTGTCATTTTTCTATTGGCTAGCAAGAAATAAAAGCTCAAGCTGTAGTCTGCCTTCTTTATTGTGCCTTTTTTATTCTATATTGTGTCATCTCCATGGTTGCTACTAAAATGGGAAGAAAGGATAAATCTAACCTTAAATTCCCTCCAATTGATCAATTGATATGTTACTAATTTGTACTAATTTTTGTACATTTGTACTAATGTAAATCCCATTGAGGGTCACTGATAGCAATGATGGTCACTAATAACTGCACTCTCATGCCTTAATAAAACATACAAATCACTTTTATGCAACGCCCATTCCCACATCTGAATATCCATTCACAATGACAGTGAGCCCTTTTTTATATGCCTTTTTTTTAAAGTAGTTTTATTAATATATAACAGTTTATGTAATTTTTCAGGACACTATATTCTCTTTCCCACATACCTAACCACCATTGTTATGCCAGTGGTGTTCCTAGAACATGGTCTGAAGTGTCTGCTCATCGAATTTGATGGTCTGGCAAAACAAGCAGTGGGTTTTTTTTGTTTTATTTTGTTTTTGTTATGTTGTTGCTGTTGTTGTTTTGTTGAGTTTTTTTAAGAGATAGATTTGGTCAACTTCAGGTTGTGCAGTAGCAATCAGTCTGAAAGACAACAGTATTATTCATCTTGTCAGCAAACTGAAGTTCCTGTTTTAGGTTTGGATTTGTTGCAGGAAATACTTCTGTTGCACTCAATGAAAATTCTTGGTAGAAGTTTATTTCATCTGAGCAGATACGAGGATTCATGTGGTTTTTTACATGTGTGTTATACCAACAGGTCTTTGTTAATGGACAGAAAAAAGTTTCTTATTTTTTGAGGAAGACATTAAGTTTCCATGATGGCAACATGTGCATGACAAATAACATGGCAAATAACTATCACTGAGCATTAAAATTAAGAAAAGGCAAAAGCATCTGCTCTGAACATCCTTGTCCCTTCTCCTGTATTATTTTACAACAGTTGATATGTAAAAGTTCCAATGATGAAAACTCTATTTTCCCTTCTCTCAGCTAACAAAAAAAAAAAAAAAAAAGGTTATTCTAGAGAATAGATTGGTCTGTGAATGTAGGTTGACTCTAATAAGGATGAACTACCAGTATTCTATGTAAGCCACATATTCAGGTATGCTACACTCTTTGACGACCAATTTTTCCATTGCCCCATGGTGTTGTCTCATTTTAGTGAGCACAGAGGGCCAAGAGAATCACTTTTTCAACACTGTTCCCACTCCAAGCATCATTATCAGATCCCATCTAGCCAGACCAATATGAGAATTGTTTCATAAAGCATCTTAAAATGAACCTGTTAAAAAGTAATAGTACAGTAATAGCAAACAGGTTTCTTCTGTCACAGAATTACTCAAATACAATGTTTTGAGAGAAAGAAACAGGACATATGCACACATATTTGAAAGACTTGTTTTCTATTGACAGAAGCAATATCCATAAAGTTAATTTTTTCTTTTACCTCATGGAACTGATTATATTGCAGCTAACCTCCAAATTTTATGCATCAGTACACATTCTTAAATGAGCTTTTTGTATTTGAGCAATATAATTATAGTACATACTAAAGCAACATAGTTATTACTGAAAACAAACAACAAAAAAATCCCACCCCACTTGTATTTTGCATCCATGCAGACCTAAAACCAGAATAACTAGTCTGGCATCTTTGATATGATAAAACTCTTGCTGACATCAATTGAGCTAGCACACCACTCTCTCTAAAACAACATAATTTCCTTTAAATTGATTTTGCCCTTTTTTTCTTTTAGAAGTTTTAGAAGTATTTTGGTCATTTTAAGTTATACTATATGTATATATGTAGACTATATGTTTATATATAATGACCTCTCAGTTGAGTAGCTACCACTCAGGCAAAGGTTCCATCATTATGAAAAAAATTTACCAGATCTGACTGTAATTAATGGCCATAAAAACATATCCAAGCTATAAATTTATAAATTATGGGCACATAAACTTCAAGAACTATTTCCAACTCAGTCTAGCTCTATTTCAATACAAGAATTAAAATAAGGTTTAATTTTATGATAAGATTTATGATATTAATGAGGAATTCTATATTTATCCAAATGATTGACTGTATCCTCCCAACTTCTTGTGCAGCCTCAACCTACTTGCTGGTGGAGTGGGTGAAAATCAGAAAAGGCCTTGGCTTGTGCAAGCACTGCTTAGCAACTTCTACAGGACAACAATTTGTGCTGTTTTTTCTACACAAATCCAAAACACGGCACCATGCAAGCTACTGTGAAGAAAATTAACCAGCAGAGGGACTTATCCCACATGGATAGGGACTAGTATTGTTCTTTTATGCTATGCCACTTTCAGGGCTTGCTATTAAGAAAATAATAAAACAAACAAACAAACAAAAATCCCCACCAGAAAACAAAAAAAGCCCCCACCCAACCCCCCCACCAAAAACCCAAACAAAAGAGAAAAAAAAAAAAAAAACAAAAACAAAAAACCAAGGGAAAAAAAACCACACCACTCCAAAGTCATCTTGGATAATTAAAATATATACATATTATACATAAGAAATGCTGAAAACTTCCTTAGAAACCAGTGAAATTTTATGAAAAATGCCCACATCATGCTATTTACTTCATCATAACAGCCAGAAAAATCCATCTTTCCCAAGACTGAGACTCTGATGAGCTACATTGCTACTTATAAGTTTATGGCTTGCACTTCTGATGATACCTGTATGTAAGGAAAATACTCAACTCCTGCCCTGGCTCTCTTTTTCCTTCCCAGTGAAATGTATGACACTATCAACATCCAGAGGAAGAGTAAAAAGCTAGAGGTCCTTCTCATGTACTTCTGAACAAGAAAGAAAAAAATCAACAAAAATTTAAGATTAAATACTGACCCCAGTCAGTAAAGCAACATTAAAGCAACATTAATAGAATTAGTTTAGGGGTCCTATTAACTGCAGTGGAGTAGTTCCCTTCACAAATTTTAAAGATAAGCAAGTATTAAAAGCCAAAAATTGTCAAAAAAGGAAAAAGAGAGGTGGGGGAAGGGAAGGAAGGATATATGTTAGGGGAGGAGAAACAAGACAACCTTCAAAAAGGTCAGCAGGAGTGATAACAGGATGAAAACAAGTGAGTGAATGTTATGTTTGATTTTGTGTCAGTAGACATGGAAGGAGTGTTGTATGATCTTTTCTATGACTTCAGGGAGAAAACCCCGTGAGAAGTGTATGGTATTTTGTGTGACTGTAGGGAGAACACCCACTGAGAAGTGCTATATGATCTTTTCTATGACTGAAGGGAGAGAACACAGTGATGATCATAAATGGAAGGTAGAAAAGAAAAGAGTTCTAGGATTCAAGCACACAGAAAAATGCCAGGAGAGGGCAGTTTCCTTCCTAAAGTATGGACATGAATAAATATAAATCTTCATGTATGTATGCATATAAACTCCCCACATACATATATGATATTTGATATATAACATACTACTTATCGTATATATATACATACACACACATACATGTATGTATGTAATTAGTAAATATACCCTGCCTTCTTGAGACATTTGCTTAGAATAGAAAATAACAGTTAATTAGAGTTTGTTGTAGTAGATAGGAGGTGTAAGTCTTAAAGATATTATGAGTTTGAACTTTTCCTGGAATATGGTGATATGTGAAATCATTCAGATTACTCATACAATCAGCATTGTGAAAAAGCTCCACTTCTGTGAAATTACCTCCAAAATATGGTACAAACTTTGGTGAATATGCCATTTTTCAGAATCTGTCCCTAGTTCCACTCCCCCTGTTCAGCCTCAATGGTGTTTTTAGGTTTCTTTGCTTTCTCCTTTTGCGAAAGGAAACAAAGAAAAAAAAGAAAAAAAGAAAAAGAAAAAAAGCCAACCACCCAAACTGTGGTAGCTGATTCTGGCTATAGTGAAACCTATTGAGAAAAGAACTGACCTGCTGCTGAACTCAGATAACAAGCAGCTTATGCCTACCCCAGATAGCTCATGCCATTTAGTGAAAGGAGACAGAGGCAGTTGCAGTGGCAGTTGCACTGCCTATTCCTCTATCTTCTCTTCATGAAATGAACACATAATTCAATCCAAAATTCAGAGGATGGTAGTAAGATTTAAAAAAGCAATGAGGAAGATAAAAAGTAAGTTTTTAATTCACCAACTTGTATTTAGATGAATTATGCTGACCTCTTTCGTTTCACATTTTTTCCATTACACACATTGTCAAAATTATTTCAAGTAAATGCAGTCTACTGACATGGATATGTCTAAGTCTACTCTCAATTCTCATGACAGAATGAATAGAGATGTGTCTGCTAGTAGATGGGAAGGCAATAGTCTCTAGGTCTTAAATATAATAAGCAAATAATCCTACCTTCCCAATGTATTTTCAGAAACATCTAAGCATGAAATAACACTTTCCCCTATGTATGGAGGAGCTGTTGGAGTTTTGTAAAAAGCACATTGCACCAGTAAGTGTCAGATTAAATCTGATTTCTAGGCAGAAGAATTATCTATGATATACTTTATCTAGGAACAGAGGTGAACCCAGATTTCTTGTATATATAACATTCTTTCTAAGATTTTAGGAAAACAAGTCAATGAAACCTGGGTGTTAGTTGAACACCAAAAACATGATAAATTACTTGGCTATACAAAACCTCCTCTGGACCTGAAGGGGTTGTGCAGAAAGAGTGATTTTGGATAGGAAAAATGCAAAAAACCAGAACTAGTGTCTTAAGCAAAAGCTCTGTGCTTTAGAGACAAGTTAGATATCTAAGGCCAAATATCAAACATTTTTAGCATTAATTCACAATAAGATTTGCAGAAGATTCAGTTACAAAAGGGAGGAACTAAAAGGATTTCTGAAAAATATTGGGGGTCAGATATTTTTATCTTGCAATAATATTTTAAGAGGCAATAAAATGAAATTAAGTACTTTCTCTGCAGTTCCCCAATGCAATTTTGAAGAAAAATGTTGCAGCTTTTTATATCAAATATTAGTGAAAAAAAGTGCACATTCAAGAAATTCCCCATGTTCCTTAATTATGTTTTAGCTACCCAAAAATATGTCATGTACTTTGCATTAATCCTGAATTTATTTAAAAATTCAGGTAGAGGCACACATTATTTTTTTTATAATAACTTTTTAGAAAATATTTCTGATTTTGATAACATAATGTGTATAGAAAGTTTAAGACTTTTTTTAATTAATGAGGCAAAGAACTTTCCTTATAACAATTTGGGTAACCTTTGCTGCAGCTTAAGGAAAATGTGACCTCGTTTTTATTTATGATATAAAAAATCCCAGGTATATTATATTTGAGGACCAGAGAGATTATTTAGAAGCTTAAGACCAGGTAAAAAAACTATGTAGTGGTTAAATGGTTAATGGCTATATGGTAAATATAATGTATGAACACATTTGGGAGTTAAAATGGTACTGGATTAAGGATTTAAGACTGGTATTATGATGACTATTGATAATTCTGTTGATAAATATTATTTCAATAGTTTATTTTATTTATTTTAGTGTACACTTGCCTACAAAACTTTAATTTCAAATCAAAGTAATTGAGTTTCCTGGGTTTATGTTTAGTCATGCCATTTACTTTTCTTTTGAAACTGTAATTTAGAATACAAATAAATTTGTGTTTAACTATTTAAGGTTATGAGCCTTCTCTACTGTATTATGCTTGAGCTGCAGGACAAGAGGTCCTGCTGTGTCTTATTTCAGCACCTGAATTAAAAGATGACTCTTTAGCCAGAGCTTAATGGAGCTTGTTACTGGAACTAGAAAATAGCAGTGATCTGGTATTGCAAAAATAAGAAGTGGGAGAGACACTGGAAAACTCCCAACTTCTAAAAATTAAACTAGCAAGGGCACACATTAATACACACTTGAACCTTCTCTTTCTAGAAATAAACCAAGGTTTGGGCTCAAAAATCGTACAGCTGGTACCTATGGGCTGACTCATTAACTGTGATCTGCTGTTCCATCCCTCTCTGTGTCACAGTGACCTGAGATGCAGTAAGTAGCACAGATTCCATACTCCACTCTCTATTTGATATGAAGCTTCCCCAAATCCCACTGAGGTAGATAGGTCCTACATTTGTTTCAAATACAGAGATGCAGACTGGGAGCACAGGTAAGGCCAAGTAATATTTTAACATGAGACAGAACTAGAGCAGAGGTTTTTCTTTCAGTTGTAAAAAAAGATGTGAAGGAGGAGAAGCAGTTACTGGGGACCATGAACATTTGTCTGTTCTGCTGAACAGAGCAGACAGATAGATAACTTGTCTCCAAAGCACAGAGCTTATACTTGTCTAAATTTTCTAATTTTTTTATCCATTCTAACCAAGGAAGGGAGAAGAACTATGCCATAAGGAAAAACACAATTTCTTTTTAATGAATGAATTTTTTCATCTTTAAAATGTGCTAATCACCAAATAACCAGGGACATTATTTAAATAATTACTATAGAATTATGAAACAGAGGTTATTGAAAATGAACATTTAGCTGCTAAAATTAATTCTACAGCATTTATGTTTCCTGCATTAACAAAATATATTTCTTGCCTTTGGTTTTCAGTATGCATTTACAGATATGGAGCGAGGCCATTCATGGTTTATTTATATTCAATTAAGTACATGTTAAGAAAGATGTCATTGCCTTTAAAATGGTAGCAAACTAGGAGTTTAGAGGAATTTAAAAAATGATTCAGTCACAATTTTAGGCACATCTGGCGCATAGCACAGAATTGAAACATTTCACCTACAAAACTAAAGATATTAATCAATACAGCTTGCCTAGGTTTCCTGTTTCAGGGGTTTTCTCATGGGACAGAAGCTGACATGCATTCAGTAGATATTTGCTCTAACATTACCACCTAAATGTTCAAAGGCCTTTTAGGCTGGGTGAGGAACTAAGTCCTCAAACATAAGATGACAATGCAACCTCATTATTCTGAACCAAAAAGAGCCAGACACCTTAAACGTCACCAAAATAAGGAAAATTGAAAGCTCTTGATGGAGTTCCTCTAAATTATAAAACAATAATACAGCTGGTAGCAGAAGCACAATACAGATGTAGCAAATCTGAGGCTGTACTTACCAGAAAAAAAGAAAAAGACTTCAGACCATAAGGAATTTACCATCTATAGAAGAGTCATTGGGCAGAGATTTACCAAGAGATAAAAAACCTTTTAAAAAGAATTCTGTTCACGTTTTAAGTAGACATGAAAATAGTCAATGTGAGGAATTGAATCGATGGTGAAAAAATATAGTTAAAACTTTATGTTTGGGATATTTTCCAATTTACGGACCAAATTTTGCTTCAGCATAGCTTCAATGTATTTTCCAAAGAAAAACACATCACCTGTTTCACAAAAATCTAGGTGTCCCAAGCCATATTAACAACAGTGAGTTACATTTTATACTTTAAGAGAGTTCAATTTTTCATGGATCACTGGTAAAAGTTATTTAATATAAATACACCTTTCTTATTCATTATATATATATATTTTATTTTTTTTTTAATAATTGTAAACCACTGATTGCAAGCTTCGATGTACAAGTTAGCTTTCTGTGCAGGAATCTTATCCAGCTTCAACTGCAAAATAAAAAAAATGTAGAGTTAGGTCTGAGCTAATGTTAAAGTACAATTGTAGCTATATATGTCCTACATAAATACCATCTATTTCACTTTCCTCCCTTAGCTCTTAACAGGTAGCATTGTAAGTGTATTTGTCATTTATAGAAACACCTGCTAGATTTTTTATTCCCTCGTGGGCATTATGCTCAGTTAGCCATAGAAAACTTAGTTTCAATATTTAAATATTAAATACTCTGTTTTACTATTTGACTCTAATAGAATAATTTATCTAGCAACGAAGGAGCTGGTTAAGACAGATACTGAAAACACTGGATTATGAGTCACACAACAGACATACATTAGGAGTTACTTATTCCAGTTTCTTTCCAAGCCAATGATTTTTAGATTTCTGGTGATTCACTGTGTAGGCTTACCAGCAACGTAACTCAAGACCAGGTGCCTTCCCTCAATTAAAAAATGCCTATTTTTAATCTAGGCTATAATTGTGAACACAATTAAAAGTGTATTTGCATACATATAAAGTACTATTGTTAAGCTGCACACACTTTATTTAAGGTAATCTGTATTGGCTTTTTTATTGTGGAAGAGCAGCATTGAACTCACTGATCTGCAGTAAGATGAAGGTTGGGTATGGAAACCTCTCACAGCTTGTGCATTTGACCTTCCATCAAAGGCCTTCTAAAGAAATAAGCAGGAAATCATTCACAATATGTTTTTTTCTATTTAGTTGGTTGATAAACATGCAGAGGTGAACACTCCACATATTCTCACCTTCCAGCATTTTTCAATTACATTGCTATCAAAAAGATATGTGATCTATAAAGAAAATAACAAGAATAGGACAAGACAGAATAAACTCAAATATATTAATAAAATATTCTAGCAATTCTTCAAAGGTTCATAATAGTAACTCCTTTTTTTACACATGCATGCACATGTTTTTTTCCCCATTTCTAAACATTTTCTGAAATAAAAATGCCTATAAATTTCAAAGCATATTGGGGCTTTTTAGTAAAACTTGAGCAGCACATAAAGAAAACAACCAAAACAGCAGAAAAGAAATATCCTTTACTGAGCTAATTACTATGCTTTATACAACCAAACGAGGTCTGAAATTTTCTAATTACATAGTGAATATATGAATATTTCCTCTGGCATATGGGATTTAAGGAGTGAGTTTGAGAAGATATGAAGGGAAATGAAGACCTTGAGAGATCAAGGATGAAACCATCTTGATTCCATTACAATAATTCCTCAGCTGCTGTCTGATTAAAATAAAGTTCATACTCAGGCTCCTTTTTTATTATTATAATACTTACTATGATACTTATTAGAAAATCTCATAATGAAGGTCAGGACTTTGTGTGCTGACTTACTAATTTACTAGTTAATTACTATTATTTCTTTTTTTTTTTTTTTTTTTGAGAATTTAACCTGAGTCAAGTAAAAACTTGATTAGTCAGTAGAAATGGCAATTTTTGTTGCAAGAAGTTGGAAGCAATTTAGTGTATAAAGTAAAGTTATTCTTAAAATTTTATGTGAGAGGTTAAAATAATTAAATTCTAGAGTAAAATAAAAAAGCTTATTTAGAGCATAAAGGGAGAAAGGAATATGATGTACATATGCTTATTTCTCCAGAGCGTGTAGAGTTTTGTGGTAACTTTTAGTTATTTAGCAGTGTTCACCCCGTGGCATAGGAGGATTTGGGTGCTGGCTGACACATGCAAGGAAAAGCAGGGTCAAGTACTGGTCCTGGCTGAGCAGCAAGACCTATTCAATTCCTTGATAGTCACAGGCAATGCTTTGGGGGTCAGCCTCTTCTCCCAGGAAACCAGACACAGGACAAGGGGGCATAGCCTCAGGCTGTGCCAGGCAGCCTCAGGTTAAACATCCAGAAGAATTTCCTCACTGAAAGGGTTGTTAAACATTGGAATAGGAGGCTCAGGGAGGTTATAGAGTCACTATTCCTGGAAACGTTCAAGTGCACTTGGACACTTGGGTTTAATTGGCCTGGTGGTGTTTTGTCAGTGTGAACTCAACGATTTTGAAGTTCGTTTCCACCCTTAATGGTTCTTTGAATCAATGATTCCAAGTATGTTGTTTCCTGCCAATTGCTCTTCCTGACCCTTCCTAGTGTTTGCATTGGCTCTGCAGAGTAAGACAAAACACCTTCACATTTCTCTTTTTCTTCCTCCCACCAATAAACATAATTTCCTAGCAGCAAGTCAGATCAAATATTTTTAGTTGCTTATTTACAATGTAGTAAATCATACACATGCATGAACATATGTTAAAAAGAAAAGTGAGGCAACAATATGTTCTGAGGACTGATGGAAGTAATCACTATGCTTTTGCTCTTTCTTTGTGAGAAGATTAATTATACTTCAAATATACTCAGGTGTAATGAGTAGAGCAACAGCAAGATATTGTTTTCATGGCCTCTTGCATGACATCATGAGTCGACACTGACCCAATTTTCCAAAGTTGACAGGGGTGTGGAAGTACAGGGAAAGAAGAGGAAATTGGCTGTGCACATATATAAAGTAAGCATGGCTTGCTTTTCTTCCTGTATAGCAATGTTTCTCAGCTCTAGCTCATGCCATGAAACACTGTGCAGTCTCCCTTCCTGCTAGGCAGCTGAACACAAGGCACATTTCTCTATAGATAACAATCTGTTACAGAACACCTGTATAGCTGGAGGTATTCACACTGTTAGCCTGCTCCTTTGTGGGAAAAGCTAGATTTAAAACACAAGAGACTAAAACTTGCCAGACAGTGCAGATACCTTACACACTTTAAAAACCATTCTAAAAGAAAAATCTGTGTTCCAAAAATATGCAAAAGAGGGTGGGACGTTTGTTTGTTTCCTTTGGATTTATTATTTTTTTAATGAAACAGCGGAACTGACCTGTGTCATTTGCTTTGCCTGCAAAGATTGGCTTTTTTCAAATTTTGGTAATGGCAGTCTATTTAAGACTCTAATAGAATCCTATTGCTTTTATCCAACACAAGGTCTCATTTAAAAAAAGAACAGAAAAGATAAAAGACCAGGCTTATGTACAGGTCAATTTCTTAATACATTATTTGATGTTTTAAATCACTTCATTTGCACTTCTGTAGCTCAATTTTCTGGCAATCTGAACTCTAAAACGTATTTAACATTGCATCTCCTACTGTTCTTACTAAGGCAAGCATGTGTGCAGGGCAGGGCAAACAAGCTGATCTGAAGGATTTTGACCTTTTCCATCAGCATCAAGTCAAATGGACAGAGGAACTGATCTGTAGTAAGTCATGTTGATACTCAGGCCACTAAAGGTTTCTTAAGCAATTTTATTCTAGGCAGAATGGCTCTTTATCTAGCTTATTTTGTGTCTGGAAAGACTGTGAAATTTTAAACTCTTGTAACATTCCATAAAATGTTTCACAGCATTAAATGTATGATGATAAAAATGTGCTTGAAAGAATAGGACAAGTAGAAGAGATAATGAGCCAAAATAAATTTTCAAAACTATTTTACATATCAAAAAAGTAATAAGACTGTGCAGTTCACCTAATTTTATTTTCTCCTTTCAAATGTGAGATTTTTATGCAGTGTTTTAAATACTTCATGGAAGGGCATCCCAAAAATTGCTTTTAAATGGCAATTTTAAATATCCTGTCAAGGTAAAGTATTTATGAAATATCCATTATACAAACATCTATTGTCAGTTTACAAGGCTTTCTAAAGCATGCAGTCCAAGCAGTGACTAAAATATCCTAAACTTATGTGTGCCTCTACACAGGTGTGCATGTCACTTTTTTCATTTAAAATCCCTGAAATTATTTTATTAGTATTTTTTGTTGTAAAAAATGTCAAATAACAAGTGAATTGATGCTTTTCCAGGAAACAAGCAGCAGTTCTTCAAAGAGCATCACTGGTCCACACACTTTAAATGACAATAAAACTTGTATTCTTTTCATATTTATAATCTGTGTTGGAAAATACTGTCTTTTTTCCTGAGTCAACAAGCACTATAGAGTTATTCTTTTCTACATCTTGCTATTCAACTCAGGCAGCCAAAGCCACTTCATAGTTTCCTTAGATCTGTTATGTGGTAGTCTAGTTTGGGGATTTGGTGAAAAATGTTTGGGTTTTTAAAATGAAACCACTCTTTAATTACCACACTCTTGAAAATACATATTTGACAAGACTTCTTTTTTCACATTTCTTTCCCTTCCTTCCCATTACTACAGCTTCAGCACACGTTGGCCAAATACCTTTCTGATCCTCAGTTCTTTGGAGAAACTTGAAGCTTAAACAGAGAGGACTACATAAAACAGCAAGGAAGTATGGTAGAGCAGATATTAAAGCAGATATTAAAGTATCTTCAGCAGGAACCTATTTGAAGCACATGTACAGGATAACACTTATTTCTAATACTTGATGCTGCTCCAGGCTCTGTTGCTTTTAAGTCAATGTTATTTTATGTGACTGCTACCTTGTGTCATAATTTCCTCAACTATGTGCCATTATACCAAATCCATTTAGCATTTTCAGGACCTGAACAGAGAACAGAGCAAGAACAGAAATTGTTTTTCTGGGCAACTTCTGAAGTTTTCGGATCATCTTTGCTTCTTAGTGGAACAGAAGCATTTTGAGTGTTTTAGTTAAAACAGCATTTGGCAGGGAACCGTTTTTCATGGAAAAAAAAAAAAAAAAAAAAAGAAAAAAAAAACCGCATTGTCAGAGAAAAAAAGTCCTCCTGAGTATTTGGAGTGACTTTGCAAAAAGTTGCCAGTTCAAGTCCATGAACTGCCTCTGTAGTAGAAATTTTTCATTTCATATCAATAAAATAAAACTTTCGGCTACATCTCACTTTTCTAAGTCAGGATTTAACCATGTCATTGAAGCCAGAATTTGCTTTCTATGTTCTCCTTCCTCCTGGTTTGGCAGAGCTACTGATTTGACACAAGAAGGACAAGATGACTGGGAATGGTCTTGATGGATTTGCCAGGCATAAACCATACAAATCTTACCAGACTGCCTTATGTGCTAAAAAGATTACATCTGTGGACAAAGAAAGCACCAGGAATGTGCTTTATACACTTCAGACAGGCTTTAGACACTGGGGTCCTGGGAACTGGGCAGGAGCCAGCAGTGAACCCTGGCATCTGAGATGTCCAGTGTCCTCCAGGGCTGTGCTAGCAGAAGCACTGTCAAGAGCTCAGGGCAGGGCTTGTCACCTCTGCCCAGCACTCATTGTCAGACACCTGTGGCTAGTTTAATGTCCTCCAGCACAGGAAAGACACCAGTAACCTGAAGTGAGTTCATACCCACATCTCAGGACTTGAGGGTGTCCTGTGAGCACTGTCCCAGAGCCTGAGGCAGTGGGGCTTGTCCAGCCTGGAGCATGGAAAACCTCAGGGGGGCATGACACCCACCCCAGTGAGTACCGGGGGTGTAGAGGGATGTAGAGGGGCAGATGGGCTTTTCAAGAGCTGTGTGTGGCATGGCAACGTATACCAGGCATGAAGGGAAATGAGGGGATTCAGGCTGTGTACTGAATCCATGAGTTTCTGGATGGATTACTGTTTCCCCAAGAGGACAGGCAGGCAGAGACAGATTGCCCAGGTGTGGCAGGCTCCAGTCCTTGAAGGGTGCTGAGACTCATCTGGGAAAAGTGCCAAGCAACCTGGTCTGACCTCACAGCTGGCTCTTCTTGGAGCATGGATGCATGAGGTCATGCAAGAGCAAGACACTCTTATAAAAAAAGGTCCTGATGTACCTCTCAGCCTAGAAACATGTGACATTTCAATAACATAAAATTTTCCAGAAAAAGTGTTCTGATCAGATTTAGTAGTTAGCCTTCCAGGTTTCCATAAAAGAAAGCTCATCTGATATCTGTGCTCATACAAGCTGACAGGGACTTTAAAAGTTCTAAACATCATGGCTATTCTACTAATTAATTATGATAATTTCTTAATTAAAATATCACCAGGACAGACTCAGAGGATACACTGACATATGAAATATTAAGTATGTTATAGTTTGATCACTTAATATTATTTAAGAGTCAAAATCACATGCATATGAAGCAAAAATTAACAAGGTTACATGCTGAGGCTAATTACATGTAATGTGAGTAATTAATTCGATACTTATATGAAGAAGAGACTGGAAAGATTTATAGGAAAACTGGGATTAGAAACCAAATAATTGTTAGGACCTGCAGGATGGCTGGAAGGCAGCCTATTCACCTCCCAGTTCAGTTTCACCACATGTTGTTTAAAATGGCCAGAAATTGCACTGTTCCTACTGAAGACCTTTTGCTCTCCTTGCATCAAACACACACTGTGCAAAAAAAGGTTTCTTCTTCACCATCCATCCACCCAGCACTGTGCCAGCCCAATGCTGAAAAAAACCCAACTCTATTATTCACATCTTTGTCAAATTGTTACTTTTCCGTGGATTTTTCATCTTAATTCATTCCTGTTCATTTTGACACTGCAGAAATTAATGGAGCATTTAATCACTTCCAGGTTGTGGAACTTCAATGACCACTGACAAAATGTCTTTACTTACTGAAACATTGCTCCACAAATTGCTAAGGAGTAGCACAGAGATATGGCACTCTCTTCCTGAAAATATTTGCTCATGCAAATGTTTCTAGAGGCTTCTGCATGTCTTGTACAACATGCCTTGCCTTCATGAGAGCACTTCCCTTAAACAATCCTGAGACAGAGGTTTTTCAACAAAAAAGAAGCAAAGGATTTTATGATAGAATAAGTCTAAGGAAGATTCTCCACTCTGAATAGAGTCTACTTTTAAATTACTAGAGAATCATTTTGCTGCCACTTTAAGTGTGCTTTGTCTGAGATGTCAGAAAGAAATAAGAGCAGAGGCTGCTGTGTGGGAAAGTCATGGAAACAATCCAACAGCTCCCATCAAATCTGTACATTACAGAAACACTTTCTACACTTGATTTTGCAGGGTGGAGGTGCCCTAACTCTCTTACTTACTTGGAAAATATTGGAGGATTCTGAAACACTTCCAATGTCTCAAGGTGAAACAACATGATCATGAACTTCACCTTAAAAATTCTAGATAAAAAACAACAAACAAACCCAAACCAAACAAACAAAACCCCAACAAAACAAATAAACTATTACACACACACAACAATAACAAACAAAAAAACAACAACACAACCAAAAGAGCAAACCAAAACCATCGGGCAGCCTGTCTTGTTAACAGATTAAAATGCAGACTGTATAGAAGCAATGAAAAATCAAATCTGTTTTTATCAGGCATCAGGAGACAGAAGTTTTTTTTCTAATAGGCACAATTTATCTCTAAGGAAAATAATTAAGAGATTGAGAAATTTTCACTTGATATAGGGTACTTCATCTCTGTTTTAAAAGACAAGTCCTGGATGAAAGAGTCAGAAAAGAAGGAACTCAAGAGGTTTCTCAAGACCAAAGAAGTTCTGAGAAGAGCCAAGACTGCTGCTTTGAAGAGAGATGCTGCAGCTGACCTAGGGAAATAATTTTACTTGAAGTTTGTCATTGTAGACCTTGGAATAAAGACCTTTCATGGGGTTGTATTGCTGAATGGAAAGTAAATAAGAAAAAAGTAAATAAATAAATAAATAAATAAGTTGCAGCTGCTTGGAAAAACTTGTCTAGTTTTGGGTAATTTACATATTGCATAACCCTGCCAAGCTATTAAACAGCAAGATAATTTCTAGATCATACATTATTTCCCTCCACTGCTTCAATGACAAATAAAGGAAGGTAAATCACCTTGCTTACCACATGCCTGAGGCAAACTTAATCTAAAATATTTCAAAGCTAACAAAACCTGAGTTAGCAGAGAAAAATGTAGAATTTAACCTGAGTGGGAAAACAAGGTCTAATTCCTTCACACATACAGGACTGTGATTAGCTTTCTACACTTAAACAGGATTTGCAGTATAACAGAGCTCCCCACATGAAGAGAATTAAATGCAAACATGCACACTTGCTGGGTTAAGGCCTACAACAGTCTTTTTTCCAGTTCCTAAATTATGTTTTTGTCTACCTCTGCTCCACAGAAGCCACTAAGAAAATCCTAAAGCTGCTAAAAAAAATAAAAATCTTCAACTAACAGTTAGACAGCTGATGTGTATATGAAATGATGTTTATAGGAAAGTTAATTGAAGGTGAACAATTAGTAAATTGATTTTCCATTCATATAGTACATCCATAAAGTAATTTTATGAAGGGAAGTTGCAACCAAATTAGTTCTTTCTAGTAGATTTTGCATAAGCATTTACATTATACTTTTAATTATTGTCCCATTTTCTTCTTGTCTAAGTTATATTTAAATTGTGTGATTGCTAAAATTGAACCTTTCAATTTCTACATTGGAAAAAGCTAAAAAATATTTTGGTCTAAATGCTTCACCTCTGATTTGTTGGGAAATTTTTAACTTAAAATTTCCATTAAAAGAAAAATTAAAATCTAAACAAAGCTGTGTGATGGTTAATAAGCTTTTAAAAATAGCTTTTAAAATAAACTCTAGTCTGTGTACAACCATGGTGGAGCAGTGGGACGAATGTATTTGAAAGGTAATATTCAAGTAGCAGAGAGGAACAGAGGTACAGTAAATAAATGTTTACTTTCCTGAGGTTCAAACACTCCCTCTCTTGCATCTTATTTCACTTCAGAATTTTTCCATATTTATATTTACTATTATTATCAACTAATAATTACTTATGGAGCATTTCCCATTAATTCAATATTCTTGATACATGCAGAAACCGTATGAAATACATGGGATGTTGAAAAGATGGGGATTTCATGCATGCATTAGGTCAGGTATAACCATTTTCCCAAACAAACAAACAAAACATTCACAACTTCTGTGGATATACTACTCACTGCAACATTTCCTTGCAATACTCTTTTTCTTTCTAGACTAGTGCGTTATGTACTGAGATAAAATTCACAAAAGTAGCACTATTGTTGTGCAAACACAAATAAAACCATAATGAAATATAAGGAAATCCAGTAAGGTTTATTGAACTGACCTGCTACTTTGAAACAGGCTGAGGAACTCTGTCTTTCCATCTCATCACTGAGCATTCCATTGTGTAAAATTTTGGATCTTCTTTTCTCCCTTTCCAAGGAATATATGCTAATCATCTTATACAGGATTAAGAATAGAATCTAAGAATAAGATTTCTGACACTAAACAAACAAACAAACAAACAAAACCAAACCCCAAACCCCCCACCCCACCCCCCCCCAAAAAAAAAAAAAAAAAAAAAAAAGGACCAAACCCAGAAAACCTCCACAAAACCCTCTCAAAACTGAAGAACTAAGATCCTTTTGCACACATCAGTGCTTTCATTCCACTAAATAATGTAGTAATCAGTTAAGGATGACAAATAAAACATGCAGCAAAGTTTTATTCTGAATGAAGGCTTTTCCCTCTATTTGGCTGAGTGCTCTGTCAGTCAGCTGTAATTCCCAAATAAATCAGGAAGAGTAAACAATATTTACTAGACCACACAGTTGAAGCAAAGAAAAGGCTGGCTTTAAACTGGGCAGATAGGAACCACAAAAAGAAATGTAGACACACTTTTATAGGACACCAGCAGACTTATTCTCCTTTAGAATTAATTCACATCAAATTTTCTAGCCTTTCAAGACTGCAATCAAGTCCTACACATGGAAGGGACAGAAAAAGAACAAGTAGGTTAAAAATGTCACCCAAACTCTTAGCTATGAATCAAACATGAGATAAGTCCAAAGGTTTAGTTTCCATTTACACTACTGAGTCCTTTGTGCTTTGAGCTTTCATGAGCAGCACGAAAGTCATGCTCTGCCTCCTTGCAGAACTGCAGCTTCACAGGGTGGGAATTCCATTAGTGATCCATGAATTTTGAACCATATTTGCAGTCTTCCCAGTTGCCATAATTGTGTGACTCTAAGCAAGTTAGTATTTATCTCTAAAGTAAGCTCCATTAAGAGGAAATTCACTACCTTCTAAACACTCAAAATATTCCCCCAGCATTTGTACATCTAAAATATTAATTTGTTTTTGTATCCCGAACTTTCAGCATAAGGTATTTTCTATTTCTCAAATAAAATAATAAACATAAGGATTGCATGTGTTTGGTTTTGGGGTCTTTTGGATTTTGTTTGATTTTTGTAGCATAATAGTTTGTTTGCAAAGAAAATATTTTCCTGGATTTATATACACTCAACTACTGACTCAACTTTCACAAATTTCAGCCAAAGGCAACATGACAAGGAAGCTTTGTAGAAAAAGCAGAAGTTCCCAGCAATTTGTTGGTTTTTTTACAGTATTCTATAAAGCATCTTGAATTTTATGGATACTAGTGTACTGTAAGTGGATTTTCTCACCTCTGATACTTTACATGACATTTACATGAGGACAGCAAAATAGATTTGAAGATAAGAGTTTACCTATGATACTGAGAGATTCTTCTGAATCTTCTTTCCTCCCTCTTCCTTCTAACAGATCAGCATGCAAAATTTCCCTCTGTCTCTCTTTCTGTACACACATATATATGTATATTTCTTATACAATTAGTTACCTCTATGATACATATGCCTTCCCAATATATTCATTAGGGCCATCTGCTATTTAACATTCATTGTGCTTTAAATACAGATATTTTGCTCTTGGGATAACTTAGGAGAGGTTGAAAGAAGAACAAGAGAAAAGAGCAACTAAGACAAAATTTGAGCCACTGAAAAATAGGGAGATTATGTTTTTTCTACTTATGCTGGGCCTAATAGAAAATCATCGACTCATAGAAGTAATAATTAAAAGAAAACTTTTATTATGCTTTTTGAAATAACATTACAAAAGGAGTATCAGAATAAAATGTGCAAAATTACAGAATCATGATGATGAGTTTCACACTATTTCCTTTTATTTTTGCATCAATAATGAGATATACTTGAAGCAATCCTTCCAGGACAGGCCAAAAAATATAATTCCCCTTGGAATATGCAAGATGATTAAAAAAAAAAAAATTAAAAAAAATTATCTTGTTTTCAATTATTTCCAAACAAACTAAAACCCCTGACCCCCGAAACTCATAGGTAAAAACATGATGTCAGCTTGAATGATAATTCATTGTGTTTGACTGCTTCTTCACTGACCTGAGATATTCCTCTGAAGGCTTCATTCTCACAGATATTCTTTCAGCAACTCCTTGCAAAGATTAATTTCTATAAGATGTGAGAATAAATAGGAAGAAAGTCACATAATTGCTCCTGGGTTTGGAACTGGCTTTTCTTCTTCTCTGCAAGTTGAATTTTGATGTTCTTTTTTCATCAGTTCAAGTCCATTACAGCAGGCAGAGCATGTTCTCCTTTGTGTACATCCTCTAAGCATCTACGTATAATAACTGCTTGTCTCAGAAAATTGGAAGGAACACACACCTCTGCTTGAGATAAACTGGGTGGATGCTGATGAAGGGAAATAACTTGAGAAACAGAAGTTTCTGCTTCAAGGCTTTCTCTCTTTTACTGAGCTTTACAAAGACCAGTTGTTGCCTCATGTTTTTTCTTTCAAACTGCTCAAGCAGCCTTATGTCCAGCAACTCTCTAGTGACAGCACGTGACTGTGGCTTACAGGAGAATGTTTTTTGGCAGATACAGAATCAGCACATGAAGAATCCTGTAAATTAAAACAAATAACAATTTTTTAGACAATAAAATCCCATTTTTTTCACTTTTTAGTCTTTTTTCTATTAAATATTTACAAATTTATATAAAAAATTCTGCTTGCTGGATACAGACAGAACTTACTTCTGAAGCCAGGAGAAGTCTTCACCAGTAAGGAACAGGATCGTGCACTCTGCCTGGCTACTTCAGAGAACACAGAAAGGCAAAGAGCATCTCCAAGGCAGATGCTGAAAACGGATTTAAAGGTGAAGCTGATAACTAGTAACGACCTTTAAAGAACTTTCAAGCAGCACAAAGGAATTGTGATAAAGGTTTGTGCTGGTTTCAGCTGGGGTAGAGTTAATTTTCTTCACAGTGGCCAGTACAGGACTATGGTTTGGCTTTGTGCCAAACAGAGAGCTGACAACAGAGAGATGCTTTTGTTATTTCTGAGCAGTGTTTGCACAGAGCCAAGGCCTCTACTGCTTTTTGCACTGCCATGCTGGTGAAGAAGTTTGGGTACATGAGAGGGTGGGAGGAGACACAGCTGGGACAGCTGGCCCCAACTGGCCAAAGGGATATTCCAGACCTGATGACATCATGCTCAGTGTATAAAGTGTGGGGGGAAAAGGAGGAAGAGGAGGATGCTTGGGGTGATGGTGTTTCTCTTCCGAAATCACTGTTGCACGTGATGGAGCCCTGCTCTCTTGGAGATGGCTGAACACTTCAGAAAGTAGTGAATTAAATCTTTGTTTTGCTTTGTTTGTGTGAATGGCTTTTCCTTTCCCTATTAAACAGTTTTTTATCTCAACCCATGAGTTTTCTAGTATTTGCTCTTCCAATTCTCTGCCTAATCCTGCTGGTGAAGGAGTAAGGGAGCTGCTGCATAGGGCTTGGCTGCTGGGTGGGGTGAAATGACAACAGGGCTCCTTACCATATTCTGCCAGAAGAAATAAAAACAAAACTATTTACTTATAGCCTACCACTTGAGATAGATAGACTTTCATCATATACTCTGAATTTATATATTTTATTAATATTTACCATTTGTAATGCGTATAGGAGATGGTCACTGAAATTATTTTTCCTTGATACTTTCTTGCATAAAATATGATGTTTCTCTCTCTCTCTGTGTCTTGTAGGGAGAGTGAATGAGAGGTTTTGGCCTGTAAACTGAGTATCTCTCCAGAAGTACTTTTGAGACAGCAAAGTAATATCACCCATTAAAAAGAGGTGATATCATTAGTACCAACAGTGAAAACATACTGCTGGATGAATTTTCTTGAAAACAGAATTTTTCTTTTGCCCCAGGCCTGCCTAGGCTCAGTTTTTAAGGTATAACAATTACTTTCTTGTTTCAATGGTCCTCAGGTCTTCTTGGGACAAAATTATGTACCATTAGTTTTGATAAAATAATCTATTACAAGTCCTCTTCAACATTTCTTTAAGTAGCAAAGTTTCCTACACATGATAATATATTCCCCAAATTCTAGTGAAGTTATTGATGCCAATCAAACTTATTATCACTGAAGGCCCCCATACCCAAGTACTTCAAATCAACAGAGATTGTGTGAGAACCAATTTAGACTACCTACTGTAGCTTTTAAGGCAATTTCAGGACTTACAAGGCAGCTAAGTTCAAGGCAGCAGTGACTCACTGCTTAAGACTCAGCACACACATTCTGGTTTGGAAACGTGAATAAAAGCGGGCATGATATCAAATATAGAACCTAATCAGCAATGCATGGTATCTCTTGAATCAGTAAAATGTAGCTGAAGCAAGTAGGGATGTGAACGTGTTTGCTGTGCACAGTCCTTACACCACTGCGTCGTGTTCTGAATCAACTGGTTAAGTTCAGTAAAAACACCACTTCAACCTCTTTAACACACTCTGGATTCTTACTTTCAGCTCAGTAGAAAAATGTTGAAGTAAGAATATTCATAGAGCAGAAGGGATTTCATGCATGGATCTTGAAAAAAAAAATCACAACAGTATGTTCTGGTATCTTCTTCCCCCCACCTTACTTTTAAATATAATTTTCATGGCCTATACTTATGATAAAGCCATATTATCTCAGCAGTCTATGGGTGAACTTTGAGCAGTGAATTCCACTAATGTGGCTGGAAATCAGCCTCATGAGAAATCAAAGCAAGTGCACACTCTCACGGTCACACAAGCAACACACTAGCTAAAAACAAGGATGAAAAGAAAGCTAATGTTTACCTAGACTATAAAAGTAGGAGGGTAACATGAAATATGCTTTGAAATAATTCTAAAAAGACCAATAATAACACTTTTCTTTTAAGATTCTGACATGCAGTGTTTAATTATCCTGTATGAAAATTCAGAGGTACTTTAGCTAAAATATGTATGAAAATGCTCTTCAAAATTGAGTCACTTATCATTACTTAGGGACAGCACATCACAGGCCCCATAAGTTTTGAATTTGTCTACCTGAATCATTCACATGAAAAAGTATCTGTCTTCTTTCAAATATTATTGTACAAAGCAATTGGAAAATGCTAATTTCACCTCAGACTTTCACATCTCTTACATATTTTGTTAAAACTGCATGATCTGCCTCTAAATAAAATATGCTCCTTCAAGTCAGCTTGAGTGTTAAAAGTCAAGATTGAAACTTAGTTGTGCAATACATATTATGTTGAGTTCTGGGCCATCAAAGCTCAAGAAGGCTGTCCAAAGATCTGAGCTCAGGGAAGGGTTAGAAAGACCTAAGAGAAGAAATCAAGAGCTCATTTATTCTGACAAAGATTTCAGGAGACAACAGCCTACTTGAGCAGCAGAGATATAAATGAGAGCAAGGAGTATTAGAAAGCACAGTAGTCAAACCATATTTTAAAAGAACTTTTTCACTAGTACAGTAGTGTACTAGCTGGAACACACATTGTGAAATTTTAATCTTTCCAAGATTCAGATGGAGAAAAAACACAAGGAGGTGGTACAGTGTCTAGAAGTGCCATGTTTTGACAGGTCAGTGAAATCTGTGGACTCCAGCATTTGTATGGTAATATGAGATAAGCTCATTCAATTTCTTTATTACTAGACATGCATTACACTAACATTACAATAATCATTAAATAATTGTCTGGGTTATTTGTCTGGAGTTTTTTAATATCTGAAATAAGCACAAACAATAGAGCTCAAGGAAAGATGTGAAAACCCTTACAGATCACTGTAGGTGTAGAATAAGAGATTGCAGGCGACCTCGCCCCTGATAGGTCACAGATGTACTAATTACTAAAGAAGAGGGATAGCCTTGCCCTTAATAGGTTGAAGCTAAGTGTGATAAAAGGGTTGGGTTGGCTGATGGAGGGATCTTGGAGGCAGAGGGCCTGGAGAAAGAGAAGCCCTGAGGAGGCAGAGGAGCCCTGAGGAAGAAGGAATGATCCAGAGAGACAGAAAGAAGAATAAAATAAGGAAGAGAGCTGCTTCAGTTAAAGATCTGCTGTGAGCTCAGTCTGGGTCTGATGAAGTTGGAGCCTGCTGTTGGAGCCTGCAGTCATAGCTGAGCTGGATAAAAGCTGTGTTCAGAGTCTGCAAACCAACACTTATAGTCACAGTCAGAGTCTGCAGCTGGACCCTGCAGTAGGAGCTTGCTGCAGTCAGAGTCAGGATGGGAAAGCTGTAAAGAAGAATAAACTGGGACCCTTTTCATGTTGTTGAATGATAATCTGTGTCCTGGCTCATTTCTACCCCCAACAAGATGTCTGCTGCAGCAATCCACAGGCTTGAAACAACAGGAATATGGGCATTTTTTCTTAATTCCATACAATTTATTAAAATATCAATCCTTCAAATTTATGTTGAAAATTATTTTTTTATACCAGCTAACCAAAAGAAACTGCAGATGCTTACTGTAAAAGGTTGACAGTAGATTGCATTCAAAAGGGAAAAGAAGTACTGTATATTTGAAATATAAATTGATATAAGTAATGTGATTTCATGATGATAAATGTAATTTCATCAAACTTGAGATGATTTCTTATTATTTAACTATTATTACGTTAGCAAGTAATTGTATTGTTGATAATTTCCCCCTGTTAAATAGTTGCATCTATTAAGAAACCCGCGTCCCTTAATGGATAAAAGTCCTTTTAAAATAGACAGATGTTTGAAAAAGGTATTCATGTAATACATATTTCTGCTGTTTTTATATTGCAATATTTTTACTTCTGTTTCTTTCTTGGCTCAAACTGAATAGAGTCTTAGGTATATGTTTTGAGTTATTAATTTGAATGGTAAACTTAATTTCATAGTTGGAAAAATCAGATTTTACCTTTTCAAGAAAGAGGAACATATGATTTAGCCTGACTTTTATATAAATATAAAAGTAAATTTTATATTTCAGCAGAACTGTCAAGAAGGTAATTGAAAAAGAAGTTCTCGAAACTTTGGCACAACATGCATTGTATTTTAGCCATTTATATTTAATATACATGTGTTTCTATAACTTTGAATTCATGCAGTATTTCACTGTATTCACTTTTCTGTTATGACAGAGCAAACTTATCATTGATTAATTGTGCTACAGGGCATAAACTTGATTTGAGCTACAAATTATTGATTTGAAACCTGTTGGTTGATACAAAATATTTTGTATATCCATAATTCAAGAAATTTTGATCTGTTGATATTGTAGCTTTTTTTATTTTGGAAATCCATTTCAAATTTGTAAATGTAGCAGTTTGTTGTAAACCTCTCATACAATATAGAGAAACAGGGAGCATACAAATGGAGTTGTGACAAAAGGAAGATGGTATTATTCTGAGACTCAAAGAAGGAAGAAAGGAATTCCTTGAACAGAATGGGAAAAGTTATTTTAACAAGCACCTTGAAAAGATACTTGCAGTTGAATCAAAACATTAAGAGCAATCTTTATCTTATCAACTAACTGAAGAATCACAGAATTGCAAAATGACTGAGGTTGAAAGGGAGCTCTGGAGGTGATGTGCTCCAACCCTCCTGCTCCAGCCCAGCCACCCAGAGTGAGCTGCCCAGAACGAGGTTCAGCTGGCCATTGAAAATCACCAAGGGTAGAGATTCCACAACCTTTCTGGGCTATCTTTACCAGTGCTCAGTCACACCTACAGTGAAAAAATGTTTTCTGATGTTCAGAGGGAACCTCCTGTGTTTCAGTTTGTGCCACTGGCTCTGGTCCTGCTGCTGGGCACTACTCACCTCTTTGACTGGCTGGCAATACTTTGTGTAAAGCAGCCTAAGACATCAATAGCGTTCTTTACAGCAAGGATATTTTGCTGGCACAAGAACACCTTGGTACCTCACAGGACCCCTAAGCCCTTTTTATGCAAAACCAAAGGCTTTAAGTCAAACTACAGTGTTTGATTTATTTTGTCAAGTGTTTCACAGTTTTTGGTTTTCTTTTTGTTTTTTGTTTATTTGGGTTTTTTTAAGCAGGTTGTGAAGGACTTGATATCATGTCTCTTGATGCAGATAGGCGAGGATTTTAAGGGACTTTGTGTTGTAAGTGAGGTTGTATACTTGGTAGCTTTAGCAGTATGATTAATCTCAACTCTAACAAAACTTTTAAAGTTAAGGTTCTTTTCTGCCTTCAAATGAGATCCAATATCCATTTCATAATTTTCCCATCAGTTAAAGTGGAGATGATAATTAATTTTCTATTTCATCAGTTACTTTCAAATTTTATTTCTACATCCACTTTAGTATTAAAAGGAATCTACTGGTATTTTGTGTTTCTTGTGCATTGCCCAGACATAGACCCTAAAAATGGAACGTACATTTTAGCTCTAAAAAATCTTTACAAAAAGAAACTCTTAATAATGTGAAGAATAAAAATGTAAGAAAAGACGTGTTTGAATAATCATCCCAATCTGACATTGTTTCTTGTTCTTTTATTCTGAAAGAAACTTGACTAGTTGTGCATCGTCTTTAGTTCTCCTGTTGTGCATCTTCCTCATTTCTTCACATTTCTATTTTTAGGTTTGCTCATTTTATACTTTCTTTAGCTACTTGGAAACTCCTCTTCCAACCACATCTTCCTGCAGACTTCCTGCAATATACTTCCTTTCAAGTCTCAGAGCCCACAATACATTTTATCCCACAAGAAAACAGGAACAAAATGTTACTGGTCTGTGTTCTTACAGCCAATTTGCTATAATCACTTTCCTTTGTATTGTATAACAAAGTACAGTACATCTTCGAGAGCAGAGACACTTTGTCACAACTATTTTTAACAGATTTCTGGTTTTGCTCTCTTTTCAACTTCTTTTCTGCAACTCCCCTGCTATCTTTCTTACACCACGGTGTCTGGTTAGACAAAAAACTGAATTTTTGACCCTTGTGGTCAACATCAGTGGAGGCAATGAATTGTTGAGCCTGGATAGGCAGAGTTTTTACATTTGCTAGAGATTAAAAAATATACATAAGCAGATGCACAGCATGAAATATATAAAATACCAAAGTTACTGAAAGCTTGTATATTCTTTTTACTGAATGACATGCTACCATTTTATTCTCCTTAGCAGTCTTCACATTTTTATATTTATAATTTTTTAATGTTGAGTAAATTTAAAAAAATATATACTCCCCTGCCATTTGAGTAACACTGATAAACAAGAATATATAGTCCTCAAGTGTAAAACTTTAATAATTAGAAAAGCATAAGTGGAAGTTTTTTGAGAGAAATAGGCCTCCAATATTTTTTTTTTTCATCCTTTAAGGAAATTTCATCTCTCTCCTTTACACTTTCAACAGGATTATTAAGTAATTTTTCCCTCTTCTCATCTTTGTTTCTTTATAGTTTTACTAATCAATTGTCACCCATCACAAAACCTGTTTTTTGCTTTTAAGCCTCAGTTGTTTTGTTCTTTACAATATCTTCATCAGTGTTCACCTCATCTTTGTAATGTGTAAAGCTAAAGGGCAGCTAATGGATTCACAGAAAACCCACCTGGAAATTTATCTTAGGAGGCAAACTTATACAAATTAATGGTTTGGATTTTTTTATTTTTTCTTTCCTAGAAAGGCAAGTCATACAGCTTCTCTCATTTACAACATTTTGATGAACTAAAGAACTGCTGACTTATAACACAGGATTCAGGAAAGGGCAGGCAGTTTTCTTTATGAGGTTGCTAGGATCACATTTTATTACTGGACATAAATGTTGAATAATGCTTAAATTACTGTGAGCACATGCAAATGGGAAACTACAAACTGTCTCTATAAGGCTAAAAAACTTAAATGACAGGTAACAACTATACTGTGTCTGGTTTTAATTTTTATCCCAGACTTTATGACATTTGAAAAAAATGAAGTTTTTTCTTATCACTTCATTATTTTTAGTTTTAACTTCTTCCAGCCTTCCTCATGACTAAAATGCTAACCAACAATGGCTAAAACTGGAGATACTGAGACTAAACGTGGAATTTCTTTGTCAAGGAAAGTTGGTAGATGACTTATTGAGCTCACTCAAATGAAATCTGAACACCATGCAAATGCCCACCAAAGATGGACTACTGCTTTGAGAGACCACAAATGAAAACCACAGAGAACCTTATGTGCCATGGTAACTAGTGCTTACCATTGTAAAAGCAAATAAACAAGTACAATAATTAAAAACTACAGAGATGGGGCTAAGTCTAAAAATAAATAATTTAAAAAATACAATAGGCTCTTTTTCCTGACAACCTTTGTTAGTCCAGCCACAGCTATCATGAAGCATGACTATTGCCTTTACTTCTACTCAATGAGTGACAGTTTTCCTGTGTCCCATTGTGCAACCCCCTTCCTGCTAAAGCATGAAAATCATTATAATGAACTTCCACTGGTAATGAAAATTTGTGACATGGGAAGAAAGGTCCTTGAAAAAGATTAGTTTTATAAGTTTGGTATACAAAGTTAGGAAAAGTGAGCTTCTGTAACAAAAAAATTATAGTTGGTTTACTAGATGCTAGCAATGACTGGAAAATAGATATGATGGTAATTTGGAGTGATGAACATTTTGCTTCAGTTACCTTCAAAGTAGGAATGTACATTGAGAAGTGGTCCATTCCCCCTTGTGTCTGCTCCTCTGAAATGATAATTTTCAGGAGAGTATAGCCCAATACACTGTAACTTTCTAAAGTTAGGCAGCCCACAGTGCTGTGTTAGATTGTTTTCCACTGCTTTTATTAGCTTTCCAGGAATGTATTATGTATGCATGGACAGTAGCTTTTCTATGTCAAACAGTGTTGGGTCTCAGTCTCTTCTAGATTTTTTTTATTTGGAAAAATCATGTCAACTTCCACTTGAAGCTGTTTACATGCAGCTCCAGTAAAGCCATATTTTCCCCTTCTGGAGGCAAATAATATGCTTTCAAAAAGTGCTAATTACTGTAAGAGTGTCATTGAAAGTATGACACTCTATATTTATACTCAAATATCATGTTTACAGTTTGACTTTTTTAAAATGTATATTCTTAGAACTAAGTTCACCCTCCCTTTTACTTCCTCCCCCACATACGTTCACCCAGAACTAATAAGAAATGAATCAGCTTACTGAAATGCAATATAAAGTTCTGCACACATTGTATCCTTTTCTTTCAGCTGGAGCCAAGACAAGGCAAAATCTCTTTAGAGCATGTAGCTTTAAAATACAACCACCTAGAAGAGTTTTACAGCAAATGCTAATGAAAGTGACTTTTAGATTTACTAGATACTAAACTTCTCATAGTTTTCACCTATATGCTTCACTTGTGCATTGCTGTGGTCTGGAAATTTATGAGCAAAGGCTGTTGTGGTTCCAGAATGGAACTGGTGTAATGCTGGTATATGTACACACTCCACTGAGCTGAGTCCTGCTTTTAGAGATTAAATGGAGCATGTAGGAAAAACAAAGGTTTTATGTTATTGCCCTTGGCACTTGATGTAATAAGATGCAATATGGCAACACTGCAGCATTGGAACGGGTTCATGAGTCAGAACTGACGTAAGAACAGCAAAGATTGAGCCATATTGCAGTATGGCTGTTTCTACATTGTATATTGTAAACACCATTCTTACAATCATCTCAAACTGTGGTGTGTAAGCAGTGTGTTTTAGGGTTAAAACCAGTACCAACTCTAACACAAGTTTGTTGCTGGTTTGCATTGACATTATCATAACTTAAATCTGCTCCCTGTATAAACTGGCTAAATTCTGACACAGTGACCTCCCAAACAGAACATTCTTTAGTAATGTATTATATTGCATACAGGATATATTCAGCCTTTTACAGGTATATAGACACTAGCTGCGAGGAAGAATTGATTGATTATTTATATATTTATTTACCCCCCCAAACTGTTGAAAGAATGATGAAAAGAGAAATTACACAAACTCCATACTATGTGACTTCCTTGCCCTGGAGCATCGTGAATAAATCTGTACTAAGTGGCTCTTCATAAATAAAATACTATGGCCCAAGGTGAGAGTTTGGAGAAACCCCTAATATTCTTTTTGAGTTGTGGTCATGCAGCCAAGCTTGGAGAACCAGCCTTCCATATTAAAAACACTGTGAAAAAAGGCTGTATAATTGGCACTTGTGGATACACCTCATTAGGAATGCAGCAGTTCAGCAGGAGGTCCGTGCATTGAAAGAGAATTTCAGCTGGGATTCAAGTTAAATTTTGGTGAAAGCTGACAGTCAGAAAAGTAGTCTCTTGGTGCAAAAGACCAGTCTAGCTTGGATACTTGGACTCCATAATTTCATAGTGTGCTAATGAATGCTGACTCAGGCTTGACCTATGCATTACAACATGGTCAACAGACTGAGAGGAGCTGACTATAGGCATAGACATCCATAATTCTAATGTTGGCCCTGCCAGACCTCTGGAAAGCTGAGACAATTGCTTCAGCTGCTGCCAAAACACTAAAGAGTGCTTGTTGGAGGTTATTCTTAACCAACAAGAACATGGTTCTCACCTCCCCATTACCCACAGTAATTTGCAAGACTGTTTCTCCCACTCAACTGCACCTTGCAGACGATCGTCTTTCCCTCTCACAGGAATATCTGTGATATTCTCACAGGAATATCACAGACAGAAATAGACTCTTGCATATTATAATAGCATATTTAAAAGCTGTTTATGCAGTGCATATATAAATGGAGCAAAGATTACCATACTCATACCAAAGTGTTATTTTTTTCCCCCACTTATATATATATATATATACACTGTTTTAAACTGTATGGCCAATGTGCAAAGAAAATGAAAGCAATTCTGCATGCTGCAGGATTGTTCAAACAAAATGCCAAATTATTACAAAGGGACTTTGTGAAGTAGCAAGAAAACACAATTTGTGTCTTCTGTACTCCCTGCATGCATGCACAGTTGAATAGTAAAAGGTTTCAGTAACATCAAAATTCACTATGGACAAAGAAAAATATTACACAATCTATAAAACTGCCACTGGTGTGATGCCTTTAAATTAGTCTACAATCTCATAAGTAATGATGTAGGAAATAAAGAATAACATTCATGTTTTGGTGATACACTCAGATTTTATTTTCCCCATTGGTGTGTAAGTTTCTATCTCTTTTTTCACCATAACAGATGCAAAGATTAAGGTGCACAGAGAATAATTTTCTGGAGAAGGGAATGGAAAGTGAAGAAATATACTAATGGATCCTATCTAGTCACAAGAAATTTTGAAAAGCCTAATTTTCTGTTCAAGGAAAGAGATGCAAGAAAAAAAGAATAGAAATAAAGGACTGAAATGATGGCAGCAATCAGGAAAGAAAAATGTTCAGAAAGGGATTCCTACCAAAAAAATAAAGCGATGCTGGAAACAGGTGTTTTAACCTTTGATGAAGAAAGATTAAGACCTAGGAGAACTTCAACCACTGATTTTATAGAAAATATTTCCTCTGTCCTCTATAAAAATCAACAGTCTACAATAATGGTAGTGAGTTTATGATCCCATTATGGAAGGAAGTCAGTGAAGTGAGAAAGAGTGTTACAGTTCTCCTACCTTAAACTGACCCATCCGAGTCCACTCCTATATTATGATATCATTATTAAAAGTCAGATTATGCATACAATGAACGGTGAACAGAGTGAATACATTGATTATTCATACAGTTTTGGGTTTTTTTCCCCTGGGCTGCTGCTGCTGTTGCTCTAGATTCATAATTTCTAGACACCAGTGTTCAGCTTAGACCAAAGGAGCAGCTCTAACAAAAATAGCATGATCTGTGGCCTTGTCTTTAGGAGTGGAATTGAGGTAAAAACGTAACAGTTATTTTAACCTTTCCATAGTTTTCCATTTTAGCATTCAAAAAACATGAAAACAATAAATTTCTTGTTGTCTTGTATTATTAGGCATAATTGCTTTCTCCCTTTTGACATTATAATGACATATGCCATTGAGCATGAGATTAATCAAATATTAATCTGATAGCAAAATCAGAGAACAATTCAATATTTTATATCTGGTGCAACTCAAGTCTTCTGAATTCATCCTATCCCCAAAAGAATCACTTGCTTTCTTCATGGTTTTGGGGGACTTTTTTTTCCTTTCCATTTGTTTACTATTAGATTCCTTGGGGCCACGTGTTGAGGATCCTGAGAGACCTGATCTCACACATCTACTTTCTGTGTAGGGGCTATTCTCATCCCTATAAATAATGGGCAAAATTATATCAATATTGACTTCTATTTATATTTAAAGTTCTGTGACAATTGCACTGTGCTATTATCTTTAATCTTTGCTATCAACACCTAAACAAGCCCTGGGGGTGTGCAATACATGACCATGCTCACTGAGAATGCACTGCTAAACAATTATATTATAGCCATGCTGGGAATGGTTTGAGATCAAGCCCTTCAGACTTCCCAGCAAAAGGTAGCCCAATAACACACAGAAATTACAGTTTCCTTCATTGCCTTATATGCTGTATAGATAGTTTCAGATATTGTACTCAAGGTGTATTTTTCTATTTTTTTATTCCTCCAAAGAAAGGAAGGAGACAGACAAGAAAGCAGAAGTAGATAAAGAGGAAACAAAATATTCATGGGGTTTGAGAGTGACAGAGTATAATTTAAAACACATAAAACAGTATGAAAGCAAGATGGAAGGAGGCTTTAAGGTCTGAACTACGGATGTCCCCTGACTCCCAGCTGGTTTCACTGCAGTGCTGGGGATTTGTGGCATGTATTTGCTCCAGGTCTGCCAAGTCTTCCAGCCATCCTGCCCTGTTTAGCGAGAGCAGTCATGTGTGCAAGGTCTTGCAGAAACAGGTCCAAGCAGGCAAAGGTGATATAGAAGAAAGAAGAAATCCTAGCAGAACCAATCTTGACTTAAACCCCATTTTCACTTTCTTCAGTATATGAGTTAAAACAATATTTGTCTCTCTCTTCACTGCACCTTATGTGTTTTCACCAGTTTCCACTCAACAGTTGAATACATAAAAAGATGCAGCTTTAAGTTTGTATTATGACACCTCTTGTAGTAGCTGTTCATAAAAGAATAAACTGCTTTTCTGTTTTTCCAAGCTCATTTTTATTCACTTCCTAAACATCAAAAAGAACACAAAAATTTATCTGAAAACAGATGGATGTAAAGGTGTGTTGGATAGGAGCTGTCAGTCCAGTTCAGCATCTCCTTGGTGAGCCATGTGTTACTGTAACACTGGTAAAGCATAGCAGTAAAACCATAAGACATGCAGTCATAGTTTTCAAATATTTTGAAAAGTTAGTGCTACATATGTCAGTTTTCATTTAGCAAAAGTGTTTACACATTGTAGCAATCTATAAATATTGATATATAATTATTTCACTGAATCATAGAAAAGATAGAGGTATTTTCAGGTGAGGCTTTAGTTGTGAGAGATATAACAGAGTTAACAGCATTTTTATAGCTTTGGGGCTTTTTCTTTCAAGAGGAAGAAAACATAACCCTAAATTTAAAGCAGCATTATAGATTTGAGAGTCTGCAATCCAAGAAATATATAGAAGTTCTAGTTCCCAGACTATGGACTGAAAGAGGGAAAAAAAAAAAAAAAAAAAAAGAAGATGAAATCTGAAAAGCATGTTTTTTCATTTTGAGTATCAGACCATTTCATTCAGTTACTCCTATTTTTCATTTGCAAGAATGTCTCACAGAACTTCCATGGCAATTAAAAAAGACAGAAATATTCTTAAAAGCTATTTAGTTTGTACTAAAATAAATGTATTTGGTTTTTACAACAGAAACAGCTTTTTTAAAACCAACCTACTGACGTTGGCCTATTAAGAAAAAATACAGTTCAGCATTTGTCATTTACAAGATATGTTTGTGCATTTTGCATCATAACAAATTGCTTGCTTGCTTGCAATTTAAATGTGACCTCTTTAGGAAGCTTGTACACTTTTTTGTACATAGCAGAGTTTTAACAATATCACCATGCACAATCTTTTCTCTGCTTAGCAGACTCTGAACAAAGCTGGATTCCCAATTAATTTTCTGAAGTTTATGTGTCTAACAGTTTCACAACATTGTATTCTCTTTGAAGAAAATAAAGTTGACTAGACAGCACTTTGGTGCATCACAATACTGAAATAATTGCAATCAGGAAGAAATATGACTGCGACACAGCAGGCACAGACAAATTATATTTCATGTCATTTACTGTGTCAGATATGACTACAAAATGAAAATTCACTATTCTTAAAAAAAAAAAGAAAAAAATTTGAAATAAAAGGAAGACAATTATATGAAAGGATTCTAAAGGTTTAAGGTTTGCATACTAAACACTTTTTGTTATAGGAAAAATAGTCTGAGCATTTCTGACTGGGTTTGTTAGCATAAATGTACATTTTTAAGGCTTACATCAAGAAGCTATTTATGTTTTCTCATTAACTGCACCCTGGGGAAAAAAATCTTTGAAAGACCATGTCTCAGACCTAGACAAAATATACAGGAAAGATTATTTTAAAATGAGAAAAATAGAAGTATTCTCAAAGTTGATGCAGCACATACCCTGAATATTTTACAGCAGCTTTACACCAAGCTTAAAAATAGTTGTGATTAACCAGAGAGATTTCTTTGCATGTACAAATTTTAAAAAATCCCATAATCCCATTTAATGCCAGCAGTGCTCCTTGTTTTATATTGAAACTTAATTTCCACTAAATAATGAGAATTTTCATTAAAAATATGGGGATATAACTTTTCCTTTCTATGTAGTGCATGTAGTTAAACTTATATGCTGCTATGGACAGTTTTTTCAGATAAATAAATAATACTCATAAAAATATACCACTGTTCACACACTTACCCACAAACTCACAGATGGAAAGATACACACAGGTCACTAGTGAACAGGGTATCACAGCTACTTATAAATAAAGATGTACATATGCACATATAACTGCATATTCCCAGAGAAAATATTTAGACCATTTTATCATAGGGTCTCAGCTGGTTTTGGGCATATGGGACATTAAATTCTTGCTCAGAGTAGAAAGTATGCCTCTCAAAGATATGTGTTACATCACCCATATCTAAACAAATTGCATGTTGACATTAAATACAATTGTGTTGAACGACAAATGTCTTAACAATAGGTTAATCAAATGCCAAATTGCCAAAACGGCAACAATTCTAGAAAAATCACAAATTGAAATTGCTAATCTCTCCACAATTAAAAAAAAAAAAATCATTACAGATATAATTATTTTATATATCTCCATTAGAGGTATCAAATAAAATCAATTTAAGCATATCTTTATTGTGCAATAATTCATTCACAAAAGTTAGTCTTGATGCCTAATTGTGCCCACACATAGTGTTAGAACAAAAAAATCCTGTCCAAAATGGAATCATATTAGTTTTGATGAGTGATTAAACTGTTTCTACTTTAATAATTTAACTTCTAAAAATTCCTTATAGCATTGTTTCCAAACAAAAGTGAGGAAAGAACAGACTGAAGAAACATGATTTAATGATACCGTTCATTATTAACAAGATAAATGAAAGGTGAAGACCATGTGAGACCATTTCAGTAAGTCAAATGCTTGTTTTTCTCTTGCTTCTTTCTCTCTTTCTCTTCTCTTTCTCTTTCTCTTTCTCTTTCTCTTTCTCTTTCTCTTTCTCTTTCTCTTTCTCTTTCTCTTTCTCTTTCTCTCTTTTCTCTCTTTTTCTCTTTTCTTTCTTCTTTCCATTTGCTTTTTTCTTTCCCTTTCTCTCTCTCTCTCTCTCTCTGTTTTTTTTTGGGTTTTTTTTTATTTTTGGGGTTTTTTTGAGTGGGGTGTTTTGTCTGGGTTTTTATTTTGTTTTGCTTTATAGGGATTAATGACTCAGACTTCTTTCTAACTTGCATAACATTTTGTTTTATGGATTAAAACCAGCATCCCATTGGCTGGCACAGTCCCAGTGCTTATATAAAAGGGATCAAGGAACTAGTTTTTCCTGAATATAAGAGAAGCATCAATGTCAAAAAATCCCTGCTTTCTTTTTCTGACTGTTCTCCAGATGACTTTGCAATACTGAATTATTTACATCTTGACAAAGGCTGTGATATAATTCCAGAAGTTTTACAAGAGGATCTCTCCAAAATTTTCCACCTCAGTCAACAAGACATATGATATTCCCTGAGCATAACAGCTTTACTGCCAAAAAATAAAATATGTTTCTGCTTACTGCCAACCCACCTGACTTTACCTAAGTCAATTCCTTGCCAAATCCATCAGCCTTTCCACCCTAAACCCTAAATCCTTTCATTCTTGCTCAATTTAATATGCATTCTTTTACCTACCAATTCATGAAACATCATTTGATAGACCTAAAATATACTAAAGTGGTATGACTTGGGAGAGGGGCAGGGGGCATTAATTATATGAATGTTGATCTTCTCATTTGAAGTATGCACTATAAATTCATAGAATAAGACCTCATTTGGTCTGAATGAATTTCTCCTGACTGCCAGTGATTTGTGCAAAAGAAACATGTTGGTGTACAAGTGCCAACACATTGAAAGTAGGAAAGGTCCCCCACAGAATGCAGGGAAGCACAGCCAGCAGCTACCAAAAAGCCACGTTGAATAATGGTATCTACAAAGTTCAAAGACTAGATCTCCTCAAAAAGCACATCCTAAAAATTTCAAACTAAATAATCACATTTATGCTAGTCTGATATATTCTAAGAGCCTACAATGGAGATAGATTTGTTTGGATTATTAATGAAGACAAAGTAAACAATAAGTTTTTCACTACAGATTCGTGCCATTTCCTAAGACTAAAATTTCTAAACAGGTAGGACAGATTCAAAATCCCCCTTTTCTTTTCATGTCTTTTTAGCTTAAAATCATGGGAATACTCAGAAGACTGATACTACTGCGTAGGAAACGAGAGCAGCTAAACACGAATGGTGGGAAAATAAACTTAAGAGAATAAGATCCTAGTACAGCCAGCTATTACTATTTAAAAGCCTGATTACAGAATCAACTTGATTACTTAGTCTGTCTTGTCACCTTATCTCCAAACTGTAGGAAGGCAGGGAGAGAACAAAATGAAAGCACAAGCAAAAAAAAAAAAAACAACAAAAAACAAAAAAAAAAAAAAACAAAAAAACAAAAAAACAAAAAAACAACAACAAAAAAACCCCCTAAACCCTAAAGGACAAAAATAACTCTGAAACTCGAAAGAGATAGAAAAGAGGGAGAATTTATAAGGGCCAAACCAAGTCCATCCCATCCCACCTACATGTAAGCACATAGTTAAGGAGCCTTGTTTGATTAGGAAGCTCCCTGTACAGCTGACCAAAGGTGGCAGATGCCTTCAAAGCAGGTGGTGTAATTGTTGCACACGTGTGATGCTGTGAACCCCCACCCTGAAGAAAGTCACCTCTCTCCAGAGTCTGCACCTAGAAATTCAGGACATCTGCTCTGCCCAAAGTAGACAACATAAAAAATAACTTTTCCTCACAAGTAACTCTTTGAGGCTGGACAGTTCCTGTTCTAAGTGTTTGACAACAAACAAAGAGCAAAACCAATAAATAAATCTGAGATTGTATTTCAGGAAATTTCAGAACAGTCTGAATTTATTAATGACTCCAAATCATAGCTCTCCAATTGACTAGCATCCAAAATGCACAAAAGCAGTTAAAATTTACCCTTAGTGGAGTGAAACCATCTGCCCTACCTTCAAGCCATTGAAACAATTGTTAAAGGGCATTGTCAAATTCAGGCATTGTTTTGTTTCTAGAAGGTAACACTGAAGTATAATTATCTCCTTATGAGGCTAATTTATCAGAGAGAACGTTTTATGTAATTTTTCAAATATAATAACCCAGACAGGTACTTAAATTATGAGTTGAAATTTATCTGGATCTATATGCACATTCCCAGTCCATACACATTTTGTATGACTCATTATTCGTATTGCTCCTACATACTATACAGGTAATTATAAATTCATTTTATTTTAATGTCCTCTGTGAATGTGAACACTTTGACTGATGTTCTGAACACTGAATTAATCTCTTTCACAGAGTAATGACAGATGAGAAGAAATTACTTATTTTAACAATATGATTATTAATTATTAACAAGAATTCATTTTTACTGCATTCTAAGCTCCCCTGGTATCATATGTTTTCTTCATTTCTTAATGTTCCACTATTTCATTTCCTGCATAAAATAGCTATAAGTGGAACAGAAACCAAGCATTAAAGATGCAGTATATACTATGTAATCTGATTATGAAATGCTAACAAAAACAGGACTGATACTCCTAGGTGTATTTTTACATTTTGTAATGACATTTGTGCTTTTACAGAAGTACCTGAACAAAACACTTAAAGAAAAGCTGTGGAAGTCCTTGAGAAATTTTGATGCTTGGAAAAAGCTGCAATTTTCATTAGATTTTTTTCATTTGGTCTGGGGGAAAATAATACACTAAAAGATCACATTCCAGGAAAGGTGATTTTCACCTTTCCTTGACATAAATGTTTTTGTATCTCAGAAATTACCATAATGAATCTTTGATCCCATCATGCAGTCTTGGCCAAAATCAAGTATGATTCTTTAAGATATTCACATTTTAAAAATATAACATAATTATGGTATAAACCATCATTAATATAGAGGAATAATAAATAATTAATAATTTCAAATTAATCTACATTACATTCTCTTGGACAACTAATCAAAGGAGAATTGAGACAGAAATACAGTAATGTTTTTAAAATATATAACAAAATAACTTCTAATATGCAAGCTTGTTCAAATATTTTTGAAAACCTTTATTGTGTATGTTCAAATACTTTTGTCTATACAATTTGTAATTTACTTTCAAGGCAATACCATGAATTTTATTGCATTTGAAGAGACACAATATGATCCTAGAGCCTTTCCTTGACCTATTTCTGACCTGAAAAATGTTTGAAATTTTATTAAATTTAAAAGTCATGCAGCATAGACCCATGAGAGAGCAACATGGAAAACAATCTCTTGCACATGTATATTATGGTTGCGCACAATTCTTTCTCCTGTACAGACTCTGCTATATATGATTCTCATTAAATAAGTATCTAGTACTTTCTTTTTCAGAAGTTGCTTAATATAGAGACTTATTTATTGCATATTTTACGTATCTAATTTGAAGACACAATTAGTCTTTCCTAGCCAGAGTGATTATCCATACAACACAGGGATTGAAAAGACTGGCTCTTTTTCCTTTGCACCTATTCAATGAGGTTAGATTTTAGTGAACATCTATCTTGACAAAAGAGATGTGTTGAAGTAAAAGTTCTTTCAACTCTGGGTAACAAACTCAAGGTACCTTACACCAAATTTTTCAAAATACTTTAACCTTTAGAGATGTGTTCAATGCTGCTTTGTCTGAGCAAAGTATTACTGAAATCACAGGGCAGATAATGTATTTTAGATTATAAGGCCGGTCTTCTGGGAGACATCAGCTGACTGGAGTCCAAAATCTGCCACTGAGCATATGTAAACTAGAATTTTTGCTTCTTGGTCAAACTTGGATGGAATTTTATGAAGGGAGAAAAGTATTCTTCTCTAGAACAGACACTTCTCTATATCCCATAATGTTTATAGGATCAGCATTTTATAGGATCCTGGCATTTTTTAATTAAATGTACTGAACTGCTATAACTTCCATCAATCTGAAAAAATTACTAGTCTGCAATATTTCAGATTGCTCAGTCAACAGCTGACATTTGGCTCTGAAAGTCACCTTCTGTCAATCCTGCTGGTAACTTTCTATTTTTCTAAGGTAATTCTATACTAACACAAGAATAGCAACACTATTTAAAAGTGCACTAGATTTGACCACTTCATTCCTGCTCATCTCCTTGTCTATTTTTGCAAAGTGAAACTGCCTGTTTTGTGTTCTCAGAGTACTTGCTGATTTGTTTTTTTCTGTAGGTTAAAGCAGAGTAAGCCTCGCTAAGTTATTTAAAGTTTTGGTTTTTTATACGTTGCAGTCACTGTGCATCCATACTATTGAATACCTAATTGTAGGAGAATCTCTCTGCAGGAATTAATTATTATTTAAGATGACTGGGTCAAGGGTAAAAAAAGAAAGCAAAAAGTAATGTCAAAAGCATTGATACTTTAAAGTTTTATTAAAGCTGCAATGAACATGCAGCAATTCAGCATAAGTATACAGAGCCATATAAGTTACTTATTTATGCATCTTCATTTCCAAATAAAATGAAGACACTGAAAATAAATCTAAACACATAAATACATAGATTCACATCTTACAAACAGAAGTGAGTAACGACAAAATTTTCCCTATAACTATTCAGGACAATCAACTCCTAACTTCTGGTTCGAGATAATTAAAATTACAGCTAGAAATCAGGACATACATTTGTATAATGAGTGAAATGAAGCAATAGAATTATTTGATGGGAAGCTTTTTGTAGGTAGTGGCAATATTTAGCTCCCTTTTGGCTGCATGTAGTGACAGACTGAGTAATATCTTTTATGTTGCCTTTTCCAGGAACGCATGTTTCTGGAAGAATACTGTAAAAAAATACATATCAATCACAGAATGGTTTGGGTTGGAAGGGATCTTGAAAATCATCTAGTTCTAACTCCTCCATTTGGGCAGGTACACCTTACTTTAGACCAAGTTCTCAGAGTTCCATTCAAGCTGTCCTTAAACACTTGTAGTATAGGTGAGTCCATAACTTCTCTGGTCAACCTGTTCCAACCTGTCTCACCATCATCATAGTCAAGAATTTCTTCCTGCTATGTTATGCAAACCTACTCTCTTCCAGTTTGAAACCATTCCCACTTGTCCTCTCACTACATTGTCTTGTAAAAAATCCCTCTGTCTTTCTTTGGAGGCTATCTTCGTTGCAACTAGGTCACCCCAGTGCCTTTTCTTTTCCAGGATGGGAAACCCAAATCTCTCAGCCTTTCCTTACATGAGAGGCACTTATTCTGTCTAATCATCGTGGTGACACTACTCTGGACTCACTCAAACAGCTCAACATCCATCCTGTGTTGAGGATCCCAGAGCTGGATGAATTGCCACAGGTGGGGTCTCATGAGAGGGAAGTAGAGGGCCAGAATCACTTTTCTTGACCGGCTGGTTTTGCTGTCTTGGATGCAGCCCAGGACACAGCTGACTTTCTGAATTGCACGCTCACATTGCTGGCTCATGTCTAGCCTCAGCCATCTGCACCCTCAAGTCCTTCTCAATCTGCTCTTGATCTGTTCATCCCCCAGCCTGTGCTGATATTGGGGATTGACCCAGCCCAGGTGCAGCACCTTGTACTTGGCCTTGTTACACCTCACAAGATTCCCATGGGTCCACCTCTCAAGGTTTTCCAGATCCCTCTGGATGGCATCCTGTCCTTCAGATATGGCAACTACACCACTCAGCTTGGTATTATCTACAAATGTACTGAGGATGCACTTGACCCCTTTGTCTAATTTATTAATGAAGATATTAACAGTGTAAACAATACAGATGCCTGAAATAAAAACACTTGCCACTGATCCATCAGGACTCTGAACTGTAGACCATTACCCTCTCGACACAACCATCCAACCACTTTCTTATCCAACAGTCCACTCATCAAATCCATTTCTCTTCAGTTCTGAGAAGGATATTGTGGGAGACCAGTGTACCCCTGTTCCTGGTAAATTATATTGTTCTGTGACATGCATGTGGATTATGAGTTGAATACTTTAAGGACTAAATTATCTTCCAACAAATAGAAATGTAACTGTGAGATTAAATGCAGACCCATATTGATCACATGGAACTAGGACTCGCCTGAAAACAGCAAATCCAAGAAAACATATGTGATTTGTTGAAATTTCTTAGTTATCAACATGCAGCATAGCCAACCACATGAAAAATTTTGTGGTCAAAATCCACAGAAATAGTAATGTGAGGAAAATTAAACTACTTTAAGGGAAGTTCCACCAAGGGATACAGGCAAGTAGGGGAAACAGGTAACAAGTTAAGATTCTGATTCCTCCACTTTACCTAAGCTTACAAATCACTAGTGTTGCAGTAGCCTTCAATCCAATGAAAAATTCAATATGAGGATCCCTATATCTATTATTTTAGTTAATGGTAGGTAACAAATCTTTGATGAGTTTCATCCCATTTCATTTCGTCCCGTCAGAACACTCACATAGGAAAATATTGAGGGCCTACACAGAGCCAATAACACCTTGTAAAGATTAGAAATACTTTTTCCTTAGTTCTGCATAGCTACTTCACTGCCACGTTACTTCATTTGACATCTCAGAACAACCACATCAGCTTCACTTCAATCAAGTATTGCATTCATACAGAGGCAAGGATGTGTCACCTTCCCATGATGTCTCATGGCAAATGAACACACTTCAAACAATGTGTATCAACAAATAGATGGCTTCATTTCACAGTGTACATTACAGGAGAAGTCTTCACTGACAGCCTATTTGTCAGTGCGTCAGATGCAGCACAGTAACACCAGACCATCTGGAGATCCCGGTGAAAAAAACACTGAGGGTGAAATTCTTCCTTCTTCTACTGCTCACTGAAAGGAGACAGAATAATGGGCCTTCTCTGCAGTTTGTCATAACATCAGAAACCAGGAATTGACTGATGTTTTATTTGTATTGGTTTGAAAAAAGAAGGGATATGCTGCAGCGATAAAAGCAGAGGATCAAAATTAAGATTGAGTCATGACAAAACACTGCTGAGATTTACTCCTCCATTTTCACAAGGAGAGGAAACTGTATTCCATATACATGCATTTTCAGTCTTCAAATGTCACAGCACACTACTCAGTCACAAAACCCAGCACACTACTCAGATTCAAACAACAATTCCCACATTTCTTCATGAAACCATGCACAGTATTGAATTATTTTGACTCATTTGCACCTCAGAACTCAAGGTCACTTAGGACTTATGAACCCCCAATGCTTTAAAGGAAAAAAAAATTAATATATTTATTGGTGCAATTGCCAGCTAGAGTTTTAACAACAATGTTGTCTTGAAATGAAACATATTTTATACAACTAGTGTAAATTCTCTTCTGTATGATTTTTTATCAGTTTGGCCAATAGACACAAAGAGAAAGAAAAGAATCTTCACAGCTTTAATCATGATTTCTACATGTTGAAAAATAACATTTAATGCTACTCTTGGAGGAAAAGTTAATTGGATTATAGATTGTACCTAAGTAAATACTGCAAATGAAATGCCAAAAAGAATGAAAAATATTCAGATATAGTTTGATTATAGACAGACATGTTGTCAGGAATGAAAAATCTGATTGATCAATATATTTGTGAAGTAATTAAATAACAATCCCACAGTAGCCATGCCATTCTTAGTTTAGTAACTAAACATGGATCTATTAATTTTTGCTCATGTTTGTTGTAACATACATTATAGTTGAGGAATCCCAGTTGCTGTGCTTTAGTCTGATTTGCTGCTGATTAACAGCAGAAGAAGCCAAACTTAGAGCTTTTCAAGAACAGATGGTGCTTCTATCCTCTTCTTACTGGTCAGAAATTCAGAGAAAACAAGGATGAAGACGGATGTAGATGGAAAAGAGAAGCAACCAAAAGAGGAAAAAAAAGTTTGGCAGATCCCATAAGCAGCTATAGAAACAAATTATACCCATTTTCCACTGTGGGTGTACGAGTTTGAGGATTCACAGATGGCTTGGAATTCAGCTTCTCATCAGAGCTGAATCTGTTTCTAAGAAAGTATGAAAAAGGGGTATCAAGTGATTGCTGAATATTTCTTTTCCCACTTTTTACTACTTGATAGTGTCCCTTCTTTACCTCCTTTTTCTCAAAATTAACACTCCATTAAGTAAGAATGGAAGTTTATTGAGGTACCAGGAAAAAATGGACACTGACAGTATTCGCCCAGATCAACAAAAAGAACTAAAAGTTGTTTTCACTGTGGGTTTCCTAAAGCCTAAGGGGACTTGAGGAGTTCTCATATCCTCCTACCTACTCTTTATAAATAAAACCATGACTCACTTTTAAAAATTTGGTATCAAGTGAGTCATTTTTTTGCACGAGCAGCTTGAGACACCTTAAGATGGTGGTCTCCATTTCTCTGCCAAGAGGGCAGGAATACTTCAACATTCTTGGAAATACAACCAAATGTAAAGTAAGGCTCTCTGTTTCCATAAAGATAAAGAAAACCTTCTTGACTGCACTGACTAAACATTCACTTAGTACTTAGGTGTTAGAGTAAGTAATTAGGTGCTAGAATACAGTGCCAGAAACAGATTTGCTGCTGTTTAGGGAGTATTGTCCATATTTATTCCAAAACACAAAAATGTATGTTTGGATCCAGGTATTTCCATATACTGACTATATCTCTTTATTCAAAGTCCACCAGCCTCTCTAATCTCTTCTTTTAAATTTTAAAAAATCAAGCATCTCACTCTCCTAATGCATGTTCTTCTTGATTAATGTTATGAAAGAAGTAAAAAACTTGTTTTGATCTCTGGCAGAGTCAGCAAAGGACCTCTCATGCAATGACTTACTGCATGATTTTCATTCTGTGGTGACCCTCTTGAAATTTTATCAATATAGTTCAGCTTGTCAAACTATCAGTGAAAAGAAGCTGCAACTGCCCTGCTGAGCCTCTGTTTGCTTCTGTCACAGAGTTCATGGGAGCTCTAAAGAATGAAAAAGCCAAAGGTTCACATGTGCCCTGCTTTAAAACAGAAAAATCCAAGAATGCCTTACCAGATGCAGGCATTTAGTCTTTCTGTAAAGAAAGTACTTTAACTCTGTTTCTCACTACAGAATAAAGGCAATTACATTTAGACTTACTGTCTTTAAAAAACTGATGGGGATTTCATAACAAGAGAAAGGCAAGACTGCTATAGAGAGTCTTTAAATATTTAAAATTCTTCCAAAGCTAAGATAGCTGCAAAAAGATTTCTCTGTGCTCTGCTAAGTTAAGTAGAACTCTCCTGAGGTACATATTAAAATACCTCCTGTTTTACAGGGCTGATGTAGTCATGTTAAGGGTGTGTAAATGTTTTGATGTGCCAGACATTGAAGAAAGAACTATTAATTGAAATTGTAATAATATCTCTTAAGTTACACTACCAATAAATAAATAATGCCTAATCGTTTCATACATAAGATCTAAACCCATGAAAAACACAAAATGGCATGGAATTAAACTCTAGAATGCAGAAATATTAGACAGATTCTGTCTCCATGTGGTGGTGTTTGAATTATAGGGAAATGTTATTTCCACAAACCTTTACTTCACTAAAATCACTCTGGGAATGAAACAAGACAGCAACATTTATTCTCCTTCATTGTTCTTAATGAACTGCTGAAAAACAAATTTAGCAGAGGGGAGAGTTAAACTGAGGTTTACATTTTCTGGAATGAAACTATTATGTTAGCTGTTATTCTCTTCCTATATATGCTATCACATATTTCAAAACTCTTAATAATTTCACGCAACAATGAAGCAGTAATTTACCTACTGCATCTCCCAGCAAAATGCTGGATTTGAATCTTCATTCCCTTCCACTTGCAATGCAGTCTTATAAAAGCCATATTTCCAAAATTATCTGGAGAATTACAGGGGTTTGCAGGGGTTTTTCTGTGATAGCAACATTTTTTGCCATTTGCATGCATGATTTAAAGACAATCTTCTCCAAAAAACACTACAGAAAATGCAGACCATAATTATCAAATCTCAGAACATCAAAGTCTGCTTTCCACTATTCATTGCAAATATCTCTCTGGACCTATCACACCTGTGAATACCTAGAAGATAGTAAAACACCTCAATCACAAATAATAGCAGTGAGCATATAATGCTCTACACAAAACATGGCACTTATCTTAAATACTAATTCAATCAGTATTACATAAAAGTTCTGTGAAAACTGAATTACCTTCCATCTCACAGTTGAAGATAACATCCTGTCATATCTAATCAGAGGGAAAAAAAACAGATGCCACAGCCCAGTCCATATTTAGTTAGTTATGCTTAACTCTAGAATAATAAAAAAGTAGCAAATTAGAAATAGTAAATTTCTTTTTACAAAGAAAAAAAAAATAAAAATCAGATATTTCAAGAAAATCCTTGAACTTCACGAATATTCAGAAATGCTGAGAATGTTAATTAGTCATCTAGGAGATAACCTGTATCTTTTAATGTATTTACTGATTTTTTCCCCAATGCTCTGAAATTACACCTCAAAAGACAGAATATATCTGTAGAGAAGCTGTTTAAAAACCAGAACATTTTCAAATCCCCAAAAGATGCATGAAACAAAAGAGCCATAAAAGTAACAGCTCAAGTTATTGCTGCTGCTGCTTCTTATTTGCTAACATTTATTGCAACACAAAATGCTAGAGCAGCAAACTGCAATTTTCCTCTTCACAGTAAAGATATTGTTTCAAGTAGAAAGACTGTGGGTGGGACTTATTTCAGCTTTAAACACCTACATAAGGTATCAATAACAGAGTATGGAGGGCAACTTTTGCGGTTAGTGAAATGCAGCAAACAATTCAATTCCTAACCACCATGCGCCTTCAGATAGATGGGCTGAATTATGTTCTAGACTTCATTGACCTCATGGGGAGCTTAAACTCTTCACAGGCAGCATATTCTAGCATTGCATCTCACACTTGGTGCATTTGACTGAAAACCAAACCAAAGCAAATTGATATTAAACCACAGCCATTGCAGAAATATAACCATTATGGTCTGTCTGTCGATCTATCTATCTATCTATCTAATGATTATGATGGAAATTATGCTTCATTATGGAATGACTTTTAAATCCTGTAATTATACAATCGATATGTTACAGAGTACAAAGTAATTTAAAACATTAAACTTAGAAATAGAATAACAAACACTTTGAGGTTTCATCTGACTTGGGAAAGGAAAATGTCACTCATACTGTGAAAGATCTGATCAGAAAGATCTGATTCTCAAGAAATGGTTTTTACCCATCACTAAAATTTTCCCTTCTACAGGACAATTGGTAGCTTTGCAAACATCCAGATGTTCAGAGCACTTATTGTCATGAAATCTTTCACAAATGACTCCTCTTCATATTCCATTGATCTTCATAAAATTCATAGAGAGCAGAGCTCAGCAGGAGGTAAATAGGAGATGTCAGGACAGCAGCTGGACACTCCCACGTTGGCACCTCTACTCATGATCTGCCACAGCCAGACCTGAAGATCCAGGTTTGGCACAGTGTCTTGAGAGCAGGACCAAATTAATGCAAAGACCAAATTAATGCAACTGATGCAGAGAGGCAAACACCCCTTGTTGGAGGGAGTCTGTGTTGAGTAAATGCAAAAAAATCATCCCAGAATGCAAAATTAGGGCAACCAATGTGTGATGGCTTTTCAGCTGAGAATTTTTACAAGCGCAGATTTATCAGTTTTGATGGATAAGTAAGAAAATTCTCCTAAAAGCAGTGTTTTTACTGCTGTAAATAATTAATAGGCAGAGCTAGTGCAACAGTGAAATGCTCACCTGTATTAGGTAGAAGTTGGTTCTTCACTACTGGCCATTAAATTCTGTATTATTCATAAATTGTGAGTTATAAAGGGTTATGCTAAATATACTTCTGCTAACAAAGAAAAGTAACCTTAAGAAAAATGCTATTTTTTTTATACACAGACCAATGGGATGTTTAAGCAAGTTAATAATACTTTTGTTATTTATGGGCTCACAAAAAGTTTCCTATTTTAAAAATAATTCAAATGTTCTAAAATTATGATACTACAAGGGTAAATAAGTTTCTTTTTCTCCTTAGCTCCCGCTTCTTAGTCTCCAAAATAGTTTTTATAAAACCTTTAATTTCAACTCTGATGTGTCTTTTATATGTGTTAAAGAAAATTCTCTTGACCACATCACATTTTGCCCAATGTAGAGCAAATGACAAAATATGATGAAAAAATGTGTGCGGTAAATGTACTTTTAATTTAGATTGGCTCTAAAATAAATAGGAAAAATTTCAGTTGCTCCCCAAACTATTTACATCTTCTTTTTTTTTTTTTAAGGGTTTTGCAAGTACATATATTTTTTTTGCAAGTTTTTTTTTTTTTTTTTTTTTTTTCAGCATCTGCAAGTTGTGAGGCTTGCTTTCAGTTGCACTCTCTCCAACAATTTCTCTCCTTTCACTAAGGCCAAGTATCAGAGACTACATCTTGGAGTTTCCTAGTTCATTTTTCACTGATTGGAAAGAGAAATATACATTTAGCTCAGACTAGCTGCCTGATTTTCTAGGATTTGAAACAAAATTAATCTGTGAGATTATTCCATCCTTGGATATGACACTAGCTGGAGGGCAGAGGAGAGGAGCAAGGGATTCTTTCAACTTATCACACCACACAACTGCAACCTACAGCTGTGCCTGTGTCCTGAATACTCTTCACTGTACTGAGACCACCCCCTTATTTCACCACTAGGCATGACAGGATTACATTTTGCCTGCATGCTTGTGGCACTCAGACAAGTTTCAAAAAGAAAGTGACTGGCTGAGCCTGGATCATACTGACAAGCTCTTATCAGTTTGACTTTGACTCTTTTCTAATATCTCCTTCAGGACACAACTATCATCTGCGTATGCATAAATCCAAAGCTCAAGGTTTCTTTGTTTCTGACCTTCTCCAGCTAAAACTGGGGTGCATCTATATGTGGCTGTGGCAGCCTTCCAGTTTTTCATCAAAATTGCTTGTGTGGTTCATGCTATTTAAGTCACCTGTACATTTTCAGGCTTGCTCAGCTGCACTGTCCTTTAGAGCAGCTACTTTTTATGTGTTGCCTCAGGCTTCATATTAGTAAATTATTACCCTTTTACTTTCCTTTACAGTATTTCAAAAGACATCTTACCATGACAAATTTGAGCCTAAACATATTTCCAAGAATTATTCACAGAAAAAAAAAAAAAAAAAAAAAAAAAAAAAAAAAAACCCAGCACAAAACAAACACAGAACTGTGTTTAGATTAAAAATGCAGCAACAAGAAAATTAGCATAAGACATAACTTCTGAAGAAATGGAAATAAAACAGAATAATGCACACTAATCAATGACACTAATGAGGCTGGCAAAATCCCAATTACACCATTTTATCTGTGTATACAGTCTCTGCATATGACTTATGACATTGATCAGGTAGCAGAACAGATGCAGTTTTGTTAAATCTCTAAGAGTCAAGGTCAGAGTTATTTAGCTGAATCCTGGGAAAAAAATTTGGCCAATACCATGACAATCATTACTTATTCCTACTGTGCCTTGCATTTAAAATTCTTACAAAAAAAATTTACTACTGAACAATATTTTACATAGGTGAGATGCAGAATAATTGTTTATAACATAATAATTATGGCTGAAATAGATATTTGACAATCATTACAGACTTCTCCTTTTATTTTTGACAGTATTACCCAGAAGGCTTCATGCAATATCAGGTCCTTATTATGCCAGAGAACAAAGGGATGCAATGAAGAAAAACACTGAGCATGACTGGCCTTGGCAGAAAACCACCATAGATCTTAAATCTTCAAATCAAATATCATCAGGATTATCAGTGACAGTTCTGGACACTGTAATACTGTGTTGTATACCATGCAAGTATTACATTTTAGTAAATTTAATAAGCACTTAGAAGTGCACTATCTTTCTGGGATTTTTTTTTTCTTTTTTCTCTACTGGCGATTGTTAATATAATATATTAATAAATAAATATATTAATAAATAATACATTAACAACTTAAAACCAAAGATTCTTTATGTTAAAAAAAAGGGAAACATTTCCAGAACAAGTCTCTAAATCAGATTAGGTTTTGAAAGTACTTTGTAAATGCATTTTATTTGCCTAGGAACAATTGGCTTGGCAGTCACATCTGGTTTTCTATCACACTGGTTAACATTAATACGAAAATATCAAAAAGATCTTTGATTTTCAGAACCTCCCCATCAAAATTTCAATTAAAAAAGGTCAATTCTATAGGTGGCTGAAAAACAAGAAAGAAAAGAGTAGCAAAAGGAAAACTGAAATATTTCTACCAACTTTATTTTGTAGTAGCAACCACACTGAGTTTAATTTACTGCTGGGCTGACTGAACCAAAACCAAAATAAATTCCTTAATTTCACACAGTGAAAGACAATTTTGTAAATGATCTCAGGTATTTTGATATCAATTAAAATTTTACATGGTGGGATTTTGGCTAAGGGTCAATTAATTTAGCATGACAAACAAGGCTGTTTCACTGTAAAGAAGTCATTTTCACAGACTTCTCTGGAACAAAATTCAGTTTGCAAATTGCTCTATGATAGATCATGAGAGCATCACATGTTTTGGTCCTCTGAGCTCTTTCCATTGCTACCTTAGGCTAGGGAGTCATTTGTTTGTTTCAATTTGTCACAGCTGCACATACTTCCTTAAAATAATATGATGCATTTTTGTAATCACATGAAAACAGAGAAGACAAAGTGCAGATTTAAAATCCAGAAGCTGCATCAATTGATAGATGGTAACACCTGATTCTCAGAGATATTAACCATTTTCAGCTCTTTGCATGGCAGCTGCCTACATGCTAAGTTGAATAAAACAACCTAGGGTCATGATTCAGTGTTAGATTTGAAATTATTAATTTACTGGTTGATCTTTCCCAACCTTAATGATTATATAATAATTCTGTGATTCCATGAACTTGCTGAAGACCTCCGATTAGCAGGAAGGACCAGACAGTACCAGGCTACCAAAAGCAGCATAATAAACCTTCAGTGCAAATTCTACCCTCTGTTGATGTTCAGATTCCCCTAAGTACCAAAGATGCTTATTCACCTTTGAAATCAACGACCAGTTGGTGGCTGAAATACTCTTTAGAATTTGGGCAAGTTGCACAAGTTTCTGCCATACAAATTTATTGGGAACTGCAGTGAAGGAAGGCTGAATCTAACTCTGGGAGAGTCATCTTCATCTGCTTCAGGGTCAAGAAATTCACCTGGCCCTGCAACATCCATAAAGTGGTCTTCTCTCTGCAAAAGCAGCAGTGATTGCTAGCTTTTAATGTAGCCAATTATGAATATGAGGGTTTGAATGACATTACATCTTGGGAGTAGCAAAGGCATGAAACCATTATATGAGTCAGTCAAAGCTGTGGGGCAAGCAAGAGGAGGTATCTGAGCCACAGTTTATGTGCTTTGCCTCTGGAAGTACTGCCTCAGTTCTGCTACCAGAACATTTCAGTAGCTTTCCATATCTGTACAAGTGGCAGCATGGAGACTGGGACTAAATTCTCAAATTAAAATATGGTCTCAGATAAAGTCACTAAAATGCTACCAAGTTTCCCATGCACAAAACCACATATTCAGGTCCACATTCTCAGACAAAGCATCTGATGACATGGAATATTTTGAAGAATTATTTAAGCTCTTCTGTTTTAAAAAACGATGTTATGAAGAAAATAATGGGATGAGGAAAGTATTCAAAGATTAATGTTGTGATAATTAATATAAATATATAGAAAATAACTGGAAATCAACACTTGGCTTGACAAGCACTAATGGACATCTAGGGAACTAAAAAATTCCTCCAAAATAATATCAGAGGAATGAGATGCAAAAATCCAGGCAATTTCAATTTTTAGCACAACAATAAATACTCCCCAGAAGTAAACTCTAACAAAAGGAAACAGTAAGAGAAAAACAAATCACTGCATCTGCACTGTCATTTTGCAAACATTAACAAATTTTTTTCACTTTTAAGAACAGAATGCAATACTTCCAGGAATTTGATCTTTGGATATAGAGTGAACACTCAAATAAAATTACTGACAATAACAGGACCTCAGGCAGTACAGATACATAGTTGTCATAATATTTTGTTTTCAAAAATTAATTGGTTGTATGCATAAAAATTATACTGGTTTTGTTTTAGGATCAGAAAATTTCTAGACTCCTTAATATTTAATCATATATTTATAATATGGAAACAAAATTTTTTTTCTTACTAAGTTTAACTTTTATCCAAGTCTGGCTTCTGAAATGCAGAAAAAAGGGTTCTCAGCCTAAAATCAGTCTGAAAACTCAGACTAGACTACAGAAGAATTAAATCAGCATCTCTTCTGCAGGAAATATGTCCAGCAATTAAAAAATAATATTGGCAGAATACATGGTTTATAGATTTTTATATATTTTAATATTTAGGGGGAAAATCCCCTACTTTTAATCTCTATGGATCTTTTATAGTTGATCTTGTGTATGAATTTAACAACCTAAGTGTAAGTTTGTCTGGGCACAAGTTAACAGTTCCGAGGGTTTGCATTTGTTCTGTAGTCTTGCTTAAGGAAAAGAGTGGACAAAGCAGGGACAAGATGGAAAAGAGAATAGAAATAAAGGTCACAAACATCAGAATATTGAATAATTTTAAGGAAAATATTAATTTGTCTCTTGTTTCTAAGCATATTAGGGACTTGAGGCTAGAACACTGTTTACCCTACCAAAATAAGGGCATCTCCTTCAGTGGGTGTGTAGAACAGCTTTACGCTCAGTGCTTAGGCAAAAAACAAAATCACGTATTTTTGTCAGTATAATTCTACAGAAAAAAAGGCTTCCCTGAGTAACAACATTTACATGTCACAAAGCAGGATGGCAAAAGAAGACAGGCTACATTGATAAGAGCTCAGAAGCATAGGAATTCAGCAGAAAGCTGAGGTATGAAGAGTGCATTTGCATCATGCTTCCAACAGATCCATATACCCCTCTGAATTATTCCTAGCTAAAACCGAGACCTAGATTCCCTCCTACCATTCTTTTTCCATGCTCAGCAAACACCTTCTACTGTTTGACATTGATATCCACTATTCTGTACTTTCATACACTCTTTACAATCTTTGCTGATATTCATGCTTCAAGTAAAATGCAATGGGTAAGAAGTCAGGCAATTCTACAATGTTCTGAACAGCAACCACATGCAAGCCTGGGAACTTCCAAACTACAGATTCTGTCTTGGTGTTTGAAGAACTAAAAAGAAAATTATTGAGCATTGATACTGACCTTTCCATTTTTTGAGCTTTATGAATTTTAACATTCCTGTAGGGATTCATTTGGACATAACTCAAAAACAGACTAGAAACTGAGAGTTCCTTGAGAAGAATTAAATATTACCCATAATCTACAAACAAAGAAACTGAGATACCTAGAAAGCTAAGAAGAGCATCTAAACTAAAATAATTAGAATTTTTCTCTCTTAAAACCCATCCTTAGAAGCTAGACAAATGGTTTGGTTATGTCAAATTCCACCTAATCTCATTGATTTCATACCATCCAACAGGGTCAAACAGTTGAGCATAGGTCTGACATCACTGTCATCTGAAATGGCCCTCAGGAGATATCAGTTGTTCATTTTGTGTGTCACGAGCCTGACAATTAGATGAGCTGCTACAACAGCAAAAGTCACCTCTCCAATTGGCTTGGTCCAGTGCTCAGTTAGGAAAGTGAACACTTTGGAAAAAATGATCTTTTTTTTTTTTAATTATGAAATGTATATATTTTTAAAATCCCCACCTCCATCTTCTCTCCATGAGTCTTTAAATATTGCCTCATTTGTTTTATAGGATCTTGCTAATTCCTTTCTTTCTTAGATTATTTTATCTTGTTTACAAAACCTTCGTTTTTCTTGCTTCACAATTCCTACATAGCACTCATTGACGACAACTCAAAATAATCACTTCTCTTAAGTTTTATTGCAACTGTGTCTCTTTTCTGTCTACAGCCCTGTTTCAGCTTCTGATATCCTCCCATATCACGTACCAGATGTTCATCATGGCCTCAACACCAGCAGGGAATCTGGCAAAGATACAGTGGGGCTGACAGATAAGCAAGGTGTAAAAAGTACCCTCACTGATAATAAGGGCAAAGGGAGAAAAACCATAAGTTGCCTTTTTTCATCAGTTTTGATTGCAAAACAGCTTAGGAAGCTTCTAATTTTAACCTAAAGGGAAAGGCTGAGAAAATCTTGCTCAGCTGGAATATCTTGTTCTATTCAAACATCTATCGAAGGTATTTTTGAAGGATTAAGAAAAAGAACAGTAAAAACTGCATTCATCACTCAGCTTCTCTAGGAATTAAAGTAGTATTGAACTATCATTCAAACCAGTCTCAGTATCACAGAACAACAGCTTAAAAAAATTAATGACAATTTCTGAAGTGCTCCATTATACCTGGTTTCTAGCCAACACATAGTGTAACACAAGGTCAGTAGACACATAGTAACTATGGTGAAGTCTTTTTTTTAAACAGCATTTGTTTTAATAAGAATTTACAAAGTTATTATAGGGCATTTTGATAAGCTCAGTGAGCATGGAATATGTGTGAGATGGATGAAATATAATGGGGAAATAAGAGCTTTTGGAAATGCCTTTCAACTAAAGCCAAAAGAAGTTTCAGAGACCAAGAAAATATGATTGATATATATAATTTTAAAATTATTCACAGTAATCAAGAAAAAGGCTGACACCAAGGAGTTAATGAAAGAAACCCTGTTGTTAAGGGGTTGAACTTTACCTTTCATTTTAGTCACTGATAAAAAGTATGTAATATACATGGCTAAAAACAATTCTAACCATATTTGCATGGTGCATTAAATTATCTGTTTCCAAAGAAAAAAAGATGATGCAAATACTGTTGATGGTCCTCTGAACGTATAATAATTTTTATTAGTGATCAGAAAGACAAACAGAATTATAAGAATTGATAAGACAGACATGCAGAAATGTATCTGGATAGGTTTACATCAAAATCTGAGGATGTAGGAATCTACTATAAAATAAAAAATTACATAGAAAAGAGGAATAGGGAGGGTTTTTTTTATTTTTATTTCCTCATGCAAGGCCTACTGGACACTCGAAAATTTACAAAAAATAAGCCTAAAAAGTAAACATTAAGGACTACATTTTCTTTTGACAAGTAATCCAATTATGAAACTCACTGCCACAGGATGTGAGAGAAGTCAATGTGTAAACAGCATCAAGAACTCTTCATCCATCAAAAAGTATTTGTTTCCAGAATTTCAGAACTTCAGGAAGATTTACATCACAGTTGCTGCTCCTTTTTCATCTTTTCTTATGCTCTAACCATTTTTAAGCTCTTTCAATGCCTACATCTGCTCTTCTGCAATATTATGCCCTGAACTCCTAGCTGTACAGCAAGATTTGTCTCTTTCTCCCACACATGATTTGATGCTGCAAAGCTACTGTTTGGTTGCTGATCCTCTGTGTATCACACAGCCCACTACAATTCTCATCCTTCAGCTCCTGTCCTTACAAACCCCTTCCTTCTGTCAGCCTACTAACATTAATTTATGCTTCTAGTTTCTGCTCCAATTTAATTTCTTCAAATTATGTTCCCTTGCCTTTTAGTGCTTTGTTATTCTACCTGTCCTTCCAGTGACCCTTGTCACTCTTGGCTACCTGATGTATTATCTCTACTTAAATTACTGTCTTTCTGGGTTTTCTTTTCACTTACTAGCCTGGAAATCTAACTGCCCACTGATTCTGCTGCCCACATGATGCATGTTGTTGAAAATGCTAATAACTTCTGTGAATGTTATCAAGTAGGTCAAATTTCCAGTCCCCAGACAAATTACAGAACTACATGGGAGCTACATCTGTATCTCTGTTTTACTACCCATGCTGTAGCCTTTACTTTAGATAAAATACTATATACAGCCTCCCAAAAGATTTCCCAAACAAATATGAAAGTGATCTTCAATTTGATTTCAGGGCATAAGGAGTGGTATCACAGCTCCTGCTTGCAGGGCATTATTTCACATTATTCAGTTATCCTATTGCAGAAGTACCTGTAGGTCTGTGACAAGTATTAAATGTTAGGAAGTAGAGCAATAGCTGGTTTATCAGTTCTTCCTCACTGATAAAGGCTGCTTAAATCTACCTGTAAGTGGCACATCACCCAGCAAAGAGGCAAAAGGAATCAGCCAGAAGTCATGTAGAGAAGTGAGAGCAAAAATCAGTGTGAGAAAAGAGACAGCAGAGAAATACAACCTGGTGAAAGAGAAATCATAACTTGATTTTCCAATTTCCAGAGACATAAACAGGCAGGTTACAGTAAGAGGGAAAAATAAAGCAGAACATTCTTAACCAGGTGAGTGTTATATTTTACTAAATATTATACAAAAAGGAAAAATATCAGCTTTGCCTGACCAATATGCATTTAGACCCCACAATATAGTGTTCCTTAATTTTTTACATACTTAATAAAATCTGTCTGAATCTTGTGCTCATATCCTGAATTTTGAAATTTTTAATAAATACTTTGGACCATTTTTAAATTATTGAGTGCACTTCTGGAAATAATGTTCCTTGAAATTAGATGAATGATTCTACAAACAGAGTTATCAGAAACAGTCATCAGAATGCTATTACCTCTAGTTTGGTGCTGAAAGCAAAATGCTGCATTCTTTTGGTACACTCAGCTATATGCACCAAAACGTCTCTCTGTGATAAACAATAGGAAAAATATGGAATTGTAGGTAACAAAATTAGATAAAAGCTGTATATGCAATGAAAAACCTAGTGTTAGCTATTCTTTCCATTGCTAAAATGCAGGAATGTGAAATCACAGCAAGCAAATTCAGCTATTCCTGGGCCAACAGATTGCAGCTGTTCCACTAAATACAAAGAGCAAGGTCTTTAATACTGGAAATAAGGGGCAAACAGAGCTTGTGTCTCAATAGTTAAACAATTTGTACCCCGAACCAGGTGGTCTTGTCTATGCCCATATTAGAAACATTTCCTGATAAGACTATCTTTGAAGTAAGCATGGACACTATCTGGAAATGTGTTGGTATAGCCAAGAGCTCTCTCACAGAGTGTGTTACGAAACTCTGGGGCAAATTATTAAGGATGAACGTGTGACAGTGTTCAAAGCCAGAGTCCCAGCTCTGCTGAGTTGACTGATGCTGTTGCAACTACAGGAAATACATTGTCTGCATTCCTGTGCTAAATGTTTCACAAATTTTCATCCTGGATGCTTCAAGGAGATCAAGCTGCTTGATTAATTTTCCTTGCTGTATGCAAGTGCAGATACTCTTTTCCAAAACAAGAAGAGTCAAAATTTTAGTCATGCCATTCCTTTTCCTAATTCTTCAGCAGCCAAATTGGACTGCACCACTTCACCCAAGTGAGATATTACTACCAAGACACACACACTGCCAGCTGATGCAGTGGGAGTTCAAGCTTCCTCAGGTTCCTCTTGTTTCTGATCTCCCCCTCCTCTTCTCATTAAACCAGCAAGAAGAAATTCAACACTTTGTTTCCTGCATCTGTCTTTGCCCAGGTAAGCATCTAACCCCGAGGCAAAACACAGATAAGACGTCTGAAAATTGCTGCACCTTCTAAGATTTTAAAATGAGTTGGCTGCACTTAGTATTCATTCAATTCTGGCAATTAGTCAATAATTTAATAATGTCTGTCAGTGGAATTTCTTGGAGAAATATTACTATATGGAGACCACACACCTTTGTTAGTTGAAATTATATTGGACTTACCACCAACAGTTTAAAGTACTTCTCAGTAAAACAGGTATTATTTTTACTAAAAGGTGGTTTTACCATTAATATAAATTAAGGATGTTTGGTATCAACAATTAACAAAACTTGTTTCATCATATAACTCCGAGGAAGACATTGAATTACAGCAGGCATGTAGTTTCCCACCCTATTTACATGCAGGCTTTAATGGATAGTGGGAGATTTTGTCCTCTTTTATCAATTTCTGTTTAATTGCAAACACTTTGTGTTCAGTCTTAATCCTAGCTGAAAGAACTATGTCTGAATTGTCAATTAAGTTTTAACTAATTTAGCTAAATTTAGCCCAGTTTTCATTAGCAATTGCATAGCCTGAATTAAGAGGTATTCTTTTAACAAACTTCTAACTATCTTTTAATGAGATAAAACTCAAGTGATATCATGTGTCTACATAAGTAGTCCTTGAATGCATTTCACACTGCTTTTGCACTTTAATAGCACTTATCACAACATTTCCTTTTTATTTGTTCTTCACTCACTCTGCAAACAGTCACTGGCCAAAAAAAGAAATGTGGAAACCAGCATCCAAGTCTCTGTAACCCCAGTAGAGTGCTCTAAATTGTACACAGAAAAGGGTTTCCTTTTCCTCCTTTTTTGGAGAATCCTGAATTATCTTCTGGGGAAAAAAAAAAGAAACAGCTTGACATGCCAAATCCTGCCTCTTCTCTCCAGGACTGCTGGGTGATTAAGAGACTCTTGAAGATGTGTCTGAGTATCCTAATCAGAAAACTTGTGTCTCTGAAACCACCAGTGAGCATCTTAATCACAAAAATCTTGAAAAGAAAGGGAAGGCACTAGAAGTATTTTTGCCTCTTGAAAGACTGTCCCTGACTGGATTCAGGAGGAAAGGAGAAGAAACCAGGATGCAGCTGTCAAGCCAAAGGGGGTGATGCTGTTTGAACCCCCTGAAAATTGCTGCTACAAGGAGGGGCAGCTCTCCAGCAAATCCTGGGCAATACTTGCAAGCTACACACAGGTACCTCAAGAACTCTGAAGAAGTTAAAACAGCACTAGACATGAAACATTGATATTTAGGCTGTGGAACTGTTTTCACAGGGATGAGTACTGAAATTTGTTCCCCTGATAGTTAAGCCTAGGTAGACAAGTCTTTTTAAAATCCTTCCTGTTGAACAAAAATAATTAATCAACTTCACTAACTTAAAGAAATCTTATTATCATGCAACCCTAAAAGTGTGTCCTCTGGTCCCATCTTCACATAAAGTTTTCTTTGTATTGAGCGAAATTTTGCCTAGAGGCAGCAAGAACTTTTAATTAAACAGGCCTTAAATGTTCTCAGATGTTAATTTGCAAATCCTATATGCTGTCTGTATATAGTAATAATAAATTAATAGTACATTTGACCTTCAAAATTGGTTGTTTCTAATCTAAATTCCTCTTACTCTCATGACCTATGGTCACTGCACACAGCATACAACATGTAGGCATTTCCCAACACTGACTTCAGACCAAATGTACCTTTCAGCATAAAGCAATTAGGAAATTCCATGTGAAAAAAAATTGTCTGAAAGCAGAGGCAAAGGGACAGCATCCAAAAATCTTAGGCATCTTTGTGACTCCAACAGCATGCAGTATTTCATTGGACAGGTCATGTAGTTCTCTCTAAAAACTGAGAACTGTGACTGCTTGGAAATATTGGCAGATGGGGCAGGAACTAAGAAACTGGATCAAGAAAATGGCGAGACTCAGAATCTGATAATTTCTCATAACTGTTTCTGCTAGCACTTCTATTGATCTAAAGTCAGTTCAAAACTGAGACTGGAGGGTTAAAATATTCATAGCGATGCTATTTCTCACTGTTGTACACAGGCAAATATAAGCTTAGATATATTCAGACATATGTCACAGACACAGCATAAGGAAAACTCATGTCTAAAATTCCTAAAAGCTCGGCCCAAAACTGTTAAAAGGCAAATTTACAGCTCACACAAATAAGAAGTAGATTTATACCTGCTATCTCCCAACTTGACCAGCAATTGAATTTTCAAGAAAATCATCAAGTTTTGTCTTGAATATCGGTAAATCTCCCTGTACAGCTACTTTTCCCACCTTTTCTTCCAGAGCATCCAGCTGTATACATAAATGTCCCACAGAGACTGAGAATAACTACACCTGTCACAGTCCACTGGTTATCAGTATCCCTGACACCATTCTTTCTTTTACAGATTGCTATTTACCTCCTATCATTCGTGACCTCTTCCTCTTCTACTAGACGCACTCAGGTTTGCTGGAAACCATTACAAAAATAATCTGGTGTACAGTTGTATCTTTAATAGTGCAATTCTGAACTGGCACAGTCTATGACAGAGTTCCCAAAGTCATTTAACACAAGTACCACCAAGGAGTATTAAGCTAAATAAAAAATGAAAAAAAAACAATATCAGGTTTTCCCTTTTCAACTGTAGAATAAGACAGTCAAGGTCAAGTAACTAAGGAAAACAAGTAACTTTGGTTATGTTCTCATTTTTGCATTGCTTAAGAGGACCACTGATATAATAGTAATGGAAATACTGATGTTTTGAGGAAAATGTGAATTTACAAGAATACACAAGCACGTTGAAGGAGAGATCCACTTAGTCATAAAAAATCATTTCCCAGATTAGTATTTAGTTGATAGCACTTTTTTTGAATACCTGCAATGCCTCATAGTTTATATTTTGTAAGTAACACAATTAAGACAATATACATGGCTGAGAATGAGAACTAGATGAGGACCAGGTCCTGGGTGATGTTCTGTATCAGGTTTGCAAATTAACACTTGCTTTTACTGCAGCCGTGTTTTCAAAATACATTGAAATTAAGGTTCATTGATCAGTCTGAGAAATCTAGGAAAATTGTACATCTCTGTCTTGATATTTGTGTCTGATGATGTGCAAAGGTCATGGGACATCCTTCTGACACGAGAATGGAGGTGCAGCCAAGACTGGAAGGACTATGGGACCTGCAAGACATGGAATCACTGGTAAAACACGGGCTGATCTTATGCCAGTGTTGATAATCTTCTAAAACTGACTTGAATTTGTTGCTGCTCTGTGTGTGGGAAGGGCATTTTGCAGTGAAAGTGAATCAATACACTGAGGGTGAAACAGGAAACACAGGAGGGAGATAAGAGAGATTTGGGCTCTTAGCAGAGGTGGGGGCTGGGTGAACCAGGCTTCCCCCTTCCTGGCAAGTGTTCAAGCTGCTCTGGACAGCTGGCTGGTGCAGAAGTTCAGCTCAGTGATATCAGAGTCTGTATGAGCACAGATAGCCAAAAAACTGCCTGGTCTTCTTCTTGGGACAAATTCATTCACTAATAACTCTGTTAATTAAGTTAAATTGCAGATGATATAAAAAGCCAAAAATTCTGTATGATTTATCACCTCTGGGAATTTTGTGATGAAGGAGCACAAGTCCCTCTTGTTTTCTTCTGTTATTCATTAGAAGGAATGCATATAAATAACAGTGTGTTACTTTCTTGTATTTTTAATTCCTTCAGAACAGCCATGGTCTTTCCTAATGTCTCACTTGGGAGGAGGCTTTTTATCTTCTCAATTTTCCCATTTGTGCTGTTTTTGGCTGGCATGGAGTTAATTTTCCTCATAGTAGCTGGTATGGGGCTGTGTTTTGGATTTGTGCTAGAAAGAGAGTAGATAACACAGAGATGTTTTCCCTGTCTCTGGGCAGTGCTGGCACAGAGTCAGGGCCCTTTTGGCCCCTCACCCACCAGTGAACAGGCTGGGATGCACAAGGAGTGGGAGGGGACACAGCCAGGACAGGTGACCCCAGGTGACCACAGGGATAGCCAACATCGTATGGAATCATGCTTAGCAAATAAAGCTTGGGAAGAAGGAATGTAGAGGAAAGTTTGGAGTGATAGTGTGTGTCTTCCAAAGTCCCTGTTTCATCCAATGGACCTGGAATTCTTTGGGATTGGCCTAAGACCTGCTTGCTCATGGGAAGGGATGAATGAATTTCTTGTTTTGCTTTGCTTGTGTCCACAGCTCTTGCTTTACCTATTAAACTGTCTTAATCTCAACACATGGGTTTTTTCACTTTTATCCTCCCAATTTACTCTCCCATTCCACCAGGAAAGACTGAGTGAATGGCTGTGTGGGACTTAGTATTTGCTGAGGTTAAACCATGACACCATAAGTATTAACAATAACAATAATAAACCAAATTATTTCAATACTTTCATCTTTAGATTCTCAAGAGGTGGACTGTCACTTTATGCCACAGATGGTTTACAATCATCATTGATTAATTAAACTAATTATCCACAAATTTGCCATAAAGTACTTTTTTAAATGAACTGTCCTGAGATAGGAAAGAAGTCCCAAGGACCCAGCAGTGGCAAAATTCTGAGTAAGGCACCACAGAAAATGCTGACTTCTCTGGACCCATAAAGGAAGGAGGACAAACGAGACAGAAATTCATGTCTATTTGTTCTTAAAAAGAAAAAGGAGTGTCACTGACTTTCATTACTTACATAAAAACCTCTTCCTTCCCTCTCAAACCAGGGCAATTCCTCATATTTCAAATTCAATATAAACCAAACAGCCCTACTGTGCTGCCTTAGTAGCCAGCAATAAACTCCCAGCAGCTGTTATCCCTTTGCACTAGATTGAAAAATACATGAGGGCAACAGAAAAGACCAACCAAAAAAAAACAACAAAAAAACCCACAAACCCACCCCCCCCAAAAAAAAAAACAAAACAAACAAAAAAAAAAAAACAAAAAAAAAAAAACAAAAAAAAAACAAAAAAAAAAAAAAAAAAAAAAAAAAAAAAAAACGAAAAACAAACCCACAGACTCCCAGCTGGCATAATCCATGTTAATTCATTTTTCATTGTTTTTCATTAAGCAATGGATGTCAAGTTTGGAAGTAACCAATCAGATAGCAACAGATCTGAAAGAGGAAAGTTTCCAAAGCATTATATTTCCACAGCATGGCAGAGATGCCTCACTAGAGACATAATTCTAATTTTTTCTTTCTTTCTCACACAAGAAGTTTGTATCTTCAGCAAACACCCCATCATATTCATCATGTATTTTGGGAGTCTGCATAGATATATGTTCATTATAGATATATGCAAAGGAAAGAAATACATTCTGTAGTAGACAAGAGGCTGTCTTTACTCAGTGTCTGAATAAGCAAGGGATATGAAACTATGGAATAGAAGTCTTACCAGGTTTCTAATGCTGGGATTAAAATTATAAGTCGTTGTGAGCACAATTTTTAAACATCCATCTATTTAATAATAATGCTTATTAATTGTATTTGGAATAATTACTGTTAATTTTCAATTTATTTTACTAAGAACTTTATGATCAAAGATAAAATTACAAGAAATTCTTAATCTGAGGATGAAAAGTGGCAAAAAAAATCAAAGAAAGATTTCTTCTTTTTCCTTTTCAGTTAGACCAGGTTTTGTTCTGGCTGTCCTTTGGTGTTTTTAGTCTTGCTTTGTCCTTTCCTCCTCTTTGAAAAGGTGTCTAAAATGTTCCATTTGGTGCTCTTCATTTAGAAATGTAAAATGAAATTTTGTAGGTATGCATTTTAAAGAAAAATCTGTTTATCACTGCAAAGACTTTCTAGTAAAGTTCAGTGAATGAATAAACAACAAGCACTGTCTAAATACCATGTTTCCCAGAAATGATGTGAGAGCTTTAAAGATGCAAGGTGATGTACCTCATGTTTTTATTATTGGCCTTCTCTCTAAATCTTATCAAGTTTTCTCAGAAAAACAACCACTGTCAAGTTAGTAAAAGCCCACAACTTATTATTCCATTTAAAAATTTGTCTCCCTAGGAATTTATATAGAAATTTTAACAAATAATAATTTTTTTTATATTTCAATTCCAGGAAAAATGTTCTGTCTGTTGGACCAAAGAGACTAAAAGATGCTCTGTTTCACCACTCTGTTCCAACATATACTGCAGCTTCCCCTGATTATGAGGCAGGATTTAGAGACTGAATTCCACAATAAAAATCTTTCACAATTGTTGTCATACTATTCAAAATTTTAAATAGTGACCAATCACTAGTACATACTATCTGGAAAACCTTCAAAATTATATTTTTAATTTGTAAGTAGATGCAAAAGGCTTTTAAAAATGTTATTAAAGCTAAGGGAAAAGGTCATAACTTGCATAACATTATTAGTAAGAAAAACCACAAGAAACATCAATAAAAAGTACAACTAAAAAGAATGCAGCAGAGAAGAATAACCAGCTTAATATGTAAAAAAAAAAAAACAACCCAGACATCTTGATGTTTTATTTTAGATCACAGGTAAAGTTATTGCCATTTGGACTTTGCATGCCTAATAATAGTGAAATTAGATAATTATCTAGCTGAGAAATAGGCAAGTTTTCAAATGTCCAGATGGTTCCACCACCCATCTCATTTAGCAATGCTTCCTTTATTCACACTGCTCTAACATGCTGCCCATTTCCTCAATTTGTACCCATTAACTGACAAGAAAAGGGTGAGCTCAGAAATCAACAGGCTCTGACAGGAAACCAGCTCCCAGAGGCCCTCTTAGAAGAAGTAGGATTTTAACTGATGTTGCCCAGGAGACAGCTGTAGCAACTAAGTCTGTATCTAAAGTAATATTAGTGAAGCAGGCAAAAGGATTTACAGTACAAAGATCTCTTAATATTCTTGGTAAGCTGCATGGAATGATCTTTAGTCCACAGAAGTCGAGTGTGGGCTGAGGATAAGAACCCCAACATAACTTATTCACTATTCCCATTCACTACTGAGTAAAACTTCCATGTGCCACTAAGTGATCCAGCTGCAAAATGCAGTTTATATAGCTTGACAGATGTAAGGGGCAAGGTCAGATTTAGGGTGGAAGGCATTTTGGAGGCTGTGCAAACATCTGAGAGCTCCCCAGTTCTGAAGTTCTGAGGAGGAATGGCAGCTTCACCACAGCTGCAGAGTGTTTCAGGAAAGGGCTTGATTTGCTATGGGCTACATTTGTAAGATTTGCAGCCTTCTGATAGCAGTGGCACACTCAGCCCTAAAGGGAGGACAGGCAGGAATGCACAAAGCTCATCTGACAGATGTAATCTTCCAAAATATTGAGATATGGTACTGTCTAATTAATTTCCTGTTTATGGACATTACATAATAATGGATGCACCACATTTGGTCTATGTTTTCTCTAGGATTTCTTATTAACCTGCCGATTCTAAAAGATATTGCACAATAAGATAAAAGTTAAAGCACTGTTGCTTTAACTGCCTTTAAAACTTCGTTATGGCAGAATGGCAAAGAGATCATTTAATCTTTCATATGTGGATAACAAAGAATAAATGAAATGTTTGCTGTTTTGTTTTGTGACACTGAAAGCATTCAGCAAATAATGAAAGCTTAATTTCAAGGTCTTTAGCAGTAACTGCCTAGGAGAGAAATGTAATTCACCTGATACTGAACAAAGCTGAGATCCTGTGACAAGTGTATCTGTTACACAGCCTGGGAAACATATTAGTTAATTATCTGTAGGCATAATGATTCCCTGACAAAGGCCAAATTAAAATGGAGTTGCTACTGAGAGTATATATTAATAAAGGTAAATTACAAACCAGGTCTTTTATAATTATCCTTAAATCTTTCATTTTAGCCTAAGACATGGAGTGTAGGTTAAAAGAAGGCCATGCATGTTGTGAGGCAGAAATCCAGTGGGAGGACCAAAACCACCTTACTTCAGCACTGTCTAAGGTGCCACAGATTACCAATGAAATAGATTTTGCATTGAAATCTAGTCCCCACACAGCATCAGATAGCAAAAAATTCATTTTGCTCATAAGTGGATGTGTCAGACTATCAAATTTTCTAATACAACATAAATAGGGGATGCCCTGGAACTGACAGTATATCAGTCAGTGCTAGGTGGCAAATGATCAAATCTTTAATAACTACAAAACTAAAATCTTAATCTAAAATCTTTAATAACAAGTAATCTAAAATCTCTTCAGAAAAAAAAAAATTACAATGGGCACCCTTTAGAGAAGATACATCTCTGAAGAAGAAAAAAGGGGAAGACTACAGAAAGATTAAAATTTAGAAGCCTTAATAGTATCAGAGGAAGTTGATCTGACCTGCAAAATACAGTCAGTGTAGAGTACTGAGCTGGTGGAAGTTTTCAGTTACTTCTACATACTGCTAAAAAATTAGGAAGTGAGAGATTACTAGTATATACATGCAATATTATTAAATAGAAAAGAAAAACAAATGTGACATATCCGTAGATCAAACCTCAAAAGGAAAAGAGAAAAGTGTCTGAGGCACTCTAATTTATCTGCTTATATTGCCAGTTATGTGTTTATAAATAGTGGTGTATAAATACTATCATCCTTTTTGTCCTTCAGCTATGTCTATTATCCCAGGTAAGGGAAACATGAGGACTCATAAATTCAGTTCAAAGACAACAACAATTTTCTTTGGTTGGCTTAATAAATGACCACTTTTAAAGTATTAGTATTTAAAAGGAATCTATTTAAATATATACACATACATTACTATTCCTTCATTACAGCATATGCAATAAGAAATGTCACTACTTCTGAATACAAAAATGCTTGAAAAAAGTTATACAATTCTCTCTCACACATTTCATACTAAATATCTCACAACAAAAGTCAAAATAATTGAGAGGCAAACAAAACCTGCTCACTTTTGGTATTTTTCCCTTTTTGAACAGAATGGAAGAGGGATCACAATCAATGTTTTGGATTATTATAGTTTGCAATATTGTAACTTCCCAAAGGATTACAATACCAGATTTCATCATATTCCCTTAATTCTTTCCTTAATTTGTTGGAAATTTATTCCGGGAAGGGAAGCTTAATTTATTTTCCTGACAAATAATTGACAAGGCAGTGATACAATTGCATTCTCTGACTCTTGAATTGCCAAATCCACTCCCCATTGTCCTACCCAGTTATGATGGCAACATTATTTTTCCTCTGTAGTGGGTGAAACACCAGTATGGTGGTGGAAGAAGGACAGAACAAAATATTATATGTTTGCCTTGGTAAGTACTGTCTAAGAGAAAAGTGTATCTGTTGGAAGCCTCTGTGCATTTCTGGTGAAAGACTATAATAAAATTTAATCTATATGATTTCCTGTATCTCCTTGAATATTAATACTAGAGTGGCCAGGGCTCAGCAACAAGCTGCTTCCTCACAGCAAACACAAATTGTTATTGTTATTTAGCAGAACTGGTTTACTCAAATATATTCAGGAAATACATTCCTTTCTCCTTTTCTCTAGATTCAAAATTTACCATCTAAAGTAAAGGAAAATCTCCACCCATTAAAATAGCTATTAATTTCATTTTAGCTGATAGGTTCTTTGGAAAATAATCCTCTAGTAGGCTGTCCAATAGCATTTTCCCCTCATTGCTTAATTTCTGATTTTCAGCTACTAGGCATTTTGTTTGGTTAATATACAACAAATATTAGAAAATCATGCCTGTACGACAGTGTAATTCATTTTTTACCCTTGAGGCTAATCTACACATAACTTTTGCACAGTTTAATTTTCCTATGAGGAGGCTGCTTTTACCAAATTAATTAAGCAAATAAAGCTTCAATTTTGATTTTAACAAGCTGGTGTTGTGTTGTCTGTTACAACACAAAATGTATTTCTGTCTGTTATCAAAATAAGCTGTCCTGATATAAGCTTTTTTTTTTGTGTTTGTTAATAATTTAATAGTAATGCTTTTTACACTCTACAAGATATTAATGAAATATACACAGCTGCAAGGTATATAGAATTATTGAGTAAAGATACCCTTAAAAAGCACAAATTTCAGTGAAATGAAGATGTGCTAGTACAAATAAAGGCAAGAGTACTTACCCAGGCATGGATAAATTGACTTTGTTATGTAATGGAATAATGATAGATTATTTATTTCATCTAAAAACAAATTAAAACAAAAAACAAACAAAGTTGTGCTTAAAAGCTTGGTATGGAAGGGACTTTTGAGTCTGTATCTGCCTCACACAACCCACAGATGTCCTGGGATACCCTCTGGAGGTGAATCCTTATTATCTCAGGGAGAAACATACTCACAATCATGTCTCTTCCCAAGTGTTCATTCCTCCAGAAAGGACTGCAGTATTCTTTCAGAGATATCTGGATCTAAAATGCACTGTAGCCTACTCCAGCACATAAATACAGATAACCTCAAAAGGTTATAAAGACTTGGAAATAATGTATGTGTGTGTCTGACTCTTGGCATTCTTGTGCACATTGCTTTAAAACAAAAATGTTTTCTATAATATACAAAACTAATAGCATCTATCCATTCATCAGTTCATACATTCAAGCACACATTCATTTATTCATGACAAAATCAATAACCACATTTCCCACTTCCACCCAAGCTGAAGAGCTCTTTGTTCACAACTTGAAGGAGAAATTCAAGGACAATGGGTTAATGCAGTTAGAAGGGAGGACAGAGAAGGGCTGATCTAGCTAATGCTGTGCTACACTGAAAAGTACTGGAGTGATTTCTGAGTAAATCACTGACAGCAAAAAACTATATAGCTATATATCCACAACAAGTCAAGGAAAAGCTGTTCCATTATTTTCTTTCCTGCTTCACTTTCTCTTAAAGGACAAATGTGGCTGAAACACAACACTTTACCTTTACATATAAAAGGTTTTTGGCTTTGATGTTCATGAAAAACAGTGTTATTCTTAAGCTTTTCATACTTGAGAAGAGACACTGTAGAGGAACAGAACAAGCAGAGAAATGCATTTTATTAAAATTATAATTTAATTATATTAATTTTAATGCAATTATAATTCTGACAGGGAGTTTCAGAGAAGTGTGGATTGGGAATTAGACAACAATAAATTATGTTCTTTACTTTTAAAACAAATTACATTTATAAGATTTCTCCAAAAGCAACAGAAATATCTAATATACTATTAACATGTGCACAATCTAAAGGACACATTTCAGTATAACACACATGATTCTTACAATGCAGTTCGGGTCACTTTTAATGGATGTCCAGCTAACACACTCTGTCAAAGTCCTGCACAACCTCTTTATATGGAAACCTGTGTAAATACATTCCATATAAAGGGCACTGCACTATTAAAACTTGATGGCATCTGCTGTGTTTTCTTTCTCAGGTGAAAAAAATTAGACCATATTTAAGAATCAATACTATCACAAAAGGCAATCCTTTATTTTTTCACAAAATTTGAAGCTACCACAAATAAGCAGAAAAAATGTTGTCAGCAAATTTCACAATGTGCATCATAAAGGAAATTTTGGAGGATGAAAGGAGACATAAGCAGGTTCAGTGTTCAGGACCACATATTTGAGAATGCAATCTGTACTAAGGCAAAGTGAAAGACCTAATTGTTGGCCTGATTTAGCAGCACACTACAATCCTGAATACAAATTAAATTAATAAACTGTTGCTGAAAACTTGACAAGGAATTTTTTTCTGCCAACAAACTATTATATTTGCGTAGAGGATTGCAGCAGAGGGAGAACTGGCTAGTTACTGTTCCAGTCAATACATACTTTGGCACTAACAATAAAAGAACCTTTAAGTAGCATGATGAAGATAATGAATGTACTTCTTCAGTGATAAAGTTCTCAGAGCTTAGCAAAGCAATTTAACCTAGGAGAGACCATACACAGAAAATGCCTGGCAAACTTGGTAATATCCTAGTTATCCTGGAGAACTGCACTACTGCTCAGGGAACTGCAAATCAAAACTGCTTGGTGATTTTAAAAAGTAGTCTTTCATAGCAGTGAAAATGTACACTTCTTATTCACTACCTGGGAAAGAAGCTTCTCCTCACACAGACAGAAAAAAAAACAGAGAACTCAGAAAATTCCGAGCAATTCTTTTTTCTTTAGTAGACAAACTATGAAACAGAAGACCCTGGAGGCTTGTCTGGGTTCATTTCCCATCAGTTCACTAAGCCTGATCTGGTGTGAATACAAAGAGCTCCTGGGCTGTTCAGCCTTGCCTAGCCTGTCTTTGTTAGCCATCTCTTGACAAGCACTCTATTTGAGGTTTGTGGCATGTAGCCTGTTAAGAACAATTCATGTTAAATCAGACCATCACATTAAATGCTAGCCTCCCACACAAAAGACTTGACAGCAGAAGTTGGCCTTGTGGAAACCACAGCAAGCTCTTGCACATATGTAATTTCTGTGTTAACATTTCATTAGAATGTGGGCTGATGCAATGGCATGAATAAGAGAAACAACGGAGCAAGACCCAGCTTCCAAACAGAGCATTCCCTTTTTTTTTTTACTATTTCAGGATCCTCAGCTCTAAAGACTTCAAACTGCTGCTTGGCCTTTGTTCCTTTCCTGTTTTTAAGCATTTGGGCACTCCTAGGAATTTAGAATTTCCTAATCCTAGCAATTCTCCTTCAATTAAGATGCACTCATAGTTTCTGCCTTTTAAAAAAAGGAAGAAAATATCTTTTTTAATTTCACCTTCTATCAGTAAATATTCCTCACATGGTTTGGAACATATCAATTACATTAAAGAAAGAAGGTTTTTACAATGAGGGAGAGGAAACAAGTTGCCCAGAGAGAGGGTGGATGCCCCATCCCTGGTACCATGCAAGGTCAGGATGGATGGGACACTGAACAAGCTGATCTAGTTGAAGATGTCAATGTCCCTAATTGCAGGAGAGGGTGTCTAGATCACCTTTAAAGATCACTTCAAACATGAACTGTTATATGAGTCTATGATACTATATTATATATATATATGTGTGTGTGTGTGTGTATGTGTGTGTGTATAATATATATATGTATATATATTATATATAGTATAATATGTATATTATTACATATATGTAATATATATACAAACATGTATATGTATATTCAATATTGGAAAATACACATTTTATGTTATGCAAAGTTACATATGGGAAGTTTTAAAAATGAATGCTAGAACTATTAAAAAGGAATTAAAATTTTCCTTATTATTTAGTTTTTTGTGATCTGTACATATATGAACACTGTACTAAATATTTCATTTCAATCAATTCTTTAAAGTCTGAAAACTTCTGTCAAAATTTCCTTGAATATTCTATTTATGACAGAAAGTGTGAAGTTTTGGAAAGAAAATTACTGTCCCCTTTGGATCTCTAGCTCATCTTTACAAGAACCCTTCTCCATTAAAAAAACATCATTGCCAACTATGTTTCATTAATGGACCCATGGTGGCATCCTGTGTAAAAAATATTTAAACTTAAAAAGATAATTAATCTATAGCAGATGGAAAAAAAAAAAAAAAAATAAGAAACAGAAGAAGAATGACACTACAAAAAATTCTAACATTGAAAAGAACACAAATAATTCCTTTCAGATGCCATTAATATGGAGGCTGATGAACAATCAAGACTGCAATTTGTAAACTGTGTTTTCTGGGATCCCAAATTTCTGGGGAATCCGTCTTTTCTGTGGTCTTTAGTAAATTTAGTATAATTCAGTCTTGAACCCCTCAAATTTTATAAATTTTATAAAAAGCCAATGAAATTACTTCTAAGTGTGTATCACCACTTGACCTCAGCCTTCACAGAGTTTGTCAGCAATTTTATTATATATTATATAATATATAATATTACATATTATATATTATATAATATATAATATTACATATTATATATGTTTTTATTATTTGATCTTGCATGAGGATTTACAACAAGGTTTTAATTACACTAGTGTTCTGTGCTCATTCTTATAGTATCTGAATGACTTGCACTTAATTTTAACAACACGGGGAAGTATTTCCAATCTACAGATTTTCACCTAAAATGCTGAGCCAACTACCTTTGTTTTTGTAGATTGCTCTTTGTTGCTTTAAAGTGACAAAAGTGTAGGGTCTTGGAAACCAGATCCTCAAGGCTCAAAAATCTTAGTTTTAGAAAAAAGTGGGATTTTTCTGACTGGAAAGGAACAATGGGAGATCATTTTATATGCCTGCTAAATCAATCCTTGCATTTTCAATTGAACAAACATTTTAGACGTATAGAAGAACTGAAAATTGCTTCAATGTCTAATTGCTCATCTGTACAAGTGCAAGTTGCTGTGGGTCAGAGTCTGTTCTGGGTCTGATTAAACAAAATATTTATGTTGGTGACTTTTAAAAGTAATTCTTTTTCTCTTTTGAAGGGGTTATCTAGTGCAAGATTGATGAGATTTCTATAAACATTTTCTTCTATTTATTAGCCCTCATTATTTACAACCAAGAGAAATTAGTAATATTTTGCTGATTTTTCATTGACATCTAATCAAAGGTCAGTAGAATTTCTCCCAGCGTCCAAAAACTAGATTTTTTTCTAGTTTGTCATTCAGTTCATCCCAACAATCAACTTTAGTTTGGAAGGACAGTACAATGGTGAAAGTCCTAATTTAAAACCTAGTGAAAAAAAAGATGCAATTCCTATCTGAAAGACTAGCTTGTCACCAGAACTAATTTTAGTTTAGTTTGGGGTTTTTTTCTTACTTCCATACTATATTAAATCCTGTCTGGGAACTTCTTATTATTCTTTCATTGTTTCTTATACCACTTCAAATGTCTTTTCAAATCTTAAGATAAATAAGTCTCAGGGTTTCTTGAACTTTGATATCACCACTGCTTTCCCAGAATTACATTACAAATAGTGCACCAGTACACTTAGTACAAAACTTCTTCAAATACATGAAACATTTAGACATGTAGAAGTGCCTTCCTCACAGGGCTGACAATGGCCTGAATTACCTGAAATGTTAAATGTCTGGTAAAATAGCATTGTCTGAAAATTGCATCTGGTGTACAAGAAGTATTCTGTAATCATAATTTTTAAGTGTGTATATATGTATATATATAGACTCAAAATACAAGTATATACATATAATTTATATATAAGAATATATACTGACATGGCTAGACAGGTATTTATCAGAGAAAATTTTTCGACCATATTCTAGGCTCATTTGGCCATTCCACCCATCCACACCATAATAATAAGGCAGTAAGCAATACTTCTATGTATTAATCAGAATCCCTAAGGTAGAAAAGTAAAATGACTATGCACTGCAACATGAAAGGAAAAAAATGCAGCATTTCTCACCAAGATGAAAGCATGCAGGTGAATTAACGAAATGACTGTGTAATTGGGGCAAAGCTGTTCAAGCTGACTCCCAAAAATCCACTAAGGTTAAGTCTTATGTCCTTTATATAATATAATATATTATAATATATTGAAATATCCTCTGATGCTGGCATATTGCAAGACTTTTATTTTCCCTTCTTCTGGCACATGCCCTGAACACATGTCCTCTGTCCATTTCCTCTGTACAAAATAAATTAGCAAGCTCTCTGAAGCAGTGCTGATACTTGGCACTCTGCAACAAATGGTGTAAGCACATTCTCTTGTCCACAGCTTCAACCTTGAGAGGAACTCTGGATTTACAACTTACATCTTCAGCAGCATGTGGCAACTGAAGCACATAGATGTGAAAGTGCCACAAGAGCACTGTGATCCACTCCTGCCTCAGTTACCATGAGGAAAAAGGACTAATTAACATCCATATTTGTGCTTCTCCTACTGTTTTATTCATATTTTAACTTTATTCTTTTTTCCCCCCCTCCCCCTTTCTACTTCTATCTAATATGAGGAGGAGGGCACCCTGTGCATCTAGGGAACACTTTATCTTTAATGGACCTGACTCCTGTCAGGTCTGTGAAATTCCTCATTAATGACAATGGTGGAATTTATGCATAAAAATTCTGTTTGCTCTGTATGACAGCTGTCCATTTATTCATAAGATCTGTTTGACTGAATGGAAAACTGTACTTAATGATATATATTATGAGCCCTGTGACAGGTGCAATATTTTTTATGCTACTTCCTATTGACTTTGCAGCAAAATATAGATATGCAGTACAGAAGTGAAGACACCCAAGCCTTAATTTCAGAGCAGAATTTTCTGTGTGACAGATAGGTGTGGCAATTCCCCAACACCAAACAGAATAAATAACTCATCCAAAGGCTCATCATATCATTGCAACAGATTAAATGCATTGTCAGTCTGATTCTGTCAATTACTTCCTGCATAGACTTTCCAAGTCAAATGCACATAGAAAAAATTGTAAAATATACATTTGCTTAAGGAATCTGCATAATAACCACAGACACTCTAATGAGCTATGAAACCTATTTTTAGCCACCAAGGTATTGGTTTTTCATTGGATTTTTACACGCTTTACATCTCTGCAGAAAATTTCCAGTGTTAACAGTCTGTCAAGATTTCTGTTCCTGTAGATTTCTACTTTTTTATTTCCCTACTTTTATTTCTGGACAAATCAAGACATGAATTATTCTACATATTTCTGGCATGTCCTTTGTTTCAGCATTAAGTTGTAATTAAAGTTAATGAGTAGCTACACTCAGCAGAAATGCAAAATACCTCCATGCCAGTGTCTAGAGTATGTATAGTATATTGTATAATGCCTATTGTGTGCATATGCACAATGATTCAGTTCAGTAATTTAACTCAGTTTCTTAGGCAAAGAATATTTAAAGATAATAATAAAGCAAAATTCTGTCTTCTGGTGTGTGTATGTGTATGTGTGTGTGTGTGTATATTATGCTGTACAAACTAGTAGACGGACAGCTGATGTTATCATCAACAGTGTATTATCAATTCTCTTTCACATAGCAAAAAACATTTCAAATACATGGCAACCAAATATGTTTAATTTTTATTCTATCAGCAGCTAAAAATATTTAAAGCCCAACAATTGTCTATTACGTCTTTCTAACATTGAAAGAGATTTTGAATTTAATTTTCCCATTATTTTATTCCTAATACAAAGAAAAGTGTAAAATAGTAGCTTCACAGAAAATTTCTCCCTCCCATCTGCCAAAGTAGGTAAAAGCAAGTATTCAGGTCATTTCATTTGGTCCATAATCTTTTCCTATTTTCTACATTTTCTATTCCTGTGAAAGGCTAATATTTTCCAACTCCATCATTCTATACCAACAAAACACTGTAATTTCTCAGGCCTCCCTCCCCCCCCCCCCCCCCCCCCCCCCCCCATCCATACTAATTTTGAAAAGACTCTGTGAAATTCACCCATCTGCTACTTCTGTTTAACTTGTATGCTGCTGATTTTACATAGTGGTTACTGATATTCATGTGAGAAACAAAGACAGGGGCTGGAAGCCTGAATTCATCTATCTGCCAACAAGTTGTCTGTAAAGTCATTATTTTATAGATTGTAACAGAGAAAGAAAGGAATACAGAGCATTCCAAACAGGACCCTATACCTCTGTTAAAAGGGATTTCTTAATGTATCTTGCACAGGACAAATCAGGAATAAGAAAATATTATTTAGTCTTAAATGTTTTACATAATGAAGTCATTATGAATGGATGTTTCAGTGTTCTCTGCATATTGATTTTAAAAAGTGGTCAAAAATATTTAACATTACTTTAGCTTAGAGTGGTTTTTTTGACATGACAAACAGATTTTTTTTACGTGCATAAGTGATTAGATAGATTGATTTTTTTTTTTTTAATTCATGGGATACAATGACTCTATATGAAGACTAACTATATAATATAAAACTTATGAAAATTGCAAATGCCATTTGGGATGTATAAATCTAAGTGCATACACACACTTATAAGTATGGCATGTATCTATGAACAGAGACTTTTTTTTGTCTCCTCTTTTCAGATCCATTTTGATCTGGTTACCAATTTTACATTGTAGTTCTCCAACTGGTACAACTCACATGCAGTTAATTGCACATTTTTGCTCTCTGTAGCCACATAAATCGCTACATCTAAATTCTAATCGAATTCAGATTAGATTAGAACCAACAAGAACCACAAATACATCCATTATTGCTGATTTGGGGAATTCAGCTCATTTGTTTCTGTTTTTAGTAACAGTGATTCATACATCCAAATAAAAAGTTATTTGTTGATAAAGCAAAAATGAATAGAGAATGTAATAGAATTGCATATCTTCTCTGGTCCTGAAAGATTTTAGGTGGTGATTTCAGCACCACAAAGTTTTTTTACTTAACTAAATATTCTTCTGGTTCCTGATGCTGAATCTTGGCATAGCTGGGGCAGGAGTACAGCACTGCATAAGAAAGTAAAGCAGTGATTTTAAAAAAATAAAATATGTGAGGGTTGTGAACATTGGTGGACTCAAAGCTTAAATTTTATCATTTGAAACCAAAGTAACTTCAGTCAAAGCATTTTGTGTGACACATATGATAGTTAACAAGTATTTCTGATTAAGAAACAAGTTTGCACTGTGCAGGCATACTCACCATTATAGAAGGACTTGGAAAGAACATTTAGTATCTTTATTCTCCTAGTCTATCTATATAACAATTATATCATGTTTTGCAAAACTTAGTGGGTTCACCTTTGCTCCTTGCTTATATTCACATAGCTGCTATCACAGTTTTGCTCCACATCCCAAGTATACCTAATTTTCAAAAGAAATTCTTTTTCATTCAATTATTTGAAAATAATTTCATTTTTCTGTAGTTTCTGTGTTGAAGATTATTATTGTGAAATGCAGAATTGAATTAAAACCCTGGATTCTAAAAGTTAAAATTAATTTTGCAGAAAAACAGTTTATGGATACAAATATATTCACCCGGTCTATTACTTAGAAATCACTCAGAGACTGTACTTACAATCTGGGATTTTGCAGGTTAGGGAGCAATTTTCTGTCACCAGACTGACTTGAAAAATGACATAATGGCATTTCACAATGACTGTTTTAAACAACTTTATTCCCTATTTTTGAATGACAATATAAATTATAACAAATATGACAATCTGAAGTACCTTTTCTTTTTGTGCTATTGATTGTTCAAATTCATGTTTGAGTTAATGAAGTCCTCAAAAATACTGCTATTTTTCAATTGCTGTGCTCTTCACAATCATTTGTTCATCCCTTAGAAAATATATGTCCCTTGTGTGTATTTGTGAACTGTTTTTACAGCTATGTGATGTTGCACACAATAAGAAACTGACATCTGTGTATTTTCGCTGCTGCCTGGAATTCATTTTGAAGATAGAAAAGAGGTGATCAGTCACTCAAATAATAAAGTATTACACTGAAAAGAATTGGGATTTTGAAAACGGTAACACATTTACCACACCAAATTGTCAAAAAGGCAGAAATAAGGCATAAAAGAGAGGAAACAATTCAGATTGCCAAGGCTACCCCAAAATAGACTTCTCTGCAAGATGGTTTCCTTCTGTTGAGGGTGTTTTAGTGGCTAAGGGGACAAGGCTGACCGTGATCTGCTTGACTACCTCAACAAGAAGCTGCTGGCCATTCTCACAGCCACTTCACAGGATCAGCAGTGCAGAACTGGCCTGTGACCCTGGGCAGGGCTTCCCAAGCCACAGGAGCCAGGGTGGCTGCTGTCCTTTCTCAGTCGGTCGCACTACGACACGTGCTGAATCCTGTAAAGATAACTGAGCTGTCTCAGAAGATTTTTGAGGCTTCCTCCCTCAGTTTTGCAGAAATAATTTCAAAGAAGTCTGAAACATTCTTTGTGATAACGTGACTTCTTCATTTCTTCCTCATTGCAATTTGTAAGTGAAAATAGCAGTCATATAAAAGTATTCCCTGGTTACTACACTGGTGTCAGAGCAGGGCAGTATCTGAAGTAAAATAATAAAACAAATGCCTTTGAAAATATTTTCTTCCCTTTTCAACTAGCTTTATGACTGCTCTTTACTTAAACGGAAGTGAATTTATGAAATACTTGTCTCTGATATGAGTTAAATTGCACAAGAGGAATTTTTCTCCCAGGATCTCTCACAATTAATTAAGCATTTTTCTGAACAACACCCCAAATCAAACTCCTGCATTTACCCAATATCTCACAATTATTTCTCTAATTCATCTCTGATACAGAATCACAAAATCAATTAGACTGGAAAAAGCATCTGAGATCATCAAGTCCAATGTTTGACTGAACAGACGAAAAAGGAATCAAGAATTGGACTGTCAGCAAAAATGTTTGGTAAAACATTTCTTCCACTTGAAATACATTTGAAATTAAGAAATATTAAAGTTTTCCATGTATAATGCATTAAATAGAGTTAGACATTCCCACCTAATTAAGGATCTTACTAGGGAAATATATTTTTAATTATTATAATATCAATCAGATTTTTAACTCTTATTTGCAGAAATATGCCATCAATTGGAAATGTGTGCTGTGAATTTACTTACTGCAAAAATTAGCCAAGAATGGAACCTACATTATGAGTTCAAAAATTATCTGAATGGCAAGTTATCATTCTTATTTAGACTATGGAATCTGCTCAGAATTCATGTCATGTTCCCTTTTTTTTTTTACTTTCCTTATTCTTTTGAACTAGAGAGAAATCATTTTACATTTGTTGCAATTGAATACCAAGCTTTCAGACAACTGATGCTAATTTTGCCATTTTCAACCCATCCTCAAATACTTTCTGCTGCATTTGTAATATATAAATAGTGGTTGCAAGACTAGTCTCAGCTGCAGCCTGTAGTGTGACTGTCACTTAGTCCCAGCTAAGGCCATGTGGGAATTGCTTGCAGCACAGCTCCTGCACTGTGGCCTGTGCCATAGACCTCCACATACCCCAAGGCAGTGCAGTATTTCAGAACCGCAGCCTGCATGAGATGTTTCTCCAGCCAGTGAAGAGGAACTGAACTGCAGGTGAAATCTAAAGCTTGGCCTGAAGGGATGTTCTTGATTTAGCCATAGGTTGAAATATCATTATTTCAGACTGTGGTTTGGAGGAACTGCAGGGTTCTCTGGACAACACCAGCCACATAAGCAGACACATCTCTGGTGAAAGATGACAGCCTTGAACCTGCCAGTGCTAGAGCTACTACATAACATGTCACTTCTATGGATAGGCAAGTAGTTAAGTCCTCACCAAGACAATGAAATTGCTGTCAGCTCAGCAGACCCTGCCTCATTGCTCTGTGGAGCCAAGCAGAGCAAAGTTAAATAGATGTGACAGAAGTATTTTACTTAAGTTCTTTCTCACATAGTACACATGAAGTCGATGGGTATGGTAGGAAGCATAATAAAGAAGAAACATCTCATATAAAATATTTCTTTTATTTACTAATAGCAAATATGGTTTACAGAGTACCAAGAATACTGTCACTGAGAGGAGGATTTCTAGCTACAGTCTCTGGGATTAAACATCACCATACACACCACCATCACACAGCACAACACCATTTATTAGCATCTGCAGTGTAATTTTGTAACTAAATCAGAATCTTCCTGGTAGCAGAAGTAAAAATGTAGAAGTCCAGCAGCTCATCTCAATTCAAAGCAGATAAATGCAGCTGACAAATCACCTTAAGCATCAAGTAATCCGTGAGTGGGTTACTGCAAGTCCCATGTGCAAAATCCTGCTAGACATCAGAATTAAGGAGAAGAGAGGACAAGTATATACTACCTGTTTCTTAAATAACTACAGCAGATGTCCACATGATTCATGGAGATTTTTCAGGAATATAAAATCAAATCCAGCCTCCTTGAGAGTTTAGCTAGCTTATTCTACAATTAATGCAGACTTCAAAGAAATGGCAATCAACTGGGAAATACACTGTCAGCTCTGAGGGATGTCACAACCCACGCAGAGACAGAGTTTTGGGATGTGGGGAAAGCTCCTTCCAACCATGGGTGGTATATTTAGCCTCTGTATCACCTCTCCCTGTGCGCATACACTATGGGAAGGGACAAAAAACAGGGGAAGGAGGAAGGAAGGGAGGGTCCACAAGAGTGGGAGGCAGGGCAGGGTTATGTCACCTATCTTGTTCTCCAAAAGACAGATGTGGAGGCCTGAAATAATAATTTATCCTCCTTATACCCATGTCCTTTCATTGACTTATTGTAATTTGACCTCATGTCTTGGCATTTACTGTGACTGGGCAAATGCCATCACCAGTCTCAGAATCTTGGTTAGGAGACATGAGGAATGGAGTTTAGAGCTGTCAGGTGTCCAGTTATGCCCAGGACATGACTCACCTCAGAAGGGTAATGTTTGAGAGACTGGTGGGAGTGGAGGGTTTCAAAAGTAGGGAAGCTCTAGGGAGGGGGTTCCCAAGAGAAAAGAAGGCACTTCTGAAAATCCCATTCCTTCCTTAACTAAAGTTTTCATAGCAAGCATTTTGGATTTGTTTTGTGGAGGATACTATGAATGTCCTAATTTGTTTATCTTATTAGTTCTTTTGCTAAAATTCTAAAGTTATCTGAAAAGTTCTTTAATCATAGATTTACTATAAGAAGAATACTTAGGCTAGATATTTATAACTTTCCCAGATCAACTGTCAAATTGATTAAATATATTTAATACCTTTGCAGCAAAATTGGCAGAAACTGTGCCAGCCACATTAACACAGGAATATGGATCATCTGCCACTGATTAATTTGGTTTCAGCTGTAACTGCACTTGAAACCTATAAAATTTGGTCCAAAAATTTCAGATTAATCATTAGGTGTCTGGAGTAGTTTGAGAATGTGATTAATAATTCCAGTGTTACATAGAACATGGAGGTGCACAAATAAACATGGACAAACAGAGGAATATGTTAAAAAGGAAAATATAACTGTATTTCATTATGGTGCATATAATAAATTAAAATTTAATAATTTAAGTTGAATGTGTGAAAATATTCTAAAAATTATTATTTGGGAGGGTTAATCAGCCTTTTCTGAGAGGCTTGATCTAATACTCCTCAACCTTGGCTAATAGCTGCACTTGTGCAAAACCAACTGTAAAGTGATGTTTTTCCCATTTTGTCATTTTTTACACCCAGTCTGTGTATGATACATACAAGGTGAAAGGTGAAGTAGAATCATGTATAGAAAATGTGTAGGCTGATAGTGAAATACTGGGTAAATATAAATCTAAACCCTAACAGCAGAAGAAAAGGTTAATGTTGATCCATCAGAGAGCTGCCTATAAAGCCAGTTGAACTTCAAACAACAAAAAATAACTTTATCTTCCATACCAGACAGGAAACCTGATATCATAGCTCCAGAAACTTTAAACAGGAATGTGAATGTGACAAGCATGAAAACAAATACATAGGTAGCATGGTTTACTTTTTAAAGGTGTAAGTTACTAAAACAAACTTAGTTGCTCAACCTTGTGATATATGAAAGCCATGTAGGAAGTCCTAGAAGAAACAGGATCTGTCCAGAAACAATTTATGCATACTAATATTGACTTGGAGTCAAACTCCAAATCCGGAAAATATTTTTTTTCTTCTTTTTTCCAGCAACTTCTTTCTTCATCAGTTCTTTCAAGTTTGGCTGCCTCTTCTTCCCAGAAAACACATATATTAAATACATTTCAATTTTCCCAGTTTTGGATTTTTGACAATATATGATGGGAAGATGCATAGGGTTTTAAAACAGTATTATGTAAAAAGAATGGTAAACTAGTTTCTGTAAGCAATTCATTTTGTGATTTTAGTACTATTTCTGGCTATGCAGTCAGTTATGCAGACTTTTTTTTTTCTCCTTAGTGCAGTTTGATGGCAGGAAATAACCCTGGGGGAATTGCAAGTAGAGCAGGGAACAAAGAACAGCAAAGAATATAAATATGAAGGTATTTTCACTTCATGAGAATTAATTATGGAGCCCATGAATAAATATTTGAATAGCATTGTTAGTACAATGCAATAAGAGCTCTCTGGTGGCAAAAAATTATCATTACATTGCATCTCATTTTTTTACAGGCAATAACAGTGCTTTGACCTGCACATTTCTTTCTTCCCATTTCATTTGAAAATATAAGCAAACTCTGTTTACATGAATATATATTTTAGATGTGGGTTGGTTTTGGTTTGTTGTTTTTTCTTTACTGGTAAGACTTTTAAGTTAAGTTTAGATTTGATACTAATAATCTTCTCTATCTGTACCGGTTTCCTAAGACAACAGTAATTTGTCACCCAAAACCTGTTTCATAACATAAGTTCTGAAATTTTTTATTCATCTTATCACATCTTCACAATGGCTGAATTTGCTATTTTGCTATTTAATATCAATTGCAATTTTCATTATCTTTAATGGAAACACAGAAGACATGTACTAGACAGTGCAAAACAAGCTGCTTAACAGTATGCATGAAAAACCTCCACCCTTTCTTTCTGACAGAAGATGACAACACTCCAGCATTTGTGTTGATGATTTTTACAATGCAGGCAGGGTGTCAATGCAAAATTGTACTCACAGTGAGAAACAATTATCAAAATACTCAATAACGCAATTTGATAAAATGCAATGTAAGTATTGGCTCAATGTGTAAGTTGTGAATGTATGCATTGCTACATCAGCAAATTAGCTGAGAAACAGTCTGCTTGACAGAAGCATCTTGCTTCCTAAATTTTACATCCCAGATACAATAGTTCTCCCAAAGTGATTCTATTTTCTACATACCTGGTTAGGAAAAAGTTAGAGCTACTTTTCAACACAGTGTAGGAAGACCCTGCCCACATAGTTAATGCACATAAAACTACAAATAATGTTTTTTTTCAGACCCTCGTGTGAAAAAGGGAGATTTCCTCAAATCTTTAGTGTTTGTTTTGTCTGTCAGTGCCCCTTGGTGGGGACTCTGCACAGAGCTGCCTGCTAGATTGGAGACAGTTCAGCTTGGTTGAGAGCTGTTTTGCCCTTTATCAGCTCCAAGGTTCCCTAAGTGCCCCTCCCTGCAAGGGTTTCACCAGACCCTGGCCTGGTGTCCCCACTCTGCAGGTGCAGACTGTGGGTGTGGGGAATCATTGTGGAACAGGTTTTGAGCATCCAACCACCTTCCATCAAGTGAGAAGCAACAGCAGTTCACCCTGTAATTTCTATATCATTAACAACCTCTGTCAGAATGTTGGAATAACATCCCAGTTTTCTCTCATTTAATGCCAGCCACCTTTTCCCAAGAGCCTTGGATATAAGTGCATTGTTAACAAAGAAGTTAATCCAAGAAATGTGAAAACAAACAGATACTTTTAAGGATATTAGTATATAGCAATGTACAATCAATGCTTTTCTTCTATTTTTTTTTTGTAAAATTCTCCAATTTATGTTTCATGCAATGAATATGATTCACAGTGTCACCAGCAGAATTCAGGAGGGCAGGGACCACAGTCCAAGGTTGTCAGTCAGTCCCAAACTCTGCAGGTCACTTGGAGCTGGCCAACACATCAGAATTGAGCCAGACCAAGAGAAGAGGGAGGATTTTCTGCATTGAATCTGTACATTTAACAGGCAATGTCTCATAGGACAGCTCTTCAAGCACAGAACAACTTCATATACATATATAAAAAAATTGCAAAGTCTCCTGGCCATATTTCCTCTCACCCCACTTTTGGCACTTTTTTTGTGCTAATAGGTGGCAAATCTGTTTAAAGAGTACTAGAAAAAAAAGTATTGTAAAAATAAAGTAGTAGGGGAAAAAAGTACTAGAAATGACATTGAAATGTCTGAATTGTACTGAAGTTTCATCATTGTAATAAAACAGTTGAAACTTATTGAGACATGAGCATAAAAAGGCAAAAAGGTTGAACAGCTCTGCACATCTATGGCAGCACCTTTGTTCCAAGAACAGAAAGCTTATTTATGCTTAAATATGTCAAAGTACTTGCTTGCAAAGTGCTCAATGTTGAAAGTCTGTCATACACACTCCTGAGATGTAAAACCTCAACAGATGTAGGCTCTGGATGCCTATTTGTAATTAAGAATTTCCTTCCAAAATACAGTTTTTGTATCCTAGAAGCCAGAGCAGATTTAGTATGTACACTTAGAAGCTTCATTATCATTTATACAATACTCCCAGTGAATTTGCTATATTCAGATTTTTTTCTCCCTTATCCAAAAAATTCAAAAATAATCAGACAGACCAATAGTTCTCCCTTAAATGTAACTGCAGAAGAGTTCAGATTTTGCAAAATGCAAACCAACTCTACCCTGTCTTGTTGCAACTCTTTAGCTCATTCATTTGCACATCTCCCAAGATTTCTCTACCTTTTATCTAAAAGAGAACAAAATGTCAGTCATAAGTAGTAATACAGTGCTGTCAGTGAAACATCTGCCTTAGCTGTAGGTTCAAATAAAGATATAGCATTGAAACTGGCTGCTGTTACATAGATGGGAAAGGCATATGCTCACAGAGATTTCAGAAAGAAAGAAAGAAAAGAAAGAAAGAAAGAGAGAAAAGAAAGAAAGAAAAGAAAGAGAGAAAAGAAAGAGAGAAAAGAAAGAAAGAAAGAGAGAAAAGAAAGAAAGAAAGAAAGAGAGAAAAGAAAGAAAGAAAGAAAGAGAGAAAAGAAAGAAAGAAAGAAAGAGAGAAAAGAAAGAAAGAAAGAGAGAAAGAAAGAGAGAAAGAAAGAGAGAAAGAAAGAGAGAAAGAAAGAGAGAAAGAAAGAGAGAAAGAGAGAAAGAGAGAAAGAGAGAAAGAGAGAAAGAGAGAAAGAGAGAAAGAGAGAAAGAGAGAGAGAGAGAGAGAGAGAGAGAAAGAGAGAAAGAGAGAAAGAAAGAAAGAAAGAAAGAAGAAAGAAAGAAAGAAAGAAAGAAAGAAGAAAGAAAGAAAGAAAGAGAGAAAAGAAAGAAAGAAAGAGAGAAAAAGAAGAGAAAGAAAGAGAGAAGAGAGAAAAGAGAGAAAGAGAGAAAGAGAAAAAAGAAGAAAGAAAGAAAGAAAGAAAGAAAGAAAGAAAGAAAGAAAGAAAGAAAGAAAGAAAGAAAGAAAGAAAGAAAGAAAGAAAGAAAGAAAGAAAGAAAGAAAGAGAGAAAGAAAGAAAGAGAGAAAGAAAGAAAGAGAGAAAGAAAGAAAGAAAGAAAGAAAGAAAGAAAGAAAGAAAGAAAGAAAGAAAGAAAGAAAGAAAGAAAGAAAGAAAGAAAGAAAGAAAGAAAGAAAGAAAGAAAGAAAGAAAGAAAGAAAGAAAGAAAGAAAGAAAGATAAAGATTTAAATTTTTGTCATAGTCCAAAATTCTTTCCATCCACTTCCTTTCTGCACTTGCTTACACATTTCATTAATTTCACAGTAGTCTCCCTAATAATGCCCTTCATTTGCCATTATCATAATTACTATAAACTATGTGGATACAAACATGAAAAAATGGAGACAGCCAAATGCATTAGAGATCCAGACCAAAAAATGGAAAAACTAAATAAACAAAAAAAGCTACTGTCTTACTGAGATTTGTAGTCTTTGCATGAGATTAAAAATTCAAACCAAATCTTACTTTTTTTAGTGTCTGTTTTTCATTAGACATTAATGCCATTTTGGCAATCGAACTACTCTTCTCAATTTTAAAAGAAATGAAATTGTAATTCATACATTGAAATCCATTATTTTCCACCTATAAGTAGTTAAAGTACTTTTGTGCTACTGATTGTGAAGTTGAAGTTCATAAGCCGTGGAAAAACCCTGATAAAGTGTATGGTTTAGAACACAGAATGTCCTTCTCAGATTCTTTGCCTCCTTCTGAAGGGAAGATAATTAAGCGAGACAATTCAAGTGGATCTTTTCCCTTTTGGTCACCCCTAAACAGCACAACATAATTTGTTTTTAGGAAAAGCTGTAAGATTTCTATGGCAGCAATTTGAGAAAAGGAACAGGAAGAGTGTCCATGGCACGTAATACACTTCTGATGGAAAGCAAGCTCAAAATTTGATCTTGAAGTTCATATTTTACAATAGTCAGTGCAGTGGCTGGTGAGGAACCACAGCCCTCCCCAAGAACCTCCACCATGGCCCTCCAAGCATTCACTGCTCCCTTGCCTCTCCAACATGCACATAGCCAGTCCTGATAAAATACATTTTAAATGCAGAATACAGTGTAAAAAACAACATTATTATGGAAGGCCAAGGCAAAGAATTGTACCAAAAGCAAGCTTCCAGGAATGAGTGTGAACGGCTGCATCTTGGATTGAAACACACAGACTGTTTTTCAATTAGCAGCATCCTTCACAGCAAATTCATTCATTGCTTAGGAAGCAGATTAAAATGAAGATAAAGATCTGCCTGTTGATAACGTAATTTAAACCTGGGAATATAAGGCAATTTTTGTTTTCAAAGTATTTTAAAGTGCATTTGTGACTCCCCACTGACATTTCACAGAAACTAAACATGACATTCAATTATGGTTGATTTGTTTTTCTGTGTACAATCAACACCATAGTTCTTAGAATGTGTTTTCCTCATAAAATACAATTCGTGCTTGGAATATTAATATCCAAGAAGGGAAATTTTTGCCAAACATAAGAACTCAGAACATGACTCATTAACCTAATATTTGTTCTGATAGAAAAGTCATGCAAAACAACCAAAAGTGTACTGAGATGTGCTTATAAGGAAGAAAAATAATTATAAAAATTCTGAAGAAAGAACTTTTAAGTTCTCCTAGCTGAAACATTTAGATATCAAATTATATAGAGCTTGTTAGATAAGGAGAACAGGCAAAGATTTGACATCATTCATGAGAAAAAAAAAAAGGATTAATTTGTAATTATAGAACTTTTAAAAGAAAAAAAAAAAATTTTCACTTATCAGTAAAAAAAGCTAGTTATAAAAAAAAGGGTTCCTTTTAATTGCAACTTAGTGCTGATACTTGGAGGGGTCCTGTGGTACTCACCCAGCTATTTGATTTTCTAATAAAACCTAAAAGACTGACAAGCTTGCATGAGTCTGGATTCTGCAGCTTTCAGGTAAATTATCTATCATGAGAAAAGAATCAAAAGAACTGGCAACAAAACTACTAAAATATACTGAATTTTATTAGGTACTGAATGTCACATAGAAGTTGATGACATTTTTCTATGGATATTTGTTACAGTTTCAGAGAGAAAATAAATTTGATAATGTTCCTTTTACATGAAAAACTATAATACTAATATAGATCATTACAATTTAAATATCAACACTGGGAAAAAATACACATCCATAGCTGGTTTCTTAAACCTGCATATGCAAATATGTTGTTCTTTGAAGTGGCAGTTCTTTAGCCTGAAAACATATTAACTATTTCCCCAAAGTGAAAGTACAAATGACACTGTGAGGCAAGATTCATGTGCCTCTGTTTTTCTAGTTTTGAAATAAGCATTAAAAGGTATCATATGTATTACAAGATTCAAAATTCATTTCATATATTTTCAAGCTTTAAGTCCTTAAATTTGAGTGTATTTTTAGTGCACTTATTATAACCCAAAATTATTATTTAGGTGCATTTTTTATAGTACACATTCAAACATGATGAACTTATTGAAATTTCTTTTACAATTTATTATATATACTTATTTCCAAGATAAAATTATTTCTTAAAAATATTGAATTCAACTCTTTGGCTGATTTTACACTTTTGGTCTTTATTGTTTGAGAAATGTCTCATATATGTTTTCTCTTACTGTGTTTGCTACATTTAATTATTCTCTCAAAAAGCAATAACACCAACAAAACCCCCAGCTAATAGCATTGTAGTCTCCGTGATGCTTGCAAGCTGTCAGTTCAAAATATATTCTGAAATACAGGTCTGTTCTGCACATAAAAAGTTGCCATAAAACTGAGCTCCCAGTCAGAAACTCTGAAAGTCTTCATAGTCACTTTTTGAGACATGGCTGGTATAAAAAAGATCCATAGGTTCCAGTGGCCTCCAATCATCTACTGAGAAAGACCTATTAAGATAGCCTTATATCTGAAGAATAATGATGGATTTTGATTTTTTCCCTCTTGGTTTGGTATTCCTGTTTTCTAAAAGCAATGCTACCTTTACTCTCAGTTGGTATCTGGGTATGTGTATCACCAGCTCAGATTGCTTTTTTTTCCTTCAGGACTCTCTTCCTGGCACAAAATTTTGATATATTTCTCTCCTGACAATAGTACTGATGCCTAAAGGAGCATTTGGTACCCACACACAGAATGAAAGATTCCAATAAAATCCTGAATGCCCTAGGTACTCATGACTCACAAGGAACAGCCTTTTAAGAGCCCACAGTTGTTTACATCAATAACAAAGTCTGTTGACATCACAGAAAAGAGCAATGACGTACATCACAAAAACTAGGATGAAAATAGAAAAGGCAGATGAACAGTGAGAGAAAGTGAAATGCAGTCAACAGCAGGTGGATAGCAAGAGTATGGCACACAGTAGCTACCAAGCTCTTATTTAACATTCTTCCTCACATGATATGTTAGTATGGCAATGTCTGATTTAACAGGACATAGCAAATCTCCTCAGACTGCTTGTGGGCTACTTTAGTTTTAGAGACTACAAGGAATGTTCTCAGTTCTCTTCCCCAAGTCATGCTTTTGAAGGGATGCTACCTGTGTGCAGAAGTACATTACCTGTACAGAAACATCCACAGAACTGCAATTTATATTATAGCACCCTCAGTTCTCTGAATTTCATTAATCTCTCTATACACTACTTCCCAGAAAAACATATAACATTATTATTCCCCAGTAGTGTAAAACCACTCTTGTCCCACCTACATAAGTTAGAAACATTAACCCAGCATTAACCCTCTGTAAGTTTCTGATCATGATTCAGAGAAAACAGAATTTACTGTATTTACAATATATGACACTGTTGCTATGACTTTGTGATTAATGTATGCCCTAGTGGTATCCTTTCTTTGTTGTGTACTCCTTTAATTTCTACATAAAGGGACTGTTGGCTCATGCTGATGCACTCAGAAAAAGAAGTAAAATAAAACTGCCTCAACAAATTCAATTTTACCAATTAGAATAGCAGCAACCAATTATATCAGTTACAATATATGGGCTTTCACACATAGAGTCATCCAGGGCTGGCAATAAACACATATCTAATGAATCAGCTGATTCTTCAAGATGCTTTTGGTGTCTAAAATGACATTTAAGTACAATACAGAAAGTAAATTTAAAAAAAAAAAAAAAAAAAGGAACAACATTGCACTGGCTCCAAGTTCTGGTGGTCACTGTTTATTAGAGGTGCCTGTAGTCGCCTGGCATCACCCTTCTTGGCATGAGATCCTCCTCATGCTCCACCCTCCATGAAGTTTATCTGTATTTTGTAGTTACACCACTTGAAAGCAAAGGTTCTGACAGACTGTGAAGACACAATAGAAACTGTTGGCTGATTGTGTCTCTGCACAGAAGGATTTCTAGTGCATACTGAAAATCATATTGATCAAGGAGTTAGCTCAAAAATGGACCAAAAAGCTGCCCAGGAAAGTAGGCAAAATGCCTCAAAAGCAGGGAAAGTAATGAAAGGTCGCCCATTCACTTCACTGCACCATCCATGACAGTCCTTAGTGTTCTTAAACAATAATTTTATTAAATATTTTGTGACAGAAGATAAATCTGGTTTGAGTTATCATGATTTAATTCCCATGGGAAATTATTTAAATCAAATAATAAATTAAAACAAATTAGTAGTCAATACATTTGATTTCAAAAGGGAAATGAGAAGAAGAACATTACTCAGCAACACGGAAACAACTATAATACACAGGAACATGCAGAGATTGCCTAAAAAATCTGAAATCAAACCTCAAACTCATTGTGGGAATTGCACTCCATCTGAGAAGTAGGTTAGCAAGGTGGTTAGGATGCAAAGAAAAGTTAATGCAGAGGTCATTGGAAAGATTAACAAATATTACTCCAGATTTCAACCAAAATGCAGTTCTTTATGATAGGTGCTTGGAAAAGCTGTTCTCATACCTATCCATCATGTGCATCCTATGTATTTAGCCTCATCAGTTTTCTTATTAAATTACAATTGTTTTATAAATACTGATATACAATATGCTACTACGAAAATTATTATATTCTAAATGGTCCTTATGTATTTCATCCATTTGAGAAATGGCACATTTACTGTGGCTTCCCATATAAAATATGAAATTTCAGAGATTCATTGTTGGAGGAGATAGATAATTGTTACCTAGATGGTGAGTGAAGTGGCTGTCACTTCAGGATTCCATTTCCCACACAATAATATCTAGCAAAATGCAATTAGGATCAAAAGTACTTTAGATCTAAAAGGTCTATTATTTTCCTTAGGTCTTATTTTAGTAATGAGTTTGTGGTTTAGCATTGTAAAGGTTAGAATTTTCTATTGTGTCTTACAATATTTTTATTATAAAAATATATTTTGCAATCATCCTATAAGTCAGATGTGACATTCTCATGATATTCACTAAAAATCCCATTTTCAACTACTAATATCTGAAAGTGCTCACAATGAACAGGTGAACACAGTCTGCTCTTTACAATATTGTAAAATTAGCACTATGTTTAAATATAAATTAAAAATATCCACTGTTAAACTAAATTTAAACTTTTTATTTAGTCTTGCTTTTTTAATTTCAACTTGTATTCAAAAGTATATCAAAAGTTTCTTCTTTTTTTCTGGTATTTTTTGAGAATTTGTTCATTATTAAAGAAATCAATGGGATCTATGCTCAACTCTTTAATCACCCCTTATTATAATTTTAGAAATGTTAACTTGAATATATGAATATCAACATTTTCCAAGACAAATTGCACATAATTTGCAGTTTCTGAAGAGAAGAAATACTGGCAACTGCACTTTGTGGGGAATTTATCAGAATCTATAGTGCAAGTGTCTCCAGGCAGCATGGGCACATATGCTAGTTCATAGGGATCATAAGATTAGGTGAGATGATTGCACTCTTTTGGCTTTCCCAGTCTGAGGTGAGATTCCTGCAGTTAGAATTAAAGTACACTGGAAATGCTGTCTAGATCAAGTCATCTCACAGGCTCACCAAACAGATGGCAGCATTATAAAGAATTTCTGCAATGCTGCAGCCCCCTTCTCTGCAACTCAGTGGTCCCCCTGCATTTTCTGCATACAAGTAAGATTTTTTCTTGGAAAGCAGCTCTTCTACCTTCATACCTCATTGCTAGAGGCCTTTCATTACATTTTGAGCTTTTACAGTTCTTTCATGCATATTGGACCTCTATTTGTGTTGTAACTGCATCCAAATAAGCCTCAGCTTTTCTTCTTGTTACTCAGGTAGTTATTCAGGTACACAGATCCTTATGAGCTATTAAAAGTTAGGCAGAATCTCTGAACTACTTAACATATGAGCTGCTGAGGCTTTCAAATTCTTCACAAAAACATTTTTAATTCTGAACACTCTACTTAAGATCAGGCCCATAATATTCTCAGGTTATTCTATTTTTGAAAAATCATCTAAGCATCCATTAAAGCATTGAAAAAAAAATCAATAAACACAGAAAGCCTAGAAATTCAAAGCAAAATTGAAATTATACTAAGATTACAATTTTGGATTGGAAAATGCAAACTTAGATGTAAGTTAACCATGATGTCTTAATTATGTCTCTGCAAGAAAACTCTCCCAATATCATCCCACTTTAATGCCTTGCAGTTTGTGTATATGAGTGACTCTATGCATACACGTGTGTGTGTTGGGAACAAAAAAAAATTAAATTGCTTAGTCTCCAAGTTTAAGACACAATTAGGTAAACCTTTTCTCTATTGTGAATGTTAAAATCATCATTTAAGGCGCTAGTCTAAGAGAAGGAGTTTCTTTTAAATTTTATTTTTCAGGGTTTTCTAAAATTCTTAGTCATCTCTTTATAAAATGCCACCAGAATGAGATTTCCAAGAACTTTATCATACCACATGTGTTTTAAACAGTCTCCTTTCCTTCATGTCTTACATAAATGTGGTGTGTGGTGTTAGCACTTGTAAAATTAATGATTTACTTAGCAAAGCAGAGAGAGATCCTATTTGGGGCAAGACACCATCTTTATAATCTCTAAGGGTAGGTATTAGACCTACTGTTAAACAAACAAAATAGAAAGCACAGACCTGCTTTGGGTACCACAGCTTCTAAAAGAGAGCATTTCCTTACACATGCTGGGAAAAATGAATACATTTTTAACACAAAATTATTAAAATAATAAATCATGAAGAACACACATCAGGAAGTTATAAAGTTAGCTGTTTAATGACTTTTCCCTTCTCTCTGGGTTGAAATTGTTTTTTTCAAATCCAAACCAAACTTAAAAACTTTAAATAAAAATTAATATACATGGGTCTATATATCTACCAACATTCATACAGAAATTTATAAAGTAACTACCATTAAGAAAGAAATGTAACTCCTTTAAAAATAAAATATCTCTAACAATTTATTGATGGTGTTTTGGTAAAACTGTAGTCAAAATAAGCCAACATCAAATTCCCACCTCAGATTTGAATAATCAAGAGGATAAATTGTTCTGTCTCAAGCTTTCCTATCTTCTCCAGTAACACAGGTACCTACAGTGCCTCACAAAATTAAGAGATCACTGGAAATAACCCCCCTCCCACCAAAAAAAAACACCCAAGAAAAAAATACTCCCCTTCTAAGGAAGAATAAAGACAAAGCAGCAACAGCTTTGGACCATATCCATGTTTTCTTTTCAATTATTTAAAAACATACAGAAAAGCCTAAATCTTCAAACATAGTCATCAAGGCAGCATTAAAATCATGATCATAAAACAACCTGACATGAGTTTCTGAAGCAAAGCCTGAAAAGTAACAAAGTTAATTTAGGCTGTAGCCTGACTGATAACATACCTGAAATAGATTAATCATTGGGTTCTACACTGCTCAGCTGATTGTGTTTTTAAACAATCTGAGCTGCCGACTCCACCTTCTGTCAATGGAAAACCCTCCCCCCACTCCAGCAGCAGTTAGGACTATTTATTTTCTTTTTTTACTGTTTTGTTTTGGGTTTTTTTTCATTACACAATAATCTGTGGGACCTAAGAGTTTCTTTGATTTTTAAACAGGAAAGTAATAGTTTAAGGTAAGCTTTTCCTCCCGTGTTTATCTTTAAGATGCTCATATAAATGAGGATATCTACATGCAGTGTGCAAAGCTACATCAAATATTATACAAATATTTTTATGCCTTGGGTAAATCAATTTCCCTTCCTGTCATGTTTTCTAATATATTCTTTCAAGGAAGTTATTTTCTCTCTTGTATATATTTCCATACAGAACTTCTACATGATTTAAAGCAAAATGCACTTCCTGAAAACATTTACTTCTATCATCCACTTAATTTTTCACCACTGATGCTCAAACAATCAGTGACTTCACTTGTCAGAATAAACTGGTATTACACAAAGGGACTATGATGTCTCTGTTAAATATCATCTAGTAGCCACCAGCTGAACACATGACTCTGAGCAAGCAGGTTAAACTCATTTCCAGATTTCTCACTGCCAGCATTTACAAAATTGTGACAAGACGTAGAAAAATTTCAGGATCTATAGATTAAACATGCTAAGAAAAATGCAAGGCATTGTTGTCATGTAATGGACTGTCTTCCAACTGCTGTCAATTCCAAATAAAATCATGGAGCTGAACTTCTCTGCAAAGTCATTTTCCTGGACCATTAATTCTGAATTGCCATTTACAGAATAATTGCACTTTTGTTTCCCTGGGGATCTTGCTGCTATACTTTAACCTATGCTATCCTTCTTAACCCTCACATCAAAATATATACAGCTGAAATGGAAGTCATGAGCTATAGGTCATTAATGCAGAGCTGGGCCTAAGGGTATCTTTAATAGTTCTGTCGAGGACATCCTTACAATGACTGCATTTTTAGGGGAGTGGAAAGATTTTGTCCAGAAGGACACAGCTGGATCTATTCTGGGAAAGGTTAGCTGGGACAGCTGAATGTCCCTGAGGAGATAATAAATTGCACTGGCCAATTTGATAGAGCTGATTCTGAACTGGAGGAAATCCAAACAGCAAAAGCCTTTTGAATGGTAAATACTTCCCCCATTAATTGCTGAAAATACAGGTAGGCTTGAGGGAGTTTCATTTCGACTACACTTGAAAATGACTCTCATGACTTTGATGAGGCTCAAGTTGAGAAGAATTTCTCTTTCTTTCCTTTAGGAAACTCCAAGGGAGGAGCAAGGCTAGCAAAGTTAATGACTGGATGTCAGAAGTCGGCAGTGGAAGATCTGAGGCAGGAAGGAAGCACAGCAGCCTCCCGCTACTATGCAGGATAACTAGGAAGGAGCTGCATTAGCAAGAGCATCATTCCGACCACACTTTTGTCAGGCTCTGAATAGAAGGTCACCATCTCTCTCATTTTTCCCTTCCAATCAATATTTAGTCTGCTCAGCAGCTGCTAGAGCTGGCTGCCTCTGAACTTCATTGCTGTAAGTTACTGAGAAACTGGCTTATTATGACAACGCAGATCTCCCAGCAGATCTGACCTGCAGCGGCTGCCCTGTCTCTTTCAATCTACTCCAAAACACAGAGATGACTCCGGTGCACAGCATTTGCTGTACAAACCACTGTAGAGAAGTGCTTGATCAATAGGAAAATAACAGGCTATGAGGGGATTTGGGGCCAAATATGTTACATAATACAAAGATTGGATCTAATAAGGTTAAGGCAACTAATTAAAAAATGCCCCTATGAGAACTCATTGGTTAAAAACATAAAGTTTTACTTTGTCATCTTTTACCAAAATTCCAGCAAAAATTTTTTTTTTGAAGGTTGTTTCACTTTTCAGAAGACCTTGGGCAAAACACAAGGTGTCTGTAATGCCAGAAATGAGAAAGAAGTTATTTTGAGATATGTTAGATAAACTCTCAGTAACAGAGTGATTTCAGTAAAAAAATCTGTAGAGACTCAGGAGTTTCCATTTAATTATAACTGATAACAGTATACACAAATTCTGACCAGACTACTAGTTTTACAGCACATCTATTAATAGTTTTGCACATTAAAATACTTCCATTCATTTAATCTTACTTTATTTTTACAGGAAAGTGAGAATTTCCAATCGCAAATTTCGGATCGTCTGTTTAGAAACCAGATTATTGTTAGAATATAACATAGAAGACCTCCAGCTACTGCAAATGGACCTTCAGTGTGGATGCATGCTTTCAGTCCAGTTATTCCCTGATAATGAAATTGTTTCAGACATTAGACACTGTTGAAAAGAATTGTGGTACCTTTACAGTACCCCCAACTCTTTTACTTCTGTGTAACTATGGGATATAGCTAATGCTCAAAACATAACTAGCTTTAAAGAAAAGAAAATGGAAAACTTTTATTTTCCTATGATAATCTACTTTGAGTCCTTTTGGCTTTCCAGAGACCAACTACAAAGCTGCTTGTAAGGTTTCAATGGGATAAACATTATTTTAGATGACATAGCTAAACACTGAAGCAAGATAGAACAATATAGAAGCAATATGATTTGCTTATGATTTCTTCTATGATTTCCTTTGAATTTCATTTGTTTCAGGTAGAAACTTCAAAATATTCCTAAAGAACATTTCTAGAATATCTCCTTTACTTAGGAAGAAGTGGTACTCCTACCAGAGCTAAACCTTTCAAGTTTTGCTTGCTATTTATGGTGGAGTTTTGATTCACCAAGAGCTGTGTTGTGACTACCTTTGCATGAATACCTCAGGGGGAGGGAAGTGATATATTAGTTAAGACACAATTTTTGAGCTAGGCTCTATTCCAAGTTCTGACCCAACTTCCTCTGTGACCTTGAACAAAGCACCTAATTCCTCTGTATTTCAGTTCCACTTCTAGAAAATGAGGACAAGGAAACTGTGCTATCTCAAGAGTCCTGTGAAAAGAAATTAATTAGCAGTTGTGAAGCATTCATATGCTGTGACCATGGCAATCTTCAGTCTGACAAAAATGGGGCAGTGTAGTAGTGGTTTTTCTATGATTTGCACCTAGAGAAGAGTCAGCACTACAAGCTTTATTCTTGAGCACTTGGTACTGATGAAATCAATCACAGTCTGTTTCCAACCCCTGCTTGCCTCTGAAGGAGCACAGGTATATAAAATAATGGATTAGAAACCACTACATTTACTACACAAGCATATGTTTTTTATTGGTCTGCCAATCCAAAAAAAAAAAAAAAAAAAAAAAAAGGGGGGGGGGGGGGGCGGAGCAGGAAAAATCCCTTAGAATTCTTATTCCTCCACTAAAAGAAGCTTCTCCAAAATTGTTTCTTAGAAAATGTATTTTCTGGAACACTAAAACCAGGCAAACTAACAAGCAAAGAAAAAAAAAATTAGAGAGAGAGATAGAGAAGAAGAAAATGGAGCATCAGATTCAGAAAAGACCTAGCAGAGGAGATTCCCTTTTGCAAACTATTTTAGTAGCTAGCATATTCTGCAAGATATGCACAGCGATCTCTCCTACGGGAGGCACAGTTTTAAATCTCATGGCTATCTCACACCTCCCACAGCTCACTTTTCTCACCTCTTCCCATTATTTCCATTTGATGCCTTCCTACAAATACATCACAGATTCATAAATAGTTTGGGGATGACTTAAACTGGGGGTGGGAATGGCATATTTGGTATTCATGCAAAAGTTTTAATGATTTTGATGAAAAAAACTGCATTTTTAAAATGTATCAATAACTCTTGAGTGATACAGCACATGCATGTAGCACGATTATTAATGAATTTATATATTGCTTATTTGTCTTACCTGCAACTTAAGTACTCAGCTTAATACTTTGTTTTGAATTTTTAAATAGGTAGCTCTCTGTATTATGAGTATTTTCACCTCAAGAATACTCAGTATGTCAGGAGAGTTTTCACTATTTCATTAATTCCTGTGAGGTGTGTACTATGAATATCAATTTCCCAAATAAAACATGGGTCAGGTAATGTCTGAAAGAGCAACAGAAAATACATCAATGGAAGAAATTTTTAACCATTATGCTAAATTGACAATTTTAGTACTGTTTTTTGGAAATGTATACTAGATCCCTGTAAAAATAACGGTTCACTCATATTTATTTTTAAGTATCTACTTTTAGGAATATTTTGAACAGTTTGAAAAAATACTGTAATATAATTTCAAAGAAGTTTGCTGGTTTTTTTCCCCTGACAATACTGGCTGTCAAATGCTATTGCCAAAAGCTTTAGTTTCACAGACATGATTTTATGGTTCAAGATCTCCCTGGTGTTTCAAAGAAAAGAATTCTTAAAGACTGTTTAATACACACGTCTGTAAAGACTCAAAAAAGCATATGAATGCTTCACTACTATTGTATGTACATACCTACAAACATTCAACATATGGTCCTAATTCAGAAGGTAATTTATGTGCTTCCATAACTTCTGGGATTTCCATAGAACAGGAGGTTTTTTCCAAATATGTGTGTGTTCAGCAGCTGGCACAACACCTGACTAATCCCACAGAGAAAGCTGCAGCAAAGATGATTGATAAGACAGAGTATAATGATGGAAATACAGAAGTTATAGGCATTGTAGACTGAAGAATGCTCAAGTGTGGCTGAAGTTATTCTTCCCTGACACGTAATTAACACTCACCTGTCGTGTTTTCCTTGAAAAAGAAAGATTATTACTCTCTACATTTTACTGCAGTAATTTCAGATACTGACAGCCTGATAGTAAATAGCCTCACTATGGAAGCAAGTATTTATAAATGAGTTTTTGAAGGCAGCCCACACAGGCTGACACCCCAGATTAAATATATTTTAACATACATGCACAACCAAATTTGTAAACTAAAATATGCAAACTGCATTTTATGTAGAAATTGCATTATTTTTTTCTTCGTGATGTTGGAATAACCAGAGATTTTAATACTGGTGTTACTCTTGTTTAGCACATACTGGCAGGGCTTTCAGCAGCTGCTGGGTAACAGACAAGGTTGCAATTGTGCCAGTTCATAAAGTGTCATCATAAAATCAAGCTTTTTTCCTTTCTTTTTTTTTTTTCTTCAACAAACGTATCACTATAGATGAAAAAATATCTTGAAATGGAAATTTCAAGCATACAGCTTCTCCTTTATTTAACTGGATGTTACCTCATTTCTGAACTTGTTATGGTGTCTTGCAAATAAGCAAATAAGGATTTTAATTTTTTTTTTTTTTTTTTTTTTTTTTTTATAGCTTAACTTTTAAATTGTAACCTGAGAAAGAGAGGGAGAAACATTTCTTTATTGCTTGAGGACTGTGGATTCTTGAAAAAAAAAAAAAGTGGTTTAGGCTTTTCTCTCTCTTCTCCCTAATTTGCTAGTAAGACAACAAGAAAAGAAATTTGGGACATGGCAAGGACCTACCTGTAAACAACACCTTGCATCAGAACAGATTATAATGTTTTTGTTTCAGTGGGATCCTAAAAATGTTAAATTCCCAGACACTTGGTTGCTGAAGGATGCATTCTGAGCTTTGAAAGGTCAGATCCTTTCTCTATATATATATCAGAGCTATCAAATTATTATGCTGCACTGATATGTGAGATTTAGATATCCTTTAACACTGTAAGAAACACTCAGGAGTTGTCTTTCCCAAATCATGAAGCCAAATGTGCAGTGTGAGGTCTAGTTCTGTTCTGAAGATTACTCCCCATGCAAGCATTTCAAAGGTTTCCCAAGCCAGAACATTTCCCTAGCCAAAGAAACTAACTAGAATTACTAAGACAGCCACATAAAACACCACATAAGTGCCTTCACATATCACAAGGCCATCCACAGGTCAGCAGGCACCAGAGAGAGCAGGTTACCTGCCTCTGCTGCTTCTGCAGCCTTCCATCTCCCTTGGAGTCAGAGACAGGAGGAATCTCTGGCATCTCTAGGCAGCTGCAAATTTCTTGCCTTGGCCTTTTGTGATTGTAAGGCTTGATGCCACATAGATCTTCATATGATTGCAGGACCTTCTTGCAAGATAGAAATTATTTCCTAAGTGGAGTTTTTTAGTTGTTTGGTTGGTGGTTTAGTTTTTAAGTAGAGCTTGTTTGTGGACTAGAAACCATCTGAATGTCCTAGGAAGCAGAATGTATATTTTTACTTATTGCCCCATTGTGGGTGCAATAATTCAGAGTTATGTATAGAAGAGAGACAACAATAGCATTTAAAACCATGCATTTCACTCTACCTTACCTGCCAAGATCAATACAAATGTCTGGTTTTCATACTTACTTTGTTGTACAAGGTGATATGAATAGAAAGGTAGAATTCTTCCCTAAATCTCAGTGTCAGAAATTTTGAAGGGAAAATCTTGGAATTATGCTTACATTTAACTTTTATCTAGTTGTGATTTCAGTGAAAACTACTAGCAGGCACTAGTTAGATGAAGAGGTGTTGGAGGACTGTGAGAGATCTCTAGGAAATCCATGTAGAGTAAAAAGGTTTCTGTATCTTCTGTAACAGGAAAGCAGGCAGTGACAGATGGTGCAGAATGCAAAGTTCACAGCTAGAGCTCCTCTGTTAAATTATAGATACTAATGTGGAACAGCTTATATATACCTCTAGCCCTAAATCTGAAACTAAAAAGGGTAGAGTACCCATCTACTCTGGCTGCTATATATGATTGTGCTGTTGAAGACAAACAAGATGCCTCAAATGGCATAGGAAAATACCAGCCTGACTCACCAATAAAATTTAATCCTGATTTTGAATTTAAAAAAAAAAAAAAGGAAATGTAATATTGTTTGAAAGATCCATGTACTTTCAATTACTCTTTTCTTGTATGTTTAAAACAAGTTCAGAAAAACACTGTCATGTAAATTAAGCTCAGACAACTTCTGTAACTTCAATAAATACATATATATCTGAAAAACTTTATTGTATTTCTATGGTTTTTAGATATTTATTTTTATGTTAGCTTCTGTAATTTCTTCTTACTAAAAATTATTGTGTGGTTATATGTGGCGTCTTCAAAATGATGATATAATGATACACCATATCTAAACCATATTTAATTACACTGCCTAAATAGTGAGCAATACATTGATAAGATAAATAGCTTCAAATAGGCTGTGAGACAGAGTTGAAGGCCTACTTATTTAGAAATACTTGAAAACAGACAAATGTGGAGTAATATCTCACATTAACCTCAGAGTTCAATGCCATTCAAATCAATGTTTTTCTATTTCTGAGGCTGATCTTGAAAGAATTGTCTGTAAACAAGAGTGAAGTTGGACACTTTCCCCTAAAACCATGAAGGAGGAGGCTTCAGTTTCACAACTACCTTTTCATAAGCTTTGTTTATATGCTTTATTCTCTTTTTATTGTTAAGACATTGTTAAGACATTCCTTTCTATACTGTAGGCTCCTAAGGTCAAGTAGCAATCGCTCCTAATTTTTAGCAGGCCACCCCAAAGGCACTACCAGGTGCCAAGCCACCAGTCATACACAATAGCACTGACTAGAATTTTGATGGGATACCAGCTATAAGCTCTGACTACTCCTTCTGCAATGTCACTGTGGAGTGTTTGCAATAGATCCACCACCAGTGGGCCATTCTCAAGAAAGCAAATTTTTTAGGCAACAAACAGCATCAGCTGAGAAGTACAGCTGCTACACACCAGGCCTGCTTGTTTTCTTTGTCCTTCTGAGAATGACAGCCTCTAGATCCATTGGGGGGGTTCTCATTATCTGGAACTGTACATCTGAATCTACTGTGCTATAACATGTATTCTTTTATCTATCTTTCTACCATCTGGATTTGCATTGTTTCTCTGGAAGTGTACTTCATACCTTGACCCCATGAGTTTCTCCACTGAAGTCTTGTGTTAGATGAAACTATTCACACTCACTAACAGATGCTTTGTAGGACTCAAACTTTTATTTTTCTTGCTTTCCACCCTCATCATTCAACTATTCTTTAAATGACACACATGATTTTTTAGCCACACTCGTCTTTCATAATCTGTGAAAATTTTGTCAATAATTTAATCTTCAAGCTAAAAGAGTTCAAAGAACCATTCCACTGGTTATGTAGGTAGTGGAAGGAGACTGGAACTTCTGCCAGCTGCACTTGATATTTTTGCCTCTACTGAATGTCATCTTCACCTTGCTTCTGAAATTTGATTTAGCTACTCCTATTCCAAATGCTTTGTGCCACTCTACTGTCAGTCTTCCAGCTTCTGATATCAATTTCACAGGCGTCTGTGCATCTATTCTCCTAAACAAAATACTCATTCTTTCTTACAACAAGTTACACTAGCTTTTCAGTGTTTTCCAACCTTGATACATAACCCCCAGCAAGAATTGCAATTTCAGTGAACAATTTTAAGACATCAGAAAGTCCCTTGGGCACTAAAACTTTTATGCCCTTACCTAGGTCTACCCACAGTGCTGGGTGTTTTTGTCAACATATTGCCTACTTTTTTTTTCTTTTGCTGCTGACAAGATACCAAATAACACTTGATATGAACATCACTGGGTTTGAAGTCACAGAATGTACATCAGGCAGAACATAATAGACAACATGACATGCAGAGCAGTCAATAAGAAATCTAGCCAAGATTTTGTCAGGAACTGTCAACAAAAAGAGTACACTGTAGTTTCTGCAGTCTGATTTTATTTTTTGTTCTTTCAGATGGTGAGGATGATTGCTTTTTGACATCTTCCAATATCTCTTGGCTTTCTATGTGGAGAAAGTAGTCACCAAAAGCACCAAACCTTTAATGGATACTATAAGTGACCTTTGTCATCATTTTGCCATTCCCTTTATAACATTATTTGCAACTTCTGATTAAGTGTTGGGAAGATAACATTTAAATAACTGTTCCTTAATTAATATATTTTTTAAATTTTCCTTTTCCAGTTCTCCCCTTGTCTATACACAGTCTGTTCTACCATGATGGGATCCTGCTTCTTTTCTTCTAGCAAGTAATTTCCTGCCTCTCATTTCCTTCAAAAATGTTCACTCTCTGCTCTGGGAGTGAATGACAGTTTTTTCACTTCTGTATGACAAAATACACATGTCATGCTGAGAGACTTTGGGAAGGCCCTTCTACCAAGAATCACATTCCCATTTTTCAGAAGCAAATTTAAAACTAAATGCTTCAACTACAGGCATTTAAGATTATTTAAGTATTACTAAAGGATTTTTTAATGGTGTTCTCTATAAATGTCATAATAGAGTTGGGTTCAGATTTTCTACCTCAAACCAAAAAGAGAAGGACAGAATTGCAGTCTTACACTACCTGCTTGTGTCACAGACAATAACAATCCACAGTAAACAACAGTATTTTAAAACAAAATATCAATAACAGTATTGCTGAAATAGTCTCTCAAATGTTTTGTGTTATCCAGTTTTAAAGCACTGTGTTAAGGTAGAAAACCCCAACATTCTCAACACAATATTTTAACTGAATTCACAGTATTTAATTGATTTTGGTCAAGTGTTCCACAGGGGAGGTCGTGCTAGAAAGTCTATTTTCCAGTTAAAATCAATAGGAAAATGTTCACCATGTTCAATGGGGAAAAGCCAAGTCTGAACAAGAGTATCATCAATCCACTATAAACAATACAGAAAACATGTACAACCATTTCAACTGCAAAAATATTTTTAGAAAATACTTTCACCCAGAGTTAGGTGATAGGTTTTGCATCTATTAGAAGTAATTTTTAACTCTAAAAATGTGAGTCTTAAATATTTTTTGCCTTATTTTTGCCATATGATGCAGTCAAATTAATAAGCAATGCAATGCAATCTAGATGCTCAGCCAGCTGTCTCAGGCAGCTCACACCATGTTATTAAAGTCTCTTGCTGGCACATGATTAATCATATTGCAACAGACATGTTCCCAAACTGTTTTTATTTTTCTTCATTTTTAAACATGTGTTCTGCATACTTCAAGGAAACACCAAATAAGGTGTTAATGATCATCATTTTCCCAGATAATTAGAGAATTTTCCTGAGAAATATCATGCTGTTGTTCAGGCTTTTATACAATGATTAGCAGCAGATATCGAGTGTTTGCACTGAATATGACACAAATTAACCTAGCAGGAAACTCATTACTGCTGTGTACTTAAATGGTTATGAATTAACATTATGTACCCATCTAAATTTGAAGGTGGGAATTGTTAGTGTGCTGAAACTTAGATGGTGTTGCTAGCTCTCATAAAAGACACATATCCCATTCTGGGCAACTATAAGCAACCTGTTAAAATCTAAACAGCTGTCATAAAATTCAGGTAAATTCAGGTAAATCAAGCATGGTATTTTCAATACCATGTTTCTCCCACAGCTATCTCCTCGCTATCTTTCCTTTCACAACAACTATGAGCCTGGTACTTCTGCTTTAAAAAATGCACTCATTTTCCATATTCTTTGTCTTGTATTACTGATACTCTTTTTACAGTAGTTCTGTAGCCAGATTTATCACCTTCTACTTTGAGACTGCAAAGACCTATAAATCCTAAAATTATTCATATATACAATGTAATTTACCACATGCAAAATAAACTTTTAAATATTCCAATCCAGTATTATAAATACTTTTGCTATCTGTTAGTATTTTTAGAAGTTTGATAGGCAATGTACACAATTACAAAACATGAGGTCTATACTTCACAAAAACTGTCAATAATTTACCAGTTAGTAGGCTGATAGTATTTCAAGAATTTCCCTCCTCCAGGGTTTTCATGGCTGTAGTGTTCCAGGTAAAACAGTAAGTTTGAATTCTACTCTGAATTTTCTACAGAATGAAAATACTAAAAAGAGAAACAATAATATACAGAAGCACCTAGCTCCATGGTTTCAAAATCTGTCAAGGGAACCATTAAGAAATATAAGAAAAATAATGCAAAATATTATATTTCTTGATGATAAATATAAAACTCTGGGATGGAGAAAGCTTAAATTATAATGTCTTATTAGTTATCATTATAGCCTGATCTTTGTATTAAAATTTTGCTTTCTTTGAGGGAGATTTACGTCTAGTAAGAAAGGTAGTAGTAAGTGAGGATGCTAGAGCTCACTAAAATTGAAAAAGTTTTAAGAATTCAGTGTTAAACAGCACTGGTACCAGTTCTAATCCTTGAGGAACAACACTCTTCGTGGTCTCCACTTGGACATGGACATGGAGACATTTACTGCAACTCCTTGAGTGTCACCATCCAGCCGATTCCTTAAATACCAACTGGTCCAGCCACCAAATCCAAATTTAGAGACAAGACTGTTTTTCAGAACAGTGTAAAATGTTTTGAACAAGTCCAGGTGGATGAAATATATTTATTTTCCTTTATCTACCAACACTGCTACCCTGTAATAGAAGGCTACCAATTTTGTCAAACCTGGTTTGCCTTTAGTGAAGCCATGACTGCTGGTTTCACCTCATTTTCCATATGCCTTAACAATGCTTTTTCCTAGAAAAGACTGGGACAAGGAGCTTGTGTAGATTACCTCTGCCACAACCTGATTCAGAGAATGGTGTCCTTATTGTTAATGGGAGAGATGATGACATAGGAGCTCATTCAAAATCAATCCAGCTTGCTGGAGGCACATGAGAAATAATTCTGAGAAATAGATTAGTGCATTGGACAGAGTGGAAAGAAATGCAGGGGGTAACAGGGATACCAAAAGCTCCATCAGGCTCCTGCAGTTTTCAGCTGGACAACCCTCTCTTACCTAGCAGGTACCTGCTTTAAGAATGCAAGCAGCATTTGCTGCATGTGGATGCCTCCCCATACTTTATCCTGGAGTTGAAAATAAACTGTTAACTGCCTGATACAAAAGCAAGACTGCTGCAGGTATCAGATCACAGAAAAAGAAAAAAATTCATCAGAAGTCTAACAGCCATGAGATCAAATAGTACATGTTATCAAAAATCTTAAACTAGCTATGTCTAAACTGTCTTATCCAGTGACATCAGTATCATTTTAAATCAGTAAAAAAATCTGGGCTTCAGATTTTTTTAGAATGTGAGAATGTCAAGTCCAATCTCCTTTAAAAATGTATTCATAAATTTTCTAGTTTGGCATGTAATTAGGAGGCATATTCTGAAATGTTGAAGGCATCAAGTGATTCAGTGGAAACCATGAAATAACTAGGGCTGCTTGTAGTCAAGGAACTAACTTAGATCCTTTCCTAATGATTTAAAGCTTACTTAAGGCAATACATTGCCAAGTCTACTAAGGAACACCTCAACAGAAGTGTTTTGCTTCTGTTCCAGCATGATGCCCATAATCAAAGTTTTCACTGTCAGTTATGTGTATTAGCTTCCCAGCATCCTGATCAATAATCTGTGTTTATATGGTGTACCTGTTCATCAAAAATCACTAACAGTATATCCAAAAAGTAATATAAAATAAAGAGCCTAACCAATGAAACTAATGTGAAACATTCTCTAGAGCATTTTCTCTGCTGACTGGGTTTTATAGAGTCATAGAATATGCTGAGATGGAGGACATCCATCAGAATCATTGAGTCCAACTCCTGGTCCTGCTCTGGACACCCCAAGAATCACACCATGTACCCAAGAGTATTGTCCAAATACTTCTTGAAATCTGTCAGGCTGGTGCTGTGACCACTTTCCTTGGGAGCCAGTTGCAGTACCCAGCCACCCTCTGCATAAAAAACTTTGTTCCTGGTTGGATTTTGTTGTCTTAACTTCATGGAGGCATCAGGTAATTGGGCTTCCATCCAGTTCAAACTCACTTCTCAGTTAATCCTGCCTGGCATTCATAACATTTGCATATGGATGAGAAGAACAGAGCAATCACAAAAATCTGTAAACATGGAAAAGCTGTCATTTTTGCCACAATAGCATTTGCTGCATGGATAGAAACCTAAACCCCAAACTTCATATCACAGTTATGCAAGTATTTGCTCACACTTTAACACTGAATAATATTGCAGCAGGCATACTAGACCTCTACTGGTAATACTGCCAGCACAATATAAAAATAGTATATAGTCCATTTTAAGATCAGCTCAATATGCCAACCATTAACTTATAAGAAACTCACTAGCTGGAAAAAAAAAATAAATAGACAGAGTTCTATTCTCAAATCTTTCACTTATTATTGCCTTTCTATTAATTGGAATTTGCAGATTTTTCACCCCACCACAAAACTTAGACATTCCAAAAATACCACTGAAAAAGTACATTTTTAAAAAATAGTTACAAAAAAAAGCCTTTTCAAGATTTCAGTGTTCTCCTGTATTTCTTTTTTTACACTTCCAGTAGATCAGGTTATCTGTCGTACTTTGGTTAATGCAGAGCACATATACAATGGTTCAGGCAAAAAGACAAAGGACTTGTATGAACAAATGCTGCAATACACTCAAATAACCAAGTCATTACAACAAGATTGTGGAATTTAAGGTGTCCAAGAAAATATAATTCTGTTAAATTAAGCTTTTTGCATGTGTATTTTTAAAAGTAGTAGCACAAAAGTAAGTGTGAGCAAGAATTCTGCATTATTTTTCTTATCCATTAACAATAAATAAAAAAGGATAACTTTTCTCTTTGTAGTCAAGACACTCACCACTGCTTCTAAGAGGCATTTTTTACAACTCAGCAATACTGAACTTATTTTGAAACACTGCTTTAGTTTATTTAGTTCTACCAACCTAGTAAATACCACTAACTATTTCCAAAGTGTACGTGGTGTAAACCTGGTATGTCTCCAAGCCCTGTGCAGCCACTTTCTTGCTCCCTGCAGTGGGATGGAGAAAGGAATCCGTAGGTAAAACTGAGAAATCTCTTGCAATGAGATCACAACTAAGTTGAATACATAAAGTAAAACCTTACAATGTGTTATCAACACCATCTTACTCATAGATTCAAAACATAGCACCCTACAAGCTTACTATGAAGAAAATTTCATCCCAGTAAAAACATTTACAGAAGTAAAAGACTGAAATATTTGCAAAGTGCTTAAAATTAAGCCAATGTAAATATAGTGCACTGTGAATTGCACTGTGAATAACAAATTATTTTCCTTAGCTCCAAGCCAATCAGCTGGCTTAGATTACTATTTGCATATCAGTGTATATCCATTTCAAATTCATACTAGTACATAAATAATTTCTACTTTTTTTTATATATTGAGCCAGTGCACATTACCACATAGCAGTACATGAATTCACAAGGTTGTTTCATTACCAGATCTTTTGGCAAAACCATTTTTACTCTATGTGTATATGTAAGTCTTTAATACCATGTGGATACACCTTTGCACTTCTTTGGGTCTTGAATAAACCCTGAAAATTTTAAAAAAAGCAAAACAAAAAACAAACCAAACAAAACACAAACAAACAAAACACAAACAAACAAAACACAAACAAACAAAATCCAACTAAACAAACAACAAAAAACAAATTAACAAAACAAAAGAAAACACTTGAAAATATCAGGACCTCTATGATAGCCTGGAAATACTTCTTGTGGACCCTTTTATTCAGAGAGAAACCTTGACAGAGGATAATCAAACAGAAAATTAAATCAAATCGAATCCAAAACAGTGTGCCACAAGGATTTTCTAAAAGACCTCATGAATGTCTCTGCCAAAAATTAGTGCATGCTTAAGAGGGAAGAATTAACTTTGGGAGGCTAGTGGGAAAAATAATCTTCTTTTCTTCCCTTGCTCCCCAATTCAGGGTAATCAACTTTCACTTATAGCAGTATATACTAATTTTCTGTCCTATCACCCAAGAGTCTAGTCTGAATAGCACAGTTTTCCCAGAGCTACATTATTAGGAGGCATAAAATTGTGTGTATGCACCTCTGTCTGTGTTCATGGCTGAACAAGGAAGCAAATATCAAAATCCCATTCTTTAGAATATTGTAAAAATGTCATTATATGTCCTAGTTTTTAGTTCTACCAGAATTTTTCCATACTATGAATGGGATGCTACTTCTGCTACTACATCAGGAAGCAAAAAACGAACAAAGAAACCAAAGCTCCTAAAAATGATGTTATAAGCAATGGCATGCCTGTGTGTCATGTTTTCTCTCTTTAACCTAAAAATTGGGGTTTTTTTAATGTCTTTCAGCAGGATATTTCCTGTACATTCATTTTAATAGTGTATCATACCTTCCCAGCTACTGAATTATTTCATATTAGCTTCAGCTTGAGTTCTCTTCTGTTTTTTCTTAACAGTTCTGACTTGTCTATTGCAGGCAGCTCTCACAGGCTGTATCAGAAAAAAGATGACAGTGATCCTGAGGGGTGCACTCCAACCAGGGACATCAGCCAAGAATAAACAAATGTAGATGCCAATTAGTAGCAAATCATACCCAATACAAAAGAATAAGGGAAGAATTTTGAAAAATTATTTTATTTTCCTCTGTGGAGTATTACAGTTTTTCAAAAATCACATTCCCTTCTAAATGACTTCCAACAATCTTGGTTAATAGACAAGATTAGTATAGGGTACATTCTTTAAAGGTAACAATATAGAAAATGTGATTGTTGGGAAAACACCTTTCTCACACAATTCCTTTGCTTTGACAACGTGGCTCATACCATAAGTGTGGATTTATACTCTACCAGACAAGACTGAGCATTATTTGCAGGTACACACTTCTACACCAGCCCAGGAGGAAGGGTGCCCTGCCTGCCAGGCCCTAAAAGCACTTCAGGGTCAGTGAAGCCACCTGCTGCAGCCACCTCCCTTTTCTTCCTCCTACAGGGACGTGGGCTGAGCCCACTCATGGCCTCTCTGCTCCCCCAGTCCAAGGGTGTGCAGAAATTGCACTGATTGCAAGAGCCACGCCTGCAATCTGAATGAAGATGTAGCAGGAGGGGAATATGTGCCCTGGCTGTGCTCTCATATTTGTTGCATAGCAGATGATGATTAATTTGATTAATGACCAAATTTTAAAGTTGGGAGTTCTTTAATAAATGTGTTTTTCCTTTCATTAGGACTATCATTAATATAAGTATTTCAGAACATAATGTTTCATCTTTTTGTTATTATTTTCCTTTTTACATTTGTATTAACAACCTACAAGCTCATCACTGTTTTTGATATTTATTCTTCTATTTCTTCCCTGTGGTCTTCTTCATTTCTCTTGTCAATTATCATTTAATACAAATTATGAATCACTTCAGCATCTGCCCATTCCAAAACATTACTCATTCACGTTTTTAATAAACAAGTATTTTTAAAGAGCTATAATGCTGGAGTTTTTTAAGAACAAAGCATTTAAGATTTCCACCAGAAACTCTGATATTACCCTCATATAGAAGTATATAGGACTGATACAGACCTGAATTGTGGGGGATTTCAAGAGTCTTGTGTAGATAAGACAGAATCTGCAAGGCAGAAAATCCCACAAGAACAGCTATCATAGAGGAAAGTTATCACATAGTTGTCACATATGACATCATCTCTGAGTCTGTTCATCAACTGGAAAACAAGGAAGGTCTTGCTCCATCTGTTTTTGTCCTACTTTCACTAAGCTGTGATCATGGAAACTGTAGCTGGTTTACTTTTTTAATTTACAAAATTACAATAGAATGACATCTAGTGTCTAATTAAACACTGATCTGTCTCAGACTATAAAGTTGTTTAAGTTCTTAACTGGGTAAAGGTTGGACACCTGCACTCCATTGTGGTCTGAGACTACATTTGCTTGGTAACAAAGTCAGATCCATCCTGCCATTAAACATGCTGCTCTTTTTATGAGATTTGCTTTCTTCTTTGTGCAAGTAAGGAAAGTTGCTTCTGGTTTTGCTTTTTTGGCTGGAGCACCTCTCCTATGCAGATAGAGAGAGAGTTGAGACTCTCCAGCCTGGAGAAGGCTTCAGGGAGGTTTTGTAGCAGACTTCTAGCACTAAAAGAGGTCTACAAGAGAGATGGGCCAGGACTTTTTACATGGATTCAAACTGAAAGAGGGTGGGTTTAGAGTAGATATTAGGAAGAATTTTTTGCTTTGAACAAACTGGAACAGTTTGCCTTGAAAAGCTGTAGAGACCCCACCCCTGGAATTGTTCAAGGCCAGGTTTGATGGGGCTCTAAGCAACTTGGTCTAATGGAAGGTGTCCCTGCCCATGGCCAAGGGTCTGGAATTTGCAGGTCTTTAAGATCCCTTCAACTCAAATCATTCTGTGAGTCTATGATTACCAGTGAACTATTGATTTTCAGGTAGCTAATTCTGCTTATATGTGTTTCTTGACTGCCAAATGCAATGCCAAATTTAATACAGAACCAATCTGCAAGTGTTAACTTGGTATTATTAGTCAATGGCAGATCTCCTACTAATTCCAGTGATGTCAATAACATTATTGCTTTTATCAATTGCACACAGAACATTAACTACCACCAGATTTGTTATCAGATACTGTGCATTTCTACAAGTTGAATGTTAGCAGGTTTTCCATTTCAGAGTTTTACCTGATGTTATTTATATATTAATTTCTCTAGGACTCTACATCTGCCAGATACATATATACATGATGAATGTGATATCCATGGAAGCATCCTTTTCAACTTGAGCTGGAGCATGGCATTCTTTGTATTCCTTTTTTAATCGTAGACACTTTGGGATCTATCTTTGCTATTCCTTTTGCCTTTGAGAGTGTTCCTCCACACCTTCCAACCATCAAATTAGTACTTTACTTCTGGTGTCTCAAGTGGTCTTCATCTGACACCGTCATGTATTGATTGCATTATTTATGATGTTACTGATGCTCAGCTATAGCATTTATTCTCATTATTCTTCCCAACTGCTTTCTCCTTAATCTAGTCAATAACAGAAACCTTGCCTTAATTTCAGCAATATATGAACTCTGGACATCTTGCTCCAGATGACAAATCAATTGCACTACTCAATACCAATCACAGGGCAGGCTTGCAGGCTTTACAGCAGAAATTCTTATTACTGTGTTGCACCTGTAGATGCTATCTGTTCAATGATTCCAGCTATCTTTCACTATTCATTATTGCACACTCTGTGAAGACTCTCAAAATTATTTTTATAGTGGTAGTGCACGTAACATTTCCCGTTTTTCCCACAATGTGATATCTTAGTTCACTGACTTTCCAGTAAATCTGCCCCCAGCCCTGCTTTCTCCTCATAGACAAATTAATATGGTTATGTAACTTATGTTCAATCACATCACTGGCAAATCTAAGTGCAGTAATTAGCAATTAATTGACAAATTATGGTGTTCAAACAGAAGAAGTGCTAACTATAAAATAATTAAATGTAAAGGCATTGTGTAGGGAAGAAAAAATCTTCTTAAGAAAGAATTTGAGAACCATGCTGTATTCTCAAGAAAATTCTGCGTAGCATAAAACACTGTGCAATATTTTACCTTCTTTTTGGCCCAGTATTGTCCTAGAGCAGATAGGAATATCATCAATGAACTTATTACGGAAAGAGAAATGATTGTGTCCTCATCATTCAGAATGCTCATAGGCATGCTAAAAGCACATGAGTTTATCATTTATTCATTGTATCATGGATTCTTTGTGTCTGTAGATCAAGCAGCTTTTAAAATATTCTGAGAGGTCTTAGGTGTAATTAGCAAAGATTTTGTACATCTGATATCAGAAATAGGTTACCCATTACAATAATTGCATGGATAGTTATGAATGTGTTGTTTATAAAAATAAAGTAACCATGTTAAAATTTACATTTCCCTCAAAAATTTTTATATGTATAAAAGGCTGAATTCAAGTTAGGTTTGGTATAACTCTAAAGGAATTGCAGATTTGATTTTACAGTGCCACATACCACAGCCCCAAGCACACACACTCTTTTGGTTAGACTTGATTTGTACTTTGCTAGACCCAGTCCTGTGGTTCCCATCTGTTTCTGGAATGAAATTACCTAATCTTAAAGCCCTTCTGTGTAAGACTATAACATTATTTTCCAGAAGGTAATGATAAATAGAATTTATAAGATTTATAGGCCGCCTCAGTTTAGCCTGCTAAAGAACAGCACAGAGCTGCCATTTTCACAGAAGATGAGCCAGGGAGCATTCTCTTGTCAGTGAAGAGCCCATACTGATCATTAGACTAATTAAAGTAATTTTCTGTCCCTACTTACAGAAGGCATAGAAAAGAGTTTCCCTCTCTTATCTTTCTTTTCACAAACAAGTACTTACCTTTTCTGGAATCATAAGCACCTTATGTTAGGAAGTTTTTATTTCAATGTGTGTGTAGATATATATATATGTGTATGCATGTATAAATGCATACATATCTCTCTGTTTCAGGGAAATGTTAAAAGGGAAGGGATTTTCACATTTGCAGATAGCATCCTGATATATAAGATAGACAGCATGGAAAAAACTTAATATATACATCTGCTTCAAGATTGTGGTAAAGAACTTGGGCTTTGTTTTCACAGTTCCTGCACAGCTCCAGAACTAATAGGAATCATAAATGTGAATCAGTTTGGGAAGCCTCTCTTTTACTTCCACAATTGATATAGGTCAAGGTATGTTTGGATCTGTATTCTGATGTTATGAGAAGCAAATTGAAATATTTGTTTTGGCAAAGGCTGATTAAGATGTATCACCTAAGTAAGCCCCTATAGTTACCTGCCCTAGTCACTATATGGGATATTTTTCTGGACCAATATTCTAAGTTTTTATTGAAGATATATTAAGTATAAATTTGTTAAAATTATGAAAAAAAAAAGTATATCCTCCAACTATGCCTTTTTTATTCAAGATTTCATATAAATACTTCAGTAATAAAATTGAATATTTATTCTGTAATTAAGATGTGGTAAAACTTACTAACAAAAGGAAGACTAAATTATTAAGAATATAAACCACATAAAAATTTCTAGCAAATTAGCAACAACTTTAAAGCCATTTACTTCAAACACACTTAGGAAATATAAAGCCATGTTTAATAGTGAAATATTGTAAGCAATTTTTAACAGATATATTTTAAATATAGACCTAAACAGTCATCCTAAAGACCATTGTGGTGGGCTATAAATATAATTTCAAGTCATACTGCCTTGACTAAGGTAACATCCAAAACAGAACACTTTGCTGAAAACTATAAAAGGTGAAATGAGTTCTAAGTTGTTTCTATCAATACTAATTACATGTATGCAACAAGGTTAAATTAGTTGAATCTGTAGTCAATATTCTCAGGGTAGTCTAGGGTTTATGTCTTAATAATTGTGTCTTTTTTAACAGAACAAATTAAAGTTTCAGTGCTATGCTATAGGCTTTCCTCCTATCCCTCTACTTCAATGTTTTCACTAGTTAGAAAGGTTTTTCTGAGTAGCAAGGTATCTGAGGCATATATAGTTAAACTGAATTAATTTCTAGTGGAGTTCCAGTTAAAATCAGTCATACCTAAAGAAATGTATTATTAATTCAGGTATCCAGATATAGATTGGAACATCAGAAGAGTCCTCTGAGTGAACTTTCCAGTTACAGCATATGCTTATTTCACTGCAGAAAGATTTGTGCTCAGTTTAAATTTTCAAACTGAAAACAAGTTAAGGAAATGTCTCAGTACAGTTCTTCTTTTAAAAGTCTTATAGCTAAACAAAGCTTTGTAAAAACAAGGCAATTATACAAATTGTAGATATGATTTTCAAAAATTGATGGTTTCCTGATCTGAGCTCTGTTTTCTCAGGAACAATTATGAAAAGGTTAAAAATTTATTGTACATTTGCTAACAATTGAATGAAATCCAGTAATTCTTCCTATTGTAAAAGACAGAGCCTTCCTGAGCTGCATAAACATCACTAGAATAGGTTTTCTAGAAGAATGACTCAGAAAATAAATAGAAATATATTGAATAATATTGAATAAAATGACACAATTTTTAGAAGATAGGCTACATTATAGTGATAGTAAATTGGCTAAAAATAATTTATATTGTTCCACTGTTATTAATGAATATTGGTCTCCATTTTTAGGACAGAAATTATTATGTAGTTCTCCATGTAAATTATTAGCTCTGTATGCACTTGGTCCTGTAGAAAATCAGTTTCAAATATACATAAACTTTTCATTAAATGATTCATAAAAAACTCCTGATTAAATATAAGTTAATATCTACTGCAATTTTGAAAATTATAGAAGCAAACATTAACCACTGGCCACCAAAACCATACTGACAAAGGAAGAGTCAAGAAGAAGAGTAAAACACAGGATACAAAAATCTCATTTTGGTTTTGAGCATATTAGATGAAATATTCACCTTGGCACTATCATCAATAGACTAATTTTTGTGCAGGTCTAAGGCTAAACACAGTAGGTAGATAATTCTCGTTTTCAAAAATGAAATACTATATTATAAAATTTACATTGGCTCTCATAATGGCAAAGACATATTGTGAAAGCTTTATGGTATGATGTATATGGGAAGAAAGGAGGAATGAGATTTTATTGCTGCCATGTGATACAGCACTTTGCTTTTGGAAACACTTCCAAATTTCCTTGAGTTTCTTGCTATTTTGCCCTCAGGTGATCAAACTGAGGGGAGAAAATGACCATAATCCTGATATATAGAGTATCTCCTTCATTATTTTCTTAGTCTGTGAAAGAAGCAAAGTTTCTTTTGAAAGAGAAAACAGTGGTTATAAACACAATAGGAATCTTCATGAGGAAAAAAAAATCAAAGCAAAACAAAACAAAAACAACTAAAAGCTCACTGAGAAGAATAATTTTAATTTTTACAGCCTTGACAATATACCATTAGCTCAGAAGACAAAACTGCAAGGAAGTCATACAAGGCTTTTATTGTCAGGGTATGAAGTGTAGCAGGGAAATATTAAATTTCAAACTGCATTCACTTTCAAAACAAGATTTGTCAGAAAATGCTTTTTTAAATAGTGGTTATCCTTAACTGTCAAAACGCTGCTTACGTGCTGTCTGGAAAAATTATCATTCATATTCATTTGTCAGTACTTCTCCCACTCTTCACAGTCAGGCAATGTTAAAATTCTAGTCAAATTTAGTTTTTTGTCAATGATATTTATTGCTCCTAAATACTAATACGTAGACAAACCTTTCCTGTTTCTTAATGCTGCTTCATGAGTTGCTGCGCTGTATTTCAGCCTAACCCTTTATAATTTCTGGGGGAAGAGCTACATTTGGGAGAGGAACAGGATCTTCTGTTAGGAAGGAGACAGTAGATGTCTTTTTGGTCTTTCAATTTAGTGATTCACTTTATTTTTATGACATGCTACAACATCAAAGAAAGCCATTCTACAAAAGCCTGACCATCACATTCTGGAGAGTTTGTTTTGCATAATGTATCTCCTTTAGGGTTTCCATATACGTTGACAGTATGACAGTTAAATGTCTTCATGCACTTCTATCACTTCACATTAGTGAAATGTCAAATGTTCATATGCACACTGAAGTAAAATATGTACAATATGTAATACAAAATCAAGACATGCACAACCAGAGTATGACCATATTCTAAAAACAGGGGTAGTTGGTATCAGACTGAGATCTAGAAATTACAGTCTCCTAGGTATAATGGTTTCATTAAAATGTTCAAACAGTGTCTCCAAAGCTAATTTTCTTTCCAAAGTACCCATGCATAGAAAGTACAGCAATAAGACATCCCCCTGCTATGCCTTTCTGAATAGCAGATTAACTGCAGAACTAGAATGATGTCAATTTGTTTCAAAATATTGCAGCAAAGCTTTTGAATGGATGAGCAATTACTAACAGAGGGTGCAATTATAACCGAGTCACAGGGAATGCTTTAATATGGTTCTTCTCCCATGTACAAGGAATAACAAGAAAATGTAATGAAAGAGGAATAATGAGACAGCTGGCTTTGACAGCACCTTGGCAGCTGTCACTAAGAAAGTAAGTGCATTAGTTCAGTGGGGTCCATTCTTCAAGGCATTTAAAGAAGTATGAGGAAAAAGCATCTTGTCAGAGAGTAGCCGAAAGCACCAACAGTGGTGGCATAAGATTTACTTGAATCAAAACAAAATTTAGGTTTTTACACTAATTGACACAAAAAACACAGTAATTTGGGCAGTTTTTACTAGACCATCTTTGCTTTTTTTTTTTTTTCCCCCTCTTATCCCACATCCTCAACTTGTTTTTTAACTCTTTGGAGGTGAAAGAAAAATCTACTTGTGACCTCTCTCTCCCACATGCTCACTCAACTATTCACTCTTTTTTTCTGAATGAAATTTTTACAAAGTGCTTTTTGCCATTTGTCACATTAAGGGGGCTTAACACTATTTCTGCACTTAAATAGGTCCTGCCTGGAGCCAGCTGGTCTGCCTAGGCAGGCTTGGGAGGAAGAAAATTAAGTTTCAGAAGCAATGGGCTAAATTCTCCTTTCAATTATCCATTGTAACCTTATTACATACAAAATCAATGATACAATGTGCTCCCATGTTTTGCTAGTAGAATCAATATAATTGTCCTTATGGTATTCAAATACTACAAACATGGCAAATGTTTTTATTAAAGATAGATAACTGTAACAAACCCCCAAACATAAAGAAGCTTTATCTAGACTACTGTCTAAGTCCATTTTTTTGAACAATGTTCTTAAATTATCAAAAACTGGAAGAAACCAAACACTGGGATCAAACTCTTCTGTGGCCAGTCCTGGTCTCCTCAGTACAAGGAGAGTATAACAAAGGGTCACTAAGATGAATGAAGGACTGGAGCATCTCTTCTCTCTATAGATGAGACACCTGGGACTGTTTGTCAGGAGAAGAGAAGGCCACCATGTTACTTCATAAATTCCTGGAGTAAAGGTGCAAAGGAGACAGAGTCAGGCCTTTTTTGGTGGTGAAGAACCAGAGACAATGGGCTCAAACTGAAACATTGGAGGTTCCCTTTGAACACTAGAAAATGCTTCTTACTGTGATATTGACTGATCACAGGCTGTCCAGGGAGGTTGTGGTGTTTCCATCCTTGCATACATCCAAAAGCTGCCTGGACATGTTCCTGGGCAGCTGACTCTAGACAGCCCTGCTCGAGAAGGGACGCTGGTGCAGGTGACCTGGCAACATCCCTTCCAACCATGACCCTTCTGTGACTTGGTGATTCTCTGAAATAGTCACATACTTGCTATAAAACCTTGTGGGGGAAAAAAAATATGAACAAAGGCATGCAACAGCACGCAACAGCACAAGCTGTTTCTTCAGCACATTACTTCTACACCTACTAATACATTGTCTACAGAGTGCTCCTGTCTTCATAACTCACTCAGGGGAAGGAATGTATTAGCATACCTAATATGGTAGTATACTTTAGATGTGAAGGGTTTTCTTGTAGGCTTGTTGGGGTTTTTAACAGGCTTGCAGTTATCTACAAACATGAAATAAATCCATTAAAATGCATTCCATCTTTATTTATGACTTTTTTCCCTAAGGTACAGATAATTGAATTGGAATCGTTGATCAGTATCACTGTTCATAAAAGTGCTAATCCCTGTCCACTCAGCTGTAATAAACTACCATCATCAGGTTTCAGAGCTCCAACACAGCATTCAGCTGTTCTTTGTCTTGTAAGAAATGCCAAATAGACCTTTACCATCCAAACACTGGTATCAAAGTAAAGGTTTTTCTCGGCAGAAGCTACAGCATCAGGTGGATAGTGCTATTGGCATATATGTAAGTAACGGAAATTGCCCTCTTTATTGCCACCTGGAAGTATGCCTTTTGACTTTCTCACATATTTGCATTTCTGAGATCTTTATTACTACTTGGAATTGTCACTGGTACTATCTGCATGAGCAAGAAATATTATTTTACTATTAAATCTATAGTTCTTAATACTCTAATGATATCTAGGAATACAAGAGAGACAGACCATGACTATTGTGCTACAAATTCTAGAACTGTAGGACTAAAATAGGGTCACTCCCCTAAAAAAGCTTTAAAAAGTCTTTCTGTTTCTTTCTGCTTTTGTGTTGCAATTCACACTTATTTTTCACGTCCTAGAATAAGAAATATATTCTCAAAGTGTGCATAACAACTGAGGAAATACAGAGGCAGAATTAAAGGACAAAGACATTGTCTTACATATCCCATCAGCAACCACTTGCATTTCCCCATTGTTATAGTACATACATCCCACTGCAATCCAAACAGGAAATTAGGTCTTCTGGCTTCCTCCACCATTTTTCAGAAGAGTCAGTGCATGAGAAGATAGCCTACTTCCTAGACTATATTAACACATGATAATTATATTTTCAAAGCAAAAAGGAGCACATGTCCTTTGTAGTCTTTGATGGTAACTTTAAATTGCACTCATTGCTTTGCAGCAAGTATCTCAGTCTAATGAAAAATAAAGTATAATGCTTAATAATTGTTCACTGCCTTCCAACTTCAAAGTGTTTTGTAAATATGACCTAATTTAATCAAAATTTTTGGTACTCAAGGGAGTTGGGTGCACAACAAGCAGAGATAGGAAAAGCCAGGCAGGAAGGCCTAATGGTCAAATTCTGTAATTTTTGCCAAGCATGTCCTTGCTCAGGATTTTCTTTAAACAACAAATGAATCTAAGAAAGTAGCTTAATGTTTTCCAAATCACAAATTGTAGCAAATGTGCAGTGCAACTGTCATTGATTTGTTTGGTGTTTGGCAATAATGTGCTCAGAAGTCTCCATAACTCTGCACTAAACCTTAGGATAAGGACATTGTGCCAGGTGCCCAGAATCTGCATGTAGCAGATATAAATTCCTCCCTCCATATCATAAAGAAAAATAGGCTTCTTCCATTACCAGTTTTGCTTTGCTTATGTCTTCCTATGAGAAGATTTGGCAACTTGGTTCTCATTGTATATGACCCCCTTATGGAACTCATTCAATTTTCCCCCAAAAGCTTCCTATCCTGCCAACACAGAACACTTTTTCCTTGCAATCTCTGCAGCCTGCAAACACAGAACTACAGTGGATCTGTGGCTTTAATCCAAGCACATCCATCTAAAAGAAATAATATTATTCCTAAAGGTATAACTACACCACAGAGGAAGCATCATTTCTGTTATTTGTTCATATCCATCTATAACTTTATATGATCAGTGGAAACATGAATGAAAATATCAAATGTTTCAATAGATGAATTCTGAAGTCAATGATTAATCCTATTTAATGTTAGCAGTATTTCTTAGTCTCTTTTTCTAAACCTTAATCAATGCAAAACAACAAATGCATGGTTTCAAGCTATTTTAATTGGGGAAGCATAATAAACTAATGTGAATAGATGTTTTATAATGGCACATATAAATTTTAAGATATCTATACATATACATGTACATATACATATACATATACAAATATTTACATACATAAAATATTTAAAAACATTAGAGAAAGAACTGTTGCTGATATTGATATCTATACATATCCATAAGTGCTCATATAAAGCATTTACTTGTCCTTAGACAGTTATGTAACTAATTGGAAAACATCAGCTAGGCTTTCAGAATTGTTAGGGTTATTAAGACGGTGTTAAAAAAATAAGAAACTCTGCACAGTTTATATTTAAAATAGCCAGGAGACATCTTATTTGAAGACATAATCTTGTTTATCTGCTTCTGATACTTTTTTTTTCTAGTATTCCTGTGAGTTATGGCTACCACTGAAATAAGGAAGGAAGCAGAGTAGGAAAGTAAAAAAGCAGGCAAAGGAAGTGAGAAAAGCAAAAAACCAAGAAAGTAAGAAAACAAGTGCAAGCAAACAGGAAAGAAAGAGAGAGAGAAGGAGAAACAAAAGAAAGAGTGAAAGAAATGAAAGAGAGAGAGAAAGAGAGAAGAAAGAAAGAGAAAGAAAGAAAACAAATTACCTCATTCATCTCCTTTCTACGCAAAATGCTGAATGTCCTCCTAACAGCTGGAGATGATACAGTGTCACCTAACTCAGAGGAATTATCCCACAGTTTGCCAGGAGTAGTTAAGCCAATAAATAGCTGCAAATATGAAGGAAAATGAATGGGGAAATATGCATCCAGCTTTGTACAGGAATTATCTAAACTAAACCACCCCTTGTGTGGGATGTTCTCACATCTTAAATTGGATTAATGACTATGACCATAAACAAAGCTATTGTGTTTTATTCTAATCCAACAGGAAAGCATGTATTACTACTCTAAAGCACATTTAAATGAATGTTTGGCCACTAGAGCCCTGGAATTTTTTGTATATAACACCACGCATTTTGGGTACTTTCACAAGTGCTTTTGCCATTTTGTGCTGGTACAGCACAGTTTCAGTGAGCATGTTAATTCGCTGAGAAGGAATGAAACTATGTGTGGTGCAGAAGATAAACCAGTGCAGAAGATGCTAGAATGAGTGCTAGAAGGCATCCAAAGTGCTTCTCATTCCAGGGAGCTAGATGAACAGCAGTATTAGGCTTATAATAATGTGATCTCTCTGTTAGTTTCAATAATGCCATATTTTACTCTGCTTGTAGCTCGTTTTATGTGTTTAATGAACTCAGATGTAAGTAGATCAATAGAACATACTGTGTAAGTAAATCAGTAGTAGTTAAAAGGTCAAAGTTTGTATCTAATCAGAAAAAAAAGTCCACACCGCTCTTTAAAATGGCCATATGGTAGTATATCTATCTACTGTATGTGCCTGACTATCCTTCAAGCTTCCCTGAAGCAGGGAAGACCCACGTGCCACCTGAATCATCCCATTAAACTGGCCATATTGTGCAGGGAAAGAAGCAGGTATATAAAAGCTGTAGGATAATGTCACTGCTCTGCAGTTTACAGTTACAATCCAGAAGTTACAAGAAACAAATACCTGACCTGCTGATTCAGATCAGTTGCAAGCACACCACATTTGGAAGGATGGATTCAACAGCAGCCCCTCAAAGTGCCATGGAAGAGTGACCACCATCAGAAGTGAGACAAAGTCTCCCCAGTTCTCTGTATGCCCAAAATATGATCATCTTCTGTTTCTGCTCCAGATGGTAAGGGGGAGGAATGCAGTAAGGGCTCTGCAGTGGCTGGCTACTGGATTGCTCACTGCCAGGCTCAGGCAGGGGTGGGGAGAGCTGCTGGCATCACAGTACATGCACAGAGGAGATGGAGCCTCAGAGCCACTGAGCTCCTGCCATGCATGAGGATGAGGAGCACACTGTCCTGAAACAGCCTTTTCACAGGCAGAAAGTTTATTGAACAAAATTACTGATAAAAAAGCAGCCACCTATTTATAACTAATAGAGTTAGGGATGAGGAAAAATAAAAAAAGCTCCCAAGTTTATTCTATAAAATAGAATATAAATCTGTATCTACAAACAAACAAACAAACAAACAAACAGAAAAACAAACCAGAAACAACAGCAACAATGACAATACCCAAACCAAAATAAAACCACTTCACATAAATGAGTCCTGCTATTATTTCTTGGTGGTTTGGGTTTGGCTGGAGGGAACATGTGCTTGGTCTTATTTAATGCACAGATTTCTCTCAGTGGTAATGTTGCCATGATGTTTTTTGCAGAGGAAATCAATTGAAACAGCTTACTTATTTGGTTTTCTTGTTCCTGCTGAAATGGAAACCCGGGTATGACAATGCTGTGCTAATATGTGTAAACCATAAAATTACCCTGGCTGGGGACTACAGCTTGAACTAACTGAAACAGACAGCGGGCTGCTTCCATTATCTACCCTAAGTGAAACTAGAATATTGTGAAGCAAGAATAAAAAGCGAAAAGTAAATTAGGAACTGATTTTATAAATTCCTGTGAACAGCTTGCTAGTCATATAAAAACAACAATGAAATACAATATATTTTACTAAAGGTTTGCAGAAGCAGCAGATTTCAAAGATAATAATTATCATATTAATATAGGAGGAAACATTAAAAAAGGAGAGAAATCTAAGGTGTATCTAATTACTGTAGTCTTGATCATGTTTATTTGAATATTGCTACAGTTTACATTATTGTGGTTTTTTTCCCTTTTTCAATGCTTTTCCTAATAATATAAATTTTTACATTGATTACAAATTTTAGGGAAATTATGACTCTAATGTGCATTATGCCAAGAACATACTAAATTTTATTTAATTGCTCTTAATAAAATCAAAACAAGGTCATCAGAAAGTGTAAGAAAGAGGATAATAGGATAAAAATCCATCCAAAATGATCCAATCAATTACTATTCATCAATCACACAGCTGGGAGTAAATTTGTACTATTTGGCTCAGGATAACATCTGCTTAAGCACTATTCACATGCTTAGTAGAACCCATGCTCACAAGTGTTGTTGAACCAATGTTTGGAGACACAAGACTAAACAAGGGTATTAATCTTCCCTATACCTCTTCCTACAGAATTCCTCCAAAATATTAACTAGTTGCCAAAAGCTATGCCCAATTATGGAATTTGATAATAAAGCAAATCCAGCTTTGAAATACCTTGTTAAATCAAAACCATCATGGATTCATGATGCAAACCATTGATCATGTGGAAATGCCAGCTGCTGATTCAAAGGAGTGCAAAGCAGGGCTTTTTGGAGAATTAGCTTTACACTGGCAAGCTTGAGACTGCTCAAATACCTTCTGTCCATTGCTGCCCAGCAAAAACCAGCATAAAAGTGAAAGGTCAACATAAATTCTGTATATGTGTTCTGGCTAATTTGCCAGAAATAAAATTGTGTGTCCTTTCCTCACTCAGATGAAATTTGCACTCCTGGGTCACACAGTAGCACAGAGATCAGGTATTAAAAATACTGGAATGAAAACCTAATTACATTTACTGTAGAATGAGTATATTAATAGTTCTATCACAGCCAGAGTATAGAGAGAATTAATTCAAATCCCTGTAAATACCAGAGGCCCTTTATCTCATTCTATTGCGCAAAATCCAACAACATAGTAATATCCCACAACATTTTTTTTCTATTTTGGAATTGTCTTGATGAAATACATAAATATTTTTGTTCACACTACACAAGCAAAAGATAACAGTAGAAACTAAAATACAAAATCCTATATAATATACCTCATTTTGATATCATCGTTATCCAAACTACAATTCAAAATGTCTTCCTGTCCAAATGATTTAATAGAGAGGGATTCTTGGTCAAATTTCAAAAATTGTCTCAGCAGGAACAAAAAATTACCCACTAGACACTCCTTGAAACATCAGAAACTTTACTTAACTCAATCCACAGACTGACTGGAAAATTGTAAATAAGTTATTGGTGTAAGCAAAAATGCTTTACTGCAATTTAATGGCGAGAAAAAAGTGCAGAATTTCTTCCCATATTTGAAAGATAAATAAATTGACAGCAGCAATTATCCTATTTTGTCTAGGCACCTTTGCAGGAGGATGAGCTACCCAACCCAATGTCAGAAGCTGAAAGCTAATGACTTGATGTAACAGCCATTTTCTCATTTCCCTTTCATCCCATTACATGAAACTACCTGGTTGCTATTAAGTAGACTCCATAGCCTTGTAAGTACAAGATGCCAGAATCTCTTCAAGAACTGCCTTCCCTTTCCACATCACAATAAGAACAACATCAAAGCTCCACCCCTCATTTCAAGTGTAGAGCTTCTTGAAGTCAAATCCCCATTTGTTTCCAAGGTAACAAAGAGAAACTCAGCTCCAGCCTGTTTCTGGCTTTACAAGTAAAAATTAACCAAGTGATGGATATATGTGTCTTGCTTTAACTGAATATTTGTCAGAAGCTAATGACTGTACCAAGTAGAATGGGAAAGAAATTAAATATATTTAAAATATAGAGAAAAATTTGGAATAAATAATATCAACAAAAGATTACAAATGCCAAGACGTATTCACATTCTCATCCCCACTCCTGTAAAAGACATGCATAATTTGATGAACCAATTTAGAAATTGCATTGCCTTTTTTTTAATCTTTATAATAAATATGAGTTCTGCTTTAATGGCTTGTGTGTATCGGACCCACTGGCTAATGGTTTTTCAAAACACCTTACTATGCATTTTGCAGTGCTAAAGTTGGGTAAAGTATTTTTTTAGTTACTGTTCCACATTTGAAGGGCTTTTCAAGCATAGAGCATATTGCAACTTACAGACAGTGATTTCAACTTGGAGGGAAGCAATAAACTAATCAGGGTCTGAATAGAAGCACAGACCCTGGGACAGAAGCATTTTCTGTAGAACTGAAAACTGCAAGTTACAGTCTTGGGAAATTGAAATATATGCCCAGACAGAAGTTACAGAAATAAATATGATCGCAAATTTTTCATTACCATTTTATTGCCATAATTCTGAACTCTAACCTTTCCCACCCAGTGCTACCCACCATTTTCCTTAACAGATTTTATTTAAAGCATAACATAGGCACTAGGAACTCATACACAGAATGGTAAATTTTTCAGTTAGCCTACTTCAGATGGTATTTTTGAAAAGAACTTTCTCTGGTGGATCGCTGGGTCACATATTCCAAATCCATTTCAGTGTCTTCTCCCACAAAGATTCAGACAATTACATTTTTGTTTTTTCCAAGAGAAAGCACAAAGGGATGCAAGCCTCCAAGTTATTTTGGTTCTGCCCTTGAACTTTTGCTTGCTACTTTCATTGTATTTTCTGTCTGAACCACTTCAGCCTCAGTAGTGGAAAACAAGTAACTAAAACCAACTTTAATAAAATAAATCAGAATTATACTCTTAATATCACTCATCATTTGGGTAACTCCAGCAAACAACTTATTTACACATTTAACCCACAAGCCTGTTTGTGTGTGAAGACTGAGCTATACAAATCTACTCATATTTAATGGCACATAAAGAGAAAAGTAGTCTGAACAGTAACAGGCCAGATAAACAAGATATGAATGCCAAGCTGCCTCAAGTAGAATGGGCTTATGAACATCAAAAGAAATTCCAATTACTCAACTACAACTTTTTCTCTTTTAAGTATCCATTTCTAAAATCTTCATCATCTTTATTACATCCTTGCCCTTCTTCAGAATTAAAAGGACCATTGCAGATTTTATAGTCAAGAGTATATCGAAAACTTTGACAGGAATTTTTGGTCATAGAAAACACCCTGAAAATGACCCAGAGGACTGTGCTTGAAAACTTCAGCTGCAGCCTGAAGAAATTTCTGCCTTCAAATTCCTCCTACATCCTAAGTAAAGGCTGGCTTAAAAAAGAATGCAACAAATAAATTTAACTGAAAATGTCCAACAGAGCAAACGTCTACTAAACATTTCAGTGCCATTTCATCTCTCCTTCCAACTTCCCATATGATCAGTCTCAATGCTTGAAAAGATTTTGTTAGAAAAACAGTTGCATGTAAAGAAAATAAATAAATAAGTTGAGAAATAGAAATTTTCTTTTTTCCTTGCCCTTTTAAACTTGTGCATATATTCAGTTTTCTCCAAATGCATATTAGCATCATAATAAGAGGGTATGAAGCTGTGTAGGCACAGTTTGTTTTAAACACTAAAGTGTGCAGAAAAAGGTGCCCTCTTGGCACCATGGCATGGGGTGAAAAAATCTGGACAGGTCTTTATCAGCTCATTGGGAAGTCCCACACAAGCTTGACTTCAGACTTATCTGAAAGGATATTGTGCATGACTACATGTCTTTGTTCCTAAATTATCAAGGTATAAGCTGTTTCTGTAGATTTTTGGTACTTGCTAACGAAAGCCAAAGTAAAATTAAAATAGCAGTTCCAAGCATTGTCACACTTGGGGAACTTGCTGGCTCCCTGGGGGGCCCCATGGGCACTGGACTATGATAGCACAAAATTTCTTTTTAGTCAAAAGCCAGGATGAGAAGCAGAGAAGTTCAACTCAGTCCAAAAACCATACTGAAATGAGAAAGAGGGGCGAGCCCTGCAAGAAGCACAGTTGTTTCCTCACTGCCTGTAGGTCCCAGTGCAAGAAACTAAACCCTTTGCTATCCATGAGAGGACATTGTGCTATCATTTTCCTGCTTTCATTCACAGAACTCAAGAAGGCTTTTTTGCAAGATAATAATATATATATATATAATGCAGACAGAGGGAAAAAATAAATGTAACATATGTGTTTTTAAGTACTTTACAAATAATGTTCCCCTTCTGTGTTAGATACCAGAACATTTCCTCCCTGTCCCATCTTTAGCTAAACAGGAGGTAGAACAAGAAAAAAAGGAGGGAATGTTGGCCTTCTGTTAAAAAAAAAATAAAATTCACTCTCAGTGGTCACTGGTGTCTCATGTTCATTGTTTGTTTTTTTCCTGGGATAGGAAGTAAAACCAGTAATTTTACAACTGGGGATTTAAAATATAATTTTGTTTACTTGTTCTTCCTGAGATGATTTATCTTTTTGCTTTCTATTTTGAATGGATTTTATCTCTATATCTTCAAGAGTTGATATAGCTCCACAGGTATTTCCCACTTCCAAGTAAAGTCTCTTTAAATGGATTTTGTAAGCCTGTGTTATATATAGCTTCAGTTGTCAAGAAATAATGTATATCAGAACATGATTAGAATAATTTTTCAAGCAATTCTAAGTGAAAGCTCTGAATTTATAAAATAGCATCAATCTAACAGACAATAAGAATTTCTGTGGTTTTATGAAAGTGACACACACAACTTTATATGGAATTCTGAGTTCAACTTTCCAGGCTGGAAGGGGAATTGAAACATTTTAGCATCTTGCCAGAAACTAGAGACTTTAATTTTGGTATAGAATAGGCTTTCTGTCAATTCAAAAGTAAATCTTCTACTTAAGTGGCTGATAACAATTGCTTTAAAAGTGACATTCCAAATATTAGCAGGATATACTCAAAACGTTAAAGTCAAGAATTTCCCCCAAAGAAATTCAATAGAAACCTATTTCATTAGTAACCACTGGGTTACTTTCTTTGAAATAATCACAGGGTTAATGATGTAAATGTACTTGTGTAAAAATGGTAAGAGATCAGAGCTAAGCCTGAGACCTTTATAATATACATACTGCTGCTTCTGTTCTGTAAACATTAAAACATTTTGGACTGGCATTAGTACAGCTTATTCTCCATTCTATATGAACTTTCAAACTGCAATTTTCCTTAAAAGTAGCATTTGGAGTGTGCAGAAGGTTAATGTCACTCATGTTTACAATGTATAACCAAAGTATCGACCATACCTGCCCTGCAAAACAAGTGGGGCACACGTAAACTGCTTTTAGTACTCAAATTGTCTCTACCTAGCACTATGGTAAGCACAAGATGTGTATATACCTCAAATGGGAAATAAAGGTGACCTAAGCAAATATTTGTGTTTTGACATATAGACTTCCTTGCAAAAAAAAAACCTTTCATTAGACCAGATTGCTCTCAGGTCATTAATATCAATATATGGTATTAATACAAGCTTATTAGATTTATACTAATAGAGATAGATTATAATTATATTGATATTAATTGTACAACTATTTCAGCATTTAGTGTATCCCTAAGATTTTGGCCTGATGCCCTTTTTTAAGACAGCACCTAGAGGGACCTGCTTCAAACTCCCCTATAAGGTCATATCTTGCAAAATTACAATAGTTTTACATTGCTTTTGCAGCAGAGAGAAGCTCAGTTCAACCAAATGCTATATGAGTTTCCCTCAAATACTCATCTGAAGCTATGACTTGGCAGGGATGAGGAGGTAGGTAGTAGGAAGGGAAATACAAAGAAGAAATATCTGCTCATAGGCAATAAGGAGAAAATTTCAAGCAGGGGAGTCAACCACACTTCCTTAAAAAAGATATTAATTAAAAGGAATTCAAGTACCCAAGCAGATTTTGTGCTAGGGAGACAAAAAGAAAAAGCTTCTCAATAACCCTTCACCATCTCACATGTCACCTGGTTTTTCTGCAGTCTTGTCCAAAACCTATTTCCCAACAATCTGATTTCCAAAGATATTAAAAAAAAAATTAAAAAAAATAAAAAAAAAAACAAACCAAAATAAAACAAAACAAATCACTAGATTTTACAGGATTACATGATTCTTTGCCCTGGACTATGGGCAGCTTGTAGTCACTTGAACATGAAATGGAGCATGGAGTGTCTGCAGCACATTCACTGCTCCACCTGAAAGCTGAAACCCATTTTCAGTTCTCTTAACCAGAAAAGGGATCAGGATCAAATAGAGTAGGTGGTCCTGCTTTTAGATGTGAAAACCTGAACAAACACCTGGACATAAAAGGAATTCCATAAAGGAACCTGTTAGAGTGCAATAGGCTAATATTTAATGACTTCTGATTTTCACTGGTCATGAGCACCCTTTGTAGTTACAAATGAAGATTTATATGAAAAATATTTCTAAACAATCAGAGGAGTGAGAATGTAATATTGAATTTTTCTTTATCTTCAATACGGCAAAGGCATAAAGCTCAGCTTTTATTTTAAAATTAGTAAATGCTCATTTCAAAATGTTTTGAACTAAATTATTCTTCTCAAATTTGACATACAAGTTATTTTTTTTAAGTTCTCAGATAACTAAATTTTTAATTAAAAAGAAAATTACATGTGGTTTTGATATCCTGTTACAACAAAAGAAACCTCTGTTAGTTTATATTTAATTTGCATTTTGAAGTTTAAGTATAGCTGTATTCAAAAGAGAATTACTGGTGTGGTGAAAAATACCATCTCATAAGCCTCTCTTAATCAAAACTGAAAATCTGGCAACAAAACATCAGTGTGGAGTGTTTGCTTTATAAACTTCTGGGAAAAGGTTTACAATGTTAATATTTCAAAATGAAATCTGTAATAGAGTTTCTCTATCATTAATAAGCTTTCCACTTTAATTTAAAACATGAAGGAAACATTTGCATTCATAAAAATAAGTAGATGTAATATTGTAAATGATTCAAGAAAATAAATTGTATTATTTTTAATGGAATGGTGTCTGAAATCATGAACATCATAGTCAAGAATGACCATGCAGGATCTGCCACATTATTGTGAAAAGCAAACTAAATGCTTCTGGTTTGACCATGAGATACCCAACAGTATCCACAGTGCATGCTTCAATTTTTAGTTTTATCTTTCTGCCTTATCTCTTACTCTTTGGCAATTTTGGTGCCTGAAAACTGTTTACATCCCTTGGCAGGCACTATTGTGACAATTTCTATCGCCAGAAATTATTGTGGCTCCTCTGGCCAAAAGCTATCTGCATATCTCCTAGGTGTTCATGCTGAACCCACCTTTACACTATTTCTGTGCCCACTACAGCCCCATGGCCGGGAATGAGAGTCACCCAGCAAGGGGAAGGCAGAAGCACCAGCTCCATTTCCAGATGCTTCCCCTGCTGCCACGCTGGCAGATGGAGCCAGCAGGGCTTGCCTGCCAAACATGGCATAACTCTAGTCTTAGCTCAAGCAAAATCTTGGCTATGCTGGAACCTGTGGCATGCTGCCCATCCCCTTCGGCAGAGCCCAGCTTCTGGCACTGCAGCGGTGATGGGGAAGCACAAGATGGTTTGATCAACAAGGGGGCACTGGGCGAAGGAAGCAGAGGTGCCACCATGCACTTGGATCAGGAGAGGCTCTGAAGGAAGCCAGGAAGCAACAGGTCTTGGTATATAAAGGTCTTAGGTATATAAAGATGGATGATACTCACAGCATTACTGAAATTATTTATTGACCAGAGGAGGCAAAACAGCACGGTCATCATTCTATCTTTCTTTATTATCTTATGCAATTTATTCTTATGCCTAACCTGAGCCATGTAACATTTCATCACTGTGCTCTTTGGTCCTCTTTACCCCAGCATCTTTCTTAATATGTGTGATCCCCATTCATCTTGTCATATTTGAAATTTAGAGGGTAAGATTTCTTGGAACAAAGATGCATTTCACTGAAACTCCTGAAAAGCATTTCCAGCACATCTTTTGAAGGCAAAATAATGAAATCAATACAAGTTTATTTTTATTGTTCTCTTCCTCTAGAAATAGATAGAATTAGGTTCCCCAGAATCTAGTACATCCAAGACATTTTTTTTATTTTGCTATAGTTGTACCCTGTATGTTATGCAGCATTTCCTTGATTTTGAGATTGCAGATTTTGAAGACAAGGAGTTTGAAGGATCTTTTCCCCAAAAAGTATGTTTCATCCTCCACCATCTTATCAGAAACCATAATACAAACCATCATCAGGTCTTCCTCAGTGGGACACTAAGCAGCTGTTTGCCACCTGGCTCATGTCCCCTGCAGGTGACCTGCTTTAATATCAGCCCTCAGCTGTTTCCGTTCCTCATTTTTTTGTTTTAATGTGACGTGTCTTAACAAGTTTTAAACCACCAAACTCCTCAGTCTGTCAATTTTTCTTCCTTTGCATGATGACATCTGGATTCACCCTCACAAAATGTAGAGTAGAGGGGGTTATGACAAACATACTGTCCAAAAGCAGGGCTAATCTACAGACACCATGGAGAACTGGATATTGATTTTTTTTCTGTAGCAACTTCTTACTTGCTTGAAGACTAAGCACCATGCTTGTTAACTTACTAGTGCTAACTCAGCTCATCTCCTGTCATTATTTTTCTACTGTGCTTGACATTTCTGGGCATTTTGATGCCCTTTCTTCATTTGTTTTAAATGTAATTTGTTCTGCACCATTGCATCATATGTTTCATACTTCAGTGCAGTCTCCTAGGGCAGATATCAGCAACCCAACTTGAACAGTTTGCTGAACTGCAGGTTTATTTTTCAAATCTAGGATTATGTTTATTGCCAGTCATCCTACCAATCTAATCTTAAAATAATTTGCCATTGGAGATCACTTCCTCCTTATCAGGACCTCCTGGAGGGCAAAGAACTGCACTCTTCCCAAATTGGTCTCCTCAGGAAGGAGGTCACTCAGCTCCTGGCCCCACAGGTGCAGTGTGCCATCTAAAATATACAGATCACATAAGTTTTTACTACGTTTCATAAATCCTTCTCCTACCTAGTATTATATGAACAAATATAATTTGATTCTAATTCTCAGTAAATTCACAAGTAAACACAAAATAAAATAACATATTTAAAATAATAAAAATAATCTGCAAAAATATTCTGAGAATTATGCAATATTCTACGTTAACTACTGCTTAAAGCTGCTGATTTAATGTGAAGTTATTTAGAAATGGAAAACTGAATGAAAAAACCCATGAAATTTTATTTCCAAAGCATAGAAAATATAAATCCCATATAATTAAGTATCAAATATTATAATTTAATGTTAATAGCTTATTTTTTCTGTAAAGCTCAACCTTAAGCCAATGGTTTATCTTTACTGCCTTGTACCCTTCTGTATGTTATTTTGGCAGACTTTTCACACAGGAGAAGTAAATATCTTCCCTACCACACTACCAGCTGTAATATCACTTCTTCAGGAGACACTGCCTATTAAGATCTGTTGGTTGATATTCCTCAATGCCAAAATTTCCACCAAGAACTTATTGGATAGATCGTGAAATAAAATATAGAAGAAAATGGGGTTTTTCCCCTCATAAAAACTTCAAGACTTTAGTTATTCTTTCCACTAAAAATAGCATGATAAATCAAAATTAGAGATTTGCCTTAATCCAAATAAAATAAAAAAAAATAACCAAGTTAGACAAAATGTCTTAATAATTTATCCAAACTTAGAAATTCTAGATTTTATTCTCTTAAATTTAGATTTCTGATGTGGTTTTTTAAATTTAATGTGCAAAGTATTAACATTTCAATTTAATATATTATGACCATTAGAGTCATGCTAAATCATATTAACCATCTATACCAAAAGTATCAGAACCAGCATATTCTCTGAAATTTCCATTTCCCTACAAATGTTTTAAATATAAGAATGCTATAAAACTAAAATCCCAAAGAAACTCATTCCACAGAAAAATTTCTTACTATCTATAGTAAAAAATGAAGTTCCACAATTAAATCATTTTCCCCACGAACATAACACGCAAAATAAGAGGAAGGGCAACTGAAGAGAGAAAAGAAAAAGAAATCAGAATCTAGGGACTGTTGGGAAAAGATAGTACTTGATGTGCTTAAATAAACTGTATCTTCTCCCATTTTGTTAGGTTACACTAAATATCTTTTTTCTTTTTTTTTTTTTTTTTTTTTTGTACTTTCTGGGAACCTTTCCCATATCATGCTGAGGCATTTCGTTTTACACAAATTAACATGTGACTACTACGGTAGATGGCTAATGGAATACATGTTTAGCAATGTGAAAGCCCGAAATCACTTAAGGGAGAGTCAAATGAGGTATCTGCACCTCCACTGCCAAAAAGGCTGCCAGTGGTGTGTCAGAGACAATGTAGTTTCCAAATGAGTTGAGTAGGAAACAATGGTGTCTCACTCTAGGAGGACCAGAATATTCCCAGAAAAGAATCTGCCTCGTTCAGTCATGCCCACCACATCTCACAGAAGGGCTGCCAGATGGGTACCTTGTGCAGAAGACAGAAAGGGTGTAATACATCACACACAGCTCCCCTGTCCTTATCCAGGAAGAGACACTTGTAGTAGTTGCCAGTAGGATCACCAGACTAAAATTAATCATCTGCTGGCTGAACTCAGTAGAAGCCAACATGTGCTGGAGTCAGAGGAGATGCAAGAGAGCTGCACTTCTTGTGTGTCTCAAAATTCTCTTTAAGAGTCTGTCTCATAATCAACATAATTTGAGAACTCTACAATATTGGTCAGCTATGCCAAACTGGAACCACCGCTTTTGGATGTTTGTATAAGACAAGGTCCTCCACATGACTTCCTCTTTTCTTTCTGCCCCGAGGGTATAGGCAAAGGAGAAGAACCTGTCTACTATCTATAATCAATGTCTACTGCTCCTTGAGGGGAGGCTCTCATAAGTCCAGTAGCACGTGAGGGGTCTGGCAGAAAGATGAAGGAAACCCAGGATTGGTTTCTCCACAATCTTCTTGTCTGATCTTGAAGAGTCAAGCTCTGTACCTAGTGACTCACTTTACCATCTGCTCAACATCATAGGAGTTCTGTGAGGATAAATACATTATGAGTAGGAGGCACCAAGTAACTACAGTGTTGAAGGCAATATAGTATGTTGGCTACCAAAATGAAGGTGTAATTGTAGCTTATACTATGTTCTTCTGCAATAGTAGTAAAGAAAAGTCAACATAGGCTTTAGTAGGTGGTAGCTGTCACAAAAAAAAAAAAAAAAAAAAAAAAAAAAGCTAAGAAGGTGCATAAGAGATATTACTTCTATTTAATTGTTCATTTGTTCACTTAAGAAGAAGAGACTCAGGTTCAATTTTCCACACCATCAGCTGTTTATTTACATAAACTGGAAGAGCATCAACAACATAAATATAGAATAATTCACATTCAGTCCAGGAAGTACCCTGCAGGTACTTGAACTAGGATGTACTTGACTTCAAGATCTTCTTGTGAACAAATTGAAATAAGAAATTGAAGCCATGCTTTCTGTGTTTCATGGTAACTGCTTTTTTTCCAGTTTCAGTAATTCTAAGAAGCAACTTTTTCCCTGCACAAAAATTTTTTAAATTAAATCCTTGGTGCATGCATCCTGATGGGGCCTGTATTTCTTCTATTGTGAAGAGAACAGCAAGGGCAGTTTTAAGTCTGAGAGACAGGTAACCCTTTATACCCTCATAAAATTTTTAGCTTCTTCTATACACCATCACAGCAGTTTTATATTTCATTCTGTTACTGAGAACAGCTTGGTTACTAAAGCCACTAAGCTATCTTGGTGTGGTGTACATCACACTCTTAATATTTGTTGTTATTTTTCAATTCCATGGCTTTCCTGATATGTAAATAATACAAAAGAACAAACTGCTAAATTTTGCTGATGACTTTCAATGCCTGTGATCAAAAACTTAAATCAATGTCTCAATAATTTTATCTACAAAAACAACGAGAATAGCTGCCTCAATACCCATGTCTTATTCATTATGTGAAAGAGTTCTGAGTTCCTAAAATTGTGTGGTCTATAAATTTAAAAAAAAATATTCTATATTATTTAAAATGCTTATTTCCTTAATTTTCTATTAACAATGGCTGTGAGATTATTGTTGGAAATTATTAAATAACTTAAATGTATATTTATTTTATTTCTATATATGGACTTCTTTAGAGGCTTGCCAAACTGTAATTGAACATTTGAATAGTAATAAATTTAGCTTTTTTGCAACCCACAGACGAGTCACAGTAAAGAATGGCATGCAAGCTTTGCTCCTTCCCAAGGCTGAGAATTAACTGCTTTAAGTTAAAAAGCTTTAAGTCCGACTTGGCCATGATCAAAGGAATTATTCCAATGTCTCAACACTTAATGTGTCTGGCTGCCACCATGGGAACCCTACCTTGGCCCAGTATAATTGAATTACAACATGATTTACTTTGTGTCTTTTGCTTTTTTTTCCACCTACCGGTATCTGTATTAGTCTTACAAAAAGAACAGTTTTAGAGGAAGCAATTTAAACAGAATAATGATTTCTGGCAATTTTCACAAATATAAATGCAAATATTCTTCTTGTAGGTTTAAGGTCCTAAATTATATTTCCTTCTTCAGGTTATTGTCTTGTATATGGTTCCTTTAATGTTCTGTATTTGGAAAAACTTCACAGTTTTCAGGAAGGATTACATAAAAAATTAATTTCTTTTCTGAACCACAAAGATGAAAAGAACCTTCTTCTTTCAAAATTTGAAACGCAGACTTCTATTTGAAAAACAGATCAGCCAATAGTGTTGGAAACCACTCTGTCCTGCTGTGCAAATCTATGACATAGCAGTGTGAAACCTGTCACTCCAATGTTTATTCGTCCTTCCAGGCACTCAGCAGGTGGTAAAGGCCTTAAAGCATCTCAGTAAACGAAAAGGGTGTTTGAATTGCCATTTCATGTCATTTTTCACTTGGGAAAGTTTCCATTTAATCTTAAAAAGCTGGTAGCACTTTAAAATATATTTTCCTGTCTTTTTTTCCGCCTCCAGATTACTTATCAATAATTATAACTAACAGTCTTCTCACAGTTTGCATTCTGAATTGCAAGTATCTAGCCTTGATGAAAGCAGTAATCTACATGATTTCACATGTACTTGAAATATCTCTTCTACTCCACATAGACCTGCAGCAAAAAGTACTCAAAAAAATTAAAAAAAAAAACAAAAACAAAAAAACCATAACAAAACAACAACTAAAAGCCAAAAGCAACTAAACAAACAAGCAAACACAAACAAAAAATAACAACCAAAAAAAGTCCAAACGTGATAGATCACACACATATAAAACGATCTGACAGACTGACAATCTGGAACTGGTTGCCCAGAGAAACTGTGGATGCCCCAGTCCTGGGAGTTCATGGGGGTTTTGAGCAACCTGGTTTGGTGGAAGGTTTCCTGTCTACAGCAAGGTGATTTGACTAAATGGTCTTTTTGATCCCTTCAACTCAAACCATTCTGTGATTCTGTGATTCTATGCAAATTATGTACACTTCAGCTAACAGCTAATCTTTTCTTGGTCACAAAGCTTTGTCTTTTTTATTTTTCTTAAAATCTTTATAGACACCAATCCTACATATTAGGAAGTAATCCAAAGACAAGGATGGAGCAGTTTGAAATGCACCAGGAGCTTGTGCAGTGCATCTCTGAAAGAGTGATTGTTAATGACACAATATGAGCAGCAGCAGGCTGATGGACAGCAATGCAGCAGCAGCCTGCCATGGCTGCCATCAGTTTTCTGGGAAGACATCAGCTCTTGGGCCAGATAAACACCTAGAGGAGGAGCAATGAGCAGGACTAGCTGACTAACCCGACATCTTGGTCTCCTCCCAGCGCTATACTAGCAAAACAGGACCTTGGCTACACTGCTGAAACACAGCAAATGAAAAGAGTTCTAAAACTGACAGCATATGGCAGTTTTTCCACATGTGTTTACACAGACTGTTTTAGTTCAGAACCTGGGGTGTGCTAATGTGAACTTAATGAAAGGGTGAGCATAGAGGTGGTTATTGTTGTCTATCAATTGTTATCAGCAGTAAAGCTAACAGACCCACTGTTCCAATTAATTTTTTGGCTTCCCACCCTGGTGTAACAGGACCCGAGGCAAATCAGTGATGTAAAACACTGAAAACTGTTCCTTTAGAGATACAAAAATGTGCAGAGATTCTTCCTTAGAGTACTGCATTTGTCTGGTCAGCTACTGTGCATGTCTATCTTAAGGTAAACGGGTTTTGCAAGCAACAGACTTCTTGTCTCCAAAAAGAAAAATAAAATCAATTACTTTTGTTTTATTCACAACATTTAAGACTAATGCTCAGGCTTCATTGACTGCCTGAAACACCTCAGAAAGAGGCCAGCTAGAGTTACAGTTATTACAATTGTGATGTGAAAATGACTAAGTGGAATCTTCTTTATGGATAAAAGTCTTGTGTTTGATGATCCTAATAACTTGCATAAAAATTTTGGCTTTTGCAGTTCAGACCAGCACACAGTTCACAACAAAATGCAACAGCAAAAGCAAAATGCAACAAAACATGACACTTAATGGCACTGCATTGCCTTATTTCATTGTGAAAAATCACTTATAGTACTATAACTTACTGTAAACTATAATGCAGATATGATATAGAAAGGACTCAAGAATCTACCTATTACTCATCGTGAAAGGTCAAGCTATAGATTAATCTTTTGGACAGTGATTAGAAAATGTTAATAGAAGTTTTTTATCCATAAATTTAAATAATGCATTTCCTATTTTATATTGCAAATAGAATTAAAAAAATTCTTTCCTTTAACATTCTCTAAAATTTTATTATTGTTATATCTCTGCCCTTAAAATTTTATCTTTTATAAGGGCATCTGAGAAGCTTTTTGGTTTTTGAAAGGAAAAAAATCATTGGCAGAAAATTTTTCAATTTTACTTTCATAAATAACCTATAAAACCTTCCAAATATCTCTTTATGTTTGCAGATTTTATAGAATATTATGGATTAGATATTGTTGAGTTAGCTGCAAAAGCATTTATTAAAGTGTACACTAGCAGGGGGATGCATCAAAGTGGTGTCATGCATGATATCTCCTCAATTTAGATCATCCATCAAGTAAGAATCTCCCTCTGGAATATCAAGAACACTCTGAATTTCTCAGTTTTGGTTCAATAATCCCATTTGACAACAGATCAGTTCTTTATGAAGATAGAGCTACTAGTGGTCTGGATTTTAATCTCATCTTTAAAGCCTGTACAGTTTGCACTGCAACACTTGAATTTTATGTGTGCAAAATCCAAACCACTTCTCTTGGAATGGGTTTAAAAACAATCTGTTTAAATCCCATTCCTACTTGAAATATCAGAATTCTAGGGGATACTGCTTAGCTATTTTGAACACATATCTACTTTGTGTTCACAAATTCAAATCAGAGTGATATGGCAGAATATTAATTAATTTTGCAACAGTCTATGACTATCAAGTGTGATTGACAAGAAACTCAACAGGAGCCAGCAAAGTGCACTTGCAGCCCAGAAAGTCAATCATATGCTGGGCTGCATCAAAAGCAGCAGGACCAGCAGGGCCCCTCTGATCTGCTCCTGTGAGACCCCACCAGAGCACTGCATCCAGCTCTGCAGCCCTCAGCACAAGGACAGGGATCTGATGGAGCAAGTCCAGAGGGGGGCACCAAGATGATCAGAGGGTTACAGCCCTCTAGGGGCCCTCTCAGCTTCTGTGAGGACAGGATGAGGAGCTGGGGTTGTTCAGTCTGGAGCAGAGAAGACCATGGGGAGACCTTAGAGCAGGCTTCCAGTATCTAAAGGGACCCACCAAGCACTCTGGAGAGGGACATAGCACATATAGTGATAGGACAAAGGGGAATGGCTCTAAACTGAAAGACAATACATTTAGTATAGGTGCAAGGAAGAAATTTTTCACTGTAAAGGTAGTGAGGAACACAGACACTGCCTGGACAAGCTGTGGATGCCTCATCCATGAAAAAGTTCAAGGCCAGGTTTTATGGGACTTTCACAACCTGATCTAGTGGTTAAAGGGTCCTTCCAACCCAAAACATTTCATGATTCCATAATTCTATGATACAATTCCATGTCAACCAGCAGATTACAAGTCTAAGCACTAAGATTTTAAAAATTAACAGCAGCAAACTGAGCAGTGGAAAATGCTGCATCCACGCAAGTTTCATTGCCCAGGAGCTTTAGCTTCTATCTTGATAGTTTTATACTATAGCATGTAAAAGCCCCAAATTAATTAACCACATCATCACAGTGTATCAGCCCACTACTAGCCTTAATGTTAAATGCTTAACATGTAAGGTTCTGCCTGTATATGTTTTTAATATATCACAGCATGTATATGTACATTTAAACTTGTATATACACTGCTAAACTTGGTAGGGGTAGGATTGTTCTGATACACAGCTTTCTACAAAGAGACCTGTTTATTTTTTGCATTCATGGGTATATTAACATCTATCAGATAATCCTGTGTTAAACAGAGATAAGAATCTTGAGTTTCAGCAGAATACTCACAAAATGGCAGAGCAAAAATTTTACAAATAAAGGAAAGAATCAATTGACATCACAGGCAAACAATAATAGTTTATATTAGGAAGGAAAGAGCAATGAACCAAAATATTTTATAGTCTTGTATGTTTTGGCCACAAGGGGCACACAATACAAAAGCAAGCTTCAGTCTCCAGTGCTTATATATCATGGTTATACATCATTTGTGCATTTTCCTTCCAAATAAAATGTGAAGGAGGAACAAAAAAAAAAAAAAAATTAAAACATAGGGAGCAATAATACATTAATATGACCAATAGTTTAAGATTTTATCTCAAACCAGAAATCCTCAGCTCATTTAATTTTCAGTAGAAAATCCAGGAACATTGTTTTTCATAATATACATTTAATAAAAGTGGATAAAAATATCTATGCTAGTCTTCTGGAAAGTAGTGCCTTTGAGATCATTGTTAATTTTGAAAGACTTGGAGTAGATTGGGTTATTTTAAGTGAAGAGTTCATGGCTGAGGGCAATTGCAACAAATGGCATCCAATTTATCATATACAATATTGTTACATAGTATTATTTATCTCAATATATATCATTTGCTTTAATAATAAAAGCGTATCTAAGGCTTTTAAAAATGTTATTTACATTACTGCAAGCAAACTAAGAACAAGCAGTTACTGCTAGTCCTGTGAAATCATGGTGCCAGAAAAACAGTAGCACAAGGCACACACACACACAGGGGTGCAAAAGCAGTGGTAAAGAAAGGTGTATAAACCTGCTACAAATGCTCACAAGCAAGCAAGCAGGGATAAAACAAATGGTTCTGCTTCATGTCTGAATTCTTTGCATGACCCACAGCATCTGAAGTCTCAAATCAATGTTAGCCAGTGCAAATGAACCTGTTGAATCTGAATCAGATCCTTAACATCCCCAAGTTATTCCTCACACTGTGCTAGAGACCAAATTCAGAGACAGACACAATTTTGGCACATTGTATGCTACTGTATAAAAGGCTGGTAGCAAAATTTACTGTTGGTGTAATATAATTTCCTGAGTCTGATGCAAATGTCTGGTTTGACACTAAAAAAGTCTCTAAAACAATCTGATTTAAAAAATGAAATTATTGCATGTAATGCTTCAGTGTCTAGATTAGCTATGACCTTTCTTCATCTGATGCCTTTCTAAACATGATGGACATTAATCTCCAGCTCAATATTGAAGAGAAGGCATTTAAGATTTGAAAATATAAATTAGGCTAATTCAGATGTGGTGCTCAAGTAAGGTGTGGAATTTAATTTTGATAATTCTGTCAAAATATTATTCAGTTGTAACTGTACCTTCCTAAATGTGGGATGATAATTTCCTTTACAGGAAATAACTCAGAAAGGTTTCTAAGGAAACCAGGCAAGCACACCAAACTAATATCAGGTTTTATATGACAGTGAATATCACACAAGGAGAGCTGGAAAAAAAAATTCAAGGGAAAATGCTGTAAATGTGAATGAAGATAAATTTAGGTTTAAACACTGGCAATATTTGAGAATCTCTGCTTTTGACTCCAGATATATTACTAGGTTAAGCAAAAACAGGTAGCCAACACATGAACAGGAACATGCACAAGAACAGAAGCATGTGGGATGCAACTTATTGACAAAATACAAATGAAGGAAAATGTAGATTATTTTTGTGGCCAACTTGCAGAATGGGCAAAGTAAATGAAGTGGGAGAAATCTCACACCTCCAGTAATGGCAGGTGTTTTGGTGGTTTGACTATAGTCAGCTAAAATTATGGCCAGTGGAAACAGAAACTGCACATAAGAAAATTAGATGGGAATCTTTTTTCATGTGCAAAGCATATCGAGCCTGAATTCTGTTAAAAATCAGACTTCCAGACCCATAAAGGGGAGAAGACATGTCTGGATTTTTGATTTTTTCAAAACTTCAGAGGCGCCTGAGTACTTCTAACAGCCTTGAGTATATTTAATTAAATATTCTTCTGTGGAGGCTGCTCCTTGTTTTCTTCCCCAGCAGAGCTAAACTGGTTCTTTAATGCAAGAGACCAGAGAGAGGGAGGTGGTCCAAGCAGTGCCAGGCACTGACCAGGATTTAAGGTGTCCTGCTGTTTAGCGTGCAGATGCAAAATCTTAAAAAAACATGAAAACAGGGTAAGATGCATGACACAGGAGGGTTTTTCCCTAGAAAAAAGGCAGGGAGAAGGGGCCAGTGCAGTCATGCTTGCTGGAAACTGTGAGCAAAGCAGGTGACTGTGCACAGCTCTGCTCTGGCAGGTGCCAACTGTGAATAATAAAGAGTCTCTGCTCCAAACTGAGAATCTGTTAGGAATGAATAAGAGAACGTCTGATGTAAATATTTGTGAATACATGAGTGTGAGCTTTTCAGGCAAAATCGATATTTTCCATTAGATCATCTCATATAGTTGGGAAAAGTCATACTTCTGGTGGATAGAAACTTTCCCTCAGGCCACTATAGATACATCCAGGTTAGGGGCCAGGAGGAAGATCATGGGCAGTGAAAAGCAACTTCCAAAAAATTTCCACCCACCCGCAATACATCCTTTGGATTACTCTTTTAAAAAGAGATAATTGCAAAATATTGAACAAAATATTTCATTTATAAACTATTTCATAACATACCATGAATGTAAATGAAACAAAATAGTAAGGTTGGTTCTCTACAGTTCCTAAAAATTTTCACTTACTGATCACATAGACAGCTTTTTAACCTTCTTTATACAGTAGTGTGTTTGATTAGCAACCTGCCATTTTTAAGATCCTTTCTGGAACAGATTTGGAAATTAAATTATTTTACAAACAAAAGTATCAGGATATATTTGCTTACACTCAGTAGATTTTCATCCAGGAATTCCTCTACACAGGTAGAAAAACCCTAAGTGCTGTGGATACAGCCACCTGCAGGGTGGTTAACTGTGCCCTTATAATCAGGCATGTATCCTCCACCTGAACTTTGCAGAGAATGAGTCCTGCACTTTAAAAGTAGGAAAAAGAACATATTTTGCTGCCAGAGATAAAAACTTCCGGTGAGAAGGTGGTTTTTGCACTTTTATTCCAGAAAAAAGTCAAACAAATGCAAACAAACAAAGAACATACATTTTCCTCTCTGAACTTACCAACAGAAAATCCCTGTGTTTATCAGCCCAGCAGCAGAAGATGGGTTTCTTTGGATTCAGCTGAAGAAGCAAATTAATTATCTGTTTTCTTGTCAACAAATAAAGCCCTCAAGTCTTTGAACTTAAAGCAAAAAGTGCATCTTTATTTAAATACACTTTAATGTATATTTGTGCTTTTGAGAGTGATTTTCTCCATTTTGCAAGCATATATATGCACACAGATATTTAACTTATATATAGACTGGGGATTTAACTTCAAATGGGCACAGGAAGAAGAAATTAATGTAAATCATAAACTAAGTACTACCTTCTTAAAAAACAGTTCAAATGCAATCAACAATTTAACTAGCAAAGGCAGATGCTAAAGGGTGGCTATTCTCCCTCTTGCCCTTATTTGTTGAACAGTTCTGTAGATATAAGAAGCAAACCACTGAGCCAGATCCTGCTGTTCAAGAAATATGTTTCACAGCCGGGTAATTGCTCTCCTCAGACTGTTGTCCTAAAAGGAGTGAAAGGACAGGGAAAAAACTAATGGTGATGCAGTGGACTACTTCAAGAGGATCTGGTCAGAAAACATTTTGGGTAGCTTAGTTTCATGGCAACTGTCTGTTACTACACATTTTCTGCAATAAAAAGTAAACTTTGAGAATTAAATTCCAGCAGTGTTAGACCATAAGCAACACTCTAGATTATAATATACAATAAAGATCAATTGTGCCACTTGGAAATTAAAGAATGTTATCAAATAGAATCAAATTACTATATATACATACATATGTTTGAGAAAACTATCTGCATTCTATATACAGACAAATGTAAGTAAGTTTTCACTTACTGGTTTTTAGGGCTGCTTTCATTTTTTTGACATTTTGGTCTACATCATTAGATAGACAATTCTCATAATACATTTATAAAACTGCTGAATATTTTCATAAGACTCATGCTAAAGACAAACTGAGGTAAGCATCAAAAAAAAAAAATCACTTCTTTGAAAGGTGTTCATAGAACAGGTTGAACTAAATTTTTTTCTTCCACCATTCAGAAGTTCACTGTATCTCATCAGTCTGAGGGGCAGTATCACATGCAAAAATGAGTTGCTAATGGTCATTGCATCCTGTAGAACCCTATTTATAAGAGTGTCCCACAATTTGAAGGTGGATTTCCAAATTTTCAAAAGAAAACAGATCTCCATCTGACTCCTCTGTTATTAAAGAAACAAATGAGGAAGTTATGAATTTCACAGACTCATATTTTCGTAGCTGGTGAATAATTTACCTAAACCATTATTTTAATTTCTAGTGCTGAACACGAGCATTGAATCTGCCTATCCATTTGATGTTCTTTAAAATTATAGCACAAGTCCTGTACATGGAAAAATCAATTATTTAACCTTAATGAAGAAAAAATTAGAATTTGTGTCTTTTTGAAGCATAGAAATATTTTATGGTAACAGATACTCAATGGCTGTTTCTAAACTATGGATTTGTAGATATAAAAAAAGCAGTTCAGGCATATTCTATTGAATTTGTTGAAAAAAATTGCATTTGTCTTATTGCAGCATTGGTGAGATGGTCTTTTTTGTCCAGAAGAACACTGATTTTTAGAGGAGTCATATTGTTACACATTCCACTTTTTATATTGTTAATGCATAAAATTATTTTCTTATGGGTGTTATTTTAGCAAATGATGTGCTATAATTTTCTCTCAGCACTACTTGCATTTGTTTCAAGTTACAACCTGACATTGCATCAGGGTGCCCAGGACAGAGCTCTGTGTCTACTCTGTCTTCAGTGGCACAAGCATGAGAGACTCAGAACAGTATCTGGTCTTTTTATTGTTTTTGTAGTCTGAGCAGGCAGGCAAATAGCCAGTTTCTTAAATAACAGGTATTTAGATTTGAAAAAATAGTAAAAGACTTTTAGCAACATTTTGGTGCTGCAGATGTAAATTGAAGAGCAAATAGTAATGCAAATATCACATAAAATCAGTAATTCAGGAACTGGTCAAGGGCTTTGCCATGCATCTGTACATCTCCTTCACATATTATAAATTTTTCCCACTGTTACGTGTATTTTGAAAAATTGTCCAAGTACATACCTGTACACTCAGATCTGCAGTGTACTGAAAGCAAGAAAAAGATTCTTGTGTGATTTTGGAGACATACATTCTATCCAGAAGCCAAACTTCTAGATCTTTTTTCCTACTTCAGAGCAACTATTCCAGTTTACAATAGAAAACAAATTGGCCTATTAAAGAAAAAGATAGATAAAACATGAAAAATGGAAAAAGAAAAAAAAAAAAAAAAAAAAAAAAAACCAAAAATACCAAGCCATCTTTGCTCTAATTTAGAGATGGCTAAATCAATTTAAACTAAAATTCATTTTCCAGTCTCTCACAGAATGAAACTCCTTTCTAACAATTTTGTTGCTACAATACAGCCTTGACAAATCGGAACTTAAAGTGGAAGCTGTGATAGACCATTAACTATAGAGGATGCACCATAAAATAGCAGGGAAGCTGTCAGTGGGAATACAATTTTCAGGGGATTTACTTTTGTAGTTATATAAGAATATTAAATAAAAGTAATGTAATACAGGAAACCTTACTGCATTAATGTTATTTGACAGGTTTTACTGTACCTGTTTTCCTTCAAAGCCCCTTTTCTCATTTCTTCATCAATATTCTTCTCAATAGATAAAAAACTCTTCAAACACAGTCAGCTGGATCATTATACAAAAATGAACCCAAAAGAAGCATGCTAAAACCTGAGGATTCAAAAAGCATTCAGGTCAATCCCATGTGTCTTCAAAAGCTAGTGCTGCCTTGCTGCTGAGACATAGCTGATGGGATATTTCCAACAGATGGCTGCTGGGAAGAACTCAGTGGGGGTGAAAATGGGAGCTGCCTCCATCACCTGCCTCCAAAACTCCATCAGCTTCTCTGAAGGAAAAACATAACCCACTGGTTTCTAACATCAGTGTCCCACCAATGTGCAGTGAATGCTTTCCCCACTTCTGACTTATTTTTGGGCATAAACCCTATAAACTGTGCTGCTAAGGAGCTATGGCTTTCCAGTTGTTTTATGATTCAAAACTAATACGCTCCCTGGAGTGAGTTAGGTTTGTGTTTGTGTTTTCTTTATTATTTGTTTTAGTGCTGGTATTGACCGGAACTAAAACACAAAGCAGATATAATCACACACATGGACTGCATGAAGCAGACTATCTGCTCCAAATTAAAGCATAAAAGAAACCATAAATAAATTCAGTTAAATTAAAGAAATTTATAACTTGGTCTCTTGTTAAATTTTATCTTGCCTGCTTCACATTTTTGCAGCTTGTGGGTGGAAGAAAAAAAAAATAGATTGGAATTGAAAGCCTACTTGAGTCATCACAGATCTCCAGAGGAAATGAGCTTACAGGTAACAAAAGCTGTTAGGTCTCTCTGGTTAAGGAGGGTATCTGTAGGAGGCTGAACCCGGCCACCAGGCAGAGACTTGGGTTCTAATCAAAACTGATGCAACACTCAAGTGGTGAAGAGTGCTCTTACTGAATTCTGCCCACCAAAAGCACAGTTGTGACATCCCTACACAAATTCCTAACCTTGACAGCCAATTTTTAAGTACAGGACTACTTAACAGCTTTGAAACCTAATTGGGTTTTCAGCAATTTTGCTAATTTAAGCAATTTTTTCATTTCTGCATCTAATTTCCTCTATGTCTTACTCATACCCAACTTTCTAAAAAGGACTGGAACAACCTTAGTTCAAAATGTGGTGCCACCAGCTTCAGAATATATGTACATTATATATTGCTCATAAATATGATTTATGGAAATCAACCTCTGAAATTCTATTTTGTTTGTACTGCTCTCTCTCTACTTCTGTTTCAACAAGAGAATCAGTCTCTTCCCAAATTTCTGACGAAGCAAATTTAATTAATACTTTTCACACTCTTTGGGGGAAAAAAACCCACCTAATTACTAACATAATGAATACTAATTTAGTGAGCACTTTTGGGGTTGAGGTTTTGAGGTATAAGATTAAAATTTAAAACCCATTTAACTATCAGATTAAATTTTAAAACTAGTTTAATTTTGTGTAAAATGTCCAGCAAAAATTACCAAAACTGAATATTAGATATGTAGTTGCTTTGTTTTGTTTTTTTTTTTAAATGAAAATATGAATTATTTTATTTTTAGTTGTATATTTGTTTTGACAGCTCAAGGTGTCTTCTTGCCCTGACTCCCTTTTGTACACTGTTATGCAGTGACATAACAAAAGTTGCTAAATTTGGGTAGTTCTCACCAGCATATTACTATCTTTTGCCTTTATCAGCTATCTGCACTATTTGAGGTGTCTGTATCACCAACAAGAAGTGATGCTTGATGTTTTCTCTAGTAATAAGCAGTGCAACTTGATATAGGGAATTTATGGATTGAAGCATTTGCATGGTGTTCTGATGCACGCTGCATTTATGTTTTGGGGGACAAGGATTTCAGAATATGTCTAGGCTTGGTTTTACAAACTGAATGCCTGTAAGCAGGTGAAGCCCAGCTCCCAGTTGCACTTCAACCCAAAGATGTCTGATTCACATCTTCTGAGGCCATTGACTAAAGTGAACCAAAGCTCAAAAGCAGGAATGATCAAGAGTTTCATTTCGAAAAAAAGCAACCTGCATCAGAACTAAAATACTGAAATATTTGCAAAATCCAAGTCCCGTGTCCATTGTAGTAAAGTGAAAACTGGAAGAAAAAAAAAAAGCCTTTTTCAGAAGGATTAATCTATTTTTAGATGTCAATAAGTGATGTCTGCATTTATGCCACATGCTCATATTATCTTTACAATCATTAAAAAAAAAAAACAAAAAAACAAGATCTAAAGAAAAGTTCTATTTAATAACCTATCACCGATCAGATAAATCTCACCTTCCTGTTCCTGCTTTACCTCAACTGACTAAAGTTCAGATTAATAATTAACAGAACAGATGTTTACATTGGCCAGAAGACTTCAGTGAGTTTTCTAATTGTCCAGTCTTACAACTAAAAATAATACTGGTATTCAGGATGATTTCTGTTCTCACAATAAAGTATGTTTCCTATTTTAAGTTATTATGAAGCTTAGAGAGAGCATATATACATTTGTTTTTATTCTCACAATTAGGTGTCTTCTAAAGTCTGATGAATACAAGTGGTAAAATGAAATCACTTTTGCTCCTAACTTCTTGTCCAGTGAAAATACAAATTTGTTTCAGATATCTCACAAGTCTCCTCTCTCTATTCATACAAGATGTTTTGTCAGGCAATTAAATCAGTGAGGTTTAACATCTATTAAAATCTTGAAAGATCCTTTAATGTTACTTGTTGGAAAAAGCTTGACTTGTTCATTTTCATAAAATGTTAATTTAAGTAACATCTAGAAATGTACTACAGTAAACTAAAGAAACACAGTCTTAAATTCAGAATTAAGACAAATAATTTTACTTATTAAATTACTGTATGAATAAAAATAATATTTATATAAATAAAAACAATTATTTGATTATAAATTTTCAATTAAATAAATGAAAAATAATTAATTAGGCAAAATCAATCAGCTCTGACTTTTATAGAACTGAATACTTTAAATTGGATTTAAGGTTAAGATTACTTTGTGTCAGATTATTATTTTACAGAACTTCATTGTCATTTATATATCAGCAGTCTTTAACCACTCTCAACCTGTCAGTGGAAAGGGTAGCCCAGGCTACAAGTTTAATTCAATATGTTCAGAAAACTATAAGAATGCCTAGTTAGGACTGCAAAAGATTTTAAACTCTGGGTTTTATGGGGAACTTCTCTACTTGTCTCGTGTTGTGCTATTAGGCAAACTCAATAAATTTCACTTCTTCCTGAAAGCAGTCATCCACACAAGCACTTTAAAGAACTTGTTTTGCTAGTTTAGTACATATCAAAATTAATTTGCAGGATTCCACGGATCCCAGTCAAAAGACACCATGGTCCTGCTACCCCTTTACTGCATGATAGCTTTCTGGTGATAGGACTTCCTGAGAAAATGGAGAGTGGTGCCTAAATTCATGGAACTTTGAAGAGGTTATTGTTTTCCAGTTAGATAAGTATTATGCTACAGAACACGGTGGAGTCAAAACCAAAATATATATCATTATATGAAAATTTATATTCAAAAATAATAAAATCAAAACCGAAAAATGCCGACATCAGGGTAAACCATCTCTTGGCCTGTTGTCATGTTGGTGCAGAAAATTTCTCTTTCTGCTTGCATTGTAGTCTAGAACTAACAGAGGGACTAAGAAATGAATGCTCATGTATAAAAATCCTTACCTTGGTGATTAAATCATAAGACTCTGCTTCCTGGATGAAGAGTAGTCTTGTTTCGGAAGAAAAGATGTCATGTGACATAAAACTCTGGGCATGACTTTTGGATCTAGAATTCCCTTTCCACAGGCACAGACTGTCCTGACATGCCAAAGATAAAGAGTTTTGGTTATGCCTCAGTCAAATTTTCCTCTTAACATACCGGATCCTGGACTGTGCCTGGATCTAGATCTCTTCTACACAAACATGGTTAGCTCCATCCTTCGTTTCAGCTCTCTGTTACATTATACACTCTTGCAACTCTTTTTAGTTTCCATGACAAGAGCTACTAGTTTGCTTTCCGTGTCTTCACCAAGTAAACCTCTATCACTGTAGGTAATAATGCACAAACTGACACTGACATTTTATTTTCTTTCAACATAAAATGTGGAACAGGATGGACCCGTTCTTCACTCAATAGTGCATGGAGGAATAAACTATTCTTTACAGACACACTAAGTGCAACTGCCTTCCATGATGAGGGAAAGCACATCATGGATTAGGTGGTACTTAAGCAGAGTAGAGGACTTCAGTCTTCTTAAATACCCTGAATAAGGCCACTCTTGAGTCAAATAGAGAGAAAATGGTAATTACATCCTGAACACTGCCACTAATGAGCAAAACTCTTGTTTACAGACCAGTTCAGAAATATAAAATACTGACTTACTCATGATACACAGCTGGGTTTCAAATGAGTTATAAATGTGATATTGCCAATTAATCTTTCTAAGTAACAGCATTTCTTCATTTCTTAATTCTCTGCCAAAGCAGTTGTAACATGGACTACCTGTACAGAAGTAATGCATACATAATGATATGAGCTCTACTATTGACTGGTCTAAAAATGGATTGCTTTTCTTTCTTTCTCTGCTTCATTTCTTTTGTTGGCTTGAACATCATTCATATACAGATTTAACAAATGCTTATGACATATGGTTTTAAATGATAAATTACTTTGCCTAGATAACAAGATAAATGTGGCAATTTGGTTTCTTAAAGCTGACAAAACTAAACATTTTCCATGTTTCCATTAAAGAAATTGAAGAAAACCAATCCACCAAACAAATAAAATCACTGCAAGCATATTTTAATTAACACAATAATTAGAATGGGTTGGATTTTGTTTGGGCTTTTTTTTCTTCTATGAGTCCTTGCATCTTGGGTCTTGATGGATTTTGTATTACAGATTATGGTTAAAAGAAGTTTCAATGAAATTCAAAAAAATCAGAATGAATAATCTTCCATTCAGGTATAATCTTGGGACAGAGAATGCCAAACAATGAGTGAATTCATTTAAATATTGAATGAAGCAGTTCCCTTAAAAGAAAAAAAAAAAAAAATCCTGTTTATTTTCCCTTTTATTTGCAGAAACCATTACAGAATGTCAAGTCCTTTAGTAAAGATAATCATAGTACAGTCATTATATAAATCACATTTTGATTTAAAGAAATCCAACAACTTCTCATAATTTGAAACTAGAATGAATATACTTTCAAAGAAAACAAATGGTTTAATATTTCTCTCCACTCTACAGTAATTCAGCCCAGCTTCTGCATACAGATAACCCTTGCAGTGTCTTGACATTGCTCTCTTGCCCAGTGCCTCATGGTGGGAAAGTTCCTTCCCATTTTCACATACAATGAGGCTTCTTATGGCTGTAAATATCTCAGCCAGGTGTTGTTCAGCCGAAAAAGATATCTCCATGGTATTTTTCCTGATGCCACATGGATACTTATCCATGCTGCTTTCATCTGTGACTAACTGCAGCTTCAGCAAGGCACTGGAAGCAGCCTCGCTGGGAACATTTGGTGTCCTGACTCATGGGTGCTGGAATGAGCGAACAGCAAAAAGCTGATACATCCGGAAGAGCCTGAGGCTGAATTCTGAAATTCAATTTCCATTCCTTTGGACTACTAGAGAGCTAAATTGAGCGATGCAAAAATCACCAAAGACTCAAAAAAGACATCTAGATTTTTTTTTTTTCCCCAGAGTAATCTAAGTAGTTGAGAGAAACTGTTAGTAGGAATACTTATAGAAAAGGATTGATAATGATATTTATAATTTTTTTACCTCTTTTTTTCCTATAAAGGCTATGAAAAAGACTAAGTTCAACCTCCATTCTCCGTTGAGATCTTTCCTGTCCATCTCTATGAAAGCAGAAATTTATCCAGGTACCATAAAATTGATGAGTGAGTACAGAGAAGCTACGATGAAAATAAAGTATTTTTCAATAAAGCATGAAATTTTCTCTATTTGAACAAAATCACATGCTTAAAGAGTACTTTATCTTGGTTACCAAAGATGAGCTCAACCTTTCAAAACAGGCTTCTTCTTCAGAGTGTTACACAGATAAAAACCACTGAAAGGTTCCCAGAGCCACACTTACTGCATTGGAAATGCCAAATTATGAAGGATATTTTAGTGGTGAATCATATTTGAGTAAAACATACTTTTAGGATTTTTAAGGAGTTTTAAAGTTATTTAGGTCATTTTCCGTCCCCTCTGTTCTGATGCTTACATATTCCTGATAAAAATACGAGATATGTATTTTTCTTCTTTTACAGCTCCCTCTGAATATAGAGTTAAATTCTTATTTTATTTTAGTTTAATTCCCGAGTTTCCTGCTTTTCCCTTTACTTTTAGCCTAACAAAACATCATCAATTTCAATGCTGTTGGACCTGAACCACATATATGTACAGGTTGGGGGAATCCAATACCTTCTAAAACAAGTCCCACCAGGTTTGTCTCTTCCTTCAGAATCTGAAGCTAGGCTTTTCCCTCACCTAATGAAATTAGTGAAACACTTCCTAATTCCAATTTAATTTAGTAGTTCTTGATCAAAATCTATGTGACCCTACCAATTTTGCCCCAGTAAATATTTCCTGATAACGTTTGTCTCTGGGAAATACATTCAAAAAACAATGCTTGAAATGAATCCATAATGATCTCATTCAAATGATCTTTCAGATTTCAGCCACTAACTTTGGCTTCTAGCTACAGATTTGCTCACATTTTTCACTAACCTACAAATTATTTGATTCGCACTTTAAGTTTATTCCATTTCCTGATTGAAGACAAGCAAAAATAAGAGCTTCTGAAGGTTCCACTTGGCCATTTTCCTGGGAAGCAGATTTGTAGCACTAGCTAACCCATTTTTCAACAGCATGAATTCTCACTGCCCTGATTATTATGTGCTCATTTGCACTAATTCAAAGTCAGTTCACAAAACTAACACAATTTAGTTTGGTAACAATACCTACCCACCTATAAACTGAAACAAATTATTAGACAATGCTCAGCTGTGTAGATAGTTAGGCTTGGAAATATCTTTCAAAACCAAAAATTTTCAGTTACTTTAGAAAAATCTTTCTAAGATGAATGACAAGGCTATCTATGCCAAAACATGGTGTCTTGCATTCTCTGGGGAGAAAAAATATTATATCTCTGTGGCCCTATTTTGCTCCCAAAGATATAAACCCCACTATTCTTACTGAATGAATATGAGGAAAGCCAAATTCTAAATTAAATTCTATCTTTCTAATGTACTTCTATCTGAATGCAGTCAAAGTTCTTCCAATGAAATATAAAAACAACATTCTGGAAAAACATGAGTAGCTGATAAAATACAATATTACATTCCACAAACTATTTGACACAAGCAGCTTTTTAAAACCAAGCAAATTTAATATCACAGCTTCACACAAGCAACTTGATATGATTCCTCTTACCTAGCTTCAAAAGTCAGTGTTGTATGTCCTCAGCAGCACCATGGACCCATGTTAAGAAAAGTTACTAGTGATATTCTGCTAGCACAGGCACCCTAGCTAATCTCAGATGCCAATGTCCTCCATAGTAAGGAAAATGATATTCTAAATGATACATGCAACTACATATAGCTTTCATTTTCTAATGCCTACCCTCAGCTTGCTGGTCGTGTGCAGTTGCCTGAGATTCAGTGTATTGTACTTCCGTTAACTAACACCACCAAGCAAGCTGAAAGTGGAATTATCTGAAGTATTTGACTGCCAAACCTTCAATTATCATTATGGTTTTTAAAAAAAGCCAGTGCTATTTTGAGTGCAGTTACAATAGCACGCCACCTGTGAATAGCTGGTTGGAACGCCACGCCGACAAAGCCTCATTGGCTTGTAGGAACTAAATTCTCACCCTCCAGCAATAACCTAAACTATTCAGACATGAGACTCACTTGTCCTTCGCTGCTCTCTAAAGCTACATCTGTGCACCAGCTACTTTTTTCAAGCAGTTTTTCAGACCTTTTCTCAAAAACGTAAAACAATTAGGGTCACGTAGTAACATACAGACAGATCTATTAACTGACAGCTCTCTCAGGTGAAAGTGATTATCATGATCTACACCATTTTGATGGACCATTTCCATGATCATATTTCTCTGTCAGATTTATTTATTTCTACCAACAGAGCATCCCATTACCATCATTAGTGCCTGTCTAGAGCAGTGAGCACACTTGAAGCAAATGAAGAAGATGCTGATGAGTATTTTACTGACATCTGATGAGTGGTGATGCTTTCGAAGTTCTAACACAGTGATACTTTAAATTCAGGATTCTGTCTCACAAAGACATATGCACTGTCTTGGTTTGTCTTTCCAGGAAGTACTCACTCTGCATAAAATTAAACACATATCACAGCTCTAGTAGTTCTCTCCAGCTGAACACTTATCAGGTTGATATATTTTACCCTAGTACTGGTCCATCTCCTCTTATGCTTCCCTTGGTTATGGAAATGTTTCCCAGCAACAAAACCATGCAATTTCCTTGGCCAGTATCATCCACTGCCACTTCTGTAGTAACCTTAGTTTGTCCTTAGGAGGAGTTGCTGGGGTTGTTTAGGCAGAAAAAAGCAGGCTCAGGATAGACATTATTGCTCCCTACAGCCACCTGAAAGAGCAGACTGGGGGGAGGAGGGGTAAGACTCCTCTTCCAGGTAACAAGAGACAGGACAAAAAGGAAATGGTCCCAGACTGCAGCAGGGGAGGTTTAGATTAGACATTAAGAGAAATTAGTTCATGGAAAGAGTTGCCAAGCATTGGAACAGACTGCCAAGAAATCACCATCCCTTGAAGTGCTCACAAACGTGCTTACTGCACCTGAGGGCATGGTTTAGTGGTGAACATGGTGACAGTGCTGGGTTGGTGGGTGGACTTGATGATCCTGGGAGGTGTCTTCCAACCTTTATGATTCTACATCCAGTTGTCCACACACGTATTTCCTAGACTGTGATACCTATTTAAGTCTTTTTGCAGGCCATTATTAACCCCTAAAAAGGTATTTTGATAGATAAAATCACAAATCCATGATCTTAAGTATGCCTTTTCTGCAGTTTTTGTTATTGCTTCAAATATGTTTTGAAACATATTTGAAGCATACCTAAAGTTTCCCTGAAATTGAATTATGAATTCTATCATTCCATTTGCTGTTTTATACTGCAGTTATATAATATTGTAATTTAGAGACATAAAAAAACAGTAAAGACTTTCTAGAGTATGCTGATCTATTTCTAATTACCTTTTTCCTTTTTTTAAATCTATTTTTTTATATTGGAACTGATTTTTTCTTATTGTATTCTTTATTTTATTCTTTTTTTGTAATATTGTAACAGATATATTGGGCTGGAATATCATTTTCTAATTTTTTTGCAAAATATAAGCAACTCTCAGCCAATCAAAGATAAAATAAGGAAATAACATCTCAGAATTGAATTTAAACAATTGAAACCTGCAGGCCTTCAATCTGTCCTATGGCAGTCCATGTGAAGTAGCATTACTGACCACAAAGGGACCACAGGAGTTAAAAAAGAAGGAGCAATAGCACAGTCATTTCTGACTTATTTCCCTATCATGTTTAGCCAACAGGAGCTGAACATCTGCTTTTGATAAAACAGCAAACTAGAGATATGACAGACTTGAGTTCAGGTGCTTGCATGAATCTGAGAATTCATCTTAAGGGGGTCTTGATATTATTGTTCACTGAGATACTAAACTGATACTTTAACAAATTATCTGTTTTCAGCTTTTAGAATATGCATTGTTAGATTTCAGAGTTAGTGAACAAGAAGCCATAAACATTCTTGTAACACCAAATAATAATTTCATATGCTGTGTTCATAGACTTCAAATAACAGTATTTGTTTATGGTTGGTTCAGATTCAAGCTTATCTTCAAAACCAGACTACTATGTTCTCTTTTATTTATTTAATTTTTATACTGAAAACTTATTTGGAAAATGATATTTCTGAACAATCTCTATTCTGCAATACTTTCCCAGAATCAGAAAAAAATCCCATGGCTAACTTTTTCTCTTCTGAACTCAGGAGCAGAGGTCCTACTTCTGTTCACAGCTCATAAATAAAAGGAAAACATTCAAACTTTGAGATTTAAGCATTGAAGGTTCAAGTTTTTCTTCAGTTCTAATATTAACTGATTTTTCTGTTCACGACTCACTCTTGCTTCTCTAAAATGTGAAGTCCATACTTTGTGCTCTGTAGATCATTACAATAGTCAATGCTGTTGTTACTAATTTTTCAATGAATTGTATAGTGTTTCTCTGAAAGTTTCATTATGCAAATACTTTTTATTCATCTACTTTTGTATTTATGCTGCTTCTTCACTTTCTGTAAGTCTTATAACCATATAATGATTTTTTAAAATGTATAATTTGCTCTATGTAGACAGAGGTTCACCTAGTTTAATGTGAAATTTGCTTGATCTTGATAAAATTACTACAGCTAGTATAAAATTGCATCTGACTTTGAAGTTGGATCTGGGAGATGTGAAGACTTGCTTTAATTTTTTTCAGCTTGGCAGCAGATAAAACTTCTTATAATTCTCCTAGATTTTCTTCTTCCTTTTCCTTCTCTCTATCCTCTTTCTGCATCAAATGTGACTATGACAAAGGTGTATCTGGAAGTGCAATAGGAAAACTACTTGAATAAGCACACATAAATCTGCCAGCATGGACACAGACCTGTCTCATGGTTCAGCAGCTGTTGCCTTAGCCCTGCAATACCACCCCTGAAAACCAATACTATGTGCTACAACCCAATTTATGTTTTTTAAATCATTTATTCCTTCTTTCCTCTTCTAGTATGTCAACCCTTTTCATTCCTTATTCTTTCCCAGTTAAAGTATGCAGCAGCAGAGACCACTATTCCAGTAGTCTCCAATGTAATTCCCCATTATGCCACAATTATATCTAATTAAGTCTTCTACTTTCTTCTACCATATGCTGAACATCCATTTGATGGGACAAAGGATGATGTAAGGCTCAGTCAGTGACAGATGCTTATTCACAAAAATGTCTGATCGACAGGAAAATGTTAGAAAAATAGATTAGATAGAAAAATAGCAAATATTTCTTGTCCAATATTTTAAAAATAACTCAGAAACCACCTAGAGAAAACTTATTTATAAATACAGCAACTATGAGGTTTAGAACTTGAAACATCCTGTCACTTCAGCATAATACAGAACAAATTCTTCTACGTCTCATAGAGTTCTGCACAATTCTCAGCCTGATCTTCCTGATCCTTTTGTGCTGCTAATTGGGCATGTTTCTTATGTTTATCATTCATTCTCCTTAGCAACCAGGGTACAAGCAAAGGAAGGAAATCTAATATAGATATGTTCACTGAAGATTCTCTAAAAAAGATGAATGTTTCATAGTATCAACTGCTTTGAATTAAGGCTAACTCTTGACATTTTTCTTTCCAAGTGTCATGTCCTCAAGTTGTGCTCCTTCGAGGCAATTTGGAGATAATTCTCACAGCAGAAAGAAAGAGGCAAGTACTCATTCTCTTTGTTTCTGAGGAACACAATAAAAGATAAACCTTACTGAAGCAAATGGAATCAAGTAAAATAAAATATTTTTAGGAAATTTTCACAATCTTTAAATATTTTGGCTTACCTTGAACTTTGGAGAGACACATTGATTTTTATTTCAGAGAGTTAGATAAACTGCTAGTCTCCAGTCCTTTCTTGTTTTGGGTTTGAATTGAATAGTTCCAAGAGTCATGGATACATTTATGGAAAGAGATGTACGGAAAATGAAAATAAAAAGATCAAGTCCAGGACTCAAAAAACTAGAATAAAGCCAATAAAACATAGTGCTATGATCAGCAGGATTATTTTTAAGGATAACTTTAAGGAACTCTAGCATAATCTTATTATAGTTGCCTAGGTAAGAAAGGCAAGACTGTAGGCTCATTACTACAGCTTTAGCCTTTGTTTAACTTTTCCCATTCCACTGCTATTGTTCAACTTTTAACTGTCCCTCTTCTATGAACAACTGACTGGAGACAATTAAAGAAAACTTGTACTTTTTGTACCCCATACTTTTCTGTGCATTACCCTGGATGAAAGAAAGGGAGTGGGGAGAGAGGAAAGAGAGGGAAGAAAACCACCTTCAGTATTTGTTCTTCAGTATTTCCATATGTTTGCTTAATAATACTGAAAATGTGGGTAGAATAAGTACTGTTGAACTGCTCTCAATATTGTCAGAGAACAAGCATATGAACACAGGCAATTATAGGATAGTAGCTGGCATCCTGCACATCTGTATTCTACTTGACATTGCACTAATTTACTCATTAAACCAAAGCCTAGAGAAATAGGTCTGCATTCAAACTAGGCAGCAAGGACTCGTTGATAGTAAATAGCTGAAATTTTCTCAAAAAAACCTCTTGTACTGAAATCCAGACTGCTGTTAAAGATAAGCTTGTTTTTAAGTGTGGGTTAAAAGGAAATCACTGAGTGGTAGAGAAGTACAAAGAATACTATGCAGAATAACACCATTTTCTAAGAAGGGGAACCACGTACCTCTTGAGCGATTCGGTTCATTAGATTCACTAATCCTTGCTTTTGCATGGAAAAATAATTTTAACTGACATTCCTTGGCACATAGCAAATGTAGTATTTTTGCTCACAAAGTCGTGTTGCAAACAACAAGCCCCATCTCTTTCAGACATCTAAACCTGCAGAATGTCTGTGGAAAGCATCCAAAGGCATAGCAATCAAGAGCCTCCACTGTGCAGAAGGCTCTGATGCAGAGACATCCTGCAGAGGCACTTCACTTCTCAAACATATTTTGAAGTACCATATAGCTTTTTCCTAACACAAAATCAGGAGAAAAGGCAATGGGAGAGCAGCAGCACATCTACAACATGATGGATTCATAGCCCCACTTTCCTCAGAGCACAGAAACACCTGATCTGCAGCTCTTGTGGCTAACTTGCTGTCCAAGTAACCAGAGAGAAATTAATCTCTTTTAATTTTAGCTATCTAAACTAACCTCCCATCTTTCTTAGATATCTGTCACCTTAGGCTCCCTTCATACATTTATTTGCCCTATCATATCTGCCTACACTAGAAGATGGACGATTCTTTGGAAATGCTGTTTTTTCCTCTTTGATACACAGACTTTGAAGTCTAATTTCTAGACATTAAAGCTAGAACTGATGAATCTCTCCTTAATTAATGGAGAGAGTGCAGAAACTCCAGAGGGTAATTCAACCCATCTATTTTAAATGCCTATTTAGAGAAGAGAGGAAACCATTTCTCCCCATTAACTGTGTAGGGAGCCAAGTTGACTTGCTTAACCAGACACTGAGCTTTTGGACAGGAAAAGTTGCTAAAACAAATTACATCCCAAGTGTTCTGCAGCCCAAAAGGGGATTTCTTTCGATCCCTTCAAATCCTAGCAAAAGCCTTCATAAAGCTTGTTTATTCAGACTTTACAGAAGAGTCATGATTTAGCTTTCTGCCAGTGAAACAAATATAATTCAGGGATGCCTTTTTTCCCAGACAAGGGAAAACAACTCCAAGCTAAATATCACTTCTAAGGTCTACTAGGTCATCTTCAGCCCTTGGATCAATACATAGATGGAATACAATTATAAAGGTCACATTGGAAAATTCCCTCTTCATAAAAAACATCAATATGGGAAAAAAAGGTAACTTACACAAGTCTTATCCAAGGCCACTACTTCAATGCACTTTCATGTTAGCAAATTCTTCTATGAGTGATCAGCATCTTTTAGGTTAAAGTGCAAAGTATTGAAAGAAAAATTTGTTCGCAAATTCTGTTCATGACTGAATTCAAAAGTGATTTAACTGACTCCACTTGTACTATATTTTACAGCACTCAGATCTTCCAAAAAGACACTGTGCTCTTGCTTTTTTTACATCTAGAAAACAGAGGTCATTTTATGTTTTTAGTAACTCAATAATGGCCAATTACCAGCCTAAAACATGTAATAACCTTAAATATAAATTCAAGATGAAGAACATCACTAAACTCCAGGCAAAACTTTTCATTACAGTATAGAAAAGTCAATCTTTGAAAACGAACTTTTGACTTTTCCTGTCAGTGTGCATTTGGTCCCTCAAAAATAAAGATGATATTTCTCTGTTAGCAAATTATTTTGCCTTTTTGAAGAAAACTGACCTGAGAAAAAACCCCTGGGAGGATAATGGAAACCTATGAAATTAATAGACACTCACTAACCTTCATAAAGCCTGAAATAAACACACTTGATCTCCTACATCCAGGAAGTTCTGGGATACCATACTTGACCCGTGAATTAACAAAACAGAAAACAGGTTTCATGGGCATAATATTTTTTATTGAGCAAAGCCATTTATCCAAGTTTTTATATAAGATTTTCTTGCAAATTCCATTACATAAATATAGTATTACAGATATGACAGAGAGAAAGCATCACTTGGATTAAATTTCCTGTAATAACCAGTCAAGTTTCCATTTCAGAAGTATTTGAGATGTTTACAACATTGTTATTTTAATATACCTTGAATTCTGATCTTTTATGTGGATTCATAATCCAGACTCAGTTTTAATATTCTTAAGTGCATTGCAGTTTCAACATTTTAATACTTAAAATGTGCATGAAAACTTATAACCTCTGCCTACTAAACAAAACAAACAAATTTTAAAAAAGTGATAAGCATTTTTTCCAAAATAGCTATTCCCTGGTTTCGTTTTAGACACAGGTAGCTCATTAATTATGCTTTTAATGCTAATTTTCTTGATTTAGTGGGGAAAAAAAAAACCTTAGAAAAGTAGGTGGTATGTAGAGAGAACACTTACACTGCTCAAAAAGGCAGTTAACCCTTTTCTCTAATGCTCATTCAAAATGTCTATTTCAGCTCAATCTTAATGTCAGCCACAAGCAAAATTATGAGTTACTGCTGATGATCTCAAGGAACTGAGTCAACTGCTAGTGACTGCCAGCACATGGGAACATCTTGTTCATGGAATCATCTTACAGCCAGGCCAGACAGACAAAATATATCCAGTTTTATGGTGGGAAACAGCAAGGGATTATTTTAAACCAGTAGATTGCTTTCCTTTCATGAAGTGCTGAATGAACACACCTCAGAGTGTGTTCCAGAGGGTCTCACCTGAAAAATGCTATGTCCACAGAATGCCACCTACAAGGAAGCAGCTAGAGCTGCACCTGTTTCAAAAGGCAGGAGCATGGAAAGTGCCTCCCCTCCATAAAGATGGTCAGTGTGCTCTTTCACTCTTTACAGGGTCAGCTTCTGTAGGAGGAGACAAGTTCTGGCAAGCAATCTTCTCAGGGAGGTGACTGTTAGAAGAAGAAAAAAGGCAGCCTTTGTGGGAGACTTCTCTTGACTGAAATATTACCTAAAATAATTTGGGCTCACCTTGTCTATGATAGTCTTTTGGAAAATATTTAGATAAAAGGGTCCTTTTTAATACACCCTAACATGTAAATGGTAAGTAAATGGTAAGATTTTTTTTTTCCGTTACAGGAAGGAAGTAAACAATATTGAACCTGTTCACAATCTGTGTAATAAAGATTTTGACCTTCAGTAAATCTTTGGAAAACAATGTGTAAGGAATGGTTTTTCCAGTTTTCTATTGTCACTATTTTATTACTATATAGTGAATGCAGAACTTCTTTTAATATGCTACTTAACCAGGAAAGCAAATCAAATGAAATATTTTTTAAATTGTAATACTTTTTTAACTGCCCATCAATTGTTTTTTCTAGCTAAACAGAAGGCAGAAATACTTTATCACAAAATCCTTTGCCCTTGTGTGTAAGACTGATCACATCCAAACAGAATGCAAAACCTGACATGATGTCAACTTGAAGTGAGTTGTTTACAAGCACAAAATCCCCAGTACTAAGTCAGCTAAGCAGCTCAGGTTTGTTAAAGGGATCTGCACATCACATTCTGAATTTCTGTTGTTGCCTCTGGAAAACTCACCTCCTGACAGTCTATAGAGAGCATGCTCTTTCTCAAGTAAAGAAACATCGGCATTGCACCTGGCTACTGCATCAGCAGCATCTCTAGATAAGCCACTTGTAGTGAAAACAATTACTTTGTTATAGATTGTATTTACTGTTTCTGTTGTATGCTTGGGAAAGCAACAAACCTCCACAACAAAGTACACTTTAATGATATGACAGAATACTTTATTGTGTCTGTAAGAAGATTTTTCAGAAGTATCCAGAACAATTACTGGCAAACAGCAAAAAATCTGAAAAAAAATATTTTGTACTGAAAAAGTACTACTTTTTTTCTGAGAAGTACATTAAACTGCTTTAATTTAAGTGGAAACGTTTATTCCTGTGTTAACTTTTTTCATGTGATAGAAATTAGATCCTAAGTTGTGTCCTAACTCAGCATGTGAGTGCTTAGCATCTCTGAAAGCCAGGTCATTTCTCTTAATGTCCCTTAAACACTGTTTTCTGAGACTGTCCTCCTAAGTAATTCCTACTTGAATGCTTAGGAGAGTAGAACAGAGAAGAGATTCTATTTCCATCACTGTAAAACATCCCTGGAGGAACTCAAATGGAGCCTGTATCCACTGAGCATATTTTGATGTTTGTAATATGCCCTGGTGTATGCTGGAAGACCCAGAAGAAGCTATTACTGAGGCAAAAGTTCCTCTGGGTCTTTTCCTGCATATATATAGCTTTGGTAAACTTTCAAACCTTGTAGCTTTTAATGGTTTAAAACATTCCCTGGAGGGCATATATTGATGTAGGTATACTCAGGTGGGAATGGCTTCAAACAGGCTAGCTGTTGCACTCCAGCTCTGTCCTAAGTCAAAAATCATTAATGTGATAGGTAGGAGAGTTTGAACAGTTACTTCACACTTTCTGTGACATAAAAACACCTTTTTTAACTCAAAAGAGAAGGGGATTGTGCAGCATCAGTGTTCTGTATGAGGCCTGAAAGCAATGTCAAGACATATATAAGCACAAATAATTCAGCAGATGCGTTTGGAGATTTTTTTATCAAAATACTTTTAGAATCATTATCATTACTAGTAATTGAAAAAAAAAAAACCCAAAAACCAAAGTTCTCAGCAATATCTAATTGGAAATTTCAAAATACAGAGAAAAAGACCACAGCTTTGAAGGCAGAGCAACTTATTGCTATATATTTCTCATCAAAAGCCTTTCAGCTACCACTGGACATTATTCCCACTGCTTCACTGTGTTCAAGTGACTTTGAATATCTTCCAGCTGTGGAGGACACCGAACATAACACCAAATTCTCTACCTCTTAACTGAGTTCTCCAGCTATCAGGCAATTATACAAAGAGTGGAGAATGGCAACCCCAAGCCTGCTGGGTTTTTGGAGGAGTGAGTTTCTTTTAAAAACCCCAAACCTGCTTGCTTCTCTGAATGAATGGGTACAGAACCCACACCTATTACAGTGGTTTTATGAAGCAACACTTGAGAAAATGAGGCACGTGTGAGCATAGATGCTGCAACGCATACAGGGAGAAAGATTTGGAAAACAAGTACTTAGAAACAGTACACCAGTAAGAATTCCCAGGATTCTTTTTTGTCCTAGATTTCTCATCAGAATGTAAGTTACCTTGTTACTCCCTTTCCATCTATGATGCTATTGCATGACCTAGCACACATGGCTCCAATTCTGCACCCATCTTTGAGGAAAGCATGTTACTCTCCATTCCAAGTGGTACAGAGGTAAAAATAAAAATAAAATAGATAAATTACACTTCAGCCTAATCAGATCTCTGAACATGGAAGCTTCAAATTATTTTTGGGAGTGCAAGTGTTATGTATCTTCCAGTGCACCTGGCACAATGTGCCTATGGTGTATAATCTGCATGAACAATGACAAGTACATCTGAAGAGGGAAGTGGGATGGTTAAATAAGAATATATGTAGTAACTACACACAAAAAATATGACCAAGAGAGACCATGACTCCCCACCCAATAAGTTAAAGGGGAAACTAAACAAGATAAGAATATAGAAGACAAAGCATATTATTTTTGATTCATAGCACCAAGAATACACCAGAGTTTCCAAATAAAGAAAGGGAACTTTAGATGATTGAAGCATCTTAAGAGGAATTTCTGGAAGAGAACAATAAATAGAAGATAAGTGTACTTCAGGAATGGGATACTGTTTATTCAAGACTCCCAAAGCGATTTCAGATTAATCAAAAGAAATTCACTATTATGTAGTTTCCCATTGAAATCTGTTAGTATACTGAACCACATAGGACAGCAATGATCTTCATGTACCTTCTGAGAGAAGCTGAGAAAGAATTCAGCTTCACACACATATTACTGAAGAAACAATTGAGTAGCCAATTAAAAGCAAAAATGGATCAAAGTTAGAAGACTTAATGCCCTGTATATGCCTTTAACCTATTAGCATTCTTTTGGCATGTTAATAAATAGCAGATAATAATGAATTAGCAGATACAGATTTTCTGGACTTCCAAAAAGCCTTTGAAAATGCTTCCTACATTAGGCTATTAGAGAAACTAAGTAATCACAGGATGAGAAGTAAAGCATTGTCATTGACTAGAAATCAACTACAAAAAGGAGAACACAGAAGCAGAATGCATTTATTAGTGGTCCCTGCTCCATGTGGCTAAAGGTTAACAGTAGGGTGCCCTCAGGTTCTTTACAAGGGATGAAAGTGTTTAATCTATTTATTAATCATCTGGAAATGGGAGTAACAATAAGATGGAAGTGTTTACAATGGACACAACAAGTCTTAGGTTAATTAAGGCCAAAACAGGTCAAGTAGCATTTAGTTTGCTTAAAAGAGCTCAATGAAAGGGGAACCAATAGCAGATAGAAGACAGCACTGCCTAGCCTAGTAGAAGCTGAGGGGAAAGAACAATATGAAATACTTCATGTAGAATTAAAAAACCCAGTATGACCACTGAAGGGGAGGAAGACCTTGATATGCACAGATCAATGAAAATACTTCTTTGATACTAATCTAAAACAGATATTGTTGAGAAAGGGAAGAAAAAAGGAAAGAATACTGGCATAAAAGCTACAAAGGCTGAGATTTATTTTTTAGGGGTGAAGCCTGGCACCTTTAAATAAAGAGGCTAAAAAGACATAATTAGTAAGCAAATTTAAATCACAAATTAAGTAAATTATATAATTACTTAACTCTCTTTATAAGACAAAGAATTTGGCAAAACTGAAAATAGCATATTGAAAGCAAACAATTGTTTTTCATTATTATTTAAATCAAAGATATTGAACTCTGCATTTGATGTTGCCAAGTTGAAAGGTAGCAACACCATTTTAATGAAGGACTTTGATTTTTCTGTGGTTTTATACATGAAAGTTCCTCACAGTACATTGTTCAGTACAGCAAGCCAGAATTAAATCAACACAAACAATAAATGAAAAGTCCAGCTACCTCTGCAGTTATCATCTTCTACTTCTTGGGCACATAGCTTATTCCTATCCCAACTTCTATACACCATCCTTTTCAGCTGCAGGTCTTCACTTATGGATACTCATATTTTATTCCCCCTTTCAGAAAATTGTCCTTCTTAGTACAGAATATTACTGTACCAAAGACCACAGCCAAACTCATCAGGAGAGGCTGGTTTGGCAGAGAGCTCAAGGAGGGGAAAAGAGAAAAGGCTGGGTAGTGATGAATAAAAAAGGGAAAAGGATAGCTATATCCTAAAAGATGTCTACAATTGTCATCTTTGCCACTCGTGGGCACAAGTTGGAAATGTATATTGGACAACCCTGGCTGCATCAAACCAGGAAGTGTGGCCTGTACCAGTGTCCTTTACATAATTAAAGCAACAGTAATGTGTGAAACAGTGTCTACCTGAAGCAGCTGCTAATAGCAAAATCTTAATGAATGAAGACTTGATTCATGCATCCTTTTTTTTACCAAGAATCACAGGTAACACACACATTATAATGTGTTAGAGATGTAGGAAACTCTTCTATTACAGCAAATGTACAGACATTCTCATTTATATGAACAATATACAAATAAAATCCTTCTCTGTCAAATAGGAAACTCAACTTAAATGCCTTCATTAGTCTGTAGCCATTAATACAGCCCAAAAGCTGTATGTGAAAGGAGCAAATAGGCAACATATCCTTCTACTAGTATTTCAATATATTCAAAATTACATTTTTCCTGGGCTTTATTACTGGTTTAGCTACACCTCTTTAATATAATTCTTATAAATATGACCATATTTATGACCAATACTTCTACCCTAGTATCCACGTCAATCTAACAGTTTGATAATAGATATATGTATAAAAAGAAAAAATTAGAGGAGCTACACAAAAAAATCAGTAAGAACTACAGGAGCAAAAAGTCTTTACTCATTTATTGAATAGAACCAACAGATTTAACACATGAAACAGCAAGAATTGGATTTTGATGAAATTTTGGTGGAGTTGCTACACCTTTAGAGAAAATTAAGATCTTGAACGCTATCCTAAGTGCCTTTGAAAGTGGAATTTGTCTCTTACAGTAAGTATATTTTCATGTATGAAAATATATTAATAGAAAAGAATATGGAAAATTATTTTATTGAATCTTAAGCATGATAAATTGACTACCGCCTAATATGAATTAAGAAGAAACTTCGCAAACTGACAAGCAATTTTCTGGTCTGGTGTAAAATTAATTTTACCTTCCAAGCTTATTCCCAGAGCAGTGTAGTAATGTCAGTTCCTACAGCCTGCTTGCCAAAAAACACACTCTCTTCAGTTTTGTGATTCTTCAGTATCAGCTCCTTCAGGCTTCAGGGTAAAGTAACATGTGTATACCTGAGATACATTTGACTGAAGTCTTCTGTGAATATGTTTTCTGTCTGCTCTTATGTTGACCTTAGCTAAACATCTGCAGTTTTGGCCGTCTGCCACTCTGACTGCTTCTCCTGCTGGCTGGGTAATGTCTTGTCTCTGCAGCACGGTCTCCCTTGCACCAGGTCAGTAACACCTGGTGGTGCAGAAACTGCTGATCACCTGGCAGGTATTCCCCTCATGTTTTGATCAATCACACACACTGATACTATTTCAGCCAATTGTTTCTTTATCCATTTTTGCTAGGTCAGTATATCACTTTTCTTGTCTCCTTTTATCCCCGCTCAGACTTCAAGCTGGAGAAAAGGTAAGAAAGCTTCCTGATGGTTACGAAGTGCTAAAATTTTTTTAAAACCTTACAGATTGTCAGGACCACTGTTACTATTAGAATATGACCTCTAGAAGAACTGATTTTCTTCCTACAAGTCCATTAAATTTACTTAAAACCAACTCAATACATGGCATAAATTGTCAGGGCTCAAAAGCAATGACCTGTAAGCAATAACACTGGGCATATTGCAACAAAAATACCTAAATAATAAAAAACTGGAACAGCAGTAGTTCCCTGTATACTAACAACAAACATTCTATAAGCAGAGAAATATTCTTCCAATGTCCTATTTTCTTATGAACTGCACAGTACTTTCTAATCATTCAAAGGAAAAAGGTTTACTCTGTGAAAAAAAATAATATCAATCCATAACATAGACACACCTTTGTCTTGTATGCTGGAAAAATCCAAAAGAAATTAAGTCTTCGCATGTATATAGAAATATAAATAATTAAAAAAGAAAATCAGCTACTTAGGCTGACATGTATTACAGTTGTTAGTTCATTGGCTACCTAAAATCTAGCCTGAACACTGCATCATACTATTTTTTTTATTTTAGCAGGAAACAAGAAAATACATTAGAACACAGTGAGGGCAGTACTATATGAAGACAGAACAGACTAGTTTCACTGCTGCCAATTTCCCTCACTTTTTTTTTTCTTTCCTTCTCATGATTATTTAGATATTTTTGCACCGTTCTAAAACTAAAACCTCTAGAATTGCCATGAGGAAGCACTGACAATTCTGTTCAGCCTTATGTCCGTGTGTTGGGAAGGTGCTGTGAAATCCATGGTGAGTTCAGAGGCAGACCCAAAATGCAGCAGAGCTGCAGTGGTTCTGCTGCACACAGGCTTGGCAGATGCAGGGAAAGCAGGGAGCAGAAATCTGCATCACCTTCATAGGCATGCCAACAGAAGATAAAAGAAAAAAAATGTAAATAGGATAATACACAATCACTACTGCCATGATTATATAGAGCCAGGTGCAGTGAATCATTTCAGCAATTTGGCTCAGGACCTTGAGATGCAGTCCTAAAGAAATTGCTGGGATACTTTGGGAATTATCTCCAGGTTGAATTTCAGCCTCTTTAACTATAACTATATGAATATTAACAGGGAGTGTGGCTCTGTAGAGACACTCTGTAAACTGAAACTGTGCCAAGAGCCTGGTACACACATTACACGTTGTGATAGTTTCACTTTGGGCTACCCTGGTCCTTTCTTGGGACTGCACATCTCTTAGTGCCTGCAGCTCTTTACAGGTGCTCTTCTTGGGTACCTGTATGCCTTTGCTTTCAGCAGACAGCAATCCAGTCTGTGTGGTCAATCAAGGGGCAGTGAGAGTGGCAGAAGGAGTGAGTGGGAAGTTTCCAAAGCACACCTCTGACCTGAACTGAAATGCTGATGGAGACAACCTGAGGGCAGCTGCCTGACACAGCTCAGGAACTTGTGATTTGTGCTGCCCGGTGTGTACAGACTCTGTAAGAAATAATTAGTTGCCTTTTAACCCTATTAAGAGACAAATTCAAGAACAGAATGTGAAGCAGGACCAGCCCTTTGAGCAGTATAGTTGCATTTCATGGTGCACCTGCACGCTATGGACTCCTGCACTGCTGAATTACTGTAATATTTGAGTTCCCCAGTAGTGCCTTTACTTGTAGGGGAAAAAAACCCAAAACTCTAAAGGGTTTTGAACATATCATACTATAATTTCAAAGATCTCTGTATTAATATATACATATATATATATTAATATATACGCCTGCCATGTACTCAGGCGTACAATTTTAAAGGAACTAAAAAACAAAAACAAAAAAAAAACCAAAAAGCCAAAAACCAACTACAACAACAAAACAAACAAACAAACAAACAAACAAAACCCCACAAAAATTACTGACATTCACAGCTATTGCATTTCTTCCCATGAGCTACTGGTCTTCACTACCAGTTAAGATTTTGGTCAAACTCTGAGATGCAAATACTTTCTGCAAGCTGCATTATATATCTCCCTCTGCAGTTCTAAACAACTACAAAAAAAGAGAAAAATATATTTTCCATCCCAAACTTCCATTGGCTCTCTTCAAACCAGTAGATTAAAAAACTGTTGAGCACAAAACCCAAAACACCATGCTGTAAATATTTACTTTCTTACCATAATTTAAAGAGGACTGTTTCTGTATCAATTAGAAAGAAACAAAACACCAGGAACTAAAAAATACTTTTAAATAAATATTTGGGAAGTCACTGTAATTCATACTTATATTGCATAAACTAGCATAATTTTGCCCTTTAAAATATTTCAGAAAAAAATATAAAAATCACATTATGCAACAGTAATAATAACCTAATATCCCAGATAATCAGTGATCAAAATATGCTGGTCTTAAAAAAAAACCCCACACATAAGCAGAACAATAAACTTTTTTGTAATATGCAAGCAGAGAAGCAGAAACAAAAATAATCTAAAATATTCCACATAGGGTCTACAAAAGAATTTGTGAAGACCAGTATAAGACAGTGTTAGAGGGCATCCCAACAATAGATGTATGTATGAATACACATACTTTTACTGTGGAGCATTTCTGAAGTATTGATGAATGAAAGAAAATACCCTTAGTGATTTACAGTTCTACAGAGAAAATAAATTCTGAAAAAGAAGATAATTTAGAAGCAATTGTTACATTTTTCTGTACTTCTTAATTTTCCATAATTCATGACTCCAGATTTCCATAGGACTCTGCTGCAAGACTGTCCTAGTCTCTCCAGAATGATTGATCCTACATCAATAATTTCTCTGTTCCACTTCCTTTAAGACATATATATATACATATATATGTGTGTATCAAACCTGTAATTTTTTGAGTCTTTGTTAAAATTGCCACCTTTTTATGAGTGTTGAAGTGTATCACAGAGCAAAACTTCCATTATCTGATCAATTCTTCAATTTACACTTAAATTTTAGCTGTACTTATGCCAGTATAAATACAAAGTGTCTTTGCACCAATCAAAGCACCTTCTCTGGATTTAAACTAGCAATACTACTGATCATCATTTCTCCTTTCAACCCTGGTGGATGACTATACACTTGGCTGGAAAAGGCAAATACTTTTGCTTTGTTTTCTTCAAGGTTTTTCTTTCTTTGGATAACTGGAAAACTTAAGCTCATAATATTTTTCTACAGCAGTGCCTGAAAAATCAATAGAATAAGAGAACACAATCAAGACCAAGTACAACGAAAAACGAAAGTAAAAAACATCAATCCAACAACAATAACAAATTAGTAATGTCAGTCAAAGACAGGAAAATGAGCATTTAAAGCACTCTAAATATTGTTTTCTGTAGCAAGGTGTGTAAAGCAAATCTGTCAAACTGTCCTTCTGAGTTCATATATTTGAGTTTTAAACGTATCATGTTCCTCCTCTCAACACAGTATTACATTCAAGCAAAGCCATTTATTTCAATGGAGTTAGTCCTGGTTTATGCTACTGTGGATTGCTGACTAAAGAAAACTGGCCTATATTTACAAATGAAAATAAAATAATATTTTAAATTCATATCTGTCATACAGAGATTGGCTTGCAGTACATTTATTCTGTTCTGCTCCCAGGAATTAATCTCAGTACCTAGTTTTTAAAAAGCTGTTGTTACATCAATGGTTTCATTTCTTTAATATAGTGAGGCTGCAACAAAAAATGTGCATTTATAAGATTCAGCTTTAACAATTATGAGATGTAAATAGAGACAAAAGAAACCATAATGTACTTCTAACTGAATTGGAATATAGAACAGGAAGTCTCATTTCCTGAACTCCAGTGCTATACTATATCTTGTTAGCTAAACTCAGTTTATAATAGGGGTCATTTCCCCAAGGATTGTTACATCAGAAATAAATGAAAAGAAAAAAAATACAAAAAACTGTTTCTGCTTTCAATATAATTTGGGTAATATTTCAAATGTATCTTGCTCAGAAACTCCCACTTCTTCAAAATACTGGTCCAAGTTCTGTCAGGTTCTCTGTAGAAATACTACATCAAGACTTTTAACTCCCGAGCAGAACAGAGTGAAAACGAACATCTCTCATCTCTGGATGCATGAAGAATTTTAAAAGCCATCCCAGGGGACCTTGGCTATGTTTTTGACTTCCTTCCCTTTTTTAAGTGCAGAACCTCAATCCAGTGGAATCTAATCCTCATATATCCTCAGCCCTGGCCCTGCTCCAGGGCAGAGCTTCTAAGTTCCAGCGTGTGCTGGGGCATCCCCACACACAGGATGCTGTGAGCTTCCCATACCTGTTCCCTTCTGTAAAAGAACTTGCCTGTAATCAAAGCTGCCCAATCTCTCATTAAAGCACTGTACCACAATATTTAAAGCTTGAGCATAGTGTGAATGGAAAAATATGAAAGGCTGGAATTATACCTCTAGAGGCATAAAATTTGCAATATCCCAAAATAGATGCATTTGGGATACTTTACTAAATAAGAAAAAAGGCTGGTAAATGAGATTCTAATGACACTGATCTTTTCCACTGATTACACTGATTTCCTGGCTTTAACATGGCTAGAATCAGTACAGACACATCTCACTGGGAAACCACAAGAAACTTGCTTAAGGATTTAGTAACAATCAGTGTTCTAAATAGATGTTACAGTAATACTTCTCTTCAAATCTTTCAGAGATTTTAATCTTTACCACAGCATGGATTTGGGATTCTTTGTAGATGGCTTTATTATAAAGATTACAATTGACATACCTAATTTTATTGCCATTATTTTGATAATATATGCCAGAACTTATAGTTCTTTTATATTTTAAAAATAGTTTACTTTTGAAGCATGATGTGCTATACCAGTTGTCACCACAGTCAGTTACATAGCAAGCTGCAAGATGTTCAATACACAGGAATTTTTGCTTCCAGCTACATCTTCATTATCCTAAAGCCCTTCTACAAAGAAATCCAATTTCAAAAAATATGTATGAAGGAAATGTTAAGAGTATTCATACAAAATTTGTATGTAATTTTTGAGAGTATGTTTTTAAAATACATATACTTGTATTATCTATTCTCAATATAAACAGCCTAAAAAAATTGGACTTTTCATTTGCTAGAATTTCATGAACAACATTTTGTTGTTTTGCAAGCTGGGTTTTATTTTAAAGAACATCTGCTTTTTTAATCCAGCATATGTGTATAAAAATATAAAAATTTATCTCAGCAGAGATGATTTTAGTGCCTTTGAAAATGCTACTTTACAATGAAAAATATACCCCTCTAAATGAAGTTATACTAGTAAAATATTATATCTTGTTCATGCTTGGGCACAATAAATCACCTAATAGAGGGTAAGAATATACTTTTCACTCTAGCAAAATGTTTTCCATCTGGTATACTGTTCATCATGAAAATTATAATAATAATATTTTTTTATATTTATCATCTTACATTTAGTTGTGTAGTATTACACTTTTTTTTTTTTTTTTTTTTGAGAAGAACCTGTTAGTGTAACCTCCTAAATACCAAGAGCAAACTCTGGAAACTCTTTTATTCTCCTAAAAGAATGAATAGAATGAGAAAAGTATTTTTTCTAAGTATCTCATCTTTTCCCTATCTCTGTAGTAAAGAATCCCCTCTGATTCTGGATTACTAATATCTTTAAAAGTAATAGGAATACTTCATTATGATGCTTAACAGAGATGAAGTCTGTTGACAGGCCCAAGACACCATTTACATAAGTGTTCAGGCAAATTGAAGGCAACATCTAATCTAAGATGCAGAGGATCAACAAGAATTAAACATGTATTTAAAAAGCACTCTAGATATCATACTTCCTCCATGGAAAATATCTCCGAAAAAGCTGCAGTATCTTCACATTCCAAATGCAGACATAATAAAATTTCTTTTTTTTCCCCTTTTAAAAAATGTATAATGGATATATTTGAAAATATAATGTTTAATAATGAAATTGCCTAAACCACAACATTTAAAAAATCATTAATATGCCAATATCATACACCAAAAGTAAAAATTTGGATCTTTTGTTTTTAATTTGGCACCTGTCTGGTACCATTTCCTTCTAATTTCACTGAAGAAATTTAAAACATCCACAATGACTTCCAAGCTGCTGAGAACTTCTAAAAACCTGAAACCTAGACTGAAACATATTGTTTGCTGGTAACTTCAGATCATCTTTACTGTTGTTTTTAATCATGAGGTTTTCTTCTAAAGATGAAACATCTGAATCAACTCTCAGAATCAATATATCTTAAAGGTGAATATTTCCATCAGGCTCTCGAAGACACTTCAAAGGACCAAAATATTCATCTATAACTGCTGAAGTTTTTCACTTCAGCATTTATCATCACCATTCATCCCAACTATTTTGTTGCATTCAATCAGTGCTTGAAAGGGTCATACCAGATTGTTCCATAAAGGCTTTAGGCCAACCTTATATCAAACTCAGCTTTCAAAAAATGTCTATCAGTTTTGATGAAGGAGAGGAGACGAGATGAAGGGTGGGAGAGGATCAAGAGCTGATCAGCTTCACTTCAGAGCCACTTACATTATGGCCTATTCTTTTTGTTATGAACTGGGAGTTGGTTGGATATAGCTCTTCAGTGTGCATGTTCTAAAGGAGAAATCCACATATTTCATATACCTGCCATGTTTGTGAACAAGGTCAATTTACAAATCCAAAAAGAAATATGGTCTTTACGTTTTTAACATATCTCCAAATTAATTAGATCTCTCTACAAGCCACAATATGTCTCCAGTGCCTCACTACGTTTGTATTCATCTAACTGATTGATGCTGTTAAGGAAATCAAGCTCACACACATTCTCACTTAGAGATGTTTGCTCTACAGTTCTGACAAGAGAAAAGTACAGTGAAAAGTACATAGAAAAGTACAGTATGCTTACTGCAGTGAAGTGGCATAAATGTGTTTCTTGTCTGAGAGAGTTTGGGTGCCTTGGGAGTTTCCTCTGATTTGGACTGAGGGCAGAAATTCACATACATAGACACTCCACTCTCCCCCTCCCAAAAAAATCCACCCTCCTTGTAAAGAGAAAAGGGAGTACAAGAGAAATAATGTCTCACAGATCTACCTGCAAAAATATCTATCAAGAAGATGACCTACAATTGTTATTGTCTTCTCAACAGAAATAACAACTGGAAAAGTCATATATAGAAGATTCTGGTCTTCCTTGTAAAAAAAAAAAAAGTGATGAAAGTGCAGTTATGTCATACAAGGCTCTTTCCCATTCTCACCCCTAGGAAGAGCAGACTACATAGCTCACACATTCTTCAGCAACAGAATATTGATATTGTAGAAGCGAAATAGACTTGTGATTTCACTAGGTTGGTGTAGGACAGCACAAGTAGTAGGATTTCATAAAGTTTTTCACAGTTAAATTTTGCATATGAACATAATTTCACCCAAACTTAATTTTTATACCAAAATCCCTTTGTTAGGATTCATCTAATATGGCTTTTGAGGTCAACAGTGGGTGGAAGTGTTTGTATCTGATATAAAATGACAGTAAGTCCTCTTTAGAGACAACAGACACAAAATAAGTATTTTAGGGCATAATCCATCTGACCTATTTTAGATGTCCACTTCATTGTGAACTGACTTAGACTCTAGAATTACCAATGTGTCACCACTGACTACAAAGAGAAGCTAAACTTTTTTATTTTTTGTGACTATCCATAATGGGTAGCTAACTTTTTTTTTTCTTTTTGTCATAAGGATTACTTTATTTATCTTTCTTCTGGGGTGTTATGACTGATATTTATAAAAAAGTAATATTTAGGAATTCAGCTTCTAAGTTATTTTTTCCCTTTTAAGCAATTCACAGATCTAAATACATTATGGATCTTAGTGCAAGACTGAAGTTATAAATTACTAAGTACAGACTAAATGATTTTTAGGCAGGATAAGTGATAGAACTATAATTTGCATCTTGATTACCTTTCCCAGAAGAACCTGAAATTAAGATTGTCACAGTCTCTGCAAGGTGCATGTGAAGCACACTGCTTGATGTAAAGAGAACAAGTGAACAAAGTGAAATTGAGGGCAGAGCCATAAGATCCCAAACTATGTGACATTAACACTGTGAAACATTAAATGGTATTCAGGTGGAATCCATTTCAATTACCCTGTGCCAGTAATCTGCAGTCCTTTTATTTTCCTAAATCAGGAATTATGTACCCATTGACACTAGGAATGGGATCAGTATCTCGATGATCAACTAGACTCAAACTTTTAAAAGTTAAGTGGGGTTAAAGAACTTTCTGGAAAGAGCACCCTGGGAAATTTCTCTTTTAGGAGTGAAGAGATCTGACCCTGATCCAGTGAAGCATTTAAGCAATTGATTGATCACAAGCATATGCATAGTCTTCCTTGAGTGCAGTAGGAGACAGAGACAGACTGTGTCAGGATATTAGGCCAAAATACAAACCCCTTAGCACATTTTCAGAGTTGCTTCTTGCACTATAGCAATATTACAAGAAGAGTTATACTACATTAACCCACATATTTGTCTTAAATTAGTTTTGAAAAATAATTCAATATTTACTTTTTTTAAAAAATCACCTGAACAATTAATATCAAAAACCATAAAACTGTGCAAACCTCAATTTACACAGACACATTAGTTTCACATCATTTTATACCAGAGTTTTAAAAAGTGTAAACATGTAGGTATTATGTATTTTTTAAAATACAGAATAGTATTCATTTTTAAAAAGAGCTTTAAAATAATTGTGTTTCAAGAGATTCAGAAAGGCACTATTCAGTAATTAATATGGGGATTTTTCTTGTTTGTATTAGACCACAAGAACAGATCTTCAAGGTTTAATTTGTATGGGTTTCTCCTGATTAGCTTAGGTATTACTCTTGCATAGAGCTATCATTGTATAAATATGTGGTTAAGATGTGCAACTGAAATATCTAAGTTTGTGGCAGATGCTGCTCTTTGTGATCTTTTGTAACTGAAGAGTTCTTTTATCATTTGAGCTTTTGGGTTTGTATTTCTCATCTGCTCTTTTCTGCCAGCTTAACGGAGATTTTAAATCAAACCTAATTAGACTACATATGCTGTTTAGGAAAAAGATCTTAGGAAAGTAATGATTCATATAGGCTTTGATATTTTCAGATAACATCTAAGAAGAAATGTGATTTTAATTGTTTTAAATAACTTCCAATCACCCTCTTACTCAAATAAAGTAGTTGAATACAGTTCTTTGATCAAAAAAAAATTCTTCAGTAACAGAAATGCCAACTCTATATTCCTATCAACTACACCACCTATGCTTAAATGATGAAAGCCTATATCGACAGACATTTTTCGACTAAGTAGTATTATAACTCAGATATTCTATGACATATTTTTGATACCAGTACCATAATCCTCAAATCAGGAGTTATCAAATTATATTTAATTCCTGAAAAACAAAAATCTGTGTGTATATGTTGAGCACCTAGGATGTCAGCCAAAGTTTGCTTTTTAGCAATGTTGATATAAGAAGAGCTGGTATATTTTTATTTTTCCTCTTTGATATTCCACAAGGGGAAATTAATTATTTTAATGTTGTTTTAATTATAATGCACTTACCTGAATTACACATTTCAATATTTTAGCTAGTGCTAAGAAAGCCCACATTTTACACACTCTCAACTTGCACTGGGTTAAGGAAACCTGCATCAAAAATGAAGACTGATGTCTTGTTCAACATTAATAAACACATTTGCCAGGAAAGCCCTGGTCTCTGACATTTAATCCCAAAGATATAAGCTCCATCTTTAAAAAAAAACCAAAAAACAAACAACAGAAAATTATTAAAAATCTTTACATTTTTATGTCCTACTTAGCTATTTGACCCAGTTCTTAATCAGAAGTAGCCAGAATTTTCTCTTATTCCACAGAGCGATTGCCTGCTGCCTTAAGAATAAAAGCTTGAGTATTTCCCCTGACAGAAGGCTGACAAGTCATAATGAGGAACTGTGTCTTCCAACGTCAAGCCAATGCAGTTTCTGCTAATTGAATACTGTGTAAAACTGATTTTCTGGAAACCAAGAAATTATACATATTTCCAAGAAAAACCTCTGCAAATATAACCACAAATTTATAATAGGCAATAGCAAGATTTCATAAACTTTTTTTAAAAATCTGAGTTAAATTTCAAACAGAAAAGTAGAAGTGTAAATCCAGATTTCCAGTTAGTCTGTAACTTTAGTGATTCAGTAAAGCACAGCAATTTGTTTCACCACCTAGCTGAATATATAATAAATTCCAATATTTATCATATGTTTACTGTTTCACCTTTACTAATACGTGACTATCAAGACAAGGAAACAATATATAGAGACATCAGACTTTAAGAAGAGTTTATAAGAAATAAATTTGAGACAGATTTATAGCAAGACAACACTGATATCCCAAGCTTCTAAACAACACATAAAGTTTACTGCCATCTAAAAAATATATATGGCATATGCATATTCACTGATATCATAAAAAAAAGTTTTATAAATGCTAAAAATTGTCAACATTTTCTACTAAATTTTCAAAAACTCCAATGCAACTCAACAAAAGCTCTATGGTAAGACCTTATTTACAGGACCGCACACTTGAAAAAAAAAAAAAATTCAAAAAGCCCTGACCATACTTATACATTAAAACTGAAACTCACTACATAGAATAGCTAAATCTTAAGTCAAACAATTTCTGTCTATAAACTTCTGCAGTGTAAAGCAAAAATTTAAAATAATTTAAAATATTCTTCAGAGACCAGGAGACAGGCAGTGGAAGACAGAATATTTTGAAAGTATAGTTCATCTTCTTCTGGTTTCAGTTAAAAACATAAGGTTTATACATAAAAACATGAGGTTTATACTCATGCATCAAAGGCATTTTTGATATTTCCTATTTGTTATCATCAACAGTACTTTCTGAAAAGGCATAATTTGCTGAGAAACCCATCGTAATCTTCACACTTTACTGGGAGAACTGACTGAGTTGAGGATGGTGTATGGTGTTGGGGAGAGTTGGGGAAGGGAGAAACAACACTCAATTGCAAGTTTATGCTTGACTGTTATTCAGAGTAATTTTTATTATCTTTTATCATCAGCTATAAATGGTCTATAACTGGATGAAAATCTCTCTTTTTCTGTGAACAAAGCTGCCCTCCAAGAATGCTAAAGACATATTAAATACCAATAGGCTATTTAACAAGCCCTTCAACGTATTGAGCCAAGGCTTACATACATGGTTGTTGAGTAAAGGCAGTATTTTCAGCACTTTGTTTAAAAGAAAAAGCAGGTCACCACATAAACCATGACACCCACCAAATAATGTGTGTAATCTAAACCACATCTAGATGTCAAGATATTTTCTATTCTGATGCTTTGCCTAAGAATTAGCTAAATAACCAACACGCAAAAAATTAATATTTACTTACACACACACACACACACACAGAATAATGTGCTGATTGAGTTTCATAACCAATATATATGTAAAACACCAGAAAGCCCAGCAAAATATTGCAACCATCACAAAGTATTCTAGTTTCAAATTTCACCTCTACACTCTCCAGGACAGCCCATGCACAAGCACACGAAGACACACGTCAGATCGCTGGACGTGCCATCCTCTTGGCTCTCGTAGCCACCCGCACGAATCAAAAGGCTCCAGAGGGACCCAGAAATACCGAATCAGGGCACGGGGGCAGGGAGCGGCATCTGCCCTGCCCGGCCACGGGCTGTGTGCGCTGTCTTGCAGGACCTTGGACAGCGGTCTCCTGGCCCTCCTCTCAGCGCAGCCCAGCCCAGCTTAGCTCAACCCAGCCCAGTTTAGCTCAACCCAGCCCAGCCCAGCCCAGCCCAGCCCAGCCCAGCCCAGCCCAGCCCAACCCCGCGGCTCACCCCACTGCGCACCCCCCCCGCACTGCCCACCAGATTCCCTGGAGAAAGGGAAAATAGACTAAGTTGCACCCATGGTTTGGTTTATTTCCTTTCCCTTTCTGAAATACCTTTCATTTTTAACACAGATCGGTTGGCCAAATTCTCAAAACATAAAGCAATATCATCCAGCACTCAGAACCGCAGAGATGTAGGTCGCTGGCATTTCTCTAGTTCATTGAAGTTTCGCACAATCATTTTAATGTCAACAACTTTTTCTCTATCATTAAAAAAGTATTTCTCCTTGTTGGGTGTGTGAAGGGGAAACCGTTAAACAGCATAAATTTGCTGTTCTGTTCATTTTTAACACCTTTTACACCCTGATATTCTGTAGAGAAACTGAACACTTTGTGAGAAAGTTCAGTCAAACTAAACTGTGATACAAAAATCACTTTAGCATGTAAATGCTGATTGTTTGGCAGCATGGAATAGTAGTTAAATGTCTAATTATAGGGCTACTGAAATGACAATGATTTCCTTACAGCAAGAGATATCTATTTACATTTGATACCCTTTTTCACTTATCCAATTCACTCTGGAAATAAAATATGTTTACATTATCAGTAACTGAGTATATAGGATACATACAATGAGTGTGTACACACAGTTTGCAATCTAAAAACAGTCGAGTCAACACGTCTGGTGAGTCTACTTTTGTCAGGTTTAGAAAGAAAAAATAAATACAGCAACTTTCCTACTTTATCCAATTAGATAGCAGGTTATTTCAGCTTCTGGAGAGACTCTGGATCCATTTTTGTGGCAAATATATGCGCAAATTATACTAAGTTATTGGCAAATGGGATTTTTTAGGCATAGGCTGTTACCATGAAATTATTTCAGAAGGCCCTGCTGAAGTTACAGAGGACAGAGGTACAGCCAGGCCTCCTATTTAGAGCAGTGATTTGCATGCTCTGTTGTATTCCACTGCTAAAGCAGAATTTGCTTCAGACTGGTTAGTGCTACAGTAGTTGAGGCAATCTAGTTCAGAGTAGAAATATTCACCTACTACCAAGTACTCCATCAGGGGAAAAAAAGCATGCAATTAGCTATTTTAGGCACTGAGGACAACTCTTTTCTTCTGCCCCGTCTTGAGAGATAGGCCAACTAATCTTGTGCAAAAGTAAAGAGAAGGCAACAACTACAAGAGCCAATGTGGGACCCTCTGCCTTCTATCAAAGGGAAAGAAAAACCTCTGGATCTCTCTGAGCCATCACCAGTGGCACCAAAGGAAACAGCCGCAGCTTATCAAAACACTGTCACCATCATACCCAACCAAAGGCCACTGCTGTGCCCGTCAACAGACACTCTAGTCCTCCAGCTTTCCCCAGCTCCACAGATTTTGCCAGAGCGCCTAAAAACACTGTCCCGCTCCCGCTCCCGAGGAGGCTGGGCTCCGCACCGCTCTGCCGCCGTCCAGCCGCGCCAGCCCCGGGGCCAAGCGCCCCACGGAACCCCCGAGCCTCGGTGCGCGCCCCTGGCCCGCGGGCACGGAATGCGCCGGTTCCCCGTCCCGTCCCCGGGGCACCGCGGCCACCTGCCCACCGAGGGCGGGCGACCAGGGCAGCGCCGTCGGGCAGCCCGAGCCCGCTCGCCGCTCCGATCCCCGCTCGCTCATTGTCATGCAGACCCTGTCGCTGCCTGCCGCCAAGTCGCATCCCAGCCCGCTGGAAGCCGGCAGCCGAGCCGGAGCCAATCGCATATTCATGAGAAGGGGGAAATCCATCGCTACGCTCCCAGGGGACCGAGGATCACTTCTTTTCGCGTTTTCTCAAGCTTCCCCCTCTCTCCTCCTCTCTTTCAATAATGCGCTAAGGGGGGCATCCCGGCCCATACCGTCCGCAGCATCGCCTGCACCGGGAGAGCCGCGGCCGCCGGCGCCAGGGGCACAGAGCGGAGCAGGCACAACAAGGGTCCACGGCAGCCACAACAGCCGAGGGAGGCACGCCAGCCCGACAGCCAGGGACGGCAAACACAGCAGGGGCTCCTACCTTACAATCCTCAGGACACGATTTCACCGAGTACTCATCCGACTGTAAATATTTCTGGAGCATAACCTCAAACTCTTCGTATTTCTCCTGAGCGTGCTGGTCGTAGCGCTGGTAAGCCTGGACGCACTGGCTGCAGGAGCCTTCCCCCTTCAGCACCACATCCAGACTGCAGTTCAAAGTGTCCGGATTGGACAACCCGGCGAACAACTCCCAAAGTGTGTAGGAATTACAAAAGGAAAGGTAAAAATCCGTCAGGTCCCAGCCGGGCGCCGGGCTGTGCCCCGCGCCCCGCGGCCGCCCCGGGCCCCCTCGCCGCCGGCACACCGCCTCCGCGTCGCCCACGCTGAAGCACTGCCCGGACGAGGAGCCCGGGTGGGGGCACGTCTCCAGGGGCCTGGCGGTGGAGTTCCCCAGGAAAGCAGCCTTGCCGTGCCGGGGCTCGGTGCCGTTGGTGCGGCTGCCGCGGCTGCCGCCGCCGCTGCTGCCGGGGGAGGGCGGGAGGGAGGGCGAGGGGGGGGCGAGGAGCCGGGGCGCGGGGGGCGCCGGCTCCCCCATGCCCGCCAGCAGCTCCGGCTCCGCGGGCTCCGGCTGCTCGGGCGGCGGCTGCTCCTTCTCTCCGGTCCCCGTGAATTTGGCCTCGGCGCAGAACCACAAGTGATCAGAGAGCAGGACCGTGAAAAACAAGAGCGATGCCAGGGACAGTCGCCATTTCTGAGCCCTCTCCGAATCCGTGAAGGGTTTCTCGTTCTCCCGGGGTGCGAACCAGATTTTTAAGCCGTCATCATACTGCCGACTACACATCCAAGCACCCCTGGTCATATTTTGGGAACGCACAGCCCTGGCCGACTCCACCGTGAGGGCTCCTTTGCCAGTGTCACCACAATATGCATTGACTTAAAAGATTGGGGGGATTTTCTTGCCTGCCTTCCCTTCTCTCGCTCGCTTGCTCTTCCTCTCTCTCCCACTCTCCCCCTTCTCTCTTTCTTCCTCTTTTTTCTTTCTTTCTTTTTTTCTTTCTTTCTTCTTTCTTCTTTTTCTTCCTCCGAGATATTGTTGGTTTTCGCCGGCAGCTCTGCCTTGGTCTCACCACATGAAACAGCCCCAGTCCATCCAACGCGGAGTGCCGTGGAGAAGATAAGAGCAATAACGCAGAGAGAGGAGGAGGAGGGAGAGGAGATGATGGTGGTGGTGGTGGTGGTGGTGGTGGTGGTGTTGGTGGTGGAGGTGGTGGTAGTGGTGGTGATAGTTGGTGGTGGCGGGGCTGCGCGACTGGTCCTTTCCCCCTCTCACCCAGGCATGGTCAGATCGCAGCTCCCCATCTCCCTCCTGAGAAAAGCCCACTGCCCCCGGACAACCGCATGCCGCGTCCCCCGCTGCCGACGGACGGCTACGGGAGGGCTCCTCGCCTCCTCTTCCTCCCTGCCGCCGCTGCTCCTCTTCCTCAGCCCCGAGCCGCGGCACAGATGCCTGCACCGCTGCCTCAGTCTCTTTCTTCTCTCCCGGCTCCGCTCTAACTGGAGAGACGCTGCTGCAGGGCTCCCGGAGCGCTGCCGAGGATGCTGAAGAGGAGGAGGAGGAAGAGGAAGAGGAGGAGGAGGCTGCCGGGGCCGCCGCCGCTGCTGGTGACAATGGGCTGCGGCTGCCGCCGCTGCTGCCGCCGGGCGCGGTGTCCCCGGGCGCACGGGGCGGAACTGCCTGGCTGGGGGCCCCCGATGGGCACAGGCATCTTGGGCCCCTGGGCTAAGTTGCCGCCATCTTCGTCCTGGAGAAACACTTTTTTGGGGGGAGCTCTGCCTTTTGCGTCATCTCCTCCCGCGCCGAGATCGCTCTATCCTGGCGCATTGGCAGCAGCAGCAACTCTGCCTCCTCCTGCCTGAGGAGGAGGAGGTGGGAGATGCACTGGGGACCACATGGACCCTCCAAAGGGCTTCCTCGATGCGACTCTTTCTACTCATCTCACCGAAGGGATTGCTCAGTACTACTGTCCAGCCCTCTCTCCTTCAGGTCTCCTTCCCTTTGTGGCCATGAAACACCATGTCCACGCAGGATGGTGGTTGGAGAGGTCTGTCTCCGTGCCTGTCCTTGTCATAGCAAATCACAAATGGCAAATGACACCACAGGCTCTGCATCCTGGCCAGTTTTGTAAAATGCCTGAACACAGTTGCCTGTCTCTAAGTCAGAGAGCTGTAAAAGAAAATGACTATAAGCCCCAAGCTGCTTCCCCAAGAAAAGTTTTGCAAAACCCTGGTTCAACCAGTGAGCTGGGTAAATACTGCCTGTCTGTGTGTTTCCCTGCTTTAGATATCACTGCTTAAAGAGAAAGACAGAGGGGCCAGGCTTAGCCCTCCTTCTAGGATGATGAAATCACCTAAGATTATGATCTCCACTTGGATCCACGGCTGAGATCCAAACACCTTCTGACCCCAACCAACAAGGTCTTTCCCTCAAATAAACATACTATTTGGACACTCCAAAGTGTCTCTCACTCTTTTATTCTGGCTCATTTATACACCTTAATGTAAACAGCAACAGAAAAACTTGGATCCCACACATAACACAAGAGAAGGTGCCAACTAGAGGTTGAACATTAACAGACAAACACCTGGTGTTCACCTCAAGACATCAAGTATGCTATCTGGCCATAGGAAAACCAAGACCTGTATTTTAATTTCTCCATTGGACTGGAAGAAGGTTTAGAAACCATACTTTTCCTTGTTCCAGAGACTTTCTCTGTCCTGATGGACTGATAATTGCCCTTGAAGGAGGTGCACAATACATCACAAAAGGTGGCTTTGCCCCATTTTTTGGTTAAAGAAAGCCTTTTTTTTTTAAACAAACATGATCTGTAAACTAATACAACTTGCTGATGGTTCTTGAAACCAGTTTCAAAAGGTATGGTGAGAAAAGACCTGTGACTAAACCATATCAGAGGAAACAAAACTTGTACCTTGTTTGACTGCAGTTGTCATTAACAGAAGGTGATTTTACCAAGGAATGTGCTGGAATTTCTGTCACTTTGAGCAGCGAATCAAGGCTAGATGTCTTTCAAAATGTTTGGTAAACCTCAAACAGGAGATGCAGACCTGAGGTATGCATTGCTGAGTGAGGTTCTATGCCCTGTGTTATGTTAAGTGTCAAAGCACATTATCACAATGCTCTCATCTGGCCTTACAAGTTTTATGAGTCAAATACTACAGCAAGCAGAAGTTATCTGTGGATTTTATTTTGATGGGATATTTAAAGACACAGTGTGTTTATTAAGTGTTAATATTGTAAAGAAAGGTTTACAGTACTCGAATCAGAATATGTCTTTGCAATTTTCAATCAATCAGCTCACACTGTCTGTTAATGATACATTATTAATTTTGATCTTGGACCTTTGATTGAAATTATTTGATATATTGGGTTTTGTACTGAATTTGCCTTTTTGTAATGATTTCTGTTTTGGGACAAGGCTGTGACCAAGCTTTTAAGAAGCATTCAGGGTAACTTTGCTACTCTAAAATGTAACATCATTTATTTAATTACCTTTTACTGGTTTGATTATGTATTTTAGAGTAAAGGGGCTGAAGCATAAATACCGGGAAAAAAACCCAAAAACAACAACCCAAGAGGGAAAAAAACACCAAACAAGCCCAAAAACAAACAAACAAACAAAAAAAACCCAACTGGGATAAGCAACAGTTTCCTGAGATTGGGTCTGAGATTTTCAAAATATACTGTACTAAGATATATGCGGCAGTGACTTAGTGACAGTAATTATTCTGTATTTTACAGGCAAACTTGAGGTGAAGAAATTTGGCTTTGCAGTCCACACCTGGCAGAGAGGCTTAATTTATACATATATTTTTAATGTTGTTTCCCTTTTGTCCTGCTGAGAAAATGAGAGGATAATAGGCAATTTTGCAATTCACAATGAAATTAATAGAGTTCTTTATCTCTATAGTGGAGCTTCAAGAATTGGTAATGAAAATGTGCTGGTATTCAGATCTCCTTTGAAACTTAATATAAAAATGAATTTCTAAGTCTTTGCTCCTCTGCTTACACTTGTCTAAGATCAAAGCAAATATACTTGAAATCAGTTAGCTAGGATGGTTTAGATATACTCAGCTTCTCAAAAAAAAAAAAAAAATCCATTTTCATGTCGCGTAATATTTTCACACATTTCCCAACTTTTGTATGGAAAAATAGAGTGTGAGTTCTTTTTCAACACCTAGAAATAAACTATAATCATGCATTTGGTATTTTCAAAAGGAGCATGTGCTTGCTTTTCCAGTAGCAGTTTTCTGTAACAGAGAATGTCACGCAGTGCTGTTGTTTCGCCTCTTCTGTTTCACCCAAAGCCCCATTCTCTCTCCACCTAGCACTGCGAATAACTTGCAGCTTAGTTGCAGTAGCTGGTTCCTGATGGATCTGAGCAGATGCAGTTCAGTTCTCTGGTGCCCCTTAGTGTTAGGTCCTGGAGCTCAAGGGAGAAAATAAAGCTAAAAAGCGGTATCTGAAAATCAAGAAGCTGTATGCAGTGAGGGGAAGAATCTGAAGTACAAACTGCAGCTGCTTTCTCTCAAAGTTCCTTCAAAATTTTGTTATCATAAATCTGATCTAATATTTGAAATGGTTTAATGAATTACATGAATGGGGAGAAAAGCGAAAACTTTCCTCAAAAATATAGCTACAGCAGTATGTCCCCACACTTATCATTCTTCCTAAATAATTCTAGGGGTGCAAAACACTTCACTTTGAAATTACATTTTTTTTTCTGGGAATATTTATTACCTATTTTTCAAAGCTTGGCAAGTGTGAGGAGCTCATGGAATCCTCTCTTCCTAGCTGGTGGAATCACCAGATGTTTCACAGATGGGTCTCCTTAAAGTGATGTGGCTCAGTATCATCTCTGCCACACTGTGCTTTAATCAATACAACCAGAATTGGTGTTCTTTGATTCTTTGACTCATGGTATGTAAGACAACTGATTTATTGAGCACTATAGACAAAGTCTAATAGGATGAGCATGCACAAATTCAAGATACTTAGAGCTACTGTTCAACCTACATACCATGTGTTTGCTTTGTGAAAATACTTTAGCTTAGCAAGCAAAAATATTTATTGATGTAACATATTATGGCAATAAACTCTTTTCAGAATAGAAGGCTTTGCTGTTTCAAAGCAAATGTTCTTATATTTTTGGCTAATGTCATGCAAACAGTAATTTCCTGCATAATTCTCTTTCTTTACTTTGTTGATTACAAAGCTGTAATATCAAAAGAGCAGTATATAGGTCTTTCAGATGTTTTTAACAGGTTTGTGTGACACATCTTTGTAATGTATATTCTTTACATAAGAAAAAGCTTATTTTGTAATTGCTGAGCAGCATTTCTTTTTGTAAAAGGCAGGTTATTTTTAAGAGACTAGATTTCATTTTATTTTTAGGTTGATTGGTTCTACTAATAGGAGCAATTGTTGCAAAAATTATTAACAGAAATACTCAGTTAATGTTTGCACTGGAGGCTCATCCACTACTTTTAATACCAAGCAAACATAATCAGGCCCTTTACTGTATCTCTTAGTGATTTTTTAACAGTTTAAACTATTTGTCTTCAAGAGGAATATCTATGCATTCTTTGTAGGCAAAATTATATGTTATTTATGTGAATTAACATCCTCAGTGTTGTTTAGTTTTTGCTTTATTTCAACATCTTGCAACAAATTTTGGATATTATATTGCCCATTCCCTGGGAAGTGTATCAGAGATTTAATTATCTCAATCCATTTAATAAAAATAATATCCGTGATGGTGGTGTGATACAAAGTTAAGAATACTGAAGAATTTTTTTTTTCTCATCACGTTCCTAATGTCTTAGTTTCCTACTCAGTATTTTTCAGAAAACTCAACTTTTGTGAGAAAACTTCAGGCATCTGGGCTAGATTGCTCCAAAGCAATGAGAAATTTATGTTAATGCTATCAGAAGATTCTAATCCTTGTTCAAATAGCACTAATGCAGATTTTAAGATTCTTCCATTCTTCTTTGTTCACACTTTCCACATTACCTTCAATTTTGTCTCTTTGGCTTGATTTTTTAAAGCTTTTCTTACCAAATTAGAGAATTAACTATCACACAAGTTATAAAAGTTTTTCCAACTGGATTTTAAAAGGCTGTGCAGTAGAAACTTTGAAGATACTGAGGTCATTGATTGAATTATCTTGCAGATGTTTTCTTGGTATCCTATGAGAGGTATCCTTGGTATCCTGTCTTCTTGTTAGAGAATGAGAACGTTTTTGTTTGTTGGCATTTTCAGCCATGGAACAATGAATGGAGAGCATAGGGAGTCTGATAATGTCTCTCAAAAAACTGAAGGTTATCTTTATCATGAAATCTTTATAATGAGAGCTCAGCCATAATATTATATCCACTGGGCATATTTGGACATGATCTGAACTGTGCTAAAGCTATTCTTCATTTACTGAAGCCATCAAAAAGGTGAAATATAACTTTTGCACATGAGTGCAGCAGGAAGAAGATAATATAAATGTCTCACACAAATTAGCCTATGCCTGTTAGAGTAAGGTCTGATCCAAAGCATGCTGAGATCAGGGTTTCCCTGATTGCAATGGGTTTTTAAACAAAGCATATAGAAAGGAAACAGACAGAAGAATAAAGATTCCTCCCATATAGGGATGGAGGGAAAAGAACTGAAAGCACCACCAAAAGATAGATTATGGCTCTTAAAATATTTTTCCTTGTTTCCCTCTCTTACTAATTGCATACATTTGTTGTATTCTAATAAATGTAACAGCCTCACTATGTGGTTGTGCTTTTACAGACACCAAAGACATATTTTACATCTTTTCTTTTTGGCTACCTTGGTTATCCTGACTTTTCCTTGTGTGAAAACTGAACTCATAGGAAAGAGATAATATTTGATTATTCTTAGAAATATTCTTTTATAATATTTTTCTTGAACAAGAATATCTGTGCACTGTGTAGAAAGTCTTAGGTTTTGGTTAATGAGTTAAATAGTTTTTGTTTGCTGTCTCTTATTCTCATGGAAAGGAAAAAAAACTACTTTTAGACATAACCTCACTGTTTCATTCAGTCTGGTTTTTCCTTTAAGCATGTCACTGGAGAATGTTTTGTATCAGCCTGAGTTACAAGGTCTGCATTAGGCAGGTTTTATTTTCTGATATACTGATATGATTTTTTTATTCCAGAATTCAGACTAACCTGAATTTGTAGCCCCATGTTCATCCATGTCTGTGGTATGAAGGATGTGGAAAAGAGAAAGAACTAATTTAGAAATAATATATGCTAGCAAGCAAACTTCTTGCTACTTTTCACCACACATTTTATTCCATGTTCCTTGGAAATGTGCCATCCTTGAAAACTCTTTTCAGATTGACCATATGAAAATTTGGTAATATCTTTACATTTCAAACACTCATGGCTGCAATGTAAATTTTATATGCATGAGAGTGTGGGCATGCAGGAGACCTTTCCATGTATGGGGGTTTCTTGTTTGACCAGAATAAATATCCCTATTACTAAAACATAGGTAGCTATATGCAGATTTGACATAGAGCTTGAATATAAGTTGAATAATTATAATTGTAAAACATATATATATATATGTGTCTTTTAAAAATATAAACAATTTCAATGCTTTTTATGTCAGCTTTAGCTATGTAGACTTAAGCATCCAGTCAAAGCTTATCCTTGCACCATGTTATTAATAAGAAAATACAGCTACCTGCAGAAAACAGCTCAATCCATCCCTAAATAGATTTCTAAGACACTCTTCTATGGCAAGCCATATTCTGCCATCTCTTTACACTAAATATGGAAGAAATGTCCCTGATTAACTTGACATTGTTTCTTATCTAAGCTGATTTTGTCTGAGAATAATTTTCTTCAGAATAGCTGGCACAGGGGTGTGTTTTGGATATGAGTGTTGGTAACACAGGGGTTGTTTTGTTATTCCTGCAAAGTGCTTGCATGTCACAGTCCATCAAAGAGGAAGCTGGGGCTTCACAAGGAGCTGAGGGGGTGAAGGGTATCACAGCCAGGACAGCCAGGACAGCTGACTCCAGCTGACCACAGGGATACCCCAGACTATATGGTGTCTTGCTCAGCATGCTAAGCTGGGGGAAGAAGGAAAGCAGGAATGTTCAGAGAGATGGTGTTTGCCTTTCCAAGTCATTGCTGTGTGTGATGGGGCCTGACTTTCCTGGGGATGGCTGAACACCTGCCTGCCCAAGGGAAGTGGTGATTGAATTCCTTTGCTTTGTTTGTGTCCATGGCTCTTGCTTTACCTACGGAATTGTCTTTATCTCAGCCCAAGAGTTTTCTCACTTTTGCCCTTCTGGTTCTCTCCATCATCCCACAGGAGAGAAGTGAGCTGAGTGTGCCTGAGTTGCTGAGTGGGGTTTGAACATGATACTATTGAACCCAGCTTGTAATATTTAAAAGACAAGTAATCATTTTAAATTAATCAGCAAGATTTCTGGCTCTGTCCTGGTGTCCTATAAAAGATTCTTCCTGAAGAAAAAAACTACAGATGACTGTCAAAGTACATATTTGAAACTTTTATATCTTTTGTTTCTAGTTTCAGCTACTAGTAAAGCAGACATGAATGAACCATGCATTGACAGTCATTATTTTTGGAGCCAGGTCGTATCCTTTTCCATCAAAATGTAATATCCTGCCTTCTGCCAGCTGGCTGCAATGCCATCTGCCAGGAAGAGAGAGATAGGGTGGGTTTTTTTCACTCTGCCTTCCAGGGTTATTCCTGTGAAGAAGGCATGTGACTCAAGTTGTAGGATGACTCAAGCTCTTATGGTCTTCTTGGAGTCATCCCACAATCAATTTAATGTGTCTGACCCGAAGACAAATGTCTCCTTTTGTCTGCAACACCACCAGCAATTTTCTAAACTTTGGCTTCTGTTCCATATGCCTTGTAAAAGATTGAGGGAACTGAGCACAGGCTGAGAGCAAAGAGCTCCTGATATTTTAGTCTATTTCCACCCTTGAGATAGATATGATTCTCTTTTCCTCAGTATCTCTGTTTATAAAAAGGGGAGGCTAGAAGAATTAGGTAATGCCTGCAAAGTGCTGTTTTAAATAATAAAAATAATGAATTTATTCTTGATGGGTTACTATATAGGTCAGTATATAATGTTATCTAGTTCTTAAGGACTGAATATTTGTTATTGCTTCACAGAGATTGCTCTCCATTTATGAGTGGCTACAGACCTCTGTGAATATGCCAAGATTTTCTACAAAAGAGGTCTCGTTCAGATAATTCTCAGTCTTAGAGTAAACAAACAGTATTGCTTTTCTAATTTTCCAGTAAAATACATTACTTGATATTTGGCAATATATTGCATTTTTCATTGCATTAGATTTCTGGAAAAGAGGTACTTTATTTGCATGCTTTTATCTTGTGGGGAGAAGACAGAAAAAAGAAATGTAATTACACTGGGTGCTTTAGTCTCCTAATTAGTTTCACTGGGTCTTAGATTTAACTCTTACCTTCTGTTAAAGTTCATTTTTCTTCTCTTTCCTTTTATCTTGTTCTTTTTTTTTTTTTTTGTTTTGGTTTGTTTTTTGGTGTTTTTTTTTTTTTTTGTTTGTTTCTGGAGGCAGCCCCCGATGGCTGGCTGTGACTTTGTGACACTCACTTTTCCCACAGCACTAGAGCAAATATTGCTCCCAGCCTGTTACCTAGCATATTCTGAGTCTTGCTAGAGATAGGCAGATTCTGCCTCTAAGTACCACCATTATGGGTATAATTTGCTTCAAGCCACAAACAGGGCTGGCTCAGGGTCAGTGGAAGTGCACTGTGTGTTGCTGAGGTGACTGCATGCTCTCAGAATTCACAGATCATCATTTCATAAAAGGTTGGCTAGTTCAGCTGCATAAGGGCTTCATGAAACAATAAGAGAAAACACTTCAGAAGGGTAGTGATCTTCAGCTTCTTTCTGTAATTCCTCTAAAAGGATACTGCAGTTTCACTGTCATTACTTTTTTTAAAACATTTCTTATAGTTTCTTAAAGGCAACAATTCTTTGAAATCCTGAATTTTGTCTGAATTACAGACCAGATCTCTTCTAGTAAACAAAAACACAAAAACGAACGGGGAGTCACTACTTTAGATACCCAAATTAACACTGACAGTGAGGGAATTCATTAAGTAAGATTGTTCATCTCTGAAGCCCTTCCTTTAGTCAGTGTAGAGAGAGAGTCTCCCTTGAAGGGAATAATTTGAATTAGATCCATTTGCCACATCACCCTGAAGAACATCTCTCTCTTCTCTCTGTCCACTGAGCCCCAGGAGGGAGCTGGTTTAGTTTGGCTCCTAAAGTGAAGGTTATGGCTGCTCTCCAGAGTCTCTGATGTGCAGGGCACATAAATTAAAATCATGAGAAGGTGTAGTAAGTGGTTGATAGACATACAGGATCAGGGAGGGTGAGAGTGTTATAGCAGTAAATTCACTGTTAAGGGATAACCAGGGAGGACATTGCAATTCATATGGACTTTACTGACACTGGGAGAAATCCTTTTGAAAAGGAAAGCTACTGTTTCACTTTTTCCAAGTTTGTTTTCTTTTTAATTAAAGAGAAATATTTCTGGCTGCCTTATTTATCAATGGCTGCAAAAGCCATCCTCTTTCATATTCTGCAGTGGCTACCTTGAATAAAAGAGACAAATTTGGGGGTTCAGAACAGTGAAACTTGTGTTGCTCATAAAAGATATCAGCCCAGACCAAATTAAACAGCTCTTTGACCTGCTGGTTTTAAGTTTAGCCTTGGAGAGATTATAGTCTTGTCTTTGATTATTCTAAAAGCAAAGCTGACATAGCTAGGTTAAGAAGTGACACAAAGAATGGACAAGAAAAGTGGAAAATACATTTTGCTTTATAGACACAGTGATATGGGGAACTCCATGGCATATGAAGAAATTCTGTCCAGAAATGTGAAGTTAGGACTTGAAAATTTCAAGATTTTTGGTAGCCTTCTGTCAGAAACTTGAATTCTTAATAGTAATTTATCTACCCATCAGATGATGAAGTTACAGATGAATTAACATTGGCATATTTTTAATATTGAGCATTTCAAAAGTTATCATAATAAAATTACCATGATTTTTTTTTTATTATCTTCTAGAGGGCTACAAAACCATTCTATGTACTTTACATATCTTAATTTCAAGGGCTTTCACATATTTCCTAGGCAACTTTTTCCCTCTTTAGGTATTGGAATAGTAGAACCATATAAACTGGTGATTCTTGGGGGAAATAGGAACTATTTTTAGTAGCTAGATGTATTCCAAAGAAGACTCTTCTGTTGCCAAGAAAAAAGAGAAAGGCTCTTTCAGGGTGCTTCAGAGCATCTAAGTTTAGCTTTCCAGTGCCAAAATGAAAATTTAAGTTTTTAATTTCACAGATGCATTTGAGAATGCTGTTCCCAGGTTAATGCAGAGAATTGTACGTGCCAAACCCTTGTTACCTCAAGGAGCAATCCAAACAAGAACCTTAGGGAAAGTTATTTTTAAGACATTAGCTATGTCTGTTAATAATTTTTCATTATGAAGAATGAAGAAATATATACTTCTCATAAGCACATACAGACATCTATTCTTGGGAAGAAACAGGAAAGGTAATCTGCTTTTGATTATGATCAAATATCAACATTTTTGTACCACACACCACGAACTACAAAATATTTGAATCACTTGAAAGTGGCAATCACAAACAAGGTGAATTCAGGAATTTCCCTCCTTTCTACATATGTAACCATTTCAGGAAAGTTTCACAGCAGAGAATTTAGATTTGTCCATCTTTTGCTTTCAGGATTTGATGAACATATTTCATCTCAAGAAAATATTTCCACAGATGCTATGCACATATTGTCCAAACATACTTAATTTTACGCAGTGGGAAAAACAAGGGAATATAAAAGCATCATAGGACAGTAGATATAAGCATCCTCAGTTGCTCCTAAATTAGTAGTTCTTCAGCTCCTAAATTCATCAATATTTGTGCACCTTGGAGAAGCAGAAGCATTCTGTATGTAACAAAAATGGTTCTGCCATTATTCTAATTCAACAGCAAGCAAATGCACAGTATAATTTAAATATGTAAATTCTTTAAAAAATAAAAGAGGAACAAAGTTCTGTTGATATAAACTTGGGTGCTTTATTACTAGGTTTTTTTGTCCCAGTTAAGCTATAGGAATTTTCCAAGTAATGTCCCTGTTCTCATTCTAAACATGGAAGAGTTATTCAGGGTGGATGATACAGAGACAGTTTGGGCCTTATTAATATTTCAAACATTTTTATTTTCAATCCTGTTCTTAATTATGAAACAAACTCAGCAACATTAAATTTGAAAGGACTGCATAATTTTTGGATGTATTTCTGTACAACTATCTTAGTGAGACATCTGCTCAGATAAATATTTCTCAAAGCTTTCCCTTAAACCTAAGCTGGCAAGGTGGGCAGAGTATGAGCTTTGATATTAATTAAAGCTATATGCATTAATTTACAAAAAGCTAATTTCTCTGCCTGTATACAGCCTGTATTTCTGGCTATGCTTTAAGTTTCTTTAAATAAACTAACTATATTCTTGACACTCTCTATTTTTTTTTTCTAGAAAATGTATGCATTTGGAAAAATTAATTAAAAATACATGCTGACATCCCCATCTTATTACAATGACCTGCACCTCCAGGCAGTCACCTGTGCCATACATCTATTGTAAATTTATCTGTAGATCAGACTCAAGGCTTAAAGTGCCGATGGACATTTTTTAGAAAGCTTTGCTGCTGAGAAATTGTAGTTTCAAACTTACCTTGAGAGTGAGTTTCCTTGTGGAAAAGAGAAGCATGATTTTTTTTCAAATATCATGTGATAAATACACATGAAGAGCCCTGAATTTTCAACCATAGTAATAAGTAATAAAAAGTCTATGTTTGTTTTAAATTAAGATCTGAGGATACATAATTAATGAAGAATAAGTGAAAGGGTTCTCAAGTGGGAGGATTTATAAGGATGGAAATTCTGGGGTTTTTTATTTCCTGAATGTATTGGAACAAGATTTTGGATTCTCTGTCATACTTCCTGTTTTGGTGGGGGGGGTTTTGTTGGTTTTTTTTTTGTTTGTTTTGTTTTGTTTTGTTTGTTTGTTTTTAAGCTATTTGTTTTATAGAAGCAATACTTTGGTTTACAGTTCCAGTAACTAGCCTGATTAATTTACTGCACTGGACCCTACTGACTTATATTCTCTATTATCACACCATTTTTACTGGTGATAACTAGTAACCACTAGACCACTAGAGCTGAGTAAATGTATATGGCAAAACAAAGCCAATTATTAGTTACACTGTTGTCATGCAGTTTAATACAGTTACTTTCCAGCAAAAACATTCATAGGCAATTTAAGATTAAATAGAAAATACAGAGAAATATTAGTTGGAAGGATTTTCCAATCCAGGAACAGAAGCTACATCCTGTGTGTTGTCAGAATAAGCTATTTAAAGAGAAAGTAGTTATTCAATAATATGAACAACACACATTTCAGGAGCCCATGATCAGTTAAAAAAATTCAGACATGAAAAACAAATCAGGTAAATAGTGTTATTTATGAAGACTTAATTACATATTAGCATTTTGTTATGGATTTTCCATCTATCCTGTCTGTTTCTACTACTTCTATATAAATTAATCTTTCTCTTCCTGGCTGATGCAAATATATGTCTTGTATAATTTCCCTCACATTCTCCCCTTCACACCCTGCCTCTTTTCTTTCTAAGGACACAGTGTAATAGCAATGCTGCTTGAATAACAAGGCACTTCCATTATGTGCTTATAAAGTTGGTTTGCCTGACTTTTTTTGTGACCAGAACCATTGAAATGCTCTGTAAGGATTCTGAGTAGAACACCTTGTAGCACTCTAACTTAAAGTGTATAAATTACTGAACAAAGTCTATATTAGTCAGGAGTAGTTGCAGTCACTGTGTTAGCAGCTCCTTTCTTCACTTAAACAAGAATCACTCTTAAGAGATTATTTGTTATGGAAAACATCTTCAAAATGATTCACACTCTCTACTTGTTCCTTCCAAGAATTTGCTGCTCCTATTACTGTATCAGTTTCTGCTTGGACTGTGAGTACTAACTACATAATGTACGTTTCACTGACAATTCTGTGCTGAGAGTATGAAAGCTTGTTCTCTACCCATCCTTTCTAGTATATTCACAGTCCCCTAAAGCAGAATATCCTTTCTCACCTGCTAGTCAGCTGGCACAGGTCCTGCAATTTCACAAAATGCATTTCTAAGATTTACATGCCATCCATGCATGGCAGATGTTCTGCCCACATGCAGCACATGCCCAAATCATCAGGGAGTAGATATCACCTTGTAAACAATACCCACTCTTTATAATGGAGATTTAGCACCCTGGAGAAAGTGCCCCACAAGTGAGAAGATATGTGAAGCAGCACACAGAGTGATCAGTGATGGGTGCAGAACATCCATGGCACACAGTCATTTTTTTACAAGGAGCTCTGGCCTTCATCTATGTCCATCCCAGTAGAGAAATAAGCTGCCATTATCTTTGCTGTCTCTGACTGTCCAAAGACTTCTCTGGAAATCACAACCAACACTGTTGGCTATGCCAGTGAATCCCACAGCACTAGATACCTCAACATACTCTGCACTCCAGAGTGATGTAAAAGGCAAAATCCTCTTTAAAGTCATGAACCTGCGTGTTGCCCTTATTCCAATCTTCATCATGACAGATGTTACCTACTCATTACAGTGGTGAGTTCTGAATTTACTTCAGGACCATTGCAGACTCTGCTCATTTCAGTTCTGATAGGCCTTGGAGAAATGTGCATTCAGCCACCTGCTGGAAGAACAGTTAGGCAGAAGAGGCTTGGGCAACATGGCCCTTAGCTTAGTGCTAACTGGGTTGTCAAACCTTGTTCTACCTTATGCTTAAGAATGCATACAAGCTGTTGTAAGCATGCTCATAGCTAGACAAGTTCCTTCCCTAACCCCACATCTTTGATCTCTGTGCTCAGACCACCTCTGCCGAGGTATCTGCACATCACAGTAGATAGCAACTTCTATTTTAAGAAAGGATTTAGCAGAAATCTGAAGTATGTGTAAACTTTGCTTAAAAAAAAAAAAAAAAAAAAAAAAAAGCAATTCTTGGGAAGAAGAAAAAGCATGCAAGAAAGCTGTACAGATTTTGGAAAATCAGTGAAAAGAAATGTGAGGGGCAATGTACGGTATCCTTCATCTCAGCCAAGGCAGATAGCCTGAGCATGACACCAGCACTGTGGTAGGCACCTGCTTGGTGTCACTGAGGATGTACCTCTAGCACTCTTCCCAATGAGGTGAAGCCCTCTTTGAGATGTAGAATTGTCAGTCAGGAACAGAATCATATATCCCATGAAGGTGCTGCCTTTCTTTCTCTGATCTTTAGTTGATACTTTGAGCCACTCCACTCCCTGCCATGATCATCTTCTTGAAGAAGAAGTGGTTTTACTCCTGTACTTGACACTGGTGGGACTGCACCTCAAATCTTCTGTTCAGTTTTTGGCCCTTCATGACAAGAAAGCAAGGTGCAAGAGCACGTCCAAAAACACCTGGAAGGAGGTTGTAGCAAGGTGAGTGTCAAGAACCTAATGACAGGACAGGAGGAAACAGCATCAAGTTGTATCAGATGAGGTTTAGGTCAGACATTTGGAAAACTTTCTTCAGGGCTGTCAGGCTGCTGAGGGAAGTAGCAGAGTTGGCATCCCTGGAAGTGTGAAAAGCACGTGGATGTGGCACGAGGGGACATGGTTTAGTGGTGAGCACAGCAGTACTGGGTTAATGGTTGGACTCAATGACCTTAGATGTCTTTCCCAACCTTAACAATTCTGGGTCAGTCTAGAAGGATTCTAAGACATGTCTAGTAGGTAATTTCATATGGGCTTCAGCTCTTATTGTGAGCTGTTTTCCAGAGCTATTTCTGGCCTTTCCAGGCCAGCCTTGAGAGTAAACTGTGGTAGTGACAAGACCAAGAGATGAGGTAACACAACAGGTATGGGTGGAGAGGGTGGACACAGAGGATAAGCTATGACAGCAACAAAGTTCTCCAGGTGGAGAAGAATTCAGGAATGACTTTTTTCTGAGAGCATATGGAAGAATTGCGCTGCTGTCTAGCTGTCAAGCACAGTGTCATTTTGAAAGATTATGACATCCTCAACCAGGTATAGTGCTCTGCTGGATTGTTTGCTTCATATTTTTGGTTTATCTCTATATGAGTAAATGGGAGATTTTCACAATTCTCACCTTTCTCTACCAGTGCTCTTGTTACTTTTCCTTTGGAACTGAACACACTAGCACAAGACCACATATCCTAGATGAAATCACAGCACTGACTTGTATCAAGGAATTACAATGCTCTCTATCTTAATTATTGGGTTTTTTTGCATATGCAGTGTAACATCTTGGTCATTTTTGACCACAGATGCACACAGAGTTTTCTGCAGTGATAACCTGGTGCATTTCTCATGCAGTTAATTTTTCACTTCCGTAAATTATTTGAGTATTGTTTTTCACATCCAAAGTTGCATTGTTTTGCATTTGAGTTACATGAAATAGCAATTTAATATTCTTAGTAAGAAAACAGGTATTTTCTACAGTGTTCAAGGAGATAATTTATTTTCAGTGTTTATTGTGTTTTTCTTTGATCCTGACTGTCCTGTTCAACTTTCTCCCTTTTGGAAAACATAAGGAAATCTTGAAGGACAGCATCAATTATGAAAAGAAGTAAAATGTCTGTTGATGAAAAGAAAGATAGCCTAACAATTGATATGGTTGTGCTTCTACACAAAAAGTATTGATCACTTCATGCAACTTAGAGTAGCTGAACAAGAACTTATGACCATGTGGAATCTAAGACTGAAGACACAACAACACTGGAGTTGGTTTATTGACATCTCAGTAGGATATAGAAAACAGATACTCAACTGTTTTCAATTAGTCTACAGTCTCCTAACTGGACTGGAGGTTTTTCTTGTACCTATCACCATAACTTACACATTTTGGGAGGAGCAAATTAGTTATCAGTCAAAATGTTAAGTATATATATATATATATATATATATATATATATATATATATGAAAAGATATAAACCCGGTATTAAATAGCATGCATCTCATAATAATGATGATCATAATAATTTATAATAATAAACTCATCTGACTCACTTGAGTTTATTTTACAAAGCCTTTTTGATTTAATTTCAGTGACTATTCACCCCAAACATACAAAATGGCAAATTCTTGCTTTATATTTTTCTGAAGATAAGAAACAGTGACTTCGTCTCTGAACTCTTCATTTCTGAGCAATGCTTGAAGGCTGGGAATGGACACAGAGTTTATAAACTTGAAAGAGAAGAAGAAAGGTCACGTCTATGAAATTCTTTACCTCTACACAATCTTAGTAAATTATGGGTTTCAACCATTTCTTTGAAAGTATTCTCCTACTTTTTAATTTTTTTAGTTTTTTTAAAAAATCTTTTCTTTCCTCATTATCTAAGCTCTGCAAATATATCTTCAGGATTGTTAAATTATCTTTTTAAAAAATTTTTTTTAGTCATGCTCAGCTTATATCACAGAAAATGTTTTTTTTTTAAACACTGAAATTCATGAATTTCCATAGCACAGTTGTCCCAAACAGTCTATAACTCCTTTGCATTTTATCTACCTAGACAGTCTGATTGATTTATCTCTTTTTCTGAACATCTAATTATTTTGAGAATGTACAGCATCTCTACTTGTCAAGTATTAGCTCTCATTTTGGTTTCATTTAACTTCTGGAACTTCTCTAATAATACTTTCAAGTATGTCTTCAATCATGTTCAAAAACTTTCTATTTTTGCTCATTCTTTCTCTGAAATTAAAATTTTACATAGGTGAAAAATCTCTGCAGTTTTTACAGATGAATGGTTTTTAAAGGATAAAACATAATAAAGGAGATTAACTCTTCAGAATCATGACATTTTTGAGAGCTAAAATCCCAGGCAGGGAACTTGAATTGGTTTTATGAAGAAAAAAATGGAAATACATATTAAAAAAAATTTATTCAGAAAGTAGTAAAATGTTTTTCATAATAAATTAGGATCTTATGATATGATGGGGGAAAATTAGTTGTATTCAGAATCATGTCACGAATGACTTGACTATATTTGCTTTTGATAGCTTAGCTTAACTGTTTGAGACATCTGTTCATGAATTTGATGGATAATGCACATTTGTTGAAAAGGACTAGGTGACTGTCTTTAGCTTCTGCTAAGAATCATGTTTGACAATTCCTATTGCAATTCCTAAGGGTGTTTCAAAATTTCAAGTTGATACTTAACATGCTTAAGTAGAATTATTCTTGCAAAATTTCATGTGTTGAAGTGGCAACTAAACACAGTAATTATTACAGATAAAGACTTACCTAAGCTCTTCATTCACTCTTGTATTCCATAAAAGAAGATCTGTGAATATCTTTCTTTTCCCCCAGTCAAACACATAGAAATCAAACCAAAAGTAACATCATGAAAATCAAATTATGCCAAACACAAAAATCAAGCTGCTATTATAAATTATTAAAATATCATTATGATATCTGATTTTCTATCAAAATAGACAGACAGCTAGAAATTTTTTGCCTGGATATGTAACAGTTAAATTTGATTAAGCTGACTCCAGAATTATGATTCATTTGATAAAATGCAGAAAACACCTTGCACATATTGGTATCTGAGCTGGTCACTTTTGGGTCTCTCTGTAGCTACTGCAGAGAAATAAGCATTGGGATGGTAAAATATATTTTTCCCAAAGCAGGTATCTACATTAGCTTGGAAAAATCACACTTTGACAGTGTATATTTCTCCCCATTGATTGTAACTCAGTCTTCAGTGATGTGTATGGATGTAAATGTTCCACATTGACACTAAAAAAAAACAATGAAATTAAATTGAATTTAATTTCAGTCTGCACAGTTAAATTATATTCCCAGTATTGCCTATTTTAGCCAATATTAGCAATGAAAGCATAACATACATATTGAAGGTTTATTTTTATAGTTTTTAATACAGAAGATGTTCAGATACAGCTCAAATAATTTTTAACTGTGGAATATGCAACTTCATTCCTTAGAATTATTGTATTACAGAAGGATCAAGTTAAGATTTTAGTGGTGCCAGGCCCAATGAGCCAAAAGAAAAGAAGACATCTTTAAAAACCAAAATGCCACCTTAAAGTATGTGTTCTGCCCATGTTGTGCTGTCTGTAGGATTTGGGAATTTTTGTGTGTTTATTTTCTCCTTTGTGCAATTTTAAAGGACAATTGTGTCCAAATATAATAATAAAAAGACACAATAAGCAGGGGTATTAACTCCACTGCACAACACAATGCTGGATTTTAAAAGTTTACATTGTTTTATTTGTGGTTTGGGTTTTTTTCCATTAATATGAAACATTTCCAGATATGAAAATCTATATAAAAATCAATATGGTCAATATGAATATCTTTACAAAAAGATATGAAAGGTAATATGCTACAGAATTATTTTGAAAATTAAATTAACTTGTGTATTTTCATTTGCTAAAGATGGCTTTACTTTACAAAACACAAATTCCTAATAACTACAATTTTATTTTCTCAACATGTAAGATGTCTGACTTCTAATTCTGATTGACTACACTACGTTTAATGTGCAGGTTTTAATATCCTAAAAATATCAAGATTATAGATAGCCTGATATATTTTTGCCTTAATCTTGAGATCTGCAAATCAAATATTTCTGCAACCAAACTGATTATTTCTGCAGATCCCCCATAAGATTTCTTGGTGAGTCAGATCAATTTTTTTTTTTTTGGTGTAAAATTTCCAGAATATGTCAGTAAATTATAAGTTCTAGTTTCATTTTCTAATTTAATTTCAGAATTAGTATTTGAACAGGCATTGAACTTTTATGCCATATATTCTAAAATTCCTGTCTTCAAGTGGGTCAGCAATAACTATAGACTTGGAGCTACCTTTTGCTTCCACAGTTACCTGTCCCCAGTAAATTCCATTTTTCTAGTACTGTGTCTTTAGACAGTATACATTATTCTGCTCAATATATGTAGAAACTAAGCTTGGAAAAGATAAGAAGTCAGTCTGACAATATATGACAGATATAAAGTAAGATGATATTTCATCAAAATATTGCATGATGGTTTTTTTTCCCACAAAACTCAGCTGAAATTTTCAGTCTTATTACTAGTGAATCAACATCAAATAAAATGCCAGTAAAAACATGTGCTATTAAAGTATTGATAAGATGCAAGCTTCAAAAGTTCTTGAAATTCACCCAAAAACTTCCATATCATATGTTGAAATCCAGTTTGTTTTAAGTGATCTGGTGCCATCAAAAGTTGTTTAAAGGTAAAGTCAATTAGAAGCATAGGATGGTATGAGAGAAGCAAAAATACAGCTGCCTAATATTGAACTGTGTCTCTTGTAACAAGCACTTCTAAGTCTGGGATCTGAGTAATACAGAGGGATTTCTTTTTTTCTTCAATTATTTAACCATTCATTAAAATGGGTTTGAAGGCATATTAAAATTTGGAGATATGAAACAACTCATGCAAATGCTTATCTTACTGATAGAGACCTTCACTTTCCAGCTTAGAGTATAAATAAGCATGATTTGAGGTGTCTGGAAGTCTGAAAACCCACTTGTCAGTAAAGTAGAATCCATTATTCAACCCATGGGCAGAGAAATAATGACTGCATCTTGAACAGTCATCAGTCTCTATAGGATCAGTGTTTCTTTTTATGGGAAGGTACACAACTTTCTCCTGCTGTCATTTAATTGCTCAGGTTCTGGTTGCTGTGTGCTATGACCTTGCCTCTATTCCAGAGCAGCTAGCATGAATGTTGGTTTTGAGAAGTGTCCAGCCAATTAGAATCTATAGGAAAAAAAAATTTAAAAAAAAGAAAACAGATGAGGCAGGAGACAAAGTTGAATTTCATATTCCAAATCTATTCCCCTGGGAAATGAGAATACAGAAGGTATTCACAATGATTCAACACTCTGTTGAGCTAGGCTACCACTCATAGAAGAATGCTCTTCAGTATAAATTGCTTTTTGAAAGGAGCCAGTGGCCTTGTTTGTTGGGGTGATAAAGGGGATTTTCAAAACTTTCAAAAACTTGTAACTTGTCTGTGATATCATAACATATGTTGAACTGGTCTTTAGTGGTTTTGAAAGTCTCACATGGTTTAATTTGTACCTATACAGAAAAGAATCTTGTTAAAACACGTAACAGAAACACAGTAGAAGAACAATAATACTAATCAAAACAGGGTAATGAATAATTTCAATAAGAATTTGGGAAGAATCATCTTTTTCTAATATTAGGATTTGTGAATTTTACTCAGTGAAAAGAGTTATTTCCTATCTCTAGTAAGAATCCAAAATGTGGTTTCAAATCCCAGGAGAAATAACTAATTTCCTGAATCCTGAAAGTCTTCTAGGCTTGACATTTTCAACAAGACAACTCTTCACAGCCTTGAGACTTCCATTTTAATCTTCACCAAGAAAATGTCTCTTAATTCAGGATTCACTAGCTGCTAGTCAGCAGTTGTGATAAGCCTAATGCCCTCCTCAGAGGAAAGCCCATTTCTCATGGACACAGTCTTAACCATTTTAGTCCTGATTATTATCAAATCACCCTTTAAATAATGACCTATAAGGAGCTGCTAGGCATTTTTTTTCTTTTTTTTTTTCAACAGTAGACCTCAACACAAACTCTGACAATTCATTCTGTTCTTTGGAGCAGCTTGGCCCCATTATTTCTCCAGGTTCAGCACAATGAAAACAACTTACATGAGCTGTCAAGGCTTATCTTTCGAATAACTCCTAAATACTTCAGCACAGAGAGTAAAACATGGTGACTAATACTCTAACATCTGTTACACATTGTCATGCATCCTGCAGTTACCAACCAGCTAAAATGGCAGCACATTTTAGAGCCAGATGTGTCAAGATTTCATCTGCTTCTTCACTGTAATTCTAGGAAATCTGAGCTCCTACATCATATATACTCTAAAAGATAAGGCTAGGGATCAAAACTTTTTTCTCTGGAGAATACATGGTGTGTACTTTGTCAAGTGCAGAGTGGATGCTCTGAGCTTCTCTTATCTAATTGAACATTCAGTTGTAGAAGCATTTACTAACAATAAATAAATGAAGAGAATGTCTGAAGATGTTCCTACTTTGATGGATTATAAAGTAAAGGGAAAAAGAAGAAAAATCAGCCATCATATTTGTTTAGTCTGATTAAATCAGTTTCTTTGAAGGATTTCTACAGCTAATAAGACATTTGAGCACAACATACTATACCCCCCAACACCAAACATTTCATGAAATAAAATGGTTTTCTTAAGAATCAGATCACAGCTGGCTCTGTTGTCTCAGCCTGATTCCTTATGCTTGAGTATTATCCCTTGCCAGTGGAGACTTTGTATGATAGTTTCTAAAAAAGCCAGTTAATTTCCTCTGTCATAAGTGAAACTTAAAGAATATTATTCTATTCTATTCTATTCTATTCTATTCTATTCTATTCTATTCTATTCTATTCTATTCTATTCTATTCTATTCTATTCTATCCCAGATGTTTCTTACTTTGTGAAAGTTCTTCCTGTACTTGTTTGCCTCATCAGAAATGAGACAATTTCTGAGAGTCAATCTAGCTGAAGTTCAAACAATTTGGTAGAAGGAACTAATAAAAATATCCTTAAATACATATGCACAATGCCAGGAAATAGACAGAAATTTTCAGGTACCTAAGCTAAGGGGAGCTGCCTAGTGGCACTTACAAATATCTAAGTGGTTAAAGAACTTATTGTCCTTGTAGAGCAGCACATATTAAATGAATAAACAACTTGTCTGCTTAGACATCTTCCATAAATCCTGGGATGTATAAATCTAAATTCTATATTTTAACTTGTTGACGTGTGCCTAATAAAGTTGAATCTCCTATAGGTTCAGAGAAGACACACAAAATGTGTCTTTCAGACATGAGTTATTTTGGAGACTATTTTATGAGGAAACCTTCAGTTTCCTTTTACTACCCCCATACTTTCTGGTCACCTTCTTCAGAAGTCTAGATAATTAACTTCATTTCAAGTGACTGTAGGATTCTTAACTTGTTTTATCTTAAAAATTCTCTTATATATTTTGATTTTTCTTTTTTTATCTCCAATTTTATTTTATATTTTCTTTAATCTATAGATACTTTTCTTTATGTGGCAGAAACACACAGGTTTTTTATTTTTAAAAGATTTTAATATTTTAAAGAAAACCTGTCTTTAAACACACTATCTTATGCTAGGATTCCATCAGATCTTCTAAGCTAGGTCAGGTCAGGATGGATTAATAGCTGGAGCAGACACCTCCAAGCAATATCTAGACCTCTTAAAAAATCTAAACCAATATGCAATACAGTACTAGAGGGCAGTGTACAGGTAAAAGTGTTATATTTTATAAACATTAAAAACTGATGACTTGGCATTTGTAAAACCCTATGACAGAAATTGTATTGATTTTTCATTCCTCACTTTCGTGTATTGCACTTAGAATCTCTAAATTTTTAAAACTTGAGCTGCCAAAATATGGTATTACCTGTTGGGCAATGGTCAGTTCATCACTTGTAATCTTCTCAGGGGGAAGATTGCAAGGGGATTTTTGCTTCAATGCCTGGAGCACCTTCTCTCTCTCCTGCCTCACTGACTTGGTGTCTGCAGGGCTGTTTCTCACATATTCTTACTCCTCTCCTGCTACAACTGTGAAGGTTTTTTTGCCACTTCTTAAACGTCATCCCACTGCTGATGGGCTCAGCCTTGGCCAGTGGCAGATCCATCTTGGAGCCAGCTGGCATTGGCTTTATCAGCCATAGGGGAAGCTTCTAGCAGCCTCTGCAGAAGCCACCCTGTAGCCCCCCTCCTATCACCAACCTTGCCATCCAATAAAAAAATCTCTAATGACAAATAAGTAGCAACTGACATTTGAGTACTCTAAGGTTTGTTTTGGTGATAAAATCAAAATTACAGAATTCATCCTAAGCTAAGAGATAAACTATCTCTTCTGTTTTTTACTGATTACTGGTGATCTTGCTTGCAGCAAGCCTAAACTGATTTGACACATGGATTATCCCTACTTAAAATGTGAACACAGAGATTGGCCCAAGATATGACATTATGTTACAGTTTCAGTGTAAGCTCATCTCTAACTGAGAAGTAATGAAAATGGTCAACCTATTCTAATATTCTCTGGCATGCAAGATTTTTCCTGTCTTAAATGCTTTATGAGAAGACATGCCAAAAGTCTCTAAAAAAGGATTATTCTTCAGAGTACCATTTACTCCTCCTAGACACTGCTATAAAAGTTCATGTAGGCTTATTTTTATGGAAAGCAGTGTGTACATTGTGTTGAAATCAACTAGTGCCATTAAAAGGGAATAGGGCATAACAACAACCAACTTGTCTGAATTGAGTCCAAATGAGACACTTCATGTCAATAATTCAGAACACATCCTGTGCAACTTAAAATTCAATTTATGTAGCTACCCTCCCCTAGTGCACCATAAGAATTAGGCTGAAGACTGAGATCCATAGAAGTCAGCTACCAGAACTGTGAGCTGCCTGTTTACTTGTTGGAGGCTCACTGTCCCTCTGAAGTCCCATATTTTGATCCTTGATGATACAGAATTTGAAATTCTTAGCCCCTCAAATCCTCTCCTAGAGTTGCATGAACCCACATTTACACAACTCACAGCCAAGAATAGAGCTTCAAACTTTGCTTGTACATATGCCAGACTGACATCTCAATTACCACAGAAAAGTAACACCTTTTGTAGATCCACCTGCCTTTTGTGGATCACTTTATATTTAGTTAATTATTTTAACAGTTAAAAAAGTGCTTTACCTCAGAATATTTTGGCACCTATCATATGAAGATGCTGTTTTGAATAAGCCATTCCATAAGAACAGGCACATACATTTCCTAATTGGGGGTCTATTACAGAGCTACTTTACCCTAGGAAAGAGTATGCTGGAACCTCTCCTCTTGCATTTTAGACAAGGCCTAAGTTACTGTCATGTTCTAACAATGCCATGGATTCAGTATTTGTAGGTGACATCAGGTAAATTTTGATAGAACTTCTTCCTACACGATTTCCCACATATGGATCAGGCTTCACTTTTTCTTTTTCTTTACCTAAAATCTGTATCTCAATCCATAAAGTTTATTTGTCACTGCCCCTTCTGTAGCAGTGTTTCCTCCCTATCTGCCATGGGTGTATTTTTACACCAAAGAGAGGGCTTTAGAAGATTGCTGGCTGTGCTATCCACCCCATGCCAGCATGACCCAGAGTGTCAGGTATTCTGGGACAAAGAGAGAGAAGGAAAGCAGGCTGCTCCACAGCATCTCCATATCCATACCTGAACTGCATCCAGCACTATTCACAGCATGGATATTTTATAGTTTCAGTCCTTACCACATTTTTAATTAGTACTTATATTTGTGTATCTTTTCATACTTTGTTAGGCACCATTCTTTGTATGGGCAGCTGCATAAGTGAAATAAAGGCAAGTCATGAGGATTGTGACACAGTGAATCACTGTTTATCTCTAAAAATGCCTAGAGCCACATAATTTGACTTGAACATTTTCTGTGCACTACAGTGAATATACTACCACTAGTGGTCTCTTCTGTGCAATGTTGCTACCAATTACTCTGATGAAAAGAATACCAGAGAATTATTGCACCTGGATTAACTTTAACCTGTTGCTTGCTGAACCAAACTTGCTTGCCTTCTATACCATCCCAAAGAATTGCTATTTAAATCAACAAGATAAGAGCAATTATTTCTTCTGACAACATTCTATTAGCTTTCCTGGAAGATTATGATTCCTTAGATTTCTTTTTCAAGCAGAAAGAGATTAATGCTATCAAGAAAGTAATTACAAAACATGTATAAAGCAAACTTACATAAGAAAATTATTGTTTATGGGTGGAAGAAATCAAGATTTATTTTTCATAGAAATATAGAATGGTTTGGGTTGAAAGGGACATTAAAGATCATCTACTTTCAGATTCCCTGCCACAGGCAGGGACATCTTTCACTAGACCTGGTTGCTCAAAGCCTCATCCAGCCTGGCTTTGAGCACCTCCAGGGATGGGGAATCCACAGCTTCTCTGGGCAGCCTGTTCCAGTGCCTCACTACCTTAATATGAAAAATTTCTTCCTGATATCTAGTCTAAATCTACCCTCCCTCAGACTAAAGCCATTCTCCCTTCTCCTATCTCTATGTTCCCTTGCACATCCCTTGTTGCCCTCTCCAGCTCTCTTGGCAGCTTCTGTTAGGTACGGGAAGGCTGCTCTCAGGTATTAACAGAACTTTCTCTTCTCCAGGCTGAACAGCCCCATCTCTCTCAGCCTGTGCTTAAAGGAGAGATGAGTGTAGATATTATTCCAGTTAGTGAGAGGTTTTTCTTGTTTAATTTTAATTTCATTTTTATTTTAAAGCCTTCAGCATGTAATCATTATTAACAAATAAACTGGAATATTCTTAGTGCTTAGCAAATGAATGGTTCAGTTTAGATGTGATGGGATACATCTGTCAAGTGATCTTGTCTCTTATCTCTAACCATATGAAAGAAACTCCTAGGAAATGTATTTTAAAATTTAGGAAAGAGTGAAATATTTATTTTCAAGCCATCTAGACCTTGCCTAGAGCATTGTTTCTACAATACTGAGTTGTTAAGGGATTTATTTGGATAGCTGCAATAAGCAATTGTTATGTCTCAGCCTCAGATTTAAAGAAGTTTTGCATGCAGAAAGTGTATTCATGGCCGTCTGTGGCTCATTTCCCTGTCCCTGGCAAGAATATATAAAAATTCCTTAGCTTAAGACTGTGTGAGTCCTAGGTTAGACTTTCCTAAGAACTGCTGTGCTTTGCCATCCTTTAATCTCACACAAACACACAACTAACAAACCAATTTATTTTATTTCCTTGAAAAAATATCTTCATACTTTTAGCTATCAAAAAGCTTAAAGCCAAGCAAGTAAAAGTAGTTCTTTCTAGTAAAAGATTTTCTATTACAGAAAATATAAAATTAATTCCACCAAATTTTACCCTACGTAAATATAAAGCAATTCTGATTGGAAACATACTGTAAAATTACTTTTTTGACTGTTACTGATAATTTATCAGCAGGTCTTAAGTGAAGACTTGGAATTTCCAATTGTAGAAAAAAAAAATCATGGATTTTTATTAGAAGCAGAACTAAAAATTCTCTTTTCACAAGCTTCCATAACAGCAAAATTTCATCCAGTTCTAAAGTAAGAGAGCAATTTTCCACTATTAAGCACATAACTAATATGTTGGGAGGGAACATGCTGCTGTTCCTCCAATGAGATATTGATTTAATATCACTAATCTATAGGATCACTGTGTCTAAATTAAAGCTAAGAAATTGACTCGTTTCTGAAAGCTCTTTAGGGACTCCAAGTCAATGTCAGTAATGCTAGGCATTAGTATAGCACAAGTTGTTGAGATACCTCATAGATGTTAATTATGCCTCAGAACAACCCTTTTATCTATAAATAAGCTGTGGAACACATTCACTATTTAAAAATCAACAGCAGCTACTATTTTTTTCAGGTACTGTATTCCTAGAAAGAAGACTGCAAGAGTGGAAGAAAAAATGTCTTGTGAAAAGCTTTTAAGTTCCCCAAATCATGCTTTCTTCAAAGAAATTAGTATTTTCTGCGGTGGTTTTCTACTTCCACAGTTGTCTTTTAAAAATTATAAAGAAAAATAATTAAGAAAAGGAAAAGGAAATAAAGTCCTAATAGAAAGAAGAAAATAGAAAACAGTATTTCACATAGGTATGAAGAAATTTATGTAATTCATGGAAATTTGTTATATTTTGAAGGGTGATATATTTTGAAGGATGGTAAGTCCTGCATCCAGCTGTGGGATCCCCAGCACAGGAAGGACATTGACTTGTTGGACCAAGTCCAGAGGAGGGTCACCAAAACCCTATTTGGGAGATGGGGTACAACTTCTGTGAGGAAAAGCTAGGAGAATTGAAACTGTTCATCCTAGAGAAAAGAAGTCTTTGGGATTTTGCCAACTTTTGGCTTTCCAGTATTTTCAGGGAGCCTACAAGAAAGATGGAGAGAGACGATTTACAGGGACATGTAGTGAGAGGACAAGGGAAATGTGTTCAGCCTGAAAGACTGTAGGTTTAGGTTACATATTAGGAACAAATTCTTTACTGTGAGAGTAATGAGGCACTGGAACCACTTGCCCAGAAAAGTTGTGGATTTTGCATCCCTGAAAGTTGGTTGGCATTCTAAGCAACCAGCTCTAGTGGAAGATATCCCTGCCCACATCATCAGGGCTGTTGAAACTAGATGATCTTTAAGATTTCTTCTGACCTAGGCCATACTCTGATTCTATAATAATTTTATAATAAGTCTGTAATACGTCTATAATAATTCTATAGTAATTATATAATAATCCTATAATTAATTCTATGATAAACAGAAATTTTAAAAGGAAAATGTATAAACATGTGTAAAATTTTACATGTTTTCAAGTTAACTCTATGAGGTTCTAGCATTTATGAGGCTCTAGTACACACTGACACATCAAATTAGTGTTTTTCTAACAAATATCCTGTTGGCTGAGCTTCTCAACAAGGGAGACCAGAAGATGTATTGCCAAAGTCACCTGAATGCAGTGCCAGTCTTTCACCTACTATTCATCAGACTATTCTCTTTTGCATGATCTTTATGATTGAAAAAAAAAAAAAACAAACAAAAAACCAAAAAGCAAAAAGCTAGGAATTTATTTCAAGATGAGTGGCTAATTTTATGACATTTACCTATGTTACCCCATGAAAGCATGAGGTGGAAAGTTCTTTATTTATGAACCAGACTGAGTTATAAAACAAGAATTTCCAGTTTCCCCTCACATTAGCATTCATTTCATGATTTTTATTTTTTTCTCTGATAGAAGAACTGCCTACACCCCTGCTCACCATGGCAACTGAAGAATCTAGCAGCAGACTCAGAGTAGGAAAAACATAAGAAAAAAAAAAAACTCAAAAATATCCCCTGATACTAAAATTGATTTTGTTTTCACAGCAACACACTATGAAATTGCAAGAGAAAGAGAACTATCTACCTATATTTCAGATGGAATCACCCAGCATGGGAGGAGTACAACAAATAGTGTGTCTGTTTGCATGTTACACTGGAGTATGTTAAGGGTAGGTGGCACTTATTTCCAAAGCATGTTTTGACTGCTGAGAAAGGATGAGACACTGACAATGACATGTTAGTGGATGTTTCTGTGGAAGAGAAGACACTCACGTGTACTGGATGGAAATCACAGCAATTTTGTTTGAAAAGTTTTCCTTCTGTTCCTGAGTGAGTGCAATGCACACAACTGTTGACTGGCATTTACCAGCATGTCTAAACACCCAGAAAAAGTGAAGCAAGGTCTTTCAACCACTGGCAGAATGAAAACAAACACTGATATTTTCATGATGATTTTTTTAATTCTATACAAGAATATCAGCCTCAGAATATATAGCTCCTTGAAAAAAAAAACAAAAAAACTGGGGAGTAATTTCCCAGAGATTGCTAAAACAAGGAATTTCAGAATTATCTTGGACGCAAATATCAAATTAACAATAATTAAAATTATATTAAATTATATTGTTATTTTCTAGTTAGGAAAACCTATTAGAAATGAGAAAATAATAAACTACATTGTAATTTCCCATCTTATTAAAGAGAAAGGAGCATACTTCAAAATTAGCAAACAAAACTATCAATGAAAAGTTTTCTTGATGTCTGTGAGAGAACAATTTTATTCATATGATTAAGGAAAACAGTCTCACACACATTGACCTAATAGCAGCAGACAAGCATATTGGAAGCTTTTTTACATAAACCTGCTTTTAAAACTCTATTTTTTTCTTAATGAAAGGGCAATACGTAAAATAGCCCCCTAAAATTTGTGATTAGTTGCAAATGACTTGAGACAGGATTTTTTTAAAAAATGAACAAATATCATTTTCCACCACATATTGAAGTGTTCATGTCAAAGTATTCCATATAATAAAAAAAGAGCTCTTAATATAAATGCTCCTATTTGGAGGCCAAAGCTCACAAACTCATTTTGTGCCTACTATACCTACTGGAATATGACATTTCCCTCCAAACACAGCCTTCACACATCCCTCTTGAGGAAAGCAGGTGGTGACTGCCCATCACTAGACCAGCACACAAGAGTCACAGACAGGAGATGCACTTGAATTTAGGGGCTGAGATATACTCCTGTGTCTGCAGTGCAGATGACATTTTTTGTCAAAAACCTGGTGGTCATGGTTTTAGAAACTGAAATAGGAGGTGATCAGGTTTGACAAGCCACATGGTGATGTGCATGTGTTCAGAAAAACAAAGTGGGATGAATTTCTGTATGTTTTTGGTAACATTCAGCTTACTCTATTTTAATTTCATAAATTAGCTTTCTGTTGCTATTTATTCTTTAACTATCTGAGTTATCCTGTCTCATTGAATTACAGGAGAATGAAGGATAGGATCAACAAAATACAGAAAGGAGAACTAATGTTACAGGAAATGGAGCCAGAGTTGAAGACAATCAAAGTCAAATATGAATAAAACAGAGGAATGGAAAGGTATGTATTGATAAGGAAAGATAACAGTGAAAATAATGAGGTAGCATTGTAAATTAATGATATGAAATATTGGTTAAAAAACAAAGTTGGTTGTTGTTTTTTTTGGTTTTTTTTAATAGAATACTTAAGTTAAAACCATTTGGGGAATGTGTGACCTAGAATTTATCTTCAGGCAGTTTTAGAACAATGTTCTATACCTCCATGCAAATTCTGCTGTAATTAGTCCTGAGAGACAAAGGTACTTGCTAGTCCTCAGATGTACAACCAGCTTGGAATACCAAGATAAAAACATTCAGCTAGCTAGAGTTTGCATTTAAAGCAGTGGGAAAAATGTAGAAATGCTCCAGAAATAGTGCAAGAAAATCAGCTGCAGAAAGGCAATATAAGTTTGCCAAGAGACAAGGGAGAACTGGAAAAAGGATTCATCAAAAAAATGCAAGAATGAAGACGGATGTGCCAGAAATTGAAAGATAAAGTTATTTTATTTATGCAAATAAAAGGGGAATAATGAGTAAATGGATCACTCTCTGCAATTATCTTCATCTTCCTGACATTAAAAATAATCAGTGTAGTACAGCACTAAAACTAAAGTAATCATTTGCATCTGTGTTCAACAAGCAAGGATGTGGACTTGGGGGTTGAGTCAGCATCAATAATATTACAATATTGAAGCCTCTGAAATGTTCATGAAACATCCTTTCCTGATTTAGCAAGGGCTTGAAACAGATTATTTACTCTTCTGTATGTCTTGACCTATCTTTTCCTTTTACTTAATGTTTTCAGTTTCTTTTAATGATAACTTCATCATGGGAAGATGACTGTGCATCTCCTCAAATTAGTTTTGTAAACACTAAGGAAGCACTTAAGTGGAAGCACTTCTCCAGTTTCCAAAGGTACTGCAGAGTAATGAGAGGTGTCACTAAGGTTTTAAGCATGCATACTTGCCAAGAAAGAGCTGGGCTTTTGTGTTATTTTCCTTACTAATTACCTAAGAAATATAGCTCTTGTATTCAGTTGCACTTTATTTGTGTTATGTAAAAAAGAAACCACCTCAACTACCTATTTTACTATTTTAACTAACATTTTTTAAAATTAAAAATTAAATTTTCTGGGTCAAGATTCAATTTGACATTCAAAATGGGGGGGTTTGAGGGGGTAGGGGTTGGGGGAAGCATATAGAAATATAGAGCCAAACTGCCAAAGGATAGAATTTTACTTGGGAAAGTTTCCTGACAATTTGCCTGTAAAAGAAAGAAAAATATTTGCTGGAAATTTGAATTCCTGTTAACCCTCTTTCATTACAAAAAATGACATCTCCAAATGCCTCAGGCAGGTATTTCCAATAAAAACCGAAGGAAAAAGTGATAAAGAAATTTAAATCTAATAACATACTTTGGTAGAATATTTATAAGTGATCAGCAGTGTATTAAGCTGTAGAGAATATTCATCACAGTCACTCTGGTTTGTTATATTCTCTCATGCAGAACTACCTAACCCAAGGCTAGATGGCTCTGAAATTTGAAAGCAGATTTCTGAGCATTAGAGGGTGCACCTATTATCATCAACAGCTTCAGTATGTGAGTGTGCATTTGTACTAAATTAAGTAAAGTATTATCTGCAAGTTTCCTTATTTATAGATACTCTTTTCCTCACTCTTTACCTCCAGGTTTTAAATATTTTTAATGAATTATTCAAAATAAGACAGCTTTAGTACAAATGAACAAAGAGTGCGAGTCAATCCTTGCATGGCATGAATCAAAGCAACTACACTGAAAAACAGCACAGCTGAGAATCCACTCCAAAACATCAATGCTTTCATTCACAACAATGTAATATCTCAAAACTTTCATCCTAAATCCAGTACCTAGACTGCTTAAATCCAACTCTTTGGTGATACTGTCCCTTGTGTCATAGAAAAATCACATAGCACAAGGTAAATAATCTGTCTGAAATAACCTGTTTTAATGTCTTCATTAAAACAGATTATTTCAAGGTAGTACCTTTCTTACAGAAGAAAAGCAAAGCAGCAGTTCTAGTTTCAAAACCATCCAACCAGCTGACATTTAAAAAAACAAAAACAAAACCAGAACAAAAACAAAAAACAAAAACAAAAACATGAATCTGGTCAAAATCAACATGCAGACTTCCTTCATTTTCAGAGGAATAGTCTAAGCTTTTGGAAAGGAAAAGGCAAATTTGAGCTGCTGATTGTTTTATTTTTGCATAGTTTGGACATGCCTCATTCATAGTCATTGCCCATAAATTAAGGTATTTTTTAAAGTTCCAACTTGAAGTTTTTTCTTATAGCCTGAATTTCTTAGCATCCAATAGTGGATTCGCAGGGGGTATTTTACTATAGTGTGGAGTTGCTATTGTAAGACATTTAATTTCAATTTTATTGCTATAAATCCATTCTGTGCTATGTTGAATTGCTATTTGCCAAGAAGCCAAGGACATAACAAACCTATTTTAGCTGGAAAAGTCCAGCTTTAGTACACATCAGGCCACTGACAGTACACCAGGAATGACAGAAAAGTGCACCCTTGACAATCATCAGTCATTGCTGAGAACAGGAATCTGTCTCACGTTTGGAACTGTTCAACACATTTAGTGAATATCCTCTAAAAACTTCATCCTGGAGTACTTCAAGAAGTTAGAGATGGTACTGACATATGGGCAGCATCTGATGAAGTTATTTCCAGAAAATCTGAAAGGATATTTTGGAATCAGGACTGCTAGAAAATATGCTTGATACCTACAAGATCTCAGAAAAACAAAAGAGATTTAGTTGGAAATACGAATTAACCATTTCTCTATTGCTCTCTGAATATGACTAATTTCCATTTTTTGCCTTTCACCTAAACTGCTTTCTAATCACCCTGAAACTGTCAGTTCTAGCAGAATGATTTTCTTAGTTATCCTCCTATTACTTATAGTAAGCTAAGAGGAAGTGGAGCTCTGTATTTAGAAACAAAACACTAACAATTGAAATATTTGAAAATAATTTGGGAGTAGGGGTACTCCTGCATGATTGCTTTCTCTGGGTAAAATACAAAAACTGGAGATAATTAGAATTATACCTGGTGAAAGAGGAAACTAAAAAAGAAGGGTTATAACCTCTCAGAGCCCTGAGAGCAGCTACATGCTCACCTTTTGCTGCCCAGCCTCCCTCAGTGTCTTCCTTCTCTCTGTCCCTATCCCAGGACTCCATTTCAGCCAACCCAGGCCAACATTCCCTGCCCCTCAGAGTGCCCATCTCCAGCTCTGTCCTTGCCAGCCCTGACTTGCTCACTGGACTTCTCAGGCTGACCTTGGATTTGACTGACCTTTTCACCTTCTCTGCCCAAGGAGCAACTTATGACCCCAGCCCTGGTCCTGTGTGGGATGACAGAGCAAGCATCCCACTGGATCCTCCCTGACAATTACCAGGAGACCTGTACTGAGGGACACCATGAAATGTCAAGAAAGTAGCTCTGCACTGGGATACTGTCAGCAAGGCATAAGATAGGAGCATGAAAAGAGAAAGAAAGCAAACAAGCAAGAAAGAAATCCATTTTTATCTTTGTTTCCATAGTTTTACTGTACTGCTGTTGATACTGATTCAAGCTTGAACAGCTTCAGAGGCATTTCATCCAGAAAGACTTGTTTGTGGTTTGTAATTGCTCTTCATAGAGGAAAGTTAATAACTATTGTTACTATTTCACTAGCTAAAAGTACTCCTTAAGATCACAGGCCTATAAAACAAAGATCAGAACTAACCTTGTGGAAAAGAAGTCTGCAGAAGCATACTGAAGTTTGAAGTCTCTTTTAGTTTTTCTGACCAATGAAGAACCAGAAGAGGTTGTGTGCTGAACAACATTTATAACAATTGCTTCTATGTACAGTGAAATCTGAGGAGTCTGCAGAGAATGAGGCATAACTCCACCTCTGTATAAAGCACAGCTGCAGCAATGCAATATTTTGTTTAAATAGTTTATAATTATTTTTTTCCTAAACCAAAGATCTCATTACTTTTTCTCTCCAAACAAAGCTGTTTTGCCAGACAATGTGAAATGAACATGGTCTGGGCCAAGAGTAAGTTGGCTTTCTTGTGTGAGATTTTGGTGCCACAGAGCATTAAACCTAGTCAAGCACTTTGTGTGGTCATCATAGAGTCCATCACCTTCTCCGGCTTTTCTCAAGCTGAAGACATTGCCATTTCAGTGTGAGTGGAGGCAGGCATATATTCAGCATCATTTGGTTGTCTGTGAAACAAAAGGGTGCTAATTTATCCTCTTTTACTAAAGGAGATTTATCACAGGATTTTCTCATTCTTTGATGGACAGGATTGTAAGCAGAGACAGATCTTCCATCAGATCCAGCTGTCAGCTGTTCACCTTGAAGAAACTTTTGGGCAGCAAATATCACACTGAAAAAGTAGTTTTCTTCAGTAAGTACTGTGATCCAGGTATTTAGGTGTCACAGACTCCTTCTGAACTGACAAACAAAACTAAATTAATCAGAACCTCAATTATTCTCTGGTTTTCTTTAAAGTTTGCAACTTTCTCAATAGTGATTGATTCTTCTCTCTTAGAAAGGCACAGTAAGCAAAAGAAATTATCAATGGAACATTTTTTGCTGGAGTTCACCCAGTTGATATCACTGTTTGGAGCTCAAACTTGGACAGCAATATTTCATAATTTCAGCAGAGATTTGGTGCAATAGGTACTGAATTTTAACAGCCTTAGGCAAAACTTGTGGTCTTATTTAAATCTCTGCATAAGGTCTGGGGTTTGTTTGGTGCTTTTAATCTCATCTCAAAATAATTTCATAATTCTCTTATATTGTGAAAGATGGAAGTGAAAAATGTGTATGCCTAGATTTTTTTTTTTTTTAACTTGAATGATTTTCAATGAGTGCCTTTTTAAACTTCAAAAAGGAGAATCAAAGGGCAAGTCTTCCAGTCTTATAGACACTTCTGGGATTCACCTTGCATGAAGACAGAGATCTTCAGGGGGTAATTTATTAATGAAAAGAAATGTCAGTGTATATTTGGTATTACAAGGAAAAGTCCATTCTCTTCAGCTGAAAAACAACATATTCAAAGTCAAAAATATTAATTCTTTGCCATATCATTTTGGGCTCTAAAACATATTGCAGTCACCTTATATTTTTCAATATTTGGAAAATCTACATTTATATTTCCTTACATGCAGGTAAGATATTCTCTGTATAAATAGTGGCAGATATTCATAGATGTGATAATGATGAATATACACATACACCCACATATACTCTCTATTGTTTTTTAAATTTTTCTGTGTTTTACATAAGGTAAGATATAGAGCAGGTTAAGTGCCACCATGAAGTTACCACACATACAGCACAGCCTGAGGTACCTTTTTTTTTTCATTGGGTCTTGTTCATTCTCTCTATAGGCCTTACATTTTCAGCAAGTGCCATATGGACAAAGCAGTTCCTGGTAAAATTTTGGACAAAAATTAACATAAGCACAGCAGGAGATTCCAACTGTTGACCCCTAAAAGGTGGTTAATCAACAACATATGGGTTTATTTATCCCAGCAAGCCCTTTTAATTAACAGCTCTGGAAAGTGTACTTTTTAATGAGCACATTGTTATAATATATTGAGAAAATTCTAAATAGTGCAAATTAAACTCCAGCTTGAAAGAAAATCACATTGTTCAAAAAAAAAAAAATCTGTCAAGAAGTCAATGTGTGAGAAACCCTAATGCTAACCTCAAGCAATGTTAGATTAACAATATTTTTGCCTGGAATCTGATCTGAATTCATAAGAAAATCTCCAAAGTGCAGAAAGTTTAATTTAGTATTTAAACTCATCTTTAAAAAATAAATGCACATTGTAAAGTTTATGTTTAGAGTAAAAAGTGTCAGTAGGACAGGAGCCTGGTTTGACCCCATCCTCTGAATAACATAACATTACCATAACATTTACTTTCAAGCTGACAGAAGAAGATATTTGATAATAGGGTAGGTTGAAAGGAAGAGAAGATTAAAATATAAACAGTGATGCCAAACTAGAGAAGAGAAGCAAACACTAGCAAATGGGCACACAGCACAGAATAAATAAACACAAGAAAAGTAACAAACATTAATAATGCCTCTTTATTAATGCAATGCAAATTATTTAAGGTAAGCCTGAGGTAAACCAGAATGCCTTTAGGTATATAAATTATTAATCATAAATTATTTAAGGAGAAAAGTAAACCAAATTTTCACTTGGTCTGAATTGGGACAACTACTTACTAAAAACTGATTTACATGTGTCATGAAAACATCATCAGGTTCTTCATACTAAAGAAACTGAGACAACAAACCAGACAGCTTTTCCTTTATCTTTCATCAACTAAAAAGAAAAATGTCTTTGATGCTATTTCATCAGCTTATAAAACCTCCTGCTGAAAATTAGGTCCCAATGATGAATGCACTGGGATGTCTTAAGGCATTCAAATACTCCTAATTAAGAAGCCATGCAAACTGAAATAACTACTGAGTACCTTGGAGTGTACTCATTCTTCACCTCTGAGCACTGGATTCTACCCTTTGTTAAAAGTAACTGCTACACCAGGAGGACTATTTCATATACATTTATTTATCAGCAAAACTTGATCTGTCCTAGGAGAAAGAAACATAGAAGCATTTTACTCTAATGCAGCATTCTGTGCTAAATTAAAGACATTTTTACTCTCAGGAAGTTATTCATTCAATACTAAAAGTATTGGAATCTCTTTAGCTGAGATCTCTGATTGCCCACAGTAAAATGGAAGAACACAGATTTTAAGTATTGTGAACATCAGGCCAAATCCAGGGCAATTGTAACTATAGCTACAACCTTCTAAAAATGTTTGCCAAAGAATCTGTTAGTCAGCTGAGATTCCACTAGGCTGGGTGTTATACTTGTCTTCAAAACAAAACAGAAAAGACTTTTGCTTTTTCATTGGCTTACTTTGCCACATTAGAATTAAGAGAAAATAACCTAAATTGGCAATGATTATCTATCCTGTATCACGTGCTAACAAGGAATAAGAAAGCAGCCACAATATGAGGATTCAGACAGAAGAACTAAAGATGGTATTCCCATAAGGAACCAGTGCAGGGGACTGTTGTGTCCTTCTCTGTGGAATGCCATACAAAACCTGCTTAGAGCAGCAAGTTTCTACACTGCTAACCCTTGCAACTCTGTGAAACTGTTAGAAGAAGTAATCACACATCACAAGGCTTAGGGTAAATAGTAAATATTAAAAACAAGGACAGAAGGATATCCTGATAGGCAGATGTCCTTATTATCCTCTGTAATGCATATCACTATTCCATATATTTGAAATTAATGGGAAACTTCAGTAAAGACTTTCTACATTAAGAAGGATTTTCAGGATTGGCCACTACTAAATAAATCTAAAAACTTTGCTTTTAATTAGAAGGTGTTGTTTTCTAAGATGTATGTGTCTGATTGTTCCAATTTTAAAGAAAGATCATTGTGCAATGGCTGTAAAGAATGTGATTAAGCACTGAATACGGTTTACAACATCTGAGTAAATGTGAATGTCTCAAACTATGCATATAGTGCAATGAAAGTAGTCTTAAATCCATTTCAAGGAGGAAAAGAAAGAAAATAGAAAGAAAATTTAAGTGCTGCATAAATTACATGAGCTATCAACCTCCTGCACATTGAAGGCTAATTCTTATAAAAAAGATAAAAAGCCATAGATTATTCCAGCATGTTACCCTAATTGAACAACTAATTTCATAAAACTGAAGACAGTATCTTACATAAAAATACAGAAAAAGTGAAATCCTTTGTGGTAATTAAGCTAAGTGATTCATGCCGAGATGTTGATTTCATTTTCAAAAAAAGATCAATGATTAGGCAAATCTTCTGTCATGGATTTTCTCTGTCATTGTTAGTGGGACTTTTTATTTTTAAAAGATCTTTTGGAATATATCTCTGGTTTTATTTTTACAGGACTAGTGAGTAATAAAAATACTTGTTAAGGTAGAAGTATGGTCCATAAGGTATATTATAAAAATACCACCATTGTTGGACTTTGTTTGTTAGCTTTTTTTTCTTTCTTTCTTTCTTTCTTTCTTTCTTTCTTTCTTTCTTTCTTTCTTTCTTTCTTTCTTTCTTTCTTTCTTTCTTTCTTTCTTTCTTTCTTTCTTTCCTTCTTTCCTTCTTTCCTTCTTTCCTTCTTTCCTTCTTTCCTTCTTTCCTTCTTTCCTTCTTTCCTTCTTTCCTTCTTTCCTTCTTTCCTTCTTTCCTTCTTTCCTTCTTTCTTTCTTTCTTTCTTTCTTTCTTTCTTTCTTTCTTTCTTTCTTTTCCTTATGCATGTTTAAAATTACCTCTAGATTGTACTTAGGGACTACTCTCTCAGTAAAAAGCCACTTGAGCCAGTTTTCATCTGAGTGAACTACCTTTTTAGTATCTGCTTTGTCCTGCTGTATGAACTAGACCAGAGTTTAATTCAGATCCCACATTTTCTTTTCAGCAGTTTTTATGGAAAGAAGTAAGAGCTAAGAGTAATTTTAGGCTTGGACTCTGCTTCTGATTTGTATAAAGGCTTTTTTATTAAAAGTGAACCCAGTCAGACATATTAGGAAAGCCGATGTAAACTATTTTAAAGATTATTCCAGTTCTAATGCACCAAACTAAAAGTCAAATGTGAGATACTTTCAGTCCAGTTATCTCAAGGAGTTTGCTTTCCAGGTTAAAAATGAAGACCTAGGAAACACAAACTACACATCTCATTCCTACAAGCACAATAGAGCACTGAAAGGATAGGTTCAATTTTCAGTACTGTCAAAGGATTCTCAAAGAGTATAACCAAGAGTATTACCAGTTATTTTTTGTGATGATGCCGAAAGATCCATATACATGCTCTTTAGTATAATGCTCTATTTTTTAGAAAGGTAGCAATTTCTTTCTTATACAATACTCCTATGGCTCTTTATTTTTGAAATCTTTGTTGAGATAAAGGGAGACACAGCATTCCCTTTAAAATTTTGGAGTTTGGGAGTTAGCCAGGTGAAAATTAGTGAGCTTCCACTGTAACTAATTGAAGTTAGGTATTGTTTTCATTAAACTCTCATCAACTTCACATTTTGTTTGTTTTCAAGTGTAGTTTTCAAGTGTTGCAGATGTGTTGGTTAAGTCTCAGGGAGGGAATATCAACTGCCACACCTGGTTCATTTGCTATGTTATTCCTTTTGGGCACTGAGCTGCAGAACATCCTTTCCTTTTCTAATGCTCAGGAGGGGGTTTTTGGGTGCTTTGTAATTCATCTCACTTCCTTGTGGTTAAAAATCAATCTATGGCTAAGTGCTCACATAATTTCAATCAAAGTAGGCAAGTCTGAGTGATTGTTAGTACTTCTGGTTCATGATGAAAATCTTTTTATTAATGTAGCACAGTGCTGTATTTGTTCTCATGATCCATTATATTTGATTTTCTACATCTTTATATTTTCAGAATCTGAGCAAAGTACATAATGCTTAACAATGAGCATCCTAATATTTTTAAGGAAGCACTTTAGTATGCAAAGAAAGAGAGACAGCTTTCATCTTTCCAAAGATAAAATTATTTTTATTTGAGGAATCATTGATATTGAGAGGAAATTTTCTCTTTCATTCCAATATAAGGATGATGAATATATATTGATACAGTGATAGGAAGATTTCTCTTGTTTTCCATGTCTGAATATTCATTGTCCCTGTCAAGAGAAAATACTTGGGAAGGATTCATTTTATTATTGGGTTATTCATCCTTTTCTAAACCCAAAACAAAGTGAGGTGTGTTTCAATATGGAGTGGGCATAGCCACAAGAATGTAAAGAGCACTTCTTAGTGGTTGAATCTGAAAAGTGGGTAAAGGAAAAGGAGATAAAACCCCTCAGCTCACTATAAGGAGGAATGAAAATCTGTACAGAAAAAGAAAGAATCAAGCAGATATTGATGGCTAGATTACTTGTCTCAGGTATAGACAAATTAATAATTATCTTTAATAATTTGAATTTTAATGAAACTAATTATTCTTAAATCTGCTCAGCAATGTTGAGAATAAATTTACTTCCATGTTTAAAATGTGGATAATCTACTTATGTCACTTTAAGATAATTGTTTTACAGTGTCTGTCTAATGTTTTGATAGACAAACGTTGGAGTAATTTTTGTTCTTGGAAACGACTCCTGAAAAATGTTTGTAATATACATCCTTGAGCTACTGAATTTTTATGTAGATTCACTGAAATCTGAAGGAAACACTAGTCAAAACCTCCTTAGAATATTTTTTTTTTTTTATTCATGTGAAAACATTTTTGTGTCTTGCTAATATGAAACATCCCTGACTTAAAACCTGGCTGTACTACTTAAAACTCTTCATTGCAAAACCAGAAAAATGTTTCACAACTCTGATTTCCTTGGCCAGCCATAAAGATACCTCCAGTATCTGGTGCATAATATGGACCATTTTCTGAATTAATGGAGAACTATTCAAAACTAATTTAATTCTTTGCCTTGCCATTCCTATTGAAAGTTTCCTCCAGATAATTTTTTTAACATGGTTGGAAACTTGACACTTCAGGCCTGAATCAGTTCCTTAGCAATTTGTAGTCACCTTTATCAATGTCATCCTTTAAAAACTGATTTACCCTCCTGGTGCTTGGTTCTTGGATTTAAACACAGATATTCACCTTTGTTTTGCTTGACCAAAGCAGCCATGTACTTTAGGTTAACAGAATATAGGCTCTTCTTTTACTGGTCATCTGAGTAATATTTTCCAAGGCTGTTCCAGATAAACTTTGGTGAGTTTTTTAGAGCTGGATTGGCTGAACTCCTCTGTGTTTTTGCATGAATATTGCAATAGCACTACACTTTCCTCCTTCTAGAGAAATATTGCAACTGGTAAATCTTTAGATTGTGATTTTCACAGCCACATTACCCTCATGCCTGACTGATGCCTCAATACTACCCTTTGATTTTCCTTCTCCTCCATTATTCAGCCCAAAATCTTGCTCACACCACTAGCCATAAATGTGGTTCCTAACTGAAAATTACTGTGGTTGATAATAAGGTTATTTAATCTCATTTGGTGATTTTAAGACGTTTACATTATGCACATATTGATAATATATCCTACCTTTTCGATGGCAAAAAAAAAAAAAAAAAAATAGCAGAACACTGCTAGTGTCTCTGCTATGGTCAGGAATGAAAATATTAAACAGCATTTGTCTCTGAGAAAACTTCTAGATATCATCATTACTAAATCCTTTCCAAATCAGTGTAAATCATAATCCTTATAGTAGCTTTTTGTACACTCCAAATTTCTTACACTATTCCATTATCTTCTTTAGTTTAACGAGCAATGTAAGACCTGGCATACCTTATCAAAGAAAAGATCACATAAATACAGCAAGATGAATTTGGCAAATATGCATTATATACTGCTTTCAGTCTACTTATATACTTTTTCCAGTTTCTTACCTACTATCACAGCTGTTTATTTATGATTTTAAAGGAAAAACTTTAAAACATTTCCACCATAGGAGTAAAACAATTAGAGTTCTATGCCTTTTTAAACTATCTACCACATTTACTATTTTCCACCTGTATAGTATTATTTAATAAAAAAATATTTATTAAAAATAGTTGGTATTGGACCATCTGCTAACAATAATAATAAATTGACAGTTTCTGCTGAGAAACACCCACAGTTACAAGGACTCTGAAGCACCTTTTACTGTGTTTTGGATTAAAAAATGTGTAAATTTTTTTTCTTATTCAATAAAAAATTAACTCTCTCAAGGGCTTTGACCAATCACTGTAATTCTCTTTTAACTGCAAAATCTTCACACAAGCTCCCAGTACCACAAGCAGACAGCAGCATCCTCACTGTGAGTGCCAGGGTAGATCTCATGTTGATCAAAGCAGAGAATGAAGCAGCAGCCTGGCTGGAGCCTCATGAAGCCACACAAGCAATGCACCAGCTGGGATGTGTGAACACAGGGTGTGGCAGGCAGTAGGGTCACACTTGTTAGCAAATGAATACCTTGCAATAAGACAATATCAAATAATTGAGGTGTATGCTTCATTTTTATATGTAAACATATTGCACTGTCTCTCTCTTTAAGCAGGAAGTCCATGGACTGACCTGCTGTTGATTTCAGTAGGGATAGGCTCTGCTGTGTTACCAAAACTTCCAGACTGTCTGATTAAATCTCAGAGGTACATTCAAACCTCCATAATAAAACACCAAAGTATACAAATCTGCTTTGAACATTGTCTGCTATAAAATAGCATTTTAATTTAAGCAGTTCCTCAGACTCAGCACATAGCTAAGTATTTTTCTGAGTATGGGTATGTGAGCATAAACCCAGGACCTCTTCTGAGATGAACAAAATCATCATTATGAAGTTTGATAGTGTGATTATAGAAAATCATGTTTTGTATTCAAACACAATTTGTGCAAACCCAATATAAATAATTCTACCTATTTACAGGAATACCACTCAATAAATATAACTACCAACATTAGGGTTGAAGCAATATTTTTAATGAGTTCAATCTATATTTTATTAAATATATTATTTAGGCTGAAATCCATCTGGGTTTATTAAAGCATAATCCAAAGCTGAAAATATAGCTGGGAAGGCAAAAATAAGTTAACCAACTATAATGTGACCAACACAATAACAATACAGCCAGCTGCAAGCTGAATGTAGTAGAAACTTCTCAGCAATTAAAAATCACTGTGCATGCACAGATTCTCATCTACTATTTATAACTGCTTCCCTTATTTATATTAAAGATAGAAAAAATTTAATCATGTCCAGCAGCATTTGGTTTTAAATAACAAGAGCTGGTTTAATAGGTAAAATTGCAATAATCCAACCTAGAGAATAAAGAAATTAGTTTTTAAAACAACAGGCCTCTTGCAAGAGGAAAATTTTCAGTGCTGCTTCAAGTAAGTAATGGCATTGTAAGAAGGAAAGTCCTATAAGGTGCTATATGACAACCAAACCAATTGTGCTCATGTTTAATTTAAATATCTGGTAAACAACTTTATGCAAGGGTTTGCTAGCAAACTAACATGAGCAAATCCCATGGGAGGACTTGACAAATATGGAGCCTGCAGCAAAGATCTGAGGGTCAAATCTTGGTGTGTAGAAAGAAATATGAACCACCCAGCAAGACAAAGATCAGATGAATCTCTTCTGAGAAAGTGAGTAGTATAGAAAAATCAGGTGAGATTTTTATTTGAACACTTGCCACCAAGCTGCTTCAGCACCTCCCCCTCATTAAGCAATGTGTTCCAAAATTTAATGTGTGTTTAAGCTGGATATTGAGAAAATATAATTTTATTTGTTCTCCTTCACTTTTTGCATTGAGTAGTCCTTCCTATCAAACTCCCCTAAAGCAGAAATGCTTCATATATCATAATCCTTCTGGCCTCTCTCATATTTCTATCCCAAGTTGAATGGAAGGAATTACTCCAACCCTTCCCATAGAACTTTGTAACAATTGTATGTTTATAAAACAAAAGTTGTCTTTCCAATTAGAAATGCTTCATTTAAATAAAAACACTTAATAATTTTTAGTCATTTAATAGAACTTGCTTGCCCCTACTTTTAGATTCAACCAAATTTAATTGAAAATAACCTGAATAAAGTTATTATATTTTTAAACTGCAAGAGTCTATGTTTTCAAAGTTACTGCTAATTTTAAAAATGTTAATTTATATTTAAAAAGTGAGAAACAATATAAGAAATTCAAATTTAAAAAACACTGCAAACTCATTCCCTTTTTCTTTGTTAATTTTCAAGTTGATTGAGTTTGGGCCTAAAGAAATTCACTTCGAGTTATATTTTCAATTAAATCCTTAGCATAAAACAGCAGCATTTAAATGTTGTATTATTGTCCCTAAAACACAATCTTATTTTTTTAATGGGTTGAAGTGGAAGAATATTACTATGGTCAAAAATTTCATCTGGTGATATAACTTCATCCTGCTGTACTACTTCATTATAAATGTGTGTTTATGTGCACATATGTATATGCATATTATATCTCCATGAAGATTACACAAAACTGGAACCTAGAGGTCTATTATATTAACTTGAGGCATATTAAAGCATCTTGAAATAGCACAGCAGTGACTGTCAACTAGCCAGACTGCCTAATGTGGAGAATTTCCCTTGTTAGGTATCTTATTAAAGTTCTCAGTGGGGTTTCAGATTTGTCTCAACATCAAATGAATAGCACCAGCCTTTGTTCAAGAAAGAGATAACTATAGTCTAAGTAGATTATGCCAAATTCCAGAAATGTGCAATTAGAGTTGCCAAAGGTTTTTTTTTTTTCCACTGTGCATACTTCCAAGGAGTGTATCACCATGGACTCTATTCATAGGAAATATTATCCTGAGTTGCCGCACCACTACACCAGCTGACTTTCACAAGGGTATTTAATCTCTGAGAATATTTTCCTTGGTTTTGGAATATCTATGCAATGTTTAGTTATTTGAAAGTAGCTACTACGGGAAGTAAAACAATGAAAGATCATGGCAGCCTCCCTTTTTCCCCTTCTGTTTTGAAGATCCACTTGAAGGAGCAGGAAATGTTGCTGCTGTATCAGTGTTAATGTAATTCTAGTTGTAGTTACCAACTTTTATTAAAAACTCTCTCAGCAATAGAAGGAGTCTTTGCACAGCATGAAATCAGATAGTAAAGACAGGAAATAAATTGCTGATTTACAAAGTAAATCTACAAGCACTGTTCCCTCTGCCCTACGTTCAGCAAGGAAGCAATATCTTGATATATACTGCAGATGAAGTAGGGTTCAACAGCTTCAGCCACTGAAAAAGTGCAACCTTTATTTAACTCCCTGCTATGTGAAACAGGGCTGATGAGAGAGCAAGTGACTGAGGATCTGAGCTGTATAAGAAAGGAGGTGCTGTGAAAACTATCTTTCAAGACCCTGCTCTCAAAGGCCAAATTTAGATATCTGTAATCTCTACACAGAGATAGTTAAGTACCTCAGAAAGGCATTTAAATTTTCTTCCAGGAGAGTGGGGAGGTGACAATCCAAAATCAAATGCTTCAGACAGTGCCTATAATCCCACTCATATTTGATTTTTGAGCAGCTCATTAAGAGCTGCAACAGATGTGTCTATGTCTGATCAACATCTGATGACAGCAATACTGATGGCAGATGCCTACAAGCTGTTTTTGCGGAGTTAAGTGAGGCTTGTTTCCCTTCACTGAGAGTGACTGCTAACTCTTCACAGCTCTTCACACAAGACCTCCATGGATGAACCTTTCAGGGAGATCTGAGCACCTCTCCTGTGTTGGTATCTGTTCTTCTACCAAGCATCTGATTAACACAAACTAGGCTTGCTGCAGACATTGTTTTTCACCCTCCTATAGAACTACTGTTAGGATACCTGTTACTTCTCTCTCCCCAGTGCCAGAAATCATGCATTGAGGAATGTACCAAGGCCCAATTTCAGAGTGAGAGATGCAAAGACACACCACTTTACTGAGCCCATATACAGACAAGCACTCAGCAGATACCTAGAGACAGATATTTATTTGAAACTTGCAGAATAAAGATTCAATTTTCTATTTCTTTAGGATCTTTTAGTGCTCTAGTAGTGAGTGGAAAAAATATGTGCAAAGGGTTGTTGGAGACACAATAATCTTGAAAAGAAAATAATCACAACCAGATTTTCTGTGAGGTGCAGTATAACTCAACTGCATACAAAAATTGAAGTGCTATGGGAAGTAAGATGCTGTTTTGCCTAGAAAATAGGAACTGGTTATTTGATAGCTCAGGATATAAGAAGATTTGAAGAATAACAGCAGCCTCACTCAAATACTCCAGGCTCTCAGTACCTTCAAAAATAGGAGAGCTAGAGAAACCACTACAAAGAGATCTAGTAAACTGTCTCAGAAATATTTTCCATTTCTTCCTGAAAAACCTTGCTTTTAGTCCTTGACATCACATACCTCTCAGAAGCTGCTTGTCTGTACTTCTCAGTGGACTACTATGAGTATTATGAGTTCTGGAGTTTCTTGAACATCTTTAAAGGTATCATTATATGACTTTTTCTCCACATGGAATATTATGTCAATGGTGGAACATAAAGAAATACAAACATATGCACACAAACATCAAGGAGGATCCATTCATCATTTATAGTGAATGGTTTTCCTGATTAACTAAAAATAAATCCTATACAGAAACAAATAAAAATTAAGACCAAAATATGTAGCATGGCTTGCACTCATTAGATACAGTTTGAACTGTGTTTTTTCAAGAAAGTTAACTGGGAAATTAAATTTTAATAACTCACATTGTGATAGCAGTGGAGAAATTTACACTTCTAAAAGTAAACATTACTGAAGTTGGGGTCATGAAGTACTTGTAAAGCTCAGTTGAAATTTCTAGTTTTGGTCCCCCATAGATAGTTTTGTTCATATAAACTTTTGGCATCTTGACACAACATCATGCTGAACCTTGGTTCTTTAATTAGCTTTTAAATCATAGCATATAGTAACTGAACATTGACAGTACTTAGTGAAATAAATTAGTTTCTTCACAGACAGTTAGCCCATGTTATCCTATCATCTTTAACACACCTTAAAAGTTTGTGTGGCCTGAAAATTAATTTACCTAGTGTTTTCACAAGGGACTATTTCTGTAGGGTAATATAAGTCAGGAGGTCATTAGGAGCTTCAAATGTCTGAGGGATTTACTTGGGAAGATAGAGATAGATTGCTCAAACAATAAACTCCCTTTCTTTTAAGCTAAAATTCTTTCATAACAGAACAGTTTAGGTTACAGTAAGAGGAAAACAGAGAATAGTTGCAAAGTCTTAGGAAGAACTATTTTTAAAGAAATGGTGGGAACCAGTGTCTGGACTGTAGTGTCCCCACCCCCAAATCATCTGTTCTGTCCTGAACTTCTAATATAACCTACTTGGTGAAGAATTTTCCTGCTAGGATTTAACTTTTAAAAGGACTTTGAAAGTGCATGTGATAAATGCTGGCATAGTTTTCCAGGTTTAAGATGTTTAAAGTAGGTTTTCCTCAGCATAAGTGAGTACATCACCCCACTTGCCATTCCCAGCCTGGGATGTTCAGTTCAGCAGATGATAGACTGGGTAAAAAAGAAACTAGTTGAATGATGAGATTTAGGATGTGGAGGTGGGGAATACCAGAGTAGCATCCTGCAAAATCATATGGAAAACTGTAGTATAATGATCATGCAGCCAGAAGGCTTTCAAGAAGATGGATTTCAAAGATGAACATAATGATGAACATAGTTTCAAAGATGAACATAAGCTCTTACATTAAAACAAAACCAGATCAGATAGTCAGGATCTCACCTGGCTCATCATCTTGAGAAAAAAAAAAAAAAATAAAAAAAAAAAAAGGAGAAACATATTAGAAGTAAAACCAACACGTTTCAGGGAAAAAAATGCTTACATTTAACACAACTAATCCACTAACTTGGATTTAGTGAATTTACAATAATTTTTTATCACTTGTATAGACAAATAGATAATTTGCAATCAAATATATATAGATTCTTCAGAATAAATTGACCTCTGGACTTCTGCTCCTACTGTTACTTACTAAAGGCTTCTTGTACCAGTCACACTAGACAGTGAGAAATCAGATTAGTGAGATAATCTTGGAGACAAGTGATGCTAAGAGTGATACTGATGTTTGCACAACTGGCTGTCTCCTGGCTTATTCAAAACCAAATATGAAAGTTATGCAAAGAAGAAACAATTTTCCATTGTTTTAGAAAGGCAATATTGAATAGTCTGAGCACAAAGAGCTGTTCAGATATAGTCTGTGCTGCAGACAAGGCATCCAGCATCTCATCTTCATTTTTTTTTTTTTCTGCTCAATATTCCCTCAGCTGTGGACGGATGTTTTCAGACATCAAATAGTCAGAAGCAGCACTGCAAAATGAATGACATTAGTTGCACTAAAGGGAGCAATAAAACTCTCATTGCAGTTCTATAGAAGAATATGGACAATGCAGATGACTTTTGAATTTCTGTATATATTCATATTTGTTTCTCCCGCCTTGCTCCATTCTGAGAGCCTAGTCATTGTATTCCTTAAACCAGATCCTGCTAAAGCAAAATTTTTAAAACTGTTGCCAATTTAAAAAATACAAAGGAAAGCTTTTGCATAAAGAACACAGATACAGTCTTTTTGTAAGACAAAGGTTCTTGAGCACCACTCAATAACAAACATAAAATAAAGGTTACATATTTCTGTCAGGAGGTCATGGTTTCTGGCACCTTGATTAGACAGGAGGTGCATGCTCATTATCTGTTGCTAGAAGAAGGGTGTTTCTTGTTCAGAATTAGTTAGCTATGTCCATTTTGGTTAAATAAAAAACAAAAAGTTTACATGAACATATCGACATATGAAATATGGTTTCTTTTTGGAGGAAAAGCTAGATGAATTCTCCTAGTTACACACTAGCAGTAATTGTTGGAAAGCATGTGAAAAAAATAATAATAAGTTCAACCAAACAACTCTTTAAATTGTTATCATCTGTTGAGAAATTCAGAAAATTTCAAGCTGAGGAAAATAAACATCATTTTTTCTGAATCTGCAATTCCTATCAGTGCAGGCAGCATACAGATGAATATTACCTTCTCTGGCTGTTTTTAATGTATAACATATTCATGCTGCTGGGCTTGTTGAAGGAGCTGAGCTGAGGGTATGGGGGAAGGAGAGAAAAAGTAGAGGTGAGCGATTCTGGTGAGCATTTGCTGTTTGTACTCTAGCTGCAAAAACTGAATGTGTTTACAGGAGGGAAGAAAATTCAGCATTACTGAAAACAAATGGCCTCACTTAAAGAAAACTGGAGGTGGTGAGGGAAGGGAATTTCTTCACTGAAAACAAGTGCATTCTCAGTGTATGGAGAAAAAAAGCCAACCCACAACAATAAACAAACTAAATTAACTTGGTATCTGGAGACTGCTTAATATCTCTCTGGGAATCTGTTTCTCGATGATTGGAAGAGAAAGGACAGTAGGAGGGGTTGCCTCGAATTTCTCCCAAATGAAGGATTGTGGGGGTGGACTAAGAGGGGGCTGAAGACTGTGTAACATCAGGAGACACATTTGTTCAGTCTTCACTGGCATTTCCATGCTGAAGAATTTGTTTCTGCAAAAAAGGTTAAAAACTGTTCTGTGACTTGGATTAAATTAAATTCTTTGGCATGAGAATATAGACTTTTACTTCTCTCTGCTTGGTGGCCAAATCAGAGCAGTCTTATTTCATGTCTGTTCACTGCTTTAGTTTGCCAGCATTGTTAGGTTTTCTCTTGCTTGCACAAAAATATTCTGTCATTAAATCTGATTTATTTCCCCTGTTACACATTCTAATTCACATCTTTGTGCCCCACTGTTCCTGGTCATCTTTTCCACCATAAATGTGGGAGTTTAAATTTGGATTAAATTTTATTCAGATCCTGATCAGGTCACATTTAGTTCAGAATTAAAAAAAAAAAAAAAAAAAAAAAGCAAATATAAAAATCTAGTACTTTCTTGAGTTTCAACAGCTGTTGTCAGGTGAGGCTTTTTTCTTGTTTCAGGTTATAGTTTTAAATTTCCTACTACCAAAACTCTATTCCATTACCTGAAACACATAATTCAATTAACAATACATACTTTTACATATTTTTTCCAACTGAGATCACTAGTTAAAAATATATCTAAAACTAATCTAAGTACCTAAAGGTCTGCAGCATTAACTATGAATTGCAATTTTTCTACAGGTATGCTCAATGACTACAGAACATTTAGATGATGCTTATCTAACTAGTTTTTTTAGACCTCCAATAGTAGAGAGTCTGCATTACCCCAGAGAACAGCAGTTCAATGTATTTATTGCAACAAAAGGTCTAGGTTGTTTTTGGTTCTGCTCTTTTTTTTAATCTCCTCCTAGTTTGCAACAGTTTCTTGCTGCAATTTAAGGGCTTTATATCCTGTGTTATCTCATACAGATGAGAAAATCAGATTATTTCCTTGCTAACAAGCTTTAATACTCCTGAAAACTGTCCCTTCTCTCTTATTAGCTGCTCTAATTCTCATACTGGCGAGACTCACAAGATTTATAGATTTTCCCCTATGGGATTTATGTAATACTATTGACGTATATTCTGTATATCATTAACCTAAACCTTTTGATGAAAAACAACTAGATTTTGATGAAATGCACAATGCTAACAGATTGCATCTTCCAACATTTAGTTTCAAACACCTCTGAAATGAAGTGTTTTGCCTTGTTTGGATGTCGTTGACATACAGTTTTCTAGTGTTTTGACAAGTTTTTTCAAGATGTTTTTCTTTTCCTTTTCATTACCCCCCTCTATGCCCCCATTTATCACTGTCCTGGTGCCACCTTTACCTCATTCATGATAGTAACATAAGAGAGAAATCAAAACTGATTCACTGGGGAGTTCTGTAACATGGCAACTGCCTCTAACTTTCCATTTAAGTTCACCTAAAATAATGTAATGGTGCATTGTTTAAGGCCTTCCTAGTTATCTATGTTTATTTTATCAATTTTCATGCTGTTTTCAAGTTTTATTTATTGCCAGCATTTTACTTTTATGGCTCTGTGCAGTCATCATGACAATGAATTACTCTTGAGAGCTATTCTAAAGCTTTCCAACTTTTCTGAATGTGACAGGCTAGGATGTTTGAAATGGTTGAAGTCATGGAATAAAAAACATCATGGGAATATGACTCAGGACTAGTCATCACCACCTGGAAAGCTGTCATTAAAAAAAAAAAATGTTAGAAGTCAACATAAAGTTTTGAGTCTTGAAAAGTTGCTGGAAGTTAATGAACAAGAATCAGGTTCTGGAGTGATGTCTCTTCAGGGCAAAATTTTTCTTAAAAGAGGAGACCTTCCCAAGTCAGACTTGACATCTGGAACCAGTTGTCAATGAGGTCAAAATGTGCTTCAGACTCCCTCTACCTTACTCTTCTAGAGGTGATGCAGGCTGTTGCAGGAAGTGAAGCTGCATCTTATAATCCTAATTATGTTGGATAATAGCATTCCTGGTAACAAAGAAACTCTAATTAATGTGAGATTACTCTCAAGTCACTATAATCTTTTTTTTATGGCATAAAATAAAAAACACCAATGGTTTTCCCAACCTAGTTTCATGGTTGAATGGAGTTTATGCTGTATTAGTGTCCAGAGGATTCATGAAGATCTTCTCTAAAGTATTTACCAGCAAAAACAGGCCAGGTACATGTCTTAGAACCAATCTAATATTTTCACTTTTATCTGTGTTGAATCATACTTCTCTATTTTCATCTGTTTCATCATTTTGTCTTCTAAGCAAACAATTTAAACTCTATTTAATTTTTCTGTTTCTTATGCTACTCTGACACTCCTAAGGTTTCTCTTAGCATTAGCATTTTATTTTCCCTATTAGCCATCATAGTGGCATGGAATTTACCAAAGTATTCTGAATCCAAAATATATCTCTCAGGAAGATACTTCAGGATGGAGCCCTACTTAAGTTCAGTATTTTCTTCTTTAGTCTGCAATATTTACTCTCCTTTCTTCCTAATTCAGTCATAATTCTTTGGAAGAACATAATTAAACTAAAACTAGAAGCATTTAAACTGCTTTGGATTTCAGCTATCTTCTTTTTTTTTTTTTTCCTTTTATCTCCTTTCATTTCTAGCTGTCTCATTAGCATAATGGTTGTATTGGCAGTCATTACAAGAATGAGATTATCTAGTGATGAACACATCCACAGCAAAGTATTTAAAACAGGGTGTAAGCTCATTAGGAGCTGCATGTCTGTAATGGGAGTCAAGAATGATCAGCACCAGTTAAAAAAATACACAGGCTCTTGCAGAATCTAGCCTAGCTGTATAATTCTCAGCTTCCATTCATTCCAGTAGCATTTGTTATTCTTTTTTATCATTTGCTGGGGGATTTTTTAATAGCTTTTTCCAGAGGACCTTGTAGATTACAACCTAAACCAGCAAAGCTAAATCAGTTTGGCAGGAGATGGTGCTTCAGAAGTGAAGTATTTGCATTCTCACATCTCTATAGTATTTGGGTGCTTCATGATTTTTAAAATATTTACTTCACAGACTCAGAACCTCAAGGAATTTTTCCCAGAAGATTCTCAAGTTTAGTTACATGCATCTTCTAATTTCTTAGCTTTACAATAATTTTAGGCTGAAACTGTAGATTACACATCAATTATAAACATATTATATATAAATATATATGTATGTATGTATGTATATATGTATGTGTATATATACACGCATATATATGCATGCACATATATATATAAACAGCTAAAACTACAAAAGACAGTTTTATATCTTTAATCCTCTTTTGATTTGTTTGCCACTCCCATTGATTACTATTTTCTTGTTGTGAAGCAGCTGAGGTTTTCTTGACTATGTTTGTATTCTTGTATTATACAGCAACCAAGAAAAGAGCCATTTACATGGCTACACTTAATTTCAAAGTGATATCACACTATGTGCAGTAAAAGCACCCCAGTGTATGATCCTCCCATTTTCACACTATTTCACATGATTGTAATGGAATTCAGTCAGGAAAGATATAGCCATTGATACAGATACAGATACAGATATATAGGGAGATATATAGATATATATATATAGAAAGAGATAGATAGATAGATAGATAGATAGATAGATAGATAGATAGATAGATAGATAGATAGATAGATAGATAGATAGACAGACAGACTGTCTAATGAAATTAGGAATAATTGGCAGGAATCTCTAAACTATTGACTTCCAGAAGTCAGTCAGGCATTTAAAGGAAGCGTATTTAGTTGATACCTTTTATTTCTACATTTTATTCAAGCATATGCTGCTTACCATAGTTAGAGAAAAGTTATTGAACCAGATGAATCCTCGGGCTGACAAAATGTGGCTCTTTCTACTCAGAGAAAAGACTGTCTATTTTAGAATCAATAATATTAAAGCAAGGAAGTTGGTGGCATGAATGCCAGAAAGATCAAGCTTTAGTGGGGGTTGTACTACAGTGAGAATAGGGATGAACTTCTTGACCAAAAGTGTTGCAAGAGGAAATGAGCATAAAGTTACTCACAAAAAAAAAAAAAAAAAAAAAAAAAAAAAAAAAAAAAAAACCAAAAAACAAAAAACAAAACCACCAAAACAAACAAAAACAAAACAAAAAAAATTTTAAAAACCCACCAGTCACAAACAACAACAAAAAAACCCCAAAACAAATTAAGTCCTTCACTATTCACTGAGAAGGGCTGATCTGGGAATTATGTTATTACCTCTCCTGAGATGTTCTGCTAACACAGAAAGATGGTCAGGAGCTGAAGTTTTTTAATTCTATATTGCTATCTCCAAAGACAATTTTTCCTGAATAGGCAATGATTACTGAAAAGAGACAAACTTTGAATGCTTGGATTGTTTTGACTAGTGATCTGCTCTAGTGATCGTACTCTCTTCAACATGAAAGAACATTTCTTGATTTGGATGTTTTATACATGTGGTATATATCCCTTCCTGACAAATGTAGCTAAGAGAAAGAAGTTTGCACAGACATCTCTTGTTTCTGCTTTGGTAGCTCCTGGATCTTCTGGGGACAAGGTCCAGAATTGTTTGTGAATACCTGGAATAAAGTTTTCCTTGAAGAATGAAGAGGGTTACACAGATGAGTGCACCATGTTTTGTTCTTGTTTCAGCATTTGAACAACCTTTATCATCTCAGGCTTTTCGATGTTTCTGAAGAATTGAGAGAAATATCTCCTGAAAGCACATGGCTGAAAAAGAAAATAAAATAAACCAAGTTTGATATAGAAATTTAATAAAAAATTAATTAAAATTGTGGCTGACATGAGCTTTCTGTGAATTGCCAGGTGAAGTAAAAAAATAGGTGTACAACTTTATCACCATGTTTTTGAAAGAAATACACAGAAGTATGTATTTTAAACAAAAAGGTTTGAAAAAGTTGGAAGCAACAATTAAGAGCAGCTCTTTTACAGTATATTTTGAATAAGACATTAATTCACAATGAAGAAAACCATGATGGATAAAACTGATCACAAAGCAATAGTTTGTGATTTTAAGGTGGGGAACAAATGTGAGCAGTAGAACAATAAAAATGTTCAAACAAATGCAAATTTTAGCACAGAGAATTGCTAGAATAGACCCCAGGTAGAGAAAGAAAAAGTTCAGAAAAAGCTTTAGTTTTTCACAAATGCTTTGTTTTGACAAATGTCTCTATTAAGTCAATGAACAAACTATTTCAATACAGAGAAAAGAAGGAAAATTATATGCCATTAGAACTACAGAATCTAAGACTGATATGCAACCTGTCCCTGTCTCTGAGACCAAATCCCAGAGAAAATTTGTACCCATATAGAGATATAACACAGAAAAACAAAGTTCTGAAAGAAATAAGAATAAGGGACACAAACTTAGGAAAGCTTTTATAGACAGGATTGTAAAACAAGGAAGGCAGAGAATATTCTACCAGGCAGCAGAAAAACCATGAATGACTCAAAAAAAGTCAATGGTCACTTTTCTAAGTATAAAACTCCATAATTTGTGTCATTGTTATCTTATGGAAGGCAATTATTTTGTATTGCTCCATGCAAGGTAAGCCTGAGCTGGAAAACAAATCTCCACTGTAGATACCACACTAAGAAAGATGCCAACAATTTGGAATAAATTGAAAGAAGAACAGAAAAACAAGGTTTTGAAAACATAACCCAGACAAAAATATTTAAAAGTGAATTTGATTTGCTTAGAGAAGAATGTAAGGAAATGTAATAGGTATCTCCAGGTACTTACTAAATTATTGTAAAAGTAGATGGACCATTTTTATATCCCAGTAATCTACCTGATTTTCAACAAGCAAGATAGTTTAGAAAATTGTACCAAGTATCCATTTATAAGGACAGTTAGCCAAAGAAATAGCTACTGAGGCTATGAAACCTGATCAGTGGTCAAATCTGTCCATGAAATATTCTAAAAGTTCTTGAAGTCAATCCTTTTTCTGATTTTTTTTTTTTATTATTATTTGTATGTAGTATTGAAGGATTATTTTCTTCCACATTGAGTTGTGAATTATCCTGGATGGGCTGTGTCAAACCCAATTTTAGTGTGCTAATTCTGTAATAGTTACTGAAATGTTTATAATCAAGTATTTTGTAGCTGAATTTTTAATATGATTCAGAGGATGAACTTCTGGCATCAGCTAGTAAAACTTGCTTTTTACTGAAAAAGTTACATGCCTCTTTTTCCACATAACATCATGTTCTTCTGTGTCACAATGTGACACATTGTGTGACAATGCTACAAATATAGTCACTTTCATTTAAAAAACATTAAATAGAAAAATATAATTCTTAGTATTAACCTCTATTCATTCAATCTTCTCAATTCTGAAACATAAAGCAAGAAGTTTACTCCAGTTTCAAATTATATTGTATTACTGTGAGAGGAAGTGGATTATTATTGTATCTCAGTAATGAGCTGCCTGATTTGCAGCAAGGGAGGTTTAGTTTATAAAATTGTGCAAAAGGGATAAGGACATGTAGGCATATAGTAGGGATAGTAAGGCAGAGGAACACTTAATGCAACTATGAAACCTGATCAATTATCACATCTGTAAATTTAGGTGCTCTAGTTTCAAATAGAGTACTGCTTTTTCTCCTCAGGAGCTGTTACAGTACAGGAATATTTAATATCATCATCATCATACTACCACCACCACCACCCCCATCACCATAATTTAACCATAGCTGCATATAATATACTTTGTATTATCATAAAAAACAAAAGTTAACTAATAAATTAAAACAAATTCTGTACAGTAGTTATTTATGCAGAATTCCCATGAGTATTTAAAATTAATTTCACAAAGTAATTTTTAAAATGAGGACATGTATCTCACAAATCAGATGTTTCACTTCCAAGTAGAAAAAAAAAAAAAATTTACATTTAGTGGCATCTTAGCATTTAGGACAACAAATGAAGCTGTTACTTGTTTTTCTGGCAATAATAATGCCTTGAAAAGCTTTTTCTAAAGCTCCAGTCAGGGATCCCTGCTTTCACCTTACTGGTCCCTGGTATAGAGACTGTATAGTATTTGTTAGTCTGTGCTCTGTTCTCCTGTGTCCTTCATTCTTCTTTATTGTAACAAGTTATCTACGTCATTATCAACAAGCAATTATTTTTGTGCTGCTGCTGTGTTCAGCCTTTTCTTTTCCACAGCATCAGTTTTCCTTTTCTCTCTTCCCATCACCTACTACATATGACCATTTGCCAAGAGTTTTGTTGATGAGCTTGTCCCAATTCTTCATTCTTCAGGCAAGTTTAAAGAATCCTTGCCATCCTTGTACCCTCCAAAGAATGCTTTTGTTTTTCCTAGCCTGTGGAGTTTTCTTACAGCATTATTTAATACAGTTCTACACAAAATGGAGAAAAATATTAAGAGCTGGAAGGAAAGTTAACAAGTACAATAGTAAAAACTCTTTGGAGGTGAAGCCAGAGCAATTCCAGAGACCAGCATCTACTTCCAAATCATATACAGTTATAAAGAGCATCAACAAAATTAATTTATCCTTCTATTGAACCCAAAGGATTTATTGATGAAAAAGTAATTCTGGTTATACAGATAAGAAAATTTGTCATCCATATCAGAGTGTTGTTGCCAAGCCAGTGACTAAACTTGAGAGATGCACTGCTGTCGCATCACTTGAAGATGGAGGGGGGTTAGTGCAAACATTGGAGGTGTTAATTTTTTTTTACTCCTTAAGCAAACTTAATATAAGACTCATGCTGTGATCAGAATGACAGTGCTTATTGAAAATATGCAAAAGACAAGGCCTAATCACCTCTAAACCAGTTGGAGCTTGGAGTCTCCTTAAACATGAGTTCTGGTAACAATCAGTAGCAAATTTACAAAATATTTAAAGAGGTACTGCTCTGTCCTAAAATTTTTGCTGTGTACCAGGGTCAACTGGATAAGCTTTATAACGGTGTGTTCAGCCCAAATCCAGTAATGTGCCTCCACCTCTGCTGGCCAGAAGGGCTCAGTAGCCCCTCACCACAGGAGTGATGGACTGTGGCTACTTGTGATTCTGGATGTAACACAGAGAAAACTGACATTGCTTTGAGAAATCCCAGAAATGTCACAGGAGCATTCATTAAACAGAATGCATATGTCTAATGCAAATGTTTCTGCCTGGCCATTAATTCTGTAAGGAACTGGAGAGTAAGGAACCATTTTTTAAACACTTCACCTAATCATTTCATGGTTTTATTGTAGGGTGAGATGAGTGGTAATCCTCTCTCTGCACTATCTATAAGGTGAGGTGAACCTGGCTCATCCAGATCTAGCTATGCTGTGTAAATTGAAAATTATGCAAGATGAAGCCACTGCTTTTGAGAAAACCTTGCCAAGAGACTTCAGACTTTAATCCTCTATATTTGAGAAGGCCTGGCACCCACTGTGAACCACTTTCTATTCTCTTTTCAGAATAAGGTTTAAGGTTGCTGTGTATATCATGAGCAGTGGAAGAGTAATTTGGTTTACAGAGTCACAGAATGAACTAGATTGGGAAAGACCTTTGAGATCAACAAGTCCAATTTATTACCTAACACCACCATGTCACCCAGACCATGGCACTAAGTGACACATCCAATATTTTCTTAAACATTTCCAGGGACTCCACAACCTCCCTAGGCAGACCATTCTTATGCTCAATCCCCATTTCTGTGAAGAAATTTTTCCTAATATCCAGCCTAAATTTTCCCTGATGCATCTTGAAACTGTGTTCTCTTGTCCTGTCTCTGGCTGCTTGGAAGAAAAGCCTAATCCTCACCTGGCTACAACCTCCCATCAGGGGCTTGTAGAGAGGGATAAAGCCTCCTTTGAGCCTCCTTTTCTCCAGGCTGAACAATCCCAGCCACTCCTCATAGAACTTCTGTTCCAGACCCTTCACCAGCCTTCTTGTCCTTCTCTGGAGATGCTCCAGCATTTTTCCTGGATTGAGAGTCTCAGAACTCAGAAGCACTCAAGGTGGTCTTACCAGTGCCAAGTACAGAAAAAGAATCACTTCCCTGGTCCTGCTGGCCACAGCATTCCTGATACAGGCCAGGATGTCACTGGCCTTCTTGGCCACCTGGGAACGCTGATGGCTCCTGTTCAGCTGCTGACATTCAGCACCCCCAGGTCCCTTTCTGTCTGGACACGGATCAGCCCAACCCGTAGAGCTGCAGGGGGTTGTTGTGGCCAAAATGCAGGACCTGAAACTTCATCTTGTTAAACCTGATATTGTATTTGTCCATCAATTCAGCCTGTCCAGGTCTCTCTGCAGAGTCTTCCAGCAGAACAACACTTGTTCCTAGTTTGGTGTCATCTGCAAATTTGGTGATGGTGGACTTAATCCCCTCACCAAACATTGATCAAGATATTAAACAAGACTGGGCCCAACACTGGTCCCTGGGGGACATTGTTAGTGACTCCCCACCAGCTGGATGTGGCACCACTCTCTGGGCCCAGCCCTCCAGCCAGTTCTTAACCCAGCACAGAGTGTTCCTGTCCAAGCCATGGGCTGCCAGCTTCTCCAGAACTGTGCTGTGGGAGACAGCATCAAAGCCCTTGCTGAAGTCCAAACAGACAACATCCACAGCCTTTCCTGCATCGTCCATGAGGGTCAACTGGTCATTTAAGGTAGGGCTGGCCCCTCTTAAACCCATGGTGGCTGGATATGATCCCCTGGCCATCCTGTAGGTGCTGTGTGGTGGCACTCAGGATGATCTGTTCTGTACCAAGGTCAGGCTGACAGGCCTGTGGTTTCCTGGATGCTCCTTCTTCCCTTCTTATGGATGAGCATTACATTGTCCAGCTTCCAGACATCTGGGACCTTTGCAGTTAGCCAGGAATGATCATCTGCCAGCTCCTTCATCACCTAGGAAGGATCCCATGTGGCCCTATAGATTTGTGAGCATCTAAGTGGCTCAGCAGATCTTTAACTGCTTCCAGCTGGATTACAGGGGGGCTATTCTGTTCCCTGTCTCCATCTACCAGCCCAGGAGAACAGTGGTCTTTAGATCAACCAGTCTTATTGTTGAAAACAGAGGCAAAGAAAATGTTAAGTACCTTTGCTTTTTCCTCATCCTTGTTAACTATATTCCCCATAAGGTCAAATAAAGAATGGATGTCCTTGCCCCTTCTTTTGCTGTTAATGCATTTATAAAAAAACATTTTTTATTATCCTTCACAGAAGTGGCTAGCTTAAGTTCTAATTGAGCTTTTATCTCTTTATTTTTCCTTCTGCATGACCTAACAACATCCTTAAACATTTTTTGTGTTGCCTTTCTCTCTTTCCAAAGGTGATACACCCTTTTTTCTCCTCACCAAGTTCCCTCAAAAGCTCCCTGCCCATCCAGGCCAGAATTTTCCCTGCCAGCTCATCTTTCAGCACACAGGGACAGTCTGCTCATGTGCCTTCAAGAATTCTCTCTTGAAGTATGTCCATCCTTCACAGATCCCTTTGTTTGGAAGGGTTACTTCCACAGGTATTGTCCAAGTCAGCACCCAGAAGATGCCAAAAATCTTCTCTCCGGAGGCTCACTGTGGAAACTTGGTTGATGATCCTGCTTCTTTCATTGAATATTGAGAACTTTATTACTTCATGTTCACTGTTCTCCAGACAGACTCCAATTACCACAACTCCCACCAGACCTCTATTTGCAAAAAGCAGGTCTAGCAGAGCCCCAGCCCTGGTCGTGTCACTCACCAGCTCTGACAAGAAGCTGTCCTCCACAAACCAAAGAACTTCTCAGACTGCCTCTTCTCCAACATATTGAGCTCTCAGCAGATACCTGACAGGTTAAATTCTCCCACAAGACCAAGGGCTTCTGATCTTGAAATGTCCTCCAGCTTCTTACAGAATAATTCATCCACCTGTTCATTCTGGTTGGAGGGTCTATAACAGACTTCCACCAGGATGTTGGCATTCTTGGCCATTTCGCCTGGTACTTACCCATAGGCTTTCAACCTTGTCATCATTGACTTCAAGTTCTCTAGTGTCAAGAGACTCCCCAACACAGAGTCACCCCTCCACCTCTTCTCCCTCTCCTGTCTCTTCTGATGAGCTTGTAGCCATCCAGTGCAGCGTTCCAGTCATGCAGGTTATTCCACCCCATTTCCATTCTGGCGACAATGTCACAGCCTTCCTTCTGTGCAATTGCTTCCAGTTCCTCTGGTTTTGTTACCCATGTACATGCATTTCAGCTGGGCTGCTGATTTCAGCCCTAACTCTGGCTTACCACCCTCAGGCTCCTCTCCTTGTTTCGTCCCCTTTCCCTTCAAACCTAGTTTAAAGCCCTATAAATCAGTGCTGCCAACTCATGGGCTAGAATTCTTTTGCTTCTGCTAGATAGATGAAGCCCATCTGACTCTAGCAGGTCTGCTGCCATAAAAATAGTCCCACAAATGAAGAAAACAATATTGCACTGATAGCACCAATGCTTAAGCCACTTATTTATATGTGTTTTCCTGTTTCTTTCAGCATCCATCCCTGCTACTGAAGGAATTGAGCAGAGCACCACCTGCGCTCCTGTCTAATCAACAGTCAACCCAGAATACAATCCAGTCTTTCCAGACAAATGGAAATTTACATTAGTGAGATAGTGTATTACCTCTTAGTAGAGCTTTGCAAATATAGGTTAATTTTTACTGTGACCCTTCTGAAGTTATTCAGAGATATGTCACTTCCATAGTTTTTTTCTCTTTTTTTTTTCTCTCTCCTATTTTTGTCCTCAAACCCAAAGAAAGCTACTCTCTGCATTTAGCTGAAGGAATTCCTGTATTTTTCAGAACAAAAATAGTTTCAAGATGGCTTTACTGTCAAAACTATTCATAAGAAATTTAAAAGTATAAGGTATTATTTCAAAATGAGATGAGACACTTTACACTAACTGCTATGCTTAAGGATACTTCTCCCAGTTTCCCTCCTTACAATAAAGCATGGAGTTTGCTTTACATAAAACTTTGAAAAACATGTTTTGGCTAGTTTGCTTTTCCCTTTCTGCTTCCCACCCCTCTTACAGAAAACCATCCCCCATTAACAGGCTTATTCTCATAGGCAGTCTCTTAACAGCAAACTGATTCTCCTTCTTCTACAACCACTGTTTGATCAGATCTTGTCTTTTTATTATTCAGACTAAGGACTGTCACACCTCACACTCCAACCCAAAGATTTACTGACAGCCAAACAGAGAATTGTTTATTTCCTTTGCATGTAAACAAACAAAGCAAATAAATAAGGAGCCAAAATAATAAACCTGATAGTCTGCACCCACTTAGCAACATCCAGCTGTAAACTAACGAGCAAATCAAAACAAGCTGGCATCTAGTAGTTTGGACGTTGCAGAGTTTGCTGCCAGACACAGGAGCTCTACAAAATCAAACCTTAAAAATGCAAAATCTGTGGGTTAGAGTTCTCTATTTTGTAATGTTTACAAGCACTTGGTTAATGGCACAGGATGCTGGCAGTATCATGCATACAGCATTGGTAATATTATGTACTTCCTATTTGATATTGTTTCCACTGGAGATGCATGACTGTATTTGCTCTCATGCTGTTAGGTTAAAATGCAGTGCTGTTTTTCATGGCAGCCCACTAAAAGCACTACCAGCGTAGAGTGAGTCAAATTTTGCTCAGTGTGTAGCACTGAGTGAAGAACGACTGAAAACCTAGATGAAGCTGCCAGACTTATGTTTAATGCACTTGGTGGAAAAGCAGCATAAAACTATTTCCCCCTGCAGGGAAGTATAAAACTAGCTTCCAAACCCTCATCTAATTTCTGATAGAAGGCAGTGTTTTTCTTTCTTAAAAGAACTAGTAAATTTTCTTTTTTGTGTCCTTGCTGTTTTTCTATTGTAAAAAAGATTTAATTATCCAACATGTTACATGTCTCTGAGGTGTCTCCAGAAAGACACAAAAATCTCTTTTTTTTCTTTCTTTTTTTTTCTTCTTCTAGAACAGCTTGGTCTGGGGAAAGGAAAACTTGCAATTAAAGGCTGAAGCAGAAGATGTGTTTGAGATGTTTCCTGCAGGGAGGATTTAACATGGGCAATGGCATGCTCAAAGGGTTTCTTTCTGACTACCCCTTCAAATTCCAGTCCAGCTCTCTGGTTGTAAACTTTACACTCCTCCTATTTTTGTGGTTTTAACTGTCCAGCTTTACCCTTACAATTTTGATAGGGTCAAAACCCAAGAGACAACATTTTACCTGCCCTCTAGCCTTCTTATAAACATATACTATAAATCACAATTTCACATGCTTCTTTTCTGCAGTTTTTCAGATGGCTGGTATTCCACATTTCCCTGTGTTTTTAATAAATGGGCATGTCACCAGGAATGCTCCAGCTGACTGGTGTCACAAATGTTAGTGATCCACTTGCTTATTTTCATGACTTCCACATACTGAACCTAGAGTCCTGCTGATACCCTATTTAACTTGACATGTTTCTGTTTGTGCTAAGCAGGTTGGATGTTATTGCATCCATTTAGGAACAGATGTTGCTTCGTATACCCTGCACTCCCCCACATGGTCTTTTTTCACAACTCTCTGAAAACAGACCGCGGGGATTGCACTCTCACTTCTGTGTCACCCTTCCCACAGCAACTCCTGGAAAGAGAGAGTAGGAAAGATGAGCTTTTAATGTTGTTATGAAACCATATGCACCCTGCTGCCACCATATCAGAGAGCGTGTTTTTTCCCAGAGTGTTTAATACACCTCTTTTGATGCTACAGAAAATGAATTGTGAAGGATACTGCAGTTAGGAAAGTGTTGATTTTTGCCTGGGGAAAAGAAAATCAGAAAAGGCTATAGAATTCACTGTTCAATATTAATTTAATCACAATACATATTTCAGCAATGTACAGTGTGTTGCTTTCAATGCATAGCTACAGTTCTATGCCTTTTTCTCTAGTCTAGCCTGCAGCTCTTGCTGACTGTGAAAGTTAAGATTTATAGTGATAATATTTGCTATCTGACAATGAGTTTCAAAGCTAACAGCTTTGTGGTGTTTTCTCTATGTTCTTGCATATGTTTTTGCACTTGCAACAGCCATTAAAGTTTGATAGGAGAATTGTGCACATCATGAACACGAAAATGAGAATATAATTACCCCTCTGTTTTCAGATCACTAAAATCAATCTTCTTGTTTTATTATGAAGTATCAGGCTGGCTGCAGTTGAAAGTATTTTCACAAAAATCCTCGTAAAAATATAGCAGACATTATGACTACTATGCTACAAATCAGAATGTTTCTTCCTATGTCTGCAACTTGAAAGTCATTTATCCTCTTCTCATAATACATCACCCAAAGCCAAAATTCACAATTTACCCAAACGTGATCTTATTTGTCTGAAGCAATTTCAAAGGAAATGCAAAAATAGAACCAGAGAAATTTCCAGGCAGCTTTAGACCACCTCCTGGACTGTAATGCTTTTTATAAGGGACCAGGGTTTGTCTTTTCTTTAAATAACTCTTTTTTTAATTTTATTGTGACTATAAGTGATAGGGAATTCTGTCTTCAGGAGGAAAAGGTGTGTTGATGACAGGCATATTTAACTCTGGAAGATAAAGCCTATCTGAAAACACAGCTCAGGTATGTGGGACCTGCCCAGCCCTCACAGTTTAGGTGGTACTGGTGCCTGCTCACACAAACAGAAATGCACAGACAAAGGTCACAGGGATGCCCATCCAAGAGCACTGCTACATGAGACATGGGCTGGGCTGATCTGTCCAGCTCTAATGGTTTAGGTATGTCCAGGGAAGGAGCAAGGAAACAGACTAGATATTGGCAGCTTGGTACCTCTAGAACTGCTTTGGTGTGGGAGACTGGAAGGTGATGGTGACACAGGTACTGAATTGTGATTGGTGATGGGGAAAATTGCAGACAACAACTTGTGGCTATGTAAGTACCAAAGCCTTTTACAACTTCCTCTGCCAATCTGTTCCTAAACATCAATACAGAGTGAAAAGAGCTACCTCTCAGGAGTCGCTTGGTACCTGCCTGTCTGGCACATTGTATCAGTCTGGGCTCAGGTGCAGCTACAGTCAGAGGCTAGATGGGATTTGGTTTGTGTAAATCCTCTTTCCTCAGGTCCATTGTGGTGTCTGACCTGCACCAAAGCCAAACAGAAACCTGGGGCTTGTGTTAGCAGGACTGTGTGCTGTGCTAGAGTCAAGGCACAGACATCTCAGAACTGGGATCACAGAAGTCATTATCCCATATTCTGTGTAAATAAATTGTATGTTGTGCCACTGAGTGGTATGCTTCTGTTCTTGTGGTTACAGCACCCTAATCTCCCCCAGGACAAGCATTGTAATAAATATCTATTTCATTCCCAGGCAGCAGCTCTTTATCTTGGCAGTTGATTTCAAACAGCCTCACATCAAATTTCCTGAAACCTATGGGTTCTCATGCACTGAATAATATTTATTTCTGTTGTATTTCAAAACAAAATCCATCATTAAAATCTCACCATTATGGCACAATTTTATTTCTAAATGAGATAAATGATTCCTTCCCTCCCACCTTCTTCAAAACCATCTGCAAATTCTTTACTTTTGGCTAGCTGAAAGCACAGAGAAGAGTGCATAACATGTTTCATTTGTTTCTCCACAAGTGTTCAACTTCAAAGAGAATTCTTAATCACCGTTGCTCTTCATGCAAAATATGGTTCCAGAGAAAATTTTGAACTTGAAAAAGCTTTTTAAAGAAGTTGTTATAAATGCATTTCATAAACAGTAGGCATTCATATGGTCTTTAAAAGCACATAAAATTTTTAAAAAAAGTTTTTAAAATCTCATGAAGGACAAGAAAAAACATGATTAATTCAAGAATCTTCAGAGTCAGACATTGTGCAATGATGTTACTAGCTGTAAATAGCAATTGTATCTATTACTATAACATCTAGATATCTTTATCTGGATCAGTTTCCTGAATACAATGGAAAACAAAGACAGTGAATCATGTTCTCATCTGGCCTTTCCAATCATGCATTTGCTGACTTTAAATGCCCCACTTCAAATGAACCAGTGAAAGATCTTGTCTACTAAATGAAGAGTCATGATAAAGAATTTATATTTAACCTACTGGGAAATATCCTATTTAAGTTTATCTGAAACATTCAATTTTCATAAATGTACCTCCTTTACCCCAGTAGTAAACTACTGTAACCAATTGAATTTGTCAATTGAGATGTTCATCACCTAGTTTCAAATATTATCCTTGTTGGTCCAAAATTTTAATCCCATTAACCGTCTGCTTGTTTCATATTCATTGTGTGCTCCTCCTTTATTATCTTCTGTTGGAAGAAGAAGAACTTCTGTTGGAACTTTCAAGTATAAGGAAATTTTGAAGCATAAGGGAAGTACATTTAATTATTTGTTCAACCATCAGATTCATGAAGCTACATGACAGGGGTCAGAAGTCCCTTGACAGGGTGAGTGCCCTCACCCCTCAGTTTCACTGGCACTCTGGGGTCTGTTCTGCCTTGCCTGTGGCCCCTGGGGTATATGCCCTTTGTGCAGATGGTGGGTGCACACACCTGACTCACTGGCAGGGCACCAGTTTCCCCCCTCAACACCACCACAGGTGTGCCAGCCTGAATGCAGCCCCTCACTGCAGTGACTGGCCTGTGGCTGATGCCAAAAGCAAAGGGAGACAAGCTGTACAACCACTTTCTACATGTTTCTACAATGCTACAACGGGGTCTTTCGTGATAGGACAACGATTATTGGTTAAACTGAAGGAAGGTTGATTTACACTAGATTTAAGGAAAATCCTCTGAGGATGGTAAAACACTGTAAGAAGTTGCCCAGAGAGCTTATAGATACCCCATCCCTGAAAATATTCAAGGTCATGTTGCACAGGGCTCTGAGCAAACAGATCTAATTGAAGATACCCCTGCTTATTGCAGAGGGGTTGGACTGGAAGACCTTTGTCCCTTCCAACACAAAGTGTTTTATGATTGATGATCCCACTGGCCCTGCCTGGCTCCCCACCATTGGCCAGGACACAGGAGCTCCCCTCCAGCTCCTGCATCCTGGCTCCCTCGTCCCTGCAGGGCAGCACTGCAGTTGCTCCCTGGCAGTAACTCCTGGCAGTGGATACCAGATGGAAATCTCTCACAGTGTACTACCTGTGCGACTCAGTATTGATTTTACCAGGAAGAACACTGTCAAAAAGCAGACTGATGATTGATACACTTAACTGCTGCAAGATCATTTAAAAACACTTTCCAGCAAAGATCGTTTACAGAATTCATTTTTGGACTCAGGGCTGCAATTATTCTAAGGACCAGCATACAGAGATGACAAAAATTTGTGATTGCTGTAAACCTTTGATGGTCATACCTCTTCTTTGAGAAAAATTCCAAAAATTAAAAAAAGTATTGGTTAAAGAAAGGTTGCTTAATTTTCACTAAAATTGTGTTTGGCGTAATGACTTCTTAAACTAAGGTACGTTGCTTTGATTATTTTTGTAATTAGAAGTTTTCAATCTCTCATAATATAAACATGAACTTTTAATAGGGAATTTTGGAAAGAGTTTTAAAAACTTATCATCATCAATAAAAATATTTGTGACGTATATGCAACACACTGTGTTTTTATATAGTATATGTGCTGCCACAAGCACATAAAGGGGACTTTGTTTAATGGGTGGCCACTGTGCACAGCCATCACATAAGTCAAAAGAGTGAATAATTTATTCAAGGTTTATTTCTTGTTTTATAACCGAAAAATATAATGAAAAGAGAGACCTTCAAGAAAACCTAGCAAGCTTAAAATTGATGTTAAACACCTCTGCTTTTGAAATCAGAATTCTAACAACAATTTGAACTTTTTGGGATGAGGAGTGGGCTTTTGTTTTGGGGTTTTGGGGGTTTTTAAATGAAAAAATTAACCACCATAAAAACACTTCCAGTACAATGCCACCAGTGTTGGTAATGTTAACTTTTTATTTATATTATCAAGCATGTGGTATTTAACTTGTAAATATTAGTTCTGAAGAAAAAGAGATGCTTGAGTTCTCTGGGCCTTCTGCCAGTATTTCCCCCACTGCAGGCTGAATCATTCCAGAAAATTACACAATTGTGAAAATAACCTGCAAGCCTGTATGGAACACCTGCTGACAGGACTGTACCCTGAAGGCTGGGGTACCTCATTAGAATCATCACCAGAAATGTACATGTAGGAGTTTTCCTATAAGAGCAAATATTTAAAGACAAAAAAGCACATAAAGCCAGTTTGCAGACTGCAGCTGAATAAATATTAGGGAAAAGAAGAAGAAATAATAAAATATATTAAAGATAAAAAAGTCTATATTAGAAGAACATTATTAAGGTAAAAAAGTCTGAAACAAAATAAGGTAAAAAGATACCAGCATAACTATGACTTGTGCAAATCCACGAATTCATTCTTTTGCACATATTTTCTAGGATAAGGAATTGCAACTTATTAAACTAGTTATTTTTGAAAAAAAAATATGAGTAAATAAAAATATTTTGGCACTGATATAAAACTCAATCAAAGGTTTTCAAAGAAACAAGTGGAATAAAGCAAGTATTGAACTTGTTCATTTGGAGGTTTTTCTCACTGAAATGTTTTGGGAACTAAATTCAAAAGGATCCATTCCCAGAATTAAGAAGTAGAGATCATATGCTGGAGTTTTATGTTCCTCTTTGAACCTGGTGTTCAAGATACACATCTATAAGATAGGAGAAAAATTTAAGTAAGGCAGCGTAAAGACAGCGTTTCATTCCAATTTTTTTTTTTACTTTTAAAAAATATTAGACTTTTAGCTAGTAACTTTAGATGGTTCTAATCTTTTAAAGAAACTAATCTTGCCTAGACCTCAAGAAAAGCAAGATGACAATATGACATTTATAAAGGGAGAGGTGGTGATGTGGGTGTGATCAAACACTCTTGTTGAAGACTGACATAAGAAAATGCAGGTTAGGTTCTTTGTAAAGATGATAATGTGGACACCACCACAAAGCAGTCTGGAAGTCTAAAGAAATTAGGGTATCCTGCTGGACAAGAGTCCTCAGTTTCTAGATGACCAGGACAAAAGGGGATAAAAGGAATCTCAGTAATTTTAATATTTTTATATAGTTTTATATATATATATTATGTATAGTTTTAATTGCAGTTGCAATAAATTTGAGATTACTCTATCCAATTTAATTCATAGGCTTATTATTTAACATTCAAGCACATCATATTGTAGTGCAGATTTTGTGCTTACTGGTTTCCACTGGCTGGCTGGAGGGCTTCCAGTGCATACTAGACAGTCAGGGTGACTAAAATAGGAGAATAGAAGTAGTATTGTCAGACAGTCAAACCAGCCTTACTTATTTCAGATTAAAAAGTATAAGCAGCTGTGAGAAATTTTCAGGACATTGTTTATCTGAAGGAATACACATTAATTTCTTTTAGATGTATATATATATATATATGTAGGTATAAATGGCTTGGATTATACAGTTCCAGTATATAAGCATATTCTAAAGTGCATTGAATCTTGTAAGAATGGATGATCTACTAAGGTTCCATATACCAAGATTAATTTTAGCTAATCATGGAGTATAATTGTCCAGACCTCTTTCCTTCCAAAATTGAACTTGCAGATTTGCACAATGCATATTAATCCTTATATTACCTTTAACAGAGACACCTCCTGTCTCTTGTCATCTATCAATAGCCCACTTGTAATGCAAATGTCTAACTAACAATACCCCATATTCCTCTGCTAGGTCTACCTGTGACTTTTTCAAACCTCATGTTCTTTCTAAAAGAAAAGCTGCTGAATACTAACCTAAATTAGCTAACGAGTCAGATTTACAACATGCTAAGGTTTTATTTCTATGTCAACTATAGACTTCTTAAAGAAAAGTCCTATAGGGAAAAAACTCATACACAGTATGATGATTCTTGAATTCTGAAACAAGGCCAGTATCTTGCAATCTGAACAGTAGCCTTGCCACCTAGAAATGGCTTTCTTTATCAGTTATGTGCTAGCCCAACCAGAGATAAGAAATATGAGTCTATTTCTTTATAACACAGTGATGTAAAATGTTATTGTATTACTTTCCCACGTCTCCTATTTTCTTGTCCTTCCCACCTTTTGTTTCATGCATCAGCTCTGGTTGTATGCTTACACTGTAAGATTTTCAGAACAGAAGTGATTTCACTGAATGGTAGGACTATCATCTAACAGAGAGATTTGGCTTTCAAATATTACCAAGATGCAAAAGATAATTTGCTACTAAAGCAGAAAAAAACCACCATTATTTTACTGTTCAGCTGCTTTGGCAGAAGGAAAAACTTTCCTATTATTTCAATCTTCTTAAAGCTCATGGAAGTTTAGATAGAAATAGGTCATATGATGTGCATCTGAACTCTTTGGCATAATATTCTCTGATCTGCAGTATCTGAAACTTTTTGCCTGGATGCTGTGTGGCTTGCTAGCAGCTGTGGCCAGATTCAACCACGTGTGAAAGATTTCTAAAATAACATTTAGGTATTCATTATATTTCTTACTTAGTGACATGGCTAGCTGGTGACAATTCCTTTCCTAGGAGTTAATTTACATTCCTCCAAGAGCTAAGACTGTATTTGTTGTTCCTTACTAAAAGTAATTTGTCCAGAGCTTGGTAATTTGCACTTTCCAGTAGCTGAATGCCAAATGTTGACCACAAGATATATTGAATGCACTAATTGTAAAAGCTTGTTTGTAAAAGTAGACATGAACCTTTTCATGACAAATTTTCACTTATGATTCCCCCACATATATTGTGACTGCAATGTTTCAATGTAAGGATCTTGCAATCTGCTGTAGATAGCTCACTCAGCTCAGTATGGCCAAAAGGATCCCGTGCCTTTCCACCACGTGCATTGTGCTCCCTCAAGGCTGTACCACGTTAGCACAGGCAGATTTAGTCCTGCCTGAGGAACTGCTACATTGCCCTCACATGAAAGATGCCTTCCCACTCCACTGCATGAGTGTAAAGATTCAAGTTACACAGGCATTAGGAAATATAATTATATGTTCTCTGTGCTTAAACAAGGATATCAGCACATTGCCCTGAGAAAAGGGCTAATTCCCAGCCTGTGACAAATTTCAGGAATTTCCCAGCATTTTCTTTCAGGCAGCTTTGGGGGGTGCCCTGCTCAGTACTGCATTTCTGATCTCTTTTAATGTTGCTTCCTCCCATGCATCTAACTTTAGATTTTGGATGTCCTGTTGCAAGTAAGGCATCTCTGAGTCAAGAACTGCTTTCAGAGAGAGAGATGCAGTTCTCCTTAGTGCATTAAAGTGGTTGGTTTTGGCTGAAAAGATTGTTAACCCAAGCCTCTGCAAGCCTCTGCCAATTCTCTAATCATCCTGGAAATACTGCTGCAGTGTGTTCCTGAACACGCTTCTTCCAAAGCCTTTATCAACTAAATATGTCAACTATTCTCTGAGACCATCAGATATTTAAGTTGTTTGAATGCCATTATAATTAATCCAGGTTTCCAAGAAACTATGAATTTCTACACATTGTTTCTGCTTTATATATTTTTTCTTTCATTAACTGCTGAAACCGTGCCAAAAGTAGGAGATAAAGCAGATGATTCAAGATGCAATTTTAGATTACACTAGCTGATTTTGAATGTTCTAAAATACAGTAAAATATTTTTAATACTACTGTTTTTATCAGTAGATGGAACTTTCATTTCAATGTAACTGAAAAGCAGTTTCATTTAACAACTGATAGGGTTTAGTCCCAGATCTACTTTTCTGTGTCATTTTAAATTGCTGGATTCTTTTTCTTAAGAGTGTATCTGAAAAGGTAAAACAGCAGTTGTTAAAAAAAAATAGCAATTTTGCTGAAATATATCCCATTAAATAATTCATTTGCATGCAAATACAGAACTACATTTAACAACAGAAACAATTTACAAGTGGCCATTCAGGCATTTTAAAAATGCATTAGTGTGGTTTCCCCAGATGACACCGTACATATCAAAAGGAATGATCTGAAGGCATTGAGAAATTCTATTAGCAATACTTTCAATAGCTGGAACATAAGAGTGTACGTATAGTTTATACATCTTCAATGAAATGCTATGTGTTATCTTGTATTCAGGACTGTTAGTTCAAAGACCAAGTAAACTAAGGAAAAATACATTAAAATGAGTTAATGATACTTAAATCTTTTCTTGTTTCCCATCGCCTCCCAGTTCAATAGCTCCTATCTCAACCATTTTTTCCTGCATATTGCTCTAAAATTAATCTAATATTAGGGGTGTGTAGGCAGCATCCATTTTCATGGCTGAATTATTTCTTCCATCCATTTCAAAAATTTAACTTTTCATTTATGGTCCAATATCATGTAAATTTATTTATCTGCTGGTCCAAGTTTCAGCACAGGAAGAGCAGGAGAAAATCAAAGCTGTTGTTGATAATTCTACATCTCAAATAAATGCAGTTTGGGGGGCTAATTTAAGCTAGTGAGTTTCCTGGACCTAGCACCCCACCACATGTGATTTCAATCTGCTGGAAGAAGCAGTCTTTGCCTGGGAACATTATTTTTCCATTAGAGGCTAGACCACATTTGGTGAACACCTGAAGCAAAGTTTCTAATGTCATTATCCCTGAAAGGAGTCTCATTTTTTGTACCTAAACCTGTTTTTGAACCAAACCACTGTTAGGAGCAATCAAGGGATTTGTCTCAGTATTGCACTGCAGCCCAAAACCAAAATACTAATGTAGACAGAACCTTAATATTCTAATTTTGATTGCTTTGGTTTGGTGTTTTCACTGTGCTTTCTTCTCCCTGAGTTAGCTGGGTACTGCTCTGTGATCCAGGCATTCCTACTTTATCCATGTCTCTGAGGCAATGAATCTTGTTTATAGCAAAATGAAAGAAGTTCAAAAAAAGGTCAACCTAGAACAGCTGGTAGTTAAAGAAACTTCAGTATCTTCAGTGGTAGCTTTTTTTGAAATGAGTCCATGCCCAAGTCCTCCTTGTCTTACAGAGAGCTCTAGTGACCAGGCTAAGGACCGTGGAATGATGCAAATCTCTCTATTCAATCCCAGCCAGGTACTGAAGCCAAGAGAGGAGCAAAATGCAAGTTACTGCTCTGCAGTCCCCACCAGCCCCAACACATTGCCAACCTGGTTTTTTGTTAAAGACAAATAAGTATCCAGGACTTTTTAAATCATAAAGCTTCACATTTTGTAACCAGGGGAGCTTACATTTTAAGAAAAACATAACTCATTAAGACAGGAAGCACTTGAAATCTGCAGGAGGTGAACACTAGAAGTTTATTTATTATTGTCTTCGTTATGTTTCAGGAATGCAAAGACAGAAAATCACTGGAGTAACATAGAATCTCTGCAGGTCACACTAGCTGATCAAAAACGGAATAAAAGCACAGAAAGGCTGGTTCAAGAAATATTTCAGACCTCATGTTACTTGCTAGCAAGTAATTCCAGGAAGCCAACTCCTGAAGTCTTCATTCCTTTTTTCTCAGCTAGGAAATCCAAATGGAAGTAAAAGGGATATATTCTAGAGTGAAGAGGGAAAAACAGTGGGGTGAGTGGGGGAGGGAGGGAAAAACAGATATCAGAAAAGAGAATAGCAGAAAAAAAGAATACTGTGTTCATTTGAAGTCACAATTTTTAAGATGTGGTATAACTCCCAATAGAGCAGTTATAGGAGTTTATAAATATATTAGTGAGGTAGACAGAGTAATAAACAGTCATTATATATTCTGTGTTGAAAAAGAACCCAAATGCCAATTAGTATTGCCACACTTTGGGAGATACAAAGACAAAAGAAAATTTACACATGTATAGATGCTTAGAAAAATATTTGGAGACAGCAGAAACAAAAGTGCTTGCTCTTAAATGATTCTAGAACTACACAATAGTTGTGCTTTAACAATAGTTGTCATAGATTAACTTTACTTGTCACCTTCTGCATAAATCAAGGGGAAACTAGGTCAAGATGTACTAACAAGCATGTAATTGCCATTGTTATCTGTTAGATAAAGCCACCTCCGTTTGTGACTTGGCTTTACAAAAACTGCCAGGTTGGATCAGGCTGCTGCTTTACTCGGCATCCTCTCACTGCAGTTAGCACCAGATGATGTAAAAAGGACCAGGAAGTTTGAGCATAGACAAATACAGGATAAATTGATGGCAGGACACATTTCTTCATACCTCCTCTGGCTTAATGGCTTGTTTGTGTCTTGTAGCATAAGTTTTAAATACCTGTATATAAGGTAAGATAAAAAAAAAAAAAGGTTTTATAACTATGCATTTGAAATTGTTTGCACAAGGAAATATCAATGTTCTGAAACGTGAATTGGATTTGAAGCTGAGGCTAAACCCTGAATATTGTTTTGCTTGCAAGTTTCAGTTTAGAAACTTCACCTTCTGGCTATGTGTATTTCCTAAATAACTGTAGTATTTCATGAAATATCTGAGAAATTACACATCTTCATCTTGGTTCCTTAGATTCTCAAACTGATTCCTGCAGCCTTGAAAGCACAATTTTTATGTTACTACAAAGAAATACATTGGAGATCCAAGCTGGGTATGAATATTTCAGAGTTCCAGCTTAATGAACTACCACAAAAAGGAAGCAGATTGTCTTCTGTGTTAGAAATATACTTTTGAGTCACCATCAGCTTAATTTAAACAGAAATAGGTAACACATTTAGAAAGGTTTGCAAATATGAGGGGGAAAAATAATTAACCTACTTAGTTATTCATTAGTTTACATCCTTTCTGCAGGAAATGCTGTCTTAAATACTCACTGCCCTGGTTTTCAACACTCTGAAATTTCTGTCTTCCCCTTCATCCCAGTGTTCCAGGTCATAAATTTGATCAACTAAATTGCACTGGGAAAGTGATGTGAAGAAAAAAAATCTCGTTATTTTTTTAAAAAGTTACCTAGGTTACTATTATTTTAGATGGGTCAACTCCATAGCACAAACTTTTTCTAAACTCTTAATATTATATTTATAGTTCTTATCAAATTTGAAAGTAGACTTTATTTCAGACATTTACATAGAGTTAATAGTCCTAGTTCATTGACAACTATGGCTTTACACCAGCTCATAATAAGAAATATTTTGTATATGGTTAAATCCTGGACCAATGCTTTAGGTTTATCAAAATATAAAATATTCATACAGCTACAGTATAAGTACTTTATGCCCTCAATTTTGCCTTATGACCAGACTTCCAAACCAAATTAATTCATTTACGTCAAACCATATAAATCCAGAGCATGCTGTAATCCAAAATGTGTTTTATGATTGCAATTTGTGAGAAAACTTTGAATTTTATGAGGACCTAGTGGCTTCTTGTGACCCTTGCAAGGCACTTTTGCTTCACCAAACCCATTTCCTTCTCACCTACAGTGAGAGTTCTGATAAATATGGACCTCATTAACACTTGCTGCCAGATCTGAGATGTCAGGATACCCACGACAGAAGAAAGGGCTGTGACCCAGACAGAAAACCAGGCTGGTTAAAAGCATGTCTCATCAAAGTATCAACTAGGCAATGTAGTACCAACTCAACCTGGTAGCTGTGGAGGTCTTTTGTCATGTGTCCCCAGCCTGGGCTGGGCAGGGCTGTGGGAAGCAGGAGACCAGCCCTGCTTCAGCAGCAGTGAGACAGGGACTGATGGCCCTGGGGGCTGACATGGGGTCCTGGGCACAGGGCAGGGTGGGGTGAAGCCACAGGGAAGCTGAGCAAGGACAGGTAGGTTCTTAGTGTCCTCAAAATCCCAACAGGAGACACCAGAAGTGTATTCAGACCAAGTCCCAACACAGTAGATAGTCTGCAATCTCTGTCACACACAGAGATTATCTGCTTTTTCCCATAGCAAGAATAATTAACACTAAAGCTGGTCAGAAAATCCAGAGAAAATGTTTTATTTTTTGCATGTTTTTTTACTTCCTCAGAATGCAAATTTTGTGCTAAAATAGTCCAATTGTGATGAAATCCCGTTGGAAATCTGCCACCAGACAAGCTTTGAAACTTTTCTTGGTGTCCTGCCAGCTCATCTCTGTGGCTCCTCAATAAAGCACCTGCTGGGTGCCATAACCACTAGCTCTGGGTCTTCCAGGAGCAGCAGGACAGGCAGACAGGTGGACGTTCCTAGCGCCAAAACCCCACACTATGTCCAAGCAAAACCCACATTTCTGGGTTTTGATCTAAGCCAGCATGAGAACAGTTTTCCAAACATCAAAATATACCACAAAGTGGAACGATCTTTTTTTTTTCTCCCCTTCCAGCTCTACTTCAATGTATTCAACAAATTGAAGAATGAAGGAGTTTGGCAGAAGAACTTTTTTCTCATTGAAGACTTAAAATGACATGAACAGTTGTGTGTTCTGGTCTGGATGAGTTGCATTAATATGCAATTCTTTGTTATCATTTGGACATTTGTTTAAACAAATCTTACTTTTATTTATTGTTCACATGAAGAACTACATATCTTTGCAGACAGATGAGATGCAATTGATCTGATCTCTTTGAATTACTACAAATCATCTGATGGGATGCCATGTAAGACATTTTTATGGTGCAGATGAAGAAGGTAGTGATTAATAAAATCCTGTCAGATGGAGAAGAGACTGACTCATTGTTGGGAGGGATAAAGTGAAATGAGTATGTTTAAATATACAATCTAAGTATGTAGTTTACCAGCAGAGCTCCTGAGTAGAGCTTGAGGCCACTTACAAATTCTGCTAAATGTGGAACTTTAGGACAAAGAGTGGAAGTCTCCTGATGACATCTGGCAATGATGGAAAGCTGAGTGATAGCCTGAGTGATATTGCAGAGATTCAGAAGACTCAGAATAAGGAAAGCACTGTCTGTCTTTAATGCTGTATATTCTAAAAATGCTACTTCAGAGAGTTAAATGCAAGGTCACCCACTTAATACTGGGAATTTATGCTCTGAAGTGGAATTCATCCACTGGTAGTGATAAAGGCAAATGGTATTCTGTGACATTAGGTAATCATGGGATAACTATGATTCAACAGCACGGTGCAATGCTAAAAACCAAATCAAGAATGTATCAATTAATATGGTACAGTCAAGATGGAGGACTATTAATGTCATTGTAAGAAGCTCATGTGGGAGGGAGAATAAAATCCCTATCACATGTACTCAGAACACATAAGATCATGCTAAAGTAAACACAGAGAAAGCAGAGCAAAAGAACTGAGATACTATCACACAAAGTGCAAATAGCAGCTCCTTATAATAGTCTAGGAAAGTGTAGGAGAGTGCTGTTCCCTGTGCATACAGCAGGAGGTAATAATCACTGCTGCAAAAAAAGTACTGTTTTACTACAGAAGAAGATGAAATAAAAAGTGAAGGAGTCCAACTTCACCATATACATAGTGTATATTTAAAATTACTGAAAGAAAAATTTAGGACACATCAACGGCAAGTAGAATAACAAAATTAGCAGTAGACTGGAGGCTTGGAGAGTTGCTTTCTTGATTTTTAAACTTTCAATGTCAAGATTTTTTTTTACAACTTTAGACAATGGATGGTACTTTACAGTTTTCTGCAGTAGGAACACCAGAAAGCCATGTCTAGCTAAATTTAGGATAGCATTCAATTACATTTAAGTTCCTAATCTAGAAGATAAGCAAAGGTAGGATGGGTGTAAATAACCTCTACCAAAATCAAGAATTACATGGCATTCATAAATAATCAGTTAGACTGTACTTAACTGAGATGAATTGTATCAAATTAACCATTTTGCATTACAATGAAAAGGGAAGATATACATTTTTGTGGACACTGCTTGCAATTAATCCACTTTTTTTTTTCAATTCATTTTTAGTTTGAAAGGTTTGACATTAAAGAACATTAAAGGGAGAATATGGATCACTTCTGGTTATGCCCTAGAAGAAAGGATTGCACTAGTGTGATAAAGACTACATGGTATTAGTGTGATAAAGGCTGTACAAACAACACAATAAAGAGTTAGACTGTTACCAATATCACTGTTGGCCTCATCATCCAAACTCAGCATAATTCTTTAATAACCGAGGTAAAAAGAATAGAAAATAAGGACCAAATATTTTTTTTATGATATCAAAGGCTTTAATCAACAATTTGCTTCATTAAACACAGAATGCATCTCAGCCTGACAGAAACTCAAATCTGATTAAAAACAGGACAAGTGGTAAATTAGAAATGCTTGTCAAGGAAGAAATCAACTGAAAGTATAATTCTCAATCCTTTTATATGCATCTGTGGGGTACTAAAACAATTGTGCAGAAGCTACTTGACTATGTTCAAGTTAAATGAACTCAAACTGGGTAGATGTCGTGGATGGGGTGACACATTTCACTCATAATAGAAAAGTAGAGAGAGAAGAAATTATTAAGTGGATTTTTTAAATTATTGGATAGAAGATGGAACAGCAGAGCCTCCAAGCCTGCTACTCAATGATAATATAGTAGAGAAAAAAAAAAAACCCAAAACCAAAAAAAATTAACTATTTCATAGAAACCCTAGAATTATACATAGTAATAAGAAGTTCTGAAACTATAATTAAATTTAAATTTTGTTGTGAGATATTTACTTGATCATGTCACTCACAGAAAGGTTTTTATTTATATAACAGTGCAATAGGCCATCTTGCTTTCCATCCATGAAGTGATACTTCTCCTAGATTTCAAATCTCTACAAGACATTGTTAGACTCATTAGCTCCCACCTTTTTTCTTCTAAACCAATTTGATGCATAAAAGTTTCTGTAATTGTTGCTCCTGAGCATTTTTTGCAAAAAAAACAGAGACCTGGCAGAAACTTCACATTCCATAATCAAATTATTTCTTTAATTATGTGGCCAATCCATTGGCACTTAGTGCTCAAAAGCTTGTATATCATTAATTGTCTCATTTCAGAGCAATACAAATATAATACCTTCCAATTAATTAAAAGAGAGGCATGTGGATCTATAACACATATAAATATTTTAATGTTCCCCACAATCTCATATTCTCCACATCTTTTTTATAATGAAAAGTTCAAGAAAATATTCTTCAGCCAGCCACCTTATTCACAGAACAAATACTTTCTTGAGAGAGTATGTATCCCTCCTTCTTTTCTGGAAATTTCAACACCATTTCAACCATGTATGCAGTAGAACAAATAAGATAAATCATAAGATCATAAGTTAAAGCCTGAAGTGTTTGGGGAATAGTATAGCAAAGCCTCTTTAATATTTCTCCTAGGGGGAGATATTGTGGAGACAGGAGTAGAGAGTAGATTGTGCACTGTGTCAGTGGACAGACACTCATTTTTCTAGGTTCCCTCTTCCTGCTTGGCAAACCTATGCCTGCAGCTCATTTAATTTTTTTTTCAATAGAGACCCAGGTAAAGAGACTAAATGCAAGAGAAAGGTTGAATGACAGATTTTATTTTCTTATGGATGGTCAAGGAACAAAAGTTCTGATAAATTTGGCACCTTTTTTCCTTAGCAGAAATATTTAAAAACAAAAGATAAATTATATTATTACTGCCAAAAAAATCAGAAAACTTATCCCACAACTATATATAAATTAAATTATTCTTACTATTGAGTAATATATAAAATTCACAGTAATTACATGGGAGACCAGACTCTACTTACCAAAAGTCATATTTATTTCAGCATTTCCATCTTCCATCTAAAAGCAGTACCCACTGCTTGAATTTTTTTTCATTTGAATGACAGTGGTGGCAGAAATATCTCCAGAGACTTCTCATGCCATCTTCAGGAGAATCCTGCTTCAGTGTTAACTCCCTCAGGAAAGAGCTGGCTCTAGCAAAGTTGTTGAAACCCTTTCCTGAGATGGTGATTTTATTTTTTACTGGTTGGAGCACAGGAGAATTGCAGCCTCATATATTCTGGGACCCAAAGTACGAAGTCTTTCATATCTTCAGCAGTTCTATACCCAGAAAGTTTTAACAAGAAGTATGTCAGATTTCTTTTTTTCCACAGAAATCATGTTCACATTCCCAGTAGAGTTTTCTCCAATCATTTTTTCTACCTTATTTCTTCCAAGAGTGGCAACAAACTACTTCCTTTTCTTTTGTGCTTTCCAGGCAAGTCACCTGAATAAAAACCATTGCATCAAACATGCAGGCAGAGATAAGACACAGAGAGAATGACTTAATTAGACCCTGTTTTTATTAAGTTGCTTCATTTGGAAGCTGCCCACTAATAATTCACACTGCATTGATCATCACTCCTTCCTTAATGGTCTGTACGTGTAGCTATCACCAGCTGCAGATCAGGTCCCCAGGCTGGTTGGATGCCTTTATCAGCCCTTTGCCTGAAATCTGAAGGGAATAATTAACTGGTTCCAGTATAGTCCACAGTTGATAGTGGAAGCTCCATTCAGGAAACTTCCACTTTCTTGATGAACTAAGCCTATTGCAAGGTCCTGTTAAAAAGCTTAGTAGACTAAGCCTAGTTCCTGACCCGTGTAAGCAATTCCTGGAAGTGATAGTGGGAAGACACCAGACATATTTCTGCCTCAATCAGCCTAACTAAGAAAGAAAAAATCACTCCTTGTTGAAAAAGGTCTTTACTATTAAAAATGGCCTCTAGGGATCCTGGCTGTGCCCCTGAGGCCAGAGAGAAGTTTTGGGCCATGACTCACCCTTGATGGAGGAGGAACAGGAGAGAAAACATTTAAACACACTGGAGAGGTGGGACTTTTCAGTCTAGATAGAAGATCTAGAAGATCAGGAGAGATCTTCTCAAGGTATGGAAATATCAGATGTGAGGGAATTATGAAGGATACAGACTCTTCTTGGTATTACCCACTAACAGGACAAGAGAGGGAAAAAAAAAGAAATTCTATAAATTTAATTTTTCCTGCAAAGACAGTCAAACACAGGAATAGCCTAGGTTAGAGATAGGATGTGGCATCACCAGCCCTCAAGATATTCAGAAACTGGTTGGACAACCTCCAGGACTGCTGGATCTGTCTGATTCTGCTTCACCAAGGAACCTGGACTACATGATCTCAAAAGGTAGCATACAACTTAAAAATTTCTATAACTATTTGACAATATTGTTATTTTTGTTATGTTACAAACGGAACCAAGAAAACATTTATAATGCACACAAACCATTCAATGAATTTATACAAGATTTGATCCAGCAGCGGCTTCAAATAGACAAAATGGTTTTAGAATCACAGAACCATTAAAACTGGAAAACAGCTCAAAGATCATTGAGCCTAATTTTCAGCTGAATACCACCAAGCCAACTAAATCATAACTCAGTGTGCCTCACCCAGTCATTTCTTGAACAATTCAGGGGATGGTGGTTTCTATTTCACTGGACAGCCCATGTCAATACTTGTGCTGACAAAATAACACAACTTTTTTTACTAGGTCATAGACAACTATCTTTCACTCTAATCAGCAGAGTAGCTCTGATTTTTTGCAACCATTTTTATTGTGCTTTAGGACCTTTTTCTAACAGTTTTAGAAGAAATCCCTATGGTGTAAGCTAGGATAGACTTTGATTTGTGAATCTGATCCCAGATGATGAAAGGAATGAAGCTCTACTTTAAGTGGGCATTTGCAGTGAAAATTCTCTTATAAATTACTGGCAGCACCTAATGGCAGTGTTTCAAGTGTCAAGTTAATTATCCATGCTAGATGTAGGGCACAGAAAATCCAGCTTGAGTGTTTATTTTTGTAAAAAATATTAGTGATCAATTTGATGTATGATTTTGAACAATTGAAAACTCATCATTTTAAATAGGACTTCTTTCAGTTTAGCTGAAGCTGCCTAGGAATCAAATTTAAATGAGGCAATTTTGAACAAAAAAAAAGCCCTTCTATACATGTAATCTGTACTCTTTTTAGTAATGCTGTTTTAAATTATTGTACACTGATGTTCTGTACCTAAACCAGTAAAACGTGGAATAAAACTAGCGAAGACATGCATGAATTGTTTTATATGTGAAGAAGAAGCAGCATGGAACATGCTCAACACTACTTAGTTGTGCAGTCGTTGACATTGCTGAATTAGTTTGTTCATGCAAATTAGATGTTTTGGTAATGGCATACAAAAATGGCAGTTTGTTTTTTGCTGTCACAATAAATCAAAAGCTGAACAATACTTGAGTTTGGGTTTTTTTCAAATGTCATGAAGTATTCGCCTTAGGTCAATTTTATGTGTTCAAAAGGAACTGTAGATATAAAAATACATATCCACATGCCTTCAAAACCACACTGAGGTGTGCAAACTAATAGGTAAAACAAGGGCCCAAAGTCTTGTTTAGATATCCCAAATATTATGGACCAGTGAAGGATCCTTCCATTTCATCTAGGTTAAGGCTCTGTCTTTACCTGGGGCCCATGACAAACTATCCTTGGCTATGCTGGAGAGCCTTTGACATCAGCATAGGAAGCTCTGGAGTACATTGTGCAGCATGCCTAAGCTAGTTCCACTTCTGGGCTCTGAAAACAGGAATGATCATTTCTGTGAGATTGTTTATTTGAGTTACAGTCCATTCTTAACATTCACAACAAGCTTTGTTGTTTCTTAATTTGGTCCAAAGTGTTTCTAGACTCCAGCTGGCATATATGAGCTTAAAACCAGTATGTTTTATTTAACTTAGAGGTAAGAACAAAGTCCTATCATACAATACAGATACCTCCAGAGGAGCCTCAAGGTGTGCATGCAAAAATGGGAAATAAGGTAATGCATTAGTGCCACTGAAAATTTTCAATAGTCAAATCAGTGTCTGCCTTGAAAGGTTCTTTGAAATATAAAAATGTTTTGAAAGTGCTTTTCTTTGTTCCTGTATTTCCATGGTTCCATCACACTTTGATGACGATCCGTTTTCTTCAACTAGCTGATAGAATTGATTGCAAATAAAATCTAATAACTTGCCATTATTTAACTTAAAGGCAAAAGAAGTTATCCTTCTGCTCAAAGGTCTTGTATTACTAGATATTTAAGAAAAACTTCTGATACTCACAACAAAATCTGGAGATTGGCAAACCTGTCTGTTTGTCAGGCAATTTTTCTATGCGGTTTTCACAATATTTGAGAAGTGATTTGGTAAAGACACGCCAGATAAATACTTTTTGATCAATATATCTGAGCACAGTGTTATCTAATGTATCCCAGTGTTAAAAAATGTCATGAGAATGCTTACCACAGGTTGTATGATGATACCATGTTCTATGGGCAGCAGTTAGGTTACAAAATTTTTAGTGTTGTCATTTCTTGGCTTCTCTAACGCAAAAGGATGCAGGTGAAAAGCATCATTTCCTGTCTGCAGGAAACATGGTCTTTTCTTTCAACCCAAATCTTAATGTTTCTAATGGCAACAATAGCCACCTAACTGACATCTAAGTGACTCCTTGTCCACTCTAATAAACTTTTCTAAGCAGAGGGAACAGGAGGCTTCCAGACAGGATTTGCTGCCTGCTAAGTTGCTCCTGGAAAAACTTTTTAGCTGAGAACTGTAGTAGCATGGCCATCAGCTCTGGAAAAAAATAGAAGTAAAATTGAATGAGTCATATTTTTCTCTATAAAGGACATGTATGCAATAAAGGATACATTTTCAAATTTCATAGCCAACTTTAGTATTTGCCATACCTGTCAATTTACTAAAATAATTTAGAAAAACAAGCACAAGTAATATTTATATTATTAAGAGAGCTCTGTAATGTGATGATTAAGTTTAAACAGAATTTGTGAATGTACAGCAGATGTGAGAACCAAATCTAGTGGTTTTAGCATTACCATTGAACAAATTTGTTTTGTGGTTTCTTGCGTGAGTACTGCTAAGAGCCAGTGATGGTCCAGCTTTCAGCTGCTATTAAAGAAATTGCCATGAAATTTCCTTCTGATGCCAAAAGTAGTTTGCACACTAGTTTAAATGATAAGGGATTTGAGGCTCTAAGCACTGATTCAATGATCCAACTGAATTGCCTCCTTCCTTTCCACAGTGTGCCGTCACATTAATTTGTCAGCTTTCTGCTGCTCCTAATTATTGTGGTGATATAATAGAACCCTGCTAAAAGTGGTTTCAACTTTCCTTCTCTTTTTTCCTTTTCCTTTTTTTTTTCTTTTATTTTGTTTTTTCCTTTTATTTTTATTTTTAAATTTTAGTTAATCAGATTTTTCTAATGGATTTTCTTGCTTCTTTGGGTACATAACACCTGTTACAGAAGACCTTAAATGTGACAAGATGGTGCCAAAACCACTATTTCAAATGTCACTGAAATTCTGATAATTACATTATGCCAGTGGGTGCATTGTGCTCACTGCTTCTGTTCACATGAAACCTTTTGTGAGGCCTCCCTGCCCTGTAAGTCTTAAATTACAAACGAATTTCCAAATGACAGACCAGCTCCAGCTACATAAAGACTTCAGAGCACAGTGCTATCAGCTGAAATTTAGACACAAGACGCAACAGAGATCTGTTGAGCTTTTGACAGATCAAAATGGTTTCAATGGTTTTGAGCCATTTGTGAGCAGCACACGAAACTGCCTTTCTCTCTTCATTGTCTGCACAGGAGGCCATTAGACAGCAGGTGCAGGAACAGTGCCTCCTTTCCCCTTCCAGCTGCAGCCCCAGAGCAAACAGCCTGTCACCCTATTAGCTGCAGGCTTCTTCCCCTGGAGCTCAGAGGAGACAAAAGTCCCCATTCCAGTAGTTATAAATGCTCCTCAGCTTCAATGCAATAGTGAAACAGCCTCAATATGTATGGATCTAAGGGCAGGTTTTTTGAAGCTGGGATTTCCAGCCAGTTCCATGCCCCTGATTGGCTTCCAAATCTTTGTGCTCTTTTTGCTGTTGGTTCCCATTCTCCAGCAGTTACTATCTGATGTGGGCATTTCAAAGATGCAGTGTGGAAAAGCAGTGCAGTGCACTAATTAATTTGCCCATGTTTAACTTTGAACTTACCTCTTTTGACATCAAATTGCAAGTAGCATTATGATGTGATAATGCAGAAATATAGAGCTTAGAGCAAGTTTAAACTCCAAATTACTCACCATCTTCTGAATTCATGGAAAAAGCCTATCATTAATAACATGTTAGCTAAGCAGCTCACAGGACAAAGGGATTTGTGTACAATTCTGGCTGGTCCCAGTACTGAGCTAACACCTGGATGTAGAGGATTCCTTTTCACTTGATAGAATGACAGAATTTCATTAACAATTCTGAAAGGCTGGCTTAGATTTTCCTTCTACCCAGAAAATTGTGATATTACTAAGTAAATTTAAGTATTGGTTTGGAGCACTAAAACTGCTTTATATCTGGACAGAAAAAAAATATTTCTTCTACTAAATTGATAAGAGATACATTATAAAATTACAGTCTTCCAGCAGGGGACAAAAGCCTCTGGTATAATGCCACCTACATTGTTCTTTTGCCCTGCTGTTTGCTCTTAATAGGATTACAGCAAAATAGGACAAAGTGCATTTGGTTTCTGCATTATCTTCATTCTGCAACCTGCTGCTGTTCTGCAGTGTTCACTGCTGGAGACTGACAAAATGAAGACCCAATGTTTGAGCTCATTTCTCAAGCAGTCTCTTCCCTTTATCAAATGTTATTTAAAACCAAGATAAGGTGTAACTGCAGCCAACAGGCTCCACAGAGATGTATAGCTATAGAGCCTGCAATTATCTTACCCCAAAAAAAAATGCAAATTTTCCTGCTAAAAAGCAATTTACAGGAAGAGTCATCAGCAAAACATCAAGGAAAAACTCCAACAACATCAGGCAAACAAAAAAAAATTATGACCATGAAAAAAACCCCATTTCTCAAACAATTACTTCCCTGGCCAGTTTTGTGCTTGAGTTCCTGCCCAGCTGTTATCTTACTAGTAAAGAAAATATGTTATTTGGTATTTAGGTTCCCATGTCCCTTACTGATTTTAACTGATAGGAATACCTTCTCTAAAACCAAGATTTTTTAAAATAAGTAATTTAATGCTGAGTAGGAATCAATAGTACCTCATTGCAGGTGTGGCAAGAGAAATTTATATTGTTTGGTACAATTTATATATGTGTATATATGTAAATTTAGTCCCAAATTGGTTTTAATGAGTCAGATAAATAGAATTAAATGATACTTATACTTTTAGCTATATTGCAAACTCATTATTGAAGACTTCTGGATTTCATAGATTGTTTCTCTTTAAAGTAGGGTTCAAAAGAGACTTAAAATTAATCATGTAGATATTCTGCCAGGTTTAAGAGGCAAAGGAGAGGGTGAACATCAATTATACTCAATTGCTGCAGTTCTCAGAAGCAAAAGAATACAACCAACAGCCAAAAAAACCCAACCAACCAAAACCAAACAAAACACCATAAAACAACCAAACAAACAATCTAAAAAAACCCTCAAAACTCCAATGTCAATCTGAAAAGGCTTTTTCCAGATTTTTTCCATGGAAAAGAATTTTTCTTCCCATAGAACTTGTGGGAAGGCCTGACTACCACCTTGGTGTTAAATGATGGATAAGTGCCACTGAGGATATCAGGGCTACTGAAGCAGAAATGCACTTTAGCTATTAACTCTAAGAGAAAACCTTGATTTCTGAATGATGTCTTCAGATTACTTAGAGTGAGAGGGGAAAGTTACAGGAAAAGTCTGTACCTGTAGCAAGGTGTCATTAAAAAATGGAGTCATCAGACCCTTTTGTGATGGGGAATCAGCTCAGAGTGTTTCCTATGCTGGTGCTCATGAATCAGAAACACTTAATGCAGTAAGTACCTAGAAGACCTGACTGGAAGGAATAACATATGCATTGAGACAAAATAAGATGGAAGATACCTACAGTATTTTGTTTTCACTTCTTCAAGACTAGAGTTAATTTTTTCATGTAATTTTAAGTCTTTAGGACCAGTGCTTAATCGGCTCCTGAGAAGAAAGTAATTTAAGCACAGGTTCCTGCTGAGCTGTCAATCTGACAAAGGCAGCTCAAGAGATTTGTCCCTTTACCAATTTTTTTGAATTTCAATGTTGCTCTGATAAATGTTCATTGAAGATGAAAAGTTAATTGTAAAGGAAGCTATGCAAAACTGTGAGAACCAGGGGACAGAACTATATGCCAAATAAGTAAGAAAAACAGAAACAAAACAAAACAAAAAAAAAAAAAAAAAAAAAAAAAAAAAAAAAAAAAAAAAACAAAAAAAAAACGAAAAAAAAAACCAAAAAAACCAAAATAAAACAATTCCTCCAAGTGTAAAGGAAAACCCCCAAACTTAAAGACCCTTGAAATACTGCTACTGAGCTGCTTATTGGGCAGGTTGAACCTGTGTGTCTTTACTGCGATGCTCCTAAACATTCTCTGTAACCCTGAAATCCCTGTCAGTATACTCTTTTAAGAGAATTGAAAATTATAATCTAGATGTTTAGTTATCAGCTGGCATCTCTATTGTGCCTGACAGCTATGAATGTGCTGGATTTCTGTGCAAACATCTAGCTCACTATCCTGATGAGGAAGGAAAATCAGACAGAAGAGCTCACAGCGTGGCTTTTTAATGTAGAAAGTTATAAACTCACCAAGGATGTCCCCACTGATGTTCTTACACCCTTCTCAGAAAATCATAGCACTAAAACATACAGCAGTCTTAAAGCACAGAAAAGAGACAAAATACTTCAATATGCATTTTTAGTAGCTTTAAATCTTCTTCACCAGAGCAAATTACTGTTACTCTTTCTGTGATTAATGACAAAATACAAAACTGTCCCCTAGAGAATGTCAGGACACAGAAATATTGTGGCCTGGGATCATTTTAATGCAGCAGAAGAATCCTGATTTGCCTGTGAGAAAAATAACTTCTACCAATCCTCTTCATAACAAAGTTACCACTAGTCAGTCTGTAAAGAAGATTTCATGTGGACTACAGTCAGAACCAACTTTTAAACATATTTTGCCTCATTTGAAGTTTTAAAATGTATTATTTTAAATTCTGTTTAATTTCTACCTATTTAGAAAACACAGTATTAAACTGTTCTGAAGTTTAAGCTCCTAAATGTCTTGCACAGGTTAATGGCAGTGCCATGCTTCTTTTCTTGTTTTCAGCCACTGTTTGGTAGTGTGTGTCTGTGTGTGCGTGTGTGTGTAGAGATGCTTTCTTGCAGTCAAAGAGCACTAGTGAACTGCTAATGCAAATGATTCAAAATCGGGAAATACCAGAGTTCTGTTTTTCTGTACATTATTAAAATATTTCTTTTTTTTTTTCTGCTGTTCTTCATTCAAACACAGTTCCAGCTGGTGCCCAAAGGAGCCCTGCAGCTCTAAGAGGCTCTCCATCAAGAACAGCAGGGTAACTTAATCTCAAAGAGAGCCTTCTTGTTGTGTCTCTAAATCTTCACAGCAAAATGCATGTTCTTATATTTTATATATAAAACACTAAACTCAATATATAATCACTTCCTGCCATTCTGCATTTTCTTAAGGTTTTTAGCACTAAATTATTTCAGCATTTTACCATGATGCATTTCTTTATAGCTTCCTAAGGAATCTAGGTGTCATGGGCAGGTTGAAGTGTTGAAGTGTCAGTGTATCAGGAAAATAGATTGACTCTCATATTAATTTGTATTAAAAATAAAAAGCTAATAGAAATAACTGCAGTATTATTCAAATTATGTTTTTATGTCATGACTGATATAAGTTAGCAGTTATGATGTATATTTATAATAAATAGACTAAAATAACATTTTTTGGAAGTTTAGTACAACCTTTGATCTTTCTATAAGCTCATAGACCTTTTCATACCTCCAAGGTTTTTCCAAAACCCTTACTATTTAATACACTAATTTATTATTTCCTATACATTTACTATGTACTATTTACTATATATTAGAGAGTAATCTCCAGATATACTGGTCTACATTCTGTTTCACCTCCCAAATATCCCATTTTCTTTCATTTAATTTTTTTTTCCCCACATTTTCATATTCACTTACGCAATGTTTGCTTTTGGACTTTTTGAAGACCCAGGTTAGAAAGAATAGCAAAGATGTAAAAGGAGTCACCCAAAAATACATTTATTCTTGAATTTAAAAAATAAATCTGTATCTTTTTCCATGAAGGATGATTGGTACAATGGTCTTTGAACTCTGATCTCCCATGAAATCAAGAGCTGGCACAAGCCAAGCTAGATGGGTTTCTGGTAGCTGATATCACCTTCCCATGGTTTCCCCTGCAGTGGGATAACTGCAGAGGCAATCCCTGTATTAAGTATGTTAATTTCAGCTTTGTGCAATCACTTTGACCTGCAGGAGGTGAATCATTCAGCCATTTATCTGCTAATCAATTCTGACATCTTCCAAGAACAGGCATAATTAATCATACCTCCCCTGATTTTTTGTTTTCATAAACAACATTGTTCTGCTGTCAAGATCTCTTGGTTCAATATATTTGGGACCATGCCACGTGTGATTCAACACTGTTCTTTCTTATGAAAAAGCATCATGTTCATAAAATAATTCTTTTATTCTAATTTAATTATACTGTAGCTTTGTTTTAGATTATACCTATTTTGGCTTGCATTGAAGAGTAATAAATTTCTGTGAAAAGAAAAAGCACCACAAATACTGACTCATTCATCTGTATGACCTAGCACTGCACATAGTGCTTTGCCAATCTTCTCAAACTCCCATTCATGTTTATTATTCTGTGGCTAGTTAGGATAATAAAGTCTACTTAGTGCTACTGTGCTTCAAGGTTGTACTTTGTTGCTCCAGGAATGTCAATCTGCCTCATCTTCTTGATCGATTTTTTTCCAGAAACCACTGCTTGAGATATTTCATGTATTTCCAAAGGCAAGTATATTTTAGGTGGCATTAGTGACTTTCCTACACTCTTTTTATCACATCACATTACATATATCCAGCTGTATGTATTGTTTGATGCTGCATGAGGTACACAGATTTCATCATTCCCTCTCAGCATGCTACATCTCAATACTCCAAGTCCACCTGAACTTATGTAAAGCCTCTCTTTGAATGCACTATGTGGTAGCATATTCTGAAGAGAAGTGAGGATGATGAGAGACCATCAAACTGTGTCTCAAATGTCACTAATGGACTGTTTCATCTATACAGCTGAATAGGTCTCAGACCTCTTAGCAACCAGTTTCCTGTACTACACTGAAAGAGACCACTTAGCAAGCTTTCAGGTGACGAAGTCCACCATCAAAACTAATCTGGGTTAAAGACTTCCTCACAATATTCAGCATAAAAATGTCTTTAGAACCTTCACATCTCTGTGCAAAACCACACAAAAGCATCCAGGACCTGTGCAACAGGTGACACTGCCCACACCCAGACTTACTTCACCACGGAATCCTCACTAGTTCATATAATCAGAAAATCTGCAGGCTGTTTATGTACCTGTGAATAAAACCAAATATACAATAATTACCTAAGCGATTTGTCAGTCATATTGAGATCTTAGTTGCTTCTCTGTGTCTCTTGATATCTATACAAATTGGAAAACAAAGTCTTCTAAGATCAAATTTTTCCTGTTCTAATTTATAAGTCCAAGCTACTTCAAGATTTTCCTCTGCTTTTCAAAAGAGAGCACATAGGCTTATTTAAGTGTTTCCTTCCCAAATCATTCCAGAGAAGCATAGTAGTTATGCTTAGCATGATTAGTTATTTAACATGAGTAGTTAAGAAAATACAAATTCCACAAATCAATTTTATAAATTTACCAATAATATGCTGAAAAAACCCCAGAGATAAAGAGAAAAATCAACAGAGTAATAATTGTCAAACTATTTGGAGATCTTCACTGCAGCACTTGTTTGTTCTGTGCTGAAGAAATAAAGAAAAAGAATTCACCACTTCAAAATACCCAAGCAGATAGTTGAAACATCAACTGAAAAGATAATCCATCTCCTATAGTGTTATGGAGCAATTCTAGTGCAATGGTAGAACACCTTGGTTCATAAATGAAAACACGTGCATGTAGATATGTGTAAGAAAAAGGATGTGCAAATGGTGTGGTTTGAAAGCATCTGGAAATTAAGGGCTAAACAGCCACTTTCCTTTCCCCCAACTCTTCTCAGTGAGAAAGGGACAAAAAGGAAGATTATCAGTTGAAATAAGAATTTACTGTAGAAAAAGTAATGCAATGAGAAAAACAAACAGTAGCAACAACAATATGAATGAGAACACTGGATAAAAGAGGGTGATTACATGCCAAAAATGTTTATGGAGGTGTAACCTCCCTGATGTTACTGTGGCCAGCACTGTGACTTCCCAAAACAAAAGAGGAAATTAATGGCAGCCAGTGCCACACCTGGTGGCTTTTTCCCTGAGTCTGATACAACAAAAACAACGATGGCCAAATCCTCCAAGTTGAATCGTCTTCATTCTGTCACCCTGCCTCACTGCTCACCACTCCACTCCCCAGGAAAATAAAGGAACAAAAATGGTGGCAGTTCCCTTTTATTTCCACCTCAAGCCACATCCCCTCAGTGAGGATGTAAGTCCAGTAAGGATGTTTTTAGCCAATATTAGTTTTGAGGAGGATCCTAAAATGTTTGTCTTTTTCCCCTACTTTAAAATGCCTGACAACCAGATACTTGAAGAGAATGAAGACCAGATACAAATACCAAGACAACCAGAAGAGAACAAGCACAAAAGTTTAACATTGTAGAATTATCTAAATTATCACATATGATTGTCTTTAAGCATCTATCACTCTTTATGGCCAAATTTGCCACAATTTGAATTAGGTATTCAAATCAAACTTCTACTCACAGGACCATTCCTTATTTGTTGAATTAAGTGAAGTGGCAATTTCCACCCTGCCAGGAGAAGATACTGCCCCTCTAATCTTGAGCTGAATGTGCAGAATCCTGGGATCTGATTCATAAAACTTATTCCACTAGAATGTTGAAAAATTCGATAATTACAAAACTTGATATTAAGTTTCCATTCACTTTTCCTGTTATTATTTCTTAGCTTCCTAAATTTCTTATTCTGCGATGCCTGGTTAAAATTTTTTGTTAAGAACACTGGCAATAGCCCAGACCATGTGGAGTAGGAAGATACAACTTGGAATACTTATAAGGCTGAGGATATATTAAATCTAGGACTCCCATTTGCTCTCCAAAGCTGCAAACATCCATAACTACATTTTAAAATAAAGAGTCAACTCCAGTTTGTTGTCTGAATTAATAACTCTATGTACATACAGGTTTCAAGCCTGAGGGAAGAGAGAAATCTATCTGCAGCCTTGCTTCTATTATCTCATTTCCAGAGAAGATGGAGTTTCAGAAATACCCCAGGCTTAATGTTTCCCCTTTGCCTTGTTGCTAGGAGTGTCCTCCCTCAGCAGCTCACAAATGTCTTCTTGGGCATGCAACTCTCTTCAGGCACTGTACAGGGATCACAGGCTCCCAGTCCTAGATTTTGGATCCTTTATGATTCTCAGAGGTGTATGATTTAGGGGCTCCTTTTGTTTTATCACACATTTTACATCTGAGAGGTATAAGAGTCTAAAGATAGATTATGCTGCCAACACAATGCAGACACAGCTAATGCTGTTCTGTGTAAGCATATTAACCATTACTCCAAAAAGAAAGTGTAGCTTGCTAATTTAAATAGTGAGCAATTTATTTGCTCAAGTAACATGAAAAGATCAGCTGGTTAAATAGACTGTTCCTGTGCCCTTAGCTTGTAAACAATCTTAATCAAAACAAAATAAAAATCAACTATTTAAGAAACTGTGGTACAGAGGAGACCCAAATCTTTCAGAAATACTTGAGAAAACTGTGGTTTTTATTACATTCAGCCCATGAATTTCCAGGTAATAGAGATCGACCAGCTGCATTCATCACTTTGTGGAAGAGATTTGAATGATAATGATTCATGAAATCTGAAAAAAAGGCCATTACAAAAGAAGGCATTTATTGTGATTAAAAAAAAAAAAACCAAAACATTGAAAATAAGATCTATTTGTGTAAAAACTCAAATGTGTAATTTCTAATAGTAAACAATTCTGAATTTACCTTGGCATGGATGTATAAATGGGAAGAAAACCACAAGGATTCAGGATTCAGTCAGGAAGAAAAGTATAAACAGGAAAAAAGCCACAAGGAGTCAGTCCTAATTCATGCAATATGTACAACCTTTAACATTTCCCATCATTTTTCTAGGGATTTAAAACCCTAAGTAATTTTGAGGACCTGTGTTGCAGCAAACACTTAAGCTCTGCATTGTTCTATCCAATATTGATTTAACATCTAACTCAGTATATCCCTAGAACTGCTTCTACATTGCTGTCAATAGTAGTTACATCTTGGCAGGAATGCGTAGTAAGGAAAAAATCAACATTTCTCCCGAGTACATCTCTACAACAAATAGGCTGTCTTTCAAATATAAGCAATTTTCAGAGCAGCTTGCTGTGGAAATAGGACACTCATGGTCATTCTGCTTGCAGATGCCCATCTGCAAAACTTCCTTTCTATGCAGTAACTTTTGCACCTGTGGACTGATTTCCATACTAATTGATGCTAAGTCAATGATCTCAAAGGCAAGATGAGAAGTGTTTTAGGAAATGGGGAAGAAGGTAGAAGAGTTTATTAATGCTTTTCCTAAGTGAAAGGCTAAAACATGACCTTTTGAACATACTCAGTACAAACTTCATATCTGAATTTAATTTTGAAAGCAAACGTGTAATTAAGATTATGATTCTAGTTCAAAAATAAACCTTTTTTTAAGCATTACTCCCATGGTACTCCTTCAAAAAATCAAATTGCTGTTTTGCTTTCTATTTTGATTCTAGGGTAGGAACCCTGTTATGTCTCTTGTGTAGCAAATGTTACAGTAGTGCTTTATACACACTGCTAATGCAGGTTCAGACACATCTGACAATGTTTTTTGCTAGTTTTTAATATTCATGTGGCATGAGTACACTCACATTTTTGAGGCAGATCTTTTGTAAGGACTCAGATAACAAATGGTGGCTGTACAAGCAATCGTAATTTGGTCAGGATATGCTTTTCTTCTGCAACATTTCCTGGTTTTTGAAATGCTAGAAGACAAACTCCACCTTAAGTAAGATTATTTGCAGCAATAAGTAGCTACTACAATAGTTATTTTCTCCTAAATACATACAGGTAATAGGAGTGAAAATGAGTACATTGATATCTACAGACAACCTTGCATGTGTAGTCGAGCATTCTGCAGTAAAGAAATGGATGATTCACTTGCCAGGTTTAGACAGAATCATCATATCAGCTCAATTTATCCTCAGTTTCTGGAGAGAAACTCTCAACAGCTTCAGTGCTACAGCATGATGACAGCAGCAATGAAATCCCCCTTGAAACTCACAGAGTTTGCTTGTGTAATTCAAAAGGACCACAAATAGGTGAAGGTTTTGATTTTCTGGGGAGGAACATCCTGAAGTGGCAAGGTCTCCACCCCAGGAAATGTTGATGAAAAATTCTGCCCTGGGATTTCTCCATTTATTAATATTGGCATCCATGATTATGTCTTCAAGAAGCATTATTTCCTCTCTATGTGATTTATTCAATCTGGGAAATATTTTTTAGTTTGTCATTTAATATTTTTCCCTTTAGGTTAAATATTTGTCGGAGCACACCAACATAGCAGCAAGAGTTTTCATCATGTTAATTCACCCTTTTTACTCTGTATATTAGAATTGGTATTTCAGGTCTAGTAATGCGTTTTAGAAGAAATGTTGGGGTAAAGCAAAGAAATCAAGAAAGATGAAACTATAATTGTGTAAAGTCTGTATATCTTCTGTAATAGCAATAGAAACAACTTGTTCCTTGGAAATTTCCATCCATTCGTATTATGACAATATTTCTCTCTCTGTGTGCCAAAAATTTTGCCAGGAAATTTTATGCAAGCCTAAAGACTGGAAAAATCTGATTTCCCTTGCAATTCTGCCACAAAGTTCATGGAAAATCCTAAGAGGTATTTTAATTTTTCCCACTTTCCCATCTGTGAAATACGAATTTTTTCTCATAAATGTTCAGCATAGACGAGCATTTGTTTCCTCATATATGGGCAGTGCTTGCAGTCATTGGATGGAAAGAACAGAGTAATGGTTACAATATAATTACTAAGAAAGAGTATGGAAATTGCTAACTGATGTGTGAAACCTAATACTTCAAGGTCTTCTTCTGGCTAGAAAATTCATGCCTGAGCTGGCTCATCCAAGTCAGAAACTTCATTTACTATATTGTCTTATATTCTTTTCCAATCTCTTTGACTTGCAACTCAATTTCTTTTTTTTTCTTTTTTTCCCCTTCCCTTCCCTTCCCTTCCCTTCCCTTCCCTTCCCTTCCCTTCCCTTCCCTTCCCTTCCCTTCCCTTCCCTTCCCTTCCCTTCCCTTCCCTTCCCTTCCCTTCCCTTCCCTTCCCTTCCCTTCCCTTCCCTTCCCTTCCCTTCCCTTCCCTTCCCTTCCCTTCCCTTCCCTTCCCCTGATAGAATGGAGATTCAGGGACCCAAGTGCACGGAGGTCACTACCTTCATCCTGGTAGAGACAAAATGCCTACACACAGTAGGTGGATGGGAGAAATTGGATAATATAAAATCATTTAACCACAGCAGTCTTCTGATCTCCTGAGAGATGTTTAGCCAAAACAGCACTGGAACTTCCAGGTCTGTGTTTCTTTTATTTGAACACAAATCTGGATTTCCTGTGGTTAAAATTTGAGTAGACTATTAACAGAAGCAGGTGTGCAATTTGTGCAATTGTACCTCGAATTTACATCAGAAGGATGCAGCCTGTGCATGTCTATAATCTGCAACAATAAAGTTTTATCTGATCATATGGTTAATATGACTGCAATAATCTGTTGGTTGTGCTTTCAAACTAAACATGCCAATGAAAGAATAGGCTATGAAACCACATACAAACAATGTGTTACAATTTGTTTCAAAAGGTTTGTGCACATGTGAGTACACTATTAAACAGAGCATTAGTAAAATACTGGGGTGATAATTCTTGTGTTGGCATATACATATAAATTGCCTGCTTTAAAATGTATAGGATGAGTAATGAGACACTATTTTTCAGGCTGATTCTATGATTATGGATTGCTATGATATCATCACTGTTCCCCCACAATACCAATAGTTAATGGTATTTACCATTGGGATGAATGTTTTTAAACACTCTTACATAGCATTATCTATCTCAGTTTAAAAATTTTAACAACATGAAGGTAACCAAAACACAAAAAGTATAAGTATTTCATTAAAAGCTTTTAATTTCTTGAACATACAGTGATATGTTTAATGAAGAATACTTTGAAAGAATGGTAAACCAAATCTAACCACTTACCTTGCAGCAATAGAGTGATTCCCCGGGTATATACAATAGAATATCTACTCTAATCAAAATAAGCCATTAAATCTGTCTCCCCGTCCCAGAGCAACATCAATTATTAATTCTACACTATTCAAAACAGAATTCTCTCAGAATTATCCTTTTAAAGTTTTTCTTGGAAAAAAATTCCATGATCCCTACTATGCAGTACATTCTATTGCTTAGAAAACATTTGTTACTGTCTAGCTGGACATCTGTTAGTCCACACATAAATAATGCTATCTGTTTATGCTCAGACAGAACGCACTTCCTTGACAATTTTACCTCATTTTTGTATCTTATCCATAGTGGATTTGGAGAACAGCTTATTTCCTTGCAATATTTAATAGGTTTCTACAAACTTTGCAGGACTTTAGAATATGAAAGATTTTGCTTGTGGCTCACTGGTTTTCCCAGTGAAGCTCTTGCTCCCATTCCCATGGTCCTCAGCAGTATCTACTCTGTATGCAACTGCACCAGTTTCCAAGTATGCAGGGAGCTGAGTCCTGGCTTCCTTTATGGTCACTTAGAAGTGCTACAGCCCTTTTGTGGCTTAAACAGCATTTAAAACAATTTCCTCTCACTCTGGCTGTGATCTTGCCATAGTTTTATCATCTCAAGACTAAAAAGCCCCAATCCATATGTTTCCTTTTTAAAAAACAATCAGAATAATCTTACTTCTCTGTACTGAACTTTTTTGTTTGTCCACAATCTTCCTGCAATGGGGATCCTGAAACCACAGCAGGCACTTCAGCCAAGATCTGGTACAGAAGAGGAAAAGAGGTGTGTGCCATGTGTCTTAAAGGGATGGTGGCACATCCCAGGTCAAAGTATGCATTTTTGAGACAGCTTGACACCTTTGACTGGAACTCAACACAAAACCTACTAAAACCCTCTTTCTGGTGGGCTGCAATCTCTTCTGTCTTTCCCTAAAGCATCAGGGCAGCATGATTAAGCACAGCACAGAAGGCAACCACCAACCCTGTGAATCACAGGCTTTTAGTATGAAGTTACACCCAGCAGCCATTTTTATCTATGATGTCCACTAGTAATTAAGTATAAATTGAAAAATATTTACACAGGATTTTTTTTTTTCTGAGTCTCTGTAGGTTTTCATTTTCGAAAGCAACTGCTCCAAGTGTTTTTTCATCTGAAACACAGCACCAACTCAAGTTAAGATGCAAACATGATATTGGAATTCCCTATATCTACAAACATAATCACTTTGAAGACACCAAGGACTAAATCCAGAATGACTGATAGTTAGACATTTATCATTTTCCATTTATAAGGCACCATGCAAATCCCAAGCTATAGAGAGAGTTTCCAGAATTCCTAATTCTGCTGTGGCCAACTACAGGGCTCTTTATTGATGCAGGTATCTAAACAAGAAAGAAAACAACAAAAAATTGTGTTGATATGCCTTCATTTAAGTTTTTTTTAATATTTTTATAATTTAAAATAAAGTTTAGGGAGGTTTTTTTTTAAACATACTTTAGATTTGTCAGCTGTATCAGTGTTACATTTCAGGTTTTTTGTAATTATTATAGGTTTTCAGTAATTCTGTAAAATAGACAACAGAGAAGTTCAAAAAGCTAACTTTCAACAAAAAGTCTGAAAGTTACTTTTAAAGTTAAAATTTACTTGGAAGTCAAATGAAATACTTCTGAAATCTAAGAGGCAACATATATGGTATAGCTAGATACAGGAGTCAATAAATAAGGAAACAAAGGGTAATTGAGAGAAGTGAGATCAGAAATGAACAGGATACAGGGAAAATAAATGTTTACATATTTACTTTAAAACTGAGCACAACGATAGTGTTTAAACAATTGAATAGCTTATGTATCATTTTCTCACCAGAACTATATTTTGTAATTTATTGAAAAAGCTCTTCAGTTTGAAAATTATTTGACTTTTCAGAACCATTAGAGTATGAGAAAAAAGTTTACTTGATCTGGTAATAAATTAATAAATTTGCCTAATGTTTTAGTAATTAGTTTATCGTCTTGCTCTCTCTCTTTTTTTTTTTTTTTTTTTTTTTTTCTAGTAGAGTACAATATGCCCAGGAATCCTTAGTAAGAAAGAGATATAATTTATTGCAGCTGTATTGCAACTATTTCACCTGCATCTATGTGGCTTGGGCAAGGTTGCCATGAGAGCTTTGCAAATGTTTAAAATTCTTATCTTCCCCTGTTACTAGAAGAAACAAAGAAATGTCAACATTTTCTTTACATCTTTCAGTATTGAAATCGATTACAAACAACTCCTTACACATGTACTGATATACCACTTATCACCACTGACTTCAGGGTCTAAACAACAGCTCTTAAATAACAGACCTTATCTGGTCTGTAATCCTGGCCAGTTTTTAACATTTTTTTCTGTGTGGCATTCTTCTCAAACAGTGTCTTTCAAGGCACTCTGCCAAATTCATTGAAAGCAGAACATGGATACTATGAAGACAGATTGAAATTCATGAAAGTACCCACTATTTTGTAAGCCACAAGTAAGATGCAGGCAGACTAAGACAGCTACTGCAGCTACAAATTTAAGGGATTTGAGCCTGTGTGGAAAATTCATAGTGTGTGTCAGAGCCGACTCTTGCCAACAAAGAGATAAGAAAAGATTGGGAGAGTCCATTGCATGGCAGGAGATACAAAGAAAAACCTTACACAAATGCTGGAGTGATAGTGGCCAGGGAGGTGGCAGCTGTAATCTGGTGACCTGTTCTGAAGGGATCCTAATTTCTGTCCACACTTCTTTCCCAGTGGGAGACAGGTGGAAGCACATCCATTATCTCTGCCAGCTTCTGCTCCCTGGCCTTCTCAGTCAACACTGCAAAGAGGATCCATCTATTTCTTCCCAGCATTGTCAACCCTTATGTCAATAAATTATTCTTATCTGTTAGAGCTCCTGTCGTCTCCTTTGTTGACCTTTTGTTCTCTATTTACTTGAAACATTTCTTATAATTTATCTTAACCTCTGGTGCAATCTTGCTGTCATTCTCTGCCTTTGCTTCTCTTTCCTTTATTTCACAGTGGCTTAACTTCGTTTTGTAATACTTCCAGTCCTTTATAGTTTTGGGTTTAGATCCTTTGAATGACCCTCTCCTGTTGAGGACTTATTGTAGCTCTTTCTGTATTGACCTTTCTGACCTTTTCATTTTCTTCTTTTTTAAAGCCAGGAAGAAAAAGAAATTGCTGTAGAGCCAGCATTCTATTTACGGGTAGCTCAATTTGTGAAAGCATAACTGTTGTGTGAACCTCTCCTCTCCTCCTCTTCCTCTCCTCCTCTCTCTCTCCTCTCCTCTCCTCTCCTCTCCTCTCCTCTCCTCTCCTCTCCTCTCCTCTCCTCTCCTCTCCTCTCCTCTCCTCTCCTCTCCTCTCCTCTCCTCTCCTCTCCTCTCCTCTCCTCTCCTCTCCTCTCCTCTCCTCTCCTCTCCTCTCCTCTCCTCTCCTCTCCTCTCCTCTCCTCTCCTCTCCTCTCCTCTCCTCTCCTCTCCTCTCTTATTTTCTTTGTTTCTTCTGTTTCCTAATGTTCTTGAATATCTATCTTTGCCTCTTTTTACTCAAAGTAAAATTTCCAGTGGCAAATACAAAAATCAGTCTCTTAAAAACATAAGTTTTTGTTGCCAGAACAATTTCAATGAGTCATGCATTTAGCTACAAAGCAGGTACCAAAATGTGTGGTATACAGACATGAATATGATACTGATTAAAACCACACATTGTGATGCCCAAACTACCAGGCAGCCAGAGGCTCTGCAAAGATCTGACCTTGTCATTAGGTGGGATTGGCACTTCAGCACTGGTAATAGCATGTCATAATTCAGATAAGGACAGAAACACTGCACATGACTCAAAGTGAGCTGTGCATTTTACATTTCCTATAACACAATCTGAAGCACCCTTTTTCATGTATCCCTAAAATTCCTATAGATATTCTTATAAAATATCTGAAACAGAAGAAAAACTACCCTCTACTGTTTATTTTCGCTTCTTTTTTTTCATTAATCTGTCGAAAGCTTTAAAGTTACTCTGCCATTTTAACACTTTTAAAGTTGCCCCAATTTGTTGCTCTGCTGTGTTTCAAACTCTTTCTTAATTTCGATTTTTTACATCTCTTATTCTTTTAGTGTTACCTAATTGCAAATTTTCTAGATTCTATAATACAAGTTTTGCATCCTGTTTTTGCTGTGTTCTCAATGCATACACTCAACATGTTTGCTTTTTCCTAGAAAACATCGTCATGCTTTTTCCCCATTTGTTGATATTTGTCCCTTGCTCCTTCATGGTGGTTGCACAGATTGCTATATGGAACTGCACCTGCTGAATTCCCAAATTCCCCTGAATTCTGAGCTTTTGTTCAGTGGCTAAATCCATATTCTGACTGTGCTTTGAAGTATGCAAATGCATCTGAAATGTGAAACCTCTCCTTCATGTGCCCTAGCTTAAAACCTTAAAAGCTGGAGTCATTATTTCAGCTCTCAATCCCAACTCTAAAATCCTCAATTTCCACCTCTACTTAAATACCATGTCCCCTGCCACCAACCACACCATCAAAACCCACCAAAGTTCAAGCTTCACTAAATCTTGCCAAAGGCATAAGGCAAGGTGTTTCCCAGTGTTTCTAAGCACACTGAGACAGGGAGGCTTTACACAAGGCAGAAAAGAAAATTTCTATGAAAGAAAAGGAGTTTAAAACAAACTTTCTGATGAGCTTTCCTTTCCTTTGGAGTGATTTGCTTTTTGGTTTTTTGTTTTTTTCTTTGAGATCCAAAGTACATCTCTAATCTCAATTGTTAGAAAAAACACTACTTGTTCTTCTCTGGTTAAAACAGAATATTTTTTAATTCTTTTCTTGTTCTTCATCTACCACACACCTTTTCATTTTGCTCCTAATAATCATTCACTCTTTTAATTTATTTCTGCTAATTTCAAAATTTTCAGAGCTATGATTATTTTGTCACTTTTATCCCTAACTCTATCTTGGGAATAGGTAACAAGCAAAATCCATTTACTAACTACTGACTCTAGGCTGGTAGATATAGGGTTCAATCCTACTCAGCCACCATAAATCTCTAAAAAACAATTTAGTAACCTGAAAATTTTCATTATTATAGCTATGTAGTAGTGACCAGAGTTAGAATGGAGAAAAATTTGGGGAGTTCAAAATTAATGGGTGTACACCAATTTCCTTTCCAAATTATTACATGTAGAGACACTAATAGAAGGAATGTCCATCATATCCCAAAGCATGTATTAATATCTTGAAACAAGAGATGCAGCAGCATCCAATTATACTGTTTCAGGGATTACTTGTCCTGTGTTCTGAAACCTGCAGCTTAGTTTTACCAAAGGATGACATTTCATTTCCTTGATATCAGTGTGTTAGGTATTGGTTCTCTAATTAAACAGTTCCATTCTAATAAAAAGTTAAATAAGTAAGTGTGCATGGTTAAAGTTGGCTGTACAAATTGCCTCTGTAAAATCATAGAGAATATAACAATTGCATACTATGTTACCTCAACTCAGTAGTTTACAGAAAATTATCTGAAAATATAATTACTAACAGTAAATGACCATATCTTGAGAGGCTCAGCTGAAGATTAAAAAGAAAGTAGTATTCACAGAACTGTTCTTATTTTACTAACACTACCTTTAAGACTAACTCCAGTAATTCATTTTTTAATTATTTTTAATTGAGGTTCAAGTTCTTTATATTTACATGCATTATGTGTATATATTTAAAATACTCTTAAGATCATTGTTTCCTATTAAATTGTCCCATTACAGTCAATGACAGTTTTGTCTTTTGGATTTTAATACAGTAATGATAAAAATTTTGCTGCAAAGAAAATTAAAGTGATGGAAGAACCATCAACAAGAAGAACCCTTGATTGTTTTGCCTAGAAGAACCACTAAATAGACATTTTAGCATTATACAGGACTTTGGAAGAAATAAATAAAAACACTGATTTTTTTTCTAGTTACCTCTAGATAATTCTAGATACATGCAAGTTCTTAGTGTCAATGTTTAAGAGAATATGCTAGAAGCTTCAATACAGGCTGGCAAGGCAAAAGAAAGTATCTTAAGAAACTAGGAAGAAATAAAACTTTCTGTACAAGTATTTTCTCTTAATTCAAATATGTTGCTGCAAAATACTAATAAATACAATTTATACTGCACAGTTTATTTGTTATTCCCAACCTCTCAGGGCCCTGAGATATCATCCTAAATCCATTATGCTGTATGGCCAGGGAAATAATCAGATCATTTACATATTTTCCAAGCTGTCATAAAGCAGTTTCTGTGATTTGAAACACAAACTGAGGAAGGCTTAGAGCTCACTCATTACTTTTTTAAAAGGCAACAGATAAGAATGCCAACATGTCCATCATACTAGAGTGTGATGAAGTTGTATACATAAATGGAAGTCAACCTAATAAGAAGTAACAAATACACTTTTTCTCACTTAAGATGGTCACTGTTCTATCTTTAGTTTCAAACACAGCTGTCCTTCCAGCTCCCACCTTCCAGTTTCTCTATGAGATGGGTTAATTCTCACCAGGAGTTAAGAGATGGCATTTATTTACTTTGAAACCTTTTTGAACAGTGCTGAATCATATATGAATGGAGACAACAATTCATTGTCTTGAAAACTGACTATTGAATATTTGATGTGTTGAATAATTTCCCTGAATAGGAAATAAAGCACTAAGCTGCACTAGTTTGTGGTTTTGTCAGGGGGAAAGCTAGTAGGATTCAAGAAAACTGAGACACTGTCCAAATAATCTCCAACTTCCTGTCTAAGAGGTCCATCAGCACTCCACAAAGACAAATGTTAAGGTTTGCCACCGGTACAGGTATGGAACTTTAAGAAGGACTCTTTTTTTGGCTCGTTCCCTTAACTTGCTGAGTCTCAAAAAAAAAACCCCATGTGTTTGACACAATCTAATAATAATCAAGATTTTTTACTTACAGGAAAATCACTGTAATCTTTGAAAATACTTTTCTGGTGTTCTCCAGGTATTTGCTTTTAGGAGTCATAAAGCAAGAAGAGGTAAATAACTCCTGTGATCATACCCCCTAAATTACACTGAAGGGTAAGAGAAATTAGGCATCTCCTTTTGCACCAATTACTGTGTTAAAGAAATTGATGCTTCATACAGTGAAGGTGTCAATAAAGCACCAAAGACAGGAGGATAAGCTATATAGACAGAAAAACTAATCCTTTCAGGAATGACAGTCTGAACTGTGGGAGAAGACTGCAAATAGAACTATTGGGATAAAAATATGAATTTCTTGCCTTTTTCATCTGAAAATTGAGGCTTCAGGGTAGGTAGAAGCAAAAGCAAAAATGGTAACACATTGACTGGTGGTGAGTGGCAAAAAAGTATAACAGTTACAGCCAAATAGAGGATGCAGCTTCAACAAACTGAGGTGAAAAGTCAAATTCTTTGAAGGACAAACTGACTTTTAAATACCAGTCATTTACAACTGACCAGCATTCCCATTATGAGAAAATGTGTTATTTTTCATAAGTTCCTAGAAAATTCCTTTTGTTCCTCATATCTGTGAGAGGAATAATTTCAGGATCAATTATCAGAAAAGATTGCTTTGAATCCTTATAACATACTAGTGTTGGGGGAAATAAGGGTATCTTTAGCTGAACAATATGCCTGCTATCAAAGCACTGAACAAGTTTTTTATGAAATCACACTATGAAAATAAATTTTTGTTATTAAAGGTATTTATTATTCTTTATCTGATCATTGTGTAAGTCTGTGTTAGGGATACTACTGGAGCTCTAATAAGCTTCAAGAGAGATGCAATACTGCTGTGAAAGAGCTTCAAAGAGCTTTCAGGCTGGAATTTCGTTTCAGTTTTTACAACACAAACAAGAGCACTGTATCTTGTGAGTCATCTGAGACAAATAAAACTTTCATTGCAATGTAAACAATTTTCTACATCTGTTTATTTATCCCAAAGGCTTTTATGCTGTGCCCAGAAGACTGAAATCTTTTGTGCCATCAGTCTCTTTTGCTCATAGCACATGGGATTGAAGCTAACTTCTGTCCAGATCTCTGTAGAACTAAACCACATATTATATCAGGATTTCTTGAACAACTCTTTTGCAAACGGAATTAACAAAGACAGCAAAGCTAAAATAGCTTGCTAATTTTGATTTCTTCACATAAAGTCCATACTTTTTTCAATTTAAAAAGAAACTAGGTAAACAAAATCTTTGCTTATTCTCCAGAAATGGAACCAAAATGTGGAAATAAAAAAAAATCTAGCAAGCTTTTTCAAAGTTCTCTTAAAAACATCAGAAAAACTGAAATAAATGCCTTATTGACAGCATGAAACATTTTTAAAAACTTCCATGGCTACTGCTGTATTGCTTCTTGTATGTTCTTGACTCAAGTGTAGTTAAGAATTTTTGTGAGGTCAAAAATTAAACTACCTCACCATAATGTTAATGTTAGACATTAAGCTAGTATTAAATATTTTTAGCAGATATATACTTAATTTCTATAACTGCTTAATATTTCCATGCATCACTTTGATTGTGTAGCCATGGAATAATAAGAAATACTGATTTTATTAATCCAAATTGTGATAAAACTCTTCAGGGGATCTGACTGATGCTTTTTAAATACAGTCTAAATCATAGCTGTAAATCCTCATCTTGGATGTATGGAATGTCACAGAATATTCCTTATTAAGAATGCAGAACTTCCTCTCAAACAAATACACACTTACAAATCAGGTTAAGGCAAGAAGTTTTGCAAAGAACTCAGTAGACAGTTCATTTGTCTAATAAACTCCTGCTTGTGGGCAGGATTATGAATTGTGATAAAAAAACAACAACCAGATGAAGGGTTGGGAAAAAGATAAAGCATGACAACAATAGCACAGGTCTTTTTAATTCCTTTCACTGAGATCTCTGTATTTGCACAAATTTCTTTCCCTAATATGTTCTTTTATATGTATGTATATTTCACTTCATTATGTTCCTCCTGACTGTGAAGAAACCTTTCAGAAAAAGGTTTATTTTCTCAATATGGAATATGATACTTAAGCAGTATTGTTCCCATCCCATGTTTTTTAAATAGGCTTACATTTTGCCTACTTTTACTCAACAACTGAATCTTTTCTTTCCCCATGAATTTTCAAGTGATAGTACTTAAACTTTGGAACAATTATATTGTATGTATTAGTATTTTGAGTTCATGATAAAGATTTTATGAAGATGATAAAATATGGAAGAGTGCTAAGAGATATTTTTAAAGAATGAGTCACCATTAAGGATCAACTTTTTTTGTTCAATATAAACATCTGCACTCTAAAGCAGAAGTGATAGGCCATAAGATATCTCATTGTAGTCAGAGAAATAGCAGTTTTTCTTTGGTGACACAGAATTCAGACTATGAATCAGTTCACTACTGCCTCTCAGGCTAGTATATGTACTAAAGTCTAAATTAAATCCCAACCCTAACAAGAAAATAAAAAAGAAATTACATCTTTTCTGCTTTCAAATTAATATTTTCAGGAGGAGGACAATTTTGCAGTAAATATTACTCAAAGCAGTTTTGTTGTTTCAAAATTATCTTGAATGAATGTTTGAATATCATTTGCAATTGTTTAAGATACTTTCTTTTTATAAGCACATATTTTATTCTGTATTTTCTGTTTCAGTCCTTTTCCTCTTCATTGAATTAAAATGCCTTTTTGCACATCAAATGCATATTTCTGTCAAGATTCTTAGAAACTATATAAATATATATATGCAGTATCATACACATGACAAAATGATGCTGATTTCAACAATGCCCAATCTTATTGTTTATCATTGGTGAACACCTTCATGAGCAGCTTTGAGTTTTGGGAGAAGTTTGGAAAAATGCATGGCCAGCCATAGCAGCAAGGTCCAGTGGAGCACCTGGAGGCTGGAGCTGGAACAGTAAAAGGGACAATGGAAGGACAATTTTTCTTCCTCTTTAAATTAATTTTATATCTGTGGTTTAGATGCTGCAAAGCAAGCCCCAGTTTTAATGGGGCCAGGCTGGCCACCTTGTTTCTCCTGGCTCCATCAAGTGGCCCACATGCTCCATTACAGACAAGTATATCTCCCTCTGAACCAGACCAACTTCTGCTCCAGAAAACTACATTAATTATCAATAGCATAGAACAGAAAAATATTGCTCAGTCGCAGCAGTTTGATGTATTTGGGTCAGATCAGAATGACTTGACAAAAACATTTTGTCTTTTTCTGTGTTCTAAAAGGAGTAGCTTTTGCAGAGCAAATTAGAAGTTGTGAAAGTCTTTTCATCCCCATTAATGCATCCTGAGTACAAAAGGAAAACTTACTTCTGGGTAGCCCTTACACCTCTCTACTCATGGATAGCTTTGGGGGAATATGATCAAACAAGACTTTTCAAAATGAGAGTTTTCATCTTCGGTATTATTTGTGTCTCATAACTTCCAATGATAATGACACACACGCCTCTCCCACTTTAAATGTTGGCTCTGAGATAAGAACAGTGACTTAAAAGTGTTTCTCTGCATTGATTGTAAAGAGGACCCAAGGGCAACTAGCTAAGATATACACATCTACATTCTATACTGTTAGGGTTTGTCACTTGCATTGCACTTCTTTTTTCTGTCAAGGGGCCTGGAAACATTGCAGGGACATGACAAAAATTGCATATTCATAGCCCTTAAATTCAGAGAGCTATCTCTTTGAATCTTGCCCAGACTGAGATTTTGTTGAGATATCAGATTATTTTCTAGATCTCCTGCACCACATTAGGGGAAGCAAGCAAATTTATGTATGAAAAAGGGATCATTTTTAAATCCTCTCAACGCTTTTTTAGAAACACTCCCCACAGAGATTAATTTCATTTAGAAAACAGGTTTTATGAAGAGTGATTTGGGAGGAAATGCCTTCAAAATTAAAACTGTACTTCAGCAATTTAATCTCCATATCACAACCAGGATTTCCATATGCTAGAACAGCTAGAAACAAGTGTGCTGGTCTAGGAAATGGGATCTTTGCCTAACTCATATGTAACACTGGATCCTGTCCAGTCAAATCAGAAGTATTAGACTTTCTGTATCTAAGAATTTATTAAATTCCTCAAAGATATGTATCCAAAAACATGCAGATTAATTTCCAGTTGTCATCTGGATGTTTAACTGTGAAAAAACTCTAATGTTTAGTTCTCTGTATTCTCACAGACAGGTCCCCCTAGGTTTTGGCTATTCTGTATTTATAGAGAGGGGATTAGGATTCCTACTGGAAACTGAGAAAGAAACGATAGTATAAATATCACACATTAATTTAGTGAGAAAAAAAGGGCAGGAAATATGCCTTAAAGTACTTAGAAGCCTAAGCATGCAAAGAGCCACAGGAATTTTTCAGAAAATCCAAAGCATCTAATTTCTTACATCATGAGTCAGATAAATGAGGTATACTTCAACATGTGAACTATGGAGACATAAATCTACAATTTGAAGTTTGCTGAGTCACAGAGAGTAATTTAGGGTGGGAGGTGGTGATCACCTGGTCTGGTCCAACTCACTCTTCAGCTGAGATCAGGGTTCCCAAGACCTTGTGAGTTTTTTAATATCCCAACAGATGAAAAGTTCATAGCTTCTTTACACCAACTCTTTTAGGATTTCAGTACACTGTTGCAATTTTTCCCCCAATATTCAAATATAAATACGTACATGCGTGTGTGTGTGTATATTTTCCTAATGTTTAAAATTTCATATGCTACAACTTTTGTTCTTGAGCATTCCCTGCTATTAAGTGCCTGGAGGCAGCAACATCTCCTCTTTGCCTTCTCATCCAAGGAGAATATGTTATTCTCTCAGCCTCTCCTTGTACAGCACACACAATCACTCATGCCAGCCACCTAAGTGGTCCTCCACTGGGGAACCCAAAACTGGACACAGCACTGCAGATGAAGCCAACAAGAGCTGAATAGAAGGGAACAACCACTGTCACCAAGCTGCTGCCCTCAGTCCTGCTCACACAGCACTGCATGCAGTTGTTCTCCTTTGGTGAAAGGACACATTGCCTACTCATGTTCCTCTTGGTTTTCCATCAGTACCCCCCACAGATTTTCTCCTAAGCTGATTTCTGGGCAGTCAGACCCCAGCCTGCACTTGTGCATGGATTTATACTTCCCCAGGTGCAGGTCTTTGCATTTGTCTTTCTGAACCTCATGAGTCCTGTCAGACCATTTCTCCAGAGCACTAAAATCTCTCTGAATAACAACCCTGCACCACAGTTTATTGACCACTTTCATATCTACATGTGCCCAAATCTTGGGAATGAACACTTAACATGGATATATCTAAATTTATCATGATGACCTCAACCACCAGAGCTTGATAACTCCACTGCCAAAAGACAAAATAAGGTATACACACAAGCACATACATGTATTTATTTCACTTCAATCTCTTCCTTCCAGAATTTAGGTTCAATAACTGCATTGTGATCAAATGTGTGGAGTCTCTTCAGGTCACTTTCAAAAAACACAGTAGCAATCTTTCCAAAAAAAACACACAGACAAAGGTTTGGCTTTTGCCAATCAGCCTGACAATTACAGCACTTTGACAACAACAGCAACAACAACAAAACAAAACAAAACAAAAAAAATAAGGAAGCAACTTTGAAACTCCAACTCAGCTGAGAAGGATCCAATCCTATATCTCTAAGCTTCCAGGGCAGTCTCATAATCCTCAAACTCAAATCCAGAATGGGGAGAAAATCCTCCTGACTTCTCCTGGTAAAAGACCTACTTGATTGTTACAAATGAATTAGTAGCTGATAGGTACAAAAAGGACCTAAATAAAGGAGCTAGGTAGTCACCTCAGCTTGTATTTTTACTTAGTGCACTCTAAGCAACAGTAGAGAGAGGAGAACAAGATTGTATTTTACAGTAAACACTCACTAGAACGTAAGAACTTAATTTTAAAAGGAAACAGGAATTATGTGAACACCCAACAATCCTGCTCATTAATAAGTTACAATATCTGTGCTGACTACCAGGCATATATCAATCTATTCCAATTTTTGACTGGTATACTCCATTGGCAAATAAATTAAAAAGTTACTTTAGCATTCACCCCAAAGCTTGTTTAATAACTTAGATTTGGTAGATTTCACCTTTCAAAATAAGTGCTTTGAAATCTTGGAACTGCTTTGAAACATAAATGATACTGAATAACAGTATCAGAGCCTGATCTCCATATATATGAAAATCATGTAAATTTTTAAGCTCTTCTGGCTTTTCTTCATTGTGTTATATTAATTTTTTTACGACATTAAAAATTTAAAAGTACTACTATAAGGATTTTTATCTTCTTTCAGTAATTAGATGATCTTTAAAGTCTCTTCTAATCAAAAGCATTCTGTGATTCCATAATTTTACATACAAAATTATTTTTACTGAAACTATTCATTGTTAAAGGATAACAATAAGCTAAGCAATTTTTCATGTCTAAACCAAATCAGTTTGGGATAAACTAAAACACATTAGTCTTAATATTATCTCATTTGAAATTTCAATATTAGAAGCCATCTCGTTTCTTAATCTAAATCAGTTATAAAAGACATGTCTGTTTCATGTTTGAATAAAAGTTAACTACAAAAATTACTGCTAAAATATAACCAGTCCTAGTCTTCTAATTTTTAATTATTAGAAATGACTTTTGCTACTTAGTGCACCTTTCTTATCCATTTTAATCTGAATTTGGTAATACATTGAAGAGAAAAAAAATCAGAACGAGATTATAAATTCAAGCTACAATATCTCATCTCAAACTGTAGAGATAATTTTTGGCACAGTTTCTGACCTCTTATGATAAAGTAATAGACATTTTTCATTAACATTTCTAATGTTTTTTTCTTCTCTTGAAAGGTGAACTCCCCAGGTAACTTTCTCCTTACCAAACGGAAATATCCCCTCTTAAGATTTGTATACTTATTTCCCTAAAATCTGAGAGAAAAATAATAAAAAAATGTAGATAAAAGGCTAGATTCCCAAAAATATTTTCATTTCTTAAGCAGGTCATGTTCTCAGTTGCTAGTTCTCCCTGGTTTCAAGCATCTTTTACCCTCTATTGCACAGTAGCAAATATTTGGCAGGCAGAATTTAAACTGTACAAAATCTACTTTGAAGGTTTTGCAATTTTATATGAGAAAAATGTGAGCTGTGTGGGTGATGTTAAAGTTCCTTGACAGCAAATGCCAACTGGCTTAATAGGACAGAGGTTCTGCCATGGTTTCTAATTATCACAAGGAAAAACCTTTCTAGGAGTTTGTTACAGCAAACTAGAACAATTGAACAAGGAACATACTTTTAGAATTCGCACAGTAATTCCTTTTTTTCTGAGCATAATGTCCAATGCTAGTAATAAAGCCAGATTGTCACAGGCACTAATGACAATTACCAGCTGATTTATGACTTTCATTCTTCTGCTTTCCTTCTGCCACAATAAGCACAGCTTCCTAACACCCACAGGGCAAGAGAGAGCACTGAACACAGCAGTTCTAATCTAAATGCATGCTGACTTCCTCACCAGCATATGTTTTGACTTGCCAAACAGGGTGCATTCCCCTAAACAGGACATGCAAAAGATGTACTAGGAAGTTATACTAACACTCCTAGTATATATGTTATACTATATTAAAGTATTTAGTGATTAAAATTTCACAGGACTTTCAGTTATAATCATGCATTATTTCCATAGAGGAGTTTTTTAAGTCTTCATTAAAAATTAAATACTTCCTTATAGCACCAATATTTTACAACATTAAATTTGGCAGATATGTCTGCTTTATGTGTGAAGTAAAAATCAAGCCACAGAAATGTCAAAGGCTCAAATAATTTTCCTTTCAGATTACATCTATGATTATATCTGACTTAATTTGGTAATTAGGTACTATACCTACAAACAATGAACTGCCAGTAACTTAAGATTTTAGTATTTTTATATAGCTATATAAAATAAAACATTTCATTAAATACTTTTCTCCAAAATAACTTTTTTCCATCAAACAACTATGCATATATTTGGCAATGAGACTGCCAACACTTCAACCAAAGAGAGTGAAGTAACTATCATTTCACTCTTTGGACTAATGCAATAGAAAGATGATCCAAGCTTAGAAAGACTGAGCTTGGATTTCAGCTCTCTACATTTTAAGGTCAAGCAGGAGCCATTCTTTCTCTTCTTTTAATCTCCACCCAGGTAACAGTCTAGTATGGCACACCTGCTGACAAAGGGATAATTCATCAACACAGTGCATAGAGCTGCATTGTCAACTCCACCTTGGACAGGCAGCAGCAAGCTCAAATCTGCTCTGTGGGTTTTCCCACATCACACACCCACAGAAGACCCTTGCTTACTGGGCAGGCAACTGAGTCATCCTTTAAAAAGGCTGATAAAAGAGTTCACTTTTTTCTTCAGACCCTGGATCAATGAAGCAGAGCCTTTTCTCTGAAAAAAAAACCTAAGCACATCCCAAAGTGTCTTGCTCTTTCTCTGAAGGTAGGACCAACTTCTGGTCACAGGCAGCTTTGGCAGCCCCTGAAATGGCAAGCAATGAACCTGATCCATGGTCCATCCAGCTGTTCCTGTCAGGAGCTGAATGACCAGGCCAGAAACAGGACTGAAGAGAAGGCAGCAATGTGAGCCCAAAATATGTCAGGCAGATAGAACCACATGAATCAATGGGTCAATCCCATCCAGGAGGAAAGATATCTATAGGAGAGATCTGAGGTCCAGCTGGGAAATGGAACACCTACAAGACAGTTCAGGGAGGGAATAAAGGCTGAGCCATAATGGAGCTCACAGACCCATGGGGAGGAGGAGAGAGGAAGCCCCAGGGCAGACTGAGCAGGAACTGAAATGCCCCTTCATGCCTCTGATAACCTCCTACCTGAATATCACGCAGTCCTTCAAAACAGAAGCCAACTATATTGAGCTGTATGCAGAAGCTCAGCTTATTTGAATGCATGCTGGTTTAAGATTAAGAGCTGTCTGCTGGTTTAATTGACTGAGCCAGCATCAGTCTTTTTCATCATACTGCTGTTGGGCAATTCTCCAGCTGCAAAGCTGTCTCTGAAAGAATGGTCCCAGCATGTATTGACAAGAGTCCCATTCTCTTCTGGACAAACAAGTCACTTCCCTCTGCAAATGTGTCATTTTGTAGTTATGCACAAAAATGAGACAGCTGGTTTGGAGCTCAGCAGAGGCATTTGTTTGAAGTGATCACCTGTAAGGCAAGCAGGTATTGTGGATACTCCTGAAAGGCAAGAGCCAGAAAGCCAGGTGGTTTGCAGCTATTTTGTACCTATGATCAGAAGGTACTATACGAAAGACCCAGGGTTTGTCCTACCGCCTATTTGCTCTTAAACCTCTTTGTAATAGATACAAAGTGAGGATTAAGTTACATAGGTGTGTAGACCGAGGACAGGGTCAAAACCAGGATGTCCCAGTGAGACAGAAGGGGGCACCCACTGTTAACAAATGCTAGCTGGTTTAGCTCTTCCAAACATGAGTTAAACAGCTTTAACCTCTCCTGGTTTTCATTTGCGTGTCATCAGCCAAATTACAAACTGAGAAACCATTCATTTTCAAAATTAATTATCTTCTCACATTAGGGACCATTAATTCACTTTTTTTTTCCTTTTTTTTTTTAAGTGTTTCTGTTTTAAGAAGAATCTTAAGAGCCTATTGGTTTCCATATATTAAGACAATTAAGAATGACTAGTATAGTTAGCTAAAGCACTTCTTGGACTGGTAGAAGACTGAAATCCCTGGCCACTCCTACCAGCTCACTTCTATGGCATGCACGCTAAATATTGGCCATGGGGAAGGAACACCCATTAAAGAAGTGACCACATACAAGGGAAGTCAGCTGATGTAATCTTTCTGGATTTCAGTAAAGCTTCTGATACTAGACAACAACCAGCTGGATTAACACAATGGGTGAGTAACTGGCTCATGGGTCAGACACAAAGGGTTATAATAAATAGCATTACATTGGGCTGGTGGATGCACATTAGTGGGGCTCTGCAGGGCTGCATTTTATGTCCAGTTCTCTTCAACATCTTCCTAAATGACTGCACACAGGACTGGAAGGAAAACTAAGTTTGTCTAGGATACTAAATTGGGAGGAGTTGTTGACTTCCTCAAAGGCAGAGGGACCTGCAGAAAGGCCTTGACAAATCTGAAGGCTGAACAATCACTAGTCATACAAAGTTTAACAAAGACAAATGCCAGATTCTGCATTGGGATGGGCAACCCTGGAACAAACAGACTGGGGAATGAGATGCCAGAGTGCAGCATTGTGGAAAGGGACCTGGGGGTCCTGATCAAGTTGAAAGTGAACCACCAGTGTGCCCTGGCAGTCTGGAGGGGCAAGCACATCCTGGGGACATCAGGCACAGCATCACAGCCAGGCAAGGGAGGGGATTGTCCTGCTCTGCTCTGAGCTGGGGCAGCCTCACCTCCAGGGCTAGGGCAGCTTTGAGTGCCACAACATAATAAAGATATAAAGCTAAGAGAGAGCATCCAAAGGGGGGGCAACAAAGATGGTGAGGGACCTTGAGGGGAAGCTGCATGAGGAGTGGCTGAGGGCTTTTGGTCTGTTTAGCCTGAAGGAGACTGAGGGGAGATATCACTGCAGTCTACAACTTCCTCTTGAGGGGCAGGCACTGATCTCTTCTCCCTTGTGACCAGTGACAGGACCTGAGGAAATGGCCTCAAGTTGCATCAGGGAGGGTTTTGGTTACTTACACGGGAGTAGTTTTTCACCCACAGGCTGTCTGGGCTCTGGAACAGGCTCCCCAGAGAAATGATCAAAGCACCACACCTGACAATTCAAGAAGCATTTGGAGAACACACTCAGCACACAGTGTGTGATTCTTGGGACTGCTGTGTGCAGGAGCAGGATTCCGATGATCCTTGTGAGTCCCTTCCAACTCCAGGTGTTCTATGATTTTATGATTTTAATTGCAAGGGACTTCTTTCCTGCTCTCCTTCCCCAATGCTCCTGGTTACAACATGCACTCTGGGCTAGTTCAGGGGACTTCCCTTATATGCTCATAAAACATATGAGAAGCCTATACTTTTCCAAGAAAGAAGAGAGAGTTTTAAAAGTAAAATGGCTTTTGAGGAAGAATGCTGAAAGTCATTTGTTCTCTGAGTCATGAAATAGTAATAGGCTTCCTGTCTCCTCGACAGGAGCAAGATTCAGACAATGTAAAGCTCTGCAAAGAGTAGAAATGCATTGATTTTAGGGTAAAATACAATTGAGAAAATAAGCATGCCATGAAAATAGTTTCTGCCAGCTCTCTAGGAATGACAACAGCATGAAAAACTTATATAGGTAGAGGTGAATAGGTAAGAAAGTGAGAACAGGAGAGAGATGCTATCATTCTGAAGAGCTAAGTGAACTAATTGTTGCATTCTTTATTGTCTTCCCTTTTGAAGATCATTACAGCAATAATACTATCAGCTTTGGATGTAAGCATCTATTATTCTCTACAGTCAGATTTAGACACTAAGGAGAGATGGTGAATGCAAAGGAGAAGATAAAAGTAACTGATGAAGTACAAAGACGAAGATAGAATCACAACAAGATAGACAAAGGTTATCACTTAATAATGCAAACTAATTTCAACAATTCAAATCCCTAGCTTGTTGACATTTCTGAACATCTTTATGCAGTTATCTAATAAAACTAATTTCATGGGAATGGGGGCATAGTGTAACAGTTAAGGAGCAATCACCAGCTTTATTTGATTATTACTGTTCATCCTTTGGAAAATCTGTAGCTTCTGAATATAATTGACAAAAACTTACATTATATTACTATATTCAAAATTGAAAGCAATCATCCTCACATTTTTATATCAAACATATAATTAATTATTCAGGCACTCATGTTCTTTCAGATATTCTAAAGTTCTCTAGGGAATTAGAGGAGTTTTTTTTTCCTACAAAAAGCCAACAGGTTAAGAAAATTGTATTATGGTATTTACATAAGTATCTCAGAGAATATGCTTTTCTGTCACACTGGAATTTCTGACAATTTCCTATCAAGTTCCCTGAAACACATAACAAGTAAGCTGAGATCTTAACATACACTTGGATTTGTAGGAAGCAAATATGAACAAATAGAGCAAAAGAAGCCTCATTGTCCCAAACCTAATTATGTAGTTGTCTAATTAACATTTCTTGGCTAATTAATTAATATTAGTATATACCCATTTTCCCTCTCTTCTTTCATTCTGTAGAAGCTAGAATGTGTCTTTGAATATGCTGTTAATTACATGAATCATTTATTCAAATCTTTAGTGCAAATACTTAACTTATCAACATTACTATCACAAATTTTTTTTTTTTTTTAAGATAACATCTGAATTTTAGAGCAGTTTCATTCTGTATACTTTTCTGATGGATTAATTTAGGGAAGCATTAGGGGTTCAGAATACATTTGAACCAATTATTTGCCATGAACTAGGGATCCAAAGTAAGTTTATAGAATAACAGCTGACAAAACCCTGCCTGATGCAGCAAATAGTGGTAGCAGTACTCCATCCTAAGTGTCCTTGAGGTCAGTTGAGCAGAGATTTTTTTCACTACTGTTTATAAAACCCATTAAGATCACAGAATATTCTGAGGAAGGAACACACGAGGATCATCAAGTCCAACTCCTAAGTGAATGTCCCATACAGGGATGGAATCCATGACCTTGGCATGCTCTAACCAACTGTGTTAGTCTCAGGGTCAAAAAAAAATCAGGATTAGAACTAGCCACTCTGGACCAAACACATTTCTAGTTGGTTCTAGTAATTATGTCAAGACAGACTGGACTGACACCAGCATTAGTCCTTTACTAAAAGCCTCTCATGCCTTCCCTCCATGGGTTTCTCTCAGGCAGTTCCACACTACACTGACTCCTTTCCTCACAGGCAGCTCCACACAGCTCTGACTCTTTTCTTCTACAAGTTTCCCTCTTCATGACTGACTAAACCCCAATCTGTCCCTCACATAACATCTTCATACCTGTCTGTCCCTTGCACAACCATGTCCCTTCCTCCTTACAGCACAGAGAACAGACTCCAGCTCTCCAACTTACTTTACTACCTGCCCCACTCTAACACCCATCCTCATTAGGCAGGCAAGGCTGTTTCCACTTCTCAGCAATCAGTACAGCTGCAATTCATTGAGGAAAATTGCCTTCTGCACTATCCCTACCAACCATCTTCCTACAGCTGGTTTTCTAGTGGTAATAGAGAAGAGCTTTCTATGCTTATACTACGGCCAAATGTCTCAGAGTGTAATGGACTGAGGTCTGGTTTGTTTGGTTTTTTTTTCTCTTTTGAAGATAGTTTGGATGCTTTCTTACAGAAGCAAATCTTTATCTCACTCAGGTTTTGAAGATTTCATAGGCTGTAGTATATTATATTAAACCTTTTTTTAAAAAACTTGGTCAAATTTATAGTGTAATACTTAATTTTAATGTCTCAACTGGGAAGTGGCTGAGTGAACACCTGGTTGCAAAAAGAATCATAACTTCACTGAGAGTCATATGTCCTATTCATCTACTTTTGCTCTTATATAAAGAGGTTTGATTCATGGGGAGCAGGTTATTTATAGAGTAGGATGATAAATATTTTTTCCTGTCACCTCAGAGCTTTCCTGCTCCTCATCTCTACAAAAGGATTCCTTAATGTCCTTACACATGGGGATTTGGGTCTCCTGCATTTCAGTGGTGAAGCTGCTAGCACACAATACTAGAGCCATTCTCCTACTTGAAGATGACTTAGCTGAGCTCTAGTTCTCGTGGTTCTGGCTTAGCTCCTTTCTTAATTGGATGATACAATACAAAATCGAATTTTCCCTTGCATCTAACAACTGAATGTCTTGTTTTTATTTGGGGACCAAGGTGGAGGAGGGGGGAGAAACGTTTCATCCACAAGATACAACTGATTCAATAACCAAACCCACTTTTCCCACCTTCATAAGAACAGAGCTGGACAGAGAATCTAGAAACACACTAGTGTTCTTCATCCTTCACCAAACTCACATACTATGCAATGCACAAGGTGGACAGCATATGCAAAAACTGAAGCAGTTGGATCAGACTGAACTGAACTGTCACTTGCTGAAAGAGAAGCTTGGTATTTTTTAGTATTCAGTGGGGTTTTTGCACTTTTCAAATATTGTTGTGTATGTTACACCCATACCTGTCTCATTCTATTTCCATTTTTCTGACTTTTTACATGAAAATCAGACAGGAAATAGTGCTGCTTCTGTCAACTTTTTGCTGGTAAGCTCCTCTTTAGCATCCCATAATAGGCTTTATTTCACCTCATTTAACAGTGTGATCCTAAGAGACAAGTTATCAGTTTTTCCAAGCAGTACAGCTCCCTTAATGCAGCTTGCCCAGCCATTCCCAAAGGTAGGATCAATACTGCTATATTGAAAAGAATGGTTTTGGTGCTCACATAGGAACAATGTAATGTCTGTGGCTTTTGTGCACAGTGTAAGCAGATCTGCTGCAGTGAGATATTACATGGCTTCCCTTCACAACTTTGCCAATATCTTTGAAATCATGTAACAAGCTCTGTTCTGGACCCCGTCAGCATGACTGCAGAGCTATTTATGCATTGTACTTAATATGTGTTTCAATGTAAAGTACATTATAGATCTTGATGATAAGAGCTTCTGGGGCTTCTCTCCTCTCCCTCCAGGTGGGAGGTGGTTGTGTTGACTGCAAATCCATAAGCTCATTGTGACTGCTTTTCTGTGTCCCCATGTTATTTTTGAATTGAATAGTTTCAACTAAATATGTAGAAAGTACCTCCCATCTCTTCCCTTCTATCCTGGCAGTTTGTAAAGCTATAGGAAAAGAGGATTTTAAAGGCAACATATGGGAAGCCTGCTGGATCAGTGGTTTGCCTGTTAGGCTACAATAAAAAAAATGACAACCATAGTCTTTCCAGGACTAATGCTGTAAAAAGAAAGGAATGATTTCTGCTCTGTTATCTGCATATGATCTAAAGGGTGAAGTCAAAGAGAAAATAGTCAGCCCTGCAGCATTGACTAGGCATTAAAGCTCTAAATGGCTTCAAAACTCTGAATGGCATCAGCAAGTGAGCGTTTTCCACTGCCAGACTCTCTCTGTTCCCTACAGATGCCCTGAGCAGGACTCCAAATTGCCCTGCAGGATTTGCCCTTCTGCAAATCACAGAGTATAAGCCACAGCTTAGCAGCACCTGCTAGTCCCTTTAAGCATAGGGTTTTTTGCTGGATTCTCTACTGTCTCAATATATTCTCCAGCACAATTGTGGCCCAGGTAGTCCCTGCATAATTGGTTTGTGTTTGCATTTTTCCCAGTATTACAGAGCAGTGTATTGGATTTTGGCCAGGTTTTCATAGTGAGTGGGCTAAAAGAGTGGCTTCTGCGAGAAGCTACTGGAAGATTCCCCCCTCATGCCTGATGGAGCCAAATCCAGGTGGCTCCAAGACAAACCTGCCACTGGCCACTGGCTGGCTAGAGTAGCACCTCTGGAATAATGTACTTGGGAAAGGCCAAAAACCTGCAGCAGCTGCAGCCAGAGAGAGGAGTGAGAATATGTGAAAGACAAAACTCTACAGACATCAGGGTCTGTGAAGGCAGGGAAGGAGGTGCTCCAGGTGCTGTAGCAGACATTTCCCTGGAGCCTGTGGTGAAGCAGCTGTGCCCCTGGAAGTCCACTGTGGAACAGAGATTCATCTGTAGCCCATAGAGGAGCCCACACTGGAGCCTGTGGGAGCCCAAAGGAGTCTGTGGCACCAGGGGAAGTCCAGCTGAAGTGGGCTCCTGTCAGGATATGTGGCCCATGGAGAGAGGAACCATGTTGGAGCAGGTTTGCTGGCAGGACTTGTGACCCTATGGCAGATCCACACTAGAGCAGCCTGCTTCTGAAGGACTGCATCCCATGGGAGGGAGCCCACACTAGAGCAGATAATGAAGAACTGCAGAATATGGGAAGGACTAATGTTGGAAAAGTTTGTGGAGGACTGTCTTCCATGGGAGAGATCCCACATTGAAGCAGCAGAAGAATCCTTCCATCTCTCCCTGTCCTTATCTCAACCAGTGAGCCTTTCATTATATTTTCTTTCTCCTGTCCAGCTGAGGAGGTGTGTGATATCTGCTTTGGCAGGCATTTGGTGCCCAGCCAGGATCATAAAAGTGGTTGCTGGGACTGATAAAAGTGATGTCTTCTGGTTCTAATCTTACCTAAACAAATATAAAGGGGAGGTTTACAGCTTTAATTTAGACATAGACACTTCCACTAGCACAACAGAAGCAGGCTGCTGAAAGATTTGCATCCTTATAATGAATGTACATTAGTTGTTATGGTTTGTGCACAATGCCCTGTCTTTCCCTCAGATGATAATAACAACACTAAGTAACTATAATCTCCTCTGGCTTCAAAATCTAGAAACACTGAAGGGTCAAAGGGAGATAACTAAAGAATAAACAACTGACTCAGAAGACCTCTGTTTTCTTTCATGAAGCTCATGCTTGTCTCTATAGTTAAGTGCTTGAGAGGTCAAAAATATATTTTAAAAAAGGCCAAGTTACCCACCTAAATATATAAATATACACTTTTTTCCACAAGGCAGAGTACAAATCTCCCACTGTCTTTGAGGGTGTTTATGCATTGCTGCTTATAGCAAGAACAACAGATAAAGCACCTTATCTGCAGCACCAAGGAACATTCTTAGACTGTTTGTGCAGATGCCTTGACATCTGGCATACATTTGTATTTAATTGTGATTTTAAGTCAAAGATTGGGTACCTTAAAATCAGAAATGTTGACTGGAAGTGAGCTTGGGCAGTTCTGTAATTTAGCTTCCCATGTGAAGAAGAATTTCATATGTTCTACACTAGGTCAACCATGATGACTAAGAGTTTCCAATACAAATACTGAAAAAGAAGATTTATGAGCCAATCAGTTTTATATTGGTAAAATGCATCTGATTTTATAAAAGCTAAATTTATTTCTTTTTTAATTGCTTTTATGCTTTTAACAAGTAATTGTGTTGTCAAATTTCACAAAAAATGAAAATTCTACCAAAAATGAAAATATATTTCACATTTTTATTTCAAAAACCTCTTTTTATTCACTTTGTTCTTAAGATTTATCAGTTGTCTTTAAGTGAAAATTCAATTTTTTATTCCAAGCATCATTTAGTCTCCAAATATGTTTCTCTAAACAGACTAATTGAAAAAAAAAAAAAAGCTGCAGAAATCAATGTTATGAGATAATAATCACCTCAAATCCTAGCTGGCTTTTTTGTAATGTCACATTATTTTGCCAAAGGTCCCTTGGTAAAACACGAATTACAAAAGAAAAGCAGCAGAAGCTTTTTTCTTTTGAGAAAATGGAACAGAAATTATGCAATCTACAAAAAAAAGCTGATGCTTTGGTTTTCAGTCCAAGTTAACAACAGTAATATGAGACTTCTCCCACCAAAAGGTGATAGAGGACTCTCCATTGATCAAGGAGTACATAGAATTTCATTGGACATGAAGCCAATGTATCATTACATAAAGATATTTCTTCCCCCATTTCTCAACCTGCATTGCTTACCTTGATTTGACTTCCCATAATTTAAATAACATTTCATATCTTCAAAGCACTGTACATGCATTAACTAATTTCCCTCATTAAAATTTGATACTGCTGTCTAATGATAAATTCCCAAATGCAGTGGATTTGAAAACTTTCTTTTAACCTCTTCAAACATACAGCTGTAACCTGTCTTTGGATGTTGGTAGATCTGTAACCCTTTGCTGATTATATGCTTCCAGCTAATAAGGAGTTACAGTTACTGAGCTTCTGCTCCAGGAAAGGAGGCAGGATTTTCCTTCTCTTGGGGGAATTTCCATAAGCCAAGGAGGCATTGCTTCATTTCAGTGTTCCAAAGTCTCCATGACAGCTTTGTCAGGAAGATGTACAAACTGCCTGATAGACAAATTTGGAACCATATCTCAGTGCTGCATGATAAACTTTTTGTTCTAACCTGAATGCACAAATGGAGACACCTGGCATGTATTTACTTATCAGGTCAAGATATTAATGTCCTTTGCATCAGCAATGCTCTGTATGGCCTGCAGATGTTATCACAGATTGGCTCCACACAACCTTTGTATTTGTATTGGAGGTGTAACAGAGGGTTGGAGCAGCTCTCCTCTCAAGACAAGCTATGAGAGTTGGAGTTGTTTATCCTGGAGAGAAAAAGGCTCCAAGGAGTCCTTATAGCAGCTTCCAATATCTAAAAGGGCTACAAAAGAGCTGGGGAGGCATCTTTTACAAGGGCAGGTAGAGATAAAGCAAGGTAGAACGGGTTTAAAAGGAAAGCCAGTAAATCTAAAGAAGAAATTCTTTACTGTGAGGGTGGCAAGTCACTGGAACAGCTTGCCCAGAGAAGCTGTGGATGCCCCATCCCTGGAGGAGTTTAAGGCCAGGTTGGATGGGGCTTTTAGCATGGATGGGCTAGTGGAAGGTGCTCCTGCCCAAGGCAGGGGGGATTAAACTAGATGGTCCTTCAGGTCCCTTCCAACCTAAATAATTCTGTGATTCTTTATCACTGCTGGGATCACTTCTACATTTTCCCTCTTTTCAGAGGCAGGTCTGAATGCTTCAGTCCAAGGGCAAATAAAACTGGGGAATGACTACAAGGAAGGGGTAATAGGACTCTGTGTCCTGAATGGCTCAAGGCCATAGCTCAGTCTGGATGTTGCCTAAATTAATTCTGAAACAGAAGATATTCCAAATATTGCAAAAAATTGAGATGATAACCTGTTTGCCAAAGGAGATCAGTGGAGAGAGCAGGTCATGTGTCTTAATTCTTTTGATCTTCCCCAGTTTTAAAAAGACAATTTTGATAAAATCAGCTTTTGAAGAGATCCATGGGTGGGAAAAGGGTGCACAAGAATGACATTAGAGAAAGACTTGAAGGGTTCTGACAGTGTTTCAAATCTTGACATTTCCCATTGTGAAGAGCCTTAGGTGGTTCATTAGATGTACAGGTCTCTTCAGTAATATCGAGGCTGCTTTGCTTTTCTTTCTGACACACCAGGCTGAAGCCCTGAAAGTGTAAATCCCTCTTCTGAGCAATAACACCCATTAAGCATTGATAATATGATCTGCACTGCAGAAACCTGACAGAATGATAGGCTAAGTAATCATTAGTCGTAAACAATAATGTGCATAATAACAGTGAATCATCAGACAGAAAACAGAGCACTATTTAGTTCTAAAGATGAATTAGGACAATTTGCTTTGTGCATTAAATGAATTTCCCTGCAGTACTTCAGACTGCTTTGTTTTCATACCTTCAGCTGCATCTGCTCCTCCTGAGAGTTGCTGTAGTCACTTTACCAAGCTCCTGTTTTATAAACAGAGAAGTCATCTCTCTTACCCTGCCCTTACCAGCTTGTCTCAGCATATGCTGCTAGCTTTCACAGTTGACAGACACTCTGACAACTGGCAGTCTGTCTGTCAAGAAGATCCTAAAAGATGAAAGTGTTGAGTAGAAAGTTCAGTTCAGGATCATCTCCATGGCTTTAGGAGAATGTTTGCAGCAGAGACATTATAGAGAATGCTGATAGAATCATCAATTTTGCTTTTCCTGTGAAAGTGAAATCTACTTTAAATGGGTAATATTTACTTTATAAAATGTTTAATTACCAAAAAATTGCATATTTTAAAAAATAAATCAATCTCTTCTTTTCTCTGGCCAAGTGCAGTCCTCACAAAAGACAAATAACCACTCTCACTGCTGCGAGGAGTGGGCGCTCTGCCTCAAGGTGACTCTCCCAGATTTAACTCCCTCTCCCTCCTCTCCCAGTTTGGACACTTCGCCAGATTGCTGTCACCTTCTTCTTGTTTCTTCTCACCTTTCAGAACATTGTCTACTTTCCTCCTGCCTGGCTTATGTCAGGTGAGGAGCTGATCCAACACCGTCACACCAGGCAACTGGCGCCGGTCCGAGCAATATTGTCCCTTTGCTGCTGGCAGCCAGAGCAGGAGGAGAGGAGGTGGTGACCTGCCTTGCAGCGCTGACAGCAGGGGAGGGATGCCAGTGGCAGGGCTGGGATGGTGCCAGGCCCCTTGCTGGGACAGCACTGGGTCTGCATTGTGAGACCTCTGCAGGAATAGAGCAACTTTGCTGATATCCCCGACAACCCTTACATTTTATTCTCCCAAGTGTAGTCCTTGAGCTCAGGAGCCGATGAAGCAGCTTTGTGCTGCTGTCACTGCTTCTAATTACCAGCTGTAATAAAGCTTCATCCTGATTCCTTCTCCTTGACTTCTAAAATGATCTTGTGACCTCCTGGGTGAGTGGGCTTTCCTTTCTGATAAGCCAGCAGCAAGAGCAAATCTACAGAACCTGTTTGAATGTAAACCAGATTGACTTATAGCAAAACACAACTGCAGAATGTTGTGCAAAATGTTAATCACAAAGAAATTAAGAGCAAATACAAATAAATGACGGGAATGCTACACAATCCTCTCCCTCATCCGTGGTTTATTTAAATTAATCATTTCAGGCAAATTTTGTTCAAGAGGAACCATATATATATACTCTATACTACACTGTTTTTGCTGAATATAGATTTACTTCAATATGCCATTTGACTTTGATAGTCATCTGAATGACTTTTGCTACTATCACCTTGTAAATCTGCAAACTGACAATGCTATACAGCTTGTCCCAAGCTGTAGTGTACGCATTTTTAGATGACACTCTAATTCACCCCCTTAGACTCTGTGTAGTTAGATTTCCCGAATTTTTCAAAGTGAGTTTTCTTCTTTCTTTCTCAGTGAGTTGATTCACCAAGTCACACCATTTACTTCAATTTTTTCTATGATAAATTTGAAGGATAATTTAAATTAGCGCAAACCCTCTAAGATATGCCAATCAATTCCAAATGCCATCTGTCACAGTGCACTCAAAGTGGAGGAGAGAAGAAAGCACCCACTGGTTCAGTTCCTCCACACTAACCGGCAGGTGCCTGACTGTCTGTCAGCAGCCCTGTGTTTTCCTGCTTTCTGAAGCTTAATAGGACAACCAGTTGTCCTGATTAATCCTGGGATCCAAAGCAGACTTTGTAAAAATTACATCCAAGTCTAAGATTGCATTTTCTTTTTCAGAGCAGCCAGAGCAGCAAAAAGTCTCTTAATTTTCCTTATCAAATTTAGAGAGTAATTATCTTCTTATCTCTCTGTTCTTTACAATTAAATGCATAAATATGTCTGCCTTGAAGTTTGTATGTACACAGCTCCTTTTCCAGCCTCAGAGCATCTAAACTTCTCAGTTTGCTCTAAGGTTGAAGTCTGCTGCCCCAGAGTATCATTTACCCCTTTCTGCTTTTATGTTTCCAAAACAAAAGCTCTCAAGAATAATGGTTTGTGGGTTTTCTGTGTCCATGTTTATTTTAGGTTTGCTGGGACAAGTAAGAGGGGTGACTGGCTATTTTGGTGGGGGGAAAGTGATGCACATATGCGACAATAATTGTTTAAATACTGACATGCTTTGCTTCACCTCCATTCTCTCACCTGTTCAGGCATTAGCTGTAACCTGGACAATTGTGTCATCAACAGTACCAAACACACCAAGAGCAGATTACTTGGCAGAGAGGGATCATATCTCAGCTCATAGCTTCCTGTCTGTAAACCAGACTGCATTTTGTGAGCTAGTCCACAGAAACTTTTCTTCTTGCTTTCCCCCCTCTGCTGTTATCCACAGCCACCATAATGCTAACACTGCAGCTGGTTCTTCAGCAAGAGGAGATTTTCTTAGATTTTCTAAATCCTTTCCCCAGAATGTCTCTGGTCTCTAAGTGGACCCCAACAGCAAGGCATTTTTCTGCTACTCCCTGACTATTATTAAAGGACAAACAACATATGAAACTCTTGTCATTTTTATCCCAAACTTTCCCCAGCCAGCTGCCTTTATTCAGTCACTGAAGTGACCTGTGAATTTATTACCTTCATTCTGTCATGAAATTAGGAACTTCAAAATCCTTTCCATCTTCTCTGAAGCTTTGATGAGTGCTAATGATAAAAGCAGCATCCTGGTTGCTGGGAATTTGGTGACAGCTGAGAGCACTGAAATGTCCTTTCTTTGCCTGAGAGGGCTGCTTGGAGTGGGTGAATTGCTTGATCTCTTTTTTCTTGCAGGACCTTTAATCTAGGTGCTGTGAGGTTATGTCCTATGCCTCTGAAGGCAGGCACAGGGAATAAAATTGTCCTCTTCCAAAGTCTTATCTATTTGCTAGAAAAAACAAAAATTTCACTGCAGTGTCAACAGCTAAAATCAGAGTTTCACTGTGAAAGGAGAGGAGGAAGAGCTAGGTATTGTCCTGGATATTTGCACAAACAAATAAGACAAAAGAATGGTTGAGGAAAGGCTTCTTAGACCCCTAAGAGTCTAACTATCCCTTCTGAGTTTTGATGGATATTTTGTGCCTCTTGTCAACCAGATACTGTTTATAAATATAAAATACTGTTATGCTGGAAACTGGGACAGCTATGGGTCATTAAACAACATATGTTCAGATGCACTGATGCCATGAAGCACCCACTTAGAAGATGATTTACAAGATGCAAACTAATTTTATATTTGATAAGCAGAATGTATGCTAAGAGTGGGCAGGTTGAAAACAGCCTTTTTTTTTTTTTACAGTAGTTGTTTTTTCCAAAACAAATAATATCTACCTTCACTAGAGAAGCAAAATATGCAAACTTTAAAAAATTATTTGTAGATTTTAATTCATAGAATTTCACTAGATAGTAATAAACTATTGAACTATATTAAATTACATAGAAAAATCTGTCTACCTTGTAAACCTCTACTTCATTCAAATTCATATTAAGTAATATTAATTAATTAATATTATCCCACAATATTAAATTCTGGAGGTTTAAAAACATTCTACAGAATTTATATTTAGGGCTATTATCACTTCTGGAGTATTGTTTGAAAGAAATTCCTAATGACTATAGAAGTAATCAGGAGTATACTTTGCAAATCCATATAGATATGAGTTTCATTATGATTTGTTCTCACTCCATACACTAAATAAATTAACCTCGATTTCTTTTCTTCTCACACTGAATTTCAGATGAAAAGATGGAATCATTGTTTTTTGTTCTTACCCTTTTGATTTAATTTTCCCTGCATAAACAAAAAATTAAAAAGGATTTTGTGGACTCTTCATGTATTTGGATTGATTTTCATTGGCATGCACTTTCCATTTCCTTGGATAAAGTGTCCACCTCCACCTTCCTCATACCATCTGAACTAGCCACCATATTCTTCAGCAAGGTGTTCTCTGAGGGAAGGAGCACCTATATATGTTCCAGCAGGTCCCCTTCCCCTGAGTCAGAAAATTCCTGCACAGCATTCAAGTCTCAAGGAAATTGAAAGGGAAGGAAGGAAAGTGCTGAAACAATAAGATATAAACATTTGACAAAGAGATTGGGATCTCTTTTTAATATAGACACTGCCTTTTCTTCAATTATTTAAAATTAATTTTCTTCATGTTATTTTATTACACTGTAACATCCCCTGACTTCCTCTGCAGAATTCCTTTGTAATGTCTGAGAGGTCTAAAAAGGCTAGCACCTATCAGCCACATATCAGGTTGACTGATGCCTTCCTTGGTCTTCTGTGAGCAGCCTACTTCTCTGCTCCAGGGCTGCACAGCAAGCTTCTCAACTCCAATCAACTCCAAAAGCTGCCTGTGCCTACTGGTGCTCAGAAACTCCACAAGCATGATGTAAAATATATTATCTGTAATCATGTAAATTTGTACAGTCAGAGAGTTGATTTTTATTTGCTTGGCAGGAGGCTTGCAACACTCCAAAGCTTTTAAATTGCTAGGTAGGACTGCTGTGACATTTCAATTCAGCTATGTTCATCCCAAATGATAGAACGACCATCTCTGACCTTTCACATGCACGTATATGCATAAAGCTCGACAGTAAGTAAATGTTTAAAACCTCTCTGAGCACCAAAGGCAGCTTTTCCCTTGCATGCATATGTGCAAAGATTTAGAAAGTTTTCATTAGTATTCTGCTAAAGTAAGCCTGTGAAATTTTACTGTTAGCAGTAGCACTCAGCCTCAGCGAAATAACAGGTGAAAGACAATATGTGTTACGCATTCACATCAAACCTTGACAGAAAAGCAAAGCATTATCTAGGGCTGTGCTCCTCACAAAGGTTCATTCCCCTCACCCCTGGGCAGAGCTGCCAGGCTGATGTGGAGCTGTGTCACTTGTGCCCCACTCTTCAGCTGCATTATGCCAGCAAATGTCAGGCAGAGACCTGCATCCATACTGTGCCACTCCATTACTGCTTTCTTCATTCAGCCAGAGAGCCCAAAGTACACTCCCCAGAAGAGGAAAGTGCTAGCTATCAGGAAAAAAATTATGAAAGCATAAGGGCATATGGCATGCAGCAAATGAACTGATTTAGTGCAAACACAGACCCTCAGAGATTCTGCCTGTTGATCAAAGCTTGTTCCTCTACCAAAAAACAACACATAAAAAACTACTCGTTTCCTCTTTCTGCCAGAAGGTTGAAGGGCACCTTGGAGAGCTTCATCTATTAATGTGCATAAATTTTCTGCTCACGGCCCCTCATAGGATTTGATATACCAGAAAGTGACCAAAAATGCTGCCTTTCATGCTGCCCTCCATAACAAGAACATCCTTTTCTTTAATGTGAGGAATTGACTTCTTAAAGGAATAAAATAAATTACTTTATAACCCTTCTATGAGAAGCGTCTGGTCCAAATCTCTTAGCAATATGTCACACAGCTAAACTGGGCAACAAATCTGCAGCCTCCTCTGTATGTGTGAATGGAGACATAATCTTTGGATCATAAAGAGAAAGGCCATCACAAACCCCCTTGAACCTCTCTAAAAGCCAATGAATTTCAATAAAGACTGTGTTGTCAAATACATTTTTGATTTATACAGGTGTTTCTTGTCCTAGAACCCATGATTACACATGATGCATGCCAAGGGGAATCCCAATTATTTACTCTTGAATCACTAGAGAATAAAGCAGAAAATTACTTTCCTTGCCTGTGATACATTTTGACATAGCTTTCCAAAAATCTTTCCCATTCTACAATGACAAAAATGCTAGATTTCAATATATTCTTACAGTATAAAGCAGACCAAAAAAAAACCCAAAAAACCTTTGACTGACCTTAAAATAGCCAATGGCCTGACAGTTTTGTATAAAACAGCCTTGGGACTGATCCATGAAGGTGTTCCACAACTATGCTAAATTAACTTTCTGGTTAATAAGATTACCTCAAAAATAGATTTTTTTTCTTGTGAAAAGATAAAACATTCCTGCAAAACTTACATTGGTTTTGAAGAATATTTGTTTGATGACATAAAAAATCCTTTTGAAAATAAAGTCATGTGAAGATCACCAAAACAGAGCTGTTTCAGAGCAAAATTCAAACAGAAAGTGAATTGCAGTTCACCAGAATTTTCAACCATGATAAAACTTGTGCACTGAAATGGTATTTTGGAAAATCAGAACATAACCATCTAGGCAAATGTTTTTGTCATCTGTATTTCCTATTTAACACGTGAAAAATGTGCATTTTCATCTAATTATAATTTAGAATTTAGGATTATTACCTTGATTTTAGCAGTGGAATTGAAAAACTGACTGAGCATTCAGCTTTTTGTCTGCCAGAAGTAGGTACAAAAGGAAGACAAAGATCTCATTTTAAAATGTGAAGGGACCTTAGGTTGGCACTTCAGATTATTTTGCTGAGGTGAGGTCTCTCCCACTTCTCTTGCCAAGGTTTTTACTCATGTAATGAGCACCTAACAAAGGAGGAACCCCTTCAGTAGTGAGATTTTAGAATAACTATAGGGAGCTGTAAAAGCTCTAGAAAGCACCACAAGTGTTTCCTGAAAAACTCTAAGCCCTGAGAGCCCACTTTCCGTCACCTGTTTTACTGAAACAAATGATTAAAGTGAAAAGGATGGCTGGCTACCCTCCTGCAGCTCTAAATGTCAGAAACTGCCAACAAGTATGTGAGAGAAAAAAAATACTGTGAGGGCATTATGACCATTTTGGAACCCAAGAAAAAGGTGAATCCATTCTCCCAAATCTTAGAAACAATATAGTTAAACACAAACTTTAACTTGTTGTTTTAACTCATCCATCTAGAGCAACTAGTCCAATTAAACCATCTTGAATTGAACACATAAGAGAACTATTAAATGTGGCATGTTTAAAACATTTCAGGTAGAATAACCCTGTGCAGATGAAGCTGGGATCGAATCAATTCCATTGAATTAATGGAATAAACAAAAACAGGCTTGTGTCTTTCTAAATTATCATCTTCTACAGCACTAAAGAAACAACATCAAAAAACCCACAAACAAATGTAAAACCACCAAAAAAAACAAATCTCCAAACCCCATTAAGCAAAATTTGATCCTCTCAAGGCAGAAATTAAAAACAAATTATAAAAATTAGCTTTAAGGGTGGATTGAAAGAAAAAAATTATTCACTACAACTGTAACAATAATAATAATAATTTTATTATTATGTGGAACTTTTTCTTGAAAACTATCTTACAGTTGATGATAGCTTTGAAAAGGTGCATGTTTTTCCTGGTTTTTAGACAATTCTTATCAAGAATTTTTTGTGAATTCTGTCTACCAACTGTGAGATTACTGCATCCAGGTTTGACCACTTTAGGCCATACTCCTTTTCTACATGAACACGAGAGCAAAAGTTCTGTTTATTTGCAGTTGTATAAAAGGTCATCATTGTGTTCTGACTATTTGCTCCCACAGTGGATAGTCAAACCTTTATAAATGTAACCAAGAAGCTGAAGAGTTTACTGGGACATCAAGATTCTCAGGAAAGTTTGTTGGCACTTGAAGGAGGAAAACACTAGGAACTAGCACAGAGCAGCTTGTCATGGAAGAGCTGCTAAATTAAATCTATGAACATCCCTCTAAATCATGCCCTGACCATGCTATGCTAGAAAGAATACAGGAAAATAAATATTTCTATAAAGAAATAAAATATATAAGCCATATCTATTCCTCTGTAGCAGATTTCACACCTTTAAATATTTCTCCATGAGACTACATAAAAATTGCTGGGATAAAGGAATAAAGGCTAGGAATAAAATTTACAGGGTTACATAGTATGACTCTGCTGTTACTTTAAATGTTATAATATTTCACAATTAAGTATCTGTCTAGTTTTTAATTTAGTATTTTTTAATTCTGTTTTCATTTGTTTTATTATAGTTTATTGTTTTTTCTCATAGTTAGGGAAAATTCTAACAATGATTAATAGATACATAATACTAAACTAAGCTAAAGGTGGATTTGATTTAATAATAAGTGTTCTTATTATTTTCACTTATATTTACATAGATATATTAATATTAATAAAACATTACATATTATAATATCTATACGTGCAAATAATTGCATCATCTATATCTCATCTGGCTTTCAACTGAGACATTTGTTTTATCTTCTGTGTTCATCTAAAGGGCATGTTAATCTAGAAAGCAGTTTATTTCAGTAAGTTGAAAAACAACTGCTTTAAAGGAGACTAAACAGGTTCAGAAACTCGTAAAAACTCTGTGTGTGTATGTGTGTGTGTGTGTTCCTGGTTCCCGATCAATTTTCAATTGTGTTGAAAATTATTAATTATTATTCTTGTAAATAAGATATCCACTAAGATAAGGTAGTCCTTTAAATTATGTTAAATTGATATGCTTGATTAACTACCTCTGAAATGAAGCTAACAAACACCTGTAGAAGTGAAACTAAATTTGACATTTTTACTTGCCTTGAATACTACTGACTAATATCCCACAAATATTAAGGCATGGTACAAGGACAACAACTCAGCCTCCTTTCCTGTCATGCAGGATTAGAGCCAGATCAGTCTTTCAAGCATCCTTGATAACCTATAAACAATTCTTCTTCACAATTGTCATTGCACCCAGAGTGAAAGATAAATTATTATTTCTACCAGGGCAGGAATGGTAGGAAGATATTTTGAAATGATGTTATGAACATTCTTCACTTGATTGGGAATGATTGAGAGATTGGCTGATTCAAAGTGACTTCTTGTGTTGAATTTTATGAGATGGATAGTTCTGTGACTGCAGTAGGACAATGCTGACAGAATAACAACTGCAGACATTTCAAGGTAAGTACAACAATGCACAGTTAAGTTGTGATCAATATATCTTTATTTCCTGCAAGAACATATTTTTACCAGATATGATTAGTGTCTAATCTACCTCCCACACTATAGTATACATATAAAAAAAACTGGTACCAAGCTGGAGAGAAGGAAAAAAATAGACTGATGGCTGAGCATTAAATTACAACTTTTGAGAATTTCAAGATGAACCTGAAAGAAAAGTACTGAATGCAAGCATGAACAAAATACCCTTGTGAAAACTATGTTTCTTTACACTATTTCCTCATGTGTTTCAATCAAAGTGCAGGCACTACTGGTCTGCATGGCTTGGGAAGAAATTCACACCTTTTGATTAACTCAGGGAAGGCAATTTGCACAACCAGTTGATCCATTTGACTGACATTGACATTCATCCAAAACAAAGGTCACTCTCCATCCTCTTTGTGTTGAGATAAATTACATTCACTTTTACAGCAGCTGTACTGATTCCCTATTTTTTTTTTTTTTTCAGTTCCTCCCATGCCTTGCCTTTTTACTGATATGTAAACTATCCACAGTCTATCAAAAGCAGGTGAACAGCACCACTGCCCTTTCTGTGTGTGAACTTGTAGTAAATTGGTGCTGGCTAGAGGCCTGGCACCCAGCAAGCCACTCACTCACTCACTCCCTTCCATAAACTGAACAAAGGAGAGAAAATTTAACAAAGGTTCATGAGTTAAGGACCAGAAGAAATCACTTATCAAATGCCATCACAGGCAGAACAGGCTTAGCTTAAAGATTTGCATTGAACATATTACTAACAAAATCAGAGCAGGATCATGAGAAGTGAAATAAACCCTGAGAAAGACCTTTCCCCTACCCCAGTGCACAGGGAGGGAGGGAATGGGGGTTATGGTCAGTCCATCATCTGTGGCTTCTCCTGCTGCTCAGGGAGAGGAGTCGCTCCCTGCTGCACTGTGGGGTCCCTCCCATAGAAAACAGCTCTCTGTGACCTTCTCCAGCCTGGTTCCACCCCCATGAGCAGCAGCTCCCTGTGAACTGCTGCAGTGTGGGTCCATCCCAGGGCAAACAATCCTCCCAAAACTGCTGCAGTGTGGGTCCATCCCAGGGCAAACAGCCCTCCCAAAACTGTTGCAGTGGGTGACCCTTCCCCAGGACACTGCACCCCTCCACAGTGCCTGCAGAATTTTCTCCTCACATCTTCTCGCCCTGCATTCTCTGGCCACAATTAATACTCAGCAACAACTTTTTGTTTTTCTTTCTTCTTAAGTATGTTATCACAGGGGTGTTACCATCATTTCTAATTGGGCCATCTTGGTCAGAGGCAGGTCCATCTTTGGAGTCATTAGGAATTGGCTCTGCCAGACGTGGTGGCAGCTTCCAGCAGCTTCTTGCAGAAGCCACCCCTGTACAGTCCCCACTACCAAAACTGGGTCAATACAGTATTGCATGAAAGAACAAGGCTATTCTAGTAGAGAATCTTGGGGAGTTTGGCCAGAGTTTGGAGGTAAGCACGTGCAAACACCATTTCCTCGGACAACATTTGTATGTAGCTCTGGTGCAGGAGAGAAGCCTCCAAGACATCTGTATAATTACCATTGCCATCACTCAAGTTTGCCTTCGTTCTCCATCTACTTCTGCCTCTGAAAAGTTCCTCAGCTTAAATCCATAGTTGAAATTCCTCTCAGAATTGTGGTATTTCTGTGGCTTATTTTCTGTAAAGCTACTTGCTACAGTTCAAGTATGTTCTGTGCCAGGTTCCAGACTGCACCCACCCAGCCATGGTTCATCAGCCATGGTTCATCACCTGTCCTAATTAATTGTTTCAAGTAATGCCAACCTTAACATTTTTTTTGAAATTATCAGTGGTTTGGGGGCTTTTGTTGTTTTGGGTTTTTTTTTTTTTTATTTTTACAAGACAGGTCTTAATATGAAAGCATTCTGATTAATACAATGTAAAATATTCAGATTCCAGCAAGTTACTTTCCTTCAGTTTTAGAACTTTCCAGGATAGTTTTATTTAGAAACATGTTTAGATCAGTGGTGATCAGAACAGGCTGTACTTTGCACTTATAAGTGGGGCAGAAAGAACTGATAAGAAAAGGTATTTGGGAATTTAACAGGGAATTTTGTATACTCTTCCATCTCTTTTTTTCTTTTTTTTTTTTTTTAAGATAAGCAGAAGCTGTTTTACATTTCTTATAACATGCATTTGTTTTTCATGTTTAGAGAACTAAAGATCAAAGATGTGTTAAAACTTTTGGAGATCAAGCCCACCCCCAGCCTGTTTTTCTTGGGTTACAGCTCTGTATCTTCACCCACTTGATATCTGCTGTGGGGAATGCCCTTTTGAAAGTGGGTGTCTATTTTGAGAGAATAGCCATGGTTACAAAAAGGGCCCTAAATTCTGCATTCAGCACAGTAAAATGGTCTTCCTTCAAGAGCAGATATGTGCAGTGACCTTCCACCTGCAACACCACAACATGACAGTAAGTATTTTAATGTGTCACACTATGAAGAGCCTGTACTCACTAGTGAATTCACATACAACTATAAATTGTGCTAGAAAGGAGACTTCCTTTCCTTCTGTTTATGTTTAAACAAAGGCTGAGGTTTGTGGAGTGGGGAAATCTGTGAAGTTCTGAATCAGGGAGGTAGGCTTTTGTGTAAGAAGTACTGAACCCTTTCACAGAAATCCTTGGCTCCTTACACAGAGAAGAACAAGTGCCTTGCTCAGGCACCTGAAAGCCCTTCTCTCTCCTCCTGCTTTGAAAGCCTAGGCACCTCACCTTGACTTGTTATGACAAAGAGCCTTGCATTCAGCACATCGCCACATCTGTGTCACAGCACAAAATATGTCTGTGTCTTTGCAGATTCTGGTCCTGAAAGTTTTCCCTAAGACAGCTTCCACACTTCTCTGTTATGTTACAACCTTCATTGCCCGACTGAACTCCTACAGCTTCTTTGACTCTCTAAAGGCTATTTTCTCCCTTCTGCTTAATTCAATATCTCTAACATTTGTCTTTTACTCCCTGCTTTTAATTTGGAGGCACTTGGTGCTAAGAGATAAGCCTGTGGCAGATGTAATTATCCAGCAGCGTATTAGTCACTTGTTACTGCCACCTACCTGCCTCTTTTGTACTAGTGTTTCCACTGGGAAGGGAGAGATTGGAAAGCCTTTAATCTTCCTTATAATTATTTCTTCATAAAAAATAACTATGTGGAAGCTAGACTCAAAATTCAGAAGTTTAAACCTGAGACTCATCAGTCCTGTAAATCAATAGATTTTAATTGCAGAACCTACCTCATGTTTTATCTCTATTGCAGGCATCACTATGCTGACTTTTTAAACTGAAAGCAACAAATATAGTCATGTAGCCTAGCTTTTACTATTTCCTGCAGGCCTGTGTCTTCAGCTCGACCCAGGCACATCTTTCAGTAATCCAAAGCTTAAAATGCTTGGAATGCCAGAATATAAATGAAGTATAAGCTTTACTGTTTAGTTTTTGTAATACTTTTGATTCAGTTCTCTAGTTTCAATTTGCAGTCTTTGCAGCCCTTCAGCAGGCTTTTTGTCAGCTGTATCTGAAACTCATGGTGCATTTGGACAAATAGATATGCATCTGAGAACCACTAGCTCTCTTGCATCCAGGGTAATGCAGTGGATTAGGACAGACAGGTAAGCAAGCAGGTGAACCACCCTAGATCATAAGGATGCTTGGCAACACTGTCCAGAGGCTTTCTGACACTCCTGTGTAGACTCCAGTTCACAATAATCACTGAATTACTGGCTGGACCTGAAATTACTCTCACAGTTGCTTCTTTGCACCAAGCTTCTGGTTTCACATACTTCTGATATAGCACTGCTTGTGTGCTGGTTCCATTTTCCTCATTCTGCACCAGAAATAGAAAATTCTATTAGCAAGACTGATGCAAAGTGTTTCTGCAGGATTTCCCTCAGATATCCATGACCTCATTCACCTTCCCTCTGCACCAGCCCATGCTGGATCTGCACTGGCATTATGCAGCATGACTCTGGAGGCTCTGTGTCACTCTTCTCAGAGCTCTCAGTAATGGGAATGAGTGCAGGGAGACCAGGGCATGTAATGGGAATGAGAGCATGGTTTGCATGCAGTAGTTCAGGAGTTTCTGAATGGCAGAGTCACTGACTTGAGTTCCAAACTGTGCAGAGTGAATACTTCCAGACACACAGAGCCTGATTCATATGGCACTGCACTTGAGTTTAGAAGCCCAGCTCACAGAAATTGGCTCTGCACTGAGTTAGCTCACTGTCTTTGCAAGGATTAATGGAGTGATTAATCAGGAACCGGATAAACGACCCGCAGATAATTCACAGTTGATTATAGTTTCTTTTATCTGTCTCTGCTCCTGGATTGAAATTTTATGTAATGCACAAGCCAAGAGTGTTTCTGCGAAATTCATAGTGGGTATTTGCAATCAAGATCCCTTAACACAGCTTGGTATAAATGATAACTCTTGCTCAAGGGAGTATGGAAATGATGGGGTTATTGTAGGTCGGTATAAAATGAAATGATGTCAGAGTAACAGCCCAGCTTCAGCCAAAGCTGACACTGAAATTTTTAAGATCCTGTTCATTGAAGGGAAATCTTGCTCTTTTGGGGATTGCAATTTGCAGTGGTATAGACTTGTTTGGCTTTAAAAAGGAGCCTCTGAGGTGGAAAACGACAAAAAAAGCTTCTCTACTTTGCAATGAAAACACATTGTCTGAGGAAAATATTTCAATTGTGCATACCAATGTCATGAAAGGATAGACATGGCTTAAAAAGAATCTGTGCTCTCAGGTACTCTTGCAGCTCTTTATTATGTCATCCCCTGATGTTAACTCAAACAAAGATCCTATGGGTCCTACCTTTGTGATTTTGAAGCACAACTGATGGCCAACAAATTATTTTGAGAAATATCAAAACCTTAATTAGTTTCTGTGAGAAGAAAAATTACTTTTCTAAATTAACTGATGGTTTTATGTATTTGCAAATAACTGTACAGACTCCAAGAAGATGGCTCAGTTAAAGACCATGCTGTGCTAAACTAATATCACAAGGGGAACAACCTTTAGATATATTATAATAATGTAGTAAATGAGGTCAAAAAGGCCTTTAGAGACTGAAAAATAACCTATAAAAATTCACAAAAGAGCTCAGGCTTGCAGCTGTGCCTATGAGCTGCTCAACAATATGTTTACTGCTTTATCACTCTTGTAGGCATATGAAATGCCATGGTAACTATAATTTTATAGATAAACTTGCCCTAAATATCTGCTGCCAGCTTCACCTAGAATCAACTGCAGCTCAGAAGCTGGTAGACATCTTGCTGATTCTCATGACCCATTAATTATGCTGTCCCTCATCTAACCTCTAGAATCCAGTCTGAAAGATGACATCAAAATTCACCTACCCAAAGGAAAACAGAAAGTAGCTGTGTGGGGGGAGCTGCAGCTAATCACAGCATCTCACACCCAGTAAGGGAAACTTATGTTGGTGTAGGACCATCTAGATTCTAGTCCCAGTGATTTTGGGATTAGACCCAACTGAGTTTAGAGACAGCAGCTTTGGGCCCCTAGTGGACTCTGAAATAGAGATGCTGGAAATTACACTCATCCCAATCTTAGATGGATTATCAGAATTACCAGGTTGCTTTTACATACTTAAATTCCATTTAGATCTTGTTTTAAAGTACTTCATATCAGTCTTTATTCTAAAGGCTGCAGAATTAAGACAGTGGGATTCATGGATGAGGACGACTCTGTAAGAGTTATTTGACTTATTTTTGGTAATATGTCTTAACTTGTCCATAAATGTCCCACAAGAAGTTAGTGCTATAGTCTTGTGGCAGAGAAACACAAAGTGTTGAAGAAAAAGAAGCAATAAATACTCCATTTTCCAATCTACAAGCTCTTAATGCATTTACAGCAGTCGATTTCTTGCCCATTCTACTCATGTTCTTATTAACTAAGCTGCAGTCCTTCTTGGAAGTAAATATTTTATTTTAATAGCACATACTACCACCTGCTGTAAGCAACTGAAATTGCCTTTGCAATTTCAGAGCTTTTAAAGCTGCATTAGGCAGCCAGCCTCAGATTTAAAATACAGCTAGATTGTTGGCATCTCTTTCTGATGCTAATTTAATTAGCTATTCATCCAAATATTTTCTAACCCTGAAAGTTTCTTAGTTATATACAATTTGTAATATCTGGGGTTTGACAGTCTTTAAGAAGCATGGAAATGTAGGAAAAATTGTTGTAAATATGAAACTGATAAAAAATTATTTAAGCAATTATTATGAAGATTAACCATTTCCAAATACAAAAAAAAAATCAGTTCAGAAATCAGCAATTGATTCAAAATGAGCAGATTTTTTTTTAATAAATCAAGCCATGAGGGATCAAACATACTAGTTATTAAAATATTTACCTTTTTTTACCCAGTTGACTTAAAAAAGGTTAAGAAATGTGCAGGAAATCAAGATGTCTGTCACTTGTTAGAATAAGAATTTTTTAGGGACAAGGGATGCATTCTATATGGCTATTTTAGTATGTATTTCTCTGGGGTTTCTGCTCCTGGTATTTTTGTCCAACTCCAAACAAAAAGCTAATTATGAGTAAACAACTCTTTCGCCAAATCCTCAGCAGGTATAAATCCATGTAAGTACTATCAAGGCATTGGCTTATGCTGTTTTCACAATCTGGAAAATGGTTTGCTGTATCCACTCAAGATTTTGGAGGAGGAAAAAAAAAGATTGAGTCTAGAGTAGATGAGAAAAAAGGCTGAAAGGGGTTTATGTTGTATCAATAATTTGCATGTCTATATGTAGTGCTTATGCAACCTTAGAAAGTGCAGAAGGGGATAATAAGAGAAGCCAAACACATTGTCTTGCAGCAAATCCATTTTTCCTTCTAGCTTCTACAGCTTGCTTTTTGTAAAAAAACATCCTAATCATCCTGTCCCTGCTGACAGTCATTCCAGCACACGGCTGTCTTGCAGCCTGTAGGATTTTCTCTTCTCAGTCCACACAGGGAGCCCAAACCCACACCAGCTGTGGGCTGCCAGGTGGTGAAGCAGAGCAGAGTCAGCCCCATGCTGAGATGACCTTGGCTGGACACTTGTGCTGGAGCTGAGGAACACTCTTGTGGTGCTTCCATGGTGCAGGACAGTTTTGCCTGGAATGCAGCAGGAGCCGCCAGAGGCATAAGGACAGCAGGAGGTAATGGCAGCTCCCTCTAAATTCCCCTCTTCTCCCGTCCATGGCAGCAGCTACTTCCCAACAGTGAAACTCAGCAATGAAAACACTTTCCTAACAGCTGGAACATCTGGTGACACATCAGCAGACTGGAGGCAACAGAGGAGTCTGGATGCACACCTGTTAGTACACTTGACATTATAGCACATCTTGCTTCAAGGGATATAGCTGGGCCATGGGGAAATGGTTCTGTGGCTCCAGGTGTAGCATGGGCACACACACACACACACACACACAAGGGAAATTTGGGGTTAAGAGTTGTGCTAGAGCTGGGTACCTTTCTACCTCCTTGTCTCATGGCCTAGGCAGCCCCACGCTGCAGGGCTGAACACCAGTTCCCTCACCAACCCATGCAGATATTCTTTGAGGTTTTACAGTGGTCAGAGCATAACTAAGGCACAATAAGCATCTGGCCAAAAACACAGAAAGGTTTTCCCACCCCAGTGCAACCTACCAATTCGGCCATTGTATGTTTTTTCACTACATGTCCACGGCAATGACAGGAACAATTTGTTTCGTTCAAAGTGCTATTATTAATAGCAACAACAAAAATAACTAATTATTGCTTTTCCTTTTTATTTATTTTGGTTTTATGATAACTGGTCTTGTCACTTTACTTTTTCTTTTCCTTACCAATGCCATTTCCTCCCACTGTTTTACCCATTAACTCCACTAAAACTGCTCCTCTTGCTCTTTTCGCCCTTTGTCCAGGCTGGGCAGCCCCTGGACACATTTCTTGGCAACTTCAGGCATCACTTCAGGCATATCCCTTCCAAAACTGAATGTTTTCTTCTTTCCCTAATACCACTGTTCTGTTTTTCATCTTTTCCCCCCCCATTATATTTATAGACTTCAAATCTTTCAGTCATAACCATTATCTTGCCAGACTTGATTGATTTCCTCATGGTTTAGTAACTCTCAAAGCTCCCTTTTTCTAACTGTTACAATGTCAAAACATTTTGCCATATGTTCATGCATCGCTTTCAAAAGCCCCATTGCCTTCCTCCTTAGAGCAGAGCCTTTTTGTATGAATACCACCTCCAGCGGCAGCACTAGCATATGTCATCCCTGGAACAGCATTGGAACACACCTCACTTGGGACTTGTCTATCCTGAACATTGTGGAAAACTGTACAGGCTGCCTGGGATCCAGTGCACCAGGAAATGTAAAGGTCTCTCCTTCCATCTGTTGGAGGATGGAGAGAGGCAAGGCTATTTCAGTTTGCTTTACTTGCACATTTCTTTCAATGTCATGCTGTGAGTCATCCTCCAGTCAGAATTAGCTTAATAAATCGGAGTAAAGAAAGATTCAAGAATGACTACAAGCAAAGAGTCAGCTGGGGGACCCCAGGTGATCTGTGCTCCTTGTAACCCTCTGAGACAGTTCTATCGATAAGATTTTTGTGAGAGAAGAAATTATGGCTGAAAATTTTAGGGTAACAAATTAGGCTAAGGAGACTTCCCTTGTAGGATAAGATGTAATGGAGTTGCTGGCCATGCCTCCCTTTCCCATTAATGACAGTAATCCTTAACCTTCTGATCTCCTTTTGATGCAGTCTTTCCCCATTTCATTACTGACCTGTCCCTCTGGGCAGGCTGGATAGAGTGGCTGAGACCAACAGCATGAAGTTCAAGTCCAGGTGATTAGATATTGGAATGGGCTGCCCAGGGAGGCAGAGGAGCCATCCTCCCTGGAGACATTTATGGAAAGACTGGACACAGCACTCAGTGCCATGGCATGGTTGACGTGGTGGTGTTTGCTCATAGGTTGGACTCAATGATCTCAGAGGTCTTTTCCAACCTAATTGATTCTGGGTTATTCAGTCCCTAAATTAATTTCCTTCCTTATTTTCTGCTCTCCCCTCCATCTTTAAAACACATGGTTTCCAAAGTTTTTTCCTATCTTAAACATAAAGCCTAAAATTACTTTTTCTCTTAAGACCTGTCCCATATTTTGACTAACTTAATCTGGGAATAAACCACATGTTGTTCCAGGAAACAGCTAGTGCTACAAACTGCACTGTAATAGTAACAGATGCAACAATTAATTATTCAGAGTTTTTGAGCATTAAAAAAAAAAAAAAAATAAATAAAAATTGACAAATTTTGGATTAAGATTCTTTTAAATTAAGAAAAAAAAAAAATAGAAAGAGTTATTGTAAAGCAATGTCCAAGGAATCCCAACATGTCATTTGGGAGATGGAAATTAAGAAAATCCCACTTCTTTAGCAATTCTTCTTTAGCCTCTGCCTTACTCTGAAAAATCCCTGCCTCTCTGAAGAGACGCCATACCTCTTTAATTATATAGCCCATTTCTTGGCATCTTGGTGTCACTTTAGAACTATGATGTTTGTGCAGACACGTGTTTAAGTATTTTCCTTCTCTTTCTGCTCTTTTTACATGTGTCATATAATTTTTGAGGCATAAATATTTTCATATTTATGGGTACACATGTTTGGTAAGACATCATTGGCAGTGTATATGCTTCTGAAGCAAGGACCCTTTCTTCCATTTTCAGACAAATACATATACAAGATTAGTCAAGAGAATCTCTCTAATGACATTCTTTCCATACAAATATTTTTATTTTATGCTGTGTTTTGCTTTGGTTTAGTCAAAACAGAGTGGCAAATAGACTGCATTTCATTTTTATTGCTGCTGTCTCTTTTCTCCTGAACTCTGCGAGCTGTCTCCTAAAATACTGTCTGACAAGGAAATTGTTTCCACACTGTTTTGTGCTTTCACCCACGGAATCTCTCAACCAAATCCACCAAAAATTGACTCTGCTGTAAACTAAGCAGAACAGTTTGATCACAGCTAGCATGAAATAGTATCATTCAATCAAAGTCAAACCATACCAGATTGACTTTTGTAACTTAACAGGTTGGTTCAAAACGTCACTTGTGCCTAAAAGTGCTCAGAGTAATCTGTGCATATCAGATGTGAAAACTAAAATTTAAGTTTTAATCCAGTCCTACACATGCTTAAACACAAACCTTTTAAAAATGAATTAAAAATATGTAAGTCAGTAAAATCACTTCCATGCTTAAAATAAACCATATTTTTAAGCAGTTGGCAGGATAAGAGCAACAAAAATGCTACAAGCCACTGAATTTCTTTGGCTTTTTTGATGGCCTTTGATCTTTCATCTACTATGAGGATGACATGTGAACAAAATTTTTTGCTCTTGATGCACTAACTGACACAGGTTTTTTGCCTGTGTTGATTTGACTTAGCACAAAGAGAAGATGTATTTTCAGCAATAAAAGAACAACATACCTTCAGGTTTTTTAAAAAGTGGAAAGCAGAAAAGGTCAATTCTTACTGCAGATGCCATGCTTCTTCACTGATGGTGTCATCAGAATAAAAGTGATGCTCTTGCCAAGTCAACATTTTGATACAAGCCAACATGCTTCTAATTTCAAAGACATGTTTATACAAGTGTACAAAAACATAAATAACATGATTAACCAGATATATTTCTCTTATCTTTTGATTTTCTTTTTCTTAAAATGCCATTTCTATAAACACAGTCACTTGGCTTTCTTCATGACACTAAGGTAAAGGCAAATTTTAACTCTTGATATATATTTCAAATATTCTGCAACTCTTTCCACACATTAGTAATAGTCAGATGGGGCTTCTCACTGAATACATCTTGAAAGTTCTGAGTATCTGTAATCCCTCTCAGTATTCATACAGGCATAAAGAAACAAAATTATACTCAGGTGCATAAAGAAAAAGGATTGCTTTTCCTGTTTTGAATATGAAGGAGGCATGAGACAGTGAGCAAGGATGTGAGAGGTCACCTACCTCCAGGGCTTAGACACAGAACCCTAGGCTACCCAGAGGCATTTCCAGCTAGTTAAAATGTACAGGTGGAATGTCTTCTGGAGGAGGACACCTGCTTAATATATGTGTACCTATATATACCTTTATACACAAAGCTAATTTGTATATACAAGGCATATAGTGTGTGTGTATATATAAATACATATACATATACATACATATAAATATACATACATATAAATACAGTAACAAATTAATCTGTTTGTTTCATGTTGTTTTAGGATGCAGAAGCTTTAAATTTGAAACTACTTGTGAAGTATTGTTTTGCATTCTGCATTAGGCTGCTATTGGATGAAACAAATAACTGGGTCTTGAAGCAGGGTTGGCAATGCAGTGCTGCTGCACAGCTTCCACAGGTAAGTTAAAGAATGCCTGTAGTATATCAAGGCCTCCAGCCTGCTCTCCTGGGTTTCCTCTGGAAAGTTGGCACAAGTGACCCTGAAGCCTCTCAGTCACAGGATATTTAACACAGGTCACCCACATCCTGCATGTTAACATCTGTTCTAACAACAACCAGCATCACTTTAAAGAAACAGCAAATTTCATTGCATACCAAGCTGAACCACAGCAGCAGGTTTGCTGTCAAGTGATAACTGAGTAGAGCCCTTGTGGAACAGTGGATGGAATATTATCAGCCTTCATCACCAGCAATGCTCAGTGCTGTGAAAACTGACATTCTGCTCTTCATATTCAGAAGCAGGAGACAAAATATTGTTTTTAAGATGAGGTACCAAGGAGCTTAGAATCATAGAATCACAGAGCAGTTTTTGGTGGAAGCTATCTAGTCCAAGCCCCCTGAAATGAAGAGAGATGTTTCCGAATAGATCAGGTTGCTCAGAGCCCAGCACAACCCGACCTTGAATATTACCAGGGATAATTTACAAAGCTTTAGTAGCTTTTAGTTGCAATTAGAGAGGTCTTGCAAATGCTAATTAGAAGTCTAAACTCTGTCTAAGGTTTGTAACAGCTAAATCCTATTTTTGCAACTTTAACAAAATGAAGGTAACAAAGGGCTTTTATGAAACTGAACTTAGAAAACAAGAATGATACAAGGTGAAAATTCTTACAGCATTGGAACTACTGCAAATTAGGAGGTAAAGAACCAGCCTATACAAGCTGATCAGTATCTTTCAAACATGTATTTTCTCATTAAAGGTTTCACTCCAGTGGTTCCATAGTTCTCATCTTGTTCATTTCTGCACTTGGGAATGCTGACTGATGATTCAAGACCTGTGGATTGAGTACTTCATTTATTTAACCTTTACAGAGCCTAGGTAATTTCAAAAACATAGAGTAATATCTTTGCTTTGTTTTTGTGCTCAGGAAGTTAAAGTTATATTACTTCAGCAGAATTTTTCAGTTATATGTCAGCTGAATTTTCATGTACAAATATATTCCCTAGTGTTGAGTGATCATAAGATTTTAAATGTCAACTCAGTATTCATGAGGAATCTTTTATCTGCATTCAGAGCCAGCTGCTGTCAGTGATATTGGGTTACAGAGCACAATAGCCAGCCAAAAAAAAAAAAAAAAGAAAAGAAAAAAGAAGAAAGAAAAAAGAAAAAAGAGAAATCCAAAGTCATTACTTGATTTGATTGTTATTCACTTTTAAGTACTTTCATTCAACTCTGATTGCTGTAGAATTTGTCTGCTTTATGAGTGTCTTTAAATGGAGACATTGATGTTTTATGCTGCTTTAAGTGCTAACAATCATCACTGCTAATGAACACAGAATCATTAATGTCTAAATCATTCACAGCACAAGGGTGTTTCTTTCCCTCTTGAGTTTGCTTTTCCTAGGACAATTAATTTTCACATTAGCTACTATATCTGTTTCCAGTACCATCTATGAATTTTAGTTTATCCTTTGTATTACAACATTAAGTTTTTCTCTGTAAAGGTAGAATTTTTTACTCAGGAAAAGAATTTTTAGAACCTCCCCTCTATCTATAGAAATATACATTTTTATTTTGAATTTTTGTTTAATTCTTAAATCTATAACTTACCACTCTTTCAACTATTCCCTAAATGAAAGCTGATATTATTTTAGTGTAAATAACATAATACTATGAACCATGAAGGAAACAGGACTCATTATTAAAACTGACAATATTACACAATGACATTATCAAATCATGTCGGAACAAGTTAAAGAAGAAATTGTATCATCATACCTGCTTTTTATTTGGATCTTATATTTTGGATCCTGAAGAACAAAACTTTATTTTAAAAATGTTTTTTGGTGACATATTATTGTGACAATTTCAGGAAAAGAACAGCACTGCCAAAAACTTGGACTGAACCATAGCCCTAAAATTTCTAAGGAAGAAACTGCAGTGTTCTGAGAAAAATTAATACTCAGAAACTGCATTACCAACAAAAAGATAAGATTAATAGTTTTCCTGTGGGGTTGGACAGTGCAGCAACCCTTCATCCCACAAACTATCCAGAACTCTGGTGCAGCACTTGGATACCACCTAAACCAAACCATAATCGAATCACATGATTTTGCTGGGATTGTCTATTATCAAATCACTTTCCCTATTCTGTGAGCTTGGCAATTATGTAGTTTATGGAACTAAAAAAGAGCAATCTGTGGAACATTTTTTTGTCTATAGTTTCTTTTCCTCATATTTGGCTCTTTCTGTTCAGGTAGAAATTGCCTTCTTATATGAATTCTCTCCTTTTATTTCCATTCGATTTAGATTCACTGAATATTCATAAAAAGGGTGTGATAGCATTGAATTTTTAGAATCTTTCTCACAAAATAAAAATTACAACCAGCACCATATTACAGCAGACAGCAAGATAGCAGGACTGTGCTAGGTTCTGAGAGTTTGAGTAAAAACACAAATAAAAATCCTGCTCATCAGGACATACATAACACACTGCAGAAATGCTGAACTTACAGGGATCTCTGAGCAACAGAAACAGCTGAGAGTGTCTTCAAAGAGTTTTGCTTAGAGACTTTGATGCCTGATGAAGTGAGATTTTCATGTGATTGGGCATTCACTGTTCCCTCTTCATGTGAGTACTAAGCAGCAGGCTGGAGCTGGCAGTGTCACAACCAAAGAAGCCTGTATTCCTGTTTCTGTGCCTTAGGTGGATTGACTTTATGAGAAAATGAGAAAACTGAGAGAAGTTCTTTTGGCATCTGAAATATTTTCTTTCCAGGATAGGTACAGAGACTCTCTCCCTCATAGAGGCCATTGCCACCTTCTCAGGCATCTCCCACTGGAGCTTGGGCAGAGGTGTGGGCAGACAGAGGGATACCATTATTTCTTTGTGAAATTTGGATAGAACTGGCCTACTGGTTCAGAAGTTACAATATATGAATAGACACAGGCATTCACACTTTGATTGCTCAATGTTCGTTCTTTTCAGGGACCTTGATTGAAAATGTGAAGGGGAAGGAGAGAGAACAAGTAAATAATCTGCTTCCTATGTAATGAGGTCTGACTCCTAACAATCTGCAGTTCCCTTCATTTTGCCCTTGACTTCTCACTTTATGGTTAACACAAAATTCTCATAGAGAGGAAAGAAAAAAAGCAAGTCTCTGGAAAGACAATTTTACTACACACACCACTTAATACATGCAGCTTCTCTCTGAATTCAAAATAAGTTTCTTGCAAGTTCCATTAAATATATATATATATATGTATATATGTTTTAGGAAAGTATCTCCTTCATACAACTTTTCTTCCCTCACAGGATTTCAGCTGACTGTGTTTCAAGAAAGGCTTACCTCTGATAGAGAAGCCTGGCTCAGATTTCTGAGAAAATTTTTAAGTTGGAAGAATGAGTTGTGACAACATCTGCAGAATGGAACCATGTAAGACAAGAAAGGTAAAGCTGACAGTGGAGGTAGAATTAGTGAAACTGGGTTTGTGAGTGGTTCAAAGATTCTGAAGGAAAAAAACACTAAAGTGGAAAAGAAAAAAACTCTGAAGGAAGAAGAAGGAGGTGAAAGAGAACTCAGGAAAATATGAAATCCCGAGAGCATCAAGGGCCAACCTTGGTGCCTTTACCTGACTCAGGATCTTCCTGACCTGACCTCAGTATTCATCTGTGGCTGTCTCTCCCTGGAGTCTCTGAGTGTCACATGGGAAGGGGTGAAGGCTGAGCACACTAACATTTAGCCCAACTCTTCATTAGGTAGCCAACATCTCTATATGCCTAGCAATGAATAATTGTTATATACTTTATAGCTGTATGTATTATGGTGTCACAATCTCTTTACAAATAGCTAAAGGTGTCCAAAGTGTTACAAACAGTTACATCATCTGGGTACACCAAACAGGTAATGACTCAGTCATGATGCATTTCTGTGGATGCCACCAAAATCCAAACAGACCAAAAGCAATTGGTGGCAGAGTTTGAACAAAGAGAGAATTTTCAGGTATAACTTCTAAGAGGAAAGGCATTAAATGACCTGTGCTCTCCACTGCATGGTCTTTGAAATCTGGCTGTTGAAGGGAAAGGTCTAACTGTAACTGCTCAACAGGGTAATTTGTGATTTATTGCTCACAATTAATGATCTGAAATGCAAGGCTAGAAGGCCTAACTGCAAGCAAGGGCTAGCCTCCCTGGAAGCAGGAATGCCAGAGATACATGGACTTCTTGTAAGGTATAAAAGTTCCCTAAGTGATGAGACACAACCTCAGCATTGCCTTATAAACTATCCTGGAATGGGAATATTTAGGGGTGCAAGCTTAGGGAAGACCTTTGGACAGCAGAGCTGGGCTGGGGGACAGACCCACAGCTGGGCTGAGGTGCTACATGGAACCACTACCAGGATTAGTGCTGATGCAAGAGCTCATAAGGAATCTGCTATGACACCACTATGGAGACTCCATGTAGAACTGCATGCACCGGTAGAACTCTGGCCAATGCATTATTCATAAACCATTTCTCTCTTATATTTAAGCACACACACGTGTTTAACGGAGCTCTAGCTATACCATAAAAATTCCTCAACACTGTATATATCCCATTTTCAGACTGCACCCCTGTAGCTTTTGACATTTCCCAATCATTCAGGCAAAATATGGTAGCTGACAGGTAAGCTATTGCCCCAAAATGGAAACTGTGACCTGACACTCTGGAAATTTATAGGTATTTTTAACCAGCAGAAGAACTGTAGTGTGTGAAGTCTCTCTCTTTTAATTGGAGACTTTATTGGAAATACAATATTCACATCAGCCCAAGACTTCTCATTTCATCCTGTGGGCCAATGGCTGGGGCATTTATATAGATTGCTGTATCAGTCCTCTAATGATTTCTCAATGGTGTCAAAAAATAAACAGCTTTGAGAGCAGGGACTGAAACTCCCCATGGCAAATACTTCATCTGTGAATCCAGGTTAAAAAATCATTTAAAAATCTGGATGTTTACCAGTCCTTTTCAAAGAATAGTTTATGTTCACCCAGCTTTAGGATGAATTCAAGTTCTGTGCCAGCCTTGCTTTAGATATCTAACTTTAGAGGAAAAAATAAAGAAGTACATTTCTTTAAGTTAATGAGCTTTTTCTTTGCCCTTAACAGTGTGTTCAGATCCAATTATTAAAATTTTATTAGAGAGATGTCACTGCCTGAAGTAAGGTGCAAATGAGACCATATGCTGAAGTCAATAATACAGATTTTTATTTAACAATAATTGTGAGGTAGAGAGATAGATAGACATATAGATGGAAAGAAATAGGAAAAAAGAAAGTGAAAGAATAAAAGTAGAAAGGTCTATGGTCATGCCCTGTTGGATCCTGCCACAAGACTTGATTGTTGCAGCTTCAAAATCTGTTGGGGAAAGCAATGGTCACTGTCTTGATCTGTCAGGGGTGGGGAAACCCACAAAACAACATCCACACATTCTCAAATTCAGATGAGAATGCCCTGGTACCCTCTCTGGATTACTGGAGTTTCACACTGAAGGATGTAATGCTGTGGATCACAGGACACTTCAGGAGTCTTTGTGGTTTAAGACCTCACAGCTGCCTCTCAGGTCAGCCCAGCTGAGTCAACAATAAACCATCAGAAGGGGCAAATACCTTCAGGCTACTTGTGAATGTCCAGACACTTCTCCAGAGGGGAATAGCCTCCTGTGATGTGCACTGCCCTCTGCACCTGGGAGGTTGAGAGGTTGATTGTTTGAGGCATTAACCAGTCCAGTCTCTCACACAGTGTTTCACCCAGTTTGTGGGGTTTCTAGAAGCCCCTTTTTTTATAATGGTCCATTAGTCAGAGAATCAAGCAGCCAGATGTGTCTGTACAGTACAACAGTAGCATGGTCCTCCTATTCCTGGGAAACACTCAAATCACAGACTGTAAATAAAGTAGGTGGAATATATAGAAGGATGAAAGCTCTTTTATCATGCATAATTAAGAACATCAAGGAAAAAGAGGTGTGAAGAGTGAAAGGGAATCAGATTTCACTTTTATAGATATCTGTGGGACAGGCTTTCTACCTCTCAGTTTCTGGGGCATATGTTGACCTCTTTACAAAGAAGAACTCCTGGGAAGACAACCCTCTTTATCTTAGAATGTCTTCAGAGAGCACTAAGCTTACAGCTGCAGTGAGCAGGCTGAACACTGGAATCAGTGATCTGCATGACACCATGGAAGTGAGGGAAATTTTTGTATGAGTAACAAGAGAGAGGCAGACCTGATTTCCCTCTGCAGATCTCCAGAGGCTGTTTAGGAAATTTAAGCAGTTCTGCTTTGAAGCTAGATGCACATAATACTAATGGGTCAACATTTAAGTTAGAAAGATATATTCACAAAACTTATTTCTTCCTTGTGATCATCTTGAACCTGCTCACAGTATATTCATGTAAGCAAAACAGCCAGTCCAGCCTATTTGTCTTGTACACAAAAATTATTTCACACCATTTTCAGAACAGCACATACTGCTTAATTCTTGTGCATAAACTTCTTTATTTGCATTTAACTAACTTCCAAGTCATCCTGAAAAACATGTTTATTGAAATAGCTTGTCTTTCTTTTTCAACAGCATTTAAAACAAGACCTAGCACAGGATTCTGCAGGGTGCAACCCCACTAAAAGGAGTAAGTAAGGGATAGAAGAGATGCTGGGGTTGGAGGTGGTTGTGGTTTGGAGGGGGGAAATTAGGCTGACTAATAATGCAAAAGCTGTTCCTGCTTGAATACTGATGAGCCAAGTTATCTATGCTGGCCACCTGCCTAAATATTTATTTCCTGCCAATGTTTGATTGCCTGTGCTGATCTTTGGGGAACTGTTATTGTGTGAATGCTGCTAAATGATTTTAAGCTTTATTTTAATTCCTGTAAGCTTTTAATATAATTGTAAAAGATAATATGTGATTTGTGTGTTGTCTGATTGCTAAAACATTTGTGAAAAAATAAATGAGTATTGAAATTCCCAATGGAAATTCTGGAATATAGCCAAAGGGCAGATAACTGTGGGTGAAGGCTTAAGTGAACAGCAGCAAAGTGTTGCCACTGCCCTTGTTGGAGATGCACAGAGAACACTTTGCACTCTTTATCTCTTCTCAGCCTGTGTAAGAGGCAGCTGTGGTCTGTTTCCTTGGCCTCTGGGCACTCATTCTTTTGATGTTGCCTATAACTGCATGGCCAATCATGAACACTTACTATTTTTCCCACAAGCTCAAATTCTCACAGAAGAGCTGTGCCTGTGCTCAGAAACCACAAAACCCAGACACCTCCCCAGGTTTCTTGCCTGCTCCTGAACATAATCCAGAACACAGCATGTATTTTCCATGGTCTCAAGGCTCTTCTTCAAGTCAGATGCTCAGCTCAGGCTCAATTCCTCATCCTGATTAGCCAGATCAGTGGCACAGTCTGCCACTACCATGCTGTTGTCCATAATGCAGCTTGGTTATGATATTCTCCAAAACAGTGATGAAGCAACAGCTAGGATGTCCTGACCAAGGCTAAGTTTTAACATGACCAGACTATTTTAAGAAATGAGAACTTTTGCTGTATTAATGAGGAACAGCTGGTGGTGGTTGACAATATAGTTTAAAGAACTGAAACTAGGAACCTCTTCTGTTTAGTGTAGACAGCAGAATGCAAGAAATTATCTGTGCTGAGTCCTGGGAACTTCTTGTTTCTACTGACCAAGTGAAATTTCCACAGTCCATTTTCTGGATGGGGAGGAAGAGGTCTGTGTGTAAGGCACAGTCATGCCAGTGACCATGCATAGGTATGTTGGCCTGGGACAGTCTGCAGGTACAAATCCTGTCACAAATTTTGTTGTCTAGCCTTCCCATCCACTTCTGGGATCTCTAAAAACATTCCTCAGAGCCATCATAAGCATCACATACCTCTCTCTCAATATTTATATATATATATTCATATATATGTGTGTGCACACATATATAAAGATATACACTTTATATGTGTGTGCACATTTACACACAGGTAAATGCATTTAGCAGGTTTTGGTTACTGTGATTTAGAAATCCCCCTCCCCTCCATGCAATTCCTGGAGCCTGCTCACATGCTGGACAGACAATCATGCAGTTACAGAAGTCCAGAGCAGGGTCATGACCCAGCCAAAAGTCCAGCACACTGAATGAAACACAGAATTGTGTAAGTCAGACCAGAATTTATAAACAAAGACAACCAAGTACAAAACATATAATTATGAAAGCATTTTGCATTGAGAGCAAATGTAAGCATGATTTTGGAAAGATTGGATTGGCCATGTCTTCCAAAAACACAGATCAGGAAGGCAGGTTATCCAAAACACATACAGCAGAATATTTCTCCTATACCATTACATAGTAAGACCCAGGTCTCTTCCTAGTGGAAGAATGTTTCTTTATATCTCCCAGTCACTAAAAAAAGTTAAGTATTTCAGTTCTGAAGATTGAAATATTATCTGTACTGCACCTTAGATGCCTTTACTGAGTGTCTGCCAGGAATCTGTCTGAGATCTGTATGCAGCAGTTTCTCTGTTCATACAGCTCTTAATCACCAAGGGTAAGAATTTAGATAATTGCTATAGAAAAAAATACATTCTTGAGCTACCACATAATTCAGAGAGAAAAAAAGAGAAGATTATGTGTTTTATGAACTCTCTTTTATTTATTAACTTTGTTAATGATGTTAATGCCCATGACCTCATTGCTCTGCCCCAGTTGCTGCTATAGCAGTGTGTCAGGAAGTTTATTCCCAGCACCTGCTGTGTTTCAGTTACAGAGAGATGTAATCAGCAAAACTGGTTATCCTGTTTATTTCTCTTTTCTTCATACAACCATGTTCAGAGACCTGAGCAATGTGATATCTATCATCTTCATATTTATTTTTACCTTGAATAATCTTTTTTATTAGTCTAATAGCACTCAAAGATTTTAAGTAAAATAAAACAAAAAGACAAAAACAAACACAAAACAAAAACAAACAAAACAAAAACAAACAAAAATCAACCAAAAAAAAAAAAAACCTCAACATAAACCCCAAATACAAGATGTACATAACTCTGGTATTACTATATGTGAACATGTTCACAGGGCAGACTGAAGCACAACAGAGAGGTATGCAAACTAGCTGTAAACTGTATGCATAAATTCATTCCACTTTGGCAACACACAGATCTGACATATAAAATATATTATACACTAGTCAAAAGAAGCCAACTCAAGAGAGAAGCTGTGGGAGACCAAGAAGGAAAAAAGCAAGCACAAAAACTTAGCTGAGACTAGCTGTGTTACACATCTATTTGCTGTCTTTTACCTGAATACATGTATTTATGCAGCAACAGGAGCTGCTATCCAACTTCCTTTGACCAAACAGTTATTGCATTAACTGCAGGTGTTAAGATGTGCAGCTTAAAAACACAGATTTCAGAGAACACATTGCCTCTGCTTGCTGCTGTTGCTGCCACAGCAAAGTCTGCTGAGGCTGTAGCATATCAGCTACAAGAGGAAGCTTCCATGTGCAAGAATGCAGAGAAATCCTACCTCCTCCTTGGATCTGCAGTATTTATGTTTGTAAAGTCTACCATCACAAGAAAGAAGCTGTTCCTTTAACACTCCCAGATCAAGACTGGGCAATCAGATGAAAATGGTTAAATTACTGGAGCCTGTTTTCACTTTCACAGTTGGTGCAGTTATATATCATCTCAAATTGAAAACCAGCTCTTCTATTCTCTCAGATATGGCTAGTATTTAAACATTTATACACAACACTTACAGAGTTCTTTCCACTGCTCAGGAGACTGAACAACCTTCATGCTCATTGTAACTCAGTTTGGTTTATGCTGTGGGTTTTCTTGATTTGCTTTGTTTTTTCCTCCAGTTTAATGTGTAGCTTTAAAAGTCAAGCTGATAAAGAGAGTTAGCTATACTAATATCTGTTGTTCTGCAAATTAAAAAAAAAAAAAAAAATCTATTAAACTTGCACTGCATAAGTCACCACTTGACACTTTGACCATACACAAGACACCTAAAATCAGAATGGGAAATTTAGTTCAGACCTGAATCACAGAACAATTGAGGCTGGATGGCACCTCTTGAGTTCATCTAGTCGAACACTCTCTAGCTGAAGGGTCAGGCAGAGCAAGTTGTAGCTGATTGCATATTGAATGTCACCAAGGATGGAGATTCCACAACCCCTCTGAGCAACCTGCTCCTGTGTTTCACCACCTTTACAGTAAGAATTTTCCTAGTTTTAAGCAAAAGTTCCTGTTCCATTTTGTGCCCATTATCTCTTGTCTTGTGCCTCAGCTGCTGATGACAATTCTTCAAGCCTGGTATTCCAACCAGCTTTCAGTCCACTTCCCTGTCCATTCATCTAGCCCATACTTCATAAGCTGTCTGAAAATATTACAGGAAAGTGTCAGAAGGCTTCCAAAGGCTGAGAAAAACAACATCTAGAGATCTACTTTTCTCCATCAAGCTGGCCTTGTGCTATAACAAAGCACAAAATGCTAGGCAAATTATAAGAATTTAAATTAGGACCACAAAGACTTCTATAGAAAATAAAAAACAAACATCCTTCTATCTGAATGTATCTCAAAAGGTAAATTTGAACTTCATAAAAAGCTACAGAAATGCCATAGTTTATATATTCTAACTAGTACAACTCTGTACAGAACCAGACTATGTGAATTCATTCTATTCTGGGAAAGACTGAGGATAAAAGAATGGAACATGCAACACCTCACACCATACCCACTCATTTTCTGTGTAACAATCCTGTTTTTCCTTATGTTACCTTATCTCTGGCATCCTTAAGTCTTGGAAAATGTATTTTACTTTATGCATGACAGGGAGAAAAATGAACTCTGGTTTCATAGATTTGCATAATTTCTCTACCAGTAATATTAACAGAGGAAAAAATTTAAATATATTTTGTCACTAATCTGGTGACAATTATACATGTTGAAGCATTATTATTACATCAGTTTTCAAATATAATCACATATGCTGTGAACATTAATGTCTGTGGTTTGACCTTAAATTCAACTCCCATATACAATCTCTCAAGATAATATTCCCCAAAATTACAAAGAAAGAAAAGCTACATCTGTTAAAAACAACAAAAAATAATGCTAAATGTATTTTTTCTAAAAGAAAATGCTGAGGTTGATGCTTTTAATCTCCTTGCTTCTAGAAAGGAACATAGAGAAACATTATGCCTACAAGCTCCTTCACTGTTAGGTTTGCACAAGTCAAACTTAGAGTTTTCTCACTCCTATCCCGTCAGCAAAAAATAATACAGTAAAATTTTACAGTCCCATCTACTGTCTTGTGGTACAACAGCTGCTACCAGCTGGAGATGCTTTATGCTCAGTTGAACTGTGTTAAAAGGCATTTCCCTAGTCACCTGCAAATAACATTTTTTATTTTTATGACATTTTATAACTTCAAGTCCCTCTTTCGAAATAATTCAAGCTGCAAATACATATAGATTGGAAAGATTAAATGACTTTTGATTGTATTTTAACAGAAAAAATGACACAAAGTATAACAAAAATCCCACAAGCAAGCTACAGAGGTTTTTAAAATCTCTCACCAGATCATTGAGAAGGCAAAAACAGAATAGTACATCTTACCTGTTATTTATTATAGCTGACAGATTTTGACTGATTTCACCTGAATAAGTGGATCTTCTGCTTTTCAAGGATATTAATACAGACTTAAAGCATACAGATGTATTCTTTCAAAAAAGAGTAACTGGAAATTGAGTAACAGGAACCACACAGTTCTTAACTGTTTCACCAAACAGATGTATTACAGTAAAAAGGTGAAAAGCTTTCCACAATTTCTTCATTTAGTTCTGGAAAGGAGTTTGCATCCAAACTAAAGACCAGATGAATAACAGGGGGACACAAGAAAGGTAAGGCTTTCCTTCATTCATTCAAATCCCAGTTGGGTTAAGGGGTGCAACTAAAAATAAATACCAGGCAGACTTTAAAAATAGATTTTATTTAGTAATTGGAAAAATATATATTGAACTGGATATTTGGAAATAATCCTCCAATAACTTAAGAAGCATTTTTAAAAGATAAACTGATGGTTAATTTTAAAAGCCCAATCCTGCCACAATTCACAGTTAAACTGTAATGGGCACAGGAGGTTATTACAATTCTTAAGTAATTGATTTGTATTTCATACATGTTTATTAATTCATTATTAATTCATTATTATCTCAATAAAAAGTTTAGGTTCTTTTGTACAAAGGCTGTTTACACATAGGAACATGGGATCTACACAATATCATACAATCAAAGTGCTTTCAAGGCTGTGTGGTGCTTAATGCTAAAACCAATGTAAGCAAATTAAAACAGTCCAGATGAAGTTTATAAATTACTGAATTCTCTAGCATATGGAATACATACAAAACAAGTTCACAAAAACATGTGTTTACAAATTGATAGCTAAAGAATAGATAAACAGCAGAATCTCCATAAAATAAATTATTGTCTCCACTTCAAACAATGGAGGTAAGCATTATTAAAGCTAGAACAAGACAGCCAGTTTCAAACATATTTTATTCAAATAAAATTTTAGATCTCTCTTGAGACCAGTTTGTGGATTAAAAGGCTTAAATTATTTATATGATTATGTGTTTTTTCCCCCCTCCAGTATAGCTTAGCACCTTCCTGCTTCTGCAACAGTAAAATTAGAAGCCTTCCTCCAATTTCAGCAATTCCGTGTCAAGAGCCAGCTTTAAACAGACATGACAACACACAAAAAATTTAGGACAACCTCACAAAATCCAAGTCCAATCATGCCTTTGCTCCAATCTTAAAAACTGCTTTAAACTAAGTACTGATTTTCATTCTTTGCGACTCCTTCCTCCACTGAGTGTGTTACCCACAGCTCGGACACAATTTTAAATTTTTTCCCAAATGTTCTCCTGAGTGCTTTCATTTCTTCCACCCGTGAACGATCTTCTCCTACAACAACATGGGAGACACCCTCTTCAAGATGAGAAACTACTTTTGCACCATAAAAACGGAGCTCCAAGGCTCTAATTGATAGTGCATTTCCAGGGATTTTGCTTTTGGGCACATTAAAAACAGTGTAACAGTCCACATAAATGGTGCTTCCTCTGAATATCCCGAGCTGACAACTGTTCTCCCAATAACGTTCTTCCAGCTCTGCAATCAAGTCCAGAGGCATTGCCTTATTGTCTTTCATTCTTGAGAACACTTCCCTGAGCTGTGCAACATCTGTGTTTGCTGTGTAACTGTCCCCATAACAATCATACTCACGAGCAAAATGTTCTTTTGTGTCAGGAGACATGTGAATCATAAAGGCTGGTTGCCAAGGCACCAGCATTTTGCTTTGAAAACACTGAAGGAGCCACTCTGCCCTCACCACATCATATTTGTTGGAAGCAATAAGGTTTTTCACTCTGACATTCTCAGCTCCTACAATGACACAGTAAGTCTCTGGCCCCGGGTTCTGTACCACACTACCACCACATTGGGCTATTTTGCTTTCCAGCTCAGACTTTGAGTATTTTCCTGTTCCTGTCATAACACAAAACTCAACGTCTTCAAATACATTTGAAACCTTGCTTACACTAGAAAGATCAGGAGCTTTAAACTGCTCAGCTATTCCAATTGTCTTCCTCACCTTTGAAACAGTTTTCCTTTTTTTCTCATGTGGCTCATCATTCTCATCTATATGAAGGTGTTTAGATGCCAGCTTTCCTTGTGCTTTGCTTCTGAGGTCTTCTAACATGTCTGAAGTCATGCACTCGTACCATTCTTTGTCTTCTCTTATCTTCTCAATTCGGGGGAATCTCAAAGTACAGTCAGTTTTGTACATATCACTGTCAACAATCTCAGCTGCCTTGATCTGAACTATGACAGAGTTGCAAGGTTCAATGTACATTTCTGGTTTTTCACTTCCACACAAGATGTTACCAGGAGGGTCCTTCCTATTGTAGGGCTTCCAGTGTTTAGACAGTTTCAAGCCTAGATCATACAACTCTTTCATAGTATAACCAGATCCAACACGACAAATGGAGTGGAAAATGGTCGGTTTTTCATTTGGAGGGGGAGTCTCTGCAACAGCACACAGAAAATGAGACAACCTTCCACCACGAGCCCCCTTCCCCCAGTAACCACCAACAATTAAAAGGTCCAGTTCATCCATCAGTCCATTGACATATTCTGGCTTGATTTTTAACCAGCCTTCCCCACGTTTGTCAGGCTTGTAGGTGGACGTGGGATCTTTCACCATAATTCCTTCCTCTCTGTTATCTATTGCATCATTTAAAGCATCAATTACTTCTTTTCTTGTTCTGGCACTTCTCTTATGGACAATATGTATCCTGCCCTTTACCGGGGTAAATACACTATTTAAGATTTCGTATCTTTTGCTTAAGACTTCATGCCCCAATTTCTGATCATTAACCATCAATACATCAAATACACAGAAGCAGGTCTGCAGATCAGAGTCCTCCACCATTCTTTTTATGTCAAATTTGTTTCCTTTTTGCATAAAAGTTTGTGTCTCAGGATTGTAAGCCATCATTTCACCATCAAGAATGCAATTTTGTATATTGCTCTTAAATACATTATGAATAAATGGCGTTAATGAACCTTCAAGGGGCGAAGCACCAAACTGCTGAGTATAGTCAAACCCATTTCGGGAAAAATACTTGTACACATCCCCATCTTTGTGCATCTGCATACGTTCACCATCCAGCTTAGTTTCTATGTAGAATGCCTGGTTACCCATTTGTTTCTCAATTTGCTGGACATCTGCAATAGCAGCAAGCATTGGTTTAAAGGCAGAAAACAACATGATAGAAACATCACTAAGTGAGACAGAGGGATCGTGCAGTTCTCTGCAAACTTTTTCCAAATCAGTAGTGACATTGTGCAATTCAGCAGCATCAGGATGAAAAATGGAAAATATAGTTTGTTGACTAACACCAAGCTTTAGATCCTTTATAATCATTCGGATAAGCCATTTCTGTTCCAGCGCTGTACTCTGGCTAATTAACTGAAGAAGACTTTTCTTTAACTGACCCTTGTTTTTAGCAACATTATTATTAGCTATCGCATCTAAATGTTCATTGACTTGCTCTATTGTCAGTCTGCCTTGTTTTGGGCTCCTATGTTTTAGCACAAAGTATGCAATCATTGCAAAATCTCCAGCATCTCCACGTGAGCCCGTAGGCGTTCTGTAATTTAAAAGCCTTGCAGCATCTTTTCCATCTTTTGGTAAATTAAGCAGGTCAATATAGAGCTTTGCAAGCATGGTTTCTTTAATTCCATATGCCATCCTTTCTCTTTCCAACTGTGGGAGTATAAGTCGCATAGCTGGGTAAAAGGAATCTGTGACATCTTTCTCTTTTTGATGAAGCGCATCATGGAATCTCCTCCAGGAATCCAGAAAATCCTTGAAATGCTTGGTTTTCTCTGGACGAGATTTGCACTTCTGCATTCGCTCCAGAGTAATACACAGATGTGCAAAAGGCACTTGAGAGGCCACTGTTTTTTTAGGAGGAGGCTGCGAAGCAGGTGCAGAAGCCATCAGTCTGTTTTTCACTGGGAACAAAATAAAAATATGGGTTTATAAACAAAACACAAGCATGCTATTCTGTCTTAAAAAAATAAAAATAAAAATAAAAAAAATCTCTACTTAGGATTTACAGTTTTTTCTCGTTTTTCTAATTAAGATCTAGCCGCTGTCTCAAAGGTCGCCAGCTGGTTCCTCGTTTAAGGGTCAAACTCAGCAGCGAGGCTGCGGCACTGAAACACCGGCATCAGCCGGACAAAGGGCTGCACGGCAGAAGGCACCGCGCTCCCCTCCCGCCGCTGCCCAGGCAGGATCGCTCAGCGCTCGGACACCGATTTCCCGCTCCACCCTCCCCGAGAACGCAGCCCGCCCCCGACACCACCCGCCTCGGCCCTGTCCCCCGCTGCTCCGTGCCCCCCGGGCGGAGGAACCGCGCCGGGGAGCGGACCCCGCCCGCGGGCACCGGCCGGCCGGAGGACGGAGGCACGGCCACCCCAGGGGAGACTCACGGGAGCGGCGGCCGCCTGCGGAGCCGGGCGGACAGCAGCCTCCCGCCGCCCCGGAAGAGGAGAGCCAGCCCGCTGACGCCGCGGCCCGCGCTCCGCCCCCGGGCCGGGCCGGGGAGCGGCGGCGGGGCCGGGGCGGGGAGAGGCGGCGGGGCCGGGGCGGGGAGAGGCGGGGAGAGGGGGCAGAGCGGCCGGGCTGCGCCCTGGAAGCGGAACCGCGGCCGCGGTGACTTCCTGCCTCGGGAGGAAGGAGCGGCGGCTGGAGTTGCGCGTCGGGGTCCGCGCTGGCCCGAGGCCCCGGCGGCGGCCGCCCGGGAGGATGCGGCGGGTGGGTCCGGGGTGCCTCGGGTCCGCCCCGCCGCGGCACGGCACGGCACGGCACGGAGGGAGCCCCGGCCCCTGAGGCCGGGGGGAGCCAGGGCGGCGGGGGCGGCCGGCGGGGTTCGGGTTCGATGTGGGGCTCGGTCTCGGTGTGCGGTCTCGCCGGGGCTAAACGCGGCTCTTCTCCGGGGCGGCGGCAGGCGGGACATTGTCGCGGGCGGTGTGCGGCTCCTGTGCCCGCGCAGCGGGACGTGGCTGCCCAGGAGCTGCTCGCTTGACAGCACCGGTAAAAGTTCCTGCGGGTGCCTTCCTGCGCAGCCCCGGGAGATCTTTGGCTTCTTGGCAGCAAAGGCTCGCTCCGGTGTTTCGTTTGTCTCCGCTGCCCGATTAGCAATTCCTGCAAATGGGTGCTTGCAGAAGGTGGGGCTGATGGTAGCTGTAGTGTTCGTAATGGGCCAAGTGATTGTTTTGAAAAGGGTGTTTTGAACTGGGTGTTTCTCTGAAGTCAAAAAGGAAGCAATTTAACCAGCTTCGAAATTGCTGTTTTAGGAACCTATGGTCCCTAGAAAGTTCAGGTTCCAAGGTAAGGTACAGCCAGCCTTGGTTTGTTGTTGGTTTGGTTTTTTACACAGTATCAACGTAAATAAAGACCTTGAATGACGATGATACTTTGTACTGTTTGTCAGCTGGGAGGAGAAGTGTCGCTGGAATTCAAGGATAAACATTCTCAGTTATCGATGTGTACACCTTGATGCAGAGCTGTGGAGATTGGCTGTTTGCCAGAGCCAGGAGATGTGTGCCGCTTAAGTTATTCGTACGGTACTTTTTGCTTTGTTAGGAGAAGCTATTTTGTTTGTTTGTTTAAATGAGTGTCTCTGTAGGATTTTAGTACTAAGAAAATGTATTTTTCTGGCTCTCACTAAGCTTGTAGGTTTTCTTTCGGATCAATTTCCCCTCTGAAGCTAATTTTTTGTAGTTGACAGCCTAATATTTCTACTTACAGATGTCTTCTGAATAAATGTAATGGTTGTGCAAATCTTTTCTATATCTGGAGGAGGTAGAGTCTAGGAAAAGGAAGTGGAGATAAACATGTCATTACATATTTCTTAAGAACACAGAAAAATCTTTGATTTCTTTTTTTTGTTTTGAAATCCAAAGGATTGCAGTGAGTGTTGAGACAACTTTTTTTTTAAAGCTCTTTAATGGGGAAGCAGCCATTAAACATGATTGTGCTTCTTAGCACTAACTTTAAATCTACTTATGCACTAAGAGTTAGTTTTAAGGAGAGAATGTAATGTTTGTTTTTATGCACTATGTATATATGCTAAGGTATTATTATAATTATTATAATTATATATGTATATTGTTATAATATTACAGTATTGTCATATACTGTCTCTTGTGTATATAGTCCAGGACATTTCATTGTGATTCTTGAACTTTGTTATAAGATGTTTTCAAGTCATCAAATATTTCAAACAAGCATTCAGCTTGATGGGAAGAGCATGAGATACACAGCTTCATTAGTGAAGCAGTTGTAACTTCTAGGGGGTTTGGCTCTTATCACTTAAACTTCTTTCAAGTAACAAGGTAAATAGTAAATTACATGTGTAACTCAAAACAGTTTTACTCAAAATTTATAAATGGAATTGTCTTTCAGGCAGAGATGAAGCCTGGGAAATCATCACATCTAAAGGTAAATGTTTTATGATATGATTAGTGTATGAAAATAGTACTGTTTAATATTAAAAATGTAGGTAAAGGCAGATCAACAGAACCTGTGGCAGATACAAGAGTAATTTCAGCTGCCATTCAAAATGAACAAAAAACTGTTCCTTAGTACTTTAAATACACACTTGAATTTTTGTGATTTTTTTTTTCAGTTGATAGTGGTGTTAACCACTTTAAAATAGCATTAGCGCAAAATAGAATGTTGCTAAAATGCTTTGATCATAAGAGTTTGGGGTTTTTTCCTCAATTTTTATTATTGTCACTGATTTGAATTTTCAGTAGCTGCCTAGTTTTGGGACTTGTAGCTCATGTGATAGAACATAGAAGTCTGCAATAGTTCTAGGCTGTGGATTCAGCAGTGGACACGTATAGATACAGGAGTGGATATATGTGCATATATCAGCGTATGTGTGTATCCCAACACAAAGCTGAAACTCACCACTTGTAAATTTCCTTTCTGCCTTGAGAGACAATATAGTTCCATGGCAGTTTAACCCAAAGATACAACAGTAGTCTGGCTAAGTCTTATTTTCATTAAGTCTTACTTTCATTAGTGTTGACTTGGGCCTCACTGCTGTTCCTATGTGGCAATGGTGTCCACAGTAAAGCTTTGTATTTCAGCACTGTCTTCTGCTTGGCTTTTTAGCTTACAAGCATCACCAAACAAATACTTGTAGGAAGGTATCAGGATTCCCAAAGTCTGCCCTTTCTAATGCTCATTTCAGAGGAACAAGAGAAAAAAAAAAAATTATGACCTTATGCTTATTTACCTAAATTACCTTACTTACCTTTTGCTTAGTTTAATCAGTGATTATGAAATATTGTGAATGCTGTGAAATGCAATGTGACTCCTTGTTATAGGAAAGTCTTTTTGCAAAGTTACAACAATTATGTGAAACACAGTGCTGTAATACAATATTTCCTCAAAAAAATTTTTTTTTTTTTGTTAGGCAAGAATGCCCTCCAAGAACTCAAAAGGGATGAATGCTTCTAGGTATAACTAAGACATCAGCCAGTTATGGGGCTAGTCTGTGACTAGTAGTTATAGTCTAGGAACAGAAACAGTCCTGTCTAGACAGGAGATCAGGTTTGTCCAGGTGGTGGGTTGATAGGTCTGCTCTGTTTCTCAAGTTGACCACATCAGACAGCAAAGTCTAAATACACTGTGCCTCCACTCTCATACCTTTTCCAGATTATTCTGGCCCCCTAGTAGTGACAAAATTAGAGATGCAAGAGAAATGCAACAGATTCTCTTCATAATTCATGACCGAGTATTTGCATCATAAGATGTTGCATTGTAAACTGCTTGAAAGGTTTATAACTTCCCATCCAGCAAACCAAGACTGGGAAATAAAGACCAAGAAGAGAATTGTGTATGTGTGTTCTCTTCCATTATGTTGAACCATCTCAAGTCTCATACACTTCAAAAAGTGCTGACCTTAGTTCTCTCTGAATATTACTATATTAGTTTACCCTTTTAATTTCTGTCCTTCAAGTGAAAATTTTGTTCTGTTTGTATCATCTTCTGCTGTCCAAGATAGTGTTTGGAAGGTCTGCTGCTTTGAGCTCTGTGGAAAGTGTGGGTTGTAGCCTTATGGAGAATGAGATTTTTATTAGAGTCTCTTCTAGGCCTGTATGCTTGTTTGAGAAACCATCCTTTTCTGCTCTAGTGATCTCTTAATTGGTATTGAAAGGTGGGAGGAACCTAGGAAAAATTATCTTATTTTTCTTGCTAACTAGTCTTGCAACAAGATACGAACGCCTGAAAATTAATGGAACCAGTGAAGTTTCAGCTGGGAACAAAACCTTAGTAGTAATGTAATTGTTCAGAATTGCAGAATGGTCAGCTTTATTTAAACGTGTAGTGAGTGTGAAACATGTGTGGCTGTGGAGTTTGTTCTTCCTGTTAACTACTTACTGTATGTTGAGCTTTAGTTGTAGGATGCACTGGCTTTGCAATTCCAATTGCAAAGTATTTGTATATACCTATATATACACACCTATACATGTAAATATACACATACATGTATCTATGTATATATGTAGAGCAGAAGTAATCACACAGCAGCACTATCTCAGTAGTATAATACTTTGATAATATTAGCCTGCTGAAATAAAAATAGAAGTGGTGCCCTTCTCATGAAACATGGCTTATAAAATCAGCTGTGGGTATCAGTCTCCAAATAATAACCCTTAATGTACATGGGATAGCCACTGCAAAACTTCATCCCTTGAAGTGCGATTTTTTTTTTTAATTCTTTGTCTCAGTAGTTTTGCTGAACAGTGGGTCTCTTACTCTTCTGAATAGCTTGATGAAAAAGCATTTTTGGAGTTTCATTTTGTAAGAAAGCAAAGCGTTGAATAGCGTAGGTAAGGAAAATGGTTTTACTATTATCAATGGTTTTACTCGTTATGTTTCCATAGTCTTGAAATGTAATGCAGGAAATATTTGTTAACTTCTTCAGGAAGTTGTCTTAGAAATTGAAGTAACTACTCTGTATGTATTCTAATCACTGTGAGTTCTTTTCAAGGGAAGTACATCAAAAGAATTAAATTTTCCTGTAGACAGTATTTGTATATACTTGAATATGGGTAATAGACATAAAAATAATATAAGAGAACAAAGCTGAGATAACTGCTCTTTTAGACTACTTTGTATTGCACCAGTTTTATGTATTTGCAGTAGATGCACTATGTAAAAGCTTAATATCTCATTGTGTTTGGTTGATACATGAATCTTAAGATGTGACATACTTATTTTTATTTCTGATTTAATTCTGATTTTTTGCATAAAATAGAGATGGCAGTTTTTCCTGGTCAGATTGGATGCTTATATCTGTGGAATGCAAAGGCTGCACCTTTTATCACTCGAGCCTACCAAGGTGGCTGGTATAAAATGCTTGGATGCATCTCTGCATTTCAGAGTCCTTGGGAGTTTGAATTCAGGTTATTGCTGTTCTGTATCATTTTAGGAGATTATAACTTTGTGTCTAAAGTGTGACTATTTTCTGCTATATAGCTCAGTGTTCTCAAACAAGTGAGTTTGTGTTCTCTCTTCCAGGTAGTGTGATTATTTGATTCAGTGCTGACTGAATGGTTACTATAGTGTTTTGTGGAGGTTTGGCAGGTTTTGCCTGTTTCCATATGAACCAGGAGGGGATACTGTGAGATTTTGCATGGATGCTGTGAGACATAAATTTTGGTTGGAAAGAAGGTTTAATCCTCTGTCATTAGCATCACTCTCCTCATTTTATGCTTCGTGTGTGTTTTTGTCTGTTTTCATGTTTGGTATTTTCAGCAGTGCTTTTCATTGACCAGAGAATAATGCAGTTTGCTGGCTTTTCAGTTGCCTTACATGATGATAAAATCTTCTGTTCGGCTAAAGACTTAATGCAGATTACTGATCTGATAGTGGAAAATTGTAATAAATCAAAAGCAATCAAAATAGAGCAAAAATAGCTGTCATAAATGTACGTTCCATGTGGGATCTTAGTATAGAGGAGAATCTCTTCTGAGCAGTTCAGGTGTTGCTCTGCAATCACGGTTGAGATGCTGAAAGCCTCTGACCCATAGCAGTGCTGGGGTGTGTGGTGAGCTTCCACTGGCTGCAGAGGGATGTGCACAGGCTTACTGCATGCTACTTAGCAGCTTAGAAATAAAGGCTATTTTTGTTTGTGTTCTCTGAATTCTAGAGTGAGTTACATGAGCAGCTTTGACAAACTGGTTCTCTTGCTTAGTAGGAAAGTGAGGGAAAGCAGAAGTTACTCTGATCTCAGTCAAACAGTCTTCTAGTGCTGTTAATGGACTGCCTGCAGAAATACTGTAAATGGAATTTTGAAGAGTCCTAAAGCCTTTCTTTATGATTGCATTTCAGCTTGTTTTACAGAGTCAAATGGTTTCCAAGAGTTCAAAGGGAGTTTGCCAACAAATTTTATTTTAATGCTCCAATACGTTGATTTGTATTATTCTTCTGCAAGTGCAAATGCTTTAGTTGCTACCTTTTTCTTTCTCCTATATTTATATATATACATTTGGGTTCTTTTGCAGGATTTACTTGGAGTAAAAGATCACTGACTTCTACAATGGAAAAATCATGGATGCTTTGGACCTTTGTTAAAAGATGGCTACTAGCTTTGGCTTCCTGGTCTTGGAGTCTCTGCCGTATTTGTCTTTTGCCCTTGATAGTGACCTTTCACTTGTATGGAGGCATTATCCTCCTTATATTAATATTTGTCTCAATAGCAGGTATATTATATAAATTCCAGGATGTCCTGCTTTACTTTCCTGAGCAGCCCTCTTCATCACGCCTTTATGTTCCTATGCCTACTGGTATACCACATGAAAACATCTTCATCAAAACCAAAGATGGAGTTCTTCTCAATCTTATTCTGCTGAGATACACGGGGGACAATGCAGCGTATTCTCCAACCATTATTTACTTTCATGGAAACGCAGGCAACATTGGCCACAGGTTGCCAAATGCTTTGTTAATGCTGGTAAACCTGAAAGTAAACTTAATTCTGGTCGATTATAGAGGGTATGGCAAAAGCGAAGGAGAAGCAAGCGAAGAAGGCTTGTACTTAGATTCTGAGGCTGTCTTAGACTATGTGATGACTCGATCAGATCTTGATAAAACAAAAATTTTTCTTTTTGGCCGTTCCTTGGGGGGAGCAGTAGCTATTCACTTAGCTTCTGAAAATGCCCATAGGATTTCTGCCATCGTGGTGGAGAACACCTTTCTTAGCATCCCATACATGGCCAGCACTTTGTTCTCTTTCTTTCCGATGAGATATCTTCCGTTATGGTGCTACAAAAATAAATTTTTATCCTACAGAAAAATTTCTCAGTGCAGAATGCCTTCACTCTTCATCTCTGGGTTGTCTGACCAGTTAATTCCACCTGTTATGATGAAGCAACTTTATGAGTTATCCCCAGCTCGGACTAAGAGATTGGCAATATTTCCTGATGGAACTCACAATGACACTTGGCAGTGCCAGGGTTATTTCACTGCACTTGAACAGTTCATCAAAGAAGTAATAAAGAGTCACTCCCCTGAAGAAATGGCGAAAACATCATCTAATGTAACAATAATATAATTGATATTCTTCTTTGGTGGTGGGGTGGGGCAAGTACCTGCACTGTACCTTGATTTGTGATAAGTGGTAAAAGAATGTCTGTTTTTAAATGTATGTCATGTCTGTACTTGCCTAAAGAGTGAAATTAAACTTGGGAAGATCTGATATTTTATTAAGGTGTTCCAGATAATTTTTACATTTGCAGCATTGTAAATGAACCATTTTATGTCTTTCTCATACTTTTTTGGTATCTCTGTCCATATATTCCATTTGTTTGATATGTACAACAGATGCTATTAAAGAAACTTGCTACAAAAGTAGTACAGAATGTATTTAGAACATCGGGAGGCTTTTTGGTATTCACTGCTGTATGTGTGAGCTTTTTGGACAGCCATGGTTAGCACAATTATTTGTTTCTTTTAGAGTTTATTTAAAATGTGCCATGCATGAGATTAGTGTTTTATTTCTTGAAATTTTATATTATGCAAAGTGGGAAATCTTTAATGTGCTAAATAATATAAAATATCATAAATGGTAGAGTATACTTGCAGGTATACTATCCTGGGTTATTACTGGTTTCTATGGTTATGCAAACTTACATATGTCAAACTGCAGCTGAAGATGAAAAGATACTTTCCTTATTTTCATTACTATTTGTATTGTAATAGGGCCCAGAAGGTTGTATGTGCCTAACATCATGACTTGAGGGTTTTACCCAGGCAATTTCTTTATAGAAAACAGAAATAACTTTTTCTGAAAGAGATCAGTGCAATCTAAGCTCCTTTCTGCCTCAAGCTCTCCTCACTAATGTACAGGCAAAGTATTTGTTAGTACTATCTTGCTTTTGCATTTGAGGTAGTATTTCTTAAGGCAAAATGGGTGGTCATACAAGGTAAAAGTAGGTTTTTGTGTTCAGACTTTTATGCTTGTATAGTTAAATATTTGTTCACTTTATTTGTACCTCCTAAAGAAACACATTCAAGTAATTAATTACCAGAGATAAATGTGTATAGTTGTTACAGTGGCCATAATGAAAATGAGCAGATAGTCCTAGATGGTCATATCATGAGGTTCAGCAAAGGAAAAGATGGGGTCATAACAACCCCATCAACAGCCCCATCCAGCACTAGAGGCTGGGGAGAGAGGGGCTTGAGAGCTGGTCAGCAGAAAAGAGACTTGGAGGTGCTGGTCAGCCCTGGATGTAATGGATGGATGTAAGCCTGCAGTGTGTCCAAGTGGTCAAGAAGGCCAGTGGCATCTTGGCCTGTGTTAAAAAGTGTGGCCAGCAGGACCAGGGCAGAGACTGTTCCCCTGTCCTTGGCACTGATGAAGCCACACCTCAAATCTTGTGCTGAGTTCTGGGCCCCTCACTGCAAGAACGATATTGAGGTACTGGAGCAAGTCCAGAGATGGGCAACAGTGCTGGGAAGGGTCTGGAGCACAAGTCCTGAGGAGCAACTGAGGGAGCTGGGGGTGTGAAGAAAAGGTGGCTCAGGGGAGACATTGCTCTACAACTACTTGAAAGGAGGCTGTAGCAAAGTGGGCGTCAGCCTCTTCTGCCATGTTTCAAGTGCAAGGATGAAAGGAAATGGCCTTGCATCAAAGAAGGTTCAAATTAGATATTATTAAAAAAAATTGCTGAAAGAGTGTTTAGCCATTGGACTAAGTTGCCCAGGGAGGTGGTGGAATCACCATCTCTGAAATCATTCATGGGTTGTCTGGATGTGGCATTTGGGGATATTGTTTTGGCATGATTGTGGTTGTGGTTAGGTTGATGATTGTACTAGATGACCTTGAAGATCTCTTCCAACCTTGTTGATTCTGTGAACAAAGGCATGCAGTTAGCTCAGTCTCTAATGGAGTGGGAGCTGTCTAGATCTCTTCTGCAGGTTTAATTATTCATCTGCTGCAGCTGAGTTTACCTCTTCAAAGTATTTGCTTTTTAATGTAAAGAACAAATTGGAAAATCTTCCACACAATCTCTAAAGTTTCCCTTTGGATTCAAATTTTTCAGTAAACTTTTCTGCCATGTTGTCCTGATTCAGAAAACCTTCTCAGCACACACTTAAAATCTGTTTCCTGAGGGACATGCTTTAAGTCATATTTTAAGCTTGTGATTAAGGTCTCTGGTTGAATAAAACTGCTTTCCTGAACTGGTGCCTTAATCGTCATGCCTCCTAAAAAAACTATACATCCATTTGGATCTATGGATTTAAAAACATAGAGCGTACTTTTCAATTTGATTAAAACCAAAACTTTTTTCAGCCTTACAGTGATGATTTTTTTTTCCCTTGTCTTTTGGGGGGAGGGGTATTTTGGCTAGGTGTATTGGAGAAGTTTGTCTGGGGGCTAGGAGATGAGGCTGTATTTGTATAGCAGAAAGGAGTTGATAGATACAGCATTGCCTTTCCCTGATGTATTCTACAGTGAGATTTGAGCTGCTTGCATAGATTGTTTCATCTGCTCCACATTGCTTTAGAACAGAGATGGAGGAGGAGAAGGAAAATTAGCGGTCAAATACTGCTTTTCTAAAAATCAATTGATAAAGCCAAAAGAGTAGATTAATTGTTGGAGGCAGAATGAAGAGAAAGTAATTGTTTCAGAAGTTGTCATATATTGACATTAAGTACCATGGGGTGAGGGGGAGGAGTGGCATTCACAAAGCATCAGTTTCTAAAGTAACATGGCATTTACCCTACTTCTCACTAATCAAAACAAAACTCTTAACCCCAGAATAACCCTAGTATTATGTGGTACTTGTATATAAATGAAGTACTCCTATTTGAGCACACAGTTGCTAAGACAAAGTCAAATGTGTGGTGTTAATGTGGATTATGGCAATCTGAAACTTCAAAGTGGGCTGTTTCTTAACATTTCTTTTTATTATCAAGCCATATATCTTTTCACTATATTGTCTGCATGATGTAAAAATTAAACTTTAATTTTGCAGGTATTGGGTGTCAGTTGACACAATTATCATATATGCATCCTTTACACTTATGTGGTTTCTTCCACCTTTCACATATGCACAGTTTTGTTTCTCACTTCATGAGTTGGCCACTTGTGAATTAATGTTATTACTCTATTTTTCATTGCATTGGTTATGAAGTTCACTGAAGGAAAATAGGAGGGAAGTGGTGTTTTCATGAAAATATTCCACTGCTCTGCATACAATTCTTTAAGGGACAGAGGGAGGAACAAAGGGGAGGAAACTTGTTCTGACAAGTGAAGACTTGTTTTTATTTCATGGACTGTGTCATGAAAAGCACAGTTACCTGCTGCTAAAAACTGAACTGCAAGAAACATAGTAATAATAACTTCAAATTGCCAAATGGTGTGTTATGATACTGTTGCATTTATTTTATTTAATACCATTATATGTTTTCCCATAACAGTTATCCATTTGTATACAGATGTTTCCCAAATACTTGTCCTGTAGGTATAAATTCCTAGTTTGGGGAGGAGTAAAATTCTTTTCATAGGTTTGTAAGAAAACCTTAGTTTAAATATCTTCATTAAAGGAATTTTCTGCTTTATAAGAGGAGATTTAAGTTAAAAAAAAAAAATTAAAAAAAAAAAAAAAGTAAAAACAAAGTTCCCAGGGAGGGGTCAGGAGTTGAACAGCTGTAGCAGTACAGTTCCTTGTAAGGAAGAATAAAACCTTGTGTATGCACACATGTGTATGGTTTTAATTAGTGGAAATACTTGAGGCTTCCTACTAACCCAAGTTTACATTCCCAGAATTTGTTTCTGAACTGTGAAACGCAGAGAGATAAGCTGTGCTTTCTTCTGGAGAAATATTAACTGGTTTAGCTGCCCTCATGTCCATTTCTCAGGTAAAATTAGAAATAGAGCACAAATGCATTTGGTAGGCTATGGACAATCTGTCAGCTGAAGGGCAGAAGGATTAAGTATTTATACAAAATATGCATATCAGCATCTCTAAGCTAATAATTGGGTCGTGGTGAATGCTCACAGTGAAGAATGCAAGGCAAAATTGAGAGTCCAAGGTATGGTCTTTTCTGTTAGCAAAAAGATGCAGATGTACCTCCATTTGTATTTCATCAATTCTTGAAAAATAGTTTTATTTTTGTTGATGGCTGGTGATTTTGCTAGGGGCACTTCTGCCAAATATAAAATTGGTGCCCCTTGCATGTAGTGGGGTCAGCCTGATGTATCCCATTAGGTATAATTTGCAATGCCATCCTGCTTGTATAATTCAGAGTAGAACCTAACAGAAGTGTAAATAGAGATAGCATATTAAAGTTCTAAATAACACTTATGTTTTGAATTCAGAAACAGTCACTGATTATGAGATGCAAGCTTTTTATTTTATTTTTCTTTAATATATAGTTAAGGCACAACTGTCTTATAAAATATTCTTAGTTTTTGTAGACAAAGCATAAATGTTATTGTATATGTGCTAATTGTGGCAAAGTTTTACATTATCATTCTAGTTGGTTTTTACAATAAAGTTAATTTTACAAAAAAACACTTTTCTATTTTTATGTACTGACATATGCAATAAATTGATACATTAAAAGTGCTGTTAATGTCTTGTTCTAGTTTGTGGCCTGTCTTCAGTGTGTGTGAAGAGATAGTTTTGTTTGCATGGTAACAGATCTACCCCAAGGTGTCATTTTGATTCACTTACTAAGGTGGGAGCACGTGGACTGGACATCTTCATTGTTAGATGTGGCCTTTGTGGAGAGGTATTACAGCAGGGGAAAAAGCATATTACAAACATGTTTCTAAGCTTTGTCATGTATCCTCCCTTTCAGGAAGTGTTAGTAGGTAAATCTGGTATGTGGTAGCTCTCCATCACTTTCTAACACATCTTGCATTTCAAATTTTCTCTGTTGGCTGAGGGTCTGAGAGATGGTCTAAACGTTATGTCCATGAGGAAATATTTTGAAGTGTTTCTGACTAGTACACCACCCATGCTGGCAGTATTTTAAATCCTACAATGCCACTCAGATTTATAGTTAGTTCATAGAGTTGGAATGGGATACTCAGTCTGAAGCAGTTTCTACTTTCTTACAGAGAAATGCTTTTCTAAACTTATATCACCTCTGCTCCCATTCAGCATGGTTAATATGAATTACCCAGAAAATAAGGGCTTACTGCTGTCTTTTCTAAAGCTGCAAAAAATGTGTCCTCTCCTGAATTACTGCAAGGCTTATAGTTCATTTTTAACTCAGTACCTAGGAAACAGGGTTGTGGGTGTGGGGTGTAGGTGTGGTGCATTTGGACCTATTTGGAATGAAAAAAAAAACCAACCAAAAAAAAAAAAAACCACACACAAAACAAACAAACAAACAAAAAACCCTGTAATGACAGTACAGGAACAATTTCATATTTGGATACTTCATGTGAATATTGCCCCGAATTAGAAACAGGTTGCTGTTTTGTGAATTATGTCACTAAAACTTACTTGCACAGTGCTGTTTTAGAGCCTTGCATTTGCTTTTTCTTACTTGAAAATTAATAAGCAGATAGGCTACAAAGTGTAATACAAACTGTCTTGAAATGTCTCATGATGTTATATTCATTTGCTTAGTAGGTGGGCATAGGCCTTCATATCAGGCAAAACACTGTATTTGAATTTTTCTGTGAATTTGTGAGTACTGATTAAATCATAGTAAACATTCATGAGGGCATATGACCATCTAAACTAAAATTGGAGCAACCCTGCCAAGAAGGACTTGGGGATGCTGGTGCATGAGAGGCTGGACATGACCCAGCAATGTGCACTTAGCCCAGAAAGCCAAACATATCCTGGGCTGCATCCAGAGCAGAGTGGGTAGCAGGGCAAGGCTGGGTAATTCTGCCCCTCTGCTCTGCTGAGACCTCACCTGCAGTGCTGCATCCAGCTCTTGATCCTTCAGCACAGGAAGGACATTAAGGTGTTGGAGGGAATCTAGAAGAGTGCCACCAATCTGATTTGAGGGATGGAGCACCTCTTCTATGAGAAAAAGCTAAGAGAATTGGGCTTTTCCAGCCTGGAAAAGGAAAGGTTTTAGGTGAACTAATTGCAGCTTTACAGTACCTGAGGGAGGCTGCATGACAGACGGGGAGGCTTTTTAACAGGTCATGTAGTGACAGGACAAGAGGGAAAGGCCTAGAATTGAAAGAGAGTAAGTATCTATTAGATATTTGCAGGGAGTTCTTTGCTGTGGAGGTCATCAGGCACTGTAACAGGCTGCCCAGAGAAGTTGTGGATACCCCATCCCTGGAAGTGTTCAAGGCCAGGCTGGATGAAGAGCTCAGCAGCTTGCTTTAGTGGAGGATGTCCGTGGCCACAGCAGAGGTATTGGAATAAGATGATCTTTAAGGTCACTTCCAACCCAGGCCATTCTATGACCCTGTGAAATGAAACTGAGACCAAAAGCTTGCTGTCTGTTAAAAAGATCAAGAACAGACAGATAAGGTTTTGAGAAAATGCTGAACTATTGGCTTAACAAAAATTATTTGCTCCGAAGGTATTGAACATGTCCGAGCTTTACATCTCTTTTTGGACCCTATTCAGGGTATTCATTTTAGATTTTGTAGTGAGTTTTGTCTCCGTAAGTAGATAAGGAAGATACACTGATTATTTTCTGGGTTTGTTTTGAAAACATTGATGTGATTTATTTGTTTTGCTTCAGCTTGGATGGGGCAGAATAACTCTAGTATTTCTTGGAAAAGCAGCAATTTTTCTTTCTCTTAAAGGAAATGCAGCTTAGGAGCAGAATTGGTTTTACTGTATTAAAGAACCTGGTTTCACTCCCAACTTGAGATACATATTTAATAATCTGAAGCAATGAGCTGATTAATTCAAAGCTGCAAGGTGGCCGACAGAAACATAAGTAGGTTCACATACCAGGTTCAGAGAGATGCTGCTGCTAGTTTGACAAATCACTAAGGAACAGATTGTGCTGCTGGAGGACAGAAAGAAAGGAAGTTTTACAGCTGGTTTGAATTCCAGTTAACTTCTGGTGTGGGCTAATTATTTACAAAAGGTCAAAGGGAAAGGTCAGGCAGAAAACCCTTTCCTGTCTGTCCTCTAGGACTCAGGGACGGTGTAGCAAATACGGCCAGGAGGAAATAACATTATGATTTGAAAATCCTTGTCCTGTGCCCTTCATTGAAGGTCTCCAGACTGCAGGAGCAGCAGAGCAGCCACTCCCACGTGAAGGGCCATGTCTCCGTGTTTATCTTGTTACCACACAAAAGCATTTTTAGCCCATCTGTGCAAAATCTAATAAGTTGCCTAGTGTCAAAGAGGTGGAGAAATGCAGTTCTCCGTGTTGCTGCATAGCAAAGCCGGTGAGACTGAAAGAGAAGTGGGCTTCAGCTGTGTGACAGAGCTCCTTTTTCCCTGGGCAGTAAGAAGCAATTGCTGTAACATCACGGGAAGGGGAAAGCAATGGGGAAGGCAAGGGAGGGAGGGGGGTGGTGGGAAGGCTGGCATTAAGGTGTGGTATATAAATCCTGGGTTGTCTTTTTATATTTTATATGTTTTTAAAATTATTTTCTATCTGGTTCTGCTGCATACTTTGAAAGACACCTATAATAATTGCTTTTCCTTTCTGTGTCAGTTCCTTTTCTCTTTGAAAGTACTGTAATAATAATGTAAAATGTGACAGTGGCTGCAAGTCAGATGTTTATTTTGTGTAGTATGCATTTGGACTCAAATTGTCTAGGTATCTAGAGAAATAAAATATTGCAAGGAATAAAACAAGGATGGCATACCTAAAATGTGCAGAGACATTTGTGCTATCCTTGGTAATTTTGAAATGTTGAGGGAAAGAGAAAGATTACCCTTTTTGCATCTGAAAAATCTCATAGAACTTTTTGTTTTCCTTCTAACAAGGTAATTTATCAAATAAGGCTTTAACTGTTTGTATAACACATCCTTTATGTGCAAGGTATTCAACAGCTTCCTAGAAGTTAAAATAGTAGGATGTAAGATATACAGGAGAGGAGTACCCAGATATAGAGTACTTTTTGGATCCATTTATGAGGCAGAACTTGCCTGGATTTGCTACTGTGTAAGTTGTAGTTAATGGCTGAAAGAACTAATTAAGTGTTCTTGAAGGGAATGTGTGCTGTTTCAGAGGGAAATCTGTAGATACTCTTAATACAGATAGATCTCCTTATTAGCAGAAAACTATAATACAGGATTTATTCTGGTCTCCTCCAAAATAGCCCTCCTATTTTGTCCACTTTCCAAAAGGGCTTGAAATTAAATGGAAAATTTCAGAATGGAACCTTTGCTTTTTCTGTGCTCCTCTCTCTGTTCTGCACTGTCTTGTGTTGTAAGATGATACATCATGGTCTCTTTTTTTGTGATAACCACAGGGACCATTCTGTGGCTGCTTCAGAAGTTTGTGAAGCTGGACCCCTGCCACTGAAGGCATACTTTTATTGTGGCCTTCAACATGCTTGCCTGGATCTCTGGGTTGCAGTATCCATACAAGTTCCTTTTTAAAAACAAAGCACTTGTTTTTAAGTAAACTTTCATGTTTCTTCAGTAAATTGGGTTTTTACCCAAGCCTTCACAGTCATATCAAGTTCTCTTTTGTATGCTAAACTTCATTATGGGTTTTTCCTCCCCCACAAAGAAGATGCTTTTGTGGTTAAAGCACATAACTGGATTTCAGGAAATCAAGAATTCAGTTTCTGGTTAAACCACAAATTTCCTGTATGATCAGCTACTATCTCTGTCTGGGTTCCCCACAGATGTCACGTTGATCTTTTATTAGTTTTCAGATTAGCAGGACCCATCTTGATCATTTAATCTGATATACTTCATAATGGAAATGAAAAAAATTAATTACCTGCCTAAAATTACAGGACTTGTTTCTTCTGTAACATCTTGGAAGTTTTAACCAGCCTTAATTTTGTTCACAAATCCATTTTCCTGTCTTGTAAAACATTCTCACCTTTAAGAGTCTTCAGCGGTAATGTGTTAGGGTTTGGTTTTCATTTATTTATTATTTTAAATTTTGCCTAAATGCTTGTTCTTTTTCCTGGAAGTAAAGAACTCGGTTACCCAAGTAGAATTCTTAGACTAGCCAAGGTATTTTTAATAGTTTTCCTTGGCTAAATTAAAGAGGTTTTTTAGTCAGTTAATCTGAGTGTTCAACATAGCTCATCCTTTGTGTTAAGGAGTCACTATGGTGTCTGCATGGATCATGTACTATGCATGCAAATTAAGACCATATTTTCAGAATACCTTCATTATAAGGGTTTATTCTTATTCATTTGCAGAGTTACATAGCCAGGACTGTTTCTCAAGTTTTATGCAATAACATTTTCTTTTGTAGAAACAGTTTGTAAAATGCTGCTTTGAGCTGGTCTTGTGGCAGCCCCTAAGGTTTTCTGACAGCATGTGTGTCTTGTGTCCAAAATTGTTGATGTGGTGCAAACATTTGCAAAAGCATTTTCAGGAAAGCTGTGCAGTAGAAGCAGGCTGCTAACAATAGCCTGAATATAATTTCTGAGATTAGTTCCTTAGGTCTCTTATATTCATTCTGGACTTTTGACAGTTCAGTTTTCTAAGTCAGCTATTTGCAAATATGTTTGTCAATATAAAAGCAGATGCTATTTCCCCCCCAGTGTATATTTCCAAATAGTATACCTCTGTTTCAACTAGAATCTTCCACTGAGAACTTTTGTTCAGCTGAAATCATCACCTTCCCATGTCTGCTGATGAGAGGCTGATCTGAGCACTCCTTAGTCCTCTTTAGTCACACCTTAGTTTAAAACACAGCAGAAACAGCATATACTAATCTTACTGAATTTGCTTTAAGCAGGCTAAGGACTGCTTTGCAGCTCTGCCAACAAGAGGAATCATAAAAAGAGTATGTTATGACAAGACATAGTGGCAAGCATTGAGGCACTGACTCCAGGTTTTAGGCTCTGCAACTAGAATAGGGGTTTTGTTTGGTTTTGGAGTTTTTTTGGGTTTGGTGATTTTTGGGGATTTCTTTTGAAGTAATTTTGTGATTTACTTTGATGTAATTAGCAATCGGCAACAAACTAAAGCTCCCTTTGATTATATTAGAAGTTGCTCAATTAAGTACATTCTCAGGTAATTCATACTGGTTTTCATGATTGACATCTTATTGTCAGTAGTTATTGTTCCTCCGTTTTTGTCATCACAGAAGCTGTCTGAAGTTACATTTTCTTTCTAACCACATAACTGCTTATAAATCACAGAACAGCACAAGGTTGCCAACAGAGAGATCCCTTGGATGCTTACCTACAAATGCCTATTGAATTTAAGAATTTCCCATGTGTGGGCTGTTGTGATTTTCCTCATCTCCCCTGTGAAATTCTCATTGATCAGAATTATAAGCAAGGTGGAGCCAGATGTCTTACAGAAGTCCTCTATCTCACCACAATTACTTTGCCAGCCCAAATAATGACCCCATTTAAAGAGGCTGTGGAGGCTGGGAACAGCCTATTTTCTCTAGAAGTGACTAGAGCACTGCTATTTATATACCAGTCTGTTATATTCTGATACATTAATGACTGCAGAGACCTCACTGGCCAATAGTTTCTTGGTATTCCTGGACAGCCAGTTATAACTTTCATTCTCTCAGTTTCATTTTCTAAAATAGCACTTCTTTTCCAACTGTCACATTATTTTTTTATTTTTGGAACAGTCAGTACTAGGCTGGTAATGTTCTGATGTCTAGGGATACTTGAAGGCATGTCTGCTTCGTTCCAATAATTACTTATTCTGTTAAGAAAACCCTACATTAATTAATATTAAATTTACTTCAAAATGCACCCCCATTTACAGCTTAACTTAGCCTTTAAACCAGGAACAGAAATAGTATGGTATTCTATTTATTTCCACAGCAATTTCTATATAATTTCTTACAGTATGTATGTGGCTTCTAGGCAGAAGATATAGGGTATATTTTTTTCCTTTGCATTTAGGAACAGATTTACTTGTCTGTGCAGGATGTGTGTGGTTGCTAGAGATGGAAAAAATAAAGAAAAGAGTGCCTTGCATCACAACGGAAGATGATAAAGTTTATAATCACACTAAATCTCTCGTAGCCTTAAGAAACAGAAGAGGGAGAGGCTACGGAAGTTGTTACTTTATTGTTGTTCCTTCTTCCTTCTCCTTCCCAACAGAATTAACTTGATCTGAGCTACTCTGGTAGGTGCTGTCATCAGGATTTATTACACAGCGTTTGGACTGACCTGTACAAGTTTTCTCTTTTGCAAAGACAATGTTTGCTTACATGGTAAGAGGGATTGACCTCTTTCATTTTAGCCATAGTTGTGATACTGTTTATTTTTTTTTCTCTGTCCAATGGAACTTTTAACAAAGGGGTAAAGGTTGAATTTTGTGTGAGAAGATAATAAAAAAATCATATGGACATATGTGGGACATCTAGGTAGCCTTGCTGTTGCAAAGAAGTAAATTGCTAATACAGAGTTTTAAGATTAAAAGACTTATATGCTCTTAAAAGATTAATTTAAATTCAGGATTCACCTGAGTGTTTTCAGCATGTGTGTTTAACGTTTTGGTTTGTATTTAGTTTTAAATTCTCTAAATAAATATTTGCTTCTTCACCCTGTTCTTATTTCCCCCTCTCTTATTCTTTTCCATCTTCTAGTTTTCACCTCTTCTAGTTCCACTATGCCAAGTTTCCTCTCCCTGCTTCTTCATGTTCCCTTTTGCATTAATGCAGGTTCTTGAATTCTTTAGAGAGACTGTATTTATTAGCAAAGTTTAGTAAAAATCATCTCTTTTCAAGTTAGTTTGATGAACTGAATTGCAGAATTTGCATCTTTGTACAACTGAGAAACCTGTAATTTGTGACTCATACCTGGGAATGTTTTTCACTATTGTTTTTATGAAAAGACAAAAAATTTATTTTGAATAATTTGTCTCCTCTGTAGGCATATTGGCACTTTAGATATGAATATGAAGGTGTTAATATAGATGATATAATGTATATACAGAGTACATCTATATGCCTTCACACACACAGAGGCACATGCCTGTCATACATGTATATCTTTGAAGTAGCACAGGATGAAATCCTGCCAGGAAACTTTACATGGTTTCTGCACTTCTAGATAAGACTCAAAATTACCGGTGGTACTGGCTGTGCCTGAATTTAAAGATTAAGGGAAATGGCTGTAAAAAGCTGCCACATAAATAACTAGTGGAAAGTGAAAGGAGGAAGGTAGCTTGTGATAAAGTATTCATTTCCAAAATGCTGCACAGAAAGGTGAAATCAAAGGGAAGACAGAATCTTAGATGCTCACTCTGTACATTAAGTTTAATGGTGCTATCAACAGCTTCATATGACAGGAAATGATCTGGGCGTTTTGGTCACTTATTCTGGATGCCCTTAGTTTCAGAGAGCAACTGGTAACATGGATTGCACCTCGGAAGGGGACAGCTGAACTCTCCCTCTGGCTTTAGTAAGGAAAGAGCAGCGATGAAATCCGTGGACTGTGTGCACGTCATCCAACAGAAGGATACCGCCTCCTCTCCCTCTGCCCCCCCTGGTGCTGTTTCAGGCGCCACGGGACTTTTTTCTGTCACATTCCTGTGGCTTGCAATGCTCCTGTCCTCTTGTCTTGCAGCAGTGTCTCTTTACCATGTTATCATCCTGAAAACAGAACTAGAAGCCCTGCGCAGCGAGCTGATCTACAGCATCCAGGCGAGGTCTCCGCCAGACCAGCCGCTCGGGTCCCCCCATGAAAACAAGGCAGGTTCCCCAGTTTCTCCCTTCCTGCAAGTGTCTGCAGCTGGCTCCACACAGGTAAGCTGGGGGAGTGGGTTCTGACTTGCAGGGCATGGACAAATGTGGGGCTGTTCTCACTGACTGCTGCTTCTCCTTGTTAGGAGAGCAGGCTCGCTGGAACTGGCCCAGCTGAGAGTTTCCAAAAGGAAATCTGGAGCGGGAGTAGAAACAGGGGCAGGCGGTCTGCTGCCAACACAGAGGAAAAAGGTAAATACCAGCTATGAGGTGGGTTGGGGTGCTGCAGTTGGATTCTGCCTAGAGAAAATCAGGAGTGTTTGGTTCGTGTTTTCTTTATCCTATCAGTTATCTGTGCTCCTGGAGCCCATTCTGGTTTTCCAAATTATTGGTGGATGAATGGTGTTAACCATAGGCATATTCTCTTAAATGGCAGATTATTGAATCACAGAATGTTTTGCATTTGAAGGGGCCTTTAAGACCATGTAGTCCAATCATCCTGCCATGAGTAGGGACATACTGTTTAAGGTACCAGATATTTATGCTATCTGCAGGTTAAACTTTGAATGCTAGTCCCAAATCTACACGATGTGTTAGAGCTGAGAAAGACAACTTCATTCAGATTTTTAGCTGTTCAATTCTCTCAAATCAAAGTAGGGAGGGAAATCTATTAATAAAAATGCCAATTCAGTTTTCTGGGAAACATGCTCACCCTAAAAGAGAGAAGTAATGAGAACTTTAGGGAAATAAGAGCTTTAAAGAAGAAAGGCAGGCTTGTACCTGACAGAAGAGGTAGACTGCAAGGAATTCAGAAGCTTAGCAGCATTTCTACATTAATACAATCTGTCAATAAATAGTAAAATTAATAAAGGAATGCCTATCCAGTAATTTTTTTTTTTTGTCATAGTTCTCCTTTTTAAAAGGTTCTGCAAAGAACACTGAAGACTGTGCTTCATAAAAGACCTCTGATGTGTATTATAGAGTTGACATTTAATGGGATATATTTGTTTACTTTGAGGATAATGTGCCTACATTTTTCTTTTTTCAAACACGAGGCCTTGTAAGTTGAAATGAAGAATTTTATTATACCAGTTTGCACACATAATCTAGTTCCACTGAGTAACTAAAAATATTCCTGAGTTGCTAAATCAGTTCTCTCTTCTTATGTATACTTTTATATTATTTTAACTGATATCTGAAACTCTTTAGAGATGTTCAAATGGAGTAAATTATAGGCAAAGATTAAATGAAACTTTGTATAAAATGAGTTTCTCAGTGAGCAACTAACATGAAATGTATTTCACTTGAGTTTCAGTAAACTAAATGAAATTAAAGTTCTAGAGTATAATTACTGTACTTACTTCCAATATTCAAAAAAACTCCATTAATTTCGGGCATCATTTAAAACCTACAGGTTTATTCTATTTCATTAGTAGTCTTTGATTCAAGATCTTGGCTAAGAAAGATTTCGCAAACAGGACTGAGGTCATGATTGCTTAAATTGTATTTCTTGTAGCCTGTTTCCTATCACAGGAACCACAAAGCTCCCCTGCCCTCTCCACCCAAGGAACTCCCAAATAAAAACAAGTGATCTGAAGTACAAATATCATAAAAAATAAGATGTCTTCTTGTAAGTAAATTTTAGAACATCAATACTTTGCAAGTGATCCAGTTTCCTTCACAATAGCTTTAGTGTTATTGCTATCTGAGGTGAGCAGGGTTTGGAGCTCCTCAGCTGTGCTTCTGAGTAGACTTTAGACATGTAGCCACCTATGATTATACCTGTTTACCTCTAACATGTAAAATTTCAATTGAGCTACTTTTTTCTGTAAACTTTTTTTTAAGGTACACTGGCTTTAAAGTTACTTGGGATGGATGACAGAAAACACAGAATATGAACATTCATTTTGAAGGGAAAAGCTACATAAGTTGCCCTTACACAAAAATGCTTTCTGACATGAACCTCATATTTTTGTATATAAAAAAATAAGAAAAGTAAATTGCAAATCTTGCATTTATATCAAAGGTTGTCTGCTAGAATTAGCTTTCTACCTACTCTAATTACAAAAAAATGTAGCTTTTCAGAGTTCAGTAACACATTATATTTTCTCAGATCAGATTTCTCTGATGATCATAAACCTCCTAGTCAATGTTAAATTTTGCTTTAGCAGAGAGAGTTAAATAGAAGAACATGGTGTTGTTCATGGTGCTGAATCCAGTCTACTACTTGGTCATGTACACAGGATTACAGTCCCTGCATTTTGATTTTTTGACATTCATATCTGGGTACCAGAAACCATCAGTCTCCAAATTGTCCTGCAGATGTGTGGCATTCATGCTGTTAAAATGGCAAATAAATCAGATTATTGAGTGAGGTACCTGTTCTTGTCCTACTTCTGTTTGCTTCAGCAGAGTCTCAAAGTAGAGTCTGATTTCATAAATGTTGACCCATCATTTTACTTTTATATGGATCAAGTCCTTAGAAAGTTAATATTTGAAAATGTCACTGATACCTAATTGCTGCTCTTGTGCTTCAACAGAGAGCAGAAGAAAAATGTAGAACTAATATTTTGTTTATAAATAAAGTTATTGTTCAGTTCAGGGGGTCTTTAAACTTTAACCATTAAATTCCAGGAATAGATGACCCATCATTCTTTTTTCAGAACCAGCACAGCCTTTCTTGAAAATACTGAATTTATATTTTAATGCACACAAGTGGCCATGATTTAGCATTTTAATTAAAAGGACAACTGAACAGAAGTGGATTTAGCACAATGTTTCTTTTTTTTATGCATCTATGCTAGTTCATAAAACTATTAGTCATCAGTAGTTGCATGGTTTTTTGTGTCTTGTGAAAATTTCCAGCTTGGGTAGGTTGAAGAGAAGTGTTTCAAGCATCAGTTCCAAATAAAGCTGCACAGTTAGCAGTCAGAACCAGAGTTCTTGATGCAGTGAGTAGGAGGTAATGGGTGATTTTGAAATGTACACTTCTGGCTAATGTCATTTCAGGACACATTGCAGCAGATTTACTTTTTATCCTTCTCTTTACAAATTTCATGTGTGGAGGAAAATTGGTGCACAACAAAAGACCTCTCCAGAATTTTATATTCTATTCACAATTATTGATTGCATTGCCCGTGTGTTTCTCCCTAAGCTGCATGTGCACTTGAGTCTAGCAATAAGATTTAGGCCCTGTTGCCTAAGCTAAGTATGAATGTCTGGTATCATTTTAACACTCCTTCTTTGCCTCATTCTGGTGATTATTGTGGGATTCTGGTTCCCATGACCTGGGAGGTGAAAATCAGGTCTTCTGTAAATGCAAATGCAGCTGACCTGCTGGGATCAGACTGCAGCCCCCATGGACTGCTTTTACTTTGGTGTATTGAGGTTGCCCAACTTCTGGCATGTATGAAGGAGCTGAGGAGCTTTTCTATGTAATTCCACAAATCAATGAGGCAGGGTAACCTGGCATGTGACTTGGCAATTGTTTTTTTTTATTAGCAATTCTTAGGTTCTAATCCAATATAATTTGTGTCCATGGGAAGTAACCATTACCTTCCAAGCATGGTGTGAGAATTTTGCCATAGCTCTTGATAAAATTGTTGTACTGGAAAATTGGTACATTTGTTGTGTGGAAGTGTTTTGACTCTGTATGTTGCTGCTTTAGATATGTGACAGAGGGACAGCAAGAGGTTTTACAAGCGGTCCTTGACTTTATTGATCTTTGAATTGAGATGTAAGCTTTTTATATTAACTTAAGAAAACACCACATATAAAATTCCCATACCAAATATTTACAATACTTCGTATTTATTGTTTGAAGAGGTCGAATTTAAAATAAAAATAAAAAGGTAAATGAAATGCCTACTTCTTAAAAGTAAGTGTTATCCTTATTTGTTTCCTGCTGACAAAAGTCTAACTCAAAAGGAAATAGACCCTTCTATACAAGAGCATAGAAAATTGCTTGATGCAATTCCTGCAATTTTACATGAAGAATTTAATTGAATGGATGAGTGAATAAATCAGTGCTGCATGTTACACAAAACACTAAAATGAAAAATACACCAAATAGGCTCTAAGTTTTTAAACCAACATTCTGGTTTATACTGTATAATAGAAGTCTTAATTCCTAGTAAACAATTCCCTTGCTTTTCTAAATGTAACATGTTATTGGCAGTTCTGTGGAGGTCAAAATAATGCTGCTAATTATTTTAAGATATTTGTTAGATCTTAGTCATATGTGCAATTATGATGAAGGCATTTCAATGTAGGAACTGATTGAATCCATAATTAATACCATATAAAGATGTCTCCATTAAAAAGCACCAAATTAACCTGTCATCCTGGTTTCTAATGTGATAGAGTTCTTGTATCCAGTTTGTAAAAATGTACAAGCAAAAACTAGAGTAAGTTCTCTCATGATGAGGAATCAAGAAGTTAAGGGAAGAAGAACTGCAAATGGTTCAAGAAAACGCTTGTCATTTATAAATCTTGCCTGGTGTTTAAATGGGCTTTGGGAAGCCTACAGAGAACAGATCTAAACAAAAAAAGGAACCTAAATAAGCAGGTCTGGGTGGTTTTGTTTTGTTTTTTTTTTCCCAGGGTTAGGGTTTTTCCCAGGTTTTATTTCAGCAAAAATTGGCACAGATGTCTCAGACCTCAGATATCAAAACTTTAAATATTATACATGAGCTCACATATATTAAACTTGAAATTTTGATCATTATGTGAGATTGCAAAATACTGAAATTATTATGCAATTTAAATAATAACAAAATTTGCATATGAGGTAAATTTTTCTTTTACCAATATAAGGCCTTAAGTTATGGCAATATGCAGAAATCTGGATTGCTGTCCTTCAGCAAAAGATATTAGGTTTTTTTAAATGGTGACTACATTGCTGAACTAGTAGAGAACACATAATTTCATGTACTGGCTGTGGTTTGTAAAGGCATCTGGACTGACTAATGTCTTCAGAATTGTCTTCTGTTCATAGAGTAAGACAGACTCTGAAATTCCTGCCAACCCACAGCCTGCAGAGCAATTAAAATCATTGTAAAAAAAGAATGTTCATCAAAGCAAAGCCATTATATAAAGTCTCAAAAGGATGGGACACACTTCTTCTTTCTAGATACACTTTTATAACAGATAGATCTCATGGTGACACTCAGTTTAGATATTTTTTACACATTTTCAAGATATATTTTATTAATCCTGTATTTTTCTTCCATTATTAATCAGAAGTCCTTTAGACTATAAAGATGTTGCTCAGGTTTGATTTGCACTGGGCTGAAAGACATTCAATAGCAACTATTTAATGTGTGTTTTGCAATATATTCATTCTTCTATTTTACTTAAGGTAAGATTAGGGCACTTTTTGGAACAGAATTGCTAGTGTTTCTTAACAACATTTATTTTTTACAGAAAATTCCTGTTAATTTATCCAGAAAATATACTTTGTATATCCACATCTTCTCCTGAATAGTAGTAGTGTTTACTTGGGATTTGTTTCAATGAATTACTTAATTTTAGGCATGTAAGTAGTTCCACTGAAGTCAAAGTACTTGTATATACTGGAAATAATTATTTGTCAGCTTTGGATTCTGAACATATTTTTGAAGTACATTGTTGTTCAATCCTTCAAGCACTTTTTTAGATATTGTCTTTTGTAACTTTAGGGAAAATGGCCACTGTGCCAATTTCTATTGTCATGAAGGACACTACTGCATGCATTTTCTCCAAAAACGTGCTTGCTGTGTTCTATGGAGGCTTGCTCCTATCTGCATATGTCAAAAGAAAAGAGAGAGGTTGCATTTTTATAGAGATTAAGTGCAGATCTGATGTCTGTAGAATAAAGTGAAGTGATATGTTTTTTTAAAAAGTTGGAGATGACCTCAAACTGTACTGATCTTGCAGATTTTAATTACTGTGAGTGATTCTCAGCAATGCTCACTGGAGTTTCAGTGCTGCAACCACATGAAGCAGAAATCTAAACTTGCAAACTGAGAATTAGGATAGTGTGAAAAATGCCCACCAAGTTTGCAGAGCAAGTTTAACAAGAGTTGCTAAAGTTGCCACAGTTTTCACTGCTTGTGGACACTACCCACTGGTACCCAGCTGGATAGCAGCTGGTTAGTGGGAATCATCACAAACCCTCTAATTTGATTAGTGAAAAATCTGACGGCCACACTACTGGGCTCTTTTAAAAACAGGAATTAAAATTTTGTTTTAGCTTACTGAAATACTAGGGAATCAACAAATTCCATTCACTAGGAAGGCATTTTGTTCCAATGAAGAAATATTACCTTGTGAAATTAATTTCTTGATGTGCTGCATTGTGTGTCTCCATAAAATCCCATTTTAATTTTATTTAGAAGTTTATTTTCCAAAAAAACTAATTTGCTCACAAATGTGATAGAAAAATGTATGAAGTATAATATTGTTTTTAATTTTGTGTTGGCTTGAGTTTTTTATTTCTTACCAGAAAGTAGATAAATCAGATGCCTTTAAATTCTTGGTTTGAAAAATCTGTAGACTGTAACACATTATTGATGTGTATAGGAAGGACTCAAGGACACATTTCAGTGTAGGAGGCAGGAGCTTGTATGATAGCATTCCTGTCACCATAAATAGGGCTTGCAGGTTGTGTGACCATTCTGGCATTCCCAGATGTGCACTGGAATCCTTGTGTGCTGCCAGTTGGCACTGCTGACTGCTGGTGAGCATCTGGCCCTCTTCTGCTGTTTTCAAGAAGGACCCCTTAAAAAGGAGACTTAAAAACAGAAAGGGACTGATTTCCCTCCAAATCCTCTTGCTACTTCTGTGCAGCAAGAGGTTTGTGCTACTGGACACTTGGTTGCTCATGTGGGTACCACTGACAGATGCAAAAACAGGATCCCACATATCCATGGCATTCCCCATTATAGCCAAATCTGGATGGCCAAATCTGAACCACAGCCTTCCTGTCTGAAAAGTGATAAACCTAATGGAGCAATCCATGGCAGAATTTTCTTCTCTTGACTCTTAATAAATTCATTTGATCTCTGTCATGTGCAGTAAATATTACTGCCCAGTTTTCCATCCTTCAAAGTGGCAGGAGAACCAGATGTTTTGATTAAAATCTGCTCCGGGAAAATGTAGCTATTCTTTTTTTACTTTTATCCTGTTGCCTGACACTTATGCTTAGCAGGTTTTTTTACAAGAACTTTATTTCACTTGCAGATCTATATTTTAACATTCTGCAGTATTTTTCTCTGAACAAATACCTAATTTCTCATTAGTGTCACCAATCTCTACAATTTTGAGCAACACATTTTGACACACAGCAAGCTATTTGTTATGTGCCCATTAGCTTGCTGGGAGTCATCTATTTTCCCTCTTAGTCTCAGTATAGGTTGATCAAGTGTAGGTATCTGAAAACATACTGAAAGTGCATACTTTGAGAATTTATTGTGAAAGTGTATATGATTAATATTTTACAGCAACTATAAATGGAAAGTAATTTCTCTAAATAATATAGCAAACATAGCTAGAATATCTGCTCTCTATCATAGCTGTTGTGGTTGGGGCTTTATTCAAGCTTTTGCTTAGAAAATTAACAAGGTTAATTGACCTGATGATTTCTAGCTCATTTGAATTACTGCTACATAATTATATTAGGACCAGATATTAAAACAAGTATTACTTTTGCTGCTACTTGAGCCTCCACTTATCTGCATGATCTCTGAAAGTCATCTAGTATGTGCTGTGACAGGAATTTTCATTTTGCACACTTGAGTATGATCTATGTTAAAACCAATATGTTTGTTTTAAAATAAGTGGTGAGACTGCGATATTTCTTTCATGTCCTTTTTACTTCCTTAAAGTAGTTTCATAAATTTACTCTATTACTGATTTATGTTTCTTTGATTTCGAAATGCTTTCACTGTTCAGTGCTGCAGGCCTGCTTGCAACTGATTGCTGACAGCAAGAGTGATATCCAACAGAAAGGTAAGAATATGTGCCATGATTTATCATTAACTATTCCATGGGATAACTGTTTCAACAATCTTTTTTTTAACTAACTTCAAAGCAGTAACTGAGTTTTAACAGCAAATTTAAAACAAAACCCAAAAAAACAAAACAAAAAAAAAAACAAACAAAAAAAAACCCAACAAAAAACAAAATAACAAAATAACAAAAACAATGAAAAAAAATTATAAATAAAATAACAACAAGGAGGTCCCTGTATCTGGATGGCTCTTGTAAATATAATCTTTTCACTGGGGAAAACCACCTAGTAAGACTGGAAGTTCCATCTAGAAGTCAGCTTTGTTAATTTTCAGCAGGTGAAAATGAAGAAAATAACTTTTCTGATCACCCAAAATTATTTTGTCTTTCAGATGATTCAAGCATTGTCCCTTGGCTCCTGAGCTTTAAACGTGGAACAGCTCTGGAAGAACAAGGAAATAAAATAGTGATCAAAGAAACAGGTTATTTTTTCATATATGGCCAGGTGAGAAAGCTCATTTCACTTCAGCACCTGACTTTTGTAAGGATTTTTTAATGCCTCCACGCAATGAGTTTGAGGCTTTCACCTCTTCTTTCTGTAGGTTTTATATACAGATACAACATTTGCTATGGGGCACCTAATACAGAGGAAGAAGGCTCATGTGTTTGGTGATGATCTCAGCTTGGTGACATTGTTTCGCTGCATCCAAAATATGCCACAGTCTTATCCAAACAATTCTTGCTACACTGCTGGTAAATATCTGCATTTTCCTTTCCTTTGTTGGCAAATAAGCTGTATCAAATGGAATCTATAGTGTTGGGCAATTGTATTGCAGCAGTCGTAAAGAACAGGATCTGCTTTCATGGGTCTGGCTAACTGAAAAATTGCAGAATACTTTCAGAAAATACAGTTTTATATAAAGTATCAGCAACTGGAGATTATGCATCTAGCTTGGTGATCTGAACAGTTTTGCTCTCTCCATTGATTCTCTAATGTGATTAGACATTTTGGTCCTTTCAGTTAGATGCCTGAGGCAGGCAAGAGGAGTACCTACCATCCTTATTGAAAATACCAACTTAAGAGTTTAATTCCACTTTAAGTTATCCCAAGAAAATATTAAAGAGCTATACTCTTCTTTGAAGTGTTGTGTATGTATGTTAGCCATCCAATAGTTGCATACCTTACTGTGATATTTCTACTCCTTATAAAGGCATTTTTAGTCCTTGGTTTGATGAAAAAAAATTAATTCTTATAAGGTGCTCTTTATGATTGCACCAATTAGAAACACCACAAGACCAATTAAAATATTTAGTGCAAGTCCTTAAATATTTAGTGCAGGATCAATGATCAGTATATCTGTATACTCCTGCAGTAGCATTTAAGGAATCAGTGTCACAGTCTATAAAACCCCATATATCATCTTTTGTCTGTCTGTCTTTCCCCCTTAATGGTGGATTTGAAGGTTTTCTCTTTGGCAACTTTCCAGTAGGATTTTTTATTCAATGCCTTATGAAAAAGTGGGTGACACTGAGTGATGGAGTTGATTGTTGGCAAGTAGTGACATTAAACAAATGGGATGTGGCAGGAATCTAATTTTTTCTCCAAATAAAAATACATTTCAAATAGCTAACTAACTAGATACTTTGTCCTGGCAATTGAGGCTGTCCAAACATTTCCTTTAATTTTTGCTCCTTCAGTCACACATTCTGTCAACATAACCACCTTCAATTTCTATATTCTGATTTTAACCTTGTATTACTGCTCCACATTCCTAACTAGGATCTTTATCTTGCCACTTCATGATTCCCCTTTCCGAAATTTCCCCACTATTCTGTTTTCACCTGGAAAAAAACAGTCTGAGTGCTCTGTCCCATGCTGTTGATCATGTGTCACAGCAGATATTAGATGAGCTCTCAGCTCAGTGGCTGCAGCCTGAAGGGGACACGATCTTGATTATCATATCAGCTGATGTGCTGATGGCTGGCAGGAAGCAAACTTTTGTGTTCTGCAGTTGCAGTGGATCAGCTGATGTGTGGTAACTTCATTGGGTTGGTAAAGCTCATAAGACTCCTCCAGAAGTGTGGAAACAGAGTGGTCTGGGGCAGTAATGCTCAATGCTGATTATGTCTGTCTCATCAGAACATGAGGAACCTGGGTACACCACTGCTAGAAATTTTTTGCAGAGTCTGCTTAAGTGAACTGTGTTATGCCAAGTGCAGTGTGAAAATTAAGTCCATCTTCACAGAGGATGTTAAATGTCAGTTTAAAAGCACTCATCACAAGAAAAAAGCCATGCTTACATTTGCAAGATGACACATAATGACTTTTGAATGCCATTTATAAAATAGTGTATTTGAATGACTAACTGTAAAATATTCCAAATCTATTGCCAGGCATTGCAAAATTAGAAGAAGGGGATGAACTTCAACTTACAATACCACGGAGAAGGGCTAAAATATCCTTGGATGGAGATGGTACTTTTTTTGGTGCAGTAAGACTCTTCTGAAGCCCTTAATTTCTGTTACTATGCTTAATGCCATTTTCTTCTCTACCTATGCCTTTGTCAGAAAAAACATTGGATTGTAATAAAGCTGCCAATTCCCTCTCCCAATTCACCACAGGCTTTTAAGAATTTTCTTCACTTTAATATGCAAACCCAAAACAGGAAACATACCAGACATGCTTGTGATATAACCACCATGTGATTTACCAGAAAGCCAATTTATTTTAGTCAATGGGAGACTCTGGATAAGAACTATGAAACAATGAGATTTTGGCTTTGAAACAATTTGTTGTCCATATGGTAAATTAAAAGGAGTTGACCAAAATAATAACAGGACCACTGACTAGCAAATTGTTATCGTTTGAAAAGGAAATCTAAAATGAAAGTCTATCTTAGATCTGCATTATTTCATCAATAAAGTATTTAATATATAAAGTGTGGGCAAAAAACAGTGAACAGTAGATTCCTCACCACAGAATGAAATTTTTGGGTGGGTTCTGAGTTTTGGGTTTTTTCTTCTTCCCCCAGAGATACTGGGGAAGAAAAAATCCTAAATGTCTGGGATAATGAAAACAAATAAACAAAATAGTAACCACTGTCTTGCTTCTTCCTTGTGAGCAGAAAGTAAATAAATTACTAAAACCTATTAGCATTTACTAATCAGAAATCATTTTACAGGAAAAAGGACATGTAAAACTCTTTAAGAGGCTCAATCTCCAAACCATTGCTACTGAAGGAATATGTGTACATTTCTATGTAAGCAAGGCTGGCACAGGAAGAAACACAGTGAAATTAGACACAGTACTATGGTTGGAATTGGATTTCTGACTCCATAATTTCTGCAGTCATATACAGTTGTGTTTAGATATATACAGTATATAGGCATACCTGTATATATTTGAAAGCATGTATACATGCATAGGTCTTGGGCATTTGGGCACAGAATTTTATCTTCTTTTGAGCAGTTTATCCAGTGGAAATACTACTTCATATTTTTTTTTATATTTCCCTTGCTTTTTGCTATGATCCATTACATGCAATATAGTAAGAAGAAAATAAATGTGGAACCAGCCATGCAACTAAGAAAATACACTTGTATTTTAGAGGCTTTTTCTGCAGTTTTGAATACAGTGCTTAACTGTGTTTTATAAAAATATTCAGATCTGTAGAAAGAATAAACAGATGTCCTTTTTCCTTTTCTTTTGTCTGGCTGCTTTGTTCAGTAGATAGTATTTATGCCTTTTTTATCCTAAATATCGTATGGTCAAAGGAGTTATTTCACTTCTTCCCCAGTCTTAAAGAAGCATTGAAGTGCTATTGGAATAGATAAAATGTAAAATCCCTAGTAATGAATTGTACTTCATTTGAAAATATTTTTTAGGACCTGAGAATTGTGTTATATGAGATTACTTATTAAAGAAAAGATGCTCTGTCTATTGCAGTCTCCTTGTCTGCTTTTATGAATTGTGATTTGATTGATTTCTCATGGTGATTGATAATAAATAAAAGAGATTTGGAGCTCAGAATTATAAAGCATGGTAAACTAATTATCATCTTCTCTGGGTGTCGGGAAGACATTTCAGCAATAAGCATATGTGTATTGGATTTTTGCCTAACTACAGTTTCAAGATATCTGCAAGCCTCATTTTTTAAAATGTCTTTATTTATGTGTTGTAGAGCTGAAGCTGCTTTTTTTTTTGTCATCATCATCATTATTATTATTATTATACTTTGATGTGCTGAATTTGCCAAAAATGGTATTTTAAATCCTGTACAGGAGCCTTCCATGTAACCAAGGTTGTATAATACTGCATGTAGGTAAAACAACTGCTAGCATGCAGTGAGTGTTATTAGTGAAATACATTAATACATGATGCCCAGAACCTTTCACCAGAAGTCTGTTGATTTTAGTGTTGTCTGTTTATAGGAAAAACTAGGTTGTTACTGTTGCTTTCCCAGAAACTCGATAGCTAAACTTGGAAATTTAACTATTATTGTGTAAGCTTCCCCAGTGGTTTTGGTGGGCTTGTGTGTGCTTAGCTTAAGCCATTTCCTTGGCTGTATTTCTTCCTTCTGTTGCTGACAAATGTGCAAAGCTCAGAAGTTTGGAAGGGGTCTGGCACATGATTTGGCTTGGAGGAAAACTTCTGTCTTCTGAAAGAAAAGTTTTCAAAGGTGTTCCCTTCCTTAGAAGTTTCTTCACAAAACACATGGATCGTGTTTCTGCGAACCACGAGAACTCCCACATGTGTGCAGAGAGCAAGTTGACAGACTGTTCAGATATTTCAGATTTTCTGGCAATTTTGTTGCTGCCAGATTAGCTTTTTACTGGCTTCATGAGAAAGCTTGTCTTCCCAAAATTAACCTGCTTCTACACGAAGTTGAGTTTTAACAGATCAGCATTTTCTGATCAGAGCCTGAAGGAGAATAGTTCATCCCTGATCATTCTGCTAACAAGCTGGTGATACCAGAAGGCAGCAAAGTGCATCCAGACCATCATCACACATATGCTTCAGTGACTGGGAGTAAGTGAAGCATTCTGCATTTGGGAGATATTTAAATAAGTGTGATGGGCAATAATTAGAATTTAGTTGGTTCTACATTTTTATCAAGGCTGTCTAGCGTTTAAGACAGGTTTCTGCAAAAACTATGTGTACACGCTGGTTCTTTTTCATGTGGTGTCAAGCAGCAGTGTGGCAAACATAAGGGACTTTTTCTTTCCAGTACATTTTAACAGAAAGTGTGAAGTTGTATCATTCTTTCCTTTTTAATGTTGTACAGATATACAGCTGCTTTGAATGTAATGTATTAAATGTGATGTGCATCTCATCCCTTTTATATAATGTGCAGTCACCCACTCTGCCAACATATGAGTATATTTGTTACATGACTCTCCTATATCTGACTGTTTCTCAAATTGCTCAGCATCTGCCAATTTAAGACTTCCATTTCAGAGGTCTCACAGTTTTGCCAAGCTTATACTGCTGGAGCTGACAGTTTCTGTATCTCAGGTTTGTGTCTTGGTTTGAGTTATCTTGGGTAATCTTTAGCCCTTACAGTTCTATGCCTCTAAAGACAAGGTTAGGAAAAATATGTTCTTTGGAATTAATTTTAAAAATTTGGTTACTTTTTCTTTTGAAAGGTCTAGAAATTTTGCTTTGAAAGAAGAAATATGTGTAATGTGGGTTTTACTTTATTTTAAATAGAGTTTTCTTTGTTCCTTCCTCTCTTTCTTCTGGACTGTCACAGGGTATATGCTTCTGAAGAATATTTTATGCTCATGTTAAGCATATTCTATCTCTATGGAACTTTCAAAAAGAAGAGGAAAACTTTCCCAGCAGCTTTATGTCTGGATTACATCAGTAAGGTCTAAGCTTGTTTTCCAAAATCAGTCCAAACAGCAATGAGAAGGAAGTTGATGCAAATACAGGGAAGAGGGAAGCTAAATATTTGATGTAGAAAGACTCTCATGGAGTTTCCAGGTTACACAGATCCCAACAGTGATGGGGAATGGATGCTGGATGGCAGGAACAGGGGAGACCCTAGCTGGGATTTGAATGATTGATTTCTAATTCAGAAGCTTTCTTATTCATAGCTCACAACTCATAATTCATGCACCTATGAGCAAAATACAGCTGCTGGGAGAGCTCTTGTTCTTCCTCCTCTGCCATGGCACAGGTGTCACACTGTGAAGCACAAGAGCCTCCAGCTGCTGCTGCAGCCACCTCAAAAACTCTTTGGGTAAGCTGACACCTTCAGCTTGGACATTTGGTCGACACCATCTCTGGGAGTCAGCAGGTTGTGAAGAGACTGCCAGAAAAACAACAGGCAAAGATGATGGTGCAGGAGACAGCAGGCTGCAGGTGACAATGGCTGCATAAGCACCTTTAGCCCTTTCTGGCCACTGTGTCAAGCATACATGGTGCCTTTGCTTTGGCCAAACAGCACTGGCCCCAGCATTCATCAGGGGATAACATACAGCATGTGCCATTTGTTAGCCAAAATCTGAGCAGGGAGTGAGTGAAGAGTCACACCACGGGGAGTTTAGCAAGCCACTGCAGCAGGCTGTTCACAGATTTCCAACACTTTTTTGGATAAATCCTTGAGCAATATAATCTGAATTTTGTGTTGATCCTTCTTTGAGCAGGATTAAGTACAGCCTCCTAAATGATCCCTTTTCCCTGGCTGATTTTCTCTGATAAGAAAGCAGGAGATGTGAGAAATTGGTGGGTCAGAAAAGGTCCTGCTGGGCAAAGGAGTGTTCATTTCCTGAGTGCAAATGAAACACAGGTTCCTCAGTGTGGGCTTCAACAGGATCAGCAAACATTTATCTACTGAGCAGGGCAGGTTCCAGTTAAGCACAGCAAGCTGCTAGTAGTCATCAGTTACTGCATGACCTCAAACCTAAGAGTGTAAATTGAATCAAACCATGTGGCCAAGTAATAACCTTCATTCACTCTCTTGCAAGTTTCCTTTGACTTTTTTTTCCTGCCCCCCTCCCCAGTTCACTCAGTGGATAGAAGGAAGGCACTTCATCCTGTGGAAAATGGGATATTGATGGAAAGTGTTTTAAGCTGAAGGCCAGAAATATATTTCAGAAATGTTGAAAGGAAGTAGTAAATGAGGCAGAACATGCAAGAAGAGAAATTACAGTGTCCTGTTCAAATCAGAATAACATTCCCTTTCTGTCAGTGAGAGTTGGCTGAAAAGTCATGTTTACTTTCCACAGATGTTGGGTTTTTTCTTCTTTTAAGGCTAAAGCTGTTTCAGTTTTGACTTAAAACCATTTCTACAAAAAAATTTTTGGCTAATCTACAGATCCCATCTCTAGTCCTGATGAATGTCATTTATTCCAATGGCTTTGGGAAGTCGTGTATCACACCATGTATGTGAGTTCACCTTCCCAACTGTTCTCAGGGTACTTGCTTTCCAAAGCTTCTCAGCCTAAGGAGAAGTGTTGATGAGCTCCTTTGAATCTGGAGACTTCCACTTTCAATTTCCCTGGCTCAGCATCCAACAGCCCTTTTGGAAATCTAAGATGAGTTCCCTCTAGACATAATTTTCAGTTTCATAACAGTTTGTTCAGTCTGAAATATTTCAAGGAGAACATGCTGGACTCCACAAACTGTGGTTTTGACAAAGCTCTGCTTTGTCTAAAAATTTCCAGACTGCCCTAGCCTTTGCTGTAGAGTTCCTTAAACAAGATTTTTCACAGGTGGTCACTGAGTGAATGTTCCTCATTCTCTGTCTGACTGACTGATGCCCTTGTGGTCTCATTTGCAGAAGTGTTGAAACACCCAGCTGCAACTGAAATTAGCAGGAGCATGCTTTGAATACATGGAGGGCTGTATATTTATGCTGGAATCCTGGTGTGGAAATAGTACAGCAACAAATACTCTGAAAAAGCCCCGGAGGAAATAAATTCTGATCTGGAGGCAAATATAATTAGAATTGTGCAGTCAGCCAAGAAAAAGTATGAGGGAAAGTTCTTAAATCATTGCTTGGGTGCTGGACATTGTGTGCAATGAATGTGACAGGGATCTTAATGGGAAGGGCAATGTGAGAGTATATCAGCTAACTTCTGCTCCAGGTACCAGGACTGAGACTGCAAATACAACTCTGGCCCATCTTCACTATGAGCATTTAGCTTTGCATTGGAACATTTGGTGGAGGTTGGAGACATGATATCCAGGGGCCTGTTTCCATTTCCTCCACTAAAAATGGGAGCTCCATTCTCCAGAAATCTCATAGAAACTAATTAATGTAGCTGTGGAAGGGTTGGTGACAGTTCTACCTGTTCTTAGAAAGTGTTTGTCTTGACATTAAGGGAGCTCAAAAACATAATACCTGGCACCACTGGAGAGCAGACCTAGCATTTTTAAAGGGGGAAGAGTAAGAGGGAAAGTTTTGCCAGAGGAGAGCAGATAAGCACTGTCTAGTGGGAAACTGCTGTCTCAGGATTTCTTACCTAACTTTGTGCATCTTCAGAACAGGAAAGTCACAAAGATGACAGGGATTTGAAAAGCTAAACGAGTCTGTTTTGAAATAAACACTGTTGATTTTTTTTTTTTCTTTCTTCAAAGAGTAGATTTTCCATCTCTCCATGAGCAAGAGCAAAGTGAGTGGATGGGGTGAAGTGCACATCTGACAAGTGACGGCAAGTGGGAGAGGTAACTGAGATGTGGCTGTGTGGAAGGGATGAGTGAAAATGAGACAACAGCAGAAGGACTGTCATGCTGCTGCTGCTGCCTGTCTTCCCCACTGACTCCACTGCTCCGTGCAACCTTTCTGCCCTGTGTTAGGGTGGCATTTAATCACAACTGGTAATTTTTTTGAGAGGAAGTTCATGATGGGTCGTACTTACATCTCTATTCAATTATCAGTCACAAATACCAGCCAAAATTACCAATGCTCAACCTTTAAAGTAACACCAGTGATGCTCTGTTGGGCTGCTGCACTGGAAGTGAGTCAGGGCTGATGCAAACAAGCACAGCAGGCAGATGAGAAATGTGGTTGAGTCTGACATTATTTGTCTGTGAAAGGATGATGGTACAATTCCCTACCTCTTAGGCTGCCAGAAATACATCTTCCACCATCAGTGTATGCAGTGAGCAGTGGAAACAGAACAAGCATGTAGTCTGCTACTTTTTCCATCTCTTATTTTCTTTCTTTCTTTACATGTAGTATCCCTTCATCCAGCTTTATTTCACTCTGTACTCTCTTGCATTTATCCCTACAATACTCAGAACATGGCAGAAAAAAAAAAAAAAAAAAAAAAAAGGATGGGATGAAGATAATTTTGCTGCCTCCATCGTTAGTTTTTGTTGGATATCCTCACACAGTCATCACCACCAGAGAGCAGAGTCCCATAAGGACTGTGGGTGTGAGCAGTCTGTCCCCCCTGAGGGCACTGAGCCACAGCTCCTGTCCCTTTCCATCCCAGCACAATGAGCTGCTCAGGGACATTCCTCTCGCCTGTAAACCCAGTGTACTGACTGCAAACGGAAAATGGGAAAAACAAAATGGGGAAAACAGAAAGAAAAAGAGGAAAAGGAACAAAAAAGGTTCTGGAACACCAGTGCCAGTGAAGTAAGCTTTTCTGCCAGATTCTAGGATTAATTATGAGTTACTTCTAGGAATAATCTTAGAATCATAGAATATCCTGAATTCAAAGGGATTTACAAGGATCATCAAAATCCAACTCCTGTTCAGGACAGCCCCAAGAATCACACCAACGCTCACTAACATTTTAAGAATTTTGGTCACTATTTTAATGGGATTAGGCTCACCTTGTTATCAATTCTCACTTCCCTCTATTCACATACCTGAGTCTAAACATTCTCAATATGTATGTAAGCTCAGCCTGGTATGAGAAATCATAATTTATTCACCCCTAATTTCCCACCATCCTTCTCCAACCTCTGAACAGCCAAAAGCTTTGTTTTGTTTTTTTCTTGCTAACCAGGTTGAAAAACAAGGCTGGGAAGAAGAATATTTTTTCTGTGATTTAAAAGCCAATTCTTTGAGAAATTTTCTATAAATCCGTTTTTCACCTTGATTTAATATGACAGAGGCAAGAAGAAAAAGAAGTCCTTGTATTGTCATAAGTATCTGAAGTCTTTGAAGGCATTACCTGAGTGTCTGTAGCTATCTTCACATTTTCATTAGTTTCTAATACACCTTTCATTTTAGCTGAAAACCTCTTTTCTGTTTAACTGGGAACAATGCAAACACCATCCCTTTGATCCTACTATCTAATTCACATCTTTAGAGCTGGTATGTTGTTTTAGTCTGCTCAAGTACTTGCTTTTTTAGAGATGGTGATTGCTTCTATATATTCATTAGTTCTCTTCACAAAGGGATTGTGAAACTGATCCCTTGGGATACACAAACTTCCTGTCTGTGCAGAAGAGCCATGCAGAATGGCAACATTACACACTGTTGTGGCTAAACAGAGTCTTATTGCTCAATTTTCTTACCCTAAGGCTATGAGTATAGGAGAACACATCGACTTTCTTAAAACATTCAGGACAAGGTTCTTCTGGCTTACTGAAGACATCAGCATCTGCCATGAGGTCTCCATGTTTTGAGGTAAGCATCTGGTACCCAACTGTGGTCCATGGGGAGAAACAGGCACTCCTGTGTCAGTTTGACTTTTACTTATGTAAATGATTCATGGCTGAGGTGAATCATACCGAAAATTACTTTTTTTTCTCTGTGATTAAAAGACACTCAAGTTAACACCTCGCACAATGTAGCCATCCAAATTTAGAATAAGCAGATTATGGCATATAAAAACAAATTAAAGAGGATAGTCTTCATGGCATGATTTATAACTTGACATTTAAGGGGATTAACAGATCAAGAGCAGCCTGGCTGAAAAGGACTTGGGAGTGCTTGTGGGTGAGAGGCTGGACTTGATCCACCAGTGTGCTCTTAGAGCCCAGAAAGCCAAACATGTCCTGGGCTGCATCAAAAGCAGCAGGGTGAGGAAGGGAATTCTGCCCCTCTGCTCTGTGAGACCCCACCTGCAGGGCTGCATCAGCTCTGGGGCCAGCACAGGCAGGACATGGACCTGTTGGAGTGAGCCCAGGGAAGGGACACCACGATGGTTAGAGGGATGGAGCAGCTCTCTTGCAGAGACAGGCTGTACCAACTGACATTACCCAGGATGTTCTGTAAAAAGGGAATGTATACAAGTACTCTCAACTATTTGTACAATAGTCTATATATGAAAATCAATTTATTTGAATCTCTCAATTACCTTTAAATATTGGCCAACTGCACAGGTGCAATAATTTCTCTCTTTCTCTTTCCATATTTTTAAATTTTTATTGTATTAATTTATTTTTTCTTCTTCTGAACAAAATCAAAAATCCCAGTCATGTAAGACATGCATGGATAGTTATAGTACTGCTTTATCTTGACTTTGCAGTCAGGCCTTTTCTTTGCATAGGAAGAAAGATTCAGGTCTCCAGTACTGTTTGGGGATATCCTCAGCAGTGGCAGTGGCAAGTTCTGCCTCTGGGTCTGTCTATTTGCACCTGCAATAGAAAGGCAGAACCTTTTCCTCAATTCTGTTACAAAATCCTTTTTCCTACCAAACTGAGACCAGCTGCATTCAACTCAGCTGAGCTGTCATACATTTATTTAACCCATAGACACAGATCTAACTTCCACTACCCACTCATCCAGCAGCAAAAGCTGTCCTGGGACCAGACTCACTGCCTCTGCAGAGGCCGTTTCTTCTGCACACCCTCTGAACTGGCCATGCTAGTCCAAGAGACACTTTTAGTGAACTCCTGGGTAGAGAGATACACAAGCACTATAAAAACTGAACATGTTACCAAAGTACTGGAAGCCACAAAACATGATTCAGATGAAATGCAAGTCATTTTAGTCCCAGTACACGATTCATCCCAACTTCACAGAGCTACTTAGGCAGCCAAAACTGTAGCAGAGTCTGCAGGCTTTTGAATCACCAGAGGTAAATCTTCTTCACGTCAAATGTTCTGCCAACACATATACCCCAGGGCAGCTAAATGGCACATCTCAGAATCACAGAATTCACAGAATTCATAGAATTCACAGAATGACTAGGTTGGAAGAGACCTTTAAGATCCTCTAGTCCAACACATGCCCTAACACCTCAACTAGACCATGACACTGTGTGCCACATCTGGTCTCTTTTTAAACACATTCAGGGATGGTGACTCCACCACCTCTCTGGGCACACCATTCCAGTACTTGATCATTCCTTCTGTAAAAAACTTTTTCCTAGTACCCAACCTATATTTCTCTTGGTGTAGCTTGAGACTTGAGGATCATATTCTGTCATTATGAAAGAGACCAACCTCACCTGACTACAGCCACCTTTCAGGGAGTTGTAGAGAGTGATAAGGTCACCCCTGAGCCTCCTTTTCTCCAGGATAAATACCCCCAGCTCCCTCAGTCATTCTTCACAGGGTTTGTGTTCCAAGCCCCTCACCTTGTTCCCTCCTCTGGACACACTCAAGTGTCTCAATGTCCTTCCTAAACTGAGGGGACAGAACTGGACACAGCACTCGAGGTGTGACCTCACCAGTGCTGAGTACAGGGGGAAAATGACCTCCCTGCTGCTGCTGGCCACACTGTTCCTGATACTGTCCAGGATGCCATTGGCCTTCTTGGCCAGCAGGGCACACTGCTGGCTCATGTTCAGTCGGCTGTACCAGCACCCCCAGGTAGTTTTGTATGGCAGTATTCATTTGTTTGATCTGCTACTAGAATTGCTAACAGTATGGTTTGGTATCACTTTAACCAATTCCAATATAACTTGAATATAGAGCCATACAAAGTCACTCTGTACAGGCATTGGACTGGAACCTTCAAAGAATATTTCTTCTCATCCTAGAACAGCATTATAGGACAGCTGGACTGCCCTTAATGTGACTGTTTTTCACCATTGATCATAGAGTCTAGAGGGCAGGCTTTGATGTGAATAGTTAACTTTTTGTAGTGAAACCCAGGTGATATGAACCCATTCTGTGGTATAGGAGGAAACATCAGTGGATTATGTCTTCTATTGGAAACTATGTGGACAATTAATTGAATTACAGCCTTCTAAGTGTATTACTTGCATTACTTACTAGATGTAAGTCAACCTTAGACAGTTATTGGGGCATATGAATGACTGCTCTACCCCAGACCAGGAAAGCACTTTTGAAGTACCTCTCCCACTCACCCCCACCTCCTCAGTTTGGCTCATGTTGCAGAGCAGTGGAATACATGAACCAGGCTTCTTCTCAGTACTGCATGCTACAGGACAACAGGTAAGGCTCTGCAATTGCTCCTGGGCATCCAGGCCTTGAAGACCTAGAGTAGATCAGAGCTCCAAGAAATAGCATCACAACATCATTGTGCAATGGCTTTCAGAAAGGTGAGTATGGATCCCCTGTACTCTGAGACACACAGAAATCGCTAGAGGGAGCCCTTTAATCATTTTATCCTGCATCAAACCCCACTAACTTGGGCCTTCAGCTCGGGCTTTGAAGCACTTCAATTGCATCACAGAGCATTACTGCCTCTGGTACTCAGTAAAGAGAATGAGGGAAAAAGACAGGAGTATGCAAGGCTTCTGCAAAATTTGTAATTCTTTCCACATTCTGAGAAAATACAGATTTTTTAAAGATTTCCCCAAGAAAACTTGCTAGTGCCAATTCAGTTCATTGGTTGGGAACAGAATTAGCTTTGCCTAGACATTTTAAAAACATCACCTTTAAGTAGCACCAGTAAGAGGGAATGCCCTCTTCCCTCTCATATTTCCCTCCTTCAAAGATCAAACACCAAAATGGGCACAAGTTGTCACTCTGAAAATCTTTAGACCGCAAGAACAACCCTTCTTCATTTAACTTCCTAGCACCATAGGTGTGGGCAGTGGCAATTCCCAGCAGCCAGCCTTCAACAAGTGTTGCTCAGAGCAGCAAACTGATCTGGCTCTCTCTGTGTTTGAAGAGGGTTGTGTAAAAGACACCAAAGGCATATTCCTGCAGTGTAACTGCAGACATGCATTCCATTTTCTGCTTAAAGAAAGCTTTCCATTTTATTCTAAATTTAGCAAATAACATAGCAATAAGAGCTTGTGGTTTGAACTTGCAAGAAGTCCTGGAAACTCAACAAGGATATAAGAATTGTGAGGATGGCCCCAGCTGCAAAAGAGATTCGCTGTCAACAAGGCCCTGCAGGGATTGATTGCAACCTGGACAGCAAAACCCAGGAGCAGCTCAGAAGGTGTTTCTTTTTAGAAAGCATGCAGCAGTAGAGGGCATCAGACAACAAGAAATCCTGTAGACCTTAATGAATCCTTGCAGTGCTAAAGGCTCAATGAGGGGAATTGGAACTAGAGAGGTGCAGACTGGGATTCTGCTGTGCAGGAAGCAGACAGAGAGAAGTCGAAGCAGGCACATCACTCCTGTGCATGTTGGCTGTAACCACTCCAGCATGCTAATGTTGTGGGAGGAAACAGGGAAGGGATCACCTATGGTGCTGTATCTTGCCTCAGAGGCACTCCATTAGCAATCCAGCCTTAGCACTGAGCATTGCAATTGATACCTTCAGCTCACCACAACATCTCCCTTCTCTCATAAGATACGACAATGGAGGGAACTCTCTATTAGTAAAGCAAGATTGCTGTTGGGTAATGACTCATGCTGTCCCAAAACACTCAGTACAAGAGGACTCTCATGAGAAAAAACTCAAGAAAGTAAGCACTGGCCAGCATGTAACCTTAATTTGTCCCTTTGAGCGATGGCTGGGAAACAGGCAGCACTCAGAAGTGAAGCTGAATGACTCATTTTCTGAAAAGAAAATTCAAGCCTCTTACTGGCATTTCCTCCCCACCCTAAAACTATTTCTCCCAGCGTGTGCAGAGACAACAACCTCACTGCAGCATGAACTCAGGATTGCCATAAAGTGAAGAAATCAGCTCAATTTCTGTTTCTACAACAAAAAACAACTGCTCCGTGAGTACAACGATTTTCTCTTTTCCAAGGTGGAAGTGAGGAGAGGTTTTTGGGAACTGTTATTTATAGTACCTTTCACAGGAGTGCCTCAGACTTGAAGGAGATCATTCCTGTCCCTTGAGAGACTGGTGCTTTAGGCAAAAAGAATTTTAGCTGTGTCTGTGGCGTTCCCCAGCCCGACCCCCATGCCCTGTGTGAATATCAGAGTTGTGCAAACAGCAGGGGAAAAGGCAGCTGGAGACTCCATGACAAGCCAGAACATCCAGCTGCTTGGAGCTCTGGCATAACAAGCTTTTCCTGTGGTGAACTGTGGGACGTGCAGCCAGGGCAAATTTCAGGACTGCCTTCAGAAACGCTGCGCAGTAGCAGCATGAAAAATTTGGAATTGTTTTAAATCATCGGTCTGTCAGCTGCCTGCTTTGCACATAACTTCACCAGGTACTGTATTCCTCCCTTACTATGTTGGAAAATACACAGGAAAATGCTAATGGCTGTTTGGATTATTTTTTTTTTTCTTCTGTAGATAAAAATATCTCAAGGAAGTTTGTAAAATACTTTTCCCTTTACAACAACATTACTCTCATACAAGGCTATGCACAAAGTGAGAGCTGCAGGCTATGTGTTTACAAGTCTGGGTTTGCTTTTATCTGTATCAAGTCTACAAAAGAGGAATTTTTAAAGAAATTTTCACAGATTGAACAGCACTGAATTGAGTGGTATAAACTGTGTGACTTTTCACTGAGTGTTGCCAAACTGATGCCACAAATGCATACTATTTTCAAGAAGAGTGTATATGAGTATGTCTAAAACTGTGAATATTTTCTCTTATGGGATTTTAGTATCTTGTAAGTATTTTGTTGGAAAGGTAAAGACTGACTTAAAACTTTGAATCAATACAGGAAAACAGTTGATAAAATATAAAAGATATGCAAGCTATAACCCCCAGGATTATTAAAATATGTGAAGAAAGGGATAAATCTAAATTACTTTGGGGGAGGGATTAACAATGGGAGAGGGAGGAAAGAGTTTTGTTTTAAGCTGAATTCAGTTCAGATAGCAGAGAGGACTGTTTGCTTGCAATTTCTCTGCCTGGAATCCCATCACCTTCCACTGAGGAAATGGCTTGACAGGGGTAATACCAGTCAGTTTAATAAACCAGTAGCTGTTTTCTGAATATTGCCTGCTATTTTACAGGCAGCTTCTGGGGAAGCTCAGCCTTGAGATCCAGGCTGTGCTTTAAATCAGTGTCTACTGTGAAACACAAGCAGTCAGTGACAAACAACTGCACAATTAAATCTGATTATTTCCATCTCCCTTTTACTTCAACTGTTTTGGAGGCTCATAAGATGTAAATGTTAGAGATTGCTGAGGTGCTCTCTTGTACTTTTCCTATAACAAGTCAGGATGCAGCAAAGGCACAAACTCAAATACAGAAACTGAGTATCTCTAGGCAGCAAGGCTGCATCAGCTCTGGAGCTTGTAAGCAAGTGTTTGGATGGCAGTTTTCTAAGCACAGAAATGTATTTTTTTGCCATTGAAGCTTGTAGTGTTGATGGATAAAATGCAAGAACTGTGGATATTAACTAATCTGATTAATACATAATTTCTGGAAAACAAAAATAAATATGAAGCAAACATAATTCATGAAATTGAAATGCTTGGGACACTTCAGCCAGGTGTGGGAGCAATTTCAAAGAAGTCTCTTTTAAAGCTTTAGAAAGAACCTCACTCAGCCCCTACTTCAAAGTCCTCAAATAGTTTATCTGACTGTCCTGACAGTGAAAGGAAAAGCCCCAGAGAAACCTCTTCATTCCCAGATTTAAACAACAGGAGGTCACACATCCTTCCAAGAAATTATAGTTGTTGGAAAGAGATTACTAGAATTTCTACAACCAAAAATACCTCTTATAAGTCTGAAAGGAAACTTAGCACATTATGTGAAAAAGCACAATGCTGCTACTGTCTATGATTATACAAAAATAAATTATATTGAGAACTGGATTTTAAAACACATTTTTTCCTTTCTGAACAATAAGTAATTTTTATATAGATGATTCATGTAAGAAAATAGAATTATTTTGCTGTATTGAGGTAACTTTACACAAAAAGAAAAATCCCTCTAATAAGTGAAGGGCTAGCAATAAAAATAACAGTAATGCCTTTACTCTATTTCGGGTCTGATCTGAGGTGCACTGGAATAAATAAACAGAATGTTAACAGGCTTTGAGTAAGATTTTAATCTTTTTTATTTTTATTGCAGTTGCTACTAGGAAGATGCAACTATGACAAAGTACTCTTGGATTTGAGCCCTCCAAATGCAGAAATGATTTGGCAACTAACATCTCATCGGTAAGAAAAAAATCATGAGTTACTATTGTATCATACTTACATCTAAAATGAGTGAAGCTTAATAATTATGTAATACTGTATTATAAAAGAGAAGCACTGTTTATCTCACAGTGGGATTTTTGGTTTTTTTTCTGGTTATTAACTTTTTTACAATCTGGGCAAAAGTTATGTCAGAGGAAATTGATCCCATTTTCATCATCCCAGAACAACTCTCTATAAACACCCAAAGCCATGAAGCAAAATCACTTGTATGCTATCTGCTACATGTAAATTCCCACATGAGACTGCTCACAGGAAACTTGAAAACAATCAGGAAAGGAGATTTAAAGTTATAGTCCTGACATTGTCCTCTTTGTTGCATCAGTTTGGGTAAATGATAACCACCCAGCACATCCTCAGAGTGGTCTGGTCTGCAGTCAGAGGGTCTCTGGCCATGTGCAGGGCAGTGATGGATGGCCAGGTCACTGGCTTCTTTCCCTCTTCTGTGTTTCAGGTCAGCCCTGGTTACACCCCTGATTTTTGGTCTGCTTCTGCAAGCACCATGCACACATCCTTCCACTGTCACACAGCCAAACTTTGTCCTGCTGCTGGCTGATGACCTCGGCATAGGGGATGTAGGGTGCTATGGGAATGATACCATCAGGTAAGGAAAGTGACCTTAAGGGTGAACACAGCTGGTGTGATATTCAATGTAAACCTGAAATCCCCTGCCCAGGATGATCTCATAGCCTGCAGGGCATCACCAGGGCCAGCCCTGCTGTGTGGTGCTGCTTAACTATGACACTCATTCTTGTGCATTCCTTAATTGCCTAACACTTAAAAAACAGCTATACCCAAAGATAGTAATATTGTCCCCTCTTTCAATACTCATTACTTCATTTTAATTCTATGTTACCATTCTTTCCCAGTCTCACATCAAAATACAGTTAAATTACTTCAATGAGCAACATTACCAGGAAATATTTCTCTTTTCAGCCTCAAGGACTGAATTTGCTTTCTCTTTTAAAATTGTGCCACAGTATTGCCTGCTGGCTTGTAATGTTTGAACAAAACCAAATTTGCTATGATCCGTCTCCTCACCCAGCAAAGTTCTTGGAATCTTACCCTGAAAGGCTTCAGTCAGCAAGTTCCTGACAGGCAGCTGGTGATCACAGGTAGCTGACAGGGCTCTGCAAAGCCAGGCCTCCACAGCACCATCCCCAAGGCATGGACTTCCTTTGTACACATTCAGGGTATACTAGCAGGGTGCCTAAGTATCTGGGCTCTCTTGGCAATTGGTTCTCAGCAGTGCAAAGAATGGCAGGATTTTGAAACAGGAGTTCGGGAAGCAGACCTAGTGCTCCTTTGAGGAGGAATGTTTGTCAGCTGAGATGGCAATTGTGCTGAAGGGTGGAACTACACCCACTGCTCTGCCAAGTTACCCCGGGCTGCACCACTGGCCAAAGGCTGTACAGAGTAAGACACCTTGCTGCAGATGTTGTTCCCTGGCAGCACATCTTTGAGGGAGGAGTTTATAACAGTATGAGTACAAACCAACAAAACATTCAGGATCTTTCAAAATCCTACTGAAGGTTTTGCCTTCTTGTGAGCACCACTGAACTGATAATTGCAAAAACAAAATTGTAAAACTGAGTATCAATCTAATTTAAAATAGAAGTATGCACACATTGAACTGGGAGAGGACATTGTATTCTGAAATGTAAGATATTATCTTGTCTGTAATTAGTGTGCTAGGCAAGCTTGTTTTTGTTGGTTGCCAGCTGCTTGAAAAATACCCTCTTCTCACTTACTTACCCTGTGGCTTAATTCATGTTGGCATGAGAGATTGCCAGTACAGTGTGAAAACATGCAGGATTTCTTTCCATTTTTCTCCCTTTCCCTTCATTACAAATGTCATAGAAGTACCTTGTTAGCTTCCTTATCTGTACTGTAAGTCATGTAGCATCTTGTCTAGTCAAGCACTGTCACCCTGTGGCAACTAAATTGCCATGACACTGGTACACTGAGGCTGATACAACCTTCTTTAAGAAGCTAGTGCAGGAAAGGCAGCTCTGGAGGAATGAAAGGTCTTTGCTGTGAGGGTGGTGAGGCACTGGAACATGTTATCTGGACAAACTGTGGGTGCCCCATCCTTGGAAGTGTTCATTGCCAGGCTGGAGGGGGCTCTGAGAAACCTCATCTTGTAAAAAGTGTTCCTGCCCATGGCAGAGGGGTTGGAACTTTGTGATCTAAGGTCCCTTCCAGCCCAAACCATTCTACAGTTCTATGACTCTTCACAGGACATGGAAAACAAACAAACACACAAACAAAAACAAACAAACACACAAACAAAAAAAAACCCAAAAAAAAAAACCAAGAAGGGTCGTCTTCAAATTAATCCAGATACTGATTTTCAATAAAGAAAGAAAAAGAAAAATATTTCCCAATCACTTGAGAAAATTAAATAAAGGTAAGTATATAATTTCTAATTTCCTTGAAAGACTCTCTGGATGGTATCTGGTGGCACTGGTTGCACTTGCAGGACCCCGAACATCGATGGCCTGGCAGAGGAAGGAGTGAAGCTGACCCAACACATCGCTGCAGCTCCTCTCTGCACCCCCAGCAGAGCAGCTTTCCTCACTGGCAGATATCCCCTCCGATCAGGTTTGCCTTGCAAAGCCACACAGCCTGAGAACACTGCTTTATTGCTGGAGAGAGCAATGTCTTACAACGGGCACAGAAAACATCAGGGTGTGCAAACAGGGGTGTCACAGACACTCCTCCCTCACTGAGACACACGAGATGTCAGATGGGCTAAGTATCTTTGAGGTGGCTTCTGTATTTGTGAACTGACCTGGGAAAAAGCAGAGCAGAAAAGAACCAGCTCTGCAGAGCACCCAGTGCAAAATTTTGGTTATGTTTTGGTGCTCTATTATACAGACTGCAGCCAGGATGGAGTTAGAGCAAAATTTTACATTCAAAAAAGTCATTGCACAAAACATGAAGAATAGTAACAACATACTTACAAAGCACTAGTTAAATTAATTTTTATCATAGGTGTCAGATGTCAGAAGCAGCTCAGCCCTGCAGGGAGCAGAGTAGACCTGTGCAGATGTGTGTCCATTCCCTCCAGTCAAGGGGCAGAACGAGTCATTCATGGGAAAGCTTCTTTATGTATCTGTCAAAATTAATCTGTCCTAGGAGATAACAGTTTGACGGCAATATTATTTTTCCCAGTTGTGTTTTTGAAGAAAAAACACTATCCTGTCAAACTGCATCCCTGAGATGAAGAGGTATGGAAAACAAATAGCTCTATGTATTTCTAACAGCAGCCCTCAAATGCTTGTTCTATTGCAAATTATCTTCAGAGCCTTCATTCCTGAGGCATTTTGAAGCTGCTGTGTCATCCTACTTTTATCATGACAGCTCCCACTGAGACTGGTAGTTTGAAAACACACAAAGGCTTGCACAGACCCTTTCCCACTGTAACAACAGGGCCAGAGATGTTCAGTGCCACAGTGACAGACTGAACTTTACATAGCAAGGTACAATGGGGTTATGCCAGGATAAAATGCTAAATGGGAGAGTGTAAACCTGCAGGTGGAGAGAAGATAGCTACTCTGGTGCTCAGAGATCAGATACTGCCATGCCACTGTGCAAGAAACCCTGAGTTCCCTGGCAGCCCCCAGTGAGCTGGAGTATGAGACTGGCAGGGGATGAAGTCTCCTTAGGCTCCTCCCTGCCCTCCATTCACACTAAGCAATGCATTTCATACACTTAGGTGCCTCTGTGCATATAAAATCTCCTACACAACCGTGTCATTCCAAGTGAAATGAAATTAAAGAAAAAAAAAACATGAGATACAAAGAGGAAAGAATAGCATTATGGCGAGTCTTAGCTCTTTCTTAATCTTGTCCAGGGTCTTAGATTCATTTTCCCAAACAAACAGTACTAGGACAAATGTTTAACACTATCATTTCAATGAAATTGGAATAAAAAGTATGTTGGATGAAAGTATTCAACCCTTTATACTCAGATTGGTTTTTACTGCATTTTTAGGGATGGATGCTGTAAATGATTACCGTGTTATTTTTTGGAATGCTGGCTCAGGAGGGCTTCCTCCAAATGAAACCACTTTTGCTAAAATACTGCAGAACCAAGGCTACACCACAGGACTGATAGGTAAGGGGGCACTCCTCTCCTAAGGATGTTCTTGAATGTGTTTCACCTGCACATCTCACTCAATTTGCTTTAGTTAGTAGCTGCTTGTGCTTCAGTTGGAATATTTTTATTTCCTGATTAAGAATAATATGTAAAAAGAAACCCTGACCAAAAAGTACCTCTCTTAAAAGAACAAGCATAAGATAAAGATGGCAATTTTTACCATCACACCACTTTCAAGTACAGCTGTGGTTGTTAAAATTTGTACCAGAAAATGTTATTAATTCCTGATTATTATACCAGGTATAAGATACTTATCCCAATACTTCATTCCATTTTAAAAAAGTAAAAATATCCATGCCATTTAAATATGCATGATGATGTTTTACACAGTTCAGAGCAAATTCACACAAAAGGGAACAGCTGCTAGTGAAAACATTAGAAACATTTAATAGTGTCACAAGATTGGGCCTTTCAGAATCAGAAACAAAGCAATTTTTATTTTCTTCAGTCACAGCATGCCACTGTAGTTCACCAAGATTTCAATACAGCCCAAAAACACTTCTTTATTCAGCATCAATGTGACTTTCATTTTAATTTATATTTTACAGTGCTAGTTTTTAGTACAGTTGTAACTTTTGGTCATGGTCTTATTTCAAATAATTATTTGCCACATAGTTCCACAGATAAAGCACAAACAAAACTGTCTGATTCTTCAGCTATTTGCCATACCTCATCTGATCATGTAAAAATGCCAAAATCCAAAAATGCCAAAATCCAAAATCTGTATCTGGCACATAAAAATATTAGCTGCACAGACCAACTGAATTTATTAATAAAACTTCAGACTGCAGAGATAGATTTGCATTTATTCAACAGAATAAATCTAAACCACATGGGACATAACTAAAAGAACCCTCCCAAGCAATTTAAATTCTACATTACTGAAGCTCCATCTCCTCTTAGTTCTGTAACAATATAATTTTACTTGTTTTAATCAGCTCATAAAGCAGACTGTGCATGCTCCATCTTGGTTTCAGCATGTTACCACAGGCAAAGCAATCAGATTTGTCCCCATTCTCCCACGGAATTGCTCTGCAGCAGAGTTGTGCTGCTTGCCTCCCAGAAGCAAAATGGGGAGGCATTTTCCCTGAGGGCATCTCAGCTAAAATCACACTACAGGTGCCAAAAGCATCACTTAGACTATCCAGATTGATGGATATTGGTTAATTCACCATGGGGGCTGATGGAAAGCACCAATGATAGGTGACACACAAAGTACCACAAGAATTTTACATTCAAGTCATGAAGCAAAAAATCTTAACATCTACCCATGTCACCACAGCTGAATGAGCACTAAGTAGTCTCACCTGAATTGTTTGTGATTGTTTTGCCCTGAGCACAACCAGTTTAATTGTAAAGTTAAATCCTATTAATAACCTGCAGCTTGAGGTGATAATGAGATTTTTTGTTGGGAAATGCTTTGAAAGCTCTTTGTAGGCAGAAAACCAATGCTGTATAACTAAAGCCCTCAGAGATTAATTTATCTTAATTATACACTTAGTTTAGCTTCTGGAAATTTGATTCTGTTCTAGTGTGTCATAAACCTTTATCAGCCTCAGCTGGAGATTTAGGTGTTGGAGTGCATCTGAATTCCAAGAATCTTTATCTGTGCCTGTATTTATGCCCAATGCATCTATGTATTGATTACAAACCTGTTTCAATCAACAGCTGGCTCTAAATACGTCTGGAGGTAAACTGAGTAGAGATTTTAACTGAAAGAGATTAATCCACCTATGCTAGAACTTCCATTCTTTCTTTATACTTACAGCTGAGAAGCAGCAATTTTTCTCCTCTGGGGCAGTTTTTCTGCTCCTATTGTAATGTACTGCAATTCTATTGAAACCTACCCAAGGTTGGCTGCTATACACCTACTGATAACATGCTGAACCATTTCTTGAGGATAACATCATCCTGGAAGTGCACAGTTCCTCTTTCTACAATAACAGCTTCAAATACATTTTCAAGAAAAATTATTAATGTCCATTTTGATCTGACATCCAAGATCTGTATAAAATGCAATTAAACCTCTGATGAGTAGTAGATTTTGTTCACTCAATTCAGACATTCTCAAAACTCAGTGTTTGAACCAACAAGACAATTTGTTATGTCATTATGCAAGTGCTTCACTAGTCTGTTTTAATAGACTGGAGGGGAAGCAAAAGCATGGTTTTGATGTTCCATTCATGATAGAAGTTGACATGTTCATAATGAAGAACAAATTGTGTTGTAAAAGGTGTTTCTTCTGATACATGAAGACTTCAGTATCTGAAAGAAGTAGACTTTGACTTTTTACAATTTAATTAAACACAAATAAATAGCAAAAAAAATATTTATAAAACAAAGTCTTTTGCTCTCATTCAGTATATGGAGATACAATGACCATCAAAGTTATTTACAAATTTATTACTTCATAAGAAATACCGATCTCCTGAGCTCAAGTTTTTCTGGAACCAATGGTTTGTCTGGCAAACTGTTACATGACCTGCCAGTTTGACTACTCTATCCATAGCTCCCCTTATCAATCTGGCACCAACACTGAGTGTTGCCATAGTCCTGACATCAAGTGTTTTAAAACCTCCAAGGAACAAGTCTACACAGCATTTTGAAGGTGAAGAGACAAGAAAACAAGGTTATTTTTCCCTATGCTTACAAAAGGACAGCTTCTTCCTATTTGATACTTTTGACAGATAGCCAGGAAGGCCATATATTTTTGCTCAGTTTGGAATTTTTATCAATTTCCTTTGTTTTGTTTTTTTTTAATGTTTGATCAAAGCTGCAGGGCATGGATATATATATAAAGAGCACCAATAAATGCGTTGAAAATTTATAAATTTAGATGTTTACTTTAGTCAATCCCATTATATAACTATATATAGAGATATAGATATAGATTGATACAGATATAGATATAGATATAGATTAGATAGATAGATAGATAGATAGATAGATAGATAGATAGATAGATAGATAGATAGATAGATAGATAGATCTAGTGTATGTATATACTACTGGTGTATTTCTGGATATGATGAACAAATTATGACAAGCAGGAAAGAACCAGCTACTTTTTGAGAAAATTTTTGCGTAAGGAAAAGTCCATTCTTTTCAAATATTATTTCTTTATATTTAATAACATCTATTTTCAGGGAAGTGGCATCTAGGTGTTAACTGTGAATCCCGCAATGACCATTGCCATCATCCTTTAAAACATGGATTTGACTATTTCTATGGGATGCCTTTTACACTAATAAGTGACTGTGAGCCAACAGAAACACCAGAGATGGACAGAGCCTTTAGAAGGAAACTCTGGATTTCCACCCAAGTGATTGGTCTCATTACACTCACTGCTGTGCTTGGAAGACTGACTGGCTTGATTTCAGTCCACTGGAAAACACTGACCTGCCTTGCTGGGTTTAGTCTCCTCTTCTTCATATCCTGGTTCTCAAGTTATGGATTTGTACGGCACTGGAACTGCATTATGATGAGAAACCATGAAATTACTGAGCAGCCAATGGTGACAGAAAGAACTACATCCCTTATCTTGAAAGAGTCTATCTCATTTATTGAAAGGTGAAGTGGACTTTCTTTGAACACAAATTTCTTGGTTCTTGCACATTTTGCAACTTGTAAGCAGCACATTCCTTTTTCATGTCTTCATAAATTGTTATTATTTATACAATATTACATAGGATTATATATAGTTATTTTTATTCATTTTAAATAATATCAATAATTATATCATGTAATTGGAAAGAAAAAAAAAGCTGCTGCTTAAGGTTGTCTCTTATTCCTAGCTTCATTAAAACTTACCAGTTTCCATGGGTTGTATTGAATATTTCTAGGCTGTATTTAAGAAATATGTCTACCTATCAATGAGACCAGCATTGCAGCTTTAAGGAATTTCAGGTGATGTCAGAAATGTATGTGTGGGCCAGGGAAGGAGAATCAGAGCTGTGATGTAGCCTCATCATATGGACTGATAAGTGGGTAACAGCTGGCAGGAGATGAACCTGCTGCCTTCAGTAACAGAGTGGTGCTTTGCAATAGCAGAAAGTGGATCTTCAATCTGGAAGTTTTCTATCTGTGATTCAGGGTAGAAAAGGGATAATTTTATATACATCCAAAATTATTGTATGAGATCCTAATCACTGGATTATATCATTTTACAAAGTAAGGTGTTTCTGAAGGGATTATTGAAATATCTATTAAAAAAACCCTGTATTTTTCACTACAACTGATCTGCATTGAGAACCTTCCTCCCTAATAAAAGTGTTGATTTCTGTTTTGTAGGAATAAGCACAAGCCATTTCTCCTCTTTCTTTCCTTTTTGCATTCCCACACCCCTCTCCTCACCATGGACAAGTTTCTTGGGAAGAGCAGACATGGTTTATATGGAGACAATGTGGAAGAGATGGACTGGATGGTGGGTAAGTCAACACAGCACATAACAATATCTCCAACTATCTAATACCTAGATCTAAATATTTTTTTTTATTAAAATAACAAGGAAGATGATAAAAGCCTGTACAACGTAAGTATAAGCATTCCATGAGCTTCTGTCAATCTTGTGTGAGCACTGTTAATTTATAATGTTGGTTTTTACTGTCTTCAGTCTTAGGCCAAATGTTCACTTTTTGGTTTTCTTTTTGGTCAAGTGTTTACCAGTTTTAACCATGTCCCATTAGCTCCTGTCAAGGAGCTCTCCTGTTCTTCTTATCAAATATGTGATAATTACTTATAATTATTTTATTATTTTCTATGATTAGTAAAGACCAGGCATTTCAGCCTCTTATAGCCATTTCTTAGTAGGATACATCAGCTGGTGATAAAATAGATAAGCAAATTCATTTCAGATGAAAAAAAAACAGGTTATTTATTTATGACTGCTGTATTAAGCAGAATACTGAATATTTTTCGGCCACAATCATAAATCCAGAAATGTTCATCAGTGTTATCTGGTATGCCCCCCATGATAAGATTCATGTTATTTTTCAGCCTGTTTTTCTAGAGGGGAAGGGGAATTATTTATCATTCAGTCATGATGGACAAAAAGTATCCACAGTATTTGCAAAAGAGAGAAAAGTCAGGTACACATACAGGAAAAATTTGGTTTCAAACCTAACTGTCAAACCTTTACACACAGCAAATATAATTAAGGACATCAGAAACAGCTCAAAAATTACTTTTAAATTTAAAGACACTTTGTTATTAATGCATATTACATCCATGCAGTAATGAAACACAAATCCTAACTGTGATCTACAACAGACAATATAAGATAAGGGTAAAGGTTTTTTCCATATTTTTCATGATGGCCACCACTGATGCAGACACTAACTTTTGGGGCCTTAGATCATAATTTCTTTCCATATTTTACAGTACATGTTAGTTTTTGCCCTTGATAATACAGGCCTCTTGTCTGTGACCGTGGTTCTTGCACTCCTTGTTAAAATACCAATCATAAAGTGGTTACAACACATCACAAATTTTCTATGCTTTTAGAGACAATGAAATCATAACTACAAATATCAATCTTAAAAAATCTTAAACAATGAGCAGCCTTAGGTTGATAAGAAATTACACTGGTAAATGTTTACAAGTCAGATATTAAAATTTATGCAGTATGAGGGATATTTTTGCTTTTTTAATATACACATATTCTTGTGTTTACAGGCCAGGTTCTAGATGCTATCAACAAGGAAGGCTTGAAAGATACTACACTGGTTTACTTTGCCTCTGATCATGGTGGATGGCTGGAAAGACAAGAAGGGGAAAGGCAGCTGGGTGGCTGGAATGGAATATACAAAGGTAAGAGCTGTCAGGAACAGTGACAACCCAGCAACAACTAGTAAGAAACTTAGGACACCACTAAGGCTTAAGTAAGATTGTACACTCAAGAAGTAGCATTGGTTTATCACCAGGAAGCAAATATATCTAACATAATTAGACACATAACAATATAAATTCTAACTTGGGCAGGTGTCCTTTATAAGCGTGAATTCTCAGATTGCCAAGGTCTGATCTACTGAACACACTTTCACTAATCTCAGTAGGAGCCTAGCAGCAAAAGCAAAAGAGTAAAGAAGGCTTATCAAGGTAGCGTGATAATACAATAAAATTAGTGCCAAAATTCTCTTTATTTTAAATCAACCTTTTCCTTTTTTTTTTCTTTTTATGTAACAAAAGGTGGAAAAGCTATGGCAGGATGGGAAGGAGGAATCCGTGTTCCAGGGATATTTAGATGGCCAGGAGTGTTACCTGCAGGCAAAGTTATTGATGAACCTACAAGCCTTATGGATATTTATCCTACATTAGTTCATTTGGCTGGAGGGACAGTGCCCCAGGACAGGTACAAACAAAAGCATCTTTATTCCTCCTTCTTTCCCAAAACAATGGCAAATCTAGCTTGGAAACACATGCCAAGAGTTTGACGCTTTCTTTCTCAGTCCTGCTGCTTTTCTAGGCGCATCAATGTCTACGAGCTCAGTCACCTCTTCTCTACCCTTGAGATTCACCCCCTAGCATCCACCTTCTGCAATGCTCTTTCTTGTCCAGCTCCAGGGGTGTGCAGGAGCAGCACAGCCGTGTCCAGCCCCTCAGCCCTTGGTGTTCTCTCGTGCAGGGTGGTGGATGGCCGGGACCTGCTGCCGCTGCTGCGGGGAGCGGAGGCGCGCTCGGAGCACGAGTTCCTGTTCCATTACTGCGGCGCCCACCTACACGCCGTGCGCTGGCACCACAAGGACAGTGAGTGCACTGCTCCCTCCCACTCACACTCGGGCTACAGGAGGGCACATTGCTCTAACACATGTCTTCTGGGATTCCATCTTTCCACGTAGTTCAGGGGTAATGTGGTAAAGAGCTTACTAGCACTGCCTGTATTGTACAGCAGCAGGAGAAAATAAATTACTACATTAACTAATAAGTGTAGAGCTGAAGTGCATCCAGAAATGAACTCTAGAAAAACATTCACTGAAACGTTCAGATTCAAATATAACAGTGTTATAACCAGCCTTCTGTGATTCTTTCTTTCCTGCCAGCTGGAGCTGTCTGGAAAGCTCATTATGTGACTCCCATCTTCAGTCCTCCCGGAGCTGGGGCCTGTTATGAGAGAGGATTTTGCCCGTGCTTTGGGGAAGGAGTGACCCATCATGAGCCTCCACTGCTGTTTGAGCTCTCGCAAGACCCTTCTGAAGCCAACCCTCTCTCTGCTGACACAGAGCCCCTCTTTGACACGGTCATAAGGAGGATGGGCAGAGCCATCGAGGAGCATCGCAGGACGCTGGCTCCAGTCCCACAGCAGCTCTCTGTGTCCAATGTGGTGTGGAAGCCCTGGCTGCAGCCGTGCTGTGGAACATTCCCCTTCTGTTGGTGTGATAAGGAGGATGACAATAAACTTGCTGAACTATAATACTTTCTCAAAAATGTATTTAGAGTGTTTCCTTTGGGGGTGTTGATACATGGGTCATTTGCTCCTCTAAACTGAGCCTTCATAAAATAATTGTTCCAGTGAATGGCACAGTATTTAGTAATGGTAGCTTTAAGCTGGACACACAATTCAGTCACCAGGAAATCTGCAGGTAAACAAAGACCTACAGCTGAAAAGCAAAATTTATTTTATGCTGTGACTTCATGCATTTCACAGACTGTTACAATTTAACCAGATGCTCCATCAGTGGTACTGATGAGAAAGGTGCTCAGTCTTACTGTGAAAAATTCAAGACATTCACTAAATCCATCACTTTCACATTTTCTGATTGCTGCTACTTCCTCCATTGTTAGAAATGTCTGGGGGTTTTTTTCTCATTTGAATATATTCTATTTAACTGGTTCTTTCTTGGAGAGGTTTAAAGGTCTTTTCATATTCAAAGCTTAAACTGAAATTACTGTAATCAGATTGGAATTTTTCAATTTTCTCAGTCATTTTCCAAGATATCACTTCCATTCTCAAGACAGTTTAGTATGTGAGATTTTTATATCCTCTCCTTTACATATTTAGAAATGTACAGGTATAATATCTGTGAATATGAGCCAACAGTTTTTCTTGTGCTGAAACACTTCATAGCACTGTAGGGCATCCATTAAGACTAGAGGGTACTGGAAAACATCTGAGCCAGGATTTGTCCTGGACAGTGGTGTTAGCACATGAAAGCACAGTGATCATCCCCTGCTGATCTCCAAAGTGCCATGGGATCAACAACCATTCAGGGCAGAATGGGAATTATACTTGGAGAGACATCAGATAATGATAAAGGCTGCCTTGAAAATAACATACTTGGAAACAGCTAACTAGCAAATACTAATCAGCTTACACACATGCTTGCCCACGTTTCTGGTATTTTTTTTTTTTTCCTACAAGCTTCATGGGCTATTATTTCAGTGCAAATAATTTGGTAAGGCTGGCTTTTTCTGCTATATTTTTCTGCTATAATCAGTTTTCATCTCATTGATTTATGCTGGTCACAGCCCACGATGACATGGATAGAGTTCAAGACAGGATTTCAAGAGCATCTTATAAAACTACTAAGATCTAAATTTGGATACTGAAAATGTTTTTAAACATAGTAGAAAGAAAAAATTTGAACGTGAAAATTAAGCTGTTTAAAACATAATTATCTCTTTTCATTTGAAAGTTGGACATAAAATATTTGTCTGTTTTACTGAAAGGAGATCTGTGAAGAACAAGAAAAAATAATTCTCCAAGTTTTGATATTTTATGATTGTTTTTTATTTGTTTGCTTTTGCAAAATAGGAGCAATATTTTAAGCTGGTTTTGAACTCTACTCGACACACATTGGTCAAGTGCTCCAGCTTGAGTTCAGCATGTAATCATCAAAAAGATATCAGTTTTCAGTATTTCAAGCTAAACTTCTTTGGACACCATGATAGAATATTCTGATAATTTGTCAGATTTCACAGATTAATAATTTTGTCCCTGGACATGCAAGTTGGTATCAGTGCTGTCTACATTTGAACACTACCTCAAACAAGACTGCCTGTGCTGTTAAATAGCATTGCAGGGACAAATCAAAATATCATTTATCAATGGCAGTACCTGGAAACATCAAAATCAAGATTATAATTTTAAAAATTCACACAGTAGCTGTCATTACCATGAAACTGAAGGGACACAATGTTGCCTCATAATTTCCACTATGTGTCATAACATCAATGTATTTAAGAAATAATCATTTTTTTTCCTATCTAAAAAAAGCAATTAAAAGTTATTCTTGTAAATTACTAGTAATATATAAAGAACAAACTCTTGTCCTACTTTTCAGGATTTCACTTTAGTTTGCATTGGTTCGTCACTGGGGCTTCATTGTTTTGATCTTGCACACTTGAGCATCCTTCACAGTTTGTTGATAGTTTTTTGTTATAAAGGATTTTACTAGTCTCAGCAGAAGACTGGGATACCTGCAAAATTCAAACATGAGCTAATTACAGAGCTGACTTTTTACCATTAAGCAGGTAATTTATTTCTTGCTAGTCATTGCTACAATTAAGGAATTATTTATAAAACAAATTTGTAAGTATTTTTTAAAATAGATGCTCAATCTACATTAAAGAAGTTGAGAAATCAAGAAAAAATGTTGACAACCAGGAGATAGAGGAGTTGTTTTATTTCACCCCTTTTCAGTCTTTCTCTGGAGGCCAAACTAAAGGTGCTGATAACAAATAATGCTTTAAAAGCATCATATCACCTTACTATCCTTCTGATGATGGCAGATGGCCAGAGACACAAGATGGAGGAGCTGGACAGAGTGAAATTCAAATTCATGCTTTGGAAGCATCTCACAGATGTGAAAGTTGGAAATGCTGTGATCAAATCTGCCTTGGGGTAAAAGCGCCAAACCCAAACCCCTACCTTCTTCATAAAGTCTTTGCAGAGTGGATCCTTTCCTTTCGTCTTGCTTTGTAATCCAGGAATTTTCTGCTGCCTCCTGAATTCTACCATTTCTACCTAGTTTTTCCAAGTCCCTCAAAAGAAAAGGGAAAAAAAATTAAAATCTTTCTCTTCATATTTCTGAAGCTTCCCTTTAATATATTCTCCCTAATGCATGCAAGCATCTTTCTCTCAACAGTGAAGCTTGAACATGAGCTGAAACCCCATTCCTTGCACTCTCGTTCCTTTGCCCCATTTCCCAGCTACCAATTACCTTTTTGGGCAGAAGATTTTAGTGAAAATATTGCAGTAACTACTGCTACATGCTGATAATATTTAAGACCCTAATGGTCCCTTTGATTTCTGTACACCACACCCACCAACAATGCTGTGATAACATTGTAATTATCAAGGTATAGTTAGTAAATTCTGTTTTCTCTTTCTTGCCATAGTGTTTTTTATTAATATTTATTTTGGCCTTTGAGCAAGAATATGTCTACACCAAGAATTCCTCTCCTGTTTTCTGCCTTTCTTTGAATAAAGCCCTTATTCAGTGTATTACAATATAACACCTTTGTACCCTGTTCTTAAACCAGTATAATCACACAGAGCCAGTAAAAAAAGGGGTCCAGTACCCACACAGGACTGGAAAGATGCATGGCAAGCCAGACTGTGCAACCACATGTGCATTAGTGCTGGAAGAGGAGAGAATTCACAAAGAGAGGAACTGCAATAACATAAGAGGGAATTAGCCAGGCTGCCAGGACTGCACACACCAATGCACAGATGGATTGGACAATACCATGATGGATTTTCTTTGATCCCAAGGGAGCTGGCTGGCTCATTCTGCACTAGGCAGGGCTCTTGCACTTCCATCCACAGGGTGGTTCTCCCCACAGTGAGCTGTAGCAGACAATCTCACTGCCTGAGATTCACCAGCTTTCCCTCAGCTGCTGCTCTATCTCCTCTATCTCTTGCAAGTTACAGCAGCTGGACTTCCAGCATCTGCTTTAGAACAATTCTTCCTCACTCAACACACGTTACCAGGGGAAAACAGGGAAACCCTCCCCTGCAGCAGGCAGTAAATGAAGCAAAAGCCTCTGCCTACTTTTTAAATGAGACCAACACCTGCCAATTACTCTAATATGAGCTGTGGTTTTGACAAACCCTCCTTGGAAGCAAAGAACAGAAAGCCTGAGGTGAAGAAGGAAGTGACAACAAAGCTCCTGCAGTAGGTGAGCATGGAGTAAGTAAAAGACTGGGGTGTTGTTTGAATTTTGGGTTGTTTGGGTTTCTTTTTTTTTCTTTTTGGTTGAGTTGTTTTGTTCTGTTAAATATATATATATATATATATATATCCTCCCCCCAAAGACTCCACCCTTGCCTATGTTTTTGGAGACAATTTCTTTTTTTCCTTCTTTCGATGGAGCTGAGCCATCTTTGGCAAGAGAGGAATTTGCCATCAGCGCTGGGACCCTGGGGCTCGGGTGGGAGTGGCTGCCAACGCCAATGTATTCCCAGGCAGATTCCCCCCACTTCCCATGGGACAATGCTGGTGAAGCTGGGCTGGAACAGCGAACTCTGCCCTACAGAGTTTCCCCTCTTTTTTGGGTGCCAGCCTCCCTCCTCCCACTGTCATTCTGCTCTGCCAAGCTCTCAGCCTCCACCTGCCGGTGGAGCTGGTGCAGCAGCTCCTAAGTAGTAAAATAAATGTGTGATTAGGGTTGCAGCAGTGTGTGATAGGGAGACTCAGCAGAGTAAATAACTAACAAGTTGTGCTTTCCTTCCTTTGTGAGTGTTTCAAACCAAACTCCAGGTTTTGGAGGTTATTATTATTATTATTCACAGGGATAGATACAAAGCATGATTTACCTCCAGCTTGCTTCCCTGTGTTCTTCATTCTTGTTCTAGCAGCCATGCCCCTATTGATGCTCCTTTAATCTCATTCCTCTGCCCTCTTTCTGTCTTGATTTTCCAGTTGTGCCCTGTTCATGTCCTGGCTGGAAGGAAAGTTGTGTGTTCCTAGGTGAGTAGGTTGATGTCAAAAAGCACAATTAGATTGTTTAGACCAGATACAAATCATAACATGATGATGCTCAAGGTAATTTACAGCCTAGGACCAGACCATTCCTTTCTGCTGTTGCTCTCAAGGCAGGGTGCCCATAATAAATTTAAAAATTTGGGTTACTTGCCACAAGAGTATTACTCACTGACAATGCACAGAGCTGAGTGGTAATGTAATCATGGTACCTGCCAGCAAGGCTTGATATTTTCCAAAAACTGTATCCCCCTAGTTGAAGCTGCTTCCCTGAGAGTGCACAATGGAAAGGGGAGAAAAAAGAGGCAACTGATAATCTCCTGCTTTTGGCACATCTGCAAGGGCATCCCTTGTATTTTGTTTAGTGAGCAGCACCTGTTTCTGGCTCACCAGCTGCAAGTACTGAGAAACTGGCTTTGCTTATACCAGCTGGGAGTTTTTAATTGCTTCTCTCTGTCCTTCTCTACTTGTTGCCTCCCCTGTTCTGAACATCTGTATACCCAGAAGCTATGGAAGGAAGGAGTGAACAGGGTAGAACAGTATGTGGCATAACATCTGTCAAATGTGCTTCCTTCAGAGCCATAATGTAATGTGAAATTAGCAATTTAATTACATTTTAATATACCGTTTACTGAGATGAAGTTGTTCTGAAGCATGCTTTTGTACAGGGTGAAAAACAAGTGTCTATTTTCAGCCAACAGCTAAGCAGAGAGAGACTTTTGTAGATCACCAGTAAATATTTCTATATATGTAATATTTTAATTAAAGAATTTTGAACTTTTTAAAAATAATTTTGTTAAATAATTTGGAGTTTTTGCTCTGGTTTTGCAGCAGTGTGCAAATTATTTCTTTCACTATCTGAAGTTAAACAAAGAAAACAAGAAGGCAAATTCTTTTCTGTGTGTAATTACAGGCCTTTAGCTTAATTATTGAGGATTTGTTCCAAATTTTTCTGTTGGACTTGGATCTTCCTTAGCATTTTTAAGAATGAGAAGTTTCTTTCACTCTTGTGGATTCTTAGTGAGTGGTGGCTTTACCAGGCTTTTGGGGATGATGATGAAACATGGGACATGCTTGGCTTCAATAAATATTTTGCCAACAAGGAGATATATTTAAAGTAGAGGTTGGTATTTTTTTTTATTCTCTGTAAATTTATCCTTTCTTTTTCTCTTCAATTCAACATATCAAGAATGATTAATTCTTATCCAAGAATACATTCAACAAGTGAAATAGAGGATGGGGGAACTACCTAATGCTAAGCTACAGCTGGGGAAGAATGGACTAGTTTTCCAGCTTGAAGCTTGCTTTCTGTAAAGCAAAGCTGAAAAAAATAAAAAAGCTCAAACCAGAGCCTACACAAGGGTGCTGCCTAAAGAAAGTTGTTACCAATCCATATTGAGTTAGGTCCACCTACTTCAACCCCATAATAAACTAAGCAAAACTTTTTCAGCTAAATCTCTTCAAGTGGCTGTTGAGGCAGTTGCAGACTTTGTGGTATTTCTGATTTTATTGGAAGTTGATTAAGTCTTCATTTATGGTTGACAAATTTGAAGAAAGAAATGGTAGAGCAGTCATGTGCAGTAACAGCTGCCAAAGAGAATAAATTTTGGATAAGGTTTGCAGATTATCAAAGTTGTTTAATGCCAGTGTGTCCACACAAAATTTGCTGACAGTTTCTGCTGTTTGGGCCTCTGTGAGGTTTGGTCTCATTTTGCAGAAATGTTTAGGCTGGATTATTAGGGTCCTATGACCTCTTATGTGGAGGTACCAGACTTAATAACTTCTGGTTATACCTTTAAAATACTTTTCCTGGACAGCCTGTTTCAATGCTTTAGAACTCTTTCTCTGAATAAATTTTTTCTAATATCCTGTCTAAACCTCCATTGGCACAACTTTCAGTCATTTGCCTTTGTCACTTGTTATTTGGGAAAAGAGACTTGACTCCCACTTCGCTACAACCTCCTTTCAGGTAGCTGTAAAGAGCAATAAGGTCTCCCTTGTAAAAAGTTAGGAGGATTGATTGAATGCCTCTTTTACCTCTGACACCACGCTGATCACTGTGCCTGATCTGTTGCTTTCTATGAGCTTAATTTATTTTCAAGATTGCATTGCTACATTGCAGAGCCATTTGCTGCCATTCTCTTCAGATTGTCAAATTTCTGTCTCTTTCCTGAATACATTTGTTTGTACTTGGACAAATTAAAATTGTGTAGCTTGAATTGACCCACCTGTTTTTGGTTTTGTTTTTTTTCCCAAGAACCCTGGACTCGAATAGTTTTCCTTATGCTCCATTTGCTTTAAGTTTTTGTTGTTCCTTTATATACCCTCATTTAGGAAATTAAACTCTAATAAAAACTATGTCATTATTTCCCCCCACTCCTTTTTTTTAATCCTTCCCTGACTGGGAGTGCCACAGAACTAAAATTGTCTCTTCCTTTGTACAAGCCCTCACAGAAGCAGCTTCCCTGTAAAATCTTGAAGGAACAGACTTCCTGAATAGGAGGATGCTGTAATTGATAATGCTGTCTGTCATTCTCTAGATGTGCATGGAGCACAGCAATATCAACTTAGAACATAATTATAAAGAAAGCATAAGCACCAATTTTTATAGTTTAGTAGGGTTTTTTCTACATCTGATTGCCTGCACCAGTGGTTTCTTATCTGTCCTCAAGATCATTGTTAATAAGGCACTGTGAGCTCAGTTATGATTTAAGTCCATATTGAGTCTTGTAAACAAAGTTACATAATAGTTGTCTGTATTTTTCTGATGTTTTGTATTTACCTGATTCATTAAGCAGATGTTGAACAATCACTTAGTAATACTAGCTGCCAAATTATTGTTTTTCTTTTAATGGTTTCATGTTTCTAAGCAATGAGATCTGTTTATTGAGTGGAAGTTTTTGGCTATGTCTCTATCATAATTTCCAGAAATAGCATTCTAGGGAATTTGAAAAAGTTTACATATGTATGTATCATATGTATATTTTATACTCTTTCTTTCACTATCAATTTTAAAGTTTACTGATGTTTAGTAACTAAACATACATGCAGTCTTCCTCCATGGATTGATAATATGGAAAAACAGTCAGTTGGAGCTCTAAGCATAGTTATTTTATAGTGCACAATGCTGCTACTTAACAACTTACAATATGGAACTGTAAGCAGTATGCTACCTGAGATGGAATTTGTCCTTGACCCAGTCTTAATCCACAAGCAGGATCACCACAGGGATCAGCAAATAGAGAGCATTTAATACCATGAGAAAATAAAGCGCTGAGATGGGGCTGAAGACATAGGTAAAAGCAGATTTCATAATTTGAGCTTTTTTTTTCTTTTCTTTTTTTTTTTTTTTTATATGAGACAAGCAGGGTTGGAGAGCACTCTTCTTGTCCCCATCTTGGAAAGAAGAATGCCTGAGTGACTCAAAGGGCCTTTCAGGGACTTCTTATTTCCAAGGTCCTTTTAGAGACCTTCCCCCTGCAACTTTAGCTGAATGTATTAGTGATCTGAAAGAACTCATTGTGCCACTGTAATGCCCTGCAACTTTTAAGAGATACAAGACTGGCAAATAGATTTTTTTCCTTCCCGAGGTCTAAGATAGAAGTGATTTTATGAAATTTTTTATGTGTCATTTCAGTATTTATCTTCACTACAGTCACTCAGAAAGCTTGTCAAAGAGAGAAGGAGCTAAATGAATGCCAGTGTTTGCTTTTAGAATTCAGACATTTGTAAAAAGCTAGGAAAAAAAAAAAAAACTTTAAAAAGTTTTTGCTGGCTAAGAATTTGCCTGTATACAGCAGAGAGTAAACAGCAGCTTTCTGTGCTCAGGTGCAGCAAAAAAATTGGCTAGCTGAAGAGGAAGAAATATTGCTTGGCTGAACCTGCAGAGACAAAAATCAACTCCCTTCTGCTTTGGTGTTACTTATTTACTTTTCCTTTTTTTGTTAGAAAAAATTAATTCAGTGGAAGACAATAAGTAATCATGGTTGTTAACTCTGTGTGAAGTCACTAACAAAATTGGTGAGAAACAGAATGTGAGGTCTTTGCTTCCAGGCAGAGTTTTGCTATCAGATGAATGTGAATGTGTGGGCCTTTTAACTTTTTTTTTTTTTTGAGGTTGGAGGGGGGTGGCAGGAGCAGTGCAGTGTGTTTCAGTTTGCATTTTTAACTCATGCCAGCAGCTACATGAACCTACCTTCAGTAGTGAGCACATGGTGAGAAAGATGTAAATAGTCAAAGGAAAGTTTAGTCATAATTTGGATAAAAGCCAGTGAAAATCAATACTTGTGTTTTTTCAAGTCTTTGCACCACAAGCATCACAAACTGTTAAGCAGTCATACAGATTGAGTATTACAGACAAATTGATATGAATAAAAGTAGCCTAATGTGACAACATTACAAAACAACTACTACAAAAATAACTGAATATAACTGACTATTACAAAATAACTGACTAGAGTCATAAGTGGAAAGAGGTGAAAAAATAAAAAACTCTCTCCAACCCTGGTTATCCCTGCAACTGGATTATATGACTCTGATAGTTTTAGCTGCTTCAGCCTTCCATCTCACTGACTCCCAGTGATTTCTCTAGAATACAGCATTAAATTCAGCAATTGCTGTATTCAAGTAGCACAGAGTACCAGATAAATAAGGCTCCCCTAAGTAATTGCTCAAGACCTTCTGATTTGTAAAATGTATTATACCAGAGTTAAGATCTGAAAGAAGGGGATGGGTGGTAAACACTACAAACAAACACATCTTCAGCACAGGTATGCCTACCTTTCTAGGCAGTGAAATCAGAAAAAGTAAGTGACAGAAGAAATGGAGAACAAGCTAGTCCTTTCACCTCATCTGGAAGGCTGGAAAAGCTGTGTGGGACAAACAAAACCATTTGTAGCATATCCTGTTATTATTTATAGCATCTCTTCTAAAGCAATAAAATAGAGCAGTGACAGACCTCATAGCAATTTTCTCAGAATTAACCAGATAGGGAATATAGAGGAGGTAGGCACAATGTTGTGCTAGTATTTCAACAATAAGGACTTTGTACTCTGCATGGAATTTATGTAAAACATGCAGAGCTGTTCCAGTTTACTGGCTGTTGCTGGCAGGGATCCCAGTGTGTCCATGCTGGAGAGACAGGGAAGAGAGAGCAAGAACAGGAGTGAGCTCCTGATGGCTTTCACCCACACACCTTTTAGAGAATCAGGACTGCTCAGCACATCCAGGAGCAAGAAGGATTTTGGAACAAAAATAACTGACAAGAGGGTTTGTTTTCCACGTTGTTAAAAGGGGTTGGCCTTTTTTATTACTCCTGATGATCATTTTATTGTGGCTTACTGGCTTACAGAGAGAACTACTATCTGATATATTCTTAGATTTCTGTAAGAGGTTGCTGAATTATAGAAGCTGCTGTTAGATTTATAAATTATGTTGGTTTTTTTCATTTAACAGCTAAGGAAACTGGTCAAGCCCTAGGGCCCAGCAGTGGGCTCATCACATCCAAGTGCTGTCAGTGAGAGCTCTGCTTTTGGAAAGAATTAAACCCTCACAGAGAAATGTGAATAGGCATATTTAAATTGTGGTGGGTTTTTTTAGTAAGTGTGGTCATTCTTGTAGTCCTTCAGTAAGAGAAGTGCTCCTAAAATGCCTTGAAGTAAATCAGATAGTGCCCCACCCATAGATATTTAGATCTTTTTAATACCACCAATATGCTTCAGTTCAAGTTCACAGTTTTTCTGAGGTACTCTACGTAAGTTTCTGTGTAAATAGTGATGTGCCTGCTATGACCAGCTGGCTGTGATGCAAGAACCTGTGGGGAGAAAGTGGAAGACAGCAGAGCTGTTGTATGAGCTTGGAAAGCTGATCTCTTGACACAGCTTGACACTCGGGAATCAAGGGGTTTCTTAGCTGTTCAGTTCTGTCTGGTTCTTTCACTCCACTACAGATCCCAAGGGCTGATCCTCAGCTACTTGGTGTAGACTGAAGATTTTAATTTAGTAGTTTTGGTTTAACTATGTACTGCAAGCTCTTTAAATGTAATGCTGCCTAACAGTGGCTGGGAAGGCAGAGCTCTGCCTGTTATTAGAGCACTATGAAGATAAGGCCTTTGGAGGGGGTGACCAGAGCCATCAGTCATTCTTTGTTGTCACAGGTTTATGGCTTCAAGCACTTGCCTCATCATTTTCCCAGCTCTGTCCTATGGGACCAGAGCTCACTGGGGCCTTGGGGGAACTGCATCCAGGCTGTGGCTGTGAAACACGACTACACTGCCATCCCAAAAAGATTGGAGATCCTAGTAGCAAATCCTTTGCTTCATATTAATGCAGCCTGCTTTTTTGATAGTGGCACCTGCATCTTGCTTCAAACAGCCACTGCATTGAGTCAGAGAGACTTTGCTGCCTTCTCATTAACTTCTGCCCCACCCACTGGGCAGGAAGGATGAACTTTCATACTGCCCTTTGGGATCTCACCAACAGCAAAGGGAAACATCAACACGGTAGAAAATCCCATAACTAACACTGATCAACTTTGCTGTATTTTTTTGTTGCTTTGTTGTTGTTCTTGGGGGATTTGCTGTTTGTGTGAGGAGCTCTTTTGTTGTTTGCTGGGGATTTGTTCGTTTGTTTTGGTGGTGGTGAGTTTGGAGTTTTTTTGGATATTTTTATTTCTCTTGTTGTCTCAGCCACAACCAAACAAGAATCTAGATGTTGCTTGGAAAAATCATCAATGGACTCCAAATTCTGATTCTTTTAATACTGTTTTCCCGATCAGAATAATCTGATCGGGAAAACAATATCTGCAGTTTTTTTTTCTTGTGGCTCATCCTCTGAAATGCATAAGGCAAGATTAAGCTCTGCTCTGGGCAGTTTGATATTCCTCAGACTAAGGAGCTAAGTGAACTCTTGTGTACTAAAAAAGCAGATAAAAAGCCCTCAGAAAATGCTGTATTTTCATTTTTGGAGAAAAAACTCCAAGTCTTTCATTAGTCAAGATAGAACTTTTCAGTTCTCTGTGTTTAGAAGTGACTCTGTGTTTACAAATGTGTCTTGAGTTGTTATAGAAAGTAAATGTTCTCGTTACTTTCAATCTGTTCCTTGGTACAACCAACATCATCTTTGTTCTTGTGCTGTTTTGAAATCTAAAGAAGTGTGGAAAAGTAGGGATATTGCACGGATGAGATATTTCAATTTTTTTTCTCTCTTCTCAGTTATGGAATGAATGTCATCTCTAAATTAGCTCAGTGTACTCCACAAACTGGCACATTTGTCCCCACTGGAGGCAGTTTATCATTTACTTTTGCTGGACTGTTTGCACAATTCCAGTCACCATTATGTGTAGACCACTTAGGTCATTCACAAAGAAAACAAGTGTGTTTCCCAAGCCATTTCTTCTTCTAAAGTGACTCTATTTCAGCAAGCAGAGAAAATCACTTCCACTCATAAAATTTGCCTCACCAGAAAAAAATAAATATTTGAAAAACAAAAAGATTCCTTCTTAAAGTCCAGGTTGACTTCATAGAGTCAGCAGCTAGAAAAACTGGCTTGTTAAATTTACAAATGGCATTAAAGTTTGGAGTCCTTTAAGGAAATAGTCATAAAGGTGTTTATGTTTCTAGTAACCTCTAGTTGCTAGGAGTTTTTATTAATAATTCAGATAGAAACACCTTCTTGAATTCACTAGATGGTATCTAAACCAAAGAACAATACAGCTCCTTGAACCCCCTGACAATATTAGTTTCCAGGATGGATTTTATTTGACGTATTTTTTGTAGTTTATAAGCTCCCAGAAAAGGTTAGATTCTTTCTCTTAAGTTGTTCTGAACTTAAGTGAGATAACAGTTTTAGCTCATTTGTAAAATGTCAAAACATTCCTTTCAGTGAACACCAAGAGTTCTGTGAATGTATTGAGTAATAGGCACCTCTAACACTTTTTAAAATCCATTAACATTTTGCCTTCTTTCCACATTCTCACAAGCCCCCCTGTAATTAGCAGCAGCTGGAAAAAGACCAGACCTTGCAAAACTGCAGAATCACCAGAACTTCTGGGTTCAGATTTCTTTCTTTTCCTTTCTCATTAGAATTTATGTGGCCAACTATGTACCTGTTTCACAAAATGGAAAACTGTGAAGTTTACCGGGAAAATCAATGGTAAGAAAAGGCATTCACTGAGGCTCTTTCCAGGATTTTAGGTGTTGTGTTTAAGAAAATGTAAGCAGATAATCTCACATTTTCTCTGCTACCATCACCCCAACTCAATGAGGATCTAATAGTTTGATAGTAGCTAACACAGGTTTGGTTCTATTGCTATTTCAAAACCTAATGTAGTATCTACTAATGAAGAAGCAGTCAGATGTGTTCTAGCACATGTATTTTACTTCAAGTGAGCATTCCAATTGCAAATACTTTGAGCAACTAAAAAGTACAGAGATATTCTTAGAGTCTCCTAGGAAGAGAACCAAGTTTCAGCCTGTTGCTGCACCTTGATTTTGCAGATGGTCCCATGGCTTAAGGAGCACTTTCCAGACACTGTGTGTCACAGGGGCTGCAGTAGATGCCACAATCAAGCCTTTGCCATAACGACCAGCATGACTCCACACCAATTAATTTTATGCTCCTTTCCCACTCATTCCAGGAGCCTTAACAGGAGCATCCTACATCTCCATAGAGGGGGTGCCTCAGGACACTTGTAATTATCTAATCACTTATTCTACTGGGAACATCTGCAGAGATCGGTGCAAATGTCAATAAAGAAATGCAGACACAAAATTCCTGTGTGAAATAATAATAATAATAATAATAACAACCACAATGACCCCAGAAAATGATACTAATGTTATAAAACTCAAAGACTTCTGTACATATTCAGGAGCTCCATCTGCTGGCGCTCTTTGGTTCCTGTTTGCACCTATACTGAGTCCCCATAAAATTTTAATAGCAGTTTAAAGTCTATTGTAAAACTTATAATTGTTGTTTTGTAATGTTACCTCTTTACTTTTGCTTTTAGGAGCTACCTGAACATTTGGCTAATTTTATGCCTGTTTCCAAAACGCTGTGTATCAAATCCTTCAAAACCTAACTTTTTACTGATACTGGCTGATGATCTTGGTATTGGAGATGTGGGTTGCTATGGCAATGATACAATAAGGTATGAAATAAATTATCCCTTCCTGGTGAATTTAATTTAAAAAAAAAAACCAACCAGTGATACTCAGCATTAAAATTCATTATTAATTTATTAGTTTATTTAGATAAACTTCTTCTCAAACTAGGTACAAAATGCATGTTCTACAGTAATTCCTACTGAAGTCATAATTACACAGACATGCTTGAGAAATTTTCTGGTACTTAGAACTGGTACTTAGAACTTAGAAGTCCACTGTACTTGCCAGGCATGAGTACAATACATAAATTTCAATAATTCCAGAGTTGAAATGTAAAGAAATTAAATTAGAATTTAATATCAATTAACAACTCCAGTAGACTTATTATGAAATGACAGATCAGTCAGTCTATGCAATATATTTATCCCTTGTGCAGTTATCAATCTGTATATAGATAGATTGAGTGAATTATGTGTCTTTGTTCTAGCCTGTTATTGTCTTGGATGTTGTGTTGTGAGCAGACTCTTGTTCCCTATGCTGCAGGGAACTTTGGTGTGGACATGCCTGAGATACCTTGTCTTTTCCCCTTCATTTTTTTAGTTATTAGTAAAAACATATACCCCTGGAAAAGTAATTTCTAAAGAGACAAGATATCTCAAAAATACATATAAAGCACAGCACTTTTCTAGCTGAGTTGTAGGTAAACAGATTTTTGTAAATTTGATGGTGACATGCTCAACAAAACTAGAAGGAGCAGTGTGCCATGAATTTCTGTGTAATATGTTTTTATCAGAGATGGGATTTTTCTCTTTAGGACCCCTAACATTGATGGCCTGGCAAAGGATGGAGTGAGACTTACTCAGCACATTGCTGCAGCAGCTGTCTGTACTCCAAGCAGAGCTGCTTTCCTGACTGGCAGATACCCCATCAGATCAGGTTGGGCCTCTCTCCAATGGTTTGCTGCAGTTAGTCTAGTCAGTGTTGATATTAAAAATCCCCTTAAATAAACCATATTAAAGAACAGCTAATCTTGGGATTTGAAGTGTCCATTTCTCAGTGAAATGGACATAACATTAGAGATGACTAATGATTTATTTCTATGGGAAAATCCCCATAAAAAAACACATTATGTGTGCCTAAATGACAACACAGAAATGGACAAAAATCCAAACAGTACAAAGCATCCAGAGGTAGAAAAAGAAATTAGAAAATAGTGTGATGTTGTAGGTTCAGTGGCACTAGGATTATATTAAATGTCATATTTTTAATATTCTGAGAAAAGTTTTCACAGTGAAATGTGTCTGACACAAATAAATAAATAGTTCTCAGCAATTGTGTCTTAAAACAGATTTACTTCAGCCATGTAAATTTATGACAGAAGACTTCAGCCACTGCACACAGCAGTAATGATCATTGTAGCTTCTGATGTTGTTCTGCCTCGCTTAAGGAGAAATGTAATTAATCATGAACTGTATGTTTCAGAAGTGTGCTCCCCTAACCCTGTAAGCCTTTTGTTCTACATAAAGCTTATTTGCTTCTTCTTTTGTTTTCTTTTTTTTTTCTTTATATCATATTTTGATAGAACTTTGACTGTAAGAAGTTGCCTAATATCTAAATGTATCTTCCTGCCATTTGTAAACACCCCAGCATAGCTGAGGCATCTGCATTGAACTAGCATATGATGACATGGAACTTGGAAAATACATAATTTTGGAGATCAAGCAGAATATCTTAAGACGTAGGAAATGGCTTATAAAAAGGCATTAGGCAAAGGCAACTGAGTCCCTTTCGAAGGCACAAGCTGAGAAGACTGGATATCTGAAATCTGGTTTGTTTTGTTTTAAAGACTATTATTCCTCTCTAGGCATGGCATCCAGCACTCAACGGCAGGTTCTCTTCTGGAATGGTGGTTCAGGGGGGCTCCCACCAAATGAAACTACTTTTGCCAGAATACTCTCCCAGCAAGGTTATTCTACAGCACTTGTAGGTATGAGACAAAGAAAGTTGTTGCCTTTTCATTGTTTGCTATTCTAATTAGGTTACTTCTGTAAATTCATTTTTTTGTCAAAATGTCCAGGATCAGTTAAACTAGATTTTCTCGTATGCATGACTTTCAAAATCAGCAGGGTTTTTATAGCACTATCCACAAATCCAATGTGAGGGCAGTGTAGCTGATAAATCCAAAATTAGGTGTATGTAATACATAGATACACGCTGAAAATGGGTGTAAATTCAAAGAAAAGAAATTTGTTTGCCCAGTGCAGATTGCTTTAGGAGGAACTAACATAGATACTCACTGTTGTATTAGAGCAGAAAAATGTCATCTGCCAATTGGCACAAGACACCAACCACAGTGGTCTTGATTATATCAATTTCAGCACAGTGGTGTTAATGATACTGATTTCAGCAAGGTTTTTAAAACTGTCTCTCATAACATCCTTATAGGCAAAAAGGAAGTGTGTACTGGATGCATGGGCAGGGAAGTGAACAGCTCATCCCAGAGGGTTGTAGTCAGTGGCACAGGGTCTAGTTGTCACCAATGGTGTCCCCAAGGGTCAGCACTGAGCCCAGTATTAGCTTACTCATTAATAATGAAGATAATTGGGGGACTGAAGCATCTCTCCTATGAGGAAAGGCAGAGGGAGCTGAGCCTGTTCAGCCTTGAGGAGAGGTGGCTGAGAGGGGCCCTCCTCAATGAGGATTCAGTGTCTGAAGGGGTGGTGCACTACTGCTCCCTGGGTCTGTCCCCATTGCACACCAACTCCTCCCATGGCTGCAACTTAACTAGGCATACATGAAGGCACACTCTAATACTGGATTCATATTGTTTTTTATTTCCAGGGAAGTGGCATATGGGTGTGAACTGCAAAACTCGCCATGATCACTGCCACCATCCATTAAATCATGGTTTTCATTATTTTTATGGCATGCCTTTTACCCTTGTGAATGAGTGTCAAGGCACAGATGACCCTGAGTTGGCCAAGTCTTTGCAAGATACATATTGGTTTTACACTCAGATGATCATCTTTGCAGTATTCACTCTTGTGATTGGAAAGCTTGCCAATTTATTCCCAGTAAAATGGAAAATAATCATCTGTCTGGCCATCTGTGGTCTCCTTCATTTCATCTCCTGGTTCTCCAGCTATGGTTTCACCAAGTACTGGAACTGTATCCTGATGAGAAACCATGACATCACTGAGCAACCAATGGACCTACAAAAAACTACTTCTAACATGCTGAAGGAGGCAATTACATTCATTGAGAGGTAATCAGCAGAGAGGAGTAACTTGTGTGGAACAAGTGATACAAAAAGGTTCTGGCCAAATACTGTCCCTTCTGCCAGTAGAAACAGAAAAATGATCTTAGGGTTGTGAATGGACTGTCATAGAAAGTGTCATATGAAGTTAATGTTTTACAAACAGGAGAGTGATAATGAGTTTTGTTTAGTTTGTGGGGTTTATTTAGTTTTTTTTTTCCCCAAATGTGTCCTTCATTTATTATCAGTAACCTCAATTGTAATTGAAAAAAACTCTTAAGTCTTTAAAAGTATTTGTGTGTTAAATCTGGGCATATCAATATTTCTGTCAGGACTTAGGGGTTTTTTTAAGTAAATTTGAGATAATATAAATTCCTTCTCATACACTTGGAGCATAGGTAATCTCAGGCTCTTAGGATATCCTATCTGTCTTGATGTTGAGGCCATATGGTTTCACTGTGGGTGTCACATCTGCCTTTTCCATGAGGACACCTCATATGTTCAAAGATGCACATCCATGTTTAAGTTTAGGCAAGTGAGTCCTGTTCTCCTTGCTTGCAGGAATGTGTCAATCTCTTGTCTATGACCTCTTCTAATTGCTTATTTAATGTTTGGCACATGTCTAATCTGAAAATGGAAAAAAAAAAGAACCCATTTCTGTCTGTTTTGGTCTTAATGTAGAAAAAACATCTTTGAGGGGTATGTTTTAATCTCTTCTGTCTCCCAAAACCTCAAAGCCAAAAAGATGACAAAATAATTTTTTTTTATATCACAACAATATATTATATATTGAGAGAGTAACTGCAATACCCCTGTTATATTTTGGGTTGAGTGACAGTTTGAAGAGAAATGACTATTGTTTTCTTTTATTTCAGAAACAAGCATAGACCATTTCTTCTCTTTGTTTCCCTTTTACATGTTCACACCCCTCTCATCACCACAGAGAAGTTTCAGGGTAGAAGCAGGCATGGCCTGTATGGAGATAATGTAGAGGAGATGGACTGGATGGTGGGTAAGTGTGGGTCTGAAAGAAAATTCTTCATTCACTTGCACATGGAAAAAACATTAAAGGGCTGATCACCAAGCTCCCTTTCAGCATGTGTAAAAATCAGTGAACTCACCTTGGTTACACAGCTGGTTTCTGAGATTGTCATACCATAACCACACAATACCTATTTTTTATTTTCTTTAGATGAAAGCTTAAACTTTCCTTGCAATTATTTGTTCTTCATCTATTTTTAAATTACATGCTTCTATGCTGAAGTGTTAAATGCAGTCAAATAACCAAATGTGTCCCTGGTCATGTTGGTAATCAAATGTATGATATTTCTCCAGCTCTGGTCTTAGAAGATGCTTTTGAATATTATGTTATATGATAATTGTTTTGTATACTTGCTCAAAAAAAAAAGAAAAAGAAAAAAAAAAAAAGAAAAAAATTATCAGAACCCTCTCTTAGCTAGAAATCCAAGGTAGAAAGTTATGGAGTTTCTCTTAATAAATTGTGTGAAGTCAGTGAACACTCAGGTCAGAATCTAGGCTCTTGAATACCAATGGGGTTAAATTTCAGAGTGGTTTAACTTGGTTTAAATACCTAACCTTTACTTAGTTTTTCCTTTTCAATGAGAGGGACAGAGAGAGAGACAGCTACTGTTTGTATTTTGTCAAAAATGAAGACTCTATTAATAAACTAATTGCCTCCTGTCAAGGCCACAATTTAATCCCTGAACCCTTTTTCCCCCAAAACCATGTCTATAAGATTGTAATTTGAGAGAAACCTGACTGCTTTCAGTGGACAGGCTGAAAACTCCTGAAAGATCCAGCTGAACCAGGAGACTCAGCCATGCTCCTCTTTCCCCTTTTGGCACCAGCCACCTTCAAACACAGGCTCTGTAAGCAGAGCTGGATAGCAGAAGTCAAGATATATATATAAAGAAAGTGTAATTGAAACAGGATAGCAGCTAGTGAGGACAAAACTCTCCAGAATCATAGTGAAGACAATTCTTGATGCAGAATCTACAGAACAAAGCTGACAGACTATTCTGAGTGGCATGAATAAAAGTATCACTCATTTATTTTCCAATTGATTTTATTTCTTATTTTCCTGTTTTTATGGACACCAGGAACAAATGTTATAAACATTCATCAGCTTTTTCTTGGGTGCTTACCGTTTCATAGAATCATGGAATATTCTGATTTGGAAGGGACCAAACAGGATCATCAAAGTCAGCCCAGGAATGACAGTGTGTGCCTGAGAGCATTGTCCAAATGTTCCTTGAACTTTGTTAGGCTGGTCCTGTGCCTGTTTTGCTGTGGAGCTTATTCCAGTGCCCAACCACCCCACTGGGTGGAAAAATTTTTCCTGATATATTACCTGAAGCTCCCTGGCACAGCTTCATGTCATTTCCTCAGATTCTGGCACTAGTCCTCAGAGGGAAGAGATCAGTGTCAGCCCTTATATTATCAGTTGAAAACTGCAATGAGGTCTCCTCTCAGTCTGCTCCTCTCCAGGCTGAACACATCAAGTGACCTCAGCCTTGAGGCTTCTCCTCAAGGCACCTCATCATCCTCATGGCTCTCCCTTGGACCCTCTCTAATGCCTTTATACCTTTCTGAGATTGTGGCACCCAAAACTGCCCCAGCACTCAAGATGAGGCTGCCCCAGCTCAGAGCAGGACAATCCCCTCCCTTGCCTGGCTGGTGATGCTGTCCCTGATGTCCCCAGGACAGGGTTGGCCCTCTAGGGCAGGCAGGGCACACTGGTGACTCACATTCTTTTTGCCATCAACCAGGACCCCAAATCCCTTTCTGCAGTGTTGCTTTCCAGCATCTTCTTCCCCAGGGTGTACACACAACAAGGATTGCCTTCTCTCAGGTGCAGAGTCCAGCACTTTCCCTTGTTAAACTTCACATGGCTGGTGATTGCCCATCTCTCTAATTTCTCAAGGTCTCTTCGTATTGAATGTGGTAGATCATAACAGAGCTCATTCAGGCAAATGAAAGAATCAGTCTTACTGAATGTGAAGACCTAAAAAACTCACTGCAACTGCTGATGTAATTATGATGTTTTGCTTTGTTTATAGGCAGGCTTCTGGATGCTATTGACAAAGAGGATTTGAAGAATACCACATTCATTTATTTTGCATCTGATCATGGAGGATTCTTAGAGGCTCACAGGGGAAATTCTCAGTTGGGTGGATGGAATGGAATATATAAAGGTAAAATTTTAGTAGTTTGTATATGCATAAGACTTCCTCTTTAAAAAAGATCAATAGAAAAAATATATCCAAACAGACTATATTTAATGAACTATATGATGGGATTATAATCTTGAATTGTAGGGATGAAACAAAGGGCATCAGCTATTCATAGGTATGTGGCTGAGTAGAGGGCTAGACCACTTCCCTCAATCTGCTGGCAATGTTATTCCCAATGCACACCAGGATTCCCTTGGCCTTCTTGGCCCCAAGGGCACTGCTGGCTCATGGAGAGCTCATTGTTCACCAGGACACCCAGATCCTTCTCTGGAGCTGCTTTCCAGCAGGTGAGCCCCAGCCTGTAATGGGGCATGGGGTTATTCTTCCCAAAACACAGGACCCTGCATTTGCCTTTGTTGAATTTCAAAAGGTTCCTCTCTACTGATTATCGGTGCCAACACTGGCAGATGTAATGATGTCTACTTTTCTTACTATAGTTCTCCAGTTTCTCACCCATCCTATAAAAGCTTCTTCTGGACTCTATATGACTGGCTTGCAGCACAGTGACAAAAGCTCTGTGGAAATGAAGATCTGTGGTATCTCTTGTATGTGCTTTCTCCAAATTACTAAACCTTGAAATGCCACTGTGACATCTTGGGCAGCTTGGCACTTCTGTATAATGAAATCTGAAGGCTGCATCCATCACATTTCCCTACAGAAGAAGAGCCATGTGCTCATTGACCTTGCTCAGCATCACAATGCACATTGTCTAGTACTAAATTACTTGATGAGCCGCACAAGCCGTGGTTGATACAGCTGGGATCCACCCACACAAGTCCTAAATTAGCCTTTAGTTCTTGATATGAAGATTCCATGTCAGTAATAGATGCAAAAAGGCCCAGAGGCTGACTTGAATGGCTTAGAATCTGATCTAAGGAACTCACTTCCACTAGCTGAATGTAAGTGTATTAGTAACAGGAGAGTCCAGAGAGGAAAGAGAAATGTGATTAGGAAGTTCAGGATGAGAGGACAATGATGAAATCGTGCCTGCTTAGAAAGAAGACAAGAGGAAATACAATATCAATTTATGTATCAATAGTAGACATACCTATTTATGTCCACATACAGCGGAGCAGGGGATATCCCAGTGAGACAAACTAGCAAGATTAAAAAAATACAGTTTAATTAATAAATATCTGTAAAACTCACTCTTGCTATTGGGAACATATTGAAAACAAGCAGATAAATAAGACACACATACAAATAATAAGAACCACTACTGAATGACAGTCTACTGTTTTCCAGGATTTACTAGGTTTTAATTGGAGATGCATGAAATATTATAAAAGTTTTAAAGCATTTTCATATAGAAGTGCAATAAATATCTGGTATCTTCTATTGTTTTCTCTTTTTGACACTTCTACCCCTTCTATAACAGGTGGAAAAGGAATGGGAGGATGGGAAGGAGGAATCCGTGTTCCAGGTATAATTAGATGGCCAGGAGTGCTGCCTGCAGGGACAGTTATTGATGAACCTACAAGCCTTATGGACATTTATCCTACAGTAGTTCAACTGGCTGGAGGGACAGTGCCTCAGGACAGGTACAGAGGTGGCTTCTTAAACCATATTGCTTCTCTTTATTTAGAAAGAAGCTGACTGTGTCATGCACCCACATGATGTCACACATTAAATTCTCTTTGTTTCTAAATCAGGTAATTCTCTGCTTTCTTTCTGCACAGCTTTGCCCATCTTGTCTGCTTATGTGAAAAAGGCAAAGAAGAAAACTTTTGTTTTATCATTTAGCTAACTCAGTTCTCCTATTACTGAAAAGAAACTTGGTTGATTTTGGACACTAGGATAACTGAAAAAGATTTCTCTAAAGGACATGAGAAAGTGTGGATGGCTAAGCCATTTCACCAAAAAGCATAGAAGTACTGCTAGATTGCAACTAAACCCAGTCACAGTTCAGACTGTAACTGAATTGCTAGGCAAATTCAGTAAGTGGCTTCTTTATTTTTTAGTTATTTTTACAAAGCCTGGAGCTCACAGAGCTGCCAGCAATTTCCATTTCAGGTGGCAAAATTAAAACCTGTGAACAATGTCTTCATTGTTGTTATCACTTCCAGGAAAATTACAGTAATGGTGCCTGATATCCCCAGGCAGGATGTGTGAACTAGCTGTAAATTCAATAACTTCTAGTAACTGCTAATTACTTGTCTCCACACATTCACCCAATTAAAATCTCAGGGCTCATTAGCTAAACAGTACCTTGGTTTAGTGATGACACTTGAAATCTTAATGCTGCACACATGGAGTGAGTACTGCTTATGCTTCAGCTGCAGATTTAAAATGGTTAAGCTGTTTGGTGACTCTGGTGCTCCCCATCAGGGTCATGGATGGGCACACCTTGCTGCCCCTGCTGCAGGGGACAGAGCAGCACTCCAGGCATGAGTTCCTGTTCCACTACTGCGGGGTGTTTCTGCATGCAGTGCGCTGGCACCAGAAGGACAGTGAGTATAAACATCCCCTTCCTGTGGGTCAGAAAGGATGTAATACCCTCCAGCTTCCAATAGAATGTAATGAAAAAAAAAATATATATATTTATATATACAAGTACATACACATATATGTGTATGGAATACATTGTCTCAAACTCTCAGTTCTTCTTCATGGCCTCATTGTTAGTTGTCCTGCCTCGCCTGAGATGAAGGAGTTTGCTTGCTGGGAAGTGGAGCTTCAAGATGTCTCACTGTTCTTGGAGATCTCTCTTTGTTTCTCTGTAATGCACACCATTTTTTGGGAACACAGAAAGTTCCTGGGCAGAGAAAGGGATATCTGACTGCCCCAATTCCTGGATGATATTCCTGCTGGAAGAGTCACACCACACTTCTTAGTGAGAGGCTAAATTCATACTCCAATCAAATGAGGCATTTGAAGAATAGCTTTTCAGGTTCTCTTGATGTTCTCCTTACCTAAATTACATTGCTTGTTCTTCTAAGCTACATAAGGTCTACTTATGTAAGGCCTACAACATTCAGATGTCAAGTGGATTTTGTGGCATTTCTTGTTCCATGTGAAAGCCATATGCACATCTAGGTTTCTTATGCATGCCTTTCTACATTTTTTCCCACTGAACTGTTAATGGCAAGTGGCCTGGAAACAATGGCATGTTCTGCATATAAAAGATAAATCAAATATGTGGCTCAGCTTTCAGCCAGGCCAAAAATTTCAATTCTTTGCTCTAACTGCATTTTCTTCTAATTGGGCTGGCCAACAGAGTCTGTTTTAGCTCATTGACTAGTATGTCACCCTCACATTACATGTTTATTATCTGTTAGCATCTGTCTCTTGATCAGCCTGGATATGAAGTCATTGTGTCTTGATGTCACCAGGCAAGACCTATCCTTTAAAGCCTTCACTGAAGCCAGAGAATCCTTTGTTTATATGTTACAGTCATTTCCTCTACCTCTCCACCATAAGTCTTATTAGTGACAGTCCATTTATTTGTGCTCGTTAAACTGATTGATTGTTACGAGATGGGTTTGAGACATGTTTGGATTGAAGCAGCAGGTTTCCTTTCCTTTGGATATATTAAATTAACACACTGCCCCAACATGCACAGGCACCCTTCAGATTCTGTCAGAGCTACTTCTGCAGCAAATTGTATATCCCTATTTGCCTCTTGGAGATGAGTGAAACCCCCACTGCTTTTATCAGCACTGATTTCTTATTTTTTCTTTTATCCTTCTGTAACCCAACTGTAGTTAGCTCACCAACACAGGTTAATTAAAATCAGAAAATCAGCCTCACTATATCCTTCAAAGTGAACTAACAAGGACTTTTCTGTCTCCCACCCTGCAACTCCAGGAATCATTTGCTGCTGTGAAAAGTGAATGTTACAATTTAGCAGAATTAGAACAATTCTCCACAGACACTCTACACTCCCTACTCCAGATTGCCATACAGTGTATAAATTATAAAGAATTCAGCTCAATTATTCATGGAAGAATGACTATTTAGTTCAGTTTTTCTGAACACAGATCACAAGTTCCTAGGTACATCTAGGTAAGTCCATCTGTCCATCTCAAGCAATAAATGGTTATTTTAGCAATATCACAACAGCACTCCAACTAGAGCTAGATACTCAGAAAAAATGCATGTCCCAGGGAGTGCTTGTTTAACTCCGTGTATCAGATATCTATGCTGCCTGACCAACAGACATAAGAAGCAAATCCCATGCTCTGGGCACCTTGATATCACAGAGGATGCTTGCACTTCTGTCACAAGACAAACATTCCTTTACTAACAGGACAGGGATACGCTTGAGGATGCAGAGCACATCCAGCAAGCAACAAAGCAAAGAGACAAACAGACCTAAGGAGTATCTCTCTGCCCTAGTAAGCTGTCAGAAAGTTTAAAGATTTCATCTTATTTCCAGATCCATGAAATTCTGGAAAGGTGGAAAAGGCCCATAAGGATCATTAAGTTCAACTCTTAAGGAAATGACCCATCCAGGGATTAAACCCACAATCTTGGCAATATCACCACCATGCTCTAACCCTTTTTCTTTCAGAAAGCATTCTTCATCCTTTCTTTCACACTTTCAGAAATGGAGATATCTAACATTTATCTTCATTTTCTTACACCAAAACATTTCAGAACCATTGAGACAGCATCCCTCCATAAAAGTGCAGAAGCAGGATGTAGAAACTGTGTGGTAAAAATAAAGAGATACAGAGCCAGCCAGCTAGCTAGCAACTGGATCTTTTAATCTGAGATACTGCCTAAACCTCAATATCTGGTATTTGTTCCCTTTCGCCTTTTAAGAAGTTTTAAAATTTTATTTATTCACAAAATATTGTTCAAGTGTAGTGGTAAGCAAGAGACTGAAGAAAAAAGCTGCAGGCTCCAGACATAAACAACTCTGGACACAAGAGAAGAAAGGGAGAAAAGTTCAGCTGGCTCCATTGAACCATAAAGAAAATTCCATGTAGGGACAATGCAGTTGTCAGCTCAAAGTTGTCAGCACAAAAGTGACTCCAAGTGGTGAATGTGCCCTTTCTTCTTGCCTCTTTTTTCAAACATAGAGTCTAATTGCTGTCTTCTTGCTGGGGACATCCTCACCTCTGAGTTCATTGCAGTGCTTTCTAAATGTGGGGTGAGGAATAGGAGAAAAAGGAGGGGGAAGGGAGAAGTAAAATATCCTGATGAACTGCAATCAGCTGTAGTCCTGGTAACTTACCACTTTTCCACCACAAGTTATAAACCTGTGCTTATCCCATGGTCAATACAAGGGCTTGATGAAGTACAAGCTCTAAAGCTGTGAACTATTTGCCTTTTTCATGTTAACTTAAAACTAGACTCCAGATTTTACTGTTTTAAAGGCCTGCAATTACCACCCTTTTTGGAAGTGTGCTGGAATATGAGCAGAGGAATAAGCTGTAGTCAGTTTCTGCCTAAATGTCCTTCTTCACTCAAATGTACAGAGCCAGAGGAAGAGCCACCTGTAAATACATACACACAGAAACTGGGGACTACATTGTCCATTCCCCCACCTCCCTCCAAGAAGCATGAAAAGTTTTAGAGGGGAACAAGAATGTGGCAGACTCTATCTGTACTGAAAATACTGAACTAAGCATCCATATACTGCACATGCACAGAGCTGAGGTGTACCCATGAGCCACAAAAACCATTTGAATCCCTGCCAGCCTGCACAACACCTTTTCCCTGCATGCAACAACCATGGCATAAGTTTCCCCTTGAGAGCTTAAATATGGACCAGCCTCTCAGGGACCATCCCCCAGCTCCTAATGACATTAAGCTGTTCAAATGTGCTTTTTCTGTGGCAGGTGGCACTGTATGGAAAGCTCATTATGCTACTCCAGTATTTCAGCCAGAAGCCTCTGGGGCCTGTTTCAGAAGAGGAATCTGTCCATGTTTTGGGGATGGTGTAACCCATCACAACCCTCCACTGCTGTTCAACCTCTCACAAGATCCATCTGAGGCAAATCCTCTCTCAGCTGACACTGAGCCCTTGTTTGACACTGTAATGAGGAGAATAAGAAGAGCTGTGGAAGAGCATCACAGGACTCTGACTCCAGTCCCTCAGCAGCTGTCTCCTTACAGTAATATATGGAAGCCATGGCTGCAGCCATGCTGTGGGACATTCCCATTCTGTTGGTGTCATGAAGAAAATAACAAAGCATAGTCTAATACCAAAGGCAAAGTACAGTTAGCTTTAAAGAAATTAATAGTTTTTCACATTCACATAACTGCAGTCATAAAGAGATTGAAGATTAAATTCTACTGGGATAACTAAAAGGGACATTAGTTATTGTTTTTGTTCAACCTTTTCTCTGACCCACAGAAATTAAGTATGTCTGTGGTAAAAAAAAAAAACAGAGGTCATTTGTATAATCTATCCCTCAAGTGAATAATGCATGATTAAATACCAAACAAATGAATGAGCATTTCTTTTCTTACTGACTTACAAATCAAGCAAAAGATGACTGATAAAAAAGCAAATATTTAATACCAGATGTTTGTGTAGGAAATATGCTTGTTGAAAGAACAGGACCAAAACCAAGAGACTGTCCCTATTCAGGCCTTATGTTTTTATTGAAAATTAACTTGTTTCACAAAATTGAAAGGATGATGACAATGAAAAAAATAATGAAAAATAAAATTGCACATTTAATTTGGAAATATACCAAAACACATTGGCCTCTCAGAAATGAACATCTATTAGTTTACAGCAATCTTTTGCTTCCTCATCTGTACATTAATCGGTTATGTAAAAATTCCCAGGGAAAACTGAACTGACAAATATGTTTTAAAAAATTAGATAGCTAAAGTTAGCATCTCAAGATCAGCAGCAAAGTACCCAGCTATTCTGAGAAATTAAAACACAATTCCTACTGATGTGTTTTACACATAGTTAAGTCATCTCACTTGTGAGAGCCTTGAAAATCATCACCCTGCTGCCTTGAGAAGACTGTAGAATTTGGGACCCTTCTATGAGACCAGTTCATAAACCTTCATGTCCCACTTGAGTGACAATGCCTCTGATTTCATAGGAGTGCCATTATGCCCCATGAAATATATTCTTTGTTGTGTGAAAAAACACTTTGTTTTCAGTAGGAGGTGTTAAAAAAATTCACCTCACAATCTAATCTCTTCTGTGTACAGGTCATCTTCCCCAAGCCAAACAAGTGTCAGCACTCTGTACAGTCATTAGGGAAAAGGAGGGAATTAAATTACCTAATCCTCTCTTGCTGCCCTTAGGTTAAATAAATTCATCTCTCAAGATATAATCCTAACCATGCTCTTCCAGGGATTTTGTGCCAAATCAGATTTTCAAGTGGAGGTTCCTGTATTTTTTTCACCCCCAAAAAAGTAGATTGTGAGCAAGAGACTCAGATTCAAACTTCTAGGTCCTCCTGAATACTGTATATTCAACTCCTACTATACCGGTAACAGTCACCCAGACTTTAAAAAATATCAAGGGATGGTAAGAGCTCCAGGGAACTCCTGATTTACATCTCAGAGTGCTGGGTCAGGGGTGTAGTGAGTTGCTGCTGTTTAAGCAGCATAGGGTGTGACCATGTTGCAGCACCAAATGCAAGTATCCAAAAAGCTGACCAGGCATTTCTCCAAGTTATTTGCCATTTCACCTTTTCTCTAAAAGATCACCAAGAGTTATATGGAAAATAATAAAATGTAAATTAAAGAGCATGCATGATAGTGAACTGATAACATGCCTCAATGTCACAATTGACAGAAGTATCTAAAATGTGTTTGCTCTTGCTTCTTGATAGTGCTTAAATCTGCACTAACATTGCTGTAAACTCACAGATTTGCCACTTTTCTGTGGCTGACGGGCTGAAACCAGAGCAGCTGCATTTCACTGGATTCATGAAGGGAGAAAAGAGCATAAAAGACACATTTTAAAGCCAGTGTGGCTGATTCAGAGATGAAGGACAAATCCTACTGTTCAGTGGGGAACAAAGCCAAAAGCTGTCCAGCCAGTCAGTTCAGTAGCATCTACATTATCAGTTAAGTATAATTTTTTTTCTCAGTTCACTTCACTGGCTTTCCCACTCACCCACTCCAATCATTAGGTTAGATATCAGGAAAAAGCTTTTCACGCACAAGGTGGCTGAGCACTGGAACAAGCTCCCCATGTAAATGGTCAGAGCACAAAGCCTGAGTTAAAAAGCATTGGGACAATGCTCTCAGGCACACGGTGTGACTCGGGAAGTCCTGCACAGGGCCAGGAGGGGGACCCAGTGATCCTGCTGGGTCTCTTCCAACTCAGCATGTTCTGTGACTTAGACACAAGAGCATGCCCAGTCCCACACTGAGCATTTACCAGGAGGTGGGATGGTGTTCAGCACTCAGTCAGCATGCAATCATAGATCCAAACTTCAGGAAGCCAGACTAGGAAGGCCAGTACATCAGCAAGACCCAGGACTCCATTTCTAAACACAGTGTGAAAAAATCACCCTGTGTAAACATTAAACATTTGTCTAACATCTCATTCCTCTGAAAATTAAATTTGCTGAACTGCTGTATGGAGTCAGATGCTAAGGAGACACGTAGATATCCACGTTGCCTTTCTGACATCCAAACAGATAATTTTATCTTGGCTGGCATCTGTGAAAAACCAGAGGTGCTTTCAGGCAGGAGGAGGAAAAATTAGGGCTTGCAGCAAAGAGAACTAGCTTTTGTCTACTGTTAAAAGACCTCAGCCAGGTACAGGGAAATGTGCTTTTTCCACACAGAGAGAGGGCAGACGCTGCACACAGAGGATCTGCAGGTGAGAAGGAGAGTAAAGTAATGGGAAATTGCTGAATAGGCTGCACATCACTTCAGAAAACAGGGGGGACAGGAGAGAAAACTATTTTCACTCCTAAGTTCCTTTCATTGTCTAAAGCTAAATGTATCTTAAAATGTATAAATTTTGAGGAGACAGTGGTAAACAGGAAAAGTAGGCTTATTTTACCTGATTCATGCAGATCCTAGCCATGGATTGGTTGCAAATCTCGTTGTCTGTATACACTTTAACAAGAATAAATCCCTGCAGAACCTGTTCTTCTGATCTTCTGGCAAATGTATATTGCCCGTAGAGCAGATGAACCTAACATCACACTCGAGTTTTCCTCATCATCTCTTTCACATAAAATGCATTAATAGGCAAAAAATCTGTCACAAAACCTTCCTGAATAACACTGGAAGGAAGGAACTCTTAATTCAGTTCCATAGGTTTCCTTGAAAAATCATCTATAATGATATTTTTCAAAATATATTAATGTAAGAATAAAGCCTAAATTGTATGCTCTCTTCCTTCTTTTCTCATGGTTTCTCCCTTTGCAAAAAGGCACAAAAAGGCACATAAAATGGCCAGTTGGGAAAACCTGAGACAACTTCCCAGTCTCCAAGCCATTGTTAGCCATACAAGAATGCGCCTACACATGGTTTAATAGAGACACCACAGAGAGGGAAATATTACTCTGTAACAAATGAAATTTGTTTTAGTGAAAGAGCTGTGGTTCTACTGTGTAAATCTTTGACATTCTTGTTGTATGAAGCTGACTTCCACTTAACTCGTTTGATCATTGTTAAATGACATTTGGAATTGTTGCATTAGGCTGACTCAACAGAGTAATTGTCAAGTCTCACAGGAGTGAGACAATAAGCTTCTAAGAAACCTCACTTCACCATGTTTAAATATTAGACAGCTGCTTTGCTCCCTGCTGGGACTCAAGAGAGTGCCAGCACACACATCATAAGATCCCATCTTCTAAGGATGCAAAATAGCTGTGTAACAAACAAACTGAGAAAAGAAATTTGAGCTAAAAATTTATCCAGCTTGAAATTCCCAAGAACTCTGAGTAAATTTGAGAGACATTAAATGAATGACCAAGGAGTAACAAAAAGCCTTTTGTTCACAACAGATTGTAGGTTAATATATACACTCTCAGGCATGTATATAGTGTTGAACACAATATTACACTAGATTTTTGTAGAATGTTTTGATTGTAATGTCACATCTAATCAACTCCATTAAAAAACTCAAATTTATTCAAAACCTCATTTCTTATTGAATCACCATACTACTGCATTGCTAAGATTTTTTGAATGCCAGAAAAGAAAACAACAAATTGAATGCCAGAAAAGAGCAAATTGCTACTCCCTATGTTGAGATAAACGGGGTTACTAGAGGATCCAAACAACCCTGGCTTCTGCTTTGCCATTTGTGTAGAAGCTGTAAGTAAAAGATTTGGAAGCACAATGAATTTATGGAGGTTTGAAAAGGAAAAAAAAACAACCATCCTCTAAACTAAACAAAACATAAAACAGGTACCCCATCATGACATGCAGTTAGTTCTGTTCCAAATGCTAAATCCTATGAGAAGGCTCTGAAAATACTATTGCTCTAAAATAAACAAATAATTTGTTTCACATTTTTATCATTGTTCAGAATGATGCACAGTGCCATAAAATTGAACAAACACTTCTCCTAGGCAGTGAATGCTATGCCATCCTGGAAAGTATTAAGATAATTACAGCTCAGAGACTGGCTGTCTTGGAATTTTAGGGGTTTTATCCCTCCAGTTTGTTGAAGTTGAAAGGCTTCTGACAACAGTCAGAGTAAAATTCAAGAAAACAGTTCTTACAACTGTATTTTTTCCCTTTATTAATATAACTGTCAGTTTTCTGGCAGTTATTATTTATAAGTTTAAGTCAATTATATATTACTGTATTTTTTATCTACTTCTGCTATAATTATGGTATGATGTAACCACAAACCAAAAGTGTATACCAGGTTGCAAAATATAACTTGAGTGTCACAGCACAAAATAAACTATTTATGAGCCACCCAACTTAGGATGAACATAATTTTAGTGAAGCATTTTTCAACCAGTATACTGACAATGCACACAACTTCAATGAGCAGTCTCAACTGACCCCATTTTTGGAGGCTATTTAAGAATTTACTACCATGCATTTAATCTCATATATTGGGTGGATTAAAAAAAACAACCAAACAAGCAAAAAAACTCAAACCAACAAAAATTCAAACCACAGAAATAAAATTCCAAAATAATAGAAAGAAAATTGAGGGGAAACTGGAATGTAAGATTTGAATTAATGAGATATGAATTAAGGAAACAGGTCCATTCAATGTTATGTTCAAAGCCATAGGAATCAAACCAGTTTAGATTAGGAAAGCAACAGAATCAGATCCATTAAGGAATAGATAGGCATGCTGCAGACTTCCTGGTGAACTGTTTGTAGGAGCACACAAAAGTATCAATCACCAGCTACTAACCCAGCCTCCCATTCAGGGACAGAAAAATCAAGGTGAAGAAAACAAACAAAACAAAGTACCAGCTTTAGAAAAATCACTGCTGTGGGCTGACTGATATAGGGAGACAAAGAAAAATTATCTCCCAAGAACAACCCAGATGGAAATATCCTCACAAAACACTAGGCAATAAGCAAAGGGGTATTTCAAGAACACCAATCTTCTTTTCCTGTAGGCTAGGAAAGTCTATAAACCCACATGTCTAAAATTTTCAAGAATTTTCCTTTTGTAACACCCACACTATCTGCTTCTTATACATAAGGAGCACCCAATCAAATGGCAAATAAAAGCTGTGGATAACTCCAAGCACATGACAGAAGAATCAGCATGTTCTGTTTTAAACACAAGTTGTCCTCTCTAAATACAAAGTCTACCACACAACAGTAAATCATAGTCTTGTCTTGTTTAAAGATGAAAAGTGGTACCAAAAAGTTTATATTTCTTAACTTTCTTTATCTCAAAAACACTTCAGGCTATACCACAGTTTAATGTGGGAAAGAAATTCTAGGTGAAGCTTGGTAAGACTTTTTTCCCAAGACACATTTCTACTTTGCAAACCTCAGTGCTGTGGTTCATGGCCACATGCAGCCTGAAACACCCCTCAGACCTCCCTGTGACCCAGGATTTCAGAACTGATGGCCATATAAAAGCCCAGAATGCTGCCTGAAGCACAGCACTGGTTTCACATACAAAATTCTCACTTTTCACACCCTAGTGGCAATAGTTGTGTGCTAGGAGCCACTACAGCACTGCATTCCCAGTAACTAGTTCAATTTTTTGTGTGTGAAGACATGACACAAAAATTAGGGACGGGCTTTTAACAGCTATACTTTTCCATGAAATGCAATAAAGCAAGTAGTGTTTGCTAATTAAAGAGATACTAAACATTATAATTATGTATGTCTGGAGAAATAATTATTACTCTCAACTTTTAAATCTGCTCAGCAGGTAATGCTAATGTCTCAAATGCAATTAAATAAAATTAGAAAAGAAATTAAAATAACTAGTAATTCACAAGCAATATTCCCTGGCACAATGTAAACAACCTATAAATCTTCATTGTCTGATAAGCATGACTTCATATGTCTTTTCCATTTCTTTTATTTCCATTACATTATTGCACTACAATTCTATGCAAAACATTGTACAAGCCACAAAGAGTACCACTATAACAGTTTGAAATGTACTCAATGACACATTTGACTACATTCATATGCCTGTTTTTAAAAGCTTTCAGTCATTTTCTTTCCATAATCTAATCAACGTACCAAATAAGATCTAGTAGTTAATGTAAAAGGTACATCTGCATGAAGCATGAGTTCACATTGCTGGCTACAGCTCTATATAGTTTTCAAAAGCTGTTAGGACTGTTTATAAAACAGAGGACACTCTCTGCAGTGCCCAAGGAGCACTAAGAAATAGGGGTGGAAGATCAAACGCCACGTGAGTAAGGGCACACCGCAGCTGCTGTCGTCTCCACACTGTGCACTGGGCCACAGCACCAAGAGGTAGAACACACACACCTGTGTCAATGTGTGAAGATTACCTACCCAGGACCACAGGCTGTCCAGGGTGCCAAGGTTAGTCAGAGAGAGAACTGATCTCAATTTCTCTGCTGCCCTTAAACTCCTAACTCGACCTCGATGTTTGTATTCAATGGACACACCAATGGGATTCCCCATTTAAGAGTTTAAGGATAAATGAGAGCTAGATAAAATCAGAAACACCCTACAAAAGTGAAAGCAAATCCACTAATGTGAATATTAGGAAGTAACTCTAAGATATTCAAAGATTTTTTTTTTCTTCTTCTTCTTTTAAGGGACCTTTTGACTCTTTCATTGTTTTCCTGATTTGCACATTTATTCCCTGCCCCACTCTCTCATCCTTTTTGATAGGAGGAAAAAGAAATAAAATTTTACTCTTCCCTCCTATCCTGCTATCCTTTTTTTCCTGCTAGCATCTATGCATAATAGTACATCATTGGTTTTAGACAGAATTCCAAAGATATTTCATTAGATATCTCTCTGCCAAAATTTATGTAATTAGACCAAAACGTTTCAAGTCCTGCAGAAGTCTTATTCCAATATTGAGAGAGGTTACAAATAACTGTCAAATTTATTATTGTATTAGCATAACAGTCACAACTCTTTAAAAGGTTTTTGCTTTGAAAGAAAGTATTTTACTTGTTTGTTAAAACAAACTCATTGAGATGAGTACCCGAATACACAAAACATTCCCCTGTAAGTGTCCTTAATATAATACTGTCTCATCAGTCGATTTTTTTATGGAATTATCCTCAGAAATTTTTTGGTTCCCACACACAGTTATTGTTTAAAAGATGTTCAAAGGGCTTGTTTACTAAAACAAGTGCTAATTTTGTTTTCAGTTGCACTCAAATTGCCTGCAGTATGGGGCAACAATGCTAAGCCAAAGGCCTTTATCAGCTGCAGCTTGAAGTACTGTAAACAAATTGATATAAAGCACCAGAAGGCTTACACTGTGATGTCAGCATTTCTTCTTCTGACCACAAAACTCAGAATATGCAACTAACACTATACAATATTTTAAAAAGCATCAGTATCCTATGGCAATAATATAAAAGGTTAACGTACATTATCACTTTGTCTTAAAGAGTTTTAAAACATGCTTCCACAACTTGTTACGGACCAGTTTCCTATAAGTAGGTAGAGCATCCACTTCTCATTTAAAATCTACAGGATCCTCTAATCCTAAATTGTTTAAATTAAAAAGTTTTGTTGCAGACTCCTATGAGGTCAGGATTTCATTACTTCTTTCTCATATTGAAGTCTACATCATGGTCACTCTTGAAGGTGTTAGTTTGGTTTCAAGAATAAGTTCTTTTTATTTAAATATTTTAAATATTTCTGAAAGTACTTTGGGAATAATCTTAGTTTGGGAAAAGTTCAACCTCCAAAAAAATCTTAAGTCCCAACATGTTTCCTACATGCCTGGGGTGCACCAGGAAAGAGTAATCAATTCATGGGAGCTCATACTCAGAAAGGTACCATTCATTATTCTTTAGAAGGCACTGTGTAAGAACAGTGAAGATGAGACACATGTAACAATAAAGCTGAGGCACATTTATCAGTTGAAAACCAAAAGATTCTGTATCTGTTAAGGCCCCCCAAGAACGTATGAGGATCCATAATAACCTCTAACTGGTGTCACCTAAATGGGTTAAAAACAGCCAAGAGTTCATGAATTTCATTTATAAAGAAATCTATCATGATGGGCATTACAATACACCCTGTCTTAGTGTAAAAATGCATCCAACTTCTTTTTGATATGTTCAAAAGCATCTTTCCCCATATAGTCCATGCGCCCTTCCTCCCATTTTCTCTGTTCATCTTCTGGACTTGGCTTTGCTGGTATGAAGTGAATAGACAGCTCTGAAATAGAATGTGCAACCTCGTTCTGTGGGAAGAAGAGTGGGAAAACAGTCATTTGGTTGTTCTGACTTCAATATTGTGAATAAGTTGAACCTTAAATTACAAACTTCTGCAATGTACACTCACAGTTAAAACAATAAAATAAACAGTATTCAAACATTCACTCCTATTTTGATAATGTGACCTCATTGTCCTGTGGTTTTACTACTTTCTATGGCATCTTTGAACATACCAAACATTTATTTTGCTGATCTTATCTCAGATCCTGGCATACTCAGCAACAATACAATGAAAATATTACAAATGCTGCCTGGATAGAGTAGAATATCTGCTACAAGGAAGAATTTATTCTTTATCTGTTCAAATCTTGTGATGTCAAGGACTTCATGTGAACATACACTTGTAGAAATTTTGGTAATTTGCTTTATTTGAACTCCAGTGAGATCAGTATTATTTAGCAGATGTGAGACACATTGTTTAATAAATTAACTAGAAAAATGGACACCATTCATTATAACAACAGCTAGTTCATTTTGAATTACACTCCAAAATTGTAAATGCTGGTTCAAAGTCAAGTCATCATAGGTGCACAATTCAAAGCAAATTATTAGTGATAATGTCTACCACATAAGAGAAAAACTGTGTCCACAATTGACCAATGCCAGCAAAAAAAAGGAATATCCCAACAATTATAACCTGTAATAAAGATGAAACACAACAAGGACTAATCTAGGCAGCCACTGAAAACCTGTTTTCAGTACTGCTCAAAGAGGTCATAATTCATGTCACAATGTAAATAAAACTGAAATCAACTAGAAAGGCTTTCTAGTGAAGTCCTCACAAATTCAAGGTAAAAACCTTTCAGAATAGAACTTAATGGACAGTAATCAATGTCTTAAACTGCCTAAATGCCCTGGGATATCCATTACATCTGCCAGTTTGGGGCAGATAAGGCATAGGATTTGTGCAAGACAAGGTAAGGTATTTCAAGCAGCCAAGGTGTTGGCAAGTTTTATCAACAGCTTTGGGAGCCATTAAAAAGATGACCATAATCATCAAGTTTTCAGAAATTCAGTATTTTAGCTAGGGCCCAAACACCCCTGGCTGCACAGGAGCTACACTTTTGTTTCTCAGTCTAAAAGTATTTCCCCAGTGTCTCAGAATCATACAAAAGCCCTCATTAGAAAAACAGCTGTGTTGTGTACCTTACAAATCCCTGGTGCCCTGTCAACCCCACCAGCACCAAGTCTGTCCCTGTTGTCACACTGCCCACATGTGCAAGTGCCCATAAATGCAGTGCAAGATCACAGAGGAAAGCCTAGTCACTCAGGCTCCTGCACATTCCCTGTCCACTTGCTTGGAAACAACAGTTCAGCAGCTTAAAAACTCCACAGCAAAACAAAACATAACAGAACTAACAAACACAAAATACCCGAACAGCTTTGGTTGTGTTAGTACTGGAGAACAAAAATTAACACCATGCATTGATTACTCGAGGGTTAGCACAGGAAAATACACATTTAAGAACTCAAAGTTTTGAAAAGAAAAGTAAAAAGGGATCACAAAACAATATTGGAAACAGTTAAGGAATGAGATGGCTAAAAGGTTAAGGAATGTATTTGTACATTTTATTATAATTAGTTGAGCTTTCCCAAAATTGCATTGGCAGCCAAGACGCACATGTAGTCATCAACAGGAGTTCAATGCACAAAGCTACATGTACCATTTCTGAGGTTTCCTGAAATGCTGGTTGAAATACAGGTTGTTCTGAAGGTCTGTCAGGCTCAGAGAGATGGAAGCTAGAATCTCTTGGCTCGACTTCACATACAGGTTGCTAAAATACAGCCACTGAGGTTTTATTAGGAGAATACTTTCCCATAATTTCCTTTTTATGAGAATTCATACAATCATTTTCAAACTTGGGGTAAGGTAAAGCAATGGATGGGAGGAAAGCAAGGAAACACATTATCACCAAGGAAAAAATTAATGTCCCTCAACTTTAGCCATCAAAAGTGGCATTGAATCAAAGCTCCTACTATAATCAATCTAGGATAAGTACCTCCAGAGGGCAGACCATCTCATCCTAAAATAGGTTCAAAGTGGCTGTCATTTTTCAGTGACTGTACATACAGCCTGGGAAGCAAGCTTACAGTAGATTCCCACTATTCATGAGGCCAAACTTCAACAAGAAAAATCTCATTTTAGGATAATAGCTTGCTCTCACATAAGTTTTTTATATGCATGAAATAAAAACAGTACAAAGCATTCCACAACAAAGATAAAATAGATTGCCCAAGAAACATTGTCCCAAATATTTGCTTTTGACAGATAGCAAAACATAAATGGACAGACCCCATTCTAAAGTATTTACCCCTAAAACAATCCCACAAGACTATTGAAGCTGAGTAACAAGATATTCTGAAGTAAGAATATAACCAGGCTATTACTTCCCAATTAATATGGTCTTCTGATAAGCCAATCCTAGTAATCAAAATACTAATAGAAACTTAAATTTTAATGAAACTACTTTATGTGAATGTTGTGATTTTTGCCCAACGTTATGATTTCAGCCCAAACATCTTGATAATGTGTCCCTATTTAGTCTGAGCCATTCCAGTGAAGTCAGATGCATAAGAAAATACATCCTTTGCAAATAAATCATTCTTAAGTTATGGAACTGGAAGGTTTGTCATCTTCCTTCAGCCTCTTCACATTCAGAGGGGAAAGAGAAGAAGGGGGAGGAAGGGGGGGAATGGGAAAGGAAAATTAGTTTTATTTTATAGAGTAATATAGTTTGAATAAACAAGGGAAAGAACATCTTAAAAGTTGTCTTCGTTATTCTAGACTGTAGTTTCCAAATTACAATGCACATGACATTAGAACACTAATTTTATTTTCTCCCAGCTGTACCATGTGAAATGTTTTATCATGCAATATGTAATGACTTACACCTGCAGAGGCATGCTGCTATTATATCCAACTTAATTCCTGCATAAAATAAGGAGATTCAGGGCAACAGAAACACACAAATACAAGAAAAGTGACCAAAAAAGCAAAAAGACTGCAATATTCTTTAGTGGATTTTTTCAAGACTCTCCTTGTTGCTCAAGTCACAAAATTTGATGAAAGTCAAGAAATTTGAGGAACAGGTTTTTAGGTCAACACCTGTGGGGAAAAAACTTTCTGCAGAGGAATGGTATGAAGATTCTAGTTTTAAAAATATTAATTCACAAAGGTATTAATATTCAAATTATTACTTTTGTAGCAGATTTTTTTATATCACATTTGATCAGGTACTTAACAACTTTGAATAAATAACCTCTTCTTAAAATGCAAAGGAAACCCTTTCGACTTCCAGACACATCATACATGGATTACTAAAGATTAAAGAAAATAAATAGGCTTTAGGTTATTTTTAATGCTGGTGAGAAAATTCAATAGCTACAGCTAAATTGAATGGAAATTATGATCTTCCAGATCAGAAGCATAATGAAAGAATCTCCTTTTAGTGTAGTTTGAGTAACGGGAGTGAGAGGGAGAAATGACACAAGTGAAAGTGTAAGCACTGAAAAAGGCTGCCCAGAGAGTTTCCTTCTCTGAAAATATTCAAAACCCATCTGGATGCAATCCTATGCAATCTGCTGTAGCATGGAGGGGGTGGGACAGGTGGCTGTATGGCTGTCTGATACACTGGAATAACCAAGGATGTAGCCATGGGGGTGGAGGGGGGTAAAACTCTTAAGCCAGTGTTGCTGCTGAAGAAAGGCTCATCCAGGTGCACTCTAGAGTTAATAACATATCAAAGTGGGAATGATGCGAAAGAATTTAAATTTTACATGTTGGTTTGTTGTGGGATGAATCTCTTCAACAGCATTGGTCTGTCAGGAAGTGCAGTTTGGATAAACAGTAGCTACAGAAGTAGCAAACACAGTGGATCTGTAAGAGACAGTCATCACCTGAAAACAAGCAAAGTTGCCAGAATATGTTTTGTGTTGTGCTTTATTTAGTTTAACTGAGGGCTGCTTCCACTAGAGGCTGTTTTGCCAATTCCCTTGCACAGAATCTAGGGGTTGTATGGTTTTACAATGGATTTCTTCATTTGCTAAGACACTGAAAGGCTAAGTATTTTTTTCTCTTCTAGTTTGTTCTTCCCAACAGTAATCTCAAGATCAGCTTTTGCCCATGTGAGTGCTGGATTAGATGTAAGGAAAGGGTGAGAAGGGGATCACATATCCTTGCAGTGCTTGCTCTCAGAAAAGATTGAATAAATTGCTTTTCAGTATTTAAAAACATCTGGGAAGTAACCAAAAAAGCATAGCTTTTACTTTTCCTTCATTTGCTATGCTTCTTAATTTTTTTTAAGTGTATCAAATGCTTCAGCTAATAGAAGCTCCTCCCCCTAATCCCGTTTGTTGTCAAAGGAGCATCTTAATTGTTCTGCCCAGGAAGCCCCTTAATAGCGTGGTCAGTGCTGTCTTATCTGTAAAATACTTTGCCTGAGGTTGAAGACAATTATAGGTCTCTTAGTGAAATTAAACTTCCCAGATGGTTGTCAAATGGATAATTGACAAGCATTACTTCTAGTGCCTCGCTTGGGCTTTTATTGATGATTTTATTAACCACTGGAGCAATAATTTAAGTTCGGTCTTCCTTGTTTTTTTAGAGCACCATGGATGCTTTAAATTTCCTGTAAAATGTCCTACTTGCTTTGCTTTGTCACTATTCAAATGTTCCACACTCATGGTAGTTGCACATTCTCCATCAATAGCTATAGCTGGTGTTGGATCTGCCTTCTATTTCAGCAGTACCTTGTTTTCCCCATGGGACAATAATACAGATATTGTGGTGTTTATGAGGAGCAAAGACAATATCCAGTGGTCACACTGTGGAATCACATGTCCAAAGGGGCACAATTTCCTGATGTGGGCTGATGCTGCCCACATCAACTTAAATGTAAAACCTTATGCTGTTCTTGCACTAATACTTTTACAAAGGGGCAGTTGACATCACAGCAGGGAGCTGATCAAATCCAGGTATTTCTTTGAACTTGTTTTGCCTACCTCAAGTTGAAGAGTTTTTTAAAAAAGTAGCACAAATATGTCTGTTGCAATCTGAGGTTTCTCCTTTGCCCCAAGATCACCCCAGAGGGACACGAAGGTGATTCAAACCCTGGTTTTCTCTGAAGCAGCCAAAGAAAGATTGCTGGAGATGGTTTTCTCTTTTTCCAGGGATTGTTTATTATTTCTTATCTCAGGGACTTTTTGCCTGGCCAGCAGCAGTCTGCTCAGCCTGGCATCCATGGTGGAATCTGCCTGGTGAAGGCAGGGCTTATCTTACATAGTTTATACTGTGTATTACATGTTTATAAAATTTTCCCAATACAGTATAATTTTATTAAATGGCCCAGCCCTGACCCCATCCAATCTAAAATGCCACTGTGTCACCCAATATGAATGACAGGGGGAAGAAGTAGGAAAATGTGTCCACGCCCCAAATTCTCCATCTTGGCCACGTGTCCCTTATCATAAACATTCCAAAAAATCTATTTATCTACGTTCTAAAAGTCTAATTTATACTTTACTAATTTTGGTGGCTTGTTTCCATTCCCTCTATGTTGGTAATTTTCCCCAGGGGTTAGAGTTCAGCACCTGAGACACCAGGGTCTCACTCAGGAGTCTTTGAGACCCTCACCAGGGGGGTTTTGAGACCCCCAAGGAGGCCAGGGGTACGCCCTGGGCTCCCACAGTGTCTCCATAGGAAATGGTCTGTGGAATAAGATGCTCTGTTACACAGACATTTATCCTGGGGAGAGTCCAGGCAAAACATAGTCTGCATAATACCTAGCAGGAAGGTGTTCAGATACTTCCATAATTTTTGGCATAATGTATTCCTGGTTTAAAGCCCTGGGGTTACATTCTCTAATGATTGCTTATGAAATTGTTGTAAACCACCCTAAGGCCTTCTGCGTGTTCCCATCTTTCCTCCCCTAGCTGCAAGTCCCACACTATAGGTTGTTGGTTGCATCACTGCAATTGTGGCTGCAGGGAAATCCATACCTGCTTGCCCAATCCCCAGGAGCTAATTACTGTTTTCCAGGATTAAATTGTTCAGAGACTGTGCACTGACCCAAATCACTGCCTGCCTGCAAAGGCATTGGCAGTTGTTGAGGCATGAGAAGGGAAAGGATGGGTGTGGGAGCCATGACATCCTCCTTTCTGGCAGAGTGATTCCTATCCTGTCTGTCCAGCTGCTTTGATAAGATGCCTAAGGCTGTTCCTCCATAATCACTTCATTGGCAGCTGAAGAAATTCCTCTGCTTCACCACAGCACCTAGCACTCCTCAGAAACTCCCCTTCCCTCTCCCTGCTTGGGTGGCTGTCCATGAATCAGGCTGGAGAGAACAGAGCTGACACTTGGAAGACAGCCCTATCCATAGGTGCAGAGTGGTGTGGTTTGTTCCTGGCTATGTATGCTGCTGTGGCTGGTGGGAGTTATTTCAAACCTTTAGCACTTACATAAGCACATGATTCTCTTCTCCTTTTCTAGCATAAGTCTCCTGCTCTCCAGAGCAGCAGTTAAGGCAAAGGCAGCAGGAGTGGGGCATGTTTTGCCAGCAGACCCCAACCTGGACTCTACACAGCCCCCCAGCTGAGCAGGCACTTGGGGGTCAGGAACTGCTGTGTGCCTGGTGCTATTCCTCAAATACCCTCCCTGAAACCACTGTTGTGATTTCCCCTGTCTTCTAAAGCCTGGGCCAGGTGCAGTTTCAGGCCCCTGTTAAGGACCCCCAAGTCTTTTTAGGTGAAAACACTACCTTGTGTTTGCCTGAGGCACAGCTTGGGGAATTGACAGCTCAGCCAGCTCTTGGAGGAACTCACCCAGACGAGCCCCTGAAGCTGTCATTTGCACAAGATTTTCTTGTTGGGTCTTGAGGGGGTCAATTGAGTTTTTATGTCAGGTTCTCTCTATTTAAGCCTGTCAGCTCTGTGAGACTGAAAATACCCCAGGGAGGGTCCCAGATACCCCAGCCCCTCTGAACCCAGCCCTTAGGTAGTTAGGATCTTGCCCCACTATGCCAGCCAGGTACCTCCTCATCACTGACAGGTGTTTATGCCACATGCACAACACCACGTGGGTGTTTTGCAAGGTACATTCCTCAGGGGGAACTGATATTCTTTTTTATAACCCATGCACAAAGTCCAGACACCCTTGGACAACAGCAGATAACTGGATTGCTTTGGTTTTGGCAGGTTGAACCTTAGCTGTTGCATTACTTACAGTGCTATTCTTTAAACACTACCCTGTCATTCACCTACTCTGACACAATAGGATTTCAGAAACCTCCTCATTTTTCCATGTTTTTCATTGCAAAAGCAAGAAGTTGCTGATAATGCTTAATATGTTCCTGCTGTATCCCAGCTGTTTCTGCTTTTGACCAGATCTGTAAAGTAAAGTAAAATTTAAGTCTCCACAACTGTTCCAGTCCTCCACAGAGGAAGGACTGTATCTGGTGCTGCCCAGGTTACTGAAACAAGTGTGTGAGTTGTTCTCACTCTTTAAACAAAGGAGGTAATTCCTACACCAGGACTTCTCCCAAAAGTGTTGCAGAACTTATATCAGGCTTGTGCTGCCACTGCAGGAAAGAAGTTGGCTTTCTGATGCTGTAGTCTCTGTTCGTGGATGTGCCCATACTGGAGGGGTGATAAAATCAAAAGGTAACTGTGAAAACTTAATTAAGGCCTGAGCATGTGGAAAAGAATCTTGTTTTCTTTCCCCTGTTAACTGAAAGCCTGGCTAATGATCAACAGTGGCAGCAACATTTATGCAAGGTGTAACAAGGTAATGGTGTGGGCATTCTTGGTAAGGAAAACAAATAGTATTTTTTTAATATACCTTTTTTTCTGTTTATTAGATTGAAAAAAAAAATTGATTTAGGTGCATAAAATGAAAAGGGAAAATTAGAACTAAGAGTCAAATGTTTGGGGAAGCACAGCAGAGAGTCCTTCATGACAAGCCAAACCTAGCCAGGCAGGAAAGACACACCAGAAGGGACACAGAAAGAGGAAGAAGCCTAATCTATGGGAGCAGGACAGCCTCCAGTAGGTGCTACTGAGGGTAAAAAAGAAATCAGGGGAAGTTAATTTGGTTCTGTAGCCGGTTCTATTTGACTGTGCTGCACCCCACTGGCAGGATGTGGAATGCTTCTGGCTGGCAGGGAGCCCAGCTCTCCGGGCTTGCTGCTGCAGCCAGAGGCCAGAGAACACAAGCTGGAGACCTGCGGGAGTGATCTGGATGTTTGTCACTGGTTAGAGGCAGAGAAAAATGGCCGCTGAGAAAGGACAGGGAGAAGGGGAGTGACACCTGCAAAGGAGGTGAGGGTAGGTGTGGTATCCCTGGCAGGACATGGGCAGGAGGCAAGAGCTGTCTGGGCTGCTGGGCAGGGGAGGGGTTACCTCTGAGAAGTGTCACAGTCAGGAAACCTTTCCTAGAGAGCTGTCATCCTAGTTTCTTGGCCTTCCTCAGCTGGGAGTAAGCTTTGGAGGAGTGGTTGCTATTGACACTGTAGATATTTAACAGAATTTTATCTCTTAGGCTTTCAAGGATACAAAAAACTAAAAGGAAAATACCTCATCCAGCTGCCTTGATGAGGAAGAAAAATTCCTCATCAAATTGCTGCCTACAAAGCAAATCCTGGGGATTGACAAATCTGCATGCAGTGCTGTCTACACCACTTCCTGACAGGATTTCTCACTGGTGCTGACCATGTTTTAATTTCCCAAAACCACAGTGCTCTACATATTTTGCTCTTTTTAGGGACAGACATCCATCCTCAACTTGTATAGTAGCTTTCAGACACAAACACAACCAGATTACTGTGACTGAATTCCCTCCTGTTCACTAGCTCAGCTTTCACCTCTTGCCACAGCTGTATGGTTGCACCCTGGTGCTGTCTGCTTCCACAGCTGCTGCCATCAGCTTGGATTGTCAGCTGATATAGGAAACCCCTAACCTGAACTACATTGTTCTCTCAAGTGTCTTTTCCCATAAGCTCTGCAATTCTGCATTACCTTTCTGTATGATTTGAGGGCAAGAGATCCCAAGAAATGTTTATCCTGAAACAGCTGGGGAAGAGATCAGCTGAGATTTATACATTGATGGCAGTCAAGGGAAGATAAACTCCTCAACCAAACAAGCTGAATAAAGTATTTGCTACTGAAGGCAGTTGTGCATGCTCATTGCCAGGCGATTTTGCTTCATGGGCCACCATATATAAAGCCAGTAGACGTTTTATCTCTGCCAGCTGGGCAGGCACCAGCATTCTCTGGCCATGTCTCCCATTCCAGCAGCAAAGTCAAGTTGCATCCCAGAGCAGCTGAGTCACAGACACAGGCTCAGTTACTGTTGTTGCCTTTTATAGTGACTACATTTAAGAATTATCCTTAAATGCAGTTAAAGCAAAAACCAGGACACAAAACTGAGGAAATGCCTGTATTCCTGTGTTCCTCTAATGGCAACTTTGTCCTTGCCTTTCGTGAGAGCTGTGCAATTTTGTCATTATATGCTGGTTACTCACCACACATTCATTTTGCAGGACAGATGATGTGCTGGGGCAATCAGTGAGACCACTTGGCAGTGGTCTTTGCTTTCCTGTCTGTCCAGGTCTGTCAGGTGTCCCCAACCTGAGCAAGCCTGTCCCTGGTAGCACAAGTCTGTTCCCACACATGGGTCTCCCACAGCAGCAGTATTTGGAGCACCACTGCCTCACACCAGAAGTGACTGCACCACAAAAAAAACCCCACTCATGCCAACTCTGGCACCAATAAATCAGCTCCTCTGCCACTTCCAGGCTCAGTAATAAGCAGCATTTATAAGGGTCTTTTCTTTAAAAAAAGGAGGGGAGCACTTTTCAGTCTTAGGGGAGAAGTGACTCTGATGCAATTATGCGAATGAGAGACATTCCTGAAGGTTGAAATTGCAACTCCCTAACTTAGAGCCCGGAGAATGTGGACAGGAGAGCTAACCATGGGCAGAATTCCCTCAGGATATACTGAGCCAAGGGATGCCTGAGACAGAAAAAAAAAAAAAAACCATAGATCCCAGCTCAGCACACCTTGTCCTCAGTAGGAACATTTACTTCAGCCCTAGCCTCTGCTCAGGCCTTATGTGAGGAAGGTGGAGATTCTGAGCAGTTACTGCTTCCACTCCTGCCCTTGCCTTGCTCTGAGCACACAGGGGCTCAAGTGCAGAAACCAAGCCCTGGTCCTGCCTGGACAAGCTGGATGCTCCCAGTCAGCCAAGGACAGCTGGACCCTGCAGAAGACCAGAGGCACCTGCACATCTCAGCATGTCCTCCTGCAGTGACAGAGGCAGTCAAGCTGGCAAAGACTGAGCTAAGTCCCACCCTGCACCACTTTGCTGAGACATAGGTCACCCCTTCTTCATCCCGCTCCTTAAGGATTCAGGCAACAGCACACACATCTGTCTTCCAGTCGCCCCATGGACAACTGAGATCCCTGAGCTACCCCTACCTCCATTTTCAGATTCTAGAAGCTGCCTGCTAAACACCCTCAACACCCCCCACCAACATTACTAACTTCTAATACAGAGCAGCCTCAAGCATTGATACACCACTGAACAGTCAAAAGATTAATAACATCAGTTTTTATTCCAAATGAGACAGAACTACAGAATACCTTAACCCCTCCTGGTCTTATTTCACAGAAGCCTATAAAACACTGGACACACTAACTTACCATTCAAACTGTAACAATCAGGGATAGGATGATGGCGCTGCTGAAGGGGTTTCTTCTAAACAAACTAAAGTTAATGTTTAGGAGTTAACTTTCTTCTACAATACTCAGCTTTGTCTTCAGGTGCTTAGCAACAAAAGCAAAAAAATAAGCCTGCTTTAGAACAGCAAGTAGGAGTAAACAGAGTATGGAATCATACAAAGAAAAGCAAGACTTTAGTAAGGTCTCATGCGGCTTGATGGGGGTGGTGCACGATTTGGAGGAGTAATTGCTATATCCAAGTAGTCTCCTATCTGGAATTTCTGAGACTGCAGTGTCATGGAATCATCTGTGCCCTTCCTGCCCGACATGGTGCTGCCGATCTCCTTCACCCTGTGAGCAGGAGAAGAAAGGCAAGTTAGTTATCAGGGGCCAATATCTCCAAATGTCCAAAACACAAACTGCACCGGCCCATGACTCCCCTCCCACACCACTCCCTGCACTGCACACATGCGGCTGTGTACTCAAAACACTGGGGTTTTTCTCTGCAGTTCTGGGTGCACCAATAAAAGCCACACCAAATGCTCTTTCTGACAGCACAGAGGAGCCTTCTACCCTTTTATATTAAATACTAGTGAGAACCCCTTACCCACTGCCGTACAGACAAAGCACAAGACCCCACCAGATTCCAAAGAAGGGTATATCCACTGGATGCTGACAAAGAGAAACACGTGCAAAAAGATCGCTGCTCTAGCTCAGGTGCAATACATACTAGGAAAAAAGCATTATCTCAAGCTGGAGGGTCATGTTCCAGTTACCAGTACAGCAACCAAACCCTTTAAGCACACAGGTTCATAGTTTTTGGAACACATTTACAGGGACGGTCATCAAGCACCATTTAGAGGTTGTGGCGGTCATCATGCAGAACTTCAGAAGTTTGGTATGTGGGTTCTGGACTTTAAATCAGTGTTAATGAAGAATAGTTTGCAGTTCTGGTGCCCAAAGTATTCTATTAACTCAGAGAAGAAATGCCATTTACCTATAGCCAGGCCTCTTGAGATCTGTGAAAACAATTGCGAAGTTGAAATGTGTGCCCTTCTTCCGTGCTTCTGGGTAAACTTCTTTCACTAAGCTGGTCAGCTCTTTCAGAGTTGCATCCATCCTAGATTAAACAAACAAACCAAAGTGCTTCACACTCTCAGTGGAACAATAAAAAAGTCCTCCCAAAACATTTAAGATGGAATCAATACATTGCTACAACTTTTCTTTGCCTTGGCATAGTCTATGTCCACAGTCACTGATCATAACACCTGGGAGAATTCACCACTTACTGCACACTGGAGGCAACATGCTCGAGTGCAAACATGTCTGATTCATTGCCATATTCAGATTAATCACTTCATCTCTGTATATATTTCAACATCTGCATTTCCAGGTTTCTCTGAAGTATTACCGTTTAAAAAGCAGGAGCTTTGTTTTGTTTTTTTTTTTTTTTGATACATTCATACAAGGTCCAGTGTAAGTTTCCTTATGTAAGCTGACATCTATATTAAAATAAGCTTATTATTAGAGCAAATAAAAGAAAAGCAGAAAAATAAAATAGTTTCAATTTCTGCCCTAGCAGGCAGCACTCCTTTACCCAGGTTTCAACCAGAGCAGGGCTAAAGTCCATGTCTAGAATTTCAGGAACAGAAGTACTCAGTCATCTCAAGTATAGTGTCTCTAATCATACAGACTGTGCACTCATTCCAAGTTTCAGGCAACCAAGGAGCAGTGTGTTGACAGACAATGCCCATTCTGACTTCTGCAGATGGGAAACAACTCAGACACCACCAACAGCCTGGTCAGAGTCCATTAATCCCACTTAGAAGTAAATTAGAACTGCAAGCCTTGGTAGCCACAAAAATGGAGTTATTCAATTACACAACGTATGAGTTACAAATCTGGCAAACATCATAAGGGCTTAAAAAGCAGCATAATTCCTTTTCAAAGGCATTCTTCAAAATACTACAAACAAAACCTAATGTGTTTGCAATGGAGATTCAGGCCGTTCTCCAAAATAAATTTGACAGCAATAAAAAGCAGCTCTGGTTAAAGCACTGCTACCTGGCAATGCAAAAAGAAAACTCATTATTCCACTCTCAGAAGGGTCTGGCAAACCATTCACACATTTCAAGCCTTCTGTGACAACTACTACTACTAGATAAATAAGGCTGTTGGAACAAAATATACATCAGCATTAAAGGGGAACCTCTGCATTGAGCAGATGTGTTGCAACAACCATCGCCACAGCACAAGGCACCGACTGCATGCAGCAGTAACTGGGCACTAAGTCTCAGAGATGGCCCCTCGCAGCTGCCAGGGCGCAGCCAGAACAGCTCCACACCGGCGGCAGAAAGTCCCCCGCGAGTCCTGCTCCTGCACAGCTCCCTGTGGCCCGGCGCAGAGGAGGTGCCGCTCACCAGGTGTAGATCTGCAGCTCGCTGGAAGGCACGTTGCCGCGGGAGAACTCGTCCATGCGGTGGTGCCGCCCATTGTTGGTAGTGAAGACGCGAAGCAGCAGCGGGCACGTCTGTGGGATGAGATGGGGATGAGAATGAGGACTGGGATGGGAGCGAGGGGCCGCAGGAGCGCGGATTATGGATGAGAGGCCGTTCGCCACGCCCCCCCCCCTCTCCGCCGTTGGCCTCACGTCGTCACTAGACACTCAGCACACCCCCCACCCCCGGTGTCCCCCCGGAGCGGCCCTCGAAGCGGCGCGGCACCAGCACCGCGCACTCTGGACACCTTCTCGCGGTCGATCGGCTTCTCCGGCTCCTTCTTGATCTCCTCCTGCGTCACCCGCGACTCCACCGCCATCTTGCCGCGCCGCTCCCGGATGTCGCGCCGCGCGCCGCCCATCTCGCGAGAGCAGGGGCGGGGCGGCCCCGGCGGGGCTCCGCCCCTGGCCCGAGGCGCCGCCCTTCCCTCAGGAGCCGCGGCTCTCCCTCAGAGCTGAGCTTTCCGTGCGCCGCTCTGAGTAGCACCACGGTGAAACGGGCTAGCGGGAAATCTTCTCAGAAACTAGTTTCCCTTCATATTGCATTCAGGGAAAGGCCAAATGCATACCCTTCCCGTTTACTTTTTTTCTTTTTCTCACAAGTGGAATCTTTTATTAGGATAAATTTGAGTCCGCGGTTGTGTCTTACAAAATTAGCGAGACTATATAATACCTATAAAAGGATACAGAATACGTGGTTTTGTGATAGCTTTTTTCAAATGTCCAGAGTTGCTTGTTACTCGAAGCGGTAAGGGAAGATGGGCTCATTTGTTTTCACAGAAATGACCCTTGGATTATTTCGCTCCGAATTTATTTCTCATTTTGAGAGTAAAACAAAATTAAGTTTCTCTGTAAAATTAAGCAGAAGCGGGCTTGCAGGTGCACAACAATCACATATCAGGGCTCAGGGATTTGCCGAGGCTGGAAGGGAGCTCTGGCGGAGGCTGCCCGCTCCAAAGCCCTGCCCGAAGCAGGGTCGGCAAGGGCTGCTTGCTCTCTATCTGCTCCGGCTCTCAGTCGCCTTTGCAGTTGAAGAAGAAAGGGGGGGGAAAAAAAAAAAAAAAAAAAGGTTCATTTCTTATGTCATTTTGTGCCCTTTACCTCTGGTTCCGTGGCGGGGCATCGCTGGGAAGCCTGGCTGTCAGTCTTTGCTCCTGCCCGCCAGGCATTCCCACACATAGAGCCGTCCCTGTGAGCAGTCCCAGCTCGCCCAGCCTGTCCCCACTCCACACATGCTCCCACCTGCCATCCCTCAAGCCGTGTTTGATGCTGTTACTGCGGTGTGCCCGCGCTCCTGACGCAATTCCCTGTCGGTGCTTCCAGCAGAGAGCAGCCCGTGTGCCGCCGGAGCTGTGCCTCAGGCTCCCGCTGTGCGCGGTGCGTGCCGGGCTCGGAGCGCTCAGGGCGCCTTGGGGCTGCTGTCCCGAGGGCCAGCCTAGCACCACAAGTAAGTATTCTAAGTTCTGTATTCAAGTTCAAGTATTGTAAAGGAACAGCTGTAACAAATAAAGCATATTTCTGTTACCAATCTGAGTAGTCCCTTCTAATAGAACTTTTGGAGTACATTATTTATGTGAAAAATACCCTAGTGGGCCTGAGTTTTTAAGTAAATTAAAGCATTAATTAATTTATTATGCATTAACTGGATCAACACAATTTATTTCCAGTCTAAAATCTTAGATTCTTATGTCACGTGTTTGGAAGCAAAGGTTGAAAATTATTTGGAAATGCAAATACAAGTGCAGTGGTGCAGGTTTTACTCGGGATGGGGCTGTCTGTTTAAACAAAGCATAACGCCATAAGCTGGGTTTCCACAGGTTTAGGCTGAGGTTTCACGTGTGCTGGAGTTGGCCCAGTTGGTCCTTGCTTTTGCCAGAGGAGGGGGATTTAGCTGCCGTTGCTTGTCCTTAGCCACGCGATGGGATTTTCCCTGCCTTCTGCCAGGCATGACTCTCACTAGATGCTTCCAAAAATAAGTTAAGTTCTCCAATTTAAGAGAAAACTATCTAGTGGGGGCTGGTTCTCTGACAGTTAATTTCACCCGACACTTTCTAAACTGATTCCACGATTGCTCGACCTGGTGCAAGGCGAGTGGTGGGAAGTGCACGTCCAGGAGCAGCTGGAGGCGGAGGGAGAGAATAGGATTGGAGTAAGTGTGTCCCTTTGGTGGAAGCAGGATGTTTCATTACTTCACCTTCCCTTTTCTTTAGGTTTTTGGGGGCGAGAGGTTTCTTCTGCTTGCTCAGGGGCACTGTGTGCCGTGCAAAAAATGTCTGTACATGTAAACACACATACATATATATAGGGCACGCTGTAAGGAAATTCAAGATCCTCGCCGAGGTGGTGAGACGGGGTAAGACTGCATAGGAGCAAGTCTCCAGCCTTTGTTGTTGTGAAGGCCCAAAATATGACTCGAACTTTTCCAGCTGTGAATGCCTGTAGAGCAGGAGACAAGTGGTTTGGAAGCGTGAATTGCCCCTTTTAGTACTGTTAACACGCGTTCTTAAGGAAGTGGTTATTTCAGTAGCAAACTGTGAATTGTTTGTTGGGGCATCGAGGACAGGCATGAACGAGATGGCGAGTCGGTGCCACTAGGATATGGGACCGGCAAAACTGCCACAGCCCTTTAGAGAGGAGCACTGTGGGTGAAGGAGCCCGTTAGCCTACAAAACTCACTGTGAGTAACTTGTGACTGAAAGGGAAAACCAAAAGGAACAGGTGGTATGGGGTAACTTGAAACTTTCTAGGAAGAACGGAAGGATTGTAGCAAATAACAAATGTCCTTGGGAAGATACAGAAAGGTAATGGCATAGCTGTTCCTGGGGTATCAACCATCGAGACAAACCTCCCAGGAACTAGAAAAACTGTAGCATGACCAGAATAAGGCACTCCAAATTACTACTTCCAGGTTCCCAAGGCTCACAGGACTTCTGGCTAATTGGTTGTGTTTCTGAGTTCTTTCTAACCAGGACTACATACAGCCCTTTAGTTTTTCTTGCATGTGTATCCCATAAACCCTGTTTGATAGAGGACTTGGTCTTTATCTTGATTGTGAAAAGTTCAATTACCCTGTTCTGGCAACAGCACAATCAACTTTCAAACATCTTTACAATCAATTGTGAGAGCAAAGTCTCAAATTTTATGAAGTTTCTACTGCAAACCAGCTTTAACTGGTGGAGGAAGAACACAAGCACAACTTCTTTGCAAATGCAATCATGGGTATTTCCTATATTTTGTCATGTTTGTGCCATAGGTGTGTTTTTATGTTCAGAATGCTCTGTGTGCAGTAATTTCACTACAGTGTTTTTATTTCCTGTGTTTTGTACCAAAGTTGGTGTGATTTTCAAGAAGCCTAGAGTCCTGCTAGACAATTACACTGTTTTCATATAAGCTCCAGTTTCTGTTCTGTGTTTTGAATTTAGATGATTTGGGCTCACAAAATGCACCCTAACTCTTGGGCTTCCATGGTCCTGTTCAAACTGCCTGTGAGGCAGCAGATGAATGAGTCAGTGCAGGACAGACTGGTGGGGCTGGGATGTAGAAAAGGACTTTGGCACTGGAGGTGTAGAGTCTACAGAGCCTGCCGAGGCAGTGTCCTGATTCAAGACTTAGCTACCTGGAAGGAATCTGTACTTGTATATAATTGCATATGTACTTTTCTCTTATTTTTATTTTTTTTTTTCTGTAAAGTCATCAGAAGGACCAAAAGGTAATAAAAATGCTTTCAGGGTGATTAACTGCTCTACAACATTGCGAAATGGTTTAACTGCTAATGTGGCAGTAGCAGCAGTCAGGCTGTGCAGGCTTGTGCTTGCTCCAGGCACACAGAGGCAGAGCCACTGCTGTGCCCTGTAAACAAGCTGCCTCATACCTGCCTGTGTAAGAACTTGATTAAAGTTGAAAGTGCCAAATGTTATGATCTTGCCATTCTGCTGGAACCATTCCACATCAGCTGTTTCCTAAAAGAGTATCCTCAGGATGCTTTTTTTTTTGTTTCAGAAAGACATAGTCAAAGAATAATGTATTAGATAGATAAGTGTTATCATTCACATTTTTGTTACTTCTGTTCATTTTAGATACCAACAGCAGTTTGTCAGAAACCTGCAGCATCCACATACTTTTGAGAAAGAAATAAATTTGTCAGATATGCTTACTCTCGTTAGAAATATTCTCATAAAGCAAATACATTGGATTGTACTGTAATATTAAAAAAAAACCAACCAACCAAACAAACAAACAAACAAAAAACCCAAAACAATGGAAAACCCTACACCTGTGATTTTTATCTGAAGTCAGCTGGGACTGATATTGGACACCTGGGCATGTGAGGGATTCAGAAGAATGTCCACACTGCTCCTGAGTTCTGCCACAGGCCTGTGGACAGTGGGGATCTGTCTTCCTTGCCTTATGGTGCTGCTGTTCTCAGTGGGCAGTGATAGAGGATGCAGGATGTGACCCTGCCTGCATCCCCTGAGCAGTGTGAAGGAGGGAGCTGGAGAGTCACAGCACTTCACGCTGATCCAGTGCAAAACTGCTCACAATCTAAATCAGCAAGAGCGTACAGCTCATCCAAGAGAGATCCAGCAAAAAAGTTGTAATGACTGCTTGAATTTCATCTGGAGGTGATCAGAACTGGAGCTTGTAGTTCTTAGCAGAGGAAAACAGACTTCAGTTTCAAGAAAAAAAAGAAAAAATATCTCCTGGTCTATCACATAGAGATGTTTTCTTCTCTGTACAAATACCCGTGAAGGTGAGATGGTGAGGTGTGCTAAATATTCTATTGATTTTTCTTGGTGGAGTTGTAGACTTGGTTACAAAATATAAAATTAAGGAGGAAATGTTGCCAGAATTTAAACCTGGATTTCATTAAAACGTGTTGTCATTTCTCTATAAAATACATCTGTTACAATATTCCAGAAATTTTAGACACACAATAGAGTAATAAACTGCTTTTATAACTTGGGTAATACTCTACCATAGATTCCTGATTTCCCCCCTACCGTTTGTCTGAAATTACCTCAGTACAAAAACGTCCATACATTGTGAGGGAGGAACAAATGGGTTGTCATTTCAATAAGTGGAAATTTTTAAATTTATGTATGAGATGTGTTTTATAGAGAGGACAACCAACACTGGAAGTTGGTCAGACTGCAGATAGGACAGCAGCATGGGTCCCTGCCTGTGCTCCCTGGGAGCTGTGTTTCCTGGTTTTCCTTCACTGGGTCAGCCCTGCTGCTGGAAGCAGCAGTGAGAAACCAAGCCACTGTGAAGGCTACTTTCATTGCCAGTGCTTTCTCCAGTGCAGATGCTGCTGCTGTCCACTGAGGGAACCTATTTTCCCTGGGGACACAGAGACTGTCTGACCCACTGCCCCTCTGCTGGCTGCTCTAAGGCAACAGCACTGTCTTCCAAGTACCCTCCATGGCAAAGCCAGCGTGTTCCCTTGCAACATCAGTAGCTGGAAGACATGTCCTTAATAATGTCTTCCACATTTCCTGTGCAGACAAATCCCTTTCCTGCCTGCTTCCTGGATTAATGTGATGCTATCCTTGAACAGGACATGAGAAGGGGAGGGGGTGAGTGTCTCCATCAGATAGACAACATTCCTGTTCATGGTTTGGTAGGAACATTTCCATGAGTAAGTGTTGACAGATTAGGTTGATGGTTATTGCAGTATCTTCCCCCCCAAAATTTTTCTATTTTCCCTTCCCATGGAAGAATCCTATTAAAGTACTTAAACTTTTTCTCCTAAACAGAAGAATCCAACATACACATGTTATACGCAGCTCACTGGCTACACTTCTCTTTCTCTTGCCATGCACTCCTAGAAGTTTCCAGTCTGTGGCACACACTGATCCTATGAAAATAGTAAATGGATAAAGATGCACCCTGCATGCTGAGAAGTATTTCCCTCTCTGTTTTCTGCCCCAATATGATGGATCTTAACAGAAAGAACCTCCCATGTCTGTGGCATTTCACACTGATTCTGCAATGGTGAGGGAACTGTTGACAAGGAAATCCTCTCCGGCAACCCCAGTAAGAGACATGTTTTTTCTGGCTTCCTTCTGAGGCTCACAGAGTCCCACAAAAGGTTTATGGGAGCAGTGCATCCTTCATAAGAAAGGATGATGTCGTGCAAGCCATTACGTATGTCCTGCCTCCAGAAGCTCCATCATAAAGAATCAGGCAAAACTTCCAAAATAAGTAGTTCCATGTGGCTGTCCTTATCATGCACAAAGCAAAGCCTCAGCACCTTGAGACAGGTCAGCTACCTTGCAGAAATAGCTTTTGTGGCTCAACAAGAAGGTCAGGACACCTTCTTTTTTTGGTTTCTTTTGTGTTCTTCTTCTGAATGACGAAAATGCTCTGGCTGTAATAAATTATCCATAACATTTTTAATAGTTTGATATAAACCCAAATTCTTCACTGGATGCTATGCAGTATCAATTAACTCTAACAATCTTTTTCAAAGAAGGATACTGACCATCTCTGGGAATTTACAATATGTGATGATTGAGTCCAGAATGAATTCTGATAGCTTGGTTACCATTAGATCTTCAGAGAAACGGTACTTAGTGGAAACGCTGAAATAATCCTAATGGTAGTGTCAGAATAGTGCCAGTAAGTGCCAGTTCTGCAAGGCAGAATCACTTTGGCTCCCACAAACAGTAACTTCAGAAGGTCCAAGAAAATTTGTGCATACCTATTCCTTAGACCAAGAAAGAATAACCTCTCTACACACCACTGGCAATGGTTATCAGCTGTATTATATTCCATTTTGCACATGGCAGGAGGTGCTGGGAAATTGCAAATGTAGGAAGTCTTGCTGCAGAGCAAGGGCCCCAGGGCCCTCTGGGGTTGTAGATAAGCGACCATAAGGGCACAGGAAGAAGTGCACACAGTGCCCAGGGTGCTGGCAGAAGAAATCATGTTCTGCTTCTACATTTCTTGCTGTTCCTTTCCTACCTGCTCTCTTGGCAGAGCTGGTCGTAATGAGCTCTCCATAGAGTTGTTGCAATGAGATAGCTTAGCAAAGGCTTCATGCTTTAAGAGTTTCCAAAAATCCTGCTGCTCTTGCCTGGACTGGGTGAGGAAGGGTTCACACAAGCAACTGTGCTGGCACATCAGTGGGCCAGAGGGGATGGTGATAAAAGGCATCCTTCTTGCAGTGATTCAGCTGGAGTCAGAGGATGACATCTGTCCATAACCTGGTGCTTTCAAATGACAGGCTGTATGATGTGACAAGTTATGTGACAGCATGACAGACTGTGACATTTCAGATTGCTATGAGCAGCACTCTTTGTTTGTGTTCACTAGTTGTATAAGAAAGCACAGCACTCCAAAAAATAAATGCCTCACAGACTTGCTGAAGGGAAAATTCTTGCAAATGAAGAAAGGGAGAGGAAAGATACTATTTCAGAAGTGGATAGGGGAAAAAAAATCTTGGGTCAACACTTCTTTACAGTTAGTTTTATGTTTTGTAATCTCCATTACAAAGCTAAGAATAATTCAGAACAATTTCTATAAAACTTCAGGGTATAGAAGAGAAGGAGAAATGGCACTTCTACACCCCTTAGATTAGATTTCTTCAATGTGAAGCAAGATAAAATAAGCTCTATTTTATTTGGGCTTAAGGAATATAAAGGCATAATAATTACCAGCTGATACACCAATTTAATGCAGGTGTTCAGAATTCTAAAAGATAAAGAGTGATAATAACTGAGAGTTACCTTTAAAAAGAGATGTTAGAATTTTCAAATTTAAAAAACACAAATATTGGAGAAAGAAACCCCCATTGTATGAAAGGAATTGAAACTCTCAAATACAAAAAGTATCCTAATTATGTTCCCAGAGACATGGATAGTTTCCCCTGCCTGTTAAAGGTGAGAAATTAATAAGCATACAGGTTTGAAAATTTCTAAGTGAAATATTAAGAACACAGGGCACAGTTATTGCTAAATTCTTACATACACATTCTGCTGTATCAGCTAGACCTTAAAATGTTGAAGTTCAGCAGTCTGGCTGCTTCTTTCAGACTTGGGTCTGGCTTCACAAAAAAAAAAAAATGGAGCTGCTGCTCAAACATGTTTCAAATGGTCACATGAATGAGATTCAGAAAGGATTTCAGCCATGGCCAAAGATGAAATTTTACACTGTCAAAGTTATTAATTGATTTCTGGTTAGAAACCATAAAGACCAGTCAGAATGAGAGATTCATGTGCATCCGTCCATCTTGGGCTGCAAAAGAAGTGGGAAGATTTCTGTATTTGTGCTGTCATAGCTGTAGTTGTTCTTTGAGCTGTAGCCAAACAATGTAAATGATGTGGCCAGCAGAGGCATTACACATTTTTCGTTTTATGTTTAGATGGCAGATGACATTTTTGGTCAGTCACGGAGGAGTTCCTATCACATTTGTATTCAGGGATGCCTGGTGAGTGCTTTTTCATTCCACATTGTTTGAGTCTCTTGTCTTAAGCTGGTAATTTTTGGTGGTGTTAGGGTGGAAGGCCACCAAGAATGAGCTGTGCACCTGCTCCTGAGAACTCCAAAGTTCATCCTCCTCCTGCTGTCTTGTAGGCTGTGAGTTATACAGCTCCATTAGCTCTGTACACATGCTGACAGCTGAACTGCAGGGGAATTTACAGTTTCTTCAGGCTGCCTGAATGAGTCTTGGCTTCTTGCTGGGACAGCAATCCATGATCCCAGCTACCAAAATTGTGAGTGGCTTCATCACTGGCTAGCTGGCAGAGATAATAGATGGGAAAAGGTAGTTGAAAGCAGCTGGACCTTGGCAAGATTGAAAAACATCAGGTGCAGTTGTTATTGGCCCTACCAGAGTGTCACTGATGGAGCAAGGCTGCAGGGGCATTGCTGAAATATGGGAATTACACTTTCTGCACACCATTTCCTGGCCCAGCTGGGAGCAAAGCCAAGACTATGACAAACAGCAATGCAATCTTTTCCTAATATCATGGCTTTTAAGACTTCCATAAAGGATGAATCCTGCTTTCCTGAATGTAACAATGCATACTTAATCCCAAACCACCTTTTCTTTTGCTGCCAAAAGAAAAAAAAAAACCCCACCTTTTCTTCTGCTGCCTCTTACTTCTGAGGGAGGAGTGTGCAGAGCACCAGGCTCAGTATTTGATGAACATGTGAAAACCTTCACTTGCTGTAGTGTTGTAGCAGAAGAGGAATGGGACAGGCATGGTGCAGCAGGGTGTCCTTGCACAGGGAATGTGGCCATGGCAGGTCCCTGGGGAATTTGAGCCAAGGCATGCAACTGTCCAGCCACACCAGCACAGCCATAGGGAACAAACTGGGGTGTTAAACTCCTCTCACTGCATAGCTGATTCAGCTCCTGCACTGTCCTCGTGCAAGGAAATAACACATTTCTCCCCTGAAATTATTTTGTATTTCCCTGAAGGGTTCTTAAAATATCCACAACACAAAGCATAAAGGAAAAACTGCTGGAATTTGGTCCTGCTGAGGGTAAGATAACAATGTGAAGGATATGAGGCAAGGTACCATTTCATTGTGCTTTACTAGTGCTTGTAATTTACATCTCATCACTTTCAAGGCCTCTGCTGGCAATATTTCCTTCTAAGAATAGAGCTTAAAGGTATTTTAAGAATTCTAGTTGTTGTGCAATTAATAGGGTAACACTTTGTTCTAAGTAAAAAGATCTGCTGTTTTGAGCAGCAACACTATTTTGCATGTAAAAAGGGGGGAATGGGGAATGTTTTATTGCCAGCACTTTTCCTTACAGGGGGATGAATCACTTACATTCTTGGCAACCAAGATTAAATTCACAAGAATGCTCAGTTTGATCAACTTCCTTCAAAACACTAAGCTCAAAGTACAGAGGAAAAAAGAGAAAAAGAAACTTGGATGGGCTTGGATGTGGAAGACATTACAAGATGGACATCCAAGCAGGAAGACAATAAATCTAGTGTACAAATTGTTTTGCCCAAAGCAAAAGTCGCTGACTTGCTGTTACAAGAGGGTCCAGTCTAAATTAAGAGAGTACTGGAAGGGAAAAATAAAACAAGGAGGAAAAGAGCCAGAGCTCGGAGAAAGAAAAGAGAGAAAGAAAACCCCTGCCGATCTGGCAGATATGGCGGATGTTGTGTCAAACATGAATTTATTTTCTAACAAAACACTGTGAATTTTCATGAAAAATTACCACCCTTCTCTTCAGAATGGAAGATTGTGCTGAGAAACAAAATATGAGAATACAGTTAGTTGAGTTGCAAGGAAAGTGCCTATGTTCAGACTGTTGTTTCACACAGCAAAGGCTGAGGGTCGTGGTGGGACTTCTTAGGCAGGAGCACAGGGTGAACCAAGCAATGCCCTCATTGCTCCTCTCCACCTGTGCAGAGAACCAACCTCACTGAGGAAGGGGTGGCACTGAAAATGGTCCCTTTTAGTTTTATTCTAATAGATTCTTTCTCAGCTGGATTGGTTGCCTGAGCTGGTTCACCAAGCAGCCACCCATGGCACTGCACAGTATACCCAAGTGTCAGTGGAGGAGATGACAAGAGTAAGGGGATATGGCAGAGGGGGAACAAAGAAGCTGACAGGCATTGTTATTGTGCCACTGCATTTGTGATTTTCTACACAGCACTGGTCAAAGGGACATTTGGCCCTGCTGTACCCTTCTGCTCAGAGACAACAGCAGCTTCAATGAGACCAGCACAATTGCTTGTTGGCTGAAATAAAAACAACCCAAGCTAAATCCAAAACATTATTTAGTGTGGAATTTCCCTTTTTCTAGATCATCCTGTGGTCATGCAAACAGCTGTGTCAGTATAAAAGCATGACAGTGAGCAGTGGTGGAAGACAAGAAGGGAAGTACTGCTGCCCAGTACCTCTTGATTTCCCCTGCTCTTCACCCCAGTGCTCTGCCACCCCTCACCTGCAGTGCATGCAGGGGCTGCAGCACCTCTGGGTGATTAGGGTAAGCATGACTGTGTCATGCATGTCCTGCAGCCAGCACAGGGCTGCTCTGCTTCTGTTCAGGGTGTCCTCCCAAAATATATTTGGTACTTACTGAACCTAATATGGGGAGAAAAAAAAAAACTGGGGAAGAGTGAGAAGGAGGGCTGGGCTAGTTGCTGGTGCAACTCAAAGCAGGACCCAAGATACTGCAGAAGTGTCAGTGTCTAACCTCAGCATCACACAATGGTTGTGTGTCTTTGAGATCCCAGTTTCAGTATGTTTCTCTCTTCTGTCATGTTCTTCAGTGCTGGTGAATCCAGTACTGCTCTCTGATTTTGTAATCAAGTATGTTGCTTATATGTAGTAAATCCCACAGTTTTGGGATACTGAATGTACTGTGTATTCACTAAGCAACCACATCCCATTCATAGAATAAGATCAGTGCTTCCTGATCTGGTTTCCTGCACACAGATTGTACAATAGGTCAGCACAGGTCCTGGGGATATGTCCAGGTTTTCCACATGTGTAGCTTTCCTATCCAAGCTGCAGTACAGAAAATCCTCAAACTTTTATGTAGGCAAATTTTCTGAGCAGAAAAAGAAAATACCTAGCAAATCTGGACAGAGGATGGCTCCAAGTCAGAGCCTCCAACACATCATGAAACACTGGATCAAGCTCTCAAAGAGAAATGTGAGGAATTTTTGTGCTAGAATTTTTAAGATTAGACAAAAATCTGCCATAGTGAAGTCAGATCCTAAGCTAGACGCTTCACAGCCTTATTTTCTATAAGAAATACTAGTTTGACACTATGCAGCATAAAGAATGGCAAGCACAGTCTGTTCTCTTCTCTGCAACTTGCTCTCTCCTTCTCCAGCCTCTTGCTGGAATCAGTGTGAAACCCAGTGCAGACACTTGGGGCTGCACACAGAAAAGGGAGATTTGTATGCAATGAGTCTGTGTATTCATGTATGAGAGAAACTGTGGCAGCAATGGCAGCATAGTAATGCAGAGCAAGACGGAAATGGGATGAAGTTTTTTTTTCAGGATTAAAATAAGCAGAACAAGAGCCAGTTGTTGTTTTGGGGAAGAGGAAAGTAGTTGATGTCAAAATGTTTCACCGACTTGGCAAAAATGCCAAGTTGGCCCTGCCTGCAGAACACAAGGACTTCAAAGGGCTTATCTTGAATAAGAATTGAGGGAGCCAGATTACTGTTTCCTACATGTATTCAGCTGAGGTTAAATGATATGCAAGGCTTTATCCCAAGGGTGTGTTTTCCTGCTGATGCCAGCCAAGTTGCTGACACCTCTACCTGCAGGTTTGTGGGATCACTCTTGCTTTAGCTGCGTACACCCAGAGAGAGCTCAGTTCTGACACAGCACCAGGAAGAGTGGGTCACATTCTCACAACTGGTCACTTCAGGAACCACAGTGGGAACACAAACAGATGGCGAGGCCCTTGCTCCAGCGGTGAGCCAGTACTCAGGAGGGGTGTGTGGTTCTTAAACAGGATGCAGGCTGAATAACCCTCCATTCCTGAAGAGGGTGGTCCCCAAAGGTCAGGGCTGCCTTCAATGGTGTGGCAGCATGAGAGGAAACTGCCTCAGAGGGTGCTTTCATAATGCTCAGACTATGAATAAATCCAGCCTGTTGTACTCTGGGTTCCCAAGTGTTACTCATGAAAAATGTGAATAAGGAGAATAAGGTTAGGAAAAGAACAATTCTCCAGCTAAACTTTCTTTACAGGATGAACAGGGGTCCTCCTCCCCCCACCCTTTGTCTGATTTCAGACAAAGGGCTTTGCATCCAGTGCAGGAGTTCTCTTTGCTGCCTGGAAGGAACATATGCATTGTAGGTGACACAAACCTGGAAGAACTTAGCTCACTGACTAAAAGAATATCTGGAGTTGGAAGGGACCCATTGCTGTGATCTGGTGCAAACTTCAACTCAAGCAGGGTTACCTAGAGCAGGTTTTTCAGGACAATGTCCAGTCAGATTTTGCAAATCCCCACTTATGGAGGCTTGGCAGCCTCTCTGGGCAACTGAACAGACAGGTCATGACCAAAGACCTGATGTTAGTACAGATAATTTTGACACTTTTCACCTTTATGGCAAATTATTAAAGTATAACGTGAATAAATGTACTTGATATTCACTCATTAGCTCTGGTTCTGGTTAGATTGGTTATAAAAATTATGTGGAACAAGGCTGATCCATACTTGACCCAGTTGCATAATTCTGGGAACAAGACAGTCAAAGAGACAGTTAAGGGCTACATGGGATTAACACACTGTGGTCCCATGGGAACTCTCCCATTTCAGGACAGGAGCAGCCATTCCTCCAGACAGTCTGTTCTAATTTAGTGGAAGGAGGACCAAGGGTCTCTGAACCTGTTACAACAATAAATCCAGAAAAACAACGAAGGTTTTTCATCCTTTAAAACACAGAGTTTTCTAAGAATATTTGTTCATTAAATTCCAGAAGATGAGGGAACAGATAGGGTCATGCTTTCTGTTCCCATGCTTCAGAGCCAGCTCTTTACCCTGACCATCACTGTTACCAAGGCAGCATCACAGTTCTGGCAGGAGATCTTATCTGAAATCTTAACAGAGGCACATTTAGGCTATTCAAGACAGTTTTTTATTGCTCCAGCTTAAGTCAGTGAAATGCTTCATTCAATCAGCGAGTCAAACACAGTCAATTTCCTCTGTGAGATGCACAGAAATCTGTCTGCTTCCTCCCCAAGTACAGTACAGCATGTCTGAGACACTGGCTACTATAATTAGGATGGGGAAAACATTTATGTGGCACTATAAAGGTGAACTGGGTGCTTTACATGTACAAAAACATTAAAGTCGTTCCCAAATAATTCAGAATCAAACATGGTCAAGAAAAAAACACAAGGCAATTATCTCCATGGAAAAATGGATCCTGCAGAGATGAAGAATCACCAGGGCAGTAGGTCTGAATAGAGAAGGAAACTCCTGGGCTGAATGACTGGATGTCGCTCAGAAACACTGTGGTTTCTTTCCTAATCTGCCAAGGACCTTGTAGGTGAACTTCAGGAGTCAAGGGAGCTCTCCCTGTAAAACTGGCATTACTTTAGCTCACTCAGTTTCCAAAATAAAAACAGAGGCTTGGAGAAGACAAGAGGTACTGTGGCAGGATAGTATCAGGATGCACTCAGGAAGCAAGAGAGGGAACAAGGGCAAAGAAGAGGAAAACCTCTGAAGAGTAAGGAGGCAAGAAGCCAATGGCAAGAATAAGAAACGAGATGGGATCCTTCAAGTATAGGGGAGGAGAAGGTAGATTAGCAAATTTTTGGTTAGGCAAAACCAGAAAACCTGAAAGAGAAGCTGTCAGTGAATTACAGTGGCTAAAACAGGTAATGGCCATAGCATAGAGAAGAACCATAGTCATGGTGATAGAAAAGCAAGGACCACTTCAAGAAGTACTGACACAGATTAGGCCTTTCATAAGAGACCAGTGATGTGAAATAAAAGAAGATTAAAAAATCCCTTCCTGAATCCAGAAAAAAATGGAAGAAGTACAGAAATCAGATTTGAGAGAACTGATACTTTTATATCAAATAAAACCAGTTTGAGGCAGAATTAATATGTAATAGTAGCAAGAGTTTCAGAAGAAGAAATTTTAAAAGCCACAGGGATCTACAACTGGATTGTCATGGACAGACCAAAAGATCATTTTCCCTCTAGAAAAGTGCAGACAGAAATGATTAGGTGCAATCAGGGGAGGAGCATGGAATGATCAGCAGTGCCATGTTTCAGGAACCACCAGACAAAAATTTCCAACTACACATTTTGTGTCACCCACTCTGGGCACATGCATCCCCTCATCTATCAAGATGAGGATTCAGTGTGATGTTTCAAATGGTCATAAGGAGCAGCAGTAAATGAAAATCCAGGTGGCCAAGAAAACACTTGTGTAAAAACAGTCTTTGCTTGCATTTCACAACATTTCATAAGGCTAAAAAAATAATCTCCAAATTTGCACACCCATATCACTGTATACACAGAGGATGGCTAAACAGACTTTGTGTACATTGAAATTCATGTCATAGCCAGAGCCTGCCCTCATGCTCCATATTCACTAAGGCCTTGGCTCTGCAGAGAGCATTTGAGCAACTGGACTTACATGTGACATAAGTACAAAGTAGCCTGTAACTGTGCATTAATTGCAGTACTTGAAGCAAAAAAAATGGCCAGAGCACAGAGAAGACTTTTAAAAGGGGGAAAAAAAGGAAGACCCAGGGAACTGCAGGCATGTCAGTCTCATCTCTATGCCCAGTAAGACCACAAAGCAGATCCTCCTGGGAGCTAGCTAAGGCACATGGAAAATTAGGTGGTTGGTGGCAGCTAACATGGTGTCACTAAGAGCAAATCATGCCTGACAAATTTGGTGGCCTTCTACAACAGGGTTGCAACAGTAGAGGATAAAGGAAGAGCAACAGACATAATCTACATAGATATGTGCAAGACATTTAACATTGTCCCATATGACATCCTCATTTCTAAAATGTAGAGACATGGATTTGACCATGGACCCCATGGTTAATGGATTGGGAATTGTCTGGATGGTCACACTCAAAGAGTTGTGGTCAACAGCTTAATGTCCAAAGGAAGACAAATGACAAGTGGCACTCCTCAGGAATTGGTGACTGGTGCTGTTTAACAGCTTTGTCAGTGATGTGGCATAAAGTGCACCCTCAGCAAGTTTTTCAGTGGTACCAAGTTGTGTAGTGCAATTGACGTGCTGGAGGGATGGGATGTTATCCAGAGAAACCTTGATAGGCTTGAGAGGTGGGCCTATGTGAATTGCATGAAGTTCAAAAATGCCAAGTGTAAAGGTCCTGCACATGGGTCAGGGCAATCCAAAGCACAAATACAGGCTGGATGGAGGATGGATTGAGAGCAGCACTGAGCAGAAGGACTTAGGGGGGCTGGTTGAAAAGCAGCTGGATGTATTTTGATGTATTTTGCAATGTGCTCTCCTAGCCCAAAAAGCCAAATGCATCCAGGGCAGCATCCAAAGCACCTTGAGCAGCAGGGTGAGGGAGGGGATTCTGCCCCTCTCCTCTGATGTTGTGAGACCCCATCTGCAGTGCTGCATCCAGGTCTGGGGTCCCCAGTGTAACTGTGGAGCTGGTCCATTGGAGGACCATGAAGAGGATGATCAGAGCACTGTAGCATCTCTCCTATGAAGACAGCTTGTTAAAGTTGGGATTCTCCAGCCTGAAGAAGAGAAGGCTCTAGAGAGACCTCAGAGCAGGCTTCCTGTACCTGAAGGGGCCACATGAGAGCTGGAGAGACTTTTTATAAAGTCATGTAGTGACAGGATAAAAGGGAGTAGTTTTAAACTGACAGAGGGCAAGTTTATATTAGATATTAGGAAGAAATTCTCCCCTGTGAGAGTGGTGGGGCACTGGCACAGGTTGCTCAGAGAAGCTGTGGATGCTCCATCTCCAGAAGTCTTAAAGGCTAAACTGGATGAGGCTTGGAGCAACGTGGTCTAGTGGAAGGTGTCCCTGTCTCAATAGCATGGGTTTGGAACTAGATGACTTTTAGGGTCCCTTGCAACCCAAACCATTCTATGATTCTATGATTTGTAACCATGGGTATAGAAAAGCAAGGGTCACACTCAAGTTGTTTTGCATGCTGTCATGAGATGCTGCTTTAAAACAATTGGTTGTGACTTCTGTGTTTCTATTCACTTTGATGTACAGTATAACAATATTCCTATTTGGATGTTTATCACATTCCAAGACTTAAAGAAAACTTCACTCATTTAAATTACAGATTCATTATAACCAAAACCTTTATTTTAATTATTTGCAAATCACATATTATCTAGCCTACAGTTCACTGAGTGGTCACGAAAAAAACCTGCTCCCTAACATTCAGAGCCTTTCTTCTTTAATGCTGGAGTTTTTATAAACTCTAGCAGAGCATGTAAAGGTAACTTTACAGGCAGAGTACTGAAAGAAAGTAGATAGAAAATTGAAAGCATGTTTAGGACTGCTGTGATGTTTTTTAGACATGGAACTTTGTATTCCTGAAGTGAACTAAAAGCAGTGGCTGGTGTGGGAAGTTAATTCAAAATAGATGTGGGTTGAAAGACTGTGTGGAAGACTAGGAGACACACAGTGATAATGATAGTCATCAAACAGGAACACGTGGTGGGTGAAGCATTTTTGAAGGGGCAACTCTTTCAGTTTCTATGCTGTTTTCATGTATATTATTCTGTGATGATCCTCTAGTAAAGCATTATGGAGAACAGAAGATTTTTCAGTCCCCTACTGTGGTGGATTGACCCTGACTGGATGTCTGGTGCCCACCGAAACTGTTTTTATTGCTCCCCTTCTCAGCTGGGAAAGGGAAAGAAAATATAACAAAAAGCTCATGGGTTGAGTTAAAGACAGGGAGACAAGGGACTCACCAATTACTGTCATGGGCAAAACAGACTCAACTTGGAGAAAATCAATTTATTATCAATCAAATCAGAGTAGTATAATAAGAATAAAGCTAATTATTAAAATACCTTCCTCCCACCCTTCCCTTCCTGAATTCACTCCTGAATTCTCTACCTCCTCCCCCATAGGGGTGCAGGGGGAGAGGGAATGGGGGCTGCAGTCAGTTCATCACATGTGTCTCTGCTGCTTCTTCCTCCTCAGAAGGAGGCTTGTCACACTCCTCCCCTGCTCCAATGTGAGGTCCCTCCCACAGGAGACAATTCTCCAATAAATTCTTCAATGTCAATCCTTCCCACGGGCTGCAGTTCTTCACTAACTTCTCCAACAGGGGTCCCCCATGGTGTCACAAGTCCTGTCAGCAAACCAGCATGGGTTCTTCTCTCCACGGGTTCACCAGTCCTGCCAGAAGCCTGCTCCAGAATGGGCCTCCCATAGGGTCACAGCCTCCTTCAGGCATTCTCCCTGTTCTGGTCTGAGCTCTTCCATGGCTGCAGGTGGATGTCTGTTCCTCTCTGGGCCTCCAGGGGCACAGCTGCCTCACCATGGTCTGCACCAGAGGCTGCAGGTGCATCCCTGCTCCGGTGCCTGGAGCACCTCCTGCCCCTCCTTCACTGAACTGTGTGCCTGCAGTGTTGTTGCTCTCGTGTTTTCTCACTCTTTCTGGCTGTAGCTGGGCAGCTTGTTTCCACCCCGTTTAAAGTCTGTTATCCCAGAGGCATTGCCGGTATCCCTGGTGGACTCACCCTTGGCCAGTAGTGGGCGGGTCCATCTTGGAGCTGCCTGGTATTGGCTCTGTTGGACACGGGTGCTGCTTTTGGAAGCTTCTCAGGGAAGCCACCCCTGTAGTCCCTCACTACCAAAACCTAAACATGCAAACCTAATAGACCTACAAAGGGCTCCTCTCAGAATTTTCCCCAACTTTTTAGGGGCTGTAATCAGTATTTCAATACATTTCAATAAAATTTCAATAAAACTTTCTCTTTTATATGGATGTATGGCACATATGGATGACAAGTCCCAACATGCAATTTTATGTTTCTGTTGCCAAGGCCATGTGATACTTAATCCCCATCTTTCCATCCTGCTTCTGATTACACCAATGGAACAGGCCAAGTTATTTTATTTGTGCAAGTCACTCACCTCATGGACAATAGCAAATACTTCTCTCGATTTTCTGGTATCCTTCTTTGCTGATAAAGCTGTATAAACAAGTGCAAAGCACACAGGATTTTGACTCCCAGAGTACACAGAAGTGTGACTGTAGTTTTTCCCCTACTCAGTATTATTCTTTCTCCCCCAAGAAAATATGCAAGGTTTGTTGACTGGAGCTTCTTATGCTGCTTTGAGATGCCTTGCCAAGTTGTATGTTATCCCACTTCCTTCCCGCAGGCAGTCCAAACAGTGAAGGTTTCCACTGGAGCCCTGCCCCTCACAACTGCACCACACAACTGCTCAGCTCTCTCTTACAGCACAAGAAGCGTGGTGGCTCAGTGCTGGGCTCAGCAGGAGCTCTGACAACCTGCCACTTCTGAGGGCAGACTTTGAACAGGAGAGTCCTGCAAGCCCACTGTGCTGAGCCCAGGAGATGCCAGGAGCCGGGAGCACCACTGGGCAGCTCAGCACTGTCATGCAGATGTGGCAGGTATGCTGATGTAAGGCCAGCTCCATTGCCACAGTCACTGTGAAAAGCCAGTTTACTTAGGAAAATGAGATGAAGCAATAGGCTTTCAGCACCACTGGAAAATTACTGTGTCAAAGAGAGGCCAAGCAGCGAGGATCTGAATTTCTGCAGAGTAACTAGGGCAAGACCTAAGTCTTACAGGTTTGCCTTTGAGCTTTGCATCTGGGCAATAGCCTGGAATCAAAAAACTGGGCATCCCTTTTGACTCTTTGTGTTTTGCATCCTTCTGTAATTTCACTTCTTTTTAAGTGACAGTATGATCTAGTTGTTGGTCACTATTTGGTAGATGAGGATCCTGGTCCTGGCTTTGCTGCTGAATTGCTGTGTTCTTAGTGAATGTTCATACAGCCCAGCCTTGATTCTCTCTTCAACTCCCCTGTCCATCTTATCTGCAGAGATGTAATCTGTGCTCTGATAAGGTGGTGCCTTATTATGAGTTTGGGGGACTTTTGGTAGTAATTGCAGCCTTCTGGTGCACCATCACCTATAGCAAGATTAACTATATATTTTTCCTATGCCTCCCTGAAATGTTCTTGTTTAGTAGCTGTTCCACACATACAATTGCCTTGCATCAGCATGGTCTTATTTCTGTTTCTTTTTAAATTCATGGTTACTTCTGTCACCTGCTTCTCTCACTCTCTGATGCAAAAACAGTCTTTTTAAAAATAGATGCAGAAATTACTTTTTTTCTGCTTCTATAGCTGACATCTACCTCTGTTTGCCTGTTTCCACTGTAGCCTTATTCAGTGTTCTGAAGTATTTGAATGCACATAGTACAATCTCTTACAGTTTGACGTCCATGTATTATATCGACTCACTCCTTTTTCCTTGTGCATTACTGATTTCAGACTGCAATCTGTCTAGTTCTCTTCTTCTGCACTGTGTCTTTTTCTTATCCATGTACTTCCTTACCCATCTGTACTATTATTTTAATTATCTTTGAATGCACATTAATCGTGTTTCTTAACATATGCCACTGCCGCTTTTTCTATTCCATTCCTTCCTTTACTCTGATCCATGTCCAGTTTCTCTCAGCATTTAATCAGTTGAAATTTATTGCTTTTATTTTTTTTTCCCTTTAGAGCTGAGTTAGTCATAATAACAAGACTTACAGGGAAAGATCCAAGTCTTGTTCAAAGATCTGATCCAAGGCTCATTACCATGGTCACTATTTTTTTTATAATCTTCCAGTTATATTTCCCTCCTTTTACAGACTTTGTCAGATCCAGCAACGTCTCAGAAATGGAATGGTTTCCTTTGAGGCCCACATGTAGTCCAAACCACTCATTATGCTGGTAACCCAAAATGTATTCAACTGATATGTAATCTGACACTTCCTTGTCCTTTTCTGAAGTACCACTTTTTCTTGTAAGGCTTTTGATAAGGCAGCCTATTAAATGTGCTAACTTGTGCCTCCCTCCAAGCCTTTAGCTGTGAGAACCATTTCTATGTTTGTAAGGTAAGATGGTTATAATTCATCTAGTGTTATCTTCCAAGGAGCACTGGACTGCCAGCCCTCTGCTGAACTCCTTTGTTGACATATTTATTCTTACTAGCCATACCTATTTGTCCTTCCTTAGGACAAGAAGGATCTTGATAAGTTTCTAAGAATTGTACACCTTAAGGCTTCCTGAGATGGTTTTGGTTTTTTTGTTCTGGGAAGGGTTAGGAGTAATTGTGGTAAAATGCCTGTGACTCAGTCTGGTTTGCAAGCAAATGGACATGGGTTCCTAACTAACCCTGACAATGTGAGCTGTGTGTGTTCCCTGTTGTGACTACTACATTTTGTCGCCCTCTTGAAAATTATCCATCAGGTTTCTTTGGTGAGGTGTCTAGAAGGTGCCTTCCTAGTGCTGCTTTTGGGGAATGTGGCATTTAGCTTTAGTGACCAGGCATCAATTGAGAGAAAGTAACTAACTGAAAATACCCATTTTCAATAAAGTTTGTTCACTGTTATTTTAGGCTTCATATGAGTAAATTGCAGTCTGTCACATGAGTAATTTTTGTCTCTTATTCCAGGGATCAGATCTTTAAACAAAACTTGGATCTTTCCCTGTATATGAGTTACTCATGGATAGAGCTGCACAGGGTTTTAATATCAGGCCTTCTAAAGAAGTACAGTAAATGCTCAGAGAAATGAACACAGCTTTCTTTTACATTAACGCTGAATTCTCATGCTGGGCTTCGAGACATCAATTTAACATAATGATAGGTCACAGAAAGAGCTATTCATCCTGAGATTTCTTAGCCTTTCCAAAACATGGGAATTACCCCTCTTTCCTTACAGGCAGGGAAGTTCAGGTGGAGAAGTGAAACAGCTTGCTGTCAGTTCCAAAAGGGACAAGGAGTGGAAAAATCTTATCTATATTATCTACAGACCTGGCTACCACCCCCTCACCCAGATCAATGTGAAACATTTCAGTGATCTATCAGCCTTCTGAAGTTTTGGATGGCCCCTTACAGCTGCAAAATGCCCTTTCACTGAAGAGAGTGTGTGTGTGTGTGTGTGTGTGTGTGTGTGTGTGTGTGTGTGTGTGTGTGTGCATGGGGCACTCCACAGGCTACACATGTGGCTCATTTCTCCCGATGTGCTCTGGTGCTGCTTTTGCTTGCTGTGCTCTTTTAGGAGTTTCCTAGTCCCAAATCCATACCTCCATACCAGTTTCTCTGGGAATTCAGAAGTGCCTCATTTTTTCTCTCAGGATAGAGGCTCCTCACAACTCCTTCATTTATTCCCCCCTGCACAGACATTTTGGGAAACTACCCTTGTCCTCATCAGTTCCCTCATTTTCTGCAGCCAAGCACTCTGAATACACATATGTTCCTCCCACACCTTTTCCTTCTGTCCGGAGTGTGAATCATTCAGAGCATGTGGCAGGAAGGACAAAGCTGGGGGGGTATTGTTATGCTGGGAGATGCTGCTGTGCCAGGCCTTCGATGAAAAGATAATTGCAGGCTAGGTTGATGGTTGCTGGATGCCCAGACCTGTTACCAGGGCTTCTCTAGGATCAGAAGGCACTGCCTAAAAACTTCTAAAATTTCCAGATTGGGTGGCTGTGTTGTTCAAAAACCATCTGCACTGCATCTGAACAAAGTGATGCCATTAAGCTGATTACAGGGACTTGAACACTTCAGCAATTCATTCCCAAATGGAGGGTGCAACTGGCTCAGCAATTCAGTTCCAAATGGAGAGCACAACTGACTCACACTGGTGAAATTCCACACGAAGTCCCGACATTCCTACAGTCCTCTTGGGCTCTGCTGGGCTCCAGCTGCAGTCAATAATTGATACAAAGTCTGGGGCTGGGAGCAGAGTGCATAGGAACGTGGGTCCTTGTGAAATTCAGAGTTTTGAACCTTTTGAACCTGTGAGTGCTGTAAAGGCAGTCTGAGCATCCAGAATGCCTTGCCCAGTTAGCCAGTCCGTGTGCAAGCTAAGGCAATTTCCCAGTTAGATTTGTCCTAATTTGTGCTGAAATAAAATTAATTTCTGAAATACCAGGTCTCATATTCACTGCATCCTTGTCACTCCAAAAGAGTGCTGAGATAGATCCCATAAGCATACTCCTAATAGGGAAAAAAAAAGCATACCTAAACCATACTTAGAATTTGGTTACAGTTTATTTTTTTCACCTACTCAATTATTGAAGCACTGAGCCTTACTTTCACTACCATAAATGCAATTTTGCATCAGGGCTAAACATGTATATTATATTCACATATAGGTTGTATTGTCTGTGCTGTGCTGGAGAATTCAGAACTGCTGTTTCAAACTGTTTTTGCACCGGTGATTTGAGAAGAATGATTCCCCAGTATCACTCTGCAAAGAAAAACAGGGTGTTGAAACAAGAACATTTCAGTGACATTTTAAAGTCTTTTTCCTTGCACATCATTCATGTTATGTGTGGGAGTCCAGGGTTTTTCCCTGGACTCCCACAGTTATGTTACACTGGTTTGTTCTAAACATGTTACTGTTACTCTAAACAGGATGTCACTGTCAGCAAATTCCTTGTTTATGTATGCTCATACACATGTGTTCACAGGTTCACTTATTTCACATGTGTGTGCTCCTCTTTTTGAAAAAAAACTAGCCAATAACTAGACATTGCTGATGATATTCCTACTTTACTTTTCTTTCTCGAGTTTTCTGAACGGGTTCAAGCTTTTATTGGCAATTAGTACTGTGTAAAGAAAAAGTTCATCCACCCACATCATAATTATTTGGTTGTTAGGAGTATTTTTAGCAGCATGATTTAGTAATTGGTTCCAAATACAATGGTTTAGAAAGAGACACTGTGGCCCAGCAAACAGTGAAACAAGAGTACAAGGAGGGGATTAGGCAACACACAGCATCAGATGTCAGGATAGAGCTGTACAGAGCTCCCACCTCCCTCGTTGTTGCAGGTGGGTGGAAGGAGAAAGAATATGAAATAGTGGATCTGTGGTCCTTCCCACTTGCCCACACAGCAAGACAGCTGCTCAGGCAAGTCAGCAGGTGAGTGCTGTAATCACCCATTACAGACCCAGCAGCATCACTCACTGAAGCAGAGCCATGAATAAACACAATGACCCTTACTCATGGTCGATTATTATCTCATAGTCTAGTCAGGGAACTGATTTGCTGCTCAGCACAGCCCAAATTGTATTGTTCTTTTTATAGAGCATCTTTCCTTCTGGAGGTGCCTTACTGGGGAGAAGATAGCTAGGAAGAAAGACTTGACAGTAGTTTCCAAAGAGATTACATTCACAGTAATCCCCAAAAACCTTACAAAGATCAAATCATTTTTTAACAAAGTTGTTGTATCAACCTAGCTGATTTAAATTTCCCTAGTATTTCTGAGGAACATGATTTCCATTAGTTTGGGTTTCTATAAGGATAAAAGCAGAAATAGTCTACAGAGTATCTACATCTGTGGTGCACCAGCTGAATATGGGCACTTTCTAGAGGATGGATGCAACCCATCTTACCTGTACTTGCTGCTCTGCTGGTGGGAATTCTATCCCAGGAACTCTGTGCAAATGCATGAAATTCAGAAAGTGCAGCTGGCTGGAAGCAGGAAGCAAAATAGTGCAGCTGAGTCTCATTCCCAAATGGATCAGAATGCAATAGGAAAACAAACAATTCCAGAGGAGAAAAGTAAATTAAAAGATTTGTTTTACCTAGATGTAAGAAAGTGGTTAACAAGCAAATCTTACAAAAGAGTACTATAACACAGAGTAAGCAATTTTTATCTTGATGTTGTTTCTTTAAACCAGCCTGAACTTTGTTGGGAAAAGGTCTCAAGCCATTGAGCAATGTCTGGTTTGGGCAATCATGTTGCTATGCTTTATCGGATAAGCACAGCAGTAATTCAAAAAATGAAGCCATGCTGCATCCGTCATATCATTTAAAATTTACTTCAGTTTTGCAGGTATTTGAAGATTGCAAAATGACCCGTATTTTCCTGCAATATTCTGCCAACACTGGAATCTGGTCTGACCTTAATGGATTTCCTTATCTTTAGCTTTCCAGAGTGAGAGGCTTCCTCTTTCCCCCTCCACCCTGCCCTACAATATATTCCAGTCAATGACACTATTGAAATTCTGACAGCAATTTATATACAGAACTGGCTGCCTTCAGATGAGATGCTCTACACACTGGGCTGCATTTTTCTCATGAAATGCAGAACTCTATTTTCCTCCCAAACCAGCACTTTTATAAGCACTATTTTTTTTATAATAAAGCATAATTCATGTATAGTCATTAGTGACAGTTTGCATGGAAGACACTAAAAAAAAAAAAGTATGATAAACAAGCTCAGAGAAATATCCTGAGATAGGACTGCCCATGAGTATATTACTTACAAAAATAGTCTCCCTGGCTTGGAAAAGGCTGTAAATTTAGCTCCCATCCTGGAAAGACAGTTATGCACAGACTTCTCTTTCTACGTGCTTGCAGTCCAGTGGAAGACACTGGGGCTCGTCACATGGTTAAACGTGTCTCAACAGTTTGCAAGACTGACATTTTCCCTGCCAAACAGAGCAACCCTACAATGAGCACCTCTCAGCTGTGCAATAGGATTTTAAGAATTTTGAACAATTTCAGGACTGCAGGCTTCTTCCATGTTAGTGATATAAAGATAAATGCCCATATAGAAGAAAGTTTACTTTCTTATGGTTTTCACACTGTATTAGTACCCCCTGGTTATGACTAACATGCATTATCTGTCATGCTGAGGGGTCAGAGCCAGCCTCCCAGATCCAAACATTGTATTTGGGAGCATGGGGATTATTTCTTATTGTGAAGTGTCTTTATGAAAGACCAGAGAGATATCTAAAATTATATTATTCATGCTTTCATGAAAAACAGATTCATAAGGGGGAGCTTATCACTCTCTAAAACTATCCAAGAGGAGGTTTAGTGAGGTGGGGGTTTGTCTCTTCTCCCAGGTAACAAGCAGCAGCACTGGAGGAAATGGCCAAAGTAGTGCCAGGGGAGGTTTAGACTGCATCTTAGGAAGAATACCTTCTCTGAAAGGGTGGCTGGCCATTGGAACAATTTGTCCAGGTGAGGTCACTACTGGAAGTGTTCAAAAGGTACATGGATGTGTCACTTGGGATGTGATTTAGTGGTGAACACATGGCTACTGGGTGAAGGTTGGACTCGATGATCTCAGAGAGCTTTTCCAGTCTTAGCGAGTCTATGAATCTGGTTCCAGGTACCTCTATCCATAACAAGTTCAAATGTGAACTTTGCATCCAAACATCCTTTGCAGTTTGGTTCTGCACTTTTGTTCCAGATGGGAATTCCCTGTCTATCCTCTCAAAACCTGATAGCTTCCTTATATCCTCATAATTATGAAACAAGATGGGAAACAAGTAACCTCCCTCAAAAAAACAAAAAAACAAAAAAAAACCCAGGCAAACCAGAAACCAAAAGGAAACCCCAAGCAGGCATTGATAGTGCTGCCACTTTGTGTTCCTGGTTAGTCCAGCATGTAATGGACACTGGTAGGAATAATGGTTATCAGCACAGACCTTTCAATTTAAATGAGTTTGGAGCACGGGGTGAGTGGAAGAGCAGTTCCAAGCCATCAGGCTTTCCCAGAGAAGCTGTGGATGTCTCATCCCTGGGAGTGTCCAAGGCCAGGTTGGATGGGGCTCTAAGAAACCTCGTTTAGTGGAAGGTGCCCTCCACAGGCAGGGCGTTGAAACTAGATGGCTTTTTAAGTCCCTTCCAGCCCAAGGCATTCCATATTTGTAGCCCAGCCCGTCTCGCCTCAACAAGTGGCGGCAGTGCCACCGCTGTCCCGCCAGAGCCCAGCGAGGAGCTGCTGTGGCGCGGAGTGGGTTTTGTGAGGGGAAGAAGCGTCACTTCTCACTGCTGTAAGCGAACCTCGGGACGGGAGCCCCGCGGGTCCGGCGGGCGGAAGGCAGGCGGCCCCGCCGCCTCGCTCCCTGAGGGTGCGCCGGCTCTTCCCGGCCCTTCCCGGCCCTTCCCGCCCTGGAAGCCCCTCCCCCCGCTGGAATGCGCCGGGAGGGGAGTGGAATGACGCGGGCGCCGCGGGGTCACGTGGCGCGAATGGAATGCCAACAATGTAGCGAATGTCCCGACTGCGCCCCGCACTCGGTGCCCGGGACGGCCAAGGGGGAAGATGGAGAGCGGCCCGCGCCGCCGCGGCCGCCGCCGCCTCTGAGCCGCGCCTCGCCGACCCCCGGAGGGCGAGCGGCGGCGCCGGACGCCCCGCGGAGGTGAGCGGAGCGGCTGCGGGGGGCGCGGGCTCCCCCTCAGCCCCGGCTGGGAGCGCTCCCCATCCCCCAAAACTGCTCTGCGCGGCAGGGAAAGTCCTGCGGGCAAGCGGGGGGTGCGGGTGAGCGGAGGTGGGTCGGTCCTCGAAGCGGGAGCGAGCGTCCCGTGTGTGAGTCCCCTCGTGGGGGCAGCCTGGGCGCCCTGCCCGCAGGCTCCGACATTTTCCGGACACTCGTGTGACAGCGCAGCGCAGCCCCGGCGGAGCGGGGCGGGGGTCCGCCTGTCCGAGGCCTCTGCCCCAGCTGGCCGGAGCTGCTAATTAATTGCCGGAGTTTATTTTGGGAGCTTTCTGCCCACGGAAGGAGTGGGGGGAGAAGGGGCTCCCGGCGGAACGGGGCGCGGGCAGCCGCGGCGGGGCGGGTGTCGCAGGGAGCGAGGCCCCGGGGAGCTGCCGGGGACATCCAGAGCCCGCGGGTCCCGTCTGGCTGCAGCGGGGCCCCGCTGCTCCGTCAGCTGAAGGTCACTGCCAAAACCCAGCGCTCGCCACCCTCTCCGCTGCCTCGTGAGCGGTGTGCGTGTTGAAATACCCCTTTCCCCGGGAAAGGCACTGGCGCGGTGACGCAAACAGGGCTCGTTTGGAGTGTCCGGGCTTTGCGGTCAGTCCTTGCCGGGTGCTCTGGAGGGGGAAGGTGAGCTGCTTCCCACAGCCCTGCGCTGGGCCAGTGCTTGTGGCTGGCAGTGGCACACGGGCGCAGAGTCACTTTTGGACAGTCCTGTTAGCAGGAGGAGTGGCGGAATCGTTTTAGGGAAAATCCCCTTTCCACTTTTCTTCACTTTCACAATGTGCCCGCTTATAAAGAGAAACACGGTTTGTATAATAATGAAATTCCTGAAACGCTTCCCCCCCATCGCAGACCTCCAATACGAAGTGAACAGTCCTTGAATTGGTGTTTCAAAAAAGCCCCTAAAGCGATATCTGTAAATTGAGTGAGGGAAGGAAGTTGTAGCAGTTTCTTAAAACTTTACACCTTCCTATACTGCAGTGATTTCAAGTTCAGCTCACTCCAGTGCCTGCATAGTTGCAAGGAAACATCTCACCAGCTCGGGTGAGCTTTAGTTTCTTGTCTGTGTCCCATCTCCACAGAGCCACTAGCACACGCAGCCTGTTGGAGAAGGAGGAAGCAGGAGAGTGAATAGATAGTGCTGCTGGGACAGCAGCATATAATTCCAGTGTGTCAATGATTGGTTGACAAAGCAGCTGTTGGTATTTCTCAAATGAAACAAAATAATCAGTTACTCAAAAATTGTTTAACTTGATGTAAGTGAAGTGATGCTGCACCTGCTTGAAGTGTCATATCTTCAGGTTAATGGACAAGCTTCAAATTAATACAGAGCATATAACATTTTGGAAAATGTCTTAGGGCTGCTTAGTCAGAGTAGTCAACAACTCAAAAATAATTTCTTCTGATAGCAGGAAGGCTATTGATACATTCATGCTGCAGGCAGGGTGCAGATTAGAAGGATTTGAAATTATCCAAATCCAGATGTACAGTTGGAAATGCTTAGACACAATGAGACACACTGCATATCTTTCAAAGCATACAACCATTTAATTTTTTTTCTGAAAAATCACAGGAAGATATAAAAAAAGCCAGCAGCTTGTCTTTCCTTGTAAATAATCTGTAATATTTGTTGTTCCATTTTTTTGTTATCTTAAATATTTAGTTAAAAAAACCCTGCAAATTCGAAACAGGTTTGCAGTTAGCTCCAATACTTACTGCTGTTGCTGCTCTCATCCATACTGTCTAAATGAGCAACATTTCTTTCTGGTTTAAGCAATATTGTAAATGTAAGCTGAGGAAGTTGCCAGCTGGATTGACCTAGCATTATTAGACTTGAGCTTAGACTAAAGGTCACAAAAGTTCTTTATATGAAGCATGTGTGTAAGTGGGAAAGCAGTCTTCTGCTGCAAAAAGATGGGGGGCTTGTGAGCTTTCCCAGTGCATCCCAGGCCTGAGGATTGGCACAGGGACTGGAAAGGAAGAACAACCCAGATGCCTAAACCAAGCCATATGGTGCCTGCTGCTGTCAGGAAAAGAAAGACAATTATAGACCAATTAATTGCTCTGTATCTTCTGAACACTAGCTAGTTATGATGTAATCCAAAGAAGGCTGCAATACAATTGTGTTTTATTTTTTACCAAGTCTGTGTATTATCTTTTGCTATATTCTGTCCAAGTAGGAAAAAATCTGTTCTTGAGATCCTGCAGTTGCTTTGTTTTCACTTGGGACAATGAAAGCTTGATGTGTTGCTGACCAATAGCTAGCTTGTGGAAACATCAAAATCTGGACCAACAGCTTTAGCACTTCCTTTAAAACAATTGGCAAATGTCACTGTCACTTCTCTGTGAGTTTGTGTTGCAGGTATTCATGGAGAGCACCGAATGGAGGGTCTCAAGACCTCAAACACATATAGGTGTTTTTTAGTTAATGGAGCATTTAAATCCTAACAAAAAATATTTACTTGGGTTAATCTCAAGTGATTACTCTGTGCTCCTGCATTTCAGACTGGTGAATCATAATAGAAGAGTCTGGGGTCTGACTGCACTGTTGCATTTCAGACCTTGGTCTGAAAACTTGAAGTGGACTTTGTCCTGATGAGGAAGTGGTGGTGGGTTTCAGAGGTGAATATGTCCCAATTCTGTTGTGCTTCACAGCAGTAAGCTGTTTTTTGTTTGGCAGTGAGAAGTGATGGTGAATGCATGGAAATGGTTGCGCTTGTTTTGGGAAATGCTACAGCTATCACAACAAAAAGAGGTTTTAGTAAGAGCATGGGAAGATAAAGAACAATACTTACAGAAACACCCTTTTCAGTGATAAATGTCCTATGATCTGAAGTGAAGCACCTTTAAAAAAAACTAGTTGACTTCTGAGTGCCAGCGAGAAATATACAGTGTGTTGCCATCCTCTGTATTTGCAAACAACTGAATGGAATTCTTCCCTTACCAGCAAGGTTGCTGGAGCACCATTCAGAGGTCACTTTGTAAGTGCAGATGGCAGCAGAAGAAGCCAACTTGCATAACCAGCATCAATACCTAGGTTGCATTTCTGATTAGGCTGTCTTTTTAATCCTGTTCCAAACACACCATTATTTCACGTTTGTATTATGGTGGTGCATAAAGATTTAGTTAAGGTAGGATTCTTGTTGTAACTTCATGCTGCATGGAGGTCACAGGTTGTACAGTAGCTCAGCTGTGCTGCATAGGTGTTCTCTGCTGCATGTCAGAAGACCTGACATGCAGTAGAGAACATAAACCTGTCTCAAAGTCTTCTTTTTCTGTGTTAGGATGCTATGTGATCTGGTCCTTCATCTTCTGCTCTTACTTTGTAGCTCTGTTTATCCCTCTTTTCCCTTTCTTCCCTATAAGGCACAGCTAATGAAATATCATAGACCCTTTCCTCTCTTCTTCCCCCCCACCCCCTTCCTTCCAGTTCTGGTGAGAACTGTTACCTTCAGGCTTTGCTTAGTTATTTGCATGGAAAAGCAAAATACCTTGTCTTTCTATTATTCACTTTTTTATTGAAATACTAAAGTTGCTATGGTTAGAGTAATCAAAATTTCCATTTATTAATCTTTTTCATAAACTTCTGAAGCTGTGCTCAGCTCGTGTAAAACAAACAAAATCTTAAATGGGAGAAAAACATTTCATAAGCATACTCTTCCCTATTTATGAAATACGATAGACTTGTCCAGAATTTGGTTATGCAATTGAGGAGGAAATTTGCCACAATTAGGTACTGAAAAATTTTAAATGAGTTTTTAACTTAGTTTTTAGGAGTTTTATTTTATTTAGTTTTGAAAATTAAACTTAAAAGAAAAATGAGTCATTTATTGATTATGTTGAGAAAACCTTCTAGAATCCTGTTAGAAACAGATAAAGTGAAAATCATTAAAGGGTGTCCAGCTGTGACAGCTTAAGAGATTAAACTGATTCATTTTCACTTGTTTAATTGTTATGCTGTCCCTTCAGAGACATTTACAATATCAACCTAATTGAATGTACTTTTTATTTTCTTTTGTTTCAGACACTGTCAGTCTGAAAAATGATGATTACACAGATTTTCATTTTCCATAGGGAATGTGAAGATTGTGAGCTGAAGTAAAACATCGGCAGAAATCTCTTGAGAATTTTGCCTTTTCTTCTTCTCTTTGAAGGATTATGTTTACAAGAAATTGATACCATCAAGTGACACTTTTTGGAAATAATTTAAAAGAAACAAAGAATAAAGCTGTATTTATGCTCAGAAAAAACTGGATCAACAATGAGGCCAAAGACTTTTCCTGCTACGACGTATTCTGGAAACGGCAGACAAAGATTGCAAGAGATTCGAGAAGGTTTAAAGCAGCCATCCAAGTCTTCAGGTCAGGGACTGCCAATTGGAGCAGGCAGTGAAAATTCTCTGGACCCTAAGATTTTAATAGGGAAGGATGCTGCAAGACAGCAGCAGATGAGACAAACGCCCAAGTTTGGACCGTATCAGAAAGCTCTGCGAGAAATCAGATACTCTCTGCTGCCCTTTGCTAATGAGTCAAGCACCACAGCAGCCGTGGAAGTCAACAGGCAGATGCTCCAGGAGCTGGTGAATGCAGGTTGTGATCAGGTATGTATGAGCTGGGAGGGGGAATTGGCACTGCTGTCAGAACAAGTTTATGCTCTGGGCTGAAGAAAGGATTTTGGTGGTGTCTGTCAAAATTATTCTTCTGGCAGTCATATTGCTGTATGAGCAGCAGAGTAGGTGGACTTACTGGGGACAGATGTGCCTGGTGTGGGGTTCATTTATGCTAAAGACCATCATGGTGGCCTCTAGGATTCCTCTGTGATTTCCTCAGTTGATATATAAGACTGAACAGGGTAGCTTGTCTTTTCTTTCTGTTTTTTTCTTTTTTGTTTCTTCATCTTCCCTGCGATGCTTAGTAACAAGCCTTAGTTGTGAGTAATAGGGTAGAATTTTGTCTAGCACATCTAAGCCCAGCTCACTGTCAGAAATAACTGTAAGAAATGATAGACACAATATCTGGTATTTGAAGAATCTTGCTGTTGGCCAGAAGCAGGATGGCTTGAATGGATGTTCAGCTGACTGCAGTGATTCTGTTCACACCTTTTCTTTCTCTGCTTCTATTAAAAGGTGGTAGCACTGCTCAGATCAGAGACTTGATATAGAGATGGTTTTTTTTGTCATCCTGGAATTGGTGCTAGAATATATTCTTAATTCAAAGACCTTTCACATGGTGCAGAACACAGTCTTTTTGTGTTTGAGCTGCATTTGTCTTGCTTGTGCTTCCAGTGTTGGTGTCAACTTTCACATCTGTCCAGGAGTAGTTCAAAATTTTGCTTTTTAGAGAAAAAGTTCTGGTTTGGGTTCAGATTCTGAGTGTTGTAAGAACACTTTTTTTCCCCCATGTGATTGAATAACAGTTACTGACAAGCTGAAACATTTCAATTTATAGTCCTTGATACAAGTTGGAGAGATTTAAAACCAAAGTGCTTTCAGAGGCATCTTTTTGATTTCAGAACTTAGCCCCCATTCACTCATGGCAGAATGCCTCTTGACTTACCTAGACTATATTCTGATTCTGTATAACAAAACTAACATCAAGCATTATTATAAACAGTACAACCATATGCATTTCCCTGGAGCTATATAAATATTAATTAGTGCTGTTTCTTTGCCAAATAGTTTATGCTATACAAGATAACCAGAGCTAGAGTAGATTGCATATCTAATAAGAAGTGCTGCAGAACAATTCAACACTTCATAGTCCAGTGACCCAAGATGCTGTACTGGATTATTTAACTGGAGGAACCAAGAATTTTCTCTGATCTCTAGTACGCCATGAAAACAGTGTTTTTTAGAACTCTAGCCTGTAAATTTCCCTAGCTGTTTAGGATGGGAACACTCCCTGTGCATATGAGCCAAGGTTAAATGAGCACAGCTGGATTCTGGATTGGAAATGCACATTTGGTATGTTACAGGGACAAATCGTTCACACACAGAACTTGGCTTGTTGGAATGAAATCTTGGAAAGCACTTTGAGCACACTACAGCATGGTAATGTTAACCCAATGTATAACACAGAAATACCTCAACACCTGTTAAAATGTCTTGGTATTCAAAGCAGTGTAATGAAGTGTATATGTAATTTTCTTTTTAATATATTGAGCTATTTTGACTTGAATGTTCGTACAATGGTATTTTTGCTTCTTGAACTCAGTTGTAACTTGGATGTGGAAATTTTTGGTCCTTAAATTTTGCTCACATTTTTGGTTGGTTGGGCTTTTTTTTGCCCCTCCTCATTGACTGCAATCCTTCCATATTCCCATTTGTTGTTTCTCCCTAGCTGTGAGTTATTGCCTGCCAATGGCATTATTGGGCCTATTCTTTAGGTGTGTTTGGCACTCAGGTCTAGGCATAACTAGGATCAGATTTGGCTAGAGTCCAAACAGAGGTTTCAAGACTGGAATCCTGTGAATAAAAATGCTGAGCTTCCTAGTGTGAGTCCAGACCACATGAAGATTCACTGTCCTGAAGGGTTGTGAATAAGTGGAGCTTCTTGACATGATGTGAATGGTATCTGACCTTGGAGATGGCATGATGGAGAGTGACAGACTTGATTAGTACCTCTAGATTCTTGTCTTCCCCCTAGTGCCAGAGCTGTTTTGAATCAGATGCTGAACTGTTTCATTTCATGATGTGTTGTAAATCAGTGGTCCCAAGCTACCCCGTTCCTGCTTGTGAATCAAAGCCTTTAAATGCCTAACATGTGGACATCTTCTGTAGTCCTGTAGTCAGCCAACAGATGTCTGATTTAACAGAGAAGTGAAGGCAGCTTCATTTCTTTGGGGATGTTTTTATTTACCTCTCAACCCAGTGCTCGTGTGAGGTTGGTAAATGGGCACACACACCCAACCTTGCCCTTTCAAAAGCCAGGAGCAGCCTGGCTTTTTGAGGTTTAGTTTTGAGGTTAAGGGTTTCAGTCCATGAACAGCTAATGTTCTACTTGAGCTTTCCACCAGAGGAAGCCTGCAAAATAGAGTCTTACCCCTCCTGATCCTGCTTCATGGTCACACAAATCAACTGCAAGCATCCTGAAGTGTCTGTCAGTTTGTCATAAGAAGCTCTAATTATGAGCATTCTAGGAAGCTGTGAAGAAGGACTAGAGGGCTATAACACTCAGTTTGATCTTGTGGGAACACCATTTTCTGGCTGGATTTGGGCTGATGCTTTTTGTTGTTCTGGATAGAACACTGAAAATTTAACACTAACCTTGTGAGGAATGTGGTGGACACCATGCAAGGATCAGGGTTCTTCTTCAGTCTGTTTATTAGGCCACAATAAGGATTTTTGGAAGGGTGAAGGGAAGTAGTGAAAATTGAAAAGGAAAATAATTTTAGAGACTAGGGAAAAGCTACTTCTATTTAATACTCTTATTAGCTCTGCTCATCTGTCATACCTGTAGCATGGATAGGTTTTAACAACAACCATTTCACATCCTACAAAAGATGTTGCTTATTGGGGTTTGTAGCTCCCTATTGTGCCAAAAATTATTCTTAAGTTCTAAGATGAAACTGAAATTGGTTTTATTAAATAAAAAGTAAACATACATTTTATTACTTTACTTCTGCTCTATCAAAGTCCCACACAGCCAGGAAGTTCATTATCAACCAACTGGTAGACTTAACAAGTATATGGAATGCAGTGTAATTCATGAAGTAAATATCAGATTCTTACGTCTTTTGGTTGCAGTCATCATAGGTTTTACATGTGAAAACTGACTTTTTTTTTATAGTTGTTTAAGAAGTTGCCAGTATTATTTTAAATTACCATTTTTCTTCCAGAAATATTTATATTTCAGCCATTGTGTAGTTTATGGTTTCATAGTGAAATCTGATCCCCTAAACTTAATAGGGTCTTCACTGTTGACCTGAAAGAAGCCACGATTACATCTTTTTTTTTTAAGAGAGAAAAAACAAAATAACACTCATAATTAGTCATTGTTTTTCTGAAACAAATGGAGCAACTTGTCTGTTGTTTGCTTAAGTCATCTTTTCAACAGTAATTATTTAGTGAGTTTCAATCAAAAATAATTAGTGCAGCCTAAATAGTTTTGAAACTCACAGAACATGACTGCTAAAGACCAGACCTTTTTCGTTGTAAAAGCTTGAAGCCAAAAGCACACTTAACATGCCATTCTTTAGTAAATAAAAGTCCTTGGGCTTGGAAGTGTAACTTGCAGTCGATCTATGGGGGACCAGAGTATGGAGCGTCTGTCCTGTGGGCTGGAAAACCACTGGAATCACCTGGGGCAACTGAATGGCGTTTGGGGTGTGGTGGTAAATGCAGCTGCTGTTGTGGACTGAGTGTTTCTAATGAATAGATGCAATTGAGTGTGTGATCAGTGGCATTCCAACAACCTGAATGGGCTGTACTGTGCTTACTGTACTTCCTTAGAGCATAAACAGCCACTGACATTGTAATTTAGAGTGGGCTGCAGCAGTTCTAGATGAACTGTGGAACGTTACACACTTGTCACTTTTGTGGGGTTTTTTTTTTCTTTCCCTAAAGCAAACTTTCCTTTGAGCAAAGGGTGCCTTTTCTGGGTGAAGATTTCTAGACATGGTTTGTTTGAGCAGCTGTTTTTAAGAAAAAATCGTTGTTTAGGATTTTTTACAGGCTATGCACTGCCAGTAACATGCTATCTGCTGTACAATTATGAATATGTGAAGTGGGGAAGTTCTTATGCATCATTTTCTCCAGAGGCTTTCATCTGAAGTAAAACATGTACACCCTCCCACCTCTCCCCCTGTGCCAATATTAAGATATTTTGAAGGGAAAGATCTGTCTATTGGTTACTAATTGTAGTGTCTTTCAAGGAAATGGAATGGTGTCTGTGGAATGGTGTAATGTGTGTAAGAATACCAAGTCGACTACCTTGTCATCAATGTTATGCTGAATTATGGGATTCAGTTTGTAGAAGTAGGCTGGGGTTTTGAATTGCTTTTTTTTTTTTTGTTTTTTTTTAATTCCTCCTTGCATTCAATCTTTTCATCATGGCTTACCTTCTTTTTATTGAACACATTTGGCAAAGATTCTACCCTGGTTTGGGAATGCTGATTGGTTTCAGGTTTTGAGAATGGGAAATAAAGTTATTTCTCTCAATTTGAACAAATATTTGCAGTTCTTTAAGCGAGGGAAATTCTATTCTGCCAAATAGAGCTTGGGCAAAAAGTCCTTTTTTTTTTTGCATTTAGATCTACTATTCTTTTCTTCCTGCTCTGTATAGGTCATGCTTGCCCACCTATGATCCATGTGCATTGAGCAGTGTCTTACTGAGCAGTAAGACTTTCCACCATATTGTTGGAGCAAGCATTGGCTTGTCCTGTAACAAAATTTTGTTTGCTTGAGTAAAATTTACCTGTATTAGGAGTTTTGCCTGCCCAGTCATTTACCAAAACCTCCAGGATGAACATCTTGGTCATCTTCTGGATGTTTCCAGTCCAGATTGTCTGGTAAATGAAAAATTACTGAAGAATGAGCTGTTATAAGATTGCCTGGGTTGTTCTGTGGGACATATGGTAAAGGTGAGGATCACAGAATATTTTGAATTGGAAGAAATCTGCTGGGTTTGTCAAGTCCAACACTTAAGTAAATAACCCCTGCAGGGATCTAACCTGTGCCCTTGGTGTTGTTAGCACCATGCTCTGACCAGCTGAGATAATGTAGTACAAGTCATTGTAAGTTGTGCTGCCTGTAAAAGTATTTTGGGTTACAGGGAGGAAAAAAGGGGTGTTCAAATGAGGGCACTCACTGCTGAATGCAGGAGAAAGGTTTTATTTTAGCAACTGAAATAGATCTGATAATTCAGGCCAACAATCTCTTGGGTGTTCCATTTGCATCCATCCTTTGAAGGTAAGTTGTTCAGTCTGCCTTCTCTTTACTAGATGTATTGAGGGCTTGTTTTGTAACCTTTTCCTTCACTTTTTTCTTTCTAACCTCCCTTTTTGATTTTAATCTTTCTGAGAGATTTCCAGCATAATGCAGTGTTCTTCCATCAAAGCATGTAACTGAATGTTTTTCCCACTAGTATGCCTGAGGTTAGCAACTTAAGTCATTTCAGTTCTTAGTTGATTCAGAAAAAAAGTGAGTCATAGCTTTCCAGGGGCTGAAAGCAAGAGGTGGAGATTGCTGTTCAGCTGACAGCCTCTGACACCTTTCTCTCCTAAGCCCTTTCTCTTGTCTCCAGTCTTTCTGTGTTTCTGTCACTTCGTGATGAAACTGGCTTAGTGAGCATACTTAAATTCTCTGTGTCATGACACAACTCCCACAGTGTGTTTCAGAAGGTGCTCTGGTATTGTTCTGTGTGAGCATAGCTTGAAATATGCTTGTCCTGCAGAAGGAAGAAAAGTATTTTCCCTTGAGTTTTTGTGGTGGTGGAAATATTATTAACAGTCATGAATGATTGCATGTTCTTCTTCGCATTGCAAGATTTGGCAGCTGGGCAGCAATATTGCACTGAACAAGAGTATTTTAAACTCTGCCCTTGATTCTTGTCAGTCTTTTTCTTCTTGATAGAACTATAGAATAAATTACATCTTGGTTGCAGGATTCTGTTTGAAATGACAGGAATCAGATGCTAGATTTCAACTGTAGATAAGTGTGAATCTTGAGTTATCTTAAACTTTCTTATTCCTCATATCAGATAAACATTCTAGAAGCTTAGTTGTTAATATAAAAATGTAAAATTGTATCTTGCTATGACAGGGTACAGGATTAACTTGCAGTGGATGCTTGAGTTGTATTTATTAAAATTTAATTGCCAGTAGAATTTCGAGCTATGGATTTTAAATTTTTTTTTAGTGACAAAGGAAATTACTTTTTCAGTCACTAAAAAATCTGCATAAGCATTTGCTTCAGTCTCTGAATAAAAAGCCCTTGTGACCAAAAGTGAAGATTGCCATTATTATTCCAACAGGAAGCTGATATCACAATAGTGGTAGGGTGTAACTGTTCCTTTTGCATTTTTTATGTTGTTCTCAGCCTAAATCTCTGCTGTTCTTTCAGCTAGTATCTAAGAAGAACCAATGTGATTTTGTATTTTATACTGAGACTGAAAAATAGCGTCTCTACAGTAGAAGGGGGATGTGGGCTGATTTTTGCTTTCTGTGGGGGTTCTTTTCTTTCTTAAAGAAATTGAATGTCACTTTTAAACTTAGAGAGGTTTCAGCAGAAGAACTTGATAACAAGACTTTTGCATGCTATGGTCTTTAGGGGTAGGTCAAGGTGTGCATTTAGAACTGAATTCAACCTAAGAATGTTTTTTAGAAGTTGCTAAACTAATTAAAAGCTTATGTTAAAGCTGTTAATTTGAATATCAGTACAATGAAAGTAAAAATTCACTGCTACTCATGTTATATGCAGGTATGTGCTGTACTTCTGTGAAGTGATTTTTTTTAAATTTATTTTCTTTTTCCTAAAGCATGGGCAAATATACATAAAATAAAATACAATTGCATTCTTTTTTCCTCAGTTTTTTCTTGCTGTACCCCCATCTCAAGCAGACCACAGCTTGTTGGTGCTCCCATGGGCCCAGCATTCAAATTCTGCCCAGCAGCTGCTTGTGGTGGCAATTCCTGTAGAATGTCTATGTCCCATGTGTGTTGTCCATGTGTCCCCCTAATCTTCCATAAATCAGGCTCCAGTATTTGCACTCTTTGCTCCTTGGGTTCTGCCCATCTCTGTGACTTGCAAATGCTTGTATACAATGCTGTCTGAAGTAGATGAGGAGTTATGTGAAAGAGCCCTTCAAATCTTTTTACTTGGTGGTCCCAGCTGCTGTTTTTCTCATGTAGTGGAATTGCCTCAAATAAACAGCTGGTTAGACCCAGATTTTCTTTTCTTTGACTTCAGAAAGAATTCTGTCTGGATTACAAGCTGCCTGTGGCTATAGATACTCTAGAGTAGATGTTCCAGAATCAAGTACTGCTGGAACAAATGCAATTTGCACTAGTAAAATCAAGTAAGGACAGACATATGATCATTGTTTGCTTAAAACTGCAAATGCTTGTGTTAACCTGGGCTTTAAACTTATGTATTATAAGTTAGGTGTATAGCATGTGAAATACATCTAACTTCTTTCACTCCTGCTTATGTTCATAACTTAATTGTGAATGTAGATTACATCTGGCATTTTTATGCTGCTTGGAGCTGAGGCTTAGAGTGGGAAATGCTGGCCCTTATTTCTAAGTTTTTATAATTCTGTAGCTTTTTCGGAAAAAAAAAAAAAATTTAACAATGCCTCTGATTACCAAATTAGAGGCTGAAGTTGCTGTGGCATTGTGGTCTGTGGTCTTATCCTAGCAGTAACAGTCTCATGTTGTCCAGGCTTGAGAGGGATCCCAGTTTCCCATCTCCATAAGATGCTTTAATAAAAGCCTGATGAAAGCCAGCTAGTCAAACTCTTGCTGTCTGCCTGCTCTACACATCTGCTGTACATCACCCAAAATACTGGTGCTGATAGAATTTTTTTTGACTTGATGTTACTGGGCAGCTTCTGTTGAGGTGGTTCTGTCAGCTCTGGATGGGGTCTCCCAGCTATGACTGCAGCACATCAAATCTGTTTTGTTCCTAGTGGTCTTGTCCTGCCATCTGGGCAGTCACTGGCAGTTCACAAGAAGCTTCTGGGTTACAAATTGACACATAGAAATTTGTTTTCAGACAAGCAATGCATGTCTGCTTATATGTATTGGGATGCCTCCAGTGTCTGTGTGGTACCAGCTGTTTGTGAAGAACTTAATCCACAGGATTTGGTACTGCACTGAAGATTTCTTTTTCAGTCTGAGGAAACAATATTCTAATGTTTGAGACGATGTTCTGCTTCCTTGGAGTGTTAAGAGATGGATTTTTTCTGATGAGAAACTTGTGCTCTTCATTTTGAGTGAATCCAAGTAATTAAAAATATTTCCATAGGGAGGTGAAGGATGAAAAGAGTGAGAGAGGATATGAAAATACTTTTTAAAAATTGTTTCTAGGTCAGTTAATTTTCCAAAGAACACTGTGTACCTGTAACTTTGCAAATCAGGTAATGGCCTTGGCAAGGACGGTCTGTGTAAATAGCTCTGTTCTGTTTTGCTGCTTCGTCTTCAATTATTGTCAGTGTTTGTTTGCATGTGTGAAAGTTACTGTGACACACACAGTCATTTATGCACTTAGAGAAATACAAACACAGTGGTAATTGGGAAAACAGTGAGATTTAAATGCATACTGCTTGAGTGACCAGGCATTTTGCAACTGTTTTCTATACCCTTCATTATACTCCTTGTCTCTGTCCTTCATTACTCTAATTCAAGATTTGTAAATCACTCATTTAATCCAAAGCATACAAAGATGCAGGGTCTTGCACCTCACATGCATAAAATGCTAGAAAGAAGACTGCTGCTAGTGGGTGATAATATGGTTAAGTTTCTGCCCTGTAAAGAGATTGACTGTAGAAGGAGAACTAGCAGTGTAAAATTACTCCTGTAAAAGTCTTTATATGGCTACGTTTGGATTTTATCCACTATTGGAATCTGTTGGATGGGGGTTATTTCAAAACAAAAGAAAATGTCAGCAGAGATTCAGAGATCACTGTTGCTGATCTGCAGCTTCATTCCCTCCCTGTTTACTTTGTTCTCCCACTGTATCAGTTCTTATTTTCCGGGCTATTCAAGTCTGTATCTTCCTTTCTTTACCTGTTGTCCTATTGCATTGCTTTTTCTGCTCCATTAGTTTGAATGACTAATAGTCAACACCTCCTACAGGCCATTCTCTATGTGCCTCTGGATATCCTAAATGAGTTGATTTTTCTTTTAATAATTGCAAGCTTCTAAGGAGTAACTCTTTTATAGACTTCAGCCTTTCATATGAAAAAATTGATGTGGCATGTTAAATAATTATACATGCAACTGTGATGTGACTTTGCCAGCACATCCTGTGTGTTCTCATCTCTGTATCTTTTCTTCTATTCAGTGTCAGGACTTTAAAGGCTGTGCTTAAACCAGCCACCTGTCCCATTCATGCTTTTCTTCCAGCATTGCCACAGTTGCTGTATTCATTCCACCATCCTGCCAGACATCAGCCTGATAAAGATGCATAAAATCCAATTCAATTTATGTAACTGGAACCTTTGAAATACTAATTTGTGTGGGGTAACCTTGTTTACAAAAAAAAAAAAAAAAAAAAAAAAAAAATCCCGGTTGTACCAATTAAAAATATAAAAAGTTGTGGTCAAAAGACAGAGACCTTTGAATCAAGATAAATTAATTCTATATTGGGCCATTTTTGTCCTGGCTTCAAAGAGGGCTCCCAATGACATGCATTACACCTTAGTGGTTTTTCTGGCTGTCCAGCACAGTTTGAATCTATTTCAGATGATCCCTGTATTTTAGATTATTCCAATTGCCCATGTCATCTGTGCTGCCCAAACACAGTAGCTACCTGATGGCTGTGTGCTGGAGCAGGGTGGAATTTTTCTTTTTCTTCCAGGTGCTTCAGCACTTGCTATGCTGGAAACTCACTTCTATCTCCTTCCTGGGATCATTTCTTACATGTTGGTCATCCCTCCTGTTTAGAAAATCTTTTTTATTATATTCCTTAATGCAAGCACTATATCCATTGAGTGCTTTCTGGAAAGTGTTTTTTTGATGAACTTGTGAAACGTGTGGTGTTGCCATCTTGCCAACAGTGGAGGGAAGCTACTGGTGCAGTGTTCAGCAGTGAAAATTGAAGACCTAGAGCCTAGGAATCTACCAGTGGGCAAAAGTCAATAGTGTCAGCCAGGACACGTGGCGAGCCAGCTCCCCATACTACAAGAGGACCTCACTGGGAAGTGCCAGCAAATTTGAAAGCAAACCACAAGAATTTTCATTTGCGTTGATGTGCCTCCCCCTGTTCCTCCTCTCTCTGTTTGCTGAGAAGTGAACCTTTGGGGCTCTTAACCACATGAAAGTAACTAGAAAAAGTATTTTTTCAGTATTACTTTGGTGCTGTAAAATCATTTGCAATGGATTTTTCCAGGAACTTCTCTGTGATTTGTAAGTGTTAGAAGCTGGTGGAGGTTGAGAACTTGCTGCTGCAGACCCTGCTCCTCACTCAGGCAGAAATGGGCACTCAGATTTGCTGCCAGGGAGAATCTGTTGGCCCCCCGAGCCTGGAACACCACTATTCAGGAGGGAAAGTCTGGGACACAGCTCTGCTTTGGAGGCAGAGCTGCCTTCTTCCAGATTCCTGGGAAGGTCAGAGTGTCCTGCTATCTGTTCAGCACCTCCAGGAGCACTATTTTGGGCAAATGGCAGTGCTATGTGCTTAGCAGGATTTCTTGTTTTTTTTTGCAAACAGCCATTTCTTGCTTTGAACAGGAGGGTTTGTGCTCCCAAGCTCACCACTGTGTAGTGGAGTATGAACTCAGTCTTCACTCTGCCCTGCACAGGCCAAACAGCAACAGCCATGGCATCAGCACAGGATCAACATCTAGCTGGGGCAGGCCAATTATCTTAGCTTCTGCCATGTATATAACTTCCCTCTCTTCCTCACTCACATTAACTTAGGGAAGCAGGATCATTGTCTAGCCTTAGACAAAGTCCTGAGTCAAACTAGTGGAGCCCTCCTTGCACAAACTATTGAGCCCATGAATTTGGGGAAACTCCTGCCACTAAACAGAGCTAGTTTGTTTAGCCACATTCACATAGTAGTTTTGTGGTTTCCCATTCTGAGAAGAGGCGCTTTTTTTTGTTTTTGACTCACAGATCATGGCAGCTAATGGATAGAGGAATTATTGCTGTTGAGGTTTAAACTCTGACAGAAGAGTGATATCTGGCAATGATGATTGCCAATGAGAAGCATAGCAAGGCTGAAGCTCCTGCTAAAAAGCAGAAATTTGAGGTGTGAGCAGAGGATGGTATTTGGCATTTACTTGGGGAGGAAAGGTGGTTGGGTCTCAAAGGTGGTAGTGCTGAGCTCAATTAATAGCAAACTAGTTGTTTTAACTGGAGTATCTGGGAAGAGGTCATGCTCAGGGTGTTGGGAAAGCCATTCTTTTCCACTCTGCAGGGTGGAAGAAGAACAGCCTGAGCTGCTCCCTGCACACCAGGGAGAGCAGTGTGGGGTTCCCACCAGAGTTCCCCCAGTGTGTGCCTGCTGCTGGCTCTAGCTGGCATCACTGCAGAGGTGCTTTCCCCACCTTCTCAGTTTACTGAGTTTAAGAGCTCCAGGTTACCTTGCATTCCTCCTTCCCACTCTTTTCAGTTTTTTATTTGTTTGCTGTCTAAAGTCATGTTAAACCCCTCACTCTGCCCACATGCACTGTTCACAAGGCTTAATTGCTTTTTGTACTTTCAGGTAACACCCTCCTCTATTCTAAACCCTGGCTTCTGTGCTTGTTGCAATGGTTGTTCTTGTTTTTGAAAAGGATTTGCTTTTCATGTAAAAATAGCTTTATTATTTCCATATGCAAGGAGAAATCAGGGCAGGCATGTTTCCAGGTCAGCCTGGAGATGGGGTTGGATAGTGAAACCCACTGTTCCAAAAATGGGCTGAAGCCAGCAACAGTTCTTGATCTGCTGAGCAAAGCTGGCTGGCTTGGAGGGAGGTGGGATCCCTTTTTTGGGTGCACATGCATCATGCTGGTATCCTGCTACAGAGAGGAGTCAAGCATTGCCATAATGAGCATTTTACTCTGTTAAGTGCCTAGGTTTGTTTTACAGTTTGCTCATAATCAAGTTCTTTTGGTAATTGTAGGCATAAGTTTTGCATAAAACATTGCAAAGGAAAGTTTCTTAGGGCATAGTTCTATACTGCAAGAGTATCTGAGTAGAAGATGTTTGCAGGAGCAGTCTTGTATTGTTCCAAGATTGTGCTCAGTTGGCAACTGTACTTTGGATTTTGTTGTCTGTGGTAGCCTTCTTGTGAATCTTATTGCCATACATTTCTAGATTTATATGAATGTGATCTGGATCTTTGTATTTTGCTAGGTCGTATTTTTACTTCCTTCAAGTGTATTTTAGAGGTCTCTTTAAGGCTTTTAAAATTAGTCAGCTTGAATTTTTCCTTTAGCTTCACAAAAGTCACTACAGAAGTAAAAAAAAGCACATAAGGGGAATTACAGGCAGCATTAAAAATGTTCCTTTAGAACAGAAAAGCAGATTTAACATGAATTAAAAACTCAGCTCTGTTTCAGAGTTGCAAAAGCTCTTTTATTCACCAGAGAACTGTTAAAGCTAGTAATTTTTGGCATAGTCTCGGTCAGGGAAGCGTGACAAAGTGCAGTGGAATGCACTGAGCTGTGATCCAGCTTGTAGTGTTATATGACTTTTAATGTATGGAGCATTGCAGGAAGTGCTGCAGGGGGATGGGAAGGCCTTTTCATTTCATCAGCTACTGAGTAACAGTGTCCTCCTTCCTCAGACCCCACCTACAACAATAGGGGGTCCACCTTGGTTGCTCGGGTCAGAAGACAAAAAGTGAACTTTTTACCAGTATGCACTATCTGCTCAGAACCCATCTGCTGTGCAGAATGCAGAGAGATGAGAAAGTTGTGTGAAAGAAGAGCAGTGTGTTTGGGATTTCAGAGTGATTATGCATATAGACTGGGATTGTATCCCCGGCCCCACCATGCTAGAATATGAAGATTCTTGAGCTGAATTTCTGCCCTCACTGGAATCAGCTGTAAAATTTCTAGTGATTCCATCAGGCCAGAGTTTTGCTACCTATTTTGAGCAATAGAAGACTCCTGTTTTACCAGTATACACACATGCTAAGTGCATTTACTTAGACTTGGGGTTTGGCACAGATTTTGGCCTTAAATGGAAGTATGTTCAATTTTCTTTAACATTGGTAGCTTGGATTTCAGATTACATGGATGACGGAATAACCAGCTATAATAACCAGCCAAGATTTTCCTGTAACTTGTAGCATACCTGGTATTTTCTCTCTTTCTTCTCTAAATTATGAAGTCAGAGTTCACAGAATTTTCCAAGCATTTGTAATGACATTATTTTAAAAATGATTGTACCTTTCCTAGAGAACAAGATCTTTGGTTTATGATCTGCATGTTAGAAACTGATAAAACCTTGGTGTGATATGGATGGTATTATCAGTGTAAATGCTAACAGGAGTTTTACTATTCACTTTGGATTTCATATTTGCATTGCAGTGATAATCAAATAAAAAGCCACCATTTCACCCTGACATTGAAGTAAAGCTGTTTGGTGCAACATTGTTGTAAAAAATGAGGTCTCTACCCAGAAGACATAACAAGCTGGATTGGGTTTTCTAGGGTAGAGACGTATGAAGACTGCAATGCAGAAAAGATGAAAGGATAATGATGTTCAGTGGTTTTATTGTTTGCATAGAAATCTCTGTAGTTCTTACTGTCTGCTTATTTAACATACTACAAGAGAAGACTTTGAGGTTGTACTCAAGAAATGGCTCAATGCTCAGGGCAGGAGTAAATGAGCAGTCAGCTGGTGGGATGTCCCAGTCCATACACTTCAGGTTGGAAAGAATGCAAAGTCACTTGACGGAGAGATTGCTTAGATGGGAGCATTGTAATACTCATTGAAAGCTCATTTGGCTTTTAGCACATAGATCCTATTCAAATCTTAGGCTGTCAGATTATTACAACTTCTACTAGGTTAGGGTACTTCTATTCTAGTTTCCTGGCTCTAAACTTTTGCAGAGAAAAGCTGCAAGTTGAAAACTGACTGTTAAAATTGATATACAAGAATCATTATAGTCACTCAAGTAATGGGCTACATATGGAACTACTGTGGCTGTATTACTGTTTTCTTTTGCAAGGCAGTACTTCATATAGTTCCAACAATCTCAGCTATTGCATGTTCTAAAACATATATCCTGCACATTGCATTTGTGGAAAAACATGCCTAAATTCAGGTTTTCACACCTAGATTTGTATGTGTGTATTTATATATGTATGCACATACTTCTAAGCCTGCCTGTCATTGGCCTCTGTGGTGAGTCTCTGAAGGTGGTGGCAGACACTGGAGAGCTTGATTAAAAGTAATTAGCCATAATGACAACAATTTTAAATGCTGATGGATGCCTTGGAGAAGAGGAATAGACAGTTACAATGCTTGTTACAGGAAGCAGATGTTGGCCTTGGAAGCACTGCTTGAACACTGCTGTTCAGGAGTCACTCTATCTGTGATTCTGCATCTCACAGCACTGTCCAAGGCAGTGTGCACACAGCTGGAGGCCCAAATAAGTGGAAGTGAGGAAAGACCATTTCTCTGGAGCTGTAGAAACTAGTCCAAGATGACCTCTCAGTGTAGAGTGAACCTGATCAACGAAATACAGGGCACTGCCTTCATGTATCATCACCATGGAGGCTTAGCTTGTTTTTTGCTTGGCATGCTTGTAGAATACAAACACATCTTCCCATGAACCTGCAGTGTGGTATGATGCAGGGACATATTTAACAGTATTTGGCAACATGCTTGCAGGTTAGCAATCTAATCTGGGAGGACTGTCCCCACCCAGTTCTCTTAAGGCAAGTTTAGGAAGTTGAAACTTAATTGCTGGGCGTATGTCCTTGCCTTTGGCAGCTTTATCGAACAGGTGCAGAGAAACAGAATTCTTTTTACTTCATGCAGAAATCAAGACTTTTACCTGTGCACTATTGCACATTGTTGAGTCTTAGTTTCTGGAGCTCTGTCTCAAGAGCCTTCCCTCCCAAGCCATGTAGTGTTGTGCTTGTTACTGCTAGTGTTACCCCATTAAAGCACTTGCCAATTTTCATTCTGCTTCTGAAATACTCAAGAATAATATTGCTCAGTGCAGTTTTCCTGTAGACCTCAATTTTAAGAATGTTTCCTCAAGGAAGGAAAGTGATCCCTTGTCTCTTTTTGTTTCTTAATGTTTTGCACCCATAAAGATCTTAGAAGAATCACTACTGTCTTTAAATATTATTTGTGCAGCTGAGCATGGACTGTAATAATACTAGTTATGATGATAAGAGTTACAGAACCACAGAATGTGTCACGTTGGATGACATAGCTGGTCATCTTGTTCAACTTCCCTGCTCAAGCAGGGCCAACCTAGAGCACGTTGCACAGCATTGTGCCCGGACGGTTCTTGAATATCTCCAGTGAGGGAGACTCCATAACCTCTCTGGGCAGTCTGCTACAGTGCTGAGTCACCCGCACAGTAAAGTAGCTCCTTCTTATGTTCAAGTGTAACTTCTGTGCATCAGTTTCTGCCTATTGCCTGTGGCACCCTGGAGAAGAGCCTGGATCCCTCCTCTTGACAGCCTCCCTTTATACATTTGTATACATTGTTGAGGTTCCATCAGTTTTTCTCTGTTCAAGGGCGAACAGCCAAGCTTCCTCAGTCTCTACTCAGGAGAGATGCTTCAGTACCTTAATCATCTTTGTAACCCTCTGCTGGATCCCCTCCAGGAGCTTGGTGTCTTTTGTGTACTGAGGAGCCCAGAACTGGACACAGCACTCCAGGGTACTGGGAGTAGAGGAGCAGAATGTCCTCCCTCGACCTGTTGGCACTGCTCTTCCTAATGCATTCCAGGATCCCCCTGGCCTTCTTGGCTAGGAGGACACTGCTTGGACAGCTTGGACACCTTGTTTTCCACCAGGACTCCCAGATCCTTCTCCACAGAGCTGCTTTCCAGCAGGTCACCCCCAGCCTGTGCTGATGCCTGGGGTTATTCCTCCCCAGGTGCAGAACTCTGCATTTGCCTCTGTTGAATTCCAGACAGTTCCTCTCTGCCCATCTCTTCAACCTATCAAGGTTTTTCTGAAGGGTTGCACAGACTTCTCTGGGGTATTGGCCACTCCTCCCATCTTTGTGTTACCCGTGAATATTTACCAAAATTATACTGGGCCAAGTATTGACTTTAATAGTAATAATGGAGTGTGAAAACAATTTGCAGTTCTCCTATCAAATGATATAGGATGAAAGCATTGGAAAATAAGAGCCTCCTAGAAGTCTGAGTAAAGGCTTGAAGAGGAGAGGCAAGGAATACTGATCCCCTGACAGCATTACTGGGAACTACTAAGCAAATGTGTCAACACTAAATGACTTAGTCAAGAGAGTGTATCTGTTTGAACCTTCTCAAGCTGCCTCCTCAGACATCAGTGGTGAAGGAAGGATGAGTAAAATCATGTCCTCTGCTCTGCTTACCTCCCTCTCCTTTGTTTCAGTTTAATCAAGTTCAGAATTCTCTAAAGTTCAAAATACTGTATTTTCATAAGAAATATAGTTGTTGTGGAATAGGTCCATTATATTCTAGAGCATTAGAAGGTTTTTATTGGCTTGGTACAGTGAGATTTTTTTGTTCCTTCTCCCGTGGTTTAAAATTACTCGTCTAACATGTTGATTTATAGCCTGTCATGTAAGACTGTTTCCCCTTGGCTATATCCTTTTAAATGATCAAATGTATTTCTGAAAAATGTCCTAGTTTTGCCTTGAAATATTAGGTGAGAACTGCACAAGAAAAGGAGGGATTAGCTTGTTAAACTTAGTATGATACCAACATACAAAATGTGGCAATTAAAATCTTTCTTAATGCAGCACAGAGGCCAAAAAAAAAAAAAGAAAAAAAGAAAAACTTTATGGTCTGAGATATCACAAGCATATTCCCTTCACCTGGGAAGTTTGTAAGTTGGAGTGAAGGAAGTAGAGGAGACTCCTGGGCTGGAGCTCCAGGAGAGCAGCTTTTGTTGTTGCTGCCAGAGTCTCCCGTCTTCCCTCTTGTTTCTCCCCAGTTCATTCTTGTGCCAGCACAGTGTTTGTGGAGCAGAGCAGTGACTGATCAGAGAAATGATCCAGGTTAAAAATAGCTTTTTGGTGATGATAGGAGGAACATGAACACAATTGAGGGGTATGACAGGGGGAAGGCACAGAAAGCATCAGAGAAGTTGAGAGTGGTGGCAGCTGCCTCGGCTGTCAACCACTCTCAGAGGAAATGTCGAGATAAAGCTCAGCCTTGCACTCACATGCTCTCCTCCTTCCAGCTGTGCTCCAGAGAAAGCCATCTGCTCGATGCTGTGTTATCTTACTCCTCCTCTTGCTGAGGTCTTACTCCCAGCTGAGCTGCTGCTGGAGTTAACCCTAGCTGTCTTGGGGCAAAATGCTTCAACAGCTGAATCACAGGTCTGTGCTAACCCAGCTGGCTCTGGTGGCAAATGTGGTCAGGCACGAGGGAAGCAGGCAATACCTCCAGCACAGGGAGAGGTGACAGGCAGCCAGGGACAAGACAGAAATAGTTTTCTGTCAACACACTCACAGCTGGAACAAATACATGAATAGCAAGTTATGAATGCTAGAAGTAATGATATGGTCGTTTTCTGCATTGTTGTGCTGATTTCATTGATGGCTCGTGGCAGGTTTGTGAGATGATACTAATGTTAAGGGGATGGCATTGAGGAGATCTTCCCAGAGGATTTATTTTCTTACAACAACCTAAAATACATCTCACAGCTTTTGCATGTAAATGGAGCAGCGAGAAAGGTGCTTCTTCAGGACTGTGTGTCTTGACTATTAAAGTGTGCCACTTGGCTGGTAGCCATCAGAAGTAACATTGAGGTGAATTCAGTAAAGATACTGTTAAGGAAAAAAAAATAATTTAAAAGGACAATATCAGAGATAATGTGAAAACCTAGAAAGAACCAATATAATACTTTCATGTATGCTTTTGAAAATAATTGCACAATAAAAGCAAAGCTGGATGTTGTTTCAGTAGTTATTTCAGTTCTTTTCAGTTCTGTTCAACACTATCTAATACTTTTCCCCTACTCTTCTGTGTTGAACAGGACTTGGATTCCTGCCTACAGTGTTCCTCTAGGACAATAATTGAAGCGTGTATTACTAACTAGCTTCAATTTATTTTTCATTTATTTATTTATCTGTTTACTTATTTCTATACTTCTCTATTCTCATGGAGCACAGGAGCAGTGGAGTGAAGCATTATCATGGGGCAGAAGTTGTCTTTTCTTTGTGCTTCTCACCAGTTTTGTGAACCTCAGTGGACATTTCTCCCTCCTCCCCCAGTGGCTCCCTATCTGAAGAAGATGCAGCTGCTCTCTTGGGGGAATTGTTTACCTCTCTGTGGAATCTTGTCCTGGTCAAGTATGTGTTAAGAATGTGAATAATTTTGCTGCGGCTGCTTTACATGTAAAAAGCTGGACCTTAAGATATTTTATCCAGCTGAGGGTTTTTTGTGAGGGTTTTTTTTCTTTCTCTTTCTGTTTTTTTTTTTTTTGCCTCTAGCACTGGTAGTTTTTTGAGAGCTTTATCTCGCAGCTGCAGAAAGCTGTGGTAACTTTGAGTTTTATAATGTATTTAGTACAAAGAGATATTTTTGCAGCCCTGAAAATCATTAAATGCCTGTCAGTGCTGTTTATCAGTTCTTACTTTTGGAGCTGTAGTTATATATATATATATGTATTTGATAGAGTTAATGAGACTAAGTCAAGAGGTGCATGGAGACTTCTGGAAAAAGTCTAATGAGTTCCCTAGTGCTGCAGAGTATATTGCATTACAAGATTGAGCATATTGATTTTTAAATGTTGAAAGCTGAATGAATGCCTTTTATATTTTTGAATGAGAATTTGGGGAGGTGGGGAAAAGAAAGATAGCATTACAATTAACATAAAATTCAAAATGCCAAGAAAACTTTTAAAAATAGTATTTCATGTAAAAGTTTTGCCTCTTCTTACCCTGAACAATAAATACAGCAATTTGCCTTGCACAGCACTTGCATTCTATATGTGAGTGTCTCTACAGAAAAGTATTAGGAATCTTATCTCAAGATAAAATCCAGATGTTTCTTCAGTCATGTGAGGTGTGCTGTAGCCTTCATTTGTCTCACAGTATTGCTGTATTTCTCAGATTTATTCTTTCTTCTGGACTCTGCATTACTGCTCAATGTCAGTTGGGGTCCCATTGTGGTACAAATCCTCAAAGGAGAGAACAGTTCACTGGTAATGCATTCCAACCAGATATCCTGGAGATTTTATAAGTTCTTTTAAAGTACTCCCCAAAGAAAAATAAGGGGAGCCAAACTCTTGTAAACTTCTAAAGGCCATATGAGGAATTCACTGGAACCTGGTTTGAAAAATTGTTAGTACTTGACCTTGAATATGAATGGGCAGCTTAATTTTGCTGTCTTCACTTGACTTTTTCTTGCCTTGGAGGTTTTAAAACAATGCTTCAAATTTCTGATGGTTTAAAACTGAACAAATCCCCATATAATGTTACAAGAAAAAGCAGATAGAGGAATATTGCTCTTTAAATGTTAAAATATTATGAGGTAAAAGAAAATTTGTAATGTCTTAAGTAGGTAGTGCTCAGGAAAAATGACAGAGGCACTGTTAACAGGAATAGTTGCTAAATTCAGTTTGTAGAGTTGAATATGGAGAAATGCAATAAGCAGTCCTAATGCATTGCAAATTTGCAGCACCATGTAACTTTGTGGGTAACAGCTGTCTCTGGCAGCACAAAAAACTCTTCCAGTCTTTGACACAGTTCTTTTCTATGCTTTGGGACTTTATTTCTGGACAGCAAATTTCATAACTCATCCTCCTGAGTCTTAAAAGTCAGTTTACAAGTTCCTTGTATCCAATTTGTCTAAGAAATAATTTGTAAAGTCTGTGAATGTCTGTGAAAATCCTGTTTTCTACACAACTCAATATAAATGTATCTTTTTAGTAGAAGGAGGAGGAATGGGAAGCCCTCATCTTGGTGTCTGTGGCCACTGAAAGGAAATGCTTTGATACATGAATAACGTTATTGTAAACGTAAGCCGGCCAAATGCATTTTTTGCTAAAGCGTGAGCAATAAAATTAGCAAACACATCACTTGCTGCTAATGAAGAGGAATAAGCTCATCATGAAACCTTCACTGAACTGCTATTCTATCCACTTGAGTTACTCACCCTGATAGAGTAAGAAATTGCTGTCTCCAACCAAAAAAAAAGAAACAAAAACAAAGGGGGGGAGAGATGGGTATACTAGCAGGAAGAGATCATGCTGTCGTTCTCAGCACTCAGGATATAAAAAGAAGGTCTAGAGGAGGGCATGGATGGCCTGCTGATCTTGCAGCAAATGTGCCCTGGTTGCTAATAAGTCTAAATAGCAATATCAGAAAATATCCCACCTGAGAGAAAGAGAGAACCCAATTCCAAGAGTAGACTTAAGTGACAGCTGGTCTTTGCACAGCAAGGCGCTGCTTTTGCAGGAAATTGCCATCTTAATGAATTTAATGATTTAAGATACATTGTATCAGGACCAGGTGGCATTTTGGTTTTTGTCCTTTAAGGCTGTTACACACCGTGAGTGCAGGAACCCTCATTTGGACTCCCAAAGTGCAGAGTAGGAGGTTTATTTCTTATTCATGGCTGGATTTCATATAAGGATCCTGGCACACCACTGGCAGTGAAGCTGTCCTGGAGCACATTTTTGGAAACAGCAGTATTGTTCTGCTGTGTGCTGCACCTTTCCCTTGAGGCTGGGCTCAATTCTACCTCAGCTTTGCACATGCCTTCTGGGCAAGGCTCTTTGCTATGTTCTGTGTTGAGAGTATGTGAGATTCCAGTGCAATCAATAAACTCCTGAAGGCAGCTTGCTATGATTTTTTTTTTTTTTTCCCCAGGAGCCTTGTATAGGTTCTTTGCTGAGTGCTGCAGTGTTACTAGATATCTTCAAATTAATACTTACATTGGTATTAATATCAGCACTGTTGGCCAAATTTCATTATTTCATGTTTCATTAGGTTGAGTCAGACAAGGGCAAAAGAGGAGGAATTAGTCTGGCTGAAGTCTACCCGTTTTCTTGGGTGGGAAAACTTTCTGATTACATTGGTGACATGCACAGCACTTTTCCTGCTCTGATTACTTCAGTGTGCTTTATGAAGAAGTGATAATAAAACACTTCCTGTGTGTGTTACTGTTCTCATCTTTTCAAGCTGAATTCTGTCTTTAAATTGAGTTTCTGGGTTCATTGTTGCTTTCTGGATATAAATCATGCCAATTTAGAGGAAAGTTTCAGACCAAATGGCAACAGGATTTCTGAACCAAGAATTTGAAGATTCTTCCCCTGTGCATACCTTCCTCCTAGTTATAAAGGTTGTCATATCTGATATAGTCTGCTATTAGCTTTTGGAAAACTGCTGCTCAGTGCTGCTGCTGAAAGGGTTGCTTCCTTCTCTTTACATCGACTCAACTGGTTTACTGTTAGGATAAAGAAAGTAGAAAATAGAGAGATGGGAGCTGTGGCATTCCATACTTTAACAATGCAAAGTAAAATCCAGAGGTTTAATAAAATACTCTCCACTGGCTTGGATTTCTATGCCATATAGAAAGGATTTGCTTTGGAGTACCAGATAGATGACTCTTGTTCTTTGAGTTACTGTTGCAAGCCTCAGTGTTTGCCCAGTGTTGAGCTCAGTATGATCACAAGTGTGATCACACCCCTCGCTATTAAAAAATGTGAACAGAAACCTGGAAGGAAGTTTCAGTGAACATTACAGGAGATGACAGTGGTGTTTGGTTTGAGACACCTCATGATCTTATACTTGAATTTGTTTACTAATGACCTCTGTTTCCTTTTCCTCAGGGTTCAAAAGCTGTTGTAGGATGTTACCTTACCTTTGCAATACTAAAAGTGTGGATGTGCCTTGCCTTGTGAGACCAGGAGAAACTCTTAAGCCACACTGATTTGTGCAAGGCATGTGGCTGATCACTGTGTGACAGAATACAGGTCACTGCAGTGGCTGCCAGACTGCCAGCTGGAGCCCAGGCTGAAGCTGCTACAGACTGTCCAGCGGGTGGGAAGTTCCCTGTTTTTGTAACCAAAGTGAGAGGATTTCAGGGAAGTAAAATAGGATCTTTGAAGAGGGGTTATGTACACAGTTGCACTTGTGTGCATGTGCATTCACTCACTGGTGAAGCCAGCAAAGCTGTTCCATGCTGCTCTGTAATGTAAACCTGCCAGTGCAGTAATTTGTAAATGCTGCTTATAACATGATTTGCCTCACTATAAGGTTTCTGAGTTAGCACATGATAGTGCTCCTGCTCTAGGGCTGAGGAAGGATTAGGAGAGATTTGTCCAACTTTGTCTGTTGATGGACCCATGTCATTTGGTTAAACTTGAACTCTAAATAGTTTAAATAGCTCTCCAATGAGCATACTTAAAGAGTAATGAGGAACAGTTATGGGTGTATATATAATTGTTTGTTCTGTTTTAAATTAGAAACACTTTTCAAAATAGGATTCTTCTCTTGTATCTGTGTAGGGCTCAGCACAGTGCAAAAGGCTTTTGGGTGCCATCACGGTAGAAAGGATTTTGTGCAGTTAGGAGAGAATTCAAGCACTGCAGATGCACAAATAGATGGGTTTTTTCCCCTTTTCTTTATTCTTTCATTAATGGAAACCTGACCCCTGTGAATTTTGGAATATAGATGGTCCTCAAGTACTGTATGTGTTCAAAATAGAATGCTGTGTGCTTGCTCCTTATAACTCTCTGCTGATGTAGGGTCTGGAGCAGTGTGTTTTCCAGAAGGGGAATTTTCTGTACTTAAGGAACTACTGTTATTGCCTATTACTGTTGGCCAAGTATGAATGTTAAAGCAGGAGTGTGTGCTCCCTGGAAAGCTGGGGGAGCAAGCATGTGCCTTCACTCCCTTCACCAAATATCTGGGGAAAGGAAACGAGGCTTGTCCCATCAGCTTTTCAGACACAGATGTGCCTTTTTCAAGGCTGGTGTGGATAGGGAGAATAGGTTATTGTCACTGTTGCTCAGGTCTGTCTATTAAGTTGCCTCCATGATAAAGCTGTCTGCACCCTGCTCCCCTTCCTCTCCACCCTGCTCCCCTTCCTCTCGTGCCTGTGTCCTGGCTGGAAGAAAGCAGTGCAGGTCTGGTTTTCCTTCCCAGACTACTTGAAAGAAAGGAAAAAAAAGAAAAGTGGTATTTGTGGTGGCTCTTAGTTATTTTCACTCACTTTATTATTGTTCTTAATGTTGTGGTCTCTCTTTCCTTGCTTTTGTTTGTTCTTTCATGGCACTTGAGTGTTGTATTTCACTAATTTCCCAGGAAAAGGAGCCTCCTCAGTCTTTTGCTTTGTCCATGTCAAACTCCCTCCATCTCTGACCTAGAGCTAGCCAGAAGGGAGGTCAAAGAGTGGGGGGGAATCTCGACACTTGAGCTTTGTGCAGAGTGCAACTTTGTTCCAGCTTCTTTCAGCCTTCCCCTTTCCAAAAGACACCCCCCCCCACACACCCCACATTGGCTTCCCCCTTTCCAAATCTTTTCCAGGGTGTCTGATGTACTTCCAGAAATGGTACAATAAACGTATATGTAAGTATAATGAAATTACTCATTTTATCTGACTGGTGACACATATAAGGCCCTTTTAAGTTTTTCATATTGCTTTTAGGAGGCTTACTTGGAATTAGATTAATTTAAAGGAAATAATCTACACAGATGTGCACTCGTTATGCAATACCTGTATGTGCGTCAGTACATACACACACTCTCTGGGACATCAACAGCAGTTGTCTGATGAAATTTTCTGGTTGGATTTGAAAATGGACATTGCAATGCGCGTGTGTTTTCTCTTTAAACAGATTGCATCTCTTGAATAGTTCATCAGAACTTCTTGAAGTGTTTACATATGCACTCTTTGTCTGGAGATGCCTTGTTATAAATACTTCCTTCATTTTACAGGCATTTGTTTGGAAATATGTTGAGCAGCCGTGCTTGGTTTATTTCCAAATGTCTTAACTTTGGGACAGTGGATTGGCTTATAGCCTGAAGTTCATATCTCTCCTTTTCAGGGGAAGAGCCATATTTGAACAACTCATGGAACACAAGGACTGTGGTGTAAAATGGGAGGTGTCCCCCGTGAAACACCCATACACAGTGTGTCTTGCAGTGAGCTGTGGTGGGGGAATGGAGTATACAGGCTTAGTTAAAGGAACCAACAAATACCAGGAAAGAAAAATAAAAAAAGTTCTATGCTGCTAGGTAGTATAAGTTGCATAGTGTTAAAAAGTATTTTGATGTAACTGGTACCTTTTGAGGCATCTGACAAGAAGTTATGTCATATTTCCAATTGCTGTTCTCAACTCAGATTTTTTTCTCTCTTATCTTTTATGAATCAGTGAAAGTGTTATGGTAGCTCTTCTTTACAAGTATCCTACAGCTAAATCCATATAGCACCTTTTCCTTGTCTTGGAAGAATTAAATAGCTTTGATTATTCATCAACTTAAGGAGAAACAGCTGGGAAAAAACACTAGAAAATAATTTTCTGTGATACTTGTGGGAGAACTTTGTATTTACTCCAGGGTGAATAAAATACAAAAACTAAAGTGATTGATTTCAAATATTGGTATTGCTTGTCTGGTTCATTTGTTTGGTTTTTAACCATCCAGAGTTTTTTTTTAATTCCTCAAAGATATTAGAAACATTTGATCACCAAAAGAAGAGTTTTGTAAGTGGAAAAAAAGTAACCAGATGATCTAGTTTTGTCTTATTTTGTCTGATTCTTTCCATTGCAATAGCAAATATACCTATGGAAGGAATATAGCTGGACATCAGGAAGAATTTATTCATAGGAAGGGTGATCAAGTATTGGAGTGAACTGCCCAGGGAGGTGGTGGAGTCACCATCCCTGAGTCTAGTTTACGTGGTGTTTGATCAAAAGTTGGATTTGATGATCTTGGAGGTCTTTTGCAACTCTAGTGATTCTGTGGAATATGCCATATTCTGTAGCTTTGAGGACTAAGGTAATTTGTTTCAGAGGTGGTTTGTGGTGGTCATGATGCAAGGGTTTCTGTGCTGGGACCCAGCAGATTTGACACTTGAACCCTCCAACATCTTTTTGCCTAGTGTTCCAAGCTGCGTATTTTGGCCTGGATTTAATTACCTTACTTTAATAGTAAGTTATCCTGCTGCCATAAACACAACAATAACAGGACCCCATTGTCCTGGATGCTGTACAAACAGAGTAGTATACCAGTCTTCTGTAGGTGACTGGCTAAATAAAGACTAAAAGTGTTGGAAGGCAAACAGAGTGAGCAGTGGCATAGCAATGACTGTCACATTAGATTTATTTTTGTTTTTCTTCTGATAGGGCATATACCAGAGCACTGTATCATTTACAAAATCTTCTCTCTGTCTTTTGTACATACTCCCTTTGTTAGTTCTGCAAATATCCCTTGAAAATGTAGATAAAAACCGGTTAAAGTTGTTCCTCACCTGCAATTCCTCATTCCTAATTTATAGTCATGTATTTTTTCATATGTTGATGCAGATTAATTTAGTGAGTCTTACATTTTGTCATGTGTCTATATTCTTTTCCTGTCTGCTCAGTTTTATGTGCTACAGTGTGTCTCCTCTGCATACTTTAATCCCTGGTAAGCTTGGTATGAGGGGAAAAAAAAAAGGAAGGAAGCACTCTGACAATGTGAGGTGGGAATGCATAGTCAGTGCAAAGCAGAGCTACAGCATCCAGCCAAAAGAATGAATGGAATGACCTTCAGAGCAGAATTAAAAATAATTCCAGAGCACAAAAGGTAGAAATGCTGTAAGCAAGGACTAAAAGCCAGGATTAAAGCCCCAAGTAACTTTACAACAAGGATGACTTTTCTACCACTGTTGGCAAGTCATCAAGAATGGTGATCTTATCAAAATCATGTCCCAGTATGATCTTTCTTGATACATAGATGGGAACAAAATTCCTGTTTAACAAAAGAAAACAAATTCAGCCCTGGAGGCCAAGCTGTGAGAATCCCTTTGGATGAAGGGGGCTCGATGCATAGGTAACAGCAGAACTGCTGTGAAAAGACAATCAAAACTAAAATCAGAGGCAATAAACTGACCCTGCGTAATTTAGGCTGAGAGGGAGGTTTATTACTGCCTAAGCAGAATAGCTTTGGAGGAGTTTTCAACAGGAGCAGTGGGGGCAGAAAACCCTGAACTAATCATGGGGTAGATGTCCATTAGTTTCTGAATGGGTCACATTGTTTCAGAGTGGACAAAGTGATTCTGCAGCACTCAGTAGGTTTCTGCCTCTGCTAATTTCCTCCTGCTTTTTTTATTCACTAAAACTGAAAAGCACTAATGATACTCAGGATAGTATCTTAATTATGTAGCTAGAATATTTTAATCAAGGTTGTGGTAGGCATGGGAATTTATGTGCAAAATTTAGCCCCTGATGTTAGCAACCTGAAAACAGGCAAAACAAAAGTAGAGTACAAAATTGGATGAAGTGTCCATCTAGAGAATAATAATGGAGAGCGAATATTGCAAGATAGGTTTCTCTGTTCTTGGGGCCACAGCAGTTCTGGTAGAGTACATTGTACTCATTGTTTCCTGTACTGCTTGGGTTTTGCATGTTTAAAATCATGAATGAAAAATCCTACAATGGGGGGCTATTGCAGAAAGGCTTGTAATCAATGCTGGATCATCTCTTCTGGCATGAGCTTTATATTTTTCCCCTTCTGCAGGGAACCTGTATCTGTTTCCTGCATCTGTCACCCATCCTTCTTAGTGAATGGAAAGCAAGTAATTGATTTTTGTTGTTGTTAGCAAGTAATTACCCTTGCCAAATTTTGGAGGACCTATTGTCTCCTTCAGACACAATGTTCTTGGGAAAAAGTCTTACTTATTGTAACCTCTTGTGCAATCTTCACTTAGATGATAAATACATCTTGGCAACGAGGAGCTTTCTGAATGAAAAATGTTGCTGGACAACCCTGTAGTACAGCAAGAACGCAAACCTCTGCCAATGCTGGTGGAGTGCAGCCAGGCAGGAGGGTAAAATGGGGAAAGCCTTTCACACTGCCTGCAGAGCACAGTGAGATGAAGTCTTTATATGCACACATCCAAATATCTGTTTACCATCAAACAAGGATTTTTCCTGTTGAGCATCTGAACTCAAAGGTGGCCTTCCTTCTAGCAAAATCTTGAAATCTGTTGGAAAGCTGCCATCTACCAGTGCAAGACTGGGGAAATAACAGAGAGCATGTGGACCATGCAGCAATCAGGTTTAAGTAGCCCACTGTAAGAATTAGCTGGGAAACTCCACCCTCCCCATATTTTCATTTGAGTCCACAAATTTGTGATCCTGCAGTCTCCTCAGTCTGTTTTGTGGTGCATGGCCTGACTTTGGATTTCCATTAGATCTGTCCAGAACCATAGCTGACCATCGAAACCTCATTTTAATATTGCAGCTGTTACATTAATTACAGCGTTGTTAATTGTAAACACACATTTTTCCCCCTGTAACTCTTCACCTTGCTTTCTCTGGTTGATTTTTTCATCAATACTTAGTGATGTCTGGAAACAAAAAGGTGCATAAAAGCCCTGCACAAAGAAATGGTTGAATCCTCTGAAGGGAATACAGAGACTGAGCTGGGGCTGGGAGTGCTCTGTTCTCTTGTGGTTTCTGTGCACACTGCCAGTGGCTGGTGTTTCTCTGTGGGCCTGGCAGCTGCTGTGGGGCAGCAGAGCACAGCCAGCAGCCAAGTCTCTCAGCCCATTCTGCGGCTGACAGCGCTTGGCCCCGTGAAAAGGGAACAATCTGAAGCAGAGGGCTCAATGCAGTGTACCTTGCAGTTAATGGAAATCTTTGTTGACCTCAGTGGAAGCTGGATTTGATCCTGTGCCTACTTGAGAGTTCTGGTGTTGGCTGCAGCTTCAAGTGGCTTTTTTTCCGCTGGCTCATTTCTGGTTCCTTTCTTCTTTTTCTAAAGTGTACTTACCTTCAAGTGGTGTAAAATCAAGACAGCTCCATCCGTGTCACGGTAGCTGGGCACTTTTATCCTTTTAGCCCAGTGTCTGTCCTCGTTTCCTCAGCCCTTCTACTGTCTATGTATTGATTTGCAAGATTTTGGCATTGATTTCCCTCCTTTTTGAGCCATCCTGCTGCTTCTCACAAACACTCTCCATCTCACTTAAGCCTCTGCTATCCAACAAGTGTTATTGTTTAATCCCTCTTCTGCCCTTCTTCCTGAACTTCAGAACAGTCCTTATATTGATTTCTGGCTAATGCAGGCCAGGCCCCAGCCCAGCTGCCAGCAGGGAGCCAACTTCCCTTCAGCAGGCTCCTGGAGGCCAGCCCTTTGCTGCCTCTTGCCAGCCACGCTCTCTTGCTCGGCAGAGCTCATCCCTGTGGTGCATGTAGGAAGGAGAAGGCCACCGTGCCTCAGGAGCCAGCAGCCACCTCGGGCAGAGCACACTCTCTGTGATCCTCAGCCACACATCAGCATGTCTTCTGTCCCTAAGGAAAAGGTGTAGGAAGTAATGGAGCTCTTTTCAGGTGACTGCCAGAGAGAAGAGAGCTGTGGGCACGGACAGTGGCAATGGGAAAAATGATGCGGAGGAGGACAAAGGCCAGCTGCAACACTGCTGGAGCTTCTTGTTGCCCCCACTCTCCTTGAGTGTCACATGTCCCCACAGGGATTCATCTCCTGGGTGAAGAATTATATGATATAGTGATTATATGTGTTCTGCCTCTGAGGAAAATATTTTTCTTTTGTATGTATTTTTTTGGATTTTGTTTTTCTTTTGGTCACTCCATTTCCTTGGAGATGATGTGAGGGTTTTGTGCATTAGTTTCACATGGGGATATTGGTGTCTCATGAGAGTTACAGGGTAAAGGGCCTGAGTGTGAGATGCTGTACAGGAGAATCACAGGTGTTCTTTTGAAACACAAAAAAACTTACTTCATTTTTTCCAGCAGTAATGTAAATGCTGAGCAAACAGGGTGTGTAATGAGGAAACCCTTTGGAGGGGGGGGAGCTGACCTAATGAAAGAGATGAAAATTACAGTATGCTTTCAGACATGATATCTATGCTGGTGATAAACATTTCTTCTATTTTAGCTCCTTTGAATTGTATACAGTGAAGCACAGATCAGAGAGGGAGAAATGGACTGTGTAGGTTGTTTTGTTAATCATTAATACAATTGTTACCCAACATCCAAATCAGCCCGAATGTGCTTATAGAGAACATTTAATTTAGGAAACTAAGACTTGTGACCTAAGGCTAGATCCAACTGCTGTAAATGGGACAGAGTATGTTAGCAGCTGTGTGGAACAGGGCTGTAAAGCTTGGAGTCCCTGGATGAAGAGAATGGTGAGCACTAGATGTGAAGTTTCTAATACTTTAGTAATGTATCCACAAGAAGAAAAAAAGAAAGAGGAAAAAACATTGTGGGAAATTCTTTCCTTCATACATAATATTTTTCTGTTGATTTAAAATTGCCCTTAGTAATGTGTTGATGCCAATGAAGTATTTCAGCTATAGGAAATGTGAAACCATCTACTGCTCTTCTATGAATTATGAGTCATAAATTGAATAAAAAATATTCAGCTTGCCATAGCTATTCCATAAGCAGAACCTCTAACTAATGAAGAAACTGCTGCCATTTTGGGGGGAGTAGGAGGGGTCTGAGTTAAGCAGAACAAGATGCCAAGTGCCAGCATGTGGCTCTGTGCTAAGTGTGAATTGGAGTCATCTGAGACGGGCCTCCCTTGCTAAGTAAACATTTAGCGGGTATTTGACGTGTACTTGCCGTTCAGTGAAGCAAAGCTGCCCTTTGCTCCAGCTGGAGTTCTGGAGTGCCAGCCAATGCCCAGAACTGACCCGTGGGAGAGAGAGCCCTGCCAACCCAGCTGCCACATCTGCAAGCAGGCAGCCAGGCCAGGGAGGCACGACCTCCATCTCATTCAGCGCCCGGTGGGCAGGTTGTGATGACACAATTCCCCTAAAAATAGCAGTAAAGTGGCAAGAGAATAGGATACTGACATTTGCAGGCAAATCCTTGGTGGTGGCATTCATTTCATTCAGCTTCAGCCATCTAAGAGCTGGGAGTTCAGTTCAAGTTAGTTCTCTAATCATGTGTCACTCAGGTTTATCTCCTCTTGTATCTATTTTATGAATTGCCTTTTGGAGGTGATAATAGGTCCTCAGCAGCTACTTTTGAGTAGGTATCCAGCTGTTTGATGGGTGAAGTTCTGTGAGTTAAATTCAACGTTAAAGCTCTGGATTTCAGTTTCTCCGTCATTTCAGAAAAGACCGTGCAGCCTCATGAGGATTTCAGAGTTTTGTTTTGCAACCATGTGATGCTAGAGTCATTGAAATATACTTGAGCTATAAGTAAAAGCGTAAGTAAACAAAGTAAAAAGTAAACAAACTGCCAAGAGCTGTAGAGCAGGTGTTACTAACCGTGATTGTGTTTGGAGTTTAGCTGGAGCGTTCATATTTGCCCCAGTTCTAGTTTTTGGACTGTGTGTCTGGCATCCATATTAACTTCTCAGTGATGGATATGTGCCCAATAAAATACAGCTAAAAAGTTTGACAGCTTTCAGTTTGGGATGCCCAGTCATTTTCCAAACAAATAGTGGATGATGTCCCAGCTATACCAAAAGCAGCAATTTTTCTTCCCTTTTGACTCTAGTGAGCAGAAATCAACCCCTGCCTAATTAGCTTCTTTGTGGTCTTTGTGAAAGGATAAAATTTTTACTGTGTTCAGGTGTGACTAAGAGACATGCTCTCAAATGCTAACAGCTAAATTTTAATTTCATGCACTATCAAACTATGCTGCCTTTTCCATACCTGATTCAAAGATTGTTTTAAGGGGTCTTGAAGTACACACTTTAATTTGAGGCTTTTTTAATTGCCAGAATCTGAGTAGGTTTTGTGTTTTATTTTCTTCTTAAAATTTTTGAGTTGTTTAAGGCATGCAAATGCTTTTGGAATACTAGTCCATTTGGCTTCAGGAGCTGTGATCTGGTGTTTAAAATGTTCCTATTAATGTAAGAACACTTACTGCTTTCTAGCTTGCAGTGCAGTGTTTGGGTTTTGTCACAGTGTGATTCAATTCTTTATTGCTTTGTACAGGAGATGGCTGTCCGAGCACTGAAACAGACTGGGAGCAGAAGTATTGAGGCAGCCCTGGAGTACATCAGCAAGATGAGCTACCTGGACCCTAGAAATGAGCAGATAGTGCGTGTAATTAAGCAAACCTCACCAGGTGAGCATGATTTACTTTTTAAAAACTGTGTTCTTTCTTGCAATAAGGTAGTTTTTAAAGTAGGGTCATCAAGGGGAAGTGTTGGACGGCAGTGTTCCATAGCAGTCTTGAAGGAGACATTGAAGTGAACCTGGCCTTGCAAGGCCAGCTGGGCTGGGGCCTCAGTACAGCTCACCTGCTTCCAAAGAGTTGTCTGTCTGTTCACAGTCCACCTTCTGAAACAGGTATCTGTTTGTTCAAGTCCAAACATTCCCCCATTGGACCAGAACAGACTTACTGGTGTACAAATCTAGGAGGTGGACATCATATCTCTCTTGACATCAAGATTATTTGCACAGCTGAATTATGTGTCCCAAAGAAGGACAGTGATTCTGCTACTTTATTTTGTGGCCTCTGATAAGAGAAAGCAAAGTCAGCTTGCTCCCAAGGCTCAGCATGGATCCTACTGACAGAGATGACAAATGGGTCTTATGGCTGCCTCCTGCTTCCAGGCCAGAGTGGCCATGGGATGCTTTGTGTTGCCACAGCCTCATCAGTGCATCTCACTGTGTCCCAGCAGATGAGCTGTCAGGAGTGTTGTTGTAAGAACAGCCTTGGTAATGCTGGCCTCGTGTTATCACAGGAGAAAGAGCCAATTAGAGATTTCACTTTAAAGATCTCTTATTTGTCCAACCTGATTCCATTTCAAAACATTGCATTCTTTATGAAGGTGTCGTGTGGTACACACCCTCAGTGTGCAGAGAGTGTGCATAAATCTGCCTTAATGCTGTGCATGTCCCTGCATGTCTGTAGGCAGCAGGGCTTGTGTGTCAAGGTGAGGAGTCAGCTGTGTGCTGCATCCCAGCTGTGCTGTACTGAAAAAAGCTTGTAATCCACTGTTCCAGCCTGTTAGTTCAGTAGGACTATTATTACAGGCTCTGTGAAGTAGGATTTTAAAGGGAAATGGTTTAGGCATAAATGGACCATGTCCTGTGATTTGTGAGAGCTAAAGAACCAGAAAGGGAGCAAAAACATAACAACAGCACAGAGTCTCCCCTTGTCTTTTTAGCACAGCCAGTGCTTTATACACCTGCAATTTGTCCTGAGATCAAAGAACTGATGAAAAGCGCTGTTAACACTTCCACTGTAGGAATGCTGCTATCTTGTCTCTGCACATTCTTCAAACTGAGATTAATATGTTGACACCCTGAAAGATTTTCCTTCCCAACAGATGGAAGATGAGTAATATGAGGGGGTACTTCTGTGTCCAACACATTGGAAGGAATACAGGACAAACTGTATGATGCCTTTGTTTAAACGAAGGAGAAGGAAAGAGGGATTTTTGAGAATGATGGAAGAGAGAGATGTACACAGAGAACCAGTGTGAGCAGGTGGCCCACTGTGCAGAAGATGGACTATGTGATGGCCTAGTAGTTTATAGCAATGTTGACTTTTGAGTTATATAGAAAGTCCTTCCAGGAGCTTTTTTTCCTCCTGTTGTACTTAACACTCTGCTCTGTAGCTTCCTCCTGTCTGAGAGCAATGCCTGCTAATACTGAAGGACCAGCTTTAAGAAACAGGCTTTAGAGTAGTCTGATGAGTTCATAGTTAGGGAATTTGTGCTTCTATTTTCATGATTTGATAGGACTCCCTGATGATTCCTGGCATGAGCATTATTGTGAGCCAGTAGCTCATTATCAGTAGGAATACTTGGCATCTATAACTTTAAATGTTCAGAGTGTTTAATTTAGATTTTGAAAGGTGGTTTTATAACACTCCCTGAGCAGTGTGCATGTGTGTGTATGTCTGTATAGATATATGAGTAATACAAAGTAATTGGTTCACCTGTTCACATGTTTCCTAACATTCTTTTGTGTTCTTTTTATAAAGGAAAGGGTATTGTGCCAAATAATGTAACCCGCAGGCCAAGCTTTGAAGGATCAAATGAATCTTTTCCGTCCTACCATCAGATGAGTAATGCAGCCTATGAAGGGACAGGCTTTGGAGCAGAAGGTGCAAATATGCTTACTGAGGTTCCAAGGCCATACATGGACTATTTAATCTCCACTTCTCAGTCTTCAGCTATGACTGCTCCTGTGCAGCGATCCTCTGGAGTGGGCACTCACAGCACACCAACAAGCCATCAGCAGAAAGCATACCCTGCAAATATGGAGTCTTCTGTGATTAATTATCCAGTGACTAATCACAGCAGTCAGGCCCTGCAGCTGCAGGCATCCCACGGCTGCAACAGCCAACATTACAGCAGGCAGCACATGATGGTGCAGGGGGAACCTATGGGATATGGTGTTCAGCGGAGTCCATCCTTCCAAAACAAGATACAGCAGGAGGGGGGATATGCCAATCTCCCAAATAAAGGAGCAGTTGTTCAGAACAATACTGGTCATGCATTTCAACAGGCACCAACAAACCTATATATCTCACATTCTCATCACAAACAGACAAGTCCTTCTTCTCATCAAATGCATGTGATATCCAGAGGTCCGGCCTTTGCTAATGATTTTTCAGACAGTCCACCGCAAAATCTATTAACTCCATCTAGAAATAGCCTAAACATGGACCTCTATGACATGAATAATCCTCAAGTTCAGCAGTGGCAGGCAGCAACACCATCACGCAGAGATTCTTTACAAAATCCAGGAATAGAAACATCTCCACGGCAACATGTATCCTTCAGACCTGAAGCCACAGTGCCCAGCAGAACAAACTCCTTCAACAATCACCAGCAACAGCCACAAGTGACAGTGTCTATGAGACAGGTTCCTCCAGGAAAAGCAGATCCTTCCATTACATCTCCAAACACGATCACGGCAGTCACCTCTGCTCATATCCTCCAGCCAGTGAAGAGCATGCGAGTGATGAGACCAGAGCCTCAGACTGCAGTGGGACCTTCCCATCCTGGCTGGTTGCCTGCACAGGCACCAGCTGTGGATGGCTTGGAGATGATGGAGCAGCATGTGCCACCACCTGGAGCAGCTAATGCCTACCAGCTAGATGTGGATTACAGTAACCAGGAGCTGCGGTGTCCACCCCCTCCCTATCCCAAGCACTTGTTACTTCCTGGCACCTCTGAGCAGTTTGATATCAACTGCTTGTGCATGGGCGTGGAGCAGACTCTGCGTGTGGTCCCCAGTTCAACAAGCAACAAGGCTGAGGAGAGCAGTGAGCGAAATGATAAAAGCAGCAAGAACACTAAAGCTGAAAAACCGAGCAAAGATAAAAAGCAGATTCAGACGTCTCCGGTGCCTGTGCGAAAAAATGGCAAAGATGAGGAAAAGCGAGAATCCCGAATAAAGAGCTACTCACCTTTTGCCTTCAAGTTCTACATGGAGCAACATGTAGAGAACGTCATAAAGACCTACCAGCAGAAAATTAACAGAAGGTTGCAACTGGAGCAAGAAATGGCAAAAGTAATTCTTGTTTTGTTTTGTTTTGTTATAAGAAAATCTAATAGGGTCAAATTAATTCTTGCTATTTTTAATTCATTAAAAAAATTATAAAGGCAGAATCAACTGAAGTAGCAGGTATCAGACACCTCCCTATACCAGACTGTATCCACTTAGAACTGTGGATGCAGGTCTGGGAGGCTGTTTGAAAAACCTGAGATGTGAAATGGTATTTCCTCATACCAAAAAAGTAAAATAAAACAAAACTCCCCCAATATTACAGGTAAGAACTTAGAAGGCAGGCTTGAGGCTGAGATAATTCTGCCAATACTTCGGCAGCTCTTGCAAAAGTCTTTGCTCTAGTTCTTCCTTGCTGTTCCATGTTTGCCATGGTTCAGCTTGGCAGTCACTGTGCCATATTTTCAGATAACTGTGTAATACTTGACTGAAAGTTGTCTGTTGAACACTGTAAGTAATAATGTCGTGCAAGTAACCATATTGGACCAGCTTGAACTGGTTTTGGGACCATTGCCAGAACTTGTTCTAGAGGCAGGTCTCAGGGAGATGCATTTGGGGTGATAGAACTTCTTTCATGCCTATCTGTAGCTCTTGAATCTAAGCTGCCTCTCTGATGGTGTTGCTTAAAACAAAGCTGCCAAGCTCTGATGGTTGGTCTGGCAGTCGTGTTTTTATTTTTTACTTGTGAAAGAGGAAGAGGGTTTTTTTTCTTCCCAGGCATGACTGGAATATGCCTAGTCTACTTTTGCATTAAAGGATAAGCTCTAAGGAAAGCTGTTATTAATGCATAATGGGTAATAATTAACTACCCAATCTTTCCTAGCACAGTCTGTTTCCAGAGTCAATTGATTTGATGCTCACACTGCATCAGAAAACTCAGGAATTTGTTTGTTGAGGTTAGAATTAAAAGAGTATTCTTGGAAAATCTCTTGAAACGTTGACATTTTACTAACAGTTAATAGTTTGTCCTCACTGCCAGTACAGATTGTGTTGTGTTCCTTGAGTTTAGTGAATATTTTCCTGAGGTTGAGACAGGGAATGATGTCTAGAGAGGTATAACAGCATTTAATTGTGCTAGTTCTTCTCTTCTGACTCTTCAGCTTTCCCTCATTCAGAGATAATTCAAGTATAAACAAAACCAACTTCTTCCCCTAGAAACCTTATCTCTGACTGAAAATATACATGCAGGAGATTTTAGCTATCTTAATATTGCATTATTCTAGGATTAGCAAGAACAGAACACACTCATTATTTTACCCTAAAAGTAAATATTTCCTTTATTATGGATCCATGTAGTTATCTTTCATTTAAAAAACAGTATTCTTTGTTTTGATTTGGCTCTTTCCCTCAGTCTGAAACTTCATCCTACCTGTTCTGCAAGTTTCTGTAGACTTCACCCATCCTTTATTCATACAGATTTAATTTTTATACCGTGGGGATCTCATTGCATAGTCTGGCTGCCCACATTCATCTTCAGATACCTAGACTACAGATGTGAAATTCAATCAGCCTAAGCAGCAGCCCTGTGGGTGTATGATTGGGTTTCTAGCCTGGTAATCAGTCATCTTCAGCCCCCTCCACGCTCCCAATGGCTCCTTCCCACCAGGCACTGATCTTTCTCTCAAAAGTAGTTCAGTTGATGCCAATTAGTTCAGGATTTTGGAATTGGGGTGTGCAGAAAGGAAAAAGCATGCTGCAGGAAATGAGGTGAAGGAGGAGCCTGGGGATCAGCTGAGGGGTTTCTGCTGGTGGAGGCCACCAGTGGCTGTCAGCAGAGGGCCAGACCCTGCAGTTGGCAGCATTGGCTCTGCAGGCTCTGTCTTGAAAGGGGAAAATCTGGTTGGATCCTGCTGCTTCTCTCTTTTCCAGGAGGTCTCTCCCCACAGCCATGTGAAATGTTACTTACAGCTACTGGGAGCCTCTCTGGAGACAGGAGGTGACTGGAGCCATCTGTTCTACAGCTTGGGTGCAGAGGGAAACTAATACATTTAGGAGGGAAATAGCACCAGGGTCTGGGTTGCAGTGGCTGGGGAGAGACCAGACCTCAGGATTTTATATACATATTTTGGGAGGGGAAAAAGATAATTTTATAGAACAGATGCTCAGGAGATCTAAAAGCCTTGAGAGTGGAGACTGCATATGACAGAGGAAGAAACATAATTTCTAAAGAAGGTTGCAAGGCACTTGGGAATGTGTAGGTCAAAATCAGCTTTTTAATGACAACACAAAACCAAACAAACAGTACCCAAGATAGGAACTGTTAATGTGAGCTGCCCTAGGGAACCATTCATGAGCAAAGTGAACTGGTGTACATAGATTTAAGTTTCAGTTTAAATTAAGCTGGGCTTAAGTGCACATACATACAGTGGAATGCAGTGGCAAAGTGCACATTTGAAAGGTGTAAACCAAATCCCATGCTCAAGTTTGTTTTGTTGTATTCCCCTCTCTGACAATATCACCCCATGCCTTCTTGTTCAGCCAAAAGAGACAGGCAAACCAGCTCAGATACTGCAAATTCAGGCAATAAGTTTGGGAACAGTGAGTTTGCCCTTTTTTCTGAAATACCTCAACAGACAGACAAGGGATTATGTCCCTCATGAGTATATCTTTTCTGGTGCTTGGTTAATTTTTCTGAGAAATGTGTTTTGGGAATGCTCATTTATTTTTCTCTTGCTATGAACATTACAGTACTAGCTCTTGTGGTTTGCTTTCCTTTGTAAAGGCAGGCCTCTGTGAAGCAGAACAGGAACAGATGAGGAAAATTCTCTACCAGAAGGAGTCCAACTACAACAGACTTAAAAGGGCCAAAATGGACAAATCCATGTTTGTGAAAATCAAGACTCTGGGTATTGGTGCGTTTGGAGAAGTGTGCCTGGCCTGCAAAGTGGACACCCATGCCCTGTATGCCATGAAGACTCTGCGAAAGAAAGATGTGCTGAACCGGAATCAGGTGGCTCACGTCAAGGCAGAGAGGGACATACTTGCTGAGGCAGACAATGAGTGGGTGGTTAAACTCTATTATTCCTTCCAAGATAAAGACAATCTGTACTTTGTGATGGACTACATCCCTGGTGGGGATATGATGAGCCTGCTGATTCGGATGGAGGTCTTCCCAGAGCGTCTGGCTAGATTTTATATTGCAGAGCTCACTTTGGCCATAGAGAGTGTGCACAAAATGGGATTTATTCATCGAGACATCAAGCCTGACAACATTCTGATAGACCTTGATGGGCATATCAAACTGACTGACTTTGGACTGTGTACTGGATTCAGGTGGACTCACAATTCAAAATACTATCAGAAAGGTAATCCTTTTACCCTTTTTCTAGGATGGTAGTGTGTTATTTGCTTTGAAGCAAGCACCTACTTCTTGGCAGAAACCAGATCAGGAAACTGGACAAATACGTCTCTCTCAGTCAATTAGGTTGTTTCCAGTCCTTTTGTTTCCAATGCTGTTCAAAACCCTGTCCACAAGTGGCCGTCCACTGCAGCAGCAGTCGTTTTTCTTTCAGTTTGTACTTATTTGGAGGGTCTCTTTTGGTGGCAAAATGATTTAATCACAGATTTGGAGCAGTCCATATGTATCCTGCATGTGCTGTTGAGTACTAGTGTCTATTGGCAAAAAGGTCATAAACAATTGGTGTAGCTAAGTGAAGTATACTCCATAGTTCTCTATTCCCCATGTTGAACTATACTTCCTTGGGCTGAGACAGAGACATTTTATTGGACATTTTGTATGGAAAGCCAATTGTGAATGGGAGGGAATTAAAAAATACCTTGAATTTAAAGTTTAAATGCTGTTCTTCACTGAGAGTAGGAGATGGCTCTGGGTAAATACTTCTCTGTGTGTCGAATTTTATGACCATGAATGTGAACTTTCTCTCCCATTTGAAAGGGAGCCATATCAGACAAGACAGCATGGAGCCCAGTGATCTTTGGGATGATGTGTCCAACTGTCGATGTGGAGATAGGCTGAAGACATTGGAACAAAGAGCTAAGAAGCAGCACCAGAGATGCCTGGCCCACTCATTAGTTGGAACCCCTAATTACATTGCTCCTGAAGTCCTGCTTCGTAAAGGTGGGTAAACCTGTATTTTTCTCCTGTTTCTCTTTTTTTTCTTTTCTTTTCTTTACTTTTCTCTTTTTTTTTTTTTTTTTTTTTATTTTTTTTATTCCTTGAATAAGCTTGCTGCTTTATAAGATTGTCATTCTGAAGACCACAAACAATCAGCTCAGCTCAGATTAAGGATTCCTCATGCTCCAGTGTTCAGCATCACTTCACTGACACTGGGGGTGGCCGTACTTTGTGTGTGTAATGTCCACACTCAGGCCTTTGAGTGAGGCTGCTAATAAATATGTTGGATATTTTTAACAATGATGCTTTTCAGTATGAAGCAGATTATCTATGCTCATGGAGTACAACTCTGAGCCCCATCAGGTTTATACAGACCAGTGAATAGCCAGCTCATAGTTCTGGGTCACTGATTCAGATGGGCCACTTAAGTATGGATGATGTAAACTTGTGGAAATACATTCTCCACATTTCCAGACAGAACCTGAGGAATCCAACAGAAAGTTTTCCACAATTTATTCTGGACACCCTGCATTCCAAAGCTTAGCTTGAGAAATCTGGACAGAATTTGGTGACTATCCATGCAGAACTGACATGGTTGCTGTAGTAAGGAGATTAGGTGTTCAGAGTTGTCTGCAACTAGATCCTAAGCCTAATCTTTTCTAACAAAGATTTCACATTGGATCCTACATCATCTGATGACACAAATTCCAGTGAAATCAGTGTTGAAATCCTTTTTTTTTTCAGGTCTTAAACATACACCTTATTGGTCTTGTCACAGCAGTTAAGTGATTTAAGTTGTTCCTTTGCTTGAAACTTGCTCAGAAGGTAGTCTGTGGCTTTCTTCTGTCTGTAGAGCCAGGCTGTGTCTTTCAGCAGCTTTTCAAAGTCGTGGAATCACCTCCACTGAACCTAGGGTGGACATCAATTGTTAAACATTTTTGTATTCTTTGAGGTCCAGTTTGTGCTTTGTAGCTGTGGGACTGGGCACAAATAAAACCTCCTTCATTCTTTTTAATGATAGTTTCATGACTCACTTTTGTTGAGAATTTATTCAGGAAAGTTCAAGGACAACATGATTGGATCTTACTAACAGTAGTAGAATTCAGGTCAGCAAGCAGAAGTCACAAACCTTTTGTCTGAGAAAAGGCAGAAGTTTGTTTTGTGTGTTTTAATACTTAATTGCAAGTAGCTCTATACACATTCTCCTTGGCTGGTGGAGGTCAACCTTTTGACTTGCTTTTCAGGGTACACTCAGCTCTGTGACTGGTGGAGTGTTGGTGTGATCCTCTTTGAGATGTTGGTGGGACAGCCTCCTTTCCTGGCTCCTACACCCACAGAAACTCAGCTGAAGGTAAGTTGAAGCAAAGTTCCAGTCCATGGTAGCAAAATTTTAACCTTTTCCTTCCCATCCCTTCCCCTTTTCCAGATCAGAAGTTCCTTAATACCTTTGTTACCTGCAGGTGATAAATTGGGAAAGCACACTGCACATTCCCTCACAGATCAAGCTGAGCCCTGAAGCAACTGATCTGATCACAAAGCTCTGCTGTGCTGCTGAGGACAGGCTTGGAAGAAATGGAGCAGATGATATTAAAGCCCATTCTTTCTTTCACTCTATGGACTTCTCTGCTGATATCCGTAGGCAGCCAGCTCCCTATGTTCCAAAGATCAGCCATCCAATGGACACTTCAAATTTTGATCCAGTTGAAGAAGAAAGTCCTTGGAATGATGCTAGTGGTGACAGCACCAGGACCTGGGATCCACTAGCCTCTTCCAACAGCAAACACACAGAACATGCTTTTTATGAGTTCACTTTCCGAAGATTCTTTGATGACAATGGGTATCCGTTCAGGTATCCCAAACCTTCTGGAATGGAAGTTTGCCAGTCTGAGAAGTCTGATGTAGAAGACAAAGGTGTGGTGGATCAGACTGGAGCTTGTCAGCCTGTATATGTGTAAATTATTGTATAGAGTACTCCAGGTAAGACTAATCTCAAATCCAATAGGGCCTTTAACTGATCCTTTAGGAGCTGATCCTGCAGCATTTTTTCAGGTGTACTTTCAGCTGTGGCTGGAGACATCCTGGGGAGTAAAGGAAGCTTGCAGGGCCAGGTGCTAAAGATGGCACTCTTGAAAGTTCAGGTCAGTTCTACTGTAAATAACTTTGTTGATAATTACACTTGAAATCCTGGTCTTCACCAAAATCTGCAAGGCCAGCAGTCTGTCTATTCTAGGCCTATTTTTATTTGAGGTCAGCATCCCCCTTACTCAGATTAACACTTACAGACTTCTGCAACTGTCAGCGTTATTTTTTAAATGAATAAAGAGCACTTATATTTTGTTTATAGCAGGGTTTTTTTCCTACTAAATTATAGGGATTAACTTTGACAAATCATGCTGCTGTTCTTCTTTTCTACATTTTTATTTTATCCATAGCACTTACTTCATATTTAGGAAGATGCATAAAGCTGAAGAACATGTGATGAAAGGTCTCTGTGCAATAATGTAAGAAAGAAAAAAAAAAGAAAAATGAAAAAAAAGAAAACTGCTCTCTAATTTTCTAAATTTACTGATGCCATTGTATTCACACCGTGATTTTTGTTTATTATATGTATTTTCCACATTTCAAAATTGTGACATAACCTTAAAGCTGCTTTATTTCCTTCTGCTTATTGGAGTGTAATAGAAAGTGTGAGCAAGTGGCAACTTGGGTGTGATTTCATTGTCTAGTGTGTGAAGAATGTTGCATGAGCAGTGGTTTTCTATTTGAAATGGCCTTTTCTTGCCATTCACAGGCAGGTCCTGTGGATTCGTTTTTCTAAGGGTCTAAAATTAGACCATTTTAAACCGTGTGTTGATAATGTATTGTGTGGATGGTTTCCTCTTATGATTGTATCCAATATTAATTTTGTAAAACAGATTGCAAAGGTTATACCTGAGTAGTGATGTTGTGGTCTGATGTAATAGATGATTTTAGCAAACACACGTCACAGGCACACACGTTTGGCCACCGAGGATGAGCAGCCAGAGCATTGCAACGGAGCAGGTTTGTGGGGAGAGCCTGGATGGGGCTCAGACAGGGAGAGCACAGTCCTTGGCTGAGGCAGGGAGAGCACAGAGGCCCTGGCTCCAGCTGGCAGAGGCAGCACAGCATCCATACCAGAGCATCTCCCAACAAGAGGCTCCTGTAACACGTCGAGGCTGAGGCTGGGTCCCTGCAGCTCCAAGGACACCTGTGGAACCTGGAGGTATGTGGCTTTCCAGACATCAGACTCCACATGTAACAGGCTGTGTATCCATTTAGGATCCTAGTGTTTTAGGCACTGACATTGCAAAATGTTGGCATTGTTGGTAGGTCATTCTGTCCCATTGTCTAGAGGTTAAAATGTTGCTGTGATGGAGCACAATAGGCCTTCATTTCTGTCAAATTATAGGCATACTTTGAAATACCAGTTCTTAACTATGTTAAAATATGCATTTTTCTTGTATGTATAAGTGAAAATTATTCAAGATGATATCAGAATACTAAAGATAATTAAGCCATACATATTTGCTTATATATTATATATAACTAAGTAAACACACACAAAAATCCATAATTCAGATTAGTGTAACAGTCCTATTTAAAGTGATTGACCTAATAACATTTGAGGAAAACACTCCTTTAATGTGTTTTTGCTTTATTTTATTTTTAAATCTGGAGCTTTGTTATTTTTTCCGTATATTATTCCACATATTATTCCTTAATGTTTTAGCATATCCTATCCTATCCATTGTTTAGATATCTAAGCAACAACATATGAATTCATCAGCCTAAACTAAACAAAAATGATTGTGTATTTGTTTACATTTGTATGAAAGGAATGTTCTGAGGTATGCAGTGCTTGTGTTGTGACAGTTCATGTAAGATTCAGTATTACTGCTTTTTTATATAGTAATGCCATTTTTTGTTATTTACATCTATCTGACATTCTTTCATGTGGTAGGTTCTTTCTCAGGAACTCAATTTAACTGTTATTTATTGATATATCATTGCCTTTGAAAGCTTCTACTGGCAGAATTTATTAAAAATCTGAATCAAAATCTACAATGTGTTATGTATTATTCAATCCTCCTTTAAGGCAGAAGTTTTAGTGGGTTTCTTTTTGTAGTGTTATTGATAGGGTTGAGCTACAAACATGAGATCCAAATCTCATCTCTCCTGCAGCATTTGTTGTGGAATCTCCGGGTACCTTCAGACAATTTAATCTGTCCTCATGGCCCTTAAGAATAAGGAGCAGGATTCCAGGTAAAACTGGAGTGACCAGGTCAGTGGATGGAATAGATATGGAATGGAATAGATAACAGAAGCCAACTCCCCTTTTACCTAAAGAAGAACTGATTTGAAAACCCAATCTTTCAAGTTTATCAGGCACTATCTGTAGAAGGCTTTCATCCTTTGCAGTGGTAAACAGAAACTTGGGACTAAATTTTTTGAAATTTGGTCAGGTAAACCTTGTGCCACATCCTGAGGCTTGCTCTAATTCTTGTTTCTGCTGAACTTCCTGCAAAATCAAGTATCTTCCTTTCAGAGGTAATAAAAACTCAGGGTTGCTATTAAAATACCTCTTCCTCAAAAACAAAGCAAACAAAAAAATCCCCACAGATAACCTTATAAAAAAATCAGAAAACTTTCTATAGCAGGGGTGCCAGGAACAGAAATGAGCCTCTGCAAACGTTTCATATGTGTACTCTTCAGCAGGGCCAGATTTGCTGAGCAGAAGCAACAGTTCTTGAGATGCAATTTATTCCTAGTGGGACACAAAAGAAGTGGCAGTGGAAGTTATAACCAGGTGCCTAGCCTGAGCAGCATGAAAGCTAAATGAGGGAGAGAAGCATTTGACTTTTAAATGGAAATGGAAGAATGAGGTTATGCAGGAAGCAGGCAATAGCCTGGAACTGGATGGAAAATTGGTCTCATGAGCACAAGAAAATTCTTTTCCCTGTAATTTTTGAGGTATGAAATAACTGCCTTAAAAGCTTTCCTAGAGAAACTCCAATGAGAAGAGGAATTTAGAACATATAATTTAGTACTATCCCAAAATGCAGAAGCATTGGCAGAAAATGGCAACTGTTACTAAATTTATTATTAGAATTAAAAATAATAAATCTTTCCCACAGGAAATAATCTTAGGAATAGATAATGTAGAAATAGCAACTATTAAAACACACACACACACACACACATACCCCAAAGAAAAGCGTAAAAATGTTTTTCCTGGCAGAGAAATCTGCTGCAGCAAAGAACATGGAAACTGTGCCTACTTGGTGTTTCTGTTCCAAGCAGTGAATGAATAGTGGGCAGCTCTATAAAAACAGAGTCCTGGGTTCCATCTTACCAGAACAAACAGGATCTGATCCATAAAGCTGGGGTCATCTTCTGCAAATGCAACACTAGCTCCAGGCCTTGCAGGAGAAGCTGGAGCCTGGTGACATGGACAACAGAAATTGGAACGGACTGTTGGATGCACTGGCTTGTAGCTCTCATGGTTTCAAAAGTGTCGGAAGCGCTGTGAGATGAAAAATACCTCTGATGGCATCTATAATTTTTAAATGTGTGAAGAAAATGGGGCTTCATGAAGCAGGCCTTGGGTGATTTTAAGTGTTTCTCAAACTTCAGGGGGGCTCAAAAAACAGAGTTTGGGCACACCCCACCTCATCCCTATGACCCAAGAAAGCCCCAGGTACTTAGCTGTTGTAAGAAATGGGGAAATTGAATCTGCAAGAAGTACACGTGGGCAGAATGAGATAGTTGATCCTGTTAGGTTGTAAGTGGCAGCCAGGAAAAAGACTTTAAAGATGATCCAGCCTTGCTGCAACATGCAGTGGTTACCCCATGGGGGTGCACATGTTGGGGAGAACATTCTTGGCACCTCCTGTTGGTCTCACGCTTGTTGGGAGCACACAGCAGCCTTCCCAGGGAGTCCTGCTGGACAGGAGGGAGCTGCAAATGTCCTCACAGTGAGCCAGGCTGTAGCTTTGGGTGCTGCTGTACAGGGAAGGGAGGCTGCATTGCTGCCCTGCTCCCACGCCACCTCCATCCCTGGGCTGCTTTAGAGCAAAGAGGAGCAGCAGCTCATCCCAGTGCTGCTGATCTGCCCAGCCAAATGTCACAAAGCTCACTATGTGCCACAAAGTGTAGCCACAGATGGAAAGCTTTTCCCCTAAACTCCTGGCTGTTCCTATGAAGGCCACATCAACTGTCCCAGAAATATACTTGTCATAAGTTATAGTGCTTTTTATTCTCCTGCTTTTATGCTGTTGGGCAGCTATGGGTGAGGTTTTTTTCCTTTCTTTTTTCAGGGCAACAGTTGGCTGCACAATTCTGCTCCTTTCCAAAGGGAGCTCTGATACCTTTCTTTGGCCAGAGGAGAAAATGAACTAGAAAGGGAAGGATCTCCAGGTCACTCAGTAACATGGCAAAGTTAACTCACTTAAGTGGGTTATCTTTAGTAATGCAAAGTCTGAAAATGAAATCACCGCTCCTGAGGGCAGCCTCTCCTTAGCCTCTCGTGGTGGCCTCATGCTCTGGTGAGTTACTGTGTCTTCCTGACAGCTGCTTTCCATAGCATTGGTCATTCTTGGCCTCAATAGCAGCAGTAAGCTCAGCTCAGCAATGCCTGTGGCTTTTACTGGTCTGATGCCAATTTCAAAGCAGTTTATTTCCCTAAAAAGAGACCTGATCGTGCTGAATAGTACAGCCAGCAAAAAGGAAAGGAGGGAATACACGTTTACCTTTTATGTGTCTAACTTTGCTACTGGGACCTTGGCACAAGGACAAAAGTGTGCATTGGCACATTCTTATGAAAGGCTCAGTTGTCCAATATTTCACAGGTATGTTCTGCAGCTATTTATACGTTTGGGTTTGCCTCAACATTGAAGGATGGGTAAGAGGTTTTTTTGTTTGATTTTCTAGGCATGAAATCGAACAACTAAGAAAGGTCAAAATTCAGCTTCAAAAGCACCTGTGTAGAGTGTGGTTTACCTAGATGTTACGACAGAACTTCAACAAAAGGAAGGGATTTTTTTACAGGAGGAACTCACTTGAGTGGAAACCAGGAAGACTGCAGATACCTAAGCTCACCAGGGACTGGCAGGAAGAGCAGTGAGTAACAAGGCTGGTTTTACAGCTGCATCTGCTTTGGCTAAGGCCAGGGGTGAACAGACAATAGAAGCACAGAAAAGTCACAGTTGGCAGAGACGTATGGAGATCTGCAGTCCGACCTACAACTCACTGTGGGCTGCAGCTGCGATGGGACTGGCCAGCCAGACTTTTGTCCAGGAAAAGCCTCCAGAGATGAGGCATCCCCCCCAGCACAAGGGCCTGAGGCTGAGTGGAACAGAAGATGGCTGTCACCACCCAGATCTGCTGGTCCTCAAGCCCTTGGGAGCCTGGCTGTGGGGGTTCCACGGTTCTTCTTGACTTCGTGGCCCTGCTCAGAAGCCTTGCAACACCACTGAGTGCTGTACCATAGCTGCAGGAATGCATGGTCAGACAGTGCCCAGCCAAAAGGTCCTTAAAGGAAGTATGGCTGAAGGGCTGCATGAAGGATTCTGAAGCTGCTAAAGTGTTGGGGCACAAAGCACCCTGGCTGTTCCCCAGCCTTTGCCCACCACTGAGCAGAGCTATGCACAGCCAGAACACAGCTCTCACCTAAAAGGAGCCCATTTCAGAAAATGTGCACCTACACAGCCATAGGTGAATTAGGTGACTGCCACAGATCAGGCACCTTTTCACAGGCAGAAGTGCCAGATAAATGGCAGAGCACTGATAGGAATAATGATCTGCTGCAAATCTGGTGAGACACCCATGGCACGTCACCAAGGAGAGTAATAATGACTTTTCTATATCCATCTTCTCAATGTCCTTGTCTCTGCTGTGCAGAGGGACTGTAACACTGACACGTGTCAGTGCCCTGTCCCCCAAAGGCTTAATTCTGGAAGAATTATCTAAATAAAAGTATCTCCCAGAAGAAAGTTGTCTTTCCATTCCCAGGGATTGGCTGGGGACAGGCTGTTTCCCTCAGGGAATTCTATTTGTGTTGTTGAAGACCAATTCCCTGGGCAGAGGGAGGCAAATTCAAATCCATAGTGAGTTTTCTTCCCCCAAAGAAAATATTTCACATAGGAAAATATTGGTTTGACAAAATGAAAATGTTTTGTGAGAACTTAACAGTGCATTTACAATCATGTATCTGAAACGTGGTAAAAATATTTTGTTTCCAAAGAAATCAAACCAAAAATGTAATAAAAAAGCAAAAGGTTTATATTTTATATTTAACACACTATATTCAGAACTGCAAACGTTAAAATGAGCTGCTGTGACTATATAATTTTGAAGTTTCCAGAACAGATTTTGGAAATACAATTTCTTGGAAATTTCCAACTGTGCATTCCAATTTAGGCTGAAGGATTGTTTTAACACTCAATTTCCCACATAGCAGGACCTGCCAACTTAAACTAGCTCTAAAAATAACAAAAGAGGTCAAACAAATCCAGCTAATATCTGAAATTGAAATGAACTTAATTGACAGCCTCATCCTGCATGTAGCTCTGGCATTAACCAATCTTCTTGCCGTCTTCTGAAGTTTAATCCATATTCCAGCCAGGGCTAGGAATGGGAATCACCGCAGGAGGGGTTCTGAGGATGTGATGGTCCGAGCCAGTGCCTGCAGAGCTGTCAGTGGAGGGTGTCACACTCTGGGGACAGACCAGGAGCACAGAGAGCAGCACCTTCAGCCTGAGTGGGGGCTGGCCAAGCTGCTGGGCCTGCTCCACACAGCCCATTCCGTGGCTGAGGTAATTGCTGGGAAGCATCGCTTTGTGAAGCGCCAGAGTGGGACAAACAAAGGTCTTTTACCCTGCTTGTAGCTGAGGCACTGGCACTGCTGCGCACACAGTTTGCTTTAGTTTGTTGAAATGCTGTGGTTTGCTGATTTGGAACTGTTGTTTTCTGTGGTTGAGTTAGGGGAACAGTGGTGGCTGGAATTGGTGTCCAAGTGGCTGCTTGTTTGCAGCAATGCAGGAATGTCTTGTTATTGCTGTTTTCAGAATGAACCATAGCCCAGATGTGCTTGGCAGCTTTCCCAGTAGAAGGTAAAAAGTGACAACATGTAGTGATGTGAAAGCATTTCAGGGCTGGCAGGTTTAAGGGCTTTAACCCAAGGCCCTGAGCATACGAGCAGGAGCCAGTGTGCTGCAAGGGCAGGAATTCTTACACCTGCTGTGGCAGTCACCACTCCTAAAGCCAAGTGGTACCCAAGCATTTGTGCCCATACTAGAGGCACTAGTGGACTAATGTCCCATCCCCTAGGGATTTTTTTTCTGTCCCTACTAGTTGGGACAGCCTGACACAGGGTCAGTGAGTAGCTAAGCAGTGTGGATTGTAATGACCCAGGAGATTTGTCATCTTGCTACTACAGAAAGACACATCTGGGGGACATGGAGCCACCCAGCGTGCTAGCCAAGCCTATGTCTCTACTGTCACAGCTAAGTATGCCGGGTACCAGGCTGAGAGTGGCATGTGGAAAAAATATTCTGGAGTGCCTCCATATTTCATGTCCCCATAAACTGGTGCTGTTTGATGGAGGGGCCTCCTGGTTTTCTTTGACTGAACTAAAATTCCATATGGCAATCAAGACCTACCCCTGCCTTATGTAGCTCCCTAATCAAAGCCAATTCCATATTCCTAGCAGCCTTGCCCTTGGCCTTGGTAGTTAATACATTCATGACCTGGAAGCCTGTAACTCAAAGTCACAGCAAAATGAAGAACCTCAAGCAGGTTGGAGGCGACTGGAGGCAGCCTGCTGAGCAACCGTGACGGCAGCACCTCTCTCTGCAGTGCTTTGCTCTTGTGTTTGGCTTCTGTTAAATTCAGCTCACTTCAAGGTCTCCTTCTCAGGGTGAGCTACCTGGTGGCAAGCTGCAAAAATTTGAATTGCTCAGTGTGGCAATAACTTGGAGGGTTTTATAACAGCTGGCTTGAGAATCAGCTGATTTTGCCAAAGCAGAGTAAATTGCTTCCAGCACATTCCTGTTTTGGTTCCTGTAAGACACCTTGAGATGACCTTATGCTGCCTGCTCTGAGCTCAGCACAGGGGGTTGGACCTGCAGGACTCCTTCCAGCCTCGGGACTCTGGGATTTTGGGCCAAGGATGACAAGGAGCTTCTGGAGGCTCCCCTGGCCAGAAGGTAGAAGTCTCAGCACAGAAAAAAAAACAAAAAACAAAAAAAACCCACAATAATTAAGATGGAAAGTAGTTTATTTGGAAGAAAAACTCTTCTAGCAGCTGAGTAGCACTAGGGAAAAGCTTGAACCATGAAGCTTTGCAGTGAGTAGCAAGAAGAAAACAGTGCTGATCAGTGGGCTTAGGAGTCACTTTGTGGTAAGGACAAGTCGTGGTGTGGCACAGACAGCAACTGGACAAAACCAGTAACAGCAACTGGAGCTCAAGGGGCAGGGAGGAAACTTTCTGAAACTGATTGGAGATCTCTGGTTCTGTCTGCTCTTTTCTGATACATTGAAATTCACTTTGCAGTTCAATGACTGACTTAAATTAAATGATTAACATCCTCACTCTTAGAGAAAGCATCCTCACCCCTTTATTATGAATTTAAATGTTACTTTGCATTTTCTGAGTGTCAACACGCGTAATCAGGCTTGACTTCCTTTTGAGAAATATCAATAAAATAACAGCTTCTACTGTCAGGCCCTGGCACAATTCCCAGTCATTGAGCTACTTGAAACAACATTTGTCATTGCTAAAAACCATTTCTGAAAATAACACGAACTGCACTGTAGAAGTTTAACTGCTGCCCTCTTTTGGGTAGGATAATTACAGCTCGTCTCAGTCAGGATGCTCTACCACCAACAGACATGGAATTAACTCTGAGTCGGGAGCACAGTGGTGGAATGGCTCTGTACACAGCATAATGTCCTTGAATAGCCCAAATTCCACATGCTGCTTCTATTTTACAATCAGCAGTGGCTTGCCTATGAAGGATTTATGCAATCTGTGGTGGCTTCTTTGTCCCTCTGTCCTTCTACAGTTCCTATGGGCACTGAACAACTCTATGCTGCAGGACACTGTGGATCACAAACTCAGATTGCAGGCTGAGTTTTAATTGCTTGTGGAATACCAGGGAGAATAGTGCAGATTTATCCAGTCTCCATAGCCTGATTTTCAGATGGTTTTCTCTTGTGCTGGGAAGCCCAGAGTTAATATGTACTTATATTAGCATGAACATATTGTGCTTCTATTCCCTTCTTTCCTCTAGTGTCTGTATTTATTTTTAAAGTGAGTAACAGCAGTGAAGTGGTCACAAGGGGGACAACCAGATTCTGTCAGAGAAGGTGCTGTTAAATGTCCTGAGACAAAAGCAGTAGAAATGTAGAGATGGGAAAGGATGTTTGAAGCTCAGGGAAAAGACATTAAAGAACACCTGTCTGTGCCTTTGCAAATCAGCTTCTAGTTTATTTTTAAATCCTGGGATATTAGTCAAAAGTGAAACATTTCCCTTTGAGGTTTTGCACAGGCAGCTACAGCTGATTATTGAGAAGAAGCAAGAGGGAACTAGTATGGAATCAGTGGAGATTTTGGGGAAAATACCTGTGCCTGGGTGGCAGGCTTTCCTTCCTCTGCCACTCTTCCTTTCAGTGGACAAAAAGTGAAACAAGGGAGATGCAGGTTCAGAAAATGTGTTGTTCTGTGTTTTCTCCAGCCTGCCCTTGCCTTTGGCTTCACTTGTAGCACTGAGGCTAAGCAGAGGGGATGCAAAGGCTTGTCTCTAGGATTATCTTCTCTCCCCCTAACAGACTCTTAAGTAGTTGCTTGAAAGATGAATGTATTACATGTCAAATCTGTGGAAGAAGCTGAAACACAATTCCTAAAAGGTGTTTACAAGCATTTGATTTCTTAGTTGCATCTCCTTCATTTAGACAGCTCTGGCAATTTTTGGCTTGCTGCACAGATACCACAAATTGTCGCCCCATCCCAAGTGCAAATCCCACGGAGTCTCTGAATTCATGGCACAAAGACGCTCAAACACCAAACCTTGTTCCACTCCTTACAGGTTGCTGAGGATCCTTCTTCAAGCTGATGCCAGGTTGGCACAAAACAAGATTCTCACTGTAGACAAGGGAGTGTTTACCTGACGAGGACAGACTATTTTGCTAAATATGTTCTGGTGTCTCTAAGGAAAAGGGTGTCTAATTGTGTCTCACTGGGGTCCTGGAGTGGGGTATAGGGTGAAGTTCCTGCGTCAGAATGTGATTTTTTAGTTTCTTTATTCCATTTCTGAAGGTATATGCTACTACATAACTTGTATAATTTTATATTAGTTTTCTGCAGGAGATGTTTTGGTAAGGGCATATATTCATCTTTTAAAGGAGTGCCTTGTTAACTGGAGATAGTTTGTCCTTCTCTAGCTTGATATTACTGTTTATACAAAATAAAACATCTTTAACATGTGAAATCAAGAAAATTTCCACTATGTGAGAGCCAGTGCTCTGATGAAATGGACTGTCAGAAGAGGGGTAAGAGAAACTTTTGACTCCAGGAGATCTGAGGTCTAAGACCCTGAGCCCCTCTCCTACCTCCAGCCATGAGGCCACTGACTATGCTTAAGTGAAAACAACCTCCTATTTGTTCACAGGTGAGAAAGCTGGGATTTGGGTGTCTCTTGCCCACAAACAGATTGCAGAGCTCTGGTCAGAGGTGCCAAATAGGTGACATAGCCATTGGATTTTTTCTCAAGACCAAAACTGTTTGTCTCTGGTGGTTCTTTCAAGAAATTATTGCATTTATTATAAGCTTCTAATAAGATATTCAGCTCAGCCTAAGAATTATTTATGGGATTGGCTGCGTACTTTGAGGTGACACCACAAGTTCAGGCACTGATGTCCCTTTTATTGATCTACTCTTGGTGATTTTTAAGGCTGAGGTCTGGATGTCCTCAACATCTGCTGATGCTAATGGGAGCTGAGAGCACCCCATGAATTCACTAGATTAAGTGCTAACCTTAATAACTGCTGATCTAAGTGTTCCCAGTCCAGCAGCCAAGGACAGGAAAAATGTTCTGGAAATTTAATTTAATCTCTCAGCAGGAGTGTTCTGCATGGGACTCATCCCTGCTGTTGGACTGTCTTCTCACAGAATGCCTCAGGCACCACCTTTGAGGGACCTGCTGATTCTGCGTTGAAATCTCATTCTAAATGTGGTCCCTTTAGGTGTTATTTGGCTTTCATGTAACTGCAACCAAGTTAACTGTGCAAAAATTTATGTTCATTCATGGTGTCTACGCCCTCATGAACTGGGCAGAGAAGAGGATGCATTGTTTAGTAACTGTGTAGCCCAAGGGTAATCACATCCCACAGGCCTGCTACATTGGGAAACCATTTTTGTGGAATAAAATGCAGTGATGATAATAATCCCCAGAAGCTGTAGGAGATGGAAGCCAAAGCTGTGGTTGGTAAAGGCCATGTTGTGGTAAGGCACTCATGTTGTCATTTTAAAATGGTCCATCAGGAGATGCCCTTAGGTTAAAAGAAATAACTTGAGCCACCCCCAGCCTTTCTGCATTGCTGATGGTATTTTAGGGACCCAAAAGTGAAGATGACATTTTCCAGTAGGCACATACTGGGCAAGGGCTTGACAACAGGGATGAGCGACAGTCTGGTCACAGTCACAGGGTGAGTCAGGCTGCAAAGAAAAATGGATTTTTTCTTTTTGAGGTAGATTTTAGGAACTTCTCTCATTTCAAATTTAATTGCCTGGCGGTTTTAAAAATGGTGTCCAAGAATGCTTTTTAAAATAAATGCCATAGTTATGACAACTCCACAGATATGCTAAAACAAGACTAACAAATCTGCTAAACACAGGCTGGTCATCATCTTCATGCCAGAGCAGAGCACAGCAGGCTGCTGTACAGCAAGTCAAAGAAGTGAACAGGGTGCTGCCAGACCTCAATAACTTTGGAAATGGAGATGCTCCATTGCAGCATATTTTGGCCAAAGTGCAGATGTGCACACATTCAGTGTTCTTTGAAGCAAAGCCAAGATAGCTGTAACCTCACAAGGAGCTTACAACAAAGTTATACCATGTGTGCCAACAACAAGCGGATGGCCTTTGAAATTTTCCAAATGTGAAACTCAGTAAGACTTCTTATTCCACTTTAATATCTTGCTTTATACTAATGAAGTTTTGAATTTGAGCTACATTATGTATTACTTGTATATTATTCTCACTGCAGGCTTAATCAATGTCTAATGAGGGGCACTTACCTATCTAATTTTTAATACTCAGTTTTCAAAAAAGCATCTGTTCATAGAGTTAGCTATAAGGTCAACTCTGCTTTAAGTAACAAGTGAGAGCAAAATATTTGAAAAGTAGTTCCAGTACATTAAATAATAATAATAATAACAAAACCAAAACAAAAAACAGAAACAAAAAAACCCCACCAAAACAAAAGTGCACAGAAAGGTCATCTCTTCTTGCCAGAGAAACTGGATGAATCACTATGTTAATCTGGAGACTACTCTGCTTGATCAGTCAGACTTACCCTGCTCTTTTCCTTTCTGGATCTCAGTTTAGGGGTACTGTTCCCATCCAACAACCTTTCAGTCTGTGGTCATGTAAAAGAACAGACTGATGATGTGGAGAACCTCAACTGCATCAGGTGAGGAGGAGTGTGCAGAGGACCACTGTTTAAGCTGGACAGAAGAGACAATTTTTCTTTTGCTTTTAGTTGTGCTAGACCAGCTGTTCTGCCTCTGCTGCAAATAATCAGTACCTCTGGAATAAGTGCAACAATATCTTGCTTGGAAAGAAGATATGAAAAAAGGAGGGATGGGATCCAAACATAGGCAGCTGATGTTCTCTTAGGCAGCCTCAGGTAGACCATGGAGAAGTTTACTAGCAGTGTTTGGATACAGTCCTGACTTAAACAGGCCATGGAGGCTGAACAGTGCTGTGGTTTCCAGAAGAGATTCCTCCAGTCAAGGATGATATTGATCAGCTGAGAGGCTACCTGGCTGCTCCCAGCACAGAAGGGGACATTTTGCTGAAACTGATTAATGAAACAGAGAGAAGGTGGGTGCCTCTGGGACCCCACTTCCCTCCAAACAATGTCATGATTTTTCTTAACAAGCTGCCTCCAGCAGTGACAGACGTTTAAGGGATCTCTTGCGTGTTCCTCATGCCTCTCCTGCTTGCTCTTGCCATTTCACATTGTGACAGAAGCAGCTGCCATCTCTCCAAAATATTGGAGAGATGTCCTTTTTCATGAGCACCATATTCACCAAAATATTTATAACAGAGAAACCAGGTTCACCCCTTCTAAATAAAGATGAATGCAGTTTCAAGAGTGGCTGAAAAGAAATTAAATTGCTTGTTCCCAAACAAAAGGTAATGCAGATGCCATGATTATTCCACGATTTCAACAACACTGAGACAATATGACTGATACATACAGCTATGTTGGAGTGGGTACATCAGCCTCCAGTGCATTTCCTGACAATTTAGTAATGACCATTTCCTGGCTAATAAGCACAGCCCCGTAGCTTATTTGCCTTAATCACCTTGGCCTTCCGCTTCAGAGTTCATCCAGTCCAAAACAATGCTCTTGCTTTTCTTCTTTCCTTCTTCCTTTGTTTTATTTTTCAGACACATCCTGATGTCAGAACAACAGCTAGCAAAGTAACAGGACAGGGGACATTACATTGTTTGAACTGTTGTAGTGTCCCTTTGCTGGATGCCACAGACCTGCTATTGCCTGTTGTGTTGTGTTTCTTCCCATTTTCCAACATATAAGCACTAATGTATATTTTACTTCAATTATTCTTGAGGGGTTATTTCTAGATGCAGTTGCTGACAGAAAGTTATACTGATGGTAGCAAATAAAACAAATTCTGTACTAACAGTTTTAAAGAATGGAAAGATTCAAAACAGCAGCCATAGAAAGAGGAAACACAGTTTTAACCTGACTCCTGTCACATTTACTGTCCCAACAGCCCAAGAGAAACTGCCTTCAGTATTTTGTTCAATACACAAGTCCTTTGAATGCCCAAAACAAACTGACCAAATTTAACTCAGCATAAAACCTTCTTGTCACACGTGGCATTTCTCCCTCCTTTATCTGTACCAAAAGTTCATTTGGATGACACCATTTTCTCAAGGTAAATGGCAATTTTTAGTTGGTATTTCTGCACAAAAAATGTCACTTCAAAGCCTTAGAATTGTCTTGTTTCACTGCATTTTATTGTGACACCCTGAAAACTTGACCCCTTTGGCCCATTGAACAATTAGAGTCTGAGGAAAACCATCCTCCAAGTAAATCATCAATACTACTCTCCTTGAGGTTAACAGAACTGTTTATCTCAGTTGCTCTAGTCATTTAGGCAAGACTGTTTACTCTGATGCTCACTTTCAAGTGACACATTATGTAGAATTACTGAAAATGTGCTGGCAGACACTCCAGCTAAGAATAATGGGAAGCAGGTGATTTGCACAGGGAGAACTTCTGCTTATTAAGATGAGTAATGCAACAAATGATCTTGTCTTCTTCCTTTAAACTCCTAATTGGGAATATTTTCCTTATGGCAAATTATCCATACATTATGAATTTGCTTTTGAAATTTTAAGTTTTAAGATAAACTGTCACAGCATGTAGAAATTATGTGTAGATACTGATTATGAATTAGGATTGCTACCTTCCATTCACCAAAGCAGGACCCTTACCTACTGTTTTTGATTGTAGAGGGCAATTACTCTCAATATTTAAATTTGACATTGTTTGTTCATTCACTAAGTTTTGTTGTTTTTTTTATGGTTTAAGCTAGCTTTAAACTTGAATTTTTTTTCATACAGTAAATTCATAATGATGCATGCTACCAATGGCCCCCAAATTCCCAAGCCAATTCCCCCAATTCCCAAACCCAATTCAGCCCCTGAGGAGTAAGAGTGATCCTGTGAAACTAATGGTATTTAGGAAGCAAATTTTAAAAATATGTAAGATACAAAATGTATGTCTATTATAAGATGTTATTGTTCTTTCTTCAATGGGTATTGTTTTGAGGGGAAGACCAGGCTAACAATGAGACTGCTGGGGCTGTGATGTGACATTCAGGAGCTGCACTATCTGAATATGTGCTCGCTCTTTCCATTGACTTTTAACCCCCATGTCACTCTCTTCATGGGACAGAGGTTTTTGTGACCATGGGACCTTCCAGATTAGAGAATTAATCTTGCTGAAAAATAAACCTGGAGGGATGGCTTTGGTTTGGGTTTTTTTTGGTTAGGAAAGCTGCCTGGCAAGGGTCAGTGTGCAGCCTCACAAATGTTTGTGCCAGAGCAGTGCTGGAGGCAATGGAGATGAAGTAATGTCAGGATCCTAATGTTGCCTGTTGGATTTGCTGCTGCCCACTGCTCCTGGCATGTCCTCTTGGTTGTGCTGGCATAACTGAGCCAGTGGTCAGTACACTGAGAGCAGAGATCTTAGGCCAAAAAACAGCTCAGTGGAGCACTGGCTGCTAATTTTAGCTGTATTGATTTTCTGAACCACTTCAGCGCATGGTGACACAGACTGTCATGCCAGCATAGCAGAGGAGCACAGGGAAGTGCAGGGAATGGAATGACAGTGTCAGGGTGGGGACTGCCAGAAGTTCTACTCTAGCTGAAAAATGTCAGTGTAATCCTATTGAAAGTAGCTCAGTCACTGCAGGAAAATCCATTAGCACAGTCTGGCCTGTCACGACTCATCAATCCCCACATTACTGTTTTTCTTTTGGAGCAGATCACACATCGATTTCAGAGCATCAGCTTTCATCACAAATCCTGCTCTGTGCACAGGCTTCCATGGGAATTACACTCAGAACAGGTCTCAAGGTTTTACACCTATAAGACCAGGTGCTCATCAAGAAAAAAAGATTATTTCATCAATTCAATACTATGTTTTCCTTTATTTGCAAAAATATTTGCAAGCAATGGCAATTTTAACAGACCTAGTCTGGGAAGGTATGTTCCCAGGAAATTTCATCTGTTTACTACAAATATGCCTTTGACAAGTCAAGGCTGCTTATCTATGAGATATAATACTTTATATCATAATGTAATATTTCAATTTCTTTATGGCTAACCAGATTATGATGTATTTGCTCTTCCGGTTGAGGCAAATGTAATTACAAAATAAAACTGCTGTGTGTGGTTAAATAAATCAAAACCTTTATCTGAAGAAACAAATGCAACTTTCCCTGAATTTACCTGCATAATCATATGAATGTAACTTCACTGACAATATTACACATGGACAACTGATAATGAAATCATTGTTGAAATCCTTTTTATTACACATTCCTCTCCTAGCTGGGAAAGAACACAGGGAATTTGTGACATGCTTGCCATGATTGTTCTTGCTTTGTAAAATAACTCTATGCTGAAATGCATAGATAACTAAATCTTTTATGTGTATCTGAAAAGCTTGTTGAATTGATACTTAAAAAGAGGACACAAAAATGCACAGAAAATTGTGCAATACTATGCTAATGTTTAACTAATATGTTTTCTGTACAAGACAAGATAGTCAATAGATCTATATAAAGTCTGATCCAGAATGGGAAAGCCCACATAGCTATGCATTTGTTTCACAGGAACAAAAAACTACGGACTCAAACCATTATTTTACTCCAGATGAAATTTTCTGGAGTTCAAAAGCAATTGCTCTATTGTCACACAGAAATTATTAATTAAACTAAAGATGCTTAAGTTTATTAGAACAGAAATTATCAAAGTGAGAACTAGAATGGATTGTATTGGAAGGAAAATGGGATGAGAGGATTGTCTAGATGAGTGTTTAGAGCCATGAAGATCAATCCACTGACATCTTTCCTCACATGTTCCTGTCAGTGGCAGCTTACAGCTGCCGTGCAGTAGATCCAGTGTCTCAGTAGTGCAGTGCAGTAAGGGAACCCCTGCTGGACAGACAAAACTGGGTACACAGCACATAACTGGGAAACAAGCAGCAGCAGTCACCTGGGCTTCTTTGGCCACTTCCAGGCAAAAACTCAACTAAAGTGAGATATCTATGAGAAGATCTGTGATCTTGCTAAACCCCACCTTGAGAACAAGCTGAGAGACTTGTCCATCAACCTCCTAGAACACCACGTATGGGGACCAAAGGGATACCTAAACTAGGAAAACCAGCTTCAATAATTATCCCCTAATTCCCCTATGCGCATATTAGAACCTGAAAGACAAATCAGAGTCATGGATCTCAGCTGCTGAAAGAGGGACTGGCTGGGCATCTCTAGAACTCCTGCTGGAAGGGCTGGCTAAATAAGTAGGAGGTGGGCACATACATGGCATGAGGGTATAATCTAAAGTTTGTATACAGCTGTCTGATATCTCCAGGTCCACCTGCATGATGGAGAATTCCTGTTCCTTATTTATGATAAGGATTAGGAATTTCTTTCTAGTTGTTTAAATTAATTGCCCTATACAGAATTTATTCTAATACTAAGAAAATCCATGCTGAAGTCCCTGAGGGGCTGCTGCTGAAGAACTGAGATGGTATTTCTGCCATACAGACTGCATTGCAAAGGGACATGTCGAGGGCTGGAGAGCCTATAAATAGATCCAATTTTAATACTTTTATAAATGGCTTGAGAACAAAAAGTAGAGCACAGTAATGAAATCTGCAAATAGTATTCAGGCACATTCTGTGAAAGATTATTAACTGCACTGTAAAAGGGTAAACTAAATGGTGATACATGGAATAATAAAAAAGCCATGAAGTTTTTTGCTGTATGACTTCTGGGATTAGCCCTCTAAAATTCCTGCCCTATGTGTATTCCTATATGTCTATGTGCATCAGGTGATTGGGGGATGCCCAAACCACTAAAATGATACAAATGTCAAACTAGTGGAGACAGTTTTGCCACCTAGGTTTATGTATTTCCAACAGCTACAAGAAGAACAACACCCTTGTAAAATGTCATCCAGAGTATCACCATTCTGGTGGTAATGTCAAAATAAAAGAATATACATGTCAGAATAGAAGAAGCATTATTTATGGAAAGGAATTTATTTATGGGAAAAATCTCTTCTAATTCTATATGAACTCACAAAATGAAGACTAAAGGCAACATAATATTTAAATATACCTAGGATAAACATAAGGAAGCAAGGAAGAAAATCTAGTTGGGATAAGGAATAATATCTATCCACGTGCCAGAAAATATAGCTGGCAAGTATGAAAGTAAATGAGCTGGAAGTCAGAAGGATTTACAATTCTCCAAGTCAAACTCTGGAACAGCTGTTCAACAAGAGATGTGAGGACAAGAAAATTAACTCACCTTAGACACTATCATCTTGTGCATGGTTGCACATGACTGCAAAGTGGGTAAAATTTAGAACTTTTATCACTTCTGATTCATCACTATCTGATTTATCAGAACTGCATGACTGTTTTAGGGAGTAAGCTTCCCCTCATAGGTGATAGACAACATTTTTTTTCCTGTTTGATTTCGTTAGGCTGTCACAGTTCTGATCATATCAACTATTCACATGGATAATAATCTAATGCTAATCTCAGATAAGGCTGCCAAATGTTTGTACTATCTGGTATAATTGCACCTGCTAGAGGATATTTCTAATGCCTCAATACACCATGAAAACTAATACTACATTTTTCAGCAAAACAGTCAGATCCACAAGGGGCTAACAAGAAGAGTTCATTTGTAACAGTGCAGTGCTGTGATGTTTTGCAGGAGACAGCAGGGACGTGCAAAATGCAGGCAAGATTTGCAGTGGTTCAAAACCAAGGTGCCAGTAGTTATTCCCAGAGCAAACCTGGTAGGTGAGAGTGATGGCCACAGCTCATACTAACTTGTCACCCAGGAATCTCCATCTAAGGTACACTGCCATGTTCCATCCGTACAACTTAAGGGAAGAAAGAAATTCTTTAAAAACCCAAGTTTATTCTGGAACTGCCAAAGCTGAAAAATTTCCTCATTCTTAGGATAAGGTCTCCAGGGAACTGGTGCAAACTACAGACCCAAACTGAAGCGGTAAAATGGTTCCATGCAATGATCATTCTGCCCATGGACTCTCAGCTACTGGAAAATCTGTCAGCAGGTATTTCTACTGCTTGCCTCTTCTGTATATGGAAACTAAATGAGTCCTCTTCCATATTTCTGCCACAACTTCAGAAGTTAGCCACCTTCAGGTAGCCGATGTACAGCTAACTACTGGATGTTGCTTTCTATATTGCAATTGATTTCATTACATGGCACACACTTATGATGTGTGACTATACAGAGGATTGGTCAGCTGAGCAGTTAGCTTGCTTTCCATGGACTGCCTTCAAAATAGGAAATGGCTAGAGGATGAACCAACTTGCAAGTACTTCATGGTATTTCTGCATCCAGGAGGAAAATTTTTGAGCAAAAGTTTGTGTCAGACCTCCTTAAGGGAAAACCTCCTAAGTAGTACAGCAGCATTTCCAAACACAAGTAGAAGAAGCCTGTGGGTGTGCACATGTGTGTGTGCTTGTGTTAAGCTACAAAGGCTTCATTGGCACATTCTGTGAATTACCACAGATATTTCACCTGTCATCTTCTCTAAACCCCACTGTTTTGTACCTATACAACACACAAGGAGATTCACACATCCAAATTAGCCCCGTGAATCTCCTAGTACTAAGGTGGTAAGTCTTACCTAAGGGTGCTGCTGAGGATTTCCACTTAGGTCCTTGGTTTTTATGCAGGATCAGTGACAATTTGGCTATGACTTGTAAATTAGTGAAAGGAAGAAAAAATCACCTCTTAAACAGATAAGGAATAAACTAATAGGAGCAGGAAGCCCTTTGCAGACATCCTTAGAGCAGGGTGAAAACAGAACAATTTCAGAGGAGATGCTAAAGCATCAGTACTCTAGCCTATGCTAATAAAAAATGACTCAATCTTAAGTGAACGACACTTACATGAAACAAGTGTGTAGAGACAGTAGCCTAAAATACACTGGCACTGCATTGATCCCTTTTGGGTTGGTAAGTTTGCCTTGACAACAGTCTTGAGATAAAGAGGCAGTAAGCTGGCAGCCTGAGCTGGCATTTTTGTCCTTCAACATAGATACCTCCTGCATGAAAATTTTTAAATGTTTGTTAGAGACAAGTTGAAACAGGTGAGCTTAAGCCATTATCCTACCATCCAATATACTGGGAAAGTGTTCCCAGATCATCCAGAAGTCCATGACAGAGGCAACACAGAGGCTGTGAGAAGGAAAACACACATATTTTCCGAATACTTAGTGTAAGCTATCACTGATAAACTTCCAAGTGTGAATCATAAGCAACATATTCTGATCAACCAGTGGTAAATAGTAAAGATAACTCTGAAGGTCAAAATTGCTAAATTTAGTGACTGTTCTGTTGAGTTCCCCCCTTCTCAGCACACTGCAGTGCTAACCCAGGCACACTGGTTGCCAGACAAGAGTCGTCAGGAAGAAACAGAACGTAAGCAGATACAAACCCAAATACAGCAGGTTTCCTGTAAAACAATTAATGCACTCACTTGCTTTTAACAATGCTTAAGCTCTTGCTGGAATGAGTATCACAAGATGCCAAAAGTCTGTATCTAGTACAACTGCCCACCTAGCCTACATTTTTTAACTCTACTGACATTTTGTCATTCAGTGTCAATCCATTCCAATGCAAGGCCTTGCTTGTGAAAAGCCAGTTTAAGTGCGAGGCATGTGCCTCAGTTCTTGGACACAATATTAGTTTAACAAATACTGAGTGTGACTCAGTCATTTGTGTGTCTGACATTCTCCTGAATTCCCCTTCTGCAGGCTGCTCTTTTGGCAGCTCAACTGGTGCTTGGTGTGTGATGTGGCTGCTCCTGGTCACTGTGACTGTTCACTGCTCTGACAGTGTCACAAGTCCTGTACACACACAACTGCACTACACACCAATTCTCTGTATCCTCATTCTTAGCCCCTGTATTTCTTCTGTGTAATATGGTTAATAATTGGTTTGAGTCTTGCTTCTAGTAAGACCCAGTCCTGCAACATGGAGGTTGCTCCCATAAATACCTAGTATTTTTCCTCTTTCCAGTTAAACTCATCTATGGCACATTGCATTTCTTGTCAAACTCCATTATTAACAAAACTGAGAAATTGAAATTAATTACTTGAATGACTAATCCAGCTTTGCAGCACTGCTTACTGTTGTTTTATAAGAAATAAATTGAGAGCAAGTGACCAACAGCACTGGGCAGTGCTATCAAACTTGCTTACAGTAATTTTGGTAGAAGCTTTACCTCAAGAGGGGAATAGTGACTTCCCATGTCCAGGTAACTTGACTGAGACCATTTGTATGGAAGTCTAGCCAGGCTGTCTGATGGACTTAATCTGAATTGTTTTAAAGTGTCTGGTGGGAAATGATCTGTGTCACTAGAGATGAGCATCCCAGACTACCACAAGTGGAATAGCAAGTATGGGAACTAGTACTCAGAATAGACTTCTGATATGTGCTGATGAAAAGACAGTGATAAATCATGAAGTATTGCAGGAATTTATTGCAGAACTTATTTGCGATTTGATTACAAAATTTATTGCAGGAATTGTTGCAGAAATCCATGCAGTCAGGGTAAGTGTTAGGAAAAATGAGCCTGGGAAAGGGAGCAAATTGAATATTCCAACCAGAGAAATGAGTTCTACTAAGGAAAAAAGCACAAGCTGTGTAGAAAGAGATCTCATGAACACTGCTGGAAATCAACTTTAGGAACATCTTCGGAAATCAAGCATGGAAAATAAATCAAGATGTATGTCCTGATAGGAGAGGATGGTTTCTAAAGCTTCTACCTAACCAGTGATGAAAGATGAATTCCTCATCAAGCTTGCCACTTGCATGCTTGCAATTGCCACTGCACTTTTGTACTAGTTATCCACTAGTTATTCACTTCCTTTCTGACTTCCTTACCTCATCTAACTCACTGCTCAGTCATTTTTATTTCCTTGCACTAGACTTTGTCAGATGCTTCTGACTACAGCAGATCTTTTCTAGTTTTATTGTATGTGTGCATAGGACTGATAAACACATTCAAAACAAACCCAAATTCATGACTGGTTTGAGCAACCAACTGTTGTTTCATTTTCCTTAACGTTTTGATCTTTAGCCCAGACTGGAAGCCGTTGGCTGGTTTCAGCTGTGGGAGAAAACAAGGTAGAGAAGGACTGCTAGAGCAGGAAGCCCAGACTCCACTACCAACAACAGTCTTTCTGGCAATGAGTCCAAAACTTTGAACTATTTTAAGAGGATTAGCACCACAAAAGAGGAAAGTGTGAAAGAACAATGTGATGCATCTTTTTTATCCAACAGCAGAAATAGCTTCAGCATTCAGTCTGACAAGATAAATGAACAATCAGCTTTTCTAAGGCTATCCAAGAGAACATTAAGATTGTAATATAGCTGAGAGAAAATGTGACTACTTGAACATGTAATTTTTACTGAAGATTACTCCATTCAGTCCTCCCACTCAAAATGAGGACAAGATATACTTGATCATGATATGGTAGAATGCATGATTTTTGTCTGCACAAATCATACCACTTGTGAAAGAGGAGTGGATTTAATGAATGTGCTAATGTGTGCCCAGACTTCAGGGCAGAAGGGATAGGTACAGATTAATCAAACTACTATGCCTATTCATGGAACTGGCAAATGGATGCTCTGGTGTCATACCTTACCTAAAATGGAATAACCACCACAGCAGTATAGACTGAAGTGGGAATCTGGAGGTCCTGGTGGACTGTGGCAAGGACAGCATGAGCAGGACCACTCCATAATGAATAAGCTGACCACAGGACAGGCAGGGCAGTCAGGATGCAGCTCCATAGGATTTGGGTAGGGCTGGAGTGATGAGAGGTCTTCTTGAGAGTCCAAGACAAGGCAAGATAATGAGTCATGTCCAGAGTCCAGATAGAAAATGAAGCCAGAAACACTAGAAGACAGAGTCAGAGTAAAGATCCATTCAGGAGAAAGGGCTGGAGGCAAGGCTATATATTACACAGGACCATGGAGGAAGGACAACTGATGAGCCACAATGAGAGAAGACCAGGCTTGGCACAGGCAAACCTACAGCATGTGCTAAAGTCAGGTGAGGCTGTCAGGGCAGTTAAGGCTCAGTCATGCACTTTACTTGGCCTGACAGGAACCAAGCTAAACCTAAGTGAGCAGAACACCACAGTGGTGAGCAAGGCTACCTTTATAGAGACATTTTGGGTTGTTTTTACAGGCATGCAGCCAATAGATCAAAAGAAGTACTAGTCCTCTGTACTCAACACTTGTTACATCATGTCTGGAAAACCACATTGCACTCTGGGGCCCGCACTATGAGAAAGAAGTTGACAGATTGCAGTGAGTACAGATGAGGTCAGTCAAGTTGGCATGGAGAGGGGAGCACATGCCCTGTGAGGAAAGGCTGAGGGAACTGCAGTTAGTCAGAAGGCTTGAAATGAAATCCAAGAGTTTTCTTCCAGTACCTGAGGTTATCAAGAAAATGCAGCAACACACTCTACTGAGGTGCACAGCAGCAGGATGAGAAGTAACAGACACATGAAGACATTCTGATTTAAGGGGAAAAAGAGGTCACAGCGACACCAATCAAGCATTGACACAGTTGCCCAGAGAGCTGTGCACTCTCCATTCTTGGAGGTTTTCAAGGCCTTGCTGAATAAAGTCCTAAGCAACTTGATCAGAAGGCTGAAGAAACAGAGACCTCTTGAGTCCTCCCAACCTGAAAAATACAATTCAATTTCTATTGCTTTCATGGCTTTTCAAGTGTGCTGCTAAACACATGAGGCCACAGGAGAATGGAGGAGCTTTGAGCATGCTGAAAAAGTTGTTGAAGAATCTCATTTTCAATACAAGGTACAAGTATAGAAATACTCAACTGAAGTAGTCCGTTACTGAACACGGAATTCTTTAAAATGGGTATGTTTTTTTTCTCCCCATACCTTTCAGGGAGTTTTTTGACATTTTACTTCTTTGTGTACAAACTTCTAAGTCTTTAGCTCTGGTTTCTGTTCTTTAGAGTGGGACTCATTGTACATTGCACTGTTTGCCCAGTAAACACACTCCAGGACTCAAGTGTGTTGTCACACTCTCACTACATTTAAACTGCTCCATCTCTGACTGTTGTTCAATTTTCTGTATATTGATCCTTCCTTTCAGTGCACCCCTGTTGATCTCCCCACATTCTCCAACTTTGTAGTTGAATGTTACCCTGAAATGCATGTTCTAGTTCTACCTCCCAGGTAAACCCCAAAATCAATAATTTACATGGTTCCATTGCTACATTTAAACTTGTCTAGTAATATGCCCTCTTCAGCATTGAAAGCTGACATTTCTGAGGAGAAAAATACTTGCATTTTTCTTTGGAATAGGAAAGATGGATTTCTTGCTGTCATTCGTTTCCTTGATTCCTTCTTCCACTTTTGGCTATTACATTGTATCATCTGCATGGAAACATTGTCCATTGGCACTCAGATTATGTGAACAATCCACAAGCATTCAACGCTGCAATCAGCTGGCTGAGTTAGCTGATAAACTCCAAACCTTGCATAAATTCAGCACTTGAGGCCAGCTAATGCCTCCCCAAGGCTGAGAGAACCACGGCTGGAAACACCTGACTCTATTACCAGCAGAGAGGTGGGTTCAGAGGAACACAGCAGCTGATGGTGCTCAGAGCTCTGAAGGGGATCTGGCCTGGAACTACGCACTAAACACTCCTTGGCAACTGCAGATCTTCCGTTTTGGCTTCATCTGAAGGTATCAAAGCTCCAAGTCTGCTCCAGTGTGCAAACTGAAGTGGAAACCATCAGATTTGTTTAAAAGGCGAACTCTTTAACCAAAATGAAATGTTGGTGAAGGCATAATCTGAGAGTCCTTTTGCTCCTATGGGTGCACAACAGTTTTTTCTTCAGCAATATCTTTGAGAGCTGACACTGTCCTGTGACACAACTGATAACATGAAAGGGGCTCCAGGTGCATTTATGTGGGAAAAAGTGCATTTCAGAACAGTTTTAAACATTTTTGGGGTTTTTCTGTTGGTTTTGGTTTGTTTTGGCTTTTTGTTTGCTGTAAACCAGTTCATTTGTAAGGATGCCGACCACTCTGTCTCGTCTCCACCATTTTTAAGCTGTATTTTATAGACTCAGCTTGTCATCCCACCACAGATCTGCAAGCATCGCAATTCACAAGGGACTGCCAGCAGTCAGCACCCGCAGCCGCGCTGGCACCTCGGCTCGCTGGGAAGCACAAGGAAGGGCGTGTAGGTCTCCGGGGAGGGTGCCAGGAGGATGGTTGGTGCCAGGCGATTTTCAGTGGTGCCCAGTGACAGGCCGCGGAGCAATGGCCACACTTGAACACAACGGGTTCCACCTCAGCATGAGGAAGAACTTTCCATGGAGGCTGGCAGAGCACCGGAACAGGCTGCCCAGGGCGGCTGTGGAGCCTCCCTGTCTGGAGACATTCCCAACCAACCTGGACGCGTTCCTGTGCAACCCGCTCTGAGCGACGCGGGCTTGGCGGGCGGCTGGAGAGGACGATCTCCAGGGGCCGCTTCCACCCCTGGCAAACTGCGGGCCGGGCAAGCGCGGCGACCCGGCGGCCCCGCGGTCCGTGAGGAGGCGCCGCGTGCTGCGGGCCGGGCGGGCGGGCGGAGGAGGCGCTCGGGGCGGCCGCTGCCGCTGCCCCCGCCCGGCGCTCGCGCTGCTGCGGCGGCGCCGCCGCTTCGCTTCCGCGGCGGGGCCGGGCCGGGCCGGGATTGGCCGCGCGGCCGCCTCGCCCCAGAATGCAGCGCATGGCGCGTCATTGAAGAGAGACCATGATGGCGGCGGCGGCCGCGGCGGCGGGGGGCGCCCCCGAGGTGATCGCCCAGCTGGAGAACGCGGCCAAAGTGCTCATGGTGAGGCGGGCGGCGGCACCGCCGCGCCCGGAGCGCCGCCTCGCCGCCGAAGGGGCGCCCGCGCCGGCCCCCTCTCCCCTCCCCGCCTCCGTTCGCGCTGCCCTCGCCCCTCGAGCGCGGGGCTCGGGGCGCAGCCCCGCCGCCGCCCCGTCCCGCTCCCCTTTCGGCCGGGCTCCCTCGCTCCCTTCCTGCCCCTCCGCCGCCGCGCCCGCTCGTCCCTGTGGCCCCGCAGCCGGGGCCGGCCCCGCCGCGCACGCCGCGCCGCTCCTCCATGTGCCGCCCCGGGCAGGCTCCGCCGGTGCCCGCGCCCCGGTGCCCGTCCCCGAGCCCCGCGCCGCCGCCGTCCGCCCAGACCCTGCCACTTGGCCACTCTCCTCCCTGTCCCCCGGGGCCGGGCCCCGGCACCTCCCGCGGCGGCGGAGGAGCGCCGGGAGGTCGCGCCCGTCCCCAGCCCAGCGGGGGCAGCGGGACACCCTGGGCAGCGTGGAAGCGGCCTCGGGAGAGCGCGATCCCGTTCCAGAGTTTTCCTTTAAGCGGAGAGGCACCGAGGAGCCAGAGTCTCACGGTGCTGCCGCCTTGAAGCAAAGCCATTAATGGTGCTTCGCACTTATCTATTTAATTATCTGTACCTGCTGACTATGTGTTATCCTGTTTTCATAATTGCGAGGAAAAGATAGCCCATATGGCAAAGATCAGAAATGTGATGGAGCTGGATACCCGTAGTGACCATTGGTATTAAAGCATCCTAGGTTTGCATCCTTGTAAAAGACTTGTTTGGATGAAAAACTCTGTGTTGGCTGGTATAGTATACAGGTCTTTATTGCAGATCTTCTGTACATGTCTAGCTGAAAGCCTTCCCCACAGGATTTTTCTTACCAAAAAGTGATTCTGATAGAAATAAAGTTTTTAAGGTGTTGCTATTTATGGGATTTTAAAAACCCTAAAGAAATAGTAGCAAGGTTTTTCTGGTATCTATAACTAATTAATGGCCAGAGCCTGAACGATTGTGTATTAATGTCTTGCTGAAGTAGCCTGACTGTGAAATGAGAGGTGATCAGCTTTACTTGTGGGTGTCCCATCAAAATATGCATGTTGTCAGGTCAAAGCCTGAAAAACACTGACTGTATTTCCAAGCAGGACAGTAAAGGTAAATAGCTTGGCAGCAAGCCACTAATCCTTTTAGGAAAATATTTCACAAAATATACAAGCAGTGATGGGTTTCAAGCTTTGAACTGCTTTTGATTTGTACATGCTTTACAAAACATGTCTGTGTAGATGGTTAGATGTTCTGGTAAGGTCTGTGTATCTCTGTTTTAAAAATAACAAATGAAATAATTACTGGGAGAGTTTGACTGCCTGAGGAAAATCAGTGGTGTTACTGTGTAACAGAACACGCGTGTGAAATGAGCTGGTGGTTAAGTAGCTTTCAGTATCCAGCCCATAGCATATGCAGGCGCATCTCCAAAGTCTTCTTGCATCTGTGCTTGAAGATGAAATGTAACTCATATGGGCATTGTTTTCCTGGCATAGCTCTGCTAGCACAGAGGGGGAAAAGCAGCTTACTATGGAATTGAATTAAATAAAAACCTACAGTGGAAAGGCACTGGCCTCTTACGGTAATGTTTGTGCTTCTGTTGAAGAATAGTTGCTGAACTTGCTGGTAAAAACACATCTTGTGTCTGCAAGCACATGGATGTTAAGATCCTTGATGACTTTCTATCTTCTCCCTCTGACAGTGTGAAACCTGACTTATTGTGGTATTTAGCTTTTTCTTCTTTATTCCTTTCCCACAGCTGATTTTGGAAGTTTCATAGACAGCACTAAACTGAGAAGAACTAGTTAGATGGCTCTTACTGAGAAAACTGCATGAAACAGAGATATTCTCTAAAGCTATCCATGAGGGTGAGGACCCAGAATCAGGCTTTAAGCAGGGTTGGCTGTGGAAGAGCTGTGAGAACTGTTTAGGGTTATTTCCCTGTGTTCCTTCTCAGAAATCATCGAGTCTTTGGAGGGATGCAGGAGAGGAGTGCAGCCCAGCAGTTGCTTCACAAAGGTGGATGTGAGACCTCAGAGACTGAAAGAGTTATGAGCTCTGCTCCTGTTCTGTCTCACTAGCAACTGTGCAAAATGAGGGGCCTGATTGTGTTTCAGGACTGCACCTGGGCAGTGATGATCTGAATTCCATCTAGCCAGAGGGCTGCACTGTTTGGTTAAAGGCCTGCTTGGGGATGAGGGCAGGAAGTTCTCTGTGTGGCAGATGGGAGGGGTGAACTGATCAAGCAAACTGCTGGGATCACTTGGAAAGGCATTTATGTAAAAATCTGAGGACTTGTGGGGTGAAGGGTGATAAATCCGGTGCTAGGCTTGGAGGTCGTGAGTCAAGGTTGACACCTTGCAGTGGAGCCATACCTGAAGCAATGGGAAAAGGCAGAGCTGTGGATGGTCTGACAATAGATGTCAGAAGGTTTTAACTGGGCAGGGAGCTGTGGAGGGATTCAACAAGGTTTTCTTGTGACAGTCTGTTGCAGCTGAGACAGTGACAGTCCTTGCAAAATACAGATGGCTAGGGATGCATCAATGTTTCAGCATTTCAAAGCGCTCAGCAGGCAGTGGTGGTGGTTTACTTGATACTTGTCTCGATTTCAAACTGAAATACTGAGCCTTGAGGAGAATAATGGCTTGCTAATAAAAAGACCTGAATGTGTTTAATTAACTGTTCTTGAGGATAAGCATGGATTACTGTGAGCTCTCTAAATCTTTGATAAGTATTTTCTTTTTTTTTTTTTTTTGTTGTTGCTCTGGGTTAGTTGAGTTTTCCTTTGAAAAATTATTTTTTAGATATCAAATAAAGTATGCCCAAGTCCTGATCTCCTAAGACGCTGATCTTTATGGATTTTGCAAACCATTGCCTGGAAACATTCAGTCTTTTCTCTCACCAAGCTCTTCTACAGCTGCGTGGAAATGCTTTTCCTTTGTTACCAGTAATTCCTTTCAACAGGTTCTAGGTAGCTCACGTTCAAAAGACGTAATTTGAGAAAAGATTGGAATTTGTTATAAATGGAAGAATTGTTGTCATTAGCTGCCAAATATGACTTTGAAGCCTGGTGCTGTGACAACTTTATTTAATGTGTGTAAAAGTATTTGCAGTATGAAAATTGGGTACCTAATTACTTTTTAGTAAAGCTACATGGTGTTTTACCTGAAGTAAGATTCCCACTAGAGCTTTGCTGTGAAGTTTCTCAGTGCCATAGACTATTATCCACCTTTGGCCTGTGTGACTTTGGCTTGGTAAAGACCATACATCAACATCTGTATGAACTGAGTTAATTCTCTCCTCCTCCATTTCCTACTGGCACAGTGTCCCCTGGCCATGTATCTCTTATCTATTATGTTCTGTTTTGCTCAGTTGGTAATTAATGCCAAGTATAATTAGTACTAGTTAAGCACTGTTTTAATAGCTGTCTTCATGGATTAAAGAGGACACTGGTTGTATTATTAAGGAAAGAAATGTAAATTTTATCCCAGAAGTGAGAGAATGAAGTATGAAACATTCCTGACATTGTCTTGTTATTGCTGAGAGTTTATTAAGGCAGGTTGAAATTTTTTGTATATGCTATTATCTGACACCTAAATGTGAATTCACAGGTTATTGCTTGTTCACCCCACCTCCCTCCAAAAAGAGGTTCTCTGTTCTTACCTGCAGCTCCACTTTCTCCCTTTTGACCCTGTGCAGAAGGTATTAATATTCCTGAGATGACATAGGAATTAAACAAGGGAATGGATTTCTGTCAGGTTAGTGAGATGTATTGGCTATCTGTGCAGCCATTTAGGTTGCAGAGCTTGCAGAGGGGCACTGAAATTAGATTGTTGGACATGTACAGAGCTGATCTGCCCCTGCTAGTGGTGAGCTGTCAGGTTGGCTCAAGTGTATAATCTACCTTCACTGTACAATTTACTTGCTATCAGACTCTCCTGGTATTAGAAATGCCAGACTTAGAGCGGCACACTGAAAAGAGAAGAGGTTACAAGTTTCAGTAGGGAACATTCCAGCTGGAGAGAAGACAGAAAAAAACCCCCACAGTAAGTGTGATTGGTGAAGGCAGACTGTGTAGGGAGGCAATGGGATCTCCCATCTTTGGAGATAATTAGTATTTGACTGAACAAGTCCTTGAACAACCTGATCTAACTTTGAAAATCAGGTCTTTTTTGGGCAGGGGGTTAAGTGAAGTAGCTCCAGAGGTCTGTGTTATACTGTTCTATGTGGAGTGGCTCTTGGAAAGTTCAAAGAACATTTGAGCAATGGCTTTTGCAGAGGAATTTCATTCTTTAAAAGATTGTAAATGTAAATTTGACTTTGGTCTGTTGCCAAAGGTAAGTGTTGGGTGTGTGTATGGGGTAGTGGGTATTCTCACATCACCTTCTTGTCAGGGTACCACTTAGTTTGCTATTCTGAGGGAGATTTCAGGCTAAAGTTGGGTAGTTGACCGTAGTCCTAAAAACTTCTTTCAGATGTTCAAATAAGCTTACAGATTAAGAACATAAGGGAGCACAGACCAGATTGTTTATACCATCAACTGTGACAGTTTGTATGGTTGGCTCTTTTTGACCTACTTTTCTTGGAGATCAGGCCTGTTGTGGTAAGTATATGAAATTGTCAGGAAATAAACCCCCTTTCTTTTTAGCTAGGCCTCAGAGACCAGAGGGGCTGGGTGCAGATAGGCTTAATTTCTCATTTATAACCAATTAGGCACTAAAGTCTGGTCATATTGAATAAGAACTTTCATGGTTGTGGAGTTGTGAATAGTCTGTTTTATTGAAGCAGCAGATTATAGGTTCTTGTTAGATTGCTGATAACTGCACTAGACCTACAAAGTATAAGTGCATAGCTCTGTGTACAAGTGTTCCCAGGTAAGCTCCAGTGCAGTCATAAATCTTACCAGAGTTGTCCCTGCTTTGGGGAGAGGAGAGGAGGAAAGCCCATTCACTTGTCCGTAGAGTGGGGTTGTATTCTTGTCCTTCCATAGTGGAGAATTTCAAATATCACTTTTATACTTCTTGGACAAATGGATGAATGACTGCAGTTAAAGATCAGTGAGTGCCTGTTGCTGGGGTAGGGGGACAACTGTTTTCTCATTTTCATAGTGGTTGGTGTGGTTTTTAAAACATAAACAAGGGGTTAATAAGGGTCTTTGGTTACCTTAATTGAACCAAACTACCTGTCTTGTGGCTGAAAGACAGACAGCACAGGCATGTGGTGCTTCAGTGTGCTCCTCCCCACGGCTGAGGCAGCAGTGGTGGCATCTGACCCCTGCCAGGGCTTTGCTCCCATCATTGTCTCCCCAGAGGAACTCTGGGGAGTTGCTCCTCAGAGGAACTGATCCAAACCAAGGCTTGTTGTGCACAGTGAAGGGACAGTGAGGCTGAGGGCTGGCACAGAGGTGTGGGTGCTCTTCTGCCCTTCACTGGGACAGCACTGGGCTGTGGGGTCTCTGCTTCAGCCCAGGCATCATCCAGTTGTTAAGCCTCTCTCAAGCCTGAGTGCAAGATGAGCAAGTGGCCTAGCTTGTGGTTTTGCTGAATCAGCCTCATCAATTCTCCACTCTCTCACATTTTGACATAACTATCCAGTCTGTTCTCCACAAAGGACATGGCAATCCTTATTCCTCAAGGAGGTTCAGTTCCTTGTTGCAATATGTCTTCATTGTGAGGCAGTTTTTCCGGCTGTGAAGCATGGCTCATAGTAAGGGTGAAAGGGAGAGATGGACTAGCTCTCCATTTGTTATGGCAGATTGCCTATTGGAAGAAATCAGACAAATGAATCATTTCAGTGTTGAGATTTGTGAAAGTCCTCCAAGTTGTCAACCCTCAAACAAGCAGGATGTGTGCTATTTTATGGCTAGAATAGACAAAACTTCTGCTCAGATGAGTTTTTTCTGGTGGTGGCCTCTAGCTGCTGATTTAGAGAGATCTGACAAGTAAGGATGATCCTTTCTCTAGTGGACACTTTCTGGTTTTTGAATTAGCAATTTCAAAAGCTTGAAGTGTTATCATTTTCTCCCACAAATGCGTCCAGTTGTTTTTGGATTTTTTTTTATTTTTTTTTTTAGTTTATATATATGTTGTTTAGTTCTTTAATATATATATGCATACATATATATATTTACACTACATGCTTGTCTGAGTGTAATGGGGTTTACAAGTGTTGTTGAATAAAAACAATGTAGTTCTTTGAGTGACACCTGCTGTTTGATAATTTAATTCATTTTTAAATTATGAGAAATTAAGTGTTCTGATTTTTCTTCTTTAGTATCCTTTGTGATTTTTATAGTTTGCTATCATATTGCATCATCCAGTCATCTCTTAGCTAAAGGATCTTGTCTTTTTCTCATGTGGGATATTCCCCCACACATCAAATCATCCCTCTGTAATTTTTTAGATTTATGATACTGTTTTTGAATGAACTGACCAGAATTGTGATGTAGATACTTGAGGATTTTAGATGGTTGTATATTTTTGATATTCTTCCGTATTCCTTCCTAGTAGTACTTAACATGGTACTTTTCTTTATTGCCTCAGAGCAGCAAGGGGATGTTTTCTGAGAACAATACCCAAGCTGTCCAGATTAGTTTTTGGAGCAGTACTAAATTACTTAGGAGTCTGTTGTATAGATGTATATTTTTTTCTTCTTTTGCTTAAGAGCTGGTATGGTTGGTGTGTTTTACAGGCACACAGTTGAGATTACAGCCTGGGAGATAAGTACATACATTGTGCACCATGCTAGTGAAACTCTTACCTGGGAGCTGAGAGCAAATGTGCATGGAGTTTATCTGTACTAAAGTGAAGAGCTGAGATTAGAGAAGTGAGAACTGATAGAGGTTCTGATATCTTTGAAAAGTAAACATATGAAATTAAATCTGGTGAAGTGGGATTGTGCATGCTTAGGGTTTATTTCCCCTGACTTTCTCAGAGGGAATATTTGTCTTTTTGAATCACTGTGTTTCACACCCATTTGACATGCCACTGTTGCATTGGCATATTTCTATATTTTGTTCTGAGTAATAGATGTAAGTACTGTATGCTTGCCTCTACATTCATCTGCTGGGGAGCTTCATTAGTCCATAATTCCGTCTGGATTATTCTTCTTCAGGCACTACCTACTGCTGTTTTCACTTTAACCTGCTTCCTAAGAGTCTTATCGTTGTTCTGTTAATCTATGTTCATTAGTTAATTAACAGCTTTCCCTATGGAGAGGTGGAAGAAATCCTCTTGATTGTTAAGTTGAGCTGATCCTGTCACAAGCAGATAAGTAAAATATTCCTTTTCATCAGTTTCTGACAGTTTTTTGATTCTAAAAAGTCTGTCTGAATTAGGTGTACATGAGATCTCTGCAATTTTGATGCATAGTGGGGTATATGAGTGGCATAAACCCATATACGTGTTGGGAGATGTGTACAAGGGAAGGTGCCAGATATGAGCTGTAGGAGATGTTGGTCCTTTGGACTTTCAAGTCTAAAACATTTTGAACAGGAGTAATTGTTAAGATGGGGGGGATTTTAAGGAATGAAGGAAAACTGACAGGAAGACCTACTTTAAATAGTCCCTCTTCTTCCTCTTCCCCGTCTCCCAGAAAGAAAAAACCCCAAACTTTCCTACTTCAGAGACATAACAATGAGTTGCTGGCGTACAGTACTGTCTTTGGCTCTGCTAAAACATAGGATAATAGTACACCCACCTGAATGGTTGCATAGTGAGCTAGATTGGATAGTGAATTCAGGGAGGAAAGAGGCTTTTAATTAAAGTAGTTTTCACTTTGTTGGATTAGAGATAATTCTACTACCTTCTCTGAGATGAGAGAGCTTGCCTATGCTCCTGGAAGAAATTTGGTTAAATTATGTTGTTAAACCACTTAAGAAGTAGCATGAACAATTCTCTTTCTTTTCAAATCAAGACTGACTTTTTTTTTCAGTAGAAAACACATTCAAGTTATTTAAGTTAATGTAGGAGTAAGTAAATAGTAGTTTTTGCCTTTGCTACTTTGTAAGTCAGATAAGTTGGTTTAGTGGTGCCTACCGAATTCAAAATATACAGAACTACAAAAGTGAATATGAAGAAAGGCTAAATGTATATCATGATTTATGCTAAAATTATGGATTTCACTTTGTTGTCATTCAAGCCAGCTGTGTTATGTGCAGCTGTGCAAAATGCTAGAGGCACAGCTGTGGTAGTGTTGAAAATACACCTTATGCCAGGGTCTCTTGAAGGCTTTGTATAATTAATCTGTGGCTGTGAAATCAATGAAGTGCAGAAAGGTGATTTGCCTTGTAATTTTACAGTTTATGATGGCAGTCCCTGGGATTTCAAAAGCCTTGGCTATGGTGAAGAACATCTGCAATTGCAGGCTTGTAAGTGTTATGTAGGGTATATTTTCCCAGGAGCCTAAACCAGCCTAACACCAAGTGGCAGAGAAAAAGCATTACTTGTCTTTTTGGTGGGTTGATTATCTGCTAGTTTAGTGGGCTGGACTGGGTATCAGAAGGACTTGCCAGTTGCCAAATGTGTGTCTAGGAGCAAAGAGGAATTAACATGGCTGGAAGGAATGGAAGATCTCCAAGCACCACAGCCATGGACATCTGGAGATGCAGCCCCTCTTCATGACTGTCTACTTAGACTAGGATCCTGTTGTAATGATGGAAAATAATAATACCAGCATCCTTTACAAATGTGTTTTGAAATCTGTTCATTTGAAGAGCTGCAGAAAAGCTAAGTGGTATTGAATTGGAGTGAGTGGTATGTTCCTCAACCTGAAATACAAAGCTTTTTGGAAATGGGTAATTTGATAGTTTTTAAGACACAAGGAAGTGATTGATCCATATTCTATCACTTCTTCAGGCTGCTTTGGAAGGCCTTTGAATTTGACTTTTTCACATCACAAGTAAATATTCTGAGTGCATAGGTTTTTGCTTCAATAGTGTGTGAATGAGTGCAGGGACACTTTGCTGCAACACATTTTTTGAATTCTGCATCATTTACACAGTATGAAAATCTAGTGGCTGTGTACTCCAGAGGCTGGTGCATCAACCTGTGCCACGGAGCATCTGTGGCTCTGGGACTTAAGCACTGGTTTTGCACAAAGATCGATGGTGCAATTGGATGACAGCCAATGCTCAGTTACACCTTCCTTTATTGCTGTGAAACAATGTTCCAGCTATCATTAGTTGTGGCATTAGTGGTGATGTGCAAGCAGTATCAGAGCTAATAAGCAGCAGAAACAATTGTACGAGCACAAACCACGCTGGCTCATTGAGTTTAGCAGAGCTGCCACCTGTTTTGTGGCAGCACAAGAGAAGTCGTATCTCTGTGCCCTGCCTGTCTGGGGACAGGTGGAAGATACCCAAGCTGGTGATGTGGGGTCAAGTGTCATCCTCTCTGGCCCAGCATCTACGTGTGTCACTTCTCTGCCATGGGCAAGCAGCAGAGGCTCTTCTCCTTTTGATTATTTTGTTCGGCTCTGCAGATAGCTGGTCTTCAAAGTTTTGTTATGAACTTCCCCAGAACTGATCTGCCACAGCTTGGTCTTGTATTGGTGGTCCTGGTATTTACATGGACCCTTAAGTCAGTTGTTCACTCATCTTGCCATGACTTCTCATAGTCACTATTGGTGCTGGCAAACCCTGCCTGCTTGCTCTGGGTTTTGCCTTACTGCTCAGTTGGTTTCCTCTTATGTTACACCCCTCACCTAAAAGCCACATTTACACATTTGTCACTGGTAGATTTCATGAGGACATCTCCACAGCATCTCCATGTGTATGTGTGTACAGGAACTGGAGATCCCCAAATGGGAGCCTGTATCTCTGTTGCACAGGGACTGCAGCCTTGGGCAGGGAAAGGAGTATGTTCCCCCTGTGCAGCTAGCTGCTGGTTTGATACTAGGTGCCTTAAAGCTGAATTGTGTATTGTTGAAGCAGTGGCTGAAAAGTACTGCAATAACCCTCACTTATCTTAAGTGCAATAAGGGTTTAGCATTTTTTCTGCATCATCTTTTTGTTTTGGTTTTTGTTTTGTTTTTCAAGATCTTAACTGTTCACATTTAGTTTAGCTTTTTCATCTCTTGGGCCACCAGCTTCTACTGTTTATTGTGATAATAATATTGCTGCTATTTGACTTCTTTCAACCATAGTCTTGGTAGCTTCCCAGATGGTTGCATCTTGCATTATTACTGAGGAAATGTGCAAAAAAGCTTACAAAACAGGCACACTCCTCTGGTGATGAGAGTATGAATAGTGCTTTCCTCACCTGTCAACAACAGCCACCAAAGCCCAAGCACAAAAACTAATGTGCTTCTTCCTGAGAGAATTAGGGAGGATAAGCTGCAAACCCTTTATTTTGTGAGGTTGTTTTAAGTGGGATTAGAATAGATGTTGAGTAGCTTCAGGATAATGAATTGTTTAGTGGGGAATATATAAATATTAAATTCTAAAATAAAGATAAATTCTGGAGCTAGTATCCTGTTCATTTTACAGTAATATTCACTCTAATAGTGCTGAGAATAAAATATATGATTATGACCTCATTTCTTCATGATATTTTTTCAGTGGAGCCTGAATATGTGGAGCCCTGTGACTGTTCAGAACTTGAGACTTGGCTAATTTGAGCCAGTTTCTTAGAGTGAACTCAGGCATTCATTTTATGAGAGTCCTAAAAATTGCATCTTCAAAATGAAATCCCAAAGTGTTTATGTATGGAATTAAAAAAAAAAAAAACCAACCCAACTTTATCATAGAAAACTCATGTTGAGAAGTTCTCTCAAAATATGTGTAATATATCTGCTCTCCTGTATATTAGAGGATGAATACAGACATATGTAACTTCTTCAGTATCATGGTTCAGGCTCTATTTGCAGGAGTGGGACAAAGTGGTGAAACCTGGTAAAAGTAGTATTCTTCTTACTCTCAAGCATGTACAATTCTAGATAGATTTTTGCTGTTTCCTAGTATGGACAAACTGAGGAAGGACCTTTTTTGATATGTGTTCAGTGTAAATTCATTATTTTTCCTGGGTTTGAGTAAAAGGTTATTCTCTTCACAGAATTAATTTCAATTTCACAATTTCTCTTGGTTTTCTTATCTTCCACATAATGCAGGTTATGAACTTCCTTTTCTGGCCTCTAGACTGCTCCTCTTTTTTTTGCTAAACCTTGATTTCTTGTCTGTACTTGGAAGTGCAATAAACCAGAGGAGTTTTTCACATCAAATTTAGATAAACTTTAAAAACCTCCTTATCTTGCTTTAATCTACTCTTCCTAAATAACCATGGTAGGACAAAATGATTTTGACATTTCAACAAGATTGATGATGGAGGAAGTGCTAAACTCTGAATTTTGGCAGGGAAACTGACTGCTCTGTGTCCTGCCTTTCTTCATTAGCTTGGTGGGAGGAAATGCCTTTTTGGTAGGAGTCAAAGCCTAAAACTCAGAAATCAAAATTCATCACTATCTCAGTTTAAATATTTCATGTAGTGATGGCTTTTGACTTGTGTTTTGGGTTCTGAGGTGCATGGGGGTTACCTACCCCTGTGATGTCTCACTCCACTGTGTGTGCTTAGTGTAGAAGGCTACATGCAAGTAAAAGTAATGCCACCCTTACAGTGATGGGTGGTTATAGCTGTTCTTTCATCAAGTATGATTTGAAACTGGACAATAGGAAAAAAGTAGTAGAGGACACTTCTTCATGCACAATATGAAAATTTCTTCTGCAGCAGGAGAGCAGATGCTGACTGTATTTGATGTGTAGTGAGCCTGATAAATGGGTCATATATTATGTACATCTCAAGTTATGAACTTTTGAAAATGAGTATTGTCATTACCAGCATTATGATTTTTTGTCTAGTAGAAGAGGGATCACAATGGTTCTTTCTTTACTTCAAACTTTGTATTGAAATTCACTGTCACTATCCTGGCACATTTTTAAACTATGTCTGTGCAGTCTTACAGGCACAGAAATGAGCAATAGAGAGGTGAGCTACTCGAATATTTTGATTGAGTTGCAGTAGGATTTCAGAGGCTGTGGATAGGCTGGGATACTATCTCTTGCTGGAGAACCAGGACCAGTCATGGGGATAGTGCATCCTGCACTGAGGTTTGTGGTGTGTTGATGCTGAGACGCCTTTCCTCCTATTACCCATGTATCTTCCATGCCTCCTTGTGGGGAAAGAGAGAAACTGCTGGAATTGGTGGGAGCTAAGGGAGAAGTTTGGATCATTTCCACCTACTTTCTCTTTTTTTGCTTCAGGATAAGGAGGCCAAGCTTGCTCCAGAAGATGATCAGAGGATGATGTTGCTAAATTGGCTATCAGTCAGAATTTATGGCCAGCCACCACCAGCCCTGTGATACCTGAGGAGTAGCTAGAATGCATGGGGGGTTATTTTCTGCTAAATTGCTCATCTCTTAGTAGGAAGATTTTATCTTTAAACAGTGAAACAAAACGGGAGAACAGGACTTGAGGTTAGTGTGGGTGCAGTTATTGTAAGGGCACTTTGACTTTTTGTATCCTTTAGTAACATATTTTTAGGGTTCCTGTGCTGTTGCAGTAGCGATGTGCCATTTTTCCTAAAGTCAAAGTGGGCTGATTTTATTTGTTAACATTAAATGCTTTGAAACAGTTTGGATTTGGAACAATGAGGTTTTCTCTAACTATTCTGTGTATTTACAGTGTTTTTCTTATCTTTGTCCTTCTCTTGCATACTTTGTCACACTTTGTCTTGATTGAGGTTTCTCTGGCCTGCATGGATTGACTTCTTGTTGATTTTTTGGATCTTACTGGCTTCAAGGGACCATGTGGGTTTTCCCATTGCTGTCAGTCAGATGTTTTAGATGAGTTATTTTGCCAAACAGAACTGCAGGTCAGACCTCATTTGTGCTTTGAAATGTTAGAACAGTGAATGTAGAGATTAGACAGTAAATAGAATTTAATTTAAGGGTCTGAACTGTAGCCTCATGTCAGCGTTTGTCTTCACTGTCCACAGCCAAACTACTGTAGGCTAAATGTCCATTATGGGATATTTCTCACATTTAGCTGTGTTGTGCACATAAATGAAGGGTAATTTCAGTGGTGATCCTGTAATAGACTGCATTTGTGGATGAAATTGTTAGCAGAGAAGCAGAATCTCAGTTGTGTTTGTTGCTTACCTTGGAGACAAGTCTCAGGAAATGTTTTGTTATCGATGGTAATGATTTATTTTGTTTCTTTTGTCAATTAATGTATATATATATAGTATCTTATACAAGAACAGTACTAAACTGAGAATAGCTCTTAGTACAAACTACAAGTTGTCTTCTGTTTTAATTGCAAAAGAGTTAATAGTATATTTCAGCTTTGAAATACAAAGCAGAAGTTGATAAGAAAAAAGTAGTCTTTTTTCCCTATTGTTAAGTTTCTGCGTGAAAGCAAGATGTGAGTAGGTGTGTAGGAGGCAATTCCTCCAGCAGTCACACATTTGTTCCAAATATATACTGACAAATACTGGGCACTCTGGGGTTTGAATTATTTAAGTCATAATTACTTTTGGAGAAGATTTTTATTTTTTAAATCGAAGGAGGTTTTTGTTCAGAAAATCTCCACCATGTTGTCTCTAGTGTGGGTCTGGTTGGAAGTTATTTATTGCCTCTTTCTTATCAATCTTCACAAATAATCTGGAGTATCTTTTAAATTAGAGAATGAGTTACTGCTGTAATTTAAATGATTGTTCAAAAAACGAAGTGTTAAGGAAGTCATTGGAATGTAGTTGAAGATTTTTTTGTGCTAGCTAAGTTTTCTGTAGTAACTACTACTCAAAGCTAGGCAGTCATGTCATGACAGATCTGACTGGGACAGCAGAAGCTGCTGTTGATACCAGTTGTCTAAATTCCTTCTGGCCTTGTCCCCAAGCCTAGAATGTCTGATCTATTTGTAAAGCAGTTGCAGAGCTGAGCATCTTCATCTAGTATGAATTGTTAGCTTGTAACATCTGCTTCATGAAAGGACAAGACATCCTTGCATCATTAGGTATCAGTGTCTGCTAGGGAAGTAGGGTGAATGTCTAATTGTCCAGTTCTCTGTGCTCAACCTCTATATTTAATCTCTTTGATTAGCTACTTTAGTAAGACGGGTAACAGTGCTCTTATAGGAAAAAAGCTTATTTGGAGAACTTGAAAAGTGTAACTGCTAAAACTGGAATGAAAACTTGTTATGGCTTGACTCCACATAAGATAATTCAGTCTTGGGGCATGTTGCTTGATATGACTTTGGTAGAGTTAAACTTGGAAATCTCCTTATTCTGAGAATCTGATTCTTTTGTATAAATAGCTTATATGCCAGAACTGTTTTGGGGAGTAATTCTTTCAAGGCATTTTTGTTATTTGAGATGCAGAACTCTGCTTTTAGCGGGTTTTGGTCATCTTGGTAAAGGAGCACAGTAATTTAAAATTTAATTACTTCTGATTATTTAGTTATGTATCAGCTGTAACAATTGGTTACATGAGTGGAGTAATATATTTAGCTGTCCCTCTCCTAAATGCAGTATGTGCACTAGTTTAAAAATATTGCTTACCCTTGTGTTATTTTCTCCCTTTTTTCCTCTTTCTCCTTCTATTTTTGCCTATACTTCTCAGCTATGTTATCACCATCACATGGTGTTCCCCTGCCCATGCTTCTCAAGTTCACTCATGATCTTTCTCCTTTGCATATGCCTCATTATTACTTGGCTTCCCTGGTGCTGGGACATGTTGGCAAGCCATCTGGGCTTCTTTATTCCTTGCTTCTCTGAGCGTGTCTTGCCTGATGGTGGCTGTCAGCAAAGTCCAGACCCAGCAGTGCCATTGCCATCTGTGATGGATTTTGCTTATCCTGGTATATTGATAGAAATCTGTTTCCTAAGTTCTTCCCCATTGGGTTTCCAGGCTCTCTGCAGCACTGAGTCTAGACACCATTCTGAAGAACAAGAAATGTCTTGAACATAAGCCAAGAGTGGGGACCAGGGTTTGGGAACAGTATTATTGTACCTTATGCAGGGAAGGCATAATTCCCCTACGTGTTTGGGAAGGTCGGTTTGGGGAGTTTGTGGTAAATTTTATGAAGTCACACTTCACTAGAAATATCAGATTGTTGTTTCTGCCCTTGTCAAGTTTGTAATGTACTTCACTTGCAGACATAAACATTGCCTTTGGCAAGAAGGGCATCTAGTTCTTGGCCTTAGTACTAGCAGGTACAAGCAATCTGATCCTTTTAAAAAAATTTTTAAACCAAGAAAATTCTCTTAGTAGGCATATTTGCCTTTTTATAATCCTACTAATGTTTAGGCTGTGTTGTTCATAGGGGACCTTTTTTGTAGGTGGGAATACTGTGGGTGTCAGCTTAAAGCACTCCAGTGTACTCTCTCTGTGTTCTCCCAAGCAGCAAAGTCTGGAGGAGTGCATGACTGTTCTTTGTGACATGCTAATTTGCAGATTTCCCCCAGTGTAATTGTAGGAAGATGCTGACTTTGGTTGTATTCAGTGCTGTCTTGCCATAGCAAAAGTGAAAAATCAAAATTTGTCATAGCAAGTTTTTTTTCCTGCAAGGATTGAACACTGCTCACCCCATCCTTAGTTGTGTTTATATTTGATTGTAGCCAGGAATTTCCTTAGAAAATTGTGATGCAGGAGTACTAATGCAAGCTGGTTAACTCAATATTTAAAAAAACTACTCTCTTTTTGATTTTAATAATAGTGCCACTTAAATGGTAGAAGTTGTTACTTTTGAGATACTATCAGTGTCTTAAGCAATAAGTAATATTCTCTGGAATCCACATTAATATTAGAAGAAAATGCTAACCAATCAGCTTCAACAAGGTGTTGAAGGTATTGAAGAGGTCAAGATTCATAGTCAAAAGCCTATTCAGTCTTTTTTATTGCCCTTGTAAAAAGACAGAATTTTTTACAGTGAGGGTGGTGAAGCCCTGGCACAGGTTGCCCAGAGACATTATGGGTGCCCCATCCCTGGAAATGTTCAAGGCCAAGCTGGGTGGGGCTCTGAGCACCTGTTTGTGTGGAAGGTCAAAGTGTCTCTGCCCATGGTGGGGAGTTGGACTAGATGGCCTTTAAAGGTCCCTTCCAGCTATTATGTGATTCTGCAGTTCTATTCTGTGATCTAAAACTGTTAAGAAAATAATGTAACTTCTAATATATGATCAAAAAATGTTATGTTTTGTATATCTGTGGTATGCACATTTGATATCTGATTGGCATGAAACAGCCAAGAATCTCTTGGGAGGGTGGGATTTGGTGCATTTACTTTTTTAAAGCAAAAGATCTCTTCAGATAAGAGGAAGGAGCTAAAAAAAGCAGACTTCAAATGTGAATGTGGTGTTACTTCTGTGGACAAATACAACCTGACTTCAACTTTAATCATAATGACCATGTTGTGCTTGCAACCTGTTTGCTTCCTTTTTGTCTATTTGTATCTATTCTTTGTATGTATTACTTTTGCTTCTTGTCGCTTTCCATCCTGCCAAGTAAGTCATAATTACATTGTATTTTTAAAAGGCATGTTACTGAGGTAGAAAATGCTTGTATGAAGCAGGTGTTTTTAGGTAGGTATGTGTAGGTTCAGTTCTTCTGTATACATCTAACTACTATTGAAAATAAAAGAAAATCCCAAAGCCCTTATTCTTTCCACTTGTATATCAACAGATGTTTCCTAGTCATGTGTGTACTTTCCATGAGATTTGGTCTCCCATCTTCTCCAGTTACATTACTTTCCTAGGAGTTGTCAGGGCTTCCAGGTACCTTTACTGGTCCTGCAAGTGTTAGTGCTAGTCTGCTACAGTGTTTCTAGTCTTTTTTCAGTTTCTCTTTCCTTTGGGTGGATAGCTGCCATTTGAAACAGTAGTCCTGCTGGATCCTGTTTGTGGGTCCCACTGCATCTGATCCTTTTCAGTATCCAGATAGCTTTGGTAATTGAAAGGTTGTAATTTTGTTTATAATACTGTTTCATATAGGAACTCTCTTCTTATGGGACAGTAGCTTGTTATGCTTGTTATAAAATCAGAAAGATGACCATTGTTCTGGGGAAGTTTTTATAGGTAACTTGCAGGACAAAAGAGAACAGATGGTTAGACTTAATGTCTAAAGGAAAGTGATACAGCTGCAAATAGTTTCAATATGCCAAAAGAACCTGCTCATTACCTTACTTTGGGTATGTTTCTAACCCTCTTGTGCCAAGGAGGTGCTGGACACCAGGGTACAGGGCTCACTAAGCCAGTGTTCTCATAATGTGAAATTTGCACAGAATATGTATATGCTGGCCTTTTCTTTAAAGGAAAAACTAACTGGACATTACTTTCATTGTACAGAAAAATGTTGTCTGAATGCAGTAAAGGCAGTGGAGTGTGAGCTTTAAGCTCCCTCTGGTGGCTTTGCAATATAGTCCAAGCCTTAACTGTTGGACTTGTATGCTCTGGACAGTTTTGAGAGTCCAAGTTTGTAATGCATTGTAGGAAGATGCTGACTTGGGTTGTATTCTGTGCTGTCTTGCCATAGCAAAAGTGAAAAATTAAAATTTTAGCATGTTTTTTTTCCTGCAAGGAATGAATGCTGCTCACTCCATCCTTAGTTATGTTTATATTTGATCATGGCCAGGATTTTTCTTAGCGAAATTATGAAGTTATTATTTAATTATTGTAATTGTAAAAATTAATACAGGAATGTGATATGCCATGTGCCTTTCCAAAGTGTCAGAGGTCTTCTGTAACTGGACTTCAGAGAAGTAGAAGAGCTAAAATAGTATAAAGCAAGAGGTCTACTTTCTAGTTTTTATAATTGTAAAGGAGATATTTCCCATAAAACTTCTCTGGTTGTTTTTTTTAGTGGTGCTGTAGTTTACAGCTGATATCCCTAAAAGTGTCCTTAAGTATTACAAAGCAGTGAAAATAGATAGAATCTCTGTATGGCAAACTTAAATATATTGTGTTAATGCAAAATTATTTTTGGATCAGTTAGCCCTGATTTGGTCTTCTTGCTCCAAGGATGTGAATATAAATGACCCCGGGCTTGCAAAAATTATGCTTTGTCACACCCAAAGGATACGTTCTATCGTGGCTGTAATTAGGGAGGCTTCATGGCTCTGCAGAGCTGTGAACTGCAAGGCCAATAGTGGTGAAAGGGAAATGTCACTCTGCTCCTTTTCTCCCCATCATTGCACTGGCTCTCGCACTTATCTGGCTTTTTTGATGCTTATTAGAGTAACAAATGTTAATTCTGGATTTCCCCTCTATCTTCTTTTGTGCACTAGTTGATAGAAAGTATCACAAAAAGAGGTAACAGTACCATGGAGGTGGGACCAGGAAAGGAGTAGGACCTCTCCTTTTGGTAGCAGGAAGTTATTAAAATAAATCACTTGTCTCAATAAATTAGATTCTTAGTTCTTGTGAAATATCATTGGGCAGAGCTGTGTATTCCTTGAGACTTAAAACTATTCCCAGGCATTGCACAGCAGCAGACTGTGGATCAAATGCACCTTGAATGATAACTGATGCTGAAAAAAAACAGCCTATCACTACCCAGTATGTCTTGTACTGTGCTGGTTTAGGCTTTTGTGTTGGGTTATGGTAAACCAGACTGATCCAGATGAAAGAATCTGGGATGATTTTTGGTAATAACTTCCCCAGTCTGGTTCACCGTGCATTTGCACAAAGGCTTGCCCATACAATGAGAGGAAAAATTGGGAACTGCCTTTTTTTTAGTTGGTTTTGTTTATTTGCCACAGCTCTGACTGAAGTGTTTATCAAGTTGTTGCTGTGTAGGTCATTCCTGCATGTTTGATAATCTGCTTCAGATATTCTTCTGGCATTCTGTACAGCTGGTTCTATTGCAGTGAATGTAGCTGGACTCCATACAGAGGAGAATGGTCTTTCACACTGTAGAAAACATAAACAGCTGTTCCCATTAGGAACAGCTACTGCTGCATGCAAGAGAGCTGAGTTTACACCACAGAAATGTCTGTTAAATCAGATTACTTGTGGCTTATTTACCGGAAAATGTTTCATTTATATTAGAAGTGTTGGTCTTGATGCTAAGGTCTTGATGCTTTTATTCCCAAAGCAGTGGATATAAATTGTGACTGAAAGATAGGTGGCACACATGTTCTTCTCAAACTGCTGGGGATAGGGCTGGAATGTAGAGTTTGGAAGTTCAGCTGAAGTTCAATAACCTGTCACCTTGATCCTGCTCTGCAGTTTGGATGTGATCTTCCACACATGATACATGTGTGCTTGTTCCTTTCTCAAAGGTTAGCATCAGTTTTGTTTACCCTGTTTGTGGTATCAGTCAAGAGTGTGTGTGTGTTCAGATAAATCCCAGACAGCAGAACTCAGAGAATACTAGTGGGAGAAGTGGAGAGCAGTGTGGTGCTGTGAGCTGCTGATACTTTCTGCGTGGCTGGTTTACCCTGTAGGGCAGTGGTGAGTGTTGGGGTTGCTCAGTGAGGTGAGGCTGCAGTGCAGGCAGCTTCTCTGCTCTGTAGGCACCTCACAGGGGTCCAGGTTATGGCATGGTTTCATGCTCTACCTCTAGCTGATTTTCAGGTAGATACCACCCTGGAGCTGGTTTTCAACAGGAGAGCAGCAGGTGTTACCTGAGCAGCCAGAGTGCCCAGGATGTCATGGGGTGGGTGTGTACAGGGTGTAAGCTGAGGAACCACCATAGCCATTCCCAAATGGACTTGTCTCTTCAATTACACCCAGTGCTCAGGATGTCAACTTTAATATTAAACACTAGAGGGTAGTATGTTCCTGTGATACTTTATTTTAGAACGTATCTGTCCTAATTTTTAAATCCCCTGAATTTATTACGCAACTAAATATTTTAAAACAAATGTGGAACTAAAGAGAAAATAGTGCTTTGCTTCCAGGACTGTAAGCTTGCTTAGAAGCATTTAGTGATGTGCAGTGGTATTTTTGGTCTGAGTAGAAAAAGGATTGGTTTGAATTTAGATCTGACTTCTAATTTTCTTTGGAAACATCATTGGGAAACTATACTTAAATTAATGATTCTTGATATTCACACCTATGTGCATGCAATGTAAATACAGAGTGGTATGTAAGAGGAGGCAGTGCCTGAGAGCAAGCAGTTTTGCCAAGAAATACTTGGTTGTGGTGTTTAACAAGGCAAACATAAATTCATGACATTGCTCTTAGTATATTTTTGATCAGTGCTTGGACAACTTTCTTTTGTTCTTTCAGGCACCACCTTCCATGGTCAACAATGAACAACGACAACATGCTGAGCACATATTCTTATCATTTAGAAAATCAAAATCACCATTTGCTGTTTGCAAACATATTTTGGGTAAGTTTCAAGAAATTTAATTAGGCATGTAAGTTCTTTTATAACTGAACTGTGCTGTTCTTTTGCAGTTGGGACTATGAATATCAGTTTTGATTGCAATGAGGGGTACTTTTTGATGGAGGGTGAAGCCTATTACTGCCCTTTGGTTTTTTTCTGTCAGTTTCAAAGCTGGAAGGTGTAACTTCATGTAGCCAAGTTCCTAAACTGATTTAATAGATTTTCTGTGCAACATGATTCTTATAATACTAAATAATCTGTGCAGCTGCCAGTAGTATGGTTGCTTGGCTTTGTGCTTGTTTTCCATTAAATCAGCCAACGATGCAATTTTATGCACTTCTACCAGATTTTGCATTGGTAAATGCAATGAAATGAGAGTTTATTTGCAGTTGAACAACTTAGTTGCTGTTGACAGCCCAGCTAGGGGAAAAGAGGAAAAAGCTAGAAAAATTTCTGTCCACCTGGCAGAAGCAAGACAGTATTGATTTGAAATGTTGTTTGATTATACCTGTGGAGAAAGGGAAGGGGCAGATACCACCCTTCATTTTGATTTTTAATGTAAATGTGGTTGTGTAGCAAATTTTAGAAGAGAAATGTTTTTACAGGTGCTATATAGAGAGACTTATTAGAGTTTGGCAGCTAGATCTGAAAATCACAGGAGCAGTTAAGATGAGAGATTGCTGCTCAGTGCTGTGGTATTGACCAGATGTGAATGCTGGGGACAGGTGTGGGGGAATTTCAGTGAAAACAGACCTGATGGGGGAAACCTCAAAGTTTGTGCAAAAGAATGCCTGCCAAAACCACAAAAAGCAACTTTTCTTTTCTTTTAAAGAATTTGCCAGAATGAACAGAGAAATATTAGAATTATGTTGAAAATATTTTCATACTTAGTTCATTCTACAGTATTTTTGACAGTTATTTCTAAATTTACTGGATTAGAGACTTACAATTTATTAATATTATGATGCCAGTATTGCAGTCCTACTCTGATGTTATACTGTGATACATAGACCAGGATGTACTTCCTTTCTGACATCTACTCTGCAAACAAAATTTTTCTCTACAAATGAGTTTCTTCTGGGTTTAGTATATTGTAATAGTACTCCATCTGGTTTGGAATACTGCAATCACACTTTTTGCTTGATGGGTCAGCAAAATTGATGCTTCTTGTTTTCACATTGATTGTTAGAGAAAATTAAGTGGAAGAAAACATCCTTAAGTGACTTGGCAGACCATTTGGATCTAAGGATACATTAATCATCAATCACAAATGAATAATGAAATTTTATGAAATATCAAATGTGGCTGATTGGAAGGAATATGATGCTGAGTTTAATGCCTTTTGGATGTCCAGAAATATTACATTCTTAAAGTGTTCATATGCTGCCACCATTGAGAAGTCAGTGTGTTTCCACCTGGGGCAGGTTTTTCATGAGAATGTAGGCAGTTATGATGCTGAGACCTGGAGCTTAGAGACTTTTTCAGAACTTTGTGCTTCCTCAGTATCTGTACAGTCTGGACTGAAAGAACAGGTAGTTAAGATATGGGACTTAAGGAAGAAAAGGTGGGGATTGTGAAATCAGGCAGTGAAACAAGTTGTTCATGATGAAGAATAAAAGACTTGAGGTGTATTGAAGGGATGTGTGCAGGAAGGATGGGCTGGAACCTGAGGACCAAGTAGATGGCTTTAAAAAGAAGCAGAAAAAAAAATGGTCAAGACGGGAACAAGAGTAGAGGTAGAGAGGGATAACAAGGATGATGTCATTTGTGGAAAGAAGAGTGTGTGAATAACACAGGGAGAATAATGGAGAGGGTGAGCATGTGGAAAAGGGGAATGGCCACTACTATGTTGTTCCTTAGAAACCTGGAGCTGAACCCAGGAAGCACCAGGCTCTGCATTCTGCTGTAAGCTTATAGCTGTCCAGTGCACTGGCAAAACTTGTTCTTCCTTTCTTTAGTAAGTTCCTATGGTGCTCAGCTTTCCCTGGGGGCTGCAGGTCTGTGCTGTCAGTGATCACAGTTGTGCAGCTGCAGGACTTGGCACAAAAGGGAAACTCTGTGCTTTTTAAATTATATTCTTTCTTTTGTATGTGTGTGAGCTTTGTACAGTTAGAAAAGCTGTAGACCGTTCAATTCAGGAGTAGATTGAAACATGGTTTATTTTGATTTAAGCATATTTACCTGTGTGAGTTTAGCTTTGGAGCTTGATTAAATTAGTTTGAAATATTTTAGCATATTAGCTGCTGTTCTTTGATATAGAGCTTGTGTATAAAGGAAATTTATATTATAAGCTTGTGTGAATATAATTGGGTGAAGAAAGTTTGTTTTGTAGTAATTTAAAGCCATTCATCTTGTGACTGAGGTTTTTTCAAACAAACACAGTTTTTCTAGTCCTGGCAGGTCAACCACTATAGCTCAAACTCTGCTTCTTGTTTGGGAATTTTATTTCATCATTTCATATTTTATGCTCTTGCCACCCTGTGGCTGCACCCTTTCTGAAAATTCTTTCTGCAGAGCTCAGAATGTTTTGAAACTGGCTTCTGAAATATTACCTGTTATTTTCAAGTTAAAAATTTTAAAAGCAAAGGAACAACAGTAATAAAAATCTCTCTAGCTTTCTAGCATAATAGAAATTATATTCATATTCTGGCATGTCTCTTTAAATTTTACTTTGTAGTCACCCAAGCTGTTACCTTTCTCCATAATATAGTTATATGCTTTCCTTAGTGCATCTGTATGCATAGTAATCTCATATTTAGATAATAATGGCAAGTAATTCCTACACTGTCAGAAATTACATTTTGATTAACTCAAAATAATTCTGGAAACTTGAACACAATGTAGAACACTTTAAATACACGGCAGTGTAAAATTTGTGCTTGGATAATTTAGCACAAATGTTATCTTTAAGTGGATTTGTATCTTTTTATTAACTATTAAATACATGTACTTTTATGCACTATTGATTTCAAAGGTAAACACAGAAATATCCAGCTTTGACATGCTTGTAAGATTAATCACTTTTATTAATTAATCTATTGGAACTAAATCTGTCATCTTGTTTATTTTATTCCCCTGTTGTGTTAGCATTCTTATTCCTGTTCTTTGTACAGCCTCCTGGTGCAGACAACTTTTCTCCTAGGTCACTGACTTGAATAATACTGGCCAATTTGCTAATTGAGTTATTGATTATTTCTCCCCCTTTTGAGTTGCAAATTCCTTCTCTGTTTTCATAGCAACAGTATTCTATTTAATAAAAAATTATAGTAAATTCCATTAATTTTTTTTTGGAAACACATTCAAGCTGAATAGATGTCTTCTAATACTCATGTTGCCTTTGTGTTTTCCCACAGAAACTAGTAAAGTGGACTATGTCCTTTTTCAAGCTGCTACAGCGATAATGGAAGCAGTTGTAAGAGAATGGATTCTCTTGGAAAAAGCTAGCATTGAGTCACTGCGAACATTCCTTCTAACATATGTCTTACAAAGGCCTAAGTAAGTAGAGAAAACATACCTCTGAACATGTAGGATTCTCCATAATGTCTAGGTTATCATTTTTATTTTCCTGGGTAGCAGTGCAACATCATTTTAAGAATAATTTGTCTTCTAATCTCGGCAGTTATCTTTTGTCAGCTTTCCCTTATGAATTTACACAAAATATTGAAAAAGGACATGTGTTTAAAATTTTATTGAGCATTAATGTCCAGAATGACCTGCAAGTATGTTTGTGCCATGTTGTTTACAGCCTTCAAAAGTATGTTCGGGAGCAGATTTTATTAGCGGTAGCGGTGATAGTGAAACGGGGATCATTAGACAAATCAATCGACTGCAAAAGCATTTTTCATGAAGTCAGCCAGCTGATCAGCAGCGGTAACCCCACTGTGGTAAGTACTGTGATTTTTTTTTTTGTTGTTTTTTTCTTCAAAAGTTAAGCAGCAGCTTAGATTATATACTTAGTGGTTATAAAGTATTTTATACTTCGCTTATCAAAGTTGGTAATTATGCAATCATTTACCAAATTAGAGATTTTTTAATGTTTTGGGACTAGGGGTAGTATTTGTAGTTTTTTGGCATAGAAGGAGACCAGTTTTTTAGGTCATGTTTTTTGGAATAGCTACTTTAAGTGCCATAGTTGTGGGTTGGTGGTTTGTTTTGGGGGTTTTTCTGTGTGTTTTTAATAAATTGTTATTATTTGTTTTCTTTTTTCCTCTGGTTTTCTTTAATCTAATAGTAAGATGTGAAACAGATTTTCCGTTAGCTGGGAGGTTCTTTGCACACTCAGTCCCCTTCCATCTGTGCAGTGCTGCACTTTGCTGCAGCTCAGCTGTCGAAATAGACTGCGAGCAGGAGGCATAGACCTCTGCTGTTCTTTGGGAGACAAGTAGGTGGAGAGAAAGGGGTGTGAGGAAGTAAAACATGGAATGGAAATACAAAGCTTACTCTTGATTTAATGTCATACTACTAGGGGTAAGTGTTACCTTCGATACTGAGCTCAAAGTGGAAACAAGGTGTCCAATATCTATCTATGCATTTAGTGAGATTCCGTTTGCTATGCCAGGGGATAAGTTTAGAATAGGTCATAATAGAGGCATGTAACTAGAGCTTAAAGAGAGGTGATTTTTTCTCCTACCAAATGAAAATCAAAGAGTATATGGATTCCATGCTGAAACTTTAACTGAAGCTTTTCTCAAAAAAAGACCTTGAGAGAACCAGCTCATGACACTGCTGAGCTTTTAGAGCAGCAGTTGTACTAGATAGATGGGAGTGGCAAATATTTAACTCTAAAAATTCAATCAAAGTGTGCTATAAGTAATCCAGCTCATGTCATGGTCCTAAAAATAGTATGTCACCTCTGAGCAGCAAGTAATATCGCTCCAGGGCATGGAAATTTCATTTAGTCTTGTAAAATTTAATTACACAGTTACTTACCTTAAGGAAACCGTTTTTGCCTTTTGATTCTGTGTAATTCTGATAGAAATGGGTATTTAAGAAGAACTGAGCTAATGTTTTTTTCCAGCAAACATAGTCTGGTTATTGAAATGGAGTTACAGCTGAGGTTTTCAAGTTTTATGCACAACACTGTGTATGCTCGTGTAGTTTGTAGGGTCTTTGCATAAAGATAGGAAAGTGGCATCTATTGAAACACGGATTTTGAACTAAGTAATGCACAGTCCAGCTTGTGCAGTTGTATTCTGTGCATGCATTGTCCATAGACACACTGCACTGACCACAGCATACAGCAAGCTAAGAGTGCCTGCTCAAATCATGTCATCCTGGGCATATTGCAGAGCAGAGCACGTTGCAGAGGAACTCTGCCTGGGGGAAGGGGTACTCTTCTCCAAGTTCAGCTCACTGCCAAATTGAGCTCAGTTTTTCATTTCCCTTTATTTCTTTTTCCCTTTATTTCCTCCTCTTCAGAAGTGTGAATTTCTCCATAGTTTTTCCAAAATATTTGTGCTCATGTTTTAAGACTGGTATAGAAAAAGTCTAGGATATAGAATGATGTTTTCTATTCTGGTGTGCTAACAAGATTTACTAGCAAAACAAAAAACAGACATGAGATTATGATGAAACATCTTTTTTGTATGGCGTGCTATATGCTTGTTAGTTTTTGGCAAACTGGTTATAAACACATGCTCCCATGTATATATGACAGTTTATATTATAAACCAGTTCTCATTCACAAAAATGTTCTTGTAATCTTCAGAGACTTAGCTGCAAGAGAGATTCTGGTACTGGCACCCAGGATTGGCATGTGCAATAGTAATAAGCAGTAATAAAATGGTGTTTTGGCATGGTACCTGCCAAAATTGCTTTCTGAGGCGAGTCAGGGCATGCCTCTTGTATAAATACATAACAACTTTGAAAGGTAATATGAAATAATTCATACAATGAATTATTTATTATTTTAGTTATCTTTTCAAATATGGATGGGTTATTTTGTTTCTTTGCTAGTGTCCCTGTAGCGTTCAGCCATGCCTGTGGGGCTGTGTGGTACCCCAGTGGTGTACTTTCCTTCCTGCTGTGGGGAGTCTCCACTAAGGGTGCTCCAGGATATGGTGTGAAGCCCACATCCTGAAGGAAGTGGTGCTTTCAAGATCCTATATGTGATGTCAGGACAGTGCCATGCACTGTCAAAGGTGTTTCTGGAGATTGCTTTATATTAGTTAGTTGTAAATACAGGCCTCTATTCAAATCAGGGAAGAGACTAGTATTGAAAGAGATCAGCACATTTTCCAGTCCCCTGTCCTTCTCTGTGGAAGGAAGTTAAGGTACTAAGTTTGAGGTACATTCCACTTTTTTGATCTCTTTCCCATAGTATGATATGCACTCTTGCCTCCTTGTACACTCAAGTTACAGAAGTCTGTCATATCTTTGTGACTCCTAATTATTTTTCCAGTTTCTCTGTCCTTCCTGTATTGTTCTCAGCCTTCTGTTCTGACCTTCTGCCCACCCATTTGTGTCATCCTGCCTGAAGCTCCCTACACATGAAGTCAGCAGCAGGTCACTTCATATTTAAAAATGTTTAAAGCTCTCAAACGAGCTATCAGCAGCTCTTAGCTGCTGATAATTGGTTACAGCATGGTACTAATAACACCAGAGCTATGGGTTAGATCCCCATATGGGCCATTCACTTAAGAGTTGGACTCAATCCTCATGGGTGTCTTCCAACTCAGAGTATTCTGAGGTAATGGCTTTCTACAGTGGTTTGTAATTGAGAGAAAGTCCATTTTAAAAAAGCAAAATGTTCTCTTGTCAGCTTCTTGCTTACTTTTTCCTGTGTTGGCTGTGAAGCTTCTTGATCCATCTTTACCTTACTAGAATAATATAGGTACTTAATCTTTTCCATTCCCTGCAGCCCTGCACCCAGTTTCTGTCAGACATCTGTACTAACTTTGTGATCATCAGACAGTTCTGCTCCTTGAAATCTTTGGGACTTCTGAGTAATATCTTGTCAGGATCAAGTTTTGATAGTTGTGGTAATAAGGAGGGCAGTGAATGTAGATGGTAGTCTACATTCTGCTGTGTGTGTCCTTTTGTGGGATTTGATGTGCTTAGTACCTCAACTTCTCGAGTACCAGTTAAAAAGATTTTCAGAAATGGATGTATTTTGAGGCTAAGACTTCAAGGTATGTAGTGGCAAACTGACATGTGAGCAAGATTGATGGATGAACTGTTGAGAATGAAAAAATGAGGTTTGGAAGGAAGATAAGGAGAGGAATTGCCATGAGAATAATAAAATGGCTTAAGTATTGAGTAATTTTTTAATAGTGGAACACAGTGTACGTGTTAAGGAAATAACAGGACACTAAGGAGAGTTAATACTCCAGGGATGGGAAGGATGCATGGTCAGAGCCAGGTTTAGAACTGGAGTGTTGGCTTTTGCTGCTGGTTCTCTGCCATTTGGTGCTTTATGAGTCTCACAGAAGAAAGCTTTGTCTGAGAAAGGAAAGCAAACTTTTAGTCTGGCTGCCTATTTATTTATAATTGAGTTTAGGTAGTAATCCTCTAGGAGGACAAAGATTATCTTTGGAGCTCTTGGGTTTGTTTTTTCTGGCTTCTCCTGTATCATCAGTACAAGCCATCCCTCTGCTTGCAAAGGAGAATCTGTAATCTCCCTCCGACAGCAATTTCAGGATCTCTTTTTCAAAATCTTCATCTCTCTGGGGGACTGAGCTTCTGGCAGCAGACATAGTATCATGAGCCAGTCTTAAAATTCTAAATGCATGTTTTCTATTGCTCATTTCAAGATTTTGGAGAATTGCAAGGGCCAAGTTCTTCTCAATAATACATACCTTCAATTTCTTGGCCTGTTCTTGTGTTAAAATATTCTGTTTTTGCATAGCTGAAGGATTTCATTTGTCCTTCATCCCTGCCAGAAGGACAGAAATCCTGGCAGCTAAGTGACTGACTCCCAGGAGGAGGATCTGGTCTGCATGTGAACACAATCAGATTTTGTTTAAAACCAGACTGAGGTATGGATCACACCTCAATTTCTTCCAGTATATATATAGGTAGATGCAGAGGGGTCCAGCTGCTGTGGACTTGACATGTGACTGGGAAGCAACAGAAACTGTGTTTTTTGAGACCTGCAGTGCATCCAGTAGAATGTATTTTAATATAAAGCTCCATATCTAAAACCAGCATATTTTTTTTTGTGTATGGAAGAAGACTTGTCAAGGCTTACTGGAATAGCTCTGGAATCCTAACAGTTACTTCTCTTGCAAAATTTTTAAATCTCTTATTCTGTTTCCCAATGTTCCTAGTTGGGCTAGAGAGAAAATCCAGCTGCTTCAGATTAACCTAAGGTTTCTGAGGGATGTGCTGTGAATGGATTTCATGTGAGCAGTGGGAAATATTAATAAGCAAAACTCTAGGCATTCATCTTCCTTGAAGTTAATTTATCCATTAAAATGTCTGCTTGGATAATTAGTTATATGTGGTAGGGTAGAAGTTGGAGAGGCTCTCCTGACTTTCACATTTTGATAAAAAACATATATTATCCATCCCAAGTTGTGTCTCTGGTCTAATAAAGTTTTTATATTGTTCTATGAACCTCATTGCCCTTGAGACATATTGAGTATAAAAAACAGAGGGTGAATCAGAATATTCAAGCTGATAAGTTCTCTCTAAAGACTTAAATTAGTGTGTTAAAAATTGGTTTGGAAATTTTAGGAATCAAGAAACTACTCCACATGTGAGGTTAAAATTCAATGATAGAAATGTAAGAGAACTTTAAAACATAAGTGGATTTTTAGTAGTTGAATTAACCAGGTGGCTTTTGCAGTTTTCAGACCTTACTGTTGAAAGGGAGCTGGCTCTACCAGAGATGCAGTACAGCAAGTCTCCAGCTTAGTTGCTTAATAACTGCTAGAAATTGGTAACTCCCCAGTTACACTTACACTAGAGCCACAGTTTCAAACACAGGGCTGGGAAGTGAGCAAATGTGTTCCAAGTGGTGAGATGTACATCCCATGCCAAACCCTTTCTTTCCTCAATTTTGCTATCTCGAGATTTGCACCTGTGGAGTCCCTCACCTGTGACCTCACAGATTCACTGGGAAATAAAGAAATTATGCCTTTCCATGTGTTACACCATGTATTTTGTTTTTTTTTTTTTTATTATAGTGGTGTCACACAAATAAACAGGCTTTAAAGAAAAAACCTCTTTAGGACATTTGTCGATCTTAGCTGCTTGGTGTTTAGTCATTCTTCCTCTCAAAGGTACCACCCTTCAGGATAAATTTGTTCAGTAATATATCTTTGTGTCAGTCTGCATAGAAACAGCCCCTTCTCCCTCACAGCCTCACATTTTTCTCTTTGAGCAGATCTGCTGTGGAGCACAGCTGTGTAATGCAGCTCATTTGGCATAGCTGCCAGCATGGCAAGCAGAGGCAGACAAGAAAGACCAGGAATGAGTACTGGGAAAAGAGGGGGGAGGGAGGACACCTTCCCACCAGAGAGCACTTGTTGGGGTGATGTGTATTTAAAGCTGGGTTCTGCTGATGGTGAGCTGTATGCTACTCTAACTATTCATTATTTTGAGTTTAATTGAAAGTCCTGTGTTTGTTCATGCAGCTGTGGTAGGGGTGAAGATCCAACTGGTAGCGTTCAGACAAGAACCTGGAGAAGAATATGTTACCTTTATAAATGGTTTTCAAGCCTTCAGCTTACTTTTTTTTCTCCTCCTGATTTCTGCTTCACAACTTTGCCTGCCTCCAGAGAAACAAAGAAAAGCTTGTTTTGCACCCTGTGCTCCAGCAAACTCTGTCTGGACCTCTTCCATTATTAGTAGAGGCTGTTACTTCCCTTCTCTCTTTGTCCAAAGCCTGCATGCTTCACATGCCACAAGATCATCTTCCTCTGGCCCCTGGTGATTCACAGGAATTGATTTTGTCTTTCTCAGCTCACCCCTGGGGGTTTCCCTTGGTTTGGCTGGTTCCCCCCAAGCAAGGGAAGCAAGGTCTCGCTGTTGTGCTGCTGTAGCTGTGATGTGTTAACCTGGAGCTGCTCATCTGTCTTTGCACAGTGGCAGAAAGGGAATGAGAGGAAAGGAGTGCACTGCCCAGCCAGCCCCTTATTGCTGACAGCACAGAACTGCAGCTGTGGGTCCTATTCCTATCACCCTATCTCTGCTCTATAGCTTTTTTCCACCAGTTGGCTCATTTGGGAAGGAACAGCTAAAAATCAGTGGGTTACATTTCTTCAGAATATCTTCTGGTTTTCTTTGGTTGGGAACCATTACTTCAGCTTCTGGGTCCCCCACCCACCTTGCAATACTCCCAAGTTGAAAAGTTGGAGTGGCCCCAGTTATTCGGTGTACATAAAGGTATTTCTTTTGGCCCTCTGGTGATACTGTTAACCTTTCAATTTGGAGTTGCACCTTACATTCTGGAGATTTAGATACTCTGAAAATGTTAACAAAATCAGCTGTGCTTATTCAAGGAAATTAGAGAAGAAGTATATTATTGCCTTTATAAAGCAAGCCTTGATTTGAACAACTTATTAAATAAAATTGCTTTTGATATGTTCTCGTTATAGAATTCTATCACCTAGGAGCAACAGGAAATTCTACTTCTACTTCCAGTACATTTACTCTTTGATTCTTCCTGCCCTTGTGCAAGTTAAATCTAGATAGTTTAGGAATACTATGAAATCTCCACATGGCTTCCCTTTAGTTTCAGTAACAGAGTTTACATTGTACATGCGGAGACAAAAAGTCCTCTAAAAGCATATTCAGGCTGGTGGTGATCTAATCTAACAGGGCAGGTGTTAAGATTTGCTCTATTCAGGCAAGACCTTCCTTCTTTTAAATATGCTTACTTCTTTTTCTGTAGGTATAAATGATACTTACAGAAGGCACTGCATGGTAGTTTAGGTTTTGTAGTAAAATGAATTCTTTAATCAAACCTCTGACAACCTAACTGTATCTCTGCTCCGAATTCAAAACAAGGAAACAATTTTGGTATTGGAGTTCATTCTGCTTTGTCTGTTGGCTTTATTGCTGCAGAGCTGGTGTACCACATGTCCATTTTTTCCTAGGCTGTATTTGTAATCTTCTTCCTTTCAGATGCTTTGTAACCTAACTACCCTCAAATGAAGCACTTCATTTATTCCATGGGCAGCCCAGGCACAAGTGTGAAATCCCTTCAAACATTACAGCTTTAGCTTCTTTTATAGGGGACATTCCATTTGGAGGAATAAGTTGTATTTACCTGCTGCATCTAAGTTGTATGAATGATACATAAATGTTGTTCACTGTTAAAATGGCACACAGTCTTTCTGTAGTGTCTGTGTTTTATTAAAGTAACTTAAAAGAAAACCACTAAAACGATGTTACTACTGGGTGTCTGCCAAGTTAATCTCTTATCACAAGTCCCATTGATCTTCTGTTTGAGCAGCTGAGAGTCTATTTTATGTATAGCGATCTTTCATAAAGTTTATTCCTGGTAATAAAGCTAACTGGGGTGAGTGCCAGGCTATTCTCAGAGACAGTCCTCTCTCTCAACAAGAGAAGGGTTTTATTTGTTAGATGGGCTTATTGTTTGGGTATGTACTTGTGGCAGAACTAGTGAAATTGCTAGGGAGTGAGTCAAACTGGGTTCAGAGGTGTACTCTTACTGGTATTAAGTTAATGGCATTGCTGCACAATAGACATTCAGATCTGGCTTTTAATATGATGCCCAGAGTCACGTGCATTTTCTACTTATTACAGTGTGGTATTACTAACTTGCATTGTTAATCTCTTCTGTGGTGTGGCAAAAAACTTTAAAAAAATAAACCTTTAAAAAAGAACCAAAAAATCACCACCAGAAAACAAATGAACAAACCAACCAACCAAAATCACACCAAAACCAACTACAACAGCAAAAAGCCCAAACAAACAGCTCCCCCCCACTCCAAACAAAACACAAAACCCCCCTCAGAACCCTCCACCCTAGAATTTTATGTGTTGGGTGCATTCAATTATCTTACATGTAAGAGGAAGAAATTTAGTTCACACAGCACACCAGTATTGTTTTTTCTGATATTGTTAATTTTCAGATTTTTGAAATCTTTCTTCTGATATTTATGTTGAGGTGTACTTAGTGTCTTCACACTAAACGTATCTAAATGTTATTCAAAATATCAGTAGTTAAAATTCAGTAAAATTACTTTATGAAAGTCAATGGTTTTTTTTTTAGTATAATTTGCTTGAGCTTTATTCCAGAATTTCTGCAATACTATTGTGTGTTCAGGAAAGTTTCATAGATGGCAGAACAAGTGTTCTTTTAAGTTAATATTTGTTAATACTCATGAAAATGGGCTGCCCTACTGCTGTGCATTATAGTCTGTATGAACTCCTATAGCCTTATGGTGGTTTTTGGAAGCTGTGGTGGTTTTGCAAAGCTCTGTGCAAGTAGTTGACATTGCAAAGACAGGTTATGGTCTTGATCTGTTCCTCTGCTCTTGTTTGAAAGCTGAACTCATGGGGGCTGGCACCTGCCTTCTAGGAAGCCAGTCTTGTGCCATCTCACCTCAGCCTGTTGTTGCAGTAAATTTTAAATTACTGGCCAGTATCTTCTCTTTGGTTGTCTTCTGCTCTGGTGACCTGGATATACAGGAGTGCTTACAATTCCTTATGGATGCAAGGGGTAAGCACAGGTGCAGATGGCAACAGAAGCTTATGGTTTGCAAATATTGCACATGAGGCCCTTGGGATGGTGAGGGGATGGGGCAGGATTTACACCCCAGGTATTGAAATACCAAGTTAAGGAAGCTGATGCTGGGAATTGAGGAGGGAGTAGAGCAGAGGGATGCGGTGTGCCCTGGTATTTGCTGTGAGCTAGCCTGCTGGATGGAATAAGCTGTGTAAATCTAGTAACATTCTTTTTCTCCTGTCAAGTTCAAAGCAGGTACTGATGTCCCAGAACTATCTGAACTAGCTCTCATTGAAATCAGGGGGATAGGTCACTCACTGCTCAAGCTGCTTTATTGGGCTCTTAGCAGATTCAGTCAGTCTACCCATTGCTCTTTATACTTTCAAAGAGATGTCTTTACCATCAGTCATAAATTTAACCTTCCTTTTAAATTTTTCCTTGAAATCAGGAGAAAAGCACACAAAATCTGTAACATGCTTTTACCATGCAGTAACACACTACTCTGCAAAGAGAGAGAATAAATTATTATGCACATATAAATGAACTGGAGGAAAAGGAAGGTGCTATGACAGCTAAGTATTAAGTATTTGTAATCAGAGTGGGAACAAATGTTTTTTCCTATTGTTCCTGCACATTTGAACTTGGTGATTGATTTTTCCAGTAATTGGCAACCAACTGTAAATTGATGGGTAGTCTTCATTGCTGCCCTGCTTTTCCTGTGCTGGTCTGGATGGTGGCTTGGTGTTGAGATCTTAGCATGGGGAAGAAGAAGCAGTTTAGTTTTAGCCTGGTTGTTGTACTGTTGGGGCCACTGATATCACTTGCTAATCAGGGTATGTTACAGAGAATTAAAGTGTACAGATTTGTAATTGCAGCTAGTGATGTCCTTATGTTGTGGCTGCTTTGAGCTGAAAAATGTGAGTCAGTAATTTAAGCATCAAATAAAAGCTTTTATTTTAAATTATTTAGGGAATCATGTGAGCAAACTTTCCCTTATTTATGTGAAACATGTATTCTGATTTGAAGCATTCTTCTAAAGTCAGACTTGGGGCTTTTCTTAGTGGTTCTTTTTTTTTTTTTTTTTTTGTACACAGATTAATTATTTTCATACGTAACTTTTAATGTTGGATTTAATACTTAATACTAATCTATACTGTTCATTTTTTTAAATATTAGATCAAATCTATATTTCCTCTAACTAAAAAAAGTATTTATTGTGTGGATACCTTGCACAGAAATTTGGAAATAAAATATTGAAATGTTTCAGCTAATTAGAAATACTTCTAGTATAGCAGTGACAAAGTTGCACTTTTACTGAAGTAGTTTAAATTGTAATAATGATTTTTCACTGGCTAAATGCTTCTTTGGTCATATGTGTTTTTTGACAGAGCTGACTGTAAATGAGAAATAGTCCACTTGAAATAAATAATTTCTTTGAAATGGGAAAACTTTTGCTTAGCTACTGATCAGCAATGTGCTGGTCTGCTGTACTTATGCAGCTTTATTGCATAGTTGAAGAGAACCTGTGTATTATCACAAAGCCACTATGTTTGATCTGTCTGGAACTTATTTAGCAAGTAAGAATGTTAATTTAGTGTTTACTGACTAAGATAACTAGTTGTCTGGGGGGTCAAGGTACTGACTTCAGAGGCATTTCTGAACAAAGATGTTGCAGTTGGTGGGTGGATGGCACTGGTCTCAGCTGTTGTATGAGCTTGCATAAATAGTATCATCTCCACTTTAATCTTTCGGGTGTTCAGAGGTAGTGTGCATATTTCTGTTTAACCCCTGGACACTTGCTGGCATGCATGACCCTTTAACAATTCCTATCCCTCTGTCCATCCCTGGCACCTTGGCTCCAAACAGTCTGGGAGGATAGCCAGTAATTTTGGAGCTTTTTGTAAAGAACATCTCTTTAACAAAAAGTCTTTTCATTTCAGCAGTATACGCTTTCTAGTAGTGGGCTTTGTACAGTAATGTGCAGCACAAGTCTGAAGTTGCACCTCCACTGTGCAGTACTTGCTCTCCTTTCTATGCAATGATCAGTTAAAAGATACTAAAACTGGTATTGATGGTCTCTGGACTTTGGCATCAGGAAAAAAAGCTTTTTTTTATTATTTAAAAAAACAGCAACAAAGGCTGGAGCCATGTGTTTCATATAGAAAGTTGGCTTTTAAGTATTGTTTTAGATAAGCATTTAATTTACCTTATCATTAGTTTTGAGAATGAAAAAGTTACTTAAATATTTAGTCTTCATGAATCTCTCTCTCTCTAAAATTAACATGCCTATTTCCCACCAATTTTTATATCGCTTCAGAGATGTAATTTTAATAGAGTAGTTTTAAGGGTTATTTCTGAGGTTTGTCGATGTGGTGCCTTAGAGGGAGGTATCCAAGACCTTTTGAGTATCTGAGCTTTCCTCTCCTATTTTTTTGTGATGGGGAGAGAGGAAAAAGCTGTGGGAGACAGTGTTACTGCTGGTGTTGTTTTTGACAAATTTGTATCACTTTTGGTGCTATAAAATTAATCATGATCAAATACCAACATGGTAAGTGTAGCAAATGCAAAGGAGGGCCAGAATGAGCTTTAGAGTGACGTGAACTATTAGATCTATGGAAATAAATGGGCAGTGAATCTTCACTGAAACTAATACCTGTAAAGGCCTGTGCATAGGCAAAGTAAATGGCAAGGCTGGGAAATGGTTTGCAATAAGTTGATTTCATTTGTAATGATGATCACACAGATGCCAGCTTTTATATTGCTCAAATACTCAAATTTCTTTTTTAAGGATGAAGCCCTGATGATTCCAGAAATGGTTCATCCAAGGATCTATTTTCCTGAAAGTTTGACTTGTTCTAGTTTGTGTTAGAAGGAACCTAAGTATAGTTGTACTAAAATGCTAATAAAGAAGTCAAGGACATTGTAGGTGCTATTGCATTATTGGACATCTTTTAGTTATATTATTCCCCCTTATTTTTTTTTATAGCAAACTTTGGCCTGTTCCATTCTAACGGCGTTGTTGAGCGAGTTCTCAAGTTCAAGTAAAACCAGCAACATTGGACTAAGCATGGAGTTCCATGGTAACTGTAAACGTATATTTCAGGTAAACTAATTCTGTATTGATATATACTATCTCTCTAAAATTTAAACATTGAGAAGCAAACACACTGCTTTGCCAGGTGCAGTCAGATATACTCTGTGTCTAAAAGCATTTAATAAGGCAAATACTGCAAATAATGCAGATATTGGCTACTTCAGGAGAATTTATAATGTATTTTTTGAAAACTTGTATCAAAAAGATGCAAACCCTTTGTCCCCATTTTATGAATGTAGCTCTACAGATCTTTGCCATTGTACACTTTAATTCCTTGGCTACCAATTGCAAACAAAATGAATACTGTGTGGAACAATGATAGTCTTAAATATAGCTTTGGTTTAAAGCCAAGGAGAGCTATGTATGTATTTAAAAATATTATTGCAGATGGTGTAGTCCGGTTGTCTCAGATGTATTGTTTGGCCAGTCAGAAATGTTTATGTGAAGACATTGCTTTAAACTGACTGTTATGGAACAACTTACCAACTTTTTTTCATGCCAAAGACCAACTCTTTTCTCCACCACTTATTAAAAACATATTGGTTTTTTATCTTTTAACGGCTAGTATTTATGTGAAGATTTTCTTCATGGTCTTTGCAAAGGTAATCAATAAATTTTCACAAAAGGGGGGTTCTCAATGGTAATTTCAGAGTATTTCCTATATTTTAATGAAAATAAGGTGAAACTGGAATTTTTTTTCCTCTGGAAAAGTAATGAAATGGTGGTCAACAAAAAATAATGACTGAGATACTGAATGTATTGTGTTTGTCCTGACTGTAGGAGGACGATCTGCGGCAGATCTTCATGCTCACAGTAGAGGTACTTCAGGAATTCAGCAGACGTGAAAACCTCAATGCTCAGATGTCTTCAGTGTTTCAGCGTTATCTTGCACTAGCCAATCAGGTCTTAAGCTGGAACTTCCTTCCTCCAAATCATATCCTTTTCATGTCAGGCCTTTTGTTTCCCTTGACTTGGGTCACTTCTTGCGTGATGAGTAAAGACTTTGCAAGGAGAGTAAAACATAAAATGTAGAAGCTTTGTGTTCAGTCTTTGATTTATGTTTTCTTCCATTAGTGCTTTTTGTCTCCACCATGCTTGCTAAGAGGTACTTATAATCAGAAGCTGCTGTTGGTCTTCATCAAAGTTTAAAAGTATTTTACATAGAGGAAAAAGCATACAGAGCACCCAGCTTTTACATGTTTGTTATCTGTCTATTTGGTGCAGGTAAACAGGAAATCTGCAATATGCTGCTTCAGTGTAGAACCATATGGTGAAGAGTCTAAGCCCTCTTCAATTTTTATTCAGAAATCTGATCTGTCCTACTTTTCTCCCTCAGAGAAGAGGTTGGGACAGGCAAATGCCCCATCATGTAGGAGTATCCATGTTCATGCAGGTAAACCAACTCCCCATAAAAGAACATGGTATATACTAGAACACAGAATCTCTTCAGCCTGAAAAGAAGTGTTTGGTGTCTGAGGAAAGAAATACCAATTTCATTTTACACAGGTGCCATTTCTTCCATTTTGATATTTTTGTGGTATCTGCTGATCATTAGTCCAGAGAAAGGTGGAGCTGGAAAGTAGAGGAGAAAATGGGAATCAGAAAGAGAAAGACTCTTGGTGAAGGAGAGAAACAAAAAAAGATATAAAAATGTTCAGTCCAAAAAATGGGATAGACAAATACTGTAGAAATACTCAATCACACTTTATTTAAAAGCAATTTTAGACAGCATGTGTAGTAAATCATTATAGTACCTGTTTTAATCCATGCTGCCTTTAAGAAGCTCAGCAAACTTTCCAAGAGCCAAAGTTTAAAGCTGGTCTATAAAGTTTTTTCTTAAAACTTCTGAAATTGCTACCAAGTTACACATACTGCAGGAATCTTGATGTTGCTCTCAAATCCACTTGAAAGATTTTATTTGCTTTCCCAATGTGACAGTCAGAAGGTGATACCTGTGTGGTTTTGTTTTCTTTTTAGTCTGTTCATTATGCAGCAGGCAGCAAAAGTAAATTTATTGGAAACTGGATATTTCTTGGTTCACATCTGTAAAGCAGGATGCCAGTTATATTTGCTTTAAGAAAGGTTCCATGGATTAAAAGTAAATATCCCACTTCTATTCATCTCTGAAGTGATTTGGCAGGGGTTCAGAGAGGAATTTAGTACATGTGCCTATAAAATGGAGACTGTAGTCAAATTATTGCACCTTATAAAAGTCTCTGGAAGTGGATTTGGGATTTCAAATAGGCTCTTGTATTGTGCAGTGGTGGTTCTCTCTGAATTTTAGCCTGGCTCTGCACGAACTTCTGATGTAGTCCTAAATACAGAATTGTAGAATGTTAAGGGGTTGGAAGGTGTTTTAAAGATCATCCATTTCCAACCCCCTGCCATGGGCAGGGACTCCTGCCACTAGACCAGTTTGCTCAGAGCCCCATCCAACCTGGCACTGAACACTTCCAGGGATGGGGCATCCACAGCTTCCCTAGGCAACCTGTTCCAGTGCATCACCATCCTCACAGGAAGAAATTTCTTCCTGCTATCTAACCTGAATTTCCTCTCAGTCTGTGCCCATTACTGCTTTTCCTGTCACTGTGGTTCCTGAGAAGGAATCCCTCTCCAGCTTCCCTGCAGGCCCCTTTCAGACACTGAAAGTTGCTGCAAGGTCTCCACACAACCTTCTCTTCTGCAGGCTCAACAGCCCCGACTTCCTCAACCTGTCTTCACAGGGGAGGTGCTCCACTCTCCTATCAATTATGTGGCCTCCTTTGGACTTACTCCATCAATTCCATGCCCTTCTTATGTTGGGGACACCAGAACTGTAGTCAGTACTCAAGGTGAGGTCTCACAGGAGCACAGTAGAGGGAGAAATCTCCTCCTTCAACCTTTTGGTGCAGTTCAGGATGCAGTTGTCTTTCTGGGCTGTAAGTGCACATTGTTGGCTCATGTTGTGTTTTTCATCCACCACCACCCATAACTCCTTCTCTGCAGTGCTGCTCTCTGGGATCTTGGTATGGCTCAGAAGTGAGAGCTTTAGTTCTTCATTAGCTCTTTGTCCTTGGCTAGGGTTTGCACTGGTGGAGCCAGATAGAGATACATGCAACATGTGGAGCCTTGGAATTCCAGCTTTCCTTTATACACATATATAATATGATGTGATTTAGGTGCTAGTAGATAAATGTTACTAGAATACCAAAGCAAGCCATACTACTGTTTAAGGTAAATAATATTTTCTGCTATTTGGTCTACTTTAGATACTAAGATGTTAAACAGGTTCTGGCCATTTCTGGAGATCAGATGGACCTAACTGCTCTTAATGGATCCATTTCAAATATTTTTGTAATATTGGATCTGCCTTTTTACCATCTTCTTGTTTTCTAGCACTGGATGCTTCATTTTGTAAGAATTACAGCACCAGCTTGGAACATCTTCACTCCTCCTTGAGAAAACTTGGTCATAGCTGCCAAAGATTTAGTAACTCTTGGGGTTTACAGTGCCACATTGATTGTATTGTGGCATAAATCTCTTCCTTAAGATAACCTCTTTAACTGTTGATTGTTAGCTTATGGACAGTGAAACTTAGCTTGGCTGTAGTTTCTAAATAGATAGCACATTACATAAGAATGTAAGAATATTGCTGTGTTGATTGATAGGTTAGAGTCCTTTTGGTGTCCTCTTTCCAAATCTTGACAGTACATATGCTGTAGCAGTGGGCATAAATTTAATACTTGAAGCATGGAGTAAAATGATCCATTGTATTTTCAGATATATCTTTTTTCCTTTAGTTGGTATTTCCCCTGGCAAGATAGTATTGATTCTCAGTATTCCTTGCAGCATCACAGTAATCTGCAGTATATTTATGTAACATTTAGCAAGATTCATGTATCTCCAGAAAGAAATAGCATAAATGTGTGTTAACTATATGGTGGCTCTTACGAAGTGGTACGTTATTCAAATCCCAAGTTGTTAGAATTGAATCAAAACATACCACTTCTCAAGAGTCTGTGCTGTTATAGGACAACTTTAGAAACGTTGCATTGTTAAATGCAGTTTTGGACAGTGCTGCCACCAATTGTAAAAAAAAAAGTTGTACTAAGTCTGCATTGTTAATTGCTACCATGAAAGATGCATGTACCTTCTGGAATACCCACCTCATTGGAGCAACAAAGGAAGAAACTCTGGAACCTACCTAATTTCAAATTGGAACTCAGTATTTTTAAATTATCTTGATGTAGTGCCTGCAGTAGGAAGGACACAGCACAGTGACCTAGGAGGCCTCCCTTCAGTCATGTCCTTTTTTCTCCCATTTCATTTTCCAGCAATCATCTATTGTTATTTTTATCTGCCACCTTGAGATATTAGTTTACCCGGTGTTTGTGGGGGCTTCAGAGATAGTATCTTGTGTCATGTTGGCTTCTGCATAGTTTCTTTTTTCAGTGCTGTTACAGTATTGTTAAATGTTATTTACATGGATGGAACTAGTTTTAACTGCATCTTTTCATAAATTAGTGTTTCAACTAATTAAGGAATTAGAGTTGATCAGTACTGAAAAGTACAGCCCTCTCCTTGACAAAAGTTCCTTCAAGAATCTGACTTTCAGTACATTGTGAGTACCCAAAATCTCCAGTTAAGAAGCTAGATGTTGGGCTTTAATACACCTTGGCATGGACATACACATCCTGTGGAGTTGGGATGTAATTATAATTTTTATCATTTCACTTCCAGAGATATTTCTTTTGTCGACTTTGGGATTTTTCTCTTCCTGGCTACCATATTCTAATGGACTTTCGCTGAATGTCCTCAAATGTAAGAGTTCTTTAATGGAACATAAGAATTGTCTCCCATCTACAGAAAGATGTCTGTTATCTGTCTTTAGGAGCTGTCATACAAGTATTTATCCCTTATCCTTCAACGTATGGATTACAGTACATGAATAAAGAGATACTTCATCTCTTGTTCTTGTTTGGGATTTAGTGCCTGTTCTTGCTCGGAGGCAAGCTGGCAAATGTTCAAGTGAGTGTAGAATAGAGGATTTAAAATGTGGGTTATGTAGACCTTGTGGTTTGCACTGTTCTAATACACATCATTGCTGTTCCATTAGAATTGTTGATGTCATGGCAGTTGTATGAACTGACTGAAGCTTTTGTCTGATCTGAACATTTTTGTGTTCCTTGGCCATGCAGTTAAAGGAAGAAAGCTCTTCATGTCTCAGTTTTGAAAGTGTCTTTTAAACCTCAAGCCAGAATGAGACACCTGTCTGGGAGGTTCTGTGAGCCATATAGCTCTGCAGACTTTTAAGATTTGTACTCAGTCCAACCCAGATTGGTAGCACCTGTTGTGCATAATAGAAATGAATGAAAACCACACAGAAAACTCAAGGTGGGTTTTGAGGAATGGTTCAAGTTGGCATTGCTGCTGAAAAAGCATCCTCCCTTATCTCCCACAGGCATGATGCTGAGCAGGGAGCCACCTGGCTAAAAATGTGGTGGGGATTTTTTGCAGGTTTTGGGCCCTTGGTTTGATTTGTTACAGAGCTACAGAAATAATCCTACCTATACCAAGGAATGACAACATAGATTTCTTCAGCACCGTGGCTGCTTTCCATAGGCCTTGTGTTTGTTATCAGCCTGGAGTTATCCTGAATTCACTGCAGCAGTCTGTTCTTATCTGAACACTATATTGTCTATTGTTAGGGGTATATTGCAAAATTCAATGTAACTGAAACAGCTGTATTTAGGAGAGCTGCATTTTACTTTTGTCAAACTTTTATCACCTACCACTTTTAGGTGAAAACTGAACTGACTTTGAAATCCCTGATGTTTTGAAATTATTTCTAGGACACTGTGTTTTCTTGTCAATCTTTTCTAGCAACTTTTTAAGAAAACATTGGGCAAACCCAAGAAGATTGGAAGATCCCCTGAATTTTTTCATAATTGCACTAAGCATATTTGTATTGATGTTGAACTTTCTAACAATTAATCTTTCATCATTTCAGTTTTCCTGAATGAAATCTGTAATCAGTTTACAATGTAGGAACATCTTAACAGCATTAATACCAGAAGAGGAAAAGAGACCAGGAATGACCCTTTTTGTGAAGGGGAGCTGATATTCTGCTTTCTTGCCCTAATGGTTTTTAAGTGTTTGGGTTTGCAGCAATGGTTGCAGCACCCTGGATGGCAGCTGGCATGTGGTGGAAAGGTGTGACTCCTGAGCCACATCTGTGTGGCAGCCACTTGTGCATGGGTGCTTTAAGTGCCAGTTAGGCTGGAAGTGATCAGCTGGCATATCATAAGCTGCATAACTATAGCAGCAGGATGTACCAAGAACTGCAGAATCCACAAGTGGTCATGAGCCTTAGAGCTGGCATGGCTCTGGAATCAGCCAGGTTTAAAATTAGCTTGGGTGTTCCTGCACTTCCTACTCCTGTTCCTGCAATCTGAGTCCAGTGTCTCCAACACAATGTATTGTTTCATTCTCGTGACTGTTAGGAATACTTGTGTTTAATAATATTTAAGCATATGCTCCTTGTCCTAGTTGCTGGGTTTATTTGGCCACAGTGTAAGGTGTGGAAAGGTCTGTGAAGGATTTTTCCATAGGGGGCAGCAAGCCTCTGCAGCAGTTTTAGGTAGTTGTTCCTTAGACTCATCCCATGTGCTCGGCTCACTAGCTAGAAAGCTGGAGGAGGTCTTAAAAATTCAGATAAAATCAGTATTTAACATAACACTGGAGGGCAGGTACCTTTCTAATGCAGTTTTTTATTTTTAAAGTCCAAGTCTATGATTGGCATGAATTCCAGAAGTATTTCAAACAACAAAAGTAAGGTGATTAAAATAACTTTTAGGAAAGATATCCAGACCTCAACACACCAGGAGTCTTCCCTCCATTTCTGAGATGTTTTTCACTTCTGCACACAAACTTGCAAATGAGGTTCTAGTAGAAGAAATCTCAGCTTTGATTTTTTGAGTTCCAAACTTACTGTTTTGTGGAAGAACAAGCCTTTTCTCTCTTGGGAAAAAGATTGTGGGATTAATTCTCAGATACTGGAATTCATTGAAGTACTGAAAAAAAATATTATAATTCCTCATGACCACCTTAGGATATGAAATATTTTAGTATTCATCTTCAATCCCTTCCTGCGACAGAGGCTGTGACTGAGAGGAAAACTGCACGTTTGTTGGTTTTTAGTTTTTGTTGTTTTCATATATTCCTCCAAGAAGCACATGAAGCCTCAAACTTTTTTTCTAGATTAGTTTTAAAATAAACAATTTATAAGTTTGAAAAAACTACTCTTACTTCTCCAGCTCATAAAACAAAGCGAAGCATAGATCTAATGTCTACATGCATAAATTGAGTCAAAGATAAAATATCTTTTTAACATTATGGTCTCCTTATCTTTCTCTCTAAACATATGCTCTCTAAAGCATATGGACCTTATCATACATTAAGGCATCTAATTATGTTCTTATGATTTTAATAGAGTTCAGTTCCCATCACTGAATAATCTGTTTTATGCATGATTCATGTCTCTGAAGGAATCAGTGTCCTAAATCTTGCAAAATAAGTGAAATGTTGACATGCTTCTGGTAGCTGTTTGTTAGCCTGGATTTCCAAATCATTCAAAGTAAGTTTTGTTAAAAGTTAATCACTCCCCCAGTAGACCTATGAAGGTTAGAAACATCTGGATTATTGCCAGAAGTGGTTTACAGTTATTTTTCCTTCTGGAAACAAAGAACCTCAGACTCTCCAGGATGTCATAGTAGATTAATCTATGCTTCTCGTTTATCTATATTTGTAAGTTTAAATCATAAGCTTGAGTGCTTAGAAAAGTGTTTTGCTCATTCTGTACTTTTTGCTTCTTTGTAAGTCTTGACAAGTAAGTTAATTTTGGACGATGAAGAGTGCATTTGTCCTGTGTGTACCCATGTATGAGGTGATTTAGTGCCATTCTGTTCAGGTTTGGCATAACTACACTGCTGGTACCGAGATCAAACTGTAGCACAACGTAAGCTGGAGTACTTTGTAGCAGTAAGCATCTCCACAGCCAGTTTCTGCTAATGCTTGCATACGTGCAGTACATGCTGGAAAATGGCTACAAGACCTCCGTGATAGGTGGAGTCATAATTTGTAATGTTCAGTGAACAGATATTTTATCCACAAATCTCCTATTGTCAGATGTGTCAACCGTCCGTTAGCATGAGAAACAAGACTAAAAATAACAGGATAAGGATGCTAAATAGTGAGTCTTGTTAAAATAGTGACAGCAAACCAGCACTTCTTTCATTCCATGTGAAAGCATTTGGTAGCTGGTCCCCTTTGTATACTCAACCTAACAAAGAGTAAATTTTTCACAGATTGGTAGTGTGTTTGTCTTTTGATAGTATGTGAAAGCCAATTGCTTATTGGAGAGTCACAGTAAAGGACGTTCTTGTTAGTATGCAGTTTTAAAATACCATTTTGGTTAAAACATTCTAAATTAGAAGGAAAAAAAAGGCATTGCTTAATTTGCCAGATAAAATTAGTCTTAATTTAGATTATTACTCCTGATAAAGGATGCTTGCATGTGATAATTTAATGCTTTTTTTTTTTTTTTTTTTTTTTTTTTTTTTTGGTGAGTAGAACCAAAGCATATTTGATCAATTAAATTACATCAGTATTTCAGGTGGAAGTAAAGTAGAAAATTCTGTGACTTTTAGTTTTTCCCCATCTGAAATAATGCCAATCTGGTATAGTTTAGCATATGTTGGTAGTCTTGAAAATTGTGAAACAGCATTTATTTTTCACTAATGTGAAAACCCTTGATGGTTCATACACAGTATAATGTGTTGAACAGCAGTCCTGGACACATACCACCAGTGAGGGACCACTTGGTACTGTACTTTGGAAAAAGTCCTTTTGTTTTTTTTTGAATGTGACTTTGCACAGTATCATTAGGAATTTTGTTTTGTGGCAGAACACAGAAGACAGGTATAAGTAAACTGAAATTGTGCATTCTGCTTTGTGACACGATTTTTTGCATTAAACTACTTGCTTGCTTTAAATACTGTTTCCTTAAACAAAACCCATCAAAACTTAAGGAGCCTACTCTTTTGCATGATACCATTGTAAAATTTATTCCATTCTAGACATAGAAATAGTTTCTTATACAGGTTTTATAGTACTGGATTGCTTACACTACGAAAGGTAATGCTGTTCATTACCAGTAACTAAATTATGTGCAGCTGAACATGCTGTTACTTACTCTGATGGTTGGGTTAGAACGGGATCAAAGAGGATAATGTGGGGTTTAAGAAAGACAAATAAAACATTAGTAAAACTGCTTTAACTTAACTGCTACTTGAAATGGGTGGTGTCACAAAGGGAAGTACTTCCAAAATGTTTTGATAAAAACTGTTGGTTGATCAGATTGACAGAGAATTGCACCTGTTTTTTTAAATGTTTTTCCTCATGTCTGTTTTTTCTCTACAGAACATTTGCAGAATTTTGTAAATCAAGCTATGCTAAAATGCATGGTGAGAGCTGAAATGAGTGCAGGGAAATTGTCTTTACAACATGCACATTTTTCATGAGTGTCTCTTACAAATGCATTGAAGACAACAATTCCTTGTGCTGACTTGTGCTTTTGTTCTTCTCAGTGTGATTAGAAAATGTAGATTAATGCAGGGCTAACATATCTGTATTCTGTGACACATATCTGGCTATTTAGAAAAATAGGATATAGATTTCAATGAGCTATCTTTAGCTGTGGTAAGGCCTTTTAAAAAGCTGCCAGGAAAATTTTTTAGAAAATTATTTCCTATTTTGCATAAATTTTAACACCTGTTAATTGCGGTTGCTTTTTTCCCTTCTCGCTGTGTCACATTAGACACCCTGGTTATCAAAGTGATCGTATCGCTATGGTATGTCTCATAATTATGATCAAACTGTTATCTAACATTCCTGGAGCATTCTTTTTTTCAATACTTAATACCTTTTATTCCTTGGCCTCATGCATGAATTATGCTGTGTATGTGAAGAGGCTTAAAGTTTGTTTCCATTACATTCTTTCTGAATGGATCCTGTTGTATCTAGGATTTTTTTAAAGCCAAGTAGGAATGTTATTGTTGACCTTGACACCAGATAACTGGGCAGACATTATATAGCTATGTTTGAATCCTCACAAAATGTGATGCTAAAGCCAACAGAATCCTGGCGCGAGACCCTCCTGGACAGCAGAGTTATGGAGCTTTTCTTTACAGTAAGTTTCTTTCTTCAACTTTCATAGTCCAGACTACAGGGAAAGCAGCTCCTTCCTGTTCTAAAACTGTGTTGTCGGACTCTTCCTTTTGCATCAGGTAGGACTGATTCTGTTCACTTCAACTTGCTTATTGAAGCAGATAGAAGTATTGTCTTTCTCCTAGGGTACTGAATTTGTATTTTGTACATTGATTGCTTTAAATTGATGACCACTAGCAACACAAAAAAAGCTTGTAGCTATCTTAACTTTATGTTTAATATTTCTGGACATGTACTCATCAGACAAAAGCAAGCGCAATGAGCAGTAGTAAAGCAGTGAATAATCTTTCAGAAAAGGTGTAGCTGCTCTCAGAAAAGACCGAATGAGCAGTGTGTGTTTGCTGATATAAAAGCATTTGCTCAACAGAACAGCTGAAAATAAACAATGTAGTTTTCTAGCCACTTTTACCATACAGAATTCCACATCTTTTTCCTTAGCACAAAGAAAAGCCACAAAGTTAAAATGGAATAAGTTAGAAGGGATAAGGAAGAGGTAGTGTTGGGTGAGGGGAATGTAGTGCTCAATTTCTGTAACTTTAAAGCCCCACAATGTTAAAAATGGATAGAAGTTGTGTTGTTTTTGCAACTGTTGGGAGAAGTTTGTAATCATTGCTCAGCTAGGACTTAGTGCAGCAGCAACATACATTGGCTTATAAATTCATTTGCTATGCAATTTGACTTGGGTTACGTCTCTTGGGATCTGAGAGTTGAGCATTCTCAGGCTCCTTTTCATTTTTGCAAAGCAGAAAAATGTGCTCAAAACTTGGACAAAGTTGTTATAAGACAATGCAAATGTAACTCTCCAGTGCTGCTTGACAGTATGTGTTCGGATGCATGTCCTTACTTTATAGGATTTTAGATAAATTTAAATTTTTAATTTTATTTCTTTTTACTACAAGTTTATCCAGCAGTTTTGAAAAGGTGAAAAAATCACTGGCAGAACTCTCAGCAGCTACACACAATCTGAACAGCTGTCTAGACTATCCAGACAGTTGCTACTGTCAGCTGTGAACCTCCACATGCAAATAACTTTTTGGCTTGCATGTTAACCCTTCTTCATTTAATCATATGAAGTTGTCAGAGTTGCATATCTGTTTCCATAATTGATTTACAATTACTTATTTGTGATAAGAAAAATATTTTTAATACTGCAGAAATTCATTTTAATATGTTTGCATTTTACTTAATAGTATCCAAGGCTTGCCTGTATTTTATTATTTTTGAATGAATGCTGGCCAGGGCAGTATGCTGTCAGTTCTGGTTTTAGATTCCTGATTTGCTGTGGTTGAGGCTTGCAGCATTAGTTTGCTGTTTGAGGTAATGTAAGTAAGTTGTAGTAATTTTTATTCATTTATCTGATCTGAGAAATGTTAATAACCTTGCAAAAGTTGGCAGGACTGCTGTGTTAGAGCAAGAGCCTTCATTTCTAATCTCAGCCTCTTGTGGGATATGTATTAGGAGGGTATATTTCTGTTGCAGGGTTTGTTTCTCCTGCTAGTTTGATCTTTCAGGGATTAACTATGCAACTAATCCAACTAGTTACGAGTTGGGTGAACTTGCAACTATAACACCACAGAAAAATGGTTAGTGTTTTAACTGTACTTTTTGGTATAATATTACTGGAATAATTTAGCTAAATTTCACTTCTGGGTGAAAAAGCTACTCTATATTTGTTTGTTTATTTATTCAGTAAATCTTCTGTGATTAAAATAGGCACAAGCCTAAAAAATTCTTTAAATCCATACTTGACTGATTAAAATAAGTACGTGAGAATATGTTTACTGAAGTAGTTAGATTCAAATCTAGAAAGTCTCCACAACAGAAATAATGACATAACAGTTTGCATAAATGTGGGAAGATTGCTGTTAGCCTTGTATAACATAAGGGTGTTGCCAAGGAAGTGATGCATTAATTTTTGTATGTCTTCAGTGTTTACCTCTGCTAAAGAAGCATCTATATAATCTTGATTGAACTTGTTGACTAACTTTAGCAAGACTCTATAGCCTGGGCATAGTTAGCATAATAGAGATGACTGTCATTATTGCTGTTTTTAGAAAGAGCAGCATGTCTGACTGGCTGGCATCTGTTTCTCTCTTTAAGACATAACATTCAATAGACAGTTCAATTTTCAACATGTAGGTGAGCCTTAACTAAATGTTAGTTTCAGTGAGTTAATTCAAGGCTTGAGATTTGTGAGCTGAGTCACGATCTTGACGTTTGCCATGGTTTAGGGAGTTATAGAAACCCTTGTATTTCAGACTGAGGGGAAGTTATAGTAAGCTTTTTTTGGTGTGTGCTCTTTTGGATTGAGAGCCATGTGACTGTTGTAAGAACACCCTGTTTTCATGTATTATTAACGACCTCACTTCCTGAAAGGTACATCGAAAAATCAGAGAAGATACAGATATGGCCCAAGATTCGTTACAGTGCCTGGCACAGCTGGCGTCTTTGCACGGGCCAGTCTTTCCTGATGAAGGTTCTCAAGTTGATTACCTGGCACACTTCATTGAGGGATTACTGAATACTATCAATGGGTATGTATGCATGCTCTCTAAATTTAGATGGCATCTTTTAATCTTTAGTTTGGACTGTAGCATATCTGTGTGGTGAAGTGGTATGGCTTGCTTATTTCTGGATATAATTTGTGCTGTTGGATTGCTTAAATTGAGAAAGGGCAGTTTAAAGTAGATGGTGCTTATTATGAGGTAGATGTATGGGTTGAAAACATATCAACAAAACCAATTTTCTTTAGCAATTTTCTTAATGGCAAAAAACTGCTATTTCTATCTCTAGAATTGAAATAGAAGACTCTGAAGCAGTGGGAATTTCCAGTATTATCAGCAATCTGATAACTGTATTTCCCCGCAATATTTTAACGGCCATTCCAAATGAACTTTTCTCTTCATTTGTTAACTGCCTCGCACACCTCACCTGTTCTTTTGGAAGAAGTGCTGCCCTGGAAGAAGTGGTAAGTAGCTGCTCTTAAAAAAAGTGGGTACCTTTTTTCACTTCTATTTGTGATAAGCATAACCAACATGAGAATTTGGTTATTTTGTTAATAACTGTTGTGAATTCAGTGGTTTTGTCCTAGATATTTCTGAAATCACATAAGAGAGGATTTTCTTTTTATTTCACACAATGTGCTGAACATAATTACATATATGTAATTACAAATATGTGCATCTTTCAGACTTCATTTTGATTTAAAGTGCATCTTATTTTTTTAATTAATTAACTAATTAAAAATAGTAAAGTCTTAAAGTATTGCTGACTTGCTGTTGTAGATAATGAACAAGCTGCAGTCCTGAAAGTTTAAAATGACTACATGAACACATGGACAGAATGAAACTTAACTGCTGCCTAGAGTTCTGAGTCAGGAGTTTCTGTTTTAAGTGAGTGTAGCTGTTAAGATCTGTTGCTAACACCTGAGCTGTTCAGATCATACCTTCATTGCTGACACAATTCAAATGGTAATTGTGCATGCAAATCTAGCAGAGGAATTTAGAGGATTTTTTTCTTTCAAACTTTGATTGTAACATTAAAGAGCAGTTGGTATAGCCCAAGTGTTCTATTCCTCAAAGTTAGATTAAAATTAAAAACTACCAATGACACACAGTTTAAGGAATATAGCATAAGAATTAAGGCAAATAATCTTGTCCTTCAACTGTTTATGTGCAGTGGCTATAAATTTAAAATAAGACTATCAAGATATTAACCAGTATTTCCCCACTATCATGAGAAGATTATTTTCTTTTTGACAGTTTGGTGTAGTGGCGGAGTTTGAAAATAATTATAGAAGTAATTAGTTAGAAAGTTGATGGATGTGTTTCTTTATCAGAGAGCACAGGTGTATTAATTAGCATTCATTGCAGAACATTAGATCATGTCTTCCCTGCAAGGTTAACATGTATTATATTTGGTCTAGTGCATACTCAAACGTTTCAATTTTTTTTGTCTTAATCAAAAAATTGGTATTTAAATTTAGAATCTGAAATAAAGTTGTTTTCAAAACTTCATTGGTCAAAATTTGTGTGCTTTTTGAGGTTTTCTAGTAGAATATTGAATACATATTCCATTGTTCACCAGTACATTTAGAAATGCTTCTGAAGCTTTTATATGATTCCTCAAAACCACAGGCAGCTATCATTTAAGTTCAAAGGAACTAAAGGCATGTTGTTTCTTCAGTTAGCATCTTATTACTTGAGAACTGGAATAAACAGTCACATTTAATGAAAACACTGCTCAACAGGATTCCATTTAAAACAATCTCTCAGCAAGAGCTTACACCAGCTTGTACCACTCTGGTGCAATGATGTGTGCCTGTAAAATTACTGCTTTGCATCCCTGAAAAGCATCTTTTGGCTTAGGAGTGTCCTGGCTGTGGTGAATGTGTTCCCCAAGTTTCTTTCAGAATGCAAGCAGTGATATTTTTTGTGAATTCATGTGCTATCTGTAGTTAAGAGCTTTCTGACAGATGAAGTACCATGTGTGTTTGGCTCAATAGAATCCTCAGATAATATTCCATGAGCTTTTCAGAAATGCAAAATGCAGCAGAATGCAGGCAGGTGTACTCCTTAAACTTTGCTGGTTGGTAAAACTATTTTCCCCATATTTCTGGAACTTCATGCCAGCAGAACATACCATGTGAACATGGCAGAAACCCCATCAGGAAAAATGAATCTACTTAGCTGAAGACCTGCTATGAAAACTGTCAAAATATGGAGATCCTGAATCAAAATCTACAAACCACTTCAAAGTATCTAATACTGATTTTTCAACTACAGGGAAAACCCCACAATCCAAATATTATGTTTAAATGCTATTTCAAATTAGCCTGCTAGTTTGGGCTGGGAAGATCAGCTGAAAGAAGTTGAAACATTTACCTGAACCAGCTACACTGGTGGAGGGAAGGCAGTAAACTTCAACAGTGCTGAGGATTAGTTTATGGGGGACCAGTAATCTCTTCCTTTAATAGCACTTTGTGTGAGAGAGGATGCTCATCCACATCTATGCTCTGCCTTGCTTAACACTTAATACTTATGCAGAAGTACAATCAAATAGTTCACCTGAATTAGTGAAGAGTATTAACAGAATGTTGAAACGTCCGATAAAAATTATATCAAAGGCTTATTTTTCTCAAAATTATATTAATAATATTAATATTTATGTGCTATTCTTGTTTCATTATATTTTTTCAAATATCATGTGATAGCAGAGATCATTCTGAATTTTGTCCCCTCTGCTGTGCTTCCAATTCTTTGCAGCTTGTTGCTGCTTGACAAACTTTCAAAGTGTTTTTTTCTTCAAAAGGTCAGCAAACTAAGAAGGAAGAAGGACCAAATTTCTTTTTGTTTCCCATAGAGAAAATTTGCTTTAAATTTACTGGGTTTATCTTGCCTCTCCTGAAGATCCAAGTTTTAATGCATCAGAATGATTTATCTCCCAGTCTACAGCGTGGCACTTTGCCTGTATGACATCTTTGGTAGCACAGCAGCAGCTGATCTGAAATAAGGATTGGGATGTTTTAGTAAGGTTTCTTTGGGACCAGATTGGTTCAATGTGGATAAAATCTCTCTACTGTTTGGGCATTTATTTTATGGAGGCACTTATTAGTCATAGATTGCTTATAAGAATATCTTGAGGTGTTGTAATAAATGAGTTGTCTATATTTGAGGGTATTTTGTTGTTCATAAAAACGTCTGTTTATCTGTTTGTTCTCAATTATTAAAAATTATTAAAAGTGATATATGTAAAGTTATGGATGTAAATATATTACATACATGTCAAAATGCTTCAGGACTGAATGACTGTCCGTAAATTAATGTGTCCTTTAGGTAAATTTTAAAAAGATATGTTGTGATGTCCTTCCTCAATTTATGACATAGGTTAGTGTTGAATACAATTTTGCCTCTCTCCTTGTCATCTCTAGGTTTTGTTTTCACAATTGCATCAGTATGTCCCATATATTAACTTCTGGAAATATGACAGCTTTGCAGTTACAAAAGGATGCTGTGAAGCAATCTTGGAATGCTCCCAATGTGATATCAGTTTTTCCTCTTAATCAGTCATCCAGGCAGTGTTTTCTTTTCCTTGCCTGTTCATCCGACCGTGTTTGTAACTTCACTGGAAGTCAGGAATTCTTGTGTCTGGAGCATGATTAAGGCCTTAGTGTCTCTTTATTTCATCATTGAACCATTTTACTGACCTCTGCTGTCTCAGAGTAACTTCTGTGAGCCGTCTGTTGGTTAAATGTTGAGAAGGCAACACCTTGGTAGACTGTTTAACTGCAGAGTCACACTGAAGTTTTTTTAAGTTGGATGTATTTACAAATGTTCAATTTTTGCATCAAAACAAAAAGTTTATAATTACATTAAAAATACCTTTTGAAAGAAATTACCACTTTGCTGTTTGGATTCTTTAGTTTGCCTGCAACTCAGATTTTTGTTTCTGAGATAAGTTATTTCCATTTGCAACTTATGCACTATACAGAAGCACATGAATAATTAAAAACGAGAAGCATCAGTTGAGATGCACTAAGTAATTATAGCTGCATGCTTATTCTGTTCTAATTCATTGAGTTTTGGTTTGTTCATAGAATGAGAAATTGTGATTTATCATCAAAACTGGCTGCTTATAAGAAGGTTTCTTGAACACTTGCAGTCTTGCATTGATTTCCTCTGGAAACATTGTTTTTTTTCTCTGTTTCAGAGATAGTAGAATACCTATAAATCTATATGCAACATCAGATTAAGAGCAATAGCTAAACACTTTAACAGGTTTTTAAAGCCTAGCAGACATGAAAGCTTCAGTGCCCTTTTCAGGCATTGCTTCAGTTCATTCTGGTATTTTCTTAGCTATCCTTAGATCCTTTATTTTTGTTTGTTTCAACAGTAGAAGAAAATCTATAAAATAGTGATAATTATAAGTATGTTCCTCTGGTTTAATTTAGTAATAAGATTTCTTTATATGTTTGGGTTTTTGTTTTTTCATCTCTTACAGCTTGACAAAGATGACATGGTATATATGGAGGCATATGATAAGTTACTGGAATCTTGGCTTACTTTGGTCCAAGATGACAAACATTTCCATAAAGGTTTCTTTACCCAACATGCTGTTCAAGTCTTCAATTCCTACATTCAGTGCCATCTGGCTGCTCCTGATGGCACAAGGAATTTGGTAAGCCTTCATTGTACTAGTTTTGGATGGTAACATACAGTAACTAGCCTATGTGTTTTGGTGTGTGTATATTATGTATCTCTAGGCAGCTAGTATAGAATTGCCATTTGTGACTTTGGAAATGAAAAAAATTGCTGAATGCTTTACTCAGTTGTGATTTTCAGTCCGTTTCTCTGGAAAGGAGTTAAAGGAATTCAAAGTTGGAAATCACTTTAAAAAAAAGAAAAATATAAATCCATAACTAAAATCAATGTGTATCTTGTTCTTTCTACAGATACAGTGACTAAACTTTTGACCTTCCTTCTGGATTAGAATTCTAGTTTAAATTCTCATTGAAATTGGGGGTCTTTGTTATGATTGTCCCCCATGCACTATCTTCAAAATATAACTGACATGCATAAATATCTGAAAAAATGTAGACAGATTGTGTTCAGAGTAGAAGAAACTTGGAATATCATGTGGACCTTTTGGATAAAATTAATTCCCAGTTGTGTTTTTGAACAGTTGACTGTCTAGAGATAACTTAAAATTACATTGAGTAGCTCTTCAGCCATTGAGAAAGAAAGAAAGATGATTAGTCTATTTACCTATTTATCTGGATCTTACTAAAATAGATTCTTACACAAAAAGTTGGATGTAGATGTTAGATGAATAAGTTGTTATATAGATTCAGTTCAATAACTGTATAAAATCTCTCTAATTTGATGCTGTGCAAAGATCTTAGAAGTACCTCATTCTGAAAAGCACTATGTAAAATGTAATTCTGCTATCTCAATATGTAACAGATGGTAATAACAGTGCCAAAACTGGGAGAAATATTTCACAAGAGAGCTTTGAATTCATATCAGGCAGTCTTGACATAACTTGTGTACACAGGTTGATTCATGTCATTCTGTGAGATAAGTCATTTATCCCATGGGTAACCTTTAAAAGCCACAGCTGGCATTTTAGAATGCTTCTTGTTCTATATCAAAGCAGTAACAGGAACTTTCAGTCTCTGCTTTGAGGGCAGAGGCTCACCCTTCAGTAAACAGCTGCAACTTTGAAGTTGCCAAAAGGGAATGATTTGCTAGGTTGCATAAAGAAGAGTTAAAAGCACTTTGCATAAGAAGCTGTGTGTGGATTCAGTTTTCCAGGGCCTCTATAGAAACAAAGCAGGCTGAGAGCTTTCTCCACCTCTTGTATTTTTCTTTGTTACTTGCACAAATTTTGATTAAGAGATAAGAAATTTTAATATTTATACTTGGTTTCTGCATGTGCTCATGTCTTCGAGGAATAAGATCTGATTATAATTTAAATAGTTTTGTCATGCAACCAAGATAAGCTTTGAGAAATTGAACAATGCAGCTCCTGCATCAGCAAGAAATAAGACTGAGATCATCCAGTTTATTAGTCTGTTGTTTTCTGAGTTTATAGCATTTACTTTTAATGTGCTTTTTTTTAAATTTAGTAGTACTTTTTAAACTACCATTTCTCCTCAAACAGTAGGTCAGGGAAAACCTTTAATGTAAAGGGTAACATTCATTTCATAATGAAAAATACTACTTATTACATGATTAATGTAATCTCAGACAACTGAGAACTATTGAAGTGTTAACAAATGAACTGAATGTGGCATTTTGGTAATGAGTTTGTGAACTGCTGATTTTAAAGCAATATGGATCCATGTTGACTCTGTTTAACTCTTCTGTGTCTAATTTAGTACAAGTCTGTTGTTCATACATGCAAATTACCTTGCAAGAAAGAGCCATAATAATGCAGAAAATTGTGGTGGTAATGAATTTAACAAGTATGACCCTAACTGGTTGTTTCTAATTTTGTTGAAATAACCAGACTGCCAATGGTGTGGCCTCTCGGGAAGAAGAAGAAATAAGTGAGCTGCAGGAAGATGACAGAGACCAGTTCTGTGACCAGCTGGCCAGCGTAGGCATGCTGGGGAGGATTGCTGCAGAACACTGCATACCTCTTCTCACGAGGTAAGTACAAAAATAATAGCCATGAGTGCAAATCAATAAAGCTGTCAGATAGGAAAAGTCTAACTTTGCCAAAACAGTTTAAAAACAGTGACACTCCTTTGTTATTTGTCCACAGTTTGTTAGAAGACCGAGTGACAAGGCTCCATGGACAGTTGCAAAGACATCAGCAGCAGTTACTTGCCTCACCAGCATCAGGTTCAATTGACAATAAAGTGCTTGATGACCTGTATGAGGATATTCATTGGCTTATTTTAGTCACAGGTGAGTGAACAGCTTTAAATAGTATTTATTCTGGTAGTCTTATTACAGCTAGACCACCTCAGAGAAAGAAAAATCCCTGTATATCAATTACTCTCGATTGACTGTACATTTTATCCCTTACAATGATTTCTTCTTATATGCAGGACTTGCAAAATCCTTACCTTACTATCATCTGCCTTGAGTAACAGGAATATTATCTCTAATGATTACCTCATGTAAAGGTTTCATCAGTGTCCATTGGAAATTCCTGCAACTAATTTTGTTACAGTTTTTCTGAGTTGTGTGATCAGTCAGCCTATTCAATAAATTAGTCTGTTTGTGGTATCAGTGGTGTTGGCTGGGTGCACATGACTTTATAAGGGAACCAGCATGAGATCATGTGCTGGTGACAGAGAATCATGTAAGTTTTAGACTTTCTCAGTGCTGATGATCCATGACCTGCTATTTTGTTATGTTTCAGGGAATTTAGAGCATTTTCATTCTAAATTTAGGGCTTCTTTGGGTTTGTTTTTTAAATGGCAATATTTTACTTAAGTTTGCAAAGGTAGTAACAACTAAGTCTGTACTCTGCTCGGGGAAATGCATAATGTTTGAAATATTTGTGGGGCTTTTTTGAAGATGTGGTGTTTTAGTTGCTCTCAGATGTTGACATGAGTGTATTTATAATATTTGTGTAGCACTGAGATGGAGTTTGTAGCTCACAGATGGTTATGAGATCAGATATTAAAAACTACAACTAAAGCTGGAATTAATATTATCTAGATACCAAAGTATTGTATGAAAGCCTATGCATCACCTGATCTGCAGTTGCTAGGTGAGGAAAATTGTGTTACAGCACATGTGCTTGAGGTCTAAAAGACTGACAGATTTGAGATGTTAGCAAACCAGAAGTCCCAAATGATAAGAACTCAGCAGGGAAGCTGTAAAACGAGGCTTTTTACCACATAACAGAAGAAGGAAAAAATGACAACAAAATGATGTTACATCCCTCCCCCAAGCAGATTAATTGACTGTGGCACTTTTGCATGAAGCAAAGCTTGTCTCTTTTTATTGATTTTTTAATTGATGGTTTATTTTTCCGGTCTTGGTTTCTTGTCTCTTTAGGTTTTTTCCTACTGAATGGCTTTAAGGATTCTAATTAATTTATATGCATTTAAGCAGTGTTAGTCAGGGTCTGTACAAACATTTGATTCTGTGTGATGTCTGCAGTTAAGCCTATGGATTCTTTAATCAGAAAGCCATAAGTTAACCTAGGGTAGAAAATTGTGATCACTCTTTCTTTTTTAATGTAAGGCTACCTCTTGGCTAATGATACTCAGGGAGAGACTCCGCTAATACCTCCAGAAGTAATGGAATATTCCATTAAACATTCAGCTGAGGTTGACATCAATACAACACTTCAAATTCTGGGATCTCCAGGAGAAAAGGCCTCTTCCATCCCAGGGTACAACAGAACTGATTCTGTAATTAGGTAAGGATACATCTTGTGCTATTAAATGTGTTAAATGATTTTTCAGAGAAAAAACATACAATGTGCGTAGACTTCTGTGAACGTGAAAATTTAAGCAACGTGTAAACACTGAACATTGAAAAAGGAAAGATTGACCTGACAGTCTTAACGGACATCATAAGCCAAAGTCTTGGGAATATGCAGAAATGTTTTTTATATTTCTACTGAAAACCCATCTTTGATCTTTTTTTACAGAAAATCCTTAGAACCACTGAAGTAAAAAAAGCTGGCAGATCAAAATCTTTAGATAAGATATACTCTAAAATTTATTCAGCACATATCAGCTTCAGCAAATGCTTTCCAGAGCAACAGTGAGCTGCTCTGCTTTGATTATGGGTTACTGCCCAAGCTTGGCAGTAGCAGCAAAATTGATCCTCTGAGCATGAGGAATTGCTGTCAGTTATGTACACGTCACTGTCAGCCTATAAAAGAAGCAGGAGAAATTTCCCTTCTCTTTTGCAAGAAGGCTGATGTTCTCTAAGGACTCCTCAATTTGAGTCCTCACACTTGAGAAGATTGCATTCCACTCTTAGTTGACATGGACGAGTCTCCACCTAAGATTAGTTGTTGTATTCTTTAAAAGTTTTCTTCTGGGAAGAAAGTAGAAAAAAATGGACCTTCATTAGTAATGATGTATCTACCTAGTGTTTAGAAGGTTGAATACTGCTTACTTATACTACTGGCCACTTCAAGAAGTGGCCACCAACAGTATTTCTTGATGAAGTCTCAGTGGTGACAATAAAACCAGATCAAAATAAGGAGAGATTTGAGGCCCTTGGCAATAATTCTGGAACGTCTTCAAGAAGCAGGCCACTGTCAGCTCCTGAATTTCTTGTGTACAATCACATTCTTACAAAATTCACTTGATGCATTACAAAAGCTAGTATTTAATGCAGTTTTATGAGCTGATTGTAGCAATGCAATCAACTTGTGGTTTACTATCTCAGACTATTTCTCAGCAGTAATGAACACGAGAAAAATAACTGGTCATTTTTTTTTGTTTTTGGTATATGTCAACACTGCAAACACTGCACAATTAGAGCCTGTTTGGTTACTCAACTTCATGGTGCAAAGAGGGGAAAAAGCAACTTTTCAGGCACTCCCAAGTAGTCCATTTGTGTCACAATGCTTGTGAGAATTCCTTATTGCAGTAATTTTGACATCACAATTCTTATTTTTGGAGGATATTTGCTCTATTCTCTCTCTCTCTTGCCTTGCATTTCTAAAACAATAAATTCAGTTCCTTTTTACTTGATAAAAGTGCTTTGTATTATCCCGATTCTTCTGTCATAGTTTGTGAAAAATTAAAGTGTTTTTGGTAGTTGCATTGCTTCTCCAAAATCCACTCTCAGGATCCTCATTGTATTTTAAATCTGCAGGTTGTTATCTGCTATTTTAAGAGTGTCAGAAGTAGAATCTAGAGCAATAAGGGCAAATCTCACACACCTCCTGAGCCCCCAGATGGGCAAAGATATTGTATGGTTCCTCAAGCGCTGGGCAAAGACGTACCTCCTAGTAGATGAGAAGTTGTATGATCAGGTAAGGATATAACTTTTATGAATTTATTTCTAAGTGTTAGCAATAAATTATCCTGTGACTGTAAATGTCAGTGTAGCTGTTTAAAAGTGCAATGCTCAAGTATTTTTTATGTTATATGGGTTGTGATTTATTTTGGAATTTGTTTGAAAGTTGATGTATTCTTCCATTTGCTAATTAGAAATGCAAAGTTTTAGGGGACTCTTGCACATTTTGCTGTAAATGTGATTTTTTGGTAGCCATTGCCATATCAGAATAACATAGTCCTCCTGGGCTGCATAGTGAGTGAAACTCACTGCAGTGATGTTGTAAATCATGACTGTCCATCTGATTTTACATTTCATCTCTAATACAGTGATTGCTCTTGATCGTGATTCTGAGTTAGATATTTAACACCATCACAAGGTAGTATACATTAGTTAATGTCATGCTGCTTTCTCTCCTCATTCTCATTGTATGTATCATGATTTCAGCAGTGTGTTCTTTGTAAAGGGCAACTTCTTACTGTGCTTGGACAGCACTAATTGTGATTAGGACTTGATCCTGATTTTGCTTATGGAACTAACTGTAATCCAGCTAGCTTGCAGAGGCCACCCATCCTGAGGAGGTCCTGTTGGCTCTAATCTTTGAGAAGTCTCCTCTCCTCCCCTTTATTTCCACTATTGAAACAACTAAGAATACTAACGCTTCAGGAGGCCTCTCCTTAACAATAATAGGTATCACACAAACTTGGAAATATTTGGAGTCATATTATTCAGCTCATACATAAAGCACAGCTAAGAATTCATGAAGGTATCAGTTAGGCAAGAATTGGAGATCGTGTTAGAAGGAGATCCATGTTAAACAATGTGAAGAAAAAAAAACCAGTGTGTAGGAAACGCACACATTTAGTTTGTTTTGACATGTGAAAGTGATGGAAACCTCTATTTAAACCTTATGCTCAGTCATGTATATTTCATGAGTTCTTAAAGGTAGAAACATTAGTGGTGTGTTGACAGGAAGCCTCTGCACAATTACTACAAAGTCTTTGGATTTCACTCCTGAGAAACATTCTTTAAAGGCAGGAGAGCAGGCAATTTCAAGCAAGCATATTTTAATGTGCCAGGACCAGAGTGTGACATGTTTCCTAAAAGATGTGTAGATTGAAGGAACCATCTGAATAAAGCAGATGCAGAAAAATTGAGGTGAAAATGAATTTTTACAACTTGCTATATAGATCAAGAATTAGGTTTCTTTCTAATAATTATTACTACTGAATTTTGAGGAAATGTCTGAAATTCATGGAAACACTTTTGGGAGGTGATTTTGGGGTCTTTCTTTTAATTATTAAAGCTTTTGAACTTTCATTGGCCTGAAAAGCTAGACATACTCAAACCTTTTTTGTAAAGAGGTTGGAAGTTTTCTTTGTTTTAGATGTTGTGCTTAAAATTGCAATATAAATTTGGCAAAGATTTTTCTATTACAGGTATTCTTTGCCTTTGTCTATGTAACATTTGTGTAACTTAAGTAGGAAAGAGGTGACAGCCTGAAAAGAATTTGCTGACAATGATTGCCATACACTTTTGGGTTCTGGCTTCTGTAAAACTCACTCATTTTAATGCTTTTCTTATAGATAAGTCTGCCATTTAGTACAGCATTTGGTGCTGATACAGAGGGTTCCCAGTGGATTGTGGGTTACCTTTTAGAAAAAGTGATCAGTAACCTGGCAGTGTGGAGTTCAGAGCAGGACCTTGCAAATGATACTGTACAGCTGCTAGTAACATTAGTGGAAAGGAGAGAGCGGTAAGTTGCAATACCTCTGGAAGTCAAAAAGTTTCTTTTGCTTCCTTTCAAGTTTTTTGGCCACAGTAATCCAGATATAGGGTGCTTCATATTCATGTCTCTGTAATTCAAATTACTTTACTGAAAAAGCACCACAGACTTGTCTGACAAGCTGAGGAGTGAGACCTGTATTTAACAAAACATCACCAAATTTTTGTTACTGTTTAAATGTGCACTCTCCTTCCCTACTTTTGTGTCTCACTCTTAAACAGTGAGAAAGGACAACTTTCCTGGTCTCCACTCTTATTGCAAGGATTTTTGTGTTGCTATTAATTTTTGTTGATTAGGAGTTTGGATACTGGCTAAGCCAGTATGAAATACGTTTTGTAAACCTAAATTTTTTTTTTTTAATACAGGATTGTGGATTCACTCAAATTTTAATAAGTTTTCTTTGATTGCAAATTGTGAAGCAGGAACTTCTTGAATGCTTTATTTCTGTCAATTGATATGCAATTATACATGCAGTCATGCATTCAGTCTACTGAAAGACTGTTCTGAAGTATGAGGATTTTTCTTATAAAAACAATTAAACCCCAGAGGAGCTAGTTTTGGAATAAATTGCTTATTTTCTTATGACGTAATGAGACTAAGCTTTTAATCCATGCAATACGTCCATTAACTCTTGTGTGTGTGTGTAAAACTTAAGCATTTCCCTGCTTTTCTCCTGTATGAATTGATCTATTTTCAGAGTATATACTTGAGAACTCTGAGAGCTGAGGCATTAGTAAGATGAAAATCAAAGGCAATTTAGCCTCAGAATAAAGGAATTTTTAAAAAATATAGCAACAAAAAACTTCTAGCAACTGCTAGAAACCTGATGTGCTCTGTTAATGCAATTTTGTGAAGTGTTTAATGATTTTTTTTTTCCCCTCTTTTAGGGCAAACTTAGTTATTCAGTGTGAAAACTGGTGGAATTTAGCTAAACAATTTGCAAGACGAAGCCCTCCTCTTCACTATTTGTCTAGTTCTGTGCAGAGAACACTAATGAAAGCTTTAGTTCTAGGAGGTTTTGCTCATATGGATACAGAAACAAAGCAACAATACTGGACAGAGGTAAGTTATTTTGATAATTCTATTACCTCCATATAAGCAAGCAGTACAACAGGTTATTTTAGGGAATTTTATATGGACACAAAATCAATTTTTATAGCATATTTTGATATTTAGTACTAATGATCTTTTGAAATTATTCCCTCTTCAATTGTTATTTGTAGCTGTTGTATCTAAATTGTATCTAAAATATCTAAATCTAAAGAAAAAACACTAATAATTAATTGGGGGATTTGTGAAGCAGACAGTAGAGCAATATGTTTGAAAGTGACTATTATAGAAGATTAAAAATTTCACTTGCACTGGGACATTTCTTCCTTTCATTTGAATTTTAAGGTTTATGAATTACTCTGTTACCATTTAATGATAATGATAGTAAGTAAAAAGCTAATGTGGAACATAATGAAGAGCTTTGACCAGCTCTTTGTGCCCTGGTTCCATTAAAGCTCAGATATTTAATACCAGAAAGGTTGATGCTAGAAAGTAGCTGAAATGGCATCTGGAACACCATGTGATTTTGTAAAGCATTGACCTTCTGAGAAAAAAATGCTTTTATTGGCAGAGGTACAGAATGAGTGATTTAAGGTAAGGCTGTAATGCAGTGGAAGTAATTGGAATTTTTGTGGAAGTTTCTAAGTTGTTTCCAAATACAGATGATGACAGAAGTGATTTTGCTATTGAGGATCATAATGTGGCAAAGGTAACTGTTAGCATTAATGTTAATGGTTTCATTAATAAGCTGTAACAATTTTTTCCCCTAATGCTGACTTTGAAGGGAATCAAATGCTTTGAGCCAGAGACAGTCATTGTCATTTGTTTAAACAGTACAAAATTACCTAAAATATTTATGGAGATGCTCATTTTGAGACCTGCCTGCAGGCCATGGTGGACAATGAGAAGCACTACTCACTACCACTTCTGCTTGCATTAATGTGACAGATAGATAGTGACATAACTGAACCATTGGAAAACTGGAAGTGATTGATTCTTGTACTGCCATGCCAAAAGCATGAGTTTGCTAAATTATTTAAACCTCACATCTCATTTAATACTATGCTTATCTTAATGTGACTTTTCTGGAAAATTTCAAGGTTCTTCAGCCACTTCAGCAGCGATTCTTGAATGTGATAAACCAAGAAAACTTTCAGCAGATCTGTCAGGAGGAGGAAGTGAAGCAGGAAATCACTGCTACTTTAGAAGCACTCTGTGGCATTGCTGAAGCTACCCAGATTGATAACGTAGCAATTCTCTTCAATTTTCTAATGGACTTCCTTAATAATTGCATTGGATTAATGGAAGTATACAAAAACACACCAGAGACTGTTAATCTCATAATAGAAGTCTTTGTTGAAGTTGCACATAAACAAATTTGCTACCTTGGAGAGGTAAATACAACCAGAAAGGGAAGGAGGGGGCAGAATGTGTGTGTGCATGTGTATACAGTGCTATTTCTTGAACAAGATAAAATGTCATGATTTTTAAAGAGGGCAAGAAAGACTGTGTACATATCTGTTAAGGAATTCCTTTGTTTTAAAACATACACTTGCAAATATTGGAAGCAGCACATTGTTTTGGTTTTGTTTTGTTTTGTGTTTTTTTACCAATAAATTTAACCACAGTTCATCACAAGTCTAATTTTATGTATGGTGGCAGAAGAGGACAGATTATGTTGAGTCTCTTTTTATGATACCAAACTTCTCTGAAGTCTAGTCTAGGAGAATTGCAGCAGTGTTCTGTGGCAAATGCAAACCACAGAGACACTGCCTTAGTCCTAGGCATGTCATTAATAGATCCCAAGAAGTTACCAATTGAAATTTTGAGTTTCTGCCATGCACTTGTGTCTTTGCACTGTTGGCTTGTTCTGTTTTCACATCTGCAAGGTTTTCTGCCTATTCCAAACTGGGTATGTACAAATGGTGCATTGTGGCTCCAAACTTCTGTAAGTAAAGTGTGTCCCCAGGGGATTTGTTGGTCATGTAGTTTGTGAGATTAGTGAGATATGTCAGTCTGTCCCAAACCACTCTTGTCTGGATTTTGTTAAGACTGAGGAATCAAGCAAATTAATGTTTTGCTGTTTCAGTCAGTATCGCATCAATATATGGCTATAAGTGTTCTTATTTTCTAAGGTGACAGTTCCCTTGATGATTTTTTGTATAGTTGGTACAAAAGTGATCATACACTGAAATTAAAATCTTGAAGTATTGTCTACCAAGTAATGCCATCTTAAAACAAAGTGTTTCACTTTTAGCATATGAAAGTTTTCTTATTATGTAACATTGTTTTATAGGCCAAAGCCATGAACTTGTATGAGGCCTGCCTAACTCTGCTCCAGGTGTATTCCAAGAATAATCTAGGTCGACAACGGATAGATGTTACAGCAGAAGAAGACCAGTACCAGGATCTCCTTCTTATTATGGAGCTTCTCACTAATCTTCTGTCAAAAGAGTTCATAGATTTCAGTGATACAGGTATTAAGGAATTGGTAATTGATGAACCAGATGTTGTTTCCTAAACTGTAAGAACCATTTTGGGGTTTGTGTTGAGTCCATGTAAAGTAAGAGCTGAAGTTTAGGCTTAACTAGGTCAGGATATGGAAATTGTTATTTAAAGTAGCAAAGAAGGACTTCTCACTTCTCAAATTATTGCTGTCATAAAATAAATTATGGCTGTATGAAACAGTTTGAAATCTGAATGTTGCTAGTCTAAATATGTTGTACCAGCAGTTTTATAACAAAAAGCACATAGAGAAGTTGGAGTAGTAAAGCAGTGTAAGAGAGCAGATGGGTGGTCTTCTTAGTACAGGATTTAACTTTTGGGAAATGTTGAGTCATAAAATTCCATCATGTGAGAGTCTTCTGTATTTCTCTTTCACAGAACATATTTTATGGTTTGTGGGTGTAGTTAAGGGTTACTTCTTGTATCCTAACCTGTTACTTTCTTACATATATTTGCCACTTGAAATTGCAGTTGTCCTGAGTATGTTCTGGCAGTTAGCTGTGGTGCATTGCTTTTGAATAAGCCAAAACACATTTGCATGGTTCATATCTCACCATGTTCTATACACTTTGCACAGTTCATATCTCACCATGTTCTATACACTTTGCACAGATAACAACCTAGGCAGATTGTTTGATACCAAACATGTTTTGATATTCATTGCTTTTCTGAGGTATGTCTTGAAAGAGAGAGCCTTGTACTCCGAAATACAGTACATGGTTTTATTTTTACATCATGCATGACACAAGTACAGAACCACATTTAGACTTTTTCCATTGAATGGACAACCCAGTGCTTTTTAAAGTATTTGCTTTGAGGTTTGGATGTTGATCGAGTTGTGTGGAAAACATAATGAAAAAGAGGTAATGCGAATAAAACCTAGATGCAATGCCCAGAGCTCAGTTCTGTTGTGAGTTTTCTGGATACTGCTGCTGACTCAATGCAGGAATTGCAAATGTAAGGTCACTGCCATTTGATGGGAAATGTAGGCCTTAACCTCTAACTGGAGAAAACTTGGCAACATTCAAACTGCAGAACTTTCTCTGTTAGGTCTCCCATTTTTTTCACCTTTTGCTCATACAAGATATTAAAGCATATGTAAATATATTATATATATGTAGTATAAAAATAGAGTAATATTTTACTCACTATGTGTTTATGTGTGCAGGCATGAAGCAACTATCACTAGAAACAAATGCAGTGTTCTGTAATGGACGGGAGCCCTCAGTATCTGAAGTGTTCTGGTTTAGCATGCCATCTGGTACAAGTGATTATGAAATGCTCAGTCCTAATGAATATAAATATAGAGTGATGTGACAGCCTACACTCACTAAGTTTCTATTTTAATACAGTGCCTCATGGTTTTGTTTGGAGAGAGGGGACCAGTCTTATTTTTAAAAATGTCTGTATTATAAAGAAATGGGACTGTTCCTTCAAAATGTTTAATCTTCCTTTGATACAAATTATTTTTTTCTTTTTTGCAGATGAAGTATTTAGGGGACATGAGCCTGGGCAAGTTACAAATAGATCTGTATCAGCAGCAGATGTTGTCTTATATGGGGTTAATCTAGTTCTGCCTCTAATGTCACAAGATCTGCTGAAGGTAAATATATTTTTTACATGGAGCTGCTAGAATATGAAAGCTTTATAGTAATGAATTCCCAGAATTTGTTCCTGTATGCATTCTACCTGAATAAGCTGAATTTCCTAGACTTCATAAATGTAAATAACTGTTCCACAGTTCTAAATACTCTTTGGAAAGAAATACTGTAAGCTGAGAAAATGTATATCTGAAGGTTCTAGACAAAACTTTTCTTCTCAAAGCAAGTCTGTGCAGATCAACAGCTAAACCTGAAATGTGGCTCACAGAGTCCTTTTTCTGGTAGAGTCAGAAATGTGACAAGAAGCATAGATAGTGATATGAGTTATGAGATATGACTATTTATTTCCACAATACAGATGGCTGTCAATCATAGGCATCAGCAGCTTGTCAGAACAATATGAAACAACAGGATGGCAGCATTTGATTGTTGCCCTGTGTTCATGTTTTACTGCAAACCAGGGCAGCACTTCTGGAGGGTGTCTCAGCTGTCCCCTCTCCACCTGCCTTCTCATCCAGTATCACTTGCTGAGCACGAGGGCTGCATCCATTTTAGATCAAACCAAGGCAAGGGAAGTGCCCTGGGAGCCCCTCAGTTGTGCTCCAAATGCTCATGAGGTTTTACCCCATAGGACCAGATTTGCCTGTGTCTGAAATAAAACTCCTTTAATTTGTATGGAGCAGAAACCAGACTCCCACCAGCTACTGTTTGTCTTTAGTAATTTTCTTTTATTGTCCCACTTTTATTGTATTTATGTAAAGTTATAGCTATTCTAATGATTCAAGTTTCCTACTAAAATTATTTTCTTCAGTGCAAATAATCAGTCGTGTCTCTTTGTACAGTTGAAAATTATGCCAAGATAGTTATGTGATTGAATCTAAAAATACCATGTTTTTCTTTTGACAGTTTCCATCCCTGTGTAATCAATATTACAAATTAATCACTTTCATATGTGAGATATTCCCTGAGAAAATTCCACAACTTCCAGAGGACCTCTTTAAGAGCCTAATGTACTCACTGGAGCTAGGGATGTCATCGTATCCTTTATAGAGCTTGGGAATGTTTTAAAAAAAGAAAAAAATCTCTAAGTTCCTTTTGTAAGGACCTGTTAAAAATTTATTTTTTCTTCTTTTCTTTTTCTATCAATATCTGTATTTATAATGATATACTGGTAATAGACTCTTACTCTGCTCTCTGGGAATTGAGAGTTTCACTGCAGTGTCATTGAGATTCCAGCAGTAGCTGAATTGCCTCTTGTGGTGCTTGGGTGCAGCCTTTAAGTAGCTTAGCATGTAAGTTTTTTCTGGCAGTCATTCCTGCCTCCTCCATTACTTCATTTCAAAGTGTGTAACTTCATAAGCCTTCAGCTGGTATCTCAAAGCCATTCCTGAATTAGTCTCTCAGCTGGTAATACAAAACATTGCTGCTGTTCTACTGGGCTGGCTCCAGAGCATTTCCTGTCAGGGTGCCAATGGGCTCTCCCTCTCATAATGGGAGTACCATTTTCACTAATCTGTGGCACGTGTCAGAAACAGATGAGCTTGACCATAAGGGACTCTTTCTGAAAATGTTATGTCAGAGAGGGTTATGTTACCTTAGGGCATGTAGCTAATAAAAGGAGGTAATGAAGTTGAAATCTTTTTTTTCCCCTTTTGCTAGCATTTTTTAAAATTTGATTTTTAAAATTAGTAACATTGTAGTGAAAAGAAACCTTAAAACATACAAGCATTTCAGATATTTTCTAGTGTCACAGCTGGGTAGTTTGACCACAATTTAATTGAAATCCAACTACAGTTCTTTAACACCCATTATCAGAATGAGCTCAGAGGTTTGCCAGCTCTGTCTGGAGGCTGTTACACCGTTAGCAGAACAGTGTGCAAAAGCACAAGAAACAGATTCAACTCTTTTTCTAGCAACGAGGCACTTTCTTAAGGTAAGGTGTCTATGTTTCCTGTTACTTTGGTTGTTTGCATAAAGGCAGCATCCAAAGGCCAAACTGTGATCATACCCAGATTAATCAGGATAATACATATAGTAAGAAACAGCTTGTTACCTAATTAAAAAAAAGAAGAAAAAAAAAAAAAGGTGGCAGCTTAACAAGAAAGAGGGCATGAAGAACTGAAGATGTCAGATTAGAGTATAAAAGAAGATGGAGGTGCAGAGGGAACCAGTCCATTATTGCCAGTAAAAAAAAAAAAGATCTGAGCCTCTCAGAATGCAATTTTTATTTCCATGCTCTGCACTTGAGAGATTGACAGTTTTAGCAGTTGCTGGTGAAGCTGTGAACAGAAGGCTTCCAGAATTCTGTGAACTGGAGGGTGGGTAGAGTACTAAAGGAAAAGGCATGAAAAAGAGCATAGCTGGGAGCTAGAAAGGAAATGCTGTCCTTTATTCAATGTATCTAATTAATTACATGCTTTCTTGATTCAACATCACATTGACTTTTAGAGCCATCCATTTTAATGAATTTTGGAATGATCTGGTAGCATCCGGGTTCCTGCTAACTTGCAACAAAATAATTGTGGAATCTGTGGGCTTGTCTTCTGATTTTGTATGGGTTTCACCAAACTGATATTGGGATTTCTGAGGATTGCTCATTAAATGTTTTCATCAGAAAAGCCGAGAGAATGAGAAACTTGCATAATTTTGTCTTCATGTATCTTCTAAGTTTAATATAGTTTAATTTCTTATAATATTAGTCTTCACTAATCTGTTCCCCGTTTGATCTTCTGTGAGCTGTAGGAGTCTCCAAAATTTGAGGAAAAAGTTCTGTATTTTATTCTGGATGAGCAAAGGCTTTTTTCATTATTCCTTTGGCATATCTGCAGCTAATGGAGAAAAATACAAATGATGTCATGTTTCTCTGAAGAACAGTTTATATAAATCAGCAACAGGTTCCAGTGCTTTGAGATGTAGATTTATGCTGTTAAGCCAAGACTCAGCTTTTGAAAGAACTTGGCATTTAAGTTTCTGGTACCTAAATTCTAAAATTAAAAAAAGGAGGCAACAAAGCCAACAGCAACCTTGGATATTTGTAATGCATGTTCATTGTTATTAGAATTGAAGGTGGACTTCAGCAGCAAATGATGATAAAACAGAAAGTATACACTTAAACAATTACTTCTGTTTTGCAATTTCAGATGGTTTTTGATATGCTGGTACTTCAGAAGCACAATACAGAAATGACAACTGCAGCAGGTGAAGCATTCTACACGTTAGTGTGTTTGCATCAGGTATGGCATTCAGACACACCCTGAAAAGAAGTAATTTGTTAAAGGAGAGTGGTTATTTCTTGTGCACCTGATAAATCTTGGAATTATTTGGGTTGAGAGGGAGGCATCCTCAGGAGGTCTGCCTATTTCAGCTGTAGGTTTTTGCATTTGTCCTTGCTGAGTTTCACAACTCTCCTGTCAGCTCATTGCTCCAGCCAGAGTAAGTGCCTCTAAATGTCAGTCCTGCCCTTGAATGCACTGCCTGCACTCCCCAGTTTGGTCTCATCCCCAGACTTGAGAAGAGTGTATTTCCCCTCCTCCTCTGGGTCACTGACTAAAATATTTAACGAGATAAGGTCCAGATGAGACCTCTCAGTTCTACTTGGTGCTACAGTGCTTCCAGGTGGAACATGAGCCATTAGCCTCAATCCTTTATAGGCTGATGATACAGGTGTGTTTTTACACATATAGTAGTTCACCTATTTAGACAATAAAATCCTAGCTTGATTGCTAGTGTGCAGTACACAACTGCTAAAGACCTGCTTACCTTAGGCATCCACTGCACTTGTCTTAGGCATAGATGTAAGTCATTTTGTCAAATAAGACAAGTTGGTAAAGCATTATTTACCCTGGCTAAATCCACACTATATGTTCTCAGAGTCACAGAATATGCTGAGTTGGAAGGGACCCATGAGGATCATTGAGTCCAACTCCTAGCCCTGCTCAAGACCATCTTAAGAGTCACATCATGTGCCTGAATGCATTGTCCAAATATTTCTTGAACTCTGCCAGGCTTGATGCTGTGACCGCTTTCCTGAGGAGCCTGTTCCAGTGCTCAAACACCCCTCTGAGTGAAAAACCTTTTCTTAATACCCAACTTAAACTTCCCCTGACACATGCCCAGAAATAACTTCCAGGAGTACTTACTTCATTATTTTCTTAGTCATTCAAAGATGATAGAGAGCAGCCAGTAATGAGTGACATGAGCCAGCTTTCTGAACCCTTGGATAGATTCTGTCAGGCCTTATGAGCTTGCATGCATCAAGATTTCTCAAGAGATCCCTGGGTTGATCCTCTTTACTATGCATAGTTCATCTCCTCCTTGAATCTGGTTTCTAGTCACAAAGGTGTGGAAAAACCTGTCAGTGAAGACCAAGGCAAAAGAAAGCATTGATTACTTTAGCCTTACTCTTGTCAATCATTAAATCATCTATTCCATTCAGCAGTAGAACCTATATTCTCACTGTTCCTTCTTTTACTCTTAAAATACTGGTAGAAGCTGCTTTTGTCTTTGTCCTTTGCTAAATTCAGCTTTAGTTGAACTTCATTTTTCTGTCATTGTTCTTGTTCAGGTGATTTTTCTGCTTTTCTCCTTTCTAGCTGTTCCTACTTCTATTTCCTGCATGTGTTGCCCTTGTGCTGGAGTTCAGTCATTAAGTCCCTGCTTAGCTGAATCAGTGTCCTTACGGTTTTCCTCTGTATCTGGACAGACCATTCTTGTGCTTGGAAGAGATTGTTTTTGAAGACCTGTTTTTAAGAGCTCTCTTGAGCTCTTTTTGTCTTCAGAGCTGACTCCCACAGGATCCCACCCACCAGTCTTGAAGAAGGTGACATCTATACTCATGATGTCCAGGTTCTGTACTTGACTGCCCTCTTTCCTTGCTTTCCTGGGAATCCTTATCTCCACTATTTAATGATAACTGAAAGGCTGGCATGAATTACCACATCCCTGACCAGGTCTTACTAGCTATGAATAGGAGATGCAAAGTCACATCCCTTGGTAGCCCATCTGGTATGTGAGCAAATGTCAGGGAGATAATCTCTTGCAAGTCTGATCTGGAAACTTTCTTAAATTGCTTTAAGATGACTAAAAGCCCTGTTCTGGGGATTTGTAACAAGATCTCACCCCAAAAGATACGTCATCTTCACTGCTTCTCATCTGATCATGATCCATAAACACTCAACTAGATTGCTGCCCAGTCTTAGAAAACCATCTTTAATCTGAGCTGCCTTTTCACAGAAGTGTCAATCTTCTGTCATCTTCTGCCCTGAAGAGCTCTAACAAGCTTCCACCTGTCCCTTGGAACACTCCAGTCATGCCATCTGTCCCACCACATATCAGTGTCTGGAGTAATGTTGCAGCTCTGGACCTGCACATGGAGCTCTAGCTCCTTCTGTTTCCAAAGTTGAACACATTTCTACATAGACATTTCAGGCTGGCCTCCTTTCAGCCCTTTTCATCCTTTGAGGAACACTTTTAAACTCATCACATTTCTTTGTGTTCTTAATACTCTTGGTCTCTGTCTCTTTACTTATCTACAAGTTGTTACTACCATCCCTCAACATGCCCTTTCTTCTGGGCTGGCAAGCCTTTGGCAAAGATGATGCTAAGCTGCTTTGTCCTATGCATCCTCTCTCCTGTTAGCAGCCCTTATCCCTCAAAGAAGGACTCATGAACATGTAAGAAAAAAGGACCCTGTGATACCACCCACAGGTGGCAAATTCTTGTTGTTTCTATCCTCTCCCAAGCCCTCATGGGTAGAATGGAGGGAACTTCCATTCTGACTCCTGTGTCCATCTCTACTCCCAGAGCTCAGTCCCTTTGGACTTGCTTCAGGTGTGTGCCCCTTGCAATTCCTTCTAGTTTCTTTGTCTTTTGCTTCTGTCTAAATAAGCATGAGAGTAAGTAAGAAACTCTTAGAAAGAAATCTAATCTCTCTGTCCCAGGTAAGGAACCCTAGAAAATGGGGAACCTGTGGAAGGAGATGATTGGTGTGGAATATGGGACAGACATCAAGAAAAAACAGTCCAGTTTGTAGGAATAGGCCTATGCTAAGGAGGACCCAGACCTTAGCCTTAAAATTGTCATCTTACTCTGCACTGCAAAGCATTGTACCTTGCTTTGAAGACTTCTTTAGCCTTACTAAAATGCCCAGCCTGGATGAAGGATTTTAACTGGTTTAGAGGTAGGTGAAAGGCTGTGAGGACATGTGAAGAGGTACCAATGGTTTTCTGTCACAGCCTTTATTCTGCATCTTGTCCTGATGAGAGAAGTTGTATATACTATATCTTTCTTTGTTTGTTTAACAGGCTGAATATTCAGAGTTAGTTGAAACATTGCTATCAACTCAACAAGATCCAGTAATTTACCAGCGGTTAGCAGATGCCTTCAACAAGCTTACTGCAAGCAGCACTCCTCCTACACTGGACCGTAAGCAGAAGATGGCCTTCTTAAAGAGTTTAGAAGAATTTATGGCAAATGTTGGTGGACTTCTCTGTGTAAAATAAACAACAAAACTCTATGCCTAATTTAGACCCTTTCTGCAAAATGCACTGAGAAATGCTGAATGCCGACTAAATCTTGTACCTGTCTCTGGGTTCTTGGCAGCCATCTCAGATTCTAGAGAGCCTGGAAGTTTGAACATAACACCATGGAAAAGGAGAGGTCAACTTTGAATCAGCTTCTGCTATTATGTGTTAGCTCCAATCTGTCATACTTGGGTGTGGAAGAGAACAGAAAATCTGAATTGAGTTTCTTTCCATTTATGTGCAAACAGATATGGGCACAATGAAATAAATGCAGTGCCTTTCCCCCTGTACTGGTTTAAAATATGAGTGGTCATATAAACATACAGATTCTTTTCTACCCAAAATCATGTTAGAGTGTGATGCAGATACATATAAGGCTCTAAAGAGTTTAGCTGATTTTAAGCTTTATTTTTCCTCTCTTAAAGTTTGAGTTTGTGTTCCAGTGAGGAAGAAAAACCAAATGGTATTTTAACTTTTGTTTAGTTCTGTTTTTCTACATCAACCTGACATTGCAGGTTTAATGCAATGCAGGTTTTTACATTATGTTCTGCTGCCTAAAGTTCAGAGAAAAAAAAAGGTGTATATTTTTGTTCCCCTAAAATGAACTTTAGGAACTGTAGCCATTTCATTGCCTTAATTTAAAAGAAAAGAAAAGCTCATATACTTTAGGTAAGAAATTTAAGGCAAGATTTGACTCTTAAGAGTTGGTTTAGGATGTTGGCACTGAGCTGCTGTGTACCTGTTGCAGCCATTTATGTTGATGTGTTGTTTTGGAATGAGTGTCTAATGCAAGGTTCATGTGTAGTTTTACTTTCAGTATCTGTTTTGATTCTCACCTGGGTTGCACGCCAACTGCAATGTATTTCTACACTGAACTGTTTGCTTAAGCAATAACAACCCAAAAGGTGTGAATTACTGGCAAACTTTGTAAAGTTGGGGCATTAGCTAAAACAATTATGTTAGCACAGGGGCATCAAACCCTTTTACTCAAGCTTGGTTGTTTGACTCCAGTGGGGAAATGTAATTGGGAAGTCTGTGCTGTAGGAGATTTTTGTTTTTGCTGAATCTAGTCCCACTTCTGCAGAGCTCTCCCAGCTGCTCTGGCTTGGTTTTTTATATCAGCACTTTAGCTGTTATCATAGCAGAAGTGCTCTGAGTATATAGAACCAACAAGGGAGAGCAGCACGTGAATATGAAAGCAAGGCCTGATTTTTTCCTGTCATGAGCCACAGGAAACTGAAGCAAACACAAATGCTGCATGTCTAGTAAAATTATTTTTGTGGAAATACACAGAGGCAGAAGTGGGCCTTTCTGTTTAAGATCTCTGCTAGATGATGCTGTTAAATATTGCCCATGTGTTTTTACAATTTATATAAAAAGTCTGGTATACACCTTTATATGGCAACATAAAGCTTCGTGTTTGCAATTCTGTGCCATTCTTCAGCTATTCATCTCAAAATTAGTCACAATAGCCAGAATCTCACAACAGACACAAATCTCTGTACTGTACTATATGTGATCTAAAGCTTTTTTTCCTTTTTTTAAAGTTAAATCTGTGTCTCAAGCATGGATCCTCAAGGCCAAAAATGCCATCTCTTTATTATACTTTTCTAATTTATATGGAAACTGGGCAAGGGCAGATTTACACATTACAAAGTGACCATAAAATGTCTTAGATAATAGTGTACCTTCCCAGATAGTATTTTATTTCTAAGATAACTTGCATAGTATTCTAGAACAGGGGTATTGCTCTCAATTTTTTTGAAACTCTAGTGCTTTTCTTTAAAGGATTTCTTGACTGTGCATTTGCACAAAATACAATCATCCTGGCAGATCATTCTATTTCAAATTGTTGTGATGGCTGAGTTTTTATTTTTAAATTGGGGTTTGCTGTTTTTGAAACTGGTTTTGGAGTTTTTCTGAGCTTGTACATCGGATGGGGAGAAGTTCTGAAACCTCATTTTTTTTCACGTGAAGGGCCATAAAGCCTGGGAACATTAGCAGCAGTAGGAGCTGCTGGTTTGTTATGATGTGCTCAGTGTCAGACTGAAGTCTTCAAAGAGATCATAGCAAATATTCCATGTTTTGGGTCTGGCTGAGTAATTCAGTCATTCTTTCTTTTATAACGAGCTCTGTCACTATTGTTTTATTAATCCTAAAGCTGGCTCACTATTTAAAAATATTTATTAACTTTAAAGTTTTGAAATCTTCTTGCATATTGTGATGAACAGGAGCACAAACAGTTTATATTCTGGGCGAAGTAATGTGCATACTCATTTTTCTTGTTAGGCCCATTGTGTTATAACAAGCAGAGACACACAGCATTTTTAAGTATCAAGATTTTAGCTAAAGTATGAACACCCACTTTTGAAGACTAGTTTTAAAGGTGGTTTAAAAATTTCCTTTGCCCTTCATTTAAAAATAATATTATATGTTAAAGGAAAACTGTGTAGTAAGATTTTGGGGTTTTTTGTAATTTCCTGCTTGATGGTACACTTTCCTGTTTTTCTTAATTTTCCTTTCATTCTCATATATTCAACAGGGATTTTTCCATGCCATTTTGTCTTTTTTTTAGAGCAATGCTAAGATGTCTCTGCTTAGTGACATCCATGAAAAGGTTGCAAAGGCTTATGGAAATAAGTCCTGTTCATTTATACTGCTGCTGGCTTGGTGACTGCTTCTTACCTGAGCTATTTGACTTCTGTATCCCTAAAAATAGAAAAAACAGAATCTTCGGTGATCTTCTGCACATCCAGTTGCTGTAAATTGGGGTGTGAAGGCACACTGAGGTCCACAGGAAGGACTCAGACTGTTTGTAGTGAACACTGAGAGCTGACTCCACATAAGTCTTCTGATAGTTTTATAGCATCATTGCAAAGTGAATAATGGTTCTAAAAATGCACCTGTTTTTTGAAGGAAGAAAAAAGGCAATTCAAACAGAGTTATAAATGCTGCATTATATAATTGTAACAAATATATATGTCTAGACTTTTCTTGCTGAAACAGATTATTGGACCAGTGTTTTCATTCTGAGACTAGCTTTTTTTCCATTTTGCTAGCTCCTTCCCCATTGTAATAGTTCTAATGCTGGCATAATAATTTTGTTTGACCTATTGGCCTTCAAGTTAAATCATAAAATTCAAGACCTTGTTGAAAGCACAGATACACAGGGACAGGGAGAAATGGACTGGATGCATGAAACTTCCACTTGCATGTGCATTTATGCCTTAATTAACTTCACTGAATTACTGCCAGAATCTGCTACTTTTTTGCCCAGAGGTTTGTGTTTCACTATTTAATGGTAAAGGGCTCACCTTTTTTCCTCAGGAATGAGAAACTTGTTTTCTCAGCATGTCCAAATCCTACTAGTTGAAAGAGGGGGTTTGAGTTGGAGTCATCACTTTTAGAGTGAGTAGAACTCACTAAAACTCACTAAAGCCCCAGTGTTTACCTGGGCAAATCCCTTTATATCTAAGCCATGTAGTTCTAGAAAATAAGCTTGCTCAGAGCAGTCAGTTGTCCATTAAAAGTCTAGTTCTTTAAAAGGGAAAGCAAGTTCTAATTTGTGATCTGTAAAACTATTTAAAAATACAAATTTGCAGCATTTTGTTTGTAAAACACTTCAAGTAATTTTGGGTTTGGTTAATTACAAAAGAAGGGGTGTTTTTTTAATGGAAGTAGCTTGATGAATATAAGCGCAGGAGTAGGAGCCAGGCTCCTCTAATTTTGTAGTGTGTTTCCACAGGATCCTCTGTGGCCATTGGCAAGTCACTAGAACTGTGTTGTTGTTAAAATAGCATTAACACCTACCTACCTCACAGGGGTGTTGTGAGGATTAGCTTATGCCTATAAAATGCATTGAGGATCTGAGATGCTATGTAAATATTATATACTTTAATTTTAGTTTTGTGAGGTGTAAGATTTACTGTAATGAAAACAGAAGATTTTCATAATTGTAAAGCCCAGTAGAGGCAGCAGCAGTGCAGTATTCCAAGGACTGATGTACTGCAGTACAGTAATGCTTGCTGGAAATTGTCATTTTTCAATTACAGCCAATTGAAATGGCAACCTCTTCTTAAATAAGGTGAGATTCCCCACCAGTGTGCCTCAGTTCTGATCTACAAAAGGAGAGGACAGATATAGATTATTCAGGCTTTGGTGCCTCTGCTTGTGAGAAGTGCTGCTTGTGGTGGTAGGGTTTTTTGTTTGCTTTACTTTTGGTTTTTTTACATTTTTCTGTAAGGAACAAACACCACACATTTCTCCCATGTCTGTTCTAGTCACTAAGTACAACCAAAGCCTAATTATAACAATTAAAATTTAAAGACCCAGCCCTGCTCCCCATAAATTTGCATTTGATTAGATTGTGCTCCGTTTCCAGTAAATTAATGTTTTCTAGCACTGATCATGAAGTAAATCATGAAGTGTGTTTTGCTCTAGAGCCTCAAACACTTGGCTATCTTCTAAAACTCTTTTTTCAGTATGAGATTTCTTGAGGCCCTAGAAACAGAAAAGTAAGATACCTCTGGCTTTCTCTTCTCTTCAGTGAATTAAAATTGATTCTGCTTTTTCATTTGTTCCCATTCCCTACCCTGCTTTTCCTATCCTTTTAAGCTGTTTGGAAGCAGATTTGGAAGGCCCTTCCAAACTCAAGAGGAAGATACTACTATCCATGTAATTTTCCAATCTGTTACAGCTTAATACTTGAAATTAATAAAAACCTCTCTAATAGCATTTGCCACACATTTCAACCTCCCATTAAACCGTTCTGGAGTTTTTAGAGGAGGAAAAAAAATAAACCTATGTTATTTGTTCTCTTTGTGCAAAATTAGAAACCTCCATGCAGTGAACATGCAGTTTTAAGGCAATAAATGCTAGTACTGCTGTTGGTCAAGTGTGTAAATATTTTAAATGTGTCATTCAATACTGTGTTGAGTTTATATATTAAAAACACAGGGATTGAAGTGCTAGTTGATTTTTAAGTATTGTTTTATCTGTACAGTTGAAGATATGAAGTTGCATAGAAGTATTTCACAGTTTATTGCAATAAGATTTGGGAAGTGGCTGTGTAATCAAGCCTTATCATGACTGAATTTTCAATTTTGACATGATCACTTTGTGTATTTTAAGATCTATAAGCAGGAAGAGGATAAAATTGTTTTCCACTAAAGACTTTTTTTTTTATTTTGTTTTGGCCACGTGTCATTTGTGTGTATTCTTAATATTTTTCTAAAATTTCACCTGCGTTAAATCCCTGAAAAAGTATTTCCATCCTTACAGTGGAAATATAAATAGCAACATTATAAACCTTAGGCTACACCTTTTGCTCTTTAGCTACACTGACTGCACAGTAATTAGGTTAAAAGTTGGTGGAGTAGCTTGAGTTTAAGTCAACACTTAAAGCATGAGTTTGTCCATGAACAGAAAAAAGTGTGATTAGGGGTGCAACAGCAGTATCTCACACTGGACTGCAGTTACCAGAAATGATTGTGAATAAATAATCAGATTAATCTTTTCCCCCATCTTCCAAAAGAAGTTTTAACAGTGACTTTTCAGGTCACTATTATTGATGGCATTTGTCTACTCAAAAGGAATACTAATTTCTGGGTCTTTATTTTGTGTGTGTGTGTTTAATCTAAACAGTTTTTATGATGGTATCTGGCACAGAAATGTTCTCCAAGCTCATAATCTGTTCCTACGTTCCTAAGGAACATCTAACAGGGTGTTACTCCATGGATATCAGGAAAGTTTAATTACAGGCAGCAGTTCCTAATGTGCTATAACACAATTACATTTAGATAAACTACAGCTATTTTCTATTGTTCCCCTCTTACTTCCATGCACTCACATATTTTAGAAAAGGAAAAAAAAGCTTCACAAATCCTGAAAGTAAAACTACGCAACAACTATGGCGGTGATAGCTTGCTATATATCTTGGCTGTGTGTATCACTAGAATTTTACTGGTTTCAAAAGTAAGATTATGCAGTTATATATTTATATTAGCATGGTTTAATTCAGTGAATATTTTGGGGAAGGACAGAAACATTTAAGGTAATTTTGAGGAAATTCCCGAAAGCAATTGGTAAGACTAACAGCAGCATATCCAAGAGCCTTTCATGTAGAAAATGGAACTATTCTGATTTACCTTAAATATGAGTTCTGGAATAAACTTGAACGATTTGGGTACAGAGCCTTTATTCACATTTGTTTGTCTAAGTATACACAAACCCCATCAATTTTGCCTTTTTTGAAACTTACATTGGCTTCAGTTGTGAGTGGTGGAATTGGTGGTGGATTTTTTGCTTTGGTGATTTGCCATGTCTTACAAGCAGAAAAGTAGGAAAGTGCAACCTTCCAAGTGTTACTTGTCTGCACAGCCAACCACGGAGCAGATTGTACACAAACTGGAAGAGGGAAGGAAGAGGAGAAGAAAGTGATAGCTTTGCAGTCTTATCCAGAAAAACAGATCAATCTACAAGATACAAGTGTTATTCTGTAACTTTTAACCTATGACATCTTGAAAGGGATTAGTAAAAGCCTGCCATTTTACCAAAAAGTTTGTTGGGGGAAAGAGACAGTACTGTTTTGGAATTCTTAAATGAAGTGTGATACTATCAGTGTAAATTTTTTAATTAAATAATAAATTCCTCGTTATTTTGGAAAACATTCCAGACAAATCGATATATCCAAAGAGAACAAAGAAACTACCCACTGTGACAAATGCATAATTCATTACTAGTTTTTCTGCTGTCTATATTTGAATCTCGTGGAGCAGCTGTTTTCACTTTAACATCTATTAGATGGTATCAGATTTGATTTTCCTGACACACTGTTGCCTTTACAAGTTAGAGTAATGTGAAGCTGTGGGTGTGATGTGCTTCCCTTTTTCTTCCTCTCTCTGTCTGGCCTATTGTTAATGGTTGTAAAGGCAAATATGATTGATTTGCTTTCACTTACTGTTTTGGATGCTGCAGTTTAGGTTTGTGGCATATTCAAACTGCTTTCTGTCTCTGTGTTTGGTGTTCCCTGAATGAAAGTTGTCACTAGATTCCAACACAAGTATTGGTTTGAAAGCCTCACTGGTAACTTGGTTTAATAAGCTGTCAGGACATTTGCTTTAGTTTTGGAACTGCAATACTACTAATGGTCTTTTGTTCATTTAAATGATTGTTGTAACTCACAAAAAAAAAAAAAAATACCCCAAAGCCAAAAGCCCACCACCACACTGTGGAATCTCTAGGAAGATCACTGATGTCCTCACACAAGATCAACACTACTTTGGGGAAGGCTTATATTCTTCTGCCACTTTAAGGAAAGACTGTTCTTCTGAAGTACTTTTTGCCTGCTTTTAGGCTGTTATGCACTTTCATGATTTCTTAACAAACTACTGTTAAAATGTACTGTAACATAGATTTTGATAAGCGCACATGTATTTAAACAATTCACTCAGCCTCAGGAAAGCTGGAAAAATTGGATACCTGTTTTGTATCTTGGTTAAAATGTTTGTTACCTGCATCCCTTAAGATGGCCAGATAATGTCTCGATCCTGCAAGTGTAACTATTTAAGATACCAGTATAGTCTGTAAAAGGAGGACAATGTAATTTTGCTTTAGGGCCAGAGAAAAGGGTGTCCTCTTATTTTTCTTAGAAATATATATAGTCTGAATTGGAGATTCAAAGCAGAAAGCAGTAATAAACCCCATTTACTGTTCAGGAAAAGAAATGTTTTCTTTCGTAACACTATCTGATTTCTATTTTCTTCCTTCTCCTTAAAGAGTGTGTGTGAAATAAGTGCAGAAGTATGTGTAGGAAAAACTGTAAAATCTGCTGCTGTACATGTTTGCTACTTGACTGCATTTTCTGTTCCACTTTAATTTTACTGGTTTTGCTAAATATATTTTATATATTTTCCTTCCTGCTTCTTGTGATGGCAGAGTGATTACATCTTTTGGGGGAAAAAGCAAAAATAACCATGACAAGGCTTTGGGGCTAGAAAATCCCATGAAGGTTGGATATTACAGTGTATCGGGACATTTTCTGAGAGAACTGTGTAAGTCAGAAGCCATGGTAAAAATCTATGGGGATGTGAAAATAGATACTGCTAATTCTATTGAAGGCTTGGGTGGCTTTGAGTTTTTTTCAAATACTTGTAAAGTCTGTTTAAAATGGTATTTAAAGGTGGTATTAACTGACTAGTGGTCACTTATGTAGAGCATTTTTCTTTCTGAAAGCTGTAGCCCTCTGTGGATCTTGAATCACTTCCAGGGGACGTGCAAAGCCTGGCAAAATAGAAACATGACAGGATCCCCATGACTTCTTTCTAAGATTTTTGTCTCCATAGAGAAAGAGTTGGGATTATGAACTACTTTAAGATGAAAGCTTACTTCTGTACTTGAATTCATGGAGTGACTTCAAGCTTTTAAGAGGCTGACTGCCAGTCTGTCCTCCTGTTGTGCCACAAGATCTTGGGAAGCTGTGGTGCACCCACACAGGTACCCCACAGGGCTCCAACACATTTAATTCTCCATTTTTAGGGGGAACAGCTTGGGAGTGAAAGTAAAAGTGCAGCAAGCTTTGCTTACAAAGAGGAGGTGTTGCAGGTTGTTTTCCAAGTAGAGTATTTCCACTTCACTATTTTCCATCATCAGAAGTAGGATTATGTTGTCACTAACTGGAAGTAATCCTTGTATGGTTGTAAAGCATTGTGTGCTTCACTGCCTTCCAAATCAATGTGCAGTTGGTTTGCCAGCCCTAAACATGTTGAGGATTATTTGGATTTTTTGGAAAATGTTAACAGAAATTTTTTAGACTTAATGGCAAGGAAAGATTCTACAATTAGAATTTGATAATATATTTTCATATTAATTATAGCTGATTATACTTTTTCATATAGCTGTGCCTTGTGCAACAGTGAGAACAAAACTAGAATTTCATTAGTAGAGAAAAAATACAATGGAGTAAAAAAAAGTCAAAGCCCAGGGTAGAGCTGTGTTTTTAAACATTGTTTCTGATCTAGCATATGCACTAGTGAAGAGGCAGTGGTCTATGTCCTCAGGACACCAGTATCACTGCTGTGTGATATGGGGTCTATCAGAGAAAGGACAAGGGAGATAGTTTAACTGGAAATACTGTCTGCAAAGCGTATTAGGGAACAATAAAATCCAATTATTAATAAATTTCTTTCAGGGTGCACTTCACAGCTATTCCTCTGTTTGTGATTCATTTGTCTTCACATCCCAAAGAAATTGCAGCAAGAGATAACCTGCTTTTTTTCCTTCCTACAGGGTCACTTGAGCTCCTTTGGAGCTCTGCTTCTAGAGCTGTCTTGTAACAGGATTCAAGCAAGGCCCTGAGCTGTGTTTGCTGCCAAGTAGTATCTGATATCATAACCTAAATAATGTCACCCTGCCCACCCCCAAGCTCCCACACAGCCATCTGCCCTTATGTGATCTGTCTAACCTTTCTGGTGAGGAGGAATTGCTTGCCAAGGGGCAGTCTGGTGCTCTGGGAAATCTGGACTTAGAACGTGTGTCATCCCAGTCTCATTTCTACTTTCATTATCAGCCCTGTGCAGAATGTTTTTCATGTAAAATGCCTTACAAACATGCATCAAATAGGAAAATTACTCAAGCGTCACTTCACTGTAGTATCTAAATCACATTTCTTGCTGCACTCAGTAATGCTATGCAGGTATCAATATCAAGACAATGGTCACTTTCCACAATGCAGGGAAAAGGGGTTGGTTGGTTTGTTTGTTTTAGATTACAGCAGTGGTGCTATCATGAATAGATAAGAATGCCCTCCATGTGTGACAGTCTACCATGACAGGATGAAGATTTTTTTTTGCAAGAACTTTAAAAGACAAAGTGGCCAATGCACTGAATGCAAGATCCAGACTACAGAGAAGTCTTTTAAACCAAATTAAAATGTCCACAGTTCTCTACTGTCATGAAAAGCCTTGTTTCCACATGAGGGAGATGAAAAATATGGAGATCTGAAGGAAGAATTGACCTATTATTATAATATCCCCATATTATGTGGTGGCAAGAAAATTTGATTCTCTGCTGCTTATGTAAGCTGTGCTGCAAAAATATTTTGTCATTAATTTAGTATTTCTGTCTTCCACAGCAATAGTTTTGCTCTTCTCATTAATGCCCAGTGTTGGCATGTGACCTTCTGTTCAGCCACAGTGAAATATTGTGGCAGATTCTAGGTAAAACTGCAGTTTCTGACACAGCTTGCTGCTGATACAACTTCTTGCTCTGGAGAACACAAGGAGAGTCTGCTGTTGGTTAAATAATCTGATGGGCAACCTCCTATGAGGTGGTTTATAGGAGAGTCATTGAATGATAGACAACACTATGCACATGATGTTTCCAAACATCAGACTTCATAAAGAAGGAAGGAGAAAAATGGGTGAGCTTTTCATCTTGGGGCAGTGAGATATACTGCTTCCAGCTCTGGGATCCCCAGCACAAGGACATTACCCCATTAGAGCAAGTCCCAGGGCAGGACACCAGGATGATTAGAGGCATTCTCTCACACGAGGGAAGGTTAAGAGAACTGGGATTGTTCATCCTGGAAAGGAGAAGGATTTGAGGTGACCTAATTGTGGTCTTCCAGTACTTGAAGGGAGCCTACAAAAAATGATGGAGGGAAACTTTTTACATGGGTATATAGTGACAGGACAAGGGGCAATGGCTTCAAACTGAAAGTGAGTTGGTTTGGATGAGATATTAGGAAGAAATTATTTACTGTGACAGTGGTGAGGCACTGGAACAGGTTGCCCAGAGAAGCTGTGGATCATCCTGAAAGTGTTCAAAGGTTTGATGGGGCTTGAAGCAGCCTGGGATAGTGGGACTGAAACTAGATGGCCTTTAAGGTCCCTTCTAGCCAAAACCATGGTATCATTTTATGAAGTTAAACAAGGAAGATATCTTTGAAAGCATCTAAGAATAGGCTCGATTTCCGTTTGTATGCAAGAAAGGGAGCTTGTTCCAGCCTGCTAATGCTAAACTGAAATGGAAAGCCTGGACAGCAGAGCCGGATGTGGATGTGGGGCGCTGGGCTGCGGTGCAAGGCCGAAGCTCGCGGCTTCTGAAGGCTTGCCATGGAGCTCGCGGGCTGCCCGTGCGCTCCCAGCCGGACAGGCCGGGTGCTGGGGCAGTCTCTCCGCCCGGCTCACACTCCCGTACCTGTCGGACATGCCTGCGCACACGGAATTCCAAAGCGCTCCCGCCCGGCCCCGCCTCTCTCCGCGACCAGCAGGGGGCGCGCGGGGCCCGCTGCGCGCGCCGCGGGGGCGGGGCCCGGGCCGAGCTGCGCGCGCGCGGAGGGAGCCGGCGGGCGGTGAGTGGCGCGAGGGGCGCGCGCGGGGCGGGAGCGTGGGCCGGGGCCTCCGCGCGCGCCCGCTCCTGAGCGCCCTGAGGGCGGCGGCGCCCGCGCCCTGGGAATCCCCTCATACTGCCCCCTCATACTGCCCCCTCATCGCCCCGTCACCGCCCCCTCATACTGCCCCCTCATACTGCCCCCTCATACTGCCCCCTCAACACCCCGTCACCGCCACGTCCCGCGGGCGATGGCGGCCGAGGCGCGGTCGGGCCGGCCGGGGTCACCCCGTGCCCCCCGTGGGTTCTGTGGCTGCAGGCTGCCCTCGAAGCGATGCACGGGGGAAGGGACACTAGGGAAGGGCCTTTTTCGGGAACTGTCCGTGTCCCGTCACCCACGTGTAGGGAGACCGGCAGTCCCGAGCCCTGTCTGCGCCCTCCGTGCTTACTGAAAAGAATGGCAATGGAGCTGCCACACGTCACATTTTCCTTGTGCTTGAAGCAGCCACCAGGCCTCCTGACTTTACTTTGCTGATCCAGTGCAGTTTCTGCGTATTTGGTAATCGTGTGAGAGCTCTTCTATGAACTTTCTGTGTCACTTTGACGCATTGTGAAATTCCAGCTTTTGAGGTATCAGGGCAGTCCAGACATTTAGTAGGTTTCCAGTCTATCAGATCAGGATTTCTCTACCTCCAGGCAGGTGCCTGCAGCCCTTTCCAGGTGATTTTCATTACGGCTGCTCACCCCTGGCCAGCTTTCCTCGGTGTGTGCTACCAACACCATGGATGACGAGCTGCTTGTCTCAGAGACTGACTTGGGCAGCTTGGAAAAAACACAACTAGATTTAACTCCATTTCGTGCTCTCTGTCTTTTGATCAAGGTTACTCAGAGTCAGATCTTTTCTGAAGCTGCACATGTGATTTTTCTATTCTTGGTAAAAGATCTAAAGGGCTAACACTGTCCTCTTCTTCCTCCTTCCCAGCAATGAACAGCATGGATTTCCAGTTGTATTTCTACTCCATGACCTTTTAGCTGTCTTTCCAATTGTTTTCTTATCGCCTGTTCTCCACATGGTCATAAGTACAGGTGAAATAAATGTACTAGGGACCAAACACTGTTAATTTTTTGAAGTGTTTCTTCTAACTTTGAGGGGGTTTTTCCTCTGTTTTAGAATTTGGCTATATAAAAATAGACTTTTCACACATTACCACCAGAAACTATTGTTAAATACATACAACATTCCTGTGTGGACAAGACCTTGAAGTCTTCTGTGCTGCTCTTACCTCTCTTCATATATTTCTTGTTTTCTTTGGAGAGCATTCACTCTGCAGTGATGACATTTGCCTGGACAGTGCACAGCTAATAGGAGAGATTGAGCTGTGCACAGGGGAAGGGACTCAGGAGTCTGCAGGGACCTGTATGCCAGTAGTGTTCAAATTTTCTGTTTTACCCTATGAACACAGCCCTGCCTGTTCCTGTTCCACTCTATCTGAGGGAGCTTACCTCCTTTTCTGGTGTTTTCCTTTAAGTGAGCTTTGACTTCACCATGAGTCTTACTTTTCTAAACCTTATGCAGTGTTCTGGAGCTGTTCTTGGAGATCTGATTTCCCCCTGTGTGGCTTTCAGAGCCTCTGTGTGAGGACAGAGTGTGGTCTGCCTGTGGAGGGACACAGAGCCTGGGCCAAGCAGGGGCTGCTCAGCTGGAGCCTCAGGGGCCTTGGGAATTAAGAGTGTAAAGATTCCCTGAGTGCCAGAGGCACTGTGGGTTTCTGTGCTTCTTCCCATCCTCCCACAGAACTTTCGAGATTTCTTCTGGATTTGAGAGCAGTGAACTTTCTGGAAGGGATAATGAAGGGATTTCAGATAGTAGAACTTTCGCCCTTGAAGGAATGTACAAGTCTTGTACCCATGAACTCACTTTAAGAGTTTTCTGATGTAGTTCGTAAGCATGAGAACATCTTCATGCCAATAACCTGAGTCAGTATATGCATTCAGAAAAATACATTGACTTTTAGAGGGATTTGTAATAGGTGTGCGTTGTATTTCTACCGTATGTTCTGAGTTTCTTCTCCTTGCAAAGCCTCACAATTAATTACTTCTTGGTTCCTAAGGCTTTAATTTACAAACCAAAAGGAAGGCTATAAAAAATCAACTAAAAATTATAAATAAATAAAAGATGTCTATGGCAGTATGCCTTTTTATCTTCTGAAACAATGGGAGATTCTTCATCAGCAACTTTATCTGTGAAGGTTTAGTTTCTCAGGCATTGATTTAGTCCTTGTAGATGCCAGTATGGGCTCACTGAACAGAAAATAAAAATATTTCAACTTTTGTCTTAAAAACTGGAACTTTGCACCTGTTTCAATTCTTTAGTGTCAAAGCATAGATGTATACTTCAGTTAATAGAAATAATTTTGTGAGTTAAGGAGTGATTCTAAAGTTCTACCACGTCCTAACAAAAATAAATTGTTGTATAGGACCAAAAATGGGTCATAGTGATGTGTATTGTTAGAGCATTGTGGCTAGAAACTGTTATCTGTCTGGACATACAGTCATTTCTATAATAAATACTGTAAATAATATGTAATTTAATAATGTAAATATTCTTAAAGCATTTGTATTTTGTTCAACGAAAAACTAGGGGAAAAATAACGATTTTGGTTTTACCAGGTAGCTTGACTCTGGAAGTCTCTTGTGTGAGGCTAATGCTACAGGTGGGTCTTTGGGCTGTGAACAGTTCCCTGTTTGGCCAGCCTGGCCTGAGCAGCCAGCAGGTCAATAAATGACAGTCTGGAAAGGCCAGGTTTTGCAGAGCTTTCCTTAGGTGTGTTCTGTCAGAGGAATGGCAGAGTTATCTCCCAGTGCCAGGGTAAGGAACCATTTTCCCAGCAAGCAGGAAGAAGCACTTTTAGGAAACTTCATCTTGAAAGCTCTGCTGGAGCAGAAGGAAGGGTGGAAGTGGAGGAGACTGCCAGTTCTGGAGCTCTCCCTGTAATGTAAGAAATGAGGAGAAGAAAAACCATGAGCAGCTCCACTTGAAATTACTCAAAATGTTCACTCACTGTTCAGATGCCCAGCGGTTCTCAGTGACTTCTGCATAATGCTGATGTATCTCTGTCTCCAGGCTTTGTTAAAGGCATTGCTTGTGTGATGGCTCTTAGGCTGGATGCAGGGAAAATTTTCTTGAAAGAAGAATCTGTGTCAGTTTTTTCCAGTACTTTTCATGTGCTGAGTCCTTTCCAGCACTTCTGTTCCAGGAGGTGGCACCATTTCCTGGGAGAGGCTGCTGTGCTGCCGGGGCTCAGGGATGCAGCCTGGCAGAACTCACTTCAGGAGCTTTCTGAAAATGGCTGTACTTTTCCATTGGTACATACTGTGTCTTTTTGGAGCTTCTTGACAGTTTTTGTTGGGTTTTTTTTTTTTTTTTTCCTTTTAGGTTTGTGGCATTTAGAGGAATCCTTTTATGGCATGGAAGTTAAAACCAGGTGATGCTGAGCTAGAATGCTGGTTTACTTCATTTGAAGTCAAAATTGTGTGTGGCTTTTGAACATGGGAAGGAATAGCTATCATTATTTCTAGGAAGGAAGGGAATAATTTCTATAGGATTTTTCAGATCTACAGGAAACCAAGAATTGTAATGTCAGCTTCCGTGTAAGAGCACAAGCCGAATCCATGTTGCATAGAAAGGGAACAGTGTTGTTGCTCTTCCTGAATTCTCTGTGGAGACTTGTAATTTCCAATTGGCCTCTCACTGATTTAAAAACGCTGAAGTAGAGGGAATAAGTTTTCTTTTGTTAGGAGGTTTTCCTACTTAGCTGCATTCTTGGGGGAACTTGTTTTACTCACAAGATTATGCTGTTAAAAAAAACATTTACCATTGGAAAGAGTTAATTTAATTTATTTCTTTTTTCTTCTTGACATCTAAGAAAATGGACGATGATGATGACATTCCTCAGCTTTCATCCCATACATTGGCTGCCCTCCAGGAGTTCTATTTGGAACAGCAGCAGAGAGAGGGCATGAAGACCTCCCAAGGGTTTAATCAATATTCCATTGGCTCAATAGAAGAAGACTGGGTAAGAAACTATAAATTTCAGTGAAGCACAGATAGAGGAGTAGCCCTGACTGAGTTTCTTTTGTGGCTGAATAATGAAATTAATTTAAAGAGGGGAACACTCAAGATGTTTCTATTTTAATGGATTGCAACACTGTAGGGAGATTTGCTGTAGTATTAAATCTCATTATAGTTGTTTGCTCCACATAAAGTACATGGAGAGGGAATAAAGCTGCTAACAGAAGCATCTGTCCCTTCTGGAAATTTTAATTCCAGCCTGGCATATGATAGTAGTAAAGACTCTTCCCTGAGCCTGAGACAAGAACAGTGTAACAAGACCTAGTGATCTTTCCTTTCACATCTATTCTGTGTGTGCTTTACTTCTCTATTTTTGTATATGGCTGTTTTACTGCTTGTTTTTATTTGTGACTCATTTCTGATTGATTTCTGGTTTGTCTCTAGGTTGGGGTTTTTTGGTCTTCCTTTTTCTGATCCATTCTGATTTAATGTTTTTATCCTTTTCTTTCCTCCTGTACTGTCACTTTTCAAGGTCCTTTTTCCTCATCTGCTGAAGTAACTCAATTTGAGAGCATGTAATGCTCTTAAAGTAATGGCTTTGAAATACCTTGTCAGTGGTTTCAATTGCTTGGTTTTCCTGATACTGCAATTCATGCTTTGGAAACATAAAGTGTAAGGAACCTGCTGCATATCACTAGATTACAGAAGCAGAAGGACTGTCAGGGAAACAGTCACCATGCCAGTTTGTGAACTGAGGAGTTGCTATGGATGGTGGTTTTCTTCAGTTACAGCTCAGCACACATAACTCTGCATAGCACAGCCAGAAGATTTGATGTTGTTTGTAATTGTTGTATTATCTTTCTCAGCAACTGAGCCAGTTTTGGTACAGTGATGAAACTGCATCATGCCTGGCTAAGGAAGCAGTTCTGGCAGCTGGAAAAGGTGGCAGGTAGGTTTTAATAATTGTGTTGCAGATTTAACATGTCTTTTCTGCAAATATTTTGTTTCTGCCATGTAGACAAGAGCAAGCAGTTTAATTCATTATTCATTGTACTTCAGTTTTGTTCAACTGAGATACTGCAGAACTGCTCTGATGTAATTTAGTTCATAGTTTATACTGATGTCCCTGTTTGTCCTTTCACTGAATGTTGTAGGCTGTGCCCTGTAAAAGTTTACTATTAATCTTTTTAATTTTTTGAGAAATACTAAGTGCTTCAGAGCATATTATTGACTTGTAATTATTTTCTTAGGTTTTTATATAATGTTTCAGTAGAACAGATGGAAAAAAGTTGGTTTTCTTTCTACTTCTATAAACAATAATTTTTCAGTTGAAAAATTTCTGAAACAAGACTTTCTCTGTAGTTAAGATCTTTATGTAGCATGGGGTTGAACAGGTAATGACTTTCATGCTTAAGACTTTGTTACTAAAGTAATTGTTAGAATAGAAGAAGAATACTTTACATTTTTGGGACTAATGTTTTCCCAAAGCCTCTCTGAGGACTGCTGTAGAGTTTTGTTGCTGTTATTTGCTTTTAAAATTGCAGTTTTAAGTTATTGTGTGTTTTTACAGGATAGCATGTGTTAGTGCACCGAGTGTGTACCAGAAACTGAAAGAACAGGATGGTGAAGACTTTTCTGTGTGTATACTGGAGTATGACAGAAGGTTTTCTGTCTATGGAGAGGAATTTGTCTTCTATGATTATAACCACCCTTTGGACTTACCTGAAAATCTCCTACCACACAGCTTTGACATTGTAATAGCAGATCCACCCTATCTGTCTGAGGAATGTCTTCAAAAGACTGCAGAGACCATCAAGTATCTAACAAAAGGAAAGATTCTGCTTTGCACAGGTATAACTAGTAAAAATTATTAGGTCCCCTTAAAGTACCATTTTCTCTCATTCTAATGACAAACTTAGATAAGACGAATACTAACTCAATAATGCTGAATTATCAGCAATTTAAGGAGGAATATGTTTCCTAAGCTTTTAAGTACTTGAGTTCAACCTTTATTTTAAGCAGAAGGCAAGTTGGTTTTAATAGTCCAAGTCAGTACTTTCTTCCTATGGCATTATGAATTTTACTGAATTTTTGAAGAATTGTAAGGTCATCCAGCAAAATTCTGAAAATATAATTTTTCTTGTAGAAGGGCCACTCTCTATAATTGCAGCGATTGAAATCTGGGAATGGCAAACATAGGTGCAAGTTGTTGTTTATGTCTTAGGCACTGAAATACAGCAGAATGAATTTAAAAACAGTGATAAAAGCACAAATCAGATAACTGATTTGTACAAGTACAGATATCTGTACTTGTGGATCATTCTTTAGGAAGACGCACTTGCTGGTTTGACAAGTGATGTGTGTCTACCCAAGTAATGGCTTTTCTTAAACTGTTATTACTGCATTGTTATCTGAAGGCATTGGGGAAACCTTTCCAAAAAGCAAAGAACAAAACCCCTCTGCATGTACAATTTGAGGGAAGGCAACCAAGCAGCCAAAATAAAGAAAAATTAAAATAATGTGGCCACAGAAGGCTTGCTCCTTGGTTTAAGTGCACGTGGCAGTCACACACAAGAGTGGCTCTCAGAAGTTTTTCCTTAGAATGGATAGATGTTCCTTCAGTTTACTGCTCAAAGCAGTGATTTCTCAGTGTGTAGCTGCAAAAATCACTGTGGTTTATGTAAGTAAAAGAGTAGATGTAATCTGTTTGCATTTCCCATGGCTCCCTACCATTTAACTTCCTTGGAATGTAGCAAGGAGACTGAGTTCAAGTTTGCTTTCAGTATAAAGGCACTGATGCCTTCTACTTACTTTTATGAAATTTCTTGGACATTCATTTCCTTGGGATGTCTTCCATTCTTCTAGATTTATTTTAAGTTTCCCAAAAGATTCAGTTGTTAAGGAAGGCTGAGAGGGTAGCTGCTTTAAGCTTGCCTTCCTTAAAAAAGCCAGGCTCTCTATGTATGCATTTGGGAGGAGCTATTTAAAAAGTTCAAACATTCTGTTACTGTTTTTTCTTATTGAATACCAGTTATTTTTGCTGCAGGTGCAGTCATGGAGGAACAGGCAGCAAAGCATCTTGGTGTGAAGATGTGCAAGTTTATTCCAAAACACTCACGGAATTTAGCCAATGAATTTCGATGTTACGTGAACTATGCTTCTGGGCTGGACTGATTCTCCTAAGATCATCTACAAATCTACATCTTTTTCAGTCAAGCTTCTTTCTTTTTTTTATCAGTTGTGCCACATTTCTCAGAGCTGAAATATTCCAAGTACTGTTTTCAGGGATAGCTGGAATCCACACGGTGTGATAGCCTCTCTTTGAAACAAGTAAGCATTTGCAGTTACTGTGTTTTGTATTAGGTAAATGCAGACCAAGCAATGCAGGTGCTGAGTAATGGGAACTTCTCTGTTGGAGTTGCTTTTTTACTGGTAGCTTTTACCATTTGAGGACACATCAGTGACCTCTTTGATGTGATTTTGGCTTATAACAACTTGTGGGGTTTTGCATTGCAGGCATCAGAATCATCATTGCCAAAGAACTTGATATTTCCATGGAAGTGTGACCCATACATGTCCCTTAAATCTTGAATCATAATGGCTCTGATTGAATATAGTGCCTGCTTTTTAATCATTTCAATATCAAACTAAAGAGGATCCACAGGTATGTCAAGTTTATAGTTACAAGAATGGTTGTGGTCTTCATCCAGTTGTCTGGTTTTTTTTCTCTGTTACACAGAGAGCAGCAGAGCAGTAGAATAGAAGCATCTTAAAAATCATTGGATCTTACAAGGCCACTGAGGAATAGCATATTGATAAACTGCCACTGTTTCAAATAGAAAAATGTTAGATTTTATATTCAAGGTTTGGACTATGTTTCAGTCAAAATAGATGATACATTGCAAAAACTTTACATAAATAGAGATTTTTGGTAACTGGGAGTTTTGTGGACTAACCTTTTTATTACAGTGCTGAAATATTTTTGGGTGGAAGTTAGTTCATGAATTTCAAGGCACTCAAAGCTTTTATAATCTCTAAAAACATTCCACAAAACACAAGCACTTGTCTTTGTATGCCATACTGTGTAAAGGTTAACAGAAATGCTGCATCTACATAATGAGTCACATAAAATCAAGTACTAAATTTATTTTGTGGTGGGTGTAAACCTAATTAAGCTTTAGAGATGAGACTTTTTATAATAATACTCACATTTCTGCTGTTTGGATGCAGATTTTCCCATCTGGTAGAGTAAACAGCTGAGCAGGAATAATATAGATGGATTATAATCTCTCTCAGTGCTCAGAGAATGGTGCTGTCTGAGCTGGACACAACAGTGGTTCACTTCACCCAAGCCACTGTAGCTCTTCTCCCTGTTCTCCAAGAGATCTGTTTGCTTCCTGAGGCTTTTCCCTCCTCACATTTTATACCTGCTGCTTGGTCCCTGCATGTAGTGTTCCTGGGTTCCGTGGTAACAGTTTTCTTGCTCTTTCACACCCCTTGCTTTCTGTCAGACTGGTTACAGGTGTTGTTAAAACAAGGGAAGTGCAGCAGAGGAAGCGCCTGCAGGGAGAACAGCACTCTCCCTTCAGCTTCAGTGTGAGCCCAGGGCCCATACAGTCTTGCCTTTCAAACCAGATGCCATCCTTGCTGCTGAGCCAGAATTCCCTGAAAATGACTGTCCACAGGTGAAATACAGCTGGGTTTAGTTGTTTTCTGGGAGGATAGACCATCACTTTTATGTGGCCAGTTTGAAAATAAAGCAAACCAGAATGATAACTGCATAGTTGTTGGCACTAATCTGTACTTTAAACCGTTTTATTACCTTAGTGTCTTGCACACCAAGCAGGTGGAGACAATGAGGTAACTCATATAACTTTGTTTTTGACTGCATAGAGACTTCAAGTGGGACAGGTATGACTGCCAGAAGGGATGATTACTGTTCCCCTGTCACTCACCTAAATTAGAATGTGCTGTTCAAATCAAAGCCTCACCTATTTTGCTGCTTTGCTCACTGCATTTTAGTAAATGTGTTTTATTGGGCTCTCCATAGCAGAGTTAAAAGTCAACTTTGCTAACTTCATGAGAGATATTTCCTAAGAAGATAAAAGTGCACCATTCAGTTGTATCAAGAAGTTCACTTCCAAGAAAGTCACTACTGCTTCTCACACGTAGGTCAGACCACTTTGAAAAGGGGCACTGTGAAGATGCGTAATTATGGAACTGAGGGTACATGAAATTCTGTGCAGATGCACCCAACACAGCAGCCCGTTGTCTACCAGCTTCCCTCTTAAAAGCCTGGGGAGTGCAGGCTGCCCAAGCAGAGCTTGACTACTGGCATTTACAGCCTTCATCAGTGATTGGGAGGCAAACTAGTTTTGTCATACTTGATTCCAAGGAAGTAGCTGTTTCTGAGAAGGGTACAAGTCACAAAAATCCATTGAATTTGTGTTTTGTGCCAGCTTGATAACTAAAAGAAATAGTATGTGACAGCAAAACCTTCTTTTCTTCTGTAATAGATTGTGAATAAAAATATCAGTGTCAAGCAGTGACTGACTTTACTGGGGTGTCTCATGGATGGACTTTCAGTTGGAACAGACTGTGGTGAAGTGTCAGCACCCTGCCACGTTTCCAGCAGCGTTTATGACTGCACAGTCATTTGTGCTACAGCCTCTTTAACCTGCTCCAGGCAGTCGTGGCTGTTGCCTGGTCGCAGCGAGATTGATGGGTGTTTATACTTGCTGAGCACATCACAGCCTTTTCCCCTTTTCCTCCTGCTGCTTTCATGTTCACGTTTCCCCATGCAATTCCATGTTTACCTCTAGCTGTAGATCCTCACCTATTCAGACAGACACCTTCAGGTGATGACTGGCAAATAAACCCAAAACTAGCATCTCAGGCTTTCCTCAGCCTTCTTGAATGATAGGAATTTTCCAAACTACCTTAAGTTATACTACAGACAAGAAAATAATTTCTTTACCAAGGATATTGTTCTGTGTTTTGTGGCTCCTAATGTATTCCAGGGACAACCTTGTTGAAGGAAAAGATTTTCCTGGCACAACAAAAAATTTTCTCAAATCAGCTGCAGCTGCCAGATAGTTTTAGCTTTGAATTGTTTGCATTTATTGGGCCTGGAGTTGGTTCAGTGAGGCATTTCATGTCTGCCTTCTGTCAACAGTTTGTGTAGCCTTGAAGCAACTCCAATGAACACTCCCTCCCCCATGCAAATTAAAGGCAAGACTGCAGCAGCTGTAACCAGAGGGCTGGAAGCTGGAAAATGTCACACCACATTTGAAGTGAAACTGATATAAATCCATGATGTGATGACCTCGTTTAAAAAAAACAATTTCAAACAAATGCAAACTACATTTAACACTCAACCTTTCCCACATGAGTAATGTGGAGAGAAAGGATGTATGGAAGGGTATTTTGAAGGCCAGTAAGTGTTTGTGTAGCTAATAGCTCTTGATGTTTAGTATTAAAAAACAGTTGTTCACTAACAAAATATCAAACAGTTGCTTGTGCTAAAACATAAACAGCTTTTAAGGGACACCTAACTGGAAAGCTGAATCAGGAAGCAAATTGGCTCAACTAAAAAGTCTGTCACAGAGGAAAAGGAGGAAAATGGGCTTCTGAACAAAATAACCTAGAGATGACCGAACCATGGGACACTTTCTGCACTTGTTGCAGTGTGACAAGGTCGCCAACACAACCACTCTGTTGATCATGAAGATTTTGCAGTTCTCAAATACTTTCAGTCATCCAATTTCTGAAACTTTCTGTAAGCTAAAGCATCTACTTTTCTGGATTGGAGAAACTGATTATGTTCCATTTACATGATTTTAGCTTGCACCTCCCAGGAATTGCCTGTAACTCTAGTTACTTGAAAACCTCAAAATGATGCTATAACTTATATCTGGAGGATAATAGAATTGTAAAAAAAGAGATAATTTTTCCCTCCACATCATGCAAATATATCCATGTGCTCTAATAACTAATTTTTTGCAGACAAATTTGTATAACAAAAGTGTGTGGGCAGACAGTGAGTTCTGCTGGAGGGCAGTGTTCAGCCAGACTTAGCTGGTAGCCCCTCCAGGTATTCAGTGAAATGTCAGGTGCTGCATGGTTGGACATTTTGCTGTTGTTGTTTGGGGTCATTTTATTGCCTGTTAGGGTGAAGACTTTGCTTTCTATGCCGTGGAGTCTGAAGGTTCAACTTCATGCTGCCTTAAGTGTATCTGTGGAGAAAAACCTCACAATGTAATGGTGAAACTGGAAAGCATCAGGCTACGGAAACATCACCTAGTGTGGTGTTTTTCCAGTTTTTCCCCAGGGTCACCCTCCCCTTTGAGCCCCTCTGATTACCATTTCCCTCTGCTCAGAAGGTGAGAAGTTCCTCCACATTAGGGGGAAGGAAAAGAAGTTGTAACTGCTGCAAGTATTTCCATTCACTGGGGAAAAGGTAACTACCAATAATTGCTGGCAGCAGCCAGGCAATTAGCTGTTCTCTGAGTAGTATAAACATTTTATAACCATCTTTGAACTCACCTTGGAGGATCCCCTTGAGAGAGAAGCATCACAATCTGAGGAAACACAGATCTAAAGAAGAATTGAGGAAAAGCATCTGCACAAAAAACACAGCTGCAAACTTCAATCTAACATCGTGATGGGAATCTTTATTAATTTCTGGAGTTCTTAAAGTTATTTTAGGCTTTATAAGAAGTTTCACAGATGGCAGTGTAAAAAATACTGTTATGCTAGACTGAGTCAGAGAGAGCACAGTCAATAATTATGCACCAAGACACAGAGTTATCATATGACTTTCATTCTGTTAGAGAACCAACTTGTTAATTATTATTAGCTCATAGTCTATCCATTCTTCACCCAACAACACTCCAAAGAAGAGTGCACTTATGTAGTGTAGGGATTTTCTCTGCTATGAACTAAGACAAATTTTGAGACTCCTGATATAGCAGATACATTGCTGCATATGCTGTTTACTCTGTAAAGATATTGCAGTCATGGTCTTTCAGCTGGGAAAGTGATTCTCTGTTGTGCAGAGGTTTATCCATTGTGGCAAGTGTGGCCCTCTGAGGAATTATGTTTGTGCAGGGCATGCTTGGTCATTCCTGATTCTCATTCACTAGGCTTAATCAACTTCAGTCTCCTGTTCTGGAAATGCAAGATTTTGTGTATGCAGGGTTTCTGGTGAGGGCCTGCCATTCAAGTTCCATCAGCAGTAGGCTGCACAGATGGAAGGCTGCCCATCCACTGAGCATCAGCTTTTGCAGGTGATCATCTGTTACATGTAGCATAAGGAGAAATGAGCAACAGTGATTGTAAAAATGAGTTAGATTTAACAAGTTTGGATTGGCTGGGACTCAATGGCCTCTTGTAGGATCTGGAAGTTAAGACCTGGCCTGCTTGCTCACCTGCAGTGCACCTGGGGTGAAGCCCATCCTTGGTACTTACTTTTTAGCAGGGAATCTCCTCTCCTAAAATGAAAAAGGTTTTGGCCTTTCAGCTGCATGGTACACGGTTTCATCACAAGGAAATTAAGCTGTCAGTGATGGATGAAATCAAATACAGAATTAGGACCCAAACTTTGTTTCTCCTAATTGATATTTTTTGTGTAATTAGACTTAGTCCACATCAAGAAAGTCTGCTGCATTTTTACAATATTCTAGCATGTTTTTTCTCAACACTTTTGTACCCTTGGCAATTTGGCAAGTTTAAAAATAGCAAGCGTATAGAAAATTGCTTCATGAATGACTCCAACTCAGCAAAGGTTTTCTTGCTGTAGAGTATAAATTAGTCAAAGGGTTAAAAGCTCAGAGGCAAAGCTTGGAGTTTCTGCAGTGTAAAAGGAGGTGCTCCTATCCTGAGAAATTTTCCTTTTAACTGCTGATTTGTAGGCAGCTATGTGATTTTTATATAAGGGCACTTAAAAGTAGAAAATAAGAGATTCCTTAAAAATATCTACAACCAGTAGCCTGCTATAGTAGTAGCTACCATGTCTTACAGTTGAATCATCTAAAATTTACTGTGAATAAGCAAAGATAAAATATTCTGCTCTAAGGAAAAAAAAAGGCTACTATGGAGTTTGCAGCAATGAACTAAACAAGTTTACATGAACTAAAGAATTTGAATGAATTGCCATCTCTAATGATCTGACTGGACTTTCCATCTTATATCTGAAATAATTCTAAGCAGAAAAAGAGGGTGACTGTGTGTGTTTGCTGCTGCGGTGCAGTTTCCTGAGGTGGTGAGGTGATGATGTGAGGCCAGTACTGAAACATGATTTTTAACACATTCTTCATTCCGACGAGGGCTTGTTCTGGCCCACCAACAGCTTCACTTCTTGCTTATCTATGCTGGAGTTGGCGCTCTCTGCCTCCTTCTCCTGCTCAGGGACGCAGGTGCAGCCCACGGGGATGGTGATGTAATCCTCGGTGTAGACGTAGCGGCCGCCGGCGCAGGCGGGCGTGCGGCGCAGGATGACCGTGGGCATGAACACCGGGGTGCTGCGGAAGTGCAGGCTCTCCTCGCCAAAGATCCCCATCAGGCAGCCTTTGCACAGGCAGTAGGCTTCGGGAATGTACTTGGGGTATCTCGTGGGGTCGTAGGAAATCCTAGAGGGAAGCAAATAGAGATGCATTAGTGCCTCTAAAACCAGGTATACTCATCTGGAATTATTCAATCATTAGTATTATTGTATCACTGTAATAATTGTATCATGTTTTTTGCTGTCTTCACCAGGAAAAATAGCTGTAGCTCTTGCTGTCTGATTTCTAATTTGTAAAGTGTAAAGAAAAATACATGAACAGCTTACAGAACTGATTAGGTCATACAGTGCACATGGAAGTATGAAGTGCCTGGCTTTCTGAATTGTGAGATTCAAGGGTTTAAACTGAATGAGTTTTGTGGTTTGGACCAAATAGGTGAACAAGGCATTAAAAAGGGCACTTGGGCATTTCTAAACTTTCTATCTGCCTTGAGTTCTTCAAAAACTGGTACAAATCCTTGTTAACATTATTATTGTTAAAGCCATGACATGATGTTTTAAAATTTAGCAATTTAAATAGAATTGAATTGTACTATTATTTCTGCAATAGGTCTTTCTCCCCAGTATACTCAGGGTCATAAATGTGCCTTCCCCTTGAAAGCAGATCTCTGTATTGCTTTTTCTATTGTATCCTCCTTTAAAGACAGACGAGCTACATTTTCATGCCCACACTGAGATAAACTGCAACTTGCTGGGATGGGGCATTCACAGCTTCTCTGCGCAACCTGTGCTAGTGTCTCACCACCCTCACTTCTTAATTCTTTCCAGTATCTGATCTAAGCCTGCCCTCTTCCAGTTTAAAGTCATTATTCCTTGTCCTATCGCTCCATGCCCTTGTGAAGAGTCCTTCTCCAGCTCTCTTGTAGGCCCCCTTTAGATACTGGAAGGCTCAGCCTGTCTTTATAGAAGGCATTCTCCATCCCTCTGAGAGTTTTCATGTCCTTCACTTGAACTCATTCTAACAGGTCCTCATCCTTCTAGTGTTGTGGTCCCAGAGCTGGATGCAGTCCTCCAGGTGGGATCTCTTAATAGATCTTAAATAATCTTAAAATCATAATTGATTTAAAGCGATTTCTACATTGTGTTTCCCAGGGTTGGCAGCACTTCCTTGGGTATCAAAGTGTTTGCCTTTTATCTCTTCAGGCTGTCTTTGAGATGAGGTTTCAGGTTTGAAAGAGGCAGAACCCTAAGTCTGCCTCAAGCTGTGACTGCAGTCACTGCTAGTCAACAAAATCTGTCCCTGTGGGAGCAGGCAGCCTGGCTCTCCCTCTCACACCCACCCCTGGGGTGACACTGATGTTTTTCTGGTCACAGGATTGATCAAGGAACGCGTTCAGCTGTGGAGGAGCTCCATCAAAAGCTTTGGGTTAGATCTGTCAGCTGCCTTGCCACACATGTACACAGAGCTGTGCACCAGCCAGCCAGAGTGAACAAGCAGCTTTATACAGGGACAGAAGGGAGCTGCCCTTTTCAGAAGTATCACCACTTTATCTGGTTAAAGGAAATCTGGAATTGCAGCTTTTGCCAAACACAAGCTTCATCAAGAAAAAGAGACTTCTCAATATATATATAATGACAAGTATGTTACACATAAATATATATAATGTGCACATGCATACATATATAAATTTCCTTTCAGGAAAGGGAATGAAATCTTGAAATCAGAAGACAAAGTCTCACAAATGCTCTGGAAAGGAGATATGATACATTAAAATGCAATTGAAAAAAAACCAGAAAATTTGGAAATGGAGTGACTCCAACCAAATGGAGTAAGGGGAAGTGAAAAGGACCAAAAACTTTGCAAATTTAATCCAATTAAAATCCTGATATCGGGGAAGAAAGATAAACAAAGAGTGAGGAGAAGATGCTGAGGAAATGAAAAGCTTAAAAAAAAAAAAAAAAGAGCAGCAACATTCCAAAACTGAGTGAAAATACTAAAAGTGCAGGGAAATGGATGGAAGCCTGATCAAATAATCCTCATTGAAGTTGCAAAATTTCATTCCCTTTTCTGAAAGCAAATTCTTTCAGGGAAAGGAATGAAATCTTGAAATTAGAGGATGAAGTCTAACAAACCTTCTGGAGAGGAAATATACATTAAAATGCAAAGGGAAAAAACCCAGAAAACTGGAAATAGAGTGACCACAACCAAATGGACCAAGATGAAATGAGGGGCAGTGAAAAGGACAAAATCTTGCCAAAATTACTTCAAATAAAATACTGACATTGGACAAGAAAGGTAAACAAAGTATGTAGAGGAAACACTAAGGAAATGAAAGGCTTAAAAAAATAAGGGAAAACTCCAAAACCAAGTGAAAACACTGAAAGTGAATAGGATGATAAGAAGTGCAGGGAAATGGACCGAAGCTTGTCCAAATAATCCACATTGAAATTGCAATATTTCACTCCCTTTCCTGAAAGGAAATCCTTCCTTTCATCATCATTCTCAGGAAAGAAAATTCTTCATTTCATTAGTCCTTATTGAAATCTTGAAATCAGAAGATGAAGTTTAACAAACCCATTGGAAAGGAGATACAGTCAAATAAAACGTAATGGAAAAAACTCAAAAAATTTGGAAATGGAGTGACCACTACCAAATGGACCAAGATGAAATGAGGGGCAGTGAAAAGGACAATAACTTACCAGAATTACTCCAAATAAAATACTGAAATCAGAGAAAAAAAGATAAAGAGTGTAGAGAAGATGCTAAAGAAATGAAATGCTGAAAAAAAAAAAAAGGGAAAATTCCAAAACCAAGTGAAAACACTGAAAATGAATGGGATGATAAGAAGTAAAGGGAAATGGACCAAAGCTTGCCCAAATAATTCTCATTGAAATCGCAAGATTTCATTCCCTTTCCTTAAAGGAAATATATAAATATAAATATAAATATAAAATTTAAATAATTGCTTTCCTCACAAATAAATCTGACCAGTTTTCTTATAGCCAGATATCTGTGATGCAGCAGCTATTTTTTGCATTGCTCCTCTGTCCCATTTATATTTGCTTACTTTCCCCAGGAAATACCTTCATGTTACAGGATCTCACACCAGTGTGAAATAAAACGTCTGGTAGCCAGCAGAAGGGAAGAAAGGGGAACACAACCCTTTCTACAGTGATACATTCCCATTTCAAACTCAAGTGAGAGTAATTTCAGTGGTGGATTGTTAAACACACCACATGTCAAGTTATTGGTATTTCCTCTACTGTATTATCTCTAGCACCTGGTTTATGATGTTACTGGAAAGCATGAACATTCTTCTGCCTGCAAACATGAGAGGTTTCGCTCATAACAGGAGAACACTGACACTGGAATCACAGTCTACAATCATTTTTCTCCTCCAAATTCTCATATGGACAAAGTCAGGTATTAATGGGGTAGGTTTTTTGAAAGATGGTGTGGCTGTGGCATGGTTTTCTACTTTCCAAAGGAAAAAATCTCTTCTATTACTAAGTTCGATGTCAATACATCACGTGAGGACTGGAAAGAATCAGACAATCCAAACTTAATGAAGGTTTCAAAATATAGATGTGTTTTTGCATCCAGACCAGATCTTCAAGGCTGAAGCCTCTAAATAATACCTCCTGAAATTAATATCTTAAATCACATGTCACTAAAATTTGGAGTCATATACAAAGTTCTGCATCTTCAGCTCAAGCCTGTCCAGAAAAGCCATAAAAATAAAACCTCATTTGTGTCTTTCTAGGCAACCCAGACCTACTTGGGTTGGAGCCACCAAGAGACACCAGTAACACCCAGCATTTAGCTGAATAAATGCAGCTGGACCTGCTTCCTTCTGTTTGCATGAACTGAACTTAATCACACTGTGCAGAGAATGACCACAGCCTCAGCTGCTGTAGTGGGATTCCTCTCTTTACTCCAACCACTGCAAGTCATGTTTTAACATCTTCTCCTGGAAGAGGGGTAAGCATTTTTCATTGGTTAATTAACCAGGTAAAAATGCACACTCCAATTTCCTGCTACGTCTTTCCTACATCCAAGAGATGGACGGAATGGGGAAGAGTGGTGGAGAACCAGAGAAGTGCAACTTTCCACTGGTACTCAAGTGTCCCCTGCAGCCTTGTGTCACTTGCTGTGGCCACTGCTGCAAACCAGACAGCCCAGACGCTTCCATGAAGATTGCCCCTGTCCTGTGAACTCAGATCACTGCTGTGTAGGCAGAGTCTGCCTTGCCAGCACTCCTGGTTCACAAGTGACAGGAGCAGTGAGCTGTGCTGCGCTGCTCTATTCCCATCTGCTGGAACAAGAAGCAGGTTTGTGCTGAACTGGAACTGCTAATGAAGTGTGACTCGGCTGCTTTTCCTTATGACCCTATGAGTGCTTTGAGAGCTCAAAGTGAGAGTGAAAAACAAACTTCCTGCCATTTATGTACTAAGCCTGGAAACTCAAGAGAAAACTTTCTGTCAGAAGTAAAACTTTTGCAGAGACTTAATCTGCCTTCTCCTGTACCACTACTTTATATGTAGTATTTTTAATAATATTGTCACTTCATAATTTCCAAGCTTCTGATTCCGCAGGGTCAGATGCTGTGCTGGGGCAGGGAGCTGACTCTTCAGAAAATCACTGTTAGCACTGGGCTAACAGCTGGATGTTATCAAAAGTCTAATAAGCAGATCATCATCCCCTTCCTTCACACTCTGAAATACTTACAGGATTAAGAGCTAACAGCCTTTTTTCCCCCTTGCCAAGACATTTATTTCTCTATTGCAGGTGTTCTTTTGTTCATGTTATGTTTAGTTTATTTTATATACAGGCAGCAACATTACTATATAGGTATTACTACTATAAGTAGCACAGTGCTTGCACAAAAATAGCCCAGTGCTAAATGATTTTCTGAAGAGTTGTGCAAACATGCCAACTAAAAAGGATGCAGACCCTTTTATTCCTTTCTTTGGCTGCATTTTTGGGACATGCACACTGTGCTACATGGTAATGTTAAATCCTGGAAAATGCCTTGGATCAGCTTCTAGAAAATCACTGGAATATTATTTGAAGGAAAACCCTCCTCTCTGACTTTGTTCAAACACACTGCAGACAAGCTTGGCTTTTACCAGTGAAAAATGACTCATCTGTATTACTTTTATTAAGATTTTATGTAAATTAGCACTAAACCAAGGATGCTTATAAATTGAAACTGTTTCTTGAAAAACAGAAAAACACGCTGGGCAATGTTTGAGAGAGGGACTGGTTAACTTGGCTAACATCACCAGAGCAATATTGACAATAAGAATTAAATCTTTGTAAATTAACCATTAGTAGATGCAAGAGCAGGCCCTAGAGGCAGAAACAAAAGCCACAGGATTCGGAAATTTAGAAACATGAATGACTTCTTGAATACACATAAAGAAAGTTTGCTAAATTCATGCAGAAGTGTGTTTGCAAACTAGCTATGATAATTATTATAGCCTTAAGACATCAGAAAATAAAAATAGAGCCTATATATAGAGCTGGTTAATGAATGTCATCTGTGCTCTGCAGCACCATGAATGGAATCACAAATCAGCACTACCTGTAAAAGTGCTGCCGACTTCAGCAGATCAGATTTTTCAACATTTGCTCTGAGCTTTATGATCAGATGCCCACAAAAGTGTAGGCACACATTTAAAATTAATCCTGTTTATAATGGCTCTTACCCATGAACAACTTCTCTGTGCATCTCTGGAGCTGTGCTTGCACTGCTGATGATTCACCATGATTGTGGTTTCTGTAAATGTTAACAAGAGCCCTCGTCCTGTGCTGTCAGCAGAGTCTGCAGGTCCACCCATATAATTAATTCATGTTAAGCAACTCTGAACCATAGCAGTAGCCAAATGGCCCATGCCAGAACCTCCTTGTACAAGCAGGCTTTCTGGATTTCATTGACTGTCCATGTAATACTGCTAAAAAGGACAAGCAACCCTGGACAGATGTCACAAGCTGGCACACAGTCAGCCTGATGATTTCATGGAAGGACAATTTCATAGCAGAACTCATGCTGCTGGCTCTACTTTTTAAAAAAGCTGAGTAATTTGTAGCCCAACTTCCTGAACTGCTGAGCAAATCCAGCATGCTCAACTGGCTTCAGGGAACTCTGCTGTCTCTTTATAGCTCTGCAGAGCAAAGAGTGATTTGTGTGATTCAACTCTGTGCCCTGAGCTATATACTGATCTCCTGTGGCCACCAGGATGGAATTTCAGTATCAGACACATGAACTAGTATTTTTCCCCTAACTTTTGCCTTAAATACCACCTGTAGGCTGCTGCTAGCAGCAGGGTTGGGGACCAGATGGATCTGTGGTGCAATCCATGTACTACTCCTCTATCTCTGGGTTGCAGGAAAGCCAAAAATTATGTAAGTCTTGATTTTTGAATAACCAAATTAAAAAACCAAGTAATGGAAAATAAACAGTAAGCACAGAACAAAAACAAGCAAAGAAGCCACACAAGGATTATCTGAGCTTTGAGCCAATCATACCTAATTCTTCCACACTTAGAATGACAGGCTTGGGATACTGATGATGCAGCAAAGTCAACATTATACACAGCTCTCTAAGTAATATATTTGATTCTTTCTCATAAATGCTGATATAAAAAAATCCAGTCGTCTTGGACTGAGCAGTCATGTGAACAAGAGAATTACAAGCAGCAGTGTTAAACAGCTGGGAGCAGGTGCCTGGGGAGATATTCAGGGGAAGGTAAGTAGAGCCAGACTTAATATCTTTATTATTAATGACCTGGAATAGGGAGTATAAACAGTATGTTAATGAAATTTGCAGATGGTAACAATGGGAACTGCTGCAACACCAATGCAGAGAGAAAAATGGCACAAAGTATCTCAGGCATTAAAAGCATGTCAAAAAGAAAAAAGAGCCTTTATGTACAGAGCAGAAATGAACTGCAATGTCTGTCTTTAGGTGCAGAAAAGAAGCTGGAGAGCAGGATGTCTGTGAGACACTGGAATGGGACAGGCATCTTGATGCAAATTTCAAGTAGTCAAATTCAGCCTTTGAGCAGTGTCCTATCAGGGCATACAAGAGGAGTCTGCCTACAGTGAATTTATTTATGAGCATTCACCACTAGAACAACTTTGGTGATACAGAAGGCAGTTCAGGAGACAGCAATGAATCTGTGAAGGGGAGCAATTTATGAGGGAAAAGAATTAAATGCAAGTAGGCTTGTCAAGAAAGTGCTGTAATACAGAAGAGAGCTGTGTGCAGCTTTTCAGATTAACACTCCAGCCATGGAGAAGAAATTGTTGGGATTGTATAAGTGAAGTTGGTTAGCCATTGACAAAGCATAACAGGTTATTGCTTGCAGGCTTAATGGAGAGCCATGTGTCCCTCTCAAAGATATGGAGTAACTCTAATGGGATTAAGGAGCTTCCAGGGTACCCAGTTGAAGACCAAAGAACAAAACAAATTTTCACATGTAACTTCAAAATCTATGAGATAGCAGGTGGTAAAAGCTAATGCACATTAGCAATCTTATATTTTACACTTTAATTACACATCTTGAGATATCTGTTGCTGTCTCATTGCACACTAATGATACAGTTAAAATGCAGTCACAAAAAAACCTGTAAATGAGATCTGTTAACTAGACAGAGTACTCAGAGAAATAATTTTCCCTTTGAATATAATTTTATATTTTGCTTTTAATGGTGTAATACTTCTTCCCCACTACCTTTTAAAATTCCCAGCTTGGAGATGTCATCAAGTTACTTTTATGTGAATGGTTAGTGGTCTGTCTGAAAACACTTTGATAAAAAGTGCAGTGGGTTTACTTTTGTAAGTCAAGCCCCAAAAAGCAGCTGTTTCTCTGTTAAGAGGTAAGCCTATACAGAGTCCCAACTGAAAATACCTGCCCAATGAGATGGAAGGATGGAAGGCACTGTTTTCCAACCAGAGGAACAATTCTCTGATAGCACAAATATTTTGCAAAACCACTATAAAAAATACCTGAGCACAATGGTAGGTGCTTCGTTCATGGTATTTGCTTTGTGCACTCTTAGACAGGCTTAAAAATCCTCTGTCTTCTTAGAGAAAATGCATTGCTAAAAATACTTTGCTTATGAAAGGCTTACTCAGCAAATAAACCATCTTTCTTTCAGTAGGATTACTTCTTACACTAAAAGCGAGCAAAACCTAAGCTATAAAATAAATATTTATTGGAGAGACTAACAAGGAGATAACTGTTTGCTGAATACACAGGAACTGCATCAAAGTATATACCAGGGATAATGTATGAAAAGTAGCAAGAAAGTCAGTTTCTGCTAAATTTGCACATTTTAGCTTTCTGTTGTCTGCAGTCCTTAACAGAAAGCTGTAAACAGAACTCAATCTTATTCAAACCACCAGAAGACTTCTTCTTCTAAGAATGTGATCACACACTGGGTTTAGCACACTAGAACAGTGGTCTCCAAGCTTTTCCCCCAGAGCTCCCTATAGAAGTGCTTTGCTTTGTGTATTAATCAGCCTCACGACAAATTTACTTAGTAGTTTTTGTGCCCCCTAAAAATAGTCTGTCAGCCCCTGTTTCCACCTCAGGAAAAGGAGGTTTGCAAAGCACAGGCTGAAAGCACAGGTGTAGAATATTCTGTACTCATTGTGCTCATTCCTTGCCTGTGCTCCTAAGCAAAGGGGACACGGAGCCCTTGGGAGTGTTTGGTAGGTGAAGATACGGCTCTGTTGGAAGGATACAGACTGTACCCTGATGTATTTTACAAACAGCAGAGCGTCTGGAGTCACATTTTGGGGAAAGCATCTGAGCACCTCTATAGCTGCTGCAGAGTCAAGAGGCGATGGTCCTTTGCTGAGGGTCCTCTGATTGTCACATATGACAATTTGACTTTTTGAAGGTGGTCTGTGCCGCCGGGTGGGTGTGGATGTGGGTGTGATCTCTATCTCACGGCTTGCTCCACCTCATTCCTTTCTCTTTTTGCCCATTAGACATATTCCTCACAGAAGCTGTTTTCACATAATTACCTTATATCGCCTACTTAGACGTGCGCTCTAGCACCTTCCCTGCAGGATGCTGCCGGTGCCGCGGCTGCCTCCCGAGCCGCCCCGGGCAGGGCGCGGCAGAGCCGGCGGAGCCCGGGGACAGCGCCTGGGCTCCTTCATCCCCGAGGCGGCCGCCCCCCTTCCCCCGCGCCCGGAGTCACCTGTATGCCCAGGGCGATGCGCTGCGCAGGTTCACGGGGAGCCGGACCCTCTTGTCCGCGGGCGGCCGCGCCCCGGCGGGGCAGCTGGCGTTGTGCTGGCGGCCCGGCGGCTCGGGCTGCAGGGTGTGGTGGAAGGCGCTGAGCATGCCCGCCGCCAGCCGCCCGTACAGCTGCTCCAGCAGCTCCTCGGGCCGCTCGCCGCAGCTGCGGGTCCGCGCCGGCCGCTGCTTGGGCGCCCTGGCGGCCTCCGGGCGGAGCGGGAGCAGCGCGGCGCAGAGCAGCGCCAGCAGCGCCGCCAGCGCCGCCCGCACCTGCAACGACGCCGCCGTCAGCGGGATGGGGACACCGGGGACACCGCGCCCGCCCCCGCCCGCGGCACCTTACCCTGCCTCGCTGCATGGCGCCCGGGCTGCTTCTCCTCCGGGGAGCCGGGAGAGCGGCGGCTGCCGCGCCGCGCCGTGCCACTGGCTCTCCCGGCGGAGGAGCTGTTGGAAAAGTGCCCCGCGCCTCACTGCATCTCCCCTGGCCTCGCCTGCCAGCAACATGTTCGGCGGCGCTCACGGCGGCGGCGAGCGCTCGGCGCCGGGCGCGGGCCGGTCCCGCATCCCAGCGCTGCCCGGGAACATCCCGCGGCCACCCCGCCGAGCCACCCGCCCGGCGCTCCCCGCAGCTCCGGGAATGCCGTCGGGAGCCCCGCTCTCCCTCCCACCGCACCGGGAGCACAGGCAGGAGCCGGGCTGTCCCCAACCCCGCCGGGACCCTCGGCATCTAGTGGCACCCTCCGGGGCAGGGGGATCTGGTCCAGTCGGAGCCAAAGTGTCAAGGCTGGAGTGAAAAAATGTGCTGATTTACAGCTGGGGACTCTGCTCTAGCCGGGACTCTCCCAGACACTTCAGGGCAATTGGCACTGTCCCTCGTAGGGGTTTGGGATTTCCGACTTGCCCGACTCCAGGTAGCACCTCTGGCATGTTTCTCCATCCCAGCTGTGTCGTTTCTCCAGCAGGCACCGAGGGGGTTGATGTCCAGCACGAAGCCTGGGGCTGGAAATCGTGCGGCCTGATCCTGCTGTTCCTCCTGCCGAGGCAACTTGGGGCAGAAACCCGTGGCAGGATCACTCTGCGACAGAAGCCGCTCCAGAGGAGAAATTCCATCGTAGGTACCTAAAGGAGGTTGAGGTCAGCCTCACCTCTAATGGCCTCTCCATCTATTCTGTGCTTTTAAAAATCTGTGATGCAATATATTCATGGTCTCTGGCATGACCCACAAAAATAACCATATAAATAGTACTCTGGTTCATAGAAGATGTGCTCTACTGAAATGGCCCACATTAAAAACAGACTTTAGGATTCATCACTTGAATAAAATATTTCATGTGCTCTGATTAAGTCCTGTGCATCTCTTGAGGCATCGACATTTCTGGGAGAGGTCTGCCTCAAAAAATCAGAGCAGATGAAAATAAAACAATGGCACAGGCATTAAATTGCCATTGAATTTAAAGCTGTGTGTCTTATCCAGGCAATATTCTAATTCTGTACAATAGTTGCATTGTGTTGTCTTATGAAAAAACACATTGATTCAAATGATAAGAACCACAGAAGGGCAGCAAATGAGATTCCATTGCATAGGAACTTAGATTGCTGTGTCAGTTCTTATGGCACAGTCTACCCTAGAGACATCCAAGTCATAAAATATTCCCTAATACACTTTGGCAACTTAGGTTCTTCCACAACTTTAATAAATTACTAACCAGTATCTTTCTCATTTGAGTTAATTTTAAATTTTCTTAGAATTTGAGGAAGATTTAAAATACCTATACAAATTAAATATTGAAAAAAAATTAAGTTATATATATAGAAATCCATCCTGAGTTTGATGTAACACAGGATATTTCAATGAATGAATTCAGAACTATGTCTTTTATTTTTACATAATATTCTAAATGTTCCTTCTGGAGACTGTCACTTCAATATTTATATTTGGGAGTGGTATCTACCTCTCTCCTGAGATTATCACCTCAGCGATCAATGTCAGATAATAAGTTCAGTTCCACAAATTCCTGCTATGAGAAAGTCAGAATGTTCCAAAGAAGACTAAGCTCTCCAAGAATAAGACAGACATATAAAGTTCATATAAATAAGACAGTTCATACAAATAAGAAGAAACCTGCACTTGATTCCACCAGAGAGTGTTTCACACCATGTTAAACACTGAAACGTGTTTAACAAAAGACACACCAGGTTTGTGTCTTCAACCTAATATTGTTACCAACAGCTGGAGAAAAATATGTCATAGCAGGAGAAAAAAATCCTTTTCAAAATCATTATCATCAGATCATTATGATAACACTGGCATATTCCAAATCCTTATTCCCATCCTGCTACAGCATTAGTGAGATATCTGAAATAATGATGTGAAAAAGGCTTTAAAAATCATGGTACAGACCTTCAAGTTGAACAACTCATGTTGTTGGGTGGAACAAACATTCAGCTGGCATTCCCAGCAGGTATAAATTTTCAGAGAGACAATTAAATTGCTCCCCAAAGATGTCCTTCTCCCTCATATTCTGTTTGCAGATAACCTGTCACCCAAACTCTTCTGCTCCCATTCATCTTCCCTGCAGCTATAAACATTGTAATACCACTCTTCAGCATCCATGGCATGGCATTTTCTGCAGCAGCATCCCAGCATATTTTACAGTTGTTAGGCAATGTAACTTTGCAGAAGTGAATTCTTGAGAAGTGCAGAATCTTCAAAAGACTTCATTTAGCCAAGGTGGAAACTGAGGAGCAAACAGGTTAAAAATAGCCTTTTTACCATAAAGTTGATCATGTCCTTGACATGAAGAATAATCAAAATGTAGCAAATTAAATTAATTTATTATAATCTCATACTGCTCTTGCAAAGAGCAACAGCCCTTTATCATAAAATTTTATGATAATACTATTTATTGGCAATTTTGGGCGCCCCATCCCTGGAAGTGTTCAAGGCCAGTTTGAATGGGGCTTGAAGGAACCCTGTCTGGTGGAAGGTGTCTTTGCCCACAACAGGGGGGTTGGAACTGCATGATCTTTAAGGTCTCTTCCAACTCAAAATATTCTATGATTTTATTAATTATATCTTTGTACAATTTTACTCTGGAATAGCATTGTTTTAGAAGTAATAAGTCATGTAATCTGTAGTGAAGGATGTTCAGAGAAAAGCATGAAATATGTGATTAAGTATGTTTTGATGCTGTACAGCTAGGCTTATTTAAAAATACATAAATAAAATACTATTCAAGTAGTCATTTATATTTGGCAACTGTACAAGGAGACGTTTTTCATATATATAAAGAGAAAGGTAACTTGGCATGTAAAGTTCCTATCTTGAGGAAAATCTCAAGTCTAAGAGGTAAACTGAGGATTGTTAATTATTGTATAATAATCTTTTCAAGGACAATAGAAGCTAAAATACCTCACAAATCAGTTCCTCGAGGGGGGGGGTCAGCACTATCCTAGGTTTAATGTTGCTCCTCTTCTAACATAAAAGAATAAATTAATATAATAGCAGGAATCTTAAATGATCTACTAATTCCAGAAGGATAAACACAAGATGGGGGTTTAAATGCTGCTGGAAGCACATACCTGCAGTGTGTGGCTTCTGGAGATGCAGTCTGTTTTGTACAACCAAGCCTGACAAAAAGTTCCTGCTTGAATTTCTTGGATGAAAATAGAATTATTTAGCTCATTCAGGTTTCCATTCCTGTGGTTTCTAAGACCTATCACAGGACCAAGGGCATCCTACACAGCAACAGGGAACACAACTGCACCTGAGCTAAATGCCAGCCAAGGCCAGGGTCAGGGACATCACAACACAGCACAGTAATCCCATATAACCCAGGAAATTATTTGAAACAAGCACTCCACTGGCCTGGTCACATCTTTGTGGAGAGCTGAGCTGCCTGAATCCCACAGGTGTGTTCACCTGTGTGACAGCCTGAGGGGTTCCAACAGCATGGTGACACAGCACTTCAGAATATAGCTTCTTTCTCAACAGATTCCAGTTGTATTAATCTCCATCAGGGATCACTCTCCAGCCTTGTGTCCAGTCCTTCAGTCTTGTGCTCCCTCATACAGAACACCTTACACCAAAGAAGGATGATGTGCTGAAGCTACTTCCCAAGAATGGTTCCTGGCCCAGGCTTACCTTTGGATCATGCAAGGCAACTGTCTGGGAGATGAATTGTCATGGCCCAAAACTGTGCTACTGTGCACTGCTGTGCTACTGATCTTACAGAACAGCTGGGTACACCTCCCCTCCTCTGCTCTGGGCTTGCCCTGGCAAAGTTGCAGTTCTAGTAGAGATGCAGCCATAGTGAACAGGGTTTTGAAGTGGATGAACCTGGGCTATATCGTTTTGACTGTCAGCAGGACTCATTATTCCAGTGCTGGAACTGGATCACATGGCTTTTTGTCAATTCAGAACAAGCTCAACTGTGCTTGCAAAATAACATGCAAATTCATCATAACCCAAAGCATTATATAATCAGATCCTCATGCTATAGGAAACAGCATGTTCCAGAAGTCCCTGGGAGTCTGTACATAGGAAACAGCATGTTCCAGAACTGCCTGTGAATTTGTGCAGGGCTGGAACAAAAGTGCAATTGTTTATAATCCACAGAATTTTACCCAATGTAGTTATGCATCTGGACAAACCAAATTGAGAAACTGCTGCTGATCAAACCTCTCTGGTGTCCACAGGAGTGTTTCTACAGACTAAGTTGTGAACTGTATCCCAAGTTATTGGTACTTCATGCCACTTTATAATGGACATGCTTATGTGATTGCAATGTTTGATTAGATGCTGTATTTGGCTTGCATGGCCAAACTTTGGAGTGGGTGCTGTGAGAAGCTGCCAGGAGCTTCCCCCATGTCCAGTGGAGCCAATGCCAGGCAGCTCCAAGTGCTGCTGATTAAGGCTGGACCTATTAGAAACGGTGGTAACACCTCTGAGATAACATATTTAAGAACAATGTTTTAAGAGTTACTGCACAAGTCCAATTGGCCAGAGAAGGGCAGGATGAGAACATGTGGGAGTTACAGCCCTGTAAATCCCAAGGACAGTGCAGAAGCAGGGCCAGGAGTTGCTCCAGGCATTGGAGCTGAGATTCCCCTGCAGCCCTGGTGCAGACTGTGGTGGAGCAGCTGTGCCCCTGCAGCCCATGGAGATCCACAGGGACACAGAGATCCACCTGGAGCTCGTGGAGGAGCCCAGGCTGGAGGAGGTGGATGCTGAGGCAGCTGTGACCCCATGGGAGGCTCAGGGAGAGGAGCCTGTCCTTGTGGGACTGCACTCCAGGGAAGAGTCACCCACGCCCAACAGTGTGACAGGGACTGCTGCTCATGAGATGGACTCACAGTGCAGAAGTTCATGCAGAACTGTCTGCCATGGGAGGGACCCCATGGTGCAGCAGGGGAACAACTCCTCTCCCTGAGCAGTGGCAGAGGCCATAGAACTAATCATGCCCCCCATTCCCTGTCTCCCTGAGCCACAGTGGGAGGAAGTAGAGCTGGGAAGAAGGGAGTGGTGGGGGGAAGGTGTTTAGAAGGTTTATTTTACTACTCACTATCCTGCTCTGATTTTGTTAACAATAAATTCAATTAATATCTCTAATTTAAATCTGTTTTGCCTGTGATAATATTTGGTGAGTGATTTCCCCTGGTCCTTAACCCATTCTCTCCCCTGTCCAGCTGCAGAGGGATAATAGGCTTCAGTGGGTGCCAGGCATCCAGTCAGGGTCAACCCACTGGAGTCTAGTCAAATGTCTTTGTGTTAGAAGACCATGTATCTCACCAGCCTTCTCTTCTGCACTGTTCCACAGGTTTAGCTATGCTCCCTGCCATGGGTCCATGTATTTTCTCTTACTGTGATTAACTCAGATATCTCAGCCACCACAGTCTGTAGCTGAAAATGCTCCCTCTCGTGTGGCATGTGGCATCCTGGTGGTCTAGGTCTTCCAAGACTAAGCCTGACAGAAACGACCACCACATTTAGGAATATGTCACTCTACAACCAGAGCTGTAGACACAGCAGGACTGAGGAACAGGCAAGAGAGACCTGCAGAAATAAGGCAGCTGCTATGCACTTCCTTCTCATGCTCTTTTCCTTAGAAGGATCAGACCCCAGAGCTTACCGTGTCTTTGTTCTTTGGTGAGGCCCTTGGGGTGTTCTATGAACAGCACTGAACATGCTCTGTGTACCATCAGGCAGAAGATGTGCAATCCCAGATGGAATGTGGCTCCAGTCCCAGGGGAAGCATGCTACACACAAAGAAGCTCCTACACCCCACAGGAGACTTCCAGCCACCTGCAGACATCCTATGAAACTGGGCAGTGTTTTTAAAACCTGAAAAAACATTTCACAAAGATACAAAGAAACTTCTCCACTGTTATGGGAAACAGTCTGAGCACAAACACTGAGATGAAGCGCTGAAAATTTTAGAAGATTGAATTCTTGCATTTCAAACTGCAATAACCAAAGTCTAACTATTAAACCAAACTCACGCCAGGGCTCCAAAAACAAGCCAGCTCAGTGGACTAGTTTTGCAAGTTTTTATTAGGAAATTCTGAACACCTGACTAATAGTTTTCATCACCCAAAGTGATTCCTTTTACAGGAATTCAACATGTCTCAGTAACTTCAGATCAAACTTCTTCAGTTCATAAGCAAAATGGTGATTTCTGTAACTAACTTCTTTGCCCATACTCAGCTTAGGCTGTAGAAAACTACCACTGTGTGGTTGGTGCCACAGTCTCCAACACAAGACTCAAGAGCTGCAATCTAATTAGCAATTCTGAACAAACTAGGCTGAAATCCTGACAACTCCAACCACTCAAAATATAAATCAAAAATAGGGACATTTTGCCAAAAGACTGCAAAATGGTTCTGGTTCATCTAAGTGTAGACTAAAATTAACATGGTTTCTTTGGTATGAGTGCAAGGTTATTTGCTGAACTGGGACCTTAAGGTCACACCCAGCACTTTCAGGTCAGTTCACAGGAATAAACTCTGGCTTTGGATGAAGGATATGGGATTTTCAACCTTCCAAGCATTGCTTCAAGGTATTCTGCATTGAAAGATGAAATTTTAGAGGCTTCTCTGTTTCATATTATCATTATATTTATCTCTGAAAGCAAAAGCTTTACACATTTGATACAGCTTGCAATGTGTTTGAGTACTTGTGCAGATCTTATGCATGAGTAAAATAACCTCACCATTATTTTTTTTAATCAATCACAGAAGACACTGCAATTACAACTCCATACTTTTAACATAAGGTACCAGATGTTCAAAGTATTTTGCAAATAGTTTATAAAAATCCACTACAAAATCATTACTAATTATAAGTTTTTAAGCTAAAACTTTTACAAGGATTAAAAAAATGATGAGTGGCCCATATGCTATTCTGGAAGCAGATCCTCTCCTAGCTCTTCATCAGCAAAATCATCTTCCTCTGTTCTTTTTCTTGCTGCTGTTTTTGGTCTTTCTGGTTGTGGGCCAAGTGGATCTGTGTAGGAGGCATCTAGGGTTTTAAATAAATACATGTGAAACAGTTACAAACTATTTTAGCTTTAACTTTAGTTGGTTTTAAACACACAAAATCAAATACAAGATTAGGATTTAGCACTACACATCTGTGTCTTTGGAATGCAGATCAGAAAGAGCTTATGGATGCTGAAGGAGAACAAAACACTGCATTCAGGAACTGAGCCACGGCACAAGAACAAAGTTCCTGAGTTCTACCGATGGAAGCTTTTTGGTTTCTTAAAAAATAAATTTATCACACTACAGTGAGAAAAAGACATTGGAAACATGCAAGGAACAGCAAGACTGATGACTTGTTTGAGGAATTGTTTTTTAGGAAGTACCACATTCCACATGGATTTGGGTTTTTAAATCCCTTTGAAAATTCAGTCTTATTGAAAAACCTATGACTGCAGAATGGTAAGAACTGACTTAACGGATGCAGCAGACAGATATTGAAAGTAATACTAACATGGGCAACATTTCTTAATATTTAAAATTACATTATAGTGAGCTCTGAACAATGAAGTGAAAGCCTTATTTTAATAGGAAAATGTTTCCCCAATCATCTAATTTTACAGGCTCTTCCAACAACCTTTTTTGTCCCCCTCTCCTTATTTCTCCTCTCCCTGAGGACCATGAAAGTAAAAAAGGCATAAGATGCCCACTTGCCTATTTCTTTATTGCTGCTACTTTCATAGGGTTCACTTGTTCCAGGCAGAGCTTTCAGTTTGGCACTCAGTCTTTCCCCTTTGGTACCACCAGTATCTGGGGAACAGAAAAAAAAAATTAAGACAAATAGCATGCTGTTATGTTCTGTGAAACCATGATACAAGAATAACATCAATTCAGCTACCACTATCTGTCAAACTAGACTTGGATGAAACCATCTTTTCATGACAGACACAGTACTCATTTGTAATAGTGGTCTTTAAAACACAGTGGACACTGTGTCCACATGTGTGTGTTAATGTTTTTTAAAAGACATATACAGCCTTATGACTTTGGAGTAAACACATTAAAATATTTCTGCTTCGAATGCTGACTTTTCAGCTGCTTATAAATTACAGTCACATTTTGGAGTTAAAATAAGCATGATAATATAAACACTGTCACAATGTACACAGGACATTTCCAATGTTTGTGTGCTTACTAATGCATCAGTGTGATCCACCTGCTCAATACTGTCAAGGTTAAATGCAACACTAAGTTTGCTCTTAATTAGCAGAGTGCATCTGCCATGTGCTGTCTGCGTGGCAGGCAGGCACAGCTCATGTGCACAGACCATGCTGGCCCTGCTGTAAACACTGTGCTGGCAGCTCAGCTTGCAGCAGGGCCCCAAGGAATGTGTCGGCTCCAAGGGCTGCCTCCTGCCCAGACAACATCAGATTAACATTCTCCTGCCACAGCAGTATTCCAGACACTTTAAATATTCTGTTCACCTCTGAATCTCTTTTTCACATTAATGGCAAGCTTTAAATCTCATCTGTTACAACAAATTTTTATGCAATATTTGTTCTCCAGGGAGAAAACATTTTGAGTTTGACTTGGTGCATTTACAAAGCAGGATGTGCAGCCAAATAGAGACATGTTCATTTACAACACCAAGCAATGCAGGTACTAAAAGTTTTCCATCTGTAAAGAGGAAAAAGGGGTTTCATTCAGCAAACATTAATTGCAAAGTCTGAACCTGGCAACACATTTCAATTGTCATGTTTAATACCAATGTTATTTTAATAGATATTGTTATAATTAAAATAACCACCCCCCACAAACTTCTACAAATACAACAAACCTTTATCTCTCTATAAATACTACCATAGACTTCTGTTTGCTCAGCCCTAAATTGGAAGACCTCTCTGCTCCAAGAAATATCTAATACAAACAGTTACATGTCAAACAGTTAATAAATTCACAAGACACAGATTACAGTTGAAATTTAAAAGCAAGGAATATGAATTTTAACATACACCCACTTCCCTTGGACCAATTCTTGCTGACAGGTTTCATGAAAGAAGTGAATAGTTAAAGGATTTGAAGAAACAGGCAGAAAATGGATTTGCCTGAAAGGAACTCAACCAAAGGGCTGTGAAATTACAAAAGGGCCTCTCCTTGATGTCAGTGGGCTCTGGACTGGCCTGTGCAACAAAGAGGTGAGAGCTGGTCTTCAAAGGTGGTATGGATTAGAATGTGATGAGGAAAACACTAATAATCAATGAGAAAAGGAGTAGGACAGAAGTAGGCACAGTCTTGCATAATGGAAAGCAAGTAATTTTTAAGATGATAAATAAAGTTGCAAGAAGCGGTAAAGAGATACAAAGCAGGAAAAATACAGCAGACTACACTAGGGGAAGACTGAACTAGTCAAAGAAACTATACAAGTTTAATTTTTGGTTTCAGAAAGGAAGAATTGCACCAGAAAGGACAAATGCAATGAAAATAAAAGAGGAGGAAAATGGCATAACAAATGTTTTCAACTGTGAAGGAGGAAAAGACATGGGTGTTAGTGATACTACCAGAGGAAGGTGAAGGACTTTATATTAAGAGAAAGAAGGAAAAAAAAGATGATAGACTAACCAAACTGGGTGCATACCACTAGTGCATAATACCTGCACATTTTACTGCCCTAAAAAATTACAATTGAAAACAGAGGCTTCTTTAGATGTCCTAGTTCTTAAGTTTCACTAGGTACATTTAAAAGTAACCTAATGAAAACTTTCTCAGGTAGATCAGCAAAGTAACCCTGCTCACCTTACTTCTTTATGAGCATTTTATCTAGCAAGAGTGAATGGAAGGCTAACAAACCCTCTGGTTAGTTCTTCACATTCAGGTTAAATTAGGGTATGCAATATGCAAAACCACATCAAGTCTCTGGGGACTGCAGTATGCTCTGAACATACCTGAAGATGAGGAAGAGGAGCACCTTTCATTTTAAAGTGCATCCAGGAGAAAGTAAGAGGTGCTTGCCACCATGGAGATGTCAGACAGCAGCTCAGGAAAAGAGAGATTAGCTTCAATGCTTTCTTTCACCTGAGGGAGTTGAAACCCACAGCTCCAGCTTTCAGAAGGAATGTCCCAGCTGTTGAGCCATTTGGGGTAAGCTTTTATTGACATTCTTGCCATGGGATAGAGGAATTGGCAGCCAATATGGCAGCTATTAAAAATTCTGTTGACCATATAACATGATCTGCCAGAAGTCTAAATCTCATCTCCAAATTACTTTTGTAGTTCTGTTTGTTGAATCATCTACATGTTTTTATTCAGTATACATCCACACATAATTTGGCAATGTTAAGGAATATAAGCTTGCAATATAAACTTCAGGATTTTGGCATCCTACGAGAACTTCAGGGAAGGAGTTGTTTTTAAAGCATTTTATCACAGACATGCATACTTTTGGGAGGCAAGTTTTACAATTTCTACTCATCATTCCCTGCTGTTCTCACCCCATCTAGGAAAAGGATTTTATTTACATTTATATACATTTTGAATTAGGAGAATGAAACTAACTTTCACTAAAGTAATACACATAAAACTCCACAGTCTGTTCAACAGCCTTTACTGAGGACTATGCATACAATGACATTAATAATACACTCTGCATGCTAATCTCTTCAATGTCTGACAAAAACCAATTCAAATAGAATCACATAGATTCTAGAATTCACATAGAATTTGGATGAGAATAAAAAATCAAAATATAAAACCAAATTTAAAAAAATGGCCATTTTTATATGGCAGAACAATTAATGATGCAACATACATCATTACATCTGATGCAGAAGTAATCCTGCTTTGCAATAGTCTTATTTTAAGTAGTGATAACTAGCAACAAAGATTCTCAATGTTTTTATGTATTTCTGTAGTTCCTGTATCACATGATACCTGTGTGTACTTCAGGCCAAACAATCCATTCTATTTGTATTTATTTTTCAGAGGAATCTAACTAATTGCAATTAGTCATGGGACTACTGCATTGGAAATTACAGTATCACGAAAGACATAAATTAAAATTTTTAGTACTATTTTACTCATCAAGAAAAGACATCAAAGGGTGATATTGTTTGGTAATCTACCTCCTCTGTTTATGTAATAAAGAGCATAGTGGGCTAACTCTCCACTAAATCCAGAATGTGTTTTATGTGCAGCTCTACATATTTTTCATATTAGGGATGAAGAAATCATCTTTGGAAAAGAATGGGCATTGGTTTGACAGAAGAGTTAAGTTCAATGCAGAAGACAGAATAATATACTAAAACAGTGAAACAGCATGGGAAGTAGATGCAATTTATAATTCACTGCTGTTCATTTTGATTTGAAATTCTGTTGAACAAAAATTGTTTGTGGTGTGTCACTTAAACTAACTCCTTAGGTGAGGTTAGAGCAGAAAACAGATTAAGACGTTTTCTTCAACAGATTTTCTCTTTTCCACTAATTAAGAAAACCTTTTTCTATTTTGCACACACAGAAAAGGGAACCATCTCACAATGACTTGTAATTACTGAGGCATCAACAGGCACACAAAGCCTAGCAAATAAAAATGATTGTCATGTCCTGGCTGCAGGGTAACAAGAAAATATCTTGTCTTTATCACAGTCAGGATTAACTGGGATGCCTACAGCTCTAACATCTAAAACATAATTCGATAATATATAAGGAGATCCCTCTGGGATGGTAAGGGGTGTTTGAATATGGGAAATCTTCAGGGATGGACAAACTGACACAGTGACCAGTGAAATGAAAAAGGGAAAAGACACCTAAATTATTCCCATGTGGTTTATTGTCCAAATTCATCCTCACAGGGCTAGGTAACAAGGAGAATGCAAAGTACTCAGCTTTTCATCTTCTGAATTCAACACTGCTTTGGGGTCCTGCCCGAGACTGCATGGCTCCTCTCATCCTGCACAAAACCCTCCATTCAGAGAACTGGGCAAAGCAGAGAGCAAGTAAACACTGCCACAGGAATGGATTCCTTAATGCCACACTCTGCATTATCTACACACATAAAGGCATTATGCTATTAAACAGGAAAAATACCTCATGGCAGTAAAAAACACAACTGCTAAGTTCTGGATGTTACAACCATAGATCTGCAGACACAAAAAAGTGAGCATGAAAACAAGATTATTGGAAAGAAAGTCTTTGAGAACTGCCTAAACTCAGATGTACTCTCAGCTCCCTTCAAGGTTTCATAGTTCTGGGATTTTTCCCCCCCCCTTTTTAAATTAAGAAGAATAATTTTAACAGGACTGTATCAATGTTATTTGCTTCCAACATAACCCAAGTAAGACTGGAAAGCATAAATCTGATAATTTTGGGGAGAAGAAAATTTCACTTTTTATACTGAGTTCAGTTTTGGGTAGGGATTTTAGATTTAATGCTTATATTTCTCTCAAGACAAGAGCAGAGAGATTCTTAGTCTCTCTGTTTCCATTCTGTCTACCATCCATGCACACACCCATCATATTGCTGAAACTGTGCTTTGGTGCATCTCGTACACCTCCTGTTTTAATTTATATTGGCCCTATGAAGTACTGGATGCCCTATGAAGTACATACCTTGCTAGCTTAGTTCTTTCTTTGTAGCTTTCTCTTTAAAAGCAATTTTAGATCATATTTCCTTAAACAAGGAAACCTGAATTATTAATACTCTTAATATAAATAACTATATGGGGACAAAATACTTGGGGGAGGGAAATCTCTTAGGAACACTAGCAAGTGTGGGGACAGTGAGCTGCTAAGAGGAAAAAAAGAAAACAGGCATCATACCTAAAATATTTGGAAGGCATGAGACTTCAGTTAGCTAGTAAGTACTTTAATTTAGCTAGTAAGTACTAACCTAAAGAGGATTCCATGCTCCACTGGGCTCAGTAATGCTGGTAAATCTCTCATACAGTGTGGGAAAATTATACCTTTTGGTCTTGGCAACACCACTGGAAAAGACTAACCTTAAAATGTATACAAATGTTCCTTTTTTCCCCCTCTCCTTTTGAAGTCATTAATTTATCAAAAGCATACTAATATTATGAAATAAAATAACCCATGTTTATATTTTATACGTGCCTTCCCACAGGCCATGCACAGAAATTTATGAAACTGCAAATTACAGCTCATAACCCGGGTGAACAAAGCCAAGAACTGGACAAAATAAAATGTTTGGGTGTTCTCTTAGTCATCCTCAGCACAATGTGGACAAAAAACAACACAGTCCTTAACATCTGATGCTATGAATGTCTAGCTTCTTCACTGATAAGGCTCCCCAGAGACAACATTACCAGTTAAAATGTGCCCAGCGCCTTTGACTCATTCTAAAAATACATCTAAGTAGTACAGCTCACCACAACTTTTAATTAAGAATCCCAGCAGGAAGTTAACTCTAGGCTCAGTACAGCACCTTCTTTGTACCTCTGCTTGTTTGCCAAGTCATTTCCAGAAAGGCTGGATCTCTGGCACAGAATTTGTATAATGGAGACTTCTCAAACATACTTTTACACAAACTTGCTCCCAAACTCTGCTTTTTTCCACTCTTTCATCTATTTGACATAATATCTTGAACCTAATCATCTAAGAATTACTGATAGGGCAAATTCTAGGTCAGTTCTGGTCCTGCTTAATCTCTAATCCTCTTTCTTATTTTTTTATAAAAGAAGACAACTTTCCATAGATACTTCTGTCTTTAAAGAAATATTGACAAACTGGTAGTTTGGGGGATTTATGTTGTCTTAGCATCCTTTCATCCATCCCTCTCTGTTACTTAAATAAAGAATTACTTTGGCCTGAGGCCCAGAACAGGTAAAATTCAATCCTTGGTGAATGGCTGGCTCTTCCACACATCAAAAAATTCTTTTAGAAGCTCCTCTAGTGAAACTACTGAGCTGAAAAAGGAATGAGGTCTCTCTAAAGCATCTAAAACTCCCTCTTAACCCTCAGAAAATCCAGGGAAGCAGACTTCATAAATGTAACAGCATTCTAAGGTCATCTTCAGATTACATTAGTAATTGCCATGACTTTTCATGACCCTACATAATTTGATAAAAATTAGTAGTAAAGTATCTGCTATGTAGGTGGAGAAATAAAATTACCAAATAAGAAAAAAAATCATAAATTATTTCTCTGCAAAAGGAAGGGAAGAGAGGCATGAATTTATAGAGAATATCTTCTAATGAAACCCATTGATATCAAGATAAACCAAAAGAAGGATACAAAGAAACCATTTCCTTTTTGGATCAAAATATGGGGGGTTTTATGCAGGTGGCTGAAGTTGCCTGAAGTTTGCGAGTTTCCTTAGAGCAGCAGTAGGGGACTGCTAGGTTTACATTACTAATGCTAGGTTTACATTACTAATTTCATTGATTTAATAATGGCAGGGAAAAATCATTAATCCTGCAAGGACTACCGAGTGCAGAAAAGACAAAACAGAGCAGTTTCCTGACTTACATTGCAAGAGTTTTATATTTATGGAAATCAGTACTGCAAATCTATAGAAGCAGGGAGACTGAGTAGCCAGAGAGGAAGCTTTTTTCTAGGGAAGACTTCAGAACTTTACTTCTGCTACACAGAGAAAAGGGGATGACCTCAAAGATAGTAAAGGGTATGTTATCCTTATTACAGAGCTGGCTGCACAGAACAATCTGCTGAACTTCTAACAAACACCTAACATAACAGATTACACGGTGGCCACAAATTCCCTTTCCTTCGTGTTAAATGAAGAAACAATGAATTCCTATTTTCTGTGGTTTATGTGTTCTGTTTTCTTATAATAAATTACTCCTTTTAGTAAATATTCCAAAGTTAAAAATGTTCAAATACCAAGTTAGTGGGATAAAAACACAGAAGTCCACAGTACTGAAAGCAATCAGAAATTTGGCTTTAGGAATACCCTAAGATCTGTATATAAAACACAAATGTTAAACCAAATCCATGCTACTGTACCAGCTGCGGTTTCATACAGCGATGAAAAAATCAAAAAGTATGAAACAAAATTTGTGAAATGTTACATATCACTCAGTGCATATTTGTGTGCATTTCAGGATGAAAGGAGGCTTTACAAACACTTCCAGAAAATCTGTTTTCTTCAGGATCCTGTCAAAACTGATATTTAAGCAGAAGCTTTGACTACTCACCACTTCCTTCTTTGCGGCTACGTGCACTGCCATCTCTGCCAGATTTAACACGCTGCAGAACAGTGGAAAAGGTTCAAAAAACAGAACAAAAAACCCATTTAGTAATATATATTAGAGAAAATAATTGAAAATTCAACTCAGCTTATTAATAAAACAGTAGAAGAATGTTAAACTAGACTTACTATACTGTAACTACTAAAGCTTGTTTCTCAACAGACAAAATTGTCCTTAAAATCAGGGTTAAATCCAATGTCTATATATAACAAGCGTTCTGTAAAATTCAGCTAGAATATATTTAAAAAATTATTTTTCTTCAGATAAAATTTATACAAGGAATGTGCATAAAAATAGCTCAGATGTTCCTTTGTAAAGCACAGCTGAAAAAACAGGCAAAATAGCCCTCCTTGCATGAGTTCAAAGTAGCCTCTGCCTATTAACGTCTTGTAAATCCCACAAGCATTTTATTATTGTAAAGACTCAAAAGAGAGAGGTCGGGGAATCTATAAAAAGAACTGTTCACCCTATGGATCTTGGATTTTGAATTTTTGGCACAGAACTGTGTTTCACAGCAAAATTTAATTTGCTGTTGAGTGTTAAATGCAAGATAAAGGTGAAGGTAAATACTTTAAAAGCTGTGTTTAAAAAGTCAGCTCTCTTGCATAGGGGAAGGCACCACAAACATTTCCCAGCTGTGTTTTTTTGAGTGTTATTTGAAAACTTTAACAGTTTATCAAAGCAATACCTCTGTATGACATGGCAGACTTAGATCTGGCAAAACACCAAATTTCTTATGCATACATCTTGTCAATTATAAGAAGGGACACCTCAGTGAGGGACTTTTTGATAGATAGGTACAAAAACTTGATGTTTAAAGCACTCAGCTATTAATAAAGTATCTCTGCATCTTAATCCAAAATAGAAATTCAGGATCTGATTAAAATACACATCATGTCTTCAGGTCAATTACTATAACTTCTTCACTCATTTTTCACCAGAAAAATATCATGAAGTCTGGCAAAGTTGGAATTATACCAAAGAAGTGAAAGAACTTTCAAGGTTCATGCCAACAGAAAAAGGAAGAACTCTTAAATCAAAACTCACAGAAGTCAGACAGGAAAGCATTGAGCCTAGTGTGAAACCAGGACTGGTCTTGGAGCAATTCAGTCTGGGACCAGAATTTCTCACACTTCTTTATTTGTTTTGGGAAATCCTCAAGTCTAAAATATGTTCTCCGAATTTTGGATTAAATATCCTTTTCACAGCCCAGTGAAGTAGCAGATATCAATCCTTCAGGAAGCCTGTCCAGACTCTCCAACTGTTGAATGACTGACAGTGTGACAGCAGAAGCTCAGCTTCTGTCTGCCCAAGGGAAGCTGTCTCTATGTGACAGTGCCCTCTTGGCATTTACATCCTAGGACTTTCCTCCCAAAATATTACATAAGAATTACAGCTTAAACATATTATTAACTCCTGTAAAATTCCAAGTGAGTATTTGTAAGTAATCCCATACTAAAAGGAGACATTCAAAATAGGTTTCCACCCTAAAAATGCCTATTTCTCCCAGGACTGCAAAAGACATTTAGGATGGTTAGCCCAGATATGGATGCCTGAAAGCAAAGGCAGTAAGGCCTCTCCAGCATTTGCACCTCTCATCACTGCTTCTCACCACACCCCATCAGCCCGTTCTCAGTCATTAAGCTCACTTAACGGAAATAAATAGTAATGTGTGTACACAGCAGTGCCAAGGAGGCTCTGTGAACTTTTACACTATTACCTGTCCTTTTTTAGAGTGAAGCATGAAAAAGGAAGACTAATGCAGTAAAAAAACCCCAATCAAAACAAACAAAAACAAAAACTCCAGCCCCACTCTTCACAACCCCCCTCCCGGTCTAAATGCTCCAACATATGAAGGTTGCAGTAAAAATTAAATGCTGTGAGAAGCAGGGAGAAAAATTTCTACAGGGAATGAACTCCACAGATGTTCCCAGATTCTTGGCTGGAAGTATTTAACATGTCCATATTTGAGAACTGAGGGAAATAAGTACTCCAGAATATTTATTTTGGTATAAACTCCATGTGGATATACTTATTCTGGAAAAACACCACCAAAATAGAAAATTTTGATAAATTTTTACAGGTGCAAAATGTGTGCAGACTGTGAAATGCAGGTATACTACACTAGCATTTTACCTATTTTGTCTTTACTGGGTGCAATTGAGAAGTCTAATATTGGGAGCAGCAATTGAACTGTATCTGTTACTGCTAACTGAAACCAGTATTGGTTTCAGTTGGGAAACTATTGGAAACATAGGTGGTGAAATATTAAAATTTGGTAATTTTAGAACTAGAAAGTATAGTTTATGACTGTATGGTCATGGATGACAGAAGGAACATAGGAAAAAAACCCTAGTAATTTCCAAAGCCAGATGGCAGAGAGAAGACTAAAAGTCACACACACACCCAACCAAGAAACAAACAAAAAAACCTCTTCCCAAATCCAAAACCAGAGAATGGTAACTCAGATGTAATAACATTAGCAAAAGAAGAAACTGCAGGGTTATTGTTTACAAGACAGCACTGATGTAGAGATTGTCACAGAAAGATACTCCACTACTAATGCAGGACAGGTGCATACTGAACTGCAGTATGTCCTGAAACATCTTTTCATAGAATCTTTGCTCCCTTACCAACTACAACAGTGTTCATTTTTAAGAAAACTGTGTCAGTGGGTTCCTTGGGAGCAGAAGTTGCTGTTCCCTTCTTTTGGGAGGCAGCTGGAAAGTTTTCAGAGTGTGGCAGAGGAGAAAGCCAGAAGAAGGAGATGGGAGCATGTCCCGCCAAGACAAGGAGATGCAAGAAGGAGAAGAAAGCAATTCCTCAGACTTCAGAGGTTCTGGAGAGAATATACTTGGAACCACAGGGGCAGATTTTTGCTCCCATTCAAAGCTTACTCAGGCTGGAAATACTGGGATGTCTGCAGGAATGAAGTTCGCAGAACTGACAAGAAACCTGTTATATTTTTATTATTGGTCGTGGTTTTTAGGGGGCACATAGGCAAGACAAAAGTTGGTCTGGGGGTGGTTTGGGTTTTTTAAACTTACAGCATTTCATTTCATCTGCTTAAATGAAAACTGGTTTAGTTTAAATTACAACACAATCAAGCTTATTCAAAAGGCTGAATTAATTTTTTTTCTTCTTTTCTGAGTGACACAGTAGAGGAAATATTTAAGGAGATCTACCTTAAAGCATTGACTAATTAAAAGTGCCATTGTAGACACATTATCTGTTTCAGACAGACCTGCTCTACTCTGTTCTCCTGAGACCCCAGAGCTGTGTGTCCAGTGTAAGCACATCCAGTGTAAGGACCTGTTGGAGAGGCCCCAGAGGAGGGCCATGGAGATGAAAAAAGAGCTGAAGCACTTCTCCAGTGAAGACATGCTGAGAGGATTGAAGCTATTCAGCCTGTGGAAGAGAAGATTCTGGGGAAATATTATTGTAGCCTTCCAATACTTAAAGGGGTCTTAAAAGAAAGACGGGTGATAGGACGAGGAGCAATGACTTTAAACTGAGAAAGGGTAGAGAAGGAGAAAAAACTATGTGGATGGGACACTGGAACAGGCTTCCCAAAGAAGCTGTGGATGCCTATCTCTGGAAATGTTCAAAGTCAGGTTTGATGGAGCTTTGAGCAACTTGATAGTGGAAGGTGTCCCTGCCCACAGCAGGGGGTTGAAACTAGATAATCTTTAAATGTTCCTTTTAACCTAAACCATTCCATGATCCTAATTTGCAAGGTTAGTGTTGTGACAGGATACATACTTTTGAACAGGAATACTGAAACACAAGACACAGAGGGAGCTTCCCACATCATGGTTGAATTATGTTCACTCTTACAGCCTGAACAGTCTAAACCAACTGTGCAATAACTTGTCCAACTACAAGTGCTGAATCCCACTGATACTTCTGTCATTCAGGTATGACTTAATGAATCCCTTTAACACAATGAAATCAGAATGAAAACCCCCATAATTTAAACATAATTTTTCTGTTACTAAAATCTTAAGTTACTTAAAGGATTTAAACTTTCAAATATTCTATCGGTAGCTTTTTCCTTGCCAGAAAGTACAGAAATGTGTTTGGGAATGCTCTTGCTTCCCATACAAAACAAACAAAAAGAGATATGACAATTTTTAGGGTTTTTTTTTTTAATTGTATTCAAATATTAACTTCCTTAAAGAAAAAAATGTTTTCTTTAAAGTGCTTGACATTTGCCTGTCTATAACTAATGCCTTCAGTGTAAAAAAAAAAAAAGCCAGAATTACATGCAAGGACATAGTCTTTCCTTCTCCAGGGACCTCTCTCTTTCTATAATCAACTATAAAATAAACCAGTTGTAAGTGGTTTTGCTGGTGAGCTTTCTCAAGTAAAGCACTGAGATACTGGAAGTTACTGCAACGAGCTATGTATATCACTGACATTGAAGTGATTAGAAACCAAGCAAAGCCTGTTTAACATACTTCAGTGAATCTCTTAATTCTGAGTTTTGCAGAATAAGAACATTATACCTGGTCATCTGTTTTGCTTAATATATTTATGGGGAGACATGGAAGAATATCAATCCCACTACAGCTGTGGACTGCTTTCTTTTGTCCATTTCCTCAAGTGCTTTGAATTTTACATTTACTGAAAAACCCAGTCAGTATACCTCAGCTAGCCCCTCAAAGCATGGTTTTAGCACAAAGCTGGAATCCTTCAGACAGTGTTTCCCCTTGTGAGTTTCATTTTTAAATCATCCTAGTGCTCACATGCATACTCAGGCTCCCTGGAAGCAGCTAAGGATTCATGTGTACATCATCTGGCATGAAAAGGGACTTCTTAAGTGTTAAGGACAGAATAAATTAGTTAAGACTTAATGTATCCTAATGTGAATATGTAGCTTTGAGGCAATTCTCTGGACAGGAAAAGCAAGCCTGAATATTTTGCAGCTCAACAGGATGGATAATGCTTTTCAAACAAGCAGCTGTTTTCAATTTTAACATCTTATTTTATCACCAAAATAGCAAGAAAACAATGCATGAGTGCACACACACAAACGTGAGCTCACTCTTCTGAACAGAGCACAAGTTATGATCTCATACCTTTCACAGCCCGTTACTTTTCCATGGAATTTTTTTTTTTTTTTAGTTTAGAAATTGGCACTCAGATGAATAGTTTACTTCTACCTATATAATATGTCAATGTTGCAGTTTTGTATATAACAAAAAAGAAGTTCTTCTACACGGACAAGTTCTTAGGCTTCCCTATAGTTGCATTATTACTTGGCTCATACATACACTAAAGTATTAAATAAAATCTGGCAAGTAAGTAGGAAAGACGACATTCCACAGACATTGAATTATGCGAATGGCTTTGGCATTCCCACCATGTCCACAAAGTCCATCTTTCACTAGTATACAGAAAATCTGGTGCTCAGAAACTAAGACTGAACAGTAATTCAAAACTAAACCTCCCAAACCCCCAAAACATAAGCCTTTGTAAAACAAGAAATTAACAACACATGTTATCTTGAAGATTCATAAACACTACTTCAGCTTCATCTACATCTGTAGCAATACTGTATAATACACAGAGAAATAAAATTACCTGCTCTCTAATTTCTTTTAATTTTTCTGCTTTCTTGAGCTTTGTTATATATTCCTGGAGTTCTTTCAGCCCCATGTCTGTGCAGAGACGAACTAAAAATCGCAGGCCTAATTGGAAAGCAAAGCATTGTTAAAAAAAGACTTAACAAGCAGGTCAAACTATAAGTGCACCCTGACAGAACTGGACATGCAGAATGGCAAACAGTGCAAATAACTGCAAACAAAGTGACTCTAGTCCAGTATCACTATACAAGTTGTGATGTTTTGCAAATAATTCAACATTTTCTCATGTGTCTGTATCCATTAACAGTACAAATACCATTGGTATATGTGGAAGGCAAAAGGCATACTAATTAATTTGGCTCAGAACTCAACATTTGCAAAATATTTTGAAAGCTGGAAAGCACAGAAACGATGCTAAGATATTACTGAGGAGCTGCAATCAAGAGAATTTTGTTGAAAACAATTTTGCAAATGTCAAGTGAATAAAAACGTTTTTTCCCTCTGCGGTTGACTCTTTGAAGAGTAGTATTTATAGAATTTAAAAAACCCCAACAAAGCTGACATGAAAATCAACTGTAACTGTATGATTGAACTAAAAGAATCCCTAAAAACATTCTCCTGAGACACTCTACCAAACTCTGAAAACACTGCTGGTATTCCTATGTGTTTTTCAACATTTGTTTCAAAGAACTGAAGCAGAAACAAGCAGGATGTGATCCATTCTCTCCAGACTGCTTTCACAAACATATTCTTTCATTTTGTGCAAAGTTAGTTTTCTGCTGGTTTAGGAAGCCCATGATCAGGGAGGGATGAGAGAAGAACCTCTATTTCAGCAGTAGAAAACTTAAATCAATTTAACTTAAATTGTCTTACCCAACTCCTGCCTCCATCTGTGAAATCTGTAGAAACTACATTCAGAAAACATATTTGCACCCTGAAATATGTGTGACCAACATGAATATGATATTTTGCTTACAACTCTGAGAATTTACAGTACTGAATTTCACTTGTACAAGAGAGCTGTGATTCCTCTTTTAAAAAGCAATAAATTTGTTAAAGCAGAACGATATTATTTTAAAATAAAATACAATGAATGCTCTTCCCACATTGCATCTGAAAGCACAGACTTATTGGCGACAACTTCATATTTTGGAATTTGTGAGGCACAGTGTGGGTGGAAGAGAATGTTTACACAACGACTGACAACCCCTATTTTCTACAGGGCTTTTTTATTTAGAGTACAGGTGTGACTGATTTCATAAAATGTCATACTCTTCAAAGCTGTGTTTCCCGTAGTTTAGTTTGAAATCCTCTATGGACTTTCCAGAGACTGGATGACCAACTATAGTTAAAAACCCAGTACAAAATCTCACCCTCTACATTTTTTTGGAGACCCTGACTTTGATAAAACTTAGAAATAACATTTTCTCGTATCTAGAAATTTACAGCAGGAGTTTCACCTAGCAGGAACAAGAAGAACAAATACAAATATTTTTCATAAGAAATATTAACTGAGTAACATAGTTGTAAAATCTAGGATGTATGTATGAGAAAGAACTCATCCAATACAACTCAGTTAAAGTTTATTCTCATTGCTCTTCTTCAGTATCACCCTCATAATTCTTAAATCACCCATCAGTGTTGTCACAAAAACACACAGTATTAGCACAAATAAAAATGTGAGTTAATAGAAGCATTTTCATACAGAAATACATCATATGATTACTAACACACCTATTCAATGGAACAAAGTTTCCTTTGATAGTCACCCCACCGAATGAAACAACTTACACTCAACATTCTCTGGGAATTTTCTGTGAATGACTTTGTACTTCTCCAGAGCTTTCTGGTAGTTGCCTGCAAACAAAACAAACATCTCCTATCCACATATTCATACATAAAAAAGAATATTTGATGAGAAATTGAATCACCTTAACATCAATTCATCTTTGTAGTTAAATGATTTAATTTTGTAGGACCAAATTTGTAAGACCAAACTTAACATTCTTTATTAATGGATAGTAAAAATTAAGAGCATCTGAAAGCAGCCCAAACTACTCTGTAAATAACAGAATTAATGAGGAGGAGGTTCCTGATTTTTGCTTTTTTTTTTTTTTTGACCTTCCTCTATGACACCATTGTTCCAGTGTCTCACCATGCTCACAATGAAGATTTTCTCCCTTATGCCCAGTGTTAAGTCTACCCTTTTTCAGTTTAAAACCATTGCTCCATAACCTGGAACTGCAGATCCCAGTCTGTCTCCATCTTTCCCATAAAACCCTCTCATTATTCTCCCAGCTGAGTAATCCAAATGAATAACAAAAAAATGTTACAAACCTGCTAGCAATTATAAAAAAGTTACAGAACTTACCGCTTCTCCTGTAGCAACTGGCAACCATCAGCTGCCACTTCACTTGTGTTGGCCTGCATATAAATAAAACAAAATCATGTACACTGCCAAACAACAAATGAGCAAATAATCTGCATAGTACTGGAAAAGACCTACTATTTAACTACTAATCAATTTTTTCACCTAGAAAGAATGTAGCCTGCTCAGCTCACACACAATTCACTGCTGCATAATGCACCTGTTTCCAGGACTCAGTGTCACTTATTTTCAGTCCTTGTTTTCAGTTTTTCTCAGGCTCATGATTCTGTGTCCAGACACAATTAGCAGACCTGACATATGAACCACTAATCATTGTCAGAGATGCAGAACCATGCAATGGGGGAAGAACAAAACACTAAATTGTATTCTGAGGAGGTCCCACCACTAGGGCATTCCTGCCAGGAAGCACAGTCTCTAACCACAGCTTTGAACTCTGGCTCCTCCTCTGTGCTATTGCCTCAGTGTCCTAGCTGCTGCCTGTCCTTCTTTTTTTAGCACATAATGGTGGCAGTATGGTCAGAGAAAATATTTGAGATGCTTGAGCATGTACAATAAAACTGTTGGACTCTTTCCTCATTTTTACCAAGCTAATGTGAAAATTAGGAAATTTTCATGTTAACAGTGTGAGCATTCTCTATAAACCAAAGCACTTTGCACATGTGGTGTACAATTGAATAGCAGCATATCCAAAAGGTACTGTAAGTTAACATTTTCAGAATAATTTTGTATTTATCCTCTTCAGCTTTCTCTCTTATCATAGCACTGGCCATTTTTAACTCAAAGCAATCTGTTTGCCTGGTAGATGCCAAGCAAGTTCATGAAATACAAATGCTGTACCTTTTTACTTTCAGCTGATTGTGTCTCCTGCAAACAAAGACAGCCAAACACACATCCTAACAGAATTTATTATGCAGTTCAGTATGAAAATTCTACAGAGAATAAATTGTCAACAGCAAGTACTAACTGCACTACTCCTTAAATTAATGATAGATTTGAGCATGCTAGGAAAAATAAAATAGTGAAAAACTGTTTCTGTCTAACATGTTATCTTAGAAGGCAATTTAAAAATTAGTTATTGCAATTAAAACACTGAATGCACTAAACAATTAAATTTAAAAATGCTATTCACAGTTAAAATAAGGATATAATTTTAAAATGTAACTTCATCTAAAGTTAGTAGCAACTTATATTTACATTTATATTTACTAATTAATATATCTAGTCTCCATTTTCAATACCAAATAAAGAGCAAAATATTTATGCTCTGTTATCTACTATTAAAAATCTCATCCCACAGAGAAAAAAATTTTTGTATTACAAGTAGATTACAAGTAATACTGAAGAATTTAACATGCCAATTCTTCATAAGTACTTTACAATCCACATACTTCATGCATGGAGTGAGAGTAACATGAAGCACAAAATATTTAAGTCTTTGCCAAAACAAGATTATTAAATAATTCTTTTTATTCTCAGCTGTTTCTTTCCAAACTTTCTAAGAAGGCTGTGAATGCCAGCAATCTCATAGCTTGACTAAAATTTCATTTTTTAAGGTGGCCAATATTTGTAGGGAAAAGATCACTGGCAAGCCTGTGAACTGTGATTTCTCTCAACTCTCTCCTGTGTATTTTTATCTAATCTATTTTTCCATTTCTTTATAAATATACCACCATTTGGGTGAAGTCTACTTTTATCTTATTTTTTTATCATTTTTGATCCTTGATTAAACCATAGATTTTTCTCATCTGTAATTAATGTCTACTCTAACCCAAGAATCTCAAAGCCAGAATTACAATTTTTGACTGAACTTTTTACTGAAACTATTTGCAATATCATTTTTCCTTGAATTCTATTGTACAAATTTTTTTGTTCACATGCTGTCTTGTACATGCAAGTCATTCAGATTCACAGAACAAAAAGAATGTCAAATTTTAGATCATCAGACAAGAAACAATAACAGAGTTTTGCTTGGCCTAATTTTTCATAGCTTTCCTAAAATACAAAATAAAGAAACTCACACTTGCAGGGAGTGAATTTTAGTTCATCTATTAGCACAAAATTCTTCATGAACCTATAGACAAATATTTGTTTCCACATAAAAAGACTGTGTGCATGTATTTTTAGAATTCTCTTTGAACTCTGGATTACAAATTTAAATTTTACCAAATTTTATTTATAAACTATTCTATAGTCAGGTCCCTTTGTGAACTAAAATAAAGTATATTTATGCACTTAGTTAAATGCATCATATTCTGCTAAAGAAAAAATTTCAGCAATTAAGCTGTTGAACTCAACTCAGTATAATTCAAACATTTTTATCAGGATCAGTTTAGCCTGTCAATTTATTTTCACTGACTACTCGTAGCTCAGTACTGCAGATTTTTGTTTATATGCCTTATTTGATGGAAATAGAAGTTATGTGAAAAGAGGAAATGCAGCAAGAACAGCTAAAACATGCACTTATCTAAACCACAAAATCCTCACTGCATAATAAAACAATAGAAAATAAATATTTCAAGTAAAGCCACAGTGAAAGAGGTCTTGGTGGCTGTGGAGAACTGTTCTCCATTGCATAGTTGTGTTTAATGGCAGATAATAGTGAAAAACAGGTTGTAATGCCTAACACTATCTTAGGCCCAATGGAGGATCTTATTTAATACTGAAAATGCACAGTAAGAGCGAAAACACACTGTAAATGAACAGAAAGTTGAGAAAATTAAAAATATCAGAATTAAAAAGTATTCTTAACCCTGCTGTTTGCTAATAGCATTAAAGTTATCCAGCTGATTTAGCTCTAGGTATACTGATGAATGTCTAATCAGAAATGTGAGTAGGTATAGAATAATAACTACTTACAGGATAAGTGCTGCCCTTTCAAAGTACTCAATGGCTTTTTCACAGAACTGGGTGTCAATGTAATATGCTCCAAGCCACTCAATGACCTCAATGTTGGAAGGGAAATACCGGTATGACTGACAAAATAGGAAAGGTAAAAAACCACACAACTTTAGTGATAAACAACATCTTTATGTTGCTCCTGGAATATCTTACTCAAGTGTTTAATTCTCCAGATGCCCCAAACATGTAATATAAATGAATGGAAGTAGTGTGCTACACTAAGTGATCCTGGTGGGAGGAAAAAAAAAGCATACCAAGTTTTCTAATTGCTTTTTAGAATAATTTTTAGAATGCTTTTTAGAAGTTACTCAAGATGAGTCTGTCACATTTTCCATTTAGCCTCATTTGAAATACTATTTTAAATAGCTTGCAGCAGCAAAAACATTTATTTACATCACATCTATGTACAAACAACTTACCTAAAACATTAAACAATGCTAATTAATCAGTGTACAATTCCACATTCATATCAATCTACTGGAAAACTCCCCCAAAGCATTCCTTTCTATACATAACTATATGAATAGCATTTTCAGCTTTTTAGAAATGGCCTCCAAAATAGGCTGCAAATTTATCATCAAACACAACTCAACTGGTAATTCAGACTGCAATAAACCTTTGGTCATCCTTACATTGCACAGATAAAGAAAGAACTCTCAGACTGTACCAGACACCTCCTGACTTATTCTTGTTTCTAACACAGATGAATCTTAACAAACTGGACAGTAGTGCAGCTGGTTTGAAATGAAAGAAGCACAGGCAACTGTGTATACATAATGTATAGCTATACTGTTCAAATATATATAAAAATTTCCAAACATAAACAAAACACAATATATATGTATCTCAATATCTATTATACAGAGTTTCTAATCAACTCAGTCACATTACTTACCTCTAAAATTAGTTCTATTATATGCCGATTTTATTTTGTTCCAGGCTATATTTTAAATTAACATTATTACAGGTTAGTGTAAACAATGACTACATTTAAAAAAATACAAAGTCTGAGGCCAATGTCCACATGGAAACATAGCCTATATATTTCCTTAGGATCTGACAAAAACCAGATTTTGTTAAATTTCCCTTAGTATCTCTTTTTTATCCTCTTTTTTGAATGACATTTCATAAGGTTAAATTAATCAATTAATTTGATATAGGAACCTATGGCAAAATTTTCTTTACTTAGGACAGAGTGCATTAAAAAGCAATATAAGAGCAAGTACCTCACAGTAATAATGAAAGGCTTGGGATTTATCACCTTCAGTATCATATAAATTTCCTAGCTTTGAAAGCACATGTGGATCAGTTGGTACTACACTGATCAACTGCAGCAGCCACTCTATGGCTTGATTGGGATCTTCCATGATCTGGTATCTGAGTTTTCCTCAGTCAAGGACTGATGCCAGTGGTAGTCTGATTTACTCAGAATCACTATTATTTTACCTAATGCAATCCATATGCTGAACACTACAGCAGTCACTGTACTGTGGAGATACAATTACTTTTCCACACTGTTTCACTTGAATCAGAAAGTATTTTTGCTATGCTAGAAGAAGAAAAGTATTCAGAGACTTTGTCTGCTCTTTCACCTTAGAACCACGTTGGACTCAACAGAACTCTGGGCTCAGTTGTCCTCTCTCTCTCTGACACCAATCTTACTTCCTCATTTTTAAGAATGAAGTGTGAGAACTAGGTCATTTATTTACAGCCTTTACAACCTGGCTAGTTTCTGTACTAACAGCACTTTGTTCTAATGTGAAAACTTCAGCAGTTAAAACTGCTATACCCAAGAACAGCCTTTTGCCAGCAGAGTGTTTTTCTGCTGTATGTCTAAGGAGCTCTGCAGCACTGTCAGCTGGAGCTACAGCCCAATCTGTTTTATCAGTTTCTGCTTCATCCTACCTGACATGAAAGAAGCTTCTGAGAATTGGTGGAAAGCAACTTTACATAGCAGTGGAGCAGACAAGCTCTTCCCCAGATGGATACTCAGAGATGTTGGGCCATTTATGCTGCTGTAAAGGGGCTATACATGGAATAGAGATCAGATCCCTTCCATATCTTTGGAAGTTACTTATTTTACTGACTAGAATATATTTTTATTACCTACACTATTCTTAAAAGTGTAGTATATCAACAGGAATCTGTTCTGCCTTGGGGAGGATTTTATTACAGTTTGGACATCCTCAGAAGCATTGTTAAAGAAGTTCATAGTTTAGAATATCACTAATGATGGGCAAAGCCCACCTCTTCCCTCAACTTTTCAATCTATTGAGCTTTTGCAGTGTTGGAAGACAATTATTTTCTTACACATACACTCACTAATCTGAAAACAGCTTTCAGAACAGAACTTCACATTTATTAGCCACGTAATTTTTTCTTAAATATTTTACTTAATTGTGCTTATATCTGCCACATTATTTTCATAGTAAAACCAGCAGCATTTTAAACATTCCATGACACAATTTAATACCGAGTGTAAATCTAATCCCTGCAATGTGAATAGTCAATGTTCCTCACTTGCTTCACTGGAAATATTCAATAAGGGTTAAGTTCTGCTCTCATTTTTCTCACAAACATCAGATAATAAATCATTCTTACTATAATGGACAGCACAGTAAATTTCTAAATCACTGTGACATGATGGAAACATGTATTTCAGATTAAATGAGTTTACTAAAACCACCATTCCTTATTTCATAACCCAGAAAAAGATACATGCTTGCTAGCTGGTAAAGGACTTGGGCACTATTTGGAAGGATTGCATGGAGTTTCAGAAAAGAATCCAAAGCTTCATCTATCCTGTTTAACTTCTTGTAAGCTAAACCTAAAAAATAAAGGTTACAGTATTAATATAATGAGAAACAGATTACTTCAGCATATTAAATGAAAGAATAACTAAGAAAAGCAAAATAGGAACACCGTACTTGGAGGCAGCATACCTGCCTTGACTTTAAAGGACTCTCTGATTGTGAGAGCCATGCACTAAATTCTTATCAACCAGCATGACCTACCAAACTGAAAAACACAAGGAAACATGAATCCAATCAAAGACCAAGAACTTATGTAATCTCATTTTCTGAACAAGATGAACGAGAGAAAGGCAAGGCTCTTACAGAAGAATGTCTGATAATTTAATAATGGTGAAACTGGTATCCTTTTAGTAGACATTTTATCCTTTTAGTATGAATTTCTTAATCTTCAAAGTAACTTATTCATCTGCAATTACTAAATGATGTTAACATTGGGATTCTTTTTTGCAGAAGAAACAGGTAGTACAAATTATTAAGTAATTTATATTATGCCAAGGTATTAAAATAATAGTAATTCACACGTATTTCTATAAGAAAACTTTCAAAGACAGATTCTCAGAAACACTACTGTTGCCTTCAGTCAAAAGCTAAATCACAATAGCACCTGTGACTTACCAAGATTATAAAGTGCTTCAGTGCATAAGGAATCATTCCTGAGAGCTTCCTTGTAAAATTCAGCTGCTTTTTCATAGTCTCCATTTGCAAAAACAGTATTTCCTTTGTTTGTTAGAGCTGCTGGATTGTACCTATCAGAATTTACAGCTAAATCTGCATAGTTAGTTGCTTGTTCCAATTCATTCCCCTATAGGAACAAAACAAACATTGTATTAGTCATTTGTCTGGTAATTTTCTTACAGCTGTGGCTTCTTACAGGAGTTTCAGAGGATTGAGGATGAAAAACAACCCCATTATACAGTCCTAAAATATTTCTTATGTATTTGCATAAGGCAGATCATCACTTTCAAATTTCAGATGAAACTTGAGACAAGCCTTGCCACTCTGCCCCATTCAGTCTGCAAGCTTTCTTTGTTGAAATAAAGTAGCATTTATTTAAAAAAAAAAAATCCATACCTTACAATCTTCATACACAAACACATCTGCCTAAGGTATGCATTTCATGTGTTCCTGAAGTTCATCCAAGGTCCCCAGGGCCAATGTTTAAAATTCAGCCACTGAGATTCTGCACAAATTCAACTGCAGGCATGTTTCTGTGGCCTAGGGCTCAATCTCACCTTTCTTCCCATCAATAGTATAAAGAGACCTGATACAAATTTCAACTGGTGTTCCAGAATGACTACTCTAAGGTACAGTTTCTTGTTTACAGTGATTATTTAGGCAGACACAAAAATTGCTACAAAAATACAGAGGTTGCTACATAAACTGCATTTTTTAACTGCTTTCATTGAAGCACTTACCAAATAATAAAGGAATGAAAGGTTTGTTGCAGCTGCACTCTTTACTCTGCTATCCTTTTTTTCAAACATTTTCAAAGTCTCCAATGCCTAGAAATAATTTGGAAACAACTTACTTCACACTGAAGTGAACTGATTCAAGAATCCTTTCAGAAAGCATTGATAAACTTCACAGTAACGAACAGCTGAAATTAACAACTCATATACTCACACGCATGATAATTACTAGAGCTTGTAACACACACTTGTGAGCATGTACATACAAAAGTGTATCTGTATTTATACAGCATTAATTTTCATCACAAAATTTCAATTATATTGGCTATTTACTACCCATCCAAAATTTAGATTAGATAAGGCCACTGTGAACTACAGGTATCTGACAATTCTGTACATACAAAACACAGTGCTAGATGATTTGCTTTTAATCCAGTCCACTAATAAAAATTCTCATACCTATTTTTCTAGTTCTTTAAGTGAACATAAATGAATTTATATAAAACCCTTATTAAAAAGCCAGAAAAGAACACACTATATAAAAAAATGCACACCACAGAGTAGGACTGTATTTCAATGTGACTTTGTGTATTAAGATGATGACAATCTAAGTTTAGAAAGTACTCAAATGTGAAGTTTGAGGCCAGAAGATCTTTTTTAAAACTTCAACATGAAAACTGAATTTCATAAACTTCAAAATAAAGCTGTTTATAGACAAAAAAGGAGCATATTTATAGCAAGTAAACTACAAAAATCCCTCTGATACAAAAGGCAGCTTTTTCTTTTCATTGACTATGGAATAACATTTGTAACTGCAGACTAAATTATTAAATAAATCTGTCTCCCTTATGCTAAATATTTATATTAACAACACTAAACTGTTAGAATTTCACAGTGAGCCCAGTTCCATCCTCTATTACAACACAGATGTGGCAACCACAGTTTAACCATCAACATTAGCAATTCAAAAGTTTCCTTCCTGCTTTCCATGAAATCTTTAAGCTGCTATTTACGTATCAAAGCAAAGGCATGATACTGTATGTCAAATGCCAAAACAAACATAAAGAGAAGTTTCAATTGTCTCTCATACAGAATTTTCACAGCTACTCCACACAAAAACCACAACTGCATTAATGATGTGCAAAACAGCAACATATATATAGCTAAATGTCGTCCATAGATTTAGTCAACTACATTCTACCCAAGAACTATGAACTATTAATGATCCTAATATTATTCTAATAGAAAATTCTTTCAAAATATACCAATTTCAATCAAGAAAAGCATTTCAAAAGTTAAGCACTAAATTTTGTGGTCTTAGAAATGCAAGGATTGTAACTACAATACTTTCAAACTTTATGTATGTGTATATACATATATGTATTTGCAACTTTCTCGAAAAAGAGAATGATCCCAAATATTTCCAGATGTAGCACTACTATATCCTGTATCTCAGTTACTCTACTCTTAAGCAAAGATTTGCTTCTTCATGAAATTGACTTCTGATGATTTTCTGATGATTTTTTGAGTTCAAACTTACCATCAGAAAAAGCTTTTCAGAAAGTATCTGATTTATTTGCCTTTGCTTTTACTGCTAAATGGCACCTTGGATGATAATGACTGCTCAATTCATTTACTGGTAAATTATGTTGAAGGGCTCTCAAACCATTTCAGCAATTATGAACCCTAGGATGAAAATCCATAGGCAATATTCTTTTTGTCCTTGTAAAGTAGCACTGGATCATCAGTTACATTTAAAGATTTCTAAAGAACTTCTAAATTTTTAATCCCAACAATAACAATTACTGAGGTTCAACAATCAAAACAGAGACTATCCAAATTATTATTTGTGACTTGCTTCCAGTGTATCCAAATTATTTGCTTATAGAAATTGAACTTCAAAGCAGCTTGTCTGACTCTAGCAGGGTGTGCCAGAGATGTTAAGAAGATGCATGGTTAACCTGCAGAATTTAGTTTTAAAATTAATTTTCAAAGTTTTTCGTTGATATTAAAAAAAATTTAAAATATTTTACACACAACTAAACATAACATGGTAATTTTCCCTTGAGTCTTATTTTATATTTTATATGCAAGGACTGTTTTTAAATAATATATTCATTATGATGAACCCATAAGTAAGCCCATTGTTGAAATAGGAGAAACCCATTTTAGTTTGGTCTTTCTAAAAAAACAAAAAAAAAGACACAATCAAACTTCAGCCTTGCAACTGAGTATTTCAAAAAGTTTCCATTCTTGTCATTCAGCCAAAGGTGTGTTGAACAGTTGTTGTATAGGAAGTATATGAACAACAGACAGACAGGATGAATGTTATTGTCAGCTGCAGTTTTATTAGAACAAAACAAATAAAAAGATGCTCTGCAATCACCACTCTGCAGCCCCACTCTACTGTAAAGTGGTTCCAGTGCAGGTTAAAGGTCTTCTGTCACATAATCAAAGTAAAAAGATTCTTCTCCCCTTAATCCTATCTTCCAACACCCTTCCCTCTCCCTCTGTTGAACAACTCACAAAACATCACCAACAATCTCTATCTCATTTTACCTCTGAGAACTGATTTTAGTTTTTTTAACCTATAGTGAACACTAACAGGAAATCAAAAAAAATGACCATTGAACTAGTAAATTCTTCAGATTGTAAGACTTTTTACCTACCTGTAACACTCTCACCCTTCAAAAACTATCATCAGTAAAGCTACCAGATTTGCCCAAAACTTTGTAAACTCTCAAACTGCTTCCTGATCTCAGAAAAGGTTTTAATGTGCTGGTCTTGGCTGGGATAGTTAATTCTTTTCATAAAAACTTGTGTGGATCTCTGTTTTGCATTTGTCCTGGGAACAGCTGATAACACAGTTTTAGCTAAGCAGGGCTCACACAAAGCCAAGGCCTGTTCTGCCCTTCACCCCACCAGCGAGTGGGCTAGGGGTGCACAAAGAATTGGGACAGGACACAGCCATGACAGCCAGCCCTAGGATGTCCCATCAAAGGGATGTCCCAGATCATAATGTGTCAAGCCCAGTATATAAAGCTGGGGAAGAAGGAGGAAGAGGGGATGCTTGGAGTGATGCTGTTTGCCTCTCCAAGTCACCATTATGCATGCCCTGCTCTCCTGGGAAGTGGTGAATAAATTCCTTGGTTTGCATGCAGAGCTTTTTCTTTACCTATTACACTGTCTTTATCTTAGCCCATGAGTTTTCTACCCTTTACTCTTCTGATTCTATCCCCATCCCAGCAGGGCAGGGAGTGAGTGAGTGACTGCGTGATGCTTAGTTGCCAGCTGGAGTTAAACCACAACAGTCAGACAAGCAGGATAATCTCTCTTGCTGTACCTACAGAAAAGAAGTAGAGGACAAGACAGATGGGAAGAGCAAGAGCTGCTCAGAAAACCAGAAAACCTTAAATACAAGAAGTAAAAGCAGGTTGAAGTTAAGCATGTGGCCCTGTATCTATCCATCCTTCCAAGATGTGGGAATGTGAATGATCTTAGGAGATGACAGGAAACCACAGCTTCTGCTCCAATTTTGCTGTATATGATCTGCAATTCTTGCCACTTGTGCACAGCTGGGAATTGTACTATTCCTTCTTATTTATCAAGCATTCCTATCACTGAATATACTGGCCAGCACATGTTAGAAGAAAACCCATCAAATCCTGTCAGATATCAGACTTTGTTATTGCTCAGTTGAAGCTTTTTTTTAAACTACTCACATTCCAAACCAAACCTTGTATGCAATGGAATGACAGAGGAGCCTACTAAAGTATAAGGACAATTTATAATATTTTAGGGAATGCCGTAGTATGTGGGGAATGGCAAGAATATCAGAGCATAAATGGTGAGTATACATTGCAGGTGCAGCTGCATGTATTCTGGTACTACAGTCATCCTAATTGAGAGAAAGATTCAGCTCATATTAATGAAAACACCCCCAGGCTGATTAGCAACAGGCTTTCTAGGCTCTGTTGACTGTACTGACCTCACTTCCATTAACTGCAATGACATCTTGGACACACAGTGAAGAAAACTACACTTAGGTGTTTTGATTTTGAAATAAACTGCATTCACTCTAACTTCCACAGCAGAAATTTCATTGAGATACAACTTGTCTCTTGTCAGTATTTTTATAGTTATTTTACTGATCAGCACTGATCAATAGTTATTGTTTGCATAAATCACATTTTTTTAACAAAGGTATCTTTGTAAATACAGTGTTAAAAAGTACTAATGTGAAAAGTTACTATACCTGGTTAAAATTCTGTTGCCTCAAGTAGGTAGTGGCTTTGTTTATTTCCAGATCATTGGCTAACTCTACATAGTGGGAAGCTTTCACTGCATCAACACACCTGCAACAGAAAGTAAGCCATGAAGATAAACAAAATACTCCTGTGCAAATGCCCACCAGTTACATATTTTTTTCAGATAATTTACTTTCCAAACTGAATTTTTTTCACTAATCTTTCTTCAGAGTGGCAAAGAGCACACTGATTAAAAATATTTGCAGGAATATTCCAGTTCTATAACCTACCCTAATTACAGTATCTCTGCTGACTCTTGCTTACTTTAAGTCAACTGCCTAAATATCACTTATTTTCTACTTGATGTCAAAAACTGACTAAAATAATTTTTCAAGCCATTTTCTTTAGCTACACTCTATAATGTGGGTTTTCAAATTTCATCTCCTGATGCCTATATTACCAAACCTATAAAAATATTAGTGAACAACGCCAGAGACTACAGGCTTTGTCCCTAAGCTACATTATAATAATAAAAAAATCATAATATTAAGTCTCTTTCTGGTCATCCCCCAACTATCTGTGGCTTAGAGTCTTCTGCAAAAAGTGCAGAACAGAAGGCAGCAGACAGTTCAGGTGTTCATTAACAGCCACTGTCTTCCATGGTTTGGTGTGATCTACTTTCAGCCTGATCATATTGTATGCTTATCCTGTTCTCCCAAACACCTGGAAAACAGGCACAGTAAATGAACAACTTCTGGGATACTTCCTTAATCCCTTTCACTATTTTTTTAACTGGTGGAAAGACACCTTCTTTCCTTTTAATTGTTGGCTATTTTGCCAACAGAAGCTTAATTCAACAAACTGCCTGCTGTTACAATTGGTTTGGCATGTGGACAAGCATTTAGGAAAATGCCTTTTATGTTAGAAGAAACATTGTAATAAAAATTGGTAATTTCTTCTTTTATTCCGGATATCTTTGCAACATCAAAAAAGCATTTTTAACAGTTAGTTCTAACATCTTTTAACCATAAAATGCAGTGAGATCTAACTATCCAAGTGTTCTTTATGAAATATGACAGAACAGTCCCATGTCACATTTTAAGTAGGAAGTTATGAACTTTATTTCTCTAAATAAAATTAATTTGATTGAAAGTACATTTAATACTCAGAGGACCCACAATAAAGTTTATAATTAGAAAAACTAAGCTCAAGCTGCCAGTTAAACTTCTTCATTGAGCTTGAATACTTCAGCTTAAAATAAAAAAGAGTAAATCTGTCCTGATACACAAAAAACAACCCCACAGATCTCAGCGAAAGCTGTTCAATTGGCCAGAACAGATTCAAGAATGTGCTACTCCATGACAAATATTCTGTGGATAGCACTAAGAAAACTGAGTATCTGACAATCTTTTCTAGTTTTTCTGAACATAAATCAACACACAGAGCTAACAAATCTGATTTGCTCATGCTAACAAATTAGAAAACAACAACCCAATTTTTCACAAGATATATTATTTAAGTCCTGAAAATTCAGAATGGCAGAAGTAGGGAAAGTTTAAGATTATGATTATTACTAAACCATTAAACACCACCTTGTGGACTCTAGCAGACAATGCAAGTTTGTGTGAGAGATTGTCTCCTGTTAGTATAAACAGCTTTCCAAGTGAATTATAATCATAGGACCTGCAAAATTTGAGAATAATCCTAACACGCCATAAACTCCAGGTAAAGGAAAGTCCTCTCTTCCCATCAAATATTATTCATTATCCAAACACTAACATATATAGTTATATTGTGCCTGCAATACAAAACATTCATTTGTATATTACTTTCCAGTACTATTAAAATACAAAAAATATCAAAGTAAGCCCTTATAATAAAAAACTAAAAATTAATTTTGGAAAAGGTATGCTTTTTAGCATTTGTCCGCTGAGACTTTTAAAAGCTTTTCCATTTTGCAACTGAATTTTCAAATTCAACTGAATTTTTTGCGTGAATTCAGAACACCGCAAAATGTCTAATTAAGAGTTGACTTTTGATGATAAATTACTTTTTAAGACAGAGCACACTCTAATGCTTTGTTTTATTAGGAGGTAAACTGAAAGTAGCCTGGTTGCTGTGTTTGAGATGCACAGAGAACCATGTTTCCCAGGCTGCTTCCATCTGTGAACTGGTTTCATAACCAGTACAAGAGTTTACATATTTCAGACATAAAGAAGCCCCACTTGACTCTTACCAGTCATAGCCTACTGCAAAAGATGTCTCAATTGCTGGTGCAATTAGTTTAGCAGCTGTCATGATGTATTCCTCTGCCAAGGACTTCCTAAAGGAAAAGAAACCACAAAAACACAATGCAAAAGCATGGAAGAAATTCTACACTGTCTGGGCAGTGAGGCACTGGAACAGGTTGCCCAGGGAAGCTGTGGATGCTCCATCCCTGGAAGTGTGCAAGGCCAGGCTGCATGGGGCTGTGAGCAACCTGGTCTAGTGGAAGATGTCCCTGGCCATGGCAGGGGGGCTGGAACCAGATTATCTCTGAAGTCCTTCCCAAACCAAACCATTCTATGCTTGCATACAATTCTACATCATAGTTTCAAAAACACGTATAGAAAAAATAAACAAACCAAAATGTGTTCTGGCCTCTTTCTGCACTCAGTACATATCTCAGAAATCAATGTAACCCATTAGTTCCCTGTTACCACTAACTCTCCTGTATCCTGATTAAGGTCTTAGTTCTTTCTGTTTTCCTTTCACTGCACATTAGCTGTGCTTTTTTAAAAAACTCAAACATTGCAAGTTTTAAGTAGTGTACCCTGTAACATTTGGGGCAGATATTCCACTTTAGGGCAGCACACTAAACTGAGTGATCCAACCAGTTCTTGTGAGCCTGTTTTTCCTAAGAATTGGGAGGACACTTCTGGAACAAGAGCTGTGGACAGGTGACAAGCCTGATAATCCTTCCAGGAGTTAAAATTCAAGGCATCACAGTCAAGAAAGAACAAAGTCCCCCATTACCTTTCACGTTCTACTTGACTTAAACTGTCGTTTTTAATGGCTTCAATCAGTAGATTCGTATGCAGGTCCTCCTGGAGGGGGGAAAAACAACTGCAAATTATACCAGCATACAAACACTTTAATTATTTTATAGACAAGAGGACTGCAAACGTAAATTGATGCAAACTATATAGTCTATAAAGTCACTTACTTTCCACATCTGAAAAAGTTAGCTTCAGTTTAAAATAGTTTTCTAACCGTAAACTCTGAAATTTGGCATTACAACTACTTCAATACTGTTTTTTTGCTTGTGAGTTTGCACAGCTCACATTAAGGTTGTTATGTGTATGTCATGTGTATCAAACCAGGAAGGCAGCAGTTCACAGTGAGAATATTCTCATGCTTTAAAATAAGCATTTGATGAACTGCTGTAGTATTCAGCAGATGAGAACTTGTGCTACCTCCTCATTACGATAATTTGGATGATCATCTTATGGTTTCTATCACACTCCTCTGTTAGCTCTAAAATAAGTTATTCAGGGTGAACTAGGTGGTCATCCCTTCCTCGTTTATTGGGGACAGATCATAGATTTATGCAAAATAAAGACCAGAAGGAAACCATAATTTTTCCCTGACCTCTTCATAAAAAAATGGAGAACTTGGAATGTCTGTTAAAACTATAGTTTGCCTACCCTTGGAAATAACTTCTTCAGTCTCAAGGCTTTCTTTCAATAAATGATCTTAACGTAGTCCTCAATTAATTCAAAGGCTTAATGATCCTTACTCTTATATAATTTCTAATGCAAGAAATTATATAAAATGTATAAATATATACATATATACCAATAAATATACCTGTTCGCTTCATACATTAAATTTTATTTCTTTATGCTATGACAATAGAAAACAGCTACTTGTAAGCTACAAACAGTTTGAAGATTAGTTACATATTTCATCTTTAGGACTGAAAGATTTGTATCACTGAAAAAAAGACTGCTGGGAGAAGATAAAAGGCTTGATCTTTCTACAGAGGATTTTTCTAAGAGGGTCTCTAAACCTATTAACTATTTTTTACTCTCTTTAGCATCATGGAAAGTCAAAGAAAGTCCAGTTTCCAACAAAGTCTAATGAATTAAAATAAGGATCTGTAAATGTCACTGCAGTTTTCTTCAGTAAAATAACACTACAATATTACAAGTTTTATTAGCACTCAGTCGAGGAAATTTGTATTAACCCACTCATTGCTTAGCTCCCTTTATTTTACTCCATAAGTATTTTATTAAAGTTTTATATAAATGAAGATGGTAAAGCAGTATGTGAGCTACATAAGTAAGCCCAAATGAATTTCAACAAAATCATTACAAAGATAATCTTGTCATGTGGGTTTTATGCACATTATATCTTTTGAGGAAAAAAAGATTTAAATGTTCTGTCATTATTTTACACATCTGAGCAGTACTGCCACATTAAATACATGCAAGTAAAAAAGTTATTTCAGATACCTAAATACATATCAACTTCCATATTCAGTGCAGTCCAAGATTTCAGTATCTCTCCCTCTTTCTCCTCTTCTACTATATAAAGACATAGTTTATTTTTTTCAAACTTACATTTAATGAAATATATTTTTCTTCATAATTCACTTCCAAGGGGACTTCAATGAGGTTTTTGAAGGCTTTCTTCATTTGCTCACCATTTCCAATAGCAAAGTAACAGAGGATCAGGTTGAAGCCTGCCTTCAGGTTTGGGGATATGCTCATTATTTCTTCAAATGAAGAAATGGCATCAACGTATTGGCCGGTTTTAATGAATGCAACTCCAATATTTTCCATTATTTTTATCCTAAGTAAGAAAGCAGGTTTAGGCTATATTTTTATCTACTAAATCATACTGTATCCAAAACTTGTATTTCATAACTACCAACTCACCTCATCTGTTTGTGAGAACTAGTAATCTGGTCTAGAGCCATACGGTAGAATTTGATAGCTTTGGAATAGTTGCGTTGTTTTAAATATATATTTCCCATATTTACCTTCAGTATACCTATCAAAAGGAGTCAATGAGTTACAACATTTTAAAAGTGTTTCAAAGTGACAGAGTAGAACAACTTTTTAATAAATTTGCCTTCATTGTAAATTAGCAATATCCCTTTAAAGCAGAACTGCAGAGAACTGCCTTCTATGAATTTAACTCAAGAGAAGATGAGAGAGAAGATGAAGTAGTGATGAAACCTAGAATAGAACTATCATGTAAGATGTATTCTGATTTTGAATTGAGGGATGAAATGGAGATTATTTATAGTGCTCTCCAAGAAGACAACTGCAAATAAGTATCTCTAAAAAAAACCACACTGTAGGAGTCTCAGAGATACACAAAATACTAAAAGAAGCTTTCAGGAGGGAAAGGCCAAGTCAAAAGAAAAAAAATTAGTACTAGAGAAGACCACATAGCATGTGTGGCATGAGAAAATTATATATTTGTCTTTCTGCTTAGCTTAGTCTGTGGAAAGAAAAGACTGCATGAGTCAGTATAATTTAATGTGGTTTGGCTCTCCAAGTCAGACACTATGAATATCTGTCACTCACTCTGAGTGGCAGACATGAGGGCTGAGTTCTCTGAGTACCAGCACCACGCAGATGCACTCATCACTTTGAATGCCTGACTACCTGCTTTAATCTGCTTTGGGATACAACCTACCTCCATTGCTGAACATCTTATTCTTCACTATAACTTGGTAAGTAGTCAGTGCTTCAGCATACATTTCATTAGCAACATACTGACTGGCCAGATTGAGGAGAACCTATAAAAAATTGGAATTACAGGTACAAGAAAATATATTGTCCTCTTAGCAGTAATAAACTTAAATTCATAGTAGATAATTCCAAGTTAATTTTATCTTGGAACTATTGTCTTTACCACTTGCAAGCTTCCCATCTTTAATGTTCCTTCGTACTTATATAGAGGAAACAAGTTTAAAAGCTACATTCTAAGTAATTATTTTATTTTTATACATAAATTACTAGCATTTGAAGTTATGCCACATAACTTATGCCACACTTAGACCTAAGTAAACACAGTGCTATAATGCAAGGTTATTAAAAAATACTCATACAAGATAATTATCAGAAACTGTGTATAATTTATGACTCCAACATGTAGAAAATGGTCCTGATGCCTGTGGTCACTCAGTTTAGAAGGGGAGAATTTTTCCAAACTGCTGTTTCACAACAGAAGTTCTGTTGGTGTCAAATAAAATAGCTCTGCATTTTTTCCACAGCTTTACTCTGACCTTCATGGTAAAATAAACTATGTTTGCCTAATTCAATATATTAATTGCTAATAATTGTCTCTACAGCATTACCTATGAATTTAAATATCCCTCAAATATTTTTGTGTATTCTGTACCCTTTCTTTAAAACAAAAAAAAAAGTTTACTATTTGAAAACCAGAATGTAAATATAGATACCTGCTTTGAGATTCAGGAATATGACTATATCCTATTTTAGTAACACACTCTCGGTCACTTTATGGCTCAATTTAAAGGCAGCATCTGATCTCTCCTGTTTTATTTTCTCCTCTCAGCATATTACACTCTGTAGGCTATTTATTTCTGAAATACAGGGGTCTGCATCTGCTATATTTTGATATGCAGGTTTTACATGTGAGTAAATATCTGCAATACACAGGCACAGAAATTCTTCTCCACTTAATGTAGACTATATGGTTTCTCTGGTATTTGTGATTGTATGGGAATGGACTTGATGACATGAATGGATCTCCTCTCCAGGAGCATTATAATACAGACACACACACGCTTCAGGAAACACTGACATTTCTGCTCAGGAGGTTTTTTAGCAATGTGTCAGTCACTTAGGATTTCTAAGCACTTACTGTGTAAGTGAGGTCTAAGTTGATGCTTTCTGGAGGAGTGACTTGTTCACGTTGTCTCAACAATTCTCTTTCCTGTCTTCCAGCCTCTTTTGCCCTGTCCAGAGCCTTAAACAAAATACTAGAATTTAACAATGTCTTGAATCTTACTGACTCAGGATGATGAAAACACATTCAAAACAAGTATAAATAGAATATACTCATGTCTATTTTCTTTGGTTTACTTGACAGCACCAAATGCCTGAAAAAAGCACCATAACTCACCAGAAGGTTTTAACTAGCAGTAAGCAGACATACAGTTCTCTAAGTCTGCTTAGCTGTGTAATAATGTCCCCAAACATAATTCTCTGTAGATTGTTGTCAATATTCTTTGTACAAGTCATGCTTTGGGTCTAGCAGTCTTGTGTGCCTCCAGAAGGGTGCAATAATTAAGAAAGTAATGGCTACTAGTCAAGGTGGCTATTTTGAAGCCAATGGTGAAAGAACTACTTCAAGACATCGTTTGACTCCTAGTCCTTATAATAGAAAGCAAATCCAACCTGTCTGTTTTACAGAAAATGAATTCACAACTTTGATGACTTTTGCAGGAAAATGGATATTCTGCTGGATTTGTCAGAAACAAACATCCTATAGGACCCTTGGAGTTGTCTGATACAATAAACATAAGAACAACCCTTTGATATCAGGAGCATTTTTGACCATACGTGCAAGAGGCTCAGGAAAAACTAACAAAATAGATTGGTTACTTAGCCACTACTCAGTGGCACAATAATGCTCTAGTAACCCCTATAACAGAACAAATACATTCAAATTGACCTTTGGAAATAGCTCCTTATCCATGGTAACTTTTGAAGAGGTGAATGGACACAGGGGGAAGGGAATTTTTGTAACACTGAAATCTTAACAAATATATATGCCAGAAATATAGCTCTTAACTTTTTTTTTTTTTCAGCAAAGCAAGGTATCACTAGACTAGAAGAGTCTTAATAAATTTAGAATTAAAATTTTTTTCATAACTTTAAACATTTGCCCACAAGTAATTTTGAAGCATCCATCTATACAAATTACAGCAGAAATTAAGTGAAATTCAGAAAAACTACCAATTTCAAGTCTCCACAGCTATTGGCAACACAGCTTTCTTCAACCAAATCATTCACTTTTTTTTCCAACTGCCTCATCTTCTCTTCTAAACTAAAATTAAAAAAAAAAAACAACAGAAGGATTAACACTAAAGTAATGTAACTGCAAACACTAAGCTTTTACACATTATATTCTCAATAAAACAACTCAATGTCATATCACATGTCACAACTAACTGGTTTTCCCATCAAAGAAAGTATCATGTATAACTGTGCCTAGAGAAGATTATCCAAAGATATCACATTCACACTCTTAATTGGAGAACAGAAACCTAAGAAAACATAAATCCACTTACAAGAACAGTCAGACAGGCAAATTTCATGAACCACATTTGTTTAGGAGAAGTAACTACAAAACAATAGATGAACTTTCATATCAAACACTAATGAAATGAAATACCACATTAAAAGCAATTTTTATTTGCATATATAATTCTAAGGCATTGTTTAAAAATGCAGGTTATAACAAAAATTGTAGTTCTTCTAAACTTTTTCTGTTGCGAAATAAACATTTCAGTAGGAGTCCCTATTCCTATATAGCTACATTTGGGGAACTGAACTTTGGTATTGGAAATCTCAACAATTTTCTGAGTGAAATCCCCAATATTTGCACCAGCATGCAAGTTTCAGCTCAAGTGCTAAGCTCAGAGTGAACAGGGAGAGCAGGCAACTTCCCCCAAGATCTTCCCAAAAAACTACAAGAACCACAGTGTTCCTTGCCTGTCACACACACTTTCATGGTCCTGCACAATTTTGTATCAAAGCATTCATGTGAGAACAGCTAAACCCAGGCTGCTGAGCTAGTCAGAACCAGGAATCACTGAAATCAGATGTTCATGGAAGTCAGCCAACCACATGCACAAATGTTTGTGGCATTATTCCACCAAGTTCACAGTTTGGCCCCTCAAGGTTTTTATAACTGCCTGGATGTTTTTAAAGTCTGTGCATGGTTGGTTTTCTGTCACTGCCAATGCTCTGAAAGAATGTAATGCAGAACTGAACAAACCTGTCTGAAGTTTTCTTTTCCAGAGGTGAAGCAGGACCTTTTGCTTGGCCAAGAGGATCAAACGAAGAACCTGAAAAATTAACAGAGTACTGAAAAACTGTAAAATAACATCTCCCTGTGGCAGCTGGTGATTTCTACAAAACATACCTCTCACAGCTGCTTTAGTGTAACCTGCAGCTTGCACTGCTGTCATTGGCCGAGAAATCCCATCCTCAAATAAAGAAGATATGTTGAAATAATCTCACTAAAAATCATGTTGTAGACAATACAGACATAATTATATATTTTCACATGTAATTTTTGTATAATATTTTTTTTTTATATATCGTTCATTGCATGTCAGTAAATGTTAGAAAGTACAATACTCTTACTGTTTCCAAATCTGTGCTCAAATAAGACACACATCACTACCCTCTTGCTTTCTGACAGTATTATGTTCAAAAAAGGACAAATTAAAAGTGTAGTAATTTTTATTAAATCAGTGAACTTCTAAATACTTGTATCCAACACTTACCAGAAAAATTTATTGTTCCAAATGAATATAAAATGTTAATATTGGAAATTTTACCTGTATAGCTCCTGTCATGGGTCTTCCCATAGATGAAGTTAAAGTTGTCTTCGACTATAAAAATAAGTAAGTTGTTTGAAATTGAAATTCACAAAGTATAAGAAACCTACATATGTTATTTTTAACACTAAATTTTAAAAGTTGAGCTAACTCTCACATAAATTCATAGCAAAGCTCTCATTTATGTTAGTCATATGCAATATACTGCCAGTGGCTGGCAGGCTTAAAGACGTTGAATACTTCAGTTAGCACAAATTCACAGTAAAGGTTTTCTATGCATTTGGATACTTCCATTAGCTATTTTAAAAAGAGGCACATAGAAAATTGTCTGAGGCAGCAAACTTTCCTTTATTAAATTATTGAAATTGCTACCTTGAAATTGAACAAGTAATTCACACAAAATACTTCAGTAAAATTCTGTGCAGAGCTGACAAAATCTGTCACTGTATTAATCTCTTAAATTATATTTCCATGCAGATTTATTTTATTAATACATCAAAATATATCAAAGAACACAACCAACTTTTCCTGATTCAACTACAGATGTTTCAGAGGTCACATTCATCAAGAATTGATTTTACCTAAACTTCCAGAAAACTTTCCCAAGCCCAAATAACAACCAATTCAGTTCCCCCTGCAAGTGAACACTCTAAATGCCTTATGCAGTACAGAAGATTTGCAGCATGGTACAGGAGAAAATAAAAACAAGCAGTAACCACACCTTGACCAAGTGCAAAGTTGTGAATTGAAACTAATGAATAGATGCATTTCACTGGAATGAAATTCTTAATTTAGAAGTGCTCACTTTATGCATGGAATTAAATGGTACATTTATATTTTGCAAATTATATTTTCATTAAGGATACAATAGAACAAAAACCTACCCCAAATCCAGTAGCTAGAGGTCTTGGACTTGATGTACCAGGAATTTTGGCTGTCACCTGGGTGGGGAAAAAAAAAAAGAACCAAACAAAAAAACCCCTGTCGATTAAAACCTGTATGTGTCAATTATTAGTGTTTCTATATAGTAAGATCTACATTAATGCAAAGTGTTTTAAAAGGTACTTACAGGGGGTCTCCTTCCATGACTTGTTCTTGCTGCCTGTTGAAAAGCCACATCATTTTCTAAATCCTAAGGGAAAAAAGCCCCAAAACATTAACCTTTTAAAAACCACAACACCCAACCTCACAATTCTACAACCTTCAGACTACTGAAAGCAGATAGGTAAAATATCAGAAATTCTTCAGAAAATACTTGAAGATAACTGATCAACAGGATTTACTGACAACAAATTACAATTATATTATTTGTCTTTTTTGTATTTTAGACTAGGAAATGTAAAAACTTGCTACTTTCTAAAAACACAGAGGAAACAAGAGCTGAAGTTATAAAATATAACATGAATTTATTTTTCCATCCAAATGCCTTTTACTTATGCTATTTCTGAATTTTGACATTAACTACTGCAAAGCAAGACATTAAAGCATCTCATGTCTCTCAGGTCCTGCAGCAGCTCCCATGAACTGGGTACTGGGATTTCACACAAGATCCAAATCTTGCTAGTGGCTTTGGACCAAAGACATCACTGTTGTCCCAACTCCACCACACCAGCAGTTACCCAAAAATTATTTGCAAGGCTACTTTAGGACATCCCAGATGCTCTACCCAATTGCACAGAGACCTGCAGGATTCCATTATAGTGAGCTCCTCCAGCAGCAGCACAGTAGGAATCCAATGACCTACTGACCACTCAGGAGCCTCTTTTGTCAGAAAACCTGCTGCTGCACACAGCCTGGGAAACACCACATTGAATGTGACTACAAATAATTATGAGCTTATACTTAAAAAATTCTAACCATTACAGCATCTTACATCTGTTGAGATCTGCTCATGTGTTCAGTTGGAATAGAAAGCTATCAAAAAATTAGCTATTCAAGACGATCCCTGAGAAACTTCAGATGTTTCTTGATAAACAATGTAAATTTCACTTCCAAGCAGTTGTAAACTTGTATGTTACTGTACCCATAAATTCTAACCGAATACTACTAAGTATAGGAAAGGTGGGAAATAGCAAATATTTTACCTCTGTGTCAAACATGGGATTATAATCATTGTAGCCAGAATAGAGATCATCTTCATTATTCACAGGAGCTGGATGCGCATTTTGCATCATTTTTCTGTGAAACATATAGCATGCCAAATGTCACCTCGGTGGTTTTAAATAAATATTTAAAAACGCACAATATAAACAGTAGTAGTTTGTTTAGTCTTAAAAACTAGGACTCGCCTATAGAAACAATTAAACAGCACAATTTCATGGATTTATATTTTTTATACTTACGCAAGTTATGAAAATTGTTTTAAAGATATTTATAATTAAAAGGAAATGATAATAAATAACTGCATTACTACTTCTAGAATGGTATCTGTCCACTGTCAGTGAACTCATGTTCAAGACAATATTCCCAAATATTCCAAAGTTAACCTTTATAGGCCAACTGTAGTAGTAAGTCTAATGAAAAGTATTTCATCTTGCTTCAAACTTCTTCCTTCCCTTCCCCTTCCCCTTCCCTTCTGCATTCTAACATCAACATAGCTACAGTTATGAAGGCATTTCAATTAAAACAGGTTTTAAAAGCCAGCATTACAGAAGCCCGGGTTCCAAAGTCATTCTCCACCAATATTTCCCAGTCTAACACGGTGCGCTCACCTGGTGCCCTTTCCCTCACGGAGGGCCGGCACTAGGGGTGCTCACTTTGCTTGGCTACCTGTTTTCATAAAAACCTCAAGAAGGCAACATTTGCTTTCATGCACAACATGAAGCACATGCTCTTCAGCAAGCAAGCCTCAGCCAGGACGGAGCGCACGGTTCCTCTGCAGCGGCAGGATGGGGAGGATGGGGAGGATGGGGAGGATGAGGAGGATGAGGAGGATGGGGAGGATGGGGAGGATGGGGAGGATGGGGAGGATGGGGAGGATGGGGAGGATGGGGAGGATGGGGAGGATGAGGAGGATGTTCCCGTCGCTTCCCTGCCGTGCCCCGCGGCCGAGGCGCTCCGGCGCGGGTTCCTTCCGCGGGGTCTCGGCGATGTGCCCCGCAGCGGGGTCTGCTCAGCGCACGGGCGGCGCTCCCGCCCTCAGCCCGCCGCGGCCGGGCCCGCTCGGCGCTCGGGGCCGGGCGGCGTTGCCCGGGACACGGCGGCGCTCCCCGCATGCACCGCGGGCGGGCGGGGCGAGCCGCGGGCGGGGCCGGGCGCTGCCGGGGCCGCTGCCCCGGGCGGTGGCGCCGTGAGGGGCGGGCTGGGCCTCGGCCGAGTGGGTGCTGTGCTCTCGCTTCGCTCTTGCAAAGGGAATGGCCGTCAAACGCCTGGATACGCGCTTCATTTCCAATCCAGTCGCAATCCATAAACGTCACCATTTCTCCCAATGAGCTGAGAAATCTGCTCTCAAAATTGAAAGGCTCAGTTAAAAAAAAAAAAAAAAAAAAAAAAAAAAGGGAAGTTGTTAAATCTTCCCATATGGCATAGCCTCTGAAACTACATTTTTTAAAATCCCTAATGTATTCTAAAAAGACGATTCTCTCTGCCGTCTTTCCTACTTGGTGTTTTGGAAACCCTAACAAGTGTTTTGAATTGCCCACGGCAAATCATTATACTCTAAAGTTTCCTATGCCTAAATAGAAAACAGAATAGAGAAGGGATCTCTGAGCACGCCTACAGTATTTTTGACAGAGAAAACATTTAATGAGGCCAATTGTAACCCCACTGCCTTATGCCAACTGCATAAGAAAGCTGCAAAGACAATATACAGTATAGTCAGAACACCCCTTTTATGGTCAGGGTTTGTGCACATTATGCAATGTCAGGATCTTCTGCTGCTCACTTTTTAGCCTCAAAGTCCTTTCTGTAGAGATAAGTGCAGAGGATATGAATGAAAGGTCTTTCTACTTTGGCTCCCAACAAGAGAAACAAAGATAACATAAAGAATTATTAAGATATTATCACTTCTGTCATTAACCTGTTCACATTCCATGCATGAACCACTTTCACACAGAAACTTGAGACCTAGACCTTTGGACACGAGAATCTTCATATCTGAATTTTCTGGAGTACAACTAGTTTGCAGAATAACAGGCTTAGGGAAACGTTTTCACTGCATTACTTGCCACAAATCATAAACTTCAGCATAAGAAATATATATACATTTTTAGCCCCTCTTTTCCTGCCTGGGACTGCTCATATATAATTGAACCTATGTTTTTTAGATTTTTCTCATTTTCCCCAGATGCATTAATATGTACCTGAGCATTAGGTAGATTGTGTGGTAAGAGACCTAGCTCTGCTATCCAGCTTGTCCATATTGTGGATCCGGTGCCCAGCGCTATTCTGACACTTCAGCCCAAATATCTAGGACAATGAAAAGAAGGCACTGTGTCAAAGGGGAAATGCATCTAATTTATAAATGAGGTGGTTCCAAGGCAACCTGGAATCTGACCGTGTTCCTATTGTCAGACTTTCTTACCCTCCTAAACTGAGTGTATACACTCAGACTTAAGCGGCCCCTGGCCTGTATGGACTCTGACCATTCTGGGAACATGTCCAGCCCCACGTTCTCAGACCTTGCATTCCAGCTGCTACTTTTGACTTACAAGAATATGAGACTCTCAATGACTTTGTTCATGTTTCTAGAAGCTGTGTCACTTAGTAACTTTGTAAATAAGGATTCAGACAAACTGTTCCAGGACCTACTAATTTGGATTCAGGGGTTACTGGGCACGGTCTGCCTATTATAATTGCTGTTAGTGTGTACCTTTGAACTGTTCATCTGATCAAGCACAAATTGGTGTTTTTCTGAATTGAAAATGTAATTCTCCCACTGTAATCTTTAAAAAAGTAATTTTCTAGTACTGATTTCTGGACTGACCAGCTCTTTGGGATTTTCTGTTGTCATGCAGAAACCATTCAAGTAGCTCAACTGCCCCAAACAGTGAAGCTGCATTTAACTGCTCCTTGGGGGACTAATGCATCTGGTCAGCATACAGTTTGAAAACAAAATGAATGGAAGAACCTCATTATGAGATGCATATGTTACAAAAAATGTATATAAAACCATAGAATATGTGAACTGTAAAGGATCCACAAGGATCATTGAAGTCCAGCTCCTGGCCCTGCACAGGACACCCCAAGGGTCACACCATGTGCCTTTCTATGTTGTACCATATGTCTTAGTTTGGATTTAAAATGCATATGCAACAGGAAAATTGTCTTCTTATTTTTACTACTGAACTATATAATTCTATCTGTTTTTGCTGAATTGTGCTTTAATAGTATCTAATAGTACTTTGCTACTATTTACTTTCTTATTCCTTCACATTACTTCTTCAGGAATCAGCATTTTAACAATTGGTAGTATTTTTAACAATATTGGTAATGTTTGCATCAGGCCATCTGCACTTTGAAAAACCACCCAAATTAACAGCACAAACTACTAACAATAATTAAAATTATAGCTTTAACTGTAACTTCATTTCAATACAACCACTAGTTATAGAACAATATGCAAACCATTAGTTAGAACTCTATAGAACAGCAATAAAGTTATTAATTAAAACTATCTTTTTAAGGAGTAATACTTCACGAACCATTAGGAATGTAGTAGCAACAGATCATAGTCCATTACAAAAAAAATGTACTTTCTGGTTGCTCTGGTGAAAAAGTGATGTATTAAACAGATCTAATACTTAACAAATGTGAACTATGCCACTGTTTTTGTTCCACACTAAAAACTCAGGCTGGAGTTCTCTGTGTTTTAAAAGCATACCATTCTCCAAGAGGGAATTCACATCTCCTTCATATACCACATCCCCATGGCTCAGAGTTAGTGAGAGTCATTTCCCCTTGCTTATTACAACCCTTTTATACCATCCTGCTTCTCTCCTGCAGTAAATTCACTTCTCTGTGGCCAGTAGCAGATTTCAGCTCCACTCGTGGGGCACCAGAGGAGTACACTCCATAGAAAGAAACTAAAAAAGTAAAGGGATCAACTGTGCAGCTCCCAACACAAGTCAAAACTGCCCCTACACCAATTTGACATTGTAGAGAGAATACATATGCTGGTGAGTGCATATTTGCTCCACTTGGGCCTCTCCTGCTGCCAGTACAAATACAGTACAGTACTTTTCATTCCCTAATGGAGCCCAAATCCTTCCACCATGTTACTGAATGGTTATGGTTTTTGATGTTTCCAGGTTTACTGCACCTTCTGTCCTTCCCATGTGAGTTGCAGAAGAGGGAGAAGAATCACTGTCTATAGCTTGTGGAGGCTGCAAGAACTGGGCCTAGAACTCTTATGCTATTGCACAAAAATTAAACTTATACTTTGTTTTTTAAATCATATTTTTTCCCTTGACATACACTTCTGAGAATTTAATTATATATATTTTCCTTTCTTCTTGCAAACTCCTCTCTCCTCTTTTAATCTACTTTGGACTTATCAGTCTGATCACTGCAGATGCTGGGGAATATGGCTGCATACCCTAATTTTGATTAAGTAATGCAGAGCTATGGGGCTTTGTCACTAATATACAGATAATAATAATGATAACAAAACAACAAGAAGAATACCAACAACAACAACAATAATATAGTTCAGATTTCATTTTCTGTTCACCCCCAGAACTAAAAGGCCCTGTAAATTGTTTTTATCACAGCTGTGATTAGCTCTCAAACCCTTGCAGTAACACTCCTGACTTGAGCTTTTAATTCTCTGAATTCATTTGTAGATCTGCAATGGCTTTTGTCTCTTAGTCTATTGCTGATGACAAGTAAGGTATAAATACACATCTCAGGAGGTCAAAGAGTATTAAAATAACTGAGAAGTACTTCTAAGTGGAAGTGATGGTAAAGTTGTCTGAAGACCATTTTTGTCAAGCCCGGATAACATTACTTTTATGTTCTAGGAACTTACAGTTTTTTTTCTTTGAAGTAAAAACCAGAGTGTAAGTATATATTGTTTGCTTCAGTTATGCTCTGGCTATACAAAGGTGTTTAGAGCATGTGCTAAGTCATGCAATTTTGAATTAGTCTTCAAAGGTGCAAAATTAGTACTTGCTAAAACTTTAAAATGCTGCTTTCTACGGCAGCCTACATAAGCCCTGAGCAGCAGAACTGGCACAGCATCCTACACTCCTTCCATCCCACTGCCTTAAATCTTCCCATGGCCCCGTTTACTGGCACTTTGCTCCACTAACACTTCCCAGCCACTGGAATATCTCAGGTTGCACGGGTGGTGTTAAGGTCAGGAACCCAAGGAGATAATAGTTTGGTTTTCTGCATGTTATCTGTTGAGCAGTCTTCATGAAGCCTTTAGGAATATATAATTTTGACATCTCCATCTCGTTGTTGAATGTAATTGGAATTAGCTAGATGCCAGTGAGCGGGCAGATGTACCAAATTATTATGTTTGCTTTATATTTTTTCTTGGAAAGTAGAAGAAATGATAAGCTGAACAAAGTTTCAAATGATAGCCAAACAAAAGCTCACTGAACTTCATCAGGAACTGTCAAATCTTTATCCCGGCATGGAATGTATTATTTTCGACTGCTTGGTTGTTCTTTTTTTTTTTTTTTTTTTTTTTTTTTTTTCAAAAAGACAAGAAAACTTAGAAGTATTTCTTGGATATATTAAGAGCACATTAACATATTCTTCGGTATTAAGCAAGCATTTTAAATGTTACGTTTTCTCTTCGTGCCCGGGGATGGCGGGGGCGGCACCCGGGCGCTGCGGGCAGGGGAGCCGCTGCGGCCCTTCCCCGGTCCCTCCCCGGCCCTTTCCCGGTGCCGCCCTAGTCCCGGCCCCAGGACCTCACTGGCCCTTCCCCGATCCCTCCTCGGTCCCGATCCCGATCCCGGCCCCGGTCCCTCCCCGGCCCTCCCCCGGCCCCGGCCCCCGGGGAGGCGCCGGCCGCGGAGCCAATGGGCGGCCGTGACATGGCGGGTGCGGCGGGCGGGGCGGGCCCGCACGGGGCAGAGGTGGCCGATCCCTCTGCCCATCCCGCATCTCCCGGTCGCGGCCCCCGCAGCCATGGAGCGCTCGCAGGTTGCCATCATCGGCAGGTAAAGCCTCTCGTCTCCCGCGGGCGGAGGCAGAGCCCCGGGAGGAGGTGCCAGCCCTGCGCGGCGCCCGTGGACGGATGCCCGCGGGTGTCTCTCGGCTCGGCCCGGCCTGCGGGGAGGGGGTCTGGGGACTCAGTGTCGGCTACGGCCCTGCCTCAGCTGTCTACACTGCTGCAGCCGGCGGATGTGCCAGCGAGGTGCTGGATCGGGGCTGGCGGTGGGTTTTGCCCCGCTGCTGCTCGATCTGCAAGTGGGGGGGATGCACCTGTTTGCCTCTACTTAGAGTGTCTCTGTTTAAGCCCCTGACAGCTCTGTGCTACTTTAAAACAAAACATCTTTAGCGAAGTAAGCTACCCTTTAGGTCTAAAAGACTGCTGTCCCTTTTCATTGCAATGCCTTGTGTGTGTGTAAGTGCAAGAGGAGTGGAGAAATCCAAGCCCAGCTTAACGCCAGCTATGTCGGGAAACTCCGAAGTTAGTCTTAGGCACTCTTGAAATCATATTGATTTGCCACAAAAGTCAACAGTGTTTCTGGCTTGCGTGGGAAAGCCTTGTTTCATCCTCTCACCGAGCTGAACGCCCAGAGTTCTTTACAAGAGTCTGGAGGGCAGAGAAGATGCGTGCCTGACAGTGACAGTGCCCTGTGCACCACGGTACCTTGTGCTACAAGGTGGGCTGCAGCGAACTTTATTAGCAAGACTGCCTGGAGCCTCGGGATGGGAGTTTCCATGCTGCAGAGTGGCACGGACGGGAATTTTACACTGTAAAATACACTGTAGCTGTGTCTGAAGGGTCGGGAGGGTTTGGCTGTGGCTCCTGTGGCGCTACTGAAGGCTTTGGTAGCGCCTGCAGAAGTTGTGTGAGCAGATCTGATTGTTAATGTCCCTGTGCCCAAAATGACAGCGTTTAACGTGTCAAAAAGCACTGTCTTGGGGTCAAATATGCTGACATCAGGCTGTAATGATGCTGTCATTACAATGCAGTAATGGTGCAAGCCTGATACATACATTACGTTGTGTGTTCTGTTCAAAAGAAAAAACCCACAATCCTAAAAACCTGTATTAAAGTGAAAGAATTTTTTTTTCTGTTTTAAGGAAATTTAATTTAAAAGTGCAATTTAGAGAGGTTATGCTACTTCGTAAAGATGTTGGTAGCTCATATATGCTTATGTCAGGTTGAAGTGATTCAAATGCTTTCATAATATAAATTGTAAAATATAAATATAAATAATGTTTTTATATTATAAGTACTTGTTAGCCAGGAGGCTGCAGTAACTAAGAAAACTTGACCATGCCTATTCTGTAAGATTGTTCTATTGCTTGCCTCAGAATTTATGAACTCTGGGATTACTACAGAGAAGCTGTTTATTTTTACTTTTGAATTGTAGGTTTTGAGTGAGACCTTATTGTCTGATTAACAGCACTAAATGCACTCTTTTTTTGTCCCAGTTATTTCCACTGATTCCTGCTATTTCCTGAAACTTCCTGTTTTGATCCTTTTTAAAAATACATAGTTAAACCAAAGGCTGAGCATGTTCCTGTTTTTTTCTTCCTTCTTTTCTCATCTGCCCTGTTCCTTTATCTCTGACTTTTGCTCCCCTTTTAATCTTTTATTGATGCCCTAATGGCCTTGAATTTTTCAGTTGCTAGTGATCACTAAAGTTTAATGCTGCAAATGCAGTGATCATGGAAGTGATAGGAAATGCACATAATTATCAAAACTCCCACTGTAACAGTCATGGATATAGAGTTCTGATCTTGTCTCTGTTATGGAATTTTTTTTCCTAATTTTTTTTGTGATTTCATGTTACTTAGGCTTGTGACACTGTGCCTTGGTGCTTCCATTTGAAAAGACTGCTGCCTGCTACACATCTAATGAAGTTAAAACCTGCATTGCTTTAAGAGAGATAATAAAATTGTGAATTACTACTGATTTCCTCCATGTATTGCTCAGTAATACGATTTCACCAAAAGATGTAGGCAGACTGTTCCTATGTGTATCCAGCATGATAAAGTGCTTCATCTAAAAATAAAGGTAGTGCTAGAGGTGGCTAGGTGGAAAAATAGTATCAACCCATGCTCAGTTGAGATTTTGTTTTTCCCTTTCATGTGCTTGTGGTACTTTCTGAATTGCTGAGAACCTGTGACATCAGTAGCTGGGCCTTGGGTTTTCTGACCACCTCTGAAGCAGAATCCTGCACTCTGGGATCAGTAGACTGCTGCCTGTCTTTAGTCTATGAACTGAACAATTTTTATTTTTTTTTAAATCTCTTTAATATAAATGCATTAACCAACTACAGGTTAAGATTGTGGCTGACAAAACTGTTGGTGATTGAGTCCAAAGTAGTGGTTTGAACCCAAAGTAGTGGTTCCTTCTATTTGAATTCTGCTCTCTTTTTTGTTTTGTTTTGGGTTTTTTCTTCCCCATTATTTTCATTCCAGCTTTCAGAGGAACTGTTATACAAAGGGTATAGATAGCAAAGGGTATTTCTCTGTTAGAGAGACTTGTTTCTCATCAGTGTGCAACTCATCTTTTCATCAAATATTGAAGAATCTAAGCTCTGGTTTGTTTTTTTGCAACACTTTCAATATTTCCTTCCCCCTATTAAATGCTGGTTTATTAATTGGCTAATTTTTTTTTCTTTTCTTTAGTGGACTCATTGGTCGCAGCTGGGCCATGGTGTTTGCTGCTGGAGGCTTCAAAGTGAAACTTTATGACATTGCACAACAGCAGCTAATGAGTGCACTGGAAGGTATTCGGTAGGTAACCTAACTGAAAATACCTGGGGATGGAATGACACTGTGGGATTTTTGTAATTATGACTGAATAGCCATATCTTGTTATTTCAGGCAGTATAAATTTTAGGCTTTGAAGAAGGCTTTGACTTAGAAGTACAGGTTAGGATCAGAAAATCTGTGCTTCCAGGAGTCACTGGCACTTCTGAAGAGAAATTTAATTTTTAAGTTATTCAGGATCTCAAGTTTAAATTCAATATTTTAAAATAGTGCTTGCCACCATTGGGTTTAAAACATATGAACATAAGAGTTTTTGCACAGAAAGGCAACAAAGACCCTTTGAAAATGGAGGTAGGTTGAAATGGATTGCTGAGAAGCCTTGCTAGAATTATTAGTATTTTATAACTAGTTTTTATACTCTTAAACTGGTGGTTTTCAGTCTTAGAAGAAAAAGTTGCTAGTGTCATTGATCAGTTATAGTTGAAGTGGGAAGCACCTTTATAAGGAGTGCCAGTTTGAGGACGTGAACACGATATCCCTTGGACCAGCTGAGTCCTGGGGGCCTCCAGCCCTCTTCTGTTGCCCATGGCACTGTGGCTAAAGCCTCGTGCTTTTGGTGCTACAAGAACTACAAGTTCCAGTCTTGCCTGTCTGCTCCTCTCCCCCAGCCTTCAATGCCAACAAGTTAATCTGTTCAGTCACTCTTAACTGGATTTCTTCCAAGTATTTCTCAAACCTTCCCTTGAACTGGTATAAATTCTTCTGTGGCTTCCTTACCAAAGGACTTTGTGTTATGCAGATTTACTGCTCACTGCGTGAGGAGCCGTTCCCGTGTGTTTGTTTTCAACCTGGCTCCTAAGTTACTTTGATTGACCCCTAGTTCTTGTGTTAGAAGAAACATGTCTGCTTGGTCCTATCACCCTCTTCTTGCTGGGCCTGAAAATACAGCTTTTATCTGCCTGTGAGAGAGGGTGAAAGTACATTTATAAAGTGGTTTGGTACACAACCTTATGTTGCTGGACTTCAGATAACTTCACAATCAGCGTCAACCTAAATGCATCAGCTCTCCCTTCATGATGCCTTGGAGTGACATAGTGTCAGCTTGCATGTCAGCTGTATGGGGTGTAAGGTGCACCTGAAAAAAGGTTGTGGTGTGTTGCATCCTAGTTGCTTTCTGTAACAAGCCTTAAAACAAACAGGAGTGATTTCAGGAACCCCTTGTAGATCAGTTCAGTTGTTAGAGTGTAGGAGTTAGTGAGATCTGCTAAAAAAGGCTTGATAATAAAAGAGCAAGAAAATCTATCTCCTCTTTTTTTCTTTTCAGGTAAATGTTAGACCAAACATCTCTGTTGCATCACCTAGATGAGACAAACTTTTTGGTTTTTTTCAGAGTTGCTGTCATAGTGATGAGATTCTGGATTATTAGGTGGCAATTTTGTGGTGTTCATTACTAAAGCCAGCACTTGCCCCATATCTTTTCCTTTTTCTAATAGCAAGATGAGGATGTTAGCCTTCCAAGGTTTTCAGCTTGAAAACATGAAGCATAGAATGTCATATGTAATAGGGTAAGGTGCTGCTTGAGTGGGTCTGTACTGTCGTGTGCCTGCATGTGTTCTGCAGGAATTCACAGAATCACTGAATGGGTAGTGTTGGAAGAGAGCACTGGAGTTCATCTAGTCCGACCTTCCTGCTCAAGCAGGGTTGTCTAAAGCTCCTTGTATCCAGACAGCTTTTGAATAGCTCCAGGAAGGAGAGCCTACAGCCTTTCTGGGCAAGCTGTTCCAGTGTTTAGTTACGCTCGCAGTAAAGATGCTTTTGCTCTTGTTGTGGAACTTCCTGTATTCCAGTTTCTGCCTGCTGCCTCTTGTCCTATTACTTGGCACCACTGAGAAGAGCCTGGATCCATTTCTTGATGCCCCCTTTGAGATGCTTACAGACATTGTTGAAATCCCCTGTGTTGTGTCTCTTCTCAAGGCTGAACAGGCCCAACTCTATCAGCCCTTCCTTGTGGGATAGATGCTTCACTACCTTAATTATCTTTATAAACCTCTGCTGGACCCCCTCCAGGAGCTCTGTGTCTTTGTCCTTGTACTAAGGAGCCCAGAACTGAACACAACAATCCAGATGTGCCTCACCAGGGCAGAGTAGAGGAGCAGAATGTCCTCCCTTGACCTGTTGGCATTGCTCTTCCTAATGCATCCCAGGATCCCCCTGGCCTTCTTGGCCAAGAGGACTCTGCTGGCTCATGGACAGCTTGTTGTCCACCAGGACTCCCAAATCCTTCTCCACAGAGCTGCTTTCCAGCAGGTCACCCCCAGCCTGTGCTGGTGCCTGGGGTTATTCCTCCCCAGGTGCAGAACTCTGCATTTGCCTCTGTTGAATTCCAGACAGTTCCTCTCTGCCCATCTCTCCAACCAGTCGAGGTCTTTCTGAAGGGTTGCACAGACTTCTCTGGGGTATTGGCCACTCCTCCCATCTTTGTGTCATTAGTGAACTTGCTGTAGAGGCCTCTGCCCCTTCATCCAAGTAATTGATAAGTTCAAGGCAAGTTCAGTTGAGTTCAAGGCAGGTTTTGCCTTTTACATTGTATGTCCTTAACTTATAATTAACTTGTGTATTTTGGCTATTGTAACACTAGTTTAAAAGCCTAGTTTCAGGAAAACATAGTTTTTGTGACAAGAATGCAAGCTACACAGTTTCTTCAACCACTATTTTAATGATTGTGTCTATCAAAAGATGGTCAAACTTCTTTGCACTCATTTCATAGCACACAATCTGCAGTAAATCACGAGTTACTGATGTGATCCTTCTGTAAGTGTTGGAGCTTGAGCAAGTAACGTGTGCTCACAGGAGAGCAGCAAGGGAATGTCTGTCTAATAGAGCCAGCTGGTGACTGGTTCTCTGAACTTGTTGTAATTTGCTTTCCTTTTTCCCTCCAAATAGCACATACTTCTAGGGAAGTTTTCAAGCTTAGAGGTTTTGTGGTTTATTTTGTTTTAGTATTGGAACATATTTATTCTGCTCTAGTCTGCAGTCTACAAACTTCTATTGTATGGAGGTACTACTTATTAGGGAGAAATGAAGTGTACAGGTGACTATTTGTAGTTTCCATTTTCCAAATAAAACTGGGATTTGAGTAGTAAGCATTCACTTGGAGTGATACTTCTTTGATGGCAGAAGTGATGCATAATTATTTTATGTCATTGCCTTTTAGTTTGTTGACCCATAACTCATTGCCTTTTATATAAATTCAGAACATCTTAAGGTCTGCTCTAACAGTACAACCTTTTATTCTGCTGAGGAAACAAACTAATGAACTGGACCTACAGATTGCATGCTCTAGTAGCCTGCCTTGAGAAATGTAATGTTTCATATCCAGCATGCTTTTTTTCTGCATCAGTGTGATTCTGAATGGAATGCACAATTGCTAAATTTTGAAATAAAGGGAATTAGAAAAACAAGTAGTATCCTATTCCTGCAAGTAGTCCTAAAACATAGGATGCAGATATGCTTAGTGCATGCCCCTCTGCCAAAAATAAATATATGATTCTTGTAATATATAAACTTTTCCAAGTAGTTACTGTGCTATTTTTCTAAACATAATTATTCTGCTGATAAAGATGGATTAATTACCAGGCTTACTGGCTTAGTCTTCCAGTCTGTCTTATGTATTGCTTTGTTGCATTGGTACTGTAGATATCAAGGGCAAAATGCAGCTTGGCTAAGGTCTTCTTTGGTAGTTTTATGTATCTCCTTTGAGGGGAGAACTTCTAACTAGATGATTCTTTTCAGAGCATGATTTGGTATTGAGTGCCTGATGCTGGCATGCACATCAAGCTTGTGCTAAAACGTAGACTTGATTCTAACTTTTGATTTTACCTCTATCCACCCACCACTCCCAAAGTGCAATTAACTAGCTAGACAAAACTGCTTCACTTGCAGAACTAACCAGAGAACATATTGATAGGCCTTGGAAAGGGATAGATTCCACCTTTACAAAGGTTTTGTCTAACTGTTCTGTCTGACTGAGATGAAAACACCTCCGAAAGGAAATGTTGGCTTTTCACCTCATTCCTGCATGGTAGCCAGTCCCCTGGGCAGCTGGAACATATGATTTCAGTAATAGTCATTTGTGTAATTCCTGGAGTTGTGTTTTGAGTTATGGTGCTCACATTTGGTATGCAAAGTAACAGCTTGTCCAAGGAGATTTCCTTTCCTGAAAGCTTTCAAGCTTTCCTACACAAAATCTACTTGATCTCTTCTGTCTCAGGCTAAATATATGGACCAGTGATGTTTTGGTTTGTTGGTTTGTTTTCACTGAGGCAGCTACCCTCTTATTTATCAGGCAGCACTAGTGCTTTGACTGGTGAATAGTCCTAGTCTGTGGGCATCAGCAGCTGGCTGAACTTGTGAAGAACTGGGCTGGTGTTTTCTTCTCTTCCTTCCCTTCTTGTTAGTGTGGGCAATATGGTTGGGATAAAGCAGTCCTAATTCTAGTAAGGATTTGTTGGTTGCAGCAGTGTGTGCTGAATACAACTGCACACTAGTGGCTGTGGATAAAGGTGAGGGAAGTGGGGTATGAATGAGTGAGTTAAGTGTTAGCATTGCTCTCGGGGTCCTTCTGTAAAGACTTTTAGAGTAGGATTTGTAAGCAGAAGCATTCCAGGCATTTTATGTGATTAGAAGTGTTCCCATAGATTGGATGCCTTATCCATGCCTTACTCTCATAGATTGGAAGCAAATCCTAGCCCAGTTCCCAGAATAGTGGTGATATGGGCAGACAGATACAACAGTAAAGCTTTGGAGGCAGATGAAGCATAAGCTCAAAAAGGAAGTAGTATTTTCTTATGGGTATGAACTCTTCATTCTTCAAAGACCTTACAGGTATTGAGTGAAACTCTGAGCTGTCCACACAATACAGCTATAGAGTGAAGCTATGGACATGGCTACAGTGATCATAGTCTAGGGTCATTCCAGATAGGAGCCCTATCTTCATTAAAAAGTCATCCAGTAGAGGTCAGTGGTGTACTTCTGTATGTACAAACCTTTGTGTCTCAATATATGGGAAGTATCAGGGAACACTGGTTTCCCACATTTCTGTAGCAATTTAATAACCCCATGGGAATATAAAAATGGTTTAGTGTTTGAAAGACTAACATTTATTTGTGGAACAAAACAACCAGAATGGCAATAAGTAGATTGGCAAAGGGTGCAGAAAATGAAAATTTCCCAAGATGGAAAGCCAAAATTGAGGTAATGTACATATTTCCTCTTCCACATGTTAACTGTCTTAAATAATGGCTAACATGAAGATTGGTTTTGTTAAAAATAATGTTTTTTAATGTGAAAAAAAATGAATCCAGCCTCAAATTCCAAAGATGAAGATGGTAGCTTTGAAAGTTAATGAAGAAATGGTATTCTGAGTTTTGTTAGTAGTTTATGACAGAAAAGCAGAAATGCAGGATGGTTATCACTGGCAGAGAAGGAAAGATATGAAACAGGAGATGAGTGCTGCAAGCTTCTGTAAGAGCTTGGGGAAGAAAAATAGAAGCTAGATCTCTTATCTATGACTCTAGCTTTTTTTTAATCCCTCAGCACCAGTCATGTACTGCAATGCTGGAGAATCTGGGAGGATGAGACAAATGTAGTATTGCAATGAGAGTGAACAAGAACTTCAGCCTCTTATTCAGAGAAGGAAGTAATCCTGATATGATCTCTTCAAATCTAACTTTTGTTTTGTGTGTGTTTTTAGTTTGGTTTGGGGTTTTTTAAAGTAAGGGTATGTGAGCAAGAGTATTCTGGATTTGGGCAAGAGCACCTGAGAAATTAACTTCTAATGGATAGTAAAGATGTTTTGAATTATTCATGTTGCCTCACAAGGTATGAGGGAGCCAGAAGTTTGGATTCTTTAGCTTAGGGCACCTTTTTATTTCCAGATGAAGAACTGGCACCTTCTCTGCTAGAAACCTTAAGTGTTGGTTGAAGTTTCTGCCCAGCACACTGTATATTCCCTGTCACTTTGGGAAAGGGAACTGAAGATCCCTGTTTCCTATTCTTTGCCATAAATTGCTTAAGGAGTAGAAGTCTGTGCTTTTCAGCCATCCATTTGCTCTGTCCTTAATTAAGTTGGTAGGAGGAAGAAAGGATTTTTTTTTCCTACTGCTATTCATTTGGTCAATTTCCTTGTGTCTTCCTGAGGATGAGCAGTTTTTGCTGAATAATAACCAAAGGCTCAGAGGAATTCTGTCTTGATGAAACTGATGAAAACTGAACCGATTTCACCATGATAAAGCCTACATCAAAGAGCTTTAGGTTGATTGTGATCAGACAGTTTAATACCTCCTAATTGTTCCTCTAAGTGGCTTATAATGGTTTTGAAAAGTGGCTTGCTTGACCTGGATGTTTGAGAGCTTCAAACTGTAGAGACTTTTTCTGAAGAAGTGGCATGTCCAGTCCCAGCTGTGGTGTGTACTTGAGCATTCATTTCAAGTTTAGTAAGTACTTGAATTTTTTGACACTTATTCTGTAGTCATTAAAAAAAACCCCAGAATGTAGTGGCATGGTTTTTAGGAAGGACTCTTGCCTGTATCAAATGTATTTATTTATTTCTATACTGGTAAAAAGGTGTTCCTACAGTGAGTCTTTGTAGCAAAGGAGCTGTTTGTAAAACTAGATTAAATATATGAAAGAAACCTTGCTTATATGAGAAAAAAAAACAACCCTCTTGCTGATTGTGCACCAGTTAAAACAAATTTCAAGTGTTGACAATCCTGCATCTAGGTGTAGATCTTGGAGGTTTCTGTGCTTGAAGAGAAGAAAAACCTTTGACAAGATGGGGAAGGAAGGAGAAATTATTGAAATGAACCTTTATATTTTTGTAGAGAGATGTGTGCAGTGACATGACAAATAGTACATGGTTTGTTAAGAAGTTTTTTAAGAAATTGGTGGTGGCTTAACAATGATAAAGTGCTTAAATGTGTCTATGTTGTTTCTGTCAGCCAACAAATGAAGGAGATGGAGAAGTTGGGAGTCCTGAAAGGAGCTTTGAGTGCAGAACAGCAGTTGGCTCTCATCAGTGTTTGTACAGACCTGAAGGCAGCAGTAGAGGGTGCTACTTTCATTCAGGTAAGCAAAGATTTGCCAACTCCTAGCAAATGGTTCAGAAAAATGATTAAAAGCTGTGCTGCACAGTAGCTGGGCACTGGAGAGTTCAACATCCTGACCCCATAGCATGAAACTATATTTTGTCACCCCCAGTATCTTACTGTTTCATCACTTATGAGCTTGGAACTTGTTAGTTCCTAGTATTGTGTTCATGTATACACTGCCTACTTCTACTGAGTTTAATTTGCAAATTTATTGTCTAATCACTCCGTCTTGTAAAGTCCTTCTGCAAATGTTTGTGGCTGTAATAATAATGGTCAACTTAAATCTCATGAGCTAACTTTCAGTTCATTTATGAATGGATGCAACAAAGGGCACAGCTGTTTGTGAAGCAGTGCTGGCCAGCTTATTTCAGTGGGTAAGAAATTACTGTTCTTCTTACCTTCTGCCTGTGAAGTCTGCCTTCTTATTTCCAGTATTCTCATAGCTCTTGTTTTCTTTTGCTGTTTCGAGCATTTCTTACTGTCTGGTATATTCATATAGTGTCCTTACTTTCTCTGTATGCTACCTGTAATGATCTGATCTTTCTTAGTGCCAACTTTGTATCTCTTTAGCATTCTGACTTGTATTTTACCATCTTCTTCTGTAGCTGAACATAGCTGTGATGGAGTTCTTGGGTGTTGTTGCTCTGGCAAGGATGTTGACTTTTGGTATACTTTTGGTCTCATGAGAGAGGGTCCTTGGCAAAATCTTAGGATTTTTGAACGAGGTCTTGCATACCACGTCAGATTAAATCAAGGGCTGCATTCTTCCCCACCACTATCAGTTCATTTACAAAATGGGCATTGGGCAAATGTTGCAAAATCAAAGTAATTTTCTGTTAGAAGGAACCTGTGGAGGTCATCTGGCCCAACCCATTGCAGGACCAACTTGCATCAACTTGCACTGAGTTTGTGCAGTTGAGTTTTGGAAAAACACTTCTGGTGTCTTTGGGTACTTTGTTACAACGTTTGATTACTGTCATTGTGCAACTTTTCCCTAATGTCTAATTGGAAGTCTCTTCTTGCAACTTCAGTCCTTCCTGTCCTTCCAGCCTGTGCCTCAGAGAACCCGTGTGTTCCTTTCACTCAGCTGAAGACAGCGGTGTTGTCTTGTTAGTCTCCAAACAGCAACAGTGTGCCTGGGGTAACTCCAGCTTTGTGGTGCTATTTTATGTTCCCTTAGCCCTCTTGATGTCTCTAAACATATAGTTATTTAGTATCTCAATAAAAATAAATGAAATAGCTGCCCAGTAGTATGTCCATGGATAACAAGTCATGTGTGTGAAACATGGTTGGCACTATTTGTATCAGCTCTCCAAACTATAGCATTAAAGTTTAGTTTGATCCAGTGTTAACAAATGCACAGTGGAAGTGGGCAGGCAACTTACTTGAAGCAGACTTAAATTTTCTCTTGAAGGAGGGTGGTGAAATAGAATGAAACAGTTTAGGCTCACGGCCTTGTTTCAGCAGTGAACAGACTTCTTTATGACTGAGCCATATTAAATTTAAAAAATGCTGCTTAGTGCAGTTTTGAACGTGGAAGGATAAAATGTACTAACTGTAACTTATGAGCACAAGTGTTCTGACTTTTAGTTACTTAAAAAATAAAATATTGGTTGCATTAATCTTGGTTGAATATAGAGGACTCAATTTTCATGCTTAATGATATAACCAACTGATTAGCTTATTTCAAAATTTTCATAAGACCTGCATTTTTTTACCCTGGATTTCAGTTGGTTAAATCTTAACTTCTTTTCAAATCTGGCCTTTGTAGAGTAAGTCCACTTAAAGCTTTTAAAAGCTTCTTGATGTTTGCCCTCCGTGAGTAAATTCTTCAGATGATTGCCTTCTATGTAGTTTGCATAGGACATAACTAAAAACAGATGGGATAAAGTAGTAAAAAATGGAACTTCTTAAGTTATATCAGTAAAGATACAAAAGGGAAAATTATGCAAGAGATAATTAGAAGGACTGAGAAGAAAATTTATAACAGTAATGCTTTGAAACTTTTAAAAGGTTATATATTCTCTCTCATGAGCATTTTCATGAAGTAACTTGTCTTGATTAGTGTGCTTTACATCAGCTTCAGAAGGAAATCAGTCTGTGTTCTGCTCTCACCTGAGTATTCACACAAGTTCACTTCTCAAAACTTTCCAATGCCACCTGGAATAAGTGCATAACCTTTAGCACATAGGTGAATGTACACTGCAAGTTTATATATCACTAAAAGATTTAATTCTGAAATAACTTTTCCATTAGCCAAAAACTCCATGGAGGTAAATTAGTTGATATGATTGTATACTATGATTTTCCTGGCATGGGACTATCATGGGTGAGTTAAATGTTTCTTACTTTTGTGTTCTTAGCTTTCCTGCATAAATATATGATGGCTTTTGTCTTCTGTCTTTATGTGACTGTTGGGTATTGAACATCTTAGTACTCCTTTGAATATTAAAATCAGATTTCAGTGGATATGTGTCTAGTTCATAAATAATATAAATTGAACAGAAGTCAGCGAAGCACTTGTAGGAACTCTTTACCACAACACTAGTAAAACAAAACCAAAGGTTTTAAATTGAACAATTTACTAACTGAACAAAAAAAGTTTACTAGCTGTCAGAGGAAGATAAGATAGCTAACTATTGCTGAGATGTTACCCTTGACACCTGAGCTGCTGTGTATTTTGGTGAGTTGTGAGGGCTGGCTGGGTTGGTTGAAGATGGATGTAAAGAGGTGATCTCTGAACCCATCTGTTGTGCTGTGACACTGAACAGAGCAGACTGGGCAAGGGGATGAAGTTGAGCTTTTGACTTACACCTGTGTTCCTGAATTATTTATCCTTTTTACTTTTAAAAGAACTCTGCCTAAAAGCCTTAGAACAGTATCTTTATTTCCTGCCCACCCCTTTAAAAAGAGAGGATGTTCTGACCCCTCTCCTCCTCCCCCCCATTACACCTGCACAGATTGTTGAGCAGATGATAACAACACCAGTAGAATTTCAACTTGATTTCTTTCAGATCTTGCTTGCTCTTTTATCTTTTCCAGTTAGACATATTTTTTAAAAACAGTGTTAGCAGCTTTCAAAAAGCCTGGTGGTGCCTTCAGGGTGCAAAACCAGCATTGACTTTGGAGCTTTGACAAAAGGTGTCTTGTGTCTTTGGTCATAAAAATTAGTTTCTGACTGTCTGTTACCAGTTTCTACTCATAGCTTTTGTTTGACTTTCCTGACAGCTTTCAAGAACCCTTTTACTTCTGGGGATGAGGGAATGTCTGCAGACAGTGGGTGAAGATACCTTCAGCTGCTCGTAGGCTGGAAGACCATACTGTTTTGGAGGCTCTTAGTCACAGACCTCTGGGAAAACAAAACTGCTAGCAGGCAGAGTGTGCAAGCATTGCAGTAACTTGGCTTATTCTGAACTGAGCCCTGGATGAACAAACATGGCTCTGTTTGCTCTCAGTTGGGCAAACATAACCTTAGGCCTGGTCTTACCCTGCAGAGCTTAAACACAGGCCTGAGGCACAAGAAGTTGTGTTTTGGCTTTTGAGGGAACAGGCTTTAGGCATGGGACCTGACTTGTCTTTGTAGAAGTTTTGAAAAAAAAATATTTTTAATTTTTAAGATCAAAATGATCAGATCTTAAAGACTTGTAAAACATTTTATGAAGTCAGTGTCTGAATTGAACTAAAAGATGGTGTTTAGGTAAAGAGCTTGCCAGTGTCAATGCAGTGGTGCTGCTGCTGAATGGACTTACATCATTCCAAATTTTCTAATATTTATTTCCCATCTATTCTGTTTATATAACAGCTGATGTCATCTACCATTACAGTCTTGAATATGATTTTGGTCCCTGTTTCAAGAGGTTGTCATTGCCAAAACTGTTGTCTGCTTGACAACTAACCTTGCTCTTCAGGTTCTCTTCCACTGCTCCCTGGTCCCTTTTTTGGGGTGGTATTGTGTTTCCATTGCCTTTCCTAGATCACTTTCCCTATTTTTCAGGGTGGATGAGATCATGAGGGTAGAGGAAAACACAGAAAATCTAGTACTTTGAGAGAAGATGTAGGGAGGAGGATGTCAATCAACTAGTTTGAGATCTTACTGCCCATTCCTGAGGGAACAAAAAGGATCTTCATCTGTAGCAGCCTGATCAACTTGTCTGTCTTTTGAAAGTTTCATAGGATATGTAAACATCATGGAAAATAATGGATCTTTTCATGCCATGGTACTAACAGGAGAAGAAGCAAGCTTGTCTTCATTTGCTGTATGTTTTAAACAAAAACCAGCCAAAAAGCCCCTCAAAGGACCCCCAAGCCCTCCCAAATTTGCAAGTCTGATTTTAGAAAATGTAGTTCTGAAAACTAGTACCTCCCAAGTCCTGTTTTTTTTTCTACTAAAAGTTGAAAGGATTTGGAATTCAGTCATTTATTCTGAGCAGTATAAAATGGCAGTAACTTGATATTTTTATTGGTCAGATTCTTTAACAAAGCATGTTTATGAAATGTAGGAAAGTACAAAATGTTTCCATCCATGGGCTGGATTTCACCTCTGTGTTGTTTACTTGTACAGTATTCTGCAGTCAAGAGTCTTTCGTGTCACTCAAGAGGTAGAGATTTATGAAGCATCAGATTTCACACTGCTATGAGCTCATATGTTCAAGACAAATAAGAAGTTATCATTCTAGATCTAAAGTGATTTATAGCCTTAAATTATCTTTTTAAATTAGATTAGCCTGAAAGTGCTGGTGCTTTACCTTATCTTTTATGACCACTTTTACAATAGGCTTTTTCATCTAGTGATGAGACCAAAGGTAAGCAGGATCAGTCATACCTTGAAAATTGTCTGTCAAAAATGTGTTAACCTGTTCTTAAAATTCTTGTGGTGTGATTCCTTCTCCTCCCATATTTAGCATTTTGCTCCAGTGCATACATAACCCATAGAAAATCTATAACTGAAGCCCTGGGATGTGAAACCTGCATGCCTGTACTTTCTTCGTATTTTTTATAATAGTTCACCTGGTGATAATGTGGCGCTCCTATTCCTAACAAACAACCAGTCTGCTTTTCAGTTAAAGGAGTTGCTGCCCTTATTATGCCTTCTTACCCTTGGCTTGCAGGATAGCAGTAGTTAGTAAGATAGTTCAGGCTCAGAATAAAAGTCTTGGTTGCCAAGGTTGTGTGGCTTGTTTTGGAGTAACTGGAATTGGTTTACACCTAAGGAGGCTTTTGTTGAAAATTATATTTTTGTTAATGTTGTGGTTTTTGTTCATGACCTGGAGACTGTCTTGGAGGAAGTTGTGTACCCACTAATGGAGTGAGCATCTGCTGTGGCAAAGGGGCAGACAGCCTGATGAGCTCCTCTTCCCCTGTGTGTATTCCACTGAGTTGGGTTTCTGCCTCACATCCAAGTGTTTCAGGGTTTTTGTGGTGGTTTGTTGTGGGTTTTTTTTCCTCCTTTTACCACATTTTAACTGATCAAAATCCAAACACTGCACTGGAAGGTGTGCTAAACTTGGGGCCTCCTTCCACAACAGCTGTGTGTGTGTCTCATCACAAAGCCATGCAAAGGTGTGTGTGCCTCCTAGCCAGCTGCTGGCCCTGCCCTTATGCTCAAGGAGGGAAGCAACACTTCACAAAAATAGACTGAAGTAAATACGTTTTCTCTGAAGTAATGAATTCTTGTTTGTCACCTTGTCTTAATAATGTCTTGGTATCCTGTTAGTTGTACATACTATCCATCTCTAAAGTGTCTCAAAATATGTATCTGAAACTATTTTTGAAGGGAGCATGATGGAAAAGTCCAAAATACTTGAAGTCAAGTATTTGCATTTGAAATGTATAATGATTTTGAATTTTGTGAAATTACCAAATCTATCAATGTATGAAAAAAACAGATATTTGAGCTAAGTTCTATTGGTTAACAAAAATATCAAAGGAAAATTCATACACAGATTTAATAATTTGTTTTGATATTAAAAATACAGTTTTATGTCTCTGCTTGTTTTGCAGCCTCTGCAATGTCATGTCTTTTAATTGCAGGTGGTGTAGTTCCCTAGATTCATGTGAGTGACTCTTCTTTACTGACTAGAGTGCACTTTAGTGTCTGACATGGAATACAATAGAAAAAAGCTCAAGAAGGTGCATCTTCACTCTTCCAGAATGGAGATACACACTTAAACCCTGCAGGAGCAGAACAAACCAGCATGTCAACACAAAAGCCTAAATAGAAATTATAATAATTAAAACTGGAATATAATGATAGTAATGAACATTTTAAACACTCTTCTGCTTAAAATGTAATTTGATGTGTATTCAATAAAATGGTGACTAAAACACAGCAGTCTATATGCAAGATGGAGCAAAGAGATGGAATTTTGGTTTGGTAACTTCAGTAACCTCAACCTTGCCAATGATGTTGGGGGAAACAGAACTAGTCAACTGGCAGGGCTTAATTTGCAGAGAGCTTATTTTACCATCTGTGCTTTTTTCAAAGAGGCTTTTACAAGAATCCTTTATTACATTATTTCAATATGTAAAATTCTAGGAATAATAGTATTTGACTGTACAGTTGCTATTTATAGACAGTGATTTGAAATCTCTATTTCATTTCATTAAATTTGTAACTCTCCTTTTCAGATATTTTTTAAGTCTGTCTTAAACAGCATTCAGGTTATATGTATAAAAATCTACCGGCCAAAGCCTTTTGTTAATCAGGCTTTGTTTTAGAAATAAGACATTCTCAAGTGACTTGTTAGATTGAAAGTAAAACAGTTATGCCTGTCTTTTCTGTGAAGTTCTTTTTCTAGTGGATTATAACTGTAGAAGATAATGGAAGTATTTGTAGAAATGTATTAGGCACCAAGGTTTCAGAAAAGCTCCTTTTCTGGCATGCAAAACTCTTTGTCTCTCAATCCTGTGAAGTTCTTTATATTCCCACAAAAAGCTGGATATGGTGTGGTTCCTGTTGCAGGAGTGCTGACAGTCTGGTTCCAGCTTGTGGGATAGTGGGGTGCTTTGAAAGCTGCTATGGCCTCGTTCTATCAGAGGAGAGGATTGCTGTCACTTGACTCTGGGAACTGTTCTACAGGAGTGCTTTAAAAATGTCAGCTGAATCACAGCACTGACAGGCTGAGGCTCCTTAAAATGCTGTGAGTTTTATAGGTGTGTACAGACCCGTGTCTTCATGGTGGGACTTCAACCGTATCAGTATCTGCACAGGAGAGCACAAAGAATAGAGAAAGACTGTGGAATGCATTCATGGTAACTTTAACACAGGGGGTTGAGGACTAAAGAGAGTACATGTTGTACTGGACCTCACAATCAATGAAGAACTGATCAGAGATGTGAAGGTCAGAGGGAAGTCTTAGCTATGAGACTTGGTAACCATGAGATGGTGAAGCTGAGGATCCTGAGAGGAGAAGCAAGTCAAAAACTGGGATTACAGTCATAGACTTCAAGAGGGACAACTTTGGCCTGTTGGGCCAAAATCTACTTGGAAGAATCCCATGATATGGAATACACCCCTGAAATGAAGAGGGGTCTAGGAGAGCTAGACCAATCTATCTTCACTTGTAGGAATATATATATTATCATAAACCTTCATATTAAGATTACCAGAGAAGAAACACTTCCTTGTTTATGTTTTGAATTTGCAGCAGACAGCATCTAGTCAGGAGGTAGGGATTCATTGTTGTGCAGCTGTAGCTTTCAGACTTCTTTATTCAGCAATTCCTAATGCTGATGACTACCATCAGATTCCATACTCATTATTGGAAAGGCTTGATGCTGCTCCTTGTGACAGCATCTCCAGATGATCTTGCAGAAACTGGCTTGCTTGTTGCTGAGTGGTTGCTAATCTTTGAGCTTCTGCATGCTATTTTAAATATCTGGCTTTCACCTTATACTGCTTGTGTAGGATGTTTACTTAATTTAGGACTATACCACTGTGTTGCAGTGCTTTGCTTCAGGCCATATTTTGTTTCTTTTGCCTCCCAGTACTAATAAATTGCTCAGCTGAAAGTCTCATTGATAGTATAAGGAAAAGGTATTTTGCAAGATGGTGTTATGGGGAGTGTTTTTCTAGAAGTTGCAGAGGACTTGCTACTTTGGCATTTTTGAGAATGGATGGGAAGAACCTGGGGAGACGCCAACATTTAAATATAGGAAAATGATGTTGTGTGTTCAGATGAGCGTGGATACATGTGAGAGCACAGATGGTGGATGGCATGGTGAGAAAAGCCTATACAAAAACACAGAGACACTTGATTTAAACAGATAAAACTAACTATCTTTCCATGTACTGGCATTTCAGGGGTTGTGTCATGTGAGTGCAGCTTCTTAATTAGGGGCACCTAGACCTCAGTACCATGTGGTGGGTGTATCAGTTAGCTAGGGAGGGAGTCTAGTATATGTTTATCTTTGTGTAGTTCTACAAGAGTTCATAAACTGCTTCAAGCAGCTTCTGTGTGTTCTCTGAACATGTATTTGAGTAGTGTAATTCCTATTACATCTAAGCCTTTAATTCAATACACTTCCAGGAGATGAGTTTTAAAAATTAACTGCTGTGATGCTCTGATCAGGCTCTTAAGAGAAGTCTAGTAAAGTTTAAATTGGAAGCCAGATTTGTAGCAGCCTTGTTTAGGTGACCAGGCCCTGGAATAAAGGTTTACTGTTCCCTGCAAATGAGAAGTATGATCTTCCCCAAGAAAAGAGCACAGAAATATACAGTGTCACTTAAAATGCACAGTGGTGCACACTGACCTTTTTGCACTGATTCTTTGAGAGAAACTGTGGTAGCTTTAAACCCGTATCTTATCTGCTCTCTGTTTGATCTTCTCTTTCTCATGGTAAACAGAATAGCTTCAGACCTCTCCAGGCTCCATAACTGACAGCAAACGAGGTTCCTGTTTAATGGATTGTTTAGAGCTTAATTTTCCCCCTGTTCTTCAGGGAATTGGTGTCTCTGAGAAAATAATTGCATGCTTGAGAACAGAAACTTTATTGCAGTGGTCCAACAACCTGAATACAATTGTGACACTATACAAGAAACTCCAAGCAAATAGCCCATTCAGAAACCTTACGTAACCACGGCAGGTTTGAGTTTCCAGCAGATTTGAGCTTGCCTTTTTGATTAACATCTGATGTGAGAGCAGGCTTAGAGTTTCAAGTTCACAAACCTATTCAGAGCAGCTCTTTTATTAGCTTGAACAGTATCTGCAGAGTTCTCGTCATCTTTGGCTTTGCTAAATGAAACTATTTAAACTTAACCAACAAGCAGGGATTCTGGAACTATGAGCAGAGTATCATTTTGTTTTGATAAGGCTGTCTAATACTTTGGGCTCTATCTGGCGTTCTTAAATGACCCTATTTATCTCTTCTGCATCACGGAACCTTTAGTACTGTTCCATGCAACTTACTTTTTAAGACTTTAAATTACTTTTAACCCATTTTTTGGTTTAAAATCTCTGGCCCTGGGCATTCTTGCCACAGAGTCTGTCTGAAGCAGCAGATGTTAAATGTAAATTTTGGATCGTGACAAATGTGTAGCCTTTCCCCCTAGCCTTGCTGTGTGTAGTTCAGCATAAAAGAAAGGACAGAAAGAAGTCCTCACAGATGAGAGAAGGTTAGACTTGGAAAAGAGCAGGTATTTTCTGTGTGTTTTAAGAAGAAGGCTGAGGTTTTGCAACTTTGGGGTCCTGTTTGGATTTTCTTAAACTCTTCCGAAAACCCTTGAAAACAGGCTGTCCTTCTTCCTCCATTTTCTTCTCAAAGGCTGAAGACTTTTCTGTTGCTTGTGAGATCCACTGTAGTTATTATCCCATGTCCTTTTCCTCCCAGACTAGTGGATCTTTACTCTATGCTCTCTTTCTAGTGACTGTAGGTTGTGGCACTTGGCTCACACATGAAATTTCACACAGTAATGTAGAGCTGAATGGGCTCAGTAGCTTTGGGAGAGTTTTGATAGCATTCATTCTACTTCAGATGGTCTTCAGAAGTTGACCCTCATGCTTAAAATGCTTAAGTATCTTCATTAATTTCAGGTCTAGGAATTGTTTATGCACAAAGCTGTACCTTGGAATCTCCTGCCATAGTTCTGGAGATTGTATGTTTCTCTTCTTTTGAGATACATCTGTTCATTTTCATCATGTCTGAGAGAGAATACTGACCTCTATCATGTGAGATTCTCTTAAAAAAAAAAAGATCAGGTCTTACTCCTCTGTATTGTGTTATCTCCCTGTGAGAGTTAAAGTCTGTATTTTAAAGAAAGCACTATATTTTCTTTTCTGTTAAGTCTCCTGTAGGATGTGGTGGCCCATCTTCTGCTGTACATAAACTCTTGGGCTTTCCATTTCTTTAACTGTGGGAAGATATTTTTATGTTAATGACTCACTGGTGTATCTAGGCTGATTAAAATAGATGGTTTGTGCTGGATTCCTAGGTGTCAGTGTAGGATCTCTGAAGTCTGAGATGTATGGATAGATACTATTGAACTACATGACTTCTAATACAGTCTTTTTTGTTTTATTCCAGGAATGTACTCCAGAGAACCTGGAACTGAAAAAGAAGATTTTCAGTCAGTTGGATCTTATTGTGGATGACAATGTTATCTTGAGCAGCTCGACCTCTTGTCTCTTACCCAGCAAACTGTTCACTGGCCTTAAACATGTTAAGCAGTGCATCGTGTCACATCCTGTAAGTATGATGGCATGCTTCCATTTTGTGTAAACTGCATCCAAAGCTCCTTCTTGCAGACTGAAAGATTCAGAAGGGCATTATACTCACAAGATTTGGGTAATCTTGTGTGCCATTGTAAGTGTGCAGGGCCAACTTTTCAAAAAAGCTGTAGTTTGGTTATTCTGCAAGCAGCAGCACTAATTTACAAAATTGAGAGGATGTAGCATGTTGCATGCTCTTGGCTCAAGATATGTTCTGTGTGAGCTGTTATGCTCATACTGTTGTGTGTTTCTCAAACTACTGGCTTTCAAAATGTAGGAATTCTATGCTTTGGGTACAAACTCGTAGCATTGCTATTTTCTTCTTGTGTCATTGTTAGTCTTTTCTAGTATCCTTTGTTAGCTTCTGTTGGGTAACAGTAAGAATCCAAACACTCAGCTGCATGTGCTTGTCAAGCTATACTGATAAAAGATGGGAAATTTAGAGTTGAGTTTCTTCAGACTTGTGACACAGAAGCATTATTCTTTCATCCCTGAAAGAGGAATTAAGGAATGATGGAATGGAACAAATAGGACTTGGACCTGAATTTGCATACTTCGTGACCAGCTGGGACAGGGCAGTGATGCAAAAATGGTCAAAGGCACTTGTGAGCTTCTGAGAGGTCTGTTTGAAACTGCTGAACAGCAGTTTATCACACCCCTCCTCAGCATAGAAGAGCATTTTATCTTGATCATCACTGGGATTCTTACTTGCTTTTGTTTTCCATCATTCAAGAGGCTTATGAATTTGTTAACCTGATGTTAGTCTGGTGGTCAACTGATCAGTTAAGAGGACTGTTGTAATGAAAAAAGGGGCTATCCTGGTCTCTGCAGTTTGATAACTACATGATGTCTCTCCAGGGCATCCCTCAGAGTGTAAAGTAAGTGCCAATTTCCTGAGCATGCTCAAGAGTACAAAAACCAGCACTACTTTGCTGTAGTGTCTCTACAGTTACCTGTAGCCTAATGTTGTAGTGTCAAAGCATTTGATCAGTGCTTTTCTGACACCTCTCCACCACCACTATTGTTCCTTGAGTTACCTGGGGAGCAAAAGGCTTGCTTTGGTTTGTTTCTGTACAAGTTTTCAAACCCTTATAATTGTAAAAAAGTCAAATTTCAAAATATGTACCTGTGCCTAGATCTAGCCTTTCTCCAGTCTAAAATTCAACAGTTCCTTATCTCTTATTTCTAGTGTAAGAGAAGAGATAATAATGTCTTTTTAACATTTCTGTATTAAGTAACTGTGCAATTTTTTTAACCAGTTCATGGCTGCCTGACTGTTTGTCAGTCTCTGATTTTACTGTACTCTTTCTTACTGTTTTTCCAAGTTGATCTGTAGCAGTTGACTTTGTTTAGTCTGAACTGCAGTCTTTGTAGGAGCCACTCCTGAAATCAGGTTTTATCAGATCTAGAAAGGTAGTTAGTCTCTGCAGAAACATTTTGTACTTTTCTGTTGTAAGGATATGAATTTTGTCAAAGCAAATGCTCTGGAGTACCTTAAAATGTCTAATTGTTCCAGAATGGCTTTGCAGTCCAAATGAGACTCTTTTCTTAGTAATCTCAGCTATACTGAGTGTACCAAAGAAGCTGTAAACCAGTGTACTTTTCCAGGGGCCTTTCTGTATCTGCATTGGGAAACACATTTGCTTTGTAGTAGTTGGCTTTTTTTTTTTTTTTCATTTTGTATAATTTTTTACTAAGATCTTGAACACAATAGTCGGATTTGATGGCTGCAGGAAGCAAGCAGCTCTGCAAGACACTGAAAACAAATGTGGAATTTGATATACCAGAGAAATGAAAAGCTAAAGTTGTAGAGCCTCTGGCATGGGTGAGGGTGTTGAGGTTAAATGAAATGAAGTGCCCAAAGGGCAGAAGCAGCTCATCCCTTTGCTTTACATGGTTCAGTAATTAGAAAAAAATAAAATCCCACAGCACAGCTGTATGATAGAAATGTACACAATACTTGCAATACAAAACAGGTACAGCTGTTCTCTGAAAGCAGTTTCAGGCAGTGGATCAGTAGAGGTCTGCTGAGGGTGGTTCTCATGTACTGTGTATGCCTGATAGGCCACACAACTAGAAATATAGAGCTAGAGGAAACTGTGACATTGAGTGAGGTCCCCTGTTATACAGGAAACCCTGCAATCAAATAAATTTAAAACTGCATTAAGTTCTCTCAGATTATTTTTTTAACTCCACTACTCCTGTTGAAATTATTTGTGTCTTCTAATTTTTGTTCCCATCTTATTATCAGTCCATTAAAATTAATATTTATGTTTGTTGACAGCTTTTGTATAACTTAATTATTTTTGGTGTTTTCTTTGTCATCTCCTTTCTTAGCTGTCACTTTGTTACACTAAGGTGACATTTTGTTCCCTGAAATACTTCTCATTTTTAGAAACTTTCCCCCATTCCCTATTTCATCTATGTTCTACAACTTTCAGTTTTTACCAGTATCTGTTATCTCACTCCTGAAAAATTGTCTCCCCGTGTCTCCTCAGTGTTCTTGTGAACACATCCATATGCTCCCTGTGCCAAGTTCATGAAATGGAATACTTCAATAAGATTACTGTCAACACTAATCTTTGAAAAATTTTTGATAGCCTTAGTCTCTCTCAACAATTAACTTGGCCTCTTTCTGATTGGATCCTGTAATATATTTTAGGGTTGAAAAGCCTCAGAGAATGTCTTGGTGCTTGCAGTGTTTTGGGTCTTGCTCAATTGCCTGGCACCACTGGATGGTGTCCATCCACCACACTGTTCTCAGCATTGGTGGGGCACTGCCAGAGGTACTGATGTGAGAGAGCCTGTGCTGGGACATAAGGCCCTCTTAAGGAATGGAGTGTGTTACATCAGTAGTTAGAGCAGATGCCAGACCCTGCAGGAAAGGGAACTGTGTAAATATTGAAAAGAAAGAACAGGCAGGGAGGAAAGGCTACTTACACATTCCTGGGACTAAACCCTGTACTTGCATTTACAGGAACACAGTTAAGAGTAGTTGACTATAGGGGAGCATGATAAAAGAACTGGTACTTAATTACCATCCTTTAATTATCAGTGTTGTTCCTGGAATAATTTATTATATGTTAGCTCCTTCTATTACCTGGAACTAGATGGAGAGCTGAATTTACCACCTTTAAGAGTACAGCTGAAGGACTGCTATTTTGGAAAGAGCATGCATGCAGCATTACTGTCTGTAACACTATGACCTGAAGAACTTTCAGCTGTTTCCAGGATGTTCTTTAGGATTTTTTGTTTTTTTACTTCAAAAATACGTAACACAAAAGTCTTGACTTGATGAGAAATTGCATTTGGGAAGAGTCAGGGAAAGGTAATTAATTTTTTTCTAAGTACAGTGTTTGAAAGTAACCTGCTCTGCAACATTTTCAAAGTATGTTTTATATGATACCTGTTACTATATTTAGCATATATTTACCACCTTGGGTCAGTAGCTGCTTATCTGTTAATTGTTGCATCTTACAGGTGGTTTTTAGCAATACTTTTGTTATAAAGTTCCTGACTCTCTAAAAGGAAATGCCTAGCTTAATTTGGAAAGGCAGGTGATGACTATATGTCTTAGAACAACAAGCAGCCTGAATATTGAGCAAAAAGTTCCTCAAGTCAGAATAAAGTCTTCTAGTACTGTTTGAGTGCTGTCATCTCTGGTGTAGCTCCATGAATTTTACTGGGGTTAAAAAGAGTTTGATTTAGTGCAAGTTTAATTATTTATTTTAATTTGAATTAATGCACCAGCTTTTATTGGATTAGTGAAATCTTTCAAGGTCTGAAGTCCTTCAAGGCTTGCAGTGATAACTGGAAATTATCCAAGCTAGTTCTGGCTATAACTTTGTATTAACTTGTTCTGTTGGTGGCTGATGTTCTTCTTTTGTGTTTCTTCTTGAGGTAAATCCACCTTACTTTGTGCCATTGGTTGAAATTGTTCCTCATCCAGAAACAGATCCTTCTACAACAGAGAGAACCTATGCCCTGATGAAGAAGATTGGCCAGTCTCCTGTCAAACTGAACAGAGAAATCGAGGGGTTTGTTCTGAACCGGCTGCAGTATGCAGTGATCAGTGAAGCCTGGAGACTTGTGGGTGTATGTATGTCTTTCTTCAGTACTTGGTCAGATGTGATAAGTGAGATTGTATATTTAAACATCCTTTAAACTTGTATCATCTTTGTCCAGCTGTCCCTTATAAACATAAAATGTATATTTACATGTAAATTAAGCCCAGTAAGAAGTGATGACAGTTATAAAAAGCAAAGACTGACAAAAGCAAGGTGATATTTGATGACAACATTTATTCTTTATCTTTTTTTTTTCAGAATGCTGTTATTTTCAGAGCAATCAAAAGAATGGTTTTAAAAGCACAGGAATCAAAATACCAATTTTTCTTTTTGTATGCTTCTCATAATTTCCTGGGTTTTTTTTTTTTCCTAGTGTTTTTGGTCTACTGTACAGTGGTCATGAAAATATTTTAAATGGTGTTCTCTTTGGCCTTTCAGGAACTGCACTCATAGGTTCAACTGTTACTTGATACTTGTAGGTAAAGACAGATTTCTCCTCCTCCTGCCCATTCAGACTTCTAGCTGAGAATCATTTGTTTGTGTGCCTTCAGCTTTTCTCACAGTTCACTGTTCTGTGCTGAAAAGTCTGGTCTTTCATCAGCAGGAGCTGAGTTATGAGTCTGTTGCTATTTTCGTGAGAAGAGTTTCAACTGGGTTTTAATAGGAATCACTTTTTTGTGGTGGAATGTTTTGATTTTTTAAGCTCTTTAAAACAACCATGCACACAAATAGAGGTAAAGATCTTAAAACTAAGGGAATATTACTGTAAACAAAGAAACTTTTCTAATAAGTGTTTAAACATAGTTGCTGAACTAACTTTGCTTACCTGTAGCTGGCTTTCACTAGCAACATAATACAACAATATAAAGGAAGTGGTGAATAACAATAAGTAAAACAGTGTTGTGACAGTTTAAAACACAATTTAAACGTGTTTAAAATGGCTTCTGTCATTAAACTTTTAATACAGAGTCTCAAGTTTATGATAAGAAAAACACCTTCAGAAAGCTATAGTCATGTTGGAAAATGTAGGATAGAAAAAACAGTAACATACAATCACAGAATAGTTTGGGTTGAAAGGGACCTCTGGAGAATCATCTATCACTCCCCTACTACAGCAGGTTGCACAGGATCATGTCTCAGTGGCTTTTGAGTAACTTCAGAGGAGAATATTCATTCTCATTGGGCAGCCTGTTCCAGTGCTCTTTCACCCTCACAGTAAAGAATTTTTTCCTTCCTTTTCAGATGTAACTTTCTGAGTTTATAGTTTGTGTCTATTGCCCTTTGTCCTGTTTCTGGGCTCCACTGATGAGTCTGGCCCTATCAAATTAGCCTCTAAATTATTTTTGAAAACATAACAACACTGTGGAAAAATATATTTGAGAATAAAAATGTAAAAACAATTATTAAAAATCATTGGGAAGGAAGGTTAAATTAATGGGGAAAAAGGTAGCTCAACTGCAACATTAATTATTAAAAGAGGTTCCCACAGTGTAACCTTTCCTTGAAAGGAAGAGATCTGATATAAAGTAAGTCATGATAAGAACAAGATTTTTGAAGGAGGCAAGGGTCAATGAATAATACAGACTTTGGAGGAGAAATTGAGCTTACCTGAGGATCGCAAAACTGAAATATAAATTTGATTAAATATTAATTTAAGCACCTTTTTATACACTATCTAGCATAATACTAAAAATACAAGTTAGTACACCTAACCTCTTTTATAAGAATTCAAGGAGTTCTTGGGACACTGTGGACCAGTCACCTTTGGTCAGCACAGGCATTCAGGTAATGCCTGAAAAATCTAACAGGATTCTTTCACATCTCTGAGAGCATAAACTCAATGGTGGAAGCCACTGCAACAGTAACCTACACTGCTAATTTGAATGGATCCAGGGATCATTTAGACACATTCATGTTGGACTGTGTAGAAGCAACCTGCAGCTTCAGTCTCAAAGACTGGGCTGCTGGGAGCTGAGGCAGTACAGTACATATCCCTGAAAGTAGCATTCTCTGTTTGGTCTTGCTGTGGAAAGAATTTCAGAACACTTCGTGGGCTGCTGTTGGAAAGGAAGTACTGAGCAAACCTTTAGAATGAACCTGTTGGATGGATGCTTTTTGTGGCAGTGGTAGTTATGTGAATAGTAATAAAATAGTGCTTGAAGGATTGCCAGATAAAGAAAGTTGCTTTTGTTGTAAATCAAAGTTTCCAAGTTGCTCTCTTCTTGTATAATTTTACTGCTGTTTTAGCCAAATACACATTTAAACAGTAACAACTTTGGGGGCCGTTTTTCCATTCCAGAGGCCTGAACAGTAGCAACTGTCAAAGGTGTGCAGTTCTCACCTGTTTGAACTCAGGCTGCACAGTGCCTTTGAGGGAGGAGAATCACTGCAGATTGGTGAGAACTGCAGGCCTGGAGCACTTTGTGTGTTTCTACTGTTGTGCTGCCAACTTAATAATTTTTATTGCAAGTCATGTTCTTTTGTAATATTCCACTTTCCAAATGGAGAAACAATTCTTGCTTCTGATAGTGAAGTCACTTTCCAGTTCTTAATGTTGAAAACATCAGTCTCCCAACTCTGTCTTTGAGAGACTCCTAAAAATCAAGTTTAACTCACATTGGTGAAATCTTGAACAAATGTTTTCATTACTCTGAGAAGCAGCTGGTTGTGTTGTTTTATTGGGGTTTTTTTTGTTGGTTGGTTGGTTTGGGTGTTTTTTTTCAGTCAGTTGAGCTTATTTTGTTAAAGAAACTAGTGGAATTTTATCCAGTAAACCTACTAATTCCTGTTAAAGTCATTGGTGGTAGGACAGACATGCAGTACAGCTGTACTTACAGCATTTATCTTGAAAACTTTATCATAAATAGGCTGAGTAGCTTGCAGAATATGTTTTAGCTCCCAAATCTATCTGGGAAAGGGAAAACCTGCCAGTCTTTGTCTTTTCTTTAGCAGTGCTTTGTTGGGATGGGTGAAACATGGGTGAGGAATCGTGATGAAAGAAAGGCTCTGATACAGAGCATGGAAGTAAAGATGTGGCTGTGTAGAAAGAAATATGATAAAAATATCTGCTTGATGAATGTTGTGTGGGACTCACTGACTTTTGCCATATGAGTCCAAGAGTAAGACACACTTTTAACACAATCAGAAATCTGAGGTAAAGCTCTGACAGCACATTGGGTGCAGGCTCAAGACTCCACATGGTGCTCAGATTGCATATGGCATGGATGCCAGAGCACAGAGAGAAGCATAATTCAGGGCAAAGAGATTAAAATAGCAATGAGAAATCTGAGTATTGGGATACAGTTTGTTTTTGCCAAAAGTGCTGGGGTTCCCAGCAGGGAGGCTGGGATTTTACAGCTGGGCACAAAACAAGTGCTGTGAATCCAGGACTGGACTGAATGTGGAAGTGGGAAGTGTGGTGGTAAAGTGGTAAAAAATTAAGTTGAGATCCAATTTGGAGGACAGTAGGAGAAAGAAAACTCATTTGGAGATGTACAGTTGAATGCTGAGAACTTTACTTATGTGGATAATTAAGAATGTAGATTACAGAATGCAGAAATTTGACTTCACAAGAACATAGAAGCAAAGACCATGGATTAATTTATGACTCTAAAAGATGTAATTCGAGCAACTTGCTTTGAGGCAAGAGGGCTACAAAGAGATGTTTTATTTTGGGTCTGAGTCGGTCTTTTCATGACAAGATGTCTTTTCAAAGATTGCTTTGACTTGCAAGTAAAAAACATTTGGGCAGGGGAGGTGTTTGTGGCAGGAAGTTTTTGTATCAGGTACCTCTATCTTCTGCTCCACATTTATTCCATGATAAAGCAGATAATGAAAGCACTTCCATCTGTCTCTAAGGTCATCTGTGAACTTTCTTAGGACCTCATAGCCTGTCTGAGACTGGCATTCATGTGGGTTTCTTCTTTAGATATTCAGTTGTTAGGGCTCTGGTAGAAATGTTGCAAAGCTGATGATGATGAGAGTAAAAGAAGTACTGTGAGATATTGAGGCTGAAGATACTTATTCCTCTCTTATCAACTCTAAATTTTTATATTACCAGTTTGGAACCATGAGAATAACCTTTAACTGCATTCTTTGTTATTATCTGTTAATATTTATTTACTTTCTCACATCTCCCTTGGCAGTGGTCACTGATGTGTCTGATTTTGTTCATAACTCTTGTTCTGAAGGTAAAATTTTGGTTAACATAATCCAGAAAATAACAACCAAACAGCTTCACCAACGCTTTAGTTCAGAAGTCTCAAGCATTACTGCAAGTATCTATGATCGTCATTTAACTGTGGATCACTGAGTGAAATCTTACCTTTTTAAAATATTTTCCTAAGCATCACCTGGGATTTGCAAGGAGATCATAAATTACAGCAGTGGAGATAGCAAGTGGAGCATAACCTTGATATAATTTAGGAGTTTCAGCTGGTTTTAGGAGCATGTTAAAACTGCTACAGTATGGTTTGTGTAAGTCCTCTACTTATCTCTGTATAAGATTTTAATACTGTCATAATGTGGTATTTTTTCTTTAAAAGAGGATTTTCTTTTATGTTGTAGTGAAACATGAAAAGAACAGACAGCTCTTCAATTTTTATTAATATTGTTTATTTTGGAAAATAAAGTAATGGTTTGGCTATATGTCCATGGTAGTTTGTTTTTGAAGCAGTCAGGTGCATTGGCTTCAATCATTATTTTATGTACATCTCCTTTCTTGAGTGACTAACTTAGCAGACTTTAAATGCTGACAAGACTTTTAAAGTTCCAATTCCTTACTATTAATTATATTACAGTGCTATTCAGAGGACTTTTCCAAAAGATTGAAGATAAGGTATAGAATTAAGCATTTAGTTACAGTGCCCCATAAAAGGGGGAATATCATAAAAACAAAGTTTAAAGGGACAAGAAGAAAAATAGTGTTGATACTAAGTGTTTCTTACTGGGTGAGGTAAGTGAGGGTGACATGGAAGAAGGAAGATAAAGGCCAACAAAGCAAGGACGTGTGAAGTGTGTAGGACAACAAGTTTCCTAAACATTATGAAATGGAAAGATGTAGAGGGATATAGGAGAAAATTCATATGCTCAGAAAGATAGGACTGGAAAAAGATCTCATCAGGGTGTGGATGGGACTTGATTGAAATGATAGTGAAAATGAGGGTGTAGCAAGTACTGCTGAGACAGAATGCATGTATTAGTGGGAATCAGAAAAAAAAAAAGAACACTGGATTTGGGAAATACAGGCAATGAAGTGGCAGATTTGGAAACAGAAAGTATGTGGTTCAGGAGGCAGTAAAGTCCAAAACAACTCTGTAACAGACTGGAGTGAGTAGGAGAACAGGGTGAATTGGAGGAATCAGAAAAAGTCAGGTTGTGATGTTTTTTGGCCATTACCTTTGGTATGATTACAAACCAAGTCCGTGACAGAAGTTGCGATGTGGGTGTGACTCAGAGATGGAAAGAAAGACTGCTGATTAAAACCAAGCAGGTTGGGTCAGAGCCTAATGCTGGAGACTGCAGAACCATCACAGGTTTCTGGAAAGGTGAAAAGGGTCCCTGCACAGGGAGAAGCACTCATAAAGTACCAAGGGCTCATTAGGATAATCCTGTGGTATCACTGGAGGTTAAAATCTCTAGGAAAATGAGATTGTGGTATATAAATGTTGTCATAAGAAGTGTGGAGGATTCTGAGATAGTCTAGGTTTTGCAATTTGACTGGCCATTGGGATCACTGATGATTTTGGTGGAATTTAAGTCTTAATTCTGTAGCTCTCAGAGCTTCTAGTGAACTCTTAACATGCTTCCTCTTCCCTTGCACAAGTGCTGGAGGCAGAGGTTTACCAGAAGTGTAATCCAGGATAAAAAATCCCCTTGGGAAGATTAATGCACACCTACACTTAGTGAAACCGGATAGGAGCTCTTTCTTGTTTAGTTCTTTGCATAAACACCAATCCTTGTGGAAGACACCTTGCTAACCTTGCAGCCTGGTGAATCATTCCACCAACTTTGATCTCCTTATCATAAATAGGAGGAGGATTATTCCCTAGGGTAGGAAGGTCTAACTTGTTTATCATTTATGTGTTCTTAATTTATGAAGAGAAGAAATAAAAAGCTTTTCTTTAGGAGGGTCTTTTTGACAGGATGAAGCTGAGCTCATTTGTATAGAACACTGTATCCCTCAGCTGAAGGGATCAGTCGTGGTTTCCTTCTGGTAGCAACAATTTTTGCCTTTCAGCAGCTGTAAACATCAAATTGCAGCTATAGTTAAAAGGCCAAGAGCAAAGTACTCATCTCATGATTCTGAGGGCACCAGGTCTTCAAATATCACTATAATAACTGAGAGCTATGGTATCCAAAGAAAGTAAGTTATTAATTTGGAAATTAATTTGCAATGATTCTGAAGTGCTTCAGGAGCCTGTTAACTCTTTTAACATTATGTTTACAGTTTTTAACTGCTGCTGTGGTTCAAATGCTTGTCTGGAATTTGTGATTAGTCTTTTGTCCACAAATCCATGTCAAACAGGGGGGGAGCAGGGGGGGACCACTCATCAAGCACAGCTTTACCAGCACAACTCATTGTTTGGATGAAGCACTCCCAACAGAAGAACACTTTTGTTGACTTTGCTGATGTTGTTCAGAGAAGTTGTGTTGCCATGTCAGGGGAAAAAGCTTTAACAGAACTGTGCCTGTGTTAGTTACCCTGATGCTGGTCTGTAATCTGAATTCTGTCTGAGGTTTTTGTTTAGTTCTGTCTTTATGCAGACCTTTCTATCTGCCTCTAGATGAGTTACTTTGCCATGTCTATGCTTTACCTTTAATTTGAAGAAAATAATTATTTCTTGTCCATGCCAATTTATGGCTGTTTGTTAGAACTGTGTTCTTTATATGGTACATAGATCTTAATAATTATGTCAGTTTTTTCAAGGTAGAGTTCTGCAATAGGGATTCAGCCAGGCTTGGTTTTGATAAGAACAGTGCCTACTAACAGATTAAGTCTTGAGGTTGTCTTATAAAAGTCTCAGTTTAATCCTGAGATGATGAAACTAGATGTCTGTGGCCAGCTGTAGTAGTTATGTTTGTTTGTGGCTTTTAAGTTTCTTTTAAAGTAGTAGTAGATCATGGACACAGGAAGACACTGTGAGTGAGATTCACATCATTTAGGATGGGATATCAAAAATGTAGGCAGTGATATCTAACCTTCTTACTCATCTTTCAATCAGTGAGGAGAATTAGGCCCCTCTAGGACACAACTCATCTTACCTACTCTAGATGTCTGCTTTAGGATGCTGATGTCCTTTTTCTCCCTGGTGATTACAGAGAGTCTAGATGTCTAGCTCAGATGTCAGTGTCTACTGCAGATCAGAAGAGCTGTCCTGCATGCCCATGACTGCATGATACAAAGGGACATTCAGACAGGGCCCTACAAGAGAGAAATTTAAAAGAAAATGATGTGGTTTTGTCCAAGCAAATGAGTAAATGAGTATTCTGAAACTTAAAAGGGCATGTTAAGGAGTAGGCCAAGCACCTCAGAGTAGGATGAAAAGATAATTAGAAGCAGTTCAGCATCTCTTCCACCTTCCTACCCAGAAGGAAATGTTTTCATGTCTCTGAGAATAGAGGACAAGTTCTTGAAATCAAGTTTTATCTGATGAAAGTGGTTAGAACAAGTTGTCATTAATTCATATCTTTCTAGTAAGTGGAAAACTACCTCATGTAATAAATAGTATTCTTCTCAAGTAAATCTGTTCAGGTAAAGAGCTGTAAATAATTTTTTACAAGCCTTTCTGTGCTTGCCCCAACCTGATGGAGACGTTGGCTTTCTTGTAAGTGCTACATGTGGGTGGAATAGCAATGCTCCACTTTTAACACGAGAAATGCTTTGTTTTGCTTGCTCCATATCCTGCCAGCTCTTGAGATGTGAGGCTGGCAATGAACTCGAGAACCCTGGGCAGGTTGAGGCTGGGTATGGTGAATGTTTGGTGAGTTTCGTGGGAGGGAGTGGCAACTGCATTGTCTGCATGTTTGGACTCAGTCTTTTTTGCAGGTGGCCTCAGGAGCAGTACCCACTGGTGCACCGCCATTCTGCTAACTGGGACTCTGTCCAAAAATCCAGAACTAAGAGAGTATGAAGGGAGATGTACATTTAGCCAAAAATTCCTGTATTTAAATGGGTTGGTATGGTACTTGGATTTGATATAAACTCTTTTGGCCATATTAAGAGTGTCATGCTTGCTTTCTTCTCCAATTCTCCAGTTTCTGGGACTATGAAGTACAGTCCTAGAGATACAAATGACTGCTTATGCTGAGCTATAGAAAGGCTTGCACAAAACATGGATATTTCTGGCAAGCAGTTGTTTTTTTTCTTTTTGCAATCTTAATTGCTATTTCTAGCCTTAGTTTTTATTGCTTCCCTAGTTTTTTAATTATATTAAAAAAAAAAAAGAAAAAGAAATTTTGCATTAAAAGCAAACATTCACTAGTCTTCCTTCCTGTTGTACTTTTGCTGCTTAGGAAGGAGTAATATCTCCTACTGATCTAGACCTTGTGATGTCTGATGGATTGGGGATGCGATACGCATTTATTGGACCTCTGGAAACCATGCATCTTAATGCAGAAGGTAGGTAGTGTAAAATGTTATGAATATGAAGGGAAGGCTTCCTTTGCACAAGACTCTGGAAATATTATGTAACAAACAGGTTAGGATTGCTGCAACTATGACTTGTCTCTTTTTTTTAATGTAATGGTAAGGAAAACTTATTTAAAACATGACGTGAGTGGGAGGAAATGGATATTGATTATCCTGGTAGAAATGATCAGATGAAAGATGACAAGCTGTTAAAACACTAGCTGTGTAATAAATTTTTTCCATCACACTTTGATAACATTGCTGTAGCCATAGTTCAGAACTGTCTGAGTGTCAGGTAAAAAAACTACTGAAAAAGATTAGCTGATAATCCAGTGTCAACAGAAAATCACTTTCCATAGATGAGTACCCCCCTGCTGCTGAATTTGTAGAGAAGCTATGGTGTAAATATCCCTGGAGCTGCTGTGCTTTAAGCTTATATCCCGAGTGAAACAAAATTGCTTTTGTCAGCAAAGTCATGTGCATATAAAGCTGACTTGACAAAGCAGTCAAGTAAAAGTTTGACATCTGTCTTGCATAATTAATGCAGATTTTTAGATGTTTTTGGAATAGTATATGTGAATCTCAGCTAAATAAAAAGTGAATTGTGTAAAATGAAATAAAAATTATGGATCAGCATCACAGAGGTTTGAGCAAAGACTTAAACAAACACAAAAACTTCAAAAAGTTAAGATCAATAAAATACTAGCTCTTTATATTATGGGCTGTGTCTTTATTTTGCTTTTTTGTGATCCCTGACATGGTAGGCTCCTGCTCTGCTGCTTTTAGGCAATGCTGCAGTGCACTTGTGCACTAAACCACTTCCACAGCAGCACCTTGTCAGCTGGTTCAGTAACTTGGATTATGAGAGGTATTGCTTCACTGTACACTTACAGGTACACTGTCTCTGACTCTAGAGCTGCTCCTGTTGATCTGCTCACAGAATGACTCAGGCTCTTGCTCTCAGTTTAAATCAAAATTGCTGATGTCAGAACAAGTGATGGCTTATGTTCATAGTTCCATGCCAGTGTCAGCTTCTCTTTGGTTGCCCAGTATTGCTTCACTTTATTCAATGTGGAATAATATGGACCCCCTCTTCATTGCAAGCAAGGATTTGCTTGACTAACTTGATCTCCTTCTAAAGCAAGATTATCTGCTTAGTGGATGAGGAAAAAGATATTGTCTACCTGAACTTTAGTAAAGCCTTTGACACCATTTTCCACAGCATTCTCCAGGAGAATCTGACTACTCACTGGGTAAAAGACTGTCAGGATGGCTGGGCCCAGAGGGTGGTGGGGAATAGAATTACATTCAGCTGGGGACTGGTCACTAGTGATGTCCCCCAGGGTTCAGTGTTGGGCCCAGTCCTGTTTAATATCTTCATTGATCTGGATGAAGGGATCAAGTAAGTGACTTAGTAAATTTGCAGATGACACCAAGTTGGGTGGGTGTGTTGATTTGCTGGAGGGCAGGAAGGTTCTGCAGAGGGATCTGGACAGGCTGGATTGATGGGTCAAGACCAATTGCATGAGGTTCATCAAGGCCAAGTGCCAGGTCCTGCACTGGGGTCACAACAGCCCCAGGCAGCACTGCAGGCTGGGGGCAGTGCCTGGAAAGCTGCCTGGCAGAAAAGGATCTGGGGGTGCTGGCAGAGAGCAGCTGAACATGATCCAGGGTGTGCCCAGGTGTCCAAGAAGGCCAGTGGCATCCTGGCCTGGGCCAGCAGTGGTGTGGCAGCAGGAGCAGGGCAGTGACCATCCCCCTGCCCTGGGCACTGCTGAGGCCACAGCTCCAATGCTGTGCTCAGCTCTGGGCCCCTCACTGCCAGAAAGACACTGAGGGGCTGGAGCGTGTCCAGAGAAGGGACACGGAGCTGGGGAAGGGTCTGGAGCACAAGTGCTGTGAGGAGCAGCTGAGGGAGCTGGGGGTGTTCAGCCTGGAGAAAAGGAGGCTCAGGGGGGACCCATCACTCTGCAGCTGCCTGATGGTAGAGTGTAGTCAGGTGGATATCAGGCTCTTCTCAGGTAACAAGTGATAGCACTAGAGGAAATGGTATAAAGTTGCATCAGGGAAGGTTTAGATTGGATATTAGGAAAAAATTCTTAATGGAAGAAGTTGTTAAGCATTGGAACAGGCTGCCCAGGGAAGTGGTTGTGTCACCATCCCTGAAGATATTGAAAAACTATGTGGATGTGGCAGGGACATGGTTTGCTGGTGACCTTGGCAGTGCTGTGTTAACAGCTGGACTTGATCTGAGAAGTCTTTTCCAACCTAAACGACTTTATGATTCTATGACAGCCTTCTCTGATCCACTGTACTGTCTTTTTTTTATTAGTGGAAGGAAGTGGAGGTAGATACAAGAAATTGCCTTTGTCCTTTTCATTAGCCTACCAGCTTCACAGCAGCTACCCTTTTTTACAGCTGTATTAGTTGTCCACAGTCTGAAACTCTTTGTTAATCAGTGAGGAGAGATAGAGGAAACATGTGAGAGAAATACTATTATTTGTGGGAGAGTCCCTTTTGTTTTCTCTTGTGTTTTTTTGTGTTGTTAGGGTAATGTGACATTGTTTGGATTTAAATAAATTTATTCCGATTATTTTTTCTGAGATCAGTGTTCATTCCCTGTGGGATACATACATCAAGATCCTCCCATGAACTTCCTATGGGCTAATGTCACTTTTTGCCTCTGTTAGTTCTTACATCCTTTCCTCCATATTCATAAATGATCCTATCAAACCTATTATTTAGGCCACTTTAGGTTACCATTTAATCAATGCTTGAATATTAGGAATACTGGCTATATGGCAGTGAGCCAACAGCCTTGAACATGGAATAAAATGATAGTGTCAAGTCATTCAAAGGAGTAGAGACAGCAAGAACAGTTTGAGGACTGAATTGCAACAGACAGGAAGAAAACTGCTTTGGGCAGAAAAACAGCATACCCAAATTGCATAATAATATAAAGCTGATTATTGATTTCAGCAAATAAAATTAATATTGATGTGTGATTCAGATTTTGAGTTTGTCCTTGAGTTTGTGTGATTTCACATGCCAGCATCACAACAAGTGCTGTTAAGTCTTTTACAAGAAAGATCAGTAGACTTCACTACAGTCAGTTTGCCTGTTTACTATTGTAGAATTATGTTAGCAGACACAATATCTCACCTGTACATGTACTGGGCAGTCCGTGAATATAGTGGAGATGGTCCAGCCTCAGTGAGATTGTATCTCCTAATCTCTTGTTTCTTGAGAAATCTCATTTCTTCTTTTTTTTTTAAGCCCTTGCAAGCAATCATCTGTAGAAGCAGAAGCTAGATGATCATATCCTGTGTTTTACAGGTTTGCAGCAAAAGTTCTTCATATGTATCTCACAACTGGCTTAGATCAGTTATTTTATTAATAGGTTATTTAGTGAACTATAATTGGAACTTGATCTAAACTGCCAGTATTAGTAGAAGAACTGGATGAGGGGGAGGTTGAAGGATCTTTGCTGTTTTCTCTCCCACATTTATATAAACACCATTTCAGGATTGTATTCTACCTGTCACTCACTGAGGTATTCATACAGATGTCTGTAGGAGTTACATGGAAATTGGGGTTGATGTAGGGTCCCCATAAAGTAAGTACACATATCCAGTAATCTAGAAATGAATATTCATGATTAAAATTGTATTTCTCTTACAGAAAGTGGGAATACTTGCTCATCTTAGAAACACCTGCCAGGTGAATTGGTTTTGAATGATAGGAGCAGAATGATTGTGCTGTGTGAAATGCACAAAATATGAAAAGGAAAGAGTGGAGAATCATAAGTCTCATATAGTTCAAAGGGAGGAAATTTTACTTGTTAGGCATAGCCAAATGTGGTTTCTAAGAATTACTCTAAACAGGTATGCTGGCTGGTTCAAGAGCAGAGATTATTTCCATTGCTCTGGCCACTACTTCAGTGCTGCTGTACAGGGAGCAAACCAAGCTTTAACCCAGTTCAGGAGCTTTTGCACTGCAAGCTGGTCAGCAGGTGTGAGCACCTCTAAGGTAGTAATATCTAAGAAAAGGAAGATTGCCTTCTTTTCTGTCCAGCCTATGTGTTATGTTTTAGGATAATAAGATATCTCAACCCAATTCAGGATATTTGTAAGAGGTACTACTGAGATGAAGTATCACAGTGGTATATAATCATACAAACCCTTCTAATTTTCAAAACCCACCATATATTTCATATGTGTTTACATGCATTCAATTCCCTTTCCAATAGGCTGAAGAAAGCAGTTTATAGCCCTTCTAGAACTGCTGTTTGCCTCTGTGGAGTTGCAGGCTTTTCTGTATGAAAGAGTTTATATGCCATAAGTCAAGAAATTAATTTTTCAGGATATTGGCTTCTGTACACCAATTTCCTTCTATGGGCTCTTAGTTGTGAAGTAGTTCCCTCTGCTTTCTGAAAGGAACACATGGCTATGCACAGGAATTCTTTATGCCTTATTCCTCAAGTCATTATAGAGGGTTGCCAAACAACACATCTTGATGCATTAATGAAAGAATGTGTAAGATTACCAAGTGGCTCAGACTGAGGAATTCATCCCAAGTTTGAAACTGTTCTAACAAAACAAGCAGTTCATAATGACTCCATTTAATTTCTTGATCCAGCTAACTCAGAGTATGCATCTGTGTTCAGACACACCCTTGATGAAGACAGGATTACATTTAGAAAGTTGCACTTGGAGCTGTAATATCTAGAAATGTAATCCCTCTATCATGAAAAAAAGTTTGGGACTTTTTTTTCTCTGAATGTAATCTAACCATGTCAGATTCCTCCATGATGTTTCCTTTTTTCTGTTATAATATGCCCTTTTTTGTGTTGTCACCCTCATCTTTCACTCTTCTTAGATTTTATGTCCTAAAGTCAACCCCACCCTTGTCTTTTCAAATTGTTGATGCTATTGCATCAGTGGCTTGACCATCGTGCCTCCTCTCTTTGAGTCATTACAGTATCTTAAAATGCTGTTTATCAGGTTGAAACTCATCAAGTTAATACTCAGTATGGTGGAGCATCCTCTCTTTGGCATGTTCCCTGTCCATGCCAGTGACACTTGCTCCTGACTCTCATTTTCTCTCACGTCTCAGTGCCTTGCCAGGCTGATTTACCAAGTTTGCTTGTTTGTATCCTTCAGTTCTCATGCCTGTTGTCTTTCTTGTGAAGAGAAAGGGAAGAGACAACATACAAGAAGCTGATACTTCAAGATGCTTACGAAGTATAATACATGAATATACTACATTTTATAATGTTGTGTTTTCACCTCTCTTTCCCTACTACTACAGTCATTGTCCCCTTTATGAACTTCGCTTGTGTCTCCTCTCAGGGCAGTGAAGCATTTTATGCATGTTTCTAAGCTAAATATCTGTCCTGAGTTCCTTTTCCTTCATCAATACTGTATTCATCTTGGTGATGTAACTAGAGACATTGCAGCAGTAATCATGTTTGCACCACACCAGTGCAAATTCTCAGGTAAGGATCTGCAAACCTTAAGTGTGGTTATTAGAACAAATTCTTGTGGGACAGTTCATTAGCCGTTTTGGAAACTGCCTGGACTCTCATTGAAACTTAATAAGCAGCAGCTTATTCCATTATTGGAGCCTTGTGTGTCCTAGATACATATGGGCACCTGAAGAGCCTTGAATCAATACCTTTGTCTAGCTTGTGGTAACTAGACTGTAGAAGTCAGAAATGCTGAGAGAGTTTGGGATTTTCAAGGAAGATAGAGTATTTTCCTTTTCATCTCTATAATCCTGCATTACTGCCCCCTTAGAACTTCTTGTAAGTCATTCCTCCTCTTCCACCCCCTGCCATAGCTTTAATTAAGTGGTGGAAGGAAGATTCAGGGAACTCCTACCTTCCCTGGAGATGTTTCTGTTTTGTGTTCATAGTTCTGAGTTGCCTGCTGCAACATCTGCCTCCTCCCATGGCTTCTTTCTTCCAACATTGACGAGTTGTGTACAAGAAAGGTGAAGGTTTAGACACAGAGCAAGCAAACCACACAGACAGAGGAAGCTATCATCCTCTTCCTCTGTCTGAGATGCATCTTGTGTCATTCTTTTCTCCAGCTGGAGATAGTGAGGCACAGCGTGGGCACAGCAGTGGCACTCAAAGAGAGATGGTTGTTTTTATCAACCCCATTTGCCATCTGGCTGTTTTTCCATCTCCCAGGTGCTCCTTTTTGTTTCACACTGTTTGCCAATGCTAATTCTTCCATCCTGATTACTGGAATCAAATTAAAATTGTGTTTCACACTGGGAGAACTATCTTGAGTTATTAATTTTGAGCTATTGATTTTTTTAATCGAGTGAGATTGAGTGTGTTCTAACTTTTGGTCTATTGATTTGACTTGAAAGATTTTGTAGTGCCCACCCCGTGCTTGGCATGCAGCATATGTACCTGCATGTTACCATGTCAGCCACAATGTTGAGATCAGCTGTACTAATGCTGCTGCTCTTCAGACCCTTAACTTTTTTCACTTTTTTCTCTTTTGCTGATGTTACATAAAGCTTTTCATTCAGACATTACACGCAGTGGGTGAATTGTGTTACCCAGCCTGCACTGATCAGCTACACCCACCCAGAAATTGTTCTGAATCATTCAAGTAGTAGGTGAACTGCCAGTAGGAGCTTGATTTCCAGGTCTAGCTGGCTGAGTGAGCTTTAAAGACCATGTCCAGCTCAGGAGTTCATACTCAGCAGATTAGTTGTTCAGCCATATCCAAGCATTCAGTTTTCCCAAGATACTAATGTATTTGAGGTTTGTGAAAAAGATTTCTGGTGCACAGCTTCTATTCTACCTTCTCATTACTACCACAGTTAAAAATATTCACATCTATGGTATCATTGCATAAGCTTGCCAGGAGTTTGAAAGGTTCCTGTTGACTTTTGGAAAAGTAATAAATCTAAACTATTAGGTCTAACTGTCATAGACCTGTGCCAGGTGGGTAAACACCAGAGTAACTGGTAGCTGACACTACTCAGTTTACTATTCCTTCTGTTGCCAGTTGCTCATGGGGATTTGCTTGAATTGCTATATTTGACTGAACTGCCCTTTTTAATTTTGTCATTGTCCAGCTGGCAACAGCTGCTGGCAGAATAAATCTGCACTCTTCTGCCTCAATCATTTCTACTTCTGCATCTGGGAACATTCTGTGATGTTGCATGATGTGGGTACATTTTTGCTCAGATTCCTCACTGTTAGAAGACAAAGCTCACATGAACAAGTTGCATGTAACTATCCCTGTCTTGTGGCTGGTGCATGTGTCTTGTACAGCATTGCCTTGGGTTCCCAGGATTGCTCACGTGGATAGCATATCCCCTGTAGGTCAGTCTGGGTTGGCTTCAGGTGCCAAAGTCTGTGAGCCCAACTGTTAAAATCTAATGGATAAACACTTATGCTAATGACAGGGTATGGTCAGAAAACCCTGATAACCAGTGGTCCTCTCCAGAGTGGTTATGGAAGTGGATTGTAGTCTCTGCTTCTTCCTCCAGTGAAGAGATAAAATGATATCACAGCCTGTTCCACATCCCACAGTAATGCTTCTCTTCCTGAGTCTCACTTCCTGCCAGGGATGTTTTGAAGCCCACTAGGCAATCTGTCTGTGTGTCAATCAAGAAAATTGACCAAAATGCTAATTTTCTGTATAATTAGAAAACCAATATACCTGTATGACTAACTGGCATTCCTTCTTGTGCTGGGGAAAGCCAGAACGTGCCAGGTGGTATTCTAGGAATGCATATGCTCCATGGGTAGATAACACAAGGAAGCAGACTGACTGAATACTGATTGTCACAGTCTTGGCACCAAATATAGGTTCAACCTATTTAACAAGGCTGCTGTTTTTCTCAGGGCCTTCTTCTTCCTTCAGATACTAGACAATGTTTCTAGTCTATTTTTGAAAGAGTGGAATACTCTCAAATCTCCCCACATTGCTCTTATGCAATGGACATATTCTCCTGTTCTGTCCTTTCAATTGTTCAGCTGATGGTCATTTATGACTTCAGAGTGCTGAAGGAAATTTAATACTTCCTTGAGGCTTTGTCCTTTGAAAGTTCTTCTTTGACCCAGAAACAAGAGTGTTCTCCATCCTCCTGCTGACCTCAGAGGCCTTTCAGAAACCCTGTACTTCAGCAATCTCCGGCGTGTTGAGCTGTCTGAGTGTTGTTATTTATGATACATAGTTGGCAATAGTCAGAGGTTTCCATTCATCCATTCCAGCCTCAGCCATTTTAGGGTTAGACAGGTGTGACTTCGAAGGTATTGATATCTTACTGTATTGCATTCCAGGGATCTGTTGAGGAAAGAGATCACTTAATGACTCTTGACCTGACTTGCATTCTTTTGTGTCATAGTCAGGACTACCCACTTTGTATTTCCTGCATTTCGTGGTTTGATAAGACCATGAGCAGTTCTTGTTCATATTTCTCAGTCTGTACCATGTCCTGAGTCTTCATGAAAAAGTTGGTAACTGTAACTAACTGCTTGCCTTTGTCTTTTGCATGTTTCTCCTCTTTGCTTTGATAACTAGATAATAAAAATAGAATTAAGTATCCAAACTTTTCAGTCTCTGTGGTTCTCAGAAGCCATTAGTAGATGTTCAGAACTTCTCAGATCTGGGGTGATCATCAGGATAATCCACATTGAAGTGACAGGATGGACTCAATGATCTCAGAGTCTTTTCCAACCTAGTTGATTCTGTGATTTTTATCAGTGTCAGCTTGCTTACTGCCAGACGATCAGTAAGTACTTATTTACTGTTGTGGTGCAGTTCCTGACGTCCTGATTGGGAAAGGTTGCCTTATCCTTTCTATGTGGTAGTTAATAGCACTAAAAATTCTACTAGATATGTATGTCTGGCTAAGTGACTGATTTCTCTTTTTGGTGTATATATCGTTTCATACTCTCTAGTGCCTCAACAATAATTGTTTAGAGATTCCTACTTGAGCTGATGGAAGTTGGGTCTTTCAGTAATTCAGCCAAGGTCTACCTCACTCTCATTTTACCTGTTATTACCAGTTAGCTGGTTCTCAAATTCACTGACCCTGTGTTTAAGAGCTTCACAGATCCTGTGTGAGGGTCCTGAGGTCAGACAAGCTCTCAGAGTTTCATAGTCTTGAAAAACCGCAGAGGTGGAGACTGCACAACCTCTGTGGGCAACCTGTGCCACTGCTTGAGTGTCCAGTCTGAATTCCTCATATCAAATTGTGCCTGTCGTCCCTTGTCCTTCTGCTGTCCAACAGATGGAGAGAGCCTGGCTCTGTGTGCTCACTGACCTCCCCACAGGCTCTGCTGCAGCACTGGGGAGCTGCTGGTAGGTTCCCCCAAAGCCATCTGTCCTGCAGGATGAACAAACCCAGATCCTTCAGCCTCTCCTCACAGGACAAGTGTTCCAGGCACCACTCTTTTGCTGGCTTCTGCTGGAGTTGCTCTGTTTTTTCAGTGTTTTTTTGTACTGGGGAGTCCCAAACTGAATGAAGTATTCTGGATGCAGTCTGAGTGCTGAGTAAAGAGTATTAATCACATCCTTCAGTCTACTGTTAATTAACTTCAGTCTGTTAACACAGCCTAGGCTGTTGGCCCTCTTTGCTGCCAGAGCACATTGTAAGTTCATGTGCAGCTTGCTGCCTGCCACTGCCAGGAGTTCTTGGAGTTCACAAGCCTGTGTTGTTGCAAGGAGCTCTTCCTTCTGAAGTGCAGGATCTTGCACATGTCCTTGTTAAAGTTTTATATTGGCTTATTCCTCCAACCTTTCTAATGGCAGTCCTGTCCTTCAATGTATCTCCCACTCCTTCCCAATTTGATACTATTCACAAACATTATGAGCATGTTTTTGTAAGCAGTGCAGGTCTCAGGACAGGTTCCTGCAATACTCCATTTTTGCTGGCCTGCAGGTGGAATGCAATCCATTAACCACTACATCCGAGCCTACATGTTCATCCCATTTTTTTGTCCTTCTAACTGTCCAAACAGACAGACCCTAATGTCCTAACTTTGATACAAGAATATCATGAAAGACCATGTCAGATGCCTTTCTAAAGTTGAGATAAATGTTATCCACTACTTTCCCATTTTTCACAAACAATTATTTAATTACAGAAGGCAACAAGGTCAGTTAGACGTGATTTACACCATGGTGTACCCATTGGAGACTACATGCTGATTTGTCACAGTCACACTCTCATTCCCATGTCTAGGAATTTCTTTCAAGAAGACTTGCTTCCTGATTTTTCTCAGGGACAGAAGAGAGATTGATTGACCTGTAATATCCCAGATTTTTTTTTACCTTTTTTGAGAATGGGTGCAGTATTTGCCTTCAGTCATCTGAAGATCTCATGATGACAGTGATGCATTAACTGACTTAATGTTTAAAATATGGTAGAAAGCAGACTTGCAAGGGCATGCTAGTAACAATAAGGGCTTTTACTAACAGTAAAAGTCCTTCTTGTTGCCATTGACATCCTTGCAAGTTTCAGCTGGAGCTGATCTTTGGCTTTCCTGACACCACTCCTACATGCCTAGGTGGTGTTTTTTAATTTCTTCTTTACAGCCTGTCCCTCCTTCCACCTGCTGTATGACATCTTTTTGCACTGGAGCTCATCTAAGCAAATTTACATGTACTTGTCTTCCTGAATATAAGGGTGGACTGTTCCTGCCCTTGGAGGATGCTGTGCTTTATTGGCCTGTCCACAGGCTCTCCCTCAGCCAGTCATCCTTCCCACAGAATACCTCCACAGTTCTGAGCTGTGCTGTTACAGAGAAAGCACACCCCCTCCTTGTCTTTCCTGCAGTGTGTATCTCTCCAGTTGTGTGAGCCATCCCCACACACCTCAGTTGCTCCTGATACAAAGTTTTTTCTCTTGATGGGCCAGGGTTTTGGCAAAGACGCCTATTCTCCACTTTGTCAGGTGAATCCTGTCTTCCCCTAGAAGTGCTCATCCATCAGACAGGGTTAAAAAACCAAACCCCTGTCTCTAACCCCATTTAGGGGTTGCCAGATACTGATCTGCAAGATCCATCTGTTCCTCCTTTAGCCTTTTTCCTTCACTGGAGGCCACCTGTATCTCCATGCCTTTGATGCTTTTCCCTGAGCCATGTTCTTATACACTCCAGGTTAATAGATAAAAATAATGACAGGAATGCTTCAAGATACAGCACACACTGACTGGGAGGAGAGCACTCTCCTCATGGACCCTGGTCATGGACACTTTCTAGTCACAAGGAACACAGCATGGGTATATTCATGGTCATGCACTACACCCTCACACAGCATTGCCTGCTGGTGTGTGACATTCATTGGTTTTGCAATGCAGTCAAGTCCTAAATAATCTTAATGGAAATGGGGTGGATAGAATCCATTTTTCCTTTATGACAGTTAGGTATCTTAACCATAAGAGCAGACCATTTTTTGGGTCTCTCATTTAAGACAATGCTTAAGCACATCATCCTTACTGACTTTAACCAGGAATTTCTGTTGAAATGTAACTTTTCACTCTTATTTTCAGGTGTTTCAAATTATTGTGAAAGATACGCTGAAGGAATGAAACTTGTTCTGAACACCTTTGGGCCAGTTCCAGAATTTTCAGGTGAAACTGCACAGAAAGTCAATCAGGTAAATATGGAGTTAAGAAAAACATTGACATTCAGAATAAAGAGCTTTAGTTGTTATTTTAACATTTGTACTGTTTCAGTTTATTGCTGGAGGTATCTGTAGTCTGTATTTACTGTGTGAATGTGTACTTTAAGGGCAAAGATCAGTACAGCATGCCTGTGAGTCCCTTTTGAAAGCACTTGGACAATACATCATGGGAAAGTGACTTAGCAGTCACATTATGACCAGTGACATTATAACTAGACAGATGAGTCAGCTGCTAACAACTGTGGGTTATTGGCATTTAATCCTCCATGCTATTCCTTACCACTTCCCTCCTCCTATCATATTATGCTCATCTTCCTTTATTCATGCGGTGTCTTCCTCCTACTCCATCTTCCTGTGTAAACCTGTAGCTTTTTTCTTCTGGATGTTCTTTTGATACTTTACAAACCAGAGTTCCAGTTTGTAATGTGTGCAAATACTTCTTTAAGATAAGCACGTGAGCAGTCTGGTAAGGTCACTTGCATGTTTAAAAATAAAATATGTTTAAGTGCTGTTCTGGATTGGGATCTCGTTTATGTTTTAACATTTCTAAGCCCAGAATTTGTTTCTACTCACTACTAGTAATTTTGAATGACCATAAGAATCAACTGAAGTATAGTGATTTCCTAACTGCCTCCTCAAAGGTGCCTTTTTTAATGATTCACTAAATAACATGTGTAGGGGTTGAATAATTTCTGATCAGCTGTGGGAGATTAATTCCAAATACAGAGGCAGCCTGTCTGGAAGATAGCATTTTGTGTTCCTATTTAGTTAATGCATTTTGAGGAAAGGTATTCATTTATGCTTCAATAACATAGACTGCTTATAATAACAATCAATAATAATTTTGGAATCATTCACCATCAGAAGCTTTTAATCAGTATGAAATGATTTTGCTTTCTTCATAGAAGGCTGTATTCCACTTCAACATCTGCTTTATTATCTCCAGTCTTCAGTGCCAAAGATGGGCTTGCAGGGATCCTCTGTTAGAGTAAATCATTAAACATTTCTTATCTTATTCTTCCATCCTTCCCTCTGATTTTTTTCTGGAGTGACTGCAGCTTGCCAGTCATTGGTAGCAGGTCTAGGTTTTACTCAGTTTCTCAACATTTGCCTTTTAAGCCTCAGACCTCAGGTCCTATTTTGGCAAAGATGACCTTGTAGTCTCTATCTGCACTCCGAAAACAACTTTTTTTCCCTTGGCACTTCGAAGAAAACTTTGGTTGTGCACTCAGAAATACTTTTTTCCCTGAGTTTGCTATGTATCTTCCTCTGTCATTTTTATTATAACTGGTATTATTTAGATAAAATGTTTTTATAAACATGATATCCCTACAGCATTTATGGGGAACCACACACAGAAATCTGGTTCAGAACATATTTTCAGCAACATAAATGGCCAGGTTGTTTCCTTTCTACTTAATAAAAGATTATTATCAAAGAGACTAGAGAGTGACTGTGTAGAGCAAAATGAAGGAAAAGGCTGGTGCTTTATTATTTCTGTAGTCATCTTCATTGCCACATTCAGGATAACCTTATCCAAGTAGGAGAGAATTTTTATTCCCATACAGGTTGGTTCCTTTCCAGTTACTCATGTAAAGAATCAGTGACCCATTTCTTGTGATAGCCTAAATTATAGTTTGTGTGGATGATGACTTGGTCTGACACAGAGAAAGTCAGAAAAAATGCTGGTGAAAAAGTTTTCACTCAGAATGTGAAATTTAGTCATCTTAAATTTTCTCTTCCAGGCACTGTCTGAAAAAATTCCAGTTGTTCCAAAAGTCCTGGATGCCAGGAGAAAATGGAGAGATGAATGTCTCACCGGTCTTGCCAAACTGAAAACACAAATGAAATCTGACTGAGGTGCACCTTTTCTAACCAGAGAGACCAAATGAAGAGCAGATCTTCATAAAAAAGCAGAAATTTTTGGTCATGCAGAAGAGAAGACTGAATGGGCAGCCAATGATAATAAGCACATGGAGACCAATGGAACATTTGGTCAAAATCTGCCAAATTCATGAATTACTAGAAACAGTTATTTAAAAGTTCAGTTAAAATTTATCAAATTACTATACAAATCCATTAGATGTGTAAGTCTTAAGTAGCTTTAGCAACATTAATATTGTGCAATGCAGGAACACAATCATGTTTTAAATAATGCATTTTTCAACTTGCTTAGGAATTCAGCACTTGAACAATATTTGCAATGCAGGAATCTGAAACAGGCAAACATCAGCTTTTTGTCACTGTAGAAAATAAGCCCTCCCCCACCAGTCACTGTGACAGTGAGGTTAATTTGTAAAGCAGTGACTGCAGATAGGAGAAGGTTGTATTGAGCAAAGCATGGACTCACCCGACAGTGAACTGAGACCTCAGCAGCAGTTAAGGGTCACTTCAGTTCATATACGTTACTGTTTCACAATGTAGGGAAAAGAACTGCTCTTCCTTTCCCTCCCCTTGGCACTTCTGTACCTGTACAGTGATCTAAAAGTGAGTAAATAGAGCAGAATTCCCCCTTCACCCCCTCCCCCTGGTTCTGTACGACTTACCAGAGACCTACTTGGTCTTCAAGACCTTGCACTTGAGAGCCCATGGCTTTGCTCACTGATGTTTGATGCTGGCTCTTGGCATTGCTGCGTAAGTATGTGCCCGATTTTATGATTTGTCTGTGAGAAATAAGAGATCTGGAGTTAGTAGCTGGTTTGGCAAACAGTATGGTATAGTGCATCTGTTTGGGCTTTCTCCATGACCTTCTGAATGATCTTGGGAAACCAGTTCACCTCTCTGCTGCCACGTCTGTTTTATAGACTGGTTGAAGCCAGATCTGCTTCTTTAGGACTCAGCTGTAGTGAATGTAACAGCTGTAGCTGAAGGAACCCAGATACCTAAATCAGAACTAGATGATCTTTAAGGTCCCTTCCAACCCAAGCCATCTAATGATTCCAAGATTTGCTCTTTTGGTCCCCTACAGAAGGAAAGATGCAGTGACTTATAAGTAGCATTACTGCTGTCCTTTCCTCAGGAGACACAACACCTCCACATAGAAAAACACAGGATACATCTGGAAGTAGGATCAACCTCAAGTGCTGCAGTGACATGTTTTGGTCCACTGCAAAGTGTTACTATGAACATCTGTACTCTGTAACGTAGTTGGACTTTGATCTTAGCTGGAACCCTGGGGCATTACTGTTAATGCAGATAGTAGGAGTAACTTGAAACAGTGCATTGCACCCACCCTACTTGAATTGTGCAGTTCTGAATTTGTGCTAGATGGTCATGTAGTTTCACAGTACAGATACAGAAGTTTTAAGCTGTCATTCTGCTAATTCTCATGTGTTTTTTATAGAGGATGCAGTACACAAGCTGTTGTTTAGTAAAGCTGTAACTTTACTAGTTACCATTTTGAGCTTAGCAGAAATGTCTGCATGAACATACCAAAGCTACTTATTTGTGCTTAGGTCACAGTAAAAGAGACATAAGATAATTTGTGTTGCTTGACACAAGTGGTGGGCCAAGAACACATCTCTGGATGTAAAACATAGGATGAGAGGCATAGTGCAGAGGTTGTCATGTGCATCTTTATAATCAGTGGAGTGGACAGGAAATTTGTACACTCAAATTATTACTTTATCCCAAGACTTAAAATTTTCATGTTTCCTCTCTTGTTTTTTATTGCCACAGTGACTGGCCCAACCTGCATTTAAATATCTGAGAGGTCAGTCCTCACTCCTGAGGCCTTACTAATCACTAGTAAATTAATTATGAGGTTGATTTCCTCATTTTGTGTATGGTTTTGCATTTCAGTCAAGACTGAAGAAGGTTCTGATTACTTTCAAGATTTGACATGTTTTTCTTGAGGGCATATGACATTGTCATAACTAATTAGCTTGTGGTACTTCTGTTTACTCTGAGATTTTTTTAAACTTGATCATGTCATGAAATATTTGCTGCTGTCTTTATTATTTGCTTGTTAATAAAATATTTTAATGAGAAAGGTATTAACTTGTGTTATCTGGTGTGATTGATGCTTTAGAGACAGAGCACTTCTGTACAGCGAGCAGCTGCTCCACACGGTTACAGCAGATCTCACCTTGGAGCATCAGCTCCCACACAGATTTACAGCTGTAAGTTGAGGAGGGGGAAGATTCTTGACAAAAACTGTGTTTTAGCTGACATTTGCATAGGAGTTCCAGCCTCCAGGAGATAGTTTTTGTGCCATGAGGATTAGTCAGGAAGAGGCACAGCTTGTCCACAGAGGTGGTGTAGTGTCCCAACCTGGAGGTTTTCAAGTACTGACTGGATGAAGCCCTGAGCAGCCTGGTCTGACCTCAGACTTTCTGTGAGCAGGAGGTTACAGCAGAGACCAGCTAAGCTTCCTCCTGGTTTGCATTTTCTGATTTTGAGTTTTATTTGATTCTGGATAATTTTGCATCAGAAATGTTGCTCCAGACACAGTCAAATATTTATTTTGACTGTCAACAGAATGAGTAGTAGTTAAATGTTCAAGTAACTATTTTATGGTAAACTATGAGATTTTTTTGAATAATTTATCTTGTGGTTTCTTTTTTATGCAATTACATATTTTAAAAGCCTTTATTTTTTTATTCAGGTTACATCTGTAGAATTTTCTAAGGCAAACTTTATTGCACTGTTTTTCTCTGTTTCACCAATTTGATGTTTATTGTTTTCCTTATTGCATGTATTTTACTGTAAGTTATTGCTGCTTATTTGAAGCAGTGTCCAATATACTCATACCAAAGCCTTTGATTTAAGGCCATTAAAAATAAAACCTTCTATGATATGTGATAGGAAGAAAAGACAGATGCAGGGAAATACTCAATTGCTTCACTGAGGGAAGCCTCCAATACTTTTGTTTCCTAAATCTCTCTGAGTGTATTAGAGTAGTTTGCAGCTTGCAAAGCAGCTTTATTAATTTATTTTCCTTATTCTGTAGTTGTTTCCCTATTCTTCTGTTAAGTCATTATAAGTCTGAAAGTTAAAATGTGAGCATTTTTCTGATTGCACTGTTATCTAACTGGAAAGGTATTAAACTGTGTTGTCCTATCTATACCATCTTTTAGGCAAAGAGTGAACTGTGCTTCATTAGGGAAGCAGAAGTGCTTGTGGTGCTTGTATAAAAACAGAAAAAATCCTTTTGAGACAAAGTGAAATTATTGTCAGTCTCAGTTTCTTGAAAGATGAGATCTGCTGCCAGTTCCATATCAGGATTGCATTTCCATAATATGGAGTTACAAAAAGATGTTTGAGAACCTGCGACTGTGGTACCCTTGCAGGGATGGAGATAAGGAGGATATGGAGCTCTCCATGAGAAGAGGATCTGAGCAGATGTGAACCTAACAATTGCTGGAAGTATCAGGAGGAAAACCAAATGGACTTCTGCTTTCAGCAGCCTAGCAGGCCCAAAGGGAGTTTTTCACTAATTCATTTGAATCTAGTTAGAGCAAATAAGTGTAAATGAGTATGTTTGCTATAGCTGCCTGCTCTTCTGCTTTGCTCCCTCAAGCTTCAATGTGAGTGTGTGTGTATGTGCATGCACTATTGCAGAGTGGAGAGATAAAAACTGATGCCAGGGGAAAACCCACATTTGATTTGGTAAGGCTTTGTATGTATCAAGCCAATAGCCAAAGATTTCTTTCTGTTCTTTTATGTGATTTCAGAAAGAGAAAAGAGTTCCTCCCTTCAGCATGCTATTCAGAGCTAAGCAGGGGTGCAGCTTAAGAACTTAGAGCACATCACTTATAGGAAGTTACCATGGACTGGTATCTGTTCATTTTTTGGGTAGAACCTTCTTCTCTAGAAAGGCTACACAAACCTCTTGCTTCTCTTATAAATGGGAGGTCATAAGAAACTAGCAGTTTTCTTGTTTTCTGTGGAGCAGTATAACTTATTTCCTTAATATATTCAAAGAAATGCTCCATGGGGTTGCGAGATGGATTGCTCTTCACCACACATTTAAATGGAGAGATGCTTGGAATTAAACAGTACTCAGTGTGTATGAGATTTCTTCTTGAATATGCGTGTGAAATGGAGATCTTAACATGCAGCTTGGTAGACTCCTTCCAGCTACTTGGATTTCACATCTGTTTTCACAAGAAGCAGAGATGTGTAAGATGCAGAATCATCCAGAAACTTGTTTCCTTTTATCTGTGGGTAGAATATAGCCTAACATGGAAAAGTTAAGTTAATTCCATAGTTTCTTGTGGAAAACTTTATGCTGAACGTTTTTTAGAAGATTCTATACAATAAGAGCTGCAAATTTGCCCTAAATTGGATGTTTGATTTTTTTAGCTTAAGCCTAGATGATGACATTGTTGTAGTTTTAACAGACTGCCAAAGGCCTCTACAAGGGTCCAACATCTCTGTGTCATCACAATGGAGGTGTTTTCCAATAGAAAACATTAAAAAGGCTCTGTAATTTAAAACACTATGAAAAACCCTTCTTTTCATTCATGATGTGTTTAAACTTTAACATCAGGCCTTGCCCTCATTTTTCCAATATCATAATGGTACCTAAGTTTCACATCAAGCCAGTTGCTTGTTCTTGGTCTGCCTAAACAGGTAATGTTCCTAAGGAATACAATGGAGGCATTTGTTGGCAGCCCAAGGAGAAAGTGATGAGGCTGCAAAATCCACACTGTGACTCTGATATTACTGAAAAAAAATTAGGTTGTTGTTTATGAGTCAACTTTACTGCAAGCTGTGTTGATAATAGCCCAATTTCATGTGTGAAATCTGCATACTAAGTCCTTAGTAGTAATATAGAAAGTGTTTCTGTGCAGTTAAAAACATATTTCTGGAATTGCCAGCATTACACAAAGGCAGCAGTCACAGAAGTGTGTAGTTTTCCACATTCCAGAGCATCTTGCAACCACAAAACCAGGTTTTCTGATATTACTCACAATGCCATTTTAAAGCCATGCAGTAATGGAAAGATGTAATTGTGCCATTAATGAAAAGATGTAATTGTGCCATTTTAAACACACGGGCTACTGAAGACAGCAAATTACATAGCGAAGTGATTTCATGGAATGAGCAGTGCCTGTTGTCCATGTTGTACTGAAGTTTATGGAGAAGCATGAAGTCACATTTTGTACTTCTACAAACCAGAAATGTTTCCATTTGCTTTTTTTTTTCCTTATTTAGAAAGAAAAGTTAACTACAAACATCATCTCCCCTCATTATCTCTATCAATGCATAGTAAAGGGTGATTACAGAAGTCTGAATGTAGCTTCAATTGCTGAGATATCTCATACTACTCCAGTGTGTTGTTTACAAAACAAAAGCCATTAAAAATAAGGATATGAATGGAGAGAAAAATAGAGAATACCATTTTTCTTATAAAGATGCAGGTATTATTTATAATATGACAAATAAAATCAGATTTAATCTGATCTTAGTGTCCTAATAGTTTGTAAATACCAGTAGGTAGGGAATAATGCAAACATATTTAATCATCAGTAGAAGTGAGATAGGTGCATGTTTGTTATTCTTTGTAAACAGTGCTTAGTGCATCTGAATATAGCTTTTGGTTTCAGGTCTCTTCTTAAAAAACTACAGTCCAGATTCCTCTGGGGTGTGCTGCCATAAAATGTGCTGTAAACAGCTGTGCAGACAGTGGCCACTGACTGTAGCCTCGGGTAGTTATTGCCATGTCCACCCTGTTGGCAGTCCTGTCCCCATGCCTGTGAAGAGCAAAACAAAGTGTGATTTCCAGCTGCCACCTCTCTTGTGAGCTGCGGGAGAGTTTCCTGTCTGTCACCAAAAGGACTTTGCTCCGGCACGCTGCTGCTGCTGGCTGTGCTGGTGCAGGTCAGTAAACAGCCATGTGGGCAGCCTTGCCCACAGTCCTGGGCTTTGTTCTCTGTCTTAGGCCAGGTCAGTCTGTGCTGGCCTCCAGCATGGCTTGCTGCCCTGTTTCTGTAGCAAAGGGCTTTTGGCTGTACTGCCTGTATAGGCCAGTCTGCCCAGCTCCTGGGAAGCCAGCCACAGCCTGTTGAAGAGCTGGAAATGGGTGTAATCAGCCCATCCTCATTTAACCATTTTCCGGGCTAACAAACTTGGACTATAAAATCAATTTTTTCCTTCCAAGATAGTTTACCTGTGATAGCTGACATCCATCTGCCATTGTGCTGTGCTAGTTCAAGCTCTTTTCTGTAATCCCTGCTGCAGCTTTTCTGATGTTCACTGATGTGGGTTACTGCCAGCTGCCATCTACCTGATGGCATTACTTCAATAGTCTGAGGAACTTCCCATGAGGTAAATATTCTATCAGCAGCATGGGGGCTCTTTTGCCAAATGTGTAGTTGCAGGACCCTCCTCCGATGGTCATCTCAAAGATTCTGAAATTTGTATTAAAAGGTAGAGGTGATCACCACTGGATGTTAGAGCCTACAAGGAGGACTTCAACATGATCATGCTTATGATTTATAAATAATTTAAAAAACAGATAATTTGTAAGCTGCTTAATTAAAGCAATGTTGAGACACTTCTAGAACACCACATGATCACTCTGTTTAAAGCAGGAAAGCACAAAGACCAGAACTGAATAAAACCAAGCTACCATGGGAAGAGTAGTTTGTTTAGCATTAACACCACAGCTGTTGCTTACTGTTGGCAACACTCAGTGAGCTTATTTTCAACAGTGGCACTAGAACTGTGTTATTCTGGTTACTTCTCATCCTTTTCATTTCCTCAAGAAGTTTCTCTGAGGGAAGCAAAACCTTGTATTTACTAGCTTTTTTTTTTTTTTTTTTTTTTTTTTTTAATGTATTATTCTTTGCATGATTTCCAAGCTCATGTAGCCATGTGGGTATATTCTATACTTTGTTGTATTTCTTCTTTTTCCTTTTTTTTTAGCTTTCCTTTGAATTGTCCATTCACCATCCACCTCCTTCCACATTAGTTTCTTCTGGTGACCCTTTATTACTGATGTTTCTCAGTTGCTCAGAGGATCATCTTTAATTTCAAAGCTACACATGGGGATTAACTGCTACCCAGATGTTGTACCAACCTCCCACTCCAGCCTCTACAAGCAGACTCTTTGTGGTGAATACTGATTATTTTCACTCAGTAGATTGGATCCAAACTCTGGGTCTGGCTATCTGGACCCAGTTTCATCATGGCTGGTGTCTCAAGGGTGTGTTTGGCCATTCCCATTGCAGTTCCACAGGCACAGCCCAGATGCCCATTGATAGAAGCTCCTCTTACTCACATTCCTCCCAGGACAATGCTGTGTGCTGCAGGTGCAGGAGTGCCAATCACAGCCTTTTCCTAATCCTCTCTGTTGACAGCAATAGTTGACTTCTCCAATTTAATCTCATGATAGGTTCCGAGATGAAGCTGCTCCCTGTTTCACATCTGACTCAGTATTTATCTGTCAGCTTGGTGCTTGCTGAGATCATTGGTGATCAACTGCTCTGTGAGCCTTAAAACAAAGCTATTGGCAGAAGGCCTTTTTGGACCACGGGGATTTTATGATTGGATCTGGAAGGCACAGGGCAGTAGAAGCAGGTCCCTTGTGGCCAGCACAGTCCCTGTAATGTGGAATATTATAGTCCTTTTTTAGCCTCATAGAGCAGCTCTTTCAACCCCTGGCTCCTGCCCATTGCCTTTTCAACTCCTTGCATCTTCTCTGAGAAGCAGAGACCCCATCCAGGTGATGTATGTTGGATGTACCAGTGCTCATTGATGTAGCTTTTCTGAGCCCTCATTCCCTCCAGCTCTCACTTCATATTCTTTCTTTCTATTCTCCATCAATGGGATACATTTTTAATTGTTTCCAGGCCTGTTTGGCAAATATTGTCCTTCCAGTCATGATTTTCTCAAGGAGACCTTACTATTTTTATTAATTTAACTATTATTTTCATGTGTTTTTTAGTGGCATATCCAACAATTTTACCTGGAAAAAGCTCTATGGCAAACCTGCAATAGTTCTTTCTCTTTCTTTTTTTTTTTTTTTATTCCTTTTGTGAGAAAATTATGAAATGCCTAATATATGCTTCTACTTTTGTGAAGGTTTGGAATGGAACCAGCTACAATTCACACAATTCCACCCTTGGCTAAAATATCCAGTTCACATACCTGGGAAAACCACAGTAACTGGGTGGAGAAAGTATAGTCTCCACAATTAAAATGCAAGCTGACTTAACGGAGGGAAATTTATTAGGGGAGAATTTTATGACATATTTTCACCTCTGGCAATAATCTCATACACAGCACAACAGATAGCACAGAGCTGAACAATACTCTGAGCACAGCCCAGACTGAGAGAGGCTGCACAGATCCTGAGATCTGTGTCAGCAAAAAGACAGGCAATGGTCCTGGCCCACTCAGGTTCTTTTTGCTTTGTGCCTTGTGCCTTCTCCTAGCAGCAACCCCCCCCTCTTTTTTTTTTTTTTTTTTTTCCCCTCTCATTTGTACCTTTATACAGTTTCTGCCCTATTACCCCATATTTCTAATTCTATTAATCCATGGCTGTTTGGAGGTCCTTTACAGTCTCCCTCATTTTCCAGTTGCCTCCTTAGTGCTCAAATGCATCTTTGTGTTCCCATTTTTCCCTCATGGAGGCTGGCAGTGCTCTGGGCAGTGCAACCTGCCCGGGGAAGAGGATTGGAGATGGCAGAGGGAATGGCTGCAAGAGCTACACAGGAGCCTGTTCTTAGGGTGGCATCTTGGCAGAGGTCACTTATTCAAGCCATGTTCTCAGTCCTGAGCATGGCAAGTTAAAAACTCTTGACTGGGCTCCGATCCCCTGTCAGCCTAAGACCAAGCAGATTTCTCACCTGCTGCTCAGATTTGCACATCTCTTCCTTCTGATTCCCATTATTTTGGCTGACAGTTGTTTGCTGTTTGCTTGGTCTTGAGCTTTGTTCCTTTTTGTGGGCATGGAGCCCATCCTCACATACTTAACTACACTCTTGGGCTCACTGCTTATGAAATAGATTAAATAATATTTTTCAAGTTTTTACAAGGTTTACAAGATTGTTCCAAAGCTCACCCTAGATGCAAATACAAGTATCAAGAAAGTTTGATCCACAGTTTAGATTTTTTTAAAAGTGTTCCTAAATATAAGTTAAGCAACTGAACAAGTTATTTAGAGCAGTTACAGAGGTCTTTGAGTTCTTTGAGGAAAGGATTGATACACATCTCTTGGAGATGATGCAAATATAGTAAGTACAAATCAGAGATGCTTGATCCCTATAAATATGCAGATTAGAAACAATTAAAACATACAACATGGCCTAATGCTTAATATCAGCATACACCCAATGCTCATGCAGCCACAAATTAGTTTATCTAAAGAGACCAAGAAGAAGAGAAAGGTGGGGTGACATTTGATCACAATAAGTAGAGTCTAGCTCTGAGAAGGTGGTTTCCAAAGGGGGTTTTTTGGGGAGCATTTTAGGTCATTGTACAATGAAGGAAAAAAACCAAACCAAAATGACAAAAAAATCCAACCCCAAACTTACTGTAAACACCAAGACAAATATTCAGGGAAGCAATCCAAGATAGAATGGTGGTGGGCATTTTGGAAACATAGTAAAGCTACACAAACAATACATAATATGATAATTTCCAGAAGGATATGAGCAAGCCAAGGCTGCTGGGACATCCCCATTGCACAAATAATGAAGAAATCACACGAGCAGACACTCATAACTTTTAGAAAGGGGAAGCTGTGAAGGAAATAGGAAATAAAGTGAAGACACAGGCGTGTTGAAATAACCAGGGAAGGACAAATCACTGTCAACACTGAGGCTGTGACAGATGACAGACCAGAAGAGGGAAACAGGACATGGATGTGAAACTAGTGGGGAAAGGCTGCTGGAACATCAGAAAAAATCTGCAAAACCAGGAGAGTGTACACAGGTACCGACTAGCGGGTTCTACTGTCCTTTCCTGATTTTATGGAAGGTCACTTCAATGCTTCCTTAGAGATATGATGGGAGTCAGTATTGGAAGCAGCCTTGGTGAAGGTTGCTGTCAGTGGATTCATGTCACTTTAAAGGCAGCAGTGAGCAAGGAGTCAGTCAATCCCAACATTTGGGCAGGGAGCTGGGGATGCCATGGGCTGATCATGCTCATTCCTTGCAAGAGGCATCTGCTTCAGGAGTCAGCATTTTGCAGGGTAAACAATGTCATGCAGACACTAAAATGACAACATAGTCGTAAAATAAAATTAAGGTTTCAACAAGACTGCAGTTTTTCAAAAATTAGCAAGCTTTCAGGCCATTGTCTGAGGTAAGTACTAATGGAACCAAGACATTGCGGAGCTCCTGTGCTTCTCATTTCCATGAGAAGCAATTTGGCATTTAGGGGCTGGGAGAGATATTCCTATGGAAGATCTGAATGCTGTTCCTTGGTCACTGCATGTAAGACAGTATAAATAGCAGACATATTTAAATTAGTGACAACACTTTCCACTGTCCTGCAAGCATCAGTCCTTCCACCTTAGATTTACAGCCTCTCACCTCCAATGTCTTCATCTAAGGCAAAGGGCAGAATGCTGCCATGCAGGAATTAATAAATAACAGATAGGTGCTATGTTTGCAGGAGATGGACTCTGCACCATCTCTCATCTCATCATCTAACTCGTCCGTGAATCATGACAAATGGAGATTTGCTCAGCCACCCGTATTGGACAGTACACTGGTGTAGTTGGATACTGCTGGGATAGGAAAAAGCAGCCTTGAAGCCCTTTTTCAAGCTGCTCAAGGACAAGAAATTATAACAATGATTATACACCTGCAGGGTGCGTGAGAGCTGTGTGAGTGTCTTGTGATGTTTTGCAGAAAGCATGTTTTCAAAGAGGTGTTGTCTTCTTGGACCAATTAGTCTTTTCTACTTTGTTTTTCACATACTACCCTATATAAAGTGTAGTGTTTCTTTAAATAAAGCTCTCTCTCTCTTTTGCTTCTCCATTGCATGAGGATCTATGTTGCATTATCCTTTTCACCGCTCTCCTATAGCCTAAAATGCAACACACTGGTACTGGAACCATTCTTTGAGCCTCTCTTTGATGTCCAAGGGCAGATGTCTCTGATCCTGTGTGTGATGGGTCCATGGGTGTCATTCCATGGAGAGAGGATGGCTGCAGCAGGCAAAAGGCTGGGCAAATTAAAGATGTAAATATGAAAAAACCTGGCAGATTAAAAGGATTGGTTGTAAAACAAAGTGAGTATGCTGTGAGATAAAGGGTACATAATGGGTTGCAGCTGAAAAGATTACAGTAGTGATATATAAAGAATGTCCTGAATTAATCACTTCCTTTGTGTAAGTATTTACGTTTTGCAAATCGTTATCACTTAGCAACCTTACACCGTCATTTTTACATTTTACAGACTTAAACTGTTTCCTGGGGGTATTATCTCTGTCTGGCTCAGCAAAATTAAAACAGTAGCTCACTTAACACTGTCTATAAGTAGATGGAAATAGTTGGCTCCAGATGTGTTATGAATTGTGCTTAGAGAATGAATATGGTTTAGATCATAGAAAATGGGGCATATTTGCTGTTCAACACTTTCCTATAGAGCAGTAATCTGTGTTTAGCTTTATGGATCTTATCAAATTATTGTTCAAGCCAAGTCACAACTCTTGCCAAGAATACTTAATGCCACATTTGAGGCGACAAAATGTAAACCAGGAGGAGACCTGGCAGGATTGCTGGGTTCACTCTCTGCACTGACACCCCACTGCCAGGGAGCCCTGCCGGACCCCTACCACAGGCACTCAGTGCAGGGAAATATCACAGCAAGGTTTGTCTAAGCACTTCTGAAAAATCTTTTTGGAAAGGGATTCTCCAGCCTCTCCCCATACTCCACACCTTGTACATCTTGGAAATGTTCCCTAGTAGGTTGTCAAAGCACTCTTTGTTGCAGAAGGAAAATCGATTTCTTCATATCTCTGTCTACACAGATAATATAAAACAATCATCTCCTCAAGAAGGCTTTAAGAGGATTGTTTCCATCTCTGTTCCTAATATTCTTTCCTTGGACTAAATGAACCGTGTTTTTCGTTTTGAATCCCTTGGTATATAATTCTCTTGATTCTTGTGCTCCTTGAATTCTTCTCAATTTGTCCAGGTCTGCAAGTGCCATGTCCAGACCTGGCACTCCAGTAAATTCATGCAAAAATCTTCAGCGTCCATTAAATCACACCATACCAATGCTCATTTCTGTTTTAAGAGGAGTGAAGGCAGTGTGTGCCTTTTGCCAGTCCTCAGATTGATTTGCTGCCATGCCAGAGCAGCCCACACCATGCTCAGTGGTGACCCCAGCCAAACTCTGGCACGCTCAGACCTCCCACCTGGGCTGCCTGCACCTCTTGCCCTTCCTTTTGCATGCTGTTATTTTCAGTCCTGTCTAGATGAGCAAAGAGTGAATCAGTGGAGAACACAGGAGTGGATGATGAGTGGCTTTGTCCTTCTCTTCCTCCCTGAAATCTGCTGCCCAGCACTTGTCGCTGGCGGGGAGGGAGGACTGGGCTGGGCTGTGAGTCATCCTCCATTCCCTGCTCTCTTCCTGAGCCAAGAGCTGCGTGTTCCCTGCCAGCTGCAAGCTACGGCCAAGGCCCTGGCCCCATGTTTGTAAGGAAAAAATCTTCCCTCCCTGTGCATACCCACTGCTGTGGCACAAACATGGCCCCATTTAGAGCAGCACTCCCTTCCCTTTGCTCTGGAGAATGAGCACTGCACTCTACTGTGTCACTGCTGGCAGCAGATGCCTGCTGCTGTCCTACTGCACAGGCAATCAATGGCCTCATCACAAAGAATTTCTGCATAAAAATGGAACCAAATGTCTGAAAAAGCCCAGCAGTTGTCCCATGACATCTTAACACCTGATGGAGAGCGAGATATTATGGATCCACAATGTGTTTACAGCTCCCGAGCTGACTTATAGCAAGGAAAGTTCAAACACTTTCCTTGATAGCTGCATTAATGGTACAGACCTGACAGGAGAGGTGAACATGAGGGGTTAAACATGAAATAGCTTTAAACTGTTAAAAACAACATATCTATGGCCATAGCTTTCCACTGGGAGTTCCCTTTGACACCTGAACCTCTCAAACTCACCAGATATCCACAAAGAGATATCCACAGCTGTGGTTGGGCAGGACAGACCCTGCCTGGGCTAGGCTGGAGGAGCCATGCAATGGGAAAGTGGGTGCACACACCTGACACTACTCCAGTACTGCCAGCATCTGAGAGCCAAAGGTCTGGGGTAAAAATCATGCGAGCTTTCATTGTCAAGAACACTTTCTATTGTTGTTAATAGTTTGGGAGGGTTTTTTAATTAGCTCTTTATATTAGAGCATTTGGCTACTTTAAGATTAATTTTTATTTCCACTACACACAATCTTCAGAATTAAAAATGCATTAAAAATGTGGGACATAGTTTTGATTTGACCTCTTCTGCTTGCCTGTGCTGTTTGCAGAGATGTTTGCACTCTCCAGGTGACACAAGCAGCCCTGACTTTATCAAAGAGGGTATCTATCATCAGTCAACACTCATAAAATCCTGCAAACCCATGGTCAGCATAGCATGGCTGTGCCTTTTTGCTTGGTATTTGTAACTAATTTTTAAGAAGGTTCTGTATGAAGGTGCTGAGGAAGAAGTGCAAGAAGTGCTGGATTTCACACTGCAGCAGTATTTTATGATTATCACTTTCTTGTGAAATCTAAGCATTCCTCACATATGAATGGGCAAAACCTGCTCAGCATCTTTGAGCTTGGGGAGGCCCTGCAGGTGAAAGAAGAGGTCGTCCTTCTCCCCTACCCATCTATGCTGTGGGGACCCACTAGAGAAGCAGGTAGCGAAGCTGCCCTGGCTCTAAGTAGGCCAGTGTGAGGCCATTAGTCATCCACTCACCTCATGCCTCACTGCCTGTGCCCAGAGCAGACGTGTTCCACTGCCTTTATGTAACCCCCCAGAGGGCTGGCTGCTGCCAGGGGCAGCCACCACCCCCACTGCCACCAGTGCCCAGCAGCAACCTTGTGCTGCGAGTGACACTGAAGCCATGCACAGGCAGAGGTGCCTGTGAGCCAGGTGCAGGACGACCTGAAAAGCCCACCTGGGGCAAAACCTCTGGTCCTGGCTGGCAGGGCTTACCCTCTGTTCCCACTCTCCCAGACAGGAGTGCACCATTGTGATAGAGAGTCACCATCAAATTTTGTGTCAAAAGACATGTGAGGCTCAGACCTCCCTTCTCTCCCCAACCTGCAGGCTCAGTTCCATCTCAAGCCAACAGTCCTGGTGGATTTTTAACAAGCATGAAGGATTGGCTTTGCCTAATCCAGTGTGTGCAACCATCAGGCAAGTTCTTATCTTGACTTAACCTACAGGTAGAACGACTCTGGTCATACTGCCAGTATATTTCAGGGATTTATGTCCACGCCCCTGTGGTGTGTGCACTCCGATATCCCTCGGGTCGTCTTTCATCATCGGTTACGCTTCAAGGCTCTGCAATCAGACACGGTTATCTGAGCAACAGGGAGAAATATTTACCAAAATGAAATTTAGATGGGAAAATGGGGAAGAAAGAATAAAGGGAGAAGAAAAGAACCAAAGGTGAAAGCTCTGTGTTGTTTGAAGTTTGCACTGATGTTTGTTAGAAAATGAATTGGTTTTATTTTTGAACATTGTCAGTTCTATACAAGGAGGTTTATCTCGTGCAATATATTCTTTGCCTTCTAGTTTGAACAGCAATTTGATTTTTGAGATATTTGTTTTTCTTCTTTCCCACACATTTAGCTCCTACTAATGCTGAGAGATGTTGTTGGTGAGAATCTCAAGAGAACTTGGATTGTGATGAGCCAGGGATATTGAAAGTCCAAGTCTAGATAATGTTTCTACATTTCTACTGTTTTTCCGTACGTCCATTTTTTTTTTCCCAGAGTTTCCTCTTATAGGATGCTGCCTTGGCTGTGATCAATAGGGGATGACTAAGATCTGGGTACAGATTGCTGAGCTGAGGTGTTGCAGCATCTGTGTGCAGGTGACCAACCTAAGTACCATTCACTTGCAAAAGCAATCCATTGGGCCAAGGAACACTCCTGCCTCGGGACCCTTCAGTCCTTGTGTGACAGAACAACCTTAGCTACTCTTGTGGCCACAACTGGGCAGAGCAGCTCAGTGACTTTGTGTTCTTCTACCAAACTCTTTGGGGAAGCTGGCAATGTCATTTGTCCCCCCAGTGTCCTAGTGGGACAAATAGAGAAGATGCTAAAAACAACAGCTTCATAGACCATCACTATCTACTGACATCTCTGAGTGTGAGCATTGGAAAGGAAATCAGGTGGGATAAACCCCACTGTGGCTCTTGTAGCACACAACTCTGGCAGGACAGACAGCAGCAGAATTTATAATCACATTTTGCTTGTAACTGGGAAACAAAGAAAAGGAATTGCGATAAAACCAGAGTGAGTTTGTGGCAAAAATGCCCTTAAGCCTGTCTCCTTGTCCTGTGCTGACTGCTGCTTGATGAAATGGCACTCAGGTTGCCTCCTCCATGCTCCAAATTAGAAATTTCTGCCTCGTGATTGCAGATTTAGTTGGTTAATCACCATCAGCTTCTTCAAGTTCCAGAAACGGAAAGCTGCATCTAAACTCAGTGCTGTTACCTCAGGTACTGTCCACAGCCCTGTGGGGTTCAAATGGGACTCCTGCTCTTTGCAGTTGTTCATCTGGCTCTTCTGGACACACCCTGACTTGTGACTGCCATCTCAGCACTTAATTAAGGGGTTAATGGACATCTCCTCCTGCTTCTTGCTCAATGTGGTTGTAATGGCAGCCTGGACCCCTCAGGGAGGGACAGCAGGGATGGGTCTCTCTGGGATCTTCTTTACAACACTCAAATGTATTCCCATATCATGCTGTTGTCTTGTGAATACCTGATATGGTATGGGTTACAGAGACATCTTTGTGGACATGAAAAGTGTTAAAATGTACCTATTTACTCTGTTACAAATGCCATGCATTGCAAACTTAGGAAAGTATCTTGGGCGGAATGAATTTAGCCCCTAAGCACTAAGAATTGTGAGAATTACTACTTAAAATTAGTATCCTGTACATGTTAGGATTTGTTCTCTTCAGTAAGTTCCTTTGCTCCCTCCTCACTATGCTTTTGTCTGATATGTGCCATTATTCTTTTAATTAGTGCAAACTTTCCACCAGGCCCACAGGGATCAGGATGCTCTGTGCCAAAGTTTTTCCTTGGGAGACTGTGACCTGCAGGACAAGAGCTCTGGATGAGAACTTGCAGTGCTCCAGAGCAGTCTGGAAGGCTGTAGGTACAAGCTGAGTGGCACCATCAGCCCCCAGCCAGCCAATGCCAAGGTTAAAATACCACCCTGACTTTAGAAAGGGGAAAGAGGACAGATCAAGGTCACACATTAAGTAGCTTGTAAGGTTTTCTTTCTCAAAACCCGTTTCTACCTTATGCCACAGAGTCCCTCAAGGAAAAGTCTCAGGGAACACTTGCTCTCTGGGCTTAGGCTAAGAAACTGGGCAAGGAAGCAAAGTGGATGTGTGATTTCCCAAAAGAGTTTGGAATACCCCTGCATTCCCAATGGGATTGATACATGGGAGGTACATCTGTCACAACAAAGCCACAGAGGCACGTGAAACAAAAGCTGATTACCTCTCTGAGCTCTACCACATGAGATGGACTCAGAGCCCCAGCCCTTAGCACAGGGAGGACCTGAATGCCCTCAAAGATGGGGGGAAATTCAGACGTTTCAGAGTTTGGGCTTTAGTTGGATTGTTGGATCCACTTCAGCAAAACTGTTTTCAAGACTGTTTCAAGGAAAATAAAATCAAGTCCTTGAGGGAATAGCAGAAGTGGAAAGGTAGATCTTGGCACTATTTGACAGAGCAAGACTCTAGGTAGCAAACCATCAAGATGAGAAAATATTTTCTACTCCTGCATAGCTCACAGCATGGCCTATGGCACATGTGTTGGAGGCACAATCTCAATCCTTTTGCTGACCCAGCAACTGCCTGTGTCAGCCATGGATCTGCACCCCAGAAGAAGGCAGAATCTCTCCAGTAGGTGAAACTCTCAAATGGTCTCAGCAGCTGGGTCTTGGGCTGCGGAGTAAGCATGATCCTGGTAGGCTGTGGGCCATGCTTGGAAACATCACAGAAGCACCTGACAACCCAAAATCTTCTGGGTATTTGTGCCTTGCAGCTCTCCTTCCTACTTACAAATGTGGATTTTATGTGCAAGACATATATTTCATAAAAACGGGAAGAGCAGCTATTTAGCTCTGCCTTGTACTCTGGTTTTGCAAACTTACTATTAGTTTTATAGGTAGAAAACAATTTTTTTTTCCTCATTGGTGTGGTTATTTCATGGTGGAAGAAAGAGCAGAGTTGTATATGAAGTACTGGGTAAAGAAAAAGTCCCTCATGTTCAAGGCCCTGATGATATAAAATGTACGCAGAAAACTCCTCTGCTCACATAAAGTACAGAAGGCTTAAACAAAAAAGTCTCATGTTTTCCTTTTAGAAATTCTGAGTCTCTTAAACCAAGAAAAATGCATCCATGGGAAGGGAGTGCCAGTAATAACAGGCCTGCTCTCACATCCACTGGAAAAAGAGAAACAAGCAGTAGTTTCCCCTGAGGGAAGAGGAGCTCTGGAAGTTATACAGAAATGTTTATTCTTGTGAAGAGTTAAAAGGCTTCATAGGCATCCTGCTTCTCCCTCACACCCTGAGCACCTCAGGGCAATGCATCAGCCCTGTGGCACAGGGAAAGAGCTCAGAAAAGAGCTTGCTTTCAGCAGCCCCATCTTCTGCTGGGAGACAAGGAAACATCAGAACAGGGATGTGGCTAAGTGTCAGCAGATCTTTGGAGGGCAGCAGGCCTCCAAAATTTCCAGTGGGGACTATTTACATATTCTTTCTGTGCAGGAAACCAATGGTTTTTCAATAGCTGAAGCTTTCACCTGCCCTAGTTGAAAGCTACTGTTAAAGGATTTTCTTTGTTAAATTTAAGGCAACTCACATAAAAAAGGAAGCAGTTTGAGTTAGCTTTAAATCATCCTTTACACACCAATCAACCTTCCTGTTCATATTTCTGCATTTGAATAATTTTGTTAAGCTTGCATTTAAAACCTTTCCATAATGTGGCTTTTGGCTTGGCACAAAATAGAAGTAATTATCCTGCTCTATTAACATCTATATTCTATGAGAACTCCTCCTGCAAATGTGCCATGTAATCTACACAGGCATCGATCCTAAATTAAAAGACAGCATCAAAATCTAAGTCAGCTCTTCTATATATTATTAAGTGTCCATTTTGGTTATGCTGTTGATGGCTGCCAATCCAATTTCATACATGCCTGTCCCTTTTTTCTAGTCTTCCTATCCTGTTGTCAGAAGACCACACTGATAACCAGAGCACAGTATAACATATCTTTGTGTCTGCCTTTCGCTTGCTTTCATATGGATTTTGTCTCATTTTTTATCTCAGGATTACTCTGGTGATTCCATTCAGTTGATGGTCTCTCCCCTCTCTCCTACCTCTCCAATCTCAGCCAAGACAAGTGGCAGAAAATCTTGTATAGAGAAGCTGAACTCCATAGTCCAAAACAAATTTCCTGGCTGTTTTCACTAGGTGGAGAATAACCTACAACCAAAGTAAATCTGGTTTCATGGCTAAGAGGCAAATCTTTCCTGCCCTGCAGACACAGGACATCCTGACCATAGTGGAAGGACAACAATTTTGCTGTACGCGGTATGAGAAGGAAGAACAGAAGGCACTTTCCAAAGGGTGACCTCCCTTCTTTGCTCTGCACAGCAAGGCAGGAAGATCCCACAGTGGGAGGGCACCCATGAGGCTGAAGGTGTGCAGCCATAGGAGATCATAGCCAGGCTGTGTTATCTCATTGAAAAAAACAATCCAAAACATCCAAACTGCTGAGGTGCCAGAATTTCAGAGATGTTAGCCAGTGCACACGACAAAAGGGATGACTGTCAGGATAAAGTAAGCAGGAGTCCATTCATCACTTGGCAGAAGGTTGGGATAAATGGGAAGAGTCCTTCCTTAGGAGAAAAACTGGTTTGCTGGATGGTAAAGAAAGGTTCTCCTGTGACCTAAACGTGTCTATCACAGACTCAGTGGGGACCTTTAAGTGTCATGGGACAAGGCTTCCCACGACCTGAGTCAGTTTGGTAATCCCCACACTGCAGATTACCACACAGACATACACCCAAAGCAGCAGAAAAAATTGGAGATTGCATCCCTCATGAACCATGGGTGCTCCCCAGATCTTCCTGCTGCCCCAGAAAATAACGTCATCATGCCAAAGCAGGCAAAGCAGAGGGTGTGACTGTCCTGCATTGCCCAACCTCTGCCCACTCAGCTGACATCTCCTTGGCCACACTGGGGAAGAAGAGAGGAGATGGATGGGCACCTGGACAGGGGGAGAAGGTTGGCATGTTAGCCCATGGTTACCTAAGGAAAAACTGTGGCATGGGGTGGTTTTTTATGGGATAGGCTGTCCCTAGGTGTATTCCTAACTGCAGTGTCTGATGTGAGATGCTGGATAGCAGAGACCATCCCATTCTGCTGAAAAGGAGTTAGATGAGAGGTACTCACTGGCCACTGAAAGTCAATAGTGTTGGCTGAATGAAAACTCTTAGGTAATACTAATGGGGTCAGCAGACAGGCCAGAAGGGTGCTAATAGTTGCTCACAGCAGCCCACACACTTCAGAGGAAAGAGGACACCCCATGGGATTACTGTAATGATGCCTGTGGGGCAAAGGATGTATTTCTTACTTCTTCAGGTAAGATCTCATACAGGCCATGAGGTATGAGTTGTACCTGACCAAATTAAAGAAAGGCTGTGATTTGAACTGGGACTGTTCTGACAAAACTGGCTTGACTACCTTGACTTACCCATCTGGGGATCCTGGCACTAGAGGAAAGATCATCTCAGTGGCTTCAATTTATGGGAACTGAGAGTTATTGCAGGAAGGATGAAAGCTGGAAAAATCCCTTTCTCCTTTCTCTTTCTGGAGGAACTAGCAGCCTAACTTAGTGATCCTCATCTGAAAGAAAGAGGGGAGGTTTGTCAAGACCTTCTTTAGTCACTCTGTCTCTATAACTTAGTTCTTTTAAAAGTTAGGCAAGTGCTGGGGCTGGGGACAGTAGTGCTTGATCAGGAAAATGCTGCCAGCTTTCTGCTCATGTTGCAGAGTCCAGTTTACTCAGCTTGCATGAGGAGTGATTAAATCATTTTGCATCTGAGATGCTCCTGTGGGCATGTGCTGGGAATGACTCCTGTTCTAATCCAGTAGCTGACATAGCAAAATCTTGCACTCCATTGTTGCCAATCATTAAATCAAAGTCACAATCCATTTGGAGTAACTCATGGAAACTCATTATTTTGCCACTGCTTGCTGAACTGCTTAGATAATCAAAATACTTGTGAGAACAGGGAAAAAAATTTTGTTCTTGGCCTAGAAGGTGCAAAGAGCAGTGACACACCCAAGTGAGAAGCAGCAGGACATTTGGAGAAAGAGGACTTGGGAGGATATGAGCCAGGAGACCCCCTGAAGTTCCATGGACTTATCACAGTTAAACATAATGCTTTCCAGGCAGCCTCTGCTCTCTCATTTCACTGGTAAGGTGCAAGGGAGGTAAGGAGGAAGGTAATGTGAATTAGTTATTTTAAACAGCCAGTAAGGGAAAAGCCCTTGCCATGATTTTGAAGCCCAGCATTCCTTAAGATACAGACAACACAGGATACTTGGCTCAGTTGGCTGGAGAGACGTGGAAAGCTCTTGGAGAGCCTGCTCCTTTTTCAACTTGGAAGTCTGGGAGTGGGCAGCAGATTAATGGAGAATGTTTCCTTTAAATCATGAAGAGAAATGTGAATTACTGCTGAGGTTTCCATTCTGTACCATCAGGAAGCCATTTTTCCACTCTGGCCAAAGATATTAAGGAATATTTGGCACATGAGGATAGCACTGACACTGTGCATTTCTATTACATGGGCTTGAAAGTGATGCCTTTTACTCATTAAGGCTTGTTTCTGCAAAAATGCAGGTAGGTTACCTGCTTATTCAGTGGTTCCTGTGAAAGATTTTGTGGATTTATGGAAACATCCATGTCAGACCCTCACAGCCCCAGAGGCATCAAGGAAAGTGTACACCTGGAGCTCTGAAGATTGTCATTAGTTGTGACACTTCCAATAGGAAGGTAAATGACAGCATTTCTCAGAGATGATAATTTACAAAGTGAAAATGTTAATGTAACCAATAATACTTGAAGCTATTTTCTCATGACTAGTTATACCTCTGAAAGTGAATACGCAGCTGCAGTTACCAAGTGATGGGGCAAAGTCATAGGCCCATAAATAAACTTTAACCATAATCATCCTTTCTGCCAATAGAAGCCATGGCCTTCCACAGCTGAAGTGTATAAAAAAGCATAAACAATGTATTAAAGCAGTGACACTATGGAATTATGCAAGTTCTAAGCAACATGGAAGAAGAGAGCAAAACATTTGAAGAAGACAAGTAATTTTAGAACTTAGCAGCTAATAAATTTTGACCCTTGCTTTGCATTTTTGAAATTCACACATACATTGTGTTTCTAAGGATAAGTCCTGTAGGTCCTTATCAGCTCACATTTAAGGCTTAATTTACAGAGTCTCTGCCCTGCAGAACATGGTTCATTGTTCTTTGCACAGCTGCATAAAACAATGCTTTTTAGCAAAAAATGCTGGAGTACAAAATAAAAGGCAAATCTTAGAGGAAGACCATTTTTTTAGTGGTGAGTCTGGATCCTGTGACAGTGAAGTAGCTGAACTAGAGGATTATATATATTTACTCTGCATGACTGAGCCAGTAAGGCAAATGAACAACTAGTGTGTTTATACAGCTTTGTATTTATTTACATTTTCCCAAATTAATGTCTCTTACTGGCTGTGAAATAGAACCAGGTACAAATGGTTAAACTCCTTTGTCCAAATTCTGCTGTTACCTATACTGATTAATTTTCTATGACCTATGCAGAATCCCCTGACCTAGTCCCTGAAATGTGGCCTCTACAAGATGCCCCTTGTGAGGCCCCTCTTGTTTCTTGGAAGTTGACCTTTTTCCAGAAGAGTCTAACAAATACTTTCCAAATTAGGGCTATTCAACCACCCCTGCCCACAGACACAGAATATAATTACCAACATGATTTATCTAGAGAATTTTCAACTCTTGAACGTACTGTGGTGACATTTGCTGATGGTATTCTTAGCATGCATGGGAGGGACAGGACTTTTTGTTAATATGTATCTCTAAGGTTGTGTGTGTAGAATATGGTCTTTTCAGCTCCCTGCACCAATGTTAACTATGGGTTGGCATGTTGGAAGTTGTCCTGTGTTTATAAAAATCTTATGGCAAAGACATTAGGAAGGAAAGCCAGAAGGATGCTGTAGCAGTAAAGAAAGTTTTTGACTAAAGCTGTAGTTGCTGACACTGCTTAGCATGAGGGGAGCCCCCACAGCCCTGGAGACATGGGGTGAAGCCCATGCTGACCCAGGGATCCTGACTACCATCAGGATAATCCAGAGAAACACCTTGTCCTTCACCACAGCTCTGTAATTTGAAATGCAGAGGAAGGAGAACTACAAGATTAAGACAGAGGAAGCCAGAAAATTCTTCAGATTTCCAAATGTGGAAAAAAGAGATCTCAGCTACCTCCCAGTGCATAACGAGTTCTGCCTGTCATGTCTGCATCATGAGGAGCATCTCACAATGCACTGCAATTCTCCCCTCTGTGCAAGTGCATCAAAATGGCTACACATCTGATTTTGGGTTTGTTTCTCAGACTGAGATAAAACCACTTGCATAAATACTCTTGTACAACTTCTGGAGTTTATCTCTTGTATTTATTAGAGCATACTGACACCATGATAATTATATCACTGCAATGATACCAACTGAAAGTTCTGATGAAACTACTTGCACAGATCCAACTTCATTTTGGAAGGAAGTGTGTTTGATATCAGTATTTTTCCAAAGGGCAGAATTATCTGAAGTGCAGGGTGGGGCTGAAAAAGGGAACAACTTCAGACAGTCATTAACATTTTAGAAAAAGACAAAGTGATTCACACCAAATAAAGGTAAAAGGACACAAAACAGTATTTAACCGTCTATGCAGCATTGGTTTTGCCATGGGAATGCTTTGCCATTACAAATGGAAAGGCAGACTGTACATTGAAGGGCAGTCCTCAATTTTTCTTAACATGTGCTCCACACTATGAAAAGCCTGCAGCATCCATATTTTGTATATATCAGCTCAGTGAATGCAATCATTCTCAGAAAAATGTCATACCAAACACAGAAGATGGAAGGTAACAAGAAGAAGTCTGGCACCTGCTAATTCTGTTTCTAATTGTAATGTTATTTTAATTGCCATCAGGGAGAGTGGAATGAAGATTCTGAGGCTCAGTCCTGTTCTCATAATATTTTATGGGAGGTTTGTCACCAGCTTTCATGGGAACAGGACTGGGCGTCATACCTTCATATCCCAGTAATATGAGAGGGATTGCCAGTCTTTGCATCATGTGCAAAGTCTCAAGGCCTCTGTAAATTAGCAAATGTGCAGAAGCCAACAACAGGAGAGGAACTGCAAAGATGAATTCAAAGGGAATTGCCTATAGAGGGGAGAGAATGGATGTTAGAGCAGCAGAAATACAGCTGAGTTGCATTAACTAGGGTACAAAAAAGCTGATTATTCTGCCTAACATGCTGGGAGAAACTGAAGAGAACAGGACTCAGTTTTAGGTGACTGTAAGAAAAAGAAATAAACTGAAATGTGACTGAATTAAAAAAAAAAAATCCCACCAAAGAACCCATAACACACCAACAAAAAAAAATCCCTAAAACTCAAAGACTGAGCTCTCCTAAAGCATCTTCCAATGTTTTTAGGTACTTGAAATCAATGGAATCTGCCCTATGAAACTCAGAAGGGTTTGAACAAAAATGTCTTAGTGGCTTTTACATGCATGAAAAAAGGCAGAGACAGATTAACTCACTGCAAGTGACATGGAAAACCTCAACTATGCAGTGTAGGTTTCTTCACTGAAGGGTGGTCAGGCACTGGAACAGGCTGCCCAAGGAGATGGTGGACTCACCATCTCTGGAAGTGCTCAAGAAACAACAGAGCATGGCACATAGTGCTATGGTTTAGTTGCAGTCAAAGGCTGGACTTGATGACCTTGGAGGTCTTTTCCAACCTAAATGATTCTATGAGTGAAGGTTCCTTAAAGACTTGAGAGAGAGAGAGGCGCCTTTGTAGACAGTGAGATTCTCTCTTCAAGAAAACATCGACATGCCAGAGAAAAAGAGAGAGCCAGAGGGAGGAGGGGAAATACACCTCACATCTATTCCCAGAATACAGAAGCCAGATGTCAACCAGATGAATGATGGTGCCTACACTGGAGAGACAAGCACTCATTCCTGGACTTTCTTCCAATACAAGACAATGAAAAGTGGATAAATAGAGAGAGTGCAGATGAACAGGAAGTATGTCATGGCCGACAAGGCCTGGACAATGCAAAGCCAGGAGGGATATCTGCTCACACAAGATGTTGTGCATACTGGACTGACAGCATGGGCAAAGCTGACCTCACCTGCATGCACTGAGCTGAAGTGGTCATGGAAAAGTCTGCACTCATGCTGATCATTAATAAAAATTCAGACTTACACCTTGACACAATTACTTTGGAGAACAGCATTTCTCTGCTTGAACAAGTGCGTGACTACTCACATTCTGACATCAGATGGAATGTGGAACAGAACAGCAGAGAAAAGAGGCCAAGATCTACCTATATCTCATGTTTCTGCTCAATGGAAACAGTAAAACACAGAAAGATAAATGAAAGAGATCTGGGTAGATTGGGGAATGAAGTAAGGGCCAGAAATCAGGAGAGTCCGCAAGAAACCTGAACCACCATCAGAACATCTTAGGTGAAAACAATAGGCTAAAGAAAGGGAACGATCAGGGAAGATACCATTACAGTGGACACAGACATCTCAAAGCAAGTGAACAGACTAAAAAGAGCCAAGAGCCCAGAGGATGGTAGATAACATGTAACAAGAAGAGGGAGGGGCTGCTGGACAATACCTTAAAGGAGGAAAAAAAATGGGTACAGGCAAGTAGTGGAAAGAAAGGAAAGAAGGAGAGCACTGGACAAGTGCAGATGCCTGCGTAGGATTCTTGGGCAGAAGAGGATATAAAAAACATCCCACTATAGGAAGGGCAATCTGTCATGCATGAAACAAGTGAAATGCAAAGCCTTCAGGGGAACTCAGGAGCAGCTTTAAAGGAATCAAAGCAGGGAAGGTTACCGTGAGACAGCAGTGGGAACTCCTCTCCAGGAGTGGAGGATAAGTGGAGGTAGTCTCAATGCTAAAGACAGGAAAAAGCAGAGAATGGAAAGGAGAATTAGAGGGTGAGTGAGAGGTGGTCTTTGGGTAAGGGAAGCAGGAAGGTAACAGAGGATATGGCTAGAGTAGAACAGAGAGCAGGTCCCAAGAGAAGTGCAGGTTGGTATAGGACAAGGGGCTGAGGTAGACAGCACGGATTAGGAGCCATGAGCCGTGCTGGCAGCTGGCAGCAGGAGCTTGCTTATTCAGCAAGTCAGGCAGTAATTAATTAAATCAAGTCAGGCAGCAATCAGTCAGTTAAATCGGGTAACAATGACTCAATTAAGTTGAACTGGGGAACAATGAATTTATTACATCAAACCAGGGAAAAAAGAACCAATTAAATCAGCTGGAAGCCTCCACGGGTACATCCAGAGTCTGGGCTAGGTGCCACCGGGGTGGAGGACTTGCTGCAGCCGCCTTTTCCAGGAGAAAGATCACCACAGCAACTGAGCATCGCTGCTGACAGCCTTGCTTGTCACCCTCTGCCTGGAGCGGAGGACACGGCAGTCTACAGCCGGTCTGATGAAACGTTTGAACCAGAGGGGTGGGGAGATGGGAACTGTCAGCTTCCAAATTACCAATAGTGTTGCAGAAATTACTGGGCTGCCTAAGGATGAATGAAGAAAGCTCTGCCTCTCAAATCAGGCTGATGCTGGATATCTGGAGCTGTCAGCTTAAGAAATGGAGAGGTTTTGATAGGTGCCTGACAATGGGTTAGTCCATCCTAACATGCAGGAGAGGTACACTTTCCAAGGTGTCCAAGTTTAGGACATCCTGGAAGAGCATGGCTATGTACTAAAACAGCTGCCCAAGCCCATTTTGACATTAAAAAGTGTAAACTATATGGATTGGTGTGAGTCAGGCTGGTTGTGTACTGGCAATGCTAAGAACCATTTTCATCCCCTTTTGTTGGTTCCCATATCATTTGCCATTGAGGAGGTTTTTTGGGGTTTTTTTTGTTTCCTGTTCCTTCTTCTATCTCATCTCCACAAGTAGGGGATATCACTAAGATAACCAAGTTACCTTAGCAGGAAGTAGCTGTTTCTCTTGGGACTTTTCATGCATATCAGTAAATTGAAAATAAAAAAAGGGAAGACCTCATGGATGAGTACAAGCTGATGTCAAAAAGATGTGGGAGACAGCTATCTATCCATTATTTAAGAGAAGTGCAATCATAATCACTCTCTCAGGCACCTGAGAGAAGGATTTTTGCAGGTGAAAAAATCATACTGCTTTTCAAGGCAGTACAAATGCTTGACAGGCTGCCATAGTTAATAAACAGGGATATTACATGGGCAACTTTTATAGTATTACACATTGTCATTAAAGTAATTATATTGAAAAGGAAATGACTCTTTGGGTGTTTTTCCTGGCTAGATGAGGTCCTGGGATTTGCCCAGAGTGTGTAAATTAGGGCCAACACAATCCCTGTAGGAATGTTGACCAATAAATTAAACTAAAAATAAAAGCTGAAGAAGAACAGCTTCCTGAAAGCATACAACAAAGATGGGCTTGGTCCAAGACTTAGTATATATTATCAGTACCATATGTATCCCTGTTGTCCCCTAATAAATATGCAACAGGACAGAGTGAACTTTGAGACACACTGGCACAATAGTTTTACACTAAAGGACTGGACAAATTTTCTTTTCCCTGCTCTTAACTACTAAATAGTCAGGAGGCAAAAAGAGTCTAATTAGAAATGTGAAGGCTCCACTGAAGCTCCTGCTTCCAGTCTGCACCACAGTGTTTGAGCGGCCGTCTGCCACAGAAAAACAGAAAATAAACTTCCTGGGTTGGGGTTTTTTCTCCTCTTTTATCCCTTTTGAATAATATTAACACTGAGCAGTTGGACTTGTTCTTGTACAAATCTTCAGTCTAATGAAGTACATAAAAATCAGGTTAAAATTTCAGTCAACAGTTCTAGTCATTTCAGACTCTGGTTTATTAGTGGTCAGAAGAAAAAAAATTGACCCATGTCAGTATTTCGAAAAGTATAATTTAAATGCTCTACAGGACAGTCAGTGATTGTGAACATGACCTTGACTGTGATTATGGCCTTCTAGATGATGACATGTACTATCAAAGAGGCTGACTTTATCCTAAATTTGGGCTTTATATCTAAAGCTATTTTAGGACAATAGGATGTTGTGACAACTCTCTGTATTTAAAAAAATATATATATATTTTCAAACTGCATTATCTTGTGAGGCATCTAGTTACACAAAATTTCTGAACCCCATAACTTTCATTTTCCTCTTTGTTTATTTGTCAGTAGTGGATGGGGTTTATGTTTATCCATCCCCTTCTCCCTTTTTACCTTGAAATCCTGTCAATAAACAAAACATACTTATATGCATTATAGTGCACTGCAGGAGAAGGGACTGTCATAATTCAAAGTAATCAATTCACATTTATTTATTTCACAGTGTTATCAAACAGCAATTTTTATATGCTGACCAAAAAATACACTATATTTTTATATGCTTGCTAAATAAAAGATTCCTCATCTATAAAGGAGTAAGTATAATTTAACTCTGTTTACTAAGTGGTCATTTACTAAACATATGTCACTTTACCTTCACAAATAAAGATAAAACACTGTGATTAAGGCTAGAACTTCTAGTCCTTATATTTCCATTATTGGCACATGTCCCATTCTTTTTTTTTTCCTAGCCTCCCTTGAGTCATCATGTATAATCAAAGAGGGTACTGGGTCAGAGAAATATCATTCAACACATGAGAGATGAAAAAATTACCCAGTAGAGGAGAACCCATTCTGCTTTTCCCTGCCACTCATTCATCTGCTGCTCCCCACTATCTAGGGAATAGTTTGATACTATCTAATTCTGGAAACAAAGGAAAAAATATCATTTAAGACTCTTCTTTGCTGTCTAAACTGGGTGCTTCTGCCTTGGGAGAAACACCAGGTGCTAGCCTCCAAGCAGTGACACTCCCAAAGAGCTGATACAAGGCAGCTCACAGAGCTCCCCACTCTGCCCATGGCTTACTTACCTCCTTTAGGTTTATCTGCCTTTAGGCAACAGGGAGACCCACAGGGCCTTGTTTCCACTAGCTCTTCATGGAAAAGACCTACAAGATCATTGAGTTCAACCTTTGACCAACACCATGTCAACTGAACCATATCACTAAGTGCCATGTCCAGTTGTTTCTTGAACACTTCCAGGGGTGATGACTTCACCACCACCCTGGGCAGCCTCTTCCAGTGTCTGGCCACCCTTTCAGTGCATAAATTCTTCCTGATGCTCAACCTCAATATCCCTTGGTGCAGCTTGAGGCTATGTCCTCTTCTCCTGTCATCAGCTGCCTGGGAGAAGAGGCCCTACCTCACTACACCCTCCTTTCAGGCAGCTGTACAGAGCAAAAAGGTCTCCCCTGAACCTCCTGTTCTCCAGGCTAAACACCCCCGTCTCCCTCAAGTTGCTCCTCATAGGACTTAAATTTTTGATTTATATTTTCACAGTATTTCTCTTACTGCAAAAAAACAAAACTCCAAACTTCTTTTTGGTGACAAGCACAGCCTTGAAAAAAACATCACAACATTTAAAATCCTCTGCGGTAGCTGAAGTATTTTGCACCTTAAAAGGTGTCACTACACATTTCACTTTTTCAAATCAAGTTGGAAGGTGACTGGATAGGGAACAACACAGGAGTACCAGATGTCTCTTCTAAAGCTTTTCTTCCATTGAGAGATGGGCTTTCCCTTTTGCAAAGTGCAGATGCAGGCCAGGCCCAGAGCCACCTCCCTTCCTCACACACACCATACACACGAACCTTGAACGTCATCTGAACACACAACTCCCACAGAAGTCAGCAGGCACAGGTAAACTCAGCCCTCAGGTATTTATTGCATGTCTAGCTCAGCATCACATCATATACCTTGGCCTAGTCCAAGAGCTGCTGAACCAATTTCCCTGATTCCACAATGAATGGCCCAGAGCTGATCCAGCTTTGACCAATAGGTTGGATTAAAAGCCTCCTCAGATCTCTTCCAACACAAATTTTCCTATGGTCCTAATGTACAGGTTCCAGGGATCTAACTGCTACGGTAAGAAAGGGTGGGAGGAAAAATTAGGAGCAGAGGCAGAGGCTAATGTTTACAGCATAGCTAATGACAATTTTGTATCTTTCAAGTATTAGATTGTTTGTGCTAGAAATTCCTAGCTCTTTTACCTGAACATGAGATCAAAATTCAGTAACTGACTTTTGCTGAAGATTTTCCTGGGGATTATTTGTATTCTGGAAGGTGGAAAGACAAGGCAGTAACATTTCATCAGAAATCACGTATTATTTGAGTCCTTATACTCCAAACACGCACAAGAGTTTCTCACCGGTAATCTCTGCAAGTGTCCTGTTCATCCAGTTGTGGTGTACATTTTCTTCAGAAATTTACTTAAGAGGTTTACTAACCATTAATTTAGTTTGATGTGCCTGTGTGCAAGACAGAGTACACAGTTTTGGGCAGAGATTTTTGAACCCAAAGTGAATTGTTTCCTCAGCAACTATATTCCTTGGAAACAAAAAAACTTTCCAAAATAGGTCTTTGCACTGGCAAATACGCACAGCTCCGTGAAAGCCTGCGAGTCTGCAGGGCACTGCTGTAGCATTTCAATCGCACTTGGAAAACAAACCTCAGAAAGCCAGAAACTACTCAGAGTTACTGGCCAGTAACTCTTTTAATGATTTCCAGGAGAAAAGACCTGGCTTTTTTCTGTCCCAAGGCCCTTCTGAATACCTGGATTCCTCAAGAGGGAATCACAACCCTGTTATCTTAAACAGATATGCGTTTCCCCTGAAACACCCCCACGTATCTGCTGCTACCTTGATCTCCCTTCCCCTCAGGGTCTCCTCCTGCAACCCCAAACCAAGCCCTTCCCACCCCTTATTTTGGCTCTCTCCTCTCATCTCGAAGCCCCTCTGCCCGCGGCCCCCTGCACGGGGCACAGCGGCGGGGATGGGCCGGGCCCCGCCCCGGGTCCGCGGGCGGCCGGAGCAGCGGGGCGCGGGCGGGGACGGGCCAGGGGCGGGTTAAAAGCGGCGGCAGGTGAACGGGGAGGGACCTTAAAGCTCCGGGGCGGCGAGATTAGGGCCGCCCGCTCGGCAGGCAGCGGCGGAGCCACGCTGATCGGCGCAGCCCGGCCGCGGCGCCGGGAGCTGCCGGCGGGGTGCCCGCCCCTCAGCAGCGGCCGCCGCTGAGGCAGGTGAGGGGCGCGGCGGGCAGGGAAGGCAGGCCGGACGGAGGGAAGGACGGAGGGAAGGAAGGGAAGGGGCGCGGCGGGGCAGGTGCCCCCGGGCAGCTGAGGCCGCACTTGTTGCGCTCCAGCGCGGGGCCGGGGCCGGGGCAGCGCTGCCCGGAGCTCTGGCGGCACTGCCCGCCGGGGAGGCAGCGGGGCCGGGCGCGGAGCCGCCGTGAGCGCTGCCCGCCCTGCCCCGGCAGGATTCGCCCTGCTCGGCACGGGCGCTCTCCGCTTCCCGTCACCAGCTGGAGCGTCATAGAACCCCGCGAGCAGTTTTGTTTGGGAATGCTCTATCTCTCTGTTTAACGCGTTTAATTTACAGCGAAATCTTTATTCACCTCCCAGCAGCTCTCTGTAAGCGCGTTATGTGAGGTACGTACGGCCAGCCACGACACCGAGCAAAATCAAGGTTCCGGCAATTACAGGTAATTTGCGACACGCCTACAGATGTTAGGAGAGCTGCGGGAAGGTAAACAGCTTGCATCAGTAAAACTGACAGGTCCTGTAAGTGTCTGATCACACACTGGAAACATTCCTTAGAATTACAGGGGGAATAGGAAATGAGGTGTGAGTCAGAAACAAATGTATTTTTGAGTATCGGGGCTGGATAAGATCGCACAAAGAATGAGTACTTAAGACCTTAAATAAAACACGAAGGACTGCTGGGGTAAGGGCAGGAGTTCTTGTTTAGCTCCTGGCACTAGCTAGTATCTGGGCATGTTCTGGCTTTTCTGTAATCAGGCTTTCCTAGATTGGGAGTTGCTTTCACAGTCTCTCATGTTGAACAATCTCTCCTCTGCTTTCAACAGAGGAAATTGTTTCTTTGTCTTGTGCCCCATTTGTTTTCACCATGTAGCTTGGAAATATTCTTGAAACAACAGGCAGAGGGTTGCAAGAAGAAAGTGGCCTTTTGTCTTAGGAATGCTCTTTTAAACCCAGATTTTATAACTTTGATTAATGGCTGTGTCCTGTGTGAAATACTGCGAGGGTTTGGGTCCGGGTTTGGTTTGGGATCACCACAGTGTATGTGTGTACACTGAGTCAAAAGCAGAATGAAATATATTTTCATCCTTAATTTTGTTAAAGGAGTTATGTAATCTTTAACGTTTCCTGGCCTCCACTGCTTAGCCTGGCAACCTACTTGCCAGCTACATCCTTTGAAGAGCCCCAGAGAAAGGACAGTTGGCAAAAGGATGTGCATGTGATTGGGTTTGCTCTGTCTTAGAGAACAAGGCAATGGTGGGACAAGCCTCAGCCTGGAAGAAGGTGGTACTTCCACTGCAATGTAAATTTTCTGGTGGAGTTTTTATTGCATCTGTCCTGCATGTGTCAGGCTTTCTAGGAGACTTCAGATGATCCCCAGAACTGTCAGTCTCATAATTGATAGGATTACATATTTCAGAGCTTAAAAATGGAACAGTAAAACCCCATGAATTAGTATGTTTCTCTGGAGGAATTGATTTTTGTCCTGACAGGGCCAGTTTTCTCAATTTGCTGAAGCTGGGTCTCTGATGGTATTGTTGTTGTGCATCCCTTTATGCACAACCCAGGCAGTTTATTTGGGCATTTATTTGTGGGGGGGGAAAAAAAGTAATTGTACATATAAAAATGTATAGCAGACTATCTTAGTAGCTGGAAAAATAACAGCACTTTGAGTTATACATATGAGTTCATAACAGTAACTGCATAACCTCGTGGGTACTTGAGAGTAATGAGGATGCTTTTACAGGTTGTTTCTTGTGAACAGTTCCAGCTAAATCTGTGCTCCCAGATGCTGTGTGAAAGAGGAACATGGGTTGAAGATGTTTTTTTCTTCTGATGTTTTCCCTTGGTCTGTTCCTTGCTGATTTTAATTGTTATTTAATGATGACTGATGAGGTATCTGGAAGGAGAACTGTGACTCTTGCCTGGCTAAACATCAGTTTGTGTAAGGAAGAGCTTGAAGTGATGATATGAGGTGAGATAGTATGCTGTCAAAACAGCAAGAATGTGGAAAAAGAGACGCACATCTCCTATTAGCTGATAAAAGAATGTTGAAATGATTCTGTTCCTTGTCACACACCTGCCTTTCTTCCTGTAATAGAGTTTTAGAAAGGAAAAGTTGCTTTTAACTTTACTCTTGATGAATGAAATAATAAAGTATATGCTCAAAGGAAGACTGCAGTGCAGTGTAAAATGTTACTGTGTTTTTAAGTTTAATTAGTGTTTCCAAAAGATTAGGCGCTCTGTGTGTGAAAAGACAGGGGCTTGTTGATTGTAGAGGAGAGTCTTGTAGAGGGGATGTAGACATTTGCTCAGGTGTAGGGGGATGAAAATAGGAATTAGGTGACAGGCTTCAAAAAAAATTAAAAGCAATATAAAAAAGTCATAACTAAAAAGTTACTTTGATGACCAGAAGCACAGCACAGTATCTCTAAAACCTTCTTTAAGATACAGGAAATATGACACTTGTATCAGTGGTGGCACAGTCCTCAGGAATTCAGCTTTCTTCCAAAATAAGATGCGTTAAGCACACTTTGAAGGAAAGGTTTACAGGGGAAAATGGCTGAGACAGGCTAAACTCTAGTAGGACTTGTGCTATCTTGTTATTCCTTCAAGTGTGACCTCTGATTTCCTGTTCTGTATGAGTAGAATGAATTTTGTGCAGATATGTTCTGGAGGATAATAATCTCCAGTTAAACAGGTATGGATTCTAAGCATCCTTGGAAAATGACTTAAAACTTATGTGAGGGCATAAATATGGGACAGTCATAAAAGGGTGTCGTTGTGGACAGAAACTGAACCCATAAATGCTCTTGATATTTAAGTAGCATAATTTTTTAATAACGTTTAACTACATACAAATTGGGTTCTAATCTGTTGGGTTGCTCTGGATTTCATGCTGGATTTAATTAGAGCAGAGAATGCCTCCTGTTTTCCTAAACTTGAGTAGAAGCAAAGAACAAAGCTTGCAGTGTTCAGACCTGCAACTGTCAGAGGTTTCCTGTTCCCGATTAGTCTTTGTCTGTTCCTGTGTCAAATCAGATATACTGTAATCTCTCTGTCAAGGCTCTTCTCCTCTCCAGTTTCCACTCTGATCTCGAGATAGGTGTTCAGAACAAAGTTTAAGAGCTACTAGAGAGAATTGCACAGGCATTTTGTGGTTGTTAGACTGCTCCTTTGATCTTTCTCAGCTTTTTAGGAAAGAAGTAGAGTTGTTGATATTCCAGAGTCTTCTAACTGCATGCTCCTTGAAGTTTTTAATATACTGCTGTAAAATTAAAATAGCTGGAAGCTACCTATTAAAGGATTTTACTTGCCAAGGTCTAAGTTCAAAGCTTTGTCTTCTTGCATTTTGAACTCTGCATTTTGAACTCTGCATTGAAGCTATAGCAATGTAGGGAGCTGAATTCTTTTTCAGGTGTCAGAAATATCCTGGATGATTGAATTCAAGCTCTGTGCTTCCAGCTTCGAACTGTTACTTACCTGTCTTGGTTGATTTAGCCTGTGAAGCTGGTAATTGCAGTGGAGCATTTCAGGAGAACAGCCCTGTGAGATGGTGAGATTTTTGTTATCTCTAGTTTAATGTCTGGGAAACTGAGGCATGGAGCAGACTGACAAATTAGGTAGGAAGTCTGAGCAAGCTAGCAAGTGACTGATGTAGTCTGTGTACCAGCTTCTCTTGGTGAAATAAAAGGGTGCTGTATTTTGGAAGATGTTAATCTGTATTTATTGGAAGCTTCCTTGCTTCAGCCTTGACAGTGCTGCTGTTCTTGTAGTACAGCATCAAAACTAACTCTGCAGTAGGAATAACAAGATCTACACACTGGCAATTGAGTGCTTGCTGTGAACTAGATGCCAGGTTGGTGGGATGGAGGCATCCTGATGCAAAACTGCTGAAACCCAGACTAGTGTGTTCTTCCAATCTGAGTAATGACACAACATTATGCAGCTGTAGGACACCTCGATGCTGGTTATCAGCTCCCCCTACAAGCCACTGCTCCAGTGCAGCTGTTGAGATCAACACCTGAAGGGAACATTGTGTCAGCAGCACATTTCAATGCATGTTGGGCCTCAACATGCAGCAGTACTTCTTGTGCTAAGCTGGCTCAAAATAATTTTGGTAATGACTTTGCGTCTGTTTAGCTGTTCTGAAGCTTTTCTATGGCAAAAGTTCTGCATTAAACTGCCACTCTAGGGTATGTGAGTTATCTTTGTCCCCAACTTGGAGGGTAGGCAGGGACACTTGAGACCAGTGGCTTTTGCTTAAATATTATCTTGGTTAACACATTCCCACATAGGATAAAGTGACTTCTGTCTTGGCAGTCAGCTGATCCTTTATCAGTATCCGGAGGCATTGCTGAAAGTGGTGGGATGTCACACCAAACTGGTATCTCCTGGTACACTGTACACTAAAATTCTGATAGAAGTGGAGTCATTGTGACATCCTCTGAATTTGTGTAGATCCAGTATATTAAATAAATTGGTATTCAAATTGAAGGTGAGAAGGGTATAATCTTAGTCGGAATTTATGCATGAATTGGGGGTCTGTGGACCTCTTCTTGAATGGAACTCCTAGATGTTCCTATAGCATAAGCAGATACTGTAATATTTGCTTATGACTACTTTTTTATTTTGCTATCGTACAAGCACTATATATGTATGTGACAGATGTATCTTCTATTGTTTTTACACCTTCACTGTATTCCAGCTGTGGATTTAGCCACTGAGTAATGAGTTTCCAGTATAACAGTCTCTAACAAAGGAAAATGGTGTCTGTTAACAAGCCAGCTGCACTTGTAAACAGGGGAGCTCAGTGATGATTGTCCTCGGTGTTGTGGATTGCAGGGATTTTCACTGGGTGTATGCACTGTGCTGAAGTTCTGGTTTAATGTAGGCTTACAGGAGCTAGCTTTAAACTGGAAGGCAGTCTAGCCATGGCAGCACAGAGCTCAAAATACTGCCCATAAGCTGTGGAACTACAGAAGGAGTTAAGCTGTAGTTCTTGCCTTGCTGCTGTCTAGTTTACTAGTGGAAAAAAAAAACAAACAAGCCAACAACAAAAAAAAACAACCCCCAAATGAAACACCTGCTTATGTGTCTATGTAGTGTGATTATACAGAACTGTTTCCCTTGTCACTTAACCTTTCAGTTAAGCGTTGTGATCTTTTATGGTTGTTTTTAATTGTTAACTGTAACAACCATATCCCACTCTGGTCATCTAATTATTGAAATGGAAGGTGCTGCTGGTAGTAGAACAGGTATCTATGTGGAGGTTTGGAAAAGCTTATTTTCATGCCTAGATGCAATTTTTGTGAAGGAGAATTTAACACTTAATGCACGCCCCTGTTAGAAGTTATTCTAAATGCTTAGTTACTCAACCTCACAACTTCAGCTGTCTTCTGTTCTGTTTCTTCCTTTATAGCTAATCCCTATTCTCATTCCACTTTACGTTTTTTCTCCATAATTTACCTAAGCTTTCATGTCTTTAATGTGTTCTTGTAGTGTTCTTTACCAGCAAGCTAGATAAGTCCTTGGCTGTCTACATACTGTTATTTCTGTAAGCATTTGGCAGGATTTGCCCACATCAAAATAGTATCTGGACTGGCTCTATAAAAATAGGACTTAACCATTAAAGAGGTGTAATTTTCCTGCTTTCTTCTCCTTTGGTCAGCAGAATAGTTAATATTTTACTTGCTAGTGAAAAGGAAAGCAAGTATTTGAAACAAAGATATAACTTGTGATCTAGGTCCTAGCTTTTGAGTGAGTAAAGAGTAAATGAGCCATCACATCACTGCAGGTGTGTTTAGTTGGAGTGGTCTGCACTGGTGGCTTTAGTAGTGTGAAGAGCCATACTTGGCTAACTAAAATTCTGCTTGGATCCCCGTGTCCGTTTGTTGGAGAGGAGTGGATGCTTTGGCAGTGTCTGAATTGCCTTCATTGGCTCCTCTAAGTTGCACTGAGTACTGTTTAAACCCAGCTAGTAGGAAACACTGTGGACAGAGTATTTGGATGGCATTCAGGCTGCCTGGATATGGCACTACAGTCTTGGATGTGTCACCTTTCAGAGAGAAGAGAGTGAGACTTCACTGGTATCTGATCAGTGCCTGTAGCACTCAAGTAGTCCAGAAGTCATATGACTCTCATCCAACATCAAAATAAGCCTGAGAGGCAGTGAGCAAGAAGGGGCAAAGGTTGGTGACTTGCTAGTTGGTGACTTAGCAGTGGGAAGAACCGTGGATGGTGGCAGGAGGAGCTGAAGATATAGCTGGAAGATTGGGTAAGATACATGGGAAGGGTGAAGGGAGGAGTATTTGGGCAGATATGAAAGATATTTTGTCAGATATGAAAGACATTCCTTTTTTTGGACAGGAGAGGAGATGTCACCAGGAAATTCTAGGCAAAAGACTGCCTCTTCAGAGTGTGGTGGCTTCTTTCTTGATCCAGATACAGACATGTCTTTGCTAGAATTGATGCACAGTTTTTTGGCTTAACAAGCACAATATACTCTGAGAGAAGATGGAGCAAGTCAGATGAAGAGGAGTGTGTATAATTTTCAGCATTAAAGCTTTGCCAACCCCTCTTTCCCCCTGACTGCTCATTCTTACCCATGCTTTGCCATTTGCAGCCTGGGGTGTTTGTTGTTTTGTTGTTTGTGGGGTTGGTTTTTTTTTGGGGGGGGGGGGGGGGAAGGTTTAAAATGAAGCTGTCCTTTTCAGATGGTCTGTGGGTGTGTGCTGTTAAACAGATTGATAAAATGGATCAGATTTAAAGAAACTAAACCAAAACCTACTAGTACTGGGAAGAACTTATGGACAAGTCACCTGTTTTATAATGTGCCTTCACAAAGTCACAGGAGATGAACTGTAGCGTGACCTTAGGAGAAAACAGGACTAAGGGAGCTTCTTCAGCTAGCTGCACACCAGGGAGCTTGTATTTTGAATAGGCACAGGGAGGAGGAAACAAATCCATGTGAAATTATAACAAAATGGCAGCGCCATCAATGTGCAGTGAGATGTGAAGCTGAGAAATAGGGCTTATGAGGAGCAGATACACAGGTTTCACTTCACACCCTGCACTCAAAGATGGTTGACAGGTAGGGAGAAGATGGAATGATGAGAAGAAAGTAAGGACTCTGGTGGAGTTACAGGATAGGTGGATAATATGTGTAATACCATGGTTTGCATTGTGCCAGTCTTCTATAGGGTTTATTTTCAAATGCTCATAAGAATTTCTAGTCTTAATACTTAGTTGTGGTCATTTTATAAGTACTGTAATTACTGTCTCTTCAGAAGTACTGTAATTGTCATATGTGTGCAATAGTAACAGAACACAAAAGAGTTGTAACTGTCCCTCTGTTTAACAATGCAATAATTGCCACGGCAAATTCTGAAAGAATTTTAATCAATCAGATGACAGAAAAAGGGGTGGAAACGGTTAAAAATCCAACTTATATATTTAGTAAGGATCTCTGGTATTAAGGGTCTTTGCTGTGTCCTCATAGGGTTGTTAACCTACAAAGACTCCCTGTAACTGTTTGCTAATGAAAAGAAGAATATTTCTTCCTGGAAAAAATAACCTAGCAGGATAGCAAGCTAAGTCTGTTTCAGGACTGTTTTCAGTCACATACAGCAGAAATAGCCCATAGATTGTACATCCTGAAGGAGGCTCAGGAAAAGTTCTCTCCAATCTGAAGGAGATCTTGGATCTCCCCCTTGGTTTTCAACTCCTGGAGTATAACCCCACACAGTCAATCAGCAACATCTGAGGGAAATGTAGTTTATGGGACTAGTGAAGGGAGATTACATTTAAATCCCAGTAACTCAAGGAAAAGATACCATTATGTTGCGTAACAGTTGTGTCTTCATTTTCTGTGAGCTGTTGTGTACTTTGATACTCAGTCAAAGTATGTGGTCTACTGATTATATGTAACTCACTGTAAACAAGGAAGATTTTTGGCTTTACTCAGAATGGGGGTGTGACGTGGAAGACAACTACAGAAGTGTCATCATTTTCTTCCTCATGCAGTGTGATCCATTTCAGGGTCAGGAAAACCTTGTGATATGACCACCTTTTTGCCAGTAGGTGCTCTTTAAAGCAACTTTGAAAATATGGTTTTGCTTATTGCACTTGTGCTGTAAATGTGAAAGAGATATGAGCTCTGAGATACAAACAAATTAACAAAGTTATGAAATAACCTTCCTGAGCAATTTCATAGCCAAGAGATCTGTGAGCCCTCTTAGAGAGCCCTGGCTGATGACACAAGAAATGCCATTTTGTTGAATACACAGTAGCTTGCAAACCAATTTTGTGTAAATCCATCTGAAGTGGAGGGGTGGAGGGAGATGGGCTGAAATGCCTCTGAATGCTCTCTGTGAAAATCTGTTTGTGGAAGCTGTGAAAACCCAGACAATTGTAGTGTTCCTGAGGAGGCCAAGAGGTGAAATCCTTAAGTTGTTAGTTGTAGTACTTTGAAACTCACCTGCTGGAAACTATATTCTTCTGTTGAAAAAGTCTGAGCTACTGCTGGGCTGTCTGAGCTCTTCAAATGTTGACTCTAGCACTCTCCCAGCCTCTGAAATAGCTCCCCTAATCTATGACTAATGAAGTCTGTGTTATTGGTGGGGGGGGGGGAACCCAATCTGGCAGGCATTCACAATGAAGGAGTCTTTATCCTTTTTGTAGTTAGTGGAAAGAAAAGCTATTTTGGTATGAATCATAAACACTGATTTTAAACATTCAGCTCTAGATGGATGATGACAAAGATTTTACCTTCATTGCTTTAAACTACTATGGAGTTGGCTTGGACTAAGAATGCAGTCACACTTTTCAAACTGGTTAATATAGGTTGTTCAGACCTTCTCATGGAAGGTGCAGAGTATCAACAGCAGTTACTCAAGGTCTGTATTTATTGCTGGAGTGTACTCAAATCATTATTTGCACTCTCAAGATAACGATAAACCAATTGGCCTTGACTTATGTAGGAATTCTATCTAACACATTATTTTTTAACATAGCATCTGCCTTATTTTTGGCTGATATCTACTATTTTGTTACTGCTACCAGGCTACTAGAAATTCTGTCTTTTCATTTAAGGCTGCGTTCATTGTTTTCCCATCTGTCTTTCTTACTTAATGTGGCATTGGGAAATACACCTAGGAGTGAAATGAATGTGGTGCCATGTGTGTAATCCAGTATGAAATATTATCTGCTGACATGTGATTAGGTTGTCATTTATGACTACTTGTAGGTAAGTCCACTGTGTCCACAAAATGTTACCACAGCCCGTGGATGTGCCACAATTATGATACTGCCTTTATTTTAAATTACATGCTTGCTGGTATTTGTTTCCTGTCTTTATTAATCTTAGTTTTGTTTATTTGTCTTGTCTTAGGGCAGAGGATTGAAACAAGACAATGGATTGGGGAGCTCTGCATACTATTTTAGGAGGTGTAAATAAGCACTCCACCAGTATCGGGAAGATATGGCTCACTGTCCTCTTCATCTTCCGTATCATGATCCTGGTTGTGGCTGCAGAGAGAGTCTGGGGAGATGAACAAGATGACTTTGTCTGCAACACGCTACAGCCTGGCTGCAGAAATGTTTGCTATGACCACTTTTTCCCCATCTCTCACATCAGACTCTGGGCCCTGCAGCTGATCTTTGTCTCCACACCTGCGCTGCTGGTGGCCATGCATGTGGCTTACAGGAGGCACGAGAAGAAAAGGCAGTTCAGAAAAGGAGACCAGAAATGTGAATTCAAGGACATCGAGGAAATCAGGAAACAGAGGTTTCGTATTGAGGGCTCCTTGTGGTGGACATACACCAGCAGCATCTTTTTCAGACTGATCTTTGAAGCTGTCTTCATGTACGCGTTTTATTTCATGTACGATGGGTTCCGAATGCCTCGTTTAATGAAGTGTAATGCCTGGCCCTGCCCCAACACTGTAGACTGCTTTGTTTCCCGACCTACTGAAAAGACGGTGTTCACTATTTTCATGATTGCTGTGTCCAGCATTTGCATTCTTTTAAATGTGGCCGAGTTATGTTACTTACTGACAAAGTTTTTCCTCAGAAGGTCTAAAAAAGCTGGAAATTCAAAACAGCAGCCCAACCATGAGAATAAGGAAGAAACCAAACAAAATGAAATGAACGAGTTAATATCTGATAGCTGCCAGAACACAGTTATAGGGTTTTCAAGTAGCTAAGGTGGTGTCAATGCTGATGTTCACTCTTTTTGGAGTGAATATTTTATTTAAAGGCTGCAAATGAAATTTGTTGTATGAAACAAAGTTGGGTGAGATTTGGATGCATAGTGTCAGATGTCAAGTATGTACACGTCTGGGAAAAGTCAGGGCAGCCTAAACATGTGAAAATTGCACGAGGATTAAGTAGGAAGATACACTTTCCTATGAGTAGCCTTACAAGCTGACTATGACAAGTGGGAAGCCCACTGCTACCTTCATGCTGACACAGCTCCTGAAAACTAAATGCAACAGCAATAAGAACAAAACTCTTTCAAGCTAGCTATTCTAGTATTACAAGATGTTTTGTAATAGTGTTAGTTTTTACTTGTGAACTGATGATTAAAGTATTTTTCTAAGATCTAAGATTCCATGTTACTTAAGGTGTTACAGTACACAACTGACTGTTTTATTTCTTAACCAGGCATATGCAGATGAACCCTGTAATACCATATTCATAGGGAAGAGAACAGCAATAGGCTACATACATCTTCACAGCTTTGCAAGTGCTGCTTGAGTCTGGGCAGGTAGCTTGAGACGCTTGCATACACACTGCTGGCTGTAGGAGAACTGTGTGAAGGCCCACCAGTGTGGATAATTGAGGTAGCTAGATTCTGAGTGCAAACACATGCCTAAAAACAGCACAAGAGTATAGTTACAGCCTGTGTAGACTTGTTTAAACACCTAGCAGACCTGGTAATTTTACCAATCTCTTTAATTGCATACTGCCAGTTTTATAGCCACTTTCATATGTTTATGTAGATGTTTATTTCTCTAATGTATTAGCTGTATTTCTTTCTTTCTGCTGTATCACATCATGGAACTTTTTTGGCTTTGATTTGTTTGCTTTTTTTTGGTAGTAGACTGATGGTGCTGTTATGACACCAGAATTTGTCTGGTTTCAAAGACATGGAAAAGTATTACTGGAAATGGAGCAAGTCTTCTGAATAAAAGGCAAACACTTTTACCTTTCTTAGTGAAGTGAGAGTCTATATGTGAATGCTAGGCAAGATTTTAAGTAGGAGCTTACAAAAAACTTTTTCAAATACAGACTCTACATCCAAAGTGCACATAACCCCTAGACATTCCTCATTCCCATCCAGGGCACTGGTCCCCTAATTCTGTTGTCCATACTATAATGGAGATACACAGGTAACTCTGGGTGCATGGCAGTATGCCTGTGGGAGGGGTGTGCTTTTGAAAGCACAGGGGATCCTGAAAGTTGGAGGTGGGTGCAGTGCAAAACAGCTGTATTGTTTTGTGTGCTTCCTGTTTTGGGCCACTTCTCACCACCATGCATGCAACAACCTGGGTAGAGCTAAGTTTTGGGGGTTTGTTTGTTGTCTTTTTACAAATGGATTAGCCTCACTGTTTTTGCATATTGGGACTACTCTTCCAAGGTGCAGAACAAAGAGCAGGTATCCTTAGGAGCAGATATTGCAGAGTGCCTCATACTGTTGTATCACACTTTTTACAGGTGCTGCCACAGCTCTGTGTGTGTCCCTGCTGTAGGAGAGCTTGGGTGGGTTTGTTGATTTACTTGTGACTAGCAAAAGCCTAACAGAGAGCAGGCACAAGCAACAGGAGAGAAAATACCTAGAGTCAGCTCTGTCCCTGCATGAGGGCCTGAGCTGAGCCCTGTCATTTATCTATTCTCTTCCACTGGCACACTCCTGATCTTTCCTGCCTTCACAGCACATTTTCTTTTTTAATCACTGTTGTGAAAAGAAATTGCTGCTAGTCTTCTGAATGTGTCTACCAGCAAGCTCGAGGAAAAAGTATGCACAACTATAGTATATTAGTGCATATTATTCTCTCTGCAGATTTAAGGAAGCTGTTCCCTTTGGGTCAGGAAGGTAGGTGCTCAGGCTGTACCTCACTGGATCACCTCCTCATTCTGCCCAGGGGCACAAGCAGAGTGGTCCAGGGTGTGGGGATACAGCTACTCCTCTTCCAGCCTTATGTTTGATGGAACAACTTGAGACTTGACTTTTGTCTGGGACATTTGTGGATCACATACCATATAGTGAATATGAATGGAAATCAGTTAATAATTATGCTTGATTGTGTCTTACCTCCTTAGTGAACAATTTGAAATAGTCCTATGCTGAATGCCAATAACCCTGTGAAACACCTTGAAGTAGATATGTTTTCCTCAAATGGAGGAGGGGTAGTTTTTCTTGATCTATGATAAAAATGCAGGCCTGCAAAACCCCAGATAGGGATATGATGTTAGCTCTCAGTGGTTTTTCTGCTCGCAAGTTTTATTCCAGCAGATAGTTTTTTCTAGAACATCAATTCCATGGCTGTTTTTCTTTTCATCCTGGGTAAGTGGGCAAAGTTTCAATGAAGAAATCGGTTCTCTGCAGTCCTTTGTATGCCAGCACAACTCTGTGTGTGGCCGTGCTGTAAATGGATTTGGGTTGGCTGGATGTTTCCTGAGTGTAGCAGAACCTGGTAAGGTGCAGGCTGGCAACACTGCCCTGTTGCTGTGGTGTCCTGGCAGCCAGATGGGCTGGGAACAAATGTGCCAGTCCCTGTCCAATCTGCACCAAGGGCAGCTGCAAATCAAGGAGCCAGAGCTGATCCAAGCACTAACACCAAGCTATTGATCATCTCAGCAGGCAAGACCAGCTGTGACTGATGTGTTGGCTGAAATATTTTTTCTCTTTCTGTGTACAACCCTCATTGTGAACACTCTCCTCTGAAGTATCCCTAGCTTCTGTTACTGCCAAGCTAAAGTCCCTGACAGTTTCAGTACCCTCTTTAAATTGTTCCTAGTAGATGGCATCATGATGAAATGGCAGCTGTAGTGATTTCTTTCTCCAAGTCAGCTTGCATTTTGTGGCTTCAGCAGAGGAGGCAGTTGTGTTTAATAGGGTTGTAGTTAACCCTTTCTGCAGGGAAAAGCCAAGCTGCTTTTCTTGGTTTCCAACTTCCTGTCCCTTCCCGAACTGCAAAGCACAACTGGCCCCAGACATTCTCTGTGCTTGCCCTTGCTCCTGCCCTGCAGCCACCCCTCCAGGAGAGGGTCTCCCCAGCCCTCTAACTCTGACCTACTGGTGGCCGGTTTGTACTGTACTTGCACCACCATCATCCCACGGTAGTCCAGCCAGTTTTCTCTGATGGCAGGTGGCTCAACTGTCTTTGCCCATCCCTGCTGCAGTTCTCCACCCTGTGATTTCTTCTTTGTTATGCCTGGGGCAGAGATTGCTTAAATTGGTATTGATGCCAAATGATTAATCAGAGCCTCTAGAAAAGCTCTGTGAATTCCCTGCATCCCCTCCCACCTTCTTGTCTTGCTGTCCTTGCAAATAGGCAGGAGCCCTGACTGCCAACCAGTGCAGTAGCACTGGCTGCTGGACTCTATTCCTGTTAGGCACCAAGCCCTTGACTCCAGCACTACTGCACACCCTTCTCTATCCTCTCTTCCTCTCAGCCCAGCCCTATTGCAGCTTTGACTCTGTTTTTTCCATTGACATAGGCCGGCCCAGCAACTCTGTATGCCAGAGATCTAAAAGCAAGTGAGACCAGCTGTGGGATGGTCTGAACCTGCTCTCCTCCTTTTGCACAGTCAGGCTGTCTCCCCTACACCAGGTGCTGCAGCCATGAGCTCTTTGCTGCCAGGTTAGTCACTTTGGCTCCCCAGCCTTTTTCATGGTGTGTGTTGTGTCAGCCCAGTGCCTCACCTTCCCTTGCCCTGCCAGAACGTGCTGGGAAGCGCTGCCGTAGCCAATACAAGGCAGAGCTCTGCTCCTAACTGCCTGGTATATTTTTCTATTGCCACTGTTATCTGTATTCCCTTTACTGAACCAAAGCTATATTACAATCTTGTGAAATAAATCTATTTCATGGAATAGTTTGGGTTGGAAGAGACCTTGTGAGGTCATCTAGTACAACACCCTTGCAATGAGCAGGGGTATCTTCATCTAGATCAGGTTGCTCAGAGTCCCATCCAATGTGACCCTGAATCTTTCTAGTGATGGGGCATCTACCAACTCTCTGAGCAGCCTGTTCCAGTATTTCACCACCCTTGTAAAAAACGTCATCCTCATTTCTACCTAGTCTGAATCCATTTTCCTTTAGTTTAAAACCATTACCCTTGTCCTATTGTAGAAGACCCTGCTAAAAAGTTCATCACCGTCTGTCTTATAAGCTCCTTTTAAATGCTAAAAAGCTGCAAAAATGTCTCCTTGGAGAGACCCTTCTTCAGGCTGAGCAACCTTAGTTCTCTCAGCCTGTCATGACAGGAGAGACCTCTGATCACTTTTTTGGCCCTTCTCTGGACCCACTCTAAGAAGTCCACACCTTTGCTGTTCTGAAAACTTCAGAGCTGATGCAGCCCTGCAGGTGGGTTCTCAGCAGAGCAGAGGGGCAGAATCCCGTCCCTGGCCCTGCTGCCCAACACTGGATGTAGCCCAGGACATGTTTGGCTTTCTGGGCTGTGAGTGCACACTGGCAGCCTCTCAGCCACCAGCACCACCAAGTCCTCTGCAGGGCTGCTCTCAATTCCTTCATCCTATCAATACTTAGGGTTGCTCTGAGCCAGGTGCAGCAAGCACCTTGCATTTGGCTTTGTTGAACCTTGTGAGGTTCCCATGGGCCCACTTCTTGAGCTTGTCCAGGTCCCTCAGGTGTGCCATTTGAAAACTTGTTGAGGGTGCACTTGATCCACTGTGTAGATATCATATCACTGGTGGAGATATTACAGAATATTCTGAGTTGGAAGAGACTTGCAACGACCATGAAGTCCAAGTCTTATGTGAATGGCCCCTATGGGGATCAAACACACCACCTTGGTGTTATTAGCACTATGTTCTAACCACCTGACATAATCTCAGTGGCTCAAATTAAGGGTCATATGGTTTGAAACCGCCCTGTGCTGTGACTGACACGCAAAGCCATGGCCAGGTGGGTCTGTGGGAGGGAAAGACAGGGAGAGGTTCTTGCAGAGCCCTGACTCAGCCATCAAGTTGCAGCAAGGGCCCAGTCAGCACCCTGTTTCATCCCTGGTAGGGACAGGAGCGCCCCTCCCTGCACCTTGTCACCACTGGCTACCACCTGCCTGAGCCACCGGGACATCCATCGGTGCCAGAATTTGCACCTTAGCCTGCCCACACCCACTGGTGCTGTGAGCATCACCTGGGCCCTTTCTGCAAGCTTGCAGATATTTCAGGGCCACATCCAAAGCTCCTCATTGTCACTCAGCAAATCCCTGTTGATTCCAAGCAGGCTTGGGCCAGGCCCTTAGGAAGGGTGTAACTCCTTAAAACACTGCAATATCACCCAGATGCTTTCTGCACTCCCTTTTTGCAACATCAGGTCCCATTTCACCCAGCGGCCATTACCTGCTGGCAGCAGATCTCCACACTGGATACAGAATTCCCAGTTCAGGCTGTGCCCACCTGCTGCCAGCAGTGATGGACTCTCAGGACTCTCAGTCCATGGCAGTCAGGCTATACTTCACTTCCCCCAGACCCAGAGGCAAAGCTGGTTCTGCTCCTAACAATCCAGAGCAACATGGTGCAGCCTTTCTATATCAGCAAAACCACAGTGGAGTCCTGGTTAATCTAATTTCTCCCAGTATTTTATACCACCATCCCCTTGTCATAATTTACATGATGCACATCTCACTCCAGTGACCCATCTCAGTGATGTCTTTGGGACATCTGGGAAATTTAGCCAAGTATTAAACAATGATGACACCATATAAAGCACGATGGTGGCCTCAAAAAAGAGCCCTTTGATGCTACCTAACATATGTGGAAAGTCTGAAAAGAAAAGCAAATTGTAAACCCTGCAGCCCAAGTAAATCTCCCTGTATGTCCCTGGGGCTAAAGTTCACAACAGTGAACCTGGAATGGCTCTTGGAGTTTTAGCTAGATATGAGTGACACAGGAGGGAGAACTTAATCTTGTTATTAGGTTTGAGTTTAATTAAAATATTGCCCTGGTAGGCAATGTGCTATGTGTTCAGTTGAGGATAATAAAAAAAAATAACGTTTGGAAACGTCCAACAGAGGCTATCAGAAAAAGTTGCTACATTCAGTTATTTACTCAGTTTTCATTTTCTTATCTGGTAAAAATTTAACTAGTTCACCAGTTCCTGCAAAGTTTCCCAGAGCAGATAAGGCTTGTCCAGTGAGCCAGAACACTCTTGTCTCCCACACCACCACTGTCCAAATGGGGCTGAACTCAGCTCTGATCCCACAGTTCCAACTGGATGAATAATGAAAATAATACTTTGTATTGACACAGAATAAGTGTAGCAAAATGTAGGATACCCAGCAAATGTTTTAAAACCTGGACTTCGAACTCAAGTTTTATTTTGTCATCCCTTATAATTACTTATGTTTAAAGGGATATTTTCAGCAGAAGAGACTGATAGAAGATAAAATCATTAGATTATGAGAGAGAATTTGTTTGGATCAGAAAAGAAAAAAAGGCGCATTGGGGAAAGATCTTTCTAGCAGTAACACTATGGTAGGTGAAAAAATAAAATAAATTTCAAGGAAATTTTTTAACTCCTGGTCCAACTCTCTGGTTTCCAGTGGACTGAACAGCTTCAGGAACAAGAACTGTCTAGGCAGGCAATTCAGTCAGCTCAGCTATGTCCTGAGGTGAAAGAGAAAAAAGAAAAAAAAATTTAAAAAGGCAAAACAAAAAATATTTAGATGTATAAAGAAAAAAAGTTGCTAATTAAATAAATAATTGATCACCCAGTTGTGCTGTCAAGTGGGAGGCGGGTTCAGCTGTCCTTGGGGGTCAGAGAGCTAAGGGGGCTGCTCCCAAAGACACAGTGATTTCTGGCACAGAGCTGGAAGGTGTGTTCACAGCCAGCAGAGGTGAGAAGTGATGAGCAGAAACACCTTCATTTTTCTTGTTCACTGTAAGGAAAAACAGCAGCATCAATGACAGTAACTTCTCCACTTGTTCACAGACACATGGAACTGATAACCTGGAACTGCATTTCCTGCCTATTACTTCACAGGAATTAGAGATGAAAGGGGAATAACACATAACTCAGTTTTACCTCCTCACAGCCAAGAGGGATAACCTTGATTCCAAGCTTGTTTTTGTGTTTATCCACTGCTTATTGTAAAAATTAAAGTCGTGCTGGGGTTTCCTCTGGAGGGAGAGCTCGACTTGCCAAAGTGCCACCCACGCTTTCTCCCTCTGGTATTTCCCCTGTTCTTCCCAGCACCGAGGTGGGGTTGATATGGAAGTTATATGGGGTTATGTGGAGACACCCCTTGTCCCCCGCTCTGGTCCTCCAGTGACACCAGAGAGGAAATGTGGGTGAACTTTTAGGTGACAGTGGAAACCATCCAGTGAATTTCAGTGCCTGGAGGGTTGGGTGGCAGCTGGATGGGGGATTCCTTTATTGCAGCTCTGAACCGTGTAGGTGTCTTGACACCTGTTTAAATCCTAACAAGTACCTAAGTAGTCTCTTGGACCACATCCCAAAACCTATCTAACCCCTTTATCACTGTGTAGGGAGCCTCTGATTAGCAATCAAAGGTTTTGGCAGTCAGAGACATCCTACCAGCTAATCACCAACCAAAGGGAACACTTCACAGCCTCTGGAGTACCGACCTGTACCTGTGTGTCCTCGGCCCGAACGGTCTTGTGACATCACCTGGTTCACACACAATTCACCAATTTAATTTAGTCCTCAGCAAGCTAAAATTCTCACTTTTTTTTTTTTTTCCTTTCCCATTTCTGGTATTTTTACAGTGTCATTCACCAAAGGTGAATTATTCAATCGACCACTATTAGAATAGCCAGCTATTGAACATTATTGAAAACCAGCAGAAAATGTATTGTTTTATATGGATCTGTTAGAAAGATAAGAAGAAGTTTTACTTTTTTGCACACTTACTAACCAATGAAAAGAGGTGAATATTAGAAAAAAAAAATCACAATCTGCAAATCTGAAGCAGAACCAAATTCACCTGGATCATACTTGAGATGTATTTGACTTGAAGAATGCTTGAAGAGTAAGGGCTACCTGATCTTGCTTGAGCATTTCCTACATCAGAAAGGCTGCTTTGATTCACTAAATTAATTCTATATTTATCTTAACAAATTCCTGTAAAAATCCTGTGGCAGATATATTTCCATTAATCTGAATCTTTGGTACATTATTTTAGCTTGTTTTGGTAAGCTGTCAGAAATCAATTTGAACATTGGGTAGATTCTCAGCACTAGCCAAGCCCAGCAACACTGACAGCAAAAGCCTGAATATTTGTTATTTTGAGGTTTAACTATAATTTTCAGTGGGTGGAGGCCACCACTGAGGACTGAAACGTTGCTGAAGTGATTCCTGTACACTGCAGGGCTCAAACCCACATCTCCATCTAACCTGAGGAGAGGGATGTGAGAGTGCCTCCCCCACCACTGGCACAGCTCGCAAAGCCTCACTAGCTGTCCTGGGCTGTGGTACAGAAATGTAATGCTTTCCAGAAAGTGCTGGATTTCAGAAATCTGGCCAGTAACTTCTAGGCCGAATTGGAGAGTATTTAGCATTTGACCTTTCCCATCTCTTCCTTTTCTCTCTGGAATTTCAAAGGGATCACAAGCTGTTTTATTCCTGAAACTAGACTGTGGCCACAACTCTGTGATAGCACATGTCAAATAAGCAAAATCAAAAATAATAATTAATTTAGCTATTTTTTAGAGATCATACTGTGATTTTCACATCAGCAGGCAGTGCTATTCCATTACTGGGTAGTGCTGGAAGTGTACTGAGTGCCACACAAAAGGAAAAAGAGATGCTAATACAATCAACCAGTCCAACTGGAGCTATGCATGGCTGAAAGGGCATGAACAATCTTGGTTTTTTATGCCCTTATATTTTTTATTTCATGTCTCTGAAGTTACAGACATGCATGTGAATTTTGCTGACTGACAGGCAAAATACCTGTTCTCAGGACATACAATGGGCTGCACAACAATGCAACATGTCTTGAACAAGGGAGAATGACCTCACCTGGGGCTGTGGGTTGCAGTTTGGAAATACAGTGTTTCAACAGCAATTGCAATCCCTGGCAGGAACTGAAAACTGCATGTTCTGATCTTGAATGGAATTTCCTTGTGGCTTTGCATAAATGCTGTCAAACCAAATAATTTCCAGTAGATTCCATTTCTTTTGAAATAATAGAAACTACTACAAGTGATTTATGAGCACCCTTGCCTTATACACTGCCCATAGTGATAAAATATCTAGCAGTAAAACACCTGGGGTGGTTTAGCCCAGATTTATTTTACAGTTTTTCCACGAACTAGACAAGTACAGAGTTACTATAAGGCTGTTTTAATCCCGTTTTTCTGGTGTCTGGACAACATTCCCTGCACAGCTCAGGACATCAGTCAGCCCATACCAGGCAAATGCCAGCAGGAGCACCGTGTTCCTTCCCCACACTGGTCCCAAGAGGTGAGCCCCACTGTGAATGCCTCCTGGGCTCATTTTGGTTTGGAGCCTCACAGCCTGTGGAGCACCAAGACCTGAAATTTACCTCTCTTCCCATCCTCTCAGTTTTCTCTGAAACCCCATCATATTTGGGGCATAACTTTTCCATTCGTTTTGTGTTTGCACACTTAGCTATGTGCCAAGACAGCCCAACACTCAGCTCCCCTGTGCTGCCTTGACCAGGAAAGACATCCCAGTTCTTCAGGGTGCCAGACTGAGAAGGCACTGTATGCACAGGCTGGAGAGAGGAGAGGGATTGAGGTGTGTGCAGCACAGGGACAGCAAGCCCGTGGCTGCTGCTGAGATCAGACACAGCAGCATGGGGCAAAAGTGGTCTGCCAGGAGAAGCATCCTGGCACAGATAAGAGGCTCTGGTGAGGATGCCCCAGCTAACACAACTCAGCATGCACTTAATGTGTGGGGTTTGGGCACTTCTTCTTGAGCATGCCTCAAGCAATTTCAACCTCTCTTTCAAAATACTACCCTTTTATGTAGTCAAACAACAAAGGAACACATTTTTTTCCCCCCATGGTCAGTTTATTCTGCCACCCACCATTTACTCATAAAAATGTCAGTTCAAACAGGAACTACCTAGCAGCAGCCGTGTGATGGTGATGAGAAAGAATCCCAAATAAGGGGCAGCAATCTTTATTTATTTCTTAGCAAAAGAAATTTTCTACTGACCCAGTAAATTATGCCAGCAAGTCACCAAGCTGGAGCCCTTGATTTCGTGCCAGATTTTAAGTACTGAGAGTACATGGATAATGCAAACATTGCAAAAGACAGTGGTTTTGTTGGAAGTTCACCTTTCCCTGCCTGTAGCAAATCCCTTTATGGTGTACTTGAATAAAATGAAGAGCAGTGGTAGAAACATTCCTGACCCAAAGGGGTTTGGTTTTCCTTCTTTCAGGGTGCTGGTTAAAAGGGATATTTCTTGTGTTTACCTAGAGTTTTTGCAATCCTGAATGCCTACATTTCTTAGGAATAAGCTCAGTAAGCTTTCTGAGGAGATGCTGTGTGGCTCTTTGCAATTTCTTGGTGTAATATCTCTGTCTCTTCCGTGTCTACAAGATCCTTTCCCACAGATCTCTGCAGTGGGCTCTGCTGGGACTCCTGTGCTTAGCAGCATGATGACAAGCAAGGAGGAGAGACACTGGTACCTGGAACATTATCTTCCCTGGGGCTCCACCACCCTTTGGAGACAGGAATCAAGGACTCCTTCCTCATATTAATTTAGCAATGATTGCTGATTCACTCCTAAATGATCTGGTCCCTTTGGCTTGTTCTAAGTCCAGATGATTCAGTCTATGTGTAGACTTAATAACCACCTGAGTTCCTTTCCCTGGTTCTGTGTAGTTAAAATGCACCTGCAGCTACAGAGAAATCCTTGAGATCTTTCAGAAAATATCCTGGCAGTTTGCAGCTTATCTTCTTTTCAGATCTCCCAGTACAGGTCTCCTCAAAGAGCTTGCAAGTCACCTTCCACCACCCAGTCATACCCAGGGAAAAGCCTTTCTTCTCTCTGGGGCTATTCTGCACACCAGAGATTTCTTGGCACCAAATAAAAACAAACACAAAAGTGAGACAAGATCTTAGTTTTTCCAGCCTGTGGCAGCTGCTGGCAAAAAGAATGGAGAGAGTGACAGGGCTGAAAAATACTGTCCTTTGGGCAATGAAAAGGGGGTATTAGAAAAGTCAGGAATGGGAAGAACACATGTGAAGCTTGCAAGGATGTCAGAAACAGCCTAAAGTAGCAGATGGATAATTCAGACTACTGGGGCAAGAGTTCCAGGGATTTCTTCACCAGCAGCCTTTGTACCCCAAGGATCTGCCATGTTCAAAGTGTTCTCCACCTCTTATTGCACAAAGCAGGGCAAGAGCCAACATCCTTATCCCTTTCCAATCTGTTACAGACAAGAGCTATGAAACTGATGAATTCAAAATCACCACTTCACCTTTCTCATAACTATTCATTATAATTGATGCTGCCATAAATTATTGACTCTTTTAATGAAATATCAGTTCAATCCCTAGTAATCTCCAACTGTCATCCCAATTTATCAGTGAGAGTCATAAATGATAAGCATTGACCATTACTTAGCCCTTAAAAATCACAAGTTTTTTAGTTTATGCCTAACATTTGTTTATCACCTGCAGAAAATGCAGGAAAGGAACATAACAAACCAGAAACACTTGGACAAGAAAAGGGTCACATTGGCCCATGAACATTTTATTCAGCTGCAGAGTAATTATTTTAATAAAAAAGTTGTTGGGATTTTTTGTTGTTGGTTTGTTTGTTTGTTTGTTTTGTAATGTTAGCAAGGCATCTAATATTTTCCCTGGCTTAACTCATGTATTTATTTTTGAGGTTTTGCATACCAAACACACTATCTGAGATTTGTGCTGCTGCTAGTCTGGAGTTTGTCTATACCACAGAACAGAGAGGAGTCCTTCTAAGCATCAATACTACGTTGTAGTCTGGCCCCACATCCCCCAAACCCCAGACAAGCATGATCTGCCTTCCTCTGACAAAGGAAACTGCCCTCAGCTCAACAGCATTTTTGTGTACTTTGCTGTTTGTTTTTGTGTCTGGTTGTTTCAGGTCAGCAGAACCATTCCAGCAAGCTGACCACTCCCCACCCTGCTGGTAACATTTCCCTCTTAGGTACAAGGCGGTGTGTAACATGGATGTATATCCTTTTTTTATTACATACTTAGTAGTCATTTGCCAAACAAGTCTTCCTGAAGCCTACTTCAGCTTCCTTTATTATTTCCTGTACAAAGCAGAGCCTCACATAGAGCCTTGCATAATTTCTGTTAACTTTTCAGCTCCAAATTGTTGCCCATTGACCAACTGCAGTCAAGCTTGAGCATGCAGCTGCCTGCTTGGTTCCTGTCAGGACAGGAGCTCTCCCAGTGCTGTCTCTGCACAGGGGCACCAGTTCCAGCTTTGCACACAGCTTTGTGTGCTTCAGTGCCCAAGAGCTCTTCAGGTGCTGTAGTTTTTGCCCAGTCAGCATAACAATCTTACTTTGTCACCTGTGTTCTTTTTTAATCTCCTGCACTGAATATAGACAGCTGCTGAAAGTCAGCAGATTTTGAGCATTCTCCAAATGTGTGCATAACCCCCTTACAATGTGCTACATTTTTTTCAGCCCTCAGTGACAGTGAAGCTCTTGCTCTTGGATACCCACAAATGAAGAGAGGATCTTGGTTTTGACACGTGAAACACCCATCTGCTGGAATTTGTGTCAGGTGTTTCACAATAGTTGAATTGCCAGGAAAACATTTTAAAGTGGGGAATTAAGAAAGCCTAAGGAATGAAAAAAGAGTCGGCTTTTGAGAATCTGACTTGTCCGTATGTCCTGGGGCACAGCCTGAGTACTTCCCAGACAACTTCACAAGCATGTTCTCACGGGCACTGCTCCAGGGAATAGCACTGGGCACGGGAATAGCACCCAAAGGGCTCCGGGATTCTCGATTCTCGCTGACTGTGAGAGTCACACTGACACATGACCGCCAGGGCACAGCTATAACCCAGCACGGATCGCTTGGAGAAACCTGTTGGTGTGGGTTTGGCCATAGCTTCTGCCTGGAAAGCCCTTTTTAATAGTCACTACTTTTCTTAATTTTGTTAACAGCATGAGATTTCAACTGTATCCCTTTAGTTCCTCCTGACTCTTCCTTCCCAACTCCTTTCAACTCCCAGCTCAACTCCTTTATCTCTGAATAGTTTAGCAAGAGGAAATGTTTCCCATTAAATATTTGCATGCAAGAAATGACTTGGTTAATATGATGCATACATAGGTGCAACCAGGTGGTTACTGAATCATCCTATTCTTGTTTTTAATCTGATTCAGGACACAAATTTCAGACCTTGGCAAACTGCTGTATCAGTCACGTAGTCAACGATTTGAATATTGACAAAAGGAACAAGAGAACGCACTTGATTCCGATTAAATTAAAGCAATGCAAAAGATGTGAATCCAGCTCAATTTCCATGGAGGAATCACACGTTGTTCTCAGATACTGCCTGCTTCCCCACCATCCCCTTTGAGTTTCTGTCACTGGGTTCAACGACTCACACCAGAAATTTTAATCATGACGCTCCCCACGCTTCCCTTCTCTTTGTGGGATGTGCAAAATCAGATCTTTCCCCATTGTTGGCATCCCGGCTTTCCTCGGTCTTCACTGGCACTACCCGTTGTATTTAGCAGCTTTTATGGCTGTCCATAAAAGCTCCATCATCCCATCTTTTAAGCAATTTCTCTACCCAGCCTTGACTATTTGCCACTGATATCTCTCATTGTCTTCTTCACACCCTTATCTGTAAATAACTTAATTAATGCGGGTTTCTTCTAATCTCTATGTTCTCCAAGAGGCAGAGAAGGACAAAACCTCCTCAGATAAGCATCAAAAATTAAAAGTGTTCCTGGCAAACCTGAGAACTCTGGCAGAGAAACCTTCGGAGATTGTAATGATCGTGGGATTGATGCCCGTGCTGCAACACTGACATAAACCAGCATCTTTGCAGCCCTTTCATCAAGTTGAGTTTACAAAGCACCGAGTGCTGTTTTCACACACGGAGCAGCCTCTCAATCCCTGACCCTCCTCCTACAACATAAACCACAGCAATATTTTTATCACATTAACATTTTACTATAAAAAAGGCTGAAATATGACAAAGCTATAAAGTATTTATGTCAAACAATGAAAGTTTTTTCCTTATAAATAAAATGTTCCCTGAAATGACACATGAGCCCATTACTTCTATGTGGAGATGGAGTAGGCAGAGCTGTACTCTGTACAGTGGCTCTGTAAGCTTTAGGAATTCAATGTTGAGTAATAGGCATGGAAGCTAAGACTTTATGGATTTGACCTCCTACAACCATGTACTTGTATTAGCCAGACCTTGCCAACAGCACTTCAGACACTTTTCTATAAAATAAAAGGCTGGGAGGGCAATTAAAGTGAATATAATAAAAATGACTGGGTGTCTATTTCACACACTAGTATGCACATAAAGATATTGAAGCGAACAAAATTATTTGCTCAGGGGCTAAGCAAGTACAGTATTTTTGGTCATATAATGACTAAAATGAGTGTTTGAACAGCAGAGGCAAACTGGTTACACATGCTGAGTTGAACCAGGAAGGTGCTTTTACTGCTGATGTTAGTGCAAAAAATCCAGATGTAACATGTTTAATCCAGCCTCAAAGAAATGAAAACTATTGTCAAAGTGTGGTCTGAGTCTATAGCTGCATTTCCAGTTGATTCATGACAATTTTGCACGACTAGTAGTGAGTAAGCTGCTAGGTGTTGAAAGAGCTTCATTTGAAGCAGAAGTGGTGAATAAGGAGATTGCTACATATATGAATCAGCAAAAATCAAAATCTTTGTGTATTATAAAAATGGTGCTTTGTGATAGTCAAAACGAATCCTGGCCATGAGGAATAGCAGATCTTATCCAGTGTAACAGGATAATAAAATTGCAAGTGAACCTGGGCATCTGCTGATGCAAACTAATACAGAGTGTGAAAATTAGTTCAATACACACCTATTCAAGTATATGGGCATATATGTACCCCAAGAGGTACTATACTAATTTCTAAAAATGCTTGAGAAAGAACCTTGGACTGAGCATGAGAAAGTCAATTTATTGTTACAATGTGTCTGAAAAATGAAAACAAGTAAATAGGAATTACTAGAAAAATATGGCAAATGCCACAGGAAGCATTGCTCTATGAATTTATAAACTGTGCAGGAGCTTGGACTGCTCTTGTAAAAATGACACACATCACAAGCTGTGATGAGAATAATAAAGATATATAAGAGCTCCTGCATGGAGCTTCAATAAATTAGGCCTTCCAGGGCAGAGTAAAAATCATGAGGAGAGGATATAATAGAAGTTTATGCACTCTTTAAGAAGATGAACAGGGAAAGACAATTAGCTATTACTCCCAGTGGTGAGGACTCCAGTGAAATTATCTAAGAGCAAGTTTTCTGGAAATGAAACTTTTTTTCTCTTTCACCACACATAATTAAGCTATTGAGTTAATTATTCCAGGATCATATGGATATATATATATATATATATATATATGTATATGGGGGATAAATATTAAATATTTATATAAGCCATATAGAGGTGACATCAAAACATAGTTAGGCAAAGCAGAGAGTGAAACAAGTGCTATTAAAAATATTAAAAGTGTAGATCCAGACAGAGCCTCTGGAGGTGCCTGGGGCTGTTGAATGCAGAGAAGGAGACAGTCTTTGGAAAGCCATAGGGCATTACTGGCAGATGATGCCAAGATTTCTGCTCTCCTGAGATAAGCTAAAACCTGTTTCTGAGTTGAGGAAGTTACAACAGTATTTATTTTCCTATTTGTATAAAGCTTTTATTTCCGCATTACTTTACAACCCACAAGAAACAAAGTTTTGTATATACGTGAACATTTGGTAGCATTCACTGGCTTCAATGCTATCCCTTCCCTACAAATGAGCCTTTACAGATTCCAGAGTTGTTAAAACTTGTCTTTTGCACCTCCTGCCAATGAAACAGGTGTTAAGAAAAGTGTATGCAACAAGCTCGCAACCCTGGATTTATGCTGTGTCAGAATTCCTTGCTAGCACTTCCCTCTCCTTCCCAAATAAAGCATTGCATACACAAACAAGTAAACAAAAATCAAGGAAACTAAGAATAGCACGCAGCTTTAACATAGAATTTGTTTGGTTGTAAATGAAAAATGCTGCAGCAGTATTGAGCAATGCAAGCTGTGAATTTCTTCTATGCATTTGCAATTACTATGTATCAAACCTGGGTACCATTTTATAAAACACAGTTTTTTGTTAACTAAATAGTTAACTATTCCAGATGTTTATTTTTAAATTATTTAAAGATCTTAGATTTCAGTGAAGCTTTTAATACACTCACAGTGCCCTTCTTGACAAAATGTCCAGCACACAGCTGGATAAACACGTCATACAAACATGGTGAGCAACTGGCTCATGGGTTGGACATAAAGGGTTCTGGGGAATGGGGTGACATCACACTGGTGACCTGTCACTAAAGGGGTTCCACTGGGCTCCATCCTCTGCCCTCCAACATCTTAATAAATGACTTGGATGCAGGACTGGAAGGGATACTAAGTAAGATTGCCAACCATAGAGAGAGACCTGGACAAATCAGAGGGCTGGGCAATCACCAACCAGGTGAAGTTTAGCAAGAGCAGCTGCCAGACTCTGCACCTGGGATGGTTCAACCAGATGTGTGGACAGACTGAGGAATGAGATGCTGGAGAGCAGAGCCATGGAAAGGGACCTGGGGGTCCTGGTCAGTGGCAAGTTGGGCATGAGGCAGCAGAGCCCTGGCAGCCAGGAGAGCCAGCCCTGTCCTGGGGGGCATCAGGCACAGCATGGCCAGCTGGGCAAGGGAGGGGATTGTCCTGCTCTGCTCTGAGCTGGGGACAGCTTTGGGTGCCACAGTATAAAAGAGACATTAAATTATTGGAGAGTGTCCAAGGGAGGGCAGCAAGGATGGTGAAGGGTCTGGAGGGGAAGCCATACAAGGAGTGGCTGAGGTCACTTGGTGTGTTCAGCCTGGAGGAGACTGAGGACAGACCCCATTGCAGTCTGCAGCTTCCTTGTGAGGGGAAGCAGAGGGGCAGACATTGACCTCTTCCCTTTGATGACCAGTAACAGGACCCAAGGGAATGACCTAGAGTTGTATCAGGGAAGGTTTAGGCTGGATATCAGGAAAAGGTTTTTCACCCAGAGGGTGGTTGGACCCAGAGAAGTGGTCACAGCGCTGAGACTGACAGAGCTCAATAAGTGTTTGTGTTCTCAGGCACATGGTGTGATTCTTGGGGTGTCCTGTGCACAACCAGGAGCTGGACTCCATGATCCTGGTGGGTCCCCTCCAACTCAGAATATTCTGTGAAGTCCAATTTAATTTTCTAAAGCTCTGAGAGCAAAGCCAAATTAATCTGTAGTTTTGCAGATTCACACACAAGTCTGAGTTTTGTTATCTATACAAATTACTAATCAAGTTTAAATGTTATTTAAGTCCCTACTGATGAAAGATTTCTACTTCCAGACACGTGTCACAAAACCAGGCTCAGTGCTAAGTGTAACATACAGAATTTCAATATACAGTAACAAACACAGCATTTTCAGCAGTACTTTATATACTCAAGCAACTTTCTATTATTTTCCCTACACATCCTTTTTAACACAGCATTCATTTCTGCTGGGAATTTTTGTCAGTGTTTTGAAAAGCCAAGACTCTTTACTAAGTTGTAATCAAGCATCATTTAATAGAATTCTTGGATGGATGCTTTGGATGAACTGCAGACTGTGCGAGGCTAACCTGAGCCTGAGAGCAACACTGGGTATACTTTCTATGTTACAAGCAGTGCCCAAGTAAGAGCATCTAGTGCTGACGCAATTCATACCTGGCTGGCTTGGAGTTTGTCCACAGAACTTTTCATTAAAGATGGGACTTAAAGAGTACTATAATAAGATTAAACTTTTCTTATTTTTTTTTGTTGTGAACAACAGAGCTCAATCACCAGACAAATAACACCCAGTGACAGATCTTTGCATGGCAAGTAACTCTGATTTGAGTCACTCTTTATACTTCCTGCTAGGTTACTTTCTCTCACAAAACCAACTTTAATCCCCACTCCCTTTGCGCAGTAGCAATGAAATCAAGGCTGTGAAGCCTTGTGCGGAATTCCTTGTCAAAGGAAAACCGAGCATCTTACTTCTATCCTGCCCTTACCAGAGTGATGCCCTTATCCCGACATCTGGGTACGCAGATAAATTTTTTATTATCAATTCATTAGCTAGTTTACTTATTCTTTGTCTTCCAAGCTCGGGTCTTCTAAGAGGGTTCTCTGAGGTGTTGTTCTCCAGCTCTGCCTCATCCTAGAGAAAATTAGTGGGAGTTGCGTTTTATCTGGCCATTATCCAAAATTTCTCAAGGTGACGATTACCCCCCGCTGTCTCGGCTCGGTGGCAGTTTTGGAGTGTCCCGCGGGACTGATTTCCCCCAGGGACATGTTTTCTGCCAACACTTGGGAATCAATCCCGGCGCCGGGGCGTATTTGCCGGGTACCGGGTCCGCTCCGCCCGATGCTCACGGACATCCCGAGGGCGCTCCCGCGGGGGCACCGCCCCAGCCCCGCTCCGTCCGCAGCAGCCCCGGCCCGGCCCCGCCCCGCTCCCACCGCGGGCAGCGGGGAACCGGCGGGGGCGGGTCAAACGCGGCGGCAGGTGAACGGGGAGGGACCTTAAAACTCGGGGCCGGACAGGCTGGGGCCGCCCGCTCCACAGGCGCCAGCGGGACCTGGAGCGGAGCAGCGTGGCGCGCCTGTCCCGCGTGTCCTGCCCAGGAGGGTGCGAGGGGCGTCCTGGTGTCCAGCCCAGCTGTGCCGGGTGAGGGTCCGAGCGGCTGCCCCGTGTCCAGCCCAGCCGTGCCGGGTGAGGGTCCTGAGCAGCTGCCCCGTGTCCAGCCCAGCCGTGCCGGGTGAGGGTCCCGAGCGGCTGCCCCGTGTCCAGCTCAGCCGTGCCGGGTGAGGGTCCCGAGCGGCTGCCTCGTGTCCAGCTCAGCCGTGCCAGGTGCGGAGCGGCTCCCACGTGCCGCCCCGGTGGGATCGGGATCGAGGTTGGGATTAGTCTGTGAGCGGGTGGCGATTCGTTGCCGGATTTGGGCTTGGGCAGGTCTGGGGCAGGCACGCCGCGGCCCCGAGGCGATACAAGCCGTGCTTGGGCCGGCCCGTTCGGGCCGCGCAGCCCGTCCCGGCAGGAGCCGTCGGAACCCCGAGCCAAAGCCGGCGTTTGCCTGCGTTGGCCTCTGACAGGCACGGACGGCAATGCTGCCGCTTCCCTCCGCTGGCGGCTCGCAGCCGCGAGGGAACTCGGCGGAATAAAGGTCGGCAGGGAGGGAGAGGCTGGGATCCAGCTACTAACCCCAGAATGGGGATTTGGAGTGGTTTGCAATAATGGTGTCTTGGTTGGCAAGTTGGGCATCCGGGTGGATTGGCTCCCTAAAAGCTAATTGCAGTGTTTCAGTAGCGGTAGATGAATGGGAGAAAAGTTCCCTTCTCACCCCAAAACTTGCAGCCTTGGTTCAGAATTGTAAGGTGAGATGGCATTTGGAATACAGACTGTTCAGCTCAGCGGTATGAACTTCCCGGACTTTCCTTCAATTCTGATTAGCTGCTTGCGAAGGTTTCATTGGCTTCATTTTAATGACTTTGCAACAGACCTGAGGAAATTCTTACCAGAATGATGCAGCTATCTCATCATAGCCTGCATGTTAGGTCAGTGTAAAATTTGTGCCAGTTTCAGCAGAGACAAAGCATGAGAAGCCTCAGGAATTCCAGCCATCTTCTCAAAGTTGTTTTCTTTTTTGCCTTACCCCATTTCAGCTTTCCGCATCACAGTAAATCTGACCTCTCCCTCTTGCCTCCAGGCTTGCCCGTACAAGCTAGGCCCTCGTACCAAGGGTATGTGTTGGGGCACGTTTGGTTGGGATGTAAGCACACCAGGGTAAAAAGTTGTTTTTCCCTCTCTCCTGTGTAAGAATTAGAGATTTTTGTGAACTTTGGCCAGTGCTGCATTGCAAGATACCATGCTCTCCCACAGTGCAGCTAGCACCAAGAGGAGCTTTTATTCATGGACTCTGTGGATCTCCCAGTCTGGCCTGGAGAGATGATGGACCAGCTATACAGGTTCTCAGCTCGGGTTTCAAAGTGATTTGTCCATTTCAGTGATAGTTTCCAAATGGCTGCAATCAGTGAAAGCTGAGCCCTGAGACTAAAGTCCAAACTTCAGCAAAACTTACTTTCAAAAGGGCAAAGAGTGTGGATTTTAGTTTTTAAGGCTAGAAAGAAAGCTGAAATAGGGATTCTCTGATGTTTGACTTTCTGTATTTTGCTGGAGTGTGATAGCATCTAGAAAATCAACATAAACTCTTTAGCTGAGGGCTTTCTCTTCTCAACTCTGACTCTGCCTCCTTTCTTGGATGACATAGCAATGAATGTGGAAGGGCAGGCTCTGCTCTGTCTGCCTTTGCCTGCTGGTTTGTGCTATATAAGCATGCAGCCCTGACAGAGCTGGCTGAGGCTTCTCACCAGTGCTGGCAAATTCAAACGTTGTACTTGTGAGATGAAGGGCTTTGTCTGAGCTGCAGCAGAAAGACTTTGAGGCCTTCTGGAGGTGTCTGGGTGGAGCAAGGACTTCTGCTGAAGGAGGCCAAGTAGTACTTACCTCCAGGATAAAGAAAGCAATTCGGCCTTCTGGGGCTATGGTGTTGGCAAAGAAATCCTGTAAAAAATGATAGAGAAGTCTCTATTTTGTCTAGATGTGGCTTAACTCATGCAATGATAGTAATTTCTATTGCTTTGGAAAGTATGCTGAAAGGCAAAATACTGAATCAACCACAGAAAGGGAAGGAGAGCATTGAGGATGTACAAAGGAACTGCATTAAGATGTACTTATTTTCTGCCCAAAGCCTTGTTGAGTAATATACTGAGGTATGGTTGTCCCATCATAAACTGATGGAAGAAGAGAGTTTAACAAGTTGTTTGGATTCATAAACATATGGGTGAGATAAATGAAAGTGATTTACACTTGCCTGTGGCTCTGGAGAGACTGTTAGGAAGTTTTCTCTTTCACAGGTCTAGAGCTGATTTTTCACCATTTGAAAAATGACTATTCTGTGTATTGTGTCATCCTGCAGGTAAAAGGACACAGAAAAGATGGACTGGGGAACTCTGCAGGAAGTTTTAGGAGGTGTAAATAAGCACTCCACCAGTATTGGGAAGATATGGCTCACAGTCCTCTTCATCTTTCGTATCATGATCCTGGTTGTGGCTGCAGAGAGAGTCTGGGGAGATGAACAACAAGATTTTGTCTGCAACACACTTCAACCTGGCTGCAGAAATGTTTGCTATGACCACTTTTTCCCCATCTCTCACATCAGACTCTGGGCCCTGCAGCTGATCTTTGTCTCCACACCTGCGCTGCTGGTGGCCATGCATGTGGCTTACACCAGGCATGAGAGGAAAAGGCAGCTCAAAAATAGTGACAAAATTGATATTGAACAGCTAAAAAATGAAAAGATTCACATTCGGGGGCCCTTGTGGTGGACATACACCAGCAGCATCTTTTTCAGACTGATCTTTGAAGCTGTCTTCATGTATGTGTTCTATTACATGTACGATGGCTACCAGATGCCCCGCCTGGTGAAGTGTGACGCTTGGCCCTGCCCCAACATTGTGGATTGTTTTGTGTCTCGGCCCACTGAGAAAACCACTTTTACTATTTTCATGCTTGCTGTATCTGGGATCTGCATGGTGTTGAATCTGGCTGAGTTGTGCTACCTAGTGATAAAAATTTGCATGAAAGAACCCAGGAAAACAACGGTTTTGAAATAAGTCCTCAGTTTCAGGATTTACTGGCTCCCCATTTCCCTTAAACTTTCTTAGGTGTAAGAAAACAGTAGACAATATTTTCACACTCGAGGAAAAGGATAAAAAATAAATTTTCTGTTTTAAAACTGATAGCCTCCCTGGGAAGCTGATGCTGAGGCAGGTTTGAAACATCATAAGGTTATTCAGTATTCCTGCATCCACAATTAGAGCAGCCTTCTGGCACCAGCTTCTCCAAGTATGCTTATGCTGGGATTCTATTGTTGGGACAGTTAACTCTTCAAATAGTGGGAGTGGAAAGGACCAGAGAAGGCTCTAGTGCCCAGAGGAGATCCAGGAATCACAAACACACTGTGTTGGCTCAAAGGCAAAACAGTATCAAAGGTTTTTGGTTAAAAATGGGGTAGAGGATGTTTTTGGGGCACATCACAGCTTTTGAGAAGGAGGAGGTGATTGTGTTTGTACTCTGTGTCCTCTCTAAGTAATCTGGAGAGCAAGAACATGGTGTAGGAACACAGATACTCTGGTAGTGCATGCTATCAGCTTTGCTGGGCACCAGCATGCTTTTTTCTTCTCATCTTCTTGCCTGCACTGAGAAGCATTTCCTTAAGGGTTGGGGTAGCCAGTCTCAACTTTTTGTGAATGCTATTTGGGCAATGCTGCCTCCTCATAGTCACAGAGACTACAGCAGTGGGAGGAATTAAGTTAATTTTTCATTCTCTTGATCAGATGAAAAAGGGATTGTCACCTCTGAGAGGGTGGAGGAAGTGCAACTGTCTTCCTTCTCCTCTTGTTCTCCTCCAATATGTTGTGAAGAACTTCAGTACAGTGATGAAGAGGTGTTTTACCACCTGACTGTGGTGGTAAGCTTATTGTATGCTTTAAAAACTTTCCTTTTTCAATAAAAAAACAATTAAAAATGCTTTTTCATTCTGCTGGTTATCCAAAAGAAGTGCTTCAATTTACAGCATGCTATCTAGTGCTCCTTCCATTGCTCCTTTTTTTCTATCTAGCTATCTAGCTTTTCTTCATAAAACTTCCCCCTGTCTGAGGTGCCTTTCAAATGAGTTGAGCAAACCACTCCCAGTCTCTGACATTCCACATTGTGAGATTAAATCACCATGCCTTTTCCTAAGAGTTGGTCTAGCAGGAATTACAGACAGCTTGCAGAGCTAAAGTAGCAAAGGACCTAACCTTTAATAACTGGCTTTTCCCTAAAATGAATGAGCACTATCTCAGCTTCTCTATTTGCATTCATCTTTTGCTGTACATTTAAATTTGTTACTGTTGGAGTAAACAATGCTGCATGAATTAAGACCCATGACCCTTCAATGTGCACTGGAAGTGGAGCATAAACAGGCTTCTCTTGCTTGTGAGCTGCATCCAGTGCTACAACTTGACTGCAGATGGAAATCTGTCATCTAAGAGGGAAGCAAGAAAACCATAAAAACACCATCCTCAGAACTATGAAAAAAAAAAAAAAAAAAAAAGAAGGTCATTCATAATGAGCTGGACTGAAAACTTGGACTGTGAAAACATCCTTAATTCAGCTCCAAAGAACACATTTTTGGGACATACCAGGTTTGTGCTTGATAGAGTTCCTGCATTGTTCCATGTACAAAGAAAGCAAACTAGTCCCAGTATTCTAATATTACATTTCTTTCGTAACAAGATTTTTTTTTTTCTGAAATTATAATTAAAGCTGTTTTGTGGCATCTGTTTTCTGTATTACTTGTATGTGCTGTGTTGCCTAATGTGTTTAATGAAAATAAATCATAATGGAAAATGTATGCACCAATACTATACTCAGTAGCCAAGGGCTAATGTAAGGATTTTAGCTTTCTGCTGCAGGTTGGTGTTTCCATTGGTTACACTGCATGTTACCCTCAGTTTCCTGAGCTCATAGTGGAAGGTCATATATGTGCTCCACTTGAAATCAAATATGCTAACAGCCTTGCAGCCAGCTCCATAGGGAAAGAGTTTGTTTTCATCCCTACTTTTGAATTTAGCTGGATCTTGGAATGAAACACAGCAAAACTTAACACTAACCCTATGAAGTTATCTTAAAACAGCAGATTGGCAAACAGATAATCAGACAGGGAAAAAAGAACTGGGGAAAGTGTTTGGATGTAGCCAAGAGAGGTCTTTGATCTTGAACTGCAGCATCAGGCAATGATGGCTCTGAAATCTGTATATATTTAATTTGACTGAACAGCTGCTTTGTATGTGAAAAAAAAAATCAGATACTTTATAGGAACATGGGAATTGCATCTATTTTCACACTGCATACCTGACCTTCTACAGAGGGGCTTCATACAGATTAAAATATATTGCTGTGTTGAAATTGTGTATGTTCTTTCCTGAAATGCACTAGTAGTGTCTGCATATCTGGTACTTGGTTTGTAGGCTTTCCTCAGAATAAAGATTGCAAACTTTGTTGAAAACTTAAGCAGCAAATCTAAGATCATGACTGTAGAAGAGGCTGATTCCTCATCATTCAGTATCCAGCATGGCCAGGACCTAAAGTGTCTAATAATGTGGTATTAGAACTGGGAAGTATAGAAATGGGACTGGCTGAAATTACTTTTTGACTGAAATTGCCAGGAAAAATCACCACTGACTCAATCAGGTTAAACTTCCACCCAAAACCTTGAAACCAAAACTGCAAACATATTTGTCAGAAGAGTAAGGAGATGAGGGGAAGCAAACTTCATTTGTGACTCATGGACCCAGACAGAGAAAAAATCCTAACTACCTTGGGAGTGTTAAAAAGGAAACTAGAAGTACAGATCTTCTGTACTTATAACTTGTGGATATAGAAGTACCTTTATTGAAGGTTTTCTTAAACAAAAATTAAAATATCCTTCAGTTGTTTACATTTATTATAAGTCAATGTGCTAAATTATTTTATATCTGATAGGACAAATATAAAAAACAAATTATATGGTCCATATAGAGAAGTGCATCCCACTACTGTGGAGGTTCAATTCAAAATAGCAACTCTGTTGAAAGCTACTTTATTTTCCAAAAAGTGTACTGCAGCACTAAGGAACAGCTAAGATCACTTTGCAAAATTAATTTGGTGAAAATTAATCTTTTTTTTTTTTTTTTTTTTTTTGTAATTATAATTTCCTCACCTGAAAATTAGGCTAATGGGATTTACCCCACAGCAAAATCACACTCAAAGTATTGCACTGTATTTTTGTTCACCTATTCTGATATTCAGGACAGCCACTACCCTGACAGTTAATTACAGGGTCATTTGATTTTTCACCATCTTATTATCTACTCAATCATTTGAACTTGTTTGCAGACAGTGGCAAGAGTAATGGTAACTCTTAGAAGCTTAATGAGCTAAGACTAATGGTAATGACTTTTAAGATAGTTCAGAAGGTGCCTACACTTTTGTCCCCATCTGAGCAACCTAGCTTGTCACTGTAATTTTCTCTTAGGAATTATATTTCTCTTCTATAAAGCTTCTGCTTTGACTTGGCTGTTTTCCATACAAAGTTTTCTAGCCATCAAAAGAAAGTCTTTTTAACCTAGGCTTGGAAATACATTGATCTTTTACTTGGAAGGCCCAGATGTGGAAACAAGTCACGTCTCAGACTCTTCATCTCTGAGAAAATTCCTTGCTCTTGCTATGGTTGGCCCCCCATCTTACTGTAGATTTAAATGTCAGAATTGATAACATCATTGCACTTATCTTCTTCCTTTTTCTGACAGTTTAATCACTGCCACCAACTCAGAGATTATTTCACATCTATCTTCTGCTCTATGTATTTGAATAGCCAGATCCATTTTATTTGAATTGTCCATCTACTAAAAACATCCTCTCCAAGAATATCACCAGGCTGACAGATGCTTGCATAAGTCTTTGTGGTAAAGGAGTGGTACAGCATCAGTATGAGGTATGTTTTCATCAGTATGATTTCATTGAACTGAGTGAACTTGCAGAGTTAAGCCATGAATGACTGCAGGTTGTAGATGAGTGTTTTGAACAGCAGCATATATTCTGTGTGCTGCTAAAAACCAGGATTTTGGTCATAGCTTGGCACAGTCCCCAGGAAAAGGAATACTGTAGTGTGTGGTGCAGACACACTGGTCTGAAGCACCAGGCATTTTTCAATGGGCAAGCTGTGCTGGGCAGATTTACTTACTTATGCAAGATGTATATTTTCTGTTGTCTGGGCAATTATGGCAATTTAGACACGTCATCTGGGAAAGACAGTAACAGGCTTAAAACTGTGTAAGTTGAGATAATGAAATAGGATTTAAAAGCAGATAATCTTCTGTGGAGATTCAATCTTTATGGCAACATATAAGAACTCCTCCAACACCTCTCAGCAATCCACATATTAGCAGGAGGAATGCTGCACTTCTGTTGTGATGATTGGAAAACTTGCTATCTGTTTGGTATCCAACTATCAACATTTCCTTCATCACAAGACTTCTTTCCCTTGATTGGAAAGTATAATAGCAGTCCTGGTACACAGAGCCAACCCTGACTATCATTGTTCCTGAGTTTTCCCAATTGAAAGACAAAGGTGACAACCACGTCATGTTCACAGGAATCAGAACAGTTTAATCAAGCACTGTTTGCTAAGATCATCACAACAGCTGCCAGAAAAAATATATAATTATTGCGTGGTAAAGATTTCAAATTTATTGTAGGTTGCATCATTAGTGTAATGTCTGCTTACAGTTTGTCATGTCCCTGCCCTAGATATTAAACAGCTTCCACAATCTGTCCAGCACAAATAAAATAAAAAAAACAAACCAAAAAACGACAGTCTATTCCTTTACACACACGTGCCCAAAGACACAAATTGACTAAATCATTCCCTTGCTGTTATCTGATAGAAGACTGAATGAGACATTGCAACATGGATTTGCCAGGCATAACTTCTGCCTATGTCATGATAGAAGCTTTTCTGTATTGCAGTAAATTGTTATTAATGATTCATTGTCAGAGCATCAGGATCCACCAAATGGGATAAACTCTGCAGCTGGGAGGAGCTGCAGGCAAGTGGGAAAATAAGCTTAGGATTCAATAAGATCTTTATCACAGGGAGAAATGGTTTAACAATAGCAGTTTTGGCAGGTAGGAAGGTCTAAGTGCTTCTGTTGAGAAACATGAAGCACTTGCAAAACTGTCGGATGGAGACCTGAAGCAAAGAACAGTTTTGTGAAGAAAAACTCTTTTGTAAAGAAGAGCTGGAGCTTGTGGAAGACCACCCGTGGGACATGACACAATAACATCATTGACTTGACATCATACTGGTATGCATTCAAGGTTTGTCAAAACCAGGATGTTTAAAATTAAGTTTTCAGTCTTGTTAGCACCCAAAAGTCTATTTGCCAGTGCAGGGTTTGTCCAGGATGACCTCTGTCAACATGATAGCTTTGTGCTTTTAGCAACTGTAATAAGACATGGGTGTGCTATAGTATGTTCCACCTAAGTATATGAAGTGGTATTGTGAGTAAATAAAATTCCAATTAATATAAGTGAAATTGGTGATGGATTTATATTTTTTCTCAGCACAGTTAGTAAAAGCTCCTTATGCCTTGGTTGTGTGTCTCACAAAACAGGCATTTTCCCAACTGGCAGAAATCAGTTTTGATCACTGTTCAGTTTTGCTGCCCATTTTACTATATGTGCAGACGTTGGTGGAGTTCACTGAAGCCTGGCCTGCAGCCAGGAGATTATTTCCCACCAATGGCATGCCATTTTGGGCTACTGATTTCTTTAATTCCAAAGGCAGACCATCACATCCTGCAGCAGTTGGAATTTTGTAGAGGAATTTTCCTTACATAATATGGTTTTTGCTATTCTAAAGCAAGATGCCTATTGCTGTTCCTTTCTGTGAAAGGCAGTAATTATTTCAGACCTTTACAAATTCATCATCCATGACGCCCAGGTACATTCCTGGTAAAACATACTGTATTTGCTCTTATCGTGAACACAATGGAAAAGGACATCCTTGTTTAGAAGCCTTGGTTGTGGTTTGGCACAATTAATTGCCCACTGGCAATACTAGTTTAGGGCATTACTACTGATGTCATTCCTTCCTGCTCATTCTTATCCCGTCTGTATCTCTCTCCCACCCATTCAACACGGTGCCTCCAATCCCAGGACCTGCACTGAGCCAGCACAGTTGTTTGTACAGCTGTGCTCAGCACTGGACTGGCCCACTGTTTTACCTGATGAAGAAACAAATGTTTTGCTTTGCTGGATTTTTTTTCAGATGGATTAATTACTTGCTCTTCATTACAAGGAGACCATATGAACTTCCACACTGACAAGACTGTGGAGCAGTAAGCCATGGTGTTGGGCAAGAAGAGCTGTAGGGAGTGAGTGGAAGGGGTGGAGGGAATGGAAACATGAAGTTTATTTGCTGCTACACATGCTGCAATTCAAACAGCCTCTGGCTGTGTTTTCCTGAGTGGCTGCTACTAGAAAGGCAAAAATCTTAACTGCCTTTTCTCCCTTTGCTGTTGTACCTTCCATGCCCCCTATTCCTTTCTACTGGCCCAGCTTCTCAGATACTGGCCATCTTCTTCCTTGCTCCAACACAATCTTTCCTCAAACTTTGTATGAGTTGTTTTAATTCACTAACTCAGCAGTGAACTATTTGAATGCTGCATTTTAAATTTGCTTTCTTCAGCTCAGATTTCTGCCAGATTTCCTGTTGTGGCAGGAATCAATGTGTTTCAAACATCAATATTTTTTTTCATGTTTCTGTCTGTGGTGTCAGAAAAAAAATAGTATCATACCATGACAGAATGATAGCAGGCATAATTCCTCTTAAGATTCTGCATGTCCTGTGTCTCTCTTTTAATTCTTCCTCCTAACAGATGCCTGGCTTGTACAGTCATAGTTCTTCCTCTACTACATCTTACATGGAACTTTTGATTCCATGAAGATGAATGTTCTTCCACATCCAGAACATTCAGATTTATGTTGTTGTTGTCCTTATTGTTCTTGTTGTCCTTATTGTTCTTGTTGTCCTTATTGTTCTTGTTGTTCTTGTTCTTCTTGTAGTATGAGGAGATTTCCCATGTTTCCAAAGGAAAGAACCAGAAAGGACCAGAGGAATCTGGTTCTGGTGGGTGAAACACCAGCCTAGAGTCTCAGTGCTATTCTCAGAACAATATAACCAAGGACGAGATATTTAGTCTTCCATTGCCTCCATTCCCACAAACAAGAAGTCACAGTGTTGTCCTATAAAACTAGAAATAAAAATACTTCCTGATACCAGTTCTTATGCTGCCTTCTCTGATAGCTGTAGTGTCATACAGAACAGAACACTAATCACTAACTGATACAATAATAGAAACTAGTACATAATATGAGATCAAACTACAATTTCAGTCTTTTTATTGTCATGTTATTTATTATTTAATTAATTCTAAAGTTCTTCAATTCATCCATGTAGAAAACATCCATGTAGAAAACAGAAGGATTAAAATCTCCTTGCTTCAAACTGTGCCTCTGAAGGTAGCTTTTCCCAGAATTTAAATATCTGTAGTGCCATCTTCTGTAGGGCAGTGGCATGTCAAGCACAATTCTCTTTACTGACATACTGCACAGTGCCTCAATGAGCTGAACTGAAGGCATCTGTAGTTCTTTGTTTTGGCTGACTCTATGGGTAAAATGCTATCAGCACTGCTGAGCCATGTGTCACTTTGGCATGGCTTATGACTGAAGGCATGTACCACAGTTTAGGGTCTTTCCACCAGACCATGTTTGGATGCACAGTTACATAACAGCAATCCTCTTCTGTACTTCAAAATAGATGTTTAAATTAGAAATAGCAAGGGGTAAAACACTGTCTTAGATCAATACTGATCTGAAAAAGTCTATTTTTCTTGTTGAGCAGCAGCTCAGGTTCAGACTAAGATTAATCAAGAAATATCTGCTTATGAGACCTTTTTATAATTTCATAAAGCTTGGCATATATTTTTTATTTTATTTCCATGTACCTTGTAATGAAAACCCAATTCCTCTAATGTTAAAAATACTTGCTTAACTCCTCAGTCTCCCCACTTCCTGAATGCACTTTGTTTCTGTCCCAGCCAAATCATGTACTGCTAAATGTCTGTCTACATGCACAACAGGAGTTGTCACCTGTGTGAGGGCTTGGATGGGAGACAAAAAGACAGTACTAGAGAAGATAATTAATCCCTCTATGGAGACAGTAAAAACCCAGCTGGACACCTTCCTGGTAACCTGCTGTAGGTAACCCTGCCCTGGCAAGCATATTGGACTGGATGATCTGCAGAGGTCCCTTTCAACCTTAACCATTCTGTGATTCTGTGTCAATTTAAGGAAGGCTGAAAGAACTGTTGGTGTGCATTTTAACGTAAAAATTCAAATGTCACCTTAAGTTGTGTGTTGCTGTCTAGTGTTAATGCCCATGAAGAGAACCCTTAAAGCATAATGAGAACTAGCAGTGCTGTGCTTCTTTAAAGATAAGTGAGGAAACTAGCAGAATCCTTCTGTCAGAAATTCCACATGGAGAGACACTTTTGAACACCACTAACTAAATCTGAGCCTGTTTTCTTTCTGAATAAACTCCCTGAGGAGTCCAGTACTACTTTTTTCTATTCACACTTGTTTGGCTACAGATCCTCCTGTTCTAGAGTATGACTAACAAGTCATATGTCCTCAACATGCTTTCATGCTTGGGCTTTCATCAGTACATGGTTGGTTCTTCACAATTAAAACTGCTTCTTTCAAGTATTCCCCATGGATTTTGCATCCCTGCCTGCCCTATTTTCTATAAATGACCCAGAGGGTTTTGCTGACAGACCAAACCTCTTCTTGTAAGAACACAGAAGGGAATTCTCGAAAAGGAAATTCTTAGCTGATGGGTGTAGTCCCATGGCAGGCAGGCACTGCATCAGCATCTCCTAGTTTGAAATGTAAAGGATTCTACCATAAAAACCTTCTCTGGCACTACTAAAAGGATGCTCTAGAATTTCACTGCCCTCCTGAGTAAGAATACTTCTCTTAAAAAAACAGATGTCAAAGCCAATTTGATCAGATAGATGGAAATATGACTTGAAACCTACAGAGAGTGAAAAAGCCACCAAAGAAATACCCAGTGCATCATGCTATTAAAACTTACAAGCTGAGAGACTTCACTGCATGAGGAAAGTTTATATGTTAGGAGTTACTGTGTGGTTGCTGGGACTTCATCCTATGCCCTAACACAGTCTCTCATGCCCCAATGCTTCAGGATCAACCCTGTGATACATTTACAATCATGGCAGCACTGTGTTTCAGATATATCACCCATCTCTGACCAGTCATTTGTCCTTGTGCCACCTCTAGTGCTTAATGTCAACAGAGATCTTACTCTCTAGTGCTTACAGCTGAAATATTTACGGGGACCAATCAAGCAGTGCAAGAATACAAGAACATGGGCATGGTCAGATTCAGATTCTCAACAGTTCTCTGCACACACACAGCTCTCAGTGTCTCAAAAATTTTATTGGATTTTTTTTACTAGATAAAGCCTTGGGAATGATTGATGTGGTTCTGTTTCCAGCTCTATAGAACAGCCATCAAGAGAAACTCATATATTACTGATGAAGAGTTGTTGAGTCATCAACTCACTGAGTCATCATGCCACTTTAAGTCATTCTTTCATAGAACCATAGGATGGTTTGGGTTGGAAGGAACCTTAAAGATCATCTAGATCTAACTGCCTTGGCCAAGGGCAGGGACATCTACTAGACTATGTTGCTCAAAGCCCCATCCAACCTGCCTTCAACACTTCCGGGGATAGGGCAGCTGCAACTTATCTGGAGAACCTGTTCCCATGACTCACCACTCTCACACTAAAGACTTTCTTCCTCACATCGAATCTAAATCTACCCCTTTTCAGTTTTGAGCCATTCCTCCATGTCGAGTCACATGTTCTTGTATCAAGTTCCTCTCTGAATTTGTTGTAGGCCCCTTTAGGAAGTGGAAGGCTGCTGTATGGTTTCCTTAGACCCTTTTCTGCAGGCTGAACAGCCCCAACTCTCTGAGCCTGCCTTCATAGCAGAGGTGCTTCAGCCCCCTGATCATCTTCATGCCCCTCCTCTGGACCCATTCCAACAGATCCACATTCTTCTCATGGTGAGGTCCCCTTGAGTTGGAGGCAGCACTCTGGGTGGGGTCTCATGAGAGCAGAGCAGCAGGGGAGAGTCACCTCCCTCCACCTGCTTTGAGCAGAACCACCTCCCACTCTGCTTTAGATGCTGCCCGGGCTGTGTGGCTGTTCTGCTTTCCCTGGGGCAACACTACAGAACACACAAAAGCCTAACCACAATATAGGTGATAGTAGTATTTTTTAGTATTTATGTTGAAAATGTCAAGACGTACTTTTAAATAAAAACTTTCAAAACAATGACAACTGATCTCTGTTTTTGAGGGGGTTTTGTTTTTCCTTTTTTCTGAAAGTTTTGCGCTTAACAGCTTGACAGCTGACTCAGGAGGGGCCTGAGGAAAAGAGGGGCTGGTGATCCTTTGGGGTTCTACATGCAGGACACACAGGCACCACTTGCAAAGGTTATCTGCTCTCAGAGAGAAAACCTCGTTTTGGTGAAGAGCCGCACCCTCGTTCGGTTGCTTTGGTGGTTTTTTCCCTTTCGCTCAGGTGTCTGTGACACCGCACGGATCAGGGCCGTGCACCCGGCGGCCGGGGTGGGTTTTTTTTTCCCTTTCGCTCAGGTGTCTGTGACACCGCACGGATCAGGGCCGTGCACCCGGCGGCCGGGGTGGGTTTTTTTCCCCTTTCGCTCAGGTGTCTGTGACACCGCACACATCAGGGCCGTGCACCCGGCGGCCGGGGTGCGGCGCTCTCCCAGCGCGGTGCCGGGGCACGCACAGCGCATCCCGCTGAGAGCGGCTCCCGCTCCAGGCGCGACGGGGAGGGGTTTCTCACGCTTCTATCCTCAAAACTCTTTTATTTCCCGGGAAATCCCGCGCAGGTGGGATGGGTCATCTGCGCAGTGATAAACATTTTAAAATCCAGGCGGACAATCCGCTGGGAGCCTCGCGGGTGAGGAGAGGGGCTGCCGGCCCGTCCCGGGTGAAGCCGCGGCGGGAGGCGGGGAGGGGAGGGCAGAGGGAGGGCCGGGTGCCCCGGGGGCTGCGGGGCGGCCGCCAGAGGTGCCGGCGCCGGGCGGGCAGCAGCAGGCAGGACACAGGGTACAGGACACAGGGCACGGTGCTGGGCACGGGGCACGGCGCTGGGCACGGACTCCCGGCGCCGCCCGCCCCGCCCCGCCGCTTCTGCCACAGCCCAAGTTCGGGGGTGCCTCTTCCTCCCACTTAAAGGACCGGACTCTTGCGAAGGAGTGTCGCCTTGGGTGCTTTAGAAAGCCTTCCTCCGCCAAGCGTAAGTAGAGCGGCCCGGGGCTGCGCCGCTCGGCCGGGCAGGGACGCGCCGCCGGCACAGGGACGCGCTGGGAGCCGGCCGGGGGGCGGGAGCTGCCCGGGACCTCTGCCCGTTCGCCGTGTCCCTCCGTGGGATGGGCGGCAGGGAAGGGCAGGGCGGGGCCGAGCCTGCTCATCCTACCGAGGAGGAGTCGAGGCAGGGGCCCTGCTGCGCTGAATCCTTCGCTGAGAGACCCTGGCGCGGGTGTCCCTCTGCTCCTGCCCCATCGAGGGAACCCTGTGCAGGCAGCGGCGCTCGCAGATGGGACGGTAACTGAGCCTGGTGTGGCAGGGAGAAGTGTCCAAGCCTCACCAAATACCTCAGAAGATGCAGTGGAGGACAAAGCAACAAGTATTAATATCCAGGATGGTTGTGTAGAGACGTGCAATATCTTCCTTAAGGAGCCACTCACATGTGAGCATTGATGTGCATTTCAAGCCGGTTTTGTACTTGGAGTAAAGTTAAGTCTCTATAAATATAAAGCAGAGCCAGAATTTCTTTGACGGTTGTAAGGTGGTGCTGCACAGAATGATGGAGCTCACGAGCATGACCCGAGGTGATTCTGGGGTTCCTTGAGGTGAGCCCTGAGTTATCTGGCCCATACAAACACCTTGTACTGATAATGGGGAGAACGGCCGGGTGGCGTCCCTGCATTGACCCGGTGTTGCCTCAGTGTTCTCATCTTTGGTCTGAGAGTTACCGAAACAGTTACTCACTTGTTCACTTAGGACTCACAACGGATGCAAAATACTGAGACGAATATTCTTAGGAAGGTATGAAACTTGATGAAGTAAAAATTTGCCAGAGTTATTAGCAAAAAAGTTGATTCATTTGTGTCTTTTTTTTTTTTTCCCTGTAGGCAAAAAGTATTTGGGTTCACTGCTGACTCACTGAAGAAATCATATAAACCTAGCATGTTATTAGAAATCCTTAGTGGGTTAGGTCTTTAGCACACTGACACAGATACGAAGAATGAATTGAACTGAGTAGTCAGAGATATTTAGAGGTATTTACCTCTTTTATTTAAAGGGAAATGAGAGAATCCTACTGGAACATTTTAGAATTAAACTAGAAAGAATTTAAATTGTTTCCATAGTACAAAAGTGTACTTTAAGGAGTTTGAACAGGGTCTCCCTTGCGGTTACTTTAACTTGCCTGAAGTCCTCTCAGACAGATCCTCAAACGTTGGAGTCCCTGCTTCTCTCTCTGCAGTGAAAAAGGGTCTTGAGCCTTTGAATGCCAGAAAGGCTCATCCTTCCTTTGTATGTCTGGGGCGGGGGGCGGGACACTCCTCACGGTGCAGTTTTTAGCTCTGTGTGGCTGATGGTAGTGGGCACCTGACAGCTCTGTCTCATTCATGCTTCACTCACTCGGGATGTAGGACTGTTGCCCTCATGCTCCACGGCTGTTCCGCAGTCCCCCGGTAGCTCCACACCCTTCACACCTTTCTGCTTTGCTGGTAAGTCGCTGTCTTTTCCTTCCCATGTACAACTCTAAGATGGCATTTGAGTATTCTTGGGGGAAAAAAGGGGTGGCTTTTTGTTCCTGTTTTTTGTCCTGCGGCTAATGGATCAGGGCAGGGGCTCCAGCAGGGAAGAGAGGAGTTTAACAGTGGGGTGTAGCTCTCCTCCTGGGCTCAGCCCTGCACTCCTTGCGCTTTTCCTTCACTCAGGCCAGACTTTCACTCAGAGGTCAAGTGGAGTCAAGAAGAAGTCAAAAGAAGTTTTGCCTGGGATTTAAGGAGGAGGCTCCATAGCAGTAAAGTAAGTTCAAGGTAATAACAAGATCAGTTAAGGAATTAATTTTTAACAAGTGTTTGAAATACAATGAGAGCGGTGATAGATGTGTCTGAAAATTGGACACTGGGAGCATGAAGAAAGGTGTTTTTCAAATCCTCATTTAAACAAGTTTATAAAATGAACTGTGAAACTTCTATTGTGATTTATGAAACACTCACCATTGTGCTTCATATTATGTACATGGCCAAATACCACTAAGTTTCACTGGAAATTGCAGTAGCTCATTCTGTGCCTGCACATCTGCCACTTTGTCTGGAATTACATGGCTGCAGATTTTCTGCAGGATGACTGCTTTTGTCTGATTTAAGTTAGCAAAGTTAAGAACTTGGTAGTGGTGGAGATGCCTTATTGGTGTAAAAACAAATTAAATATTGCAAGTTGTTTTAACAGTTTTTTTGTCATACTGCTTTATAAAATAGAGATAATTTTGAAGAAAAAAATCTAAATCCCAAGTTTTTAGACTGTCATGAGAAATTAAAGGAAACGGGGGCTGAATTTAAGAAATTGTATTCAGACAAGGGTATCTGTTAAGATTCTAAGTATTTGTTATAGGACATTTTTTGCATGAAACAATAAATACACCAAGTGTCATAATTGGTTATGTATGTAATACAACTGTGTACTTATTTGTGTGCATATGTGTATATAAAAACATAGACATGTACATGTTTGAGTAAATTTTAAAATATTAAAATGTCAGATTTTGCACACTTAGTGTACATAGTGATGAACTTCTTCAGTGACTTCATCAGAAATAAAAATAACTGGAAAGTTTGTTGATATCACATTATAATTATTCTTTTCATGCAAAGAGGTAGCAGCTTCTAAAATTAATTCTCACTTGCTTGTTCTGTTTGTGACATGCAAAGTATGTTTGTGCATGTACTAAACCTTTAATTAATAACACAACATTGATTCTTAAATGCCATGCCAATTTTTATGAATGTCCATTTTTCAGTGAGGTCTTAAAGGAAAGATTTTCTAATACAAGAAATACAATACAATAAAATACACCAAATAATACAAGACTCCCAGTGCTTATTAACTGATAGGAAGGTTCATGAAGTCCTTGCTTTTCATACCGTTGAATTAGATTATTTTCTGAGACAGATTCTCTGTCATTCCTTTGTGGGTATTCATGGACATCACGAAATGCAGATAAAGATGTTTCATTTCTTAATCTGCATTTTTTTTTCCAAGCACAAAAAGAAAAATGTCTCCTTTCACAATCCATATTGAAGATTAGGTCTTAACAGTTGCGTGTCTTTGTAGCAATGAAAGTAATACTACACAGTTGAATTTATGTAATACTACAAAAGCAAACTTGGGATTATTCTCAGCTAAAATATTGAGTTGTTTGAATTTAGACATAGATAGTGTTGAATTTAACAGGGAAAAATCATATATTCTCAGAGCTTTGTGAACCTTCTGTATTAATTTAATGTAATTTAATAATGATTTGTATCAAGGTACCCCTTTGCAGTTATTGGTGTGATTTTTGGATGAGTTACATTGATCTTAAGAATTGCTCACTGAAGAATGTATTGACATTGAAGAAAGGCACAGGACCTGGATTTCTGAGAACTCTCCAGCCAGTGGAGATATGTAACTTTGCATTGCCCTTGAAAATTATGTCCTTCCAGTATTTATGTGCTATGTACGGGATGTATTTGTGGTGAAGGCATCAGTTGCTGCAATTCATACTAAGATGTACACTGAGATTTTTCACCTCTGGGCAGTTAAGATGCTGTGAAGTATCTGTTCACAGTTTAAACACTTTCTTTTGCTGTGCAGGATAAATTTGCATACTCTAATATGCAGAAATAAATATTGTGACTAATGTTAGGACTACAATAGCTTTTTTATGTATATTCTCTGAGAAGTGCATTGTGTCATGTCTTTGGTGTCAATTAACTCAGCCTGGGCATTGCTGAACTACAGTAAAAAGAAAAATAATTCTTGAGTAGTATTAATGATTGGAGAATGATTAAATTGGATGGATTTATTATTTGGCATCTTTAAGTTTTAAAAATTGTTATTGTTTTTCTGTTAATCACTAGAGAAATCCTCAGAAATGCACAAAATGTCCTGTTTTCATTATAGACATCATTGCCTGCCCATGACCTGAGCTGTTTATTTTGTTTGATACAGATGGAAAAGAGAGAGTGAGGCAGAGAGTGTTGAGCAGAGAGGCACAATGTGAAGAATAGCAGAGAAAGGCAATACTGAACTTGGCTTTATGCTAAACTTCTTTAATCCATCAAATATCACATTATTTATTTTGCTTTTCCTACATTTTCCCACTCATAATGAAAACACGCCTGAACAACAGTTTAGTTTTGTTTAAAGCTGGAATTAAACTGGGTATATCTTCAAATGATTTTGAGTTGAAAAAATATATAAAATTAATTTGTTATTGCCTTAAAAATTGTTCCTTGTTTTAAGATTAAAAATACTTAACCATCCAAAATATTTTAAACCTTATAAAATTAAGATGGATGATTAAATTTTGAAGTAATATAAACAAATTAAGACTATAAAAATATTATAACAAAATTTATTCACCTTTTGTCTACTGTTTTAAGAGGAGAAAAAATACATTCTTCAAAAAGAATCTGAATATATTTTTTAAAAAACTTTTCAGGACAGGGAACATAAGTACATAAAATCAGTATTTCGTTGTTAGTATGATCATTTGTAGTTTATCATGTTTTGTTGGGAAAAGAATTCACTTATATTAAAGGGAATGCATTTTTGAAGAATATCAAAGATGTATTTTTAGAGGGAGTTTTTGTTAAATTAACTTGTGTGATAAAAAATGAATTAGTATACCAGGATTTATAGAACTGCAAAATACTAATGAGTGTGTTGTTGCTTTTTGTGTGAAAGTGTACTACTCTGCAGTTACAGGTATTTCAGTGCCTCACAGTAAAATCAAGTTGCAAAAAGTACCTTAAAGACACTTAGTTTATTTTGTTGCCTTAACTAAAAGTGTGGAAGAAGTTCAGGACAGACTTTGGAAGTACTTCTTTTGGCAAAACAGTGGCAGAATTGCTGGAAATTGCACTCATATAATGGTGAGAATAGTACACTTCTTCAGTGGTAAATTCCTAGCTGTAGTGATGAACACCTTTCTTTTCTCAGGAATTGTAAGACACCCAGGTGTTTGGATGTGAAGCATAAGCGTAGTAAGATGTAATTAAGTTATATATATAAAATATTCTGAGATTTTTAAACAAGAAGATAGTTACATTTCTGATAGTGGGGGTTTTTGTATGCAAATTATTAAATCTGAATTACAGTTACAACACAAGTTTTTCTGAAGGTATTGAAGTCAGCTCAAAGCAAAATTTTTTATTTTGTTTTTAGTTAAAAGTTGACATATAAAATATAGAAGTGAGTTCTTTAGGGGAATGAATTGTACTTCTTACATATATTCCAGTATTCTTGCATATAATCCAGTTAGGAACAGGCAAAGGATAACAGAAGTGATAGCAGGAGATTTTTCTTGTTTCTCAATTGGAGGAAGCTTGTGAGGAATCTGATATTAAAAAAAAAAGTCTTGCATTTTAAACCTTTCCAAATCAGCAATTGTGTCTCTGCCTAGAATTGGACATGGGAGGCCCATCATAGATGAATTGGTGGAAACTGCTGAGAATATATGCCAGTTACTTGTCACAGAAGTAAGGTCATAGGATGCAATTCTATTTGATTCCAAGAAAATATCTGTATATAGATGCTGGAATGACCTTGAGTTTGCTGTTTTTGTTTTTATTCTGTTTTGTTTTGTTTTAATGTTTTTTTGTTTTAACTACAGTAGTTACGGTAGCTACGGTTCAGTAACACCAACTGCCAGGACAGTAGGGGAAATGGCACAGAAACTTTTATACCATTCCTCTCAGGATTTGTCATTCTTCCCAATACTTCAAGTTACTGAAGTGTCTGAGACATTTTAGAAATAAACAAATTTGAACATGATTAGGCTTTGAGAACATGCTTGCTGAGTTGTACAGATTCCAGAATTCAGCTGTAGATTACGTAGGTTTTGAGTAATTTTGTGTTTGTATGGTTGAAAATAGCTGAAACCTATTACTGACTGCTGGAGTAAATAAGTTCTGATAACAGTAAAATTATTAGAGTTAGGCAAACTTTTCATCACACTCTGAATACCAGTGCATTTGCATTAACAGTAAGATTATTCTGTTTAATTGATCTGATTTCTACCTGTTCTTTTCTAAATATAAGCAGGAGCTTATATTAGTTAGAGCCATCTCAGACAGAGGAAACAGAAATAATGGATAGTTTAAATATTTAAATCTTGTAGAAATTCTAACTTACGAATCCCTCTTGCCAGTTGTGTATGGGCACTTAGGCCTGTCTGGGCTCTGTGAGAGCATTAAACATCTCCCTTCTGTGCTCACCAAAGACCATGTTTGTGTAGTCCCAGGTTATCTGGTTCTGCAAAAGCAAGTGCCCTTAGGAAATACCATTTGTTGAGGATCAATCTATTCTGCCCCAGCGTCGTGTAATTATGTTTTAACATTGCTCTGATTGCTCTGGTGTTCTAATTGCTCTGGTGTTCTTGTTGTAGGTTAGAAATCTGAAACAATGGGTGACTGGAGCTTTCTGGGGAGACTGTTAGAGAACGCGCAGGAGCACTCCACGGTTATTGGCAAGGTTTGGCTGACGGTACTGTTTATCTTCAGGATCCTGGTGCTGGGGGCTGCTGCTGAGGAGGTCTGGGGAGACGAGCAGTCGGACTTTACATGCAACACTCAGCAACCTGGTTGCGAAAATGTTTGCTATGACAAAGCCTTCCCCATTTCTCACATCCGCTTCTGGGTGCTGCAGATCATTTTTGTCTCCACTCCAACCCTCATCTACCTGGGCCATGTCCTGCACATTGTACGCATGGAGGAGAAGAGGAAAGAGAAAGAGGAGCTGAAAAAGAAGGGAAGCAGCAAAGATGGCAACTACCCAGTAGCAGCAGCATCTGGTGGTGGTGGTGGAGGAGGCAGCAATAACGTCAAAGATCAGCCTATTGTCAAAAGGGGGAAAGAGAAGCCCCCAATCCGTGATGAACGTGGTAGAATCCGTATGGGGGGTGCCTTGCTCCGTACCTATGTCTTCAATATCATATTCAAGACACTGTTCGAGGTGGGCTTCATTGTGGGCCAGTACTTCCTATATGGCTTCGAGCTAAAGCCAGTCTACCAGTGCAGCCGCTCACCTTGTCCACACACTGTGGACTGCTTCATCTCAAGGCCCACCGAGAAGACCATCTTCATCATCTTCATGTTGGTGGTGGCCTCAGTCTCCCTGCTGCTGAACATGCTCGAGATATATCACTTGGGGTGGAAGAAGCTTAAGCAGGGCATGACAAGCCAGTACATCCTAGAGATGCCTGTCGCAACGATGACGCCGGTTATGGTAACAGGCGAGTCCAAACCTGTGTCCCTGCCGCCACCAGCACCTCCTGTGGTGGTCACGGCCGCCACGCCGGCCCCCGTTCTGCCTGACACCCGTGCTGTCACCCCGCTGCTGGCCCCAGTGACCATGGCATCGTACTACGCTACAGCTGCTCCGAGACCACGGCCCCCCTCCAACACGACGTCCATGGCGAGCTACCCTGCTGCTCCACAAGTCCCTGAGGAGAGGCACCGCGCCGTGACTCCCACTCCCATCTCCACGCCCGTCACCATCCCGACCCCCATCCCCACGCCCACGCCGGCCGTCATCAACTACTTCAACAGCAGCAGCCGTGCCCTGCCATCCGAGCAGAACTGGGTCAACATGGCAGCGGAGCACCAGGGCAAGGTTTCCTCCAGCTCCGCAGGCTCCTCTACCCCCAGCAGCGTCCGGCATCCCCTTCCCGAGCAGGAAGAGCCCCTGGAGCAGCTACTCCCACCCCCGGCCGTGCTGCCCATCGCCGCGGCCAACAGCGGCAGCAGCACCAGCCTGAGCGGGGCGAGCGGCGGCAAGTGGGATGTGGAGGGCGAGGTGGAGCTGTCGGGGGCGCGGCCCGTCTCGGCTGCCTGCACCACGGTGGAGATGCACGAGCCCCCGCTGCTCGTAGACACGCGGCGCTTGAGCAGGGCCAGTAAGTCGAGCAGCTGCAGAGCCCGGTCCGACGACCTGGCCGTGTAAGGCGGGCGGCCGCGCTGGGGGAGCAGGTGCTGCAAGGAAGGCGCAGTGGGCAGGGCGGCTGCCCGGGGAGGCCAGGCCTGGCGTGGGTGAGAAGGCCTGGGCTTCAAACTTAGACGCTTGCTGTTTTTGCACTCTGTGAGTTGTAGTGGGGGAAATTATCAACATTTTCTAATAGGTCAGGGGTGACCGAAGCGCAGCCCGTGGGCCGGGAGACCAGTCCCGCTTTCCTTCATGTTCACGGCAGATCTCGAGGGCAGCCGCAGGGGAGGCCTGCGCAGATACCGGGGCAGTGGTAGCTGATCCGTGCCCCGAGGCCGGCGTTCATCCCAGAAAGTGCTGATGTCCCTAGTGCCCATGCACCTGGCCGGCATCTCCCTCCTGCCCTTACCTTCACTTCAGCTCTTTCCCAGAAGCTTTACATGAGCAGATGCAATGACTTCCTTTCTTCCTCTTGAATCCTACATAGCCCTATGGCAAACATCAGGGGGGTGTATTGCCTCTTGGCACCCGTTGTGTCTACGGACCAACTTGCCTTATTAAAGGTAACTCAGTTTCTTCCATATTGCATGATTTAATGAAGCCTTCGTGTTCATGGCAAATCACCCATGCGGTCCTCGGCCAGGCAAAGTTTAGGGAACCCCTGGAATAGATTTTTGAGGTTCTTCTTTCCGTAATTTATTTTTTTTTTTTAACTCTTGACCTGTTAGGAAGTGTTTGGTTTGACCTTCTATCCAGTGTTTGCCAACCATGATCACACCATGTTTATAAGCCTGCAAATATGTTTGAGCATGTTTGACTATAATTTTAGCTGACTTCTTAAATTGCTTACAGGAGGACAGGAATTCAAACCACACCTCAGAAATTATTGCACAGAACAATTTCTCTTCAGAAAGCAAGGATTATCATTTCAATACACCATGGCCCCATACATTGCCTGTGAACAAACAATTAGGAAAAAGTACGGCTCTGCATTTAGACTATTAGATATCAGCTTAAGTTTGTTGGAAAAATGCTTTTTAGAAGTAAACTTGGGTGCTTATTTTTAAGTATATGAACATTTTGAGAATAATCTGTAGGTTTAAAGTTATTTGACTGTGTACTTAATAATTTTAGTTTGATCTTTGATCTTACAAGAAAATGTAAGAGGAAAGGAACTTACTAATGGTGAAATTCCCAAAGCAACATTATTTCCTGTTGTGTACTGTTTAACATCAATCTGTAGTGTCTTTAGGTCAGTGAAAACAGACTTAGATAATATTGTATTGCAGAAAAGGTGGCTAAAATATCTGGGCAACCTGGTGGCTAAAGGGTCTATCCTGATCCGACTGAAGTCACTTTGAGAATTTCCATTCAATTTAACAAGGAGCAAGATTTGGGAATGGATCTCGCAGGCCTTATTCAAGCAAGACTAGCATTCACATGAAGTTTTGGGAGCCAGAAGAAATTTAGATTTTGGGCCTTAGAAAAGACATTGAAATCCTGCTTTTGAAAAATGTGTGTGCCCCTTAAAATGGGTGAAGGAAAATACTGGGGTTTTTTTGTAACGTGCAGCTTTCCTTTCAGCAGGCTCTGTCCCTTATTCCCTCTTTAACAAGATGTTAGAATTCTGCATGCCTGAATAGGCTCAGGAGAGTTTTGGTACAGAAGGAATACAGAATTAGGCCAAGCTTCTGTTCTAAGCAAAATCCAGAAGAACTAAAGCATGGAGTCAGTCCTGTTGCTGCTATAAATCGAAAGTACTGTAACTGGAAAAGAGCAATCAAACACACTGGGACAGCCCTTTACATCTTCAAAGTGTTTGGCCTGGCAGTGCAGTCCTTACTCAGGCAGAGCAGGGTCAACCTGTAGCAAATAGTTAACATTACTGGTTATTTCTGCTGTTAAATGTTTTCCTGAGTGTGCTTATTTTATTCAACGGTCAAAATATATTCCCACTACTCAAGATTAAACATTTTTACTGCTTTCTGAGTAGTCACAAAGAGCTTCTCATGATCAGAAGCGCTGTTCTGCAGCCTTTGGGCATGTTGTCTCATGACTTCCTTGTCCTGCTTGTGTTGAACCAGGTGAGGAGAAGTCCTTCTGCTGCCGTGGATCTTAAGGGCAGCCACTGCATTAAAAGTCAATGTGTAGTAGCACAATACAGATATTTATTATTAGGTATTCAGCTTCAGGCATGCTCTCATGGGTTTTCTGTGTTATAAGCCATAAAAATGCTTTCTGCAAGAAAACTAAAAGCCAAGTTCTGCTTTTCATTGTATCCCTGCAACTATGCTGAACATAGACTAAAGTTGATGAAGTTGCCTGGATGTAAGCAAAGGCAGAGATTCAGATTCAAAATTTTTAGATTTACTAGCATCTATAGTAGCAGTTTTGTAAGTTTTGATAAATGCCAATTAACTACATAGCTGAAATAATGCAATATATGCATCTCTGTATTTTAGTACATCGGAGTTTATGGACTGCATTTTCCTTTGTTTTATGCTTCTGAAGAATGAAGTCAGAGTCTTTCTGGAGTGTATTTATATAAACCAGACCACCTGGAATGTGTGCTTTTTTATATCTCTTCCTGAGAGCAAGACTTATGTTGTTTGATTGGGCTCTGCATCTTGCAGCCCTTACTTTAGGACTACCCTCACAGAGTGTGTCCTGCAGGATTGCATCCATATTGTATATAAAAAATAGTAAGAGAGATACATTTATCTTATGATCAACTAAGATCTAGGCTGACCTTTTCAAGTTAATGTGTGTGGTTAGACCTGCAGAAAGCTTTTGTGGAATATATGGTATTTTCAGCCAGAGTAACTACTGGAAAGCTCTAAAAGATGGTTTTTCCTGTTAGGTGAAGCTCGGGGGGAGAAATATAACTCTATTGCAACCCCTAAGAGAAGTCTGAGAGAGCAGCCTCTGCATCCAGGCAGTCCTTGTCTGAGAAAGCAAAGCTACAACTCACAGGTTGCGCTTTTAAGATCAGCTTAAGTTCCATCACGTAACTATGCAGCGTCAAGCCTCTTCATTGCCTACAGTTTCATTTGGAGTAACTGTTTCTTCATTTGAGCCCAGGTAACTGTTTCAGCAGAACTCCTCCATAGTGCTTGCAATTGCTCGTAGTTGCTGCATCACATCTGGATTCAGATTTGTTGAAAGAAAATTCTTACTGGTGTGGCCTGTTTTGGGGACTTCAATTTTTACTAAGGAATGATCACTGAATTCAACATCCCATGAATCGAGTGCCAAATTTTATGCAGAATTTTGCAGTTCTAGAAAATATGTACAAACACCCACTGACTTGCACAATAGAGCCTATTGGCAAAAATTATCTTCTGATTTCTAAGTCATTGATCTTTCACATAACTTAATTACAAAGTTTCATGGGAACTGGTAGTGATACCCTGATTTAGCTCGATCACATGGGTATTCAAGCCACAATTCTGAAAGACCTCAAGTGCACAGCAAAGATGAAACCTGTAGGTAAGTTATGGCAAAAGCAGAACAGAATCATGCCTGATATTAAGCAGACTGAAAAAAAAACCCCACTAATTTTTGCTCTTTGAGTAGAATAATTGTGGAAAAACTTCTCTCTCTTACTTGAAGTTAAAAAATATGCTGAGATAAACTGTGGAAAAAAAAACCTGAAAAAAGATACTCTTTGAACAAGTTACCAGGTGTATGATGTACTACTCTTTTTGCAGTATGTTTGTTGTTCAGCAAGGCACTCAGAGCTAATTAAATGTCTGACATTTTGCAGCTCTTAAGATTATTATCTGGTATGACTACATAAGTGTAGGATTAGTAAAATAATAAAAGCAAGCTTTAAAAATCAGATCACTGTTTAGGTCCCTTTTTGGTTAGGTGTGGCACCTCCTCAGCTGCTACAAACTGTTGTATTCCACTGAGTTCTTGTGAGTGACAGCAGTCTGCAGGAGCAGGGTGTTGAGCCCCCAGGTCTTTTTGTTTTAAACAGACACTAACACCATGGATTGAACAGGCTGGATTTTTTTTTTAATCCCAAATGTTTTACTTTGATTTTTCTTGTGAAAAGTGTGCTCTTGTAATTCTGATTTTCTGAAGTTTACATTCAGTTTTTGATTTCAGATTGCACATTTGGATGAAATAAACTGCTTTCTAAGTTTACATTTGTATAAGAAGTAAAAGAATGACTCTGCCAATGTGTTAAACATGAGAGAAATGTCTTACTATAACACAGGAACTCTTCAGACATAAGGCAGTACCATTAAATTTAACCTGATAACTGATGCATATCAGCTTTCTCTGTATAATTCAAATATGGGTGTTGGATATTTAGGGAGCACACCATGGAAAAAATATTTTTCATAATGAACTCAATTATTGCCAAATAAACTAAGGTTCACTGTTGTTCATGTGCCTTCCTGTGTGTTTAGAGCTTCAATGACAAAGATTAGCTGTGACATATGTCCTTCACAAGCTAAATTTACAGCCTGGTTTAAAATTCCAAAGTTCTTGTGAATAAGCACTGCACTGTTACACTGTAGAAGATTTTACAAAAAATAAATGTTTTGCTTTCTAGGCAAAAATACAGTTCTGAGCCTGCAAATACAATTTAATGCAAGTTATTTTAACTTTTGCAAATAAGACCATTAAAGACAATGGGACTATTTGCATAAACGAAAACCACTGATGTGATAAAGAAATTGTAGATTTGCAATTTAAGTTTGCTGTAAGATTCCAATCTAATTCTAGAGTTTTCAGTTCTTGAAGAGTTATGCAAGATGTGTGAGCATATTTTAAGGTGGAGATTACATTGCTATTTGCCCTGCCACTGTTTCTCACAGTTAAAGGGTTCTAAAACATAAGAAAGCTTACTCAGAACTTTCTTGCTGCTTTCTGGATGTTTGTCTTTTACGTGACAGAATCTGACAAAAAACATAGAAAGTTTTCTGGGCAGTAGTAACAATAAAACCAGCAAACAGTTAAAAGTACTGTCTTCAGAGAAGTGCCTTGTATATTAAATTCTGTAAGAAGCAACTTGATGTAAACGTTAATTTACCTCATATGTTTACAAAATCGTGACTAAATAAACTTTTTGTACCACAGCATTGTCTCTTCTAGATTATATTTTCATGGTTGTGCTTTTAAAATACTAATGTGACAGAACAGTTAGCTCTGTCCCTGTATTCACTTACACTGCTGCTTCCCTCTATCCTGTGAAATGGTCACCGAACTGCATCTCTAGGAAAACTGGATGCTGAAACCTGTCTCTGTGCAGAACTCCCAGTGGCTTCAAAGGAGGGTCACAGTCCAGAAGACACATGGGAACAAGACCCACTTGAGCATGTGCAAAGGTGAAACTCTGAGTACCTTGACATCAGTGGGAGGTCTGCTGCTGCCTTCCACCAAATCCAGGTTTCACTCTTGGCTCCTGCTTTGGCACGGGAGTCACTGTTCATCTCATGCAGTGTGGCATTAGCAGTGACTCCCACCTTTCACCCACTGCTGACTTTGGTTGATCCATCTATGCTGTGCCATGAGACTGTTAGCTATAAATGCATGAAGGATTTTAGTGCAGGGGAAGCAGATCCTTACTGTAAATAATGTGGGGTGTCCACTGCATTTGCAGTTTGCTGATTTGCCCCTTATAGGAACATTCACAGTTTAGCATGCAGAAGTGTAACACAATTCTGCACTGAAAATGTGCAGTGTACTAAAGTCAGTAATGTAATATAATGTCAGTCTAGGCACTGTATAGTCCTGTGAAGAGGCCAGGACCAGATTTCCGAGAAGTTTTACTTGTGGAAGGCAGCAATGCGGGCAAGACTACATGTCTCTTCCAGAAATGTTAAGTATGAAGACTTTGTAAAGCTTTACTTTATCTGCAGCACTTACATGGACCTGGCAGATCAAGATAGTTTCTGCCCTGCAGTACTGAGTGCTGCTATCCAATGGGAGTACAGTCAAGCATGTTTATTTTGTGCTTCCTTGTGCTCAGGTGGTGCTGTCTCTGCCTTACATGATGTATCCACGTGGTAAACCAGACTGCTCACTATCTCTGATGACTGGGCAGGGGTAAAGCAAGCTGACAGGTGCATGATATGGGTAGTACAAAGATTGTGCTTAGCAGTATTAAGCTAAGGAAGTGCATAAAGTTTCCTCTGACCAAGAGCTCTTTTTGCTACAAATATATCTGGCAAACTTTCTATTTAGATGTGTATTCCACAATTTTGTCACTTGAAGAACAGGCAGAGTACTCCCAAGGGAGCTGAGTGTGTCAGTGGAGCAGATACAGTTTGGTCATGGATTCCCTTGGGACACAGCCACACTGCTGTCACCTTGCATCCACTGTCTGTAAAGAATTTCTGGCTGGAGTAGGAGTTACAAGTGCTGCTACTCTTAGTCTCTGAAGGCCTTTGTAATGGTGTGGGTACCTTGTGCTGCCACATTGAGCAAGGCAGCTTCATGTGAGTTTCTGGAGAAAGTGTGAAAGGTGTGCTCTTCTCATCCACAGCTGTGTCAGAGCACTCAAGATTCTGATAATAATGAAAAAAGGTGTACTGGGGGGAACCCTAACCTGCTCCAGTAAATGTCTGAACAGTTCTGCTGAAAGCCAGATGAGGAGCATTCCACACACCCCTGCACTGCTGCTGCTGTTCCCAGGGATTTGGCACAGGAACAGTCAGCTGGGCTTTAGCAAGCCTTTTCACTGTGACTGCACTCAAAATGGGCTTTAACTAACCTCATCAGTGTTTACCCACACTGCAGCTGGAACAGGAATGAAAGCAATGAAGGCAATACACATCAAGGAAACAGATGTCAGATAGCGAGATCTTAATAGGTCTGACATTTTGATCACTTTTGGCAACTGGATGTGCATCAAGTCTAATTGTCTTTGTGTCTATTTTCAGCAGACAATAGAGTAAGCAGATGGCTTATCCAAACCCACAAAACTGAAGACAGCCTTCTCATAAAGATGATCTAGGAAGACTGTTTTTCTTAGAGTGTCATAGTCCAGGAAAACAGGGTGTTTGAGGAAGTTTTAGCATGTGCAGGTATGTGATGTTATGCCAGAATTACAGGTATCATTAATTATTATTGATGCATTAGTAGGACAGTTGGATTGCACTACCAGTTCTTCATTATGCAATTTTTTTTTTTAATTTTTAAAGAGAGATTAGTGCTACATAGCAACAAAATGTTGTCCTTCCTGAGTAGCTACCTCCTATTGTTTTTTGTGTAGTATGTGGTTTGCCTATCTTTGAGTCACTAGTGGTAGTAGAGTGCCTGTCAGAGCTAGTTTTAGTCCCTAGAGGAGGATATTCAATGTGTGGGCTTTTGCCATACCTTGATTTTAAGGGCTGTCCTCAGCACTTTTGACAGTGGCTACAGATGTAGTTGAGGTTCCTGGTGCCATGGACAGTGGCAGTGAGCAGACTGACATCAAGGTCACAAAGAACTACCCAGGCTCACTGTTTGCATCACTAATATTGCCAACTCTAACTATTTTTCAAACAGATCTCTGTAATTTTAGAGGTTGCCTCCTGAGAGAAAAAGAAATCAAATACTTGGAGTTCTTCACCTTTCTTATTTATTTGTCCCATTAAAGTACGACAAAATATATTAAAATGCTCAGACCTTTGCATTTCTAAGTGGCATGAGACATGGTTTTTTAAAGAGTTCCTATGGTTTGTAGGCAATATTTTTTTTTAATAGAAAGGGCTTCAGAAGTTCAGACTCCCAAAAAGACAATACATTTTTCATTGGGATACATTTTTCTTGTGTTCGCACAAGATCCATCAAAGTCAGTGAATTGATGGAGTAAAGTGAAATACAACCATGTGAGAATATGGATTAGATGTTTATACTCAATGTAAACTAAATAGGAAGAGCAATTATCAGCTATCATGTATCTCATTTTCCTATCTGAGAAGATAAAACTTTCTAAAGATTTTGGCTTTAAGGAATGTTGTGGTCTTCTGAGCAAAGACTAAGGGATAATATGCTTGAACTACCCTGCCCCACAGAGGAACTTACTGTTTGCTTTGCATGCAGTGGGGTTTACTATATCAATTCTGTAAAAAATGCAGAAGTAAGCAGGTAAGGAGGTTTTGCCTAAGCAAATTCATTGTGTTTGGATTATGGATACTCTGAGGGGAAAGAATCATTTTCATTATGAGAGAAAAACCTGCAGCAAAGCCAGCCTGGCTGGGATACCAGAAACACACATGGCTGATTTCCCTGGATTTTCTACATCCTATAGTCTTTTAAAGTCTGTACTCAAATAAAGTGGTGCAGTCCCAGTGCTTTAAGAGCAAAATTCTTGGCCAGGAGTCTACAAAATAATGCCTGCATTTACATTTGTCATGAATGGGGCTATACTAGTGACTGCAGTGTTTTGGGATTTTGCAGCATGGGGAAGGATGCAGTCTGCACCAGCCTCTTGCTGTTGACTACATGAGAATTCTGTGTCTAACCTTCAGGATACATTTTTAAAATCTCTGCTTTTTATTGTTTACAGGAGTGGACACTCTTTCCAGCATATCTGTGGCTGTAGGTGGAGCTGCAAGTGCCTGTCTTTGGGCTGCCTCCATGCCATTGTCCTTGCTGCAGGCACATCAGTCCTTCCAAGCAGACTGGCAGCACAGGCCGCTCCTGACTCATTCCAGCTGTGGGGCTTCATTCAGGATCAGAACTTTCTTAAGACTAGAAGGAAATTGTTGTCTTCCTGTGTAAGATAAGACCATAAAATGCCTCAGTAATTTAATTTATAGTTTTGTTTTAGACACCTAGTTACTTTGAATCTTATTCCTCCATCCTTGAGTTTGAACTCAAGTTTTCATACCCAGAATGCTGAAGTGACATCTCTGTAGGTGATCCAGATGAGAAAATAATTCCATTGCTGCCCCATAAGTTGGAGAGAATATGGACTGCTTACTGTCCATGCATAATAGAAAAGCTTAAATGTATTTGCTTAGGTGTTGAAATCTCTTACAGCTAAAGTCATGACCTAACTTTCTAACAAAGTTTTGTGTATCAGGAATTCCTTTTCCCTACAGCTGCTGTAGCAAGTCATGCATGACACTGAAATGTGCATTACAAGTTTTTGGTGTATAGCAGAAGTGCAGTGATCTGCATGTAATTTGGGCAGCTGTCTTTATTTTGAGCTGAAAGAATTCTCTCAGTTGCAACAACGTAAATCCAGTATAACTCCACCACACCAGGGTAACACAGATAAGACTTGCTTTGTGTTTAAATGACTGTAGTGAATAAGGTCAATTGCAAAAAGAATAGTTCTTTTTTAAAGAAAGAAAGAAAGATCTGCAAGTTTAGTACATAAGGGGCCAAACGAATCTCTGTTGTAAGTACATTCATTTCAGTGGTGTTGCAGCCGAAATGAATTTAGCCCGAAGCAACTTTACAATAACTCATATATAAGCATGCACAACTAAATGTATTACACTTTAAACAAACTCAGCATTGTCTGGAGCATGGATGGTCTGCTGAACCTCTGAAGTTAGGAACTAACCATTGTGTGCTGAGTTTGTTTAGACAGTACCATTTTTGTTCAATTGGCTACATCCGCGGTATTTTAGTGACAGCAAGAATGTTCCCTCTAGCTACAAAGTGACATTATAGCTGTCAGACACGATTTTTATTCTGGGATGTTTATGCCTTAACTCTTTTGTGCACTTAAAATAATATTATAACAAAGTAGAGAGAAAGAAATAGTTTCACCAATTTTGAAATGTTTGAGTTTAATTCTTTGAGTTATTCCATTAATTCAAACAGGGTTGAAATGCTCTTGTGGAAAACACTTCATAAGTAATCGAAGTGGTCAAGGAATGTGAAGAGTAAACCAAATCAGAACCAGAAAATATTAATTCAGCTTTCAATAAGTTAATGTAGCATTCATTTTTCTCTGGTTTAATGTATGAATTTTGTATAGTTTTCAGTTATAAATGTTATGACACCAGCAGTGTTATTGCTACAGCTGCTGAGTCCCTCAGCCAGCAGTGAACATGGTGTTTTTGGAGATCATTGTCTGTTCACACTCTGCTAGAGGAACACATGGGTTGAATGTTTAGGGCAATCACTATCTGTCACAGTTGTATAAATGCCTTTTGTTTCTTCGTGTTTTTGCCACTTTCTACACCATTATCTGCCCTGACCAAGAAAAGTTTGGCTTTTTGTGTTTGTAACTCCCTTACAACCAGTTTTACATTCCTATTACATCCTCCCTCAGTCTTCTCTTCACCAAACTGAATAAACCCATTTGCTATAATCTCTCTTTGGGACTTCAGGCCTCTGATCATCTTTACTGGCTCTTGCTGTGCCTTCTCCAGTTTCTCCACATTCCCCTTGAGCTGAGGGCTGTGAAACTGGATACAACACTCCAGGTGATGCACTCTTGCTGGTGCTCAAATAAAATCAAGCAATTTGCCTTCATTTTCCTCCTTGAGATGATAATTCCCAGGGCAGCTACAGACTGAGTTTTTACAGATGTTTTGTGTCATGGCTAGGGTCAGATTTGGACCTATTTGTGCTGTTCCTAGCAATAATCTTTGCACTTTAAATAATATAATCTTCTATGCTGTGCATTGTCCATTTTCCTGCATTGTCTATCAAATGCCCTGCCTCTCCCCTTGGGTTTGGTGGCTGTGTGTGGTGGTCAGACACCCAGCTGTCACCATATCAGATACAGAGATTGAGGGGTGGCCAAAGAGCTGACTGAGATGGTGAGCTCAAGTCCCGAGCTGGCAATGCTGCTTTTAGGGGTGGGAACAGAGGATGTGGCTGCACAAGTTCCAGTAGGCCAAGGGTGATTTCCATTTTTACTTAGTTGTCCACTCTAAGAATAATAAGGGCATGCTTATCTTTCTGGATATTTATAGGGTTTCCTACAGCAGCATGGTTTATAAATAACTAGGGAGCTCAGGGCAGCTATCAATGGCAGACAGAAAGGAAGTTAGCCTTTCTCAGAGTTTAGAGAGTTGCAGTTTGTGATGCTTTTTTGTATGATTAAAGCTGCAACTATAGTGTCTGTGGTCCAGCAGATCTGTCCAAACAACTTGCTCACACCTATTTTTTTTATAAATACTATTAACTTTTCAGCATCCTGAGACAATCTTGCTCAAGGGTTAGTCTCACCTTTGCAATTCCAGACATTATTTTCTTGCAATTTGCAAGAAACCCTGCTTGCAGCCAGGTTAATGGTCTCACTGCACTGACATGTTTGGACTGAGCTGCATTCCAGCCTCTGGCACGGAGGCAACTTGGCAGGTTTTCTCCTGCATGGCTACTGTGACAACCTGGAATTTAGGCAGGAATTAAAGTACTGATGATTCTTGGGAGTTCTCAATAATATTGTCCCACATATTTAGAGCTTAGATAGACAGTGACCAGGGTGTGCTAAAGAGAGTTGATACTTTGGGAATATTCTCTTCAATGGAAAGGGACAGAGACAACATGCCATAAGGCTTGAGGGAACTACTTTTAGTGACTGCAGTTGCTAGCCATGTAGAAATCCATTAAGGAATAAAACCAGGAGATCTCTTGCTGTCCAAAGATCCTGGGAAGTTCTGATACTAAGTATCAGGAAGTAAAATCCTGCTAAGGAAGAAAGGGAGGATGTAGAAGATTGATTTGAACCAACTTTCAGAAGGACTGCAGTCCAGCTTTGTTGGTACAAAGTACCTCACCCCGACTTAGGGAATTTGTAGCCACTCCCTGGAGCACTTGTACAGCTATGGGACCTACATCATTGCTGAAGAATTCACCATTAAATGTAATGTTCAAAAACAGACAACTTGTTTCTCTTTCTTAGACCCTAACTCATCAATTTAAAATTTAACCAAACCACATATTGTAAAATTGATCCTCATTTTTATGATTGCAAAGGAACATTTTAATTGCAGCATTGCGTTCCACAGTTCCACAGCAGGAAGGTTTTTATGGGTTTGCTTTTCCTAAAATTTGATACTGTGGCACATGTTAAGATATTAAAGAAGGTCTCATTAAGAGAAGCAGCCAGTACTGGGGCTGAACTGAGATTCTGGGTGAGGTTGCTGAGGTGCCCTTAGAGGATCACGTCATCACATCCAAGGATGTTCCCAGCCTGCTCCAGAGGCAGAGGTCACTGCCTCCTGGCTTCTCAAGAACAGCTGAAAATATCACACTGAAAATGACAGACTTCTTTAGAAACCTTATCTAGGCTATTCTTTTTGACTCTTGCTGTAACTCTGTGCATCTTTCTCCTCCCTTTCCTGTCCACACATACCCTGCAGTCTTATCCCTTTACAATTCTTCTCTTGCCTGCTGCTCTTCTACCTTCACCTTAACAGCTCAGGGCTAGTCTCACATCCCCATCATTCCCTGTTTATGCTGGGGAGCATCATAGCCATTCCTATTTCTGCCCTTTCTGCCTGACACTCATTCTCACTGTTTTATGATGTGTCCATCTCTTTCCTACCTTCCCCTGCTGTCTCTGCAACCCAGTTCATCTTCAGAAATGTCACTGTTGGCTACTACATTCTCTCTTTGTAACTCCTCATTGTTTCAGATAAACATCTCCCTTTCCATAAGTCTTTTGACTCACTTTTCAGACTATCCTTCCATTAGATTTTTTTCCTCTTACCTGTCCCTGCAGAATTATTCTCCCAATTTACCCCACCCCAGCTTCCCCCATTATCCACCTTTATTTCTTCTTCCTTTACTCAACAGCCAGCAAAAATGCAGTTTGTATTCTGCTCTCTCCTTCTAGTAACTCCATTTGCACATATGGCCTCCTGTCCAATTTCTTATTCTTCCTTGCTCCACCTCAACTCATTCTCTTCTGCTCTTTGCCTATCCTCCAGCTCTTCCTCCATACACAACAAGCTTCAGCACATTCCAGCATATAAAATAAAGAAAACCTTTGGGTCTCTGATGTCTGTCACCCACCTTCCTGTACCTTGAAGTTCAATCACTGCAGTTCAGAACTTGTTCCTGTAACTTTTTTTTTTAATTATTCCCACTCTTGCCTTCCTCTACTCTGTCTTCTTTCCCTACTGCTAACACACATCAAGCTGCATTTAATGCCCTCTTCCTGGCCAAAGCCTGTTCTTTCCCACTTACACTCTTCAGCCCCTCAGGAGCCATTTTGTTTTTGAAAAGTTGTGTCTTCTTTCTTTCTGAAGTTCTTTTGTTTTTCTCCTTAACCTCTGCTTACGTTACTAGTGAGTCTTCCACATTTCTGGTGAAAATTGATGTCGATTTCTGCTTCAAAATTATCTACAGCTTCTTGAAATTCCTGCTTTAAATCTGCTCCTCAACTCGAAAACATGAGTTATTTAGAAAACTGAGACAACAGTTTCATACAGAAGCAGGTGCTACCCAGCTAGCCCTAATGTAAATGTGCTTACATATTCATTTAGTTTAATGCTACTGAGAACCTTCCCTTAGCACAATTTTAAGCAGGATTGAATCGGCAATTTCTTGAGACACACTTAAAATATAGTTTTAGAAAGATAACTGTCTTAAAAGGTGTAAACTTGAAAGGTGCTTGGGTTGCACTCTATAAGGTCAGTCATGAAAAATGAAGCAGGGCCATGCATATTAACTATCTCACAGATAAACACACATGATGAAGAGATCCAGACATAGAAAGCTGTTTGGTTCTGGGACAGATTCCAAGGACAAATAGAGCACTTTGCCTGTAAAAATAAAATATTTTCTCCTGATAGATTGGCTAGTATCACTTAGACATGGCAGACTGAAAGCCTATTTTGCCTTCTCCATGGCTCAGAAATAGTTGGTTTTTTTCTTTGAATGAAAATCTTTCATTAAACATTGAGTCCTTGAATTGACTCTTGTTCTGGTTCTGGTCTTTCAGTTATTTTATTTAATTCTCTGAGCCATCTCTGCATTCTGCTGCAGTCAACAGTGTTGACACATCTCCATATACTGGAATCTGCTCACTTCAGGATGCTTATCTGCCAGCAGCAGGAGCTCTGTTGCACTGAGTCCCTGTTCCACAGTGTCTCTAGCCAGATTTTCTTCTAACTGTAGCTGAGTCTTTCTGTGTTTTCCCCCCTCACTCATCATGGAACAGATCAATGGGTCTCTTATTGCCTCCATGGTCCAAAAGGGGCAGACTTAGAGAATACATCCATGCTTGACTAGCAAACATATTGTACTAGAAAAATAACAAATTACTGTCTATGATATGCACAGGGAACTTGCTTATACTTGACTGTTTTCAGTTACTGTCAAAGAATGAAAACTCTTTCCTACAGGGAGTTCCAGCTGTTCACCTCACCAGGATTTTATTCCTCTTTGATGTTGCAGACAGAGCCCTCCGTCCAGCATTTGGCTAGTGGGATGGTCTTTTGGCCACTAGTGGTCAATTGAATTTTTCAAGCTCTGCTTTCCAGGCTAAGATGCCTAATGTAAGAAATTAAATTCTGTCTATTAGAGTCAAAGTGCAATTTATCAGCTGTCCTAATGTATTCATCAAGCATGGGCAACCCCAAAGAGGAGAGCTAAAGGGTTAAATATAGAACATAGAGTAGTCACCAAGCAGCTATTTTCCCTTCTCTGTATGGAGCACTGTTATCACTGTGCTGCTCAGAGATAGGCATGAATGGCACAGTGAAGTGGGCCTAGGAAGCATAATCTCCTCCATGTCCCTTTCTCCTGCAAGTTCAGCTGCTCTGTTTGAAGAAAGACTGCAAAGTACAGGACACCAGGCCAGAAAAGCACACTCAGAGTATCAAAAATCCAGCTGATTGTTGACTTGATTGAACATTTTTCTGTATGTCTGAGTTCATGTCCTATGGCAAGGAATTACAAACTGTTGGAATATGTCAGCCCAAGGTTTCTGAAGGTTGCTACTCTGGCTGGATTAACCTTTTCTAAAAATGACCTCCTGCCAAGGCTAGATTCACACTGCAGACAAGCTTTGGTACTCACTGCCCTACTTATGGAGTAAGTGTAGTACCTTACTTTCGTACTGACTTCCCTCCAAAATTATTTTAGTGCTTTATGCTGAGTGCTAATCCAACAGCTATGAACCCTCATTTCTCTTAGCAATGCCTTCATGCTAATCTTGAGAAAGTCCTGTCACTGCCCAGTACCTCCCTTAGCCCATCTGCAAAAGGGATCCATGACATTCATCTGCTTTAAGAAGTGCTTTGACATCTGCAGATGAGAAGATTTATGTTGTACAGAGATACTTTCAGTCATGGGAAAGGACTCTGAACTTTTAAGAACAGACTATGGTAATTAGTATAAGCTTTAAAGTTTAAGCTTCAAATAATATTTCAAATTAAGTAAATGTTATTTAGCAAATTGAATATGATGGGCAAAATACAAGTCTTGCAGAAAACGGCCTATGGAAAAAAAATTGCTTCTAACCATAACACTGGTGATTCTGTATAACACCTTATCCCTTACTACAGCTCTAAAAATGTCTGCCACGTGTCTATAGCTTCACTAGCTAGCTAAAGACATCTTGAAGTGTGCCATATCATTCCATAACAATTAACATAGTCATCTTTCATATGGATTATGTGTCAAGTTCCTAAGACACAAGACAGGGAAATTTTAGAGAGAAGACCCAAACTGAGGAAAAATTTGAAGACATGCCATGGGCAATGGATGTTCAATATAACAAAGAAAGCACCAAAATGTGGCTGGGGGAGATGGTGTCACATGGCAAAAGGAGCTGAAAGGCAAACTTGTGGTTCTCCAGGCTCCTTTTGTCCATTCTGAGAAGGAAACTCAGTGTGTCACTGGTTACCTGTATTAACTGTTGTTTCATGCACTAGAAAACAGCAAGAAACTGCCCACATTTTGAAAGGCCTCATTTTGTGGCATCTGTCAAGAAGGGAGGTCTTATTTTTGAGGAATCCCTATATCTGGCATAAAATCCAAGCACAATGGCTTCCTGAAACTGGGACAGCTAACACAGGCAAAAGGAGATAATGGTCATGTCTCAGGGGGTTACTGATGAAAATGTATTTCAGGATTAAGACAACTGTCTTTATAATGTGTGATTGATTCTGCATTCTTGGCCTGTCTTTTAAATTCTATTAACTGTGCCCTGGAATCTTTCAGTGGGAAATACGGCTGGTTTCAGAAAGCAATTGCAGATGGTTATCTGTTTTTTGGAGGATCTCAGAAAGTGGAGGACATGGGCTTTGGAGTAGTCTTTGACAAGAATTAGACTTTAAGCAGGATGGCACTGGGGGACTGGCACTTCTGGGCTGTGGAGGTGACTCTCTCTAGCCTGCAGCAACAGAAATGATGCTCCAGTCCTGTGCAGATGTTGACAACTTGTTGAAAGTGCTAGTGATGAGGTCAAGCACTGAAAGTGCAACAACACTCAGTCCTTCACTCATTCTCCTCTGTTATGCTGGCACTTGAGAGGAAATACTGTGAACTGCTGTGGATGGAAGAGGATGCTTCTGGTCTGTTGAAGAAGACTTCAGCATCATCAAATTGCTGTTCCCAGTAGACAGCAACTGCCAGCTTTGACAGAACACTAGAGGGTACATGGTTAACAGAAAGAGAGACCTGAAATGTTTTAGTGTATTTTGGGAAGTTATTTTGGCATTGGATTCAGATAGTGAAGTATGTTTCCTTTGATGCTTTGTCACACAGAGGGGATTGGAGATGATTTGTCCCAGAACAAACCAACAGTAGATGCTGCACAAATCTGGCTGGTGTGCTGCAGCTGTAGGCTGATGTTAAATAGAACACCAGGAGAGGCTGAAGGGTGCAAGGATGAATAATGCAAGGACCAAGAGATGCAAAGACATTGGATAGATGCAATGATGAGAGATGTAAAGACAGAACAGATGACAAGTTGGTTGCCAGCACATGAGATTTGGAAGTTATGTTGTGGCTACTGCCCAGAAAAGAAGCTGTTTCTTTCAGCTTCACTTTTGTAGAAAATAAAAAAATATTCAAATGAGATAAAAAGTAGGATGTTGCACCATTTTGTCATTTTCATACCTAAATCTCATTTAACACTATTGTGCCATTGTGTTTACTACATTGGCCTCAGGCAGGTTGTAAAATAAATGTCTAAAACTGCTAGAGACAAAGCAATCATTAGGGCAATTAGCACATGCTGTTCTGGCATTTAGCACTAATTTACTTAAACATCCACACCAAAGTCTTTTTGATCATAGTCTGTATGCAGGATATCTGCTCACAGGAAAGCACTTTAAGATCAAACAAGTTATTGCTATCTTAGACAAAATAAGTCACGAACAAAAGAAAAGTACAACCACAAGTGTTTTCTGATAAAATAAATCTGGTCCCATTTTTCTAAACTGCTGATATATTTCAGCTTCTCAGCTGAGTTTTTTCTGTTGGGTTTTTTTTTGTTTTGGTTTGATTTTTTTGTATGTTTTGTTGGGTTTTTTTTGTTGTTGTTATTGGGGTTTTTTTGTTGTTTTTTAATACATTCTGTAATGACAATCCTCAAACAAGTCCCTCAATTAATTTTTGCTTGAAGAAGCACACAGGGCCATGCACATCTCTTGTAAGGTTTCTGTGCCTCCATCCTGCCCCAGCCTGAGTGGAGGCATGTTAGAGTAATTTCAACAACACCTACTTGGAAAAAGTGAGTCAGAAAAGAGAGCCAGAATACTGCAGGCAGGCAACTGAGTCTCCAACCCTACCATGATCTACACATTTTTCAATTTAATAATCTATGAAGCTTTTGCAGGGGATCCATCCTCTCAGAGATTTTATTATTGATACCACCGGGTTTGCTTTGCCAAGAAGAAAAAAGAACAAGAGAAAAAGTTCATTTGCTAGTAGTATTTGAGCTTCAATCAAATCTGCTAGAATTTTGTTTGTATAAGCCCCACAAAGCCAGATAATTTCAGGAAGAATTAATTTAGTGTGAAATGACTCAACATTGCAAAAATGTGCTCGATGCAAAGTCCCTGCTTCTGATTCTCTTTTCACAAGTTGTCTGCACTTCCTGTATGTTTGAAAACTCAGGTATCTGCAAGGTCTTTCTAAAATTGTAACACTCCCCTCTCCCCTTCAGATGCTCCCTTATAGGAAGTTTCAAAATGGGATATAGCCATGAAGAAGGCATATATGGTGAACACTGTCCCAGTCGCACGTGTTGAACAGACATTGGTGAGTTATGTTTAAAATGGTAAATAGCTTACCAGTTTGATCCAGAAGTCTTAAAGGCTTCCTCACATTTCTGCAAGACTGGGATCAAACTGAAAAATGATATGCCAAAGAAGTATAACTGCTTTTAAAATATAGCCAAAATATATGTTTCCACATTCTTGATTTCTCCTATTGTTTCTCATTCTTTATATATATTCACTTTGCCAAGAAAATAAAGAAATATTCTGAATTTCAGAAGAGCCTATCTACTGAAAACCTGAACAAAATTTCCTCTGCTGGGAAAAGTAATTATCCTTCCTAGTTCTGATCCTATCTGGCTTTTCCATGTACACAAAGCAGAAGTCTGCGTTGTTCATCTTTTCACACCTCAAACACAGTCATGAGTCTACCTGATATTTAAGGTTTTGTATGTCTATGGTCCCATATGTGCTGCTAGGCTCCTACTTTTCTCAGAAAATGCAAGGAACAACAATAGGCCCTTTCCTGGAAATTCTGTGTGCTTTACTCCTGCCTCCCCAGAGAGCTGATCACATCTCCTCTGACTTCTGAAGGGCTTAAAAGTCCAAGAATAGTTGTCGGTAAAGCCCAGAGCAGTTCATGAGATGCAGAGGATGAGTGGACTGGGGAATGGCAAGTAGCTTTCTAAAGGCCCAGCTACAACAGACAGAGCTGTTTCAGGGCACAAACACATGGAAGCCTAGTCCCCAGGTGACATGTCTTACTCCCCCAGCCCTATTCCTGTGTGAAGGGTGGAACATATCCCATCCTGTGCTGGTTGTTGCCAAAGTGCTGCACAGCTGGTCCATCCCATTCAAGCAGGCTCATCCAGTAGCCAATGGGGAGACACTGGTATTTCCAGACACTCATTTACTCCTCAGTTCTCTGATTCCCCAGTGCATGACAAACTCTTTATTTCTCCCATCTTTTCCTCTGGCAAGTGCTTTCCTAACCAAGGGCAGAGGTATCAGGGGTTTCCCAGGGCTGGTGAGCCATGGGCTGGAAACCCACTCAGGTACCACTAGGCATCTTTTAGGAGAAGTAGGAGCACTCCTTTTCTAAGGTTATATTTTTTAAATAAATAATTCACTTTTCTGGCTCCTTGTTTGCAGACAGTGACTGCAGTTTTACTGCTTTGCCTTAGTTATGAGGCTCTGCAGGCATCCTTCCTGCCATTTAAACTGTTCATACTGCTTTTAATCATTGTTTTGTGAAGGCCAGAGGTTTTAAACACACTGATATCACGTAATGTCCCCACTTAACATCATCAGAATAGAGCTGCCAAGAGCAAACCAGCTGGATGTGAAGGCCATGGTCACTGTAAGGACATTATGTGAAGCTGCCTACAGAGCAGAGAGAGCTTTTCTCTAAGAAGCCTGTCCTGGGGCAAAAAGGTGCCAACTGCTGAATGATCAAGACAGCCCTTTTTAGTTCCCTATGGAGTATCTGGGTTTGTAAACTTCTACTCATGTGGAAAACATAATTCTTGCTCTTGAGGAGGTAATGAGGATAAATCACCAGGTGTCCTCTGACATTTCCCTTCCTCCAGCTTCAGAGGGCAACACATTTCCTTGGACATTAATTCTCCTGGGAGCTTTGCAGGAAGAAAATGTTGCATGCTGACGATCCAATGAAGAATAAACTGTTGTTCCACTCTAAATGAAATTTGAGTTGTTCAGGGAAATTTTTTTGTCCTTTTTGACTTCTCTTTAGCTCCTTTAGGCCTTTCCAATTTTGTGTTTTCAAGCACAAAAAAATTCCATGCTGACCATTTAGATGGGGCACTGCATTGCAATGTTCTAACAGTATTGTCTGTAGTTCAGCAGTAAATCATGTAACTCCAGGATATGGGAAACTGTGGACGTGATTTCTGGTAACACACTGTAGTATTCCTTTCTTGTTGACCTTAATTTCCCTTTCCTTCTAGCAGAGTTGTTTGAAAATGTTTCTGATCCAAAGCCATATTTTGAACTCCTGTTGCTGTCATCACTATAAAGGAGGCAGAAGTCAATGAAGCTGAGAAAGTACTGTGGGCACAGCAGTCAGCAGCCACATTCTTCATTCCACCCATGCTTTTTGCAGGCTTGTCTCTCAAGCAAGAATGTTGCACCATGCAGTTAGCAGGTATTCAGTAAATAATGGTAGAAAGGGGTCTCCATCAAGAAAAAGCCTGGATGAAATAGGCAAATCATACATAGCTGGTATGTGAATCATATTTCCTGGCTGCAGAACTACAGATCTTCTGATGTGCAGCCAGGCCCATGTCCATCTTCTCTGTAATTCCTGTTTCACTATAGACATCCTGCCTGCACTTTCCTGTCTCCAGGGAAGACAGTAATTCTCTTTGATTTCAGACATTTAATTTGTTAACTTGACATAATGATTTCCCCTGGGAATTCTGGCACACATGAATGTCAATCAGTTGCAAACTTTGTAAATATACTCTTAAAAATATTTGATTGTAGTCAGCATAAAAGACATCGAGAAGTTAGGGGAAATTTTCCATATATAATCAAAAAAAGAATGATTTTGTGGTTGTGGAACTAGAGAAAGGCTCAGACACAGGTTTTGGCTCCAGCTTTGCTGCTGGCTACCTGTCCAACCTGAGCTGAGTAATTCACTGTCTTTCACTGCAGAAATACTGCTTTTTTCTTTCCTTTTCAGTGTCCTGTTTTGTCCTGATTTCTCATTTTAGAAAAGCCTCAACTTTATAATTCTCTTAATGTGTGTTTGTACACCGAGGTGCAGCTTTTTGTGTTGCAGTAATTGTCTTACTCACAATTACTTTGTCAGTCTTATGCTTCACTTGGCAAGAAAGACAGTGCTGCAGAACACCCAGTTATACTCTGGTTTGATTTGTTTTATTTGTAGCTCTTCAACAGGCTTGGAATAGCAAGAGTCAGCAGAAGCACGTAAGCAAGAAAAAAGAAAACTTTTTCTGAGGATGTCTGTCTACCTTGTCTGCTGCAACAAAAAGATCACAGCTTCAAGGGGAAGTCTTCTTCTCTGATGAGATGAATGGCTTGTTAGGAGGGGCATGGAGCAATGGTTGCTGCCTACTTAGACTTCAGTAGGGTTTCCAACACTCTCTGGATCTGCAGACAGTGAGGTGGATTGAAAATTGCCTGAACTACTCTGGCTGGACCCAGAGGGTAGTGACCAGTAGGAGAAAATCTAGTTGGAGGCAAACAACTAGTGGTGTAACCCAGAGAACAACAGCTGGGTGGATCTTCTTAACATTTCCATTAATGATCTGGATGGTGGAGCAGAGTGTACTCTCAGGCTTGCAGATTACACCAAACTGGGAGAAGTGGCTGATAAACCACTGGTTTTTCTGCCATCCAGAGGAACCTTAACAGTCTAGAGAAACAGGCCAGCAAGAACCTCGTGAGGTTCAACAAGAAGAATGCTAAGTGCTGCACCTGGGGAGAGACAAGCCCAGGTACCAACATGTGCTGGGGAGCAGACAGCTGGAAAGCAGTTTGGGAGAAAGAGACCTGGGGATGCTGGTAGACACCAGGATGAACATGAGCCAGCAGTGGGGCCTCTCAGCAAGGAAACTTGATGTTATCCTGGGCTGCATTGGGCAGAGCACTGTCAGCAGGTCACAGGAGGGGATCCTTTCCTTCCACTCAGGGAGGGATGAGTGCCCCAGTGCAAGAAGGACATGGAGTTACTGGAGAGAGTCCAACGAGGGGCCACAAAGATGATGAAGGGATGGAAGCATCTCTTCTAGGAGGAAAGGCTGTGAGAGCTGGGACTGCTCAGTCTGCAAGAGGCTTTATGCATTTTATCAATATATATAAATACCACAAGGGAAAGTGGAAAGCAGAAGGAGCCAGAGTCTTCCCAGGGACAAAAGAGGCAACAGGCACAAATTGAAACACAGGAAGTTTTCTCTGAACATTGGGAATTTTTTTTTTTTTTTGTGGGTGTGATCAAGCACTGCCACAGACTGCTAAAAGGGGCTATGAGGTTTCCATCATGTTGAGATTTTCAACTGTCATTTGGGCATGGTTTTGGGAAATCAGCTCTAGGTGGCCCTGCTGGAGAACGAAGTTGCACCTGGTGGCCTCTGCAGGTCACTTCAAACCTTTCTGTGACTCTGTGAAAGGCTGTGAAACAGAAGAGTCTCTGACAAAACTTATATCATCTATCAGCAAAGATCCTGTAAGAACAAAGCCAGACAATAGTAGGCAGAGCTTTCTTTCAAAACCCAAAAATGCAGTCAAATGCAAGAAAGGGTTAGTGAAGGAAAGGTGACATGTTTTTATTTATGAACCTGAAGCTCTGGAAATGGAAGAAACTCTTGCACTTTTTCACTGCAGTGTTGTTCTCCATAAGACACTCCACCTCTTCCAAATTTATATCTCCTGGTTCATATACTTCTAAACCCTTTCTTACAAAACCATTTTACAGCACAAGTTGTAAAGACTTTTTTTGCCACTTTTTGTCCTAATCAAGGCACTTTAAACCTGTGAAATCAATAATGTCCTGGTGCTGAGGTTCTAGTTATACACAGAGTCATGGGAGGCCAGTCTTGGGGATAATCAGTAGCAACTTCACAGCAATTTATAGCAACATGCAGTTGAATTCTGATTATTAGGGAGCAGGGTGAGGAGATGAACCGTGCAGATTCCTGCTCCAGGAAGCTGAGGAGTCAGGGCAGTGCAGTGCAGAAGGGTGGTTTGGGGTGGCAGAAGGCAGAGGAAATCATAGCAATGCTTTTGTGCTTCCAATCAGGACTTCCAAACAGTTTAAAAGGCCATCCAGAGAGATTCTGACCCAGTTTTATTATCAAAGTAGTTTACCAGGCTGCTGGGTATTTGAGTTAAATGACTGCTTCCCACTGATAGTTCCACTACCCCCTGTCAGGAGCTACTGACCTTTCCTAGTTCCTAAGAATTTAACTAGGTAAGAAATGAACGGAATTAGTCATGTAAAGCAGGATATATTCTGCAAATCAGCTCTGTGATCTGGAGCAGAGGATCTGGGGTGGCTGGGCAAACTGGCCTCCACTTTGGTTACCATGTAACCATGATTTCCAAGGGATGATAAGGCCCTGGGATGCCTTGCAGTGTTCTTTTCAGGTACAATTATTTTTTACCATCTTGAACACCAGAAATACTTTGTAATATATATACCTAGGATACTGGATGGACAGTTAAAGATGTGTCAAAATTGACAGTATTTTCACACTTTTCCTCTGATGTTCTGGCATGGAACAAAGTCTACCACTTAAGAAAATTATATTTAAATCGCCATTAGAAATCACTATAGAACAGAACTGCAGTTGACTTTTGTACTCATGTTTTTAAAAACACATCTTGAATTAACTTTTAAAAATATTTTTAGCCTAATATCCAAGTTTAGTTTTCCCTTGAGCTCAGAGATGCAGGTGGATACTGACTGCATATCCCCTTTTCAGGGGATAAATCTTTGTGTCCTGAAAAGACACTTGTTCTAACCAAAACCATCTAGAAATACTTGCACTTATTTTAACTTCAGTTTTTCCTAGTTATCTAAAGAGATCACACTGTACTTGCTTGAACAAAACATTGAAAAATGCAGTTGTCATCCATTCTATTCCTCCTGTAGCTGAACACTTTGTTGTTTTATAATAAATGGTGACATTAGTTCATATCATGTGATTAAAAAGGATTCATCACACATTAGAGCCCATAATCGCAGCCTATAGTCTCATTTTAACATTTCTCACTGGCATATCCTACTTGACCCTGCTTACTGCAGCACTTCTATTATGCTGTCTAAAAGGACAAGAGGACTGAACAGAAACAAAAATGCAGGGGTGAACATTGCTTTCACACTCACAGCTATGTGTTCAGTACTGTTATAGCTCTCAATGAATAGAAGAAATCTGGAGTCTGGCCAATGCCGCTTGATAGAAATCTCCATCTTCCAAAAAAAATGTCCTGATGTGTTTAAAATAAAGTGACCAGCTAAACCAGTGAGCAAGAACTTTCTTTCACAGAACTACAGGACACCACTGAAGACAGCCTGATTTAATACAGTATCAGCTTCATGCTTTATGCACTATCACTGTTTAGTACTGTATATTTTTTTCATGGCACACCAGTAAATTACGATGAGGATAAATATGAAAAGGTTGATTACTGAGTAGATCTCTCTGTAACAGGTAATGCAGCATTGATGTATTGCTTGCAAAACACAGCAAGATATAATAAAGGAAAAATCACCTTTGTGCGTCAATTTTGTCACAATGGTATGCTGATAACAAAATGAAAATGGTTTCCAAGTCTTTACTGAGTGATATGAACAACGAAACCAGATCTTTCTTGGTTTAGCTCTTTCTTTTATCTATCTTTCAAGAGATCTACAGATGAAACCAATGTGAAAATAAAAGGTAGCAAGGTGCTGTCTGAAGCTGAGGAAACAGTTCAGCCAGAGCTGAACCATGGGCAGGTTTGTGCCCAGGGTGAGGGCAGGGAGGCTGCTGCTGGCACTGGAGGGCAGGCAGCTCTCCCTGCTGTGGGACAGGGAAGGAGGATTCCACCTCCAGCCCACAGGACTGGTGCCACAGCCTGCTTGCCATGTGTTGCACCAAGAGCTTACAAATGGAAATATGGTGAGGAAGCCCTCAAAGGAGAACCCAGCCTGAGGTTTAGCTTGGACATTTCTGCTTCTCTGCTACTTTCACTTGGTTATCATTATTTGCCATGTGCACACTGCTTTGCTATGGGCTTTGCCACTCACCTCTCCATGGAAAACCTGCTTGAGGTGGGGCTGGCTTGGGGCACTCTGGGCACTGTTTTCCTGGTGCCTCAGGGCAGGGGATTTTGTCCTGATTTTTTTAAATTTAGCATGCTTAGAACAGCCTTACAGCAGCAGGTCTGAGTGCAAGCTGTAGGCTGAGCACACGGTGTGGCACAGTGCCAAGGCAGCAAACATCCCCCTGCCCTCGTACCTCTTCTGGGTGTCCATCTGCACCTGTCTGGGCTACACCTCTGGCTCAGCCAGTTTAACTCATCTTCTGAACCAAATCTTCTCCAGCTTTGCTGAAATCCAGGTGCTCAGTGATGGCCAGTGTCTACCCAATGGCAATTTCTCTTCCTGATGGGAAAAAATCCCAACCAGTCTGAATCACAGCACCTCAGTTCCTTCATTTTCACCCTATTTCATGGCCTATTGCTCCTCCTTCAACTGCTCATGTTTTCATCTGTGATGAAGAAACAGTCTGTCCTAGTGGCCTCTTTTTCACTTGGCAAAAGCAAGGTAGGCTTGGGCTTTCCCCAAATCTCTCATAGCCTTCAAAAAATGTTGTGTACAAATTCCCTTGCCCAGAAAAACCACATGAGACATTCCACAATCCAAAGTATTTTACATCTCCCATGGGGGACATTGCCCAGGTTCTCTAATTTAAACAAAATCTTCTCTGCTCATTTTGCAGACACTGGTTATCATGCCAGGGGCATTTTTCCCCCCACATTGTTTCACATATTTTTCATTATATCTTCTAAAGTTCATTTTTCAGGACTGCCTTATAGTGGGTCTCTTTAAATCTTCCAGCATGGCTGCTGCTGATGATGACATGCTGCCTTTGCATAGATTTCACTGTCCTCTTCCATCTCAGCTCTGCTCCTACTTGGATCCAGTCCCTTTGGCCAGTCAACTGCTGTCCCATTTTGCTCCCACCTGGGCCATGGAGCATGCACAGGGTAACATGAATAGGGAACAGTGTGGGAATCAGTGTGACCATTCCTGCAGCTATCACAGGTTCCTGTCCCAGGGAAAGGAACCTGCCCACCAAACCCAGATCCTTTTGCTGGCTACCACAGAGATCTGCTGTTTCTTCCAGAATCCATCCACCACTGGGGGATTTTATCACTGAATCAGCATTTATTCAGCAAAAGTAATAGTTAAATAGCTAAATGATCATTTCCAGCACTTGCAGAGAGATACTTACTGTACTATCCAAACTCCTCATGCTCTGTAGCAGCCAGGTGACTAAGGGGAATTTTGTTACTTTTGTTTTCTGGTTTTGATTTTGTTTGCTTACAGCCATACAGAAAATCCACAGTGTGGCCAACTCAGGAAACACAAGCTCATATGGGCTATGATAAGAACCAGGTGAGATATGGCTATCAACACAGAAATGATCCTCTAACAGTCCTCCAAGACAGTGGAAATGAACAAGTTATATTTCTTTAAAAAGGAGTCTGTGAAGCACTGGGGGAAGATGTTGGAAAACTCTTTTTACTTTAGCACAATAGTGTTTGATCCCTATATCTGTGGTTAATGCTTATTTTTGTACCATATAGTGCTTAGTACAAATGCCAGAGATTAATGTGGCTTTATATTAACTCCCTACATCTGTGACTAATAAGTCCTGTGCCAGTTAGAGCTTCCTTATTTACCTATATCAGTGATTAATATGTACTGGGAAATGACTCAGTTTTGAAAACAAAGATAGTGTGGCAAAGCAAAAAATGATAAGAAAAGTGCATCATGACCTGACCACATATTTGAGATACTCTTAAGGAGAAAAGAGTCATTAGAAGATCTGGAACCATGAAAAGGAAATTTAGGAAATGGGATGTTCCCAAACAACAACCAAAGACCCTCAAGAGAGCCTTACTCGTATCCAAATAAGTCCACAGATATAATTAGCATATATGGATGTATTCAGGAAATGTAATGAATATGTAACAGAAATGTAGAGAATATGTACTGGCTTTATGACTATAACCTGCTCTGTTAGGCTGCTGGGTGTGCACGTTAAGTGGATCCCCATGCACCCAGTGGTCTCCAAGTGGACTTGGTCTCCCAAAACCTCTTGTTCCATGCAGAGGGATTCAGTGATGAAATCATTGCTGCTTGTTTCAGTCCCTCTCCACACCAGGTACCCACACACTCTGTGGCTGGGGGTGGCTGCAGGCCTCCTGCAGTGCTCTGCTGCCTCACTTCATTTCTCTCTTGTTTGTCAAATTAGAAAGAAAAACATGAAGTGTTAAATTCCCACCACTCTCTGACTGCTATTTAATCATATATTTTTGTTTGAATTTATCTGGTTAACACTTGCTGTCCTGCCCTGCTTTATTTTAGCACATTGATGTGCCTGGAATCCAGCAGCACAGAAAATAAAGTTCAGGAAAGTTACAGAGTTGAAATTGGATAATTATTGTCCCCATCATTCTTATATAAAATTGATGTTTTTTTCTTGAAATCTTTTGCTTGTTAACAGCACCATGCAATTATTGTATCTCATTTCACTTTAACATGAAACTCTGTGGGACCTGCATTGTCCATGTTCCTGAGCTTTCACAGAGTTGACAAAAATGTGGTTACACCAGGTTTTCATTGTGTGTGGTGTCAGTGATGCTCTGGGGGCTTTGTTGGGCGCTGGCTGCGCACGCGCCCACGTGACCGTCTCAGACACCTCACACAATGGCATAAAAAGGCTCTGGTCTTGTCAGCAACACCAAATCTGTCAAAAAAAAGAAAGGAAAAGACTTCAAACAATTGTCTTCTGTTGGAAGAGCATATATTTTACTAAAAGCTCTGATATATCATTTGTCTTTTAATGCTTTTTTGCCTCAGTGAGAAACATGCAATGGCTGCACTGTGGTCTGCCTTCCCTCATGCATCACCAGCTAATTTGGCTGGCACTGCCAGCTGGGTTCTTTTACAGCACTCAGAACACTGAGCAGCTAAAAACTATGATGAAAATTACTACAAATTATGGAGTAGCATTATATAAGCTACCTGCCTGCTGACATGTTGTTTCTTCTGTGAAGATGACAGACAAACTTCTAATTCAAGACATATGGAAGTCAAACCTGGCAGGGACTACAGCAGTATACAGCAAACAGTGTTAATCTTCCCTTTTACACAGAAAAAAACCCTGATTTAATTCTTACTGTAACTGAGAAACAGAATCACCATAATATACCTGCAGATCTATGTACAAAGCTCATGGAAGCCATTGTCACTGCTCTCCTTTCCTGCAGCCACCACTGCAGCAGGTGATACAGCATAAAAAGGCTAAAAGACATGTAGCATTTTTGTATTTAAGAAATACTGCTTGGCATTGGGGAAAAATGTAATTATTATGCAAAATGGTTAGTTGGAAAATTCTATTTTTTGTTAAAAAGAAAAAGGGTGATTTGTCTCAGGTATGTTATATGTGCTCAGAATTCACTAATAATTGTGATCCCAGTGGGAGAAACTACTTAGAATCTTAGAATCATGGAATAGTTTTGTTGCTCAGAGCCCCACCTAACCTGTGAAACTTTTCAGCAATGAACTATCCACCACTTCTCTGAGCAATCTGTTCCAGTGTTTCATCACCCCCCACTGTAAAAAAATGTCTTCCTTGTATCTATCTAGTCTGAATCTACCCTCTCTTAAATTAAAAACATTACCCTTGTCAAATCACTACAGGCCCTGCTAAAAAAATTGTTCCCATCTTTCTAATAAGCCCCCTTACTCTCTCTGTAAGAACCTTCTCTTCTCCAGGCTGAACATCCTCAGCTCTCTCAGCATTTCCTCAAAGGAGAAGTGGTCCAGCCCTGAGCATTTTTGTAGTTCTCCTCTGGACTTGCTTTAACAGGTCCATGTCTTTCCTATCCCGAGGACCCCAGAGATGGATGCAAACCCTTGGGCTGAAAATGATGCATGAAAAGATCAGTTTTCTGTGCCTGATCTCCCTGCTGTACCTAAATAAGGTTTTTCTCAGAAGTTGATTGTCCTGATGAAAACTGAGTTTTCTTGAATTGGACCCAGGAACCTTTCTGGGCATCCTGGGTTAAGTGCTCCCTTTGACCTTGGCAATTCTTCACCTTTCTTTACCACAGACAGAGGAAGGACAGGACCTTTTATAGAGTCATAGTTTCAATGGACAGGACGTTTCACATAGTCATGGTCTCAGTTTCCAGAGCTAGCAAAGCTGTTCCAAAGGCCATCACTCCTGTGTTGGTTACCTTCCTGAAACAGGAAGTTTGGATCTCTTGACTCCTCTAGCAACAGTTCAGCAGTGACTGGCATGAACTACAAATTATGGGCTATAAATACTCAACTTCAAAACCTTTTAAAAGAAAAAAACTACCCCAATCCTTAAAGGTTTCCTAGAACTCTCCATGGTTTCGGAAAAAAACCTGTGTTTTCCAAAACACACAATTTGGAAACTGAATGCTAATTTCCCCTGGGAATTTGAGAATCACACATAACCAGATTGCAGCAGAGCTTCCAGTGCTGCATTCAAATGAGCCAGCTCATGCCAAATTCCCAGTCCCTCGCATGCACTCCCAGGAACACCAGAGCCAGGGGAGCTGGCAGGGTTCTGCCAGAGGCACGAAGATCAGGAGTTCTCAGGCATGACTGGTGCAGCTGCCACTGCTTCACTCCTTGTGACTGGGACATTTCCAGCAGGACATGGGAATTATTCTATTAGTGAGAAGGAACAGGAGCAGCCAAACACCAGAGCAAACACTAAACTGAGCTGGTGTTTCCCAGGACAGGCACATCTGGCAGCAGCAGCACCTCAGCCCAAATGCAGCCTCCATTAGTACTTCTCTAGTATGTGGGGGCAGTGAGGATGACAAGAGCACTGAGAAATCTTATTCTTCCTGGTAATTTTCATCTCAGGAGATGACAGCAGCAAGACACAACTACCCCCTTAACTCCTTCCCTATGCTGATAACAATTGTGCCTTTGGGAAGGAAGAGCACAAAATTCATAGATGGTCTTGTTTCCCAAGGCTCTTTTTGTTCACCTGCTTCTCCCTGCCCTGCAGAAATCTGTACCAGGATGCTGCTGAAGGACTAGAAGGAGGTAGAATTTGCCACAAACAAACAAACAAACAAACGTACAAATGTTACTCACATTTTTTAAAAAAGTCTCTACAGTATTTCTGTGATGGTACAAATTCTCATGCAAAAATACATTCAGGCTTGCACAGAAGACTTAGCAGTGTTGTTCCTCTCTGAGATCCCATCCCAATGGATTTCTGCACAGTAACAAAATAGGGTGAAGGAGGCATTGTTTTTCTTGTTTGATTTTTATTTCTTTTGCTCAACAGTTTTCTTTAACATCTCTTGCTATTCACTTTTCCCTACTGAGCTCAAGCAGTTCAAATTGTTCAGCCTTGCTCCCAGAAAATCCTTTTCACTCCATTTGCTTGCTCAGGTCCTTAGTAAGTTCAATAACTGCAGCACTAAATCTGGGCCCTTGTTAAACTGACTGCAGAGCCACCAAGGAATTTCAGAATCACAGAATATTCTGAGTTGGAAGGGACAAGGATCATTGAGTCTGAAGTGAATGGCCCATACAGGGATCCAACACATGACCTTGGCATTATTAGCACATTCTCTAACCAACTGAGCTGATCCCTGGTATTTCACAGGATTCTCTCTTGTTCGGGTGACATACTGAGACTTAACTCACCACTGGTCTGTGGTTCTAGAGATCTAGTTGATGTGAGCAGTTACCTTGAACCTCCTCACTCTTACTTTGTGGGACTCTCCAGTTGAAGCAGGAGTAGGAATCACATTTTATCTTGATGAGATACCAGTGATATAGATGAGAATGTTCTCCCTTGAGGGTGAGGACACTTCTTAAGAATACCCCAAAATACACATTGGACACCACCTCTGGGGATGAGGTGCAATTTTATTACAAGAAATACTTTCTGCCTGAAGGTCCTCAGAGATGACTGCTTCAGCAGGAGCTGTCCAAGATACAGGAACATGTACATGAACTAGCCTGCCTATTGCTAAAGGTGCCTGGGCTCCTATCCCCCAATCAGCCTGAACTGAATGGACACATTGGTAGAGAATTCAAAGGCCTTTTCAGTACGATCAGCTGACATTAGGGCCAAAGACTGCTCTTCTTCCTGTTTGCTTCCAAACTTGTCTTTTCTTATTTAGTATGTTTTACAGCTTTCACCTTTAATCCCTGTTGGTCACTGATATAGGCAGTATTCATCAGAGAGCAAAAAAAGGAACAAAAAAGCTTCACTTCTTAAGTTACAAAAATTAGATTATAAATCTTCCTGTATTTATTCTATTATCACAATTGAGTTGTTACATACTAATGTGGATGTCTCATATGGGGCTGGAAAAAAGAAAAACAGAAAATATTTTTAGATATAATGAGGGAAGCTGATGATTTTGCAATGGTGGTGAGCCTCTTCCTTTGTCTTAGTGACACAGCTTTATCCTGAGCTGAAAAGCTTTCTCTTCACTTCCAAGTAGGGTATTTTAAAAAAAGTTAATTAAGGACTAGAAATGCAAATACTACACGTATTGCCTTGTATAATGCATGCTGAAAGCAGAAATAACCTTCCTGACTGGAAGTAATCTTCATGACTTACTCAGCTAACATACTAAGAAATAATTCTTTGTATTTTAAACTAGTAGAACACTTCCAGTGTTTTGGCACAAATGAAATGTCAGCAGTTCAAATTACACAGATGACAAGGATGTCCCTTTGCCTAAAAGGACAGAGAGCTTTCATTTTGTATAAAACCAAAATAGAGCAGGTACTTACAAGTACCCAAGCACATCGTACATCACACCATCCACTAATGCTTTGGACACTTCCCTCTTCTGTAACTGTGAACCAAGAACAATTATTTCAATAAATAAATCAACAAACACATAAATAAAGATGCTAGAAGATGCTCCTTGTACTGTGCAGAAGACAAATCCTTGAGTAGTTCTTCTGAGAGAAACCAAAGCAGCCTGCTCCTGCCTGTGGGAAGACCTAGCCATCAAAACCTTTGTTGTTTTTTTTTTAATATACAAACTGAAACCCAGGAACAGGCATAACTCAAAGGGGGAGATGGTTTAATGTTAGGTTTTGTTCTTTGCAGACCTCTCAAGTCCAAACTAGTGCCTCACTTGCTTGGCATCCATGGGCTTTTCCTTCCAAAGCTTTCACCTCCTGCACAGCTGTGGGCACCCAGTGACAGTGACACACGTTTTCAGTATCTGCACTTCTGTCAAACTCTCAAGGCCAAGGCAACAAAGATTTAAATGTGGGGAACAATTCTAGGAAGCTTTCAGCTGTCACATCAGGAAGGAAAACAGCAGCTTTGTTGCTGCCTTGACATTGTCCCCTGCTCCAAGGCAGGGTGGCAGTCAGAAATGGCTGTCACCAAGTGCCACATGCCACCTCTCCAGGAAATCTATATTTCAGAGAGAGCAAAACTCAAACCATGTTCATGGCTCATTCATACTCACATTGCTAGAATTTGAAAAAGTAGTTGAGTAAGAAATCAAAGTCAAGCTTGATCTTCTAATTTTCTTTCTCTATTTGCTTTTTGTGAACATCTGCAGAAATTGCTCTGCTCAGAAGTGTTTCCAGGACTGGCACTGCCACTGGTTTGCCTGGGTAAAACCATGCTTCATGAGAGGAGCAGCAGAGTCTGGGCATTCATGTCACAACTATGACAAACAAGAGGGCTACTCTATGGCTCCTTAGCAGTAGCCACCTCTCACATCCTCCTGCCAGCAACACAGGAAATGGCTGATGGTATACTTGAAGGATATTTCTAAGAATTCTGTTATCTTCAGAGATTTTCTTCTTTCATTTCATACACCAAGGAACACAAAACAAAATCAACCACAAATAAAGGGGGCGGGTGGTGGTGGGAAGCACACTGGAGATAGAAAAAGAAGTCATCAAACAATCAGTAAATCAGGAGAAGTGCTGCAATACCTCACCAGTATCTGGGACAAAATACATCTGCATCATTCCCTACTCCAATTACGCACTTGCAAATATGTCATGCATGACTGCTGCTATCAGCAATCAGCAGCTTTATTCCAGTTCTTGGGTGAGGAAATAATTTTCCAGATATATATGTATTTGAAAACACCAACACACCAATTTCCTGAAAATAAAGCTCACCAGACTAAAGCCTTTTAAGTACATACCTCTTTTCTGCATCCACCACACGTACAGCAATTGCTGGCTGAAAAGCTTTGAGCCTGGCTATGCTGGAAGTTGTAACAGGTGTTAAAAGCCCAGAAGGCCTCATCAGAAAGGACATATTAAATCTACAACATTTAAACTCTGGTAGTTGTTCAAAGTGGACACAGTCACCCTTTTCTGCCCTGTTTCCCTGTGTCACAGCCTGAGTTTCAAAGCATGTGCCCCATCACATGCTGGTCCCAATTGCTGTGGCTTGTGCACTGAGGCTCTTGGGTTTCAAATTTAAAAGCTGCCAGAGAAAAGTTTTATTTCTCCCTTGAGAAATTGCCACACATAAGTGAGCCTCTGGGGACAGAAGGCCACATTCACAAACCCATGGTTTAGTTCTAACCCTAAACAAAGGGTAGCTGAAATGCCAATGCTTCCAAAACATCATTAGCCTCTGGCATTATAATCCAGAGACTCATTTCACCTATGATGGCCAAACATCCTCTTACATCTCAGTAACTTTAATTCCCACTCCCCTTACTCTGCAACACACTCAGTCTTGCACATACTGTGTATTATATAATACACAACATGAGTGCAATGAACTAAGAGTGGATGTTTCAAAAAATGGAAATTAAAATAATTAACTGCCGTTCCTAACAGTAACAGACAAAATGGGAAAGTGAAACAGATAAAATCCTCCTATATAATAAAAATGATCAGCAAAAATGGGTATGGGATGAGTTCCTATCACTACTCATGCCTTTTTCTCTTCCACCTCACATACCACCTCCTTGTGGGACTACAAGGTTTATAGACCACCTCTCCTGTTTTCCCCACCTATTTATATAGTCTCTCATGGCAGAGAATTCCAGACACTGAGAAAAAAACAATTCTGCACTGTAGAGTCCCACTGTGAGTAATTTAAAGGTAATTAATATTGTACACAGTGAAATTATTTCACAACCACAACCTTTTGTTCAATATAAACCAACCACTGTAATAAATGCTTAGTTCCCTAATTACAAAAAGCTGCATTATTCTCATTGACTGAACACAGCCACTGATAAAAAAGATGACTCACAAAATAAATTTATTTTCTGAAGATTGCATGAATTTTTCACTGTTTCTCACACTGAATTATATTTTCTATGTAATTTTCTTACTGCTGCTGTCTAACTTTCTTAGTGTCTTAAGGCCACTACTTCACCTGGGAATTGTTCAAAACTTGATCTGAAAGCAGGGAGATGCAGAACACATGTTGGCACAATCGGAGAAGTTAAGAAAACCCTGCCAGGACTGGAGTGCAGGGCTGTGTGTGAGTAGTGGTGTAGTCTCCACACAGCACTTCTCAGGTCAGGGCTCACAGGGATGCCCTCAACAGCCAGGGGTGCCACTTCCACACCCTCTTAAGGAGGAAAGTGAGGGCAGGTTTCTGAGACACATCTCTACCTGAAAGCTGTGTGCCTGTGTAGAATAGAGCATCATATTTTGTCCTGCACAGCACATCATTCCTTGACATCAACCTTATTCTACTCCAGCTGCTGACAGTTCTGCCAAAGGAAAAAAAAAAAAAAAAGGAAAAAAAGGAAAAAAAAAAAGAATTTGCCCTGAACTTCTAATTATTATAAAATTGCATATCTTTATTTTTTCAGAACTAAGGTATTTTATTGCATTTTGCATCACCATTCAGATTTAGGAATAGAATGCATACATGGAACCATGATGCAGATTGACTGCAGTATCTCTGCAGTTCACAACGTTCAATCTGAACACACTAACCACTCCAAAAACATTATTGCTGATGATGGAATAGCTCCACCTCCTGGAATAAAAGTTATTTTCCTGACAACCTCCTTTATATTTCCAACATGGATCTATATGTAAAAATGTCTATTTCAAAACCCAACCTGGACATTTTTACTGATTGCAGAAGAATCTTGGGTAGAAAATGGAAGGAATTTATAACAATAATGTGGTTTCTGATAAAATTTAAGAAGCATTAATTATTTCCTCTTGGTACTGAAAATGCCTACATATTTTTCAACATGCCATACTAAAGACAGACCTTACTATTTAAGAAATAGCTGTAATCTGATTTTGAAAACATAAATTTAATACTCTTGCTTAAGACAAAACACTCAACACATATACTTAACTTTCAGGTTCACATTAAAGGTTTGAAGTTTTACAAAAGTGTGTTTGTGATTCAACACTGTTATAATCAGGGAGCAATTGAAGCCTCTGCTGAAGTCCCCAAAGTTTGAACTATAGAGAAGGGGCTGCAAGTGATCCTTACTGCTATTTATCAAAACACTTCAAGTTATGTTTAAATGAAATATTTCAAATTTCATTTTAACAGGTAATTAATTAGTAATTATCCCCATATGTAAATTTAACTTATGGTCAAAGCAGGTCTTAAAAAAGTTGGAGAGACCAGAACAAAACAATGACTACAATTCCTGATTTCATCTCTTTGATATATCATGGGCATATTCTATGGCTGCTGTTAGAAAAAAGCAAGTGTTTATGAACTAAGTTCTTAAGTACTCACTCACAAAGGGAAAAGTGTATTGGAGCTCTTGGTGATCTACTCACTGGTGCTGTGTTGTATTTCTTGGTTTCACAGGAAGGGTAATGCCACCAGAAATTAATGAAAAATTAAACATGTACATTTCCATCTCCATTTGAAATAGTGGTATATCTAAAGTTAATACATACTCACAGACACACCGGAATAGCAGAAATTTAAATAAACTTGTGTAACAAAAAGCAACTGAAGCTTTATTTATCTATATAGAAAGATGCATCCTTATGTGCATTCTTTTAAGCTAAGGAAAATGAAGAAGCCATGCAGCCCTCACAAGAAATAAATCCTCAGGTGGTAATATATATACACAGAAAGTTTCTCCTTTAGTTGATGATTCCTCTCAACAGATAATTAATGCCATTTAGGAGAGACATAAGCTTATGAATACTTTATAGTAGAATATTCTACTACATTTTTTCAGTATAACAGCAAAACCATTGCTTGAACCACCACATTGTTTGCAACAGTTAAACAAGAGCAAGTAACAAAACTTGAGCAGTTAAACGTGTAGCTGGGAATCAGACTACTTAAGTAAAGTAAGCACAAGGAAAGGATAAAGAGCAAATGAAAGGATTTTTCTTCAAGAAAAATTACCTTTCGACTTGTTGCAACTTCAGATCTCATATGGCTTTTGAATGGAGGCATTAGTTAAAAGAATCTACCCACCCATAGTCAAGTATTAACTGTATTTAAATACAGCAATGCAAAGACAAACAGAAGTTAAAAATTTAGCATACCATATTACTTCATGTAATATGGCATAGAACCCCTTTCTATAAGGCTACAAAGGACAAATTTACATTAATATGAGGTACTGGCATGTATGATTGGAAAAGTAAAGACAAAAAAAGGATTACATTGCATTGTCATCAGACATCTTTTTTCTTTCCTTTTTCTTTCCTTTTTCTTTTTGCCCCTTTTTTTGAGGAGCTTTTGGTTCTAGTTTTCTTTTTTACAAAATACATGTCTTGATGACCACATGCTCTAAGCTTATATTCATTTATTTTTACATACATATTTTATTTGTAGGGGCAATTGAGAGAGAGTCACAAATAATGAAAGGACACTAAGGTTTTAATAAGGGCAACAAAAAAGTGTTTTCACCAGAATAGATTCACATTACAGTACACCAATATTGACAGCATTCTCTTTTGTCTATTTTTGGTACATAAGATGGAATCTCTCTACATAACCTTATAAGGCTTCAGTAACTAAAAAGTAAAAAAACCTATTAGTTTACAATTCATTTAAAAATTCTGAAAGACACAGCAAGTTCTAAATTTTAGTAGTGCTACCCAAACACAACCATCTGGTTTAAGAAGCCATTAAAAGAGCTTCCTCCAAGGGAGCTTCCAACAGCAGAGTTGTGCAACATGGATGTATCTTACTACAAGGGGGAAAAAAATTACACATGGCACATTCTCATTCATATTTTGCAATGTAAAAAGTTACAAACATACCTAATCAAATAAATAATAAAAAAGAATCTGAAATGTGTTTGTTATGCATCCTAAAACCACTATGCAGAATAATGGAGACTTTCACTCACAAACTATTTACATGGTAATACCCAGTGAGGGTACACACTGCTACAAAACTCATAAAACAAAGGGTAAACTTGAAATGTTTTCCATAGTAAAGGTCTAGCAGCATGACTATATCTAATGCTGTTTGTTGTCTTGACAGTTTTTGGAAGTTTGCTTTAATCTATGTCTTCGTCCAGTTCGTAATTGTCTTTATCATAAATATCTTTGACTAGAAGAACCCGTACGAGCATGTTTTCCAAAGTGCTGCGGTCCAGGGAAGTGGCAGTGTACCAGATGGGGCTCTCGGCCGACACGGAGCACTCGGGCTGCAGGTAGAACATGTCAGTCCTCTGGTTCAGATTCTGTGGGCTACAAGGAGCAAAACACAGCCTGAGAAAACAGCCTCACTGGACAAGACAGTGTATTAGCAGTTGCAAAATCTTGCACCAACAAAACTCTAACTGTTCCTAGGCAAGTCACCAAAAAAAACCCCAAACCAACCAAACCCAAAATAATGTGGAGAAATGTGGTTTTGTTGATAGAAGGAGCCATGCCAGGTCTGGCCCAAACCCAGCCAGTCCCACGTCCTCAGAGTCCCAGATGCCTGGGACTCAGCAAGCATGCAAGAGACCACAGACTCTCCAAAAACCTGCACATCCAGGAAAGTACTTTCCATGATTTCCAAAGAGGCCCAATACTGATCATATTAGTGGGTAATTACATCAATACAAAATATTGATTACATCAATAATTGCTCACACAAATCATTGGCTGATGTGGCTGCCTCTGAATGTAGAGCCCTTGAAAAGTCAAGGATGGTAGTAGCTCTGAGATGCACAGAAATGTAAGCAGCTAAAATCCCTCCTCCTCCTATTTTATTTTAAAGGTTGCTTGTTATAAATGTTAATCCCTTAATTCCTTCCCTGTTATATTATGGAATTAGATGCAGCTCAGAAACATCCTCTAATATACTCCTTTCAAATTTTAACAGTTCATCCATTTAGGCAAGTCTCAGAAGAGAATTTTCAGTTCTGGATGAACAAGTTATCATTCAAACTCCCTCCTTCACAAATACTGCAGACATCAGGAGCCAACTCTATTTCATGTTTCTTCAGTAAAAATAAGGATTTTTACCAGTTCACCTTCCCAGATAGGTTGATAAGATTTCAGGTGTTGCTCACCTGCTTGGGGTGATTGTTGGATTGTTTTGCTCTCATGTAAATCAGATTAAGAGTCAGATAAGAAGTAAAATATGGTTGTTTAAAATAGTCCAATAATTTAAATATTTTATCATCCTCCCTACTTTCTTGAAACAACAATATTTTTATAGGAACAAGCAACGACAGAATCACGAAATCTATCAGGCTGGAAAAGATTTCTGGGATCAAGTACAACCTCTGACCCAACACCCCCATGTCAACCAGACCATGGCACTGAGTGCCACATCCAGTCTTTCCTTAAACACCTCCAGGGATGGTGACTCCACCATCTCAGTGGGCAGTCCATTCCAGGAGGTCTAATCACCCTCCCTAATGTCCAACCTAACCTCCCCATGTGCAGTTTGATACTATAAAGAAACAATAATACAGTGTTTCATAGCTCTGAATGAAAGCATCCTGAAATTTCAGCTACAGCTGTCCACTGCTTGCCACATGTATTTCAAACTGCTGGCATTGCCTAAAATTTTGCAGTAGTTCTTACAGTATTAAGTATGCCATTAAAATTATTTCAACAAAATTAGAAGCAGAACCAGGAAAAACAGTCTGCTGCTTCAGTTAACAATGGTGACCAACATCTGCAAGAGAACATGGCTTGAAACCACATCATCACTGATGTTCCAAATGGGTTTAAGAGCATTCTTTTCCCCAAAATTGAGATGTTCTTCCTAAAGAATAAAAAACTATGTTGTGGTCTCTCCCCCAGTGACTGTAAAACTCAGTCCGAAAATCCAACTTTGACTTCTTAATTACAAATCCTCTCCAAATCACCAAAGTAGAGAAAGTGAAGGCAAAATCCCCCTGCAACAACCAGGATCAACTGAGTTTATGAAAAACAGGTGATTGCATTAACAGACAACAAGCTACTCTTTACTTGTTTCTTTCTGTAAAATCACATGCTCATACTTCTGCTGAAGTTCTGTCTGAGCTCTTCCATGCCATTTCTCAGCACACGTTGAGTCTCATATTTAATTTATTGGGTTGTATATACAAGGTGATTTTACTTCTTTGGTATCACTTGCCCACATTTCCCTTGGAGTTACACAAAATCTACATTAAAATCAGTCCCTTGAATGGCTGTTACAATTAAGGAGAAGTACTTTCCAAGAAATCTTGTTTTCAAGCTTCCAAAACACTAAGCTCGCAAATTAATTTTTTAAGAGTTGCCTAGGCTTTTATTTTTAATGTAATAATTTCTGCTTCTTTCCTTCCTGCACAATTAATTGTGGAGATTGGAAGGAAACAAGTGATTGCTAAATCCTGGGTTACTGCCAGTAGTAGTTTTCCTACAACAAAATATTTTAAACATGCTTCAATGCTGGGTACCTCAAAAGGATCTGCACTTCAGATGCCTGATAACTTCTAATGAAGCAACTCTGCTGTCTTCATCCACTTTCATTTAGGTATTTTGCAGAAGATTTCAATCCATTTCCTTTGCTTGAGCACATTTCATGTTGCACCAAAACAGCTCCCATTTGGACCTGGCTTACTCCAGACCCTGTTTGTAATACCCTGTATCACACTTACCTTTTAGACAGATAGCACTCAAACATTTTCACAGGGCATCTAGCTGGATCAGATGTGTTTTCAATTTGTTCAAATACTGGCACATCATCTTCGTGTTTCCTTTTTCCAGTAGTGATTTTATCTTTAAGAAGAAAATCAACCACATCTAAGCTAGAACTTGAAGTTATTTTACGTTTTTCAGTAAAATTTCCCATAAGCATCCCACCAAGTACCACAAGGCAGACACCACAACCATGCAAATCTGCAAACTGGAAATGCCACCCACAGGCACAGCAAAGTCACAGTGCTTCACACAGAGACGAGTGGGATCAAATTAACTCAGAGACCCTGCAGTCCCCCATGGACCACCCACTCTAATTAAAGCTGTAGGAGCTGAGAGCTGCTAGGCTTTGTAGGGAAAGGCAGAGAGAGCTCTGTCTCCTGGCCAAGTGCCCAGATGTCCCTCATCAGTGCCATGTGGATGCTGCTGCAATAATAATTTTGAACTGCCACAGTACCTTCATTATCAGCTCTGCAGAGGGAAGACACTTGATATCGAAGACAAGCTTTGCTTTCCATTGTTAGAGGATTTTTCTTCCACTGTCTAAAAACAGTGCCAAAAGAAAGTCTTAAGTGCTGCTCCACTGTTTTCAGGCCAAAATATTTAGTGTTAAAGTAGAACAGAGTATTCAAAAGAGCAACAGGTGAATGCGATCCTAGCTGTTTAATCCTCCAAAGGTAATCTTCTTCAACTCGAGAGAATATTGATCCTTGGTAAAAAAGAATAGTAAAGAAAATACAGTGGATTAGCCTATGAACGGTCAAGGTGGAAAAAAAAAATCAAGTTTTTTGTGAAATGTAACAAAATGATCATGACACAAGCAGGTGATAAATTTAGTTATATGTCCACACTCCCCAAACCCACCCATTAGAGACACTCACTGAGATAAGTCAATGGCAAATATCACACAGGCAATTTTAGACAGAACACATTTCTGTTTAGTTACAACAGCACTGCTGACATGCAGCTCTCTCATGTTATTTCAGAGAAATTAATGTTCAATGGAGTCACCTTAATTCTGTCATAAAAGGCGTATTTTTGAGTTCATTTTATTCTGCTCAGATTAAGGCCTCCAAACATTGTACCACCTTCTTTCTTATTGCTAATGTATATCTCAATTGGAAATGTTCAGGACCAGCACTGGTCTGCTGGGAAATATTTGATTTTTCCATGTACTGATGATTGTTCTGAGCAGAAGACTCCCAGCAAAGAGTCCTCCTAATCCAGGTGAGAAATTCTAAAATACATCACCTGTTAGCCCTACCTACATATAGTGCAATGCCTGCCTACCTGCTTCCATCTGGGAAAAAAAGGGGCAAAAAAAAAAGTTTGGCTCAGACAAAAACTACAGGTCAAAGAGCTTTTTTTAACTTTCTCTCCTAAAGATGGATAGTTAATTTTAACAGTCAGTGGCAAAACAACTCTTGTAACATGAATTACCCAGAAACAAGACAAATCAAAATAAGTTCAGTCTGAAATTAAATCTTAGAAGACATCTCTGTAATTCTTCATCAACTACTATTACAATGTACAACATATATACATATATATATATATACACACATATATATACACACACATATGCATACATATATATGCATGCTTAAGAATACATAGCTATTAAGAGATGAAAGACATACATGACCAAAAAGAAAATTACCATCTGGAAGTATGCTTGGCTGCCAACTTCGAAGGATTTTATTTAATTCCTGTTCAAATGTCTGGTAGATTGGATCAATAAATATGTTGTCTTTTCGATTACTTCTATATAAATACTACAGAAAAGAGAGAGAGACAGTATTTACAACTCCAGATTAGAACAACTCCTGTGCAAGCATTGTACTGAAAAACAGGATCTAAAAATAAAGCTATGCCACTTTTCCAATATCTAACAGGTAACAATTACTTTCAATATAATTTTATGTTGAAAATTTCTAACTGGATATGAATCAGTTTAATTACAACTAACATTCTTCTCTAACATTTCCTGTGTGCAACATTGTGTTAGTGAATGGGGAGTCATTAAAAAAAGCCAAACCACAAACAACTAATTTATCTTTTTCTTCCACCCAGGCCTTCAAAAAAAAAACCCCAAAACCAACCAATACTTAGTAAGAGTCTGCCCTTTTAAATGTGAACTCCAGACAGAGAAAAAACCATCTTCAATACAAAAGTGGGGAAAAAAAACCCCACCCATATATTTGTGATAATAACATACACCAGTGCAAGAAGGATGATAGGATGGTGCAAGGTGCTGGCCTATTCTGTAATCTAATTATCTTATTCCACTTGACCTTACAGACAGAAATTCTTCTGAACCTTTACCAAAAATTAATGGCTGAGGATTACTATTTGACATCATCCTCTCTGGAGACATTTCTAAGAAACGGAGGACTGGCTTCTTAAATTTTTTACTTTGGGGTTATCTTTGCAAGAATATGCCTGTTAGTGAATACAATAAAACTGACAGACAAAAACCACATTTGCTTCTGGAAATGGCACCTATTTCTCTATGCATGCTTGAATTCACATTAAACACAACACTTATTTATAATAGGTGATCACAGTTCAGTACATGCTGGCTTCTTTATCTTTGCACTTAATTTTATAATGAGGGAAAATGAATGAATACACTTCGTACAGGTTTTCAACATTTTCATTTAGATAATTACAAATTATAAGTTTACCTAATTCCTCAAAGCACAATATCCCCCCACATGTGCTTGTTCCTACATACACCAGTTTTGATTTTATAAAGCAATTTTAAGGCAGATAATATAGCTCACTATAAGCTTCATGGTGTTTGCTTCTCCATTCCCTGGCACATTTTTCCACCATGTGTTTTTCTCTGGTTCTCATTAAATGCTCACACTGAATGCTGGCAGTGGAAATTAAGACTGAAAACTGATTCAAAACCAATCTGCACACAAGGCTGTGAGAACTCAACTAAAAATACTCTTTTCTCCTGTTTCAGAGTAAGTGTTGACTAAACTCTGGCATTCCCAGTAGAAGTCTGAAGCTCCCTGGATCACCAGCACTGCAGAGCCTATATAGAAGGATGACATTGTGTGGCAGGGCAGACTCCAACCTACCACCCAAACCTGCAAATCTCCATTCCCAAACCACAATACCATGATCTGCTGCTCTACAAACCCTCCAGGGGCAGGATGAGCACAAGCCATTCCCACCTGAGGTGAGCTCTACTGTAACAGCAGCACATGGGAAGGAACTGGATGTGCCCCTGGAACCCACAGCAGAGGAGAACAGCCTGAATTGCTGCCCAAAGTGATTTTGTTGGTCTGACCTTCAGACAAACGTCTGCCTAACTCTACTAGCCTGCTCTAACAACCCCATTACCAGACATACAACAAACAAGAAAAAAACCAAATCCCAATAATCCCAATTAGGGACAAAGAATGAAGGCCATGTTACAACAAAGGAGCACGGCAGGTTAACACCTTCCTCTAGGTGAATCCTCTCCACTAGATGTCTGCCTAACCATGCAGCAGTTTTTATTTCTAAGACTGATATTCTTCAGGATCACTACTTCAGAGTTATCAAAACCATTATTGAACCATTTCTGTCTGAAAGGAGAACAATTTCAGCTGCAAATGAACCTGAACCGAGAAACTGCACCATCTGAGTAAGGGACAGGCTTCCTGCAACAGATTTTACAGTGCTTTCTTTTGGAAAAAAGTTATTTTACAAAATTAAAACTAAACAAAACAAAACAAACCAGAAAACCAACTTAGGACTTGAAGAATCCTGGGCTCAAACCACATTCTATCCATGAGTGTGTATTTAGCCACAATGAGTGCAGAAATGCTCGTGGAAGGGGAATGTACTTTTTTACTAGCCTCCCACATTTTCTTCCTTTGAAGAGAAACTTACTCTAAGATAGCAAAATATTAATGATCTTTGCCCCAACTGTATCCTCAAATGGCACCTTTTAATCTCCTCTAATGCCCTTACAAGTTCAAAGCCAATACATTTAATGCAGCAGCAGACAATTTATTCTGTTTCAGAGTTGGGGTTGTCAGATGGAAAGGACTAAGCAAATTCTAGAAGGGAATGGAGTTCTATTGTACATTTTGAACACTGCATTTAGTGTACCACTAGCCTGCTTAAACATGTTTCTTCAGAAGGGTGGTACACCCCCAAGTATTTGCCATTAGCACACAGATGATGGCTGCAGCCCTACACAGTTCATGTTTCTGTCCCTCACTTGTTATCTGCCTTTGTGAAATGCAAACTCATCAGAACACAGCTCATCTTCCTACCAGTCTGGCCAACAAATCAGGGCTGCTCACATTGCAAGAATTAAATACTGGACACCAAGTATAAGCAGTAAAATTGCAGTAAAATGACCACATGTTGCTCCATTAATCTTCCTTCATTGTGTATGTGTATTAGGCCTCATGATAATTGTGGTTGCCACACAAACTGTGGTTCTGAAGAGCTGAAAAAAAGATGTTTTATACATAACTAGCTTTCACAACTGATAAAATAGACAATTGCCAAAGGTATAAAGAGAAAGCTTAAAAAAAATGGAGTTCCATTTTATAAACACATATTTCCCTCTGTGTACTGTTTATTTGCTTAACATGAGTATTTTTAATTCAACAGAAAGGTACAGAGAGACAGTGTATCATGCAAGTGCAGAAGCAGAAAGCTACCTGAATTTGAAACACGCCTTGTAGCAATATTGACTAAAAAACTAGTGACTAAAATCAGTGTTTGCTTCTCTCAAGTTTCAACAATGAGCATACTTGCAATACAGGAAAATTAATATTTTACTATTTATTTTTAAAATATTTCAGTTTAAAAATTAGTCATCTGCCTCAAGTATGGAACAGTTTAAGTGGAACTGAAAACCCTGTGAGCAGCTTGCTTTCCACATCATACATATATTTTATTGCCTTTTAACTTGAATAAAATTTTCTATGCTCTCAGCTCTGAACACTGCTTATTTTACCTATGTTTTGCCTTATGTAGCAAAAATTAATACAACTCTCCCTGCTTAAAAGATAAGCTGTGGAACAGCTTCTCTAAGTATCTAGAGATAGATACTGCCTTCACATACATTACATCTAATCTGACTCTTTCCTATCTTATTGTCAATATAGCAGTTTCCTGCATTCTATCCTGCCTACCCACAGTTGCAATACTCAATTAGACCTTCCAAAAAAGACATTTGATTTAGGTTGTTTCCTCAATATGCTAAAGAACTGAATTAGTAAAACTCTTAGAGACCATGCCTTGTTTCATTCTGTTTTTACATTGGACATCTTTAGCAAACAAAATGAAGCATAGCATTTGAAAAGTAGTTTTTGACTGGGTTAATTACTTGCTTCAATACAGCAAGAAGCTTAAAATTATTACATTATACAAATTTGTGTTTGAGTTTTCAGGATAGGTCTGCAAACTCATTTCCTACACAGACAGCTTTCTACAATGTGATTACCCAGCAGCCTGATCACAACCATGTTTTAAGGGTAGCTCCTAGCCAGTAAATCCATGTTATCTCCACTCTTCTACTGAAATGGGTTACAGTCAAATCAGCTCCATTGCCCATCTCTATAGCCTCTACTAACCTCCTGAATTCCAAGACACAGATAATAGATGCTGTCAGGTGCATAGTTCTCTCCATTAGGCCTTCGAATTTCATTGACAAAATGTGTCAACCCATAGTTTAACTCAGCTGAAGTATGTGATAATAGATCTTCCTTTAATTTCACAGACTTTACTGTAAAATAGAGAAGAAATGCTACATTATACAACAGAATTGTCACACAGTGAGGGTGGGATGGGGTATTTTTGGACTGGAAACTGAGAAACTTGCTTGATGACCTCTCCATTAACCAATGAATGAGACTAAAATGTACTAAGCAGTTAAAATGCTAGGTCTGTATTAAAACAATCAAGGCTCCCACAGTAAAGTCTAGTTAACCAAATTCAGTAACACCTGCTAACAAAGGTACTGACATGCACAGCTCAGGATGACACACAGGCAGCCCAAGAAGCTGAAATGAAGCCAGTAGTGTAGAGGGGCACCTCCAGGGGAAACAGCAGTGTCCAAAGATCCAAGAGCACTACACAAGGGTGCTGAAGAACAGCAGGAGTAGCAGCAATTCCCCTCACAATACAAATGTGTAGAGAGAGGAGAGCTGCAGGGACAGCAGCACAACTCCAGGGGATCAAAGGCCACCTTGCACCAGAGCTCCACAGTCAGGTCATGCCAGCCTCAAAGGAAGATCTCCTTACAGGACAAAGAGTAGGAGGATGCCTCTCTCCCTTGCCATTTAGAAGCCCAGAAATGGTGTGAACTCTAAAGTGAGTTAGCATATGAGGAAAAATAGGATGCAAACAAAAAATCAAAATGGCCACAGAAATCAGAATAGCCAAGAAAGTACTGTCCTAGGTTTATTGAGAAATGTGAGACCCAGCATTTTGAACCAAATAGGAAAAACTAGAAAAAAAGAGTTTGGCAATTCTTTGGTAAAATAATCTCAGTCATGCTGGGAACATTAAGAACATGAGAAAAATTCTATCAAAAATTCCATCTGAGAATCACCCAAGTACAGCAATTTTCCCTACCAGGTCAGAATTTGGATGGCAGATTTTTGGAGCTACTTACTTGATTTGAGCTCCTCTAACTCTGGCAGCTGTTGGTCTAAACAGCGCGACTTTACCCAGTGCTTCCAGGCATTCACCCCGTAGGCGTACTTGAACGGAAAGCTGCACTCGGAGTTCTCAGAGCTGTCATCGTGCGACTGGTACTCGGACACTGCTTTCCTCTTCACACCCTGCCAGGGCATGGCAACACAGAGGTTAACAGAGGTTCACCCTGCTGGTGGGACACAGCATGTGGCACAGCCAGCTGCGGGCCAAAATGCAGGCTGAACCTCAGTGCGCTCCCAGAATTTCATCCGGTCAATGCACAGGGAACATTTCCACCAATGGAAAAACCAGCACTTAAATCTTTCCAGATTAAAGCACGCCCAGCATGGGTATGTGCATAATAGTGAAAGTTTAGACTCCAGATTTGATACTGGAAAGACTAATTTATCATTAGAAAACTTTAGTAGAATTTGGCTGGATTTTTAAAAGCTGCAATATCTACTGCAGTTACCAGAACAAAACCATTTCAGCTTTCTGCTAGGCATAGGAAAGTATTTTTTGGTAGTGTCCTTTGAAATAAAAGACTTGGGTAATTTGTATCCAATGTCTAAACTAAAATTGACTAAAAATAAAATCTGAGAAAATTACAAACAAATATATATTTTTTAAACTCCCTATGAAGGAAATGTTATGGCTCCCATTATAAACCATGGTAATGCCAAAGTTTTTCCATCTTCTTGTCAAGTTTAGACAAGACACCTTTGTTCAAAGTAGAAGGTAAAATAGCATTGCTAAGAATACAGTAGTTATACACACAGTGGCACATTACATGAACAGTTCTGCCACTGTGAAGCAAAAACAGAATTTACAAATCACACATCCATTATCAAATCCAACAGTTATCTGTAACTAAAATAAGTTTATTACTTGGAGTGTATCAATTTATATCATAAAGATTGGATATTAGATATGAGTAGACAGTAACATGCTGTAAATCAGTATGAAAACTAAAAACAAAACTCAGGTATTTCTTCCTACAAAATTTTTGTGCTTTTCTTGGTATTTTTAATAGCATGAAAAAATTACCTTCTTTTTGGACCGAGGCCTTGGCTGTTCCTCATATTCTTCGCCAAAAACAGGAGGTAATAAAAATTCATTTTCTGTATCAAGCTCCTCAGTTGCTGAAAATACATTACCAGAAACTTATTTCTAAATGTTTTTTAAATGACATTGCCTTGAAAAAAAAAAAAAAACAAACTATATTGGTGTGCCTTAACATAAGGTGTCCACAAAGGCACACAAATAAGCACAATCCAACACTGGATTTTGCTAAGAGGGAACAAACCTATTTTTATATTCAAGCTAAGACAAAGCTGTCAAATTGTAAGACAAAGCTGTCAATTAGTTTATTTCTAAGTAAGTTTCAGAGGACACAATGCTCAACATTTCAAGTATTATCTTAAGTTGCTACAGCAGAATTTCTTACTATAGATGCTAACACAATGTTTTCTGCCCAGGATGTCTTTGCTATCAAAAATTTTTAGGTATGGTGAGAATGAGCAGCTATGACTGGAAAAAATACAAAATAACTTAGTACATGCAGTTTTGTTCATGTATTTAGATTATTTATATTCATGTTTTGTTATATCTTGTAGCACACTATACTTGGTTAAAAACATTAAGAATCAGAAAGCAAACTCCTTCAGAGAAACTGAGTTTAGTCTATATTTATACAAGTGGTGGAGGGCTCGCTCATGATGAGTATTACAGTTAAGTTTGGTAAACAGATGTATAGCACTACATCAAAATATTGTTTATATAACATTTCAGAGGTACAATTGAGGACTCTATTTCAGGTGACATTGAGGAATGACACAACATATGAATGGATTGAATGTTGCAGGCCCCACCTTTATTTACTTTACTGAAGAACATTCGTCCCTCATTTAGCCATCAAAGAATGTTTTCAGTCAAAACTGAATACTCTTCTGATAATCTGATTTCACCACCTTATTTCTCACAGCAGCTTTCCAGTTGGTGCAGATGAAATAGCACTTACATGCACATATTTCAGAATTCTGCCCCAGACTCAAAAGCAGTCCTGATACCACAAAGAATCTTATCTCAGAAGCACTTCAGTGTAATGAATGCTTCTTACAGACTGCTGCTACTTACTATTCTAACTTACTTATTTCTTTTCTTCTATGGTTTTTCTTTCTCATGTACTTGGCCTCACTTAAAAAAAGGGTTAAAAACCAAGTATGCATCTGACTAGTAAATTTCCCAAGACTAAGATCAGACTAACCCCCAGGCTTTCTCTTCAAACTAGAGCAAACTGGGCACCTACTGCAGATATCTACAACACAGCACAATGGGAGCCTGTCAGTTCCTACAGGTGAGGTATGAGAGTCATGTGTCCAAGAGGAGCTATGGAAGAGGGACAGTACCACCAGAAGCTCCTTGGATCTTGGGTTGGCTGGGGTATGGTGTAAGGAAACAGACACTGTTCCCTGCATTCTGTAGAGTGATAGAAATTGTACTACATAGCATCAAGAACTTCTTCCAAGGAGTCAAAGTAGTGATTTTTTTCCTGCTAATTCAAGTAACACTACCATTTCAAATGCAGATACAGACATTACCAAGATATTAAAAGATAATACAAGTGGTGTGCAGCATGCCAACTTCCAATTTTCTAACAAACTTGAGTGGGAAGTTGACTCTTTAGGAATTTCTTCTCTAAACCATGAAAATACCTGCTATTGAAGAATGCATTCATTATGTTTTCCAAGACACATGCCATCTGAGTCCTTGAGCCTTCAAAATAACTTTCCTATATCCATGTTCAAAACCATGATGCAGCCAAGTTCTTTGTTAACTTTCCCTTTTCTTTGAATTGTTTCAAATACTGTATTTAGAAAGATGGAAGAACTAATTCAGAAGTCCCCCATCATACAAAGGCATGGCAAAGCATTTACATAACAGTCAGTCAACAGATCCTGCAATCAAATAAAGCTCCTCTGAAAGGATGATTAAACAAGGTACAATGGCTGCCCACAGTGTCACAATATTTATTAAAATCACAGAAGAATTACCTCTTGGAAAGTCTATTTCAATATCAAGATCTGGCTCATATGGAATATCAGGCAAGCTTGTCCGTGACTCTGAGTTTAGATTTGAGTCAACTATTACACCTGTTTAAAACAAAAGGAAAAAAATCTCATTATTTTAAGCAACACATGGATTAGCCAAACGGTGCAGATCCACAGTTTTAGAAGCTGAGTTGTTCTAAAATCGACTGTCCTGCTCATTACCATCCTACATTTTCTTGTTTTTGAGATCTCATTTACTTCTCCAACCCTTCAAATGTAGCAGATACTTACTAGTCCATTGCTCTTCTCCATGAAGGTGAGTCAGCAAAGGACACGTATAGAAAATCAAATACCAGTGAACCTGGATCATTTAAACCAATCCCAGAACTCAAACAATCTTGACAAACCTATCTATTTTCCTATCTGATCCTGTTGCAGCAGACAGGCTTTCAAGTCTGCTTTTTGAGGATCTCTTTCTCAAATAAGGCATTCAGGCAGGGAGAAACAAAGCTTGAACTCTCTCCAGCTTCTGGCAAACAATGATTACTCCAAATTCAGTCCTCTGCAAGCGAGCAAGCTCTGATCCCATATGTGTGCTCATTTAGCTAGCTGTACTTCACAAAAGGGAGCAATGACAACCTTGCAGAGCTACCAGAAATGTGCAGTTTTAGTAGAAGAATGGCAATAGATTGGAATACAGTAATTATTAAACTGTTCTTGACTCACATGGTTTACTTATTTTCCAAGTCTCTTCCCCACCAGGCGTGAGGGGAGTGAGCAAGTGGCCAGTGGTACTTAGTTGCCATCTGACCTTAAAGTACAATACAACTTAATATAAGACCTCAGTAATAGAAGATCTCAATGACAGTACTGTTGTGCTAAAACTTTCCCTAAAATAAAAATAAATAAAAAACCAAATCAAATCCTTCTTGTCATACACATCCCCCAGCACTCCAAACAGTCAAAAACTCATCAGGAAACTCACTGGCCACATCAGAAGCTTCAGCTTTTCCAACATGTTCAGGTACCACCCCTGACAAGTTCAGCAGCTCAGCTTCCAAAGGATCTGAGGGTACTTTTCCCCTCAGCTCTTCTATTGCTGCAAGGATTTTCTCAGTGCTATCCAGAGCAGTGGGTAAAAAAACTGGAACTGGCACCTGTGAAGACAGGGAGGCAGAAATAAGAAAAAATGCAATAGTGAAGCAACCAACAACAAAAAAAATTCTATCCTCTTCTGAAAGACAGAGTTGATACAGATTAGAAATAAATCACTCTAGTGTGACCTTACAGAAAATGCTGACAGGTTAGAAACCCAATATGAAGAAGCTATGGACAGAAGGGAAAGCTGGAAAGGATATAGAGGGGAAAAAAAGACAAAATTGTTCTTGTCAAAGAAAGAACAGAAGGGTCTTTGGAACTTCAAACCTGTCTGATTATAACCTCAGACTAACAGCTTGGACAAATTAGCATCTTGTTTTAGTGGCTTGCTTTTTCCTGCTACTTTTCCCACTGACATCCTTTCACAACACAACCTTTTCAGCATCCTTATTACAAATACAAATCTTGCTGTTAAAGCATATTCAGCATACTCAGCAAAAGCAGAAGTATCACTCATAACTGTTCCTAAAAAGCTCAGTGGCACAAGATTTTCACACTGGAAGAAGGCAGACAGGTCCTAAAGAATAATCAGGGAATCAAGTGCCACTGTCAGATTTTAATGCTTTTTCAATAAATAGTGCTGCAATCCTTTAGATGGACCACAAGGAGGACAACTAGCAACACAAGGTGGTCCCACACATGCATGTGAATGGATGCCAACGTTAAAATGAAGCTAAAGTCTCACTTACAGGAACAGGAATCATGGTAGGAACAGGAACATTTTGACTATACATGTTCATAGGCACCGGAACGTAGACTGGTACAGGAATAGGCACTGGGACATACTCTTTTTTCCACTCATCTTCTATTAAAAGAAAAAGGAAAAAGCAAATACTGCCAGGTATTTAAATATATTTCACACCTGGCATTTAGTGAAAAAAAAAATAAATCAGAATATTTGCAGTATGTTAAAGTACAGTAATATTTAAGAAAAAGCAGCAATGAGGAAATGAGTTCTAGCAGAGTTCAGGAGTTACCTGTCTGACAAGATTTTGTCAGCATATGAGGTTTACAGTACGTGGCTTTCGTCATTGTCAAAGGCTTGCAAAGAACTGCCTTATTCTTCATTTCTCTGTTAGGTGTTGGAGAAGGTGGTGGAGCTGAACCCTGCAGACAAGCAAATAAGAAAAGGTGCTGCAGCACCACACTGATTCCAACACAAAGTCCTTGACTTAATGTATCAGGTGATACTTTTCATAAAAGAGATACTGAAGAGGAAGCTCATAGAAGCACAACACAACAGCACCAACTACTATTCTATAATTGTAAGCTATTCTACATTCCTAGTATTGAGCTGCCACTGTCAGGATCGTAACAGGAGAGAGAACACTTCTGGCTCATTTTCCTTTTTTTCATTTATTTATTTTTAATTGAAGGCACTCTACAGATTTCTTTATGCACTCATTTAAGTGAAAGCACCACTTAAGCAATTTTGTAACATAAAATAATAATTTTAGCTGTAAAAAGATATATTATGAGCAGCATTAACAAATTTTAGGCTCAAGACCTAACCTTCTTGAATTATGCCATACTTCAAAGATCACTTTATACTTTTTTTTTAAAAAAAGGTACTGCTGAATAAAAATGCTCTAAACTTTTTTATTACTCTAAAGTATGAACTTCGAGCTCCCCCTTCTGGCTCTACAACAGTGACAACAAATACCTGGGAACATCCCACAATGTTCAAACTCATCCTTACAGTCAAGAGGTAAAAAACCTTCTTGCTCCAGACTACGTTTTTGTACCCAAGAACCTCTTTTAGAATCTGATTTGAAAAACAAACTCTCAGTTCTATTTTGTCATATGTAGAAGACTAGCCTCATATGTCCTTTTAGACATGGAAGGAAAGCCCAGTCCCAAGAACAGCTGTATTAGGTGTACACTCCCTAATATATATTAAAAAATACTGTATCACACATAGTTTTCACACAACCTTTAAAAATTTATGGACTGAATTAACATAATGAAACATAAAATATTAAACTTTTGAACATGACAGCTTATCTTGTCTGATGTCTCTAGTTACCTAAACAATTTTCTGTATTTTCCATAAATATATTTATATTGTCATCAAAAACTTCCACCTAAATCTAAGTCATCTTTAATGCCTATTTGCATTTAAAAGGCAAGTCTCTCAGACCTTCCATGTGACAAACAGACCAAAACAAAACTAAGTTTCAAACAAAATACACTAAGCTAACTGAAAACAATACCAACAGTAGTATTTTTGACAAGCTGAGAAAAAGTGAAAGTCAGAATGAAGGCTGCTGCTCCACTGATGATCCCCAGCCTTCCAGACAGAAATCCTGCAAAGGGCTATGCTTGCCTACTCTGCAGCAAAGTCAATCAGACCTTGAGCACTAGAGAATTCTACTCTTGGGAAGGACAAAATTTAAGAACTGAAGATTTATTTTCAGCTTTTTAAAGCTGAGCTACCACCTTAATATTCCAACAGTGAAATTCTCTTCCCTTTTCTAAACTCAATAAATACACCTATTCAGTCTAAACATGTGAATAAGACACACAGTTTGTTAACTTTCAAGCAACATTTATATGCACTATAGATGTAAAACACGATTGATAATTTAGTTTCCCAGAAGACACTGAAAAGAAAGTATGACTATCTGAAAATTTTATTTCACCTAGAGATGTGAAAGAGAGAGACTAAAAAGCTTCATAAATTTAGCATAGGGTCATTCAAAGAAACTAATTTTTGGTTTTTAACAGCATCCCTCTAATTTACAAGGAACTTGCAGTTTAAGTACATCTAATTATGTTTTGTATATGTGTATATATACATATATATATCTAAAGAGAGAGAGAGAGAGATGGAGTTAGAGACACAGAGTGTGTTAAATATATGTACTTACTGTTATTTTTGTCCGGGGGGTTTGACAGCCCTGATCTAAAAGTACAAGGAAACATTTTTAGAATTTTTTTTTTCCCTTTTTTCAAAATCAAAGCAAATTTCAGTAAGCCACTCAAGAAAACACTTGTCATCAATATAACATTAAATCAAGAGAACTCATTAGTACCACAGTGCAGTGAGAACTGCACACAAGGCTTTTCCTTCATGGACATCTCCCTACTGATCTCCTTCCATACTCTAGTATTAAGCCTTAAACAAAAGCAAATGTCAAATCAATGCTCTAGCCAGTTGTGAATATAGCCTCTTTCAGAAAAGTAAAGACCAAAATGTTCAGGTAAGCAAATGGCTATATAAAAAAGATGAGTTGCCATAATTGCGTTAACTTAAAAGCTGGTTTATTTGAACTTTGCCTGACTTGCCATTTAAACCACAAATCAATTCAGTGCCCATTAGCAAATTTACACCTACTGCCAACAGAAAAGGAAAAAAAAAAAAACAACCAATGTATTCCTGTTATTTAGATACTTTCATTGTATACTCATTTCCATTTCAGTTATTTTCTTTAATTCCATTTAATGTTTTTCCTTTTTTTTTTTGTTCCTAGCGCATCAGTTCTCTCTGACCAAAAGGCATTTTGAGAAGATTTTCCACAGAACAAGTAATGACAAACTGGAGCACAACGAAAGAGGAAAACATCTTCTGTTCCCATGATGATACAGCACTAAAATTACACTTAACCCAGAACAGCTCAATGCTGCCCGTGATGGTAACACAGACCAGGATAATCTCTATGGCAGTTTATCACGACAAATAAATAATTCATGCAGCTTTCAATTTTACATTGAAAGGAAGCATGTGGCTTGGCACTTGCCAGGCCTGAAGCAGCACATACCATAGTGCAGGTTCTCAGGTCCTTTCTGGGTGGCCAGGTTGGGCTCGTTCTGTTGGCAGTAGAAGCGGAGCAGGCAGTGCTGATCGCAGAAATGCTTCATCTCGCCGCGCCACTGCACCTTCTCTTTGAGGACTCCTTGAGACTTACAACAGTCACACCGTACAGCCTTAAGGCAAAGGAAGATTTTCACATTTTTAAACAGGCCTTGGGAAAAAGTTATTTCTACATTTTTAAGAGTACTGAGGATTCAGTACCACTATACAATTAAGTCTCGTTCATGTACAGTAGTTAAGCTACCTTCTTTTCCAATTGTTGGCTGGGGGTTAGCACCCAGAATAAATCTGCTTTCTTTTATTAATCTGACACTATGTAAAAAAAAAAAAAAAAAAAAAAAAAAGTCACTTCTAAACAGTCATCAAAAACATAATTTTGTGCATCAATTTTAATTAATTTCATTGAAGCATTCTGCAAAACAAGAGCAGAGAGCATTAGGCTCCTTAATGACTCTGTTGAACTAAGGACAAATACAAAGCATTTTTCTAATTCCAAGATCTGGCAGGCTTTTTTTTTTTGTTTTATAAAAGAATTAAAAGTTTTAAGAAGTCACCAAAATAATCACTTCTCTAGGTATTAAATCAGCATAAATATTTTTTATATTTCCATTATTATAGTTATTTAGCAACAATTTTATATTCCAATTCTTTAGTTCATCCAAGTTTCCCTATGATTTATAAACCACAACTTCTCTCAAGAAAAGAGAGCTCCCCAAAATTTAGTTAGTATGTAACTTGGAAACTCAAACATTTAAGTAATGTATCTTCCGTGAACTTGCATGTTATTTCCATGAGGCATCACTAAGACAAACAATGTTTTTCTCCAAAATAGATTCTACAGCATTTTATCTGCCATGCTATAAATTATTATCTGAACAGATAATTATTATTGTTATTACATTATTATTATTATTATTATATAATTATTAGCCTCAATTTCACATCTTCAAGTAAGCAAAAAATTGTTTGCGCTACAGCTGGCCTGAGTATTGTTTGCAAACTCCATCCTAAAGCAGACCTTAAAAAATTAAAAACTTTAAAATGCTCAGGCATCCAAAGTAAGTCAACCTAATAATATAGCCAGGAGAGGAAGAGGGAAGTTATAATATATGCAACATAAAACATTAATACATAAAACCATACACAACACTGCAGTTAGGCACAAGGCTCTGATGGCTTAAAAAAAACAAAACAAAACAAAACAAAGTCCAACTGTAGTTTTTGTGATTCCAAAAAAGCATGAACAGGCCAAATAGTTCAAATATATTTAAAAATTAATGTTTAGTTTCTTCTCTGTATTTGAACAGTGTGGCACCATTCTTTGCCAGTGTAAGAAATTAGGCTCTCAGTTGTAATTTTCAAGTATTTAAAGATGATACATAGACTTGTTTCTAACAGTATAAATAGCTTTAAATTGGGAGCAATTAAATATGCAGCTTCAAGATCACCTCACACTGAGCACCAGATGGCCCTGGAAGAGCAGGGATTTCTCTTCCCTCTCCTCTGTGCATGTAGCAGCAGCAGTGCTTATGCACCTGTAGGGCACACAAGGTCAGAGACCTCACAGCAGTGCATTATCCCCATCTTCCCTCAATTTTTGTTGTACTTGTCACTGATGCTGATCCACAGTTCCTTTTGTAGATCACCTCAGTAGGACAAAAGTAAGTTGTATTCTTAGAAGGGAGTGGGAAAGAAGATAAAATGTAGAGCACTGCCAAAATAGTGTAGATTTAATCAGTTCAGGAAAGCTGTGAATTCACACCTTTAAGGCAAATGCAACTTCCAAAGCCACCAAAAGACTGAAATACCAGTAGGAAAAACCAGGATAGTATAATTCACTCTAAATTTAAATCTCAAACCCACCTAACACTGATTAAGAATGACAGCTGACTCACGTACAGAAAAGCCCATCTATTCTGACCTGCTGCACGCTGCTTGACTATCAAAGCACCACTTTCTGCTCACTTTTCTCTACTTCAAAGAAAGAAAAAGGGGTCAAATCTTGTCAAATCCAGCAGCTACAGTCTTCCTACAGCAGGGTCTGTTGTGACAAGGAGAAATGGTTTTAAATTGGAAGGTCAACTTAGCTTAGATATAAGAAAGGTCAACTTAGATTAGATAGAAGAAAGAAGTTTTTTAGAATGAGGGTGAAACACTGGAACATGTTGCCCAGAGAGGTTATAGATAGGGAAACTTTTAAGGTCAGGTTGGATGGGACTCCAAGCAACCTCATCTCATTGAAAAAGTCCCTGCTTATTGCAGAGGTGTTGGGACGAGGCAGCCTTTTAAAGATCCCTTCCAACCCAACTATTCTGTGATTCTCTCATTCCTGTAACTGTTCTCTCCCTTCTCCTGGTTTCCTTTTTCATTTAGTCTTTTGAATAAGTGTACCATTGTCTCTCCTGGGCTTCTACTAAATTATTTAGGTTCAAAAAAAAAAAAAGCTGGCTTGCTTTCACATGGAAATTACTATTCCTCAGGAGACCTGAGACTTTTATGGTGATGCTTCACTTCTCATCTCTATATTTACTACACTTAAATTCTACTATTTCCATAATGCTGCTCATAGTCAATGTTATACACCATTCCATGCACTGAATTTTCATGCTGCTTGCCTGCCCACTTCCCTGACCATTAAATTGAAAGTGAAAATTAATTAATGATTTTCATGACATTTTATGGTTTTATGATTTTTTCTTACTTCCTTCCCCTTTTCATTTGTTTTCACCTGGGATACTGACACTAAATTTATAAATTTAACTGAATCTCCAAAATACCTGCTTCAAGTGTGCTTATCTGTGTTCCAAAAGGCCCATCTCTGCTTGCCATGCTTGTACTGCACATGTCTTTTGCCACTCAGGACTGCTTTTTGCTGCATTTCTTTTCCCATTACTTGAACAAGTTCAAATGGGCATGGTGATTAGTATAAATCACTAATGTCCACCCCAAATTTGGATTAAAGAATAAAATTTTTGTATGTGGAACTTTTATTTACATTTTAAATCCTTCCATGACCTGTTCCTAATGCTCTCCCAATGTTTTGGACTGCTACTACCTTGACCTAATCTTCACTGTCTGTTCCAGCTTCAACTACAGTAAATAGGAAGCAAAAGCTGTTCCCAGAGAGTGAGTGACTATGAAAGAGAGATCAGCTGTTCTGAAAGAGTACTTAGTGAAGGTTGAGATGTCTAACTAGAGAATGGCTCAACTCTGACAAGAGAAACTCCACGAGGCTGTCTTGCTGTCTTTACCATTTTGATTAATGCTGGCTCCACTTTCAAATGTTACCACTGCTGACAATCACTGCCAAGCTCACCAGCCACAATAACTTTTCTTTGCCTCAGACTGTAGTTCCCCACCTCCTACTTACTCTTTGCTGAAGACACTTGACCCCCACTGAAAAGAGTCATCACTGCACATGCTGAGTCTAATCAATTCTCCACTGCAGCCTTGCATGACCTGTGTGAACTTCAGCTGTAGAACTGTCATCAATGTCTCTCAGTGTATATTAAAAGAAACAGATTCCTGTGCTGTTCTCAGAACTGTAAACTCTTTTTCAAGGTAATATCAATGCCCTAATAAACCATCAAATGATTGAAACTGTCATCAAATATCAGGCTACTTGAAGATTTATATTGACATTTCCCAGGCATTTTCTGGAGCAACATCCAAACCACTGCATGCAAGTTTACAGGAGGAGCTCTAAAAACTTAGGGAGCTAACCTCAAGACACCCAGAATTTTGCCTCTTGTCTCAGAGGTGCATGGAACCCACAGTGCAGAAATTTCCTCAGAACTTGGCATCAACTGGTAACTCGCAGCTGTTCCCCAACAGATGATCAGGACTAAAACCATTCTTTTACATTTCACTACTTCATCTTAGGTTTAAGGACTCTTATCTAGTTAAGTCTAATGAATTTTTAATACTTCTAGGTAAGTTGTTGTGCTTCTACTATTGCTCATTTCTTCTGGCTTTCTGAGAAGAGAATTTTGGCACTCGGGGAAGTGCTCCCACAATACTTCATTATTTTAAAAGGTTACAATGTTTTCCAGATAATACTACATGAGAAAGATGTATCTATAAAAAAAAGTAGACAAAGAAGATGGAGACAAACACTTGTTTAATGAACACAATGATGGTGTTAAAACATTACTAAGTTATTACTACTCTTCAGATATACATTCATTGAAACTCCAAAATAACACTGAACATTGCACAAATGAGACAAAGCTCATACATATGTAACTATTCTTTTAAGAAGCCAACAGACAAAACAGCTATTGAAGTACAAATTCAGAGAATGGTCCTTATCTATTCTGTCTTCCTATGTTTTATCATTGTCTATTTTGGCTAGGTAAGGATATGAGCTAACAATGCACTACCAAACCTAAGCTACCTGGAGTGAAGTTCAATAAAGTGGGAGAAGTTACTAGAGCAAGGGTGTAAAGAAATAAAAAAGAGAATTTTAGCAAAAGATACAATTTACCAAAACCTATTATATGTCTTTCCCATGTAATAAATCTAAAGGTCCTTTAACCAAAACTCAACAGCTTTAAGGCTTTAAGAAGCACTTGAAAAAAATTGCATTTAACAATTCTTCATAATGGAACACTAGTTCCACTATCAAGTGTAAGATTCAAAAAGTAGAAATATCTAACACTTCAACCTCATCAAAGTATCAAAAGTTACCAACAAATCTGTTAAATTGCCTTTTTATGACATCAGGTCTAACTTTCCTGTACCACAGTACCAACAGCATTTAATCAGAATTAATGGGCCAGTTATTACCTTATCCCATGAATCAGGATAATCTGAATCCTGAGTTTTCAAGTGTTTCTCAAAGCTGAATCACAGTACAAGCTTCCACAGAAGCTTAGGTACATGAAAGTAGTTTGGTATGGACACCTCCAGACTATATCCTTTGCTGAATCACCAAAATATTGCTAAAGCACACCAAAGATTTAAGGTCTTTACCAGAAGGCACTTTTTTCACAGGGATAAATCTTCTCTCACACCCCAAGTTTTAAGGCATATAGATAGATTAAATATTATTGTATGAAGTTACTATTTCAGTTAAGAACTTTGCAGCCAAGATTTGTCACATTATTTTCATGTGAGACAAAAGAAACACGTTGTGGTCTTCAGAAATTTTTTTCTAGGAATGTCTAACAAGACCCTACATACATTACTCAAAATAAAGAATTTACAATGTTTGGCTGTAACATTTCTAGGACCAGACATTCCAAAATATCAGATATATCTTCATATTCAGTTCTTTTATGGTAGGTAGATGGTCTTGAATTACAGGACTTGTATCTAGCCCTCTAACATTTCAAGTTTTTACTGCCTTCCAGGCTGTGTGCAGAGTTTTGGTACGGTGATGAATTTTGTACTGTCTTTTTTGCAATTGCATCCACAGTGTAGTTCTTGTTTTGAAATTATCAGTGTAGCTTTCCAGGATGTTCACACCAGAGATCAAATATTTTATCCATGGAACTAATCGCAGGTTAAACCCAGTCCAATTTCATCTTTTCCTTTCAAAAAATGTAAGGGAAAAACCCTTTTATTGTGAAGTCTTTGCAGGTGCTTCACAAGGCAGTTAAGCTTCCAGAGACTAGAAATAGATGCCATCTGTTTGATTTAAACTTTTATTAGAAATCCATTTGGTCTTGCTTTTTCCTTTGGCATCCTTTCCACTGGGAAATACTGAACAATCAAAGCCTCTGCAGTTCAAACTGTGGGAGAAGGGAAAAGGCAAAAAAGGAGGCAAAAACAGGAACAAGCAAAACTCTGCTAATGTCAGTGAACTAAGGTATCCAGCTGCTACTAACAGTGTTTCCAACATTGTGAACACACATTTAAGAAGTTTTGACAAGAAAAATGTGGTATTAACTGAGAAAAAATTGGAACTGTAAAGTAACAAATATACATAGTAGTTTTTTGGTTTTCTGCAACTCAAGACTTCCTTGCCAAATGAATTAATAAAATCAGATGATAGAAATGCTGCTCTAAGATCTATAAAAACTCAAATTATGAAATTAATACATTTGCTTATTCTATAGCAAATGCTTTGCTGAAGTAAGCCATATTTGCTGCACAGTCCTTGAGATATCCTCACATGTGCATTTTTGGTTTTTTTAACTGTGGAGCTCTCGTCAAAAATTCTGAGTTACTTGCCTTGTAGTACCAGTCCTGAAATTTTTTACAGCACTCTTCACTGCAGAAATCTCTCACTACACCATCAAGTTCCTTAGTTGCTCCCTTTTTGCACAGCTGTGAGCAGTAATTACAAGTAACACATCTCAGTCCTAACCGTCTTGCAAAGTCTTGTTTATATAGCAGCTTGCAGCCTGGAAACAGATTTTAAACATTAGGAACAAAGTAATTTTTACAGAATAATATCACAGTTAAGAGTTAAATATTGAAAATTAAATTAATACAAAACCAGCCAACAACTGGGGCTTCAGACAAATTCAGATTGCACAGTAAGATTATATTTCATGACATTTTTACCCAAATACCCTCCCTACACAACTGTATGGTTTCCTGTGATGCCTGCATCTTTTTCAAAACCCTATGCTGAATCTTTGTTTAAAATCCCTGAATAAACAGTCAGGAACAAAATCCATAATTTTCTTTGAATACAGACCCATGCAAAAGCATTGACTTGGAGTTACATTGCCCAGTTACATATTCTCAAAATGCTGGACAACCAACCAACACTTTCTACTATGGAAATACCTATCTTCATGGATGAACTTAATTTTATTACTACCTTTACTTACATTAATACAACAAACTGCTTAAGATGACTCATTAATATTTAAGAACACTAATGCATACAAGATGACCTAAGAACTAAGAGATTTCTTAAAAAAAATGTAACTATAAAGCATGCAATGGTCACTAGTGAGAATTATGCAATGACAGGAAATTACACATGAAATTTCTGAAGAATTTGTATGCAATTAACTGTTTTTTCCCACACTGGAATGGGGTAGAGGTGTTGGTTATTTTGGTTTTGGTTGGTTGTTGTTTTGTGTTGGTTTGGTTTTTGGTGGGGGTTTTGTTTGTTTTGGGGTGGGAGTTTTCTGTTTTTTTCATTTACTATGTAGTCATAATTACAAGATTGCATTAATGACAGCTGTATTATTCCATAATCTGATCCTCCCTCAAGCAAAACAAAAAAGACATTCTAAAATATTAAAAGCATTAAAAGATGAATTGTAGCAAAAAGATGATATGTAGCTACTATATAGGCTATTTTAAGAAATTAATGAATTTAAAGGACCTCAAATCCAGTGCCTATTGAGCTGATGCCTAAATCATATATTGTATACATCTGTAATTGTCCTAATTTTACAGGAGAGAACAGAATGAGAAGAGCAAGTAACTCTCTATATAGAACACTGGAGGAACAAGATAACATTTACACAGACATTTAACCAAAGGTACTGCACCTGTTTTTATGATCTACCAAATACCACAGTACCACCAAGGACCAGAACTCAATTCTTCCAAGTGGCCACTCTGCTAGGGCATATATATAACCTAACAGATACAGACTTCTGTACTTCTGATAAGTTATGAAACTCACTATTTAACATACATGCTGCACTCCCTCTACCATACAGAATATAAAAATATTATAATGTATTCAGTAATTTCAATTATGTGACTTCTGCTGTTGTCTATTAGGGTAGAATTCACATGTGTGAAACTGAAAATACTATTTTTAAATCACTAAAAGCACAAGAATGCAAATGGAAGATGCATCAGACTGAATCTTCCAAAACCAAAACATTATTAAGGAACTTGGACTTGGAATGCAACAAGCTTTGCTAATGAATTGAATTTGCTAGTAATGTCAAAACAACACATTTATAGAATATTGTACAAATAAGAAACTATAGGTAATTTGGTTTAAAGTGCATTTGTTGGGGTTTTTTCTTGTTTCTTCTTTGCATTTTTTCTTTTACATTCTTTAACAACAGAATAAAGAAAATTACCAGCACAGATGGAAAGTGCCATATCTAGCAACCATCCTTACAGTGCAAGTGATTTGGACTTTAAATACATTGCTTTGAAGAAAACAACAATCCTAAAGATAACAGTATGTGCAAGCTATTAGTTAAAAGACCCAATTAAAACCAAAATTTCTTGCCAGTATTTTTTCCTGCTGGCTCTCACTATTGCATGGAGCATCTTATTCTTTCCACTTCTTTAAAATTTCAGAGATATCTTACCACAATGTATCCTCCTCTTCAACTGTCCCTTAGAAAAGCCACCCAATGCTGCATCACCCTTTCAAAACTATAGACCAGTAGGACTTTTCTACTACCAGCCAGGCAACCTGTGTCCACCTGGCTAAACAGTTTACAAACAGGAATGGAAAAAATTGGCATTTTTCTTGGCTGCTGAACTATAGGAAGTAAAGTTGAAGACAATGTTGCTGTTTTATTAAAAAAAGTTACCAGGTAAAAAATTTTCTATGCTACAGTCAGACATCTCCCACATCTCTGTGACTCATGAATATTAAGGGGAAACAAAAAGTCAAAAATTCTAGTGCTTAAGACCTGAATGCCTGGAAAACATTGGTTTTTTTATAGATCACTGAGTCCAGGGCTTCTTGCTGAAGGAGGCCTCTACTGAAGATAAAAATCCCATTTTTATAAAACTTTGAATGTTGACAGTAGATTGTTATAACCCTGAAGATGGCTGAAGTAGAATCTCTACAGTCTTTCTTTTGCAACATCACCAGCAAAATTCTACAGATTTATCAGAATCTCTTTTATATGTTTGTAATAGGTAACAATCTATGGGGCCAAGGAAAATTTGGTTTAGCTTCAAGATCTTACTTCAAACAAAGAGAAATCAAAATGCCTTTCTTGGGCCCTTGGTAGCCTGCAGTCCAGGTTTTTTATTGCAATGCTATGGCTTCGACTAAAAGAGTTAAGACTCTTTGTATGGAAAAAGTTATTTACCTTTGGCAAAACAGAATTCTAAGCTCAAACAACTTGGTCTTCTCTCGCACAAGAAAAATCCTCAATCAGCATAATGCTGTCTATGTAGAAGTGACCATGAAGTGGGCTTTGATTCACAGCATATAGTGGATGAGTAATACAAAAAGCACTGAATGTCTGATCTTTCTAACTAAACATAAACACTAAAATTCTGAGGGGTTGTTCAGCCTAACTCCCCTGGGGACTTGGGGTTCATGAGTATAAGCACTGCCTAAAACAGACAGCTGACAGTTCCAACATTTTGAACAGAAAAATCTGAGTAAAATTTTAAGTTCCTCAAGATTTCTGCTACAACACTGGACCCACAAGTCTGTGTGGTCAGATGGAAACCTCTACTGCTTTAAAGTGCCTCTGAAAGAAAACAGCTCTTACTTTGAAAGGAATTATAAACACAGGTTATTTGGCTCAAGCTACACCAGTCCTTAATTATGGTCTTTAGTAAAGTTCTAACACCATTCCACAAGCTGGCTGTCTCAGAAAGACCACTAAGGACCATTTTCAGAACTATCTCCAACTCAAAATCTAAAGCAAACAACAGCCAAGTATCTGAGCATCTGCTAACTTAATGTAACATATCCTTGTATGTAACAATTACACTATTACAATTCTGGCTTCCATGCAAAACCAAAACCAAATCCTAACTATTAACAGCCCTGAATTATGGCTCCCCACATAAATAGTAGAGAGAAGACAATCTGAACACATACAAGAGAGGATTGCTGACAAGACAACACTCAGTCAGTTCCTCAAAATCTTTACCTCAGGGAAGATTCAGGTTTAAGAGAGCTTCCTTTCTCTTAGCAGATCAAAGAGCTGCCAGGTTCAGCCTGGCAGAGCTGCCCATGGCAGAAAACCTGCTTCACTTGACTGACTGCAGACTTGGTGCAGGTAAGCTACTAAGAACATGATCTTATTCTGCTGGAGTCAGTGAGTCGAGGGTCTCTGAATTCTTCAGAGAGAGATCATAGTGCAGGGATTGAATTAAAGCCTTTGGGTGGATTGAAGCATATTAAGCCACTCACACACAAAGTAGAGGTGTAAGTTTAAGTTTTAGGATAAGTAAGTGAATCAGTAAGTTAGTTTTAGTATGAGCTTTAAGGCATTTAGGTAGTTTTAGATACCAAAGTAGAAGTGTGAGTTCTAGTGAAGGTTGAAAAACATGCTAATGTTTTCAGTAGAGGCTCCAGGACTGTAGTTGCAGACAGTGCTTAGACATAATAGAGCTATAGTAAGTATATTGCTTACATTTTTCAGATAGAATAAGACAGGTCATATGCGTAACTCTATACGTAACCGCCGTGTTAAGAAACTAGAATTCTAAGAGGTTAAGGAGTGTGGTCCAAGTTTGTGTCTTAGCTTGTTGGTAAGATTCTATATAAGAGTATGGATAAGGAGAGCTGGTGCTTTTTGCCATTGCCCTTTCTGCTTTTCCTGCCATTGCTTTTCTTTTTGCTTTTGCTCGCCATCATCAGTCAACACCCAAGAATATAGGAGCTGCTACAGCAGCATCAGCTTCCCAGGACCTTTGACAAGAGCAGCTTCTACTTCTGTTTGGGACTTTATAACAAAATTTAGCATGGACTTTGATGTCTCTAACTGTGCCTTTTGGTGTGCTTCTGCAATAAATAACCTTTTAGCAACTCTTAGCTGCTTTGCTTATTTAAGATAACCCAACAGAGTTGGTGCCTAGAACACTGGAGTTCTTAACCTCACATTTGGTGCCCCGTGTCTGGTACCTCACTCTTAACCTCACATTATTCTACCAGCAGCACCTACCTGAATTACAGGAGGTTGAGCAGATTTCTACATCAAGTAGCTCAGTAAAAAGGAATGCTGAACAAAAAATAATCCTGAGTCCTCAACACCAGTCCCTTTTTACCAAAGTGACTAACATCTTTTATAGAAAGTAATTGTTCCATCCTAGAATAATTGGTTTTTTACCTCTAAATAGTGGTCTTTACTAGACTACCTTTGTCTTTCAAGTAACATGCATGATTTTCTGTTCTCTCATCTTTTAATAACTTGAACTGTTACCTGTTCTAGGAAGAACAACAACAGGCCTGCAGCCTCACAAGCTACATCTTGGAAGCTGTCTGGAGCTGTGTTCCATCCCCTCTATCTCCCTCTGTATTGATTCACATGCAAAACCTCTTCCATATCCACACTATCACCTGCCATCTCTGCATTCATAATAAACAATAATATTTTTAGGAAAACAGCTGCAACATATCCAAATTCTGAATTCTTGTATTACTGTTGAAATAGACCCTACCCTCTTCAGTGTAAAGAGAAGAAGTTGTGTATACTCCTTCCTTGTCTTCACTTTAAGAACCTTTCATTATTATTCATTCCATCTTTCATACAACCTCAGTTTATCCTACTATTTCCTGATATTAAGTACTATCTGCTTCCATTCTCCTCTCTCCTACTCCAATTCAGCTACTAATGTTTTGCTTCTTCTTAAATCTTTTCAGGTTGATAATTCCTTCACATTAGTAAGAAGCATCATTATAAGCTTTCTTATTCTTGTGCTCATAATCTCAGCACATTAAACTACATCACCCCTTATCTGCAACAGTGAATACTGTCTTTGCTCAAAGAACTATCACAAACCTCTTTAAGAAACACAACTGTGGAATTAACACTAAAGAATGAAAACCTAACAAGGACCACTGGTGTCAAACAATGCACAGGATTTTCACTTGGTATTTTTTACCATGTTATAAATTATCTCTACACAAAGAAAAACAAAAATTTCAAGACTCAGTACGTGTACAGAAAATTTAAATTATATTACTTGAGCACTATCAATGTTCTCCCTCTACAAAAAGAAAGAAAGATAAACAATCTCTTCCACAACATAGTTCTATCTTTCTACTTCTTAACTACAACAACACTGTAGAAATATCAAATCCAGGTTAACAAGTTAAACCTCTTATTCAATTTCAGAAAAGATGCACCCAAGAAGCACAAACTGGAAACTACATCTGCAATGAGACTCTTCCACAAGTGGAATACCACAAGAACCAACTGTCCAGCTCTTCCATGTGCATTTGTCTAGGAGGTGCAGAACTCTGCTTTCCTTCAGCATAGCCAAGAAGCTTCACTTGGTGTTTCTGAAGCAAGGGAGCCTGTTAAATACCTCCTAAGTGACTTGTCAGAATTGAATATGCTGTCCCTTTTACCTTAACTCATTTTTATAAGCAAAAAAAGATTATTTTAACTTTTACAGTACCAAAATTTGTTTGGAATAGTTATCTGCGGCTCAAAGATTTAAAACCAGACTATTTAATCAGATGACATGGCCTGAAAAGCCATGGCCACAACCACAGCCTCTGTGCCATCAGAGTTCCCTAAAGAAACCTGCCAAGGTTCAAAGAGATGCCAGGAATGTCCCATTCTAACTTCTGTCCAGAGCAGCCAAAGGAGGTCACAGTGACTCAGAATAGCCCAGGCACCTCCAAATACCTCCAACATTCACTTCTACTTTTTACAAACCCAGTCTGTAGGAAAGGAATATCTTCCTGCAATAAGAACATGACTCTTACAATTGAGAACAAGCATTTTTACAGATCATGCATTTGGCAGTATTTAAGACATGTTCTGCTTTTTATTTGTGCCCTTTTACCAGGATATCCCAACAGGGCACCAAATAAAGCTTCACATGAAAGGTGCAAGGACACTGATGTTTCAGGTTAGAACTTATCTCAAGAGGGACACTGCCAGAGGAAGTGGTCATGAGCAAAACCAAACTGGGCAGCATAGCAAGATCAAATTATTTCAACATGGCAGGCCTCAATCAAGAGCTGTAGAAAGGGACCTAACAGCTCTCAGAAGCACAAATCCAGGAGTGTGTAAAAGGGTGGTTTTGTACTGTCTTCAAAAATTTCCATATGCTAGCCCAAATTCTGTACATTTCATTCTTAAAAGCAGTAACAGTGTCTCTAAAGAAGATGTTTGCTAATGCCAACTATTAAAAAAAGTTGTGTCTGAACAGCTTCTGTAGCTCTCACTCTAAAAATAATGAGACCAACTATCAGGAATAAAGATATTTAAGCACAGCTGTGTGTTCCTTTTGTCTAGGGGGACACAGCAGCTCAGCATGGCAGGGCCACTGCACCAACTCTTCCATGGCCCACCCACCACAGAAGCCCAGCAATCATAACTAAGCCTTGGCAACACTTGCTATCACACATCACTTCTTACATAATTTTTTTATTGTTTCTAATAACAATAGAAATTGCTATAAATATCAGGTAGTTTCCTAATTGATTGTGAAACACTGGTATGTAAGCACCTGTATAAAACTTAACACACCTGTGTTAAGGTTATCTCAGTATCTGTAATATTTCCATATAAATCTAAAAAGTAATCAACTAATCATTTAATAGTATACTTTACCAAACAATTCACTGTGCAGTACTGGTTGGGAAAATCCCTCTTTAAAATCTACAATGCTTTAACTGAATATAGACCTTTCCTGAAGGAATGTAGAATTACTTAATTTCTTTCCTAAATTTATTTTTCCACTTGTTGACTCTACAGTATTTTAAGATGCTATCTCTAGTTAGATGAAACATCATAGACTATTTCAGAGAAAACTCTATGTCTGCATTAACTTTCATTTGCAGAAACCATAATTCCCAGAAATTTATTAGCAGGATATCAGGGTGATAGTAGAGTTCCTACTTTGACAGCTGCCTTTTATCTATATTATCCATTTTAAAACAGTATTAAAATTTGCATTATAAAATTATTAAGCCTGTGTTGTTCAAGTCATAGCACTTAGTTCTACTGGAAAAATTAATTAAATAAGTATACAAATAAAATAAAATTATGGTGATAATCATCATGTAATTGTTTCATTGCTGGACTGTCAAAGACTGATTTGTTCTCCCAGACTCTCAGAAGGAATATATATTAACAAAAACCAAAAAAATCCCCTCCCAAAATACCCCAAACCCAGCAACTTGAAGATTTCCTCAGGATTAAAAATTTGTACAGCCTATCCTCAATTTTCACTCATGCAACTACACATACATAGAAATGCAGAAGCTACTTCTTATATATATACCTTGTTGATCTAAACATTATATCTAAATTTAGATACAGATATTTTGGAATGCTGCATTCCAGTGGCAAAACACCAGGACAGCCTCAGCACCAGTGGAACAGATTAAACTTTTTCATCTACTCTGTTCAGGTTGATAATTCTCCCCATAGCATGTGATTTTTGGACAAAAACAGAAAAAACATCCAGTACTCCATGAAAGAATTAATAACCAACTTTAGCACAAAATCCAGGTCAGTTCTAATCACACCTTATTGTAATGGAGGTTTCAGCTACTTCCTGCTTATGTTTTTAAGTGTCTCTATAGAAACATATAAAGAAAGAGAGCTGGAATAAAATTGCACAGAAATATTGATCCAAAAGACTTTAACCCTTTAGACAGGGTTTGTGTGTAAATATATATATGTATATGCATGTGTGAAAAAAACCCTCAGGTTTGAAGAAGGGGAGCAATGGCAACATCTTCAGTACTGCAGCAGGGCAGCTATAAGCAATCAAGAGATATATGTAGTTTATCTTATATATGCTTTCCCATCAATTCGAACAAAGAAGAACAAATACATTTGCAAAAATTTAAACATGTTTTTAACTTCTGATTTTATCTAGCAGCTTTTATAAACACTCCCCTGAATATTCTTCACATTTTCTCTCAAGAGTTCAATTTCTTCCAAAAATGCCAGCAGTTTTTGTGACTGAGTACCTCTGGCTATTCCTTCTCAAACTGTGATACACTGTCTTCTGATGGAGAATAACTGCATGCTCAAAAAATAATCTGTGTCGGTGAGGTTCCTTGAACAATCTGCAATATCAAAACCAGGATGGCCTCCATATCCAAAAAAATATGTGATACTTGTACTGGTTTTGTCATTTCACAAACAGTTCGACATATATCTGGGAAAAGGCTTTGAAATTAGGGACAAAACAGTGATGTCTAGGTGCCTAGAAAAGGGGGAAGAAAAATCTATCATGTCTGATGATGATTTGTTGTCCACCAAAAGTCCCGGTCCTGCCCTTCCCACATCATATCTAAGCACTATTAATTCTTGGATTGCACTATTTCTGCAGCTATTGATGTCAACTGTAAGTTTGCCTTCAAAATAAATGGTCTATGGGTCCTTCAAAATTCTGTCCAGGTCATTGGTTTATTTTTGATGAGAACACATTCAGCTCTTTGTCCTGTGCATCACAAAGTAGACCTCAGCTACAACTGGCAGGTATGCACTGTATTTACCTGAGTTATAATCTACTTGATGGTGCTTTTGACTATCCTCTCTCTATTACTCAGTGGTTCAGATCATCACAGTAAGCTGATAATCTTTGTCTTTATGGTAACATTTTGCACATTCACCCTCATAAATATACTATTTACTCTTGAGTTGGCAGTCCAGCACCTGTAAACTCAAGACCCACACTAAGACATCTGGCAACAAATTTCCCCCACTTAGTACTTATACTTACACACGAGAGCCTATTTTTATTCCTTTTCTTCCTCACATTTTCCAATAGAAAACACAAGTCCCTCACTTACTTCAAGCCTCCTCATACAGAAGTAATAATGACATAGCTGGCATTATGAATCCTACTCATCCTTTCTACTCACAGTTTCATAGTGACAGCCACCCAGCTTTAAAATGAGGGAATCATAAATATTCACAGTAAAATAAGCATGTACTTTAATCTCCAGAAAAGTATCTTGCTCTTGTTTGAATGTATTCTGTGAAATTAATTTCATTCACAAAAAAAATAATTCTAGCTAGAGTTTGCTGAGCAATGAGTGCAGTGATACACTGTAAGGCTGGGCCTTAATCTGTCTGTTTTTTTACTCTCCAGCTATCACTTTGCAGTCCAAAACACCATACTCCATTCTTCAGAAACAAAGGACTCCTAAGGTGTGAGGGAATGGCATGGAGAGAAGATTCCCTTCAGCCCTGCATGCCAACCTCCTCCAGCTTAACACAATCCCCCTACAAGTAAACTCCCATATCTAGTACTTAATCTGCCTGAAAGCAGAGATTTTTCAAAGGTCCTACCAAATGACATTGGAAGTGTTGCTGTTACAACTAAAGAAAAAAATATTCACTGTATTTATGAATGATGGGTCATCCAAACTTGTACCTAAACTTCTAAGATCATGATTAAATACCAGTATCAAAGGAGAGTTAACCAGAAATGGCAAGGATAGGTCCTTGTTAAAAATCTATTTTTTCTATTTCTATCAAAACCATATTTTAATGCAACTTAAAAAATCCTAGGCCCGTGGAATTCCCTTTTTGCTTGTTCTCTTTTTGGATATTCAAGTAATTAGTCAAGCAAATTATAGTGACAGTAATCAACACACAGCAACAGGCAGTGCTCAAGTTATTGCTTGAGTAACCATTCTAAGGCAAAATAAAACTTCTCCTGTTGTATTTATTTTCCTAATCAAAGGGAAAGCTTGGTGTTTATCAGTGCAGTTAATGCTGTATATGCACTACTGCATACATTTTAAAAAAAGAATGTATAATTTTTTGTGCAGAGATATATATGCAATGTGCATATATATGTGTATGTATTTACACATACACACAGTGAAGAGTGTTACCCTTAACCTGGACTAAGTGGTGAAAAGCTCTAGAGGCAGCTAAGAGAAAAGGTACCTGCACTAGTAACAACAGGTACAATCACTTCAATAATAGTAATGAAGAGACTTCTGGTTTAGTCTCAAGTACAACAGAATGAGTTGTTATCTTAAATTTTAACATTACATATAAACAAAGAAAGTCAACCACAGTAAAACAATCACCAGTACCTCAGGAAAAAAGCCAAAACCATACATACCTTCACTGCAAAAGGGTCTTTTGATACCAGAGAAATTCACTGTTTCATGGAGCGTTTTCTCTTCCTGACAGTATTCACAGTATGTAACTATGCAGTGCAGCTTCTTATAATCATCAGAACATGCTCTGCTGCAGAACTGATACACTTTGTTCTAAATGCAAAGTTGCAAAGCATCATGAATAAGGTTAATGGAAAAAATGTTAAGGTCTAACTAGTGCAACTTGAAATAATAGTCACCATTAAAACAACTCAGAGGGTAAACTGAAATTTGAACACATAATTAGACTATGACTTCTACTGCTTAAAAAATTACAAATCCTAATTAAACTGGTATTGCTACAAAGCCTCATAGTTTCACATGAAAGCGCTGAACACAAAATATACTTCTCAATCTCAGAATATCTTCTTTTGATACTCCTCTCAGTTCATAAAGAAGTGTAATAATGGTCTATCATATCTACAATAACTGAAGATGAAATCAGATTTCAGACACACAGCTGATCTGAGAAAATACTTTTTTTTTAAATTCCACAGGTACTTTTTATGTACAAAGACTTCTGCTTTTATCCATTGAAATTAAACTATATTCTAAAGAACGGGTAGATTTTAACTGAACTTTCTTTTAAAAGAAACTTCAATACCTTATAAAATAGCTAGAAAAAACATATTAAAGTTCTAAATTTAAACTTTTCAACACATCATCATTCTAAGAATAACACCAACACATCCCCCCTTACCTCCCATTCCAGTACTTCTGGTTTTGAACAGAAAGAACTTTTGCAGTAATTACATTTCAACTGAATATCACTGGGAGAGACAAACTGACCATTTGTTGAAGACTGAACACTGAGAGTCTGAAAAACATAAATACAGAAATAAATACATCACTATAAAACAAAGTTGCTTTTAAAATGTGGGGTGGGGTTTTTTTTTCAATTAAGTTTACAGTGTTTAAGAATTTAGGAGTTTATTTATAAACTCAAGAGCATTTTGGACAAAATCACAGCAGGTTGGTTCTTTAGCTTAACTCCTTTTCCCTTGTCATCCCAGGTTTTCCAATTTTGAATCTTTACCCTTACTTTCATAATAATTACTTTAAGCCATTGTTTTTTTTAACCTTACCCTTCTTATTCCTTTTAAGAGTAAACACACTTTTTGTAAAAATCAACAAAAACTATGCCCAAACCGATGCTTCTTTTAATCACAAACTGATGCTTCTTTTAATCACAAAACACATATATTCAAATAAATACATTTGACATCTTGTATTGTTTTGGTGACAGACAGATAAAGAACAACAAACAAATATTTTCAAAGCCAAACCTCACCAAGGCAGATTATCAGTATCTTAAGCAAACAAACCACTTGAAAATACAAGGCTACTAAAGTAAAAGGCTTTCAATGAGAAACCTTACATCCACTCAGATTAAGAAAAAACTAGATAACAATCCTAAATTGCCTCAATCCCATAGCACAAAAATGCAATTATTCACACAGCCAGCCCCTACACAACCCAGGGGTTTAAATTGAGAAAGATACTATAGATTACATGTGTAAGTATGACAATTTAATTCTGTAACTGAGTAACTTCTTTAATACATTGCTGAGACAATCAGTAGATAAGAGAACTCAATTGCACAGTACCTCTATCTTTCAGTATGTCTTGGATGTGTTTTTGCATATTCCCTGATTAAGCATGAATTATTGGTGCATTATAGATGTTATGCTCAAGACAAAAATCTGAATCAGTAGCTACCACAGACACTTGAATCTAGGACAAACTTCTTACATCTGTCTTCTCAACAAACTTTCCCATACTATTTGCAACCAAACAAATGTATTTAAAGACAAATTCTGTTCAGACAGGTTTGTTACTACCCCTTCACTCTTAACTGTATAACAGTGAAAATTCAAAACATTTCTGTTACAGAATACTTTTCTTCAGACTCTCATGTTAGTAAGGGCTCACCTACACTAAAAAAATAAATAAAAAACTATGTTTAGATTTATTGCTGATATAAACCCTGATCTGGTACTGCTGAGTGCTAGCTGGCAGTGCAGACAGTATCATCTTATGCAGATGCATTAATTCTGTATCAAGAATCTGCAGACATTAAGTAATCATGCATATTTCCCAATCACAGGCAGCATAAAGATGATAGCTTTACCTCAATGGCCCATTAGCCTATAACAAATTTACATATATAATTTCTAACAGAACTTTTTTTCTGATGCCTACACAAAATACTGTCATATTTCTCCCCATTATATCCAGCAAATCTCCCTGTGTCTGAGCAAGGTTTGCTTCATTTGGTTGCTCTAAATAGCTGAAGACTTGCACAAACATGAGAGGGACAGAGGCATTTTTAGCTGCAAGGTCCAACCTGCACACTTCTGCATTTGCAGGTGTCTTCACAGGGCAAACACCATGCTTGACACATGCTGCTGTGTGGCTTATGGAAGCCCTAGAAATTAATTGAAAATGGAAAGAAACCAAGAATACCCAGCACCTCCAGTTCAGGAAGGAAGGTGATGTAAAGCACTCGCAGATGTAGCAACTTGTAAAGAAACACTGCAGAAAGAGGGAGGCATGAAGGTGAAATATAGTTAAGTGGTTATCAAATGAAAAGCAACCTTCATCTTTCATGTCTGTAGTTATCTTTTAACATGGGATCCAAACACTCTATTGTGAGGTGTTAAGTAAGTAAGTTAAAAGTAAAACATAGCTCTTCGTTGTTTTCTGAGGTATGCTACAGTTGCCTTCTTTTATTTCTTTCCATCACTATTTACTGGGGTAGAAAATCCAGATTCACAAAGTCTAGGGGCTGGTAATTGAAAAATAACAAAAAGCAAGAGAAGTAAGAACAAAAAAGTTTGAAACCATTTAAAATTAGAATGTTTTTAAAGGACATTTACGCATAACTATAGATTTAACAAATCTAAGCTATTAAGTATTATTGCTTCTAAAACAAACACAAAAGCTGTGTTTTTTATCATGAGCTCCTCTGGATAATAAAGTATTTTTCCAGGAAAATCAGTAAAGAACTAAATTCCTATCACTGAAAGTTCTAAACCGAGCAGAAGATCAAGTTAATCACAACCTTATTTTGTATGCCTCTTTAAAGTTTCAATTATCCTCCTGACAATTAAGGATTGCTTTTACATAATATTTTCAGTCAAAATGACATTCATGTAGTATTTTCACCATATTGCTTTGCTTGGAACTTGCAAGGTACTTAAAGTACCTTTAGGAATTATTTGAAAGTATAATTACACATGAAGAATAGTAAAAGAAAACAGATCATAAATTCATTAAAATCTTTTCACCAGTCACCCTAAATACAAAGTTTTATCTATGCTATGTTGTATCAAAGACATCTTTAAATGTCTTTGGTACATGGGAAACATATACTTATCTTTGCTCTTTTGAGAGCCTGCCCTGACTAACAAGAGCATGGAAGTGCAAGCAAAGCAAAAAAAACATTGTCAGGCCCTTTTAAGTCTCCAATACAAACAGCTCAAACTGCTCTAAATTCCTTGTTTCATAATGAAGACTTAGTAGGCACAGCCCAGGATCTTCTGAGAGGACATCACAGCAGCACAGCTTCTGGCCTGCCCCTGCCATGGCAGCATATGAGACAGAGTTATCCTTGCTCAAAGCTACATGAAATCAAATTGTGGAAACATTTCTGTACCTAAGTGTAGGCGTGGAAGAGCTAGTAGACAACCAGACTGAGATTAGGTATATTTTTCCAGCTGAGGAAAAAAGTTGTTCCTAAAGTGCATGAGAGAAGGACTTATGAGGAATCTTCTATATGCTGTCATTCACTAGGACAGTTCCACAAGCAAAATCAAGAGCACTAAATTACATAGGGAAGGAAACAACCAATTCCCTCACACTCATACACACACAGACATTCTAGCCTGGGCATGGAAGCCTCAAATATTTTTATGATTATCAATTTTAGAAGAGTATTTGTCTGTGTGCACTCACGTGTGTACAAGAAAGAGAGATGCAATGCATATAGCCAAGAACACTTCCAAGCACCACCACAATGGTGAAAGAGAACATTACTGAATAACCAGAGACAGTTTCCTGCTAAAAGCCATTTTACTTGTAATTCTTACCCATACTGGTCCTACAATTCTGCAGATACATCCATAAATCAGAAGCAAAACCCAAACTAATTAAAGCTTTAGCAGAAATTTTGTACAGACTTGTGTTTTGCCAGGTAGCTTGTACTGTCAGACACTTACACAAGCTGCTAACTTTGGGAACACAGTTATGTTACACCCTCCATGTTCACAATATAATAATCAGTAGTTTATTTTTCCCTCACCAGCGAGATCTTCAACTGACCCAGCAGAAGTACCAGAATCAATACTGATTTAAAACAACATGCCTCGGGAACAGTTTTGCCTTTAACTCTGCAATAACATCCTCCAAGACAGAGTATGGAAGACAAGATTCAGTCCCACTGTTCTACCACCAATTACCAAACAGAAAACCACATAAAGTAGGCTATTCTCTCACCTTTACTCTATTTCTTATAAGATCAAATGCTCTTACAAGCTGGCTGCTCAAAGGAGAATGTAGATACAGACATAAACTGTACAACATGCAGCTCAGCTGAAACTTCGCAATATTTCACTACATTAAAAGAACAACTAGCTATAATAAAAGGTTATTTCTAAGACACAATTATAATTAATCCTGAAGTTCTGTAAAACAAACTTACCCATTTGTAAACCAAAAGGACTAAAATACTTGCAGAAGTGAGGAAACAAAGGTGTAACAGCAATTATTCTGTTCTGAGAAGAATAACCTTTAAAGAAAAAAGTCTAGGAAGGACAGGCACAGCAGGAAAAAGGGATGACTATGAAGCCAGAAAATTAAAGCAAGAGTTATCTCCATTAGTAAACACTGAAAAATATGGAGCACCATAGTAAATCGACCATTTTTTCAATTGAGGTTTAATACCTTAGGTGTCACTTGGGTACAAGAGAAGCCTGAAGAAAGCATTTACAGTCCAGTGCTCACATGGTGGCAATACCATCCTTTCCACCTAAATACTAATGAACAGAACAAAGAAGCTATTCTCATACATTCAACTCTAGCCTTATGGGGAATACATGTTATTCTTCTACACAGTGATTATTCAAAACCTATCAAAGTTAAAATCCCACAGTGCTGCTGAAGCAACCTAACTGTAAGCAAGTGACAACTTACCCATTCTTGGTTTTTACTGAGAACTCACAGACTGCAAGGCTGCTTCAATTAAAACTCCACTGCAACACTGACAAGTGATCTACGTGCAGCACTGAGACTGCAATGGAAGCATGAGCACAAGGACTCAGTAAGATCACAAACCCACAACAGCATTAAATGATCTGACAGTTCTATTCAATAATGTTGACTTATGTGCAAATCCAAGAAGGTCCAGTTTGAATTCATCATTCCCTGGTTGTATTTGTTCCAAGAGCTCTTGGGGATGCAATTAATTGTAAAATCACATACTGTAAAATAGATGTTAAATGGGTTTGCAAGAAGCACAACAGGTCTGTCATTACATACTCACAATACACAGGTATTCTGTTAATCAGTTCCACTGACAGACACCTGCCAACCTGGTTATGAAGGAAACGCAGAACATGGCTACATGATAGAGGTCCATCCCAGGGTGTACTAAAGAAGCAATTGAAAGCCCAGTTTGCTATCCAGTTGACAAGAAAGAGCAAAGTTCAATGACAAATGGGAAAACCTTGTGTGGGTGTATGACATCCTTCCATGAGCAGGCAATTATCAATTACTAGCATAAATCTGAGGAAAAATGTTTTTACATAAAAAAATTAAAACATATTATTTAAATATATCCTTGGATCACCAAGAGATTAATGGCTACAACACATTCCACTTATACTTTAACCTTATTTCACACTGCAAATATGACACTCTCAGCAAGCAGAGCAGCCTCATCCAGAGTGCATGTCATTAGCCTTGCAACCCCCCATTTTTTGGCCACAATTTAAACAGCTAGTTTTGTCCATAAATGAAATGGCTGAGGCTCCAACCTTTCATTTAGGAAGGAATCACTTTTCCCCATGGCAAACCTTAGTTAGTTCTACATTCAACCTGAGAATTTTGTTATTGTGTTTAGTACAAATGAGGCTAAATTTGTTGATCTTCAATGTAAAACAGCAAAGCTCACAAAGAAGAGGCTTAGGAGGTAAAATAAGATGAGCAGTGATACAGCTTTGTGTTTTCTAACAATATGAAGCAGAAATTAGTTGCTATAATCTAGTTCTATAAGTTTAAGACTGCAGCCAGTGTTATAATTATGAAACAGAACTTCGATCAAATAAATTGTTATGAGCCAGAAGCACCTGCTATGTTAATTGTAACTCTCAAGCATGTATATACAAGCAAGTTAAATATTCAAATACTTAACACAAATACAGGCACAAATAAAAAATTTAGGGAGGAAAAGATTTAACACAACAGCTAACCTGAAATTTAGCTACACAACTGGAACTGCAAAAGTTGTACAGTTTTCCATCAGGCATTGTGGCTTGATATTGAGGTAAAGAGTTTCGTTTACAAAAGTGGCAAATAATTTCCACACCTAAAAGAAAAACGTAGTTTACAAACAAAATAAACAGAAAATAATAGGGGAAAAAAAAGCATTACAGATTAGCCCGTTTTAGCTTTTTAGTGTAGAAAACTAAGATTAGTCTGTTTTCCAGTCAGCTTCTACAACTCACACAAAACAAAAGAAATTACAGAAGTTTGGATAAATGCTTCCGTGAAAGATCAATACTAAATATGAAAACACCTTCTCCCATAAAATTCACTGGAGCATTTTCAACTTCAAATTGAGATCTGCTTTGCATACTGAAGAAGACACGTTTTGAGTTATTTACAGGATCAAAAACTTCATCTAGAGAATATATATGCATTATAAATACTTCCCTTCTTATCCATCTACTGATTGACTGAAAAAAAAACCAAAAAACCAAACCAGGGTTGGATTCGTATGAGAATTTGGAGAACATGAATTCATATGCAAAAAAACTGCACTATCATCCTGTGACACATCAGAGCACATTATGCTTCATAATCTTTTTCACAGGAAGCCTCAAGACCGGTGAAAATTCTTTCCAACATCACAAAAAAGACCAGTGAGGAAAATTAATCCTCATTGATCCATTTACTGGTGTTCAACAGAAGATCTTTTGTTTTTTTAAATGAAGTTAAAAACTCCGAAGTCACATTGCCCCAGACTAAGTGTAAAACACACATAGCCACCCCCAGTGTTCAAACTTTAGGAAAAAAGTCTACTCTTAGCAGTGATGAAAACCCATCATCCTTTTCACTTACTTTGTGATTTTGCATATTTTGATTTGTGTGTGTTCATGCATACAGTTGAGCAGTATGGCTCCATATATCCATTAGGTCCTATGCACTGAGTCATGTCAAAAAACCTGCACTGAGCTCTGCAGCCAGTACAAGATGTTAATTGGCCACATTTCTAAAACATAAAACAAAGCAAAACAACACATTAGTTAAAACTATGCTTGGGTTTTGACTTAAATTATGGTCTTTAAAAAAAAAAAAAAAAACAAAGGAGAAGTTTTTTTCTGTCATCTGCTCCCTCATCAGATCATTCCTATACTAACTCTTCTGATCATCCCCTGAAGAGCATTCAGCACTATGGTTGGGTCTTTTACTCCTGGGAAAAAGCCAGCTAAAACTAACCTTCTGTGTAAAGACACACACACACACACCCTCAAAAAACTTCAAACCAGCCAAAACATCCCAATTCCATCTCAAACCCCACTGTCTGCAAATTGAACTGTGGTAAGAGTATGCAACAAGTTGTGCTGAGTTAAGAGTTTGAAAGAACTCTATTCTTTTCTCCTTCTTGATGGGACAATGGTTTTAAGGAAAGGAACAGGAATCTGGCACGGTTAATGTGATTCACAGAATGGGTAAGCTTAGAAAAGACCTTTGGTCCAACCTCCCTGTTCAAGCAGGGTCTTCCTAGAGCACATTGCACAGAATTGCATCCCAGATGGTTCACTAATATCTCTAGTGAAAGGGACTCCCTAATTTCCCTGGGCAATCTGTTTCATTGTGCAGTCACTGAAAAAAAAGTTATGAATATGAAGAACAAATAAACTTTGGTCAGAAAAAAAAAATTATCTTCAATCCTCCAGGCAGGAAGAACACACTGCAGTTCTACACTGAACTGTGACTCCATGAACCTGGTAACAAACTTAATTTTGGCACCTCTCAACACAGCAGTCAGTCCATCAACAGTCTTCCACAGAATGGAACAAGTGTTCTATTGAAAGCCCAGAAAAAGCTGCACAGAGCAGAAATACCAATGACATAGTCAACATACAAAATCAGTAATTCTGATGTGCTACATGCATTACGTATGACAGTGTTAGGAAAATATCTCAAGTACAATAAAGCAAGTTTCTGAAAAAAAAAAAAAACTTCTGGACACTTCTGCCCATAGAAACAGTATCATGGTTTTGACAGTGGGTGAGAAAAATCCTCACCAAAAATGATGGGCCTCTTACAAAACAGCCTCTCACCTTACTTAGTATTGCAAAAACATCACTTAGGCACCCAAGATATCTTCCCTTCTAAAGAAATTATTTTGGCACTCTCTCTCCCTCTTTCTCTATTCTCAAGATGGAAAGAAAGGGAAAAGAAAAGCATGTTTCATACACACTTCACTTTGCTCTGAATGACTGAAGCTTCAGAGGATACCTTTGCTCTTCCTATTTCTCAGTACCCAAATTTGAAAACTAGTAAAATCCAGTCTTACAGACAGCTAGAGATGGAATTTATGGGTTTATAATGTCATCTTTCCCATACTAAGAGCATCCACATAAAAATATACAAATCCAAATGCCTGTGACACAAATCAGATGTAGTACCTTGCAGAAGCCAGTAAAACTTTCCACAAAACTTCACAATTTTCAAATGCTGTTTTGATTAAACCTTTGCTGAGGATTCCCTTCAAAAGGAGTACCTGTCAAGACACCAACTACCACCTGGAAGAGGGTGTAAAATGCAACTCTAGGATACTTATTTCCTTCTATTTTAATTTTTTCCATTTGCCTTTAAACATGTTACTCAGGACATCATTTTTTCTTCCTAATCAGCCAAAATATTGACAAAATTCACACTTAGTACCAAGACCAAAATGTAGCAGGTACATTGTTCTGCGAGTTGGAGCTATTCTGCTGCTATACATTTGTTTCCTCTGGCAGGTTCAGAAAAAAAAGCAGGGCATCCAGAAAACTCTTGAGTTATATTATTAATAACCCAGGAGCCTACAATTTACAAAGGACTTAATTTCTTGGAATATGCTTAATGGACAGGCACCATTAAAAAAAACCTGCTTGTACAAATAGCCTTGGTAGCTCCAGAATGAACCAAACCATAAATCTAGAAGCACTGATGCAAATATGCTGGCAAAAAACTTAACTAAGAGCATTCAGCAATACAACCAGAAAACAACACACAGGCAAATGAAACTTTCACAAGTTCCATATCCACAAGAGAAACCAACACATATTGTTACACAAGTGAAGAAGACAGGGCAAGGTGGACAAAATGAAAATCAGAAGGCCCAAAACTTCTTTAAATGTATTGCTCCTAAAATGTTGTAATCATATCCCTCAAGCTAAACCTTTTTATTGCTTTTTATTATTCTTTCCAGGACTCCCTAAACTTCCAAGTTCAAATATTAAAACCATTCCAAAAAACTCAATGAGTATCACATTATTATTAACAAAAGATTAGTGCACACCTGAAAGTATTCAATCAGTATTATCTATCTGTCCCAAGTAGAAATACAAGTTATCTGAGAAACTTGATAGTCTCATCTGGAAATTTCACACTTATAAACAGAAAAAAAATCTTGCATTCTTTGCATTATGGGTATTCAAAAACATTAGAGGTCTAGTGAGGCTCTCTGTTGATGTTGTCAGTGGAGGAAGTCATTAAGTTAGACTTACAAAATAACACACATTGAACAATGTGATATAACTCTAGCAAGTCACTAGTTCTAGATATTTTTCAAATATTCCATCCATTCACTAGGACAGTGCTCAACTCAAACAGGAAACTACAAAAGCAGCTATCAAAATGCAAGAAAAGCACATTAATGTGACATATTCCAGAACTGAAGGAATTGTTTCAACAAAAATACTAATTCCTGGAAATGAAATTCACTTAAGAGGGTTTTTGAGGAAATTTTTCTCTTGCCACTAAAAGCAACTATGCTCTTCCTCAAAAGTATTTGCCCACATCCTAATAGCAAAAGATGAAGCAATTGCTTTTGTGGGCCTTGAATGCCAAGTGATTTTTACATTTACCTTCCGTCAGCTGAACTCTGCAAACAGTAGATCAATAATTTGTCCAGTACTTTTCCCTGGCATCTCCAACTGCCAGTGCTCTGTCTTTTTGCTGATTTTGTTCCCACGCTCAAGACACTTGTCTTCCTGTCTCTGAGAAAAGCAGAGCTGCAAACATCTGCCTCAAAACGCAAGTTAGTTCTACATTAACTGAATGTTCCAGCTGTTTCTGTTCTGCCTTTTCTTCCCCCCCAATCCCACCCACGTAATTATTCCAGGTACACCAGTGTATGGATGTGGTTATTTCCATCATAACTATGATACCTACTCATGTCACCTCCTTGCTTCCTCTTTCCAAGAAACTCCTGTGCTGTCACACAAATCACATCTCACACATTTGACTGCCCTGTGTAATCTTCTTCAGAACGACAAAGCCATTTTAACAATTCTGATGAACTCATCTAACTTTATCAACTAAAATATCTACAGAATAGTATTCTGAATAGTTATGATATATACAGATGTCCAAGGAATCTGGTAACATAGTTTTTATTGAATAGCAGCGAATCCTACGACATACATTTAAAGAAGAAATGGCAAAAGAAATTGTTCCATAAAGAAGGAGCAAATAAACAGTAAAAGAAAAGGTAGAACAGATTCTGTTTCCAAGAAACATGGGGTCATAAACACCAACAGGTCTCAAAAAACCTCCCCATATCACTTAGCAAGAAAAAAGAGGAAATCATTATTCCTTGATTTATAAAGATTTTAACCATGTTAGATGGTTAAAAAGCTTCTAGCTATCTCAATTTGTAGAAGTGTGCATAAGATGAGAAAACAGTATTATCAGAGATTACTTAAAACCAAACAGAGTTTTACTTGACTTAAAAAAAAAAGTGGTTTATTATATGAGGAGGAAACTCCCCTATGAAACCAGTCTGATCTGGCTGAAGCCAAAGAACAACTCTTTAAAAGTGACCAGAATTTTAAAACAAAAAAGGTCAGTATTTCTAACACTTTAATTTAAGTGGGCTGTTCAATTCTAACAATTACTGACTTTGTCAAGAGTACTTACTCTTGAAACAGACACTTGGAAATGAGAGTTTATAAAACAATAACAACAGAAGGAAGTGGCAGATTTTGCAGTTCATTGTACTATTAACATAAAAAGGAAGACAGGAAAGACACTGTCTTTATTAGCAAAGAAGCATGGAAAAAACCTCAGATACTGCATGTGGCAAGAAAAAAAACAGTCAAAAATGCTGGATGCTTCTACCAAAGTGCTAAGTGACAGAACATTCCATCACAGCTTTTGGTGACATTTAAAACAGTAGATAACAATACACTTTATGAGGAGAAGTACCAACTCTATGTAAGCAAATAATCGTCAGCTGCAGAACTGAAATGCAATTATTGTACACAGTGAAGGCTCTTAAACCCCTGCATGGAGATAAAACAGACAAATAAGAGTTTCATAAATGCAGTTCTTTGGCAAGGAGCAGAAACTGAACAAGGCAGCACAACTGCCTAAGGTGGGTTTTTTTCCTACTGCTTGTAAGTGAATAGCTTAGGGGCATGGCACAGCCTTGTTAATTTTGAAGCATGGTCAGTAGTAAATCTTCATCTAATCAAGAAGTAACCAAATGCACTTTTATTCAGTATTGAAAATTTGTTCAGTAGATAAAAAGACACTGCAAGCATCCTCTCCAACTAGAAAAACTGAAATACTGATCTTAGCAGTTCCTTTGTATCTGCTCACTAGTTTCATCCTTTCCCATTGTAAAAGCAGCTAAGCAAACATGAAATGACAGACAATCAATTATTTAAGTTTCAGATAACTACTCCCTCCTGAGTTTTAATTGTTTTCAGCAAGGTAATTAAAACCTTGATTTTCTAAGATTAGTGTTTCAAAACTCTTGCTTGCCTTTCATTCATTCAGCATCACTTCAGTCCAGAGCTATCAAAAAGCCTATGAAGTATTAAATAGCTAGAGTTCCCTTCCCACTCCTTCTCCCCCTCACTCCTTTCTGGCAGTAGATGAAGACCATCGCTTTAAAAAGCCTCCAAAACAAGCAAATCCCAGGTCATGTTCTAAGAAGAATTTTAGTTACAGAAACAGAGTAAAAAAATTAAAGGAACATTTTTAACTAGCAAGGCATGACAGGCTTTCTTGGTAGAATCAAGAGCACCATGGACTGATTGGCAAGGAAGCAAAATATTTTTAAAAGCAGACACACACATACTACTTTAGTTGGAAAAGCTCAAAATTAAAAGGTATGGGTGGTTGCACAAGCTAAGTCACAAAATCACAGGATATTTCAACCTGTTTCTTAAAATGAGGCTGTCAAGCCTGCACGAAAAACCAGCAAACCAGGACACAAACATGGGAACTACTGTGAAAAGGAAGTTAACTAATTTTGGACACAGAAAACATGCAATAGTAGCAGAAACAAAAATACTGAAACAACCTAGGTATGTTCTGCATATGGTTATCATCTTTATGCAGGCATATTTGAGGTCATTCCCAATTTACTGCACAGATGATTTTTAATGAATTACTAAAGTTAATTTTTCAATGCCTACATTTTCATTTTAATTATACAAAATATCTCCTGAAGACATTAAGGTATTTCAGTATTTGTATAATAACAGACAATTTTAATCAGCTCCCATTCAAATGTAATTTCATTCTCTTCTACTATGGTTTTATTTGGTTTATGGGTTTTTTTTCCATTTTTAGGGTTATTCTTTAAGTTCCTCTTGACTCTCTACATGTGAAGAGTTTGAACCTCAGCGCAACAGAGTGTATAATCAAGTAGCAATCATCATCTTCAGGTTTTAAAAAAATTAAACACTTCCATTGAGTTTTGTTTTCACTTTTTATCTAAATTTATTTTATTTTTTGAGAAGTGCTTTGATCATTGTTGTGTTTTTTTTTAAAAAAGCTTGACTTGCACTTAGCTGTATTCACAATGGCTGTTATCTCAGAGAAATTAACTTACTCAGTGAGCATTAGTTATGTTTTGCCTAGTTATTACTTTTTAATTATTTAAGAAATTATTAATTCCATTTAATAACTTTTTAATACTAAAAAGACACCTAAACTCTGCAATCACCTAAAGCATTATGAAAGAAAGAACGAGAATGACCTCTGAGAACATTAAGACTCATAATGCAATATCAAAGATTATGCATGTCTAATTTTAAAAGCAGGTTCTGAAACTGGTACGTAGGAAGCTAAGTGCATCCATCACCTTGAAAGGTGACTCAGGACATTTGAGAAAAAAGCTACTCTCCATCCCAGGAATAGCATTGTTTCTTACTCCCTGGAACAGTCTAAAGCAGAGGAAAGGCACTTTGCAGCAGATGGATTACTTGCAGTAATCCAATTACTTGTCATTCTGAGAGCCACTGTAATTTTCATTACCCACAAGTTTAATGTTTTTGGTTCCAAGAAAAGAAGAAAAAATCCATGATGAGTTATTGAAAAATTATGTGTTCAAATCAGTGTAATATTTATTTTTTGAAATTATGATTTAGTATATAGATAGGTACAAGTAATAAGGAGATCTCATTTATTACAACTGGAAATGTATAGCAATATTGATAGGTGTATGACATTTACAATATAAACTGCTTAATACAAAGCTCATACCAATAAGACCTATTTATTTTACAACTGTTTGTAAGAAAGCATTTGCTAAAATTCTTATGTGACACACAATAATTAGTTGTAAAACACAATGCTGGAATCAAATTACATTAATTTTTTTCTGCATTACTTCTTTCATTAAGTTTATTTCAGAATGCAATAATGGCTCTCCCAAAATCTCTCCTTCAGCAGCACTCCTTTAAAGCAAGATCTAGTAATTTCCAAGGAAACACTGTAACAACTGAACAAAACAACCCATAATTAATCAATTGCAGCCCAGTGGGTTGTCAGTGACATTTTCCAGTCTTCTTTTCTAAAAAACCAGAACTCCTTGAGCATAGTCACCTCAAAAAAATCTAAAGAAACTTCAAACCTAAATATTAATCAACTAAATATTCTCAAGTATTTGTGTCCTGAGCCATTTTAGCACCTATAGCATACACTAGAAGAACTTCCACTTTCTTAGTTTGACTTTCATGTATTCCTAGGATCCCAGAATGGTCTGGGTTGGATGATCACCTAGTTCCAATCCCTTCTGCCACAGTCAGGAACACCTTCCACTAGACCAAGCTGCTCAGGGCCCCATTCAACCTGGCCTAGAACACTTCCAAGATATCCACAACTTTCCTGGGCAACCTGGTGCAATGGCTCACTACCCTTTACAATGAAGATTGTTTTTTCCTAATATCTAATCTAAACCTACTCTCTAAATCTAAACCCATTTCCCCCTGTCCCACCACTATGTGCTCTTGTAAATAGTCTTGTCCCATCATTCCTGTAAGTTCCCTTCAATTACTGGAAGCTCACAATTATATCACCCCAAAGCCTTCACTTTTCAGAATGAACAACTCCAGCTATCTCAGTTCTTCCTCACAGGAGAGGTTCTCCCTCCCTCTGATCACCCTGGTGTCTCTCCTCTGGGCTCTCTCCAGCAGGTCCCTGTGCTCCCTGTGCTGGCCCCAGAGCTGATGCAGCCCTGCAGGTGGGGTCTCACAGAGCAGAGGGGCAGAATCCCCTCCCTGGCCCTGCTGCCACCACTGGATACAGCCCAGGACACGTTTGGCTTTCTGGGCTGGGAGTGCACACTGGCAGCTCCTGTCCAGCCTCTCACCCACCAGCATCACCAAGCCTTTATAGCAGGGCTGCTCTCCATCTGTTCATCCCCCAGCCTGTATCCCCCAGCCATACTGGGGGATACCCCAGCCCAGGTGCAGCACCCTGAACTTGGTCTTTGCCCTTCATCTGGACTTCTGTGAAGCCTTTGACATGGCTGAGATCCCCATGCACTCACTTCAAGCTTGGCCAGTCCCTCTGCATGGCATCCCATCATAAGGTGTGTTACTGCACCCTCAGCTTGGTGTCATAGGCAAACACACCGTGGATGCACTTGGTGCCTTTGTCTGTTCCTTAATGAAGACATGAAAGAACACCTGTCCAAACATGGACCCCTGAGGGACACCACTTGTCACCACTGTTTATCAGGATTCTGAACATGATACTCTGGTTTATCAGGACTCTGATCCACTACCATCTGGATGGAACCATCCAACCAATTCCTGATCCACCTAACAGTCCACCTGTTGAATCCATCACTTACCAATTTGGAGAGAAAAACATTGTGGGGGACCATGTCAAAGGCTTAACAAAAGTTCAGATAAACATCTACATTTCTTCCCTTATCCACTGGTCTAGTTACTCTCTAACTGTGAAAGCTACTTGGTTGGTCACCCAGGATTTTCCCTTAAGAGCTTCCCTTACTAACACCCCAAACTCCTCACACTGTGAATATTTGAAACCTACCAGTTAAGAACTACACCTAATTATCATTCCAAAACAGATGCCCACAGGCACTCAAGTTTCTCACAGCCTATTATAGTTGCATAGTACCATATATTTTGATAAAAGAATTAAGAACTTGCTTGCATAAAATCTGCTGTCAGAAGTGAATGAACCAAAACAATGTGCCCCGATTTTAAAGGTTCTCACAATAATGCACCAACTTGAAACTACTTATTAAGATTCCTGGTACTGCAAACTGCTCCTCTTCCCTAAGTTAAACCAGAACATACAACTTGCTACCCATATTCTTCTCATCCTCAAATACATACCTAAACACAAAATACATCAATACGTGAACAAATACAGTATATTCTGTCATTAAAGTACAAAGTTGTCATTCAACCTCAAAATTACATGCTCGTTTCATAATTCCATGTGCAGTGTAAGTTATACGGGTTTTGTGGGAATGTCTCATGTTCAAGGTTAATTTCTTGTACTTTTGTTTCTTCAATGCATTCAATGTGTCTTCAAGTCTTTCCATGGCTTCTGGGCATGCCTACGTTTTTAGCAGCTTGAAAACCTATCCTGTCCCTTTTGGTACAGCTGTGGCAAAAAAATAACGTTTATGTTACGTATCCAGTTAGGCTGTTCACACACGCAAGTTTCCAGCTTGGCTCTTCATACTCAGCACACAAATAGGAACAGCCATCCCCAAGAGCATCAGAGCTCAGTGTCCAGAGACAAAATACAAGCACACATGATGCAACATTACAAAACTTTACAACACAGCATTGCAGTGCCTCTTCTCTTGGACCACTGTTTCTTAAAAATGGGAAGAGATGAAGAATGAGCCCCAAGCAATGTGTAGCAGGGGCCACTCACATATTCAAGTGTGTATTTCAAAACCAGAAACATAAATTTGCATAATAACATAAAACAGCACTGTCAGAACATTACCCCTATAAACTCAGGGTACAACATACCAAGCAAAAGAATCCAAATAACAAAACCCCAAAATCCCCATAATTCTATATCCTCCCCTGAAATATTTAGTATTTCAGAGCTATCCTATTATACTATGAATACTGTGCTTAACATTAAAACCTTCCAGCCAGCATTAGCAACAGTTCAGAGCTAAGCTGGCTCTGCAAAATGTAAAAGACATCAGTATCACTATTGGGAATTATTTTAAAACACAATTACTACTTATCTTAACAGTCTTAACAATAAATGAAGAACAAATCAAGTAAATAAAATGAAAGGATAAAATTTAACACATGGAAGGATGAAAGTAATGATTTTTTGAATCCTGTGCTGTACAATAGAGATGAGACATAGTAAAAGTATCCAGCCAAACTGTAACCAGTTAGAGCCTTCTCACAGCAATGTCAAATCTCTATGTTATACATGTTTTTTTTTTAATGTTTCAACTGCATACAAATGAGCTTATACATAAAACTCCATAACTTAAAGGAGCAGTAAAGCCTGTATAATGTGCTTGCTATTAATATACTTCAGCAACAACCAAGAGAAAAAATAAAAAATATCAACAAAATTTAATTCCCGTTACACTTGCTTTACTAACAAATAGGTATTACAGCAACATCAAAGAGAGATAGTAGTAAAAGGTCCACTGCAGATAGTTTTTTCTCACAGGAATTATTATCATTTTTAGAAGTCTTTGTTACTCATGTCTTCTTAGAAATAAACCCCTGCTATTAGTAATGGTATAAGCTAAGGAACTATTAATGTTTATTTAATTTTAATTTATAGGTAAAGAAGTCATTACCTGCTTGTATTCACCAACGCAGTTCTGACAGCAGAATCTTTTCTGCTGACCATCAATAGTAAGGACATTGTTTCCAGCTCCTTTACTGGGCAAATACTCCCCACAATGCTCACAGCAATTCATTATTAAACCATTTGCCATCCTGTATCTATTGAAGCAATGGTCACTGCACAGCTTATGAGTCATATTTTTAAAGCTAACTTCATGACGAATCTAAAAAATAAAAATGAGAAAGTATTATATCACTAGACAAGCACAAAGTTGCCTCAAACTAGCAGACCAGTCAAAAGCCTTACATTCAAATAACTGTATCAATATTTAAAAACCTGAAATGACCACAAAATATACAAACAGAAAGGGATGTTTCTGCAATCCCCAAAGTTCTAGGAAAACACTCTTAGACTCATCTACCCTTCAGCCTAGAAGGAAAGACCAGAGGGAAGGATGTGGTAATTGCATATAAGAGCAGAATGCCAATTTATGCAATTTCATGAGATGGTCAATTTACAGGTGAAGAATCTGGCATATGAAAATTGCCCACAGAATATGCTGTGTGAAGCAGTAGCCTGAACTATGCTGGGCTCAGTAATCAAGAAGGGATCAAGAAAAAATACATACATTCATGAGAATTTAAAATTATACATATTCTACAGATCTCTAAAACCATTTGCATTACCTTTCAAAATACACAGTAAGAAAAATAGGTAATACAGTAGATCTTGATATTTTTATCAGCAATTCTTTTATGTGTGAAATCTGGATTATAATTACAAGATTCTATGCCTAACAGAACACAGTATCAGCAAAGTTCTTCAAATTCTTAAACAAGTATCAACCTCTTGGAATATTTTCTTCCTTCACCTGCTCTTTGTGAACTATTAAACTTGCATATTTTAATCCCTCAAAATACTGAAGATATTACATTTTCTTCATTTCTTTTCTCTTATTTCAGTATATAAGCTATTAATATGTCATTATTGAGAAAAACAAAAAGCAGTCGACCAGACCTCAGTTAGTTTACCACAGATCGTGCATCTTGATTTATTCAAGGCTCCTTTTGAGGGATTCTGTTTATCTTCATAGAAGGATAAACATGATGTACTGCAAAACTCCTGGAAAGACTCACTTGAATCTACTTGAGCAACAATGGTACCTTTCATTGTTGTTATATCTCTGAAATACAAAAAAAAAAAATTTAAAATGTTGTGCTTATGTATAAATACGTATATAAACAAGAACATATGTTGCAAGATTCATTCTTCCTTTCAAGGTTGATATTTCAAAACAGTTTTAGTGTACAGTTGTTAGTCACAGGATTAATACTAAGTTTGATAATACTTTTATAACTACTGTGAGTCCTTACTATGTAAACCTCTACATTTTTCTTTAACTTTCAGTTCTTTTTTCCCATTAAATTATTGTACAACTAAGCAGTATTAATGCACCATTTGATATAGTTATGGCAAACTCAATTTTATTAAAAAAAACTAACACAGAAAATCTGAACTGGTCATTTTACAATGGCTTTTCCTCTTACACAAAAGCTATATGTAAGTTTCATACGAAAAATTCAGGTTTATAATAAAAAGCAAGAAATGGTCTTTATTTGTAGGTACCTTCCCCATTTCCACTATTAATCTCAGGACAGGTTGACAAGAAGAAACAAAGCTGTTTTCTTGTATTTCTCAAACCAAAAAGCTTAGAACTCTACCACAAATGTTGCTAGAAGTTTTATCATTCTACATTTATGAAAGTTAATTCCATCATTCCTTTAAAGAGTTTCAAAGCATCTGAGCACTACATGCAGTTGCTCATGGAATTGTGCCAATTTAACACTTTAAACCAGAAAACCAACGATCAATAAAAGTAATTTGAAATCAAACAAACCTTGCTCTAACCAAACACACCAAACACTGTCCCAAACTAATACACACCATATATTAGAAGAAGTAAGGAGAGGAAATAAATCTCCCCTTTTGCCTTCTAAGCAAAAAAACCCACAAAAATCTAAAACCTATTACTGACATATAGGAAATACTGTTGGGTAGAATATATAAAAAATTTGATTGGACACATCTGTATCCCTAGACAGAAAACAGAAATCAAGAAAAGGAATTTATAACAAAATGTCTAAGAATTTTTACTTTTCCTGCGGGGTATATAGAGGAATAATTTAATGCATACATTATCTTCTATTTAACTGTGATTGAGTAAAAACTTCATAGTGGTTAAAAAGCAAAGACTAACATAACCTCAAAAACTGTGAAGTCACTAAAGGTGACTTCACAAAGATTCTCTTTAACCTCAAAAACTAGAAATAAGGTGTTTTCCTCATCATTCAAAAATAAAGACTTTTCATTTAGGGCAGTTTTGTACATAGTCTCTTGCAATATACAGCTTAAGTATCTCCAAAGTGGAAAGGGAGTGGAGGGAGTGTGGATTCAGCCATGATTTCAGTCAGAAAAGATTCATCTCATCTTTACAGATCATGCTGAACATGGTAGTTACCAGATTGTGTATAAAAAATAATAGTGAATAAACACATAACAAGCCAATAAAAAGAGTAATGATTTAACTTTTAACTAGCCCAGTAGACAGAAGTGTTCAGAGAATATGAGCATTTATATCTATTTTTTAAAAGCTAGAATATCTTACATTTTGCGTTTTTTCAGGGTACCTCGGTATGAATATGCAGGATATCAATATTTTCCATAGAGTATTTTTATTGAGTGTCAAGGAAAAAAAGACCAATAGCTTGGGTCTGAATACTTGCCATTAATCCAGCACATTGGACAATCATGCAAAAAAGTTTTCACTAGTTTAAATCTGTGATTGAGCAAAGACCATGCTCTCTGGAGTACACACTAACAAAGGCAGTCTTTACTGCAAACATTCTTTAGTTCAGCAAAAATTCATCCTTTAACCAGTGTCACTGCAGCACATCCCAGACTGAGAATATGAAAAAGTGCAAAAAGCTCAATAAACAGTACACTGAAAGAAAAGATAGTACAGCCACAGTCTGTACACTTAACACTACAAAAACACAATTACAGAAGACTTATCTTCGGTTATTTCAAGTACGGCAAATCATGAAAAACTGTAAGTCAAACCTAAGCAGTAATTTAAAACACGTCACTTCTAGTTATTCTTGTTACTCTCTCAGTACTGCCCACTTAAGCTACAAAATTTCCAGTTGCCCCACTATGGGGCAAATCTAAGGCTTCTCCTATTCCCCATGACCAAGAGTGGAAGAACTCCAAAGTTTCTTCCAGCTTCTTGCAGGGATGCCTTTCTCATCCTTTTAAAGCCTCTTGATTTTATGTCTTCATCTATCAAAATGAGTGTTTTCTACAATACAAGGTCCACTCTTTCATAAAGCACTTCATCTATTAAGTATATCACATCTCAAGGTATATAGCACCTTGGACACCTCGACTTTAAAAGAAAAAAAAAAAAAAGAAAATTATTTTTAGTGTCCTGGCTTTCAGTAAAACAATATCCCATACAGAATTCAAAAGCTGTTATTATTTGGGTAGACATAGTGAATTCAACATTTCCAAAGACTAAAGCTACACTACATAAAGCATAGAAAGATTTTATATCATTAACCGAGCAACTCTCATGCATGCATAGGAATCTTAAGTAGTACCATATTTAGGTGCTAGAGAAACACAAAATTAAAAACTCACTTTCTGCACATGACACAAAGTTTCTTTGGAGCAGGTTTGTGTGAAAATGATGAGAGGCAGGTAGTGGAACAGAAAAGGTGAGCTGATCCTTTCCGCTGATATGCAGTCTGTCCCTTTTGCAAAGGCTTTTTGCAATTTGCACATGTGACTTTAACTTGCTTAGAAGGCTGTTGCTGGGCAGAAGGCTGAAAAATTTGCTTAGGAAGTGATGCTACAGGTGACAAGGAATCCACACCTGGTTGCTTCTGATTCCTAGGAAAGGAAGCTGACTGGGATATCCAAGAATCTTGAAGACAAAAAACCCAAACATAAAAGTAAATCAAGAGACACATATGTATGTAGAGAATAGTATTCACAGATGTCTGATCATAAAATCATTATTCTGTAGGAATGACCACAGAAGAATTAAATTTTAAATTCAAATTTAATACAAAAAATCCTGTTTAATGGTATCACTCTTGATTGCTATAAAGCTTCAGATCATGAACAAATTTCAGGATGGTTCCATCCCACATCTAGTGACAGGTTTTGCAGCACTTGCTCTGAGTTTGGAATCTGGCAATCTTATCTTCAGACAAACAAAACTGCAACTTAAAAAAAAGATACCAACAGACAACACAGAATTTCTAAACCAATGTTTGAGACAATCTCTGCAAATTTAGATTTGAAACTTCCATTAGTTATTTTGTTTTAAAGCCTTAACAAGCATAATGTTTCCAGCCACAGTGAAAAACCCTGGAACTGGCTCCTAGTCCAGCTGGCAGCCAGAGAACTATGCTGTGTAGCAGCAAACTTGCAAAGTCATGAGAGATACACCTTCCTCAGCACAAATCAATGGATCTAGAAAATAATATTTTATTAAGTTCTGGCAGTACACAGATCCATGTCCCCATGTTTCAGGCTCCACTATTTTTGTATTCTCATTTTTGAAAATAAACTACCATGTAACAAAGTTATCTTTTTCCAATCTTTTATAACATAACCTGCTATATGGATAAGTCACATACAAGAATGTAAGCAAAACATTTTTTCTGAAAGAAATACACCTATAAAGATCACATGTTAAACTACATGTTCCATATCTTGGTCTGGACAGAAGATATAGTTCTGGGGAAGGGAAGAATTCCCCCAACAAATGGTCATTTCAAGGCTTTTTTCTGAATTTAAGCTTTCATTTAAAATGATTATCATCAGAATTTAGAAATGTTTGCCATCTGAAGGCAATCACTAGTAATACATTACTCAAGCATAAATTAAAACTGAACAGTCAATTTTGCATTAAACATTTGTACAAATTTTCAATAGTGTGCCACTTATGCCAAATACTGTGACAGCACTCACAACTTACCTAGTCTTGAATGTCTATCTGCAGCGATTCAGAGTATTTCTGCAGTGTTATTAGAACTAATACACAACTAATCCCCAAATATAAGAAAGATAATTTTAAATTCTATGACTTCAGATATCAAAAACATCTACCTACTTTATCTGCCCATACTTTATTCTTAAGGGATATTATTTTGGTCATAATTGTTATTAAATAGAAGGAACCCTTTCCTCCTATTTTCTGCATTCCTTTATTTCCCCAAAGGATTTTATTAACCACATTCTGATGCACAATTTCAAAATCCTTTTAGGGATAAGGTTCCAAGAACACATGTTAGTGCAAGAGAAAACATAGCAGAAAAAAAGGTAATTTTCTGGTGTGACATATTAGCCATTAAGGATGTCCTACTACTCAGGCATTTAAGACAAGCTAGAAATTTACCTGTTGTAGTGCTTGAGAGTAAACAGAAGAGCTGGAATGAAGAGGTAAAGGAAAAAGGACACAAAACAAGACATTTTTCTTTAAAGCATTAAAGACATTTACCTCTGAAGGCATGAAAATCTTTACTGACAAACTAAGACAAGCTACCAGAGCACTTAGAATTAAATTTCAACTTAAGTGCCCTCTTCAAACTTTTCTACACTCCTACTTGTTTAAACACACTAATATCCTGGTAGCACGTTAACACCTCAAAACATTTCAAGATTCTCCTCTTTTCTCTTAGATTTCAAATGAAAGCCCATTGCCTCCCTCATCAAGAACACAGCATGTGCAATAGAGCTACATCTGCCTGTAATTTCAGTAGCACTCAACTGCCATTCATGAAAACTTGGGCTTGCTACTCATTTGGGTTTGAAACTTTCAGCACCACTAACACCGGTAATGATATCTCATTGAGGTTAGTTCAATTATTCCTTATTTTCTTAAGGCCTCAGATAGCCTCTCTCAATACTTTGTTGCATTTCTCCTTTTGCAACCATACCAGAAGAATATCTATAAATCTTTACCTTTTTTTTTTTCTTTTACTTTTTCCATATCCCTGCTTCATAGATACCCATTTTTATATTACGTCTTTTCTTCACATCTCACTTCTCAACCATGTTACCTCCTTTGCTTTAAGCTCTCTACAAAAGGATCTGTAAAATCCAGTTTTCATGTCCTTGAACTAAGGAGTATCACATTTCCTTAGTTCATTCCTGGTGAGTTTTTGTACCTCACTTCCTTATATCTTCATCCTTTAGGTTCCTACCTGCAATTCTGTAATGGCCAAGTTTGTGAGACTATGCAGTTTGATGTTCAACTACTCCTTACTGTTACGGCTTTTCAGGTTGCTCCACTTGTTTCTTACTCATTCCTGCTCTAAAGTGCTATAAAATTATACTTTCCTGTCATTTATACCATTTATTCGCAGAGCCATCTTGCAAAAATTAAATCTTTTTTAAAAAAATGAAAAAAATGTGTCAGTATAACTTGAGGCAGAGGTGGGGAAGAAGAAAGTACAGAAGTTTAACAGAGGTATGCAGTCCTTGAAACATGCTGAGCTACATACAGATGCATTAATAACCTGGTTCAGATCAGGGCAATTGTCAACTACATCCTCAATTTACCAGGTGTTGGCTCTTTCTCTGAAGAATTTTAAAGCACAAAAACTAGATTCCATTGAGAAAAACAAAACCTAAGTTCCACTCCAAATCGTATTTACATGGACTTCATCTACCTGGACCTCTCCCAAGGCCTTTAATATGGTCCCTCACAATGTTCTTGCTGCTGGAGACATATATATTTGATGGATAAGGAACTGGCTGGATTACTGCCTCCCAAGAATTACAAATCATGGCCCAATGTCCAACTGGAAACCAAAAAACAAGCTGCGTCCCTCAAGGGTCTGTAATGGGACTGATATTTTTTAGTATTTTTTTCAACAACACAGTGAGATTAAGCAGACTCTCAGCAAGTTTAGTGGTAACACCAAGCTGAGTGGTGCAATATTACAAGCTAGAGGGAATAGTATGTCATCCAGAGAGACCTTGACAGCCTGCATGAATGAGGCCATGGAAAACTCAAGAGCCCAACAAGGCCAAGTGAAAGGTCACTCAGGGCAATCCTCAATATCAATGCAAACTGAGGGTTGAATGGGTTGAGGGCAGCCCTGTGGAGGACTGGTTAGATGGAAAATCAGACATAAGCCAGAAACCTGTGCTTATAGACCAAGAAGTCACTCAGTCTGTGGTGATTCTGTCCCTCTTCTCTGCTCTGCTGGGACCCCACCTAGAATACAGCATCTAGCTCTGAGGTCCACTGTACAAGACAGAAATGGGCCTGTTAAAGCACACACAAGAGGGTCACAAAGAGACAGAAGGTTTGAACACCTCTCCTTTGAAAAAAAGCAAAGAGTTGAGAGTTGTTCAGTCTGGAGAAGGCTGGGGAGACCATATTGCATTCTTTAAACATATAAAGAAGGGTTACAGAAAAAGATGCAGTGAGTTTTGTTAACAAGATTGTAGCAACAGGTCAAGAGGCAGTAGCTTTAAACTGAAAGAGGGTGATCTTACATTGGACATGAGGCATTTTACAATGAAGTTAGCAAGATACAAGAACAGGTTACCCAAAAAAGCTATGGATGCCCCATCCATGACTGTTCCAGGTCAGGTTGGATGAGGCTTTGAGAAACCTCATCCAGTGAGAGATGTCTGTGCCACAACAGGGTGGATGGATGAGGTGATCTTTAAATGTCCTTTCCAATCCTCTATTATAGGCACTCCAATGCTTACTGGGGACATCAGACTCTAAATTAATGTGTTGGACTGAAGTTCCACTGTTATGCACCTACTGCTTCAGGCAGGGAAGAGGTACCTACCCAGGGAGATCCAGAAGAAATCTTCCAAACCACTATATTATCACAAAATCATTTAGGTTGGAAAAGATGCCTGAGATCATCATATCCAACCATTAACACAGCACTTCCACTAATCCATGTCTGAGTGTCACATTTACACTTCTTTTAAATATCTCCAGCTTTGGACACCACTTTCTTGGGCAGCCTGTTCCAATACTTAATAATCCTATCGTGAATGTATGTTTCCTAATGTATTATGCCACTGAGCATACTTTATTCTAGTCACAGATGAAGTAGTGATGGGCATGAAGGGAATTAAGATCATTCATACATATTAAGCTAAAAGACTAATCAGTGCCACTGCCAAAAATACTTCAATCAAAAATTATATATACAATTTATTTTACTATTTATTTTCAACCTTTAAGGAAACATTCAAAATTGCAACCTACCAGGATTATGATGAGTCACAGATTCTCCATTTTGAAATACATCTCCAGCCACATTCATTCTACCAGGATTGAAAGGTCCTACACCAGTCTTGGTCTGTGAAGTCAAAGATGGGGTGTATGTTTGCAAATTAACATCAAAATTATTTGACTGCAGTCCGTTAGATACATCTCCCAAGCTGGCATTCTGCAGTGATGTTACATGTGTAATCATTAGGTTCATGTCACGGCCGTCAGCACAATTTTCTAAATGACTGCCACTGACAGAGCTTATAGCACCTATTTCTAATGTAGTAACATTAGCAATCTGAATTTCAGAGTCTGGTTCTGTGGTTATACCACTATTACCTATTCCTGAATTTACCTTACTTCTTGAAAAACTGGAAGGTGAGAATTCCATATCGTTGGTTCTATTTTTACACTCTGGTAGTCTTCGTTCATTAAAACTGGAAGCATTCTTCTCTTGTCCTTGATTTGTTTCAATATCTTCTTCATCATCAATAATAATAGTTTCACTTATACTCCCCTTTCGAGAATTTAAGTCTTTGGGGGAAGGAAGCATTTTGCAATCATTTCCCTTAAGTTCTTCATTTTTAGACGATGTAAATGCAGTGTTCCTTTGGTCTGCTACCAGCGACGTAGAATTTTGGGGAGGTTGTATAGGTTCGATAAAAACTACATCATCATCATCTTCTATAGGCGAGTTTTGGAATTTATTAGGTCTAGAAACTAAAGAACTTGGTGGCCCTCCAAATGTATTTCCTACATTTGCAAGACCTGTTGCCATGGTGGTATTCCCTAGTAGACCAGGAATATGTTCAGACAAGTCTAATCCTCCCAGAGGACTCCTGTCCATTCCAGATCTGCTGTTTGAAGAAAAACAAAGCAAGAAAAACAACACATTCAATTTTAGAGTTAGACACAATTTTTCAGTAACAGCTCTTAAAAATAACTACAGAATTAATAGTTCCAGATTTCACTTTATTTTCTTTCTGAGATAATTTGAAGGAAAATTTAGTTTTTCTATGTTCTTCTTTGAATGCCTTAACATCCATTTACTTTCTAATCCTATACTAGCAAAAAATATAGAATCACCTACACATCACAATGTTTTATCAATACATACACAGAGAGAAAACAATTTTCAGTGCTATTTATTACATGATAATGATCTCAGTCCCTTTTCCACCCCACATATGCAAGCAATGATCTTCTAACACTGCTTTTGCTAGACTACAAAGTAAGATTAAGAGTTAGGCACACAGAAAGAAAAACTGAATTCCTATTAAATTTTGGCCCTATTAGGAACATTAATGACCTTGAAATTCAATGGATTTTCCCCCAGCCCCACACGGCCAAAGCTCTTTCAATAGCCACAAGATGACTGGAACAAAGAAGTAAGGAACAGATATATAGGAAACCCTTACACGTGACAGGAATGTACATATTTCTAAGCAGCAGAAAGTGGACAAAACCTCTCATTTGTAGCCACTATAGACTGGCAGCTCATTTGAAGTCCTGACCTATTAGCTCATGCTCCTGCAACTTTCAGTGACTTTGTCTTCTTTCTTTTAAGAGCAAGCAGTGTTTATTCAGGCTACTTCCCAACAGCTACTTTGCCTGGGGACATCAGTTTGCTTTTAGTAATTGTTCAGTTTGGGGAATCTGTTCTTCATAACTGTCAATTCAACCATGCATTAAAAATTGTAAATGTCAACCTGGATATAATCAAAGCTAAGAGACCTAAGATGGCTCTAAAAAACAGCCTTACTAAACATCAGTAAGTTAAATTGATCTTGATATAACACTACAAGAAAAATATAGACATAATCATAATTTGGATATGTCTTGGAGTATATACTGCTGTGTGACATCACCGAGTTTGTGTGGAAGGTTAGAACTACCTCTCTGTGCTCTTTTATAAAATCTTTATACAGGAAGGTAAATACAAGAAGTAGAAATAACCTGCTTATTTATACTTACCCATCCAGATATCCACTGCAATCTGTTTACCTTAATAAGTTGCTCCAAGCACTTTTATTTTCTTTCCTGTGAGGAAATTGCTCTTGTACCAACTTGCTGCCCTCTACAATAGTACTGTGGTCTGAAACAAGAGTTAAAACAAACATTAGCTACCCAAAATTATTTCCTCATCAAGCATCCTCTGCCAGCCATGTTCCTTAAACCAACTTTCTTCTAAATTCACAGTTTATGTTCAAACCTGAGTTTCAGCACTATGATCCTACAGTAAGGGACAATGTGAGTCTATTCAATCCCTGCTCTGAAGAAAGCAGCAACAGTACTGATGGAGATCTACTCTGTCACATCACATACCCAGAAGGCTTTATAGAGGGGAAAAATATGGCATTTTTAGTAAGAGACAGACATATATAACTGCAATTGAGTAATCAAACATTAGAATTCAGAAGCATATCTGTAAGGGAATATTAGGAAAATAAATTATTTGAGTAAACTGAGCAATTGAGAAAAAAAATCCTAGCAGCTGCATTTCTTTCTTTTTTTATTGGGTCAACCTCCTTGCTGCCTACTGCAGAACATACTATGGAAAATTAAAATATAAAAGGAAAACTACAGGACATACAATCAGGCCTACAATGAAACATAAACCTTACACTGCTAATATTTTTCAACTTGTATATATGCACTGCAGTGATACTTAGCATAGATTCATGCATCAATAGCCTGCATTAACACATGTGATCACTCACAAGAGACTGAAAATGTTTGAAGTTCAACCGTCTATTTATTCTTCAGGTTTTATAACAGTCTCTAGGTTTTCCAGAATTTGGCAGCACTTTTAAAAGAGAGAGCATCAACTTGTGTAGTAATCTACTGTTTGAGGACAGACCTTAAAATCCCCAGACAGTAAAGATGCCCAGAGGAATAAAGCTCAAATATTCTTCTACACATTTACACTATTCAAGCCCTGCTGTCCATTAACTGAGCAGGAATGGGGGACAAGGACCAAAAAGTAAAGCTGTGAACCAGATTAATCCTAGAAGAGAGGGGACCACCTTTTAATTCCTTCCTATGTTAGCCTTACAGCCAAATGCCATTATGTAATAGCATTTGAACCACAATAAAGGTAACAATGAATTGGAATGAAGGAAGATTTCTCACAAAAAAAAAAAAAAACAATTGTATAATCAATACAGTTGGCTTGTACCTCCCTGGCAATCAGCCAGTTACACTGAAGAGTATTTTAATCCAATATTCTCTTTCACTTTTACTTTCTCCTCTAGGGCTGAACAAGTTCAAGATGAGATTTTTCTCCATCTCAGATTTTGCTGAAATTACCTAACTCAATTTTTAAAGTTTCTTTCTCTACAAGGAAAAAAGCATCACAAGAACATAAAGCTTTTGATAAAATTTTACATATACTTGAACAGATGTGAGCAGAGAAAAAAATGAGACTATGCCAAGACTATACCCCAGGCCTGACTCAAAACCTTTATGATTCCTATTTTCACAAATCCTTAGTAGAAAGATAGACTTAGGCTGTGTTACAGTACATGCACATAACATATAGCAAGGTTAAGACTCAAAACACGCATTTTTTAGCCTAAATCTATCTACTTTTTTCACAAAGCTCTTAGGCTTTAATGAGCTGTACCATTAAGTATTTAAAAAATAAGAAAAATTTGTGTTTTACTGTTAGTGGAAAGTCATTAAGCAAAATCTGCATCTGCATGTATTTCCCTGCAAATAGCTCTTACCTCTTGACAACAAAATTACCCATAAAATGTACAAAATGAGGTAGTTCAGTTTCTAAAAGTAGGGACAGCAAGGAGAAACATAAAAACCATGCAGGCAATGTCACAGTCAGTATTTCTAAATGAAAAACTACCCAAAAACATGACTTAGCAAATAAGTTTAGAATGGAAAACTAGGAATAAACCTCCCACCTGAAATCTGGCAACTGCAAAAAATGCTTTACAATAGAAATACAATTGTTAGAAATTCATGATTCATTAGACTGATCAATGGATGAATTGCTGAGATCTGGGGGAAAAACTAATTTGAGACAGAAAAATCCCCAACCAACAAAACAAACTCCCAACTCAGCAGCAACAAAACCAAATAATAAGACAAAACCCCACAAACAAACATCTCAAACAAAAAATCAACTAACAACAACAACAACAAAAAAACACAACTGAGACCTAGTTTGCAGAAAAAGCATGTTTAATACTGCTGAAGAACAAGCTCAAGGCTTGGTGGTGCTACAGAGACAGCAATGTCAGAGCTGGATGGAAACAGAAGAACTGCCAACAATCAACAGCCCTTCCTGAACCAGGCCTTGTGTGCCCCTCTTAATTTTAAGCTACATCACTCACCTATTAAAAGTCTTCGCGCTGAAATAAATTACGATCCCATTTCTTTGTTCAAGGCTTAATTGCTGGAAGAAATAAGAGACAAAATACAAGCACTTCTTTAGAAAGATGATAAGTACTACAGCTCTTAAGACAGCTAATACCTGTAGGGTCAACCCAACTGATGAATGATAAGAGTTAAATTCATCATGAATTACAGAAATCCAGGTGATGTGTATGACTGCCGCCAAAAAAAAAAAAAAAAAAAAGAAAAAAAAAAGCCCAGAAAATCAACTCTGCTTTAACCAAAGCAGAAACCGGAATTTAAATGCCTTTAACAAGTATAAGAAACAGACTATTCATTATCAATCAATCACTTCCACTCAGCAGTGACACCACAGGTGAGATAATGGGAATGAGACTGCAAAGTAATAACTAAAGATTTCAACTACTGTTGTGCATACTAAGGGAGGGAAAAAGCTAAATCAGCCCACCACTGAATGATGAGAAAAATTTTTACAAGAAAGCCAAATTCAACCACCTAGAAAACTCTGAAGAAAATCATCTAACTCTGAGGCACACAACATAGTTCAAGATGTCATCATCCAGACACCACTCCAGAAAAGCATATTTGAATTCCATGGGGAATAATAAAATACAAATTCAAGAATCCTCCTTACTTCAACATCTGGCTTCAGAAAGAACAACCTAGATGGGAGGAAAAGAAATAGTGCAGCTAGAACTGAAGCATGAAGACCATTAAAAAACCTCACTGTATTATGCATACAACCAGCCCAAAAACACTCCAAAAACCCCTAAAGACTACTATCAAGAAGTCTGAACTACAAAGCTGCTGGGATTGTACTGGGGGGATGTTCTTCATACACCTTTTGGTTAGATAGGCTACTGACCTATGTCAGAGCAACAGTTTGTCTAAAATCCCAATTCTTGTCAATTTTACAACCAGTAAAATTTTCCTGAAATAAAAAGAGTATCCAAGAAGCCTGAAACAGAAAACACAATAAATTCTTTGCACTGATGTTCAGTAAAGAAAAGATCAGGGAAGATCACATCTAAGCTCTCTTTCTATAGGTCAGGTCAGAAGAAAAATGTTGCATCAAAGTGCTAACAAGAGAGGATTTTAGAACAAATCACTAGAGCCATGTGGCAGTCACTGAAGATTTCTAAAGGCAGTCAGCAATTTTTATTTCAGTATCTGCAACCAATTACTTAAGCAGAAGGCAAGAACAATTACTCAAGCTACAGTCCTATCTCTATCACTAAATAAATGGATAGAAACTACAGCTGAGTAAATATATCCAAAAAATGTGCGGGAGGGGAGTAACACAAATTTTGCAATGAAAATGTAAGGGCTCACAGGAATACTGCCAAAATCTTTTGAAAGGTTCAGATAGTTTTTGACCAGCCCTGATTAAACTGGTAAATCCCACTGAAGTCTTCCAAAAGGCATTCTAACACTGTACTCAGTGAAGACTGCTGTGGAAATTATCTATAATAAATATTTTGAGAAGAGCTTCTCTGGAGGATTTGTAATTATTTAAAGAGAAAACTATCATGTGTTGCTTGTTGTTATCACAATGACAAGTTACCACAGGAGTTCCAAAATAAAATGACACAAATCAACATATATAACTCAGAGTCCTTCCTCATCATACAAACTTACTCACAGCAGTGAAAACACAAACTGATTGTAAAGCAGTGTGGTAAGCAAAATCACTAGTGATAAAAGCATAGTGACAAAGAGGGGAGGAAAGAATACACATAATTTAATACCCAAGTTGCAACTCTCTTACTCTTTTCAAATCAAAGCTACTCAACCATTAATAAACAAAGAGGGGAAAAAAATATAAGAATCAAATAATACAGAGAACATTTGTTACTACAAAAAAAATCATATTCCACCAGCATCTTGGTTATCATGAGATGTTCAGATCACTCACTTTTCAGAGAAAGGGGAAAACAGATGAGTTACATGAACAATTTATATATACTCATGGAAAACACTTCTCATTGAAAGGAGAACAACTGAAGGAAGATCCTAAAACTGAAAGAATAAAAAAAATACAAAGATTTTAAGAGTTGAGCAGTGTCTTACAAGAAAAAAAAAAAAAAAAAGAAAAGGTGCCAAATTAAATAATTAGGAAGCTTTAATAATCTATTGTGCATGAAAACATTTTCTTCTTAACTGGGAGAGTCACTCTGGTAGAAGGCTAGAAATTCAACCAGTTTAAATAGAGATTGGGCAAACATGAAATAAATGCATTGATGACTTAAACACAGCAGTTCATAGGAAACTCCACAAAATTCTTAGCCAGCCAGCTGAAAACCAGAATACACCTGCAGAAAAATCAGACTATAACTGAAAAGCTTATATTCCCAGACATCCCTGTTGCAGACAAGTTACCTAATTATCCATTTGTCTAGTACAGCAATTACCTTAACTTAGAAGAGTAATAATAATCTTCTTACATACAAAATAAATTATCACTAGCCTCATGGAGGCTCTGTCCATCTACCTAAAAAAAAAAAAAAATCTAAATTTCAGCCTATGCTCTCAAGTTGACTTTAGCTGAGGGATAGGTGCCAACATTTTGGTAAAAGGTTAGAGAATACCTGAACATGTTCAGATGTTCTGCGAGGCCATCCAGTTCTAATGATCACTTTCTGACCCTGACATTCATTTTACAATAACATTAATTAATTCAGCTACTTTCTAAAGTTCCTAACCCTGTTACAGAAAAATCACCCGTTATCACTTTCCTTATGTCTGATGACCACAAGCACTATCTGCAAAGCAGCTACCAAAAACCTCTCTAGCTTAATGTCTTGCTACAGCACAGAACACTCATTCCCTACACAACCAGATGCAACCCACATACCACACCTTTCTTGGGGTATGAACCATCAACCCAGTCGCTGGCTGAGTGGATGCCACAGCTTACCCTAAAAACAAAGTAAACCACTCCAGTTAAAATCACCTAAGAGTAGCACTTTTTCACTGCAATTGAAGCAAACTAGTAACCCAGCTATGAAAGAAGTGAGAAGTGCTACAAAAAACACAAGTAGCCCAGCATCTTTGAAGGGTTGTAATTTAAGGCAGCTTTAAGCTAAATCTCCATTCTACTACTGCAGTCTCAATTTGAGCATAGTGAGTGATATACACTGTGTATGGAGAGACTACTACCTACGTGAATGGAACTCCAAGTTAGAAACAAAGCAGTTGCAGTGCCCTTCTGAGTCACCAAACATAAAACTCTTACCACAGGCAGCCACATAAACAGTTTTGGTTTGTGGCTTTTTTCCTCCTTATATCCTTCCTCAGGGGTATTCAGTCACCAGCCTTAGTTTTGTATGTTCAGATATGCCTTGGATATGTGGTGGCTCTGATTTATTGTTAACTTTTACATCTCTAACAAAAGTTTTACACTTCTGAAAGTCTGCCTAGTTACCAGGTCCACAGCCTCGTTGTTGTGCTACCTTGTGGCACAGCTGTTTCTACAACCACACACATAACCAGACAAAAGAGACTTTCCCTTTCCATCCAGATCAGTTCTCCAAATGAAAAGTTTCTGTGCAAGAACACTACATCTGTGCCTGAACATATCAAAGTTGCTGCCACAGCTCTGAACTTCAGCACAGAGATTATTTCAGCAGACAGGATAGTCATGACAAGCTGATGGCCACAGATGGAAATGCTCTACCCGGACAGCAACTACCACATAAAACATTCCAACATGCATGTGCCCATTGACAACACAGCAAGCAGTGACATGCCGAATATTAAAAAAGGCCAGACTGAATTTTACAACACGTATATGTACCAGCTGCACTGAGTAGTACATTCCAGCAAACAAGGCTTTAAGAAAGCCACAGATATTACATTAATGCCATAATGACTCGACTACTTCATCTGCCAGTTTCACACACAAACCATGCTAATGAGTTCAACAGGAATACTTGCATATTTTGGGCTAACCTCAAGTGCAAGTATTCACAACAGCAAAGTAAAACAAGGGTCTTAAATTACTGCACGAGCTAATTAAAGAGTGCGAATAATATTTAACACAAACCATACAATGTCTTTATATTGCTGGTGTTTCTTCACATGGGTAAAATTTTCAGAACAAGAAAGTTTGGGTTCACAAATCTAATTTATCTGTTAATTTGAGTACTATCATTACAAAAGTCTGGTATATCTTATTACTTCAATTTTTGACATACTACTTCAGAATTTATTTTCCAGTAAGTTTGGAGCTGCTTCAAATGTAATTCTTTCCTGTGATTTTAAAAGAAGTTCTATGGATTGAAAAAATTAGTTTACTAAAAGTCATTACATAAGATGCAAAATGTCTTTGTCATGCAAATTTTAGAGAATTAAAAAAAAAAAAACACGAAAAGACCTGCAATCCATCAGAGAGAGCAACTAAGAACAGCAATAGGGCAAGATCTACTTAGTGAAATGTTTTGAAGCAAGTCAGCAAATTTTGGTTTCATTCACAAGAGTAACTATTTACACACAGTTAAAGCTTACAAAAAACACGCAAAGTTTGACATCTTCTGAGCATATCAACTGAACTGCAGCCACCACTATTACATGTCGTCCTAGGCTACAGTGTAAAGATGTGCCCAAAAGTATCTATCACCATCTTCACCAACTGTTGAATCCAGGAGGGGCAGTGCTTTCCTTGCCTCCTTCCGGAGACTATGGAGACTATGTCCTGTTAATGGGGCCCATCAATGCCTTGCCACACGTCTCATGGGTAACACCCTCCGGGAACCATTTCTGTTTAATGGGCAGTCAAGGACCCACCACATGACTCACAGAATGACATCAGCCCATTTTGAGATGCTCTGTCTGGGAGGGATGTGCCAAGCATCCCCACCCGGATCTAATCTGGGGTTTGGGACAGAACAAGCACTCCTTAACCACTGGTTTCCAGACGACAAGAGCTACTAGACCTTACTACAGGATCACTACTTCAACAATACCACTTCATCTGGACTGCTACCACCACCCTAACTAGTAGGGTGTCAGGCTGTATTCTGACTCTGACAATGGTTTTCTTTGGTACTATTGCATGTATTTTATTTTTTCCCCCTATTAAATTATATTTTTTACTTGAGTCTCTCACTGGCTTTGCTTTCAAACCAGTGAAACACATGTGAACACTGACATCTGTTTTCCAACTGATGCTTCCAGGAATATTTGAATAATTTTACTTAACACAGCCTCTTCCTTGAGTCTTCCTACTCAATGAATGCTAAGAAATGCTTCCTTGCATACACAAACAGAGTCAAAATACAGAGTCAACCACAAACTAAATTCTGTGAAGATTCACAATGTTGACCAACACTGTTTTATGGCACCCATACTGACATGCCTCTCCTCCTTACCCCCACACTTTCTATGTACTTCATGACTGCTTAATCTTGGGAAGACACTGATCAGCAAGAACACAACACCCCTTCTAGCCTTAAAAGCTATTATGTGTAATGCAGTAGGCAGTACATTTTATCTACTACTCAAGCAGCAAGATACTGCTTAAGGATATCCTTTATTATAAATGGAATAGAAAGGTGAAACAAGACAGAGAAACAAAGGACTCACAATAAATGCTTATCTATTACTTATATCCAAACGTGTATCTATTGCCAGAAAATAGGCAACACTAGACTGCAGCAATAGAATTCAAAGATAGTTAAGTGGAAAGGGAGTACAGAAACAGTAGAGAAACACCATGCTAAAGATATGGAAAGGACATGTAAAATCCTGAAAAATAAATAGAAAGTGGCATTAATACAGCATGAAAAGAGGTCGAGTTGTCATTTGATAAATCTTAACTTTAAAAAAAAATGCAACACTTAATAGGAAAAGCAAATACTGAATGGCTAGATCAGAAACAAGCCTGGGAACAGTAAATTTATTTAGATGTCAAGCATAGGCAATAGAACATAGGCCACTAGTGTCAGTGGGTCACAGCACACATTTCAAAAACATGCCTTACTCTTGCTCCACAGGGAGCAATGAAGAGTAATTGAGAATTCAAATCCATGAAGTCCCTAGCTTTTGTTGGCATTTCAAGAGCACCCCGTATACACAAATAGCACAAAATCTTCGACATTTTGTCAAGTTACAAGAAATTGAGTGTACAGCCAATCATATACAAACCAAGCAAATGTAAACAACGAGAGACAGGAAAGAAGAGAAATCTCAAGAGCAAGAATTTTTCAGTGTTTGATTATCTTAGCTATTCACAATTTCTCCCCTGTTGATACTTACTCCCATTACCGGCCATTCTGTATCAACAGGCATGCTTTTGTCCTCTTGGCTTTGTCTTCTCTGTATTTTCTCACTAATTAGTTGAAGATAGCAGTAACCTGTCCCTTCAGCCTTCTCTTTAGACTGAGCATACCTCTTTTTCTCATCCTTTCCTTCTTTGTTATGTGTTCTAACCCTCTAAGCTGATGGCCTTACACTGGGTTTACTGGGTACCTTCATTAGGACAGAGGGGTTTACATGGGGTTTACTCCAGTACCTTCAACAGGACAGAGTCCAACCAAAAGCAGACTGAACACTGTAGATGTCTTCTCCCAGTACCAGACAGTTTGGAACAATCACCTACCTTAAACAGCTGGCTACCACCTTGTTTATTTCAGTCTAGTATGCTGTTTACATTCATCCTGCTAGGGTGCACTATTCATGTTTAACTTGCTGTTCACCAAACTACTATTCCCAAACATTCTGGAAATGAAGACACTTTTTAACTATCAATATGGACTTTTAACATTATTCTTCATTAGTGCTTCTTCTTAATTGGCTGGGGATTTTTAAATTTAAATTTTAAAGTAGCATTCAATCCATATTCATATGTACAGCCTATGAACAAGTAACTCTGTATGGGCAACTGGTATCCACCATGCTTAATAGCACACCAGTACCTGATTGCACTGATTTTTGACTGATGCTTCTAAAATATTTTTGCACATACTTAGAGGAAAAACTGGCATGCCAAAATCCACAAATGAACGAGTTTGCAGAAAAACCATTTGCTTTGCCTTTAGCAAACTAACTATCATCAGCTAATAACCTCATAACTAACATCAGCTAATAATCTCAACGAGACTTAATCCCTGAGAAACTATCAAGTATTGGTTAACAACCTAGAATTTTCAGCCTGGTAAGAACAAACTTCTGTGAAAGCACAATTTACCTGCAGTGATTAGTATTCAATGCATCAACTAATTCAGAATAAAGAAAACTGAATTTTAAAAAGTAAGTTAATGTTATGCTATATGTAGGAGGAAATCCATGCAGACTGTGACCATGTAAACAGACAATGAAGCTACAGTATAAGAAAAACTTCTCACCATAAACTAAATGAGATAAAAAAAGGAAGTGGGAGAAAATAAAAAGGAAAAAAACAGCCACAAAATAGTTCACGTTCTACATGAGGTAAGGTTGACAGGAAACGGGATCCAAGGCAAGAATAGATCTGGTCAGCAAGGCAAGTATGATAAGTTTTCACAGCTGCTGCACTGGCTGGCTGGCTGCAAGTTACATTATGCAATCAAGACTCCAGGTTATTCAATTATCCAACTGTTTTTAAAATGTAAAAGGTAGTCTTACTTAAAAATAATATGCATTCTGTATTCGTTAAGGCCACAGTTCCACACTACAAACCACATCCAGTCCTGGACAGGACTACTGTGGTTTTGAATTCCTACTCCTTTCTCCCTAGCTGTTTAAAGATTCTAGCCAGACAATCATGGGAACCAAGATGGTAGAAAGCTGAAACACAAAAAAACAAGAGCAATGACTCTACACCTACATGGTTTCTCACCCCCAAATTTCATTGTGATGATATATGGACCTCAATTGATTCCCAAAATTAAAAACATAAAACAATCAAAAAGCCAGAAAAGGCTGATGTTGGTTCAAACAGGAAAGGACAATTACAAACCTGAGATAGTCTGGTTTAAATGGTCATAGAACCAAGGATACATACATTAAATTTAAACCCATTAAAAATTCACCAGGTAGCATTTGTTTTAAGCTAATATTTTGTCTTTTGAATCCACATATGCAACTGGAAGTATATTCTGAGCCTTAAAAAAAAAAAAAAAAAAATTAACTTTCCTAGCAGGGGCTTTTTGAAATTCTCTATAAATCTTTGCCCAAAAAGAAGAAAGTGATGCCTCAATAAGTTATTGCAACACCTAGTTATCATACCTGCTGAAAGGCTACACACTGTTTGTTCCCTGTTTGATTTTGTGCTGCTCAGGCCATAACTGACACTCAGAAATTCAGCCTTTAACACTGGGCATAGAACAGGAGATGGATGAAGCATACCCTATTATCTAACATGTTACTGGGTGCACAGTCTCTCCTAGATCAGGATTAAGGCACACCCTAATCTATTCTCTTTTAATTGAGGACTAGGCTGAATTTCTGAAGCCTGTTAATAAAAAGCATGTTTTCCACTCTTCTTTAAGTAATTCTTTTTTATCTTCTCCCAACTTTCCGGTTCTTTTAAATTACTAAAAAAAGCTAAACTTAGTTCAGATCATTACTGCACTATGCACAATAGACAATCTCAGAATTTCTATTTGTTAATTCTTTGGATAAAAGCATACAAAACAATGGTCAAATACAGTAATGATGGCAAATATTCAACTTTTGCTTCTGGTAAAAAACAAATCACCTTTGTTGTGCTCTCCATTTTCCTTCATTTCTAAATTGTGATTTTTTTTTTTTTTAATTACATGAATTACAGAAGACTTCTTACTTTCTCTCTCTAGATACTACTTGACTTCCTTAATGAGGCATCACCAACCAGAACAAAACATGATTTCCTGAATGAACATTTTTTTCAAAAAACAAAACCACCCCTATAAGCGAAACTAGTACTAATAATTATCATAATAAACAAAATCCCAAACATGCATATACGCAAACACAAGTTATAAATTCAAAAGATGCTTGGTAAATTCTGCCAGCTTAATAAGAATTATTAATCATTTATATATTGGTATAGTAACACTCAACTGTTTCTCATCCAAAACGATGACATTATTTCAGCTATAACAGAACGCTAGGTCTTCCTCCCCCTTTCCACACCCCCCCCCACCCAAAAAAAAAAGACATTAATACCACACCCATAGATGACAACCGTTATCACAGACTCCCAGGAGCCAAAGCTGTGGTCACATCATGCTAGCCACTGTGCAAACACAGAGTACAACTGTTCAAAGCACACACAATCTAAACAGAACGGGCAACAGATGGAGAGAGACAAAAATGAGAATACAAGGAAACAGCACCACCATAAACAATGGCTTCAAGTAGTTCTTGTTCTAAGGATGGTATGTTTGAGTCCCAGGGTGACAGGAAAGGTGGTGGTTTGGGTTTGTTTTCAGTAGGCTTTATTTCCTAAATCCAGCTTATTCTACATTAACAGGTTGCAAGAGGCTCACTTGTAATGGCGCACACTCAGAACTTCCCCAAGCATGAGGAGCACCACAGGAAAATTAACAAAATTGCTTAACTGCCCATGATGTCACTCCTAAACAGGACTTAAAATCTCATTAACAACAAAGAACAGACAGCACCCTTCACAGTAAAATTCCAACATCAGATTAAAGTTAAGTAAAGCCCATTGATTGTAACCACCACAAAATGGAAAAAGACCAGACTGTCAAAAGAGAAGTCCAGGAAGGCACTCTGGCATAGGATTCTGAATCCATAATAGAGCAGGAACATTCTTACCACATCTGTTAAGAAAAACTGTTATCACACAACACAGAGCTCAAAGGCACAGATCTTGTACTCATGTGATTTATTAACACACATAACATAAATAACAAACACCTAATTGCTGATTAACAGTTAGGACACCACTTACTACATGGGAAAAATCTACAGGCTTTGTTAGAAGAGTGTGTGCTATGTCTAAAACCAGGACTATATTATGGGCTTGAACCAAAGATCTCATGACACTGCTGTCTACAAGCAACAGCACAGAGAGTTTTCCTTTGCAACAGCAGCCTCAGTTAAAGGTCAGACATCCACAAGGAGAAGTCAAAAGCACACAGATATTTAGCCAGTTTAGAGGGCAGTAAGTCTGGAAGAGAGAGAGACCTGAAGGTCATCCATACAGGCATGGCAGCTAAGTTTATGAATCAGATGAACAAAATTACTTCTAGAGAAATTTAATGTACTACTAGGAGTAAATATGAAGCTGGAAAGATCTTACACAGATCTAAGGAAAAGGAACTCCATAAAGAAGTAAGGTTTTCACAAGGTTACTACCTTCAAGGAGAGGGGAAAACAAAGCACAGTTGTATTATGAGTTAACTTGAATGAATTAACATTTTTTAATGTTCAGTATGGTTGTACTACATAGAAGAGCCTAAAGATCTTACATGCCAAGACACTTCCAACAAAAGCCTGCAGGAGGCAAACAAAGATATCAATGTTTCTTGGATTGACTGAACTGTAAGCAGCCCTCAATTAGTAAAATTCTGCATAACCCATACAATTCTATGTGTATGACTTTCTATCTCCTTCAATGCCATCTTTCACAGCAAAAGATTAGAGAAAACTAAATGTAAAGGCCAACATAAGCAAAACAGACTCTTCCATAATGCCCACTGATCCCTCCTGAAGATCTGGTCCAGCAAAAATTACATTAGTAGCTCTGGTTCAAATATCTAAGCAGCTGTTGTCCCCATCAGTGCCCAAGTGGCAACATACACCCAAGAATACACACTACTTTGTATAAACTATTCCATGGGGGAAAGGTGGAACTGACATGAAATCCTGCTTAGCATGTGTTTGGGGTAAAAACTGATGAGCAGGGACCATGCCTGAGCAGACTTCTACACAGTACTAGGTACACAAATGTCAGTATTACAGCCTTTGGAAGCTACTAAGTGATGCTAACTTAAGGAGTCTGATTCTTATAAGGGTTAAAGAAGCCCTACAATGAAGTTCATAAACTTTTTAAATAAAGAAGTGACATATTACATGTTATATTTTTTAGAGACCCAAACACATAGTTTTGCACGACAGCAAACATCATTAAGTAGTCTCATCTCAGACAAACTTTAAAAAAAACCAAACCAATCCATCAAAAATCCTCCTGTGTTAATGACACTCAGTAAGGTTGGCTGCAGCACTGACAGTGCCTTAGTGTTTCAAACCAGCTACTCTGGATCATTGAACACTTGCTTCTGCACCCTACTCCTGTGATGAGACCCTGCTACCCCTAGGAGATTATTCTCCAATAGCTAATGGTGAGAAAGGGGCAGAGAAAGAAGTCATGGTAAAGCTAATCCCAAAATTTTAGGAATCGTGGGCAAAAACTAAGCATTTAAGCATGAGGACAAAGCCATGAAGTACAAATGCCCTCTGAATCAAGGGCAATTTGAAAAGTATATTGGTGGCAATCTTGTCACTGAAAACTGTTACTCGAACACTAATATTAACAAATTTTTTAGATTTTACTTATGTTGAACTAATAAAATCTGGATTATAACCATTGACTGAAATAATTTTGTTCTGATAGCAAACTGGAGCAAGAAAACAACTTTCACACTTGACATGTCCAGTCCATGAGATACTTCAGGTGAAGGCAAAGAGAAACCCTCAATGGACCCTGTCCATAAAGGACAGACACTGATCTCATCTATTGCAACTGGTGATGTTCTAATATATACATACATACGCATATAATGAAACTCTGTGTGTGTGTGTGTGTCCTATTGAACTCTAGTGGCATTGAGTTTTACAGAATACACAGAAAACTGGTAACTGCCGGAAGTTCATGGAAAAAGAAATTAGTGGCATTGAAATCATAGACTCATTTAGGTTGGAAAACACACTAAATATCAAGTCCAACCATTAAACTGGCATCACCATGCTCACCACTAATTGATGTCCCTAAGGTTCATACACAAACACCTTTCAATTACTTCCAGGGATGGCAACACCACCACTTTCCTGGGCAGCATGTTTTTATGCCTGACAGCCCTTACAGTGAAAAAAAAATTTCCCAAATATCCAATCTAAACTTCTCCTGGTGCAAATTTAGGCCATCTTGTCCTATCACTTATCACCTGACAGAAGAGGCTGACTCCCCCTCCTTCCAGGCAGCTGCAGAGTGGTGGGGTCCCCCCTGAGCCTCCTTTTCTCCAGGCTGAACACCCCCAGCTCCCTCAGCTGCTCCTCACAGCACTTGTGCTCCAGACCCTTCCCCAGCTCCGTGTCCCTTCTCTGGACACGCTCCAGCCCCTCAGTGTCTTTCTGGCAGTGAGGGGCCCAGAGCTGAGCACAGCATTGGAGCTGTGGCCTCAGCAGTGCCCAGGGCAGGGGGACGGTCACTGCCCTGCTCCTGCTGCCACACCACTGCTGACCCAGGCCAGGATGCCACTGGCCTTCTTGGACACACAAGGAATTGTATTCAAGCAAGCCAACCACAGCAGCAAAGAATGCTGCTTAACCACCCGAGCAGGGGGTAAGGGATGGAGATTCACACAACAGCAGACACAAAGCTTGTTCGTGCATTAGAAACCACAGAAACACCTGAGAACAGTCAGTCACACATGAATCAGCACTTCTGTCCCAAAATAGGATTAATAGTCCCAATGAAGTGCATTTACACCAATGCACACAGCACAGACAGCAGGAGGAGCTGGAATCCACTGAGCAGATAGGAAACTATTATATAAAAATCTGTATCACTGAAGTCCCAAATGAAGAGGCGATAACATGCAACTGCATTCCAGAAGTCTCACACTTCTTCCTTCTACCAAAAATTTCTCTTATAAGTACAAAATGCTATCCAACAAACTTGCAAATCCTGGTCCAAAATGATAAATCTAAGTAGTAGCATCTAAATTGATTAAATAATTCATCCATCAATTTGACATCTACTGCCAGCCATACCTGCCAGCAGCCCATTGGGCAAGATATAAAGTTTCGTCTGAACTGGTATAAGCAACCTATTTACCTACACATAACTTTCAACAGCTAAGATTAAATCACTGAAACAAAATGAAAAACTTGAGAAGAAAACACTTTCAGCTGTGGAATTAAACACAATTTCAGTGGACACACAACTCTACTGCAACATAAGGGTCTTTTAAGGCCCTCATGAGGCAAATATAACTTCAAACTTCTCAGATAGGACATGAGTAGTCTAGTAGTCTTTTGAACTCTTGGGAACATCAAATTTCAATCCCTTTCCACAAATCAGTTGAGTTCATTGCTACTTGTGATGTATAAAACACATAGTTCTCCATGAACAGTGAATTTTCCATTAGTAACAATTATTGATCCAAGTTCTTAACAGAACTCCCCTTTTGTTGGTGAGTGTATCAATTGAATTTAAACTCAAACAACTGACAGGACTTCAGTAATTCTGATTCTGAACTTAGTCCTCAAATTCAAAATGAAAACTTCTCAAACAATACAAGATGATTTGTGATGCTGCAGGACCAAAAAAACCAAAATCTAAACCAAAAAATCTCATCAAAAATCTGAAAGACATTGCACCAGCTTTGTACCACATCCCTCTGTATACCTGAATGAGTTCTACAAAAGAGAAAGAAACTTGCTTTTACTTTTTCACTTCCACTCTGACATTTTTGCTGATGCAAATCCCTCTTAGCATGTTATTACAGAGTAAGCAACGGCAGAATGCAAGTAGACTGCAATCATATATATTTGAGGTCAAAGAGGATTAATAACAACAATATAAAGCAAATTCAGTAGATAATAAAGTGAATTTATTGCTATAATTAAGACAGTCTTCTACTAAAACAAGTTACTTAGTCTAACCACATAATAATGTGGTCGATGAGTTTGGTTCCTAGAGATGACCTTGCAGCACACTAAGCACCAAATACATTCCCTGCCAGAACAGCATGGTCCTATCACATGCCATAAGAAGGCTGTAGCACCATCATCACAGCTGCAGGAGGACAATGTGCCACCTACCAGGATGCTTTTGTGCAAGATGCTTACTGAGTCTTAGTAAGGTTTACTGAATCTTACCTCTATGGCTGTTCTTGGCAGCATTCTCATATTTTCATAAGTAGCCACACAAAGCTGCAATAATTTTTGTTAAACCAGCACCAGTACACAACAGTCCCCCTCCTTCCAAAGCATTATTTGCCTTGATTTCTCCTAGAAGTAACTTTTTTTCTACATGAAGGATCATCAGAAAAAAACAGAACAGCTGTTAGACTGGAATGCATAATGAATCAGAAGTAAAATTAGATTGTAGCCTTACATCCAAGATATGGTAAGAGTTAAAAAATTACTATTGAAATTTTTAAAATTGGGGTTTAAAAGGGTTGGAACACAAAATTATAACATGTCATGCAAACCCTTGCAAGTCTTTGATATGGTTCAGAATTTTAGGTGCTCAGAATAAATCCAGATCTGATGTTCTCACCCTAAGCAGCGAGGTTTTGCAGCGAACCACTCATTCTTTGTACATGTAAGCCAACAAAAAGTGACAAAGAAAGTTGCAAGCCTTGCGAATCTGGAAAATCTACCACGTAAAACAACAAGGGACAGAAATAAAGGGGGGAAATACCCTCAAGATACGAGTGGTGGGGAAGACTGCAAGACCCGAATCCGTGCTGTACCCAAGCGAGGGACCCAATGGCAAGACAGCGCTTTTTGTTTTGTTCTCGGGCTGCTGCTCGCAGCGGAGCCGCCGCGCTGCCCGCCGGCGCCTCTGGCGGCACAGCCCCAGCACCGCGCCCGGGCCGCCGCCGCAGCTCCCGAGCCGGGCCCCGGGCGCCCGCAGCCTCCCGCGCTCCTCCACGCACTGCCCGGCCACTTCCGAACCCCCCGCGCAGCCAAAAAACAGCCCCAGTACTAACAAGGGCAGAAACTAGAGTCAAGTTAGATCCCAGCCCTACCCACAGGGATTGGCAATTAGCCTCTCCTCAGCCAATCTAGCACCCAACAAAGACCAAAATCTGCTCTCAAAATCCCACGCAGACAAAACACCAAAAATGGTGGCTATTGAGAACCTGTGGGTTTCCCCAGTGTCCTCTAGCTTTTTGAGGAAGGGGCAAAGCGGTTGGCTCAGAACCCCAGCCAAGGAACCCAACAAAACCAGCCAAACAAATGTGCGGGCATAGAGAACCAGTCTGAATGCACAAAGAGACGATGGAGCGCGCTTCTCCAGCGCAAACTGCTGGGTGATTTTAAACCTCCCATTCCTCTTCTCAGCTTCGAGATGATACGCGGGGCACGTGATTCGAGCAATGGCGGGGGGGGAATTCAAGATGGCTGAAGGTGTCTTGTCACGGATTTTCATACACGCTCCAGAACTCTAGAGGGCACCCGAAATATGCCCTCCACCTCCTCCTCCCTCCTGAGCCGAGTAACGTGAGCAGCGGCAGCAGCCCGTCGTCTGCCTGCCGGAGTTGGTATTGCAGGAGCGATGTCTGCAGCAGCAGCGCCCACCCCGAGGAGGAGCCGCCTCACAGCCATTACTGGGGTTTCGCCCCAGGGCAGCAGCTGCCGGATCCCGGAATTTCCTCACCCAGCCCGGCAGGGACCTCATTCCACCCCTGGCCCCGGAGAATACGGGGCGAGGGGAATGGTTCAAGCCCACCGTAAGCAGGTCTAGCAAAGGCTAGAAAGAGATACACAAATAACACTCACAATGGAGCTCCCTCTCCTTGTTGGTCGCTGCCAAGGCTGCGCCAAACTGGGCTGGAGCCTAAGGGAAAGACACGGGGTTAACACGGGGCACCGAGGATCAGGCAGCGCCCCCAAGGAGCGTTTCCATGGCCTGGCCAGGGCATGTACTGCCTGCATCACTCATCACTTCCCTTTAATCCCAATCTTTCAAATAAATAAATAAACAAACAAACAAACAAATAAATTCATTTTCCCCCCCGCCCCCCAGGGGTGGTGGGGTACTCCTCACGGCACACCCACGCCGCTTGTCCCCGCTGAGGGAAGGAAGGACGGACAGACAAGGAGCCCTCCCCGGGCGCCGCCGCACCGGGGGCTTCTACCGCGAGTGTGGGGGACAGAGGCAGCGGTGGCACCCACGGCGGGGAGCAGCAAATGTTACCTGCGAACTTGCCCTATCAGCCCTGAACCAGCGCCGGGGGGGCCGCGGGGCCCGCAGCGGCAGCGCCCCGGCAGCGGGCGAGCGCCCGCGCCTCCCGCCAGCTCGCGCGGCAGTTGCCCCTGGTCTCGGGTTTGCCCCCCTGCAGTCGGCCAGCAGCACTACCGCCTCCTGGCCGCCATTAGAGGGACCCAGCCGAACAATACGGGAGGGGAGCAGCGGCGGCGGCAGAAGCCGCGGAGCGCCGGGCAGGGGAGGGGAGAGGACGAGAGGGAGGCACCCTCGGGGGGGGCGGCGAGGGCGGCGGGTGGGGGAGGCACCGGGGCAGAACAACAGCCGAAGGCCCGGCGGGGAAGGAAGGGAGAGAGTTAAAATAGGAGGCGCTAGAGCAGACCCGGCCCTTCCCCCAAATGCCCCTGCCCCCCCCTTCGGGGCTGCCCCGGGCGCCCCCCATCTACCCTCACCGCCCCCCCTCCGTGGCGTGATGGCTGTGCGCGGGACTGCCCCCGGTGCCGCCCGCACCTCCGCCGCCAGAGGTGGCGGCGCGGCAGCGGCACCGCGGGGTACTTCGGCCGGGTAGCTGGAAGGCACGGCGGTACTCTCCCATCCCCGCCCTGGGGGCAGCTGAGCGCCGCCAGCCTCCCGCCAGCCCGCCCCGGTGAGGCGCAGCGCCCCGCACCCCCGCCTTACCCGGCTCCCCACCGTCTGCGGGCACGGACCCCCCCGCCAGGGACGCACGCACTCTGCGCTACTCCTCCGGCGCCTCAACTCTAACTCGGTCCAGTCCCGGGCGAAGCGCAGCTGCTGGCGAAGGGGAGGAGGAACCGGGCCAAGGGAGCTCGGGGAGATCCGCCTCCCTGCCCCGGCATTGGCTTTCCCAGAGGGCGGGCTCTGGCACTGGGCTAGTCGAGTGGGTGCGCCGCCCATCCATCAGAGCCGCCCGCAGCCGGTTGACCCTATAAACTGCCAATCTTCCTCCTGGCCATGCTTGGGGTTCTTCCCACTTTGAACCATCAGATTTGAGGAACCCGGATCGCTGCCCACCGACCGGCTCGTTACCGTGCCCGAGGGTTGTGCTGGCGCTCCCCGCGCCGGTCTTTGACAGCGGCAACTTGCAGAAGTTGTCGGTGCCGCCGAGCCGGCCGCGCTCCGCCGGCCGCGGGCAGGGTGCGCTGGCCGTCCCGGCCGTGCGCTCGGTCCCTGCGGCCGCCACCGCTCCGACCGTGGGGCGCGAGCGCTCCCGCTCCGTCCCCTCCGCCGAGCCGTAGGGGCTTGGCAGTGCTTTCCGAGGGGTTCCACTCCACTCCTTCCCATCCCTCACCAGGGCTTTGAACCCGGGGCCATTCCCATGATGGACAGAGTATGGGTAATAGAAGCGTTGCCAGAAGGAATAGGGAGAGTTCACGTCTCATAGGGAGGGCGCCTGGCCCGTGTCCCCGCAGCCTACCCCGCCGAGCAGCGCCTCCTCAGCCGAGGACGCTTTACTGCTCCCGCCCGCCGCGGGGGAGGGCGCCATATCAGTAGCCGACATGGCTCCTGGAGGAGGAGGTGGTGATGGTGGTGGTGTTGGTGGTGGCAGTGGTTGGTGGCGTCCTCCATTTTGTCGGAAGCCGCTGCGGGGAGCTTGGTACCAATTCGAACCAACGTGAGGCGCAGCGGGGCGTCCATTCGAACAGCCTCCGTCCGGCTTCCCCGCGGGAAAAGAAGCCGGGTACCCCCGGCAGTGCCGCGGGGTGGGGAGGAGTGCTCCGACCCGGCGCCGGGAGCCAACTCTCCGCCCGCCCTTCGCCAAAATGGAGGATGCGCGCTTCCCTTGCGCGGCTCCTTGCCCGCGCTGGCCATGGCACCAGCACCCGCTCCTTCGAGGACCAGGGCGGCGCTGCTCCCGCTCTGCCCCATCCACCCATCCTCCTCTGTCCAGAAGAGGGAGAGAGAGAGCGCAATACCCGCCCTGCCTCCTCTAGCCGGGATCAATCCGTGTCAACCACGCGGAGCAGTGTCCCCGGGGAGACAGAGCCTCCTGTGTGCGCAAGGCGCTGGGTTTCAGCGGCTGGCGCCATTTCCAGTCGGGAACTGGAGCCGGCCGCGGGATCAGCCCGAGGGACAGCTTTCCTCACGGGCGGCGCAGGAGGCTTTGGAGGGATGTCTCCTCTCTCCGCCACCTTTGATGTGTTGTTTGACTAATAATTTTCATCTATGGGAGAGACGAGAAATTTTCTATCGTGCATTGTCACAATAATGCATCTAATTTCTTCCTAATGGTGGCGCCCGGAGACACTGGTTCCAGTCAACAACTCAAGTCAAAAGCTTATCCGGCACTATTACTGTATGTTGTTGAGTGAAATTGATGTGGGTTTGGTTTTGTTGGGTTTTGGGGCTTTTTTTTTTCAAGACATAGTGCTCATCAGATGAAGCTTGGAAGGGCTGTTTGGTGTGGAAGGACAGACTTCCCTCAGGGCTGGCAGCAGCTTGCTCATGCCCACAAAAATAATGTGAGCTGATGGCAAAACAGCTCTGATACAAGCACTGCCAAGGAGGAAAGTGCCATGGCGATGTATCATCACCCATTTTGAAGGTCTCAAACTTGCCCTATAGTTTAATATATATTTGATCTGCAGTATCACACTATCAAACTAATTATGTAACCAGAAAGCTGTTGAAATTTCAGCATTGAATCCCATTCACTCCATCAAGTCAGCTGGTACTTGAGCATCTTCATCACTAGCCTAGAATATCTTCTAGGTTGCTAAAACTCAAAGCCATTTTAAGTTGTCCTCTACATTACATATTTGCCAACGTTCCTAGTCATATGTCTCAGGAAAGTGTCTTTTGTTCTACAACACTGCTTATCCATAAGCATTTAAGTTCTCATGGAATTCAAAAGGAAATCCAAGAGAATTTAAGCACTTGCAATCGGTGGTAAAAAACAAGTGTTTTTCTAATTAAGAACACATTAAGAGAAACTTATCACTCTTAGTCATTAAAAAAGTAGCTGGAGAATACTTTTCATCTTACCACTGCCCTAGCAAGAGACATTACCTAATGGTGTTATCTCGGGCTATTGTGTAGCAATAGAACATATTCATTAATATTTTAGATTATACAGCTCAAACAAAATTTATTGGTTTTGTTTGCACTTTTGGAACTGTATAAAATGTACTTTATATATAAAAGTTTATAATTCCAGAGAACTGTTGTCTCCCTATATACGTGAAAGAATAATTCATATAGAGTAATTTTTGTTATGGTTTGAAAAAGCATTAGCTCAAATGCTAAGCAGCAAAATCTCTTCATGAAAACTAGAGAACTGCAGCATATGTATTTATAGGCTCCATACCACTGTTTTCATGAATGACCTGGTATCAGTAACCTTACTAGAAAATGTCAAATGTATTGACTGGGAGTAGAGAAATTCAACAAAGCTGAGCCAACAGTTTGTTCATCAACTTATAAGAAGAGTGACATCCTTCTCTCTGTCATGGAGAAATACTTTCTCTAAAAGCAGTCAACTATATTTGAACTGAGAAGAAGTAATCTGATATATTTTGAAAAGTTTGTGTTTGAGAAGAAATCTTTAAATCCCTTACCAAGACAACCTTCAAGTGATGCATATTGTATTGTAAGAACAGGATGAACATAGTTAAAAGTTACCTCCTGCTGTCAACATTATTTATCTATGATAAAAATTGTGGCATTTGTTCCAGGCTTAGAACAAATTTTCTTTTTTCCTCTACCATTTTTTTCCAGTATTTCTCTTTCTTTTCTGTCCTTAATCTCACTTCTTTATCTTCTTATCCTCAGTCCCTCTTGGCTATCACAAAGAAAAAAGATGTGAACAAATTATAGGTTGATGGAACATGTGTTCTCATAGTCATGGTATAATGGAATTCTAGTCTAGGTCTACTAGTGTTTGTCCAACACAACTTCAAGAAATAGTAGTAGATGGACAATAAATTAAAAACACAAAATCAAACAACACAAAAGAAAGCAGAATCTTAAAACACTTATGATCAGTAACAACTTCATAATTTTGGTTTTATTATCTAATGCTTCCTCTGTCGGTGTTCTGATTCTTGAGTTTCATCAGGCATAGCAGCTATTCTTTGTAGACCAAAGCTCTTAATGAAAAGATACTTAGGAAAAAGCTTTTCATTATGAGGGTGGTGAGGCTCTGGAACAGGTTGCTGAGGGAAGCTGCAGCTACCCTATCTCTAGAACGTGTTCAAGGCCAGGTTCAATGGGGCTTTCAGCAACCTGGTCTAGTGGGAGCTATTGGGACCAGATGGTCTTCAAGGTCCCCTTCCAACCCAAATCAGTCTATGATTCCATGGTATCATATCTGTGTGTTTGTACTCTACATAACAGAACATACAAATTTTTTAAATTGCGAAAACAATGCTTTGCACAGAACATTACCTGTGGTTTTCATTATGGTTGTTGAACTATATATACATTTTGTAATATTTATAAATAAATCATTAAGTATCTATAAGCAGATTGCATTCAACTGTTTAATTTGCAGTTTATTTAACCAAAAGTGATCTTTCTAAAGGTTAAATAAGGAGACAATATAACTTATCCTATAAGATTATCATTCATTATATAATATGCCTTCAAATGACCTTTATGCCATATCCCATTTTTAAGTCTTGGAACAGTAAATAAGAACTTATGTTTGTATCTGGGCAGCTTCCCCATAGAAGACAATCCCATACTGAAATAAATAAGAATGTAAAATTTACCAGTTATTCTTCTGAATTAATTTTAAGGGAGTTTGCAATAATACATGAAATCTTTACTAATTTAAAGTAAATTTAAACATTTAAGGGTTTTAGTTGAATAAATCTCTTGTCTTAATAGAGAAATGGTATTAGAAAACAGAAGGCAGGCTCTTAAAACTGGAAAAGACTTCCTAGGTCACTGAGTGTCCACTATCTTGCTATTAGGGGAAACAGTGTCATATAATCCCTTACAAAAACTTTTCAAGCCCCTTCTTAATGGTAGCCTGATATGTTTACCCCCTACTTCTGTTGCAAATCTATTCCAGAACTTCATTGTTTTGATGCTTATAAACCTACTTCTAATTCTCAGACTAAATTTATTAAATAATCCATTTGTTTTTGTGCCAATAGTCATCCTTTGGCTTAAATAGCTCTTCTCCCTCCCTCATGTTTAGCCCTGATATATTTATAGTCAGCCATCCTATTCCCTCTCAGCCTTTCTTTTGCTAGACTAAATACAGATTTTTTAGTCTCTTCTTGCTCAACATTTCTTCAGTCCACTGGTCATTCTAGTAGGCTTTATTGCTTCTCATCCCAGTCTGACCTCATCTGTCTGAATGTGAGTTCAAATTCCCATCATAATCCATTTTAGGCTAAATTACTACATTGTACAGTGGATCAATATTTCCATATCTCCATGAAATATTACAGTCTTGGGTGTGTAGTTGCCTTTTTGCATAAGCACATTAGATAACCACCATCTATTCTACTGCTACCTATGTTCTTTTCTACCACTCAGTTACTGGGAAAGTTCTCCATTAACAGCAAAGTTTTTGTTAGTCTCCAAGTGCATGACCTTGCATTTTGTATTACAGCAGTTTGTTTTGTTTCCATTAGTTCAATCATCAGGTTCATTCATTGTTTTTCCATATGACATCCCACTGCAGCTCTGTTGATGATGCTGCCTAGTTTTGTGAAACCAGCCACTGCAATAAACTAATTTTCTATTATTTGCCAAACAATAAGATCAATCCCAAGAATAACTCCCAATGAAATCTACTAGAAGACACTATTCATTTTGGTACTCTCCTATTTGATACTACCTGCTGCCATTTCCTTCATTCTGGTCTGGAAAGTATCACCTTATCTCTGTGTTTCTCAAGGTGTAGCAAAACTCTTCTGCTACTCAGTCCCTCTTTCCCCAAAACCAATTCTACTTAATGATCCTTGTAATGAACTGTCGTAGCACCTGCAACTTTAAGAAAGGGCAAATAATTATAATTTTGAACTTCTGAGCTCCTCCATTCAGTTGACTTGATTAAATAGGTCATAGCTTACCAAAATTTGCCTTATAAAATCAAGGGGTTTAGATACAGACATGCTTTGGTCTTCTTTCAATAGATTTTACACAACATCAACTTTTAGGATAATTTTCTAGAATCAGTTTTTCTATACTGTAAGTCCAAGTCTAAAATAGCATGATTTCATGTTGGTTTAGTGACATTTTGCTGAGAAAAGCTGTCAGCTATGACATTCAGCTATTTTTGGGGCCCTGCCACCATTAATGACATTTGTTCTCCAGCCTACTAAATCAATTAAGTAAAAAAAAAAAAAAAGGTGAATAGCTTTTTGCCACCTTAGAGAGTTGAAGAGATTTATGTGTCAGCCAGGTACCAAAGCCCCCACAAAGACATCACAGAAGAGTGTGCAGCCTGAAGGAGGAGAGAATGACTCCATTTCAGCAGGAGGGAGTTGTTGCATGAACCTAGCTTCTCATCTTACCATAACCTATCTTTGGAGCAGCATCTGTGTATGTATTCCTGTATATAAGGAAAATTCCATATTCTTTCTAAATCCTATTTCTAGATTTTCACTTGTGGATCTCGAAAACTATTTGATCACAAGTATTAATCAAGTACTGGATTTGGTAAGTTAAACCTTTTCTAGTTTCCTAAACAAGATATTTCTATTTAAGAGGTTGAAGATCTCCTCCTTGGCGTGTGTAAGAACAGTTCAGAACAAAAGAGCTTCTCTGTACCTTCACCTTTGTTTCTTTCCATTAAATCTGGCTTATGATATTCCTTTTTTTAAATCCTGATATTTCTCATACTGAAGGACTTGAATAAGATCAGGCTCCATGGTTTCACCACAGGCTAGTTGCTGCATGATAAAGCTGCTGCCAAAAGTAGCTGTCCTGTCCTCTTCTCAGTGACTAGCTATAAATTAATGTCACATTTCTGTGGTGACATGAGCATTCTTGCAGCTAAGAATTGGCCAATCTTCAGTTGGACCAACACGTTGATCTTTCTTCATGTGCAATCAGATGAGTGATAGTGCCTGATAAGGGGGTGCAGTGGGAAGCACAGGAGAATAATGTGTATCCTGTTTTTGAAACAGCACTACCAGCCTGCAGAAATTGAAGTGGTGCTACATGTTTATAAAGGAATGAGTAGTTTTTGGCTGATGACATGGCTTCTGCTTTATCTCAGTAAGATCCACAATGTCGTTTTTAGTTGGTTATTAGCACCATCTGAAAGAAAAAAAAAAAAATTGAAAAATATGAATTTGTCAAGTGAATTTTATTTCATAATGCTTAAATTTGGTCAGTTTTTAAAACATTCTTTATTTATTGTAGTAAATTTAATGAAAAATCAAATTATTAAAAATTGTAGTAAGATTCTCTTACTGCAAATCACTGTGATGATAGTTTGGCAATATTTTGACATGTACTTCATAGACAAAAACTGGAAAAAGCCCATAATTTTTTTGTGAACTTTTTCAAAGCAAAGCCATTTTTCTTTGGTTTCATTTAGTGTTTGAGCATGTTCTAGAAATGAACAAAGTTGCTTTTTTAGGCAAAAAGCAACTTGTCCTTTCCTTTTGGATGAAGACTGCGCCATAGTCAACAGGACCATCAGTCTGGATTAATGCACTGCTCTTTTATATTCTAAAAGGCCGTTTGGAAAAATTAGTTAGGGCAGAACTCAGTCAGGGTATTTACTAGAGCACCTTTCCACAATGGCTTTGTTAAACTGTGAGGTGGATAGGTGAACATTCTAAATGGCAGATCCCTTCTCAGAATATGTCCTGCACAGAGCCTTACAAAAGGGAAGTCTCCAGCCCTACTTCCTACAAAGAGAAGATTTTGTGATGGCACTCTCATAAGACTCCTGCCTGACCCAACCATTTCTTCCTTTAAAAAGACTAAAGTCTTGGACTTTGACTTAGGGCCTGAAAACCAGTATTTTTGCTCTGTTATCATGGTACAGCCTCTTCTTCACATGAACAGTTTTTGTCTTTGTTTGTATTAACAGTGCTTTATCCTCAATTTCAGACCCCTCACTAGTGAACTGTCACCCCCAGAGCTGAATCTGTTGTGGTCCTTTATATTTTTTTGTGATCTTTCAAAGGTCCATAATTTCCTTTTAACTTTCTAGTGTTTCTTAAGGTGACTTCCCTTCAATCTCTTGCTCTTATTCTAAAACCATAATTTCTTTTACAGACTTTTCTTCATTTAGTTCTAAACCATTCTTTCTCATCATAAGTAAGTGTGTTATACATGAAAAAGTAATGGAAGCAATAAAAACTTTGCAAAGTCTATTGCCTACAGGTCAGGAAGTGCAACATTCCCTACATCCCCATGCAATTTCAGTTCTAAAAGGCCAACTGTGAAAATCACAATGAATTTGTGACATGGTTTTTAAGAACTGCCTTCTCTCCTCTCTGGAGCTGTGGTCTCCTGTCCCACTGCCTATGTTCAGCTCAACAGGCAGCTCCTTGTCTCACTTTGTCAGCTTATGGCGATTCAGACTCAAAAATCCCCACCCTGTGATCCCACCTTCAAGCTCCATTGCTATAAATTCAGATTGGATAGTAAAAAGTTCTTCATTGAGAAGGTGGTCAAGCACTGGAACAAGCTCTCCAAGGAAGTGCCAATAGCCCCAAGTCTGTAGGTGTTCAAGAAGGATTTGAACAATACTCTCACATATATGATTTAAGTTGTCCTGTGTGCAGTCAGGAGTTGAATTTTATGACCCTCATGGGGTCCAATTCAGAATATTCTATGATTCTGTAGTTCCTTTGACATCTATCACTAGCATATCACAGCTTCACAAGCATTAATGCATCTATCCCCATTTTATACACAGAGACATAGCATTAATGTCAAAAAAATGTGTTATTTGGCTGCCTGTTTTGGATGGCTATGTTTGTCAAGGATATAGCATTTTTTTCTACACTTTATTTGGCAATCACATCTGACATCAACAAGCCTTCACAGCATGAGGCTGGGTGCCCAGAAAGTGGAAAATAATTTCTCATCACTTGTCCCAAAACTGGATTAAATGAGATTCAGCCTCACACAGGATCCATTGAAACAAGACAAGGAGATAATCCAGTTGCTCAGGAGATATTCTTCTGTCCAAAGAAAATACTTTTTTTTCATGAAACCATGGGCCTCAGTCACTGTACTGTGTGGCTTTTGTACTAGAAAAGGTAAATACAAAGAGTTGTACAATCAGCAGGCTGCTTCATGTTGTCTTCTTACTCTGAATGCTGGATATATTGTCTACTGAAATAAGCAAAGAATGACCTGTGGTTCAAACAGAATGTGATCTCTCACAGATAAAAGACTCTATCTTCCAGGAGTTTGAATTAAGTTTTCACAAGTGACCTGAATTTGAGTCCTCTCTAATTTTTCAGTGTTTTAGAGTCTTTATTCTTAAAATTTCCCAAATTACTTTTAGGAGTTAACCCATCCAGGAAAACAACCATCAGAAATTCTGTCTTATTAAACCAAATTTATATCCCTGGGGTTCATCCAGAAAGTTTAAAACTATCAAGTTTAGAGAACAAATTCTAGTGACATAAGCCAATAGCAAATGAAAGCGGGAGAAAAATATAATCCATGAATTTTGTGTAGCTTGTTCGTTGTGTCTTTACCAGCTAACTCCAGAATCCTGGATCCTGAGCTGCATGCAAAAGAGCCATAGAAACCAAAAGAACTATCCCTTTTCTTTTGCACCACTACCTGCACTGCAGCCTGTGTCTCAGTCTTCCATTTTCTCATGTCTTAACTTCCAGTTTGAAGATGCACATCCTGGCACATTTGAGGCTTTTATCCTAGTCCCCTATTTCTTTGAAACACTGTTCCAGCTCCCATCCTTTCCTTATCTTAATAATCATTCAGTTCCTTCGAGCATATCTTCTCATATTTATGTATTCCAGCACCACTTCCCTGCTCTCAGTTCTTGGCATTGTAGCAAGTTGTTCAGGAATAATGACAGTTTGGACCTCAGACTGGAGCATATCAGTATGTATGTAATCAAGAATTTATCAATCACAAGCTAACTTATGCAAACAGAGAATTTTCAAACTTACAGGAACATAAAAACATAAAAGCAGTCAAACCAAAGGTTTATTTAGCCCAAGATCCCATTTCTTACAGTGGCCAGTGGTGGATATCTAGAGAACAGCAGAAGACAGCAGTAAAGTGATTATTCTGAAATATTCTCTCAGCCTCCATGTTATCAGCTTTGCAAATATAGGCCAATATAGAATAGAATAGAAATCAAGAGGGAGAGAGGTAGGAAACAACAGGCTGCATATGTTGCCGTGGATCACAGTTGTTAAATACATTGGTTCCAAAGTTTCTTTTGGAACAAACAGGACATTTTTGTGGATTTCTATGAGCTCTGCCCCATGGCTTTTGGTTAACAATATGTCACATTTTAAAGATTTGAGATTTCAAGATGCCTAACGTTAACCATATTATCAAAACAACCTACCCAGCCCAAAGTCACTGTTCTGCTAGAGAACAGTTTATCCACTGAGGTAAGTGGCATGTTTTTCTACTCAATTAGATACCAATTAATTTCTAGACAAGGGATCATAGAACAGAATAATAGAATATCTTGAGTTGGAAGGGACTCACAAGAGTCCAACTCCCAGCCATTGTGGAAAATGGACTGTCTGGTTATGTCAAAATAGAGAGATGCTGTGAGATGGTGGGGAATTGATGAGGCTGATTCAGCAAAACCACAAGCTAGGCCACTTGCTCATCTTGCACTCAGGCTTGAGAGAGGTTTAACAACTGGATGGTGCCTGGGCTGAAGCAGAGACCCCACAGCCGAGTGCTGTCCCAGTGAAGGGCAGAAGAGCACCCACACCTCTGTGCCAGCCCTCAGCCTCACTGTCCCTTCACTGTGCACAACAAGCCTTGGTTTGGATCAGTTCCTCTGAGGAGCAACTCCCCAGAGTTCCTCTGGGGAGACAATGATGGGAGCAAAGCCCTGGCAGGGGTCAGATGCCACCACTGCTGCCTCAGCCGTGGGGAGGAGCACACTGAAGCACCACATGCCTGTGCTGTCTTTCAGCCACAAAACAGGTAGTTTGGTTCAATTAAGGTAACCAAAGACCCTCATTAACCCCTTGTTTATATATTAAAAACCACATCTACCAATACGAAAATGAGAAAACAGTTGTCCCCCTACCCCAGCAACAGGCACTCACTGATCTTTAACTGCAGTCATTCATCCATTTGTCCAAGAAGTATAAAAGTGATATTTGAAATTCTCCACTATGGAAGGACAAGAATACAACCCCACTCTACGGACAAGTGAATGGGCTTTCCTCCTCTCCTCTCCCCAAAGCAGGGACAACTCTGGTAAGATTTGTAACTGCATTGGAGCTTACCCGGGAACACTTGTACACAGAGCTATGCCCTTATACTTTGTAGGTCTAGTGCAGTTATCAGCAATCTAACAAGAATCTATAACCTTTTATTTCAGTTAACTGCACTATTAATGAAGCTGTGATTGTGAAAGTTCTTATTTGATGTGACCAGACTTACAGTGTTTAATTGGTAAACATTATTCCTGAATCTGTGATTTGCAAATGTTCTTACTGAATGCAACCAGACTTTAGTGCCTAATTGATCATAAATCAGAAATTAAGCTCAGCCACACCAAGACTCTCTGATCCCTAAGGACTAGTTGGAATGCAAGGGGGTTTATTTTCTGCCAAATTTCTTATACTTACTGCAATAATTCTGCACAGGACAACCCCAGGAATCACACCATATGCCTGGAAGCATTGCTCAAACAATTCTTGAACTCTGTCAGGCTTCGTGACCACTTCCCTGGGGGGCCTATTCCAGTGCCCAAACACCCTCTGGGTGAAGAACCTTTTCCTAATCTCAAACTCAAACTCACCTGACACAGCTTCATGCTGTTCCCTTCATTTCTATCCCTGCTCACCAGAGAGAGGAGGTTGGCACCATTGGAAGGTCTCCCCTCAGTTCTTTTAGGAGGTAGAACTTTGATGTAGCACATAAAAGAGGAAGCTTAAAACCATGTAACCTACAGGAGAAAGTTTCATCTGAACTTAAAATATTGTTTCTGATAAATCCCTTTATAACAATGCCAAATGTCACAGATTTTAACTCTCTGCAGTGTGAGATCTTTAATGTAATGGAAGAGTGTCAACAGATACATTTTACTGAATGAAAAAAATTAAGTATGGGACTCACTCTCTAATTACATTGGTAAAACAGAGTAAATGTCTGGAACAAGTAAAACTGTAAACACACCTATGAGGAAAGATCCTAGGCTGGAAACTGCTCTTCAAAGACACTCCTCAATACACACAATGTAAAATGTCTGGAGAAAATTAGTGGAAAAATTTCCATTATGAAGAGCCATTCATCAGGAGATGACTGGGGAATCAGAGAGCAAAAAATAACATTCAGTGAATGGGAAAGAATTAGTTTCAGAGTTTTCTTGCACTATACCTGATGGGCTACTGATAATAGCAGCAAAATTTATGATGGCATAATTTTCAGAAACTCTTGCTTCAACTTTTGTGGGGACCCAAACACAAAAGATAAGAAGCCACTTTCCACTGTATATGAGCAGCACATGTGATCCAGTAAGACATTTATAAAATGCAATTGGAGGTCTTCCTTGGTTTGGCTGTAAGCCACTTTGTTAATGCTTTTTATGTGTAAGCACATGTCACTCTCCTAAAATTATACAATAATTTAGTTAGAGAATGCAAGGAACAAATAGACATATTAATATTTGTACATGCAAAGTCATCAGCTGGGAAGAAATTTTGCCATCTTTGGAGTCCAGATGCTCTGTTCTGGCCAGTGCTAGCTGGATCACAGTGAAATATGATTTTTCAGCACAGTCTTGTAGGCAAGAGGACCATTATAATGCTTAAATGTATAAAGAAAAATGTAGTAAGAGGTTATAGGGAAGTTATATTACAACTGTACTTGCCTAAGTTGTGGACTAATACTGAAGTGACCATTAACTGTTTAGGGTAGTTGGTTTACTAATAGTAAACACTCAACTTTTGGATGTCATTAAGCCAATCTTTAGAGACAGACTCCATTGTATTGAGAAACTCATACCTTTGTATCAATCCTAACTTTACATAACATTTCTCCCATGGGAAACTTATGTTTGGTAGAATCCAGAGCACCTTGTTCCTTGCCTAAATGTGGAGGTCAGAAAGAAAAAAGAAAGGCACAGGCTGCACTGGAACTACTTATCAAGCCTTGGTATGAATTCTTCATCACTACAAATGTTTTAGTAATTTTTTTTACTCTAGAAGTTGTACTATAACTCACATGGGAAATAATTCTGAGAAAGTCTTTCCTTCTATGTTGTTTAGGTGCCCAAAGGTGTACTCTAAAATCAATCAGCAGAGGAGAGACAACAGCCCTTCCTGGCCTTCTGACAGTAGAGCCATCCTGGATATCCTTTTTTTCGATTATAGGTTCCAGGTAGTTTAGCTAGAATTAGGAATTTAGAAGACAAATGGAAAAATGACCTGTGACACTTAAAATACATCTAGTCTAACCAGTTCTTCAGAGGAAGACTGATGAGTATCGTGTTAGTTTATTTAGATGGGATTATCATAAATTGAATGCACGCCAAAGAACAGTAGAAAAATTCAAATTTTCCTTTCTTGTTCTTCTGCTACAAAAGAAAAATAATTTTTTGTATATTCATCAGAATATGTACATTTTTATTTCTTCGGAAATAAGTGGGATTGTGTCAAGAAATAACTGACTGTATTACAAGTTTTTCTTCTGGAAAAAAAAAATCAACACACGAAGTTGTTGGGAAATCCACTGACTAAACAGAGGTATTGAATTTTCCTCTAAGCAGCTTTGTCTTGCTGGTTTTGTTGTTTGTAGCAAATACTAATTTTGGAAAGCTTTTCAATCATTATTAAATTCTAAGAGAAAGATAGCAGGAAAAAACTTTTAGTTTATTTACAAGTTAATAACAGTTGACCAGTTATTTATCCTGAATTGGGTTGCATTTCTTAATTCTAATTTTCCTTCAACAACAAACAGCAAGGAGCTTAATTTTCTTTATCTACCTAGATGCAAGTTCAGATAGATATTTTAAATTAATAATCACATTGTTGTCAATGTCTATATCTCCTAGACAAAATAATCTGATTCACACATTTTTGTGGGGATTAATGAGTGCATTAAGAATTCGCTGCAGTTCTGTATCAAGTCTGTCACTGCTGTGAATATCATAATCACAGTAAACTTATAAATCCAATGTGATGCTTTCAGAATTAAAATTGAACTATTTTATTAGAACTAGAAGCAGAGAGGTAAACAGGAATTTGTATAACACAAATGAAACTAATGTCAAAACCTTTATTTGTTTATTGTAAGGTGTGCACTTTTGTAATAAACATTTCTTGGTGTATGGGATGGAATTTTAAAGTAGGTTAATTTTATTTCTTTCACTGATTCAGAGGTGGGTTCAGAAGTTTCACAGAATTCCTACCCCTCTCAATTCCCTCAGTTTTAAAAACTCTAAAGCAGGTGTTTCTCATGCATTGATGACTTTGAAATTTCAGGCTAAATAAGATTAATGTAAAAAAAAAAGTAAAGAGACAGCATTTTCCTGGTTTACTGTTTTCACTTTCCGGTTCTTAGAAGCTGATATACTGAATACTCCCAGTTATATACCAGCTGAGGTAGCAGTTTTCTTGTATGTTTGGCATTAGCCCAGGGAACCATGATTACTCTTCTTTGCTGTAAAATGAAGGAATTATGTACTATTTGATAATAACTGATTGTGAAATATTCAACCATGTTCTTAATTTGTAAAAATACTCTAGAGGAAAAGGGGAATTAGCTAACCTTTTAGAAAAAATCACTACAAAATTTTCTGCATAGCACAGGATTTTTAAATGCAGGAATAGAATATTGTTAATCCAGTGTATTTGGCATTAGAGAGAAAGAAACATGACAGTTAAGTGCTTGGACAGTACTAATTTTATATGCAAAGTTAATAATACTGTCTTGAGGTTAACCTTACTTCCATAAAATAATGTCCTTTCCTTACGAACTGTTGACAAGCTTTATTCCAAGATGAGTCTAGTCAAAGTCAATAGATAGTGAAAGCAGAATTTTGAAATTAAGATACCTAAAATCATATATAATTAATAGCTGAAAATATTTCCACCTACTATTTCTCAACAAGCAAACAGACCACAGCAAAACCCACAGGTTTTCATTTTAAGTAAAGAAGACACTGAATGCAGGAAGACAGAACTGACAAAGGATTTAACACATTAAATAGCCAAGTGTCCACTAACAAAGCTAAAAAGAACCAAAGAAAGTTCTAGTGCGTGCAGAGGGCTGGTGTGAATTGGTCAAAAACAAATGCCACTAAGGGAGTGGTAGTGAAACAATACAGGAGCAGAATAGCAGAAAGTGCTCAAGAACAAGAGCCAGGAGCAGAATTACAACTTAAATGCCAAGAGCAGCAAATAATGACAGTGCTCATTAAATGTATGGGGTGGATCTCCTGCAAAAACACAGACAAAGCTCTAAGAACAGCTTCTAAATTGTCCTCTTGTCAGGACTTGATACGATCAGCTACGGAGCTGTTAGCCCAGAAGGTAAGCCCAGAACAATCTGACTGGAGGACACGACAGGATGTGAGCCTTAACACATCGGTGCTACTTGGATTTCTCAGCGGCACAAACGAGCGATAGCACCTCTGCCCCGCAATGTATTTTTCAGCTGATAATGGTTTTGGAGGGAGCAGACTGGAGAGTTTAAAACCAAACTAAGTAGAGATTCTACTGTGGATTTGTGGCAGTATTTCCACTTGAATATGAGAAGAACTTTTTTTACCATTACCAAACCCTGGAACAGATTTCCCAGAGCGGCTGTGGATTCTCCTTCACTGTAGATATTCCAGAATAATCCTGTGCTATGTGGTCTAGGATGGCCCTGCTTAAGCACAGAGGTTGCACCATATGACCCACTGCGGTCCCTTTCAACCTTACCTATTTTGTGATTCTGTGAATACCACTTAAAAGGGTAATTCCGCAATGAAAAACTGGTTTTAGACATTTCGACAATTTTAGTCATTGAAGCAGCTCCATTACCTAACACAGGGGCAGTGCCATTCAAATGAAACGTTAAAGAGTAGAGAAGTGAGTTGGTCTCCACGGACCAAAGTTTTCGGTTGTCAGTACTTTTTTATAATCTGAAATGATCCTTTAATATCATAGTACATCTTTGCATGTAACTTGTCATCCTTCTCTAGAGACAAGAAAAGCAATATTTTAAAATATTTTTAGGATGATATTGAACGCTTCTGTATTTTAAACTTTTACCTCTGTAGAATACAAGCATGTTTGCATTGATAAGATGCTCTGAGAACTGGAAATGTGTCACCGGTATGGGTATGGAAAGCAATTTACCAGAGGTAACATCTACAAATTTTAATTTTCAGTGTTGGAGACAGCTCCTTTGTTAAATGATAGCTGCATCCAGATGAGCTATTTTTTCCACTATGTGACAGAAAGAGTGTGCAATCAGCAGGGGTGCGAATCTGAGAGTGAGTGGGAAGCTGGGAGGGGTTCAACACGGACTTTCTACACTTCTTTGTAATTGAAAAAAGGGACACCTGGAATCGCAAGTGTCCCATTAGAGAAACAAATGTTTTCAAAGACTTGATGATAAAGACATAAAAAGTAATGACCAGCAGAGTAGGAGACTTCTCACTTTTGTATCCGTGATGGCAGGTGAGATTATCAAGATACACAACAACTAGAAGTGGCTCATCTGATGTGCATGGCACAAACGGAATCCTGTGGAAACAAAGAGATACAACATGAAATCAAAAGTGTGATAGTGCTCGCTATGATGTTGATTTTCTCAATATAAATTGAGAAAAAAGACTTGCTTAAGTGAACAACTTACTCCATCTTTATTTGCTTAAAATTACAGTTTAGAGTGTACCAAAGATAGTGTGAAGTACCAGAATAGTTATTCCTGCTAAACTTACTACTGTGAGTTGTAAAAATGACAGTCATTACAGAGGTAATGTAGTGTCTTCTGCAAATAGAAATGATAAACTCAAGGAGAATGACATCAGCAATAAGTGCAAAAGAAACTGTCTGTCACCTTTGGGAATGGCTAATTACTCTGCAGCAGTCTGTGCACACTGAGTGATCAGAAGGGGTCAGCATGTAACAGAGTGCCATACCAGCTCTGTTTAGAACATCAGACAAATATTCCGACACTTTTCAGATACTGATCAGAGAATGAATAATTAATTCCATTTCAACTACTGTGCTGTATATTTAGGTGCAAAGGATCTAAAATAATCTTTAAGTATTCTATGTAATGAACTGTAAAATGTTCACAAATAAGAATTCTCTGAACAGACAATAAATTACAATGGCTCAGTTCACATATGAATAGTTCCAGCTGCTTTTTGAGGAAATGGTATCAAAGTGACACATCAGCCTCTTACCCTCCTGCCATGAATGGATTAGTGAAATGATTCATTCAGCCATTTGAGAAAAGCAATCTGTGCTCCATTCCTGCATGGTATTAAGCTAGCTAGCTCAAGCTAGTTACCAACACAATAATCTTCTGTCTGTAGAAAGGCACTCTGGCACTACCCTTTGTAGGACTTAATTTAAGGTCTCACCAGGATGTTCTAATCTTTAATGTACAGATGCATAATGAAAATAAATATTATGACTGAGTAGTTACAGCTAAAAAGCTAAAAATGTCAGAGCTTTCATGTTACAAAAAAAAAAAAAAAAAAAAAAAAAAAAAAAAAAAAAGATATTTTGGAATTTGGTAGGTGGAGTAATTAGGAGAGAGAGTGATCCATCCTCTGCCACACTAAGCTGAAATCTCATAGAACTAATTAGGTTGTGAAGAAGACATGGAATCTTAAGACTGAAAGAGGTCTCTCAAGGTCATGTAGCCCACTGCTTTGGCCAATGCAAAATGAATTCTATCTTTATTATTCCCAGCCTGGTCTTTAAAACTTTAGTTAGCTTGGTTTAAACCAACTTCTACAGCTTCGAGTTTTATTCCAACACTTCAATATCTTCAGTATTCAAAAGTTTTTTCTAACATCCAGTTTGAATATTTCTTCCTTTTTCAGAACAAATATAAACAGACTATATTCCTAATTTCTTTCAGTCTTTACTTTCTGCAACTCTAGTTGTTATTTTGGTTTTCTCTGGACTCTTGCTATTTGATACATGACCTTTTTCAGCCATGGTAGCCATGTCAATTGAACATGGCATTGCATTAGATGTGTCCTCAGAGCCATATAATGCATGTCTATTTCCTGTGTCAAGTGGACTGTATTACTGTGCATCCACTCCACTCTTGCTGGGGTGTTTGTAACACCACTGTATGTTGGCAATACACCAGGAGTCTCACATCCTTCTTTGAAGAATGGTCAGCTGAGCACTTAATTGTTCTCCATTCTATATTTGATTATTTTTGCCTGGAGATACCATCTTTTCCCTTTTTGAGTTTTATCCTTTTTCCCTTCAGATGATTTCTCTGATTGAATTTTTTGAATACTAATCACAGCTAAAATCTCTCCCACTTTTGTGCAAAGTTGAAGTTTCTGTTTAACAATTCAGATATGTTTTGAAATAGGGAAGAACACTGAACCCTGGCCTTGCAGAACTCCGGTTAATATGCAGACAGTCAATGCAAACTATTAGTACATTTTTGCATTACACTAATTTCATCCAGGTCATCTTTCTCCAGGTTATTTATTAGAGTCTCACATTAAGGAATATCAAACCCATTACTTAAGTCAGTATACAAAACATCAACCAGTTCTTCATCTGTAAAAAAAATCTGACACAGAAAATAATTGAACTGGCTTGCTATGATTTTTTTTTTTTTTTTTTTTTTTTTTTTGCGACTATAAATTTTGTTCTTTCTGATTCTTGCAAGTCATTGGTTCCAGCATTTTTATAGGAAAAAACTGGTTGGTTTCTCATTTCCTGATTTATCTTTCCCCATTTAAAATGTTTTTCCTTTTCTAATCTCTTGGTACCTCTTAGAATTTGTCAGAGCTAGCTACTAACTACTTCACCCATATGCTAGACAGATGTTTCTTAGGTTCAAACAGTTTGAGAGTTCACAATTCAAAGCATTTTCTAGTCTGCTCATGCTTATTCTTGGCTCCTTTAGCTATGGGTTTTGTGCTACCATCTGATTGCAACTGACCTTGATGGTAGAAGCTGATGCAAAAAAAAAAGGCATTAAACTGTCACATCTGTTAATAACTTTCTTATGTATTGGTCAGCGGGCTAATAATTATCTTAGCATGGCATAGCTAATGTATTTAATATTTTTTGTGGGTCTTAGCCTCTCTGATTTTTGTACTTTATATTTATGCTATGTATTTCTATTTCTTCCTCAGTAATTTGACCTATATTGCATTTTCTCTGTGTTTCCTTATTGTTTAAGAACTCATGGTTTAACCAGGCAGGTCTTTTTGTACATTTACTATCTTTCCTACACAATGAAAGACATACATTATTGAACAACTGACTGCTTTTACTTCCCAAAAATCTGGAATTCCTATTTTTATTCCCTCCTCCCTGGGTGTTCTAAATCCACATTTTCAACCAGTTCCTCAGTTGGTTAAAAGCATCTTGTAGAACATACCTTGAAGGTGCTTTCTCCTACTACATCAAAAATTTTTCACAGACTGGACAGTCTATGTCCCACTGTGTTCTTTTCCCAACAAATAACAAGCCTAATTAATAATCTACATTATTATCACGTAGTTGCTCTTAACCACTTGTCTACATGAGCACAATTAGTTTAAACTTTTGGTTTGCTGGTCTTTTATAGGCTCCCACAGTGGTGCATCCATATATATTTCCTTTATTCTTTGTCCAGAGGTCTTCAATATAAGATGTCTCTGTACCATCTGCAGCTCATATCTTAAGCAAAGATAAGGCTTTGCTTATTTCATTATCTATGTCATTTAACACCATTCTAATGTTGTACACCATTCTAGTTCCCTGAAAAATAATACAATCTGTAAGTCCAATTTTATGATCATTTGAATAATGTATTAGGATTTAGAGGTCTTTAGACACAGTCGTATTTAAGTAGAGAAGTGAGAAAAATAAGTGTTCATCTATACATCAGTTGAAGATTGAAGATTCATGACTTCTCATACTAAGGATGAACTATCAGGGGTTCTGTTTATTTTAAGATGTCCTCATCATCCTGCAAATCTTTATGCTGCAAAGACTCAGAGGATTTCCTAATCCTTCTAATGCTGTAGAGGTGATCAGCAAATTCTCAGTTTAAAAAGCCTGTCTAACTAATCCCAGTGCACCATCCATAAATTTGTGAGGCACCATCTCCTAGCCCATGAAGCAGTCTGTGGACTCAGGTATATCATGATGGAATTCCAGCTTTGCTGGGGCTTCTCTGCTGAAGTAGTGGTGGCAGGAGCTGCCTCCTCCACTATCCTGGCAAAAAGAGTATCATAGAATCATCGAATATCCTGAATTGGAAGGGATACACAAGGATCATTGAAATCTCACTGCTGGCCCCAGCAGGTCATGCCCAAGAACCACACGTGCCTGAGCACCCTCTGTTATCTACTCCCAAACAGGCCTCCGGGGATGACTCCACTCAGGAACAATGAAGTGACTACAGGAATCCTCATCTCCCTTCAGAGCAGAAGCAGGAGCAGGAAGAGGTATGCATAGATAGTACTCCTCTGTAGCCAAGCTATTCATGTGCCTTAGTCTGGAAGAAGTCATCTGTGAATTCTTTTGTTCACATAGTTCTTTCACTAAGTGGTTGTTTCCTCTCACAGCTCACAATTCTTGTTTCGGTTTAGAGATTATGCACCCTCAATCAGTCACACCTAATTTATGGTTGCAGTATTTCCTTCAGAGCCACATGACTGGAAATTTGTTTTTTAAGTACAAATCCAACGTTTTTTTAAAGAATATTTTTGCAGGAGGAATACAGCAGGAACTAGGATATAATATCCATGCTTTACTCCTACCCTAGATAAAAAGTTAGCTCTCATTATCCCAGAAAAACTCTGAAATGCTTTATTCAGATCAGGTAGATTTTCTACCATGTTGTTAGGCTAAGAATGAGATTCTAAGATAGATACTGAATAATCAACTGATTTTCAAATGTGACTCCTGATAGTTCCTAATGAACCTACTGGAAGCTCTTAATTACTGTTGCCAAAAATCAAACTATGCATTTAGAAAATAAATATGGATAGAAGATGTTAATTTAAATTTCCATTAGAAAACTGACAGTTTTTAAGGAGCTCTAATGCAAGTGTACAATCAATTACTGCATACAAAAAAATTCTTTTGCACCCTAAGATTATATAATAACTTTCCATGTACCACATTCTATTATGGGAAGGCAAATTTTTTTGAAACTGTTCCTATTTAAATAATTTTCACAGTGCACTAGCTCAGAAACATTCTGGTTTCTTTTCTCTTTCTCAGTCTTTATATCATGCAGCTGGAATTGTTGCTCAGGTGCTTTAATGAAAACCAAACCAAACCAATACATGCAAAGTAAATCCAGTGGGTGATTTCTGAAGACATGCTTCCTCTGTTTGATTGTCAGTGGACTCAGAGAGCCCAGACTTAACTTCTGACCTTTAAAGACATTCTGCACAGAAAGAGGTGCTAGGTGTCCCGAAGTTAGCACCTCTCTTTGGAGAGTTTGCAGCAAAGAAAAAGTTGCACAAAACTTGTTCATTGGTTACCTTGACCAATGCATTTCTGCACATGCTTCAGCTGTTCACTACATGGAAGCAATCTGATATTAGCACGTTCCTCTCAGGGGAGTAATTTTTATCAAGGTAATGAATCTTTAATTATCTTCAGACAACCTTGCACTCTTCTCCCCAGTCTCCCTAGACAGGAGGTGATCCATCTTTGGCATTAACACACCCTTGTTATTCTTTTGGTACCTTGGTGGTATTCTTCACTTTGAGGACCCAAAGTGTTGGATCACATACCTTGAAGCCAGGTGATGCAAAGTCCTGAGCTCACACAAACCTGCTCTGAAACTTCAAGTTTGATGGAGAAGGTGGACTCTGTCCTAGGGGATTTGATATTGGATCAGGTATTATCGAGCTACTTTTGACTTCTTGCTGAATGAAGCATACTTTGGCCCCCTATAAACAGCATGAAAAACTACAGCCATTATAAGAGTCTGTATCAAGTGCTACAGTAGTATGATGGAAATGAAGTGCTTTGGTCATGCTTGATCTATATTAAATGTGAACTGAAAAGTGATCCACTATGTACAAATTTGGAACCAGGTCTGAGGTTTCTCCTGGTCAAGGGAAATACTCCAATGAATGACCAGTATGCTTATTGTACTTGTTATAATTATGTATAGTTTTACTTCATTAAAGCTCTGGTTAGGTAAAATATCCCTTTCATTATTTTTCCCAGGACTTTTAAGGGTAGAAGGTAAGACACAAATAGATTCTTCTGAAGCAGTGGATCTAGATACTACAAGGTATTTCTAGTGAAATAATCACAATATTAGAAGACATGCCCCAGCTTCAGCTGAGTAAATGAAGATGCAATATTTTGCCACTTAACAGTCAGGTAAGTAACCACAGTTACTTTTTACTTTACAGTTACTCCCAGTTAGTATCTCGAAGGTGAGTAGAAATAGATTTCTAATTGTGTAACTAAGAAGAAATGTGCAACTTAAAAAAATGCATTGTCTGAAACAGCCAGTATTTGGGATACTAGGTACATTTACCAAGGTGTCTTTGTAGGTAGGCAGATAGTTTTGTGACCAGTTCCATACAAAACAAATGCTATAGTAACATCAACAGCAGCTCCAATCACCAAATAAAAACAGGCTGATGAATGTTCTTCCTTCATTATTATTTCACTGTGCAGTACAATTAGCTGACTGTGTAGTGATGATATCCAAACCACTTTTTACTTCTGTAATTTTTTGTAATTGTAATTTACTTTTCACTTTTGTAAATCCTGTCATTCTACATCAAAAAATTTTGCATATCAAGAAGTCCTCTGTAATCTTTGAAGGCATTTTTTTACTGAGACTTCATTTAAGCTTGTTCTCTATGCCATTCACCTATTCATTTAAGCTACCCCAGAGAGCAAGTTTCTATTGCTTTTTACAAGTTTTGAGAAAGAGTTGCCTTTGATGGCCTTACTGCATTTCTTTGTATAATGTAAGCTTTTTCCACACTTCTACAATGCGCTCAGTTTTCCCCTCTGTACTACTTATTCCTCAGATCCTCAAACATATGTTGGAAGAAGAGGCAGATTCATACCAGAATATGGAATATATATTTTTAATTATTGATTAACCAAAACTTTTATCACACTCTCAAAATGATTTGCATCTGAGGATGCTGGGATAGGCTTCCCTGGAGTGATTCTGAAATACACAAAGAATATTTTGTAATAATAAATACAGGGCTTCTCACAGACAGCTCTTCTCTAGGTTAAACATTCACACTCTCCAGATGAACTGCAGTCTATTTTCACAGATTTATGTATATTTTTCACCCATTTGGCACAGTATGGCCTTCTGAAAGTCCACTTGGCAAGCAACAGATTTTTACTGAGTATAAAATGTGAAATCTGGCAATAAAGTTTTAAATTAAACCCAGTATTTTTCAGCCTACATTCTGGCAACTGCTGTCTTACTAAACAGTATCAATTTCTAGCCAGTACTATGTGCCATGTCCACTGTCAGTTTTTCAGAGCAATATGCAGCTATTGAGATACCAGATATCATAAGGCAACAAGGACAGAGATGACTACACCATCTCTGTTGAAGATATGGTGAATGTGGACCCATAAGAAAGAATAAATTGAAAAAGTAAGATTACATTATTGTCTTTCAAATGTGTTGCCCATTGGATAAGTGTTTTATAAGAATAAACACACCTGGAGAAACCCTGGCCAAGCAGCCTCTAAGGTAAATGGTGCTCAGTCCTGTTGGCAAAAGGGATTCTGTCTTGGGAGACCATCCTTAGCTCTGATATTTCCAGGTGTGAACAGATGAATCAGTGTAGACTGAACCTCTTCACTATACATATCATAAAGGTAATATACTTCTGAGTATTTAGATGCTTTCTTCTTGAGTACAAATCAGTTACAGGACTGTTTAAATCAATTAATTAGCCGACAAGTTAAAACTGATTGTGTTGAGAGTTACTTATACCATGTGTAGCCTTACACTCCTAACTTTTGTCACAATATGGAAACGAGGGGGATCATTCAGACTCATGTACTGCTGAAAACCACTGGGACCTCTAGCACTGCATTCTTCCAGCATCACATATGGGGCTGTGCTCCATCAATGACCACTTCTGAATACTCCCAGAAGCGAAGACGTGCCCTCTGCAGAGGGCGAAGCCACACTGCACCAGCACTCTTTTTAAAAATAGCATCCAATTCCCATAGTTCTCAAAGGGAATGAAGCCACTGTTGCCCCCAGGCCTCTATTTTGACAGTTTTATGGCCCTTGGGTGGGCTGTGCCTGCCCCTGTGGCTGGGCAGTGAGCTCAGTTCATCAGGAAAAACAGCAAGGACCTGGAAAATGGCAGAACAAAACAGATCAGCCTGCACTCTCAGGAAGAACAGGAAATGCTGGCATTATGGAAGGGATCAATTTATTCATTAGGTTCCTCACAGGTGACTTTATGTACTGCCTCTGCTAAGCCTCCAGTTACAGCAGAAAATAAAATAATTAAGCAAGGAGTTTAACTATTGGTGCTAAATAAGTACTTTCAAAGGCAACCTATGGCAGCTTATTGGCTAAAAGATGAGAGATTAGGATAAGAGAGATGCAATGGTATTGAGGGTACATATTTATAGAATAAATGAGAGGATTGCCATATACATAGCAAAAAGTGCGTTTTTCACACATGAAAGTAATTTCCCCTTCAACTTGGCCACTTACTCCAAGTGCAGCTAGATCACTAGATCACTTTCTCTTTGCATAACCCAGCTCCTTCTCTCAGCTCCCAGCTCAAATACAGCCAATTTGTGTGGTGATTGAAACATTTTTTCCTTCTAATACTCTTCATCCTTCTGTCTTTTATGGGAACATTCACTGAGGTGAATGGTGTGGAGGATACTAGTACCTATGCCAGAGATAATAGCTTCAGCCCTCAGTGTATTTTAGTATTTTGTCTAGCCATCTCCCCATCATCCAAGCACTCTGTCTCAGGCATCTCCCACAAACAGCAGAAGCATGAAGTAGTAATGGTGATGTTGCCATGCTGTTGAATGAAGACTTTCATCCTGGTTCCTCACATTGCTCATGCATCTTCTTTCTTCTTTCCTTCCATGTAAGGGTAGATTATGTTGCATTTGGTTTTCTGTCATCTGCGTTCTAGACTTGGCCTTATTTGTCTTGATGGGTTTCTTGATGGGATGATTTGTCTTGGACTGGATTTCACCCTTCTCCAGTTATTTTCCTTTTTGTTCCTATTATTGACCTATATCTGTAGCTTCCTCATATTGCCCATATGACAATGCAGCTTGGAAAGGTTTCTTCAGTGTAATAAAGGGATGCTGGTACTCACTTAATTGTGTGTCCTGAATATCAGGTCGTTTTCTCTTACTGTAGCAGAAAATCTCCTTTGCATTATCTTCTCTTAATTTAAACATAATCTTCATTGTTATTTTTTTATTCTTAATTGAAAACAGGGAATCTGTTCTCTAGTCAGTCAGCTGGTAATCAAACCAAAGCTAATCGAAGCTAATCAGTTTTGTCCCTGAAACAATACACCTTGATGGTTCAAAATTGATGAACAGCACTCCAGGTCTCAACTTTTGATCCAATTTCACCTGTGCTCAAATTCTTTCCTGTACAAAACCATTTGCATTCTACTGCAATGCATGGTAGTACCTTTCCTAAGTGTGGCCACCAGCCAAGTTTAGGTGACCTAGCTCACAACCATATCATATAAAGATCCCACTTGGTTAAATAAGAAAGCAAAAGTAAAAATAAACACAAGGAGGTGGTTATTTCTTAATATTTTTTTTTTGAGCCGTGAGAGATACTGAGAAAGAAAACTTTTTTTTTACACAGAGAGCTACAGCAAAAGCAATCAGGTTATTGAGATATTATAAGTAAACTTCTCTCACCAGGCCTAATTTCTATACACAGGCGCAGAGATAGCTCAGAGATCCCTTCACACTTGGACCCTGGCCAGTCTGTTCTCTCTTCCATCAAACTGACCTCTCTATTTTAGGGCTTCACTGAAACCTGATGTGTTATCCACGTGTCTGAGGATGCAGTCCTTATTGTGTTTTGGATTCGTCACACTCAGCATATGTATCATGATTGGGCTAGTTTGAGAAAAAAGTTTCTCAAGTGTTCTGGCTGCAGTTCTCCGCTGAGTGCCCACCAAGTAAGCTTATCTGCAAAAAGCTGAATTAGTGACTCTTTGTGACCTTATAGTTCCAGGTTTGACTATGTCCAGGGGAACTGGACACAGGACTTAGGACATTCCAGGACCCTGGGTTCCAGGTGCTTCTGCATCACTGCAGATTTTTCAAATGTCATGCCATTTCCCATAAATACTAACAGAGGCATTCATCCCTAGCCTAGCTAGGCTCAGGCACATGGGTCCCACTGTGCCAACACTGTAGGCTGCTGGGTTTGCTTGTGGTCTGCTTTGTACATTGTACTTGGAAAAGCAGCTTGCATGCAGGATGCCTCTGTGAGCACCAGATGATCAAGTGAACAGATTTGCAGAGTTGTTGTATGGATATCTGGCTTTAAGGTTGGGTTGGGCTGTTCTTTTCTTTTTTTCTAGTCATGTTCCTACAATCAGTACATTTGCTCCTTTGCCTTATAAGAAAAAATTGACCACAGTATCCAAATTTTTCTCGGAATATCTAATGAATATCACTTGCTTTGTGGATTTGTCCTGCTCACAGGACAGAGGAAAACTGGAATTCTGCCATAGGAAAACTGGAATTCTGTGTGTGATAATGCACTAGTAATCTTGGGAATTTATACTTGAAGTTTCCTTCATTTGAGAATTCAGTGTGCTTAAAAGTTAATTCATACTACATTCCATTACTTATGTGAAGTAAGTAAACATTTTCCCCAGTGCAGAAACTGAGATATTATAAATATCAAGACATTGTAGGTTGTCTCATAGACATCTGTATAAAAAATGGCCTTAGTTTTGAATGTAGTAAGTACTTAAGGTTTCTACTGATTTTAGCCCCTAGCTTTTGTCTCCTGCTTTGGAAAATACTGACTTAAATAAACTGTGCTGCATCTCAGAATGATGTGTTTAATGTGTTCACATCAAATATCTGCCTTTGCTTTGGTCTGACATTCAAACAGAAACCCTTCTTTAATTTCCTTCACAGTCCTTAATATTAGGAAAAAAATACCAAGAAAAACAAACAAAACAAACAAACAAACAAACCACAACCCAAAGTAGAAAGGATCTCACATATGTGTCTCATGTAGAACCAGATAAGATGTACTGTTGTCTTAAATTTCTCTATGGGAGAGTACAATTTCTAACAGAATTCTTTATTGCTGGGCAACAAAGGAATCTTGCTATGCTACATATTTAACCAGTGACTTGCAGGAACGGTCACACAGTGTGAGGAGCAGCACCAGCACCTGTGGGAGCAACTTATTCCAGTCCGTAACTAATCAGTCAGTGGTGCAGGGAAGCACTGAAGGGAGCAGTTCCCTGCTACTAGGCTTAAATGGGATTCCAACAGAAATAGAAGCTGGCTGCCTGCAGGAGAGTCGTTTTTAAGTGTAAGAGATTTTCTCTGAGATCACAGTATCACTGCAAGGCTGCCTGACCTTCAGGCATATACAGCAGTTTACTGTATTTGTTTGCTGAATGAGCTAAACTGCCCTTGCATTTACTTTGGGATTAGATCTTGCATGAGAGATTAACTGGAGTGCCTGTGGCCTTCTTTATTCTGGTCTGAAAAGAGATAAAATGGATAATACTGCAAAACTTTGAACTACAACTTTGGGAAAAAAAGTGGGTCTATATGTAAAGTTTTTGCTCAAATTTTATTGTTAATTTTACTACCATGATTCAGTGTGTTACATTCATCAGCTACCTGCTTGGTAGCTATTTCCTTGACAAGGTAACTTTACCTTAATCCAAAAATGAGCTGGGAGCAAGGAATACATGCTCAGGTCTCATTTACTCCAGACCTCAAGTCCACTTTAATGAACAGTGCACTGGACAGCTGGCAACACTTACCTGAAAGATGGCTGGCATAGGGATAGAAAAATTTCAAGCTGTACCAGGAGCTCCTCAAGTGCCTTAGGTGAGGTTTTTACAGGGACAGACTCTTTGTCACACTCATGAAGGTGGGCACCTCCAAATTCCAGACATGGAAGGAGTTAGGACTTTAGGGAATGCTTCTTTCCTCCCCTCAGGTAGCAGGTATCCTACATCAGGTGCTGTTTGAGATGAGGCTGGAAGAGTAATACCACATTTATTAACCACCAGTGCTTGCTTTAACAACCTTTCATTTTCTCCTCTTCTCCCTCTCCCTTGATTCTTTCAGCTGGATTAGTTCCCCCATCCCATTTACGTGTGGCTGTATAAGCAGCAGAGTAAAAGAGTCAAAAAGAGTCAGAAAAACCCTGCAGTAACAAACAAGACAGGGACACTACAAAATGTTAGGTCAAAGAATGGAGGAGAGACTCTACAGAGCAGTGTAAGTGGTGCTTCTGGGCATGGCTACACTCACAAAAACTAGATTCCCAGAGTTTTGGAGGGAAAAAAAGTAAAAATGTTTAAAATCTGATATATGTGTGGTATAATTTTACACATGCACCTGAATTGACAAATACTGAATAGCAACAATTAGCAAATTAAAAACAGCTTAATGCCTTGTTATATAACATGAAATGAGACTTAATTTACTGATACCAATTTTAATTTATGAATTTAGAGATTATATATCTTGCATTTTTTTTGTTGGTTTTTTTTTTAAAAACAGCAAAATTGTTTCATACATATCCTATATCTGCTTCCTACATTTACTTCCTAGACAGGTCAACACTTTTCCCTTGAACATTTGCCATCAACTACCTGTCAAAAACAGTAAGATTAATAAAACAGACCTTGGGATTTCTCTAATATGGGAGTTCCTAAGTTCCTATGTGATACACTAAAGACAAACCACATTCCACCTTAAAAAAAAAAAAAAAAAGAAAAAAGACGAAGTTAGCTTTTCAAAAAAGTGTCAATTCAAATTCATTTTTTCATTATTTCCTCACTTTTAGTTAGGTAAAATTTTCAAGTTATTGAGTTTTCAGGATGGTAAAATATTTTGACCTGTAAAAAATGCTCAAAGATTATAATTACTATTTCTTCTCTAGCTGTAAGAGTGATTGACAGATATAAGTGAAATCAAAGGGATTTAGGTAAAAGCATTAGATAAACTCCTGCAAATTGAGTTCATACATTTCTAATTCAGTTTAAATTTCTTCCCTTGACAAATAAAAAATTAATCCTGTAACTGGAAAGCAAAAATAAAGACCACAGAGAAATATCTTATACCTTCTCAGATCACAGAACATTTTCAGACCCAATGGCACTGTGGAAGAGTAAGTCACTTCACAGTGAAATAGCCTTATGTTCCAATTTGAAATGAAAACCAAAAGAAAAAAATAGTGAACAAATAAGAATCATGTAAGAAAATTTACAGAATACATTAGCTTAATTGCAGAGGATACACAAAATCAAATGCAAGAAATATATTTTGCTATAGATTGTAAAAGAGATGATTTGGAATAAAAGAGAACAAACCCCCCAACCATTGGCCATCTACTATATTCTACTGAATTCCCAAGTAAAGCTCTATTGCCTGATGTGATGACAGGATACCAAATGATTGTTTAGATTTAAATTAAGGGCTGAATATATTTGAGAAATTCTTCCTTAAGTCTATCTTCCTGCTTGCCATAGTACTTTATTGTCACTCTTCTACAGAAAAGGTAAAGACAATATATTGAAAAATATTCAAAAAGAATGCATTGTGTTCATTGATTATATTAGAGGAGAAAGTAGCTTTGGAAAACGCAGGTAATGCTTATTGAACCCATATGACCATCTGACAAGTACCTTCACAGACACATGTATTTTCAGTCCTTGTTTCCTTGAGACCAATGTTGTTTCAAAGAATAATACTAACTATTCAAACATGGATAATTTCAAAATACAGGTCTTCATTCACATTAAAATAGATATTAGAATGGCATGAATTTAGGTGACTACTAACCATTTGAGGTTAGGTTGTACAGATTTTATAAATGTGATTCATGCACATTTCCATCCATGTGAAAACAATGAAAGAAAGTTGCTGAATTCTGCTACTGTTAAGAAAACAGAGAAAGGCAGCTTTCCCACCAAGTTTAAAAATAGAAAATCCGAGTCGGGCTGTCCATCTGGGACCAGAGGGATGGTATTATTATAGATTTGTCATGTTTATTTCCAGTTGAATTATTCTATTGAAGTGATAATTCCAGCATTTTTCACCAGATGGCACTGCAGTGACATGATCCCGTAACCTCTCCTCATTCTCCATTAGTGGCATCATGAGGTCATGCCCAGGCAATCACAAAGCAGGCAGCTCTGTTTCAGATTGCACTGAGCCCCTCTTCCTCCACTCCCTTATGTTTACCCCATCAGGCTTGCTGGCACAGCTATTACAGTTTTTAATATTCTTAGCCAACTGGATTTGGTAAGAAAAGCTAAGTAGTGGAGACCAACACCTGCCTAAAGTTAATTTGCCCAGGTATTGCTGTGAGCAATACCAAAAGCAAACACTGTCTTAATGGCAAGAGATGAAACTCCCATGTATCAGGTCATTTACAGAGGTTTGCCTCAGTTCCCTGGCCTTGCAATCCTGAATAGGACCTCAGTCTCAGGCTGTCAACCTATCTGCCTATCTCATTCTCTACTTTTTCAGTGCAGAATTTTGTGGTTTTCCTCGTTTCCCTTCTCCTCTCAAATGGAGCATCCTCTTCCTTGTCCTAATTTGCCTCTCAGTTTTAGTGCTCCCTGATACATTCTGTCATGACCTACCACTGCAGCTTGAATTACAAGTACTGATCCTAACTGTGATCCTAACTGCAATGCTCATTGCAGATTTTAGGAAGTCAAAGGAAGTAAACCTGAGAGTCCAGTGATGTGTTGAGCACTAAGCTACACCTGTCTTTTGAGAAGTCAGCTTCAGCACTATCACAGCTGTCATCACTGGAGTGATGGCATCTGAGTCACATTGAAATTGTGCAAAGGTAACTACAAATAGTCTCAGATTTTTATTTGCAGACCAGGATGTGTAGCATTTTAAAGTTTGCAGCATAAAAAGCTTTCATGGGTTCTTTTTAGAGGTCTGATGCATTCCTGATATTCAGCAAGATGCTGATACTTGGCAGGAGAGTAATGCTGTGATACAGAAAATTGAAGGCTAGGACAGTTCCTTGTGACTGTCTCATATGGCACATGGCTGGATGGTGTGTGCTTTGAAAATACAGCCAAATCTCTTGATAGCATGAACACTTCAGCATACAGCAAACATAACCTGTCTCTGTAGCAGACAAAGTGAAAAATACTGATGATTTTCACAATTCTGTTCCCCTTTTTTTTGACCAATATATGTTCTTCTCAATAGGTCAATAGGGCAGTGGTGATTGTACTATAGAACTCATGCATATTGTATTTATGATAGTAAAATTAAATACAAAACCATCTGTGAGATGATAATTTAAAACAATACGTGATTAAGAAAAGACAGTCTGGCAGCACATGTAAAGACAGAAATGAAATTAAATGAAATAAAATCTAAAGATAGGAAATAATGACATGAAATGAAATTGTAGAACCCCAGAATTCCTAAATGAAGTGAAAACAATTACAGGATCATGGCAGAGCCTCAACATTTCTGCCTCTACACCTTTCAACTTAGGCCCATGCATGGGGATGGGCACCTCAGCTGCAGCCCCAGGCTTGTTAAAAGATTTGTGTGAAAAAAAAAAAAAATCTGAAATGAATAGAAAGCAAATAAATGGAATACAATGAAATGAAGTGCAGTGAAATGAGCCAAAATTTCTTTAAATGGTACTGCTTGAAATACTGAGATTTCATTTCCTTTCATGAAATGAAGGATTTTCATTTCATGAAAAGAAATTAAATGAGAAATCAAGGAATGAAGAGAAATGAAAAGACAGGAAAGGAAATATAGTGACATGAAATGAAACTTTAAAAGAAAGGAAAATTCTGAAATTAAGTGAAAACAATGGAGAAAAAGTGAAAACAATGGGATGGAAAGAAAGGAAGTGCAAAGAAATTAAACTTCACAAAATTATTTTCATCGAAATCTCAAGATTTTATTTCTTTTCATGAAATGAAGAAGTCATGACTGTTTTAAGGTCTTTAAATAAATTGCAAGTCAAACTAAATTTCGTTAGTCAAAATCAGGGCTGTCTGTTGTAGTTTTTGAATGCCAAGTTGAATAAATTCAGGCTTCCATAAAACCCCTCAAGAATGACAGAATGAATGTAAATTACCATATGATTATAACTGTTTCTCCCCCACTCTTCTGAAATCACTTTCATGTAGTTCAACTAGATTCAAAATATTAAATATAACAATACCAAACTAATGGAGAGCAGCTGAAACAGCCTAGGATATCTCTTTCAATAATATGAATTTGATTTTGTAAGCCATAAAGATTTCAGTGGATGTTTGTACTGGAAGGAAAACATTGGGACAAGAACTTTAATGGACACTTTATTCTCTTTTCAAAATATGTGTTGGTTAACTGGTGTCAGTGGCAAGGTGTAGAATTACCAAGCCACTGAGACTCTGGGCACTTAGGGAGATAAACTGTCTTCTGATGAATGAGTAAATTATTGTGAAGTGATGTGTAAATAAAGGTGAAGAAGTGACTGAACACAGCAAACATCAGGTTCTTTTTGCATGTTGCCTTTAAATATTTGACTGTGTGGCAAGTGTAAATAGCTTCTCAAAAAAGATAAAACAATGCAAGCATTATGGTCGGACTCTGAATCAAACAAATTAAGATAATGTAGGGATCCACGAGCACATTAAATATATATATATATATATTTTCAGACACATTTCCTTGTTTCTGGAAGGTGGAATTCTGTTGCTCTATTTTACTGAACTATAATTCTTTTTTATTGAGATATTGCTAAGGAAAAGTAAGAATAGTATGGGATTTGTAAACACTCCTTCTTCTTCCTGTTGACATTTTTATAGTACACAGGAAATTGTGGTTGCAATTTAAATAGTTGCAGCTTTTACTACTAACCTGATTTGGAAATCTCTACTTGAAAATCATGACAATTTTATGGCACCACACCAGCAAAAACAGCCAGACTACCTTGCATCTCCTTTTTCCCATCTACTGATGTGACTATGCACATCTACAGTGTATAGTCACATCATTTCTAACATATATTTCACTCCTTTTTCATGCTTACCCATTTTAGAAAGTTACTGGTATAGTGTAAGATTGTTCCTTTTTTAAACACTTGTGTCTTAACATTTACTGAATCCTAAATATACTTCAGAGCATTCTTCTTTGGACCATCAAGATGATTAAGCTTTAGGGATCCCACACTTTAATGCCTCCATCATGTTCCTACACATCCTGATTTCCTCCCTTTTCTATGAATAGATATCCTTCCCCTATCATCTGTATTTTCTGAATTTCAGAGGTTAAAATTGGCATTTAGCTTGATGCCCTACACTCACTAGTCTGCTTCAGAAAGAGGTGGACTGATAAAGCTGGGTTTTCTCAAGGTCCTTGAACAAGCTAGCAACAGGAAGAAAGGAACAGATCTTTGTTGTACCTCAAGTGGTACTGCAAGACAGAGGAACTGCAAATAGACAAAGTAACCCCCAATCAACACACTCAGACCTGTTTTAGAATTAACTTGTTCTTTAAGGTCATGCTTAATATTGCTTTTTTATATGCCACACACTAGCTGAAGTAACTACTGACCTCATAAGATGATCTGGACTTTCTCAGTGCTGGAGTTGAATTAATGAAACAAATACTTCTGAGAAGCCATGCACTGGTTATACTACTGATTGAGGCACACAAACCAAACCAGGCAGTTCTGAATCTGCAGGACAGCAATCCGCAATTTGGTGCTGCAGTACATCCAACGTCTTTGCTACAAGAAGGCGGCCCGAGCAAGGAAGGCTTTGACTTTGCAGAAGAACTTTCTCAGAAGAAAGTCTCCCCCTTTCTAATGATAGCTCTTGCTCTGTAAGACGTTGTTCTGGAAGCAGTGTAACAAGGCCTCTCTTCACTCAGGGCAGTGACCGTCCCCCTGCCCTGGGCACTGCTGAGGCCACAGCTCCAATGCTGTGCTCAGCTCTGGGCCCCTCACTGCCAGAAAGACACTGAGGGGCTGGAGCGTGTCCAGAGAAGGGACACGGAGCTGGGGAAGGGTCTGGAGCACAAGTGCTGTGAGGAGCAGCTGAGGGAGCTGGGGGTGTTCAGCCTGGAGAAAAGGAGGCTCAGGGGGGACCCATCACTCTGCAGCTGCCTGGAAGGAGGGGGAGCCGGGGGGAGTTTGGTCTCTTCTCCCAGGTGATAGGAGGACAGCCTCGAGCTGCACCAGGGCAGCTTTAGGTTGGACATCAGGAAAAATCTCTTCACAGAAAGGTGATTAGATCTTGGAATGGGCAGCCCAGCGTGGTGGTGGAATTACTTTCCCTGGAGATGTTTAAGGAAAGACTGGACGTGGCAGTCAGTGCCATGGTCTGGTAGACACGGCAGTGTCAGCCATGGGCTTCACTCGACGATCCCAAGAGGTGTTTTCCAACCTGATTGATTCTGTGGTTCTGTGACTCCCTCGGCTGTCCCCGCCGCCAGAGCGTCTCCTGTGTCACGCCTGCCTCCCTCTCCCGCAGCGACCAGACACGCCCCAGGGCATCCCACCCGCTGCCTTTCCCTCGGGAGAGACCCCAGCGAGGGGCTCCTCTGCCTGGGGCCCAGCTGAGGAGACCAGGGCTCTAACATAAGGCGGCAGCGCAGCCGCGCATCATCTCTCGGTGGGAAGGAGGCTGTCGAGGGACCCGGGGTGGGCTCAGCCGGGAGCGGCCGTGAGGGGAGGGGGCCGGGGCGGGGCTTCCCGCGGGGACGGCACAACGCGCCGGGGTTGGCAGCGGCGCCATTTTGAACTGGCTGAGGGTCGGAGGCGGCGGCTGGCGAGCGTTGGGTTCTGCGCTCCCCGAGGGAGAGCCCGCGAGGAAGGAGCGGACATGGCCGCGAATAGGAACTTGAAGCAAGTGCGGATCGAAAACAGCTCCCCAGCGGCCCCGCTGGGCATGGTGGGGGGTGGCGGCGGCGGCAACCTGAAAGGATTGCGCGGCCTAGAAGCGGAGAGTGAGGCGGCGGCGGCCATGGCTCTGGCGCCGAGCAAAGAAGGTGGCGGAGATGAGGAGCGGGAGGTTGGGTTCACCATTGATATCAAGAGCTTTCTCAAACCTGGCGAGAAGAGCTACACGCAGCGTTGCCGGCTGTTCGTGGGGAATCTGCCTACTGATATCACCGAGGAGGATTTCAAGCGCCTGTTCGAGCGCTACGGGGAGCCCAGCGAGGTCTTCATCAATCGGGACCGTGGCTTCGGCTTCATCCGCCTGGTGAGGATCCGGGCGGGTCCCTGGTGCTGCCGCTGAAAGCGGGAGGCTTCGGACCCTTGCCCCCCGCCCCCTTCCCTCCTTTTCGGAGGGTGTAAAAAAAGGCAGCATCTGCCTCTCATTTTCTTCCTCCTAGCGCTGGTCCTCCCATCTCTTCCTTCTTCCCCCTCCCCTGTTCGCCTCTACAGATCCAAGCCAGACCCCTGCATTCAGAGGATTCTCCCAGCCTTTGGCGTTCCGGTCCCCACCTCACCCTATGGCACTTAATACGCTTAATTTTAAAGAATGGACAGGATTGTTTCCAAGTGCAGCTGCTCGCACATCGTGAGCACAGAGCAAAATCACGGAATTGAAAAGGTTGCGGACCGCGGGTTGTTTAAATTACTTGTGCCCAGATAAGATGGGATTTTTAAGGTTCTTTGATTTGATTGGTAATCAAATACAGTATTTGATTAAACATGCTCCGGTTAAGCATGCAAAAAAAGGAATCATCTGAAAAGCTTATGATGCTGTATTTAAATGGTAATTTAGCGTGCGGGATTAGTTTTCATGATTGCTCTGTTTAAAATGCACCGATTTCTATCATTCTGAGAATAGCTTTAGAGTGCTTTAGGTATCTAGTTAGGATTTTTCCATATATTTTTACTGGTGAGATTTTTTTTTATTTTTTTTCTTTTTGATTGTCATCTTAAAATACTTGTGGCATTCTGCCATGCATCTTTTACCCTGAAATTTCCCCGGCCTGAAATAGCAATTTTATGGAGGAAGCAAGATATATTTACATCTTGTTACTCATTTTTGTGTGTAATAGAGATTGGGTAGAGTTTTCATGTGAACTTCCCTTTTCCGTTGTATTTAGGGAATATATGTGTATTTTTAACAGCTTGCCTAGCCAGTTGAACTGTGAAGAAATATATAAAGAATTTCTTTAAATGTCACGGATTGCAAATATCAAGCCTGGTGTAGGTTTTTGAAGTGAGAAAAAAGGCAGTTGTTGATTTACACTGTCTCATGGATATGGGTGCAGAAAGCCCATTAATATGAGATGAATGAAAATAGGAGCAAAGAAGGTAATTTCATCATTTTTGGCTGAAATTTGAATTGGACATCCATTGAGAACAAGTGCGATATTTTTACTTTTTTAAAAGCAACGCAAAAACCCAACCCAAAAAAACACCTTAGATCCTGTAGTGTAATGTTTGAATGCTATTTCCTGCTGCGGGGAGCTAGGGTTGCAGAATATAAACATTTGAGCTGGTAAACGTGCAAAACATCAAAACCTTTATAGAGCAGCACCACGATTCTGAGAATTTGTTATGTCCTCTCATGTGCAACAAAAAATTTGTGCCTATGCTGTTTTTTAGAATACACCATAAGGGATAATGAGTGCAATTTTTTTCAGAGGACGGAGACTTTGTTGGTTTATTTCTTGGGTTTTTTTGTTGCTGTCGGTCTGGTTGGTTTTTTTTTTTTTTGATTGGGAAGAAAGTTGAATGATCCTGGTGCCAATATGCTCAAGTGAAGGGACACAACTTTGCTAGTTTTGGGGAGAGGGCACACGAAGTGATACCTGTTCTCTTTGAAAATAAAATACATAAAATATTTTGTATCTTTGTAAAGGAATCTAGGACCCTGGCTGAAATAGCAAAAGCAGAACTTGATGGTACTATTTTGAAGAGCAGACCACTTCGAATTCGATTTGCTACCCATGGAGCTGCCTTAACTGTGAAGAATCTGTCGCCTGTGGTTTCCAATGAGCTGCTGGAACAAGCATTCTCTCAATTCGGGCCAGTGGAAAGAGCGGTTGTTGTAGTAGATGATCGTGGCAGAGCTACAGGCAAAGGTTTTGTAGAGTTTGCTGCAAAACCTCCAGCACGGAAAGCTCTAGAAAGATGCAGTGATGGGGCATTCTTGCTTACAACGTAAGTTCACAGGTTTTTGTTCGAATTTGTGAGTATATCTTCCTGAAGTGAGCAAAAATTGCATTAATGGCATTCCCTAGTTCTTAGTTTGTTTTCAAATTCTGAAAGCCGTGAGGTTAGAAATGAAAGTACTTTGCATGAATATATCACAAATTTTTTATTTTATTTTTAAAGAAAAACATCTTTCTTTGCTTATTATTTATATGGTTTCCTATTGCCATATGAGAGTGTGAGAGCAAAATTCTGGTTTTTCATATGCAATATTACTTTTTCTTCCTTATATAATAAGGCATTTTCTGTTGAGACTTTATTTTCATTGATTGCACTCTTCCTGATCCGAGTAACAATGTGACAAAATAATATTTCTATGTTTCTTAACAAAACAGTGCATGACACTGCTAATGTTTCTGTAGACTAAAGAATGTGTTTATGTATCAAAAATGATTTGTGACTTGTAAGGCCAAGATTTTCTCGCTGTTTTAAAATGAAGACTGAGATTCTGAAGAGGTTTATACTGGTGATGTTTGGAAAACAATCTATTTCAAGGACAAGCAAGCTTGCAAATAGCTGCACTTCTCTTGCATCTCGTATTTCTGTACTTGCCAAAGAGGGTTGTTAATTGCTGTACTATACACAGTAACAAATGACATTTTCAAATGCTTTCTTAAAACTGCATGAAATGATACACATTTATGATTATTTTTTGTTTTTCTGATTCTCATTGGGAAAATAAGGCTGTGGTTTCACAACATAAAAACTTGCTCTGCCATTGAATTGGGCTTGGAGTTCTTTTCCTGCCCTGGCTGTGCTATTCTTTTATGTGCTTGAGAACTTCCATAAGCCGTTTGTGCTTGCTAAAACAACAGAAAAACACTCGTTTTTGTGGGGGTCCATTGTAGTTTGTTCAAACACAAGAAAGTTTTTGCTAATATGAGGTCCAGCAGAGAATAAGGCAGGAGAAAATGTTGCCAGGAGACTAAGGGGTCTGAACTCCAAATCTCGTGTGCTATTGAACTGATTTGATAGTTACATAGTAAATTTAATTTGAATACATCTTTACTGTTTCCAGGAGGTGCCAGTAATTTGTTCTTGTTCCCTGGGTTTTTTTGGCATTAGTAATTGAATGGAAGCCTAGTAAGCCAAACAAGGGAAGTAATGTAGTTCAGTGTTACATTAGTGCTATTATTGGCATGAGAGATGTGCCAGGGAAAAAGAAGCTGGGATATGAGGAGAGGGTTATTCTTGTTTTACCAGCTGGATAGATCAGTTGAATTGAAATGACCAACTAACCATGGCCTGAGCGAATAAAAGGCACTTGATCGTTTTCTGGCTTAGGTGACATGTTCCCTAATGCACAGTTGCAAAGATAATTGGCATGAATCTGCTGCCATCTACTTTGATATTTTGCTTTATTAAAGTTTTACCTTTTTAACTGAAAACTCTTTGTCTGATCGGAACATCTTTCAGTTCTTGTTTAAATGTATCAAAACTAGGCATTCAAAACAGTGCTTTAGCATTGTTTTACGGCATAACCTGTTAGCACCACAGTTTAGTTGCATTTTAGTAGCAGAACTTGTCAGCACTTGCCATGCAGATGGCATCAGAAAAAGCAGTTGCTGAGCTGTGCCCTGTGATTCTGGGTTTCATCTTTTTAATCTGAACTTGATACCCAGAATAAAATATATTGGGGAGTTTTTGGTTGTTTGGTTTGGTTTTGGTTGGTTGTGGTTATTTTTGTTTGTTTGTTGATTTTGTTTTGTTTTCCTAAGGAGGGACTGGAGAAGTAGGGGAAGGTCTGCAAAGTAAAATAAAAGGCATGGAACACAATAAATGCGTGCTGGTGTTTTGAAAATCATGTCTCTACTGTTCTGTGTTTCATAAGTTCTGTTCCCAAGACTAATGCAAAGAGCTTTTTACACAACTCGGAGTTCTTACGCTGCTCTCTTTGGTAGTACTGGCTCATGCTGGTTACTACACATCAAGGAAGCTGTTTCCAGAGGGAAATTAGGATTCTGATTTGTGAGCTATTGGATTCAAATAATGGATTTTAAAGAACTTAAACAAATGTTTTTCTAGTTATCACTGTAATATTAATACTGAATTATCAAGCTGTTTTCAATTGTAGAGTAACTTACAAAACTAAGTTGTAGAAGTCAGTAGAAATGAATAGGTTGTGCTGCTCTATTTTGGGTTTGTTGCTTTCTCAGTACAGTCATGGCCTCTGTGGTGCCTCAGTGATAAATATAGAAAGGTAGTTCCTTCCTAAGTATTTTGTTGTTACTGTTAGATGGTTTTGGTGTTTGAAAAAAAGGAAACAGAACCATGTCAAGTAAGTTGTGGTTTCTAGGCAGAATAGCTGGATTTGGGTATAGATACAATTATTTTCTGAAGGATGTTCTTAAAATTTGGATTCTTTGGAATTCTCTGATTTAAGATAAGACATAGGAATAACATGTTAGCTTTCTGGAGTGTTTCTTCAAAATGCTAAAATAAGTTGTAACTGCTTCATTAATGATTCCGTTATTAAATTGAAAATGTTTTCCAGAACACCTCGACCAGTTGTTGTAGAACCAATGGAGCAATTTGATGATGAGGATGGACTCCCTGAGAAGCTAATGCAAAAAACACAACAGTACCACAAGTAAGTTGTGGTTAGCTTTTTTTATGAAACATGATTTATGTACTTAGTTATCTTTGTAAATATACACTCATTTTTACTTTTGAGTTTGTGTAGCAGGAAGTTGTGCTTTTGTATATTGTGCTGTTTTATGTGAATGGATTAAACAGGGCCTTCCCAAATTTCCTAATCATATTAAAATTCAGACTTGGCTCACTGGTTTAACATTCTGTGCATTTACTGTAATAGAGATTCTTGGCCTATGCTGCAGTCAGTAGGAGCTTGTTGCCAGCAAACTATAGTCTTTTATGGATTAGGGGTGTGTGTGGTCTAATCAGATATTTTGAATACCCACAGATCTTTATGATTTCTGAATAGCCCCATAATTATTATCAGCCTCCCTGGCATGTAAATCTTTGCAGCTTCCACAGTTTAAGTAAAACTTTGAGCATGACATGAGAAAGTGAATTTCAATCATGAGATAAATGTCCCCTAATCTAAAAGTACTAATTTTTAATATTGTAATTGCCACTCATGTTGCTTGAATATAAAATGTTTATTTTGGTAAGACTGTAGAGCACCACTTTTTAAAAATGTGTCACTATTAGGTACAATATTAGTATTAGAATTAGAAATGTGGGCTCCTTTTAATAGTTACAGATTCTAGCTGATATTCTGGGCTGTCTGGTAAGCATTGATATTTGTTTAAATAACTGAATTAACTGGTTTAGTTAATTAACTGCTTTGAATAACTGGTTTAGTAAATTGACTGCTTGATTTAGAAGGCTGAACACTGTTATTCTAGTGTTACAGCTTAGCATTTTGTACTGATGTCAGTACAAATTTTTGTCTTAAATTGAATCTTTATTTGGGCAAGTTTTGGAATTTTTTTTTTTTTTAGCTTAATGTCTGATTTAGAATGTAGTCATCTGACAGGTTGATAAAAAGTGAGATCTACACTTGAAGTGATTGTTTCTACATTCTCTGGCTGTTAAAGCTGTTGATCTAAATGTGTCCTTCTGTACATTTTTATTGCAAAATTTTTATTAGGGAAAGAGAACAGCCACCGCGCTTTGCTCAGCCTGGAACATTTGAGTTTGAGTATGCTTCACGGTGGAAGGCTCTTGATGAGATGGAAAAGCAGCAGCGTGAACAGGTTGACAGGAACATTAGAGAAGCCAAAGAGAAACTTGAGGCAGAAATGGAAGCAGCTAGACATGAGCATCAGCTAATGCTGATGAGGCAAGGTAAAACCAGATAATCTACTAGTATTAAACTAGTACAAATTTGTTCTGTGAGAGGTTTTTTTTTGATAGCATATTGAACTGTATACTTGGGCATTTTGTTCGTTACCAATTAATTAACTGCATTTAGCTGAGAAAAAGGAAGGAATACTTCTCTATACACATATTCCGTGATGATTTGCAGAAATGAATAGAATCTGATAAAAGAGGTGATTGTCTAAGTGTTTTCTTCACTTCCTAAATTTATCTTTAGGAAAAAGTTCACTTAGCTTGTTTTTCCTGAAGAGGCACATGTGCTCCCAGTGTGGAGCCTTGCTGTTTTTATAAGGTCTTGTATAGAGCATAAGGTCTTATGCAGAAGATAGTAACATAAAAACATAATAACACAAAAAGCATAAGGTCTTACAGAGTGTAATAACATGGAAAACTGTTTTGAAATGCCAAATAGTTGCTGCAGCACCTGAAATGGTAACTGTTTCTTGGTTTATTTTTCAAGAAAAACTGTTGAAGCATTACATTTCTTTGTAAGCACAGGTGCATATTAGAGGTAGGAATGTGCATGTTAATATGACCCAAGAGTCCTGCACAGTACAGCCCTCCCTTGGCAGCTAGACACACATTGTAATTTTGTGTGTATGCATGACTGAGATTTGTCAAGATTTTTTGGTGCTTAAGACACAGGTTGTATAAATCCACTGTTGACTTATCTGATTGTTAATATTTAACAGTGCTAATAAACTAGTCCCAGAACTGGTGCTCTTTGATTTCCTTTGAATCTATTCACCTGTTGCCTCTACTTGAGAACAAGACTAGAGATTACTTTGTCTTAAATTCATGTCTTAATTACATGTTAAACTGAGACAAGATGACAGTGGCCTCTTCATTAAGATAGAAAAGCACTTGATGGGAAACATGGGAAAACATCTTTGGTACATTTTTGGATATTAGGGTTTCTTTTAAGGGTAACATGAAGGAAAAGATATTCTGCTTTTTGAATATTTGTTAAATGCCAGTTTTATATGAAGAAAAAGAGAATTATTCCTTCCATTAAAGAGCTACTAAAACATTAATGCATGTGGTGCTAATATTCCAGTGAGAAGATGTTTGTTTCTTAGTGTAGGAGGAGGGTTTTTCCCCCTCACAGTTTGGTTAGCAGAGTACCTCTTTGGTACCAGGTAACTTTAAATTTCGTTAAGATAGTTAGGTTTCTTCTTAATTGACATTTAATTTCCAGAGCTCTAGGGATTTGTAAATATTCCTTCTGTTTTAATCTTTTCCATTCTTCTGCTTCAGTATGCATGAAAATAAGGTGGTTTTTCACTTGTTTATTTTCAAAGATTAGCTTCCTCTTGTTGCTTTGAACAGTGTGATCTCTAAGTTCATGCCATTCCAAGAGTATTGATTATATTAATGAGATTGCATTACAGGATTCTGTAGAAAGATGTGATGAAGTTTCTAAGGCACTATTAATTTCTAGAATTAATACTTTTGTATCCATGGTACACGAAGTAAAATTAAAAGATATTTTGAAGCAGTCATTATGAAATATGAAATAAAATATAAAATTGCATGTTTTAGCTGTGTAGGAGTTAAAATGAAGACAAGAAGGATGAGTTTACTGGTCCATATAGTCTGGCAGGTTAAGGTTGTGTTGAAACTGCTCCACAAGAGCTGGTAGGACTGGAGCTCTAGAACACGTTAATTTGAGTACTCAGGTTTTTGTGGTGTGATATTAATTCTTGAAGTAGATTTAATTCTTTTGATATGTGTAATTTTTCACTTTTAAGTGTCATATTTTGACAGACTGAGTCAGAAGTAATTTGTAAAGCAGAATACGTGTTTCCATGTGTAAGTAAATTGCATGGTATTTCTGATTTATGTACTGGTGGTATTCATCAAGCATTTGTAAATATTCTCTCATAGCAATGGTTAAATAGATTATGAATATACTGGAAAACGTGACTGAATTCAACCTGAAGGTTAATTTTTTGATCAGTTATATGGAAGCTTGGCATTTGTTTTCCATCTTTAGAACCTGAAAAATCAGTAGCTAAAACTGCTTAGAAGTCTTTGTGGAGTTGATATTCCAGCTTGTAGGATTAACTTCTGAAGTGAGAGAACACCTTCCCCTTCTGCTCTCTGCTATGTAGAAGGTTGAAGGTAAAATGTGACCTTGCCCTTTTATAAGCACAAGAGTGCAGAGGCTAATAATGCTAATAAGGCTGATGCTCTCTGTTTTCTTTTTTCCCACAACTGCTTTAGTGCAGAGAAAGGGCCTGTCAGTCAAAAATACATCATGTCAGGTCTTTTAATATGGATGGCTCTTGTGCAGAGTTTGAACCTCTATATCTGTTTTTTCACCTGGCCTGGTAAGGCTTTCTGCCAAGATTTGGCAGTTGTCAAATGATACTGGATCATAATTTGGTTAGCTGAACTTCTAACATACTGACAATTTCAGGAAAGGCAAAACACTATGTTGTGGATAAGAATTAGGAGAGCATTGAGAAAAGTAGAGTGCTACAGCTTAAGATCAAAGGACAGTAAATTATATTGATAAAGTAGGAAATTTTGTGCCTGTGTGCACAGGAAATAGGGAATGCTGTATAAATTTGAAAAAACAAAGAACTGAAAAGGAAACATCTTTTCCCACAGTGGACAGTATTGTGTACAGAAAGGGTTAGTCTTTGATCTCAGTAATACCGTGAAGCAAGCTAAAGGTTCATTTTAAAAGAACACTTCTACTCTGAAATAACCTAAAGGTTATTTAAAAGCAAAATAATAAAGTGTGCTTGTGACACTGCCCAATGATCAGGATATCAGTTGCCAGGCCTTCTATGGCAAGCATAGCTGGAAAGAAACAGCCTTCAGACTTTGTGATTTGAGTGAATCTTCAGTGTAGTCCTAATCTATTTAAGTGTGAAATGTGTTAATTTTTCAGAAGAGAATGGAAAAGTAGTCCTGTGAAATGTGCTTGAAAAAGGACTTCTAATGTCAACAGTGATGTTGTGAGAGGAAATATCTGATAATCATCTTTGTTGAAAAAGAAAACAAATGCATTATATTTTGGCAGAATGTACTGGTTGTTGTAGTTTTTGGATATTAAAATAAAATTTGAAGTTGTAATAATTTATGCTGATGCAAGTTTGAAGAAATTGATTTGCATAACTAAAAAGATTGTAATTATTATAGTGAAGAAATGCATAGAGAAAATGTGCAGAACAGTTGAACTAAAGCAAAGAGGGCATGTGATGGGTGGTATAGTAAAATGTTACTTTTGGTTTCTATAAATAGTATCATGTGGCCAATATCCTATGTAATTAAAAATAAAAAACCTGCTTTTTAGCAAACTGAAATTACTGTTCATTGAAGAAAGCATAAATTTCCAGGCAGAAATCAATAATGTGACTGATCATCAACAGTAATTGCTGTGAGTTATGCCCTGCTTTTTAAGGGCATTTTAGGTGCTTCTTAGCAGGCCATGGCTGTGATTTTTTTGGGGATTAAAAGACTAGTAATTTTTAAGTTGCAGTAAGCAGAGTTGTGATAGATCTTCATGGAGGTTCAGGCTTCATGCACCTGAAATTCATATGACTTTTCTTTTTCTGATGTGTGCCATGTAGGGGTCTGCAGTAGGTAGTGGAGTGTATAAACGTCCATAAATATTGTGGTTTTCTTAGTAGTGTGACTTTAGCAGTATACAGCATTGTGAGAAAATCAGTACCTTGTCCTTGATGTAAAACCAGAATGTGCTTTAGGGAATTAAGAGAGTTTTTTTTCCTTTTCTTTGAGAACTTAAAACTTCTGTTTCTGTAACCTGCTCTGAGGGCTTTGTCCATTTTGTACCTTTCTGTGTTTGTAAGCCACAGATCCAGTGTTTTTTCAAGTACTAGGCTTAGTCTTATGGAAAGAAATTAGTTAAATCCATTGAAAATTTTGTTTAAAAAATTGAATGTTAGTACTGACAGTAAGTTTTTGTGATGCCACATTATTGATTTACAGCTTTTATATTTAAAAACACTTTTATTCCTGTTAGATCTCATGCGTCGTCAAGAAGAATTGAGGCGCTTGGAAGAACTTCGAAACCAAGAACTTCAAAAACGCAAGCAGATACAATTGAGGTATTTTGTCTTCTACTGTGCAGAGTTGTGGCATGCAGCCACTGTAGGCCTGAATGAATTTAGATATGTTAGCTAAACTTGCTTCTCAGAAGTATAGTGTGTGATGTTTCTGATAATATAATGCTAATATATAATATTGGTTTCAAATGTTGCTTGATTTTTTTTCACTTATTTCTGCTCTGCTAATTTTGTTGTAAATTTCTGAGATTTCTGAATACATTAGAAATGTCTTAGCCTGTTTTTTGTTTTATATGTATTTTAACATGACTGAAGCATTGCTGTAATAGATAGGAGCATGCTTCTAAATTTTATGGGCAGGTGATTTGCATAAAGAATCTTAGCATTGCTATTTTATAGTCCGATGTGGGATTTTGAAAGTTATTTGCATTAGTCAAATTCTAAAAGAAAAATGGTTTTCGACATGCTAGAACATGAAGTGAAATAATTGTTTTAATGCCTGTTCTAAAGTTTAAGAAAATAGGCATAGTCTCATCACATTGATTTATACTCTTTGTGTTAAATATCATAATAAATGTCAGTAAGATAAAAAGAACAGCACAAACACCTCTCAGAATTAAAAATGTGTCTTTTGGCACTGTTGAAATATTTTAATCCATAGTGGCTTATTAAAAACTAGAATATTTTAACCTGTTTACTGATACATAGCTGGAAGAGTAGGTATAAAATGTATTGGGATTGAAATTGCTAGTATTGCGATATTCCCGTAAAAAAAAATCACAAACCAAAACTTGAAATACTCAACCTCATCTAGTTGAGTAGATTAGTGTCTTACACTATGTACAAACTAATTAATGACTAGTTTTGTTTATGTGCTTGATCTTACCTCTGAGACTGAGTGCAAGTTTGAGCAGGTCAAGAGACTAAGCTAACTTTGAAAAATATCCTAGACATGAAGAAGAACACAGACGTCGTGAAGAAGAGATGCTACGCCAGAGGGAGCAGGAGGAATTACGACGACAGCAGGAGGGAGGATTTAAGCCAAATTTCATGGATAATGTAAGTGCAATTCTATTGTGAAAGTCCAAATTGCAAAAGAATTTTCATTCCGTTATTTTTATACTGGTTATTGAATTACCATCTTCTTGTTGGCTGTTTTATCTTCAGTATTTCATTGTTCTCCTGAGTGAATTGCTACATATTCAGTAGTGGAATTACTCTTTTGTACGGTGACATCACTGTTACTTTTCCTACAAGCTGGTGATGTAACACATCCATTAAGTGAAGGTGTTCAGATACTAATTGTTTTTACTTGGGAATTCAAATGTTTCAGTAAAACAATTTTTCTAAGTGGGAGGTGATAGGATTCAGCCATCCTGATGGGCCCTACTCTGCCTGAAGGGTTAAATTTAAAACCAGTTCATGCTGCTAAGCTTGTTTGAATTACTGGTTTTGATTTATGCTTAACTTACTAGGGAAGTTTTCAGAAACAAAAAGGGCAGTGTTAGTTTCATATGGATCCTAAAATCACTCTCCCTTTTGACCCTGTGTAAACTAGATGAGGAGAACATCCAAATCATTACTAAAGGAAACTGAAAGATTATAAAGATGTGGGAAAATTTATCCTCTGCTGTAATCTATACATTATTTATATTTAGATAATTTAGGCATGCTCTGCCTCTGAAGACTCATCCTGCAGGGCTAACAAAGTGCTGCTCTCAGAGGAGTCAGCTTCTAAATTGTTTGGGTCAAAGGGATGACTTTTTTCTTACCAACAAGATGAGTTCAGTGAATGCAAACTGTTGCAAACGCTTTAGTTTCTCTTGAGTAGGATACCTTTTATTATTACAGCTATTCCTAGTGAGGAAATAATTAATAAGTAGTTCACACAATACTCTTTTACATTATTAAAACAACTGTAATCTACAGGAGGAGATTTTGCTCACCTTCACAGGTGCAAGTTCATACTTCAATCAGAAATGCACTGCTGGTTTCTCAGCTACTTCCTGTGAAAGAAAAACCTGTTTTACATTCTAGACAATGAAATTTTCTGTAGGCTTGTGAAAAATTTATTATGTATGTTCAGAGACATCCGGAGAGATGTTAGAAAATGAGTGATTTCCTGTTCTCAGCAGGACGTTTTTCCCCATTGCCTGCCCCTTAGTATTTTTAATAAAGATGGGGAGGAAGCAAAAGATTTAATTTGATTTTACTAATAGGTATAATTTGTTTTTGCTCACTGTGTTTTGAGGTGCTTGCATCCAAAAGCAGATGGTAATTTATTTCCATATGTTCTCACTCTAAAAGAAAAGTGCTTTCAGCATGTCTTTTTTTCAGGGTAATGAAGACCAAGAATTCTTTACTTAAACTGTCCTTTAGTGCGTTCCAAATGTTATTAAAAGTGATTGGGGAAATAGCATGTAACAATCGTCAGATGTAATTTAGAAATAGTACTTGCTGGTGACTTCTGCAGTGCCAATTGTGGAATTTCATATCACTGTAATATCTTAATGTAGTAACCTTTTGGGGTTACCTGACTTTCTGACCCTATAAGCTACTTGCAAAAACCTCCTGGCTCCTCTGTGAGACCCATGCTTCTTGCTGCAGAGAGCTGCAGTGATAGGAAGCTGGGGAGCCAACCCACAGCCCTGGGATGGCAGTAGCTGCCTCAGATTCCATTGCTCTTAGGAGGTTGTGGCCTGTATTCTGCAGCTTGGAGTGGGGAAAATGAGATAATGTTGGCCACCACAGCCTTTACTGGTTTATTCTTACGTCTGTCTTGAGAAAATAGTATTTAGTCTCTGTGCTTAAATTGCTTGCCACAATTTGTCCATTCTTGTTGCTTATATGTATTTTTAAATTCCAAACCCTTTATGAATAGAAACTATTAAAGTTGGTATACTGGACTTGGTGAAAATGTAGGATAGGACAGGAAAAAGAGTGCTTCAAATGGAAAGCACTTCAATCACTATGCATAATTTTTATGGCTTTTATGCATCAAATTTTTGGAAGGGAATGGTAAAAGATGGAAGACTGCTTTGGAAGACTGTAGCTTTCTCACTCTCATGCACTACTGAAATTGTGTTCATCTGGACCTAATTAATACACTGCAAGAATATGTAGATACAGTTTTGCAGTAACAGCCCTTCCAAAGGTGTTTTAACTTATATATAAAGGACTGTAGAGTACAGGTGTTGTTTTTTAAACATCATATGAAATTGAAGTGGCATATACAATAACACGTGAAAAAAGCATATTTTAGACTAGTCTTTAGTATTCTGGTTGTACCTTGACTTAGGTTATACTTCTAATGCTCTTTAAACTTTAAAAATGGAAAAATTGAAAGAAAATGGCAAGTGATGTGTTTACATTCTTTAGCAACAGTTTCTAATCAGGGTAGCTGTGTGACTTAGTATGCCTATCATTTTTTAGATGCTTGCTATAAAATGTTTTTAGATAACTGTAGTTATGTAGTGTAAATGGGAATTGAAAAAGCCTTTGCATTTTGCAGCAGTGAAAAACGGTAAACCTTTTCTGGAGATTGCAAAATGACACAAAATCTGATTTCAACTTAGAATTTCTTATACAACTAATTTGTTTTTATTCTTACTTATACTTGTTTACTGTGAACAGATTCCATCTTGCACTTACTTCTGCTCTTAGATTACTACTGTGTATTTACTGAGAAAGTTATTTTCAGAGGTTAAAAGTTGACTCTTGGTGAGAATTGCATTTTTTAAATACTGTTGGATAGTTTTTTACCATAGCAAGTCTTGTTAAACTCTTCAAGCATTATACTTACAAAATATTAAAGTATTCTGCCATCAACGTATTTAGAAGGACAATAACAATTGTTTCTAATCCTTGTTTTTGTTTCTTAAAAGCTTTGAAAAGTAAGCTTCCTTCAGTTATATTGTATCACTTTTTACTGATCAGTCTAAAACAGGAAGATAAATGGTAAGTGCAATGATAAGTGCATTGGCAACCAGAATTGGACCCTCTCATGCAAGGCTGCAGTATTAGGCTTTCCTGTTGAAAGTTTCTATCTGTGTCTTTTCCCTAACTCATTAAACTTGGATATTTTAAAAATACAGCTACTTTTGAAAAACATCTTGTAATCAAGTTTAATGCAGCTGGCAGTTACTTGACTTTTTTTTTACAGATGATAAAAATATTTTCTGTTAAAGAATATCTTTCCCTGAAGCTTTCTTGTTGGTGGTGATGATGGACATTAGAAATTTGACTGCATTGATTATTAATCTAATAGGCAGCCTGATAATGCCCAAACAATTAATCTAGTGTCATCTCTACTAGATAAATTATTAATAAACACTTTCATATTGGTTAGGGTTTTTCCCTTCCTTTCTAAAAATCAGTTGAAATGTGCTGTTATAGCTCAGTGATTTATATGCATTGTGATTTCAGAGAAGCTTAATTGGGAAACTAGTTTTCCAGTAGTATTTTGCTAATTTTTATTTTGTATGCATTCTTCTGGCTGAAAGAGGAACTTGCTGATGGTGATTTATTTTGCAACAGCACAAATGCCTTTTAAAAAGAAAATACTTCTGAGTGCAGTAATGCATTAATTAATCAAACATGCAATAGTTATTATCCAGTTATGGGAGGCTTGCTTGGATTTATGTTGTTGTATCTCAGTCAGAGTTGTTTTACAAAATAATTCCAGCTCCAAAACTTGCTGTTATTTGTGTCACCAACTTAGAGGTTCAGATTTGGTGTATTAAAATAGTTTCTATGTGTCTAAAACAGAGACCAAAATATGAAGGAGTTGTAGTCCTAGTTTTGTGTGCATAAATTTACTTCTGTAGTAACACTGTGAAATAGTGTTGGATGGGTATTGCACTTAGTGAAACAATAGCTGCAATACTGGCCTAAAACTTACAACTCTTCTTACTGATAGTTTAAAGAGGGAATTGAGATTTTTGGACATCCTTGACCACTTGTCTCCAAGAAAAATCCTTTTTTGAATGTCTCTTGAGAATGAAACAGTTTCAATTTATGATTGCTTGCTGTTTTTTAATGTAAGACACTGTATATTGAATCCTTATCTTTTTAATCTCAAAGTCATTTCAGGCATTATTTCAGATGTTGTTTTGTTTTCCTTTAGTTTTTCTTTCTGCAGCACTGCTCTGAAGTATGTTGAGTCATTATCAGCATAAAGCGTCAGCCACTAAAGCAGTGTCAGCTGCTAAACAGCAGGGATTGTAGTGGACTTGGATCTAAAGCTGTAAGATAGATGAGAGCAAGAAAGTAAAAAAGCACATTGCAAAACAGCAATGAAGTTTATAGCTTCAGGAGTGCCACAGCAACATAGATTTTATTCTAGGAGTTTGCTCCTTTGGAGCAGTTTATAAATTCAGTTTTCGATTTCTTAGTATTTGGAGCCCTACTGAGGCATATCTTGTCCCTCCTGTCCCTTCTATGTTTGCTTACAAGTTAAGCATTAGACATGTTTGAAACAAGACTATCAGTATTATTTCCTTGAACTTCAGTAATTCAGGACTAGATTTTTGCACTTGTTGCCTGTTGAAGTGAATGGAACAGTATTTTGATCCCATTTTCTCACAGCATTATGCTCAAAAGTTCCAGTAATGTAAGCAGTTGGAATTTTCACTGAATGGTGAATTGCTTCCTACCTAACTCAAAACTAAACTAAGGCAGATGCCCAATAATAAATCAGTGAAACAATTCTAGGAATCTTTTCAAATTTGGTAAGTTTTCTAACAATAAATGTTGGTTATTTTGTCCTGATAGCCTCATATACTTAATGAAGCTAATAGTGGTGGAGTTTTGTGAGTTTGTATAAATAAAATCTCAGTTTCTTGCTGCTTTATAAAAGCTCTTTTGTAGAGTGTGGTTGGGTGAGATGAATTGTATTCTTACTGCAGTCCAGCGTACATACTTGACGTGTGACACCTTAAAGACTTTTTAAGGTAAAACTAGCTTGGAAGAAGGCAAATCATTAAATATAGAACTAACCTGACAAAATATTCCTGCTTTTGTTGCTACTGGTTTTACTTCAGCGATCAAGTTTATTCCCATGCATAAACCAACGTAGCATAGACCTTTGAGTGAGCATTCTACAGATACCCAGTTTGTGTTTTTGTGGGCAGTCCTAGTTCTGGCAGTAGCACTAAATTATTTAAATTTTTTCACAAGTGATAAACATCAGTAGACAGATTCTTAAATCATGCATTTCTTCTGTTCATTGGTGTTCCAGGTACTAAATTTGTTGGTTTGGGCAAGAGTAATACTTCTTTAACAAGCCTTAAAATATTCTATTTATATTATTTTCAGCAACTAAATTATTTTCTGCCTTTATGTTGTCAGGTAGAAAAGACTATATAACTGTCATAGCTGCTTTTAGTATAAAAAGGCATGAAAATCAATGCAGATCTTCAGGTATTTTTTGTAACATATTATGTGCTTATATACATTAAATGAAGGTGTTTGTGGAATAAGATCTTTATGTTGTAAGTATCTCATACCATTTTAGGATGGTTCATAATTGATTTTCTGGGTCATGTTTTTATGTATGTCAAGGATGGTACTTAAAAGTAATTTTTGAGTAACAAAACAAGTAATTGTTACAAGAATATATGTCATTTAACTATATTTTTTATGTGTGAACTGAGAGTAGGCAATGTGATATTTTCATGTTATATTTAAGAGACTAATCTTTTGCTCTGTTGCAGTCATCTTCTAATATTTGCACAAAGTGCTTTGGAAAATGCTAAGATGTACATTTTACAGATAGAACGAGTGACTATTCACAAGTAATTTTTATACTTAAGTGTGCTGTCAAATGTGCATAAATCTCCTGTATGAATTTAGGTGTCATGGTATTGCTTTTAAGCTTTCCCAGATTTGTTCTTTTCTACAGTAATTGATAGAGAATTTTCTGTCTATATTCTTTAGATTATCTGGTTTTGTTTATAACCTTACTTTCTCTTAGTAAGACTGATTATCAAGAAACTGAAATAACACTTAACAGATGCTGCTTACGTAATGGCAAAATGACATTAGTCTTTGTCAGTTGAGGTGTTTCATGAGGCCTCAGCTGTTGCACATTCCATTTTTGTTCAATTATTGATAGAAAGACCTCAAATGCATCTGTGCTTGTTTGTAGAATACTCCATTTGCGTACTTAACTTTTGCTGTTTCATGGGTTTTACAGATGAAAATGAAATCTATTCAAGAGCAGATTTAATAAGTCTATATTCTATATTTTACTATTATTTCTGAAAGTTGTTGCTGGTCACAATTAAAATAGTCTTCTTAATCAACTTAAGTTACTCAAATAGAGTTCTTTGGTTTTTTCATACTCTCACAAGCAAGAAATTATTTGTATAACTTAAAAAATTCTTTATTGATGTGTTTGATAGATGCCATATATATTTGAAAAAGATAAAATTATTTGCCTTAATAATTTTCATTTTTTTCTTCCTCAGCTACTGGAGTTAAGTTTGACTTGGAGTTTGTACACACATTTACCCACACTAAGAAGAAACTAACTTTCAGTTTCAGTTGTCTGCTTGGTTTCTATTTTGGACTCATCCACTTCTCTATATCCTGAGATCTTGCTTGGTGGCACTGAGACTTGCAGCCAAAATAAGTTTCTCCTTAGAACAGTTTGTCTTTGCTGAAGGGATCTGTGTTTAAAGAAAGGATAAAACACCCAAGAAACAATAAGTGAGATTTCTGTAGAAACAGTATTTTTAGATGTGAGGAAACCTGTTAATAGGTCTGTTGCATTGTGTGAGTGAAGCTTGTTTAGCAACCTGGCTTCTGTCTCTCAAGCAGTGCTTTCCAAGCAGGTTTTTTTCTTAATGTGACCTTTTGCTTAGCCTTCTAACGTTTTTCCTTCAGTAGCTCTCACAGAGCAGAAAATGTTAATAGTTCGGTAAGCTGATAGAACTAGAAACAAATAGAAATTAACTTAGTGCTGTGTTCTGTCTATTGATACCAGGCTTCTGTTTTTAAAATGAAAATATTTATTATTTTTCTCATGAATATTTCACAAGCCTCCTTGTCAAAGTAGTTTTGTCTTATTACTGGAGGTAGTGCTTGTTTTGGGTTATTAAATCTTCCATGAGGAAAATGGAGTTTAAATCCGATACTTCTGTCTTCCATCAAGTACACTTTAATTGTGCAGAAATTGGGTATTAATTTCCAATTAATTAGCACTTTTAATAAGTAGTGGGTTTTGGTAAGAGAATGAGTTTCAGTAGAGCTGTTTTCTAACTGTTCAGGTGGGGAGTTCAGTAGAAACTAAAGCTTAAAGAGTTAATTAAATATATCTAATGTTTGCTACTCTAAAAGTTTTCTGTGAACATAATCTTAAAATCATGGCATGGTTTGGAAGGTGCCATTAAAGGCATCTAGTTCATTGCCTCCTGCAATGAGCAGGGGCATCTTAATCTAATTTAGGTTGCTCAGAGCCCCATCCAGTCCTTAATGTTTCTAGGACTGGGGCATCCACCACCTGTCTGGGCAAGTTGTTCCAGTATTCCATTGAAAAAATTTGTTCCTTTCACCTAGTTGAAGTCTACCCACTATTAGTTTAAAACTATCACCCCATGTCCTGTAACAACAAGTCCTAAAACATTTGTCACTGTTATGATTTTCTGCAGTGAAATACAGGCTAATGGCTCATTAGTTGAGGCTTAGAATTGTGTAGGATGAAGGAGTGTTTGTATTACTTTCATTCTGTACATGACATAAAGTTCTTTGTACAGGTTCCAAATGCACTTTAGGTTATCTGCTTGTGACAGGATAGCTGATAGTTGTCTGCTCTAAGAAAATGACAATATGATGTTGAAATTAGTTCTTCAGGATTTATTTATCCTCTTACATGCTTCTAGTTTTTATACTTTCAAAATATTATTTACTTGTGGAGTCTTCCTGTTTGCTTCCCCCCCAATTTCTGAATTATTAAACATTTGTTTTAAGTATAGGGGAACTTCTGAGTTTAGGTAAGAACCAGCTATTTGTGTTTGTCCACATTGATTGCATGGTCCCCATTGAGTCCCTAACATAATTCTGGCCTCTGGGTCCATTGTACATAAATAAAATAGTAGGTTTTGTTGGATATTTTTTATGAAACTAGACACTGTAGTTTAAGAGTGTGTGGACTTGGGATAGGGTATTTAGCTAGAAAGTAATGTTTCTCAATCCTGTTTGAATTTGTTCAGATGACCAGTTTCTTAAACTTTTGATGGAAATACTAGAATTGCCTGGTAGAATGTATTATCTTCATCAGTCAGAACTTTGTTAAAATCACAAGCATCTTCCTCATTGAAGTCTGCCTCATGTTGCTCCAGTTTTACAGGAAATAGCCTCCAAGTTGTGTAAAATAACTGTGGAGCTTGGCTTCCTACAGAAAGTTTTGCTGGTACTTCTCTGTATTTTCTTATGTTTTAGTGTGCTGTGTGTGGGGACAGGCCATAAGTTAATTGGAGACATCTTAAACATTGAACTATTCTGGTTGTGAGCAGCATCCGTAACATCTATAGGAGGCACTATATGGGTGCTAGAAGTTTCTCCTACAGGACCTCTTGGTAGCACTGAAAGACTTCAGCTTAAAGCTTCCTTTTGACAAATACTTGCATATTCTATTTACTTGGTAACTCAAATTAATTATGAGATAGCAGCTACCATTGGATTGGTTTTTATGTTATAGTTTATTTGGCATATATAATATGTACTGGGTGAGGAGAAATTGTTAATAAAGAAATCTGGCAAAGAGTTATATTTAGTGCACTGTGGCTATAACTAGTGGTGCTTTTAAATTGATTTTGCAGTCATATAGTTGACACTTCAACTAAGAAGTAGATTTTCACATAAACATTCTATGACAAAGGGTATTCTTGGCAGATTAATTTATTTTCTGAGTGAACATTGATGACTTTCATTACATCTTATCCTCGAATCTTGATTTGGAGAAAACTTTTTTTGTGTCCATCCAGTGTTCACTCTCTAATATTTGTGTAGATTTGAGGTTTGTGCAAGGAAAGTGTATTGATTTGGGGAATATAAAATGCAGCATTTTTCTATGACACCTGATTTTCATTTGAGTGTTTTAGTGTATTTCTGCATGGGGATGCAGTTAGCCCAGTCTTTGTTGCCAGTTAATCTGGAACAAGTTACCTCCACCATTGTAAATAGTGGAGTGCATTTTAAATCATTTGCAGCCTGCCAGGTTGTCTCTTTTGATACTTATCCACTCTTTTGCCATTTCTTCAGCTCATATAAAACCAGAATAATTCTAAGATGCTGCATGATATTCTCTAATACGTCTCTGAAAATGTGAATAGATTGTAACTTTTACGTGTCTTAGTCGTGAACTTGGTGATATGCTGTATATTTCTTCTAGAAAGTACTTTTGTGGGTAAGTAAACAGTAAAATGCCTTTGAAAAAATATTTGTGTTCAGCCATTGATCTGTAATCTATATTTTTAATTTTTTTACTGTTACTGAAAAAAGGAAGCTAACGAAATGGGAGAAATGTTTTTTGTATTTTGGTTCCATGAATATAAGGTGGCTCCTGACTTCAGCAGAACCAGATTAATTGGCAGAATGGAGAAAGTTGCTCTTAGGGGAGTTGTTATAATGGGATCGCGTTTTTAAAAGGATTTCCAAATCCTGTTGAAGGTCGTTACCTTCTCTAAGCACCTTTGTCTCATGAAGAATAATTTCTGAATTTTAACTTAAAATATTTGTAAAGTAGATTCTTACCTTTTTTGTGAGTCTTAGTTGTTAAATCAAAGGGAAAATTTGCCAGAATATTTCTGTATTTGTTTTTTCTCAAATCATCAACAGCAAAGACATTTGGAAAAAGTACCCTTCTTTGCAGTTTCATCCTCAGAGAGTGCTTCATATGCAGTGAAGAGATGTGGTAGGATTTTTCTTTATCTGAACAGATGATGTAATGATGATTGGAGGCATGGAATTAAAATATTTTGATTCTGTTCCTAGCTACTGTATATGTATGCAGTTTAGGGCCTGATTTTGCCTCCTGTGTACATTATTTCTTTTTTGGATGTTGAATAACTTTTACCTCAGGTTATAAGACAATTGAATACTTTTTTTGTCAGTTTTATAGATATTTTATATATAATGTTTTACTGTAGTTTAACAAATGGAAATGAGAGAAATGGGAGAAAAGCTCATAAATTATATTAATACAGTGCCTTAAATGCAATATTAAAATTCAGGGAAGGAGCAAGTAACTACAAGACAAAATAAGGAAGCTGAAAAGATGCAAATTGCTATATGGAACCAAGTTCTATAACAACAGCATAAGTTCCATGGTATATCTTGGCTTCTTTTAGACTATTTCTTTTTTTGTTAATAAGTTAGATTATAATTTGAATTTTGACCTCTAATGCATTCTGAAAGTATGAGTTCTTGTGTAAAACAAAGCTGTTACTTTCATGTGTGTTAAATAATATTGTCTTTAACCTTTAAGATAAACCTTTTCTTTAATCTTTTGGATTATTAAATGCTGCTGGTTAGTGATGTATCCCCTAGAGGTTTTTGTATTGAGAGTTAGTGCAATCAAACTGCTTTCTTTTCCAAAACAGTCAGTTTAGACCTGACTTAAACCTCATGTGAGGATTGATGTATTGAAAGGAAGCTAACTTTTGTTCAGGTTGGGTTTTGCATTCAGCTGTAAAAAAAAAACCCAAAACCTAAACATTCTGGGAGGTTCACAGCTGTTTAGCAGTTCGCTGTAAAAAGTATTTTTAAATACTTTTGAGTAGTTTTAATTCCATTTGTTTAATTGGGTATTTTTTTTCTATGTGGGCTTTAGCTGCTGAGGACAATCCTTAGCAACTGATGCAGAAGGAAAATGCAACCCCACAGAAGTTGAAGACTTTGTTCTCAGAACTAAAAGAACAAAGATGTAGTGCATTGAGATTTTTCACAAATATATCCCTATACTTTTGCTCTTAGTTTTAAAAGAAATTTTCCTCTTCAAATAAAATGGATACTCCTTTGCAGTCTTACTAAAATGACAGGAATGCTTAAGAAACATGCTTGACTAGTAATAATTTTTTTTCTATTATTACAGCTTTTACTGCCCTTTGGAGTGGTTTTCCAATTTTAAATATTTACTGGAGTGTGTGTATCTGCTAGTATTTCATGCACTGTTTATTTCTGATTTTACGGATGTGGTACTTTTTTAATATTTAGGGTTTTTAATGTTGGAACTTACTGAGTTGTCTCCATCATCTTTATTCATTACTTGCATAAGCAACAGTAAATTGCCTTTATCTCTTTCAGCCTTTTTACTATATTTTTTCAAAGATTGAGTCCTGGGGACAGCTATTAAACCTAACAGAAATTCTTTTAATTAGCATTCCTGTTTAAAAAAGGACTCTATAGTTTAGTGCATGCTATATTTTTGATAGCTGCATTTACTTTAGTTGTTATCTATTTATTTGTGTAGGTTTGTGTGAAGTAAGAGAGTCTATATTTTTCTAGACTCTTGGGGGTGAGTGTGATAACTCAGTTCATAGAGTTTTTAGACAGGAAGACATTTCTGGAATCATCTAGTATGATGCCCAGCTCGGAGTAGGGATCAGCTCTGAATTTAGACTTCAGTGCTCAGTAACACATACAAATCTTGGATTTTGAAAGATCAATATTTTTCATTTAAAATTACTTACTGCTATTGTTTATGAACTGTGTGGGGATATTGTAACTTTTGGATCTTACGTAGAGGTCCTAATTGAGGAACAAGCCACAGAGGGAAGGGGGACAAGAGGGGTGGATGGAAGAGAAGCCCTTTATTACTTTAACTTCTTACTACTGCTTAACTTCCAGCCATTGGAGTGAAATAATGGACTGTTCTGAGGACAGAAACAATAATGCACAATCAAAAGTATCTCCTAAATTCTAGTTTCGATTGCTAACTAACAGCTTTAATAACTTGTATTATTTATATCTTTAAAATACAGGTGTCTTTCAGTAAGTTACAATTTATGTAAGGTTTAAGGGCCTTATGCCTCTTTAAAAGGACTTTGGAAATAATTTTTTTTTTCTAGAAGGAAAATAAACCACACTAGAAGGGAGTAATGAGTTCCAGTAAGAGGCACAGGAATGTCATACCTGTTTTGACAAATGTGTCTGTTAGAGAATAAAAATCAGTTTTCATGTTAATAAAAACAAGTGAGAATCCAATAGCACTGTTAGTAACATGTTGCTCTACACACAACCTAGATAAAGTGCCAATTAAACTATTAATTATCAAACTTACGGGGAAAGCGTTCTTTTCTTGCTAAGGTACTTTTTGGATGCCACATCTTAGCATTATTGTGGTTTCTATACTATGAAAGGTGAGTAAATAGTTGCATGTTCTTCTGGCCACAAACACTGAAAACATGGTCTGTCATCATAACATTTTTGAGCTACCTTGCTTTTTTGCTGTTCTAAAATTTTCCGTGCCATATTTTGTTCGCATCATAATTTTTGACAGCTTTGTTACCATGAATATTGCATCACTTGGAAACAAGATTAATTTTCGCTGGGCTGCTGCAATTGCAAGGCCTATTTTTAGGGAAAAAAGGTGGCGCTGGTTTTTCAGTTAAAAAAGTCACGTTTATGACTGTTTTTATATTTACTTGCAGTGTGTCCTGTATCAATTCTTAGGTGTTTTTAAAACATTTAGTTTCATGGTTATTTAGATAACATTTAAAAATAGTATAATATATTTAACAAACTCAGAAGAATTGTCTTGGCTGTTCTCTGTATATTTAGACTGCTGTATCAGTGGTGATAGGAGGTGTAAGAACATGATACACCTCAAATACTTTGGAAAACTAGTTACATGTACTTGGTAAAAAGGGGAGAATCCATACTATATTAAATGTAATATACATATTTTGAAAACTGAATGTATTCAGTATTTTGGTGTAGATCTACTTTTTTACATTTGACATTAAAATTAGTTGGCTTTGTGAGAAATATAATTTTTAATGCTTCTGTCTAAAGTAATTAGTAAGTATAATCCTTTAGTTGCCATCATAGCATTTTTTCTAAAAGATCACTCAGATGAACTGGACCTTTTTGGTTGTTGCCTGCATTTAGTGAGTTCTGAAGTATTTTACAAGAATCCTAACAACAAATGATTTGGAAAGGTTTGAATTGTGTAAACAGTGCTTTTACAATAGGACATCTTTTGTTTGCTGATTTTGTCTTTGTGATCATTTTTTTCCTTATCTTTACAAAGTTTCACTTACATTTTCCTGCACCTTCTTTGTCTTATGGCTTTCTTTTCCCCCTTGTAATACCATATCATCCATTTTTCTTGTTCACTTCCTGTCAAGATTGTTTTCCCAGGTACGGTGACTTCAGAGGTTCTTAATCACCCCACTTATTTCTCTTAAGAGTTTAGCCCTGTTCTTGTGCTGCTCAGTTTTAACTCCCTGTTGTGGGTAGTTATGGGTGGCTTTGGGGAAGGAGCTGAAGTGGGCTGCTACTGCACAGAAGAATGAGAAGTCATATAGTGAGGTAAAGAAGCTCTGAGGAGGTAAAACTATAATTTTTAAACTCTGCAAAAGGCTTGAATATCTGAAAATGATCCTCTCAGGTGGGCTGGAATTACCAGCACTCGTTCAGGTGTCGTGTCAAACTGCATGTTGGTATTCCTTTGTTATATTTTGGGCAAAACCCATGGGCTAGTGACCTAAGTTACCTGTAGTAACATGTTCATATTCACATAGTAGAGAGCTGTCTAGGACCTGATTTGTGTGTGACAGGACTGAATTTTTGTTACTGTCCAGGATTCCTCCCAATAGAATTTTTGAATACATCAATCATCTAATGACATTAATGATATGTACTGCTGGTTAACATTCAAAATTGAGTATTTTCTCTGACAGGAGGTGTAAAGTTGCTTATTCTGTGTTACAAGTACAGAAGAATTTTCCTGTGCTGAAAAGTTGAGGGAACATATGTTTTGCACATGCAACAGTAGGAGTAAGTATAAGCAGCAGCATCTTAATCTTGCAGATGTGTTGATAAATAAGCAGCAGAGACCTTAAGGCATATTTATGGATCTTGATTCTATAACTGATATGTTTTTTATACTGTAATAATTCAACACTAAAGCTAAAAAAAATGGTAAATAATTACTTCATGGTTTGGTTTTTCTTTTTTACAAAAGTTAAACTAGACTAAACAATAGTAGGTTCTACCCATTTTTTGCTGTACTTCAGTTAACTGAAGACTGGTAGCATTTCAATTGCAGGTTGATTGCTAAGAGGAAGGCTAGTGTCTTTTTTAAATAAAGTGTACATCAGAGCTTGCATATGCTTCTGTCCTTTACAAAGAAAACAAGTTAAGATCTAGTAAATACTGCAGCTTTACAGTTCTGTACTTGACATCCTTATTTAGCCAGTATTGCACTTAGCCTTGCTCTGTGGCACTTGTTGTATTAAAAAAGCAAGTACCAACCAATTTGCAGTTTCATAGAGAACTTGGAATGAATCAAGTAAGGTTTGTACCTACTGTAAAGTACTTTGCTTTTAGTGAAAAAGTTTCTCAAAATTGTTCATGACATGTCTGATTTTCACTCAAGCCTGTATGTATGCATGTGTGCACAAAATCTTACTAGTATAAACTTACAGCCATGGTGTTTCCCAATCCTTTTGGGCTAGGGACTGGTATTAGGGAGGATACACCACTATGCATTCTGCTTTCTGATGTCAAGACTGAGGTGTACAAGCAGACTAATAATCAACACAGTTGTATGCTGATTTGTGACTAACTCATGTCAGTTTGTGGATATGGTTGCTCCCCATGGGGCCAAAATGTCAATTGGTGTTACTGTGAAAGGTCTGTCAAAGTAGCTGCCTGCTCTGTAATAAATTTTTAACATGAGTTCTAGGGGTCAGAAGAAGAGCTCCTCCTTAGTGTTCCATAATGGCCATTTTTGGCTGAGCTTCAAAACCTGCTTGTGTCTTTTAGTTATCAGACCTCATTTTTCTCCTCTACATTAAGCTATAGCCTTTTTAAAACAGTGTGTACTCTTGTTATGTTAAGTACTTTTTCTAGGTTAATATGAGTTACTACAAACAAAGTTGTTGACCTGAGAGCTCTTTATTATCTATCTCATGGCAATTTCCTATAGCAGGATATTTTTATAAAACTATTGGTTCTGTTCTGTCTAATAGTGGTGTCTGCTGCTTCAAGTGGCTGAAGATAGAAGACTCAAGTTTGGCATCCCAAACATGATTGACTAAACCAGACTTTTGTGAACACAAATTTGTAGTATAAATACTATAAACATATTTTGATTTATTAATATTTCCTTGTAAAAATTGCTTATAGACCACCCTAGTTGCTAGTATGTGGATTTGTTTTCAAAGTGCATCTGAACTTGGGCTCCTAAATCATAAGTGGAGTGGTTTTTCAGAATGAGGTAAATTTTTTTGAATTTTCTGATTCTCAGAATGTTTGTTTACTCAAGAGCGGAATACTTGTTAATATTCCTGTAGAAAATTAAGGATATTTTTTTTATACATTTCATTAGGTTTTGGACTGTGAATTTGTTTCTATTAATTTTTTTTTTTTATGAAATCAGCAATCCTAACATTCCTTGGAATTGTTTCTGATAAAGTATATTTTTTCCATCAGTGATGATTTTTTTTTTAGTAATACCAGAAATCTTTTGCTGTTGGGTGGCTGAGCATCAATTGAATCGGGATCAATTTGATGTATTATTTATCTGTTTAGTGTAAATGCATGTTACAGTTGCTGGTGATACTACAGTTTTATGTTGGTTTTAAAAGGATGGTCAGTATCTGAACTAACATCGATAGCATAAAATTCATTAAAAAAATATACCCACCACCATGTTAAGTCAAAACTATTTGAACAATGGTGAATTGGTAGGTTGTTTATATACCATAATATAATACATCAGGCTTGGTTTTCAGTCAACACAAGTATTTTCAAGTCATGGTATTATTGAACCACGGCCTTTAGGCAAGTTCTGTAATAAGACCTGCTTGTTTACAGGTAAAATAGAAGAATATTCATTAATTAAAAACACTGTGTGAAGGTGGATTCATTTGCAGTTGATGATGTAACTGTTTGGGAGCTTGAGACTGCTACATCTGATTAATCTTTAATATGCTAAAATGTACAGCATTGTTATATTGAACTTATTCATCGCTTTGATACTATAAAAACCAGGAGTATAATTAACTTCATTACTTGTGCTGTTTTTAATCAATGGAAACTTTTGAAACTTTAACATTTTTATTTTCATGGAGTAAGTGGGAATGTTTTAAGTTGTAAGAATGATAGGTTGACCATGAAAACTATGTTTACTTTCAGAGAGAACAGGAAATGAGAATGGGTGATATGGGTCCTCGTGGAGCAATAAACATGGGAGGTAGGGATCTGAAGGAAAAAGGCTTCTGTAATGTAAATTTTTTTTTTTCTTTGGGACTGTACATGTTACTCAAACACTATTAATTAGTGACAACTGGTTGAAAAGGAGTAAGCAGTATTAGGAAATTTAAAAAATCCAGCATCTGTCTTGCTTTCAAGCAGCTTTTCCCCCGTATCCCGGTGTATCTTTTATTGCTTTGTCTATACATGGCAAAAAAATTATGTACAAGTAAAGAGAAACAAAAATCAGGGAAAAGTGATGCTCTGAGAGTTATCTGATACAAAAGAGGAATTTTATGTTCAAAAAAATGTTTGGCATTATTTTGGAGAGACTGCCTATTCAAAGAAACTGTGACTGCAAGTGCATGCAGTGAAATGATGTAGAGGTTAAAATTGGCAAGTTCTTCTTGATGTACTTGGTGTGATAAATGAATAATGTGCTTGGTGGTCTACCAATTACCTCCAAGTCTCTTATTTACAAATATTCTCAATTAGCTCTTGCAACTTAAAATACTCTCATTCCTAAAAACTGTTACTGTGTAACCTAGAAAAGTAAAATAATTAGTGCTTGCTCCATATATGCAGACTGAAGCAGTTTGGAATCTTACTTATCCAGAATATCTGCTTTTAAACAAGACTGAAATTTAAAATATTTCTTCAAAACCACCAAATCTAACTAAACTGTGTGAACTATTAAACTATTGGAAGCTTCCTAATGGTAATTAAAAATAAATTAGGTGGTAATTAAAAGAAAAGTAATAAAACTGTTTTTCCATATACTTTAAAATTGGAAGTCCGTACAAAAACATTTCTCTTGACCTTTTGAATAATGTGTATCTATAGAGTAATGAATGTGCTTCAGATTTTAAAACACATTGTTCACTATTTCCTTGCATTTTTTGAGACACATTTGTAGCTGAAAAATAGAAAGAGGGTTGGGCTTTAAGGGATGATAAAAGTTATTTACAAAGAATTCTGAAGAAGGACATTGTGAAATTATCTATAAATATTAAACTGAAGCATAAATGGAGGCTTAATTTTAAAATTTTCTATTTGTACTTTTGCATATGATTGCAACATACTTGAAAATATCATTTAATTAGAAGACTTTGTGAATATTGATTCTGCACCAGTTGTCCAGATCCAGAAGATGCACTTTTTACATGCAGATTTAATGTGTGTATTTACTGCATTTCTTTACAGTAATGTTGGTATTACTTTCTCAGTTTTATGTTGTGGCTTGATTTTAAACTCAATACTTTTAGAAATAAATTGTATCATTCTAAAAAAAAGTTATAGTAAAACTGAACTGCTGTTTAAAACTATCCACAGCAAATAAGTGTAGTGTTTATTTCTACAGAGGGTGGATTTTAAGTTTACTCATTAAATAGAAATTTTGGTTTTTTCTCCAGTATATTAACTACATTGGTCCAACCAAAATAGTTGGTGCCAAAACCTTACAGTAGACCTTTAAATAGCAGATATTTAGTCGTTGACATTAGCATCCTTTCTTCATATTTCTGTTGGAATTGTAACTTTATTTTTAACTGACCTCTACCTGTGCCATTTGTGATTTTTTTATAATGTGGGACAGAGGGAGCTGGAATATCTCCAGTAACTGAAATAACTGCATGATAATTTTCTTAGAAAGCAGAGTACCTTTGTGACAGATTTAATAAGTGTTGGGCTGACTTGTGTAGAACTGGTAATTTTTCCAGCTTTCCGTGACAAACAAGTTCTGAGAGAATATGTACACCTCATTAGAGCATTTAATTGGATCTGTAGTGCAAAGTGCAGATTATTAATTTAAATATGGAAAAAAGGGGCTTTTTTGGGGAACAGTTGCTTCATTGATGAAGATTGACTTTGACTTTCTTATTGGAGTATTTCAGACATTTGGAGTGAAGTTTTTCAGCCCTTCCGTTTGCAGCAAAGGACATTTTTTTTAGTGTCTACATTTTGGCATGAACACTAAGGACTGCTTTCTATCTGTTTCTGAGCATGCTCCTGTAAATTAACTCCTCATATCAGTCTTACACCAAAAAGAAACAACAATCAAGCTCTTAGGGTCTGCTTTGGAAAGAGGAGGATTTTGGAGAACCTCTGATTTACAGCTAATATTCTGTAGTGGCCTCTCACTGAAAGTATGCAGGGCCCCACTCTCTCCTTGCATTATACTCTGTAGTTTTGCTCCTTTCAGATCTGACTCTGCCTTAAACAGGATCAGTATTCTAGAGGTTTGATAGTGTAAGTTACTTTCTGCCACCCTGGGTGCATGTGTATGATACAGAGCATGGGAACTTAGTGGCACTTAACAGATAAGTGACAGTAGCTGTGGGTGGCCACCTGGCTCAGTTTAATTAATTAGGCTGATAAGCAAACCAATCACAAGTAATTTAGCATTTAGTTATTGGCACTATTACATGTACTAAGAGCTGCTACCATCATGATAGTCCTGCAGAGTGCCTCTAGGCTCTGAGAACAAAGGTTTCTCCTTACATTGGCTGTTTAGACTTCCTTTCCTTCTATATCTAATTGAATGGGTGACAGTAAAAAACCATTTTAGAGCATATGCTACTGTAATTTTCTTGAATTGTAGTCTAGTCTTCTACCTGCTACATGAACCAAGTGTGTGTGTGGATAGGTAAGGAACATCCAAACTGAGTGCACATTTGTTTTGATTTAGTGTTACAGGGAGAAGTCTGGGAGTTACTCATTACTAAGCTGCAAGGCTTCTGCTTTTCCAAAGTACAGGATTTCTGTCACTTGTAGTAAACAAAACTTGTTTAGCACTTCTCATGTGCTACTGTGTAGCATGCATTGTTTTTGCTAAGGAGTTTGTGTTTGGCCTAATGTATATGATCAAACCCAGGCCTTCAATTTTAGCAGCAATGTCTTGAATGCCATGGGTTCACTGGCTGCTGTGACACAGTGCTGTCAAGGCAAGTAATCAAGATGCAATTGTGCCTGCAACTAGCCACAGTACTGTATCTGTGCAGAGTGGCCTCCTTTGAATGATATATATTTATATATTCATTACTAAAAACCTGCAGTTATAGCAAGAAGTGAGAAGGTTTATTTTTAAAATAAAAACAGCAGGCTTAATAGTCTAGCAACATGTCAGATTATTATGAAACTGTATACTTAAAGTGTACTTAAATTCCAGAGGTATGCTTTCTTCCATTATCAAATTTTGAATGCATACTTTGGGCTGAAAAGGACAGATTGTGCAGAATGGAAAGAATGCATCACCAACAGCCTTGAAGTTGATACTTCATAATAGTGAGGTGTGAGGTAGATAATCAGATTTTTTTTCTTACAGCAACATGTGAAAATAATGTGAAGGCATTTTTATCTCTATGTTTAGTATGTTAGTGAGTACTGGCAGAGTGATGCTTCTTAGTGTAATATTACAGCTAAGTGATCTCCTTAGAATATGTGTTCAAGATTTTCTTCTACCTCTTTGATTCAGACTTCTGGAGAAGATTGTTGTGTCATTTCAAGTTCTAACAAAACTATTTAGTTTTCTGGTACTTATAGCATAAGAAACTACAGATAAGTGTGAGATTTTATTTATTCTGTATTACAAATAATTTATTGTGAAGTTGAGTACCATCTCTGTTACTGCTTTTAGACCTTAGGCTAATCTACCCTACACTGTATCAATTAACATACTACTGGTAGAAGACTTCTTGCAAATGTCCATTTCATCTATTAAGGTCCCTAAAGAGCCAAGTTGCCTTATAGCTGCCAATATCTCTAAAATCACTTGAAATTTTTGTTGATTTGTGGTGTGCATACTCCATATAGATGCAATATGAACATGTAGTTCCTGCAGAGAAACTATACAGCTATATTTAGCTGTAAAAGTTGGGATTTTCAAATACATGAGGCAAATTATGTAATGCAGAATAATAAAATTATTTAAAATCTGTTTAAAAGCAGATGATTGAGATAAATGTACAGTCTCAAAGAATTTTTTTCAAGTATTTGAAGTCTTGTACATTTGGCTTTTTAAATATCGTAAATTGTTTGTTTGTTCTTGTAAAATTAAGATAGGACAGCTCTAAGTATAGATTGTTTTGCATAGATGCGTTTAGCCCAGCACCTGCTGGTAACCAAGGCCCTCCTCCAATGATGGGTATGAATATGAACAACAGAGGAACTTTACCTGGCCCTGCAATGGGTCCTGGTCCTTCCATGGGACCAGAAGGAGCTGCAAATATGGGAACACCAATGATGCCAGATAATGGAACAGTGGTAACGTATCACAAATTTAATTCCTTTGAATAGCTGTCATGTCTTATGGCCCATTTTTCTTACCAAAGATATTTTCATGCTGAGTGAGAATGTGTTCCATGTTTTGGATCTGTAAAAAGTAATTGGTAAAACCTTTTCATGCAAGAAATTTGCCACCTGAAAGAGAAATACTTTTTTTTATATTACTGTGAAAATCCTACTTCCCTTAGGAATGAAAATCTGTAAATTTAGACTTTTGCTGTTCTTTTCTTCAGTAAAATTAAATTCTGTGAATTGGCTTGTTGGGGTTTTTGATGAACAGTTAAATGTTGGAAGGTGCAAAGTGTGAAGATATCTTTGTGTAAACTATTTAATTTTTTAAGCAACTTTAGTATTCTTTGTATTTCTTTTCTAACACTGTTAAGCGCATGAGATTGACAGTAATTATGCTACATAGAAAATCAGTGGTCAAGAGCTATTGATAACTGTTACATCAATACAACAAAAATAATATTGCCCAGTTGCCACACTAATAGGGGATGTCTTTTATATGTCTGGATTTTTAATTGAAAGCAGGTAGGCCATTGAAATGCAGTTAAAGCACTAGCCATTCTTGCTTTGTTCTCATAGCCAGTTACTTTTCCTAGCTGTAATGTCTTATGTAGAGAAACAACTGTATAATTTGAAATCTGACTTTTACAGGATTTTTCAGTGCTGTTCCGTTACTAAATATCTGGATTAGTGGTGGTGTGATATAAAGGAATATATAGTATTAGCAGTTACTCTGTTACAGTTTTATTGGAACACAGCAGCATTTTGTAGCTGTGTTATTTTAGATATACCTTCTCAACAGTATCTGTCTGTGATTGAGCAATCTGTATAATGAAGTAAGAACAAAACTCCTTGTTTCATAGACAAAAATGAGATTTCTATTTGCACAAAATATATTGTGGGTCTGGGCTTTCCTAGATAAAAAGGAGAGGATCTTCACATCATAAGAGCCAGCTCATTTTATCAGTTGTATCATTTCTCACAAAGTGGGAAAGATGCTATTCATAAAATATTGGATTTGAAAATGCTTTTGCTGGAGACTGCTGTGTTACTGATCACTTTGAGAACTTTCTCTTATATTATATAGACACTGAAAAAGAAGTATATGGAAAAGAACATGCTATCATAAATCATGATATCTAACTTAAACTGTTGTTTTTCTACAAAAAGTCATTCCAGGTATGGAAATGTAGGAAATATGCTGACACTTCAAAATGCATGTTTAAAAAAATTATTTTTCCTTCCATTTTCTTATGCATGCTTCTGAAGGACACAATTAATTAGAATTTAGTTTTCCCTTCATTTTGGTCTTTGAAGGTTTTTAACTTGAGAGGTCAGGCCCCTAAAGAAAGGCATAGCCTTATTGTATTATTGCTGTTGTTAGAAAGACACTTTAAAGATCCTTTGAGGGCTATCTACTAAAACACTGTAACAGTTATTTTCCATTGAGGTAAATTAAGAGTATTCTTTATAGACCAGAAATACAGATTTAAAGTTTTTAATTGGACGTTTGTCTGAAGTTTTGAAGGGAAAGTTGTAGCAGTCTCCCTATTGTTTCACTGCAGTCTTTTGAAACCTGGGTTGTCTTTGAACATAACATTTTAAAAGCAGTTTTCCCTACTTACTAATGTAGGTAGCTAATTACGCAGTTTTCTTGTTAGCCGGAAAGAGGAGTCCTTATTGGAAAGAGGACTTGACTTTTTGTCCAAAAGTCAAATGTTAAAAGGGTCAGGAGTATGTGACACGTTACTTGTTGAAATTCATATCCATTGCTGACAAGCTGGCATGCATTAAGATAATTTTAAAACAGTTTTTACCCAGTGGTACAGATTTAAAGATTTTTAGCTTAGTAGTAGATCTTTATGAAGCTCTTGAAGTAACCTTTCTTGTATGCAATGTTACACTTGAAACAATGCACATATATACAGCCATGATCTAGGTTGCATGTACTTTTGTCTATATTGATAAAATGCTGGGGTTTTAGTTATGTATACATATATATGTGAATTAGCAGACTCCAGAGCTGCTGAGCTCTACTACTGGACTTAGGCTTTCAGAAGAATTTTTTCCTGATTCAGGCATATAAATAAAGTGCTGGTCATAAATATCCTTATTGGATTCCAAATACCTGGGGAGTTGATGTAGATCCCTGTGCAGAATAAATTCTGAAAGCGTAACTGTCCTTAACTGGTGAATGATGAGTTATTTCCACATCTGATTGTACTATGTATCTATGCTTTTAATGGTTCAGGTTGAGTAATTTCTCCATGTGGGGTTCTGTTTTTAAACACTTTCGTAAATACTGAACTATAAGTGTTCAGATGGATGGTTTTTTTGCTTAGAAATTAAGCACATAAATCTGGGTAGGGCTATATACCTTTATTAATATCAAGCATAGAGCTGAGGAAAGCAAATATGGAATATTAATTGGATTATCTCACACTGATGTTTCAGAATAAGCCTTAGTTACATACGGAGTTTTTTTAATAAACTAGGAATTATCCAAAATTACGCATTTTGCCACTAATGCAGAATTTTAAAAGTCTTAAGTAAAGATCTCTTAAGTTCCAATACAAAAGGCTAACTCCAGGTTGCATGGAATTGAAATATCCATAAATATGTGGATATAGAAGTCTTAAGGCTGTTAAAAGAGTAAGTGCCTAGAAAAAAAAAGTGCAGTGCCTAGAAATACAAAAGCTGATTTCCTCCCCTCCTAGTTTGACGTGTTTCTAATTTGTTTAAGGGAGAAGCTTTGCAAGTGTATGTAAGGCACATTAGGGCTCAGATATAAAACTGTTTGCTGTCTGCTCTGTTTCATTGAGAATGTGTTGCTTCAGATGTATTTGTAAGGATAAGTTACATTCAGCATCAGTCGGTCTTAAGTATTGTTTTTAATTTTTAATTTACTTTACAAAGTTGGAGCGTAACATTAGCACTCTTTAATTTCCAGCTCTTTTTCCATAATAACTAATTGAATTGCTCCTTTCTTCCTTCTATGTGTGATCCTGATTCTGCTGGACTATCTGCTGAACTCCATGGCAACATCACTTGTGGTTTTTGTTGTAACTCACATTTGGCATGTTCCAAATGGACTTGCATTAGCATAATGAGAGATTCCCTCAAGGAGGCCCATCCCAGATGGGTTCACCTCTGGTTAGTAGGACGGGCTCTGAAACTCCTCAGCCGCCAATGAGTGGTGTAGGTGCCGTGAGTGGTGGACCTGGTGGCTTTGGTAGAGGAAACCCAGGGGGCAACTTTGAAGGACCTAACAAGCGTCGCAGATACTAAATATTAATTCATTCCTTACTGTTTTAGAAATTCCAGTAGAATTATACAGTGATATGCCTTTATAATTTTAGCTGTTATCTGGAAACGGTTCTATTGTTATTGTAGTCTTTAAAACAGTTTCTTTTGTAAAACTTTTTTTGTATTCAGCCATAGGCTTTGTAGTATAGAGCAGAAATGATGCGGATCATTACGTAAGGCAATGTGTTTGTGACTCTAGCAAAATACAATGTGTGACTATGCTGTAAAACGTGCAGTTATCTGATTACAATAAAACAAAAATCACTGGAAAGGATTTTGGGAATGTTATTACTAATACTGAGTAAGAATAATTCTGTGCTTAATTATAAGTGGCATAATTTTCATTTTTACGTAGTTTCTTTTATGTGTCAAGAAAGTTCCATTCTTAATAGTGAGTGTTTAGCTAAACTGCATGGTGCAGTACATACACACCTGCTTTTTTTTTACTTTCCAAGAGCATAAACTTTTATACAAAGTGTTCTCAAAGATACTGTGTCCTTGCATCTCAATCCACCATTGCAAACTTAGTCACAGTAGTCTTACCAACAGAGGTTATCTGTCAGACAGTTTATTAGAAAATTTAACTTGGGAAGGGGAAAAAAAAAAACTTTGAAAAGGTGTCTCTATGTATGCTTTATTCATAACTGTGAGTGAATTTACCTAAACTATAGAGAAGAAAATTGTTTTTGACATCTGTGTGTTCTGCTGATGGTTAAAGTATTTTCCATTGCAAGGAAGGAGACATCTCTGCACGCTGGTTGAAAGCTTTCTGCTGTGTTTGCACGTTATTATTGATAAGTATACATTTCCCCCAGTGACTGGTTTGAATAAAAACATGTCTGTTATCAGAGAGTAACTGTTTGATTAGGAAGCGAATACGTGTTTTCCAGTGAAAATAAGTGTTCACTTATAGTTGAGTAATAAACATTTAAAAGGATTGCACATGAGTATTCTTCCGAAAGTTTTTACTGAACAAGGAATTTGGAAAATACCCATTTCCAGCACAACTCAGGATAGATTTGCTGATTGAGTTTTAAGATAAAATTGGTAATAAAGCTGTTAGGAAGCTTATTACGATTCTGTTTGGTCAGTCTTGGAAGATGATGGAAAAGACCTATTGGTTCTATTCTTATAATGTCAAATAAGTAGGGATATTTTTTGGTTACTATTACTCTTTTTTCTGTGCAAAATAATTGTAAAATAATTGTGTTCTTTTTCATCAGTTCACTCACATTTTCAGAGGTAGACATTACTAAATTTTACCTGCATGAATTGTGATGCTAAATTGATTAAAAACTGATTTGAAATAACCTGGTGCTCCAATCACATCCAAATGGTATATACATAGCTCAGCATGGGATGCAAGCAGCTGAGAGGGCTTTTGTGTGTTACTTGTTAATCCAACTGTGATTGACTTGGTGGATTGAATTTTGAGCAAATGGTTAACAAGAAAATTGTATAATTGCTGGCATTTTGGAAATATACTGTTACTTAAATTGCCAGTGTTCTATGGCTTAAGGTACTGTTTTCATGCAGTAGTGTATGTGTAGTGTAGTGTTTTCATACACTTAGTGTAAGTAAGTGTGTAGGTCCTCCCTTGTGACATGGGTACTTGCTAAGCATTTTCCTTTAAAGTGTCTTTTTTGCATTACTTGATACATGCCACACTTTGTAATACAATACTGAGTTACCTCTAGCATCTGAAATGCTCTTTCCCCATGGTATATGTATCACATTATAGCACTCCTTCTTAGAATGAAACTCAACCAAACTGAAAATGGTTTTACTTGGCACAGTGGCCCTGAACCTCAAGATTTGGGAAATGTACTTTTTTCACTGCTATAAACTAGTGTTTGCATATGGCAACTACTTAAACTCTCTGCTCTAGTTTGCTTTATTCAGATGAAAATGCAATTTACATTGGTATCTAATAAGGTGTCTATAAGATTACTTTTTTCTTATCTTTTCTGCCCTTGTTCATGACTTTTTTTTAGGGGATTGAGCAATATTGGTGTGAATTGATAGTTCTCAACTGTGAAGCTGTGCAGGGAGCATGTTTTAAATACAAATAAAACTAGATTCAAGAGATTGGTTCAATGTCTTCAAAGGAAAAGGCCTATTCAGGCCTTTTAGCTAGCTCCTGTGTATTGCTTTAGCTTTATAAACCCTCCGTCTTGTAGTATCTGAGTAAGTTTCAGAAGAACATTAAATATACTGAATCTGCAAAAGTGGTACATACTTCCCATGCCACTTTCATGCTATTTTAAGTGCATGTTTGTTGCACTGTGGTTTTGGTAGCTGGTGGACATATGCATGTATTTGAAAGTTTTTGTAAATTTTATTTAACATTAGTGATTGTCATTCCACAGTTGTGACCTGCCCTTCCTGTAAACTTCTGACTGGGATGGATGGCTCTGCTGCATGGTCGCAGTGGATTTGCCAGCTGTCCTTTCACTGCAGAAAACAATTTAACCTATTTTTAAATGTCCATGAACCAAGTCCTAACAAATAAATAAGGAAATGTATTTTTGGCAGGCTGTAAAGAGTCAATGAAGAATGCCTTTTGTAACTGATGACACAATGATAAGTTCAGCTGTTAAAAGTTTTCTTTGGGCTGCCTGGCTCAAGTCTAAAGGCAGTGCTTCTCATTTTGCCAAATGTAGCAGTAACTGATCTTAGCTATACAATAAACACTTAATTTTGTTAAAAAAGGAATGGTCCCAAATTCTTTCCTAAAAGTGTGTAGATGTGGCCAACCAGTGTTTTTGCATGAAGGTTCTCCTTTCTGCTAAAGTGATTAATTTTTATTGTTCCTCATCTGGTTGATCAGTTTATCATTTTTTCTGTATACACATGTACTCAAGATTTTAACTACATTTGCACTGTTAACTGGAAAGCACAGAGAAGTCCTGATGACTCTGCTGTATGCTATGCTAAATATGCTATGCTGTATACATATATATATACATATATATACATATACAGTATGCTATGCTGTATGCTAGGCTTGGAATATATGTGAATCCACCAACTATAGTGCACTTACTTTTGTGGTGTACTTACTGAGCTATTACAGTATTCCTGAAGTTTCATATTCCTGAACTGTCTGATTTTCCTGTCAGTTACAATTTAAAGGTAACAAAGATTTACTATTCCGTTTAAGTTAAACACTGTTCTGACCAATGTGCTCCTTAGATAAAACATATCTTGGGAAACTTTGTGGTGATCCTAATATACTTTGCTGTATTGATTTCCTAAGAAAATCACGAACTACTGTGGATTACCTAGAAAGAAAAGTCCTGATGTACAGTTATTAAAGTCCACATTTTTTAATGCAATTGTACATAAAAATATAATAATCTGGAGATCCTTACTAGAACTAAATTTAAAATAGATGGCAAGAAGACATTATGAACTAAATACTGCATTAATGTAATTTTAAGCATAATGCATAATATACATAGTATACATTCTGATCTAAAGTATGCTGCCACATTTTAAAATGTTATACCAATTTATATCCCTCTTTTCCACTCTTGATTTCAGATGTAGAATAACTTGTAATTATAAATTCTTTGAAAAGTACTAAACACAAACACTGTGACATTTATGAATTACATATTGCTAAATAGTTGCAATCTGCCTTGAGATAACTTGACTCAAAAATCTTGAAATATCCAATCTAAAGGCACATTCTCAAGTGAAAACCAAAACACTGTGTAGGCCTTTTGAAGGGAGAAAATATGCTTGGAGGTGAGATGTTCAGCAATTAACTGGTGTGCTCTGGTGGCGTGAAGTTCATTATACTTCAGTATGTTGCAGAAACAATTTTTTTTTTTTGCATACTTTATAATTTATCTGTTTTTTATAACAAGTTCCATCATGATTTTTCCCTTCACGAGTCAAACTAAAGTGTAAATGAACTACTAAAATAACATGGAAGGCAGAGGAGCAACTAGAGTCAGCTTATATTGGACCACAAATGTGAAGGGGGTTCTAAATCCCATTCCTGAGACTTGAAGCATATCCATGGGTAGTTTTATGCATGCAAGATCTTTGTTAGCTTTTGCTTGTGCCCAAGAATTGGCAACTTCAGAGGGCTCATACCTCCAATGCAATTTAATTCTCTTCTCAGGAGACCTCAAATTATTGATATGGGCACTCTGCTGCTACTAAGATGATCATCTTGGAGTTTGGTGCTTTCTTTGGGCTGTTAGCTCACTCCTAGCATGAGGGAATGTCAGTCCAAACTTTTCTGATTCGGGAGTTGTAAGGAGGGAGTGAGTATGGCCAATGGGAAATGCAGAGGTTGCACATTACTACTTTAGGTAATTGGCTATTCAGTGCTAGTTTGGTGGCAAATGTTGAACTGTAGTAAACTGAAAGTATTTGTTTTTTTAAAATTCACTTACTGAAATGTAAGAACTTACTAACAGTAAGGGATTGACTAAAAACTTGGAATACCTAATGTTAGGTATAATTTTACCCATTTATATGTTATCTTTTGTTACCTTTCCAGATATACTGTGAAGTATTTTTAGCAGTCTCACCAGTTAAGTGTATTTTGTTAATAGTTTTGGGCGTTTTCCCATAAAGTATTTTAAAAACCGTAAATGTAGGCATTTCAGGTGTGTTTTCACAGTAATACATAAAGTATTGAAGCTAGTTATAAAATTGTCTAAAATGTTACTTGTAGAATAAATAAACTGAAATGAATTTTTCATGAAAACAGTACTTTTTATGGCTTTAAATGCATGGAAACAAACCCTCAATGTGTTCATTTTCAGTGGGATAGATTTAATAGGTCTTTTCCATCCTGAACTTCCTTAAGATATGTCTGAAAGTAAATGTAATTGAAGTTTGGAGACATCCTTATTAATGACCTCAGCCTGACTTTTAAAAGCAGTGCAAGAAATTTCTTCTGTTTGGAACTGCAGCCCATTTTTCCTAATCGAAGGAGCTATTTGAAAAACCATTCAGAGATAAGCACAGCATACTTACAGGTAAAACTATTAAAGGACCCCTCTGCTCCAACGTAATGATTATTATACACACAAATCATATTGAGAGAAAAAACACAACTTTGTAAATGTGGGTAAAATCTCAAGTGATCTGGATGTGGTCCCTTGAGTGGAGAATAAAATGCTCATAATAAGAGGTATGAAACAAAAGGAACTGGACTGTGTTACTGCATACACATGTGGATAATGTTTTTCCATTTGTTTGAGTAAATTATTTGTCTAGAGCCTCCATTATTCCTGGATTTACTAGTGTGCTTTTATATCTCAATTTCTGTAGAGCATAGCTGTATAATTTGATTGAATTTAAATGCTAATTGTATGCGGGATGTTAAGTGCTTGACTTGAAAGAAATGCAGTGAGAATAAAGATACTGTTCTTGATTTTAAGTAAAAACTGCCTAGATCCTTGAACAGGAATAAGTCCTGGAGGGTCCTGTATGTAAATTGAACAAAAGATGGGAGAGAGGGAATAAAGTAACATAATAAAAGTGAGAAAAGTGTGGTTTAATTTTATACCTACAGCAAATTTACAAAAATAACTTAAAGTCTCGTTGTACATGAAAACCAAAAAGCAACTAATTTTTAATAGAAGAGGTGGAAATACCAGTTACATTCATGTCTTGGATTTTTTAAACTGAATTTAGTTTTGTGCAAATGGCCAAGAAATATCAGAAAATCTGAAATGAATTAATGTTCTAAAATATTCTTGGGTTGTAGGGTGGGATCACTGCGGTTGGATATTTCACTTCTGTGTTGTTTTTATGAAGTTGTTATGTAGGACTTGATTTTGTGGCTGGATACAGCAATTGTATACAGCGTACACACATCATGTAAGTATGTAACAGCTTATTTTTAAGGTTGTTAGCCTCTCATCAAACCAATGAGAATCTAGTCTTAAACCTGAGTGCATCATACATGCAGAAGCACCAAACAGAAGACCATGGTAAAGGAAAATGAAGTAGTACATATTGATTAGTAGTGATGGGATGGGATTAAGGTATTTCCATTAATTTTTTTGCCTTCGCTGTAATAATTTTTTTTGTGTGATAGGGAAACTAATTTTATTATCAATTAATGCTAGAAAGAAAAAATCCCCATCAAAACACATCTCCCAAAGAAATCCCCAAACCCTAAATACCTCAGTGTACAACCCAACCCCAAGCAAAATGTGTTTCCTCATTTTAAATAACTACATATAAGCAAGGTGGAAGAAATAATGAATTCAAAAAGATGTAAAAAACACAAGGATTTACTGTAATTCTTTTTGCATCTGTTAGCTCTTGATGGTTCTGGTAATTTTTAAAGTGTTACTTAAAAAAAAAAGTTCTATTACTGTTCATTATTTGATGTAAAAGGATTTATTCTACTAAATTTATTTATTGTTGCTAAATTTAAAATATTTTCATATAGTGTAAAATTGCACAAAAAAGCACTGCATAAAGCAGCTATTGCAGTTCTGAAGAATGCAGTATTTGAACTGCCAGCTGAATTGATCTTCCAGGCTGCTTACAAATGTTTTAAATATTTGTATGCTAATGGGAATTTGAAATATTTGTCTGCATATTTAAAATAATCCAGTGCATGCCTTGCTGTAGATACAAACAGCCTTTTGCCCTCCTTGCTGCTTAGTCCTACTTCCTCTGTAAGCAGTGAGCATGAGACCTGTGTAAAGGAGACCCAGTGAAAATTATTGATTCTGCTCATTTCAGTTTGGACAGAAAGAAGAGCAAGGAGGGGCAGTAGAGCAAGACTCTTCATACCTGTGCATACATAGGGTAATTTGTGCTGCAGACAAAAAACATAGCTTAATAAACATTCTCATTAAGTGAGTTTGGAAGAAATACATAACCTAGAACAAATGGGTAAGAAGTGTGTTGAAGGCTTTAGATGTCTGAATTAACAGAGTCATGGTTTACATTCTCGGTGATAGTTGGTCTGAGAGTGTGAGTGTTTCAAGCCATGAAGAAAATAATGTACACTAAAATGTTGAACCAAATTTTATGTGAGCTTGATCTGTCTGTTCACTTTCTGCAGTTACCAAGAAGGTTACATGCAAGCCAGTAAAAAAATGGAAAATAGTGTTCTTCGTGATTTCTCCAGTAGAGATGATATATACAGAGTCTTTAAAAAGATGCAAGACTATGCACATGTACTTTTTCCTGGAAGAAAATATATAAACTGCCATTACAAAGATGGGAAATACTGTCTTTTAAAATGCTAACATTCTTCATTCTTTGATACAATAGTGCTGTGTTGCTCCATGTATTATCTTCTGCTTTTAAGGGAGAGAGCATGTGAAAGGTAAGCCACAGAGCCCCAGTTTTAATCAACTTCAAATTAAAAGCTTTTCCCAGAAGACACACCTGTAATAGTGAAACAGTAGTTCATCTGTAGTTTGTTTCAGTGTGGAACATTGTTTTTTCTAGAACTTCCAGCGTTGTACCAGTAGCAGTTCCACATCTGGCATTTTCAGAAGCTGTGCTGAATCATACAAATAAAGTTTTTACCTTAGTGTGTGAAGAGTGCAATTACTGCAATTTAAAAACTGAATGCTCAGAGTTTTGAAAGAAAATGTATGAAAGAATTGTCATCTATTGAATTGCTGGTTTAAAAGTGAAAATTGTCAACTTGGCAGCAGGGATGGCTGTACTTCAACAATTATTTTGGGATATGTGTCAGTTTATTATTGCCATGTTATACTTTGTGTAACTTTTGTAGTACCACTTAATGCATGTTTGACATCATTCTTGCATCACACTTGTTTAATTTATTGCTCACACTGATGAATGCAACTGTCTGTAGATGGGTGGTACCTGAGTATTTGTTTAGTATTATATAACTTGTTTAGGAGGGTTTTTAATTGATTAACTTGTTTTCTGTCTTCTATTTACTCTGCATGCTCTTAGCAAAATACATTTTTTTCTATTTTATATTGGGAAAAAGTAGCGAGTAATGAAAAAGTGTTTATTAGGAAAATAAATAGAAGTCCTGGATGCTTCTTACTGTTCTAAAATGACAGCTGACTCAGGAGAATAAAATCACTTGGTGTGCTTTCTGCATGATTATTCTAGACTTTTTCCTGCTTACAGCACACTTAAGAATCATTATTCAAGGTTAAAAACCTTGAATTACGACAGAAAATGTTGAATTTCTGTCTGGTTTTAATCCTAAGTGTTGGTTACAAGACAGTAAATTAAACACAAATGTCTTGATGTTTGCTCTGAATAGTACTCTTAACTCCACAATTGTACTAAACATAAAAAAAATTATTTGAGTTTCATAATTTCTAAATACTAAATTAGCCAATCCCCTTAGGATGGGGTGGGGTGGAGAAAGCAGAGATTTGTGGAGAAATCCTACTTGTTTTCAGTTGCATTATGTTCCACAGCATGTGTATTTTACTCTTTACATTGGGCTCATTTATTGCAAAGATTTAAAAAGAAATATAATTTATTGTATTTCATCCAGTTATAAGTATTAGCTCACTGGTCCATTGTAAAAATAGAATTGGTTGGTTTAGGCACATATTCTTTACTGGAGATCATGGCATGTAGCATAAATAACAGAAATAGGGTAATTCAAGTGTTGATGATATGTTGTTATGCCTTTAAGCCTGGTTGGATAAAAGCTGATACATGTTTGAGCATAATGATGTTTAAAACTCTGTGCCCAGAACCTTTATGCTGCACTGGCATTTCTGCTTTATTGCTGTGGTAATCACAGAAATACTCACAGGTTTGAAAGTCTTCACCTAGATATATGGGGGAGGGTAAAGTATTGACTATTGTATGTTGCTTGGTTCTTGAGATCTTGTGTGGGAAAACTGGTATTGTAGAATCTTCTTTATATGATTAAAAAAACCCAGTAAATTTTTAAGCAATCTGTCTTGTATATTTAAAACTGTCTAGTGTGAAGGAAGCCAAATGGTGTATCTTCAAAGAATATTGGAAAACTATTTTACTAGAGGTCTTGAGCTCTAAATCTTTTACTGGTTTGACACTGAGGACCTGGTGTCTTAACTCTAACCTTACACTACAATTATGTTGGAAATGATGCAGACTTCTGCCAAGCTTTAGAAGTGATGTGAAGATGTAAGGTGACTGTAGAATTGAGCCAAATCATACATATTTGATGCTTGTTGCTGGCCTGCTCTGGTTATCCTAATCCATTCCTGCTAGGCTTTTGTTTCCTTTTCTGTGCTCTAGATTTTCTTTTATTGTAAAAGGCTTTACGTTTTCCTGATGATGTGGAAGATATGAGCTGTATGAAACTTTATTTGGGGATTCCAATACTAGACTTGACAGAAATGGTTTAAAGTAAGGGAAAGATGTCAGACGCACAGTAAAAACCAGTTCTTTCTATGTTTTGACAAGTTGTTACATACTTCTTTATATGTGTTTTGTTAGTATATATCATATATGTATTCTTAACTTGTTATACCTTTAAAAAGGATTTATGCCCTTTCTAAGGGGGACAAAAGAAGTTCTGTTCTGGATTAAAATAATTTCATAGTTTATCTTTTGTGTAATTACGCAATAATTAGGTGAAAGAGTACATGAGAACTTAACAGATAGTTACCCTTTCTGAACTCACAGATGTGTGTGAATACTAATGCAGAAAAGTAAAAGTAGATAAGTGCTCTTCATGGATTTACAGATGGGGGAGATACTATTGTGGAAAGCCAGGAAAATGTGGCTTGATCTCATCTTTCACTTTGCAGCTGTTGAGAATTTGGGAGCTGCCATAGAATTAAACACCTGCAACCATGACTTAAAAACTTCATCTAAAATTCTTAAATATTGTTTCAGAGCTCTGCTATAAAAGAAACTAGTTCAGTGTAAACATTCAAATAAAATACATGCTTTAATGGAAAAAGTAATTCTGAAAGCCTGTGTTTTATTAAGATAAGAAGAGTAATGTTATTGGGGAGTTAGGTGTATTTTCTTGTGTTTTTACTTTTTGTCTACATAGTTTAAAAGTAACAGAGGTCAAATTAATAACATGCAGGGAAAGGCTAAATATATAGGACAAAATTTCCTGCCGAAGGATTAAAGTTCAAATATGTATAACTTAAGTACCGGTGCTTCCAGTAGAGAGCTTCTGTCATGAGTTTAAGGGAGCTCCTGCTTAGAAAAAGCTGCTGCCCAAATCTGGTCCTCCTCTTATGGCAGGAAAATGTCATCTTTACCTTGATTGTGACAAACCAATAATAGGATTATCAGGATTTAAGTTTATGAAGAACATAGTTATCTTGCCACAGTGATAAATCTGAATGGCTGAAGAGTCAGCATCTTAAATAAGTTTGGTTGGTATAGGTTGGTATGTGTACAGCTGCATGATTGTCACAGCCTTCCCAGGACTTGGAATATGGTGGTGCCTTGGATTTTCAGCGATTGCTTCATGCCTCTGAATGAAGTTCATTTATAGCTGCACAGACACTTTTCAAAGACTTTTCAGCATCTTTTCTGCTTAGAATTCTCTTAGGTAGTGACAGCCTCTGCAGTTGTGGGTTTAGAGTGGTGCCGTCATAAATCAGCATTTGCTCCTATCAGATGCAGTCGTTTTAGTTCATATCTGTTCAGTCATTGCAGTGCACTTCCAAATATTACTTTTCATTAATGAATGTTGTATTATCAATGAGGTTTTGATCTGAGTAGAGACTTAGGAAAGTACAGAAAATACAAACTAGTTACATTTGTACTGTCAGTGAGACAAATTCCTTTAATAATTTCAGGTGTGTTACAGAAAATCTCTTGGATGGTTCTAATTCGCTAAGTTTGTAATAAAGATACTTGGATTTTGTTCTGCCTTTGTTTTCTGAGGTTCATCTTTAAACTGTTTAGACCTCTGCATTTATTTTAGCTTTCACAGCTTGATGTAAACTAGAGTCCTTCAAACTTTATGCATAAATATACCCTGTCAGAGCATACCCATCAGTCAGGTGCTGATCAGATGCAAGATTTTGCAGAGTCCACAATGAAAGTAAGCTGACCAAAATAAGTTGTGAAATAAGATGGGAGTAAACTTAGGGGAAGACCAGAACAAGATTGAGCAGAATAGGAAAGCAAAAAGCTCTGAAGGTGGTCTGTAAAAAGCAGTGCAAAAGAATCTGATAAAGAGTCTATGTTCTGTTAATTGTTCAAAGAAATGGATGCCTATCATGATGCACAACTTCAGTTTGAAATGCAGATGTCTTTGGAGAAGCTGCTGCTTGTTTAAGTGGAGTTTCTTTTTCAAGACATTGCAAGTAATGTTTGTAGTGTATTAGAATGGATGTTTTTTACTTGAGTACATCAAAAGTAACCAACAGGTAACTGAAGTAACAGCTTTTGTGTTTTAGTCTGTGTGTGTAATTAATGTGTTGATATTTACAAATTTGACACCCAAGATAATTTTGAAAGCTTGTTTGTAAATTAGTATTTTTAATGTGAGAATTATAGTGCGAGCTTGCATCTTGAAATCTGAATGAGCCATGATGAAAAACAGTACTAGCCATCAGTCTCTGATCACAAATGTTTAGTTTTGAATATGATTCCAAATTACTGCCTTTGTATATAAGATGATATCACAAGGGAGTTCCTCACTTCTCACAATGTGCTCTTGGCCTAGTCCTGTGCAAAGGAGTGTCATCACCGAGGCCTGTACTTTGCTCTCAAGTGAAGAAAATGGTAACCAACTGGAGTGTCATTATGGGGAGTCTATGGTGGAATGGTTAATAGTATTCTGAACGCTCACTAAGGTGCCTCATCTGTTATTCAGACTTGAAATTATTTCTAATACAGTGTTTTTCAGTCCTCCTCGCTACATGTTAGTGGGTGTTCGCTTTGGTCTACGTATGGCAGTTGAGCTTAAAGCTTTTTTAAAAATGTTTAATATTAACTTAGAAAGCTATTTCACTTTGGGTAGAAAGAATAGCTTTGCCTTGCAGATAGTAGTGACTTTACTAAAATAAGGAATGCTGTACATACATTCTGTGGTACCATAAAGCTGAAATAAATCCTGATAGTGCAGCATCAGCAGTATGTCCAGTTGTGCAAGGAAAGGACAAAAAGCAAAGTTTGATTCCCAAACTTGCCAGGCAGTACAAGAGTAGCAAATAGAGAAATGGTTCCTTTATTCAACCTTCCTTTGTGTGTTTTTTTCAGAAACAGGTAAGTCTATGTCAGTATACCAATATGGGGTAAAACATTTGCAGGATACCCTGTGGTTTATTTATGCTGTTTGTTGTCTTTGTCTTGAAATACAGATTCCATTTCCTGTGTATTTCAAATCTAATGTAAGATTTTCTGTTTTCTACCAAATATGATTTTATTATGGTGGAAGCCAGAAGTTGGTATTCTGCATTTGTTACAGAATAATCTGAAATGGAATTTTATCCAGTAAAGTACAGGAAGGAAATTACTTAATTGTACAATGAACCACAAATCTTTTGAGAGGACCAGAGGCAACAGGTACCCACTTCTGTGGGTGCACAGGGGGTTACTTCTGAGCATCAGGAAACATTTTTACCATGAGGAGTGACCAAGCACTGGCACAGGCAGCCCAAAGAGGTTGTGGAGTCTCCATTCTTGGAGATGCCACAAGCCATGTGGATGTTGTCCTGGGCACTGACTCTAGGTGGCCCTGCCTGAGCCGAGGAGTTGGACCAGATGGTCTCTAGAGGTCCCTTCTGACATTAACATGTCCATGATTCTGTCATCTAAGCAAAGCTTTGAATTTATTAAACTTTATATGAATGAATTAACATTTAAACGCTATTACATGCTTAGGTATCTGAATCCTTCCTTTGTAGGTTTCATTTCAATGTAGATGTATGTGCTGGGTAGTATTGTTAAATTTTACATTTTCAAATGAAGCATGACAAAGGTGAAAACTCTCGGAGTGAACGACTTGTTGTTAATAAAGACTTGTGTGACCACGTCTTGCCCTGCCCTTCCCCCAGCACAGTCTTACAGATTCAGAGATTTTAGCCCCACAAAGATAATCAGTTCTGCTGTCATTATTTTGGAAGAGGAGGTTAGGACACTGGCCTAACTTGGCACCTGCTGCAAAAATGACAGGTAAGGAACCTTACAGGAGGGAATGGGGAGCAGTTGTGTGAAGTTCTGTAAAGCAGAATTGCAAACACTTCAGAAGCTGTGTATTAGTGAGTTTCACAATTCCTTAGGAATACTGTTTTGCTGGGGTTTTTTTAAATTAGAGAAAATTGGATTATGCACAGTATAGGAAATTTTGTGTGAAACTAGATTCCCCTTTAGGTTTTAGAAATATCTTGAAACTAGTGAGGTCATCACTACTTTATGTAAGAATTTTTCTATAATACAAAGCTTATGCTGATTTTCTCTAGTCTTAAAACTAAGGTAAAACTGTCTCTTAGGCTTTGCATATGCACATTTTTGCTACTTTAAAACAATTTAAAATTATTTTTAAATAAAAAATGAGTTAATAGAAGTATGCCTATTTAAACATCCTGAAATCTTAGTGGTTTTCTTAACTCCTTACATAAGTGTAAGTTTGTTTGCATTGTGTGTAAGCCAACGGTATCCTGACTTCTGTTAAAATAGTAGAGCTGTACTGATCTATTGAACTCTGTGCTAGCTGTGCTGGTTTAACAATACCTTATTTACAACAGACTTTTCTAAATCTATTTCTGTGATAGGTGGCCTCAGAATTTCCAGAACCTGGCAGAACTATCTCGTGAACTTTTAACTGTAGCTTCCAGTGCCGAGTGCAGCATCTTCAGATACTTTTCATCTGTTGGGTTTCTTAAGTTTTCTTTGTGAAGTCACATCTATATATCATTATTTCTAAGTGAAATAGATGATAAGGATTAAAGGTTGTTACCATATTCCTTCAACACTTTTTTTTAAAAACTTTTTAGCTGTTCATGATAAAGTATCACAAAAGGCTCAGAACTTCACATCTGTGTAACATATCATGTGAGTTCTGAATGGAGAAAATTACACCATTACTTGGACATTTTTCTAAGTTGTTTAGCATTAACACAGTCATTGAAAGTAAAAATCTGAACACTGAAAGGTATTTTTGCTGTTTTAATGACATTTGTAAAATGGGTAATTATTAAAATCATTGATAAGCCAGCTATTCTGGTGCTGCAGGTTCCTCAACTTGAAATGGGAGTGTCATATAGGGGAGGAGGCTGTGTTAAAAAATACAAAATTTAGTGGCTGTTTCATACAGGATTATCTTAATGACTTGGACTGCCTCACAGTGCACAAAATTTTGCAAAAAATATGTGTGTGTGTGTGTGTGTGTATATGTAAACCCCACTTTGTGTCCTGCATTTAGGAATATAATGACTTGCAAATGAACAATTTTTATTAATTTTACGAAGTACTTATAAATTTTAGTGTCTTTGAATTCAGACCTTGCTGAAGCTGTACAGATGAAAACTTTTGTGTCTTCTTTTTAAATACTTTCAGATGTGCTCATCATTCCCTAAATACTGAAGAAATCATCTAATTTCTATATGGTGAAGATTTGCAATCCAAGCAAAATAGAAACAAATGTCCCTTGATCGCATATTGTCAGTGGCATGGTTTCATTTCCTGGCCACTACTAACTGGCACCATTTTTTCTTTTTTGAAATCTGATCCCAGAAGAGGAATATTACTTCATTCGCATTCCTCATTTTGTGTAACATGGTAACTTCAGGTACCCTACACTTTGTAACTTGAAAGTTATAAAATGGATGCAAAATATTTTCAATAATCTTGCAAAGAAAATTGGATGCCTTGTTGGCTTAGCTTTAGTGTTTTCCCTTTTGTTTCTAGGAACTTAATTCTTCTTTTGAGCCCTACTTTGGTAATATTTTTTCTATTAAATGCTTGCTTGCTTCTGCTTCTCTGCAAGTATATGCACTTATTAAGAGAATTAGACAAACACAAGATTGGGGAAAAATTGATTTAGTCTCTGATGGTTTATTGTCCTCAGCAGGGACTAATCATTATTAAGATGAGCAGGTTAGGCCAGACTTAAGTTAAAACTAAGGGAAGAATGGGGAGGATAAGATTGCTTGACCATTTAAGAATGTCTAGCACTGTATCTTGTGTTAGTATGTCAGCAGCCAACATTGTTATCTGTTACCTTTTGATAGGTAAGCCTGAACAAAAGCAAACATGAACACAGCTCTGCGGATCATCTTGGGTTCCCTTTGGAAACCCCAAATAAGTGGCCACAAGGGATTGTCTGTTTTCCTGAGAACAGCTCGGCATTGGAGTTCTTTCTGTGTGCTGGATAGTGGTTCTGCTACTCTAAAAATCATAACCTGTGCCTGCTGGTGCAAAATGCCATATGGTCACTTCAGTGGAATTCAAAATTTACCTGTGCTGCTGTGTGTTGCTAGGTAATTTTTAAAATAGATCTAAAATAAAGTGGAGACTTAGGGGGGAAGCTGTTTGTTACAGTAACCACCAAAAATCCTGTTAATTTATAAACAAAAACCAAAATGCCCTCAACCAAAGCACAAAACCTGTTCTGTCAGTCAAGCTGGTGAAGCTGCTGCGTCTGTGTGCAAGGTAAATGTGAAATGTCCTTCGGTGTTGTAATGTCACAGCTGTTCCTGCTCTGAATTGTTGCTGGCAGCCTGGAGCTTGTCCTGCACAGTTGGTCTCTGCTGGAGAGATCCTGCTATGCTGAATATGTGTTACTTGAGATAGGTGCACTTAGGGCTGGTTTTCAATCTTCCTTCATAATGGCACAATAATGCACAGTATCACTTAGTCTGTGTGATGTCTCTCTTCTCTCCAGAACAGGCATGTTTATCATGCTGTTAGCCTTTCAGACAATTTCAGATTCATTTTGCTTGCCACCATACCCACTTTGAGTTTTAATTTAATGAAAAGCCTTATCATATGAATGTAAATTCAGTCTCTTACTTTGCAAACAACTTTGTTGTGTTCCAGCTCACTCTCAGAAACCACTTTTTTTCATCACTGGCTGCTTGGATATATTCAGCTCTAACAAAGTAACTACTGCTAACAAACAGTAGAGTTTATATATACTGTAGAGAGGTTGGAATGATCTTAGAAGAGACTCATGAACAAATAGTGCAGAGGCACATTCTTAGTAAAAATCATGCACATTTTAACATTCCCAGCAGTCTTACTGTGAGGTTTTAGAGCCCGTCATCAAAAATATACCATATTTATTTGGCTACAACTTTGTCATTAATATCTCTTGGTTGCCAAGGATATGGCTCACTACTTTCTCTTCAGTAAATCTGGGTGGCCAAGAAAGAGAAAGTAATATACACTGTGAGTTACAGAAACTGAGAGACTGTGTTAGGCCCTGATGCTTTAGCTTTCTTAATGGGCGACAAAAGGGAGAAACTAATTATTGGGGTTTTTTAATATTAAAATACAGACTGAAAGATGGGCAGTTTATAATTTTAGCCATCCTGTTAGATGGGTACATACCTATCAATAGCTACATTAATTTTACCATGTTGAGGTAATGTCTCAGGACATTAACACTTGTTCAGATGACAGTTCCAGCCAGCTGCCTATGACTGACAGTTCTATCACTACAGCTATTAAAGTATTTGACTTGCTAAATGATTGTAGTATCAGCTCTTGTGAAGTTATAGCTCTAGTTAGGAAGGGTTAGTAGGCTGTGCTCTGTCATTTGTGCTTTAGGAAGAAAGTGTCTATCTTGCTGAATGTCTGGTACAGAATAGGTAACAGAACTTTTAAAATCTGATAGCAAACTTCACCATGGGGTGGAAGGGGGGATAAAGAGGAACCAAATGGGAGAATTGATTTAATAGGACTTGGACATTAAATCATGCCAACTTTAAAATGGTATTTTTTCTGAGCTGTGAGTCTCAGCCTGTTTTCACATGTGTCTGATAAGGTAAATAAATGTTTGTGGTTGTGTTGTAATTTACACGTATGTCACTTTTTGAGTTGCTTTTTGGGACTGTACCCGAAGTGAAGCTAGCCTGAAAGGTGCAGCCTGTGTATGGCTTTCCAAAGGAATTCTTTCTGTAATAAATATTTGCAGGATGTGCTAAATTTTTTGATAATCAAATAGGACCTCAAGATGTTGGAAAATTGTTTTAACAACCCCTTACTTGAGAGTATGGGGAGTTCTTCACCCCTTTGTGCTGTTGTAATCAGGACCTTTCCAGGCAGTGTTCTCCATAGATATTTCATTAGGGCTCTCGGGCTCTGCAATGCGTCTCAGTGCCTGACTAAAGGATTATGCTAAGCCTGTCAAACATCACAGTGCTCACATCTTATTTTAAGTCAGAGGCATTTGTGGAGAAGAGGTGATTTTAATTCAGGGAGGAGCGAATGTGTCTTCAGGTGAGAACTGTTTTGAAGCCTGAATGGTTAGGGTGTAGAGCTGTTGAATTTTAAACACTTTGGACAGTTGTTTCACACGTGTACTCTGTGAGAAGACACACATTGTGCAAGATGGATACCTTTATTAACACTTCTATTTAGGCATTTTTAATAGAATGATAATAATTTAATTACTGATTAGTAAATGTAGTAGGAATAATATATACTAGCTGTTCTTCCAACTGCAGTTACTGCAAATATGAGCAGATCTATTGCAGAAGTTGCAAAATTATGGAAATCTTAAACTTTTGCATGAATTTCTAATGCTTGTAGTATTAAACTGTATTTTAATGATACTTGTATGCAGTTCTGCTGTGAAATGTTATTATAGAGTGGGACATTTTACTCCAGCTCAGTTTATATTATTTTGATAGGTAACTTTTCCCCTAATTAATAATGTCTGTACAACATGCTGCGGAAAGAGAAGGAGACTGCAGTGAGAGCTATTAGTTCCCAAGTGTCACTAATGACTCAATGATGTGTGCAGGGATCCTGATCATTTTAGTGGCACTAATATTAAAAGGATGAAATGCCACTTGTGCCTTGCCAGGCCTAGAAGACAACATGTAGAATGTCTTCTGTCACATGAAGTACATATGTTTTAGAAAACCTCCAGAGAGAAACGACTTGGGGCTCTTTGGAGCAGAACTGCAGTTAATTTCCTCCAGGCAGAAATATGAAAATCTGGGAACTTGTTAATGTTCTTGGAACAGCTGTTGTTTAACTGCAGAGGTACTAAAAATTTAAATAAAAATCTTTGGAGAAACAAAGAATGGATTTTTTTCTGGTAATGGGAAGTTTTTTTATGGTTTATTACTCCATATATAATGGGTTTTTGAAAAGAGAAACCTACTGTGTTTTCCCTTTTGCTTGAAATGTCAGTTATTTACAGTCTCTTTATTTTTTAGGTTACTATTAAAATCTTAAAATGCAGATGAAGACTGGCTTGTGCAGAATCCTTCTGCTCTCTTGTGCAGACAAAAGGGAATCCTAAAACAGCTTTTAGTACAAGGTACGTATTAAGGTATATGGCTTTATCTAGCAGTTACTGAAATCAGTACCCCACTTTTGGTTCAGATTTGTGATTTGATGTAGTTGTGCTTCTACCTCCAACTAATGATTTCAGATAATGTAATTCCTGGTATAATTCCTGCCACGTGTTATGTTTTTAAAGGACTTCAAGCATATGTACACAGCCTCTAGCAGTCAGCTCAAGCTCTGGCCAGCCATCCAAACCCCACAGTGCCACATTAATATGATGCCATGTCTGAGCTGCTGGATGTTATTGATACATTGCACTCAGAATCCTATTTGTACAACCAATACAGTAGTTACCGATTCTGAAGGGTTATCAGAGAGCTCTGGTCTGGAAGGTGGTCTGGGAAGCAGTCTGGGAAGCCTGGGGCACAGTTTGATTTGCATGCACACAGGTATGTAGTGCCATCTACCCTGACTGTAGGCATTACCTCACTGGGGCTGATAGCAAGGTTTTAAAGTGAGTTCTCTGCAGCTAAGTTCAGTAGTTCTGGTAGTTCCAAAATTGTTATTTTTATAAAGTAAAAAGTAATTTTAAACACTGGTGGTATTTGACCAAGATGTGCAAGTTCTACTTGCAAGAGAAACTTGTGTTAATTCTGCTGTTTGTTTGGCTTAGCAAAAGGACTCAGAGCTGTCTCTGTGGTTAACAGTAAATAAGAGAACTGGCTATATAAAGGACCAGAACAATTTATCTGTTTTGTAATCACATGTAAAAGGTGTCCATGTCCATTGCAGGGGTTCAGACCAGATGATCATCTCTCTCCATGTGCTGGCAACTTTCTTGGTAAAGCAGGATGCCCTTGGCTGCCTTTGTGGCCAGGTTGCAATCTTCGCTCAGAGAGGTTCTTGGACTTGGGTGTTCAGGGGCCACTATGTCTTTACCTGCAAAGGGGCTTTCCAACCATCTGGCCTCCAGCCTGTCCTGGTGCCTGGGATTATTTGTCCCTAGGTGCAGGATTTGGCATTTCCTTCTGTTGAATTTAAGGAGATCCTGTAAGTCCAGCCTATCAAGGGATCACTGTATGGTGGCATGACACTATGGCCTTAGTAGCCACCCCTCTCAGCTTTGTGCCAGCTGCAGATTTGCTGTGGATGTGTTGTCTCATTAATCAGAGCAGATGTCCAAGAGAACTTCATGCCATTGACAACCTTCCAGGCCCATCTGTTCAGCCAGGTTTTAGTCCACCTCATGGTCCACTTACTGAGCCTCTCAGTATTATGATGGGTCAAAAGTGTAATTTCAGATATTTTAGCAGTGTCAAAAGATTTCCTAAGCCAAGGTAGGCAATATCTACTGCTCTGCCCATGTCCACTGAACTGGTCACCTCACCAGAGCAGCTCTCCTGTTGGCATCCTTAAGAATTTGCCAATGACCTCTTTGTAAATCCATGCTGACTGCTGCCACTTACCTTCTTGCCCTTCTTGGTCTGGAAATGGTTTTCTGGAGTAGTTGGTCCATCATGTTCCCAGGGCCTGTAGTTCCCTGGATCCTCCTTTCTGCCCTTGAAGACCAGAGTGACTTCTGCTTTCCCCTGGTCCTTTGCACACCTCTCCCAGTTGCTACACTCTGTCAGCAATGGAGAGTGGCCTTGCAAGCACTCATCAGAGCATCCATCAGGCACAGCATGTGTGACTTGTCCAGTTTGTGTTCCCTCACCTGGACCCAGTTATGTTCTTGGTACTGGGAGGGGCACTGAGGAGGCGGGAAAGTTGTGGCACACCTTGTTTTGTCGTTTTGCTTTTGCCTTTTACTAAGGAATCCCATTATTTCCTAGCTGTAGTAAAATCATAGTATAAAAAATTATCACACAATAACTTGTAATATAAACCAGACTATGGAAATAAGCAAGCTACAAGCATTTACTCACAAAATCTAAAAAAGACATGCAGCTAAAGCTCTTCATTAGAAAAGTAGTAGTAAGACAGAAAATGCCTAATTTTTTCAGAGTTTGATTCAAATGGTTTTGGGTTTTTTTTTTTTTTTTAATTCAAAGGACGTTTTGTGTTGACCAGGTATCCATTGGAATTCAGTCTTGCTTGTCACTACATATGAGAGTGCCAGTGTGCCATGAGAGCCATTTGGGAACCTCAGTGTTTGGCAGGTTTCCCAGGCATCTCAGAATTTTTCTGTCAGCTTACAACTTCCTTCCTGTGAAGGGAGAAAAGGGATGGTCAAGGTTCCTCGGAGATTCAAGTGTTCCTTTTACTGGCTAAAGAACAACTTGTCTCAATGAAATAATATAAACCTTTCTTCCTCTTTTCCCCATTCCTCACTTGTGTGTGGACCTCAGCCTGCAGTATGAACCTGGCTGACAAAGTGTAACAGCATAATGAAATTGTTTGAAGTGTTGTGCCAGGCTGCTGCCCCTGGACTTCCTGAATAGAGGGAGCTCCGGGTAACCTTGGGGAGGAGGGCTGTCTGAAAAATTGCTGGCATTTCTCAGCTCTTTATGCGACTGTATTTGCTGATGTTTTGCTCTGTTATTTGCCATTAGAGTCGTCTTAAGTGCTTTGATGACAAAAATCACACTTGCAAGGAGGTTATCACTTAGATGCCTTGTAATTCCTCAGCCTGAATTATGCTTACTTCTTGGAAATGTTCCTCTCCATTGAATGCATTAGGTTTAAATGAAAGCCGTTGGTGGCTGCCCACCCTCAGACTGAAGATGGCTGTTACATTGTGATGATGTGCAAAATGCTGCTCTGCACCTTGGACTTACAAGGACCATCCTGGTGAGACTATAATTGTTTTGTCACCTGTTAGAACTCCTGTTATAGTACATTTTGTACTCTGTTTTCAGTTTGTTAGTACTATTTTTGTGCTTTATGTGTGTATGGTTTTTTTCTTTGTATCTCTCTGTGTCCTTGGGCACACAAATAATGCTGTTACCTAATAAAATAGTAACTAAATCTATCACACCTGGCTGAAGGTAGGAGAAAGATGGACTGATCATTCTCTCTGTTTGCAGCCAGGCTGGACCTGTGAGATGTACCTGAAGGAAAAGGGCTGTTTGAAGAACGTGAATACATCTGCATGTGAGGTCCAAGACCTCTTCCTACATGAGGAGACGAGTTACAGCTTTTGTGATGTTACTGTCTTCAGCCTCTGGCACAGAAGGTGGTGCCAGTCCAGCATTTCACAGTAAAGCTGATGTTGGCCTACTCTGATGTGTAACTGAAACACTGATGCTCTTTTCATCTAGACTGCACTCAAAGTAGATTTCTTTCTAGAAACAGCAGTGTTAAGGGAAATGGGTGCCAGTAAAAGGATTAAAGTTTGTACATTCTACAAGAATAGTAAATGATATTTAAATGACTGCTCCTTGGTTCAAATGATTGCTGTTGGACTTTAAAAAACCCTTTTTAAAGTATAAAAATAGTTTCAAGCCCTACAATATGACAAAAAAAAAAGTGGTAGGGTTTAAAGAAAAGCAATAATGTGGATTCTGTTTATGCTGCAGTAGTTTAGAAGAACACAAAAATATTAATTATCTAGAGAAAAATGGTATGAGCCAGTGACAGCTGAAAAGAACTGGAAGGAAATGTTAATCATAGGGGAGGTTACAGCTGCGGTAAGCTCTCTGTACTGTTGAGTAAGAAATTATGCTACAACTGCCTGCTGTCTTAATGCAGCCCAATAAAAAGATGAAAAGCCATGAATGAAGACTGGAAAATTAATTTTACGGGATGTGATTTGAACATTGGCCTGCAATATATCACCAGGGGTTTTTTTTCAATTTCCACAACTATTGTAAAACTATTTCAAATTAAATGAGTAACAGGATGTTTATTTTCTATTTTCTGAAATCAGCAAGGTAGTGAAGATGAATTTGAAGACTTGACAGGAACTTCATGCAGTTAAGTCCTGCAGTGGGAACTGAACTAAGCTGATGGAGTTGTAGATCCTGGGCACAGACTCGTGGTGAAGCAGCTTTGTGGAGGCTGATCTGGGCCCTGAAGGCCAAGTGATGATGAAGGTGTCCATCCACATGCTGGGCTCCACTGGAAGATCATGGCTGAGCAGGGGCCAAAAGAGCAGTGTCGCTGTTCAGTACTTCCTAATCTTTTAAATCTCCTGTGCAAGCTTTTCCATAAGGGTTGTCTCATCCAACTTTGTAAAGCCTTTTTGAGAAAACTGTCAGCACAGCCTTTACAGGTGGGAGAGGCCAGGACAGCACCTTTGCCTGTCACCCACTGGTGGATTGAAGTCAATGTAAGACAATACAGCTGCTGTAACAGGCTAAACAGGACTTTCTTCCCAAAATCATCTCCCTGTCCTTAGCTAGGGAAAGCCCATACAAGTAACAGCTCCAGGGCACAAGCCTTCTCATCAGGAAGTGGGAGTCTGCTATAGCTGGAGCTGTCACCTCATGGGTAATCCTGCCCCCCTCAAGCTCTGGCAGCTCATGCCCATGCAGTTGCAATGAATCCAGGTTTGGTAGCAGGCTCTCATCTCCCCTGGCTATGGAATAGTATCTTCAGCTCCCATACACATGGTTTGGGCTGTCTCAGCAGCAAAGCTGTGCCTTCCCTTAAGAGCAACAGGCATAGCAGAAGAGGGAGACAATGGGAAGATCAAACCCCTCTCTAATAACTGCATCAGTGCCAGTAGTAACTGATGAGAGGAGTTCCTTACACTTCAGATCATGTAGGAAGTATTACATTTATGGAAAAATATTCATTTGTAGCTACCATGCATGACAGGTGAAACTGCTGTGGAAAAACAGGTGACTTGAAATCAAAAAGAACCATCTCCTGCCTGGTCCCTTTCTTCTGGCTGCTATACTTGAGGTATGTGAGATTTGAGAAACCCTTTTACAGCTTATAGTTTTTCCTGATGCCTCAGTTCTGCTCAAATTTGTAGTGTGTGGTATCTTTTTCAGGTAGATTTTTCCAAACTTGCCTTTGTCCCTCACTCAAACATTATAAGACACATTCAGAAGGTGAAAAAAAATTTCCTTGTTTACATGAGACACAGAAAACCAGGAATTCTGAGGTGTCAAGATTCAGTGATGGGCTTGCAGTGCATGCCCATGCTGTAGTAGCTTAGAAACACATGACTTTTATAGTCCTCTTGCCTTGTTCAAAGACAAGACTCCATTATGGATTGCAGCAAAACTAAACACACTGCTACAGGAATGCATCCTGCAGTTTTCTCACTGCTCCTATGATCCTGGGCAGCCACCACACCTCAACAGACTGACCTCAGGAAAGACGTGTTACAGCAGATGTTTTCCAGTACCATATGGAAAGGCACATGGTGGGAATAGAACTACAGCAGGGACAGACAAACACAACACTTTGGGACAGCTCCTGTGCACTTAGAGCAATCCTGGCTGGCTAAGATGGCAGCAGAACGCTGTGCTGTCTTTTCCCCATATTGGAACAGCTTTTTAACATTCAGACTGATCAAAACCCATCTTGTTTTTGCTAATGGGTGTAGAAAGCACAGAACATCTGTGACACGTCAGCTGCATCACCTACCAACCTTCAGCACCTGTGAAAGAAGCCAGGAACAGTGGGACTGGTGCTGGAGCAGTGAAGGTAAGGACCCTGAGCCTTCAGAACCATTTGCTATGACTGCAATTCATGGGAACTGCAGCCCTTGCTGGTGGCAGCAAGAAACTGAGCAAATACTTCACAAGTATATCTCCATAGTGTCTAAAGAATTGTTTTTTATTGTAGCTACTTTCTCTTCATCCTTTATCCACCAAAACATTTTTCAGCAATTGGATAAAAACCATACAATAAAAATGGACAAAACTCAGCTTCAAACAGATTTTCATACACTTCTTATGCATCTTCAGTAGGGATTCTGAATTTATATTGCCAACTAAAAGAGAAAGATGGCTGCAAAATATCCATCCCTATTGAAAGCATCATGAAATCCAGATTTCATTCCCATGTTCTGTACAACTTCTCCCTCTCTCCCACTTGCCTCAAGATTAACAAAACCCGCTTATTCAACAGCCTTTGACACACTACTTGCTCTATCAACTCTTGGAGCATTACTAGACATTTTTAGGTTAGACTATAGAAACAACAATTTCTAAATAGCATCTCTATCATTTGGACATTTGTTCAAAACACCTTTTATCCCCGCCTGGAGCAGCTCCAGCATTTCCCACTGGCAGGTGCTGTACAGAGCTTGTCCTACACACACTGTGCTGCCACACATTCTGTGCCAGAGTAACTGCAGCCATGAAACCTGGCACTCCAGCACAAGGAAACACGAGTGTCTCCTTTCCTTATGCATCATCCAGGGTTATGCAGTGACTAAAATCTCAGCTTCACAAAGTCCCAAGTGCTGGCAGTGACATACCTGATTCTCAGCCAGTGCTTTTCATGCATCTCAGATGTTCACACTTAACAAAGTGAGGTATCTATCTAACACATTTCAGAGAGGTGGAGGTATTGAGTCTGTTCAAAACCCAAATTCATTAAGATTTTATCAATACTGTGCAAAAACATAACTATTCTAAATCAAAACAGAAATTAGTATTTGTATGTCATGCTGCTGTTCTAGTTTTATATAGCTTAATGTGACGTTCCACAAAATTAGTGTACTTTATTATTCACTTGGTATCTCTTAAATATGAAACATTTAAATTTTAAGAACCAAAAATTAAAAGCCGGTTAATTGAACTTCATATTAAAAAAATCACAGTTCTTACAAGGATACTTCATATGGCTGCACCATTTTGATGGTGAGCATTCAAAATCATCAAGAATTTATGCACAATAGTTTTGCTAATAATATAGGCACATAGTGGCATGTAAACTACACATGACAACTAGAACAGCAAAGGCACGATCTGGTTTGGTTTTTCCTACCTTTCAAGATGTTGGTTAATTTACAAAGAAAAATATTCTCTACTCCATGCAGAAGTATTACATTTATATTTTACAGCACAGGACAATTACAAAATTGCTGTCATTTGATAAAATGGGTAATTTAAATAAAATAATAATAATAATAAAATAATAATTAAAAATACATAGCAGCTTTTTGCACTGAGGAACTGAATTTCTGAAGCAAACGACAGCACATGTTCTGTCATCTGTCAGGCGGAGGACATCTGAAATTCTCTATTTTCTTGTCTACAAAAAGCACTGCCTGGACACTGAAGGTAGCTACAAGTTTTCTGATTTGCTATTTTCACCTCATGGTTGTTTTTCCAGATGTCAAAGACCTCAAAAATTAAGATGTCTTTAAAACTACCAGTTGCTTCTCCAATACCAAAGCAGGTTTAACCAGTGGTATAACTGGGAACCTGACTGCCACCCTTCTGTGAATTGAGCCTGTTCAATGTCTTTGTTCATGCCTGCAAACTGAACTCTCTAGTTCAAAGAGAATCACTCTAAGCACAACTGGTGTTTTATTGAGAGACGAGCAGGAGCAGTTTTAAACCAGAACCTCAGCAACTTAAAAGTTAAACCTAACGCAGTCATTTTAAAGTGTAACTTCTGCCTATGTTTCAAATAATATGACAGTTCTGCATTTCATATAGAAACATTAGAGTAAGTAGAAAACTTTAGTTTACAAATGAAGAAGATCTTTAAAAAAGACATTTCATGTAATTACCTTAAATAGTTCTTATATGCACCGTTCCACATTGTGGAAAAGCTGAAATATGCAGTCTGGACTCCACATGTTAAAGAAAAACAGAATTATATGTATTGGCACAAATACTTACATCTACATCTGTACACAGTTAAAAAAGCTGACAACCCTGTCCCACCAGTGCAGCCTATTCAGCTGCTCTCCAACACACACTCCTGTGACTGCCAGCGAGTAGCAGCCAGCTGGGAACTGAGTCTTCAGAATATGATGCCAAAAAGTTCCAAACTGCTTTGTCAGTCTCTGAGCAGAGGAATCAGAAGTATATCCAAAAAAGTGTCAGTCCACTCAGCATGCTCAGAGGTCACGGCAGCTGCTGCACTCTGTAAGCTCCTATGAGCAGCTTTATCTGTAAAGGCAAACAAAGGTTCCATATTAACTCTGGCCACAGGTGATAAATGTGTTAAATGCTCCTAATGTAGCAATGGCACAAGAAAAGGCACACAATTGCTACTAAGAAAGGAAAAAAGAGGAATTATAAAGTCCTTAATAAAATCAGTTTATAGCAGCCCTGATGAAATACAGATGGCTTGTTAAAGGACTCCAGTAGAATACTGCAGCATCAGGTGGTGTCTGAACAAGTTAACCCCAAATCTGAACCAGACAAACACATACTTCTATCTGAATACATATTTTTCCACTTAAAAAATGCACCTGTAAAATGCAACAGACTATTTAAAAGCAGAGTGCATACCCAAGTAAATATTTCTAACACACATGCAAAAACATCTGTATGCAAAGAAAAAAGGTGGCCACTCCATGTATCTTTCAGTCATCAAATTCACAATACAGATGGATAAGTTGTTTAGCTGGAACATTAGTTTATCCTAGTGTATGAATTATTCTGACTGCAACATAAATATATTTTATTATAACAGAACTAACTCTTGGCAATGTTCCCAAGTTCTGGCAATGTCACATGATGTAACTGTAACTGATGGAAACTGGGATGAGGAGACAGGAAAATCCTTAGTTTTACATTTGCTAGAAGCTGTATTCAGACTAGAGTTACTGTACAACAAAAGAACACACACATTTAATTTTGAGAACATTTTGTACCTTAGCAGCAGGAGATTCTGCCAACCGTATGAAAAGCTTGTTAAGGCCTGCAGTAGGGTTGAAGGAATAAATAAAGTGACTATCCTATAAGGAAAAAGAAAATAGACAAAGTTAATGGTAGGCTATAGCTGAAAGAACTATGTAAGATGACTAACAGAACACATTTTCACTATGCTTTTTTTTTGAAAGAACATTGTGTATGAACCTTTTATGCAACCACCAAGAAAACAAGAGGACTTCAAAATTGTGCAGAGTGATGCATTTAACTGACTTTAAAAAAACCCAGAAATTAATTATTAGAACTTCGAGGTAAGTTGTCAAGAAAATATTTAAGAACTTACTTGAAAATGTGAGAGGATTGGTCAATTAGAGGAGAAGCCTCAGTCCCAGAATCACAGAAGGTTGGAGGCTGGAGAAAACCTCTCCGGGCATCTAATCCAACCCCCTGCTTAACCAGGGCCACCCAGAATCAGGTTGTCCAGCACTATGTCCCTGACTTTTAAGTCATAAATTTTTATGGAATATAGACCATGCAAACTTAATAGTTCTATCTATATCCAAAGAAAATAAAATTTCATTTTAGAAAAACCTCATCAAGATAAAAGGTATACTTCATCACAATACTGTAAAATCAAATTATGGCACTGAGATTTCCCAGGCTGCTCTATAAAGACTTTGTGAAGCAGTCTTACAGTCAATCAGTTACATGAAAAGATTTACCAAAAATACAGGGAGCTGGAATTTGTCGTTTAAAACCACAGCATGTACACTGCATGTTCCACAGAGTCGAGCAATCACTTCTTTACCAAAGAAATTTGCATGGAAAACAAAGAGAAGAATTCCAGATCCTGAAAGGGAAGGCAATTCAGTTACATGCATTTGAAATGAGATCCATTATCTACAACTGTGAACACTAGACCTTTGAATACAAGTGCAAATACATAGAAACAAAAACCATGATATGGTGTGTGTATATATATGTGTGTGTATATATATATATATATATATATATATATATCTCAATAAACCAAGATGCAAAAATCCCATTTCCCAATCCAGTGGATCCAGAAAACAATGGGCTTGGTCACCAAGTCAAGGAATTTTCAAAGCAGAAATAATTTTATGTGGCTATTAAAAAGGAATGCAAAATGGAAACAGCAATCCTCAGCACACCCAAAAAGTTATGGAATATAGTGTGGTTTAGGTTTAGTCAAGAGAACAGACAACTGAGCCCAGTCAATTATAGATCTTTATGAAATGCTCTGAAATTCAGTAAGCAACCATTTGAACTACCCACAAATGCTTCCTTTTAATTTATAAACTTACATAAACTTTCTTAATTATATAAGATAGGATATCTATAATCAAGAACTGGAAGCAACTCTGAATAACCAAAAAACTGAGCAGACATACCAACTTTCAATCTCAGTTTAAGTGAATTCTAATAGTCATGCTGATTTATCACTTTAATAAAAATCACTATTAGTAGATATTTCCCTGATATACTCATCAAAAAAGACTTAGTTAAGCTAAGCAGCAGCTTTTTCAAAGGGTCTGTGGGCAAAACAAAATTGACTGCAGGTGCTTCCTTTTCCTAGTATTTCTAGACTGCATTTGTCTCAGGACACTGTTGGGATTACATTCCAAGCCTTCAGCACATGACCTACTGTCCATGAAACAAAAGTATCCACTATAAGATCTCCTCTAGTAATCCAGTAAACCTAGATTTTCCTGAATCATTAATTCTAAGGTAAATGTAAACCACTCCTTTCCTATAATGCCTATCACTGAGCTAATGTAACCCATGAACAGAAATAAGTTGACACTGTATGTGGCAATTAAAAAAAGCCTTAAAAAAATACAAACAAACCTTACCCAAAATACATCAAAATATAATTGCTCTCCATTTATTCCTTACTCAGAGCATTCTTAATGTGATGTACTGCAAAGTCATACAAAATAATTCTGCATGGGAGATAATTTAGGACATGCTTTAAAGATATTGTTCTACCTTTTCTAAACAAATAAACCCCCCATCACAACAACAAACCCCTCCCTACCTTCTGGTACATTTTGTGGAGGTTTATAGTAAAAGTCCAAAGAAAAATCTGGCCCTTCGCAGAGACAATGACACGCAAGTGGGAACACTGGCTCCAGCAAAGCAAGGCGAGTTTCAAAATAATTCCTGATGGTATCTTCTGCTACTTTGGAGAGCCTGAAAGACCAAACAAGTCAGACCTGTGAATTATTTTACCAGACATAGGCTTGGTGAGAGCTCAAACATAGACACACAAAAAAAGATTCCCGATCACCTTTTCAGACTCCTGATTTTCAGGAGTGAATGCCTTCCTCACTAGCATTTATGTATAGGTGAACCACAGGTCCCAATACTTTGTTAATAAAATATTTCATCAGCAATCTGTTTATTAAATTCCACTGGGTCCAAAAAATAAAACGTTAATACAAACACACTACAGTAAATTAAAAAAAAAAGAATCTAAGTAGACACATATTTTGAAGGCTTTATATCCAGAAAGATATCCCAGAAACATCAATATATACCTTGTGGCGAAACAGACATCCCCACTTTCCTAGGCTGACTGAATTATCAATCTGCCTGCAAGCAAAAATAAAAAACATACATCCCTGTATAATTTTACTGGCAATACTACTGGAAAAATTCAGTTCCTAGTGTGAATAGGAATTTTATTCCTCCGTGAATAAAAAGGTGAAAAAGTAGCCATTCTACCACTAAAACAGGCAAAGTGGGGGTTTTATTTGTTTTTTAGGGGGGTTAGGGAGGCAGGGGGAATGGCAGCCCAGCCTTCAAAGAGAGACCACATTCCCCACTGGTGTCTGGCACTTTTGCAAGCAGATTACTCAGTAAGCCTCTTCAGAAAGCTGTTTTGTCAGAAACGGGTTTTAAATGCTTTAGCACAGCAGAGGTCCTGCCTCTGGCAGCTTTATAGCTTTTTCAGTTATTATTTCCCCACCCTGCTAACTGAGACCATCATCTGCAGAATCTCCAATGTTTCACTGGAAACAAATCACAAGAACTGCCATGCCTAAGCAAGCCCCAAAGCCCATGCAGCCTTGACAAAGCCATATGAAATATGGGAAATTAAGCAGCGGTTGTTTTTTGGTCTGTCCTATTTTCCAGCAATCTGATTAAGAGCCATCCAAAACTAGAAACGGCAGCCAAATCACATCTCCTTAGATCTACTTAATCCCTTCTAAAATCCTATATATTTGTGACCACAGCATTCTGCAACAATAAGATCCATGATTCAGTTTTGCTGTGCAAAAATATTCCTCCAGTTCAAACCTATCACTAGATGATTTAGTAAGATGGCCTGCAGAACCTGACTCATGGGTTTGGGTTATTTTCTGTTGTTGTTTCACAGCTTTATATTTTGACCTTTTAATAATTTTATTTTCAGTTTCACTACTTTTTGACTGAAAAAAAGCAAGGAACAGGTATTTTCAAGTAGTGAGTCTAAAAGCTTTCTGAATTAGTAAGAGCTGTGTTACTCCCTGTACAGTTCATATCAGTGCAGTGATATCCCCCGACATCACTTTGAAATCATCAATATTTCATTTCAGCTGTCACTTTACTGGCAAAATTACATGGTCAACATCTTCCAAAACTCATTATTCAAATTAGCCAAAACAGAAAGTGGCAGATGTCAAATAGGAAACAAACTGGAAAGGCATCAAATAGTGAGTGACAGAGTCTCACTACACTGAACAACAGACACCAGATCACTTATCTGCATGCTTGCTGTTGCCTTCAAAACCTTAACTAACAAGTTAGTTTTTTGCTTCCCTAGGCAAGAATCGGCATACTGCATTCACCCACTCCTGCTTTCCCTGCTCACTTTAACAGGTTTCCAATTTTTGAAAAACAGTTACTAGCTTTTATGCTTTTAGCACTTTTCCTTTTAGCATTCTACATGAGAAAAACATTCCTTATAGTGTTCATCTACTCAAAATAGAAGTTTGATACAAAGACCTACAATATTGCAGAGAAACTTTACAGGTCACTAAAAACAGTGGCATCAATACTTCCCTCCTGGTATGAAACTGGATCCAAACATGTTACTTCAGCAAGAATCAATAGCACAAAATCTAGCTGGAAACCAATCACTGCTGGTGCATCCCTGAGATCAATACTGGGTCTGGTCCTGTTTAACATCATTAATGACCCAAAGGGTGGTGCAGCAAACCCTCAGGACTTTAGCAGATGAGACAAAAACTGGGGGGAGTGGCTGACAGCCTCTAGTGTATTTCTGTCATTCACAAGAGATCTTGGCAGGCTTGACAAGTGGGCTGACAGAAACCTCACCATGTCCAGGTATCTTCAGAAAGTTTCCAAGGACCTGACAATCTCTCTAAGCAGTCTGTGCCAGTGCTGCTTTACCATCAACAGGAAAAATGTTTTTCCTGATGCTCAGAGGCAGCCTCCTGTGTTTGTTTGTGTCCACTGCCCCATGTCCAGTCACTGGGAACCACTAAAAACAACCTGATTCCACCCCCTTTACCCTGCCACTTCAGGTGGTTTTTCATACACATTGACCATTACAAGGCAGTTTCTGTAAAGACAAACTTAAGTCAGTTGATGGGAAACACAAGACATAGGAGGCAGAAAACAGCCAGGGCCTTCTATACACTGGAAGCGAGTAAGTTTGGATTACAAACTACTTGATGGATTGTCTTAAATTACATGAATGAATCACTAGGACCAAATAATCATGAAACAAGAAAAAAATCTTGCACTGAGACAGTGTTCTTCCAGGACTATTTATGCATTCATGGCAAAATCTCACCTGCTGCAGAAGTCCTGATACCCATTCTGAGTCTTCCCCAAGTTTAGAGACTGCTGGTTACAATTTTCTTCCCATTAACTACAGTATTATTCCAAATGGATATTTGAAGAGCTTGCTCCTACTCTGTATGTTTGTCCCAGTTTAGCTCAGTGTATTTTGACATGATCATATAACAACACTTTAGATGTCACATACACTGCACTGCTCTTCAGTCATTCTGCATCATGATGATGATTTCCATCACCTACTGGCATGAAAGCTTTATCCCTGGCACTTTCAGTTATTAGCTGATGTTGAAAGGTCCAACATCACAACTTACAGCACAGACTTTTCATGGTGTTTCTGCTTGGTGTTCTTTTGTTTGATTTTTTCCTATGCATACTAGCAAGGCATTTTATTTGTCATGCCCTACTAAGAGCTTACATTCAATGGTCCAGTGCTTATGCACTTTTAAGCTTTCATGATTGCTGTACCTTAAGTTAAAGGAATCTTTCTCTTGTAGGAATTACCTTTCCCTCCTTTCCATGCTTTTACTCAGTGTTTGAGCAAGTGTATGCCAATTCTGCTAGCTCACATAATTTTGATTTCACATGATTTATTAGTTAGCTTTCTGCCCAAATCAGATCTGTTTTCTTGAAAATGAAATGTTCCTTGATTTAAAGCAGAATTATGACATGCCTAGTGTAGAAACACAGCTGGGATGCAGGGCTCAGTGCACTGCTCAACTCATGACTGAAGTGGATGTACTAAGTTTGCTAGGCCACAAGCCCTGGCAAGCCGAGGCAGAACCCTGAATGGGGAAGCAGGTGGTGTGCTTGGTGTGCTTTGTTTTAGATAAATCATACAAGACTGTACATGCCTATGCTGGTCTGTACAACTCTGTGCAGAGCTCTAAGTAATGTTACTTAGAAACACCAACCGTGTGATTGTGCTATTTCTAGCTAGAGTTGAGAAGGTGTATATATTGATGTGTGAAATCAGTACAGTGGGTTTCATGCTTGCATCAAATGGGGTCTCGTCTCTTTGTTGACCACTGTCACTTAGCACTGCAAACTTTAGCAGAACCACTTGCAGGTACAGTTTACTCACATTTCCAAGTGGCTCTTGAGCTGCTCATACACCAGTACGTTGTTGCACTGTTTAGCAAAATGCATGGCACTGTTCTGATGCTTGGACAAAATGTTGCAGTCGGCTCCGCTTTCAATCATGAGCCGCACTATATCAGAATTCCCTCTTTTACAAGCCTGGGTGGGAAGGGAGAAGATAGAAGGACAGAAAACAATGACAAACCCATTAAAACAGAGCATAACACAAGAGTAAGCAGAACTGCAGAAGTGAATTAAAATCCAAAATTAGTTACAATTCAGAAGTTGAACTATTTGCTCGGTGAATGGTAACACAGCTTGAAACTCAGGAACACAGTCCATAAAACATTTCATCTTTATCCAGGCAATACTACAGACACAATCCTACACAAGCAGCAACAGTCAGGCTTACCAATAAGACATAATTAGAAAAAAAAATAGATAAGGCAAATCACAAGTTATGTGAAAACATCTGATATGCTGGAGGTCAGTAACTGCAAATTTTCTAGCAATTGTTTACCTGACTGAAATATGCTTCTGTAGAACTATTTAGAAATTATTAAAGTAACATTTCCTACTGCCTGTTTTTCCGTACATCTCAGTTTAAAATGGTACTTTGGGTATGCAGTAAATTGACAGAATTACCTATGTCAGAAAGCCACTGTTATCTTCTGCATAAATGTTCAAAGCTATTCACTGCTACTTACAGGAAGAATTTCAGGGCACATCAACCAGAGACTTAACAAAAGCACAGGAAAATCTAAAACAAGTTTTACTTTGAAGAAAGCAAATGTGCTCTTGGTCCTTTGTTTTCAAACACTTCACTCAGACAAATTATGAAAAGAAACACAAGAGATACAACATTTTTATCTTTTTAAGACCTTTCAGAAGACAGCTTCTGAAATTTATCTCTGCTCTGAACTTTGATCTGTGCCTTTAATCCATCATCTTCCATAAACAGAATAACCTACTTGCCTTCCTCAAACCAAAAAAAACCCCAGAAAAATCTCATACCACACGACAGAAAGGAATTGAGTTCTAAGATTTTTCTTCTCTCCTAAGAAAAGTACGATCAAACTCGTAAGGTTAAACAAGAGTGACTTGATAAACACATCAATAGGTTTATCCACAGAGGGCGAAGCTTGTCCCAGTAAGTTACTGGAAATGAAGATGCTGTTCTTTGTATCTGCATCGCAAAACACCAGGAATAATTGGTTTGCTAATTGCTTTGTATAGGTGTGCATCAAAGACTAATAAAAACTTTAAAAACAAAGAAGGTAAATTCTGAGGTTCATGGAAGTAACCAAATAATGAAGAGATTCTGGATTGAGTGGCTGAGGAAACTACAAGTGAGTTGTTGTTTTCAGAGAAAATGTGAAATCCCCTCTTGTTAAGCCTCATAGAGGGCAGACCAGAAACAATAACATATTGTCTGGGCAGGAAAGCTTCTGCAACCTCTTCAGCAAACCAATTACACAAACAGCCTACACATGAACAGCACTTTATCCAAAGGGGAACTTTGGTGAAATTCATCCACATAAAGAAAAAAATATTAAAAGCACATACTGTTTTAAAAGGATTAGAATTTCCTATTGCAACAAAATTAAAAATAAAAAAAAAATAATCAAGGTTTCCTTTGTGACTGGGGGAGTAATGGTGCAGAACAGGCACTGAGAATCAGATTGTAAATCAGCTATTTTATTTCTGGCCTGCAATAAAACAAGTGTCAATCACAGCAACATCCAAGTGAAAGATTTTCCTTTCTGGAATTTTTCTCTTCCTGCTGACAATCTGATTATCTCAGCTGGAAGATGACATCTGCATTTCTTTGAGTCAAACAACAGAAGAGGACGATGAGCCACATTTAGTACTTCATGCTGAAGAAATCTGTGTTTCTTGTTTAGATTTTACAGTACATTAAAGAAATGGATTAAAACTCTGCTTAGAGTAACTATGAATGGTATTTTCATTTCAAATATGGGATGTGGTCCTGAAACGAATTCTACAAATACATTTTTATGTTTTACTGGTTTGACGAAAGTATTCCTGTTAAACCATGTAAGGACAAACACAGAGCTTACCTTCATTAAGGCAGTCTCACCACTGCTCTGCTGCATGTTCACATATGCTCCAGCTTCCAGAAGAATAGCTACTGTTGTTAGAAAATTCTGGGGGAAAAACCAAACCAAACCCATAACACAAGTAAGTAAAAAATATTCTGGTTTTGCTTCAGAATATAAAATTGCATTTAGTTAAAATTTATCCATAGAATTCAAAACATGAGTCATGGCACAATTAACATTGTTCTTTTCTATGGCTAATGAAGAGCAGTTCAGACTCAGACAAATGAATAACCCTAATTATTTACAATTCTTACTTTTTTTCAAAATCCTGCAATAATAAACATCCCAGGAAGGAAGTGGTTTATTTGCATTGTCACCAACCTGGAATGAGGCTCCCTTCTGGCTTTCTATCTACTGTAGATGGGAAAGCACAAGGACCAACCTGAACAGAAGAGTGCACCCATGAAACCCCAACTTGCTCTAACTTACTGCTTTAGCTGGTCTTAGTCTGGGACAGCTTGCCACTGTGTCCACTACCCAACTGCTTTAAAATACCAAATCCTGTTTAATCAGAGATTCTCTAAGTGTATCCAACCTGGATCCTGTGTATCCAGACATCATAACAAGCAATTCTAGCACAAGAACTTCAACTCTCAGACAAAAAATTCAGAGACACCCTCTGCCTCACTTTTCCGCCTACGATGTTCTGTGTTCAGGGCAGGGTTTGTGATTAGAACTTATTTATACTACAAGAACTACAGCTGCTGAAATTATTACTAATCATCCTGTTGCATCTTTCTAACTACTTTTTAGGCATCATCCAAAGGTAAAAAATTGTGTGCCACCTTTAAACATAAGTAAAAAAGCCCAGAACCACAAACACAACAATAACCAAGCCAACCTTTTCAGCTGCATGTATCAAGGCAGTTGTCCCATTTTTCTGTCTACCATTAACTTTAGCTCCTTTCCTGATCAGCACCCGCAGAAGGTCATCGTGCCCTCCAGCAGCAGCAAGCATTACCAGGGTCATTCCACTTGCATCCTGGAATAAGAATGATTGCCATTAAAAAAAAAAAAAAAAAAAAAAAATTCCATCCCTGGCAGAAGAATTCACACATACATGGCTGCCAGATAGCAGCAAACTATCACCTCCCACTCCTCTGGTCAACAGGTCTCACACTCTGCTCCATAATCTGCAAAATCCGTAACATTCTGAGGACCAGAAGAAGAAGCAGGAAAACCACAATGAACCAGGAAGAAAGGCTGTAAGGTATTTGAGAGTGAGAAGACAGCAAGACTGTGGGAAATAGAAGTCAGCACCCCTGGAGAAAAACCACTATGGCTCAAGTCAGCTGCTCCCATAACACTGCTTTTTGATTTTATCAGAGTGCAAGTACAAAGGCACTTTGTGACCACCTGCTCTCCTCACTCATACCTGCATTTTTCACCAGACCTTACAACTCACAGAACATCTGCCTCAGTAGTTAATTTTGCATCTTCCCTACACACCTCAGAAGTCTCAGCATAATGTGGAGTTCTCAAAATGCTGCATAATACAACTACACAAGATTGCCAGTGAAAATACCAGTATTGGAGATTTTAAAACACAAAAATGGAACTTACAGTACTGTCCAACAGGAAAATAGATTCTTGAAAGTAAACCCAGGAAGAACACATCTGATGACAAACTGTCAGAAAACTAATTATGAAATTAAGTGGTCCCAGTATGTCAAACAACTTTCAGATTTTGCTTCCCATGTACAAGATTTTGCACAGTTCAGCCACTTGAACTGATGGTTATCATTCCTTATAGCAAAGTTCCCCATTAAGTCAGTTAAATAAACTGGGCAAGTTGGCTGGAAAGCTACTGGGATGGTTCTATCTAACTTCATTTTTTCTTGGAAGAATTGGATAACAAATAATGAAACTTCCAAGTCTGTACTCTTTTTTGACACCTGCTGCTTTTTTACCTAGGTGAGATGAAAATCAGCTACAACACAAGAGAGAAAAGCTTTTCAAACAAATCAAAATTTGTTTTCTTCCCTCCTACTGTCTTCCAATATTTCTACTGCGCAGAACTTACCTCTTGATCCAAATTATATTCCTCATTTGAAGAAAGTGCCATTTTCACTGTCATGTAGTCTCCACTTTTAACAGCATCTCTCAGGAGAGCTAGAAAATAAATTCAGTGCTGTTACAGGATACTTCCCTTTGAAATGTTAGCTAAGAAATACCCATTCTTCCCAGAAAATACTCACTACTTGATATTGGCTCTTTTGATACATGATTCTCATCTTCTCCATCAAGATGCTTCTGGAATTCTTCCAGTGTCAGCCACTCTAACTGCATGTCCATACCCAAACTCAGGACTTGCTGCTTGCCATCTATGTTTTTAATTTTGTGGAAAAAAAGAAAAAGCAAAGTAAGTAACAAAGTGTAATTTGTCAACCCAATAAATGTTTGTCCTTGCTACAATGATCAACACCTTAGCAAATGACTACTGTTACTTTTCATTCAAATAAACTCTGGCAGTCAGCATGGAATGGTTCTCAGCAGCAAAGGCTACAATAAAAACAAACGTAAAATGCTTTTACTTGAAAGAAACTACTAATGTGCTGCAATAAATAAGGTTGAAGTGACTATGGGAAGGTGAACACCCATCACTGTAGTAGCAAAAGCACTGGAAACACTCTGAAAAGGGATCAGCAAGTATCAAAAGAAAATTTCATTTCGGCCCCTGCAGAGGCAAGAACTGGAGCACTAGAGATGCAAGCAGGAATGGAGAAAATCTCAACTACCAGTGTTCTCCATCTGGCACACATCCAGTACTTAATCACCTTCTGCAGCAATGCAAGACCATGTGCTTGTTTCATCTCTCAAATTTCTCCTTTCCTTATACACCTTGCTCTTTTAATTATTCTATGAATTTATATCTTAGCAAAGAGTCTTCTCTTTCGCAGTTATTCTCATAATATTCACTTTTTTTTTGTTCTGAAGCTACATTAAACAACTCAAATGCATTTTTGATGACCTTAAAGTCTAGACTATTAAAGCCACTAAAGACTATTACATAACAACATTTAAGTAAATGACCAGCATCCATTTAGAAGAGATCTGTTCTCTTTCTGTAAGCATTGGAGCACAGGAACAATCTTAACATAAGACAAAAGTCAGGGAGAGTCCAACTCCACCTCCCCTGGCAAGTCTGAGTCCTGACTGCTTTCAACATGGTGCCATCTTCCTTTTAAAAAATGAAGCTTAGAATTGTGCACAAATTACTGTTTCTAAAATATGGTTCAGTACCTGTGATGACCAGGCAAAAGACAAGTGCTGCACAGAAACAATCATTAATTATTCTGCTTCTTACTACTTTCCTTAAGCACTGTAAGCATCTATGCCACTTTCAGAAAAAGGTGCTTCTCTAGTGAAGGAGCTTATCCTGAAAAAAGCAATCCAGAGTTGTTCTGAGGTCAAGAGCAGTAACAATAATAATCCATTATACCATGAGGAATAGAAGCAGAATCTAGACGTTTTTCACTGGGTATCTCATTATCCAGGGTTGTATAATGTAACTTATCTCTGGGGCTAAAGCAGGAGGCAAGATGTTTGTCCAGTGGGAACCCATAGTAGTTTTTCTAAATATAAAAAGTATATACATGTATAATATGGTCAGAACACTTCTGAAAAGAGCCAATAATTGGATTAATTCCTCTTAGGAAAAAAAAAGATTACTATTACATGTCAGAGCAGCACAGTTGTCAGTATTAAATTTAAAAGGACAAAATTCTGACATGTCTACAAAAATGTTCTATATACTTCCATGCTTCATACATGAAGCATACATTAACACTCTCATGAAGCATGTATTAGCAAAGCCATTAAACAGAAGACTTTGTTTCCTAAAATAAAACCAGAATTTCTTATTTCTGGTGCGTGTGTTACAATACTACAACATCTGCACTTACAGAAATAAGGAAAGAATGCCCTGAAGAGTCATTCCTTTCTCTGTTTCAAGAAGTTAGCACTTACTTTTTAGGACTTTCTGCTCTTTCCTGTTTTTTTCTTCTTTTTCAGGCTCTTTTTTTTGAGATTTTTCTTTAATTTCAGTTTTCTTTAGTTCTTTTTCCTGAAATTGAAAACAAAGATCAAATTTCAGTGGTAGAGAAAAATATGGAATATAAACTCCTTTCACCACTCCAACAATAAAGTATATTTACAATTAATACTACTGAAACCTCGATGCAACAGACTTGTAGACATTCCTAAGAATTAAAAGAATTAATTCCTAAAAATTAAAATGTGAGTCAGGAGTTAAGTCTGTGAAGGCTTCTTCCCTAACAGTAGAGGTATTATTTCCTGAAAACAGTAACTTCAATTCATATTTTCACTGCATCCCAGCCATTCAAGTTGCTTTATGGAAAAGCTGCAGATATGACAAAATTAGCATTTTGAAGGAAATTCAAAATTAGGAACTTTTTGTTTGCTCCAAATAGTGAACCTGAACAGAATGTACTTTTTCAGAGTATTTAACAACTTTGTAGCACTGTATTGGAAGCATTATGATAGCATTGACTTGAACCTCAACTGAGAAAACTTGACAGTTTTGGACACAAAAGGTTCCAAACTTTCCAATTTACACAGACAGAACGTTATGGCAACAGTTATTTGTGAAAATAGACACTCAGCAAAATCCATCCAAACTCTGAGAAGTCTGCAGAAGTCTGAGCTTAGCAGCATCTAATATCACAGAAAAAAACTTACTGTAGATGTAGATATATAATAAAATTTGCCAAAATGGAATTCAGCTGTCTCTACCAAAGTTTGCCTTTCTCCTCCTGTAATCTTCTCTCCACTCAGCAAATTCACTGCAGAGTAGGTGGGACAAGGCTCCTTGGCATGGCTTTGTATCAGTCTCTGACACTAACCTGGCACAGGGAGTAGCATGGTCTTTCTGAGAAACTGTCCCAGAAGAAGTCCTCACAAAAATTTATATATACACTACCATCTGCCAACCTTAATTACACCAGATTAATTTGGTGTATCATTATGTACTAGCAGAGCTGAGACATTTAACTGCTTCCCTCACCACCTCCCTTCCCTCCACAAACCTCAGCTTTTGATCACTGATGTGATTAATGCTAACACAGGCAGCTGTTAATCCTGCCAGATGCTCAGCATTTAAGAGGAAATCCGTACTTACTAAAGGCACTTCCAGATATTTGCTACAATGGAGCTATTAAAATCTGTAATCCTGATTTCTATTCCAAATTTCTAATGCTGATCAGATGCACAACACACATATTTATTTCTGGAGGCAAATGAAATGGAAGGAATGGTTCAGCATGCAAACTGACCCCAAACAGAAAATACTGTGTTATAAATTGATATGACTGGTGTTCTATAAGCAGAGTTAATAAGGAAAGACATGTACCTGAAATACATGTGATGACTTTCTTTGAAAGGTATAATCTGCTTGGGCTGACAATTTAGTGAACAAAAATCTGCAGAACTTTCCACCAAACCCACTCAAGCAAGTCCACATCTGCTCCAGAGAATAACTAACCAGTTGCAGAAAACACTGTTTAAACCTTCTACACTCAGAAGAAGCAAAGAGCAGAGTGCCTTCCATACTTTCCTGGAGCACGAGAAAAGCGTAGAGATAGCTAACTGAGAATGCTGACTGAAGAGCCACAATGCTTAGCTCATTTCTTACAACAGGTACAGCATTTCTATTTCTATTTAATATGAAACCATGTTAAGAAACTAAGCAATTGCTATAAACACTCCAGGAATTCTAACAAGACAAGCCTGCTATACAATTTTCTGTGAGACCTGGGCTTTAGAAGTGATTTCAGCATTCCAGTTCTGAGGCAGGAGTCACCACATGTAAGCCCTAATGGAATGCCCAGTGTCTGAGAGAGCAAGTGTTGCTCAATGCTGTTCTGTCTTACTACACAAATAGAAAAACGTCAAATGAGGAAACTCTTGAATGTGGGCACAAACAAAGCTAAAAACAACAGCCTGCCTTGCAAGAACTGGAAATAACATTCTAAGAAGACATAGTAAATGGGACAAATCTATCCTTTCACATTTAAATATGGTCTCCTCCCCTAAAGCATTCCTCCCTTTAGTGTTCATATCTAGAAATTTCCCAGTCTCTGTTACACACTGTGCAGTGGGTGTTAAAGTCCATGCAGCTCAGTACCTTTCCAATTTGTACTTTTCTCTTTGCCACCATGAACAGTCATGGTGTGAGGTATCTGTACCTCAAAGAAGGCTGATTTTACCCCCAGCCCTCACCCTAAACGTGCTTACCTCCCCAGAGGAATCAGTGGGCATGCACACCCTCTCATCAGCGCTCAATTTCAAACCCTTCTGCACTGGTGAAGGAACAGGGGACACTTTCTCCAACTCTCCTGGTACTTTTTCTTGACCTGTTTGCTTTTTGTGCATGCTCTTCTCTAAATGAGTATCCTGAATTTCTGCTTTTCCATCTTCTTCTCTACAGTCTTCTGCTTTCTGAATTTTTTTCTTCTTTCTTTTAGCCCTAGTATCAATACTATAATCTTCATTACTTGCTGATCCATCAAGATATCCATCAGTAGTGGCACCTTTTTCATTAATTTCATGTTCCAATCTCTCTTCTCCACTTACTACCTTCTGTTTCTCATCTTTATTTTCAGAATTTATGTTTGAATTTTCATTATCAGTTTCTTGATAAATTGAATCATCTGCAGTGATTGATTCTGAGTCAAACTGAACATCACCATGCTTCTCCTGTGATTTTTTATTTTCTTTAGAATCTTCTTTAGATTTTACTTTTAAATCTTTAACTTCTCCCTTCTTCTTCTTGATTTCTTTAGTATCTTCCTTCCTTTGCTTCTTTGGGTCCTTTGAATCTTCCTTAGTTTCTAAAGTCCTTTTTTTTGGCTTTGAATCAAAACCCAAAGCATCTGAAGAATTTTCCCATTCTGTTCTGGGTTTTTCCTTGAGTTTTGCAGACTTAGATTTTTTCTTCTTCAGATCATCTGGACTTTTATCCTCTCCCTCTTTTGATTTCTTCTTTTTCTTCTTTGGTGAAACATCATCTTTTGTTTCACTCTGCCAGTCACTGTCAGACTCTGCTTCAAATATATCATCATTTAGAGATGGTTTCTAAAAGATAAAGAAAAATCAAAGTTTTTCCTTCCCCAATGCACTATCACATTGGTACAAAGTATACAAATATGGTAGTGGCCGTGTGTGGGAAAAGTAAATTTTTAAGCACTTTAATCTTTTGGTCCCTGCCAATATCATTCCTCACTGCCAAACTGCAAAATGTGATAATACAATTCTAGCCTACTTACCTAAATTACAAAACTAACTGCCTGGCTGAGCATCAATGCACAAACAATTCAAGTAAACCAATTCTACATCCAACAATCAGATTCCAGAACAGAACTTAATCTGAGCTGTTTTATATCAAAAATAATTGATCAGATTTTGGAGGATTTACCTACAGGTTTCCCAGAAGCAAGGTACCAGTTTTCAAAAAAAGATCCTTACACTGCTTTTTCCAACTAACTGAGCAGTAAAAATGAGAAAAGAAAAAGCCATATTCTCCCCTCTGGCATCTAATCTTTCTGTACTCCTCTCTTACCAAACTTCATGATTACATGTTAAAACTCATTGATCTTCTACAGAAAGCAGGAGGGTGATTGAAACAGAGCACCCAGCTTGAGTGACGAGACAATATGCATGTGGGTAGGAAAATGGGTTATGTCTATTATCAAAAACAAACTGAAACGACCATACATTACTTGCACAGTCCCATTAGAAATGGAACTGAAGTTTAGATGGATTCAGTCTACAAGCTGACTTGTCAACAAAAAAACCCTACCAGAGAACAGCAACAAAATTAAGTTTCACAAGAAACAAAGCAGTTTTATATGAGATTCCTTAAATCTTCTAAATTCCATGTTTCAAATGCCTTCCCTTCTCCCCTCCTCTCGTTAGTAGAGTGTAGATAGGGATTATGTCTCTAGTGTAAGATACTGAAAGATGAAACGCACCTGTATGTCTTTTTTAACAGGTTTAGGCTTATTATTTTTTCTGAATTCAAGAAGCACTTCTTTGCAGTCTTCCAAGTGAGCCTCAGGTTCCCAGGTATCATCATCAGAGGTGTATCCTTTCCACCGGACTTTATAGAGAGTTTTACCCTGTAAGAAAAACCCACAAAGTTTAATACACTATGGCAGAGTATTGCATCAGCTGGTCAGTCCTTGAGGATGTCAGTGGATAAACAATTCTGTGTATATAAAAATCAATATTTCTGTAGTTGGAATAGTTTCATCCAAAATACTTGCAGTATATAACATTTGTACATAACCACAGCTACAATGTACATTACCATAAATTCCCAGTAAGTTTATCAAAATGGGTTTTCTGACACTTGTGAAACTATCTTTTCAAAAGTTTTAATATTTCTTGCATAAAAATTTCAAGCTTGATTGTTTTCTCTTTGATTTTTTTAGCAAATGTACTAAGGAAAGCACCTTAGGAGAGGTAAAATAGTACCTCTTGCTTTCAAACATGGAATGATAATGCTATGAAAGACCTTACAGTGCTAACCAAGCCTGGAGAAAGAAAACTTCAGAAGAATTGCCATATGACACTTACTGTTAAATGTCTATGCATAAATTTGTGTCTTAGCATAACTAACGTTTCACCAAGTGAAATGCCACTAAAATTAAGCAACCAACTAACCAACTCTACAGTCTTCAGTGTTTTGCTTCACAGACATTCAAATATATAGACAGTCTATATTCAAACACTATAGTTTAACATTTCTCTTAAGATTTAGCTTAACCCATCTCTCTTGATTTAGGAATTAGGTTTTCAAAATCATATTTCCCTCTCCTCTTTCTTTCTTCTATTGGGGTTATTTATAAAATAAGCAACCAGTACCTTTCTCATGAGTCACAGAGTGTGTGAGGTTATGAGATCTCCAGAACCAACAAGTAAAATTCCCTCTCAAAGCAGGACTGCCTACATCAGGCTGCTCAGATATCTGCCCAGCCAGTGTGTCTATGAAGGTTTCCCTGTCTTCCAGCTTGTGTCCACTGTCTGTCTCATCCTTTCCCTGTGCACCCCCAAGGGTGATCTCATTCTGTCCTCTCTATATCCTCTGTTAGATACAGGTATTACTTTCATCTCCCCTGATTATTTTATTTTTATGGCAAATCAAATCCAGCTCTCAGCATCCTAACTGTTTTCAATACCCTTCTCTCTGGTATGTACATGTCTCTGCTGTCCTGGGGAGCTCAGAACTTCACAAAATACTTGGGATGCTTCTCAGCAGCCCGAGATGAAAGAATGAAGCATTTCCTGATCTTCTGGCTACACTCTTGGATGCTGCTGGCCTTCTTTGCTGCAAGAACTGCTGATTCATGTTCACCTTACTTGCCTGTGGGGACTCCCAGCTCATTTCCTGCAAATCTGCATCCTAGCCAGCTGGACTTTCACCTGCCTGGTGGGACAGTTATTCCCTTTCAGATGCAGGACTTCTGCTAGCTGCAGAGTTAGGTACATCCTAGGTACCAAATAAGCTACAAGTCCTTTCTTCATTAATCGAGAAAGCTGCATAAAATAAAATCTAATGGAAACACAAAACCATTTGGCTGTTAAACGACTACATCCCATACATGGTGAGTGAAAAATGCAACTTAGGAGAGTGATACAAAACTCAGCTTAAGTGAAGGCAGAAGATTGATTCTTACACTTAAGAGAGACAGCTTTATACTCACCTATCAACACTCTTTCCCTCAATAGTTTTTCCCCCTGTTACCACTTAGAGCATTTTTATACTGCTCTAGCTTCTGTAAGAACTAGTGATGAACTAGAACCAACTCATATGGAAAGGGGTACCACCACGTCATTAACCAGCAGAGGCAGAACTTCCCACTTCCACTGGGGAACATCACAATTGCACCAGAGCCTGTTGTTTAGTATAATTGAGGTGCAGAACAAAAAGTTTTATAGATACACTGAGAGACTGCACTTCCAAACTTTCACTGCTGGTTCTCTTATTTATTTTTTTATTTATCCACAGGTCTAACTCCCCAGCTTAATGCCCACCCAGCAGTGTTGTCTCTCACCCTGCTGCTACTGCCTAAACCTATCAAACCTATCAACTTCACATTCCATCACTTGGGGGTGGGTGGGAAGGAAAAAGAAAAAAAGAAAAGAAAAAAAAAGGAATCCTCTTGTTTTCAAGACTGACTTATGTTTCAACGTTTCATGCAGCAAAGCTACAAAAATGGTACTACCCCAAAAGCATAACATAATCATAACACATCAACATATTTCAGCTAAGGTGCAATTAGTAACATCACAAATATTGAGAAAATGCAGATCTGAAGGTTCTCCAGCCCAGAGTTTCAAGACTGTCTTTTATGTGAATCTGACATGTATAATGTCATGCACCTGACTGAAGCCTAAAATAAAAACCATAAATTATTTAAAATAAAAACCTTCCAGGCAGAAAATCGTAAAAAATCCCCGTGTTAATTATTTTTCCTGTTTGAGGTTTAGGAAAATTTTTCAAGAGCTTCAACCAGTCTGGGTTGCTTCCAAGGTCCGGTGTTTCAGTTTAAACAGTGCAAGATCACTACAGCTTATTATTCTAATTAGGAGAAATCTCTCTTATTTCAGGAGGCCTTCCCCCGTTTAGTCTGTGAACATGAGCAACACACCTTGAAAACACCTCTAAATTCTCAGTTATATTCAACCCTGCCCATCCCTGCACCAAAACATTTCACATCAGTTCAGTACCGCAGTTCAGCCCTAAGAGCCACAGTTTAACAATGCAGACAAAAACCCAACAACTTAGTAAAGACTTATCTTGGGCTCAGGAGATTGAATCTGGACCAAAGGACAAAAAGCCTCCTTGCACCGCTGCGCACAGCCGGGTTCACATCGCACCTGTAACAGGATTACCCTTTCCACGTGCTCCTCGCCCAGTGTAAGCGACCCGCGCACTCACCCCCTCGGTCTTCACGTCAAGGATCTTCTCCACCTCGAACACGTCCGCCCCGTCCTCCTCCTCGTCCTCCTCGCTCTCGCCGCCGCCAGCCGCAGCACCCGCCGCTTTGCCCGCCCCGCCGCCGTCTTCCTCCCCGTCCTCCTCATCCGCCCCCGGCGCGGCCGCCGCCGTCTCCTCCTGTCCCTCCGGCCCCTCCAGCCCGGCCGCCGCCGCCTCGGCCCCGCTCCCGGCCGCCGCCGCCATCTTGGGCCGAGTTTCAAACGACAAGGGCGCACCGCGGCTGCGACACCCGCGGCGGGGCGCGGGGGGCGGGGCGGCGCTCGCCACAGCCAATGGCCGCGCCCGCAGCCCGTGACGCACGCGCCGCGAGCGCTCCGCGGGGCCGCCGCTGGGCGGGGCTTGTGGGGGCCTCAGGGACCGTCCCGGGGCAGCCCCGGCCTCGGATAGGGAACAATTCCGCCCCATGGATGGAACAGCCCCGGCCACGGATAGGGAACAATTCCGCCCCATGGATGGAACAGCCCCGCCCAGGGATTGGGCTCCCGCGGGCTCCCAGAGCTTCCAGGGGAGCGGCGTGCTCAGAGGCCGTGCGACCTGACCTTGGACACGTCCAGGGATGGGGCAACCACGGCTTCTCTGGGCAACCTATGCCACTCTCACAGGGAAGAATTCCTTCCTAAAATCTAATCGAAATCTCTCCTCTGTAGTTTAAAAGTATCCCCTCTTGCCCTATCGCTATCTGCCCGTCACTCTTCCTCTTTTTTGTAATCCCCCTCTAGGTACTGGAAGGTGCTACAAGCTCTCCATGGCTTGTCCAGGCTGAGCAATCCCAATTCTCTCAGCTTTCCTCTCAGGAGAGGAGCTGCATCCCTCTGATCCCCCTGGTGTCTCTCCTCTGGGCTCTCTCCAGCAGGTCCCTGTCCTCCCTGTGCTGCCCCAGAGCTGCTGCAGCCCTGCAGGTGGGGTCTCACAGAGCAGAGGGGCAGAATCCCCTCCCTGGCCCTGCTGCCACCACTGGATGCAGCCCAGGACACGTTTGGCTTTCTGGGCTGGGAGTGCACACTGACACCCACCAGCAGCCCCAAATCCTCACAGGGCTGCTCACAAAGAGTTCTTCTTCCAGTCTCTACTCATGCTTGGGATTGCCCCAATCCAAATGCAGCATCTTTCACTTCGACTTGTTGGATCAAAGATATTCTTTGCCCTCAGCTGGATGAGGTTTTGGAGAAATGCACAAGAAATATGTACATGGATGTCTCAGGACAAGGTCCTGCTGTGGCATTGATAGGGTTTCTTACCAAGGAAAAAGAAGTGCTTTTAATTTCATAGTATTTTGGATGTTGAAGTACTTGGCAAGTGTGTAGCTTTTTTTATGTAACATGTAGTACGAAGAAAAAAGAAATCTTGTAAGAAAAAGCAAATAAACCACACCCTAGTTGCGTATTTCACTGCTTTTTGCTAGAGTCAGTGTTACAGATCCTTAGGGAACACACATCACTGAAACAAAACTCAGGTTCTAGTGTGAATATGCATTTTTCACACACATACCCACGTGGGATGTATTGCTGCAAGTGACAGACAGACTGAAGAAAAAAAAAATCCTATTATTGCCAGCACTTGCTTTCTAAGGTAACTCTAGTAATGGGGCAAAGGACTGTACAAAGACTGAACAGCAGATTTGGAAGCTAGCTTATAATTGTCTATATTAAGGAGTCTTTCTAGCTCTTAAAAAACCCATATGCTAACTCTTCTCATAATGTAGTACAAATATTTCCTTTGTGTTTTTACTAAAAACAGCCAGTCTCTTCCATCTTGAGAACAAGGACTCGGGGCACCTTAGAAGGACATTGGGGTATCTCTCCAGGCAATGTCCTCTACACGATCAAGTGTATCTACTCCACCAATTCTCAGGAAAACCTCTATGAAAAAGATTCTGCACTTTTCCTTAGTAACCTCTTAGTTCTGTATAACTGCTAGGGAGCATTCTCCATTTGCAAGGGCAGTATAAGTACCTATGGTACTGTTGAATCTCCCGCTTCTGAATATTTTCAAAGGATGGACAAAAAAGTGTGGTCCATACCCACGTGATCCCTTAGAAACTGCAAGGAAAGCTAACTCTGTTATTATCTTAAATAATGATGTCATTAAATATTTTATGCAGAAAGGTCATTCATGTTACATAAACTTGATACCCAATATTTTTTTGATAGCAGAATCCCAGTATTTCCCAAATTCAACTTGATAGCAAATACCAACTTACCAACTCTATTGCTTTCTTCATCAACACAAAAGCCCAATGAACACCACTGTGAGTAGAAATGAAATTTCATTATAACAAAATCTTGTAAGTCCACCAAAAGAGCAGGGAAGAATAATTTTCTTCTAATGATAATTATTTTAAAGACAAATTTTCCTATAGTATGATGATCCAGCATGTATAAAATACCATCTGATGCAGAATTAGTAATATAATTCCTCAAAAGAGGAAGAAGATTTTTCAGGACGCTCCTGACTGTTTCTGTTTTCTTTTTCCTACATGCCCAGGAAAGTATAAAGTGTGTAGATCTTCCCCTTCTGGAACAAGGAATCTTTGGTTATATTGGTTATAATATTATTTAATATAGCCATTTTATCTCCGTAATGATATTCTTTGTATGTCTAGTGGATTTATATATAAGATATTTTTTAATGAGCACCTTCAATTAGATGAATCTTCCAATTAGATGAATTTTCCAATTTCATTAGTGAAAACTATTTCTTTCAGTTCCTTTCTGCATTGGATGAACTGTAGTACAAGATCAGTAGCAACCAATGGCAGTAGCTTTTCTTTTCCATTTGGAACCAAGGAAGAAGAAAAGGGAAGCAGCAGTACTTTCTGCAAAAGCCTTTAAACCAGCATTTGCCTAGTGCTAATTGTGTTAATTGTTTCACCATGTAATCACTACTAGGGGGAGAATTCACATTAGTGGTTTGTCAAACATGCTCCTGGGTTTCACACTTAAACTTGGTAATGGGTTGTTTTGTTGGGAATTTTGCAGTTTGTTTGCTTGGGTTCTAATCTACTTCTGGCACTAACCAAAACCTCTTGCCTCAAGCAGTCTCCATCTGATCCTTTGGTGGCAAAAGCATTTTCCCTTTCACTGAATGTTCTTTGGCCTAAGTGCAGCCTTCACTTACAAATTACAGATTTCCAGAAGGAAGAAAGGAATTCTTGCTATGAGCAAGCAATGAGACTCCAAAAGATATGTTTAGGGGGAAATAATATCCAGATGTGACTGTGCTTGTTATTAGGGCAAATTTACTTCAAATAGATTAATTACAGAAAAGTCTTAAAAGCTGGCCTAAAGGAAAAAAATAAGATGAAAAGTTGCATGTTGGACTTTTGCCATACTAAACATTCCATACAAAAGCATTCTTTAGAATACAACCAAAGTGATTTACTTACTGTAGTAAACCCCTTCAGTGATACCAAATCATGTATGATGTTCATTGAAAATAAAGAAAATCCTGCAAAATCTGTGAGTAAAGAGTGATTTTAAGACCATTAAAATATTAAAATATTGAACATGCAGCAACAATATGAGATTGTTGCTTAAGATAATGCTTAAGATTTATGATTTGAATATCAGAAGTATTACAAACTGCCACACATTCCTGGTTGTGGTTCAGTGTGTTTTGCTGGCTTGATAATAATGATGTGCATAAAATTAAGCCATGACAAGAAAATCACAGCTGTCTCTTGGGTAAAAAGGAAATAGAGGAACTCATTCATGCAAAATTTGACTGTATTCATTCTTTCTCTTAAAAAAAATCCAAAACATGTAAAACAATTGGCTTTGCTTGGTGTAGAGCTGAGCCTGGCATAGAATTTGAGAAATATATTAAAATAATAATTTTATTGGACTGCTGCTCTTCAAATGCTGTTTCAAACTCTGGTTGAAACAGAAGTATGCAAGATACAGGAGGAGAAGCAAAATCATCAGGGCAGTGGACAAATTATTTCATTACAAGTGTACCGAAATATCTTCATTATTCTTATTTTGGAATAAGAGCAGAATACAGCTGTATTTTAGAGTTTTGACAAATATTTGTGTCATTTACTTCTAGTGCCTGAAAAGTGAAAATTCCCTATCCTTTACCCCATATCCCAGGTATCACATGAAAAACTGAAAAAGGAATTCTGTGATTTCATGTTCTTATCCAATTTACTCTTCTGCAAACAGCACTGATTCTAAATCTTAAAAAAAAAAAAAAAAAAAAAAAAAAAAGACAGGTATAATCTTTTAGTCATCACTGCCACCATCAGTTTGTAAGAAGTACTAGAATTAAAAAGAATATGTAAACCATAAGTGAATACTTTCCTTGGTAAGGACAGAGATGCTATAAAAAACAAAGGTTTTCAAAAATAGTACAATGAAATGTCTGAAGAAGTGAAAGTGTTTCTACTAGGGAAGGAAAGGTTTGCATAAATAGGAATCACTTTCTTTCTCCCTTCCTTGAGAGAGTTGCTGTATTATTGCAGTCAACAGAAAAAAAATCCCAAAACTAATACATTTAAACTAAGCAACACTGATGAAAAGGAATAATAAGAAAAGACATCATTTCTGGAAAGAAAATATTCTCTGTCATCTTACTTATTTTAATCAATTTCAACAGTGGATGGACAAATTAGTCATGTGAAGACTTTGCATTTTACCTCTGCAGCATTTTATCTTATGTAAGAAAAAAATATATAAAAAGAAGCTGAAGATAACTAAAAGTGCCAGGCACTTCATAAAATGTGTGGGAAAATAGTAACCTGGAATCATATTTTAGGATATTCTCTTGAGTTTTAAGTGTATTTCCAGGCAAGTAGTTTCTGTGAGAGAAAGTAAGAGGGGTTGAATTGATCTTTCCTTTCCTACCTAACCTTTTATTTATGTTTCCAGTGGTAATAATGAGCTTTTCTGTGACACAGCCATACCTGGATGCTGTTCCTGGGTGCTTCAGAGTGCTAGAAGTGCCATAGTGACAGCTTAGTGACAACTTTTTTAATGAAAAAGATTCAAATACCTTTGAGTAAAATCACTGCAGCAGCCACATCTACAGCAGAATGCAAAATCTAGGAAGGCCAGATGCCTTAGAATAAAATACTGACAGATTCTATAAATATTTGTGTGTAAATGGTAAATACAGTCTTAAAAATGTAATGGTTGAATAATTTGTTTATATTTAATTAGTACAGGAATTACATGACTCATAGATGCCACTTAGTTCCAGCCTCAACTGTGACTTGTTTGTTCACACCCACTGCTCCAAATGCAACATCTGTATCAAACACTGCAGTCACATTTCTAGGGAGTACAAACAGCAGCACAACAGTTGGGGAAAAACTGTGATTTAACAGAAATGACTGGACACTGTGTTGAAACGTTTTACTTGTATGAAGCAAAGGATAAAAAAAACTCCAAAAGATTCTGCGTGACTGAAAAGAAAATTAATTTCTGGAGAATGCTCAGCTTAAGAAAATGGATCAAGATTTCACACCCTTTCATGCTGTGAAATACTCAACAAAACCAAGCTGTTCCTTTCTATGAAGTTTCAGCATATTCATTATTACAGCAGGAACAGTACAAGTTATTCATTATGTCTCTTATTTTGTTGGGATGCTTCTCTACCCACTTTTGAGGTAGGTATACCTGAGCAGTCTAGATATTTAGAATAAAGCCTCATTAACTAATTTAATTACAAGCTGGCAGTTTATTTTCTAGAGGGGGCGGGGGGGAAACACTTAAATATTTATTGAATAACAATATAGTGAATATTAATTATTTTGTAAGGACAAAGAATGGCAAAGCAGATTTAATAGAGCAAGTCCCAAAGTCTAGTCCCAAAGAGGTTATAGGAAAGTCTACAAGGTATTTACATTTTACGTTCTTTAAAGTATCATTCACTTTCCCCACTGCGTTTTTACACAAGAAGACAAACAAGAAAGCTTCAAGCACAACAGAAATTTTCAGCTGAGAAGAACAGAGAACCAAGCAGCTTGCAGAATGAACAGTAAAGCCAAAGAGATGAGACAAGTGTTTTCTAGGATAAACTTCCATTTTAAATACACAACAGAACTGTCAAGGCAGAAGCATGGCTACAGTGAAATTAATTTACCTTTGTCTATACAGCTGTATGTGTGTTTTATATCAGATGGTATTATCTCAATACCCATATCCGTGGAAAATCCACTAAATAAAGAGAAAAGAAAAAGATCATGAATGGCACTCCAGGGAAGTTGATGTTTAATCTGCATGCCATGACATATCCATGAAAAGAAGCTATGTTTTCTGTCCTTTTTAACTCTTTAGATGAAAGTGGGGAACACCAAACTTGCTAGACAAATTTTTGTTCCTACTCTATCCAAAGAATAACCACATTGATTCATTATGGGTATTCATAGCTTAAAAGGTTCAGGGTAGGATCAAGAGGTTAGTTGGCATGATCTCCTCTACAACACATTACATTTATTTTCTATAGCAAAGCTTTATAACAGCCAGCCAGACTGGATTTCAGAGAAGGTGAGTTCATAATTTTCCCTGGAATACTGTTCCAAACCTCACTGGTAAAACTGCATGTCTTTTTTTTCAATTTTAATTTGCAGACCTTGCTTCTTAGTTTACTCTTGCAGTAGTGTTAGAAAAGCAGTTTGATAGGTCTCATAATACCATCAAGATATAAAAAAGACCCAAGATGCAACATGATATTGTAGAATCGCCTCCCATTTTGCAGACAGAGCCAAAGGAGAAACAGCAGCAGAGACACAGCAGATAACTCAAAAAGGAGATGTGCCAATGCAAGCCAACTGTCCAAGACCTACAGGAGCAAATACATCCTCAGGGATAGTTGCAAGGCATTCTACCAATCACAGCAAGCCCACATTTATGGTTTAGCTGCTTTACGACAAGAATGATGACAAACAATTATCCTCTAACAAAAGAGGAGAAATTAAAAGGAAAACAATCATAAGCTGATTTAAGTCTCTTGTGTAGCTACATTCCTCCAGGCATGGAACTTTTGCTTCTTAACAAGATGTTATTTTAAGATCTTTTCTTAGCAAGATGCTGGTTTAACAAACCTGCATGTTTTCAGTCAATGCTTTGTCCTGTTGCCATGGTGACACAGAAGCTGGCACATAAAAGGAGCTACAGCCATTCTGAAAACTCAGTGCAGTGACATAGGTGATTAGATCTCAATTGTAGAACATAAAGATTCATTTCCAATGCTTATTACAGAAATATCCTAAGAAAACCCCAAAACAAAAACCAGAAACAAGATTTAATGACCTCATTAAAGACCATGTTTTCCGAAACAATAATTTAATTAGCGTTCAGAGGCACTGAAACTAAAAGCTAAAACAGAAACTGCTATTTGTTTTTGATGAAGCATTGAACTGATAATAAAATAATAATAATATAAAATGTCAAACTTTTAATAATTCATTCATGTCTGGCAAAACCTGATTCATGGTATCAAATGTATGGTCTAAATGATGATCTAAATAAGTTCTAGTAAAAAGAAGTTTTCCAACAAAGACATGACTCAGCAAGGAGTCTGTAACTGGATAATTGTAAATTTTCTGATGGGCACAGAGCCACGACATTCAACATACTGCTGCATCTTGGTCCATTTCCTAAGCTCCATCACTCTAACTGTTAGATTTTTTATATTACCTATTCTTTTGATTTACAACTCTTTTCTTTAACCTATGAAAGATTTTTCCAAAATAAGTGATTTAATCTCCATAGAGAGAAAACTTGGCCAATATTCTCTTAAATGACTGCATTGAAATACTGCTAAGTGGCAACAACAAAAGACATGAGAGAAACTAAGATTAGCATTGTACATCTTCATTACTAATTAAGTGGTTTCAGATCTTCAGATTGAAGGAACTACATCAAAGGCAAAGTACAACAATATTTTATCTCTCCAGTGATGAGTTTTCCATTGATAAAAGCTTCAAATCCATAAACAGCAGCTTTATTGTCCAAAGGAAAGATATATTTAGCTTCAAGTAATTTGCTGTTTTAATTGGTGTAAGGCTGTAATATCACTACCTGCAATGAGTATTTTTTGTGCAATATTTAAACTGTGTTTAAAACATCAACACTTTCAGTGTAATACTGCTTTTCACTACAAAATGTCAATCAGCATGGCACAATTAGAACTTCTATTTATACTTTAGAAATGAAGGCATAATATTCATCCATACTAGAAAAATAGACATCTCTAGAAATACATAAGGAGCTATAGAATTTTAATCTCTAAATTATTAATCAAATCTCTTCTAGAAGAGGAAAATGTGGCCTTCTAAAGGTTATATGAACTGGCAGAGCTGGAGATATCAAGCTATTGCCTACAAAAGAAGTCACCACTGCAGTATGTCCACAATAGTACATAAACAATTATGTGCTTTTATGAGGCTGCTTTGGCACTGAAACCCCCCTTGAATACAGATTATTGTGCAGAGACACGTGACAGGTTTGGAGAAGCCACAGCTCCAGCATGACCGAAAGTGCCTGCTTGGGTAACTTTTATTAGCTTGTTTTCAGGTTAGAATAGCAATTTCTTCTGGAGTGATTGATATTTTACTTGTAACAGCTAACTTAGCTTGTCAAACCCCAAACATGAATACATTTCCAGACATCTTTTACTATCCTAGGCATTCCTCATGGTTTACAGCTCAGCCAAGGACATCTTTTACTGAGGACAGAATGTGTATGCTACTGCAGAAAGCTTCTCAACCAATAGTCACTGGATTACACATAGGCAGAAAACAGACTTAAAAACAGAGCCAAACCTTTCACTGACTAAAGAGATTTAGGTATTTGCTTGACTATAGATCACTAAGAATGAAAACTGTTTCTACTCAGTAGCAGGAGTTGCCTCCATTTAGAGACTGAATTGTCCCCTCGCCTTTTTTTTTTAGAATTTTTATTTAACTAAATATGAAATATTTTCTTTTTATCTCTAACTCTCTATTTTCCTTTATGTTTATATTGTTTGTCACCCTCTCTCTTTCTCATTCTGTTTCTATTTCCCTGTTTCTCTCTAACTCTGTTCCTCTAACTCTATTTCCCTCAATTTTTCTCTCTCCCTCTGTTTCTCTATTTCTTTCTCTCCCCCTCTGTTTACCTCTAATTCTCTCTCACTGTATTTCCCCCTATTTTTGAAACTCTTTCTTTCTCTTTCTCTATTTCCCTTTCTCTCTCTCTCTTTGTTTCTTTCTCTTTCAAACTTTCTTTTCCTTTCTAGCTTTAAAAAAGCAGCAGTAGAATTTTTCAGGCTCCCTAGCAGTAAATTAAAAAAATTTAAAAAAACTTTAAAACATTTAAACAAAAGAATTTACTCCCCAGGAGCCTGAAATTTTCTACTGCTGCACCAGACATACAGTTTTTGATTCTTTTTATATATACTATATAGGGACCCTAATCAACAGCTCCAACCCCCAGGGGAGGAGGTCCTGCCCCCAGGAGGAGAGGCCCCATACCCATGGGGAAGGGTTAGGGTTACAATTATTGAACATTATTTACCAAATATTTGTCAAATTTCACCTACCTGAAATATGTCAGGAATCTAAATATCCAAACAATTGCTTGTCATAAAAAGCATTTACCACAAATAGTGTTTCCTTATGTCTTTGCTGATTTATGCAATGTAGCCATTACAGTTTCTTAGTACATTTATACAATATTGCTAATATACTCCTTTTATATACTCACCAAAAGCCATATCAAAATGTATTATTTCCATATCTAAAAGTGTAAGGAATCCTTTTCTGCCATATAGAAATTGAGGGAGAGCATCACAAGTGAGTGTCATGTAGTAAGATTTAAGAAAAGTCATTCCAGAATTGGGGAAGATTCTATTGGCAAAGCTCTTACAATTTGACATAATTTTGCCTTTGGTTATAACAGAGGTGAACAAAATTCTTGCCTTAAACAGTGAATTTCTTCTTGTTCTTAAGTCATAGTTGTTTGTTAAGTCACAGGAACTCAAATTACATGAATGAAGATTATCCTCTTCAGTGTTTAGACAGCAAAGTAAAAGAAATAAGGTATGTGGGAAAGCAGGATTAAATGAGCCATAGGTTTAACAAAAGGGTGGATAGGCAGTTGCTCTTAATAACAGCTGTGATATCCAAAGGCTTTCAGCAGTAGCTGTGCATTAATTACATGTCACCTGATAATGTAACAAGGACTATAATTAAAACTATTTTTCCATTACAAGAGGATGGCTGACTGAAGGGTAGTTGAAACCCCTGCCTTCTGTGACTACCTTCTTACATTACTTGATTTATCTAATGAAAGGGATCCTAAGAATGGTGTAAATTGCTATAAAATAAAAAAGTCATCTGCCCTAGGGAACTACGGCACGGTTTTAGTGTTATGACTCTAAAGCAAAATTTGAGATAAAAGTGTCTGAAGCAAGGATTGGAACAGACTGCATGGGAAGTGGCTGAGTCACCATCTCTGGAAGTATTTAGAAGACGTGCAGATGTGACACTTTAGGGACATGGTTTAGCAGTAGACTTGCAGAGTTAGGATGGTTGGACTTGATGAGTTCAAAGGTCTCCTCCAGCCTAAACAATTCTATGATTCTGTGGATTTGCTGAAGTACAGAAGTATCAAAAGTGTAATTACCAATCCAAATCTGAAACACAACATACATGCTTGCTGGGAAAAAATTACTCCAATAGCATTTACGTATTCACCCTCACAGAGCAACAAGAATTAACTTACATAATTTAGGCTTATGTTGTTCACTAATTGAATAAGTAAACTCTCCAGGCCTTTCATAGAATTATCAGGTACATGGACATAACAGTCTGCAGACCCCAAGTTCTTACATTAACAACAAGGGAACTAAACCAAATTCACTGATGTGATTCTTTATTCAGAATTTCCTCTCTCCAACAATAAGAGAAGAACAACAGCATGGCAATTTTAGCCACGGGGAAAAAACTCTCCCTGGTTCTTTTGTGGAGAGAGAATATTGTTCTTCATTTCTTTATGACATTTCAGTATTACAGCATCACATGCATTAAAAATGTGAATGGAATATTTTAATTTAAATATAGAATCAAGGTAAAATCTCTTCTTGTCTCTACATGAAGGCAAAACTCTACAGCATTTTCAACACCTGATATTTTCCTTCTGAAAACTCAGAATAAGCATGGCACTTACTTTGTGATTAAGCACAAAATTAACTACTCTATGTTTTCTTTTATGGATGCTTTCAACTTGCTCTTCTCAATAGCCAAGAATTTTGGTTTAATCAAGAACAGATAGTTTGCAAAGATTGCCATTGTTGTCCTGTTAAAAGAGAAAATACTTTTTCTTTTGGCTGAGAAATCTTCTATTCCCACTATCCACCTAAGTAGCCTCTCATACTCTTGCAGTTCCAGGGAATTCCAAAACACATCCCATTTTATCAGCATGCTATTCAAACACACTCAGAACATACCTTAATCAGCTTTATTCATTTTGTTTAATTATGTGGAAAATCTAGTGTGACCTACATTTTCAGTAAAATCATGGCTTGAACTAAATGCAAACTCTTTTCCTAATCTCTTGCTGCTAATACATGCTGTGAGTAATGTGGAATTAGCTTAATTTGGACTGGAACAACCTTGCCTTCAGTTCTCCTTTCCCACAGAACCATTATAAAACAACTCTTTTTCAAGAATGCAAATTGCATTTCATGTTTCCACTCACTGATTCACAATCTGAAACTTTAAAAAAATCTCAGAACAAACACCCCACAGGAAATCTTAAAAGAACTTTGGAAAACTGATCCAGACTAAACCCAATGCAGAAAACAGACAATACAATACATGCTTCAACTACAAAAAAAAAGAGGACAGTATTAATCCAGATCTGTTTCCTGATAGAATTCACCTCTGGCAGTGGAAGTGAGGATGAGGCAAGGCAGAGATGGAAATAAGAGTGATGCTCTTCTCAGCACTGTCAATCTAAATTATCTGTAGAACAACTTGAATGAAAATTGGCAGCATGTCATCTGTGACCAACTATGCTAAGATATGAGACACTGGGAAAGTTTAATTTAAACAGGAATAGAATTTACGACAACAAATTCTCAGTATTTGGCTTAAGTGACTAAAATGTATCATAAATGTGTATTTGTTTTCCTGGACACTGATGAGTGTAAAGTTTTAAAAGCTGATTCTAAAGGAATGATAAACGCTGTGTGAATGAGCACACTGCACAGTGCACTGACCTCTTTATATAGCACATGAGCTCCTCAGCATGTCATGGGGCTTTCTAGGGTTTCAGAGCCCATCGGTGGTAAATAAGTCTTAAGTGCAAGCTAGCTGGTCTTGTGACTGGGTGTATTCAGGCAGAACAAAGCCAAAAACAATGCTCCCATTAAGCTTATTTGTAGCACAGGGCACAGGTTAGTTTTCTCTGAAAGGCATTCAGAGGGTATGCTTCAAAACTACTCTGAGAACTTAATCAACCTTAGGCAGCTCTTGATTTGGCTTAAAACTGCATGACTGCTCCAAGCCAAACTAAGGCAGACACCCTGCTAATGCTACAGTAACTAATATGAAGAGAACACATACTTGTAAAACAAAACATTCAATTCATAAATTTTTTCACCAATGAATGCTTGGGTCCCAGTGCACCGTGTCCATATCTCACCCAGAGGATTTGTATCAGTGTCACTGGTAAAGACTTTTACTCTATTTATATTTCTGAAAAGGCTACTTGATGATGTAAATTTTCCACAGTGACCTAAGGCCAAGTAATTATATTTGTGATATAACTGGACAGAGCTGACACTCTAGAATTGCCCCAGGATGATTGCACTTGCAGGATGAGGCAGAAGAAATCAGAAACTGCTTGTTCAAAGGAAAAGTGAAAGGAACACAGTTCTTGTGCTCCACAAAAATGCATTTTCTCTTTTTCTTAATGAGAGCTCCACACAGACTGCAAATTCTGATTAAGCTTCTATCCTTCTATAAATAAACAACACCTACACTAAAGACTGAAAAGAAAAAAAAAAAGGAAAGATGCAGATGCTGTTTGAAGCACTTGTCACATTTTTCAGTCCTATGTATGTGCAAATGGGGAAACATTTATTAGAACATTTTCTTTAGACTAAACACAAATAACTTAATTACTCAATAGGTCCTTCTGGCTCTAAAATTATTGGTCAAATTGTGCCAAAGCCTTTACAAGGTCAATAAAACCTTTGCAACAATCCTGCAGAAAGATTCTGCTTCAGTGCAGAGAGAATAAATCAAGAGACAGTGACAATGCAGAGGAAATGTTTAAATGGCACTGAAATCAGCACTTGTCAATCTGATATAAGATTAATTTGATTAATATTTGATTAACTTATTGAGGGCCAAGTTGAGAGGAGATGATTAGGATAAGGTTTCAGATAAAAAAATCCCTCCAACAAAACACATTACCCTGAGGTAATTTTAGGCTGAGATTGAGAGCATGTTACCAACAGTACATTTGAGGAGCATGTTTATTTTCTTACTCTCTGAACTATTTGATTTTCAATGTATGCATTGTTTCTGCAGTGCAAAAAGGAAATCAGGTCAGATCACAGCCAGCTATTGTGGAATAACATCAATTATTAGCTAAAAAATAAGCAGTTAGTCAAGGAGAGAGAGCAACATAATCCATTTGAATTTGGGTTTTTATTAAAACCTGGAAAATCAACACTATGAGATGCAATTTTCTCCATGTTTGCATACACTATACACCTGATGGAACTGGCAACTCTAAAATGGTAGTAGGTGCATTTAGGTCAGGTAGATAACAGATCAAAGGGCACATGAGGTCAACAGATATCTGTATATCTGTTTTGGTTGATTGCTTTTGCATTAGCAGTGATTGTGGCATAAAAGTACTCTCTGGTCACACACACACACAGAATGGGACAATGCAGTCATCAGTCTCAGTCGGTATGGGGTCATGAGGAGAAAGTCCTCCTTGACAAGCTTAATTTCTTTTTATGACAAGGTAACTCACCTAGCTGATTAAGGGAAGCCAGCTGATGTAGTATTTTTGGGTTTCAGTAAAGCTTTCAAAACTGTCTCTCACAGTGTTCTCTGGCTGAGGGAGGGGATTGTCCTGCTCTGCTTTGAGCTGGTGCAGCCTCACCTTGAGTCCCACGCGCAGTTTTGGGTGCTACAATGAAAGAAAGACAATAAACTATTAAAGAGTGTCCAAGGGAAGGAGTGTCATAGGGATGGTGAAGGGTCTTGAGGAGAAGCCATGTGAGGAGTGGCTGAGTCACTTGGTGTGTTCAGCCTGGAGGAGACTGAGGACAGACCCCACTGCAGTCTGCAGCTTCCTTGTGAGGGGAAGAGGAGGGGCAGGCACTGATTTCTTCTCTGTGGTGACAGTGACAGGACCTGAGGGAATGGCCTGAGCTGTGTCAGGGGAGGTTTAGGTTGGATATTGGGGAAAGGTTCTTCACCCAGAGGATGTTTGGGCACTGGAACAGCTCCCCAGGGAAGTGGCCACAGCACCAGCCTGGCAGAGCTCAAGGAGCATTTGGACAGTGTGCTCAGGTACATGGTCTTAAGGTTGAAACACAGGACTTAATTGACATATAAGCCCTCTAGCATAGATATGATTTAGAAAAATATGTGTGACTGCTGAAAGACACAAGTACAAATCCTTCCATAGTCTAGCACATTAGCTTATCACTGTTAATGAAGATTCGAGTCTGAGGACAATCATGTAGACATTGTATTTGTAACTTGCTAAACCAAAGTCCAGGAAAAATGGTGGCAGTACAGCAGAAAGAGCCCCACAAAAGGGACTACAGAAGACAACAGCGAAAATTAGCACTAGCAGAAGGCACCTGGCAAGGCTGTGGCGGGTTTGTTCAGAGCTCGGTGCTGATCCGCCCTCAGGAGCTGCAGCGCCAGCACCGCAGCGTGATGCTCTGCCGCTTTCTGCAGCTCACAGGTAAACACTAATTCCGCTCAGCAAGACAGAGCATGCCTAAAGCACAAATTGTCAGAAAGCCCAGGGGTGCATTTTGTCCTTTTATCTTTGCGTTCCTGCCGTCCCGGTGCTTTTTAAAGTTTAAAAGGCTGTGTGAGTAGCCGCAGCTAAAGCACACAGAAGTCGGCAGCCTGGCCCCAGCAGCAGAGCGGCAAAGGGCTGCCAGCAGGAGCTACCGGGAGCCAGGGCGAGCTGCGAGCGCCTTCGGCAGCCAGGCCCAGTCCCGGCCCCGGCCCCGGCCCCAGCCCCGGAGCGGATCCCGCCGCCGCTTCCCGCCCGGACAGCCCCGGCACGAACAGGGCACGGCCGCCGCTCCCGCTGCCCATCAACGGCCTTCCCGCCGCGGGGCCTCATGGGAGCTGTAGTCCCGGTCCGCCGCGTTCCTCGGCCAGCTGTGAGGCGGCTCTGCGGCGCTCGAACTACAGCTCCCAGCATGCGGGCCGCAGGGGAGGTGCCCGCCTGTGGCGCCGGGAGGCTGTGCGATGGCGGCAGGTTTGTAATGGAAAGAGAAGGCTGTGGCAGTCGGAGCGGAGCGCGGTTGCGGTGGCGGCCGGAGGAGCTGGGCCGGGGCAGCTGCCTCGCTGTATGCGAGGGGTCGCGGGTCGGGGCTGTTGTAGTGTGGGTGCTTTGGGTCCGGGGGTGCGTTTGGGGCGTGCTCTGTGAGGGCGGTGTCGGTGAGGGAAGGAGGGCGCTGGGCCCGACGCCTGGGCTCGGCTGAGGAGCGGGGCTGTGCTCATCTCCCCACTGCCGACCTCTGTGGGGATCCCCTTGTCCCTCCTCCCCTTTCCAGGACGGGTCAGCCTGATCCCTGCCGGCTGCTCCGGCTGGCGTGAAGGTGCTGCTGCTGTAGATTTCATGGGGAGGTTTAGACTGGCAAGCGGCGTCCAGAGGCGCTCCGAAAGGGGACGGGGACAACAAACCGTGAACCTTGCAGATTTCAATTTGCCGCTGCGGGAAACTGCACCTGGCTGGGAAACTTCCCTCAGCGTCTCAAAACAGAAGGCACTCGTTTCTGTATGAAACATTTCTATGAAGTTTCTCCCAGTCGCGGTTTGAAACTCTGGTTGGGAGCATAGGTATTTTTACTGAGGGCAAACTGAGAGCTGGCATGAACTGATCTCCGGGCAATGAGGGAGCTTTGAGAAGTTATTTCCTGATTAGCTGGTCTCTTGAACCCGGGCTGCTGTGGCTGTCTCTCCTTGGTGCCCTGGCCCCTTCTCTCCTCTCTATCTCCCTGACACACCGCAAGCACAGGCAGAGAAGGATTTGCCCTGGGATTAGTTTGAGGAAGCACAGCTGAGTGGCCCGGCTCCTGCTGCCACACTGTCACCGGCAGCAGTTTTGTCTTTTTCTTTCTAAGTTAGAAAATTACTTTGAGTCTCCTTCCTACATGAATTCATTCATGTTTTATGGTGCTTGTAGGATTTGTTGCTGTATTTAAACTTTCCTTTGGATGGGTTTTAAAGAAGCTTTTTGGGAGAAGGAAGATGACAGGCAGCGTAGTTGTTTCCTTGAGAAACTAAGGAAGATGTGAAAATGATAAATGTTGCATTGAAGTATGTGCAATAAAGTGTTTGTATTTAGATGGACATATCTGGAACTTTGCATTTATATGAAGGTCATGTGGTGGAGATTTCTCAGCTCATCAAATAGCTTCTTTTGTTGCAAGTATTTAAAAAAATTCTGGATCCCTCTCAGTACTACTGAAGAAAATATTATGTACAGCTTTATAGTATTTGAGATTATATTAGCTGCACTGAACTAATATGATTAAGAGTTGGATTATGTTGGTTTTCTGCACCTGGTGTGTTTATTACTTATTGTCCACGTTGTTTCTATTGATTATGACTTATTTTTATAATTACACTGGGTTGGTTATAAGCAAGTAACTTTCTTTTACTGGGAATCTGTTACTGTAGATTTCTGATTTTGTTTATCTGCTTAATTTCTAGGTGCTAGAAGTAGATAGATAACCATCCATACCAACTGCCTGAAACTTTGAAAGTTACATTGTTTTAACCCTACAGATATTATAATATTATTGTGTAATGCTGATCAGAAATAAATTGCAATACAATTTGCAAGATGCCAACTGTTGAAAATGTGAGTGGTGAGCAAAACTTCAGTACACATTGGATGTTCAATACTTCCCGTGCTGGAGTCTTATTAGGTCCTAGTTTTACTGGTTTGAACTTCAAGAAAGAAAATTTGTTACCTGGACCTGAAAACATCACAGCTTTACCTGAAGAAGTGCTACATCTTTCAGACAGCTGCTCTGTAAGTGATGACTCCCTGTGTGAAGAGTCTGGCAGCTCTCAGACACTTCAGCAATGTACCACTGGAACACCTTTTCCAGCAGCAGCTGGAAACCTCGAAAGCTCTAAACCAGACTTAGTCCATGGTGAAGTGGGTGGTCAGAAGAAACCCAGTCACAGTGATGCACTCTTACAAAAGCTTGAACAGGTAATAAATATACCTAGAATTCCTGACATACTTACAGTGAGATTTATTTTGTTCCTGCATGTGATTTTTCATGCATGCAAATAAGCAAACTCCTTGCAACATATAGGACACAACAAGCTTAAAGAGCAAATCTTAAGTTCCAGTTATGCTCACATGAAAGTTGGTGTCCTCCTCATGATGTGGATTTACTGAGAGTGTGACTACTTTTGTTCCCAGATGGCACATGTTCCAGTTTAAAATGAAATAATTCTCAAAATCATTTTACCTGGAAAGGTGCACACAGTTTTACAGTGTTTCTTCACTTGAGGCTGTGGAAATGGGGTGCTGCTCATTGCAGTGGTAGTGCTTGACCACAGGTATTCACAGCACTGTGGAGTTGAATGTTCTTGTATCTATAGCAACATCTTTTGTTAGTTCTCCATGAAGGTGTGGCATACCTGGTTCTGCTTAGATGAGGAGATATGTTAGTGTTGAATGTGATAAAGTATCCAAGATATCAGGACAAAAAAGGCCTCGAATTATAATGCTGTTATGTTACTTTTTTTTTTTTTTTTTTTTTTTTTTTTTTTTTTCCAGTGCAAGTTTGTCAGTAAATCCACTGTTAAGTGGCTGTGTGTTGACTCAAAGCTCTATCCAGTTACTGGATACAAATTATGTTAGCTGGAAGTCTTCAGCAGTACTTTAGTAGATCTTGGTGTTAGGGGCTGAGAAGTCCTTGTCCACTCTGCCAGCAGCTACATCAGCATAAATCCCTATGTCTGTTCACTCGAGTGGAGAGAGGGAGAGTGTGTGTCTCCAGAGTAGAATTCCATGAATTACCAGGTGCTATAAAAGTTTTCTCCTGTGTTTTACATAATAGGAGAATACTTACCCACTTCTTAAATGTTGTCAGTAATCAGTGGCTAAATAAATATTAGCTGATTTATTGTTATCTTAAGAGGAATTATTAAGTGTCCCTAGAAAGTTATTGACAATCTGTAACAAAATAATTCTGTGGTACATTCTAAATAAACCTAGCCTCTAATACATTTATTTATCTGTTTGAAAAGCTGAAGGAATTGCAACAGCAGAAACAGGAACAGTTGAAGAAACAACAGATGGAACAACTTCAAAGGTTAATGGAAGAGCAGCAGAAGCTACTTAGCATGGTATCTGGCCAGCCAGCAGCTCTTGGTAAGCTGAGAAAGAAAGCACGTTATGTACTTTGTATAAAAGAAAAATTTAATCTCATTTCCAGTTAAAATCTGTAAGTGTCTTCTGTGTTCTTAATTTTAGGATTACTTGGTCAGACAAAGATAAATGCTGCATGGCTTCAGTGCCTGAAAGTTGAGTGCTACTGAAGAAGGAATACTGTTCTATTTTTATAAAATGCCAGCTGTAGTTGTGACTTGATCAATACGTGCTATGATGGGAGCCCTTGCTTCAAAGCACATGTACTGAAGTGTAAAAAAATTACTTCCCTCTCTGAGTAGCTGCTTTTCACAGTACTTTTGATTGCTTTAAGCTTTCAGTGTAACCAAATGAAGGGGTCCCTCCTTGTTTGTGCTCACACATATCACATTCAGGTGATGAACTGAACTAGAATAGAGAGATGATCTGTATTTAAAACAAAGGCTTGTAACCCATATCACTTTTCCAGTCTTGTTTGCTGGGTGCAAGGAGAGGGGATGGCTCTTGGCTGGGAAAAGCTTTTAGAGCTGAGGAGGGGTACATTCTGCTCTTGGCAGTGTCAGTCCAACCTGACTTAAATGCTTACCTGAGAAGATTAAATTAGGGCTTAATTTGGGAGAAGAAAGTCGAGATTGCCTAATCATTTATTCTTGGTCGGTGACATAAGGATGGAGGCTGGTGATCAATCCTGCCCTTCAGTGCCATTTCTTTTCTCCTGTGGAGCAGCAGTTTTGTGATACAAATAGAATGACACAGCTATTTTGTTCCCTCTCATTTCAAGGTTATACTATAATGTCTGAAAGTCAAAAGCTAAGACCTGGGTATTCCACTGGTTTAGCACCTTCACCTCAATTGCCATCATCTGGATATCAGAATATCTTTGAAGACAGAGCTCGTGCTCTTGTTTCTTCCCACACACAAGACAATGATTCTTCACAAAAGCTGAACAACAGAGAATGCACCTCATCTTTGAAGAAGAATCTTTCAGAAGTGTCTGCCTGTGAAAAGCAAGGTCTGTGTGGGCCTCTGAAAAGGCCAAATTGTTTTAAAAACAAGGAAAATAATTACATTACTGCTTAGTCATTTGCAGAAAGATAACTTGATGTGTGGTTTTTTTTTTCCCTTGTCACTGAGAGTAATTTTCTGCTACTTCTTTTGAAGGTGTTATGATTTTTGTTGGTTTACTTGGTATGTTGTTTATTGACAGCTTACAGACCTCAGAATGTTCCTGTTGTTGTCCATTCGAGTTTAGTTAAAAGCAGCATGAGCTAAAAATAAAATTCTTCTGAATTTATGCATATATATATGGGAAACAGAAGCTTGATAAGAGAGGTCGTTGTACAGCAGGCATCAAAATTTGTTCAGTTATGTTTTTAAGCCAAACATTAATAGCAAGGCAGATGAACAATCAGAATGAATTATATTTAAGGTCTGGGGAAATTTTTTAATGCATAATTGCTTGTTCCTTTAAAAAGAAAGTGCAAATTCAAATAAGAATTACTTTGGGAAAATTTTAGGACTGTTTTATGTAGAAATTCAGATTACGTGGCCATGAAGCTCCCTTCTGATTTTCACCTGACCTGAATACTGTTTTAAGTATGTGATGAAAACTGATTTGTTGTTGGGATGAAAAAAAAGTAACTCTATTGCTTTCACAGGAAGAAACATGGAGAGTGAAGATAATCACGTCAAGCCTTTAGGTGTGGAAAATGCAGATGCCTCTGAAAATTCCAGTGGAGGTGTACAGTTCTTGACTAATACAGAGGAAAGGTAATTCACACTATGATTATGCAGTTTTTATCAAATTACACAAGTTTGGTTGAATTCTGAGTCCTGGTTGAAAGAGTCTGATACTCTGAATTTGGATTTGATTTTTTTAGGTACTGTGGAGGTATGTGCTAAGAGAGGCTCTTTGTTGGAACTGATTGTGCTGTGAAAGATGAAATGTTGTGTGTTGGATGAAGAGGTGTGTGTGCAGCCTGGGGTAATGACAGCTGAGAAGCACCTTTCAGTATAGCTGCCTATATAAGCAGTTATGATTGCTGTTTCCAGTTTGTTTTATTGTAACCTCCTATCCACTACTATGTGCTGAAAGGAGTGATGTGAGGGAGGAGGGCAAGGCTGTGACTTTTTAGTTTATTATGGTGAGTTATGATTGTTTGAAATGTCCAAGGCCAGGCTGGACAGGGCCTGTGAGCAGCCTGGTCCAGTGGAAGGTGTCCCTGCCCACTGTGGTGGGGTGGGAAGGTTGGAACAAGATGATCTTTAAAGTCTTTCCAACCCAAACCCTTCTGTGATTATGTGATTCTATGAAATGTGGCTGTGTCTCCCTGGGGTAGGTCTTGCCCACCCCCAGCCTGCTTCCTGGGGTGAGCAAAGAAAAAAAAAGTCTGGAAAAGCAAAGAAAGCCTTGATGCTGTACAAGCAGGGTGCAGTAACAGCTAAAATATTATCATGTTATCAGTGCTGTTGCAGTCACAAGACCAAAACAGCTATGAAAAAAGCTCACTCCATGCCAGCCATACCCAGCACTCCTGTGAAGGAGGAGGAGTATCAAAGGGGGAGACAGGGAACATAATCTCAGTAGCATTCCTGAGTGGAAAGGTGATACTGTAGGAATTGGCAGTGTGACTGAATTTTGAGTGGAAGTTTGGTGATTTGTCTGAAAGAAAGGGTCATTAAGAAAAGCAGTGAAAGAAAAAGCAACAAATCTGCACACAGTGTCTTTTAGATACGTATATTAACTATTGCAGGGATTGGATAAACACATAATGTTAAAATGCATTTCTCAGATTAACTTAATGCCTAAAGCACCTCAGAATGTCATCTTTTATGCAATTCCACCTTGGTCTTCAAATACCAGTGATGTTAAACACAGTTATTTTATTGAGAATTCCAAGAGTTGTTTTTGTAATTACTCTAGACCTATTAAAGCTGCAATACATGAGAAGAAACAAACTTTTGAAGAGTTCTTGGAAGAACAGATACAACTAGAAGAACAGCGTCTGGAGCAAAACCAGAAGTTACAGGTTATTTATTATTACTTTAAAAACCTTCAATCTTCTTTATATATTGTGCTGAGATGTGATAGGTGCTTTAAAAGTGTAAAAGGAAGATACTAGCAGGGAAAGCTAACACTGATAGCAACATTCACAGTCTTAAAAATAATAAATCTGAAATATTCCATTTGCTTAAGTCTTCAAGAAATCCAGTAGAAATGTATCATGTAAATTTCAACTGATATATGGGATTTGAAGAAATCTTTAAACTGTGTAAGGAGCTTTCTTGTTTCTTTATTGTTTGCTTTTCTTTACTAATTTTCAGAAGACAAATGGATCAGCTGTCCAAAAACCAGTGATCAAGAGACCCTTCCTGAAAAGAGGAGAAGGTTTAACAAGATTCACTAATGCCAAGTCCAAAATGACAAAACTGGGAGAAAACACCTCAAAACTTCAACAAAGGGCTTCAGATGAAAGAAATGTCATTAAAGTGGACAGATCACAAACACAGAAGAAAACTGCACCTTCTGGCAGAGAATTGGTTTCTGAAAATCCTTTTGCACCATGTAAAAAGTACAACCATCCCAATAAAGTAAAACGTTGTCCTATTCAGAAGACAGTGGTACTCAGGAACCACAATGGAGAAAATATCTTGCCATTAGAAACAAGAATGCAGTCAGGAAAAAATCATGATGGACAGATGAGAGACTCTTATCCATCAGAAATTAACAACAAAATAGAAAATAAAGAGAACAGAGTAGAATTTGCTAAGTTGAACACTGGCAAAATCAAAACCAAATTACCTGGTGCAGAAGAGTCTCAGTTGTCTCAAGAAAGGACCAGTGCCTTTTCTAATTCTAAGTGTCCCATAGGTGACCCTGTAAAAGATCCAGAACTGTCTTTTGAACTTTCATTTCAGAATAAACTGGACAACTGGGAAAAAGAAAAAGAAAAAGAGAACCTAGAATTAGATGAATTTTTGTTTCTAGAACAAGCTGCTGATGAAATATCTTTCTCAAGTAATTCCTCATTTGTGCAAAGGATCTTGGAACGAGACCAGCAAACTTCAAAAGGCCGTAGGATGTCTTCTACTCCTATCAAGGCAAAGCAGCAGCAAGTCAGTGCGCTGGCCATCGAACTTACAAATGAGAGAAATAAAAGGGCAGACTGCATGGCACGGGAAGATGTAAATGACAGCCCAGTTATGCATACAGCCTCAAATTCAGGAACAGATTTTAGAATGAAGGATCCATTGAGTACAACAGACGGTGTAATATTCTCAGCTAGTTCCATGAAAGCAGCTCCTGCTTTAAAAAGTAATCACTGGATTGTAAATGAAGATAAGAGTGAGGACAATGGCGATACTGCTACAGATTCTGAGAGTGAATTTGGGGACACATTGAAGCATGATAACAAAGATGCTAAGTCAGCCCTTGTGAACCATAGAGAAAGCGATCCAGAATTTTTTGATTGTGAAAGTTCTGTTACAGATATCAGCAAAGAGAGCAAAAATGGAGATGCTGACCTTGGCTTGTCAGACACAGATTGCAGTGCACTGTCAAAGCAAAAGATTAGAAAAGCTACAGACAATCACAGAAGCATGTCATGTTTAAGTAGGAATAAGTTTGAGTTTGATGATGAAAGAACATGGAGTGATCTTGATGAAAATTATGTTAGTGTTGATTTACCTGAAAAATATACTAAAACACCTTTGCAGATGGACTTTTCCTTTAAGAATGATACAACTGTCCCAGAAAAAGCAATAAAGAGAAAAGTTGCCTCAAAGAAAGGAGATGAAATGTCCAAAGAGTCTGCAGTGGACAGTGGTTCAAATGGACCTCCTGTATCAAATCTGATGCTGAAACTGTTTCCTTCACTGAAGCCAAAGCAGAAGGCAGTCTGCCATCCAGAGCGTGAAACCAAATCAAATGTGGAACCAGAGCTGGGAGGTGAGAGAACAGCAGCTGGTAGGGAGTGGTGAGGAAGGCATATCATGTGAATCTTCCCTACTAGTGCTTAAGCTCCAAACTGGTATTACACCCAGGGGTTTAATTACAGACTTTTGCTGCAAGAAGTGGCCCTATTCTCTCCCTACATGTCTTGTTGCATGTCTGATGCCTGATCTAACAATTGCACAGCTTGCAGAATGACTGTGATTGGTGAAAACATATTTTTAAAAATTTATTTAATTTGTGGTTTGATTTTTTTTTTCTTCCTTTCCTCTGGAAGCTTCAGCTCATTGAAGTATCTTGATCTGAAGCTGCTTGATCACTGTTTCTGAATGAGGGAAAATATCAAGGGCTAGCTGAAAATGAAGTTGTACTTTCCACCACAGTGGATTTGCACCACAGTAGGGTAATCCTATTCACTGCTAGGTTAACTGTTTCCTCTTATAAAATACAAGGGAGTGGCAAATTCCCTGTGTTTTCTGAGAGTAGTATACTATCTACTGAGTTCATGTGGAATATGGAAAATGTGGATACATTTTTCTGATTTGCCCAAGTTTGATTTCATCTATATGGTTACAGTCTGTGCAGGACTGCCTCTAAAACCCGTTACATTTCTGCTATCATTAAAAATGGAGTTGTTCACTGAGCATGATAGCACAGCCTAATATTTAAATCTTTTGTCTCTGAGGTTGTGAACTGTGTTGGTTTCAGAGTCTGGTTCAGTGAATGTTTAGGATTTTGTTTAGGTTTTTATGGTAAGTTAGTTGATGTAATCTTTTCGGATTTCAGTAAAGCCTTTGATTTCATCTCTCTCAGTGCCATTCTCAGCAAAATGTCCAGCATTCAGCTGGATAAACATATCATGTGATGGATGAGCAACTGGCTCACAGTCAGGGACAAAGAGTTACAGGGAATGGGGTGACATCACACTGGTGACCTGTCACTACTGGGGTTCCACAGGGCTCCATCCTCTGCCCTTCAACATCTTCATAAATGACTTCAATGCAGGACTGGAAGGGATACTAAGTAAGTTTGCCAACCATACAGAGAGACCTGGACAAATCAGAGGGCTGGGCAATCACCAACCAGATGAAGTTCAGGAAGGAAATGTGCCAGATTCTGCACCTGGGATGGTTCAACTCTGGATGTATGGACAGACTGGGAAATGAGATGCTGGAGAGCAGAGCCATGGAAAGGGACCTGGGGGTCCTGGTCAGTGGCAGTTGGGCATGAGGCAGCAGAGCCCTGGCAGCCAGGAGAGCCAGCCCTGTCCTGGGGGGCATCAGGCACAGCATGGCCAGCTGGGCAAGGGAGGGGATTGTCCTGCTCTGCTCTGAGCTGGGGCATCCTCACCTCCAGAGCTGGGGGCACCTTTGGGTGACACAGTATAAAAGACACACTAAACTATTGGAGAGTGTCCAAGGGAGGGCAGCAAGGATGGTGAAGGGTCTGGAGGGGAAGCCACACAAGGACTGGCTGAGGTCACTTGGTGTGTTCAGCCTGGAGGAGACTGAGGACAGACCCCACTGCAGTCTGCAGCTTCCTTGTGAGGGGAAGAGGAGGAGCAGGCACTGATCTCTGTGGTGACCAGTGATAGATCTGAGGGTGAAACACAGGCCTCATTGGACAGCAGTACCTTAGCATAAATATGAATTGAGAAAAACTTCAGTGTGACTGCTGCATCTGACTGTAACCACTTCTGTAAGCAGGGAACTGTCCCTGGGTTGGGCTAAAGTGGTAAGAACAGAGAGGCATGGTGACTGTCACAAAAGGCTAGAAAAATACAAAGTCATAGAGTTCATTTTCATAGATAGAAAATAGAAGAATGTAATAAATGAACTACAGTTATAGAAAAACATAATAGCACTTAGGTGAATGTGATGAATATGTTAGATAGGAACTATGTACTGTGTTTGTAGCCCTAGGATAAAGAAACCACAAGTTATATAAGACCCCAACCCTTAAAACTGCAACTTTTAGATAAGCAGACAAACAAGGGCGGATGCCAGACCTGTAAAGTTTAAATCTGTATAAAATGAACCCCAGTCAGATGTGCACATGGAGGTGCTAACCCCTGCAGATTCTCTGGGCACCAGTAAAGATGTGCTTTACTTTACAGGACCTGCTGTGGAGCAGATGCCTTTGAATCAAGGGAATGGCCTGATGTTGTGTCAGGGGAGGTTCAGGTTGGTTGTTGGGGAAAGGTTCTTCACCCAGAGGGTGTTTGGGCACTGGAACAGCTCCCCAAGGAAGTGGTCACAGCACCAGCCTGTCAGAGTTCAAGAAGTGTTTGGACAATGCTCTCAGGCACATGGTGTGACTCTGGGGGATGTTCTGTGCAAGGTCTGGATCTGGACTCGATGATCCTTTTGGGTCTTTGCCAACTCAGGATATTCTGTGATTCATATGAAAGCTGCTACTTTTGCTTATTGTTTTCTGGAGAATTGATTGTGAAGGGTTGTCTAAAAATGGCTGCTAAACGTTTGCAGGAAGAGGGGTACAGTTGGGTTTTTTTTTACAGCATTTCAGAGTATTTAAACCCTTAAGCAAGGAAACCACATACAAAGCAACATCAGTATTTCATCTATTCTGTTGCATACCCAGACTCTAAAACCCTGGGTATTCTTAAGCAGTGACTGAACAGCAAACTGAGATGGGGAAAAAAACTCAAAACCCCCTCCCTATTATCAGCCTCTGCAATAGATGTTCCATCAGGGATGGGTGTGAACACTTAGTTTTAGTAGTGACTAAAACTTGAAAAAACTTACAACCATAAACTTTCCTGTTTGATATTCCATGATACTGTATCCATGTGCCTGGCACATAGGTATGGTATGTACCTACACATGTGTCATATACACTCATTTTACCCTTACACCTTCATTTTATTTCTTTGGTTTGAAGTGAAGCACGTTCCAGTTCCAAACACAACTTTAGTTCTACCAAGATGAAGGATATATCCAGTACTTAAAAGTAACACATAAGTGATGAATCTACTCCATATTTGAGGTACTTGAGTAAATAGTGCAGAGTTTTAAAACATAACTTGTGTTGTTTGGATAATAGATTTTTTTTTGCAAAATTACTGTTGTCTCTAAAACAGTATTTACTTGGGTTTTTTTTGTGGTTTTTTTTTTGGGGGTTTTTTAAACAATTTTAAAGCTGGTATGTGATAATTGTTTTCTTCAGTCTTAAGACTGTCATTTAGATAATGTGCATGTGGCTGTTTTGACAGGAAACACTGTTCCATCCCAGCTACTGAGGGAGAGACTCGCTGAGCTGGAAAATGAAATTGAGAGATTCCGAGCAGAAAACACAACCCTGACTAAACTCCGTGAAGAGAGAGAGCAGGCCCTGGCAAGTATCAGGTAATTCTTAATTGAAACATTTTGGTGCATTCACTTTCATAGCATGTTGCAGACTCTCCTAATGTCCAGTTACCAACAGCACAGGTAAATAATTCATGTTCTTCAGTTACAGTGGAGATAGGTCAAGACACAAGTTGTTGCTCTGTGTGTATGTTTAACTGTAATTATTACACACAATTAATATGATGTCCCTAAGGGCTGTATTTTGGAGAATATGTGAGTTCTAAAGGATAACACAATCCTAAATTTGCCTTGCAGAACTGCTCTTAGTGCTTTTGTTTGGATTTGGTATTTGTGTACAGACTGAGAATCTTTTCATTTGAACTGGGGCATTTATAAATGGCAGATAGAACAGAATAATTACCTCTGATGATATAAATGGGCCACATCTGTTCCTACCACAGCCACTTTTGTTTTTGTTTGGGAACAGCATTGGTCTTTGGCTAATGTTTAATTTTTTACCTCCTATTAGCAGATTCTTTTCTCTTGTGCTTTTGGGGAATAGTGTTCTAATGTTTTGAAGAACATAGCATGGATTTTAGCCAAAGCTTTTCTAAATTGGGATAATTTGTGACTAGAAAATATAAAAATATATATTGTTGGACTTCAAACACTCACTATGGGACAATTCTTACTCCTTAAATACATAATACTATTTATATGTAAATCTTCCTGGGGGTAATGGGTACTGAATTGAAATCTGTGACCACAAAATACTGAGTCTTCACTTTCCTTCTTAAAATCCAGATATGAAGGAGATTTGGGCTAAAGCAACAACTTTGTTTCTTAATTACAGGAAAGAAATTGCAGACTTTGAACAGAAGAAAGCCCAAGAACTGGCTGAAATAGAAGAATATAAAAAAAAAGAAATTAAAAAACTGCAAAAGGAGCGTAAAGTTTTTGAAAAATACACCACAGAAGCTAGAGCAATTCCAGATAAAAAAGAACGGGATGAAATTCAGGTATAAGAATATATTATTATTCTAGTCCACACAGGAACATGTAAGTTCATTTGAAGGCAGTCAAGAACTAAATTCTAACTTAGTTCAAAGATTACAGGTGATTTCAAGATGGGAACTGCTAGCAGTGGGTTAGTGGTGAAGTTGGCAGTGCTGCAGTTGGACTCCATGATCTTAAAGTTTTTTTTTCCAATCTAAATTATTCTAATTGAGGAAGGGAGCTACAGTTTTCACAATGCTGTTTGATGTTTTTAAGGCAAAAACTCCTCATGAGCAAATCTTCTTGTCACATTTCCATATTAAAAACTGCTGATCACTGATAGAATGACCTTCAACTTTGAAACAAAATTACTGAAGTTAAAGTACTAAGTTTTTATTCATGGTAGTGGATCAAAGTGCAAACTAGAACTCCACAAGGATTTTATTCTGTCTATAACTCTTATGCAGTGTATGTAGTAATCTACAATTTTAAAAGTTACATTTTATTATCACTCATAGGTCTTTTAGGTATCAGGGATGTAATCCTTCACTATCAGGATGTATGGTATATGAGATGTATAAACAAACCATATTAAACACCACACAGAGGTTTCCCTCTTCCTTCCCTACAAATTTACCTTCAAAAAACTGATATGACAGTTGCTAAACTAAGCATATTTACACGTTTTGTGTCCTCCTTGTTTTCCTGTGTCAATATTTTTGAAGGGTCCTCTAAGGGTAGCATTAATGATTCTGTGTATCTGCCTCAAGTGTTTTTGTACTGGCCAATCTAGGAAGTGTTAAGAATGCCAAGAAAGCAAAAAATCCAATTCCTATGATTGGAGTAGAGCTCATAAAGTTAGTTGTCCAAAGTAAATAATCACTCTTTCAGTAAAGAAAACTCTTCCTTACCTTTCACCCCTGCACTATTAAGCTGCTTTGACTTTTTTACCACTTGTGCCTTTTTTCCTTGTGTTTGTATTTCTATTAGAGACTAAAATATATTTTTTATATTTAAAATGAAACTCTCTATAAAATGCATTTTCTTAAGGCTTTAAAGCAGCAGATTGCAGAGTTACAGGAAGATCTAAAAAGAAAAGAGGCAAAATGGTCAACCACCCATCGACGCCTGAAAGATCAAATAGAAGCTTTGGTAAATGAGAATTTTGAGCTAAAAGAGGAAATCAAAATTATGGAGAAGTTTCGTCTAGAAGCCTGGAAGAAGGTAGAAGCTGCTGGAAGCAAGAAGAAAATAGAAAATCCTGGGATGAGTCTAAATAGAGCAGAATCTGTAAGTTATTAATCTTAGTGCTTTAAATACATTAGTGTGAATACTGGTGAGTTTTATGTTATATACTTGGACTCTAATAGCTACAACTTAGCTGTTTACTTAGTCTAACCTCTTCCCCTTTGGGATCAACCAGACAAACCAAGCAATTCAGGATTGTTTAAAGCAGTTCTATTAAGTTTTGAAACTGTAACTATTATTCTGGATTGCTTGTATCAAGTTAACATTCTGGAGTTGTTCATAACAAGGGAGCTGATGGAGGAAGAGCTCCAAAGTGCATCTTGGGCTACATCACACAAGCCTTCTGCTGATCAAGTCTCACAACTGTACAGTTTGTGAAGGAAGCTTCCAGTAAATTTCATGCCATATGGTCTACAAATTTTGTTTACTTTGTATGAACAGTTATGATTGTATCACATAAACCACAAATACTTCCTTTCTTTTAGTGTCTACCAAACAGAGGCCCAAAAAGTCGAACTGGATCTCCGCTTCTTCCAGTACAGAAGTGCAGCAAGATAAATGGCAAAAGTTGTCCACAGGCAAAAGGTAAAAATATTTGTCCGTGCAGAGAATTCTGTTAAGTCTTTAAAATAAAATAAATGTGAAGTTTACTTTATGGGGTGCATCACCACCTCAAAAAGAAATGAAGTGTGATCTGTTATGTTTTGAGCATATGGATAAATACCTCATAGAGATTCTGGAGAAAGCTGTGATGAGACCAGTTTTGGAGCAAAAAATGCTTCTGGTCATACTTGATGGTGTGGGGCACTGCAGAAGTTGTTTTCTGGAATCAAAAATGACATTCATCACTAGTGCTCTCCAAGCTGCAGATGTTGTTTAGATCAGAGTCACTGAGTGGTTTGGTTGGAAGGGGCCTCAAAGATCATCCAGTTCCAACCTCCTGCCATGGGAAGGGACACCTTCCACTAGATCAGGGTGCTCAGAGCCCCATCCAGCCTGGCCTTGTACCATTCCAGGAATGGAACATCCTCAGCTTCTCTGGAGAACCTGTACAAGTGCCTCACTGCCCTGACAGTGAAGAATTTCTTCCTGATGTCTAGTTGAGTGCATTGACAGTATCAGAGCTCCTGTACCTCTTCAGAACCTTCTCTTACCAGGAGCTGTAATCATATGGGCAATGCTGTGGCAGGTGTTCCTTGTTCACAGGAGCAAAGGCTGTCTGCCTTCCTAAGGGATAATCATGTATGGAAAGTAACTGCAGGGTACTTTTTTACACCCACTAACAGCTCATCCAACCATCCTGTTTTCTGTTAGAGGACTATGCTCCAGAATTGAAGGTAGTTTTACTTTGGTAATTTGATAGGAGAGACATGGAAAAAATATGCTGATCAGTTCCTGTTAAAAGCTGATATTCATATTCCTTTGTTCATTATAAGGTGTAACTAATAATGTCTAAATTTCTAGGAGGGGCAAATCCTTTGTAAATCTACAAAGATGAAACAGGAACGAAAATGCATTAAATGCCCATTGTAATGATTCTTCAGTTCTAGCTTCTTGCTGACACACAAAGCAATGACAGTGATTGATTCTTTTCTGGGCATGTGCTATTCTTTTAATAAATACCCCGCTTTCCGTTTCTACTGCAGTTAAGAAATGTGAGTGTCCTGTACAGTTTGACCTCCTATATAATTGTAACTCTTAAACCATACTTCAATTTGTCTGTCCAATTAATTATTACATGTATCTCAATAGGAAAACTTCCTAGAACACCTACATCAGGACCTGCTAATGACAGAAACAACTCTGAGGCAATGACAGCACTACACGATTCTTCTCAGACTTTTATGGTAGTAAGTCCTGTGTCTTGATTTGATTTTCAAAGCAGGGAAGAAAAAGCTTAAAACAGAAAAGTTAGAGTATCTGGAGGGTGACTGATGAGGCTGTGGACTCATCTTTTTATGTTCATCTTTTATTGTCATAACAGAAAATGGCTATGTACTAGTCTACGAGGGGTACTTTGTCTAGTAGTTGCATTACTCTTTGGCTCAGAAGAAAAACCCCAAAGTAATAATCTCCCACTCTTTGGAATTTACAAATTTTATCTTATCTTTTGGGAGAGTATATAAAGAAGGATGTTCATATGCTCCATGTAGGGCAACTCTGCAAGGATCTTTTAAATAGTTTAATTAATTCTTAAATTAATTGTTGTAGGTTACACTTAAGCTTTAGAGAACTTGATTGTTTCATACCATGATGTGGATTTCTTAAGGAAATTGAGCATCATGTTACAGCACCTCACTGAATTCCACTTTAGTCCAGACTACAACTGACCACAGATAACCAATGATTACTCAGTCTCCACCTCTTGTACCGCTTGAATTACTTAAATGCCAGATTGTGTTTATACTTACCTTCCTTCTGTGATGCTTCTTTTTCCTAAAATACCTGTCAGCCTAGGAGAAAAGTATATAAAGACAAAGCTTTAATATGAGTTTTTGCTTGTCATCTCAGGACACCTCTCCTAATGAAGCTTATGTGTCAGTACCATCTGCTCCTGCATTTACAGACAGTGAAGAGATACAGAGAGAAACTGCTTATCCTGATGGAAAGGTGAGAGCTTGGCACTTGGAAATTCTGGAAGATAGCTGGTGGGAAAGATGAGTGAGAATGTGAGTGTGAGGGCTCAATACTGACCTCACTCATGTTTCATTAGGTTGAGAAGGTTTTGAAAAATGGCTGTCACCTTATATTTTTTCCAAATGGAACATGCAAAAAAGTGGGCTCTGATGGGAAGACCATAACTATAACCTTCTTCAATGGAGATGTGAAGCAGATTATGCCTGATCAAACAGTGGTAGGTATCCTGTATCTGCATTTTTCAATAAATACTTATTTATCTGCATGTGTACACTCATGTAAAATGTCTCATTAGTTACACTAAATCTCAACTGTTGTCTGCAGATTTATTACTATGCTGATGCTAAGACTACTCACACTACATACTCTGATGGCTTAGAGGTCTTGCAGTTTTCAAATGGACAAATAGGTAAAGCAATCATCCAACCCAATTGTCAGAATTACTGCCCATATATAGGTATGTATTTATGTAACAAGCATATTGTCTCAAAATATGTTTCAGAGAAGCATTATCCTGATGGCAAGAAGGAAATAACCTTCCCTGATCAAACAATTAAGAATTTATTTACTGATGGCCAAGAAGAAAGTATCTTTCCTGATGGTACCATTGTTCGTGTGCAGCGGTGAGCTTTTCCTTCCAGGGTCCCCTGGCTGGGCAGGGGATGGGAGCACCTGGGGCTCAGTGACAGAGCAGTAGATGGTGACAGGTGTCTTTCTACAGCTCCTCAAGGTTTACATTTCAATGGACTATAAACACATATTTAGTGCTCCAGTTTTGGGTTTTTTTTAGAAGCATGGAAAAGGCATCAAGACAGTGTATTGTCTCATACCCTAACCTAAGAGATTTCTGTATTTGTACATATTTCTAGAAAAAAATACCCAGGAACCTGGCTGTAGTGGGAAGTAGGTGACTAACAGCAGGTAACTGAGTGCTCAAATTACCAAGTATTAAACTTCCCTTGTCCTCTAGCAGTGAGGGAGTTGATGCAGATACAGTGCAGTGGAGGCTCTCACGTATAAAGAAGTTGTATCAGTTTTGCAGAAGCAGATTTTTGAATATGAATCAACTGAGATCTTTAACAGATTTTTCCACAAATACTGTTTTAAAAAGTCTTCCTTTATTTAGGCTTCTGTATCTGATACTTGTTCTGAGACTAATCTTACACCAATGTAATTCAACAAAACCTTGGGGTTTTTTTCCGCCTTTAATGCAGAGATGGAAGCAAAACTATAGAGTTCAATAATGGCCAGCGAGAACTCCACACATCACAGTTCAAGAGACGGGAGTATCCAGATGGGACTGTCAAGACTGTGTACATGAATGGACAGCAGGAAACCAAGTATGTCTCTGGCAGAGTCAGAATAAAGGACAAGGATGGAAATATTATCATGGACACCAAGTTGTAGACCATGTCAAAACTGTTGAAGTGTTAGCACATCAACAAAAATAATGTACATTTCTGTAAACAAGTGAAAATGCTTAAAGCTTGTTGTATATATATATGTATTATTTATAGTTTTCTCTAAATAAATTTAACTTTCAGTGGGTGCTACTACATAAGAGCTTTTGCTAATTATTTTTCCCCATTTCTATATTTAAAAAACAGCTTATTGAGTCAGTATTCAGTCATGTGGCATTAGTAGGGTGTTTTTTACAGCAGCTGTCAGTGAACACTCAAACAGCTGTAGACCACAAGTTATTTCAGACATCAGTTTACTTACTGCTTGTCTTAAAAGACCAAAGGAATGGCAGTCTTGGGCTCTTCTTTTTCCTTTGTCATCTTTTTTTTCTTTATCTCGGAGTTAGGAGGCAACAGCATTAGCAGACTGCAGTGTCTGTTCTATATTGTATATACACAGGGCTAACACAGGTGAGACTGAGGGGACAGGTTCAGTCTCCAAGCTACTCAGAAACACCAGAAAATTAACACAAGACCTGTTTTCCCACCTAACAGGTATTTTTAAGCTGACTTGTCTTTCAAAAATTCTGCAGTACCTACTATCAAAAGGCTGCTGCTGGGCTGGCTGATCTGTGCATGCTTGTGCATGCTGAAGAATTTGTTTCCTTCTCTCATAGGGCAGAAGGTACTTTCTTCTCCATGTCTCCTCTGCCCCCTCCCCTTTTCCTCCTCAGTGAAGGCAAGCTTTCTCCTTACTCTGTCTATGCCCTTCATTACTCACAGGTGGCAATGAGAACTGTGCTCACTCACATCCAGAAATTACCTGGTTGGATGGAGAGATGGGTCCTGGCCTTTTGCATCAAACTGCTCAAATAGCAGCTGATTCAGGGCTAAGTCACTTTCAAGATGGGTGGTAAACAATGGGGTTTTAGTCTTTTTTAAATGAAAACATTTTGAAAATGAGCATGAGCTCTCTGGGGTATTTGCAACTGCACCTAGGACTGGCCAATGTCTGGTTAGTACCAGAATATGTAGTGAAAGTGGGACAGGATCCTTCCACTGCTTGTCCCATTGTGCCTGGCACTGAGGTCAGCTTTGGACCCTTGCTTTCATGGAAGCTGGACAGAAGAGATGTGCAAGGCTCTGTGTGTATGAGCACAGACTGAAGCACAGCAGGGTCCCTCTGAACTGCAAGAGGCTGCTTTACTGGGAAGGTGACTGAGCCTTGGAACTGGCTGCCTGGAGAGGCTGTGCAGGCTTTATCACACACGTTTTCCTTGATAGTCTAGACAAAGCTCTCCTTGGAGAGACTGGAAGGGGCTGAGCTTTACAGGTACAGGATTTAATGCAATAAAGAGACACCCAAAGAAACATCACATACTATAGCAGTAAAGGAAAAACAAGCTTTCAGGTGCATGCTGACCAAACTGTTTATTCCCAAACTCTGAAGTGAAAGAGGTGTAACAACACCTGAAAGTGAGAACAGAAACCAGCAACAATGCAACCGTGTTTCAGAACAAAGACAGTAATGCAGCCCCAACCGTTTGCTCCCTGTGTGGTGCTGGGTGAAGACATCTGTCACCAAACAAACCTGAAACACAGACAAGAATTTTGTCACGATAATAAAACTATCATCTTCCTTCCAAGTCTTCTAATAAGATACTAGAACAAGTGTCTCAGCATCATTCTTTACCACTATACATGAGTTCCATCTACTCCTATGAGAAGGGTACAGAACAATACTTAAAGCTCCAAGGCCAGAAAAGATTGAGATGTGGATACAGTTTCACTCTTTCAATATTAGAAAGTGGTTTCACTATTTCAGTATTATAAAGTGGTAAGAACATAATCTGTTCACATCTGCTACAAGAGTGCTTATTGAATGGGAAGGAAAAATATAACAGCGTGGCCAAGAAATGTGAAAATCCAAGTCTCTGGTATTCCCCATGGATAAGACATAGTATAAAGCTCTTCATTAAAAAAAATTCATGTTTGTCTAGACATGTGGGCACCAGTATATTATCATGGATGTCTGTCTGAGTAACCACTGAGAACCAGCAGCACCTGAGACAGACTAAAAGCAGAAAATAAAGAAGATTAGTTTTGATTGTTTGGGCAGAGTACACTGCCACATCTTCAAGTTGCCTTCTTCTGTTACTGGCAGCAGAACCTCTTTATGTTATACCACCCTAGGGTTCTTTGTTTCAGTGCTTTTAAGTTCTTAAAACTGTGGGTTTCAGTAATGGCATATAAAGAAGTCAATTTTTAACAGCTTTTTGTTTAATGTTAAATACTTTACTAATAGAATGGATGTGTGGATAGAAGGGATTTTTTAAAATAAACTCTAGTTGTCCACAGTTTATACTTCACTTAAAACTTCTGAAATCATGCCTCCCCAATGGCGTGGAGTTGTAGTTCATGGTCGCTGCACTTACGTGTGTCACTGATCCAACTCTGCAAGACCCATTTCTATCAGCTTCAGATGAACCAGATTTTTGTCATCTCCATACAAAGAAATGGTAACTTCTGGTGAAACAGTCTGAAAGTTTACAGTGTTGACAGTTACAGACTTAAATCTCAAGCTGATACTCAAAGATTTTACTGGCCGCATTCACTGTCTAAATGGAACTGTGAATATAAAAAGAATACCTCTCTTTTTAACTAAAGAAAACTGGTTTTAAAATAGCAGGAATGTCCAGAAACTTTGTGACTGTAGAACTAAGAACACCACACCATTTTCTCTTAGCATTCCTTCATGGTAAATGGTTTTCATTTTTAAACTATAAGGGTTCGCAGTAAAACAGACTCAGAAATTAGAGTGCTAGTAAGAATTCTAGGCTCGCCAAGAACTAGGAAAAAAACCAAAAAGAGGCATTTCTTACAAGTACAGAAGCAGAGAGACGCTTTCCTTCCACACAGTCCACCATGGTCCACAAGGCTTTCAGGCTCCATTCTGGGGAATAAGGAATTCTTTCCACATTTTTGTCATGTGAAGCAGGTCTAAATCCAGCCAACAGAACTCGTACTGCTTGAACCGGATACTTCAGCAGATGACAAGGGATGTGACGCAACCTGAAACCAAAATGAGAAGTGTTTGCCCACTGCAAGCCACCTGCCAGGAAGGACCTGAGGATGTGGCTCACGCAGCACACTTATGGTGTGGGAACAAGGACTGGAGTCCCTGCTCTACGGGAACATGCCAAAGTCAGACTCAACCCTCAGGCAGGACTATGTCAGGACAGCTGAATGACTTGGCACAGGAACTATCAGAAAGCAGCCCAGCGTCAGAGACCCCTCCCCAGTACCCTGCTTGGGGAGGAGTCTCAAGAGCCAACCACAGATCAGAGCACAGGAACCCAGGTGCAATCATCACAACGCAGTGCCACAAACCCTCGTGGTCCAAATGCTTCATGCCTGACTGTGCTCTAAACACACTACTGGAAATAGGGACCTGGAGTTTACATTATCATTTTCCCATTCTTTATCTTTCTATCCCAGAAGCAAGAGAATGGGGAAGCAGAGCAGGAAATGCAACTCTGAAATGAAAGACAATGACTCCCAAGACCCATTTTTTTTTTGGTGTAAAACACAATCTGTTCAAATCCCCATTTTTGCATCACCTTCAGCAAGGAAATGTACATTCCACAACAAGCTTGAGACCAAGTCATCGTGATTAAACAGTACATATGTGTGTGTGTGTATATATATATACAGGTTCTATATATATGCACTGTAGTACTATGTGCTATTCACATTATATATATATGTGTGTGTGTGTCTGTGTATATGAGAAATTCAGACAGGCTTAGGGAACCCTAAAAGCCTAGGATGTTTAGAGACACTCAGCTGACAGCTATGACAGTAGAGGAGCAGTCCAGAGCATCTCAGAACTGCACAGAACACGGATTTGCACTTCCATTTTCCACACAGGCAGAGCAGAGTTTATCCCTTAGTTTATTCCCCAGCTGTCTTCTGTGTAGACTACAGTCACACAGGATTGGGATTTATTTGTACACCTGGACAATCCTTGTTTTGAGTAAGGTTCTCAGGTGCAGAAGCAAATTAACCTGAACCCACTCACAGGTTAAGTAACTGGAGATAATGGAGAAATCTGATATTATTATAATGGGCTTCTCAGAACAACCTGAAACAGAGAAGCAGGTGCATAAACCCCACACCCTGCAGACAGCAATTATTTAACCAGCCAAACCACTTTCTCTCTAACTGAAATCCAGTAGTAAATTATGCTAAAAATATACAGTTATATAAAAAACGTAGTTATATAAAATTAATAATAAGTGTAACATATGTATTTATTTATAAGTACGTATTTAATGATCTAAGCGTATACATACACAGACAGTTTTCATGCATTTTTTTTTCACTTATTTACCTGCTTGTTGGAGCAACTAAGTAAGTGCCATAGTCGACAAACTGAACAAGAATCTGAACAGGAACAAGCTGTGTAACAGAGAGGAGCTTTGCTCTATACCATAAACCATCCACATACTCTGCAAGGCAAGGCAGTTCTGTAAAAGAAAGAAAATACCCCAAACCATCACATAATACCCCACAGTACTCAGTGCAGTACAAACTGAACTTGAAAATCCACTTTACTTGGTGACCAAGATTAATTCTTCTCTTCCTTATCAAAAATGTATTATGATTCTGTTCCATGCATCCTCCAATTCTCTCTGAACTCAAATCCAATCAGTACTATGCAATTTAAGTCAAGTTTTCTCTACCTGTCCATGGCAATAGTGAGGAATAACAGCAAAATTCTTGGTGGGAAAGACAGTGATCTAAAGATTGGTGTTCCAACTCTTCAGCTTGGACTCATTTGCACAGTCCAGTTAGTAAATGGATTGACATCCAAGTGGATAGACAAGTCTGGGAGACAGGAGGCAGATAATGCCTAAAGCCTCACCCAGAGTTTAATGAGTTGGCAGAATCAAGTACAAGTGAGAACTGCTTTCTTCACCAAACTTTAGACAACCACACTTGTGTTAGTTTATGCCCAACAGTTGTGGACATTAAAGTGGTTCTCCTTAGGGCTCACACAACTTCTAAACATTTATAACATAATTTTCTTACATAACTTTTGTCTTTTGAATATTTAATACAATTTTCACAGTTCAGTGGCAGGTGCCTTTAGGTAAAAGTTTTATTACAGCCAAATGTGATCTAAAGCCAGTTCATAACTAACAGGCACCAGGAGTCTGAGTTCTGTCCATCATTTTCCAGTGAAGCAGAATGACACAAAAGTCTCAATTTAATGAAGAATAAAAACTTATTACAGTGTATCATGTAAGTATAGTGTGATGTTATTCCTTACTCTACAAAACTTAAAATAAAAGTTACATAAAAACAGAAAAGGAAATTCAGGTTTTCTGAATAGCCACATGAAACAACAGGGAAAATAAACACACAATGTACCTTTTTTAAAGTTTGTTAGATGAGGAAGAGTCTTTACAATTTTATTGCACCACTTCAGGGCTTTATTAAGGCTCTCTGAGTCACAGCTGGCAGCTCTCTCTGTGGCAGAGTGATTTGCAAAGTTCCCAGAAGAATCAAGACAAATATAAACCTATTTAAAGAAAATAGGGGATGTTGCTATTTTTGCAGGTGATTTAGAAACTAGGAATTCCAACCATTTTTAAAAGATTACTTTTAATCCAGATTCCATCTTTGAAAGGTTCAGTACCTCCTTGCTCCCTTTTCTTCTCTATTTCATCATTCAACATTCAAACTCCACATAGGCATCTTTTTTTCAATCAATGCACATGACATCCTGCCTTTTGCCTGGGAGACTGGGCAGAACTGCAGGAAGTTCTGTGGGCTTACACAGAATTCGCTATTGTTCTGCCACATTAAAATCCAACAACCACTTTTTTCATTAGAAAAAGCTAAGTAGCAGACTGCAGTAGTGTAATTCTGTAAACTCATTTTTCTAGAGAAATGGTTAGTGTTTCACTGCCCTCACCTATGAGGTTATTTCAACTAAGAGTTCATTCAAAGAGCTGCCCCAGACAACCCCCTGCACCAATAGCTCAGGACCATTTTGCAGCCCCTAATGCTCTGCATTACCAGCTGTGATTTCCTTTTCAGCAGCTTGATGGGATTGCAGCATGTGAGATGTTGACCAAACACACTTACCTCCTTAGGGGACACCAAGTGAGTAACTGTGACAGGAAAGGTTTCTCCTGGAACAGGCAGTGGCTGCAGCAGGTACGAAGGTGAAAAGTCTCCTTCAAACACCCCCTAGACCAAGACAGATTTCAGCTGAGCATCATAGTGAATAACAAAATAGAAACTAACTTAGGTATGACTTCTGGTTCAAAGGAGTTACCTAAGAAGGTGTACAAAACAACCAGCACTGTGTCCTTGATGAAAAAAATTGACATTGCAATGCATAGATACAGATTTTTCTCAGCAGCATGGCACTGTCCAGTGTATCATCTTTTAGAACCATGTATTACACAGTTTGAATTCTACATATCATCACTGCATTTGGTTCACATAAACCCTGGAGCATTGAATTGAACTTTTAGAAGGATATATGGCACACAGCTCAGCTAGATCATAGGTCATGATGAGAGCTCCTATCATCTCTTGCACTTAAAACATGATGCGAAACAAAATGTACAATTTGTCCAAAATGCATTTTTATGCATTTTACTTTTTATTATGCCCCAAGAAAAGAGAAAAGTAGAAGCAACATATGTAACTGTTAAATGAAACAATGAATTATGGCCCTTTCTTTCTCATGCAGGATCTAACATAGGATGCAGTAAAAAAATCGTTACGTTCCTCAAACTTATCTAGGAAAAAAGGATTTTTTCCATACCAAGTATGTATTCCTACAAGCAAAGAAAGGATGTCTAAATTATAGACACACAAACTGAATGCCAGATCTCTGGAGCACTGTGAGTCAGGAGCCACCTGACAAGACATGGACAGACACCTGGAATGAGAGTAACTGCTGTGAAGTTCAGCACATATTGAGGTTCTGATGCATTCTTCAACATCCCAGTGCCTGACCAGGAATCTTTCAGGCTAATGCCCAAGCTAGGATTGTCATATGGTAACAAAGACCAGCTCCTAAACTCATCAGTGCAGCTCAACAGGAGCACATCTCAGACAGTGACACACTGCAGCAATGGGTGCAGTGAGCTCTGCACAGCCACTGTTTGCAGTTGCAAGGCTCATGCAATAAAGTCCTCAACAGCTTAACTCACCCCACATCACAGATTCAAAGCTGTCAAGTGAAGTTACAGAACTACAGAACACAATAATTCATAATGGTTCCACCTTATGTAAAAACAATGCACTTCAGCTGTCTCATGAGCATGGCTGCTGAGTCTCTACAGATAAAACCAGAGCTGATTATGTCTGAACATGTTCAGAGCTGTTTGCTTCCCACTTCTGCTGTTTCTCAGCTTCAGCTTGAGTTCTGGATGCTTTGCTCCTTTTCTGGTCTACAACTGAACACTTCTGATGTCCATTTTCTTACAAATTGTTCAGAGTCACTTACTCCTGGAATGGATCTGCTTAATGCTATTATTCCTTGAGGAAAGCACTTCAGATTTTATCAATGTGTCTTGCTCAAAACCTTCTTACTCAGATTTATTTTTGCTTTCCAAATTTAATTTTTGAGTTAAAGGTACGAATCTCATTGCCAGATCCATATTTAGTTTGCTGAAAGCTGTGTGTTGTGCTGACTTTATGAAAATGCAATGAGAGACTGATTTACAATTAGGTTTTCCATGGTTAGTCAATTCCAATATACACTGGGGGATTTTTCTGACTGCATCATGAGCCCAGTGGCAGATAACTTGAGCCTTGCATCAGCAAGTGACAGCAGTAGACTCTGTACTGGAAAATTATTTTCTGGAGCAAAGATGTGCATTGGAAAGAAAAGTACCGTGGCAGACAAACAGAATTAAGAGAAAGATGCAACAACAAAGTCTTAGCAATTTAAATAAACCTGATCCTCAGATTTCAAGGAACAAAATAATTAAAACAAATACAGAGAAATAAGTTATGTACAGGTTTTTTGTGTTAAGACAATGAAGTTAGGTGGAAACTTCAACACTCCCCCCTAAAGAACATCAAGTAAGTGACCCAGGCTCTTGGAATAAAGAACCTAGGTAACTCCCCTATAAATCACTGGGTTTATGATTAAATACTTGATTTAATTTACTCCATTCCTGGATATATTTTTGTGAATAACTCATCCTTTCAAGTGATAAAAAGTATTACCCTATTCCTAGTGTTTTAGAGGAACACAAAAACTAGCTGGACTTCAAACAGAAGTGCAAAAGTATCTTTTCATTACAGAGTCCATGAACAAACTCTTGGCAATTTGCTATTCCACAGCCTCATCAGCACATCCTAGCTCCCCATGTTGTGCTGCAGACCTGTGTGCTCAGTCCTACTGCTGCTTACAGCACAAAACCCCACAGAAATATTAAAAAATAACAAAACCTCCAAGGCCACAACAAGCCACTGAAAAATCTTTGCAATGTTAGAACAGCAACAGCAAAAGGGACATGCACACACAAAAGTCTCACCATCTTTTGTATATCCTGGCAATCTTCAGCAACACAATACTTCTGGTATGCCATGAAGGATGAAAGTGACATCCCCCCAAAATACAGGCTGATGGACAACTTGCCCCATGGGTTATCTGGCAATTCCTATTTACACAGGACAAAACAGGATTGTAATAGTAACACTGGGACTGAAGTTTTAGAAACAGTGACCAAGAAATTCAAACCTCTCATGCTGATATGCATAACACTCAAAGATACAAGACCAAGATGCCTATTAACATCAGTTATAACACAAATGGGATTATCTCTCTCTGATATGGCAGCACCAATTGCTCATTCTAACACTGAAATATTGTCCCATGTTTGCTCACTCAAACTGTTCCCCTTCACAATTTATCTTGTTCTCAGACCATATAGATGATGCATTTCACTATAATTTTAATAAATAAATTTAAGCACATCCATACTTAATTATGGATGAATTTTATCACTTAGAATTTAGAACCATTTATGCTGATGAAAGCTAAGTTACTTGTCAGAATGACAACTCAACATGAACAAGGTGAAAAAACAGCACTAACTCTAATAGACACATTCAAGGCCTGAAAACTGTAAAAAAGGTAAAGTCACAGGAGAAGTAAATTCAGCTGTGGTTTTTCTATACTCTCTTCATGTACCATTCTTAATGCCAGTGAAAAGGAAAAAGACAACAATAACTTTGCTTCATTCCACATCTATGAATAAATTAGGCTACCTTAACATGAATTTCAACCTCTTCGTTTTTGAGAAGTTCTTGAAGGTAATCTACTGCATCCTGCTGCCAAAAATTTCCAATCTATTTTGGGAAAATCAAGAAACCAACACATTAAGATGCTAACCAGCAATATTCTTCTTATTCTTAGGGTAGATGGAAATACACAACAACCATTAAAAAAGAAATCTGACTAGAAAACACACATCATTAATTTGATTGTCTACAACCATTCAAATATCTGCAGTTCGGTGCACTGAAATTTGTGACAATGCAACCCACAATTTTCAGATCCTGAAATGGCTGCTTGCCAAATCAAGCTATACTATGTACACAATAATGTATGGGTACACAATTATCTGAAGCATAATCCAAAGAATTACAGAATCTGAGATAACAAACAACAAAACACAGAATACCTTAAGTACTTCTTGTTCTCTGCTGTATCTTTGCTTTCCAACCTCTATGCTTTCAAGACTGTCTTACACAGAATTACAGACTGGTGTGTTTTGGAAAGGACTGTAAAGATTGAGTTTAAACCCTCCTGCTGTGTGCAGGGACCCCTTCCACTAGACCAGGTTGCTCCAAGGCCCATCCAACTTGGCCTTCAACAATTTAGGGATGGGGCATCAAGAACATCCCAGGGTAGCCTGTTCCCATGTCTTGCTACCCTTGTAGTGAATATTTTCCTCCTTGCAGCAAATCCAAACCTGCCCTCTGTCAGTCTGAAGATACTCCCCCTTGTCCTATCACTCCATGACCTTGTAAGGAATCCCTCTCCAGCTCTCTTGTAGCCCCCTTTAGGTACTGGAAAGTGCTGAAGATGTCTTTGGAGCCTTCTCTTGTCCAGGATGAACAGCCTCAACTCTCTCAGCCTGTCGTCACAGGAGAGGTGCTCCAGCCCTCTGATCTTCATCAGCCTTCCCTGGACTTGCTCCCACAGGTACTGGTCTTCAGGTGCTCTCCTGCTGCCCTGAGATGTCTCTCCAAACTTGGCATGCCTATGGACCAAAGATGCTCCTCCTCTTCTCTGAGAGACAGGCCCCACCAGACCAGGTTCCTCAAAATGAGTGCCATCATGCAAGCAGCCCAACCACTGGCTGTGGCAACAGTCCTGTAATGATTTAACTCACCAGACTGGACTGAATCTTTTAACTCCCTTCCTTTTGACAGACAGGACTGATGAAAGAACCGCTGGCCATCCACAGTACCTTACAAACACTTGGGACCCTGCAGACAGAGCCAGGAGCTGCCTGAGGAGTACCACTGGTGCTAAGAGGAGCAGGTAACTCATGGCAGGGGGTAACAGTGAGTGGACTGTATGAGGCTTGGCAGCCTCTTAGTGATGTCCCTGACACAAACAGGCAGGAACTCCACCCCTCTCTAGAGAGTGTCAGATCAGCACATGAGCTACTCTGCACCTCTCAGTGGGGAGCATCCCCTGCTATCTCCCACTGCCTTTTGTTAGCTGCACTGGGGGCTCCATAGGGAGCAGATGGCACTGTCCTCCTCAGCCCTGGCCTCTCTCCTGATGTGAGAATGTTAGAAGCAGTGTTTTGCACTACTTGAAAATTTCAGATTGTCTGGCCATTCTGCATTAAGAAACCTGGGATTTACTTTTGTTGCTGCTACTGCAAAATGAATTATTATCATTTCAGAGCAGTGTCCTGTCTCCCTGTCTCACAAAGGTTTAACTCCACTGACAGCTACCTTTCAAGCACAGTCCCCTCATAAAGCAAACCTGCTGGGTCCTGATAAGGACCTGCTGAAACACTCCTCATCATCTCTTCTCTGAATCCTTGCAGGCAAGAGAAGACACCAGCAACTACTCCCAACCTTTCTGACTAAGCAGGGCACTGATTTTTGTAACCACCTGAGACCACAGAGATGTGCCATGACTCACCGGCAGCGTCTTGTAGAGCTGACAGGGGATGCAGAACGGAGGGATGCCAGTGTAAAATGTAGTTGGGTACAGGTGACACTGAGGAATGCTCTCTATGTAACCACGATCTATGTACTGTACCTAGAGGAAATGCAAAGCTTTCCTGTAAAAATTCCTGGCTCCTACATTTAAGTTTAGTAAGGGAATGCATTCATTTAGAGCATTACTTCTATGGATGAAAAAAAGAAAAAGGATTAATGGTAAGTAGGTGAGGTGACAAAGTGGAAAAGCAAGAAAGAATTAAAAAAGTGGTATGGCAGATTAGAAATTCAGTCTATAAACTTCTCTTGCAAGAATTCCTACCTTTTATGAAACAGCCAACATCATTTTAGAATAGTAAGGAAAAAAAATTGTGAACTAGGATAGATTTTGCAAATCTGCACTCAAAAATCATGAGCAGACTCAAGAGCTTAGGTAAGATTAACAGCTAATGAGAAGAAACTCTATACCTATGCAGAAGAAAGAATTCAAAAAAGACAGCCAATACTTTTTGGGTAGAGATGTTTTCAAAGCATTCTACATAGGGTAAGAACAGAAAAATAAAATAAAAAAAAAACTAAAAGGGATTACTTACAGAAGATCAAGAGCAGTTTTTTACTTAAAAAAATTTATCATTACTGGGGAAACTACAGGAAAAATTGTGACAACTGAAACAGGTAGACAGATTTGATCTTCAAAATAAATGCAAAAACAAGGACAGTAATCAACACTTTTAAGCAGAATGAACATCTGCACAGTCAGGTCAGCTGAATGAAAAAATGTGAGATGATCAGGGGCCTGGAGTATATGCCTTTTTAAAATACATGTATACAGATACACATGCATCTTTCCCCCCATATAATCAAACTTACCTGGAGAGTACTACCACTGACTTCTACAATTTTAGCTCGATACCACAAAGTATCTGATCCTCTTACAACACAGGCTTCCCCCTTTTTCCAGCAGTAGGGTATCAGGAGACCAAGGCCTTTGAAGGTATTTTGTATTTCAGCCATCAATTTGTTTAGTGCAGTTTCTTGGGAGAGGGGGTAAAATAATAAAAAAAAAGTTAAGAATACTTCCTAACATTCATGCAAAATATTTCCATCACCAAACCCCATCAGATTCAGATGAAGACATGTATAAACAAAACATGTGCAACTCCAAAATGTATTTTCCAACACTGGTACAATATATCTGTTCAATATCTAGTATAAGCAGAAAAGTTACTACTTAAACAGTAAACTGCTTTTCCAGTTCTGAAGCCATTAGTAATTCCAAATTCTGATCTTAGAAGAACTTGTAGAAGAGTCTATAAATTTTGTAACTGACACCTAGGCAGCACTAAGATCAGAGCCAAACAAAGCATGAACAAGACAACTCCCAGACCACTGTTTGAGTGGTAGGACACCATGAAACAACACAGAAGAGGTGTCCAGAAGAACCTCTTCTGCTATGGGTACAGCAAGAACTGCAGGAAGAATACAGTCTTGTGTAAGTGGGGTTACTGTGCTTTGAATTTCAAAATTTTATGAACAGTTACATAATCTAGTAGTTAAATGCACTTGTGGAGCAAAAGAAGATAGAATTAATGTTCTCTTATGTAAATATTTTTCTAAAGCACAATATACTAATACAGAACTGAGAAGTGACCTCCATCTGTCAGAAGAAAATGAACTTCTTTCAAGTAATCATGTAGATGGAGAATGTATTACAATGCAAATAAAGAGCCTGAAGAAACTGTATTGAGCTTAAACTGAAGGGAAAAAACACAGGAGTATCTGAGAACAAAGCTAACTTCCAAGAACCTTTATCACTTTATCTTCATCACTTTTACTTTAGCAATCAACATTACAAAACAAAGCACTTGCTGCTTTACCCATTACAGCCCAGAGAAGAAAGGCAAGTAAACCTGCTCATCCAAGTGCTTTGGGTTTTTTGATTTCTAGGGAGAGTGGAAGGATAGGAAAGCTGATTTAAGGACAGAGAGAATCCTTGCCTCTGACATCAAAGGAGATGACCTCCCAAGAAGAATCTTTCAGAAGAGTGAATGTGACCAAACAGGTGTTCTAGTATACATTCTGATACCCAAGAGCACTCAGATGCATAAATGTCTTTTCTTCTATGTAAACTCACCAAATAACTTTGGTATTATATAAATAGTTCCATCACCTCCAATACAACTCACTATAGCCTGGAAAACTTTTGCTTCAGGAACAATGGGAAATTTATATACTTCATCCATTCCTGAATGAGGCAGTAGCTCGTGTGTTTTGAGTGATTTTTGTTCACTCTCTGGAACACTGGTATTTTTCTCTGGAACAGTCTTGTTTCTTGCACCTGCAATTTTTGAATTACAAGCATCCAGCTGTGTGTTCTCCTGCTTGAAATGTACTTCAAGATGTTCCTTGGAGGCTAAACAAGCCCCATCAGCTTTACCAGCTCTAGAAGATTTAATCAAATAGCAGTGTATTAACAGACAAATAAATAACTTATTAAAGTTAAGTTATATGACTTGAAAATTGCTAAACTACAAAATAATACAAGTAAGAAAACCAAATACACAGAAGTGGCAAAGATATCTCAAAATACAGTCATGTATCTCATCTACAAACTTAGAGAACTGAAATGTGCCATGGATGCCATAAATAACACTACACTCGAGCAAGTCCACTTTAGATGGAATTCTGTTGCTAGGACTGTAGAAAACAATCTAATTTTATTTATTTACTAATTAGTTTGGTTAAATATGAACATCAGAATCTGAGAGAATATAAAAGAAAATCATCCAAACCTTCTGTTTCTAAGAGCCAAACCCTGTTCAATAAGATATTCAGAAGTATCAGTCATTTTTCCTGTTTCATCTTTGCAAAGAATTTTCACAGGCAATGCACAGCCCTCATCATTTTCCTGGAAAAAAAAATGGGAGAGCTGGACAACATATTACATATATGATTTCCTCTAAACTACAGGCATATTTTTAATTTTATTGGTACTGAATGTCAATCAGACATCCTTGAACAACTGATGCCCACATGAGAAGACACAAATTTATTTAATGCATATGACAGTTCCAATTATTTTACTACCTATTCTACACATGACATTTGTAGGCTGCTAGGGGAAAAGTTTGCTTTTTCCCCTCAGCTTTTTAATAGAATCAAGTGCCAAACACTTGTTTTCCAGCAGGAGATTTAAAATCATGCATAAATAACTTCACTCATCACTGCTTTTATTTCCACACACACTGCAAAATACCACTGGCAGCTGCCAACACAGTCTGAAAAAACCAAATCCTTCTAATAATCCTGGGTTTTTTTTAAAACCATGGAAGAGATCAATTACTAATGGTATTCATACAGCACTCGACTGATTCTTTCAGTTTCTGAGGCCTGAAAACTAATATAGCAGCTTCTGAAATCATTCCCATCAAGAACCTGAGCAGCTTGCCTATCTGTCCATAAAGGCTGACAGAATCCAGTGATCCCAAGATACACCTACTACTCTTCAGCAACCAAATACATCTAAGTTGAAGTTCTCTCCATACTGGGTAGCCAACTGCTCTAATGCCTCAGTGAATAACAAAAATAAAGCACAAATAAGAAAAAGTACCTTTTTTCCCTAAAGCAAACAGCTGTACAATCAAGTTTTACTCACAACTTTTTGAAAAATAAAATATTCAGAAAAAAATCTGAGGTTAGCAGACAGCCTGACAGAAATTTTATAAATACCACTGGTTTTGATTACAAACCTGTATGATTATTTTCACTTGTGCTCCAGTTAGGTAATAGGATAAACATTCACACACTGTTGCTGTCCACTGTGTGCTTCCACCTGTGGGTCTAACATAGAAGAAATTATTATCTCTAGGTACAAAAGAAGCTGGCATCTCCTGAGTATAACCAACAAATCTTTCCTCTACTAAAAACTTGGCTTTTTTTTTTTAACTGCCAAAATTGGCACAGGAAAAAAAAGAATTTCTACTACAATCAAGATTAACTTGAAATTGTTATTAATTTCTAGATCTCTACAACTGGAAAATTTTAAAAATTTAAAAGCCCAGAACTTCAAATTGAGGAGGATCACGAACTCTAGAACTTATGACACCTGCCATAACCATCTAGGACAGAAACCTTCAGTACAATTTCATGGGATCCAATTCATCTCAAATTCTGTGCCAAGGGAACAAAAGTATTCAATGAAATAAATCTGATCACTATTTTGTAACTCAACCTATCAATATTATTTATTTCAATAGCACAGTTTCTGCTTTACTACTGTACAGTGTAACTCTTAGAAAAAACTACAAACCTTTACTAAATAAACCACAGCCAGCACCCCATTTATTCAAAAAGCAAGTCACATCCAAATCTTACATAATCAGTGCTAACAAAGGTATGTAATTTTTAGTTTCTAATGCTGTCACTCAATGTAAGAGAAAGGCTACCTTATTTCTGTCAGTGAACATTCTATAGCTAATGCCTTGATGGTCTTCATGCTTTCCTCAAGTTTTCTTAGACAGCTGATCTCCACAGTTTCCTCAGCTCCAGAATCATAAAGTAGTACCTGTTACAAGCAAGAAACAACACAACAGAAAAAAAATCCCCTCTCTTACTATCTGTAAGAAGTGATAATTCAAAGCATCCCTGAGGAGGTTAAAAAATGCCAAACACTACTGGGATTGAACATAGCTACATGGCACAGTGCATCACCACCAGCTTAGGGTTCATGCAATTGCATGACTACATGTGCTCCTGTGGTGTTGCACTTGGTTCAACTGGCTCCATCTTTTAACAAGGATCATTAAGTTTGAATTACTCTGACCATCAGTTTCACACACCTTCTGGAATCTGAAATGAACTGTTATAGCTTAGGAATCTCTGCTATATTCCAAAGGGCAGTATAAATACAAAATCAACCTCATGAGCCTTCCTCAACTACCAGATTCCCTGCTGAAGGCCCCTGAGCTTTGACAAGACAGTCAACTGATCTGCAGCAACGTACAGCATGACAAACTCTCAACAAAAGCAAGACTCTGAGAAAATGTTAACACAGAAGAAAGAAATAAAAGATTTGACTTTATTTTAATCAGTGAACACTTTCAAAGTTGGAAATAACAGTATGAACCCTGCTATGGTAAGAGCTTTACCTCTGCACTTGTTTTAGAGACAATCCTGCTTATCTGACCTCTTTGCCACTGTCCCACATCACGTAGGTAAACAGCACAGTGCATTTCACTCTCCCACTTCACAGACTGTGGCTGAGATTGTTTGTAGAAGGAAGCCATCTCCTCCTGTAAACTAACATTCAAAACCCACTACTTTAGTGATAAAATTTAATGCAGAAAATAAAGAGCTAATTCAGCCATTGTTTAACCAGCATGCAATGAAGTTTTACTGTTTTAACAGATGCACAGTATTGCAGTTTTTCTTCATGACATGTTGGAAATATATGAAATGGCCATTACAAAACATATGCATCCTGATTAGAAGTCTGTAAACCTATCATGTTAACCCTGAGTGCTTTCTATGGCATTATTTGAAAACTGCACTGTTTTCTCCTGACAGCTTTAGAGTGTGGTACTCAATGCCATGATTATATAAATGGAACTCTAGGTGGTTAGAGCCAAGATGAAAAGATAAATACATAAATAAGCAATTTGCACTAAACCATAACACACTCTTTTAACTATCTTCAAGCAGTAGGCATGACTACTTAAATGTTACCTAAATATCTGCCAAAGGCAGGCTAATATACATTATGGCTAGAAATTCTTCAAACTTCCTAACATGGCACTGGAAACATTTTGGAAAAAAACCCCAAACCAACAAACCTAAAAACCCTACTACTACTAAGTTCTATGACTTGGGATACAGGTTTTATTTAACCAGATTTCTAATGAAGGAATAGGAAGGAGAGAATAAAGAGCAGGAAGACTTAATCTTTTGGACAGTGTTGCATTCATCAGGGCCCAAGACTTACTACAATAAAACTGATTTGAAATATGAGTGAGATAGTCTATTTAATTTGGAATCAGAACTATTTAATAAGCCACAATACAGTGCCAACCTCTCTTCTCCTCCTATACTTTCCTCAGAAAAGGTAAGTCAGCAGCTTCAAGAAGTACACAGTGTCAAATGCAACCCTTAGCAGAGTTTGTTTGTTAATTACACTTTACCACTTTGTAGTAAGAACACTAACTGAAGGAAAGTTCTTTGAATTTTAGTACCTTTTCAGTACTCTTTCTGATAACAGCAGTTGTACAAAAATTTTACTAGGAGATACAACATGACTAATTCTCCCAAGTAACTCCTTGTTATGAAGTGATCTGAAATCATCTTCATGCACAGGTTCCATGTCCATAGGAATTAGAGCTTCTGAGGTTTTGGAGATTTCTTCTGGAGGATCATCCCATATTTCATTGGGCCTTACTTCCGTTCTTTCAGTGTACCTGTAACGAGCACTAAATAATTAGCATAGAAAGTTTAAACAGATTTTAAACCAATTGAAAAAGGCTCTATAACAAAATGACAAGAATTATTCAACATGGAAGAAAGTGAGTTGCAGCTTTGACAAAAACATTTGTAAGTGCTACTTCTGAAACACTGATGGCAGTAACATTTTAATTCTCCTTCAGAAGGTACCCTTGCACATGCAGTGACATAAGAGTTTGCACAGGAGGCACCAAGACCATAAGAACAGAAGATCTGGAAAGGGCCTCTTGCACACAAAATAAGGGACAAAGGTCTATGGAGGGACCATTCCAAAGCACAGGAAGAAAAGAAGGAAGGAGCAGCATGAATAAACTGCTGTGTCCCAACCCCATTCCTTGCACTACTCCTTCTTGACAGGACTGAGTGTAATTCACAGGCAGGAAAGGAAAGAGAGGTGCTTGTAATAAAACTGACCCTGGGAAAGGGGCAGGTAGGTGCTATAAATGTTCATCTTCTGTGTACCAATGCCCAAATTAGTAACTAAATGTTTATGCTAATTAGGAATAACTAAGTAAAATCAGGTCTGTTTTGCCCGCAACAACACTTGGTAAGTGATTTCTCTGACCTTATTTTGACCCATGAGTTTTCTTGCTCAAGTTTCTTTTATTTTCTCCCCAGTCCAACTAAAGAAGGGGGAGTGAGCAAACAATCAAAATCCATATTATTCAAGAGATCAGTGTTACACAGCAACTTATGCTAAAGGAATATACCCCTTGACTGAAAGCAGGCATCTAAGTACAGATGGAACACAACAAAATACCTTAATGAAAGGAAAAAAAAAACAACTCAGCTTCAGGTTGTGTAGCTCAGAAACATCTTACTAAAAATTGTGACTGTGACAGTACTGGAGGGTTACTAAGATTTAGCTGCATTTCTGAGCTAAGAGAAAAAAATCCACTTACATGCTCCCTCCTGAAAAAAAAAGGAAATTCCTGAATTTCCTTTTGGAATGAAAACTTCTCATTTAATGATGTATTTCCACCAGTATTCAAACATTATTAATGAAAGAGTAACTACAGATTTTCATTAATACATCCTATGGATTATCTTGGTAAAAAGCCAGCAAATTAAATGCAGCAGTGTTATATCCTCATCTCCCCCACCACACCTCCCATAGCTGCTGTCCTCTCAATTCTTCTGTTGCTGTCATAGCTGGTTACCCAAGTGTTTTCTAGTAACAGATCTCCCAAAGAGATGACCCACCTTAGGTGCAGGTTTAACAAACACATTCTTTTTCTTACTAAATGGGGATGGGAACCTAAACAGTAAACACTTAGGGACACTAAGTATGATGCAAACATTTGATCTCAATTTTTTTTCACAGGTACAACTTCAATACATTAGTCAAGACTTAGTTTGTGAATTCAACTATCAAACTGCAGCTACACTATAAATTACACCAGCTGATGAATGTGATTTGAAAATTAATTTATCAGAGACATGGTAATTCCAGCCACTGGAGGTGACACACCAACACCAGCAGTTTCAACACAAAAATTCAGTATTTCCAAATACTTTAGAAGTGATGCACAGTGTATTTACCCAGGTATGTAGGAGGCTAAGTCTTCCTCAACTAGCTGGCAGTTAATACTAAATTTTCTCCCATTATCAGCAGAGGCATTGAAGAGTTCAATAGATAAGATGTTATTATCTAAAATTTCTGTGAATAAATAATATCAACATAATTAGTGCCAATCAATGACAGTATAAAGACTATGGTTTTAGAGGAATAACAAATAGCACTAAAAGAAGGAATCCTCCAAAATTACATCTGATGTACAAAATAATTGATTCTGAACAACATACAGACACTTAACTTGGCATACATCTATAAAATTAACTTAAAATACACCAATAATCACAGAATGCTTTTGTACAAAAACTCCAACTGCTACACATAATTCCATTTATTAAATGGGTTCCAAATCATTGTTCCTCCAGGGCTGAAAAGTAGGTACATATGAACAATATATGGTATTGAGAAAAATCCTAAGGCATGTATGTGTTACTGAAATTAGTTTTCTTTTTGACAATAGCTTAGAGCAGCAGCAATCACACTCCCAGCTACCAGTAAAGTCAAGAAACATCAAGGGCAGCTAGTACTTTAGGAAACAAGCCCATCTGAGTAACTAGTACACTTACAGACTACACAGTGTTACATGATGTAAGACAACACATGAACAGAGCTTTTGTTCCAAGTTTTCTCTGTTACGCCTCCTCCAATCAGAGGATGGAATTTAGATATTCTCACTCCAGGCTATCTCTAGCAGGTATGAACACAAGCATTTCAAATAAATACTATTTTAAATATCAAAGTGATTGTTTTTACATTTACATTGCTTTTACATTTTACATTAAGAGTCATCTTAATCATACGTAAATAGAAATTAATACTCCTGGTAACTTACCAATAACTGAACACAACATAAGCTTATCTTCAGTCATTTCTTCAAATCTTTCTTTGGCTTCTCTGTTCCACTCCTTTGCCCCCTTGAATGGCTCAATGCAAGCCAGCCTACACCTGATTGCCTGAAAAATAACTCAAGATTATGCAACTAAGAACACATACAGATCGAGATCATCTCATTACAACTGAATCTCAGGCTTTGCTTTGCATTTATACAAGACAGCCTGACCTTGGCTTCTGGCTCCACATTACCACAATCTGATTTAGTTCAAAATGATTCCTCCCTTCCCAGTAGCTGAGCATAAACCTCACATTCAGAGACCCTCTTGCTGAAATACAGAGCTTAAATCTCTTTGCCTCCCTTTATGGTAAGGCATAGAACTGGTGCAGAGATCAGTAAAGATTATTGCACAGAAGAGATAAAAAATGCCTACTGGTGCCTTCAACTAGTTAAAAAAAAACCTTATCAACATATGAAGTTTCACAGTTCAGCATAACTGTTGACTGGCAACCAAAACTATCAAAAGAACAGCAAAGAAAAAAATTTTCATTTATATGTATTTTTTATTTGACAGAGATACTTTGCTATTTTCTTTCCCAGTCAGTTTTACTCCTTGTCAAAAGGGGGACAATCCAACCACTCCTCAAGATAAAAAAATACCAAATTTAAAATGGCATAAACCAAACAAAAATATATTTAAAAAAACCTATTATGAGATTAACTATTATGAGACACTTCATAATGGTGGGCAAAAAGGAAGATCATTAACATTTTATTTATTTTATGTATATCAGGAAGTGAACAACTCCCTCTTTCCTCTCTCATTCACTGAGATGCTGTTAATTTTGAGTGTTTAACCCAGGCATTTACCTTTTCTGGAAAGCTCAGAAGCTCCTGTTTCACTTTGCGTATGTCCTTATGAGTTAAGTTTGCAGTGTTGCCATAGTCAACATATTTTACCAGAACCTCCCGACAACTGGGCAGCCCTTCAAGGAAAACAATCCAAGTCATTGTAACAAGTGTTAGTATCTGATACAGGTTAAAGCACCAGAATTTCAGAGCAGACCCCACATTCATGCCATATAATCACCCAGTATCAATTTTTTTCTAAATTTTTATACCCTAATCAAAAGGAGTATTCTTTAGGAGCCAGTTCTTTCAGGTCCCTGAAACGACAGGCTTGGCATTTTGGCCCCCTTTGTGAGACACTGGCACACTGAACACATGCCAAGTAAAACATGTAAGCACAGACATGCTACAGTGCCCACATACAGGCAACACAGACTCAGCATAAGCACAATCCCCCCACTCCCTTTGGGATTACCATGGAGAATTATTAACCAGCATCAGACACACTCTCAGGTTGGCTGGAATAGCCAAATCTGTGATTCAACTGCAATAGCAAGAGAAATACTACTTAAAGTAATTATGTAATACAATTTCAGTAATATCCAGAAAATTGAGTATGTTGCATCTCTGTTTAAAGAGAAAGAACAGGTGTGTAAACCAGTCTATTAATAGCAAAATAATATGAATTAGTACTACTGACTTTATGAAGCTACCTGGTAGCATCATAATTCCTAGTAAAAATGCTGCTGCATGTTACTGCTCATATCCAGAGGGTGACACTGACCTCACACACATCTGATTTTGCAACCTAGTACTAGAGCAAAAGAACCAATACTTCACCTATAATCTGTGCTCTATACCAATTCCCATCCTCCTGTTTTGCAATGCAGGCTTGGCCTTCAACTGGGCAGAAAATTTCCAAGTTATTACCATTCTCCTGTTTATATATCTCCTGAATTTTCTCTGGAAGAGCTAAAGATTCTACACTCTCTCTCTGAAATAAAAACAACAGAACAAACATACAGAGCAGATATTCTTTTTTAATGGCATTTTTTCTCTTTAACGGATTAATTTTGTTTCTAGTACTGTACTTACCAGTCTTCCCTCCAAAATCAAAGTGGTCATGAATACATCAAGTGAATTAAAGCACCTAACTATTATTGAAGAATCCTATTTGATAACCATTTCAACCAGTAAAACACTGCACATCCACAAAGGAATTAATCATGTTATATAACTGACAAAAACCTTCTGGGATTTTAAGAATTCCTGGAATTTAACTAGACTGAATCTAAGATTGTTAGAATTAGCCTCACCTTTTAGCTCTAGGAATCCTACCACTGGTAACAAGTAACAGAACTTAATAGAAGTTATAGTTTATTTAGTGTGGATTACAAATAGCTCAATATTAGAATTTTTATTCATAGTTTCATCTAAATGGACTTTACTTCTAAACTTACCAAGCGGAGATAGAAATCACTCGGACTATTAATGTGACAAACCACAACAAAGACTTCTTCTCCTTCTTGTGGAATATTTGGTGGGCTGTAGTGTGAGATGGTGCAATTTTCCAACTGATTGGGAAGCTGCAATTTAAACCTAAGATAAACAAAGTGAAATTTTGAATAAAGTCAGTCAAAATTAACTGCAAACGAATCCTTTTATATTCAAATTTCACACTGAAAAAAAGCACAAAATAATCTTGTAAAAATTACTTGACTCATATATATAGCTTAAAATTTCCTTCTTGTAGTTGGTGCAGCCAATTATGCTTCTCCCACTGCCTACCACTCATATCAAAGAGATCCCAGGCTCATTTCTGTATGGTTTTCTGTCCATGACAGACACCAAGGGCTTCTCATTTAGCCCCCGTTATTTATAATTTGTACAGAAATATATGTCTTGCCATTTTCTAAAATAAAGTTCCCTATCTAAATGAAGCCTGACTAGTGCAAATGAGTACAGCATGGTGCTTATTGGTGAAGGTGAAAAAGGGAAGTCAACAGACACTGCTGAAGGTTAATATATCACTTTAATATACGGAATACTGCAAAAGTAACCAGCTTAGTAAATTTCACTTTATAAGCATTACTCTGTTATCAGCTATGGCTTAGAGGAGCAAAGGAAGACACATACCTTGCCAGATCTAAGAAAACCAATGCATCCTTCAGAGACAGTGGTACATTACTGCTTACTTCATTAAATGGAGGTTTTCTCAAATCCACAATGAGAACACCATCCTCTTCTCTAAACACCACCACTGAAACAACTTTATTATTTACCATTTCTAAAAATTTTGTCTTTGCCTCCTCTCCCCAACCTTCATCCTGTATTAGAAAGAAAAAGTTACTGAGAATGTCAGAGAACATTAAAACAAAAAAATACAAACTATAATTAAAAATAAGATAAAATAAAGGCAAAGAAGAAAGCACAGGTGTATCTGAACATGGTCAGACATGTCTAGTCCATAGCCAGGACAGCACTGCACAGAATTTTTTTATTATGGATTAGTACATGCATTAAACAGAACAAAACTGAGTCAGATCAAAGGATTGCATTTCCCCCATGTTTCTTCTGAAGATCCCCTAAGATACTTTTGACACATAAACCAGAATCGTCTTATCTACTTCATTTCATGACTTTCCCATGAAATGAGAGAGCAGAAATGTAGGTTTGTCTTCTGGTGTCTTTACACAAATGCACAACCTGATCTGATCAATTTACACACTGCTGATCTCCACAGTATCCTGTGCAACGTTTTATCTACCTTGCAAAAGCCTGTATGAATTTATATCTCTGGGATCAAATGAGTGCATTTCTCATTTGATACTGAAAAAAAAAGAAAGCACATATAAGGAAGGAGTTTAAACTACATTTGTGAAAATTGTTCCAGAATGTTCCTATTTAAATGTTTTTCAGTCAACATCAGACTGGTAAAAACCCCTCAAAACTGACCAACAATTATACTGTCAGAAATGCACAGCTGCATTGGCCTTAGTCTGTTTCCATGTGAATGTGGCAAGAATAAAGCAAGCCTAATAAAAAGTGAATACTGAAGAAAATAATACTGCAATATGCAAGTTTCTTTTGTAATGGCAGTACTTTATTTTTGATTATACTGGAAGAGAATAAACAACACTTCACAATAGTTGCAAAACTTTATAAGTAATAAGTACAATCCCTGAAGAGATTATCTTAAAAATTTTTAAGAAGCCATTTATTCTTTGGATGACTTTTGAAAGTTACTACTTGCATAGTTATCAGACAGACAGAAAATAAGAGGATCAATTTTGTAATTAATTTTACAACTCCACAAAAGAACATGTCTGAAGTACGAGCAGTGAGATTTAAGCCTGAAACATGTATTTGCAGTCTCACAGGCTTTTAAAGAAAGGCTGCTTTTGCTTCTTTTCCAATGAAAGCAATGCAATATGCCTTTTTACAAGATAATTGAATTTAAAAAAATACACCCTGTACTCTTGAGTTTCCTTATGTTTATACTGGAATATGATAATTTTAAATTCCATATTTAAATTCTTTAACACAAATCTTATGAAAAAGTTCCTGAAACACTTAAAGCAGTTTATACTTACTTCATTTTTGGGAACAACATCCTTCAGTGAACACCGTACTGCTAAGGGAGGAATGGCTGCAAGCTCTGCCTCAATGTGCTGGTCAGGCTTCCTCACAAACAGACTAATGTCATGGGTTTCAATAGTCTGCAGAGTAGCAGGATCAGGCCTTTCAGTGGGATCACATCTAGTATCAATGGGAACAAATGCAGCATTAGCTTAAAAGCAAAAAAACCCAAACCCCCCCAAACCAAATCCCCAGATTTTTATTATAAGTTATTATGGCAGTAATTTGCATTGTGTCATGTCAATAAAACAGAATTTTAAGGTCTTGGTGAAATGCACTTTGCAAAGCATTTAGCACTTACGTGCTCTCTTTTACAACTCAAGTTTCAGTTAACTATTTTAATGTATGTACTTAAATACAGTGCCACTTTTTCTGGGGAGAATATGTATGAAGAGAATACCAGATGCATTTGGGTATCTGATTATCCACCTGTGTGAGGATGAGGAAGGACTTGCTTCTCAGAAGAGATCTTGAATAACCACAGTCAAAGACAACAATTGCAGACAAAAATCCTTCTTTTCACATACATACCCTGAGAAAATCAGAACTACAGAGCTTCCATAATCCGTCAGGAATACTTTCAGCAGTGCAACATCACACACTTGGCATCTTACTGGATCACAAGGCTTCTTCCTCTGATATTTACTTTCTACAGGAATTAGTTCAGTGATAGTTCCACGGCACCACATTCCAGTTTCCTTACTCTTAATGAAAGTTCTAGCACCTATATGGAAGCACATACAAAAGGACTATTTCAGTATTTTAAAGTATTTCACACTGAAACTATTATTACAGTTCTGCATAATGTTCTCCAGTTCCCATCCTCCACACAGGTAGCAAAAGTGCTACTGCTATAATAAAGACACAAAGAGAGCAAAAACCTTGTCTACACAGCCACCAGAAGTTCCCCTCATATTCATTTACAGAGTGTCTTTAAGGCTGGCAGGCATTTGGTTTGTATCAAGAAGTCATTTCTGGCAAACTTTCTACAGTTGTGAGTAAAGTGGCAAAACCCCCTCCGACAAATGAAGTTATTTTGTACCTTTAATTGGTTTTCTGAACACATTATGGAAGTGGATAATATTATCAGCATACGGGTTAGGAAATAATTGTAATCATTTAAGAATGTATTATTGTCTTTGATTTCTAGAATGGTTTCTAGTCAGTCAGTGAACTTCATAACTTTAAACAGTGAACTGCCTTACTACATAAAGGAGTGGGGGAAGAAGAGAAAAAGGAAAAAATACAATACTACGGAAGGTATATTGCAAGATAATATTTTATGCTGTGTAGACCTTTAGAAATTAACCATTTACCTAGTTCCAAAATGTCTGAAGGCAAGAGATAGGAACTCTTAGTACAGCAGAAGTTTTCCAATTTTGTTTGCAAAGCAAATGCTTCCTTCCTCTGTGAGTATTTCCGAATATAGAAATGGCATGGATTTATAACATGGCTTACAAACACCAACTCTGTCAAACCTGAGTAAGACACAATACAAGTAATTAAACACCCTCCAAGTGACTCCAACAAATATTATCAGACATAATCAATGATTGAGTTTATGTTGCATTAATCATGATAATATTACCACAAACAGATCTTAATCTGACAAATCTGCTCATACTTGTTTCAAACTATTACCATTTTTGCTTCCTGATGAAATTATTCTTTTGAACTACCTCCCTTATGCTCCTCTCCAAAACAAAAGGCTGCCTCACAAAGTGATAGCTTGTATTTTAGTGGGCAATTCAAAGTTTTTATTCCCTCTAACAAAGACACAGAAAGCTTCTAGAAACCAAATTAGAGTTAAGATTCCTACCCTTAAGAACAGGTATGCTAAGCACTTTCCCATAGTTACTCAGTGTTAGTGTATGAGGACCAAGGAACTAGCCAGGAGATAATCCTATATAAGACAGGACTCATGATCCAAACCCTTAGTACTGCACGTACCTCCCTCCATTAGACAGGCTTCTATTTCTGAAGCTACTCAATAAAGGTTTTCAATGGGCCAAAGGGGTTTTAGAAGCCCCATGACCCAATTCTTACAAGAGTATTTTATACCACAAAGCTTCCTGCAAAGAGTGGTCAACATCAAGATTGAATGTCACCAGAATGACTGATCAGGGCAAACCAACTAGACAGACTTGCAACATCCTGGAGCACTGCCATCTCCGAGCTGCAACACATCTTGGGTGAAAGACTACACAGAATCTGGCATCTGAAACAATCTGAACAGGTATTGAGGGCTGCACTTCCAAGTTAAGGAAACGTCACATCCAGAACAGAGGCCAGATTTCTCTTGGCCCTTTCCAGTGTGTAAGATGGCATCTGAACAAGGAGTCTGAATGACATGAAAGATTTACTCACTCTTGTGAGGCAGGAACAAGGTGGGCTTCCTGCCTCGTTGACTGGCTGCTTCTAAGAGCCCTCTGGGCATCAGGCAAACAGGGTCATGGCACAACAGTTAGTGTAGCAGTTTGTGCAGGCAGGGCTCCAGGTCTTCTTGCTAGTAAGATTTGCTGTGTGGTGTTTGCAGTGTTTCTGTTGGCTGTTAAGGTTTCTGTTAGTAATGGCTTTTGCATGATCAAAACCTGTGGTTAGTACAAGTGCATGTAGCCAAGTGGAATCCTCCACAAATGATGTGTCTGTACAGACTCTTTCCTGCCCAGAGTGTTTGAGCTTATAATGCTTTCAGGGGGTGTTGTGGAAGAAGCCTGCCTGCAGTGTGAACAGGAGAATGATCTCCTTTCACTGGTGGCAGAGCTTAGGGAGGAAGTTGAAAGACTAAGAAGTATCAGGGAAAGTGAAAAGGAAATAGACTGGTGGAGTTCAGCCCTTCCATCTTTGAGGCAGGTCTACAAAGAGTCAAAAGACTACTATGCCCCCCACTATCAGAAGGAGGATCCTGCTATCTATAGGCCAGTCAGCCTGACCTCAGTACCTGGTAAGGTAATGGAATAGTTTATACTGAATGCCATGACTCAGCACTAACAGGATGGCCAGGGTCCCAGACCCAGCCAGCACAGGTTTAGGAGGGGAAGGTTGTGTTTGACCAACCTGATCTCCTTTTATGACCAAGTGACCTGCCTGGAGGAAGCAGGAAAGGCTGTGGATATTGTGTATAAGGACTTCAGCAAGGCCTTTGCCACTGTCTCCCACAGCAAACTCCTGGAAAAGCTGGCAGCCCATGGCTTGGAGAGAAGCACCCTTTGCTGGCTTAAGAATTGGCTGGGCCCAGAGTGGTAAATGGTGCTGCATCCAGCTGGGGATCAGTCACCAGTGGTGTCCCCAAGGGGTCTGTGCTGGGGCCTGTTCTGTCCAGTAATTTCACTGATGACATGGATGAGGGTACTGAATCTTTCGTTAGCAAATTTGCAGACCACACTAAGCTGGGAGTGTGTGTTGATCTACTGGAAGGTAGAAGGGCTCTGCAGCGAGACCTGGAATGGTTGGATAGTTGGGCAGAGTCCAATAAGATGAAGTTTAACAAGTTCAAGTGTTGAGTCCTGCATTTTGGCCACAGTAACGCCCTGCAGTGTTACAGGCTGGGGATGGTGTGGCTGGACAGTGCCCAGGCAGAAAGGGACCTGGGGGTGGTGTCTGACTGAACATGAGCCAGCAGTGTGCCCTGGTGGCCAAGAACACCAATGGCCCCTGGCCTGTATCAGGAACAGTGTGGCCAGCAGCAGCAGGGAGGCCATTCTTCCCCTGCACTGGGCACTGGTGAGGCCACACCTTGAGTGCTGTGTCCAGTTCTGGCCCCTCAGTTTGGGGAGGATGTTGAGACGCTTGAGCGCGTCCAGAGGAGGCAACGAGGCTGGTGAGGGGCTTGGAACACAAACCCTGTGAGGAATTGCTGAGGGAGCTGGGGGGGTTCAAACTGGAGAAAAGACTCAGTGGTGACCTCTCCACAGCTCCCTGAAAGGTGTTTGTAGTCAGGTGGGGGTTGGTCTTTTTCACAGGCAGAAACCAATAGAACAAGAGGACACAGTCTCAAGTTGTGCCAAGGGAAGCACAGGTTGGATGTTAGGAAAAAGTTTTTCACAGAAAGAGTGAAAGTACTGGAGTGGTCTGCCCAGGAAGGTGGTAGAATCACCATCCCTGGATGTGTTTAAAAAAAGACTGGATGTGGCACTTGGTGTCATGGTCCAGTTGAGATGTTAGGGCGAGGGTTGAACTCTATGATCTTGAAGGTCTCTTCCAACCCAGCCATTCTGTGAACTTCCCCTATATAGGCACAACCTCTTTGGAATCACCCTTCCCAAGAGTGATGAGTCAGATATCTTGTCTTACATACAGAATCATAGAATTATTAAGGCTGGAAAAAAACTCTAAGACCCTGAGCACCTCCTGCACATCAGCCTGGCAGGCTCTGCTGAACTCCCTCCTGTGTGACAGTGACTTTCAGTACTGTAGGATCCAATACTGGACAAAGCACTCCAGATTCAGTCTTCTAACAGAGGGGAAGGATCCTTTGATGCACCTGTAGCTTGACAGTACAATCCAGGGAAAACCTGTCAAACTGAGGAACCTAATGGTTCCTGCCAAATATCATGGGACAATGGCCCGTGAGAAGATTCAAGAAGCTGAGATAACTGATAGAAAAGAATTCTCCAGGAGCCAATGACAGAAACTGAGGAGACTACAACAACCACAAGTTAATGATCACAGCAAATAGTGTTTTTCACCCCCTCTGAGAGAGCTTGTGATAAAGTTTTCAATAAGGTAAAGAGAACAAAAAAAACCTAAAAGAGTTGGAACAGACACCATTAAAGAACTTGCATGAGCCAAGCACACAGCGTAATACAAGACTCAAAAATAAGATCATGCTCAACAATGGAACACTGAAAGCATGAGATATTAAGACACTTGCCTTCCAAGTCATCTTCAATTATTTCTTCTATTATGACATCAGATGTTTCTTCCTGGTCCAGGATAAGAGTGTCTTGTCCATTATCTTCACTGTATTTGGGAAAAATTTTATTTAGAAAAAAAAATTAACACAATTCTGTTTCCAGAAAAGCATGAATCAAAGCAGAGATTATATTAAGAATGTCTCATAAGAGCTGCTAGAACAAAACTGAATTAAATCTTTTAATACCAAGACAACAAAAAAATCCAGTAATTTAACTCCTGAATCCTAGAAAGAATTGTCACAGAGTAGATATGCTTGGGCACAGCTTACTCCAAGAGCTACCCCCTCCAAATGATCAGAGACCACAGGACTATTTGAAAAAAAAAGTCCATGATGTGATAAGATAGCTCATGCTGAAAACAAGAGGCCTATCAGATACTTTTGTACTAACAGATACTACTCACTCATATGAAGGATTTTCCAATATTACAGTAAGCAATAAGCCTTTTTCAGCACAATCAGTGTTAACTACAACAGCCCTAACAGAAACCTCCATTCCATTTTTTCAAGTATTAGTCAAAGACCACAGAAACAAAAACCAAGCAACAACAAAAAACCAACAAACAAAAAAATCCCTAATAAAATAAAAGCAACTGCAATTCTAAAAATAAAAGGTCTTTTTGGTTAATCTTAAGAAATTTCTTTTGGAATTTGACACAATCAGTATTTAGACTATGTACTGGAAATACTACCAATTTTAGTACTTGCTGTTCATTTTAGAGATTAATTTACACATACATGCATTTTCATGCACTGAAATGATACCTACTACACCTATGACAAACATAGCAGACACAGTACTCAAGGACATGACTTAGTGGTTGCCTTGGCAGTGTTAGGTTTACAGCTGGACTCAAGGACCTTTTCCAGTCTAACCAGTTTCATGATTGAATCATTAAATATCAATCATTAAATGCCAACTGAAGTTGAAAAGTACACAGCATAAATAATATCAGGATAACTTCAGTTATTCAGCAAAATATACTAGGGCAAAACACAAGTAAAACCAAAATGTCAGAACTGAAGCACAAACTGAACTGACTGGAATGCTGATTGAAATATCAGGATATAAATATTTGCTTTGCTTCAAATACTCTTAGAATTCCCTAAGTACCTACAGTTTTTTTTTTAATTTGATCTCCAATAAATGCTTAACCACTAGAACAGGTAAGTTACTGTACCTACTCTCTTTCACTTAAAAATACTTACTTCCCTGTCATTCCCCATTTAATCTCGCCCGAATTTTCTAATGAAGCTGTAATCTCCAAAGTGTTCGGGAACAATCTCAAGAGAAGAGAACAAATATTATAGAAGGTGACAAGAATACCTAAATCACTTTGACAGTTTGAGAACTATGTTTTTTTTTCACAATATTCATGGAGGGGCAAAGTAAGAGATTGATTACCTACTCCAGTTTATTTCTTCCTACAAAAAACAGATTTGGCTGCTCATTTATCTTCATGTTCATACTTAAAAACTCTTGTCTAATGCTTTTCTCCCTCGTGCACAGAGTACTGCAACATTCACTCACTTTTCCCATCTATACTCAGTTTATTTCAGTATATCATTCTGCACAGAGAAAAAGAATTTTCTTTTCTTTTTAAGGAACAAAACCATAACTCAAGTCTGAAATATATGCTTCTGTTTATTGCTACACTATTAACTATTTTCTGTACCAATGAGAACCAGCGAAGCCTTTTAAGCACTTCTACATTTAGGCTAATGGAACTGTGAATATAACTTAAATAAATGCTTAGCTTTTCTATCCAGTTTTAATCAATGAAAACTGAAATGCAAATAGTACTGAACAGCTGTCTGTGCTTCTCTCACTGCCCCTTCAGGAACGTTTCCACTCTTCCTTCTACACTGTTTTATGACTAAAGCATGTGCCTCAACTTCTATGCACCTCCTGCTTGTGCCTTTTTTCACCTTTGGTGCAATTTTGGAGTGGCACAAGGTACGTAACACCTTTATATTTATCCTTCCATCAGGTTTCCTCTGTCTCCTTTTTAGCTGAAGCGCCTTAAATGTTTTCCAGTGCAAAACAAAATTGGATCTTATTATGTTTCAGCTTTCTTTTAGGTTGGGAGAGTTTACCATTGTATATTTAAACAGGCTTCTCTGAAACTGCCATTCATTACTGACAGTATCTTCAAAACAGTGACTTGGCATGTAGGGAAAAAGAGGATTCTATAGCTTGCTTTATGCATATTTTAACTCAAGAACCCAACTAACATGACAAGAGGGGTCCTAATTTTTGTCTTGTATTTGAACAACCCACCCAGGGATTGGCTGAGACACCATCCCTGAAGGCATGTGGCTAAGGGAGCTGGGGTTGTTCCACCTGGAGAAAGCAAGACATCAGGACACTTTACAGCACTTGTCAGAGACAGGCACAAATTTTCTGCTAGAGCCTCCTGCGACAGTTTAAAACCATTATCCTTTGACCTGAGGGAATGTTGATGCAGACTAAATAAAAGGAATTTTTTTACAGTAAGAGTGATGAAACAGCAGAACAAGTGGCCTGCAGAGGTGGTAAAGGCCCCACTCCTAGAAAGGTTTAAGGTCAGATTGGATGGGGCTCTGAGCAACCCCCTCGAGTTGAGGATGCCTTTACTCACTGGAGAACACCTGGACTACACAACTTTTGAAGGTCCCTCTCAAACCAAACCATTCTAAGTTTTTTCAATTTAGAAGACATGCAGACATTGCACTTAAACACATGGTAAAGGTGAAATTGGCAACATCAGGTTAAAGGTTGGACTCAGTGATCCTAATGGTCTTTTCCAACCTAAATTATTCTGTTATCCTATAAAAACCATTAGCATTTAGCATGCAAATAATCAACTTACTAAGCTTAATTTCTCTGTGTCAGTCAGAATCACACCCCCCCCACTCTATTCCCAGAGCACTTCCACATCTTGAAATATAATGGGGGCCTCAAGATGTTCCAAAGTAGCATCATTTTTGCTCTGCTCCTCCATCATTTTCGAGTGTGGCCTTTATACACTAGGAACTGCAGCATTCTTGACCAGCCTTATGACCACGTTGCACAGGGTGAGGTGTACCTCAGCTGTGACCTACTTTCTTACTCATTTCTGCTACAGAAATCATCAGCTGCTTCCAGTGAAGACAGCATGGCAACTGGGAATTCCCACAGCTTTCTTTAGACATCAGCATCCCAAAAAGCATTTAAAGTTTCCTGAATGTCAGAAGCTGACTCACTAAAGAAGTAATTAAGCTCCTATTCTCCCAATTTATTTCTGTTTGTAAGGAAAGGAGTTTAGAAGTGGCAGAAGTCTGCCACAGATTTTTAAAATGCACATGTATTTTTCTACATTTCAGCAAACTGTTTGTGCTTTCTACCCTACACCTCACATGAAGGCTATCACCTATTTTTAGTGAAGAGTTTATACTTATGCCCAAAGTAGTAGCTTTTGAGTCAACTGCAAGTGAAAAAGCTCAATTTCTGCTGTTTAACTGCCCCATGAACTGTTTTTGTAATTAAGAACCTGTGCCTCCGTTTACCTCCCTGTATATCTCCCTCTCCAGTCATTTACCTTGAAAGTATTTTTTCCTTTAAATTCTTCACTCTTGAGAGCTCAGCCTCCACTGGCAACTTCAAGTCATAAATAATCTGAAAATAAGAAGTACAATCTTAGCTTGCATTAAGCAGAAAGTAGATTATACAGACACCAATTGCCTACAGCACAACATCTTTAATTTTATGGTGAAAAACCCAAGGGTTCAGCCAATTCTCATCTTTGTTGCCAGAGGCAAGAGACTTCATAGGATGGATCTTTACTCTAATACAGCATCACAGGTAGCATGGGTGTCAATGAACAGCAAAACGTGATGAGGAGAAAGAATGCAAGTAAAGGCCTGGGACCAAGAGGATCAAATGAGTGTGGCTAGGAATACTGGAGTAGTTCAGTGAGAAGGTTGGAGAGCTCTGAAATGGAAAAGGTTTGAGAAACTGAGCTGACTCAAACACCACCTTTTCACTGATCAGCACTGTGTCAGTTTTCCTATCCTCCTTTCCATTTCCTTTTTCAGATGCCAAACCCCTCAAGGCAAGAACCACTTTTTTTGCTTCACATCATTCACCAGACTGTAACTTGTAACCAAGCCCAAATATAAATGCCGTGTTTGTGAAGAGGCAGGGTAACAACATAATACCTCAAAAATGTCAGTACTGAGGCCAGCAAACTGGGACCACAAACTTTCAATTTGAATATAGTCCTTAAAAATAAATTATTTCACAGAGTAAGAATGCTACTACCTGAGTGAGATCACAACAGTTTCTTAGAGAATGTGAAAATTTTAATTCATTTGCTGTCCTAATAGCACCAATCAAGTGCTGCTTCTTCTCGTCGATCATTTCCTTTGCTTTTGCAATACTAGAACTGTAGTTGTCAATGTTCTCCTTTAAGTCTGAAAACAATTTCCTTTTCCTGTGTTAAAAACATTACTTTTCAGAATTTAATATGCACTCAGCTGCACAGATTCAAATCTGAACAGGAACACACAACTGCCAGCCACACAATACAAAATGGATACATCTCACACAAAGGGATCATCTTCCCCAAACAGTGCAAAGTAGAGGCATGGGAAATGCACTGTGTCATTGGAGGAACCACAAAAGTTAAAGAGCTCACACCAAAAATACATTTATTAATTAAATATTAGGAGCACTCTTCCATTTCAGCCTCCTATTTCCAAACACATCCAACTGAAAAATAAACAGCTGGATCTTACAATTCATTCTACTAAGATAAGATTGAAGACCCCTTGCCCAGAGGCTCTTCTGGAAACTTGAGGTTTAACACTTCTCTCCCCTCAATCTGAAGGCATAAATATTTCTGAAAATACAGAAGTGAAGTGCCCTTGGGCTTCTATCAGTTTGAAAATGCACAGAAAGTAAATTTAAAAACCCTTACGATTCCTGTTTTTAAAATTTATTATCTGCTAATAACAGCATTAAAAAAACTTCAAAATTGAGCTTCTTCAGAAAATTAACATTATTACTAGTTTTTCTGACTTTTTAAGAACAGAGACAGCATAAGCTGTAGTGTTTTCCAACCACACAGACCAGCTCCAAGACACCACAATGAAAGTGCACAAATGAAAGCCAGGCACTATAAGTGCTCTATTTCTGCTCTGAGAAAACTCTAAACAAAATTTTAATTTTTTATCTGAACTAGAAAGATATTTGTGATAAAAGTAATTCCCCCATGCCATACTACAAAACTAGATTACTACCTTGACAGAAGAGCAATAAGGTCATCCAGTGCTCTATCTGCAGCTTCTGTAACTTTGTCTTTTTTATGCTTTACTTTCAAATCCAGGTATTCCAGCACCTATTTTGTTCAGTATGAATAAACATGCATTATTTCATTATTATTTTGTTATTCTCACAATAATATTTATTTTTAAATTCAGAACAGGAGCAATGAACAGTAAGACACTGATGGATACCCCAGCTGATAGAGTGACATTAAACCACTTATAGCTCATTAAAACTGTTTTCTCTAACTTGGAGTTAGCTGGCACTGTTTGAATCCTCCTCAAGGTCTATGAGGCAAGAAACAGATCTTGGGCTCATTGTCTCACTTTCCTTACCTGACATTCAAGCACAGCAACATGCTGAGATTTCCACTGTTTTTTAAAACTCGTGAGCATAAAGGGAAATTTTTTAGAGTTCTTCCCCTGGCTAAACATCAGTTTTGTCACTAGAGCTAATTTCATGAAGAGAATACAGGAAAAAAAAATCCCAGTAGTGCAATACTGCTTTGGCAATTTCTCATTCTTTGTTGAAAAGCTGTTGCAAGACCACAGTCATACCCATGGGTTATTATATTATAGCTGCTGAAATGACAAGTTTTTACAAGATGCTATTAGTGTATGAATTAGGAATTCAACACAACTTTGCTTCACAGAAAGACTGGCCAGTAGAAAGGGAATGGAGAACAGACCATACTTAACAGAGTTTAGCTTTTGAAACACACAGTATAGAACTATTTAATATCTTACAAGTAAAATGCAAACTGATGTCAGAGAGAAGCCCAAGCTTTTCTACAGTATGCTTAAGAAGAGAAAGTTTAAATAAATTAATTATAATTGAAAAAGTTCAAAAGTTACTCAATAAAACCTATTAACAGCATTATCCACTATTTTAGGATTCTCTGTATGTTTTATATCATGTATATAAATGAATTACTCAATTTAAGTTTTTCTGCACATTTTTACTTTTGTTGGCCTCGTAACATCTTTTCCACCTTTAAATGCAGAAAGAAGCACACTAGGATTAAAAAGCTGGAGTAGTAGCTAGAGCAAAAACAAAAGCTGAATTTTATCCTGATCCAAGGAAACACAAACTTAGTATTTAGACTGACTTGCATATAGTTCTGCTAAATATATGTGTTGAGCTATTAACTTTAAACCATGCACAGGCTCGTGTACTCCTTTGCAGACTTCTCAGGCTGCAGCCTGGACTTTAAGGCTGTTTATTCACAGAAATAACATGAACAGCTGAAAGACACAACAGATATCAAAACAAAGATAGGAAAAGCACATTTAAATAGTGTGTTAATATGTGACTACTCACAACATGAACCTTCAGTCTAGGAGAGAATTTATAATTTCCTGATTTTACTGATTTTCACCCACCTTGCTTGCATCACAGAAGTGGCCAAGATTACTAACAGCTACATCCAAAGCTTCATCAATATCTTGCCCAGTGTTGCTCTCCTGAGAAAAGGTTTGCCAATGAAATAACAGTTGCTTGCTTAAAGACAACATAGTCTATAACAATCTGCCATTTTGACAGAGGCATTTGATGTGGGTGACTGATGAGCTATGTGAAGACTCTGAGCAGCTCCATAATGGCCATCAGGCACAAAATACTTGGCTCACCTGAATTCCACTGAGAACATTTCCACTGCAGTATTTCTGAAGCAGATTCCAAATGGTTTTTTTTTAACAGTTTAATTGCATACTCACACACAAAAACCAAATTAAAACCATACATGAAAAAAAAGCAAAATAAAGTTACTAATACAGAGAAATGAAAACATGGAAGACTGAAGAACAGGAATATTGCAGCCTAGAACGACAGTAAAATATTTAGGAATATCACATGGGGAAACCCCCACCCAAAAATGTAGCTAGGTTCCAGTATTTTGCCGATACAAGAAAACCATTTTCAAATTTTAACTGGCACTGTAACAAAACTACCTAAAAAAAAAAAAAGAAAATAACATCAGACATCTGCAAGTTATGATTTTTTTTGTAACAGTGTACAGGACAATTTCCACAGAAGAAAACATGACTGGCACTGGATATATAGTTCATTTCCAGTCACTTTAAAATATCTACAACTTAAGTTCTCCTGGTCTCAAACTTCACAAACCTCATTTAGAAAGATGAGGTTAGGAAATTGAATAGAATGTTTAAAGAGGGATTCATTTGTCCAACAATCTGTCCTGAATTACTGTTTTAAGGAGATGAGCATGAGCTTTGTCCCAAATTTAAAAACAAAGAAGTCCCCAACTCAAATGCGAAATCTGGGACATCTTTTAAGAAATGCAAAATTCAAAATACATCATTTCACAACAGCTGGACAGAACTAACAGTCTTCAGCTATGATCTCATTGAGGGGTCTGAGCTGCACTCATTTTGTCAAGTTATTTTATGAACACTGTAGCTGCACATCCCTTCTATGATAAGACAGTACAGTAACATGCAATTGTTAAGGTTGCAGGGTTTCTTGTTTCAGTGCATTATTAAAATGCATTATTAACTATGTGTATACCAAGTGAGAACATAAAGAAATGTCATGTTAACACACCGTGTCAGATGATGGAGCTAGAGCTGATCCATCACCCAGTCCACCATTGGAAGGAAACGGGTGCTGAACAATTTTTTCTCTGGTATTGTGACTGAAGGGTCTGCAAACAAAAAACTTGTGAAGAAAAGACCTACACATTTTAAATAAAGTATCAAACTTCCTACAAATGCTTTATACTAATATTTCACAATCTACCATTAAATACATAACACACACCTATTTGTGTAACAGATGAATTCACACATACAGCAAATGCCCCATTAAAAAAAACCAAAAAAACCAAAAAAAAACCCACCAACAACAAAAAACCAATCTTCTTTTTACTACAATCCCCTTAAAAGTAGCTATTTTTCATTTGACGATTTTGGCAAGACTGAACAAAACCTCAGTAGCTGGTAGTGATTGTTGTCCTCAGTGAGAGAAAACGCATGACTATGAACATTCCAGGATTCATTTTTCCTTTGTTACTGTTAAAATCTTTGGAATACAAGACCAAAACCATTTACTGGCAACCTGTTAGGAAGGGTCTTAAATTATACAGTATTCTACTTAATTCTACTCTACAGCTGCTCTTCTGCAACAGCTTGCAAGGCTCCCACAAAAGCAGTCTGCATGAACCAGCCTTATTCCAGGAAGGAAGCCTTGTGTTGTTCTTCCTGGGCTCAGTTTGTTGTGTCTGACTGAACACTGCTGCAGAGACTGACAGCCACACATCTTTGACTTTGGGAAAACTTGGCAAGTGTGTCTTACATGAACCAAACTCAGAAGATAAAATTTCCTACAACTTCCTTTCAGAACAGACTCCTTATACAACAGACCTGAAAGAATTATCAGGGGCTATCCTTATTTGCATGAACATTAATCTCCACAACAAAAACACCACGGGGGAAAGATGCCCATTTTAAGATGTCTTTCAGGTTCACACAGACTGGGCAAATAACCAAGTAAATGTAATTTAGATTTGGCAACACCACAGAATATTGCTGGCATCTAATCCTTATATAGTTGTGATTGGTTATCAAAACAGAAGGAGCAATGGGATCATCAGGTGGTGAGGGAAAGAAGGCAGTCTTCATACCACAGCCTGGCATTTCAGAAGATCTCTCTTCCTCTGAACCCCTATCAGCCATCTACCCCAGTGCTTAGAACTTTCAGTTTAATACATTTTCAAGCCAAACCAATTTGTTTTTTGCTGCCTCTTGGTGAAATTATATTTGCACTCAATGTGCTCCCACAGCATCAGACACTCATACCAACAACACATTAGTGATGTTTAAAGAGCACTTTAAAAAATCAGCCCAAGGAAAATATCTGGAATTACTTACTGGAATCAATCAGGTCCCCCTCTGGGCTGGCATTTAAAGACATGAAAAGATTTATTAAAGGTTTACCTTGCTTGTCTTTCTGAGCTGTTGCCACACAGGCCAAGCGTAAAGTCCATTGTGCTCTAAATTCAGAAGGGAAAAGGAAAATAAGTTCAACCACAGAGTTACAGCCAAATCCCAGGAACAGGTATTCTATAAACTGTTTTCACTTCCAGTATCCACATCTGTCCACCATTTCAATTAGACCAAACTTCAAAGTAAGTGCTGTGGAATTGTACAAGGGGAGGTCTAAGGAAAGAGCTCCCAAACAGAACATCTGCATCCATCAGTGTGTGTGAAAAGCATTCCCAGTAAAAGGATTCCTGACTTTCTGGGTGCACTTAAGATCTTCCCCATTATTATGCAAAACTTGTAATATACTGGATTCCTGAGCCAGATTCTACAATGTACCTTTTCAATAAGGCCTAATCGAAGAACTAAAATGCCAAAAATCGGACTCATCTATATTTTGCAATAAATGCTAAACCTGAATTTTGTAAGAGGAAAAAAAAAAGGCACATCATGTTTTTCCACAATACAAATTTCCATGAAGCAATGACATGAACATGACACAACACATAGGAGACACACACAAAGCTTTTGTTTTTAGATGCAGAAACAGAAAACCTCAGAACCTAAGCACTACTGGGCAGAGTGAAGTTGTTTTTCTAGTATCTTTTAACTCTTTATGTGGGAGCTGACAAAAAATATTTATGAGTCGCTTTCTTGCCCACTGTGTGCATACAAGAGGGTGGAACAGATCAGGAAACATGGGGCACTAATGAGAATTGTACAAATGCACCTTCCTAAACCCAGGATCTGGACACTTGATGTGCATTACACAGCAACACTGTGTAATGAGAAATGCTAGGCAGCACTTGCTAGAGATGTAATATTGCTACTTCATACCACCACAGTGACTACTGAACTGAAAGCTTTAAATTAACTTACTTCTGGAGATGAGAAACAAAATAAATCAGTGTCTTCATCCTTCCCATCACCATGCAACACTGCAAAAGTAAACACAGTAAAACCCCACTCCTGTAGTGCATCCTAATCCATAGGAATACACCAACACCACTGTAGTCTTCTAAATAGTACTCAGCAAGTCAACAGGAATTAGAACCCTGAGTTTTTTAGTAAGAGAATTTAAGAGCTAGTAATATAGCCAGATAGATAGATATAAATCTTAGCTGAGAATTATAAGGACTGACCTGTGTGTAATAATGATCTAATTATCTAATTAACAGACTAATTATCTATTATTATTAGCTATATATATTGTTTCTATACTTAGTACAGGATAACTATATGAAAAGAAAAAAGGCAAAAAACCCCACACATTCAAAAAAGCATAGTTACATACAGGAAAAAATTGCTTCATAAACACCCATAAAAACTACACATCCCATACAATTTTTCAACCCTTGGAAAAAAGTTACTCATGCAGAAAGACAAGTTTCTTTTAAAACAAACTTGTCAATCACTTCATCAAGAAAAGGCGTAGGAGAGGAATGAAAAGGATTGTTTTTGCTATCTTGTGGGTAAGTAGCAAATAAACAATGTATTAATCAAATCTAGCAGTCCATCTACTGTCCTCAACAGATCACATGAAATACAAATTAACAGTGAGTAGTGCACACCATAAAACTGCTGGAAATGAAAAGATCCCAAAACCTTACCTTCTGTGCTGACAGCTTTTGACATATGACACAAACCACCATTTCTCTGATGTGGTTCTGTGAAATGCTCTTCTAGAAGCTTAGGGGATTGCCTTCAGAGGTAAAAATAAAGATTTAGGATCATCAAGAATGATGTAAGAAACCTAATTCTGACTTCCAGCTCTTTTAGAGCTAAGCTCATCCACTTTTACCAAATGACATTATGAGGAAACTGCAGTTAACAAAACACACCACCCAGAAATGGTTACCTTCTTGTAACTGGGGAAGTACTTTAGCTCTGTGACACTGAATTCATCACACATAAAGGTGACACTACAGCTGTTGGCATTACATTATTTCAGGTAACTAAAACCAGCACCAATAAATAGTTATATAATCAGTTTTAACCACATTCCTTCCAATTATTTAAAACACACTGAGTAGATCAACACAGCTAATTTGTAATAAACACATATCAACCAATATGATATAATATCTGATAGTGTACTACCCTGCATTTAAAATGTCTCTTCCCATGAACCTACTCCAAAATACTGAAACTTTTCACAAACTGAGTATTTTGCTCACGTACATAACACGGACTCACTTGCAACACTGCAGAACACAAACATTACTTTCTGCATTTTCTCAGTTCTATTTCTTGGTAGTTGTACTGCCAGACCATAAAAAAATTAAAACTACCATCTCAAATTCACATACCTCACACCTTTCATTGTACTTCTGGGAAGCTCGTTATTAATATCACTCATCAAAAACTCTTCCCTTCCACCCGTGGTGCCTGATAGAAAAACAAAAACAAAACAAAACAGAAAAATGACAAATTCTTTTCAACAGAGTCAAGTTCATCCCTTGAGCCAACACTACAGGTTTACGTAATTTTAAGAAGAGTAAAATGAAGTGACAGACACAGAAATCACATCATCTATTTCTTCCTTGAAAAGCAAATCTAAATGCAACAGGGCAGCAGGCTGCTCTGCACTGCCCAGCTCTCCCACCCCGATCCTCCCAGGGCTCCGGGCGCACCAGGACGCGCCACTATCGCTCTTCCAGCCTCCCTCCTGATCCCGTATCCCCAACGGGACGATTCCTCCTTGCTGCAATCATCTCCACAAGCACTCTCTGCCTGCAATCCACCCCGTGTACAGACCCCGACTCCCTTCCCCAAGGAGCGCTGCCGGCCCCGCCCGTGGTTTCCCCGGCTGTTTTCCCGCGGTCAGTGCCCCACAGGAGCGCTCTCCGCGCCGCGCTGCTGCCCCAGGGACCCGCGGCTGCCGCGCCTCCCCAGGCCCTCGCGCGCCAAGATGGCGCCTCTCGACGCGGCCGCGGCCAATACCGCGCAGGCGCGTGGGCGGGGCGGCCACGCCCGGCCGGGTCCCTCCGCCATGGGGCGGGACGGCAGGTACCCTGCTCTGAGGGGATTTTGTTCCTCGCCGGGTCCCTCCGCCATGGGGCGGGACGGCAGGCACCCTGCTCTGAGGGGATTGTGTTCTTGGTCGGGTCCTTCCGCCATGGGGCGGGACGGCAGATACCCTGCTCGGAGGGGATTGTGTTCCCGCCGGGTCTCTCCGCCATGGGGCATAAAAGGTGCTCTGGGTTGAAGTTAAAGCGGTTTAATGAAGAAAGCAAAAGCCACGCACGCGGTCGAAGCAAAACAAGGGATTAATTCACTGCTTGCCGTGGGCAGGCAGGTGTTCAGCCATCCTCAGGAGAGCAGCGCCCCATCACATACAATGGTAACTTGGGAAGACAAACCCATCACTCCAAACATCCCGCTTTCCTTCCTTTTTCGCCCCAGTTTATACACAGAGCATCGTGTCAGATGGGCTCGAATGTCACTTTGGTCACCTGGGGTCACCTCTCCTGGCTGTGTCCCCTCCCAACCTCTGGTGCACCTACACCTTCCTCGCCAGCACATCAGTACAAATCTGACAATTCAAAAGCAGAAAGGCCCTGGCTCTGTGTAAGCCCTGCTCAGCAATAACAAAAACATCTCTACAATATCAGCACTCTGCTCAGCACAAGTCCTAAACACAACCCCATACCAGCCACTGTCATGGAAATTAACACTACCCCATCCGAAAGCAGAGCACTGGATTAGAAGCCATTAAGTCCATGGTTTGGGATTACTTTATTCTATATGGGTTCTTGTTACTTGCAGAAGAGGTGAGAGATGTTTTTGCAGTGTTTTGCAACTAGTGTGTTGGCTGTCACAAATGTAGCATGAGACTCTCCAGCTATCTGTTTATTCACCTCTAGTGAAATACAGTTAAGTTTTAAAAACAAAATGACATTGATTTTTCCTCTGCTATGTCCAAGTGTTAAAACGATAAGCTTCTCATTGGTAGAATTACCATGTTAAGTTTTTTGAGCTTGACATGCTCTGGGGAAGATTACCAAAAGCTTAGCAAGGTTACCAAAACTTATCAAGAAGGACATACCACTGATAGTGGGCACAGGGAATGCTGAAATACAAACCTTACTCAAGGTTTTCTTAATAACAAGGTGTACTGCAGTTGGTGTGGCCAAGGCAAACAGTATTTGTGTGGAAAAGAGGCAAAGGAGGAGAGACTACAGTACTGTCTGCTGAAAGGGCAGGAGAAGAATTCAAGAGTAATGAGAAAGAAAGCATGAAGAAAGGAGCAGTGAAGTTCAAAAATTATGCAATTCTGTGGAGTAGGGACTTGTCCACTTTTTGGTAAAACACCCAAATCAAACAAGTGTGCATGGAGTTTTTTTAATCTACACTTGAATGAGCCTGATCTGTGTATGAGGGGTGGAACAGAAGTTACCCTCAAACTGATTTCCCTTGTAAGTAATTTCCCTCAGATGGGAAGAAATTAAGAAATCTCTCTCTATGTGACCCATAAGAGATAAACCCTCTTCTCCTGCTCTGTGAATACCAGTGGTCTTTCCTCTCCAATCCTCCCATCACTTTTTGCAATAAAGCTAAAATCTTAACATGTACTTAGATTTGGAAATTGCTTCCTCTACTTGCAAGGTGAGGGCAGGCTTGCACACCCCAAATTTGTCTTCATCTTCCTTATTATGTGTTAATTTCCATGTAAAATTCAACTCATGTTCTAAATGACAATATAGTATTGACTTTTGCATTTATGTACTAGCCTTTGCAAGTTATTATTAATCACAAAGATTTTTGATATAGTACAATTTGTACTTCCTTTTAACTACTTTTTGGCATAGTATGTCAGTTTTTGTATGTACCATGTAGCTTATATGAATAGTAGTGTAATAAATATTAGGCATTAGCATAATATTAAAATAGAAATGATGTATTATTAAAATTATTTTATTTGTGTAACTAACTCAAATAGTTTGAAATAGCTATGCTGTTTCTCACATTTGTGGACTATCTTGTCTGAACAATAACAGTGACAAAAACCAGGACACCAAGAGAAAAAATTAGACTCTCCATTATTAAGTAGTGTAAAAGCAACAAAAGGGAGCTTTGAAAGAAATAAAATGTATTGATTTAATCTACAAGATGGCATGCAGACAAGTCAAAGGTTAAAACCAAGCAAAAAAACCTCTAAAACATCTAAACTCACAACTAAAAAATGTTTACATATGTATAGATGCTCATGAATATGCATTAACCCATGTAATGTAAAAATATATAAGAACATTGTTTTAAGCTAACCGTGTGTGTTTTTTGGTAAATTGCCAAGCACCCCAGCACTGGTTATTGTCCCTATTTATCTTTTATCAAACTTTTAAAAATTCTAAAACGTGAATTTTGTTTTTCACAGCTCATAAACAGTTTCTTAAGATCATAATGAGTAACAGCTGAGGAGTAGGATTGGTGATGGCAGACCTGCTGTGGATGTAGCAGAGAAAGGGAAATGATAGGAAGATTTACCTGATTAGAGGTCCAAATGCAGCTTTAAACTAACAGAACACGATTGCCTGAAAAGCACTGTAGCTAGCTATGAGAAGCCTAATTAGGCCTAATTAGATCTTTTGGGGAGGACAACTCATTCTTGCTTATATTTTAGTTGTGCACGATAGCAATGCATTCCCAAGTCATAGTTTTCTTATTATTAATTGTGTCAAAATTTAAAAATGTATAGATTCACATTCTGCTCTCTATGCATTTACAAAGAATTATTAAGATGTGCATACAGGTTATGTTATGTATAATGTATATATTATGGGGTTTTATAGCTCTGTCAGCCTGTATGTGAAAGAATAAATGAACATAGACATCATCTCTTCAGTTTAGCCCCTCTGAAAATCTGAAGACAAGACCGGCAGTTGGGTTGATCATTCCTAAGAGAACGGCAGTTTTCCCGGTGTGCTGTCTGAAGGGCCGGTGTGTCCCGGGCAGTCCCCGCGAGGTGGCAGCATGGGCTAGCGCTGGCCGATGGCAGCATGGGCTAGCGCTGGCCGGCGGCAGCGTGGGCTAGCGCTGGCCGGTGGCAGCACGGGCTAGCGCTGGCCGATGGCAGGATGGGCTAGCGCTGGCCGGCGGCAGGATGGGCTAGCGCTGGCCGGCGGCAGGATGGGCTAGCGCTGGCCGGGGCAGGATGGGCTAGCGCTGGCCGGGGCAGGATGGGCTAGCGCTGGCCGGCGGCAGGATGGGCTAGCGCTGGCCGATGGCAGGATGGGCTAGCGCTGGCCGATGGCAGGATGGGCTAGCGCTGGCCGGTGGCAGGATGGGCTAGCGCTGGCCGGCGGCAGGATGGGCTAGCGCTGGCCGATGGCAGGATGGGCTAGCGCTGGCCGATGGCAGGATGGGCTAGCGCTGGCCGGGGCAGCGTGGGCTAGCGCTGGCCGGCGGCAGGATGGGCTAGCGCTGGCCGGCGGCAGGATGGGCTAGCGCTGGCCGGTGGCAGCGTGGGCTAGCGCTGGCCGGCGGCAGCGGCGCCTCGGCTGCGCTGCGGTGAGAGGGGCGCTGGGCCTGATCGGGGGATGCTGCCGAGCAGACTGCCAGCCTGCGTGTCAACTCCGCGGTTGTGTTCCAAAGCTATAGTGCAGTTGGAAAACATGAATTAGGTCACGACGACCCCATGTAGCGCTACAGGCTCGGGGAAGACTGTCTGGAAAGCTGCCCTGCAGAAAAGGACCTGGCGGTGCTGGCAGAGAGCAGCTGAACATGATCCAGGGTGTGCCCAGGTGTCCAAGAAGGCCAGTGGCATCCTGGCCTGGGCCAGCAGTGGTGTGGCAGCAGGAGCAGGGCAGGGACCGTCCCCCTGCCCTGGGCACTGCTGAGGCCACTGCTCCAATGCTGTGCTCAGCTCTGGGCCCCTCACTGCCAGAAAGACACTGAGGGGCTGGAGCGTGTCCAGAGAAGGGACACGGAGCTGGGGAAGGGTCTGGAGCACAAGTGCTGTGAGGAGCAGCTGAGGGAGCTGGGGGTGTTCAGCCTGGAGAAAAGGAGGCTCAGGGGGGACCCATCACTCTGCAGCTGCCTGGAAGGAGGGGGAGCCGGGGCGGGTCAGCATCTTCTCCCAGGTAACAAGTGACAGGACAAGAGAACACAGCCTCAAGTTGCATTGGGGAGGTTTAGGTTGGACATCAGGAAGCATTTCTGCACTGGGAGGGGGTCAAACATTAGAACAAATAGCCCAGGGAAGTGGTGCAGTCACCATCCCTGGAAGTGGAGACTGGATGTGCACATAGTGCTGTGTCCTGGTAGATAAAGAGGTGATTAATCTGAGGCTGAAGTCAATGGTGGAACTCTTTTCCAACCAAAATGATTCTATGATTCTATTCTATGATTCTATGTTTTCTTGATAATCTTTCCAGCCATCTGTTATTTCTTCAAATGCATAATTGCATCTTCCTTTCTCATTGTCTGCATCTTGCCTTTTCTCAGCAATAATTTCTGCTTTCAAAATTTAATTACTAAATGCACTAAAACTGCCCAATTTTTTTTTTTTATTGTGATTTAGATTACAGATTCTGCAAATGTGTATCTTGGTTAATTTGGTATGTAATCACTATTAGATTTTTTTCCTGTACTTTGGCTGTGTACTAGCACTGATTAAGTGCTAAGCAGAAATAGTCTTGCCCTAGATGCTATGTGATGGGTTCCATGTGTGTTTGCAAAAGGAAGGATACCTGTTACATTACTGCAGGCAGGGCCAAATGACACAATTCAGCAGTTTGTAGGTAGGGGTTGTGCAGGTGTATTGGAAGTATGATTTCTTTGATTGTGTAGTATTAACAATTGAAGGTTTACCCATTAGATGAGTAACTTCAAAATATTGTGGTGGCCTAACACAGAGCCAATGAAAGCTGAGAGAAATGTACTTAATGTTAACTCCTGGCTCACAGTACTTACAATTACCTTTCTGAAGTATCACAGGTTTAAGTAATTTATACTGTGAAAGAGATTTGACTTTTCATGATCATCAGATTTTTTTGTTAGCCATTGTGTACATTCGTGATTTCTAGATTGACTCAATGTGCAAAATTTCTGCTCTAACAGTACAGCTGGTGTTTTCTTCCATGATGTTTATATGATGATAAATAGTTAATTTTTACAGCTCTAGTGTCTGGTAGCAGTCACTCAAATAAAATTTAAGAGTTATTGCTTACTTATATTAATTTCCTACATTGCTTTTATCACTGCGCCTAAAATTACTTTTTATGACCAGTTAGTGTTGATCTAAACCTGTGCTGTTGCTGAAAGGGTTGATCTTGCATTTTTCTCATCCCAGATGTGTGTTCACCCTTTCCTAGTGTTTCTAGTGTTTCACCCTTTACTAGTGTTTCTGGCACCATACTGGATGGATTAGTGGGCTGGTTGTACAGGTTGCTGTTGAGTAACCTTTTAGTTCCCTCATAATTCATACCAAGAGCCTTGGAGCCTTGTACTTAATAATGCAGTCAGTGGCTGTTCTTGGGCTTAGTAGCACCCCTACCCAATAACCATTTAGTGGTGGTGCTTCTATTCAGTAGCTATTATTTATCTAATTTTCTGTGAATGAAACTAATTGCAGGGTGTGCCAGATACCTCATCCACCCTGTTGGTTAAAACTAACAAACCATCTGTAAGGTTGGACTGTTTGGTTCTAGCTACTTTAGTGGCATTGGTGCTGAAATCACACTGCTGCTTTTCTCTAGAGATTTATTTCTGTCTGAAACACAATGTAGGAAATCTGCTGAGTCTGTCTTCAGATATATTTATAGTAAAAAAAATGACAAAATTCAGAGGAATAAGAGTGTTTAATTTAAAATGTAACTGTGATTTTTACCACACTATTAGTGTGTGAATCAAGCAGCCAGACATGGAATGGTAAGTTAGCCTGTCTATTATACTCAGCTTCTGGGTCTGCTGTAGCCTGACAGAAGTGAGATTGTTGAAGCTACATCTCTCTAGCTCCAGCCAGTAGTGAGGTTTGAATGTATATTCAATAATAAATTTTGATTTATTATTGAAAAGACTATAATGCACCTTGACCACACAGTATAAGTAGGGATATCTGGAAATAAAGACTTGTTAAACAAGTAAAAAATCTTCTGACCTCAGTTTTCCATCTCTGAAACTCAGTGTATCTGTAGCAAGGCACAGATTTGGGTCCCATTACACAAATGAATATCAAATTGAGAGATTGCTGTATCCTGTGGGGTCTGACTGAAGCCTCTGTGTGGGCACTGAAGTTGTTTTAGGGGTCTTTCAATTTCATTTGTTTGCATGGAAAGGTATAAAAGATGTTGAAATTTTTCTGTAGATCAGCCATTGTTAGGCTCATTGAAGATGAAAATCTGTCTCTAGGCAAACTAAGCTTTCTCTTTTGCTTTATCTTTAAAAAACTTGGTTTCACAGCAAAAACTCCATCTGGTCCTATGATCAAGATTACTCCTAACAAATTACTTTCTCTTGTTAAGAAACAAATTTATTAGAAGATCTTCTGGAATCACCAATGCAATATGGAAGTGAAAAGATCAGCAGTACTTTTTCAGTGCCTGTACACAAGATTTCAGCAGTTCAAGGTGTAAATTTGCAATGATATTCCCTTCACAGCAGATTGTTGCAAATATTTACCACGTGCATCTGTATAAATTTCTCAGCATTCCCCTGAGATGCTCATGTGTGGTGTGCCTTAACAGATCTCCTCATAAGACAAAACCATTAGGTTTTTTGTCTTTTATAAGGAATACATAGTAAATTGTTCATGTCTTAAGAAGGCATTTAGAGGATTTACTAGTTAGAATTCTTTACAAAGCACTGAAAATGGGTAGTGATGAGGGAAGAGTATGGTTTATAGTTAATAAGGCTTTTTCTGATGATTAAGAGCTTGACTGCTGATACCACTGAAATGACAATTTATTACCATATTCCTCCACTAACTCCTTGCTGGACCTTGAGCTAGTTAGTTAGTTAGTTAGCTGATCATCATTTCCCCTTATTTATTTTGGTTTCTTTGTGATGTTCCTCCAAAAGTATAAACAAAGGAGTTGGATGGCTGTTAGGATGACAAATATCACATACCATTGATTCTGAATTCTGTTGCTTTACTGATGAAAATGATGTTGTGTAGAAAGAAGAGGATTACCACCCTGTGGCACATCCATTCCAATCCCTGTCATTGTAATTACTATCAAATTAATTCTGGCTCTTCTAGGAAAGATAAAATATTTTACTGGAAGGTACTCTGTATCTTAAGGTTTTTGTTTTATTCATGCATAAAAAAGAGGAATGAAATAAATGAAAAATGGATAATTTGAATTTAAAATGACTGCTAAGTAAGTGGAGCACATTCTCAGGACTGTGAGTGTTTTACTTTTCAATCTACATAAGGCATAATATAAAAAATCCGAGAAAGAATATGCTTGTGGGCCTGGAGAAACATGACTATATGCTTCTTTCACTTCCTTTAAAAATACAAGAAGATATCAGGAACATAAAGTCTTTTTTTTATTTTGGCTGGTATAGCTGTCTGCTTCATCTTTCTTTCTTCTTGTTTTCTGGAATAATAATTGAAATGTGTGGTTAATAACTTATATTGGTGTAAAAGCTATCTTTTAGTACATTTATATGATGCTGAGCCTAAAATTGAAGTTGGTAATTGTACATGAGTAAAAATTACTCCTAATCACAAGAGTACTCACTTTTATCCTTTGTATTTGAAGGTAAAAATTACTGTGAATGATTATAAATACAGAGATTTCTGTAGAAAAAAGCTTCCATGGGCTATAACTCTTAGGATGGCTGTTGCTGAAGAATGGAGTATAGAATAGAGTATTCTGTAAGAATTTGGGCAGGCATGGTTGTTCATTCCTTCTAAGTAATGTAAGAACTAGAAGGCACCTGATGACATGATAAAATGATGGACCTTAAGCAGAATGTACTTTTGAAAACAATCTGTAATTAGACATCAAAACCTACTTCCTACAGAATTGTAAATGCATTAAGATATGATCTATCAATTTTATGGTCCATGAATTAGAACTGTTAGAAAGGATGGTGCACACATACATTGTAATTCTGGTAGTTTCTCAGTGCTCACATCAAAAGAGTTTACTAAGGGAAGCACCATTCCATAATGGTCTATTTTTATATGTTTGCTCTAAACACCCACTTATGGTCACAGTAAGAGATAAGGCCACTTTTCTCTAATTTTCTCTTTGTATACACTAATTTGCTTGTATTTCCATGCTAATAAATTCTGATCCCAGGAATCTAATAAAGGTTTAATACAAAAAGTTAATGTTACAGAGTGATACTATGATTTAGGAGAACTAAATTCAGCCACGGCACAAGATTATTAAGTATTGATACAATAAAATTTTAACTCACATATACTTATTTCAGGTATGCAATTAGTTTTTTGTATTTGTTTAAATGCACTTTTAACAAGTGCATTTGTGCATTTGTATTAGCAGTAATAGTGACATACCCTCTTTGTTATCATCACTGAAATATATTTTATATTTAGTGGATTCCATGGTTGGGTAAACATTCCAATTAACATATTGGCTATTACATTGACTTTAGCAAAAATGACACTGTGAGTTGAGAATGGAAAAAAGGTTTCTTCACATGAAGATATAATCCTTCCAATGTAGACTGACTGCTTGCTGTTGGAATGCAGTGGGGAATCATTAAGAGCAGTTAAAGCCTAGGATTACATTTCTTATGGTAGTTGTTCTAGCACCTTCTTTCATTTAGACCAGAGCTTTTTTGTGAATACTTAAAATGTGCTTCAGGTTTGTAGTATTGTAGAGAATACAAAGAGAAAATTTATGACATATTCTTAATCAAGGGCTAAAAAACTTGAGTATTTTCCAGTGTCTGTTTTCTGAGAAGTAAACACTTTGCTGGATTTTCTTTCTATGTTATTTTCTCCATTTTTTCAGTCACACTTGTCAGGCTGAAACAATGCATGGAAGCTCTTTGCTTAACCCGCCTATGTTCCAGGAATCACTGGACTTCTAAATGGAAAATGTGAAACCTGTTCTTCGAAACTGAACAACATACACAGCCAGATTGGAGTGGTAGAGCAGTGGCTGGAACAAGGAGAAAAATAAATCCAAAGTTTTGAAGGAGACTTTAGTTAAAATAATGGAAAATACTGGAATATAAGCAGAAATGCTAGAAATTCTTCAAACTATCTTTCCATGTATTTACAAAGCAGTGCTCAGTTACATTCCAGGCAAAGTTGATCAGTTCATCCTTGGCCAGTTGTTTTCAGTTCTTCCAAGCAGGTCATAGGTCTAAGAGTCCTGGACACATGTTTAGAAATTCTAATCATGTTGTTTCCCTGGAGTTGCTGATGAGTCCAAGAAAGGGCCTACACATTGGTTTGAAAGTGTAGTTTTGTTGGAGTATTTTTTCCAGGTGCTTTTAACAAACATCCATCTCAGACATGGTTCTGCATGCAATTTGCAGCTGAGGAATGCCATTACATAAGACAGGTTGTTTCAGCAGCTTCTGGATGTGGACTTGAGGGAGATTACTTGTGAATGTAGAAAAGAGATATGGTGTTTGTGAAAATGTGGGTGGGAAGAAGGGACTTAAAGAAAGAAAGAATGACAAAAAGTGTATTAATCCCTGCCCAAAATAGTCTTCGGAATGGTTTTACTTACCTTGGTTTTTGTATTTTGCTGATGTAGCCATAGAAACTCTTCTTAGGACTGATAAGATTCCCTAAGTTGTGAGAGTTCTTGAGGCTAATGACAGCATGGTGTTTTCAGGCTTCCTGCCTATTTAAAGGTACAGCTTCAAAAGGAGTTTCAAAGCAAATACAGAGTACTGTTAAGCTAAGGTTGCTCTCCATTCCAATAGTTATTTTGGTAAGGCTGGAAAAAAAATGAAGTTGGCAAAATGTCAGTATGACTTCACAGAGGTAGCAGAGAGACCAGCTGAGATTGGGACATCTGCCTTAAACCTGTCACTGTCATGAATTCTGCCCAGATGATTCAGCTGTTTAATAATGTGTCTGGAAGAATTTTCTCTCCAACCTGTACAAGTTCTTTTGCATTGTCTGTGTACATGAGCCATGTCCTGGGTTTGGGACTTATTAATGCTTTCAAGCATGACTGAGAAAAGACCAAAGTGCAATTGGTTACTACAAATGAAATTTTGAAGGAGCATGCAGCAGGTGCTGAACATACCTAAAATCTCAGGAAAAATAAAAGGTTTCATTTAATGCCTGTCTACAACTGACACTTCAAAGTCAAATTAATTCAACCCAAATGGTAAAATAATCTGACCACAGGGAAAACACTTATAGGGTGTCTTTCTTTTTGCAGAGTAGATAAAAGAGCATTTTTCATGCTGCGGTATTAGAGACCATCTTTATGCTCCACAAGTCATGTATTTTTATCCACTCTGATGGCAGATTTCAGAATTATCCTTCTGATATGAAAATTTATAGAACATTATTTTTCATATATTTGCATTACAGCTTTATTTAAAAAAAAAAGGATTGTAATACTGTTACTGATTTCTATCCTTTGAGTCTAAAGTCCTGTACTGTAAATTTATTTGCATTTTTCTGTAAATTGGATTAATATAACTGCCATTCTAGAATCATTCAATTAAATTAATAACATTATCTGAAATTACATGTTAACTTTTTGCCAGGTTTTTCAAAGATAGTAAAAATTAATTCAGTCAGTTTGTCTTTTTCTTATTTTCTTTGTTTCTTTGTGTAATTACGTTTTCTGTTTGTAATTACTATTCTAATTAGTTGATAAAGACTTATGGCAAAGAATTAATTAAAAGCCATGCACAAGAAAAGCTTGTTTATGTTTTTCTAAGAATATATAGCATTTGCTTTCTCATGATTCAAGTGGCAGGTTATATAAACATTTCTATTTCTGATCCTTCTAAGGCTTTTGTCTCTTGTCTATTAAGTATTTTGTGGGGGAAAACATGATCATCAAGTCGGCAATCTGCCTAGGATTTCAGAATGGCATGAAAATAAATAATTACACACGATGAAAACATTTAGGATATTACATTGTGATCATTTCATGTCACTGGCAGACCCATTTCAGGAAGAAAAACAACATTACATAAAGTCTAGTGGTACAGTAAACAAGGGGATTTAAAGAGTGATGGATATCACTGTCTGTTGTCTCCCTAGGGTAAAGTATTGACTGTAATTCCTTTCCTTTCCTTTCCTTTCCTTTCCTTTCCTTTCCTTTCCTTTCCTTTCCTTTCCTTTCCTTTCCTTTCCTTTCCTTTCCTTTCCTTTCCTTTCCTTTCCTTTCCTTTCCTTCCTTTCCTTTCCTTTCCTTTTCCTTTCCTTTTCCTTTCCTTTCCTTTCCTTCCCTTCCCTTCCTTCCTTCCCTTCCCTTCCCTTCCCTTCCCTTCCCTTCCCTTCCCTTCCCTTCCCTTCCCTTCCCTTCCCTTCCCTTCCTTCCCTTCCCTTCCCTTCCCTTCCCTTCCCTTCCCTTCCCTTCCCTTCCCTTCCCTTCCCTTCCCTTCCCTTCCCTTCCCTTCCCTTCCCTTCCCTTCCCTTCCCTTCCCTTCCCTTCCCTTCCCTTCCCTTCCCTTCCCTTCCCTTCCCTTCCCTTCCCTTCCCTTCCCTTCCCTTCCCTTCCCTTCCCTTCCCTTCCCTTCCCTTCCCTTCCCTCCATGACACAGAAATCTACAGGTGTCTGACAAATACCTTGGCTTTGGCAATATGTAATAGTTGTTATTGGAACAGAAGATCTAATTACAAAGAAGGATTTCCCTTCAAGATACCCTGAATTTGTAAACATCTTACCTTGCTCACTTACCTAATCACCAGGAGGAACAGAGCTTGAGGCTCAGACTTGAGGCCTAAACAGTATATTAAAAATTCTCTTCAGAATCCACATATATCTGTTATTCCCCTTTATTGATATCTTTTATCCCTGCTCTAATTCTAATACTCATTTGAACTTCTGCTCAGAAGGAAAGTTTTACTTATGTGCCGCATCAAAGGAGAGAATGAAAATGATAATTAAAAGACACAGTGACCTAATTTAAGGTAATTAATCTACTGTGTTTAAAATAGCTAAGATATGTCTGGTTTTCAGAAGTACTACATTTCCAGAAGACTAGGAGAAGACAGTGGCACTTAGCATATTCATGAAACAATTCCTATGCCCATATGCAGATGGAAACAGAAGCTTTTAGCAACTCCTATGGAGCTATGTATTTATCTATACTTTTAAATATTTATCTTGACCTCTGATCATATAAACTGTATCTGCTTAATAAAAAATGCAACTTGAAAGCCTTTTTAAGCAGTGTTCAAGAAATGTTCTTACATCCTTGGTTTTCCAGCCCTTGTGCTTGGAAACCCTTGGAGTCAGAAGAGCAATCCATCCATCCATCCATCCATCCATCCATCCATCCATCCATCCATCCATCCATCCATCCATCCATCCATCCATCCATCCATCCATCCATCCATCCATCCATCCATCCATCCATCCATCCATCCATCCATCTTCTCTTCTAGTGTGAAGCTACTTCAGTATAACTGGAGTCACCTTGGCTTCTCCCATTTGGGAGCTGCCTACTACTGAATGAGTGATACAGGATTTCTGCTTCACATTGCTCTTACCCTGAATTGGTGGGAGTTCAGGCCAGTGAAAATAGACTGAACACATTTTTTCTTTGAAAGAAACAGAGGAACTCTAAGTTCTGTCAGTAAGGAGTCATGGAAGGAACATAGGTTATTCACAATGAGGAATTGCTTGCTCTAATTTGTGACATACAGACTTTATTTACAGGGGTGGATCTTGTGGGCTTTATCTTCAACAATAGCATGGAAGATATCAGGTATTTTACACTATGTTCATGCAAGATGACACTGTTAGATTCACTTCAGAGAAAGGCAGGAATTATTTGGGGCTGGGTGCTTCATGGTGCAATAGGTTTTTGGGAAAGAGAAATGTTTTGCTGTGTAGAAGGAACATGTCCTCTCCTGCCTGTGCCATATCTCCCCTGTGACCCATCTGTTTTCTGAGTGATAGCCTTTTTCAGATGTTTTTCTGTCCCAAGACCACGAGTACTACTTTTTTCCATTAGACATTACATTGTGGATGTCCTCAGGTAAGATGTAAACTATGCCTGTAAATATCCTGTGAAAGATTTTACAATCATGTAGTTTAGAAATCACAGAGTAAATGGGAGTACCTAATGGTATGCTACTGTGAACAAGGCAAGTGACATCTGAAAGATCCTTAATGTACTTTCTGTGTTTGGAAGGCCTTGCTGCTCTATTTAGTCAGTTTTTGGGGAAGCGCATGAAGAAAAAGATGGCCTGGCTGGGTAGAGTCACAGGGAAAGCAGCCAGACTTGTCAGGGGACAAAAAAGCACAGCCAATGAAAAGAAAATTAAAGGAATGGGAGTGAGAATTTGTACTTTAGTGGAAGCAAAGACTAAGTATGTTAAGTACTATGGAGAAGTTCAAATGTTGGGGAGAGATAAGCAGTGGGATAATTGGTATTCAAAACTACTGCACACCTTAAGAATATATTAAAAAGCATCTCTTGGGAACAATATTTGACCCTAGTTGAGAGCAAGGTGTTGGACCATGACCTTATCATGTTTCTTCTCTACCTGTTGCCAATGAATTCTTGGTAACTACCTGCAACATTGACCTGGAAAAGGCAAAACCCTGAGTTCCAGGTTATAGGAGTAGCTGTGCTGATGTTGGCTGGATAGAGTTAAATTTCTTCTAGCTGGTATGGGGCTGTGTTTTGGATTTATGCTGGAAACAGTGTTGATAGCACAGGGATGTTTTTGTTATTGCTGAGCAGGGCTTGCACAGTGCCAAGGCCTTTTCTGTTCCTCACCCCACCCTACCAGTGAGTGGATGGGGGTGTGCAAGGAGACAGGGCACAGCCAGGACAATTCATTCCAACTGACCAAAAGAATGTCCCAGACCATTTTGTGTCATGTTCAGAAATAAAGTTTGGGGAGAAGGTTGGCCAAGGGGCAGCAGCTTCTCAGGGATTGGCAGGGCATTGGTTGGTTCGTGGTGAGCAACTCTTTTCATTAGCATCAATCATGTTTCTTGGAATTCACTTTTTTCCTTGTTAGTTTTTCCTGACAACTACTATCACTATTATTATTAAATTTTAACTATTAAACTGTCTTTATCTCAACTCAAACATTTTCTCACTTTTACCCTTCTGATTCTTTCCCCTCTTCCACCTGCAGGGTGGAGTGAGTGAACATTTGGGTCACTCCAGAACAGCATGCTTACAGGATCAGACCAAAGACTGAACTAAGCCACTAAATCAGCATGACCAAATACCTCTCTGGTTGCCTCTATGCTGCTGCATGCTCCACGGGGAGCAAAAAGGAGGAGTTATAGCACTGCATCTAACTGCAGGTTAAATCTCATGGTGATCACAGCAGCGAGGTAGGATAGCTGTGCTGAGAGAGCAAGCTAGGAAGGCAAGAAAGAGGAATGTAAGAATATGATGCACAAACTAGAACAAGTCCACAAAGGGCCATGTGGATGATTAAGCACTTGAAGCATCTTTCTTATGAGAAGAGGCATGGAGAGTTGAAACTCTATCCTGGAGAAGACTCAGGTATTCTAATCAGTGTTTATACCTCATGGGAGGGAATAAAGAAGATGAAACCAGAGTCTTCTCAGTAGTATCCAGTGAGAGGACAAGAGGCAGTGGAACAAGTAGAGAAGTGGGGAATTCTGTTTAAAATTAAGAAAAAGCTTTCTAGCTGTAAAGGTGGTCAAGCGTTGGAAAAGTTTGCCCAGAGACTGTAAAGTCACCTTACTTTAAACTACTCAAAACTCACAGAACAACCTATTCACGATGCTTTGAGGAGATATTTTGGAGTAGATGATCTCCACATGTGCCTTCCAGTCTTACTGAATCTGAAACTCTATCAGTGGTAAATAGTGGGTGCATAGAGAAACATTAGAGGTACATATTCCTTCTTTTCCTGGTTAGTCCTTTTAGCTTATGGAATCAGTAGATCAAGTATTAGTCATGTTTAATAGTAATTGATAGTTCTTCTCTGCATGGATTTGTTTAATTATTTTAAATCTATTTATGCATATGATGTCCCTGGCATGTTGTGATAATGAATGCCACAATTTGATTATGCAAAACGTAATTCATGCAGCCAGAGCTATAAAATCAGGCCAGTGAATTCCCCAAAGCACAAAGTTCTTAGCCATTGATATCAGTATGGAGTCAGAGTGTAACTCTGTGCTAGCTAAACACTTACATCCCTATAATATTCACTGCCTTTTGTTTACAGTTGCTGATCACTGAGAAAATCTGGTCTTCTGCTGTGTTTGCTGTGCTTTGATCTCTCTGCTCCTTCTTTCCCTTCACCCAAAAGGGAAAAGGCTTCTCTCTCATCTGTGTAACTCTCAGCTGCTAATGGAGCCATTTCCACTCGGTGCCCACCCTGTCTGGACCTCTTCCATGACTGCTTCTTGATGAGAGAGTTTTGACTCCAGATGACTTTAATGTACTTTAAAGAAGTTAATCCAGCAAAGGAGTTAGGACTGTGGGAAAATAATGTTGGATGAACTTGCCTCTCTGCAACCATGGTAAAGGCTAACATCTACAATAATTTAATAGGTGGATTTCTAGAGATCTTTATATATACTTATCTATGGCTACCTAAATGTATTGTGCCATCTCACACATTTGAAAATCTTTCTGTAAAGCCATGTGAAGTCAAAAGAATACAGTGCTAAGTCTAGTATTAGAATATGTTTATACTTGGACAACATCATCTAATTCACATATTGAGTTACAGTCTTAGAAGACTACTCTTAGAGCTTTCCTCAAGCAATACAAAATGAATAACTAATGAATTTTCAATAATGTAAAAGATAAACTCTGTTTTTAGAAATGTTTGAAATACCATTTAAATTACAAAAGCTGTTTTTTTACTGCTGCGGTTACTACAATCACTACCAAAAATAACAAAGCTTTGTAACTGGTCCTGATCCAGTTGAAGTAAAGATTGTTTGTGTGTGAAAGAACCTGGTTAAGGATTAACTGGAGTTATATTGGATAAAATCTATATTGTTTTTTAAAAGTAGCTATCATTATGGACTTTAATTTCTTGCATTTCTCTTAGCTAGTTTGGAACATTATTGTTTTGTTTTAACTTAGTGTACTAGGAAGTACTCCAGCTTTTTTTTGTGCAGTTTTGAAAATTGCTTGAATATTATGAAAAAATTAAGAATAAATACAAGTTTAACTAGGATAAACTGCAAAATAAGAGAGACTGGGGTTAGGAATATTACTGGTGAAAATTTTCCCCTGCATTGCACTGCCAAGGGTGTGAGGTACATGCACAGCAGCCAAAACAGACACAGAGGAATATAACCCAGCATCCTGCAGAGCTACAGAGCATTAATAGCATCACCTTCACACACTTTTCTGCTTCCCTTGTCCCTCTGTGAGGCTGCTGATCTGTGAATTACAAGATGACAAGTGTGCAGGGAGCACAGCTTTCCCATGTGTGACAGAGTCCAAGCAGATGGATATTTTCAGCCTAAGAGATACAGGAGGGCTGGAGCCTGCTGTGCCTGTGTGGAGAAGGTCAGAAGCATCTCTCAGCATCTCCACCAGGACAACCTTCCCAGCTGAGCATGAAGGCTGGCCTGCTGTGCTGGAGGGGTGGGGCAGAAGGCACAGGTCCCACAACACTCCAGCACTGGCTGTCAGAGCTGCTGGGGCTTGCACAGTGTGCATATTCCCTTGCAGACTGGGAATGCTCTTGGAGTTCAGAACAGTGCCCTGCATACCCCAAGAATATACCTGTGCATAAGGCCCTGGAGAAGACATTTGTGAATAAACAGGGAGGTAGAATAGGTTAGTAAGGACAAGCATTGATAATGAACCCACTTTTTTTTCCTTTAATAGCTTTATTTTAAAAAACTGTGGAAAAAAGGCATTTCATTATATCTCTGTGGAGAAACAAAAGTCAGAATCTTTTGAAATGATTGCCCCTTTGGCAGCCTTTCCTCTCAGTTTAAACTCTGTTGTGTTGCTGTGCACTGTGACAGAGGGCTTCCAGCAGTCAGCTCATTACAGGATAGGGAACCAGTACAGAAAGGGATGGATTTTCATAAATGCATTCTCCCACAAATACAAATAAAAATTTTAGCAGCTAGCAAAATCGAATAACATCTAATATAATGTTTATCATGGAGTTTTCATTAGAAAGAGCTAGGAAGAAGAAAATTACCTTTACTTTGACAATATCAAGCATGCAAATTTGAACTGGATAAGGGGAATATCACCATTACTGCCCAGAAATTTTGGATTACTTTATCTTGTTCTACTAAGAAATTTTCTATATTTTTATCTCTCTGATATATTTTTGAATTTTACTTAACTTTTGTGAAACTGTTTTGTTCATGGTGGAAAATGAATGCATGGATGAGAAAGAAGATTCTGAAAGAAAAGTAAATAAATAAAAGATTCAGTGTGAATCCTTGTAATATCAGGTAGGCCACATTAAGCAGTAACTATAGAAGCATAAATAAATTAATTCCAAATGGAGTAGCATACTTCTTACTGCATGAAGGTGAAAAAGTTCTCAAAATATCGAGTCTGCCAGAGGCTACCAGCCAGTCAGGAGCTAACAACTGCCATTTAGAAATGTGAGCAACACAGAAAGATACACAAAATGTTGTCAGATCCAGCCTCTAGCACAGACAATCCACTGGGAGCAGATTCTTGTCCTATTGATGTAGAATTGCCAGTCTGTAAGCCAGCAGGGGATTTGCCTCCAGCAGCTGCAGGCTGGAGTATAGCTGGGACAGCTATAGCTGTCCCCAGCAGACTTGTGAAGAAAACTGAATTTGTGTGCATGGTTGAGTATCTTAGAGCAGCCTTCTCAGTGAGCTACTGACTGTGGTCTCACTACTCCTACAGTCTTAATATGTAGCAACTTGAAAGTGTTCCCCATATAATTGAGAATTAAAGCAAAACCTTTGATCACAGTGATAAATTTGGTAATCAGCAGGTTGGGTGTCAGCATCAACAATGAAGACAAGAGAGTTTTACTGAATACTTACACAATTATATGTAGTCAAGAGTTTATTGTTAGCTATGTGATGGTCAGATGCTAAAATGGATCTGCAGTCTTGGCAGTCACTATGAATGATGGTTCCTCCCAGGGCTGCTGGAATAGATATCTTAAAAATGATGAGAGAAATGAAAAGTGTGGGAAAAGTGCATGGGAAAAGGAAAATCTTAATGTGGAACTGTTCTCTTTATAATTGAAAATGTTTTAAGAGCCATGCTTGGAAGGCATTTTATGTTCCTGTCTCCTTTTTACTAACAAGGGATGAAGAAGGGGTTTCTGAAAAGAGTGCTAGAACTCCATGAGGACAGTTACTTGCAGTGATCAAAACACTTCAAAATAATGCCATTAAGATGTAATGGCTATGTTAGAAGATATATATGAAAGCATTTTAATAAATATTGTACTTATCAGGTCTTTGTATTTTTATTCCTGTGTCTGTCACTGTCGAATTGTAGATATAAGTAACAGTATTTGTAAACAAAAGAACTTGAGGGTCAAAGATGATATTTCACAAGACAAAGAACAGGTAATGCTTGTATCTTGATACTATGCTAATATAAGGCACCATCTATCAGAAATACAATTTGTTCCAAGCAGAACTAAATCAAGCAGGTAAAACTCATTGTACAAGAAAAATGCACATTGTTCAAGGAAGCAAAGAAATGTTACTGCTCGCAAGTTTTACTTTTCTGGCAGTGAGATCTCAGTGTGCCTGAGCCCTGCTATCCATGCATCCTGCTGAGCTGTGTCCAGCTGTTGGATAGGTGAAGTTTTGTATGGGACCAGGATTAACTTGGTTAGAGTTTCTTCCTCTTCTACTTTGCTCCATTTGTCTGATCTGAAAATGGATATTTTCTCATTACTTTTTCTCTAGACCTAATGTGACTACTTATATTCTACTGCTAGTGATTAACATCCACAGAAAAAACTCGTTTGAGCAGTTGCATGTGAGAAATACACTTGCAATGTGTGATTTTCTTTAAGTGGTGAGAAGCCACTGGCTTTGGGGGAGTAGTCAGCTGGAAGTCAAACTGTCGCAAATATATTCTAGGTCAACACATTTAGTGCTAATTCTATAGGTTTGAAAGTCCTTGCAATAATTTTTATGTCTTGTAACTTTTGTTATCAGTTGTGGTAGATGTGATTTAAGCATGCTGAATTAAATAAAAGTTATTAAAAATAAAATAGCTCTTACTAGTCCTCACTGTGTTTTGTGCTAGTTGTTAATGGCTATGAGTGTCAATAACCTTTAGAACTGCATCTGGGTTTGCTTTCAATACTGTACATTTTAAAGAAAATAAACCACATTTATAAGAAAAGTTTTTATTTCTTTGTTAACAGTTTTCACTTATTTTTAGGCCAAAGTCTCCAGTTTCCATGTCTAGATATTGAATTTCATAATGTCTTTGTTAGCTTAAAGATTAATCTACTTTCAGAAATATCTCTAGCTGTTCAGATATCTAGACACTGATCAGGCTCTGTTTGCCTTCCACGAGAGAAACTGCTTTTAATTCTTTGATGGCAAAGCTATATCTGCCATTTGAACAGCTTTCTAAATGTTTTTCTGACATGAGTACCAGAAAAAATGCTATGTACTGAATTATTACCACTTCACCACTTCAACTGTGTAGTGTCTGCTAATGCACTGTGAGGTTGCCTTTTTGTTCTCAGCTAAAATTAAGTTGCTCTCAACTAAAATGAAATCACTCTCAGCTCATACTCACATCCCTGCCATTTTCTTTGCTTTCTGAAGCTTTCACCTGCCAAATCAAACAAATTTGTTTTTCCACTCAGATTTGCAGACACAAGTTTGTCTAAGTTAGGTATTTATTTAGTCAGTTACACCTTTAAAAAGGTAGTTTAAAATATCATTATGAGTGAATGAGGATTTTTATGACAACATGTGGAAGAAACAACCAGAGATTTATAATTCATGTGCTCCCTTCTTATTCCTTGTTCTTACACTAAAGCTTATGAATCTAATAGTGTGATGTGCCAAAGATAAATAGAGATAAGGAGCCAGAGATTGTATTAGCTTCACTAATAGGTTTTGCATGTGCACCCAAAAGTGTAATGACAAATGGTCTAAACAGTGTAGTTCCTCTAACTGTCCATGTACCCACAGCTGCCTGATATTTTCAATCATTCTGAGCAAAAAGCTAAAGTTTCTGAACTGATTGCATTGAAGGGAGCTGAATCAATATTTGGGAGTTGGTTCCTTTTTTTGGTTTGCTCTTTTCATTTTCTGCTCACCAGTTTGTAAGCATCCTTCTGCAAGTGTAGTTCAGATTTTCAGGGTCACTTATGCAGGCTCCAGACACCAGGGAAAGTGTCAGTTTTGGTTTACATCTGAGAACAGCCCCAGATATTGTACTGTCTAAAATATTAGAGAATGGCTGAGTTGATTTCTTCCTCAAGTATAATCGACTTTACAGCTGTTACCAGTCTAAGATATCTTACTTAGGGAAATGTTCCCTGCAGAATTTCAGAAATCATTATTGGCTCAATCCTTCTGCTATATTCCTCTTTCAGACATTTTTTAAAATTTACAGGTCTGTGAATGTAAATTAAGTCAAACTGGTACAAAACTGATGTGAAGGAATGGAAGAGCAGATCCTCTCTGAGTGCACTGATGTATTGTGACTGGAGTACTGTGTTCTGACATTTAGAGAATATAATGTAACTGTGAAAATGTCGTGTTCATTATCGAGATCTGAATGTCATCATCCTTTGACCTCAGAGTTCTGCAAAGTTTGCTAACTATAAAAAAAAAAAGCTGTTGTGTTTTCCTTCCCCATTTGTCTTCTGAGTAGAGTTGCTGCTGCTTTGGGAACAGCACTGACATTTGCTTGAGAACTTGGTGGCAGGCACAAAATCACATGCTGAAAACAAACAGAAATCTGTTGAAACATGCTGACAGCTAGATACTTTCAGCTGTGCTACTTTTGAGATCTCTGTAGACAGATGTTTTGTAGAAAATGAATGTTACAGAAGAGATGTGAACAATACTGACTTCTTGATGCTCATGAATTTCTTGACTTCTCACAGATTCTGCTCTGAGTCTGGGTGGGAGTGAATGTGAGAGAAATGATGGGTTCTGTACATGGTAGCTTGTCTGGCAAGTGACTGACTTGCACAGCTTCTAGGAAAAACATGGTGTATTGCAAATGCTAATGCAGTCTGTGACCTTTGCATAATAAGAACATTGATAATGAATTTTCCAATGGTGCACTCATTAATAGAGTGTAGGAAACAGGACTGGTGTGAGGGGTGTGAGGCAGATAGATTTACTCAGGATCTTTAATCATCTCTTCTTGATGACTGAACTCTTCTACACATGTTAATCTTGGAGGCATGGGCTGGAATTATATATCAGATCTCTACAATGTCACTGATATCCCAGAAGACTACTATGCTTTTCAGGATGATGGTAAGCACCTTTCTACCTGGTCTGAGGCCAAGGGTAGTAAATTCTAACACACATGAAGATTAACACAGATAAGATATATGCACTAAGAGATCTGGTTTCCATTGAGAATGAAGGATTATCATTGCAGAGTATTTTCTAAACCTGTCAATTTTAGGCAAACAATGTCCACTTAGAGCAGAACACGAATTAATTAATTTTCATTGAACTGTTCTGCCAATGATCTCTAATGATCTGCTAACTTGTTTTGAATCTTCCTGACAAGAAGCAGAATACTGACTTTGTGTTCACCTGGCAAGAAAGTCACTGCTGATGAGAACAGTGCTTTCCAGGAAAAAGGTAAAACTTGAATGTGGTAGATGGCACGTGTTTAGGCAGTACTTAGAGGAATTAGGGGTGTATTAGTACTGTGTGTACTGTGCACAACAAAATCCTTCTGTGGCTGAGTTAACCTGGAGGAGAGCATTAGATCATGAAAGGACTCAGCAGAATCTGAAAAATAAGGCAGTAAATGAAGGAAATACAATCTGTGATCAATATATGGAATTTTCCCTTCATTTAGATGAGAATAAGGCCATTGCTAGAGGCATTGTAAATCCAACTGGTATAGAAATAGCCCAAGAAGGTAAATGTTAACCTGTAAAGCACTGAAGAGGACTTCATTGCAACTGTATAAATGTGTGAGAAGGCTGAATGCAGGCCCACTGCTTTAGTTAAAAGCAATTTTATGTTCTTTTTGAAATGTGGATCTGAGATCCTTGATAACATCCTCTGGTCTCATAGATACTTCATTCTTTATCTCACTACAGACTTATTTTGGTGCCTCTGTAGTGGTACAAGGCTTTACATTCACTCAAATGTTTCCTGGAAGAGGTTTTAGACCAAAATTAAGTTCAGGAGTGGACTGAGTTCACCAGCTGAGGCTGGGAATGTTGATAGTGATCTTTTTGTTGACAATGTGGAAAGGTGTAATTATTATTTCTGGAATTAGTTTAGATACTGTCAATTTGTTGCCAAATGCAAATACAGTATTTTAACAAAATAAATGTTGCCATGGACACATATTAAAAACATGTATTACCTGTCAACCCTATAAAGACTGAAATGTAATCTGTAATGAGGGAAAAGGCCCAAAGTAAAGAACAAAGAACTGCACAAGGGATTTCAGATGGTGTGGAGTCTGCTCTGAATTTCTCCAAGTAACACCTATTACTTCAGTTTTGTGCTTCAATTACCTATAAGAGTGAGAATTAAGATTACTGTAAATGTGTATGTTTGGAAATGAAGCTGTAAAAAAGTAAAAAGAGCAAAGTGAAGAACAAGAGGCCTGTGTTCAACAAACCATGTTACTTATGTGCTGATGTGCTCCCACTGGAGGCAGTGTCCATAGTGCCTGGCTCTCCCAGTGTACCTGGCAACACCTTTGTCAAGTGTGGGTGACCAGAGATTGCCCAGACAGATTGTGGAGATAGCAAAGAGCTGTTGGGCACATTCCTATACCATATGCTCTAGGAAGACCCTTCTTAAGCATGGAGGTTGGACTACCAGCTGACCCTACCAGTGTCCCCTTCCAACCTGACCCATTCTGTGATTCTTTTTACTTTGAGCAACAGATCCAAAACACCCAGACTTGCCCTTCAGCCCATGTACACAACCTTCATCCAGTGTGTATGTATGTATGACATATTCCCCTGCTCTGAGATCACAGTGGGATATCTGAGCCATACTGGAGCCCAGAGTGGTGCCAGGATGTTTGGATAGCCTTTGCCAGTACTGTGAATATTTAGTTGAAGTGGTTTGGTCTTTCAGCTTCTACTGAATGTACTTGCAGCCAGCGTTCGTACTTAGGTATTTTTGTCCTTTCTCATCAGACAGCAAAAGTTGTCCACACCCTTTGCTCCATGGATGTGTACAAACGTGCAGACAGCATTCCAGGAAGAGGAGCCAGAGGAGCTGTTTTCCTCTGGACACAGGGTGTTCCCACTCTTCCCTATTGTTGCAGCCCTGCCCCTTCTTGTGCTGCCTGAGCTGCATTTCCAGATGCTGTTGAAGGAAAGGACAGTGCATGGCCCTGTGCCACCCACCCAGGCCAAGGGTGGTCCTGGCCTTGGCCTGGCAGCAGATCTTGTGGGGTCTGAGTACAGTGTGCCCTCGATGGCCAGGAGAATTCTTGGAGATGAATACCATGGGAGTCAGAGCTCCCAGAGTCAGTCCAGTCCCTCTCATCATCAGTGACAATATGGAACCCTAAATGCCCTTTCCTGGGACCATTTACATTCACACTGGGGTTTCTGTGTTGCAGGGAGAGAAAAAGCCCAGTGTGGGCATTCTTCAGGTCAAAATTTTAGAGGGATGGGAACTCACATTACTCCTGCCATCATGTTATTGAGGAAAAGGAACTAATAAGATTTTTTGAGGCACCTATCCAGATTGAAGAAAAAAATTACTAATTCCCTCTCAAACAAAGCCATCTTCCCATTAGTGCAGTTCTGAGAGGGCTTTGGGATTTGAATCTTGCTGGCAGTACTTGGGCAATAAGACCCAGGGTCCTCAGGGATAATTAGGAGACGCTGTTTCATGTTTAAGTTTTGGGTTTATAGGCTGCTATCCTTCCTTCTGTCTCAGCTGAGGTGCCAGGGTGGACACTTCCCTATTCAGACTCTAGCAAGCAGCTTTTTGGCCATATCTGTTCTTTATTAAGTTTATCAAAGGATTCTAGAGGGTCTGAGATGCAGGGTGGCAGCCTTCCCTCCATGAGGCAGTCTTTTCAAGGGGACAGACAGATGTGTCTAAAAGCTGGAATAGATCATGATATCAAGAAAAAAAAAAAAGATGTCCATTTAAATTTTTTATATGCTTACTGCAGCCTTCACACTTTCCTTCAGTTTTAGAACTTGTTTAAATTCTTCCTATCATGACTATCAGGGGACAAACCACTTCCCCTCTCCAGCACATGCAGCAACATGTCTCACAGATATTTTCTAATAAGTATGTAGCATCCCCTGGTTCTTCAGCACATATCCTGTGAAGACTTTCCTAAGATGTCCAGGGAAATAAAGGCTGGAAAGCTCAGTTCACAAGGGAGCAGATTCCCTTCTCCCTTGGGAGAGTCAATTGCTGTCACATCACCTGAAAGCACTGGCCTGTGCAGCAGCTCTGTGGTGCTCTGGTGGTGCTTTCTGGGCTCTAATGGTCCTTTCTGTCCTTCATCAAGATTTGCTGTTAGAAGGATCTTCTCTAGTCAGGGTTCTGGCAGCCTGCACAATGAATCTATATAGAGTCAGATTTTTGTGTGCATATTTGGTAGCAAAGGGAAAATGTATTTAGTTTCCATTAGAGAGATATAAGAGAAAATAATACAGTTCATTATGAAACATTCTAAGAGTATTTAGGATAAGTCACATGGTTAAGAATGACATGACCTGATTAGTTGTGAAATCATAGAATATACTGTGTTCCAGGGGAGTGAGTGGATATAATGATCAGATTGCAGCTCTGGTACATAGTATGCTGGAAAATACTTGCTCTTACTTCATTATTTTCTAAAGAAGTTCAAGTTTCTCCCCTATCTGCATCTACAGGTCTCTGGCTTACTTTCAAGAAATGTCATTCCCATTTATCCAAAAGGTAATTTTCCTTGACTTCAGATTGCCATTTCCAGGTTGCTGTTTGTTATTCCAACAGATGTTTTCATCACAAATTGGTGGGCTTGAAAATTACAGTGACATATCCTCTGAGAAATGACATGAGCTACATTAACCATGGAAAAATATTTCTTAGGAATTAGACAGTTATGATTTTCCTCCTTTACTTTAGATTCACCTGTACCAAACTATATTTCATTTACTCCCTTGATCACTTAGCCATGAGACCCGTCTCTATTTCTTGCAGTCAGCTGGCATCTCTATTACTTTGCACACCTTGGTATTCTTAACAAACACTGACAACCCTTATGCATATTATCTGTCTCTTTAAAGGTATGGTGAACAGGCAGGGCTTCATAGCAACTTCCCAGTCATGAAAATTATGTAAATATTCTTACCCTTTGTTTTCTAGTCATGTAGCCATGTGGAGACCTTTTCTCTTGGGCATTTTAGCTTGTTTCTATGAAAGTGTCTCATAGTAAGCCCTTCCAAATATGTTAAGGAAATGAAAGTAGATTATATTAAATGCATCTTCTTTGCCCACGTGTTTATTAAAGTATAATCAGAGAATTCTGGCAGATTTCTGATGCTTGATCTCTGTAAATACTGTGTTGATCTTCTCCACTTTGTACCTGCTAATTCTATTCCTGGGAAGAGTTGCTACCAATTTCCTAGTGAAATGTTGGGGTTATTTGCTTAGAGTTCCTCAAATCTATCTTGAAAACCTTTGTAAAAACCATTGCCACTTCTCTGCACATGAAGCAGCTGTAAAGGATTAAGTAGTTTGGCTTTTTTGTCCTGGAGAGTACCTTTAGCAATTGCAAGTTCCTATTGTCTTGTCCCATCTGATGGTTACCACTCTTCCCTTTGCTTCACTTTATAACTACTGCTACTGGCACCTTGGGCTGAGACAGATCTTCCACATGCTTACCATGGAATAGTTTCCTGATGGGTGACAGCACATCTCCCCACCCCACCCTTTCCCCAACATGTGCAGTTACAAAATATACTTTTTTTTTGTCTATGGTTTTATTTTGTTTCTGTGTCTTTCTGTTGTAGCATCATCATCTGTTGTCTCTGCAGACTGTCTGATATATTTTTGGTTTTATTACTGTGTTTGAAAATTTATGATGTTTTTATTTCTTGCCATGTTTCGGTTCAGTTCCAGTTATTTGATTTCATCTCTCTATGTACCTGAACTCTGACAAAATATTGCAGCTATCATCACAAGAGTTGTTGCTTGTGTAAATATCTGCTTTTCATTCTTGTCTTGTTTACAAACTAAGAACAACACTAAAATCAGTAGAGTTGATCAGTGATCTCTTCAAAGGAAAAGAAGATTTACAAACCTTGAATTTGCCAAAGCATTTCTGTGACCTCTAGGTACAAGAATCTTGCATTTGTTGGCTTAGCAATCCCAGGATGTGGTTGTACCTCAGTCTCTGATAAAGGAATAATGATACATAACATTTCAGCCTCATGCCCTTTCTGATCCCCTTTTTGATTCAGAACACAAAAGATGTCTGATACATGTTCATAGGAACAATACAAGACTTGTCATCTCTAAGGCTTTGTATGTAAATGCTTACTTGCCCCCTCCACAGCCGAATGAAGTGATCATTCACCCCTTGGCAGAGAAACTAATCCAAGTACCAACTTGTACCAGCTACAGTCCAATCAGTTCTGTTGTTCTAGACCTGCAATTTTATACAAAACCTGCTCTTCAGTTTTTGAGTGTGTTGTTTTTTTGCTAAGGTTATTCCAGTTGACTTCCAAGATATGGGGTTCAAAATTAGCAGGAGCATTTTAAATTTTAGGCTTCTTGTTCTTGCTTTCAGCTAGAGGAATACTGTAAGGAATAATATTACTGAAAATAACACAAACATATCCCAGTACATCACATGATGTACATAGTGAAATGTCTTTAGGCAAAACTGGCATTTCAGGCTTTCCCTTTCTAAGGCTCATTCATGAATATGATATTGAGCTGGCTAATCAAGTTTGAAAGGCTGAAACACCCATTCTTTGCTTATGAGCTTTTGCTGGAAGCCCAGCAGTTGTACAGTGTATGTTAAACTTAAAATACCAAAATTGAAAGACTTGAGGAGTCTTTTTGTTCCCTGCCTCACTTTTCAGACTTCTGACACTATTCCATCTATTCTGGATTACAGATGAAATCATTCAATGAGGAAAATGTGAGAATATAAGATGTGTGGATAAACAGTTCAGAGATTCAGTTTATTAAATTTTTGAGGCCCTACCACTGTCAAATTTTACAATCTTTCCTCTTTTAAAAAGAGTAAAAGCAGGTCAGTTTTGAGTAGATTGGTTTCACAGATTGTCTCGAGTGACAGTGAGTTCTGATGTCTGAACTACAGTGAAAATAAATAGAAATAAAAAAGATATTCCTTTCTCTTCTCCAATTAAAGTTAATTTGGGAAAATTTACTGCCTTTGCACCATAGAAAGAAAGTCAGTTGAGTAAGAGGTAAGAAGAGGATACCTGACACATGTCTTTATTAAAATGTAATATCATAATATCAATTTGTAGGAACAGAATTGCCATACATTGTACAAATGCAGCATCTGCTTATAGGACATATTGCCTTTGATTAAGTTCTTCAGAATGACATGCCTATAAAAGATGCAGAAGGTGATGTTTTTCATCTTGGCCCCAAGGAGAGGCATCTTTGCTGTTTACATGAGTATTTTGGAGATACATTACCTCATCTGTATATCCAGGAGTCTGGCTTTGTTCCCAATTTCTCCTCTGACTCTTCTTCAACAAAACACAATGGAGACTTTTCCTATCTCCTTATTTAGCTGACAAGTACGGGAATATCTCTTCCCTAAAGGAAACTCATTGTGGCCTTGGGTTATGTGGCTTGCTGGAATCACATCTTTATGCAGCAGAAGTGCCATGGCTTTTCCTCACTGAGCAGAAGAACCACTCAATCATCAGTACTCAGAGCAGTTGGGGTGCTGTTCATGATGGGTGAGATGTTCCCACTCTGAGAAGGGAAGGTCCCCATTATCAGTGTAGCTCCACAGTGGGACCTTGTTTAGAAATGCTGCAGAGGAAACTGCAGAGCCCAGTCTCTCAATGGCTGGCAACCAGGGAAGGGCTGCAGCTTTCCTTCCTCTGAGAGCCAGAATAGTCAAAACTTCTCTGAAGTAAGCAACAACTGAGACATGTATGTCAAGGGTCATCCTAAATGCTCACATGACATGAAGAAATGCCTTGGGGAAGTAAGAACTGGCAAGTTACAGAATCACTTCTGAACAGAAGCAGGAGGAGCACTGACTTGCAGCACTGACAGCTGGCAGGCTATAAAATGTGCTTTAAGTAAGAAAATATGTATGCAATCATGTAGGTTGGAGGAGGCAGATTTTGTTGTCCTCTTGGTATTCTTCCTCTCTGACTTCATAGAATCATTTAGTCCAACCATTTACCTAGCCCTGCCATATCCAAATATTCTTGCCTGGTGTTTGTAACCTCAGGATTTTTTCAGAAACTGAGAACAGGTCTCATCAAGACAGAGGGCGAGGATAAATTGATAGCAATATGAAAACAAGATTCTTTTAAAAAGTGGGTCTCTTTTGACTGTTAGCAGATGGCAATGCACTCCTCAGCAAATTCTTTTAGCAAGCTCTCTGAGCAAATGCATGAGGGGGTGGAAGTTATGATGCATTTCTAAAATAGAAAAATAACTTGCAACTGAAGCTTTATATATTTTAAGCCATTATGAGCAGCTGTGAAAACACTTGTTTATTTTGACTATTTGCCTTAGCTTCAAAATTTGTAATTGGAATGAGAAATCACAGGGTGTTCCCTTTCTATTTCCTTTTCTAAGGATTTGTGTTCAAGGCTTCTTTACCCCTGTAGATTCCAGAGCTATAAGTAATGCAATAAAAACTTGATCTGAATCTCACTGAAACTGACAAGTGGCTATCCATGGGCTTTATGGGGCTTTCTCACGGACTTTCTCTAGCTTTGGAGCAAGCCAGATGCTTTCCTGTTTACACACCCACATGAAAAGCTTTGCCTATTTTGAAGGTCTTTTTAGGAAGCTGGGGCAAGGCTTGCCTGTTTCAGGCTCTGACATGCCTGCAAAAGTACAAAAGTTGCACATCTGCGACCTTCCAGTTACAACTCTGCCTAGCAGGGTTCAAAGTGAAGGTGAAATGACAGCATGAGGGGCCTGATGTCTGATCTGAAATGGGTTTTAGGAAGATAACTCCTGGTCTGTGCTACTCTGAGTATTCTCCAAAGCACAGGGTAAAGCAAAGAGGGCTTGTGGTTCCACCCATCCAGCTGGGAAGTTTTGGCTGTGATAGGGTAGAGCCTTCTGACTTGGTTGTTGGATTTGGAGACATAAGTTTCCTCCACAATCCCAGTGTGAACACTCTGCATCCTGCTATTTTAGTATTTTCCTCATATAGTCTGCCATCTGCTTCACCCACTTCATTTAGCAATTGAATGAAAAAGTTGTTTTAAAATCCAAATTGGCACTGTAGAGTGATTCATGACCAGGTATAACAGGAATAGTTCAAACAAAACTCATTTGAGAGTTTGTTTAAATTTTGGGAGTATCTTTCCAGAAGGTACAAGAACCTGAAAATTCAGATCAGCAGAAGAAGTTTTTTCTATAAATATGAAGGAACCATAGGTTAAAATGTAGTGATGAGCAGTTCCATGTAACTGACTTAATTATCTTCAAATGAAAAAGTTTTCTTCTGTGGACCTACATAACCTGTACCTGAGTGGGGCTGCTTTTGGACTTACAGGTGTCACACTATTGCTCTGTAAGGTATTTACTTGTATTAAATGAGAGCAGCTCCTCAGAGAAATACATTGGTTCCGAAAATGTCACATTGCCAGCGGTAAAAAGAATTTCTAGGCTCTTAGGATTTAATTTTTGATCTTGCCACTTGGTGTTTCACAATGAAGAGTTTTTCATTGTTCTCCCATATCAGTCCTGTAAAACTGTTATGAAATGAACTTAGCTAATAATTAATCTCCTCCACCTGTACATGTTTTTTACAAAATTTAGTATTTGTAATACTTTTAATTTATCTTTTTTGGGGGTTCATGAATTGGATCATTCTAATATTTTTCCATTTTGTGTTTGTTTGGTTTGGGGTTTTTTTCCAAACAAAAATTAAATTGGAAAAATTGCTTAGTAACTCCATGTTCCAGAATTACTGTCAGCACTGTTAGGAAAATTCCCTCTTCTTATCAAAGCATCTTCAGCAGCAGGAAACATTTTAACTTTTCAAATGTAATCCTTGAAAATAGCTTCTCTTGAAGTGCGAGCATACTTTGCACATTTTTTTCATGATCTTGAAATAGTTCAATATTTTGAGATCAAGATTCAAAATAGCAGAACACATGAAGCCTGTGGGTTACTGCTGATAAGACAGTTATGGATAATTCTGGCCAGTGAAGGCTTGCCATCATGTTACCTTTTCCAAAATCTGAATAAACACGTGCATCTGACTAAGCTGTCTCATACTATATTTACCAACAACACTGAATACTATGAACTCCCTTTTCCAGAAGTATGTTAAATTAGTGATTTTCAGTGCTTGTAAAACAATTCCCCTTTACAATTTCCAGTCATCTGTTATTTTTTATAATTTTTGATTTTAAATGTTTTGTTTTCTCTGAACTGTTTCATGTGTGGCAGTGAAATGCCACTTGAATGCCCAGTTACTTTTCCATAGGCATAGGCATCCACAAATATCTTCGACTTGGTTCACTGTTTTTAAGGAAATATGTGAGGTTCCATATAAAAAAATAATTTTCAGGCATTGAGCTGACAAACTTACTTGATTTTGTTGTTTGTGGAGCTTAGGTACTCTTTTCATACAATATGATAGAGATATTATTTGTAATTGTCAATATTGTCTCAGATCTCTATCATCTATAAATAAAGTAAAAAGTACTTTTCTTTGCCAAATTATCTTTCAGTGGATTTTAATATCATATCTAAATGGTCTCATTCATCTTTAGCTGTACCCTGCACCATATTTTAATGCATTAATACTCTTGCATCTGTATTTTCAAGAATGACATAGCAGAAAGCAATATAGTTTCAATTATGTAGTCCTTATCATAGAGGAGCTTTCTATATTGAACAATGGAACATGGGAACTAGGAATTTGTTAAATAGTAAAGTCAGTCTAGTCCTTGTGCATCACATTAAAATGAATTAGAAGCTTTGGAAAGAATTGTGAGTTCACTACAAAAATGAACTTGTCCTTCTTCTCAAAATACTGTAATACCACATTATTTCAGTCAAACATGCAGTTTCCTAAGCATGCTGCTCAAGTAGTAAAAATTCTTCTTTCATTTTGAAATTTTTTTCTGACACCATTCAAAATGGCATTTAACAATAAGCACTCAACATTTTTTAAATAATGGCTTGTTCTTTCATTCAGTCACTATGTGCTTGAGTGTTTATCATCTTTGAAAACTTCCACCAGCACATGGTTTTCCTTTTTTATCTTTAGACTTCACCCTTATGAAGCCAAACACCTTAAGGATCATGGTGTATGCACATGTTATGCCATCCTAGCAGATTCTTCATTCCTTCTCTTCAGAAGTTTGTGGTTGGGAAAGCTTTGTATGGATGTGTCATGAAATAATTCTTTTTATAATCAGATGTGCTGTAAGCATTATTACTGGTGCCCACCCAAATCTCTCTCAGGGCCAGTGGTGCTTGTGTTTAATTATTCTGGCTTCAATGAAAGCTGCAGGGGAGACTCTCCTTGGGCTTTTGTAGCTCTGGAATGAGGTGTCTGAAGGAGAAGCTCCCCTGTCCTCTCCAGTTTATTTCAGTTCCATCTGCCTCACTTTCTTTATAGCTTTTTTGGTTCTTGTTTTCCATTTAGTTTATGGTGATTTTAATTCCATCTTTTGAACACTTCTCACCTCTGTGCCACCTTAGACATCATCCTAGGTCTACAGTCCTCTTGCCCAGCCATCTGCACTTCTCTCAAAATAAAACTCCTCAGGTCATTTGAGTAAAACACTGATAACAACCATTTTCTTTTTATTTGTTCTCCTTTAGAAAACTAAAGTACTTAGGTAAGTAAATATAAAGAGGTTAATCAGAATGCAAATAAATACAGATTGAGCAAAGTTCCTGGAATTAAATATGTGGTATTGAGCATGCAAATAATTACCCTACTAGCTTTTGGGTTGTTACACTGGTGTAATGCTAGCTAAATTCTCCTACTTTAAATAGTGTATGATGTAAATCTAACTAACAAGCATGAGGAATTCCTCAGAGCTGATGTCAGCAAGAGACTTTCAGTAATTTCAGAGGGGAAATGTTTGTAAGCTGAAAAAACATTTTTATTATGTTTAATATTAGGATTGAGACAAATAGACTTATTATTCCAAAGCCTTTTTAAAAATGTAGTTGCAGAGTGAGGTAACAGAAACTCCAAAAGGATTCTTACCCAAAGACACATTTTACTGTAATACCTAAAGCACAGCTCCCTTGGACTGTTTTCTGTGGTGGCAGCAGAACATTTTTCATTCTTACACCTTCCAGTGTACAGATGGCCTGTGTCAATGCAATCACCTTCCTCGCTCAGCAGAGAAGAGAGCAGATGATAGAATTTAAATTAGAAATGCAAAAGTGCCAAGTAAGAACGTGTGGGAGAGAGAGAGAGAGATCTGCTCATTTCTCTCACCTCCAAGTCTGCAGCAGCCTCTGTGTACAAAACCTGGAGCTCTGTGGTCTGCAGGACCGTGAGGGGTGGCTGGGAGCCATGGAAAGGCAGGCTGGAAGGCACTGCCTTCAAACACACCTTGGTATGTCACATGGCAAAAGAGGACAGTCTTCAAAAGTGCAGAAATGGAAAAGTGGAAAAACCCAAAGGGAAAGAATACAAAGCAGAAATAACTGAAAAGTATCTTGTGCAGTAATGTAGGAATTCAACACTGAGAGAGACCCAACTAGAGAAAAAGAGATGTGTGTGATCAGTAGCCACCATGGGACCAGTGTGAGGAACAACTGGATTACAGCTGTGAAACAGACAATTTTGTTCAAACAATGAACATGGCAAGGTATTTCCACTGGATATAATCTCACCAAGTGTGCCCATGGAGTGTGAGTCTCTGCTTTTGCTGGGAATGCTTAAGGAGGAGTTAATTGCAGAGGAGTAGACACTGTTTAAAAGGGCTGTTTGCATAATGGAGGAAATAAAGGGGATCTTCTTTAAGAGAAACAAAAAAGATCTTAGTTTCTTCTACTGAGCTGAATATAGAAAGTGGACATTATTGCTTTCCAGAATTTAACTGGAGGTGACAGAAAGGAGAGGAGAACATGAAAGAGAGACATTATACTGGAGAAGAAATAGGATTATTTAAACAGTATAGGCAATTTTGGCACAAAACCTGGTCTTGTCTTGAAAATTCCCAGTCACACAGATTAAATTACTCTGCTGGAAATCTTCAAGCAGTCATTCAGTTTTGCAGTAAGGGCAGAGTAGATGCAATGAAAGAGCAGGAAAGGATGGGCACCAGGAGTCTTCCCAGGTGCCTCTGGGGTTCTGTGGGTGCATCAGGGAAAGGCTGGGAAGGGCTGGCCAGTTCCTGTGGGGCTGTGGAAGGCAGGACTGAAAAAGGTTTTAGGGAAAGCTTTCAGTCAGATAATTCAGGCCTGTATCTTTTCTGGGAATTTAGGTTGGTCAGCTGGGAGGGTTGGTCATAGTTTGGTGGGAAACTTTGGATGTGGGCAAGGTGATGGGAGACACCAATTTCTGTCTGCTGGGAAAGGCTCTCCTTGTAGGTGGGGAGCTTTAATTGTTTTCCTCTTGTGCTCTTCAGGAGAATGGAAAGCCTTAGCCCACCTCCTTACCAAGGCTTAACAGACCCTCCCCTACCTCTTCAGTTGCCAGCCTACTCCTCATCCTGCTGAAAGAGTACCTTTACTTGGGAAATATGAAGGATATTTTTTGCCATCATGGAAAGGAGCCTCTGAAACAAGAACAGTGGAACCAAAATAAATAGCAAATCTTGAGGTGAAACTAATTCACTTCATAAAGGTCTTTATGGAACATTACTGCAGAGCAAGGCAAGACCCAGTGACCCTGGACATCCTTTTCAGTGATGTACTTCTATGGAAAAAATGCTCTTAAGTTTCGTCTTCTGTTGCCTTAAAGAAATGTTTTATGCTCAAAGAAACAAGACAATGAAAGCACTACTAATGTCCATACACATCAGTGGTTTCTACAGAAAAGTCACAAGGCTTGGACAGCCAAAGGGGTGCCCTACAAATTAAAGCACTTTTATGAGAATATCTGACCCATTCAGTGACCTTCTATCTTGCTTTACTACAGATCTCACTTATATCATACTGGACTCTCTCTCTCTAAGTTTAGGCAGGAATAGAGGGGCAAAACTGAATGAAGCTTTGATTCCTTAAGCCAGGTTTTCTGTTCACACTGTAGCCTTCACCAGATCACTTCAAAATATCACTAGATTTTATTCTCTTTAAAATAAGGAGATATTGAAAATAAAGCCTTTAAATTCAAATCTCTGTAATTCCCAAACCCATGAAGTGCAGCAAGTGCAGGATTTTTTGTAAAAAGCAGGTAAATATTAACAGCATGAAACTGAATAACGATCAGTCAAGCCTGTCATCTTTATCTGCATCAATAAAGAAAATCTTTTTTGTCAGAAAGAAAGCTTTGGCTGAGTGGTCATGCCCAAAGCTTTTGACATCTATTCTGATGAATAGCTACCCTGAATTTTCAAGAGACAGCTCTTCTGTCAGACATAATTCTTCCAGAAACAACAAATATGCTTTGAGTATATATTGTGGAGGCAGGTCAGATATGATGTGAACTAGAAAATTCTGCTAATGCTGGACTTGACTTCCCTCAAAATTAGTGGTTTATCATCTGCAGCCTTCAGGAAAGGCTGTTAGAGGCTTTAAGGTTATTTTCACAAGGAGATCTTCTCCCATTTCCCAGCAAGACTTTAAAGTACCTGCCCAAATGTAGATTTAATAGCTTTTATGAAAGAAAAGGAAAAGCTGTGATGGGTGTTGAAGCATTCAGTGTTTCCTAAGCCAGAAAGCTTTCCACAAGGCAATTGGTGTTGGCAAGGAGTGCAGCCTCCACCCCAAAGCCATTCCTTGGACAGTTAACGAGACCTTGGACTGTTTCTGAGGCAAAATATAAGGTTTCACTTGGAAAGAGAAAATCAAGATCAATCCATCAATACCATTAGCAATCAATAGTAGATTTTACAGAAGAAGATGGGCTGGATGGTTACAGTCATTACCCCTAACCCACAAACATTGCACTGCTGAGGTCAACAGAATTGTTCAATTTTTTTTTTTCATTTAGTATGAAGAAGGAAGACAAAGGTTATACAGAAATCCCTGCTCTTCCTTCTTCTTTATGAATGCAATCAACAGAGCTGTTTTAAATTAAGGAACCAGTCCTTCCTTTCTGCTGTCAAGGATTAATGTCAGTGTTAATGAGGCCAGCTTCTCTTGGAAGAGAAAGTTTCTCCCAGATCAAAAACTGAGATGTGAATCAAATCAATGATACTTTGAACTCCAGTGACATTCTTTGCCTTTCTTCTTTTGAACACTGGAAAAAAAAATATTACTTGCTACACCTAGAGGCACCCATATACAGATGCAAATAGAAATGTTGTATGGACAGTATGGGACTGGTTTTCAGAAAAGTGAAGCATCCATAGCAGACACTCAGCTCAATGTGAAACAGTAATGCTCAGACCTCTATAGAAACCAAGGCCAAGTTATTTTAAACTGAGAGTCTCTTTGCATGAATGAAATTCATGAAAAGTAGTGTTTAGTCTGAAAATGTGCATGCCAGTGATTTCCCCATATACACATTGAACCTCATAAACTATTTGAAATGGCAGTAGCAATTTAGTTCACCTAGCATCGTAGTTTCTCCCTGTCTTATTTCTTTTCTCTCTGTTTCTCATGGGCAAAAGTTTTAATCATTACTCATGAGAAAAATTTAAACAGAAAGGTAGTGCCAGGAAGGCATTTTTGCTTTCAAGGCATCTTTGTGCATATTAGCAGGGGACATTCTGAGCAGCTGCTAAGCATAGAGGACAGCATAGCATGGATATTCACTCACATGATCATTGCCAGCAGTGCACAGGATTTTTCTGCTAAAAAGTCTAGATTAAATTTGTATTGCTAAGGAGAAAATTACGGTGTGCAACACAAGGGGCATCCAGCATCAAGGAATGACACATCAAGATTAGCCTTTAAAAGAAAAAGGTGACCACCTTCTGTTTTCTTACATTGCAAGGAGCACAACAGAAGGAGGCAGGTAGGTGCTCTCCTGTCTTGCAAAAAGTGTTTAGGTTAAGTGAGAAAAAGTAAGCAAAACTGGGAATGCAGCTTGTGCTGCTATGTGACAAGGGCCACTGTCGTCTGTGGGCAGAACAAAAGGATAGCTGTTTGCTGGCATAGCTGCAGAAGTGCTGAAGTAAAGCCTAACCTTTCTGGACAGGTAAAACTACTGCAAAGATCTTCCTGTTGTGTGGCAGCAGATCTTCTCATAAACCTTGCTCTCAATCTGCTCTTCATTGTGGTCTGCACTATGGCAGCCACAGCAGCAGATCAGGAATGTGGACTGATTTTTCACACTCTGGCAACTGAACTGCACCTGGGTTCAGACTTTCCTGGTGCAAAGCCTTGGTGCAGACCCAGCTTGCCATCCTGCTGTACCATGCACACCTGACAGAATTGCACCTGCACAGCTGCACCAGTGGCAAATGTGCCTCCAGACAAGAGGTGGCTTACAGACACAAATGACCTCAATTCAAGGAGCTGCCAGCTTTCAAAACATGGTTTTTGTGTTGGCTGGGACATCTGCAGCATGTGCTTCCTGCACATTGAACATGAATACCCCATCAGACAGCATTAGCTTCTTTCATCTCAACAAATGCAGGTATCTGTGGTTATGATTTAACAATCACATGGCAGAGCCTGTGTTAAGGGTGTTGTCTCCTTTTCCCTGCTGATTCTTCAACCCCCACTGAACCATGCCCCAGCCTTCCAGGATGCTCTGCTTCTTGGGGCTGCTCTCATGTAATTCTGTGTAGGCATCTTTATCTGGCACAGTGAGCTGTGAAGCTCATTGTGCATTAACTTGCACCACGCTCCCTCAATCAGCAGCGTGTGAGACAAAGAAACATATGGGCCTTTATTGTTGTCATTACTGCAATGATGATTACTCAGGGAAAAAGGGGAGAGAGTTAAGAGCAAAATCTAAACTGCAAGGTTTTTATATTAACATGCCATTCTAATCAAGTAATCTCGTTTAAGTAATTGCATTATGAATACTCAGAAGGTGTTAATTTTAAGATCCAGAAATCGAAATGTATGTAAGGCCAAATCCCTGTAGCATCTGTGGTATTGCTGCAATGCATAGTCATTGTATTGACTAGATATGGGAACAGTTGTTTCTAGAACATTTTCTTTGCAGTGAAAGCAGGTATCTTTACCATGTATAAATAAAATGAATCCCTTTTCTAAAATAAGGATTGTCCTGTCTTCTTTTGAGATTTTAAACACAGGTACATTTAAACATTTCTGGTAAATTTCTCTAACTACTTCTGTGTTAAAAGGAAGATAGGAACAACTTCTAAATAAATGTGCAGCAGTTAATTTTGCCTGCTGTACCAATATCTATGTAAATCATAAAGATTAGCTAAGGAATTTTCCTTTTAAGCTTAACATATATGTAACATTGCACAATAGCTGAATATAGCTATTTAGTGTTGCTCTGCTGTTTTTGAAATAACCTGGTTACTAGCAGTTTGTCAGGCATTTCTAATGGCAGTCATATTAAATTTAAACTGTTTTGTTCTTTACTATCTCATCTAATTAGTTTAAGCATATGGCAGGGAAGAGAACACGCAGTTAGTATTAGACTCAAAATGCAGTTCTGGATTCACAGTTGCATAATTAATTTCTTTTGTTGCTGAAAAAAATGCATGTTATGGTTCATCTGCCTCTATTAGTTTATGTTAGATTGATTACTTGGAAAGTTATTTCCCTTTAATTTTGCTATGCTTCATATGGAACCTTGTCCTCAAGGATTTGCTGAGAGCTTTAGGGCAGCCTGCATTCCCAGTGAAATACCTTTAAGAAGTGATTGGTATGATATAAGGTCAGGTTTAGGGTTCCTGAACTTAAACTTCCATGAATCTTTTCCATCACTTCTACGCAGAGGCTCTTCCCTAGCCTGGTCTTTCTGGCTGTCATCCTCTGCAGTGGCTGCCTCCAAGAATACCTGCACCTATTTGCCTCTTCAGTTGCCAGTGCAACTGTGCTGTGCTGTGCTCTTCGTTTTCACTTCTCTCAGACTCTGCTGTTCCCCCTGTAGCTGTGTTTTTACTTCTGTAAAGCCTTTGGACACAGTTTACATATAAAATGCTAGACAAAAGAGACCATCTTGCATGAAGCTTGGGCTTGCTCTGCATCCACAGCTGTTAGTAATAGAGAAACTGAAACATTATCAATTTCATTGTGATGCTGGTTGAATAAAAAGCTGTGATTTCATCTAAAGTATCTTTTTTTCCTTTTTTTTATTAGCCAGCTCTAACATGTCTTTCTTTGCAATTTCATTAAAAAGGCACACACTTCAGTTTTGTTTGGCAGGAAACAATGGGCACTAACAGCCCAGTGACCAGCATTTGGCAAGGACGCCATCCAGAACACGTATTTGCTGGGTCAACAAGTTATATGGAGTTAGGAAACTGCTGATTTGATGGTGCAAAACTCTGAATATCTTCTCATGGAGAAAGCATGCAGTCCCTTTCTCATAAACCCTACAGGTAGAGTATGTGTCATTCTTTATCACTGCTATGGGGAAAATTGCAAAATGGAAAAAATACTAATAAGTTTTTCCAGACGGCAGTATAAAAACATTATTGCTTCTGCTACCATGCCTGTTATTTATTATATCTCCTGTTACCCAAGCATGGCTTAACTCTATCTATTGAGTTCTCCTCAATTCAGTTTTGTTGGAAATGTCTAGGACAGAAATATGGAGACTGTTTTCTGCTGAAGGTAGTTTAATTTTCATTTGGGTTTATTTTTACTAGTTTTTTCATTTTGAGATAATTTATTTGGTTCTGAGATTTGCAGCATTTTTTTTTTTTCTTAGTTTGATTCTAATTCCTGTATTATTCCATCAGTTTTGACATCAGTTAGGGAAGGACACAAAACAGCAGTGCACGGAGATGGTTTAGCTACACTGGTAGGCTCAAATCTTTTGTTGGTGTGACAAGAGGTGATGCTGTGAGCCAGCAGTAAGTGCTCTGCAGGACAGTTTCTCGATGCTCAGGGTTAAGTCAGGAACTCTAAGGGAAAGGGCACACTGAAAACCATTGCAGAAGAAGAACTGATGGCCAGGAGGTGCCCAGTGAGGGGTTCAAGAGGAACCCAAGCAAACTCCCCAGAAAGTTTGTAGGCTGGATCCAGCCTGCAGGAGCCATCACCCCTATGTCCAGAATCCTGCAACCTCCTGCCAAATTTCCCAGCATTCAAGCTTAAAGTCAGAGCTGCCATTTTTTGTCAAGCAAGAGGTTTATAAGGTGAGCAGCCTAAAAGACTGGATAGAATTTTCCATTGTGGACTCTCCCTCCAGGAGAAGGTTTGGGAAGGTTCTGAGGAGTCAAAGACTGGTGACATGTAGCTCCCCAGGATAGGTGAAGTTGTTTCACATATTGCAAAGAATAAATCCAAGTATGCCATCTGAAATTAACAAGATCAATAAGGATGGATTTCTGGGCATCAAAAAGACATTTTCCTGTAGGTGTTTAAGTCCTGTAATCTGTGAGATCAATGCTTGATCCACTAATTTTGGAAGACCTCTGTTAACACATTAGTAGAAAAAATATCTTCAGCGAGGTTTGTAAATTTTTCTCCTCTCTGCTATTAGTGAACTTATGTCATTAAAAACAACCTGCTTGGCATTCTTTTCCCCAGATTTATGGGGATTTGATTTTCCTGAGGAGGTGCTGATGTATTCGGCATAAATAATTTTGAATTGAGTCATTACTGAGTCTGAGAGATGGCTCAGCTGCATGTTGCTGGCTTGCTTGCTCTTCAACTTAATGGATTGCTGGGTCAGATTCTGAGAGTGTTTCTGGGAGAACAACTTCTAGGAAATCTATCTTTGATTTGTCCCAGGGCAGATGAATGTCTGTAATTTCTAACAACCCTTTTCCCTTAGTGGCTTGAAGTATGTGTGCTCCTAGGCCAGTCAATTGTCTACTGCTTGCAGCAATGACTTAATCCCCTGAGACAGCTATCATTTGGTGGAGTAATGGATGCCTAGTGCAGAGGAATTAGATACTGATTTCTAGAAATCTATTAATTAATTTAATTTTTTAGAAATTCATTAAAGAATTAATGGTGAAAAGAAAGATAGCTTTTATTTGATGAGGAAAATGGAAATTACTCTGTGAACAGTGTGTGGCATTTGTGTGGCATAAAGGAAGCTGGAAAAAACTGAATACCCACCACTGAGCTGTCTGAGTTACTCTTACTTCAGCTGAAATGGTAAACAGCTTTAGAGAGACATTGTTAAGACTGAAGATGAAGATGACCCCCTTCATCCTACTTCTCAGCAGAAATAAGTGAGCTTAAATAAAATAAAAAAAGGAGCTAAGTGAGGCTGGCTGTGTCCCTAAAATGCAGATAATTTTCTTACGCACCCCATAAAGATACTGGATTAGGACCTCGCAGTGTTGGATCTGCCATTTTCTTGCTTTGTTTGCACAGAAAAGCAAGCTGATTTAAATAGCTTGTCCTTCCTACATTGTGCAAGCTCTCTGAGTAAAATGCTGCAGGACTTTCTTTTAACATGAATGTGGATTGTCATAAAAACAAAGCACTTTCGGAAACAAAAAAATCCTAAAACCTTGAGAGTCTGTTTAGTTTGTCTTTCCTCACTCAGCCAGGATTAACTTGTGCCTATATAATTAATGATTCCTAATTATTCTGCATTTTCTTAAAAGCTGTGACTGCAGATTCCATAGTCTTCCCAGCTGTCCTTTTCCAGTGCCTCACTGTGCTCCTAAGGATGGAGTTTACTCCAGCCTGCTCTTTTCTAGATTCCCAGTGATGACTATTTCTTTATGTACAGTGCCCAAACCTAGACCTGGTGCTCGAATCAAAGTTTCACCAAACATTTTGGTATATCACAAGTTACATTTCACAGAATCACAGAATTGTTTAGGTTGGAAAATACTTCAGGATCATCGAGTTTACCCTTTGACTGATCACCACCTAGACAACTCGAACACCTCCAGGGATAGTGAATTCATCACCTCCCTGGGCAGCCAATGTCCACTGTTTGGAAAAACTGCATGTTTGTATGTTTTCTTTGTACTTCAGATGGGAAAGAACATTCCATCCTTCTGTAGGTTAGTGACTTGCTAATACTCAGTCAGAAACTGGAGTTATATTTAGCAGATTCTGAGAAATGTTCAGCACATGATGCCTCCAACAGGCTAACCCCAAGGGATATTTTCAAAGCTGGGAAGTTTTCATAGTGGCATCATGGCAGGCAGGTTGAAAAATTGTTCCTGAGTTGAAGATTAAGAAGTCCTTGTGAGGGGAAGGATTTGAATCCAAATAACTCTCTTAGTTTGGCTAGGGTTCTAAGAACTGGCTCTTCCTCTGTGGAAGCAATCTAAGAACATAATAGAAATGAGATCTCCATTCATTTGATTGCAAAGCCTATGAAATACACAAAAGAGAACATTGAAGAAACACACTGAGCTGTCTGTCAAAACTGCTCTGTGTGTATTTTCATGTAATGCTTCTGTAAATATGATGATCCACATTTCTCCTGTTACAAAATTTCCTTCGTTCTCTGTGAGAATCAGAACTCATGTGGTCCATAAGCAGATTAATGACTTTGCAATTATGAATATACCAAGAGTCTAATTTGTGTTCTTGATAGTATTGCAGAGCAGTGGGAGCTGGGACAGGATTTGCAAAGAAGACATGAAAGATGTGTACTTTTATAGAACCTTCTCTGAGTCACATTCCATGGGATTTTATGGAAATTTACTGATTTTTATTCTTTAAACAATCTTATAGATGGGGAGAATTTTTTGTATGGGGATGGACTAGAAACAAATGATCTGTTTCTGCATAATTTTTCCAAGTATAGCTTCCTTTCATATCAAAGAAATGGTATTCCCTGCAAAACATAATTTGTTTTGGCCCAATATTTGTAGTGTTAGGAAAATATTAAGAGAAGATACAAGAATGACAGACTAAAGGGCAGCAAAGGTTGAACACCTGTGCACTGCCAAAGTGCAGGCTGATGGAATAGATTTGGTACACCCTGCCATGTGATGTACAGATGTACAGGGCTGTCCTACACACTGCCCCTGGCACTGAGTGAGAGGCTAAAAACTCCTGTTACCCCTTGTCCCATGCTGAGAATGTGGGGTGCTCTATGGAGGATTTAGTGTTCTCTGGCCTTTCCAGCAGTGTTTATCCAGACAGAGGCTGGAGATGGTCTTCAGGTGGATTGGGCTGTTCTAAAACTGGACACCACGTCTTGCCCAGCAGGTTGGTTTTCTGACTGATCTGCTTCAGTGTTGTGCCTGCTCATGACCCACCAGTGTGGTATGAACAGCAGGAAAAGGTGTGTGAGGTCAAAGATGAGGAGGAAGAAATAAAAGTTCCTCTTCTGTAACAGTCTGTCTGGTCCCTTCCAATGGGCCTAAACCAACATAACTGCTGTGAACCTGACTGAGTTTGCCCTCTGTGCCTCCAAAAATATTGGGAAGATGCTTAGGCTGCTTTTGCCAGTGAGCTGATGTGTTTGTTCTGGTAAAAACTTTTATAAAAAATGTGTAATTGGAGTACATAAAGCATTGATATGTGTTGTTTCCTAAGGAATGAGTTTATAGACTGTTACTGTGTTAGAGCCAAATGCTTTGGTAGAAGCTGTATACTCAGTTCTTCAAAGAGAACCACTCTGAGTGGTTTGTTTGCAGGAAGGTTGGTGTTCTGCCATGGTTTTGGGTACAGGGAAGCTCAGTCATGAGCATTAAAAGATTTACCTTTTCCTACAATCCTTCTTCCTTGTTTAGCTGTTGGGGTCACTGCAGATGCATAACTCTGCTATGTCCCTCCACTGGAAGAAATTCTTCTGAGACAGGTTATCAAAAATAGATAAAAGGTGAAAATAATAGGAAATAAAAGTATTTATAGGAAATAACATGATACAACTTTTTATCCAGGTTTAATTTCCCATCAACATTAAATCAGCTAATTTTTTTTGCTTTCCACCATATTTATGTCTTGAAGCAGCAAAATTTTTAGAATAATCAAAATAAAGAATGTTGGGAAGCTCAGAACTGGAAAACAAGCTGCTTTTGACTTGCTTTTCCCCCATGAACTTCAGTCCCAAATACCAAAGTGTTTGTTTCTCTTTTGATGTGATTAATGGCCCATTCTTCTAATGTGCTCCATGACCTGGCCAAGAATTGGCAAGTGATAAAATGTTATTTGGTGGCTTATCAGAGCCCCTGCCAAAACACATGGCTGGCAGTCCTTGAGGCAAATAACTAAGTGGCTGTCCCTGGAGCTTGAGGAGGACTTGGGCATTCCTTCCTCACCAGCTCTGACTTTTCAGAACAAGCTGTTGGTGTGGCTCTCACTGAGTCCTCACTCAGACTAGGACTCTGCAGGATGATCTCTGCCTCTTTCCAGGCACTTTATTGAAATTATCTGAGACAAGGAAACTGCCTGAGCACTGGCTGTCACTGCTACTGCCCTGCTGGAATTGCTAGATGCTGAGCTGTACCATGGCAACAGTGATGTCTCTATTGCTTTTAACCTTTTCATATTCTTGCTGGACTTTCTTTTGATTTTCTGACATATGCTGTCACTTAGTAATAATAAAGCTGTCAATGGTATCAACAGCTGATCTTTTAAGATGGGATCAAGAAGACTGACAAGAGCAAAGGAAACGCCAGATTTCTCATGGCAGGTTAATTTATTCAAAGTACTCTGAAAATTATTTCCATTTCTGTTATACACAGGTGATGCTCAGCAAGACCAAGGCCTGCAAGATGGGATGCAGGCTGCAGAAGATTCAGTGTGTAGGAATTCTGTCAAGTAAATGATTTAGCTACAAGCCAAGTGAATAACTAAAAGCTGTTTGCTAAATGTCCTGAGGCAGAGCCTGTAAGAATAAGCTGGAAATGCTATTTATTTGAATAGGCTGTGAATAAAATTTTCAATTCCCCATCCATATTCCTAGGTGGTCTCAGCAAATAGATAAGTAGTTTCAGAAGAGCCCAGCACAGCAGCAGGCTTTTCTGGGAAGAATCATTTCCAGAGGATGCTGGGTGCTGCTTTGTGCAGAAGCAATGACACTGCTTATTTTAAGGAGTATTTTTCAGATCTCCTACACATAGTGACACCCAAGAAATACTGGAGAGAAATAACTTGCTTCATTACAGTAGAATTATAGTAGTAAATTGTGTTGGGTGAGTTTTTTAATTTTTTATTTTTAATTTTAACAGTGATTTTAAGTCTGTCTTTTGTGTTCAGACAGCACGTAGTTTATAGAGGGGAGAGGTCATTGCTTTCTGAAAAGGAGGAAACTTCAGATATCTCTAAAAAGAGGCATTAATTGAGTAAATTTAAACCTACTCTTAAAATATCTTGAAAACCATGCTTATGGGATGTCACACAATTTGGAAACATTTTATAAATAATTTGAAGATTAACAGGGGATTTTTTTTTTTATATACTGGATTGCAGTGATCAGAAAAATAAAGTAGTTATCTGTAATTTGCAGAGAAAGACTTGAGTAGCCCTCACTAGTATTTTAGCATCCCTTTGCTGAATTTTCTTTGTCACCAAGGAGGGCAAACATGATAGACAGCAATGGTTTTGAACTGAAGTGAAAGGCAAAACATGAATTACATTTTGAAGCAGAGTAATTTTGATTATTTCTTTAATTTTTTTTTAGACCCAAGAGGAAACAAGAGATCAAGAATAATATGGAAAATTAGGCCATCCACAAACAAACAGGATGAGTAAAAAAAAGCTAGCAATCTTTATGCTTCAATGCATAGGCCAGTGACAGGACATAAGAAGACTGTTTCATCATTCTGTTTTCTATGAAGCATCAAGTAATTAATTAAATTGGACTGATTTGTTCCACTGTGTCAGTCTCCATGTTCATGTGACAGATAAAGACCATGCACAGCAAGTCATGCATTTCAAAATCAGCTTCGCAATTTAAAATAAATTATTTTCACTTTTTAGTCTCTTCTACTGTCTCATGACTCTCTTAATGCAGGCCTTCCTAACAAGGTCCAGCCCTGCCCAGGAGTTCCCCCTGTCCCTCCAAGCTGTGTGTCAGTGTTTTGGCTCAGGGATGTGCCTGTCTCAGGAGCACAGCTGGCGATCAGGTGCTGCGGCTGTGCCCGGCTCCAGCTCTGCTCATCCCGACCTTCTCTGTGCTCTGCCCTGGCTGCTTCTCTCTGGTCCCTCCTGGTGCCCTGCGGCTCTCAGAGGGCAGGGGGTGCAGCAGCAGAGCTCAGGCTGTGCTGTCTGTCCCTGTACATTTCTCAGTTCCCTTTTCCCATCTCCCCAGCAGACTGCTCCAATGTCCTAGCTCTTACCCTTCCAAATCCCAGCTGACATTGGTTTCCATGCCTGCTGGCACAGACATGGTTATTTTTGTTCTGTTTGCAGCAGTGAACAATTCTGCCTTTGATTACATTATTTTTTGAGGGTATTCACAGTTAACTTTTCACTTTGGGCTGAAAGCTGAGTTAAAACATGAGTAACAGGAGAAGATGCAGATCCATGCTCTTGTCTCCTTTTCTGCCAGAGGAAATACTCTAGCTGGTAACACACCCTCTCCCAGCAACCTGCCGTCAGTTTACTTTCTGAGCATGCTTATTAGAGGATCAGCACTCCTGCTGGTGTGATAAAACTTTTTTTTTCTTTTTTTCTTTTTTTCATAAATCCTGTAACTTCTGACTGGTCACAACAGGATGTTGCAAGCTTCTTCTCTCCACCCTTTCTGCTTCCATCGTCAAAAATTCACCATGTGCAATCCACAGGTCTATATGTTACACGGGAGTTAAAAGTACTCCAAACCTTACCCACAAAAACTCAGATTTTCCAAGGTGGTCGAGGGTATGTGTTACATTTGACTGATACTTTTGAAAATGATGTTCATCACAACCATAAGAGAACAGGACTCTATGGGTGTTTTGCTATGAGCAGTATTTTTTTGTTGCTGTTGTTTTTGCTTAGCTTTTTTTTTATTTTTTAAGAACTGGCAGATGGCAGTACCTGAGGAAGAACAAGTCCTTTGAACAAACATGAAGATCACAGAAGTCCCATAGTCACATAATCATAGAAGATAATAATATTGGTCAGTTAAACAAGGTGTAAAATGGTTTTAACTGATAGATATTTCAAGCTTTACACCAGTACTTGTGTTGTTTAAGTCACACATGTTAAATCACATGTTTAAATCACACATGTTAAATCAGCATTGATGATGTCTGTATACTCAATCTAGTCTTGCTTTTCTTGCAGTAGATGTGCATTTGCATGAGCACCATTTGCAATACCTAGAGATGGTTATGCATCCTTCCTAAATTAATAGCCAAACTCTAAAGCACTGTAGGTGCCAGTCAGGTGAGTGAAGCTGTGTTTATATATTAATAACAGCAGACACAGAATTAACTCAGTGGCCAGCAGGCTGGAAAGCAACTTGGCAGGGAACTCAGACTGGCCATGGACCTGCTGTGAGCAGGGGCTTGAACTAGGTGATCTACAGATGTCCCTTCCCTCCTCACCTATTCTGTGGCTCTTAGCAACTCATGCACTATAAATACAGCAGAAAAACAGTGTGCAAGCATTATTCTATGGTTAATATGTTCACCTCAGGATATTTTACCTAAACCTAGGGGTAAGAATCCTAAAGTTTTTTTTTATTTCAGTAACAGAATACTTTTCAGAAGATTTTATTTTGAGGTTTTTCTCCAGGTTAAGGCTTACTAATAAGCTAAAATGGACAGGCAGAAGGAATGAAATCTAATTATTTGTTTGTAGTTAATATTGCCTGCTGCCATTAAGTCTGTGAAGCAAATAAAAACCCAATTAGTGATGGAATTCCCCTATTACAGGAGAAGCCATGAAACATAACCTCTAGCTGTAAGAACAGACATCAGTGTTAGCACAGTGCCTTGGAGATAATAATTGTTATTAATTCTTTTTCTCATCTTTCACTTGTCTGGTACATGATTACTTCACTAGAACAGGCTAATTCTGTCTTCTGACATGTGGGCCTCACTGCTTTCTCCCCCTACTTCACACTGGAATAATTCTACTGCTAATCAGGATTCATAAAGACAAAAGGAAGGATAGCCCCCCCACTTCTGAACATCAGGTAATACTCATGAAACTGTTCTTCCCTTCAGCTTTAAGAGGCATTTAATTTCTCTTCAGGAGTCAAAAACCTGTGCTTTGTTTCGTGTGTTCTGCCACCAGGAGATAACATGTCTTTTTCACAGTAACATGCCACCTGCTGCAAAATGAAATGTTTCTGAGATTTTTTTTAATGATGCAAAGACATATTTTGAATTCATTTTAGCACTGGTCTTAACATTTCTTATATCCCATTTGAGATTCAAATAAACTTAAAGAATGAATAGATTTTGCATAACTTTGGACACAAGGGTAAATTTAACATGGTCTGTCTTTCAAATCAGCTTTGTTCCTGTATGATTTTTTTATTCAAGCAGAAGTCATCTCTCTTTATGCCTTTTTGAGAATCTTCTCAGTTAATATCATTACCTGCCTCATAAGTGAGGATGTGCTCTTTTGACAGTGACTTTGTTCATACTCCCTTAATGCTCTATTTGTGTAAAGATGCATGTATTTATCTTCATATACAGTTTATAACTTCAAAATTGCAAGTCAGTCCCATAGTTCTGTTGCAAATTAAAGGAAGATAAAACTGACATTCACAGAATCATAGGATGGTTTGGGTTGGAAGGGGCCTTAAAGATCATCTGCCATGGGCAGACAGCTCTCACTAGACCAGTTTGCTCAGGGCCCCATCCAGCCTTGAACATTTCCAGGGATGGGGCATCCACAGCTTCTCTGGGCAGCCTCTTCCAGTAATTGCTATTAATTTCTGCTGTCTGATCCAACCTATTTCTCTGTGGAATGTCTCTGCCCTTTGAGAGAGCCCAGTGAACAGCAAGGACTCTGTGCCAATGCATGAAGCTGCCTGATGAATCCACCACACCTTTGCTTTGCTGGCACTAATGGCAATGAAGCTAACTTGGCAGGCAGAGCAGATGGATTCTCAGTTGCTTAATCTTGCCTCTAAAGCCAGAACCAAAATTTATGTAGACACAGATTATTTTTCCCTTGTCTGTGTTTCTGCCTGAGAATCCACACAGACTGGGCAGGTTTATCCAGGCACATGTTCTGATATCATATACATATTAATATATATATATTAAGGCCAGATGGGGCCATCCTTTAGTCCAACCTTTTCATACCACAAGTCACAAGATTTTGCTGATTTCATGTATGTCTGATCTAGAGCAACACTGTTGAATTTTCAAATGTGCATAGAGGATGACTCCACTGTGACCCGCAGGATTCTTTTCCTCTGGAAATTGCTCACTCATTTAACTTCAGTTTCCACCTAGTGGATCCGTGGTTTTACTTGTGGTTTTTCAGCATAATGAAAAAAATAGAACTAACTGTCAAAAGAGCCCCATTATGACATTATCTGAGATATTAAAAAGTGATGATCAAATCTGTCTAAAATATCCTTCTTGGACAATTGAGAGATTTTATCAGTTTGGCAGCTTTTAGTCCACATAATACGTGCCATGTTGATATTGTGTGGTTATATTTTGTTTAAAATGTCATGCAGTCTTAAGCCAACTTGCTTACTTAAGTCTGCTGTTATTATATCAACACTAGTCATTTTATCATCCAGACATATAAAGCCATTAAAAAAATTCATTCAGCTGCTTCACCAAATCTGTTTTCTATAAATCTACATTGAATTCAAAGATTGCATTAGCTTCTGTCATTCTATGTTAACTGAGTGTATGTCACAGGCATTCTTACTTTCCTGGGGATCAATGCCAAGCTAACAAGCTTGTAAGTGCACAGGTCACAGTAGCCAAACACTATTCCTCTTAATGCCAAAACATTTTTAAAGGCCCTAGGTGTTTTAGGATCCACATTCCTTAAGGACTAAACTAATAAGATCATCACAAATAAGGCAGAAAAGTTCTGGGCTGGCTCCTTCAAACTCTTGTGTGCCATTTAGACAGACATGCTTTAAATAATGTTTATTTACTTATTACACAATTAATTAATTAACTAATTAAAGCTAATTAAAAGGAACTAATTAAAAGAAATTAATTATTTTATTCACTTGTTAAATAAATACACAACCTATTATTTAGTTATTAACTTTATTTATTTATTATAACGACTGATTGACACTGTCACTTGTTGCCCTGTCGATATAAAAGTATTTTGACATCAATTTGATGGCAATATATTTTTTAACCAAAGAAGAATCATAATATTTCTTGAACATTTCTGCCTACTCTTCATAGTTGCCCAAGACTAAAGTTTAAATACAGCACAGGAACTTAATTGTTATTAAAGTTGGTATTATACCTGAGGTGCTTAAAACCCAACATGTAATTCATAAGTCTGAAGGTCATGGAAGTGCATTTGTGGCTTTTGTTTTCCTTTTCATTCTTAAATTTCTGATGGTTAATGTGAGTATCCTTATTTGCATATCCATTATCACTGTGTTACTTTCTCTTTTCTTTCTTTTTCTCTTTCTCCAGCTGATTTGTTAATTAGCTATTTTTTGTTAGAGCATTGGCTATTTGGGCACCTTGGGAAGTGTTCTAAACTTCTCTCAATGGTAATTTATGTCTTTTTACTTCATTGTCACAGCTGATTTAGTGAGTAACAATCTTTGTCTTTGCACCAGTTTAGTGGTCAAGACATTTTCTACATGACCTGTAATCAATGCACAAGCACTTCATCTAGAGCAGCCACTACAAGTGAAGCAACCCCTTCCATAATCAGCTGTATTTTTTCTGCCAAGATGAAGCCTAATATAGATTTTTTTTTCCTTCAAGCTAGGAAAGTGAGAGACATACTTTAAAATATTTAGGAATCACTTAGTGCTGGCAGCATAAAAAAAAAAAATGAGTGCATGTCACTTAAATCAAAGGGTCTATCAGAACACTTTTCATTCCTGCTATATAAATGGTAATATTTTTTAAGGAGCTGCTATGTAGCAAGGTATCACCTATTCTTCTTGACAGTAATAGTTGAAACCTCAATCCCTACCCTCATTTCTGGGAAATGGACTGTTTTTAACTAGAATTAATTTACTACTCTATCTGAAATTCCTGTGCAGAGGATTTACAGTTTTTCTTTGTTAACCAAGTTGAGACAAAGAGTTTGCCTCTTCTAATTGTGCTCCATGGTAAAGGTAATTGCTTCATTAGGCAGGGTCCCTGTGTGCAGCTAGCTGGTTTGCAGAGCAGAGAGCTGGGTGGGATGTGTCTGCTTTCTCCACTAAAAATAGTGACAAGAAGATGTCAGTGGCATCAGGAAAAAACACCGTGCTCTGGATATGAGGCATCAGTATGATGCCTTGGAGTGGCTAGCTAAAACAGAGAGAGAATGGCTACCTAAAACTTTGATTAAGAGAATAAAAGTGGGTATTTTTGGAAGGTTTTCAATGGATACACCTTGGGCAGTAAAAAGTCTCTGAGGGGCCACACCCAAGCTGTTCGACGGTCATGAGGTTTTCATGCAGTTAAAAGTTTGGTTCATTTACATATCAGGGGTTAATCCTCCAATTACAGTTTCAGGTAATGAAGTAATTTACTCCAAGTTTGGCCCCCCATGATTCACTGTTGTTTACATCTCTCAAGACAGTAAAGTGTCCTTGAGTTTCAGGCCCAGAGAGGACTAGTTTTGTCTGAATAAAATGGGAGAGCAGTAGCTAACACTCTACGTGGAGTTTAGAGTTATACACTAAAGAATTGCAGGATTACAAATATATGAAAAATATAAAAGCTAAAATCCTAAGGCATCAAGTTAAACAAATAGAGGATCCTTTATTTTGATGAGCATTGCAGGGTTTGAAAGGCCCCCCAAATCTGTATCTTGATTTCCTGTTATTGAGAGGTTTTGAATGATTTTCTGTTCTCTGGATCTGAGTAAATCTACTAAATCCAGAGACACACAGTACCTTTTACACAATGTTCCATTTGGTGTGGTTGAAATCTGTACTTGTTTTCATACCCATTACTTTCCTTCTGCTCAATTGGATATCCAATGGTACAAGGCTGTGATTTTGCTTCCTGAGTAACTACTGAGCCTTTCCTTTGCTCAAAGGGCATTTTCTTTTCCAAATTCTCTTGCGTGTTTTTCTTTTCAATGTTCTGTGTTGCTATCTGTAGTGCTCTTGCTTCAAAGCACATACAAGTGAAAAAGCCCTGCTGTTAATTGTTAAAACCAAAGTTAATCTCAATATTTCAGCTTCCCATATTGGTTTTTACCAGACAATAAAATCCCTCTTGTTCCTTTCACCTACTCTGACAAAGCAGGCTTTCATGTAGCACCCAGAGCAGTAAGTGGGTTACACTTGCCTTCCAAAATCCACTGCCCTGTAGGTGGATTCTTTCTAAAGGCTTTGATCTTTGTGGAACACCACTATGAGATGGTACAGTCAGCTCCTTACAGACTATTAGAGACAATAAATAACTCAAGGAGAGCTCAGGACCTACAGCTAGCCCAACCTTATATATCCCATTGAAATTAGTGGGGCTGCTGTGTGGACAAAAGTTCACTTCCTTTGGCCAGCCATGGTGGCTTTAAATGGATGAAGGATCTCTTCCTCTAGAATAAATGTCTGCCCTGCCATGTTCCTAGTCTCCATTTCCAGCTGGCTTCTTCTGATCCTAATCCTTGTAGTGTGTTCCTCATGCCCTGTTCTGTAATTGCTGCTTTATTTATATTTCCTGCATTTCCTCTGTGACCCATAATTTGAATTTTCCTGCTGGAGCCCTTGCTGTGATGGTCAGACAGATATCTGCCTCTTCTTGCCTTGTGCAAGGAGCCTGACCTGAAAAGGAGCTGGGAGAGCCACTTTATGTGACTGGGATGGGGCCAAAGGGGACAAGAAGAACTGAGGACAGATGACACATCTAAGATGTGAGCATGGAACTCTTAGAATTGGACCTGGCAGGTAAATGTTTCACTCAGCACCTGTGTATACTCTGAAGTGTGACACTGCACTGCAGGAAGAGCCAGAGAGGGCAAAACCTACATCTCTCATCCACTAAGTTGTCCTGGTGGGAATAAAAGAGCTTGATGTGCAGGAATCAGTCACTGGGATGTTCCTGGGAGCAGCTTTACAAAGCCAATCCAGCCTATTTTTTTGATAAAGAAAATAATTTTTTTGCCTGTTTTCATGGTCAGCTTGGCAGCAACTGCTAGTATTGTCTCAAGAAACACATGGATATTGAATCACAAATTTGCTGTGGATGAGTAATAACTTACTAATGTCTAGCTCTTACATAATTTTGTTTCTTATTGGGTTGAAAGTGTTTTACAGAAATGGTCACTTAAATCCATTTACAGAGAAGAGGTCCATGACACAGGGGAGTGAAGTGACTTTTTGAGTCCACAAGCTGTCCCAGAGAAAAGCCACATCTTTAGGCTCTCAGCCCAGCATCTTGCTCGTGTATCCCTCTCCCCTGCAGCTCATCTTTATTTCTGTGGCAATCTTAGCATACATTTTTATATTTTCCTGTACATTACCATAAATACTGTTTTTTTCCATGCCTTTTCTTTATTGCTGCCCATGGAGTCCAATTAAAACAGAGCTGAAAGCAACTTCTTGTGGCTTTCTGGATCATTGAAATCACTTCCCTGCATTCCCAAACAGGGAACTGGAGGAAATGGCTTTAGATGTCCTATTCTTAGCAGCTATTGAAAAATGTCAGGAGCACCACTGAGCTGTCTGTGGTAACAGGCTTCTTACACCAGCCCACATACAGGGAATTTTTCAGTGCTGTGATTTCTCTAAGAGTATAGCTGTTTAAAGCAAATATCTCAGCTGGCATGAAACTAGCCTGGCCAGTGCAAAATGACATTTTACGAATGTATCAGCTACAGTGAAACTGGTTTCAGATTTTATCTGAAAGCCTTAATTTTTCTAGAACTCAAGGTTGATGCAGTTGCACAGATAAAAACCTTCCCTCATATAAACAAGGAATCTGTTCTTAATGCAGGTGTATTTGTAATTTACCAGCACTTGGATTTTAAAAAATGGTCAGTACTTCATTAATATAGCATTGAAACTCATGCCATTGCCCCTGACATAGGTAAGGCATCGTAAGAAAAGCATTTTATTTCCTTAATGAAATCACTTTTCAGGTAGAACTCTCCTGTTGTAACTAGTGAATCACAGTTTTAGATAAGGAGTGAAAATAAGGAGATTGTAGGTATATGTAGGGAGGGTCTGAACTGGATAATTTCTCTTATTTGAGTGGAAATTGGCCAAACTAACTTGTCTTCTTTGCAATGCTATGCCATGCTGTGATATGCTGTGCTATGCTTATTTCTCAACATCACAGAACAGTGACAGTGAATTCTTTAATGTGACTAATATGTAGCATGTTATTTCTGTTTCTTTCCATTGAAGATTTTCCAGGTAGCTGTTTAATTTTGGATGCCTAAAGAAGAGGCAGCAATATGCATAAGTGTGGCTCTTTTTGGAGGAGACAGGGTCACAGAAATGTGCTCTGCCCTGGGAGCAGCAGGCAGGGAGGTGGGGACTGTCTCTGGTTTCAATGCAAGTGCACATCAATGTTCAGTGCTGTCTGGGAGCTTTTCTCCCCTCTACAGAAAAGTTTCTATTGCTTATTAGCAATATTGCTGACATTATTTGTATTATCTCACAATGCAACAAGGAGATAACAAAGCTCTGGATGCTAATGGCCTGACCACAGATTCCAGGGAATGGATTCTTGTAACTAACCACAGAAAATTAAGGGATTTGGGGCCTCGGACACTTTCTTATTTTCAGAAAATCAATTTTTCATTTCTTGAAGTACAATGTGATCATATTGAGTTCCTGGAAAATTGAGAGCAGACTATATTTTAACTTTGGCAAGGAATTTACTATGGATATCACATGGTTTTCACCATGGAAACTGGAAAAATGAACTGGATGGAACAAAATTATGAATGATCATCCTTAAAATTTCATTGTGAAAATACTTTATGTGTATCAAATAACTTTGCTACTTGGATGGAGGTAAACAACTGCTTAAAGAAGTGTTAGAAACCAAAAATCCAGAAAAGCAGACGTGCTGTTCTTACCGGTACAACATTTCCAGTGCATGGGAGGACAGGACAATTTGGAACACACTGTGTCTGTGAAAGAGCATATATGGAAACATGCCTCAGAGAGTGAAGCTTCAAGGAGCAAAATTAGCTCACTTTAAAAATTTCACATTTCCAATTACTACAGTGAGTTCAAACCTCAGAGCTGAAAATGCTCCACTTGCAGCACTTGGAATAATTTCCTCTGAAAGATGAAAGGCAGCGTTCAGGTTTGAGAAATTTCTTGGATTAGAAAATATTTTTGAAAGTTGAAATGATGAAACTCCAAAAGGCTGTGCAGCAGTTAGATCAAACTCAGTGTTCTTGATAGAATTCAGCATCTACTGTTCACTGACAGGGACAGATAGTGGAGATGGAAATGATTTGCTGGGGTGGATTAATCTATCAGGTTGTCTTCTTGTCCATAGCAGAGCTCTCTAAGTGTTTTTGTCCTTCTGTGTATTCTGTGCTAGAGGACAAAGATCTTCCATGAATTCCTCTGACATGCTGTTCCAGGGTAATGAGCTTTTTAATTAGTTAATAGCTGCTAATATTCAGGCTCCATTTTTCTTTCAAATTCCATATGAAGATAGTCCTAACTTTATGGCCTGCAGCCCAAACTTAATCAGAATTTCAGGGCTATTAATAGAGCTGGTCAAAATGCAGAATTACCTCCCATGAGGGTTTTTCTCACTGTCGTATTTGTTTTTCTTCTCAGCTTGGAACTGCAGAATTTTTGAACATCCCTTATTATACAGAACATAATATTTAAAAATAATTCTGCATGGGTTTGAAACATCTCTAGTTTTTCTGTAAATCACATGATTTTTCCCTTCACATTTTAGTTAAATGGTACTATATTCTGAATGGAAAAAAAAGAGAAGGACTGTGTAATATCAAGAGGTGCAACTGTTCACAGTAATGATGTCTTCCAGCATTTTCCTCTATGTTGAAAACATTTTACCCTAGCACAGAATATGCTGTTAAATGAATGTGATTTCCAACAAATTTTGTTGCTTTAAAACATTTTTTTTTTCTGGGAGAAGCCTGTCCCATGAGGTTTTGATCAGAACTTATCACAGTCAGAATCAGGATTCAGATCTCTCCACTAACCTGGGAGGCCAGAAGAACCATTATCCATGTTTCTTCACCAAAAATTGTGAATTTGATGACACTTCAGAAACAAGTATTTTGCTGCACATATTTTTGTGTCTGTAGCTCTGAATCTGTTGTTAGTCCTAGCAGAAAATTGAAACTGATTCCTCTCTGACTTATGCTGCTGGTAATGACTAATAACTTAAATTGTACAGTTATAAACAGTAGTGATGGGTGAAGTGAAGTCTGGTTCTGAAAGCCAGAAGCCAAGTTAAGGACACACAGGTCTGATAGCTACATCTGTGAAAGACTGCTGGGGATGATGGAAGTTAAGAGTCAATTTCAGCTGAAAGGAAAACTGCTACATTGAAATTCTGTATTTATATATTCTAGTGTGTGTGTGTGTATACACTGTCTTTTTTTCCTTAGGTATTTTCTGATATGTTTTCACTAAATTCCAGTAGGTTAAACAATCTGCTAAAATTGTCTCTAGAGTGTCTGATTACAGTTAAAGCCTGATTGGTCCAAATGGGTGACCAAAGGGAGAATCATTTCCAGTTCAGCACCTAGCATATTAGTCAGCATTTTAAAATCCAGGAAGAAATATGGGATGAGCAGAATTAATACCATCTATCTCACATCTTTGCTTTTCTGCTGTCTGAGAGCTGCCCACTGATGGTTGATGTAGCAGCTCAGAAGCTCTATAATCTGTCTATGGGGTGGAGAAACAGAATAATTTTTCAAGTACTGATGCACTATCTTTAAAGATTTTTAAAATCTCAAAGAAAACTATCAGAATCTAGTAATAACCTCACTGGCTTAATAATATTTCTGTAGTTATGCTTACGTTGAAGGGAAAAGGGAATACTCACAGTCATTCCAAGTCTGTGTCCCAGTGCATTCAGTGACATTTTCACAATGGTGTTAGTAACACCAGCATTGACACCCATAGTCATTTGTATGGAAAACATCTACCCGTGAGGCCAGGCTGACGTAGTGTGTAATAAATTCTCCAAGTCCCCTTTTAATTAATGAGTCCAACATTCTTATGGAGGTAATTGCATGTAGCACATTGTTTGTGTTCCACCAGATTAGATGGAGCCATTTCCATCTGAGAACAGGTTCCAAACATCTGGTTCTAGAGAGCATTATTATTGTTTGTTTGTACAGGACTAACCATGTGCCAGCTGCTTTACCAGCAGAGAGAAGCCAGGTCCTGGCTTCAAAAAGTTTGCAAACTGAATAGACTGCTTGAGCACTAAGGAGGAGGAAGGGGAATGAAAGAGAGCAGTGCTGTTGAGACAAAGAGTTTCCCTTGATCCCATCTGAGCTCACAGGGTGCAAAACATCATACATAGAGAACACCAGAATAAACACATCTGGGACAAAACTGATGTGAAATCAACATGTCTGAGTGCAGCCATACAGTGGGAAAGAGGATATTGGATGGATAACAGAATTGGTTCTTAAATAAAATACATTTATAAAATATGCATCTCTTGAGAAGGCAGGAAGCCATGCCTGCAGGGGCTGGTTGGATGTGCATTTTTGTCAAGTTTTCAGATGACATGCAATTTGTTAATTGGGGGAGCTGTTGGGTCACTGGCAGGCAAGGGCATAACTCAGATGGACCTAGGCAGGCTGGAGAAATGGACTGACAGATACTTGATGAAATTCAGAAAGGAATAGTACCAAGTCCTGCCCCATGTATGGATGCATGAGCTCTGCACAACAACACAGGCTGGGGTCAAGTGCCTGGGGTTGTGGGGAAGGTGTTGGAGGTTCTGCTAGTCAGAGGGACGTGGGTCAGCAGCAAGGACAAGTCCAGGAACACCACTGTCCAAGAGCAGCCTGGGCTGTATGAACAGGGACAGAGTCAGAGGTCAAGGGGAGTCACTGTCCCTATCCACTCACTGTTTGTTAGACCACATCTGTGCATCCAGTGTGGGACTGATGCCATTAAACCAGCTGCTGTTCAGGAGAGGCCCCTAAGGTGGTGGGGCTGGAGCACAGACCCTGTGAGGAGAGGCTGGGAGAGCCAGGCTTGTTCAGCCTGGAATAGAGATGGCTTTGGGGAGGGGATGGACCTTACAGGACACCCCTGGGGAGGGGCATCACTGAGGGGATGGCACAGAATGGAAGGATGTGTCCCCATGAGGACAGGCAGTCAGGCTGCCCAGAGAGGCTGTCCAGTCTCTGTCCTTGAATGATTTCAAGACTCAACTGGTTGAAGCCCTGAGCAGGCTGATCTGACCTCAGAGCTGACCAGCTGGAAGCAGGAGGCTGGAGCAGAGGCTGGCCAGCTGGAGCTGTGACCATGCTGTCTGACCTGATGGCCTCGAGTGACTGTTGCACAGCCCCTGATCTGTGCCCATGAGACACCTGCACACTGGGCAGGCTGCCCACCCTGGCCCCTGATGGACACTGGCTGAGACTCAGGAGGCTTGTGGAACACCAGGGGGCTGAAATCCATGTGCACTGTGTAGGTATCTCCTGGTAAAAGACAGCTTCACAACTGGAGGTTGACCTTGGCTGGACAGTTGAATTTTTGAATAGTTAAAGCAAAACTGAAAAATACAAAAAACCCTCATGGGAAGCCTTTGTTCTGCCACCTCACCTTTCTCCCTGCGAAACTGCTGTGACATTCAAGGCTCATTCTTGGGTAACACCACAGCTGGTGAGAAGGAAATTAAACCTTACAAAGTTCGATAATTCTGTTTTTCCAGATATGCTGACCACCACACTAGGGAAGTTTAGAGATATGACATGTCCCAGGCTGAGGGTGATTACAAAAATCTGCTGTTACTAGCCCATCAGCAAATGCCCTGCATTCCTGTGGCTGCCTGTAGCAGCTCTTCTGCAGATTGCCACGAGACATGCTGCCCAGGGTGGTGCTCTCAGGGGCTTGATTCATTGCATCATGCACCTTTCTATCAGGGCACCTTTCTGCTAAGAGGCCAATTTCCCTCCTATACCCTCAGCTTCTGTATCCATGTCTGTAGGAAGCCTGAGGAAGGAGATTTAAGGGTTCTTGCTGTGCAAGGAATATACACAGTTGTTTTCTAAAGCATGAAAAGCCAAGAGAGTTTGAATTTTCTTTCCAGGAACAGATCAATAATAATTTGCTGCATTTATTCAAATACAAAAGACCATTTTCCTCACATCTTGGCTGACATATACCTTGGCAGTTTTCTTGAGTCTGTTACTACAGTGCATGGAAAATACCAAACAGGTATTTTCAGGACAAGAACAGTGAAGGACCAGCACACTGTGTTTTGAATTCTGTTTTTGTGCCAAGGACTAATGATGCTCCTGTCTGAATCATGGGGTTGGTTGCAGAAGTGTCCGTACATTAGTGACAAAAGGCATTTTTGGATTGGAGTTTAATACCATTTTGAAGTTCAGTGTAACATCCAGAGAGTGCCTGCAGATCTGCCTGAGAAAGACCTTTAATTCCTGGGTCCTTTATCCTCTAGGCAATACTGTGAGCTGGGCATTTTCCTGGCTCATGAGAAGAGGGCTCAGCTGTTGCACATTGCCACCATGTCAGATAGCAGAACACATAAACCAGGCCAGGTGATGCTAATAGAGGAAGGGAAAGTTACATAGTCTACAGAGAAGAAATGTAGTTCTTTTCAAATTCTTTATTCTGAAAACCTAACATGGAAATCAATGGAAATTTCCTAATGGAAATCAATGCTGCTGCTTTGGTATGGAAAAAAACAAACCCAGCTTGTTATGAAGATTAGCTGTGACAACTGAGTCAGGAGTTAAGGTGATGGTAAGTGAAGACAATTCTTGTATAAGACTGTACAATCACCTTTTTTGTGTAGCCTTTCTCCATCAATTGTATTTTTTTATACTGGTAGATTCTAATATCCTTGTCTCTTTGCTTTGTTTTGTTTTCCATGGAGCCCAGCCAAGCACATTTTACTCCAATGTCCTAAACTGGTGATTATTATTTATACTGCTCTAACTCAGAATATAATCATGTATCTGTACACATTTTAGGAGAAGAGGAAATAGCCCCAAGTTTAATTGGGGAGGGTTTAGATTGGATATTAAGAAAATTTTCTTCACTGAGGAGTTGGTCAAGCATTGGAACAGGCTGTTCAGGGAAGTGGTGAAATCACAGTCACTGGAAGTATTCAAGGTGTGTGGATGTGGTTCTCAGGGACATGGTTTAGTGGTGGACAGGAAGTGTTAGTTAATGGTTGAACTTGATGGCTTTAGAGGTCTCTTCCAACATTAATGATTCTATGATGCTGTGCTTTGACTTTATTATTGCTTTTCAATATTAAACACAGTGCAGCTTATGTAGCATTAAATGCCATGTACTGTAGCACCACTCTTACCTCACTGATATATTAGAGAAAATAATCAAACTCAAAAACTGAAATGTATCAAAACTCACGTGGAAGAAAAATCTCACAGTGGAGTGCTTTCCTTTGTCTAAACAAAACCTGCAGCCATATTTCTATGGAAAGATCTCATGGGAATGGACATATTTTGTTGAAATGCCTCACTTCTAGGTGCTGCTTTCAGAAGAACACAATCTAAAACAAATAAAAAATGTTTTGAGTAGGCTCTCATGAAACATTAGAAGACTTTGCTGACATGTACAATAGAACCTGGGTTAAAAACTCAGGTGCTAGACAGCATTGAAAAGGTCTGGCCTTATGAAGAACTGAAATAAAAGATCACATACACTGTCCTAACAGAGAGAGGTTTGTCTAATTCCTTGATAGGAAATGGCCTTCCAAGTCAGGCAGTGAAATGGAGGCAACACGTTGAGCACAGTGACAAACATGGGCTTGACAAACAAAAGTCCCTCCATGGACTGACTGAAATAAAGTGAGATTTCAGATTTTAAGAGATTGCAGTCTATACTTAAATGAAATATAAGGCATTGAGTGAAATAAAGAGCGCTGGAGAAATTGAGCTGGACTCCTACTTGAAGGCAAAATGCCTTTGCCAGCTCAGGCTGGGGCTGGTATTTTCTCCCTGTGACACAGCTTGGCACAGCAGTCCAAGGGCATTATGAGGTGTGTTTTTACACCTCCTGATGCCAGAAGCAGGTAGCTGAACCAGATGAACTCCTGGTCTTTTTTGGTAGAGCAATTTACATGTAAGTATGTGATTTGAAAAACAATATGTTGTGTTTTTAAGGCTCCCGAGTAAATGAAATAATTTGCTGTTCATGATGTATTTCTGTATTTTGTTGGAAGAGTGTTTTTTTGCAAAATTATAAGTGTAAAAATGCTAAAATTTCTGCCTTTGTAAGTGTCCCTGCTATAATAGATCTATGATTAAGAAGTAGCTAAATTATTTTAATGTTTATTTGTGCTTTCTGTCAATCATCTCTGGTCTGTATTTCCAGTCCATTCTTTCTTATGTTCAAACTAAACATAGATGACATAATTTGCACACACAATTTCAATTATTATATCTTTTTTTGGTGACTCACAATATCCTTTCAATGGCCACATAAATTGAGTTCTGTGTGCTGGTAAATAATTGTTCCCGGTGGATGTTGTTTGTTGAAATTCTGAATCAGTAGGGACTATAAATTTATTTATGACCTTAAAATCAATAGAGCACCTTACATTTAGCTGACATTTGATTAGCTATTGCTGACCTTCTGTCCTCTGTGCAAGCTCTTGTAGCTGTGCTTTGCTTGAGCTATTCTGAATTTCTGCTGCCTCTCAAATGTAGGCTTAAAAATAGAATGACTGTGGCTCTCTCTCAGTACTCTTCACTGCCTCTGATGGGATGCCTCTGATGGCATACCCAATCAGCCAAAGCTTTCTAGTGAATTTGAGGAGGCATTTCCATAAGGTAAGCACTGCATGAAAACCAGCCAGGACTTACCAACAGAAATGAGTGACTGATACCCCTTAGGCAGGTTTCCTTTCCTTTTTTTTTACTTAGGCTTTTTTGTTCTGTGTTTCTTCCTCAAAGGACAGTGCTAATAACAGTAAGGTTGTGTGTTTTATCCCAGTATGGGCCATTCACTTAAGAGCTGGACTCAATGACCCCTGTGGGTCCCTTCCAACTCAGAGTATTGTCTGATTCTGTAACTCTGTAATTTGACCAGGTGCTAAAGTCTAGGCTGTCCTTCTCCTCACCTTCCACCTGCAGCTGAGCTATAGCCAAGCTATCCCCAGCTGCTGTCTTATTTACCTGGGGAAAATGCATGGGGACTCTGATTACCTACTCACTGACATGAAGGTTTTCAGGGCACTGCTGTGTCAAGTGCAATAAAATGCTATGACGTTGCAATAAAACTTGCAATGATTTAACCACAGTGAACTTAAATCCAGCTGCCTGTCCTACCTATTAGTTTTGGTTCATTTATATTCTTGGGGTCAGTTACAGATCTGTCAAAATAGCTGGAGCTTTTGATGGAATGTAGGTTACAGCTGAAGTGTTGGCGTTCCAAAAGACATTAAAAAGGTGCTAATTGTCAGTCTTTTTCTTGTCTGAGTGGAACAGAAGAAACGTGTCATTATCTTTGTCAGGTCTGCTATTTTTTGTGGGTCCTTGAATTTGTTTCTACATCACCACTGTGAAGACTACCAGCATTTACTAAAAACTTGCATGATGAGAGGTAGAAATAGATTTGGGTTTTTTTTTCTTTCTATAGTAATTTTGGAACAAAACTCTTCAGCTTTCCTTTTGCCCAACTTCTAGATGCCGTAAAATTTATTATAAAGCCAGCTGATGCTGACACCTTTTTCATTCAGCTTTTACAAGTAGAAAGGTTACATTTGCATGAAAGTATTTGCATTTTCTTATTTACAGAACAAATATAACTATATATGAAGCAGAAATAGAAATGTCTTGTTGGTTATTAACTTCTATAGGTGATATTTGAGGCTTTACTAAACATTGTGTTATTTTTAACATGACTGTTAGAATTAAAGCTCTGTGGAATGCTTGAAAAGCACAAAGGTAGAATGCAGAAACATGGGTGGAAGCATACCTAATAGCAGAGTAAGAGTAAGAAAACACTCGTTTTTCACATTTTGTAAAGCATTATTTGCCTTTCTGTCTGCTGGATTCTGGATTGAACCTTGAATCTCAGCAGTGGAGCTTTAGCATGGAATTCAGTTGATTATATTTATGTGCCTATTGCTGATTTAGGTGCTGTGAGGTATCCAAGAGAGTTTAATGGGCCTGGTAGATAATATGGAGGACCTGTGAAAGAGACTTCTCTGCTGGGTTTGCTGCTGGAGATGGGATAATTAAGAGCAGCTGAGATGCTTTTCTGTGGAGTCACACCCTCACAATGCAGTCAGTGCAGCCCAGAGAGCCATACATGTCCCTCTCTGTTTAATGGAGAGTTGAATTTCTCTCTGGGTTCTGTGAACAACTTGATTGTATCTCCACGGACAACAAAGGGAGCAGAGACACTGAGTGCGCATGTGCACTTCTAAATTTAGCCTTGCGGGTCTTTGAGCTGAATCCTACCTGAAGAGTTCAAAACATAGCTCTGCCAGAGCTGGTATACTGAAATTTCTGTTGTCAGTTTTCATCAGCCAGCGCTGGAGAATGTTTCATTGCTGTATGATCTTATCCAGAGCAGCAGGTAAAAAACATACAGTGGGTGTCTGCTAACTGCTGTCAATTCCTCATTTGTTCTCAGCAGGGATACGGCTGCTGCTGTTTGCTCTTTATTCTGGGAATCCACACATAATAGTTCTTCTTCTTTCTCTTCCCACTGCCCCTACCTCCAAACAAAGAATCACAGAATCATAAAAGCACATTGGTTAGAAAAGACCTTTGAGATCATCGAGTCCAACATTACCCCAGCACTGCCCCACCACTGTACCACGTCCCTGAGTGCCACCTGAGCATATCTCATCCCAGGAGATATTTAAAATATCCTCTGAGGGTCTTCTAAATATTTCCTGGGATGGTGACAGGTGACACCACCACCTCCCTGGACAACCTGTTCCAGTGCTTGTCAACCCTTTTGGTGTAGAAAAATTCCCTAGTACCTAATCTGGACTTTCCCTGGTGCAATGTGAGGCTGTGTCCTCTTGTCCTGTGACATGTCACCTGGAAGAAGAGATTGACCCCCCCGGCTCCCCCTCCTTCCAGGCAGCTGCAGAGTGATGGGTCCCCCCTGAGCCTCCTTTTCTCCAGGCTGAACACCCCCAGCTCCCTCAGCTGCTCCTCACAGCACTTGTGCTCCAGACCCTTCCCCAGCTCCGTGTCCCTTCTCTGGACACGCTCCAGCCCCTCAGTGTCTTTCTGGCAGTGAGGGGCCCAGAGCTGAGCACAGCATTGGAGCTGTGGCCTCAGCAGTGCCCAGGGCAGGGGGACGGTCACTGCCCTGCTCCTGCTGCCACACCACTGCTGACCCAGGCCAGGATGCCACTGGCCTTCTTGGACACCTGGGCACACCCTGGATCATGTTCAGCTGCTCTCTGCCAGCACCCCCAGGTCCTTTTCTGCCAGGCAGCTTTCCAGGCACTGTCCCCAGCCTGCAGTGCTGCCTGGGGCTGTTGTGACCCCAGTGCAGGACCTGGTACTTGGCCTTGATGAACATCACACAATTGGCCCTGGCCCTTTGATCCAGCCTGTCCAGATCCCTCAGCAGAGCCTTCCTGACCTGCAGCAGTTCAACACTCCCCCCCCAGATTGGTGTCACCTGCAAACTGACTGAGGGGGCTCTTGATCTCCTTGTCTGAATCACTGGTGGACAAAAGCAGAAATTCTATTCAGCAGCTTGTTTCATGGAGCTTTTTGTTTGCAAGGCCCAAAGATGCTCTTGACATCCTGAGAAGCATTTCAAGATATCAAGCAGAACTGGCTCCAGTACTGAGTTTAGGGAAGACCACTTGTGATGCATACTTCTCTTTTTCAACTCTGTTATACCCTCTTTTTCTATACCATATATGGATAGTATATTTTTAAGATTACAGTATATATTAATAATTATCAAGTGCTCTTATTGATGTGGACTGTTGTTTACCACCCCAAGCAGAGTAGAATACAGTGTCTTCAAATACCATTGGGCTGCCAAGGAAAGATGCTTGCTGAAAAAGACCAGGTTTGCTAAAGAAAAGTTCATTGCAACATCTGACAGAGATCTGTGGGGACCATTACTCCACATCCATTTTACTATAAGACTCTTATTTCAAAATATGTTCAGAGGAACACTAGGACAGATGGAGAAGAAAGGTTAGAAAAGCCTTGGGTATTTATTGTAGTGCTGTCGACACAGCCTCCTACCTGGTAATATTGTTCTTGCTTTAAATGTATATTTCAGCTCAGTGACTCTTTTATTTAGCTGCTCCATGGAGCTTTTTGTTCTGTTGATGTCCTGGGCAGCATTTTCTCTGCTTTTAATGTAAAAGGTGCAGTAGAGGCCTTTCCAGAGATTATAGCAGTTGTTGTGCTGGCTCACACAGGCACAGCACAGTCTCTTTAATAGTCCTGAAAACTACTTAATTGGTAAAGGCAACCAAACTCAAATCTGTTAGATCTCCCTGCATTATCACTACAGAACACTCTGGCATCAAAAAGTTGATTGCAACAAGTGAGAATAGGATCTAATACTATGTTTTATGCATTCATTCTCTGAGATACTTTTTTTTTTGCCTTTGTGCAAAATAATTCCCCTTGAATGTCATCTAGGCACATAAATATTGTGGATTTCATGCAGATTAATGAAGGTTTGATTCATTTCTGTATAATTCAATTTCTTCCCAGCTGCTAACAGGAGGAGGGAGCTGTGTTTGTGTGCATAGACTCTGCTCAGCATATGGTCCATAGCTAGCAGCAGATCACATCACCCAGCTGTTGTATCCTCCAGGACTGCTCCAACACATTCTTCAGACTCTTTGGAGTCAATTTTCCATAAAGCTCACCCATAAAGGGATGGAAAACCTGTCCATTTGCAAGCAGTAGGCAAAGAGATTAAAATAAATTAAATCTTTGAAATATGACATACAAGTAGTTGCTTGTCAGTACCCTCTGGTGTGAATGTGGAGAAACTCTGTTGATTCAGTAGCATCTTTTTTTACCTTTCTCCTGATTATCAATGGTAGGAAGAATTGTGTGTTTGTTGCTGGATTTGAGACTTGAAAATCAGGCTCCTTAGTCCACTGTGAGCAGCAGGAATAGATTGTTTTATTCTTCCCCTCTTTGTCCAGTATAATCCAGCTTTGATCTCTGTGAGAGGTGAGAGCACAGATTAGTTTTCCAGTGTCATCCCCTTTTCCCAGTTCACAAAAACAGCTGCCACTAACTAGGATGGCTGTTTCTCTTCTGCATGCCTGCAGCAGCTGAAAAACAAAGTGAAGACTGTTGTCTGTGTTACTGCCTGGGCATTGCATCATGACAGGAACACAAATTGCAGTCGCTACAGATCAGTTTCAAAGTGGTGATGTGAATTCATATTTTCTTTCCCAGTATCTTCCTTCCATGTCATTTATAAGTTCAGCAAAACAAGTTTGCCCTTCTTATTTACAGAACTTTTAATGGTCACTAGGGGTTGGGTAAATCTTCTGGCATCCCATGTTCTGCAGCTGCCTATTATGACTAACACAAGTTTGGTATGGCTCTTGCTGGCTTCCTTTGTGCCTTACATTGTTTAAATTGGAGAGTTATGTTACTTCTTATTGGCATATGTTTACATCTTCAGAACACCATACGCTGTCTGAGACTAATCCAATTTATTCCTTGTTGACAGGAATATAGGAGGGACTGTCACTTGCTAGGCTCAGTATGAAATGTGATTTCATGCTGACTCTCCCCAGAAAACGAAAAGCCAACCAAGTGTTACAGAATGGAGATATTTTAAAGATCATGGCATCTGGGAAAGCTTTGCATTTCACTCAGCCTTTTCCAGATTTTGATGGTTTTGTTGTCTTTGCAGTCTTAGTAGAGCCTTGTTGGCTTATGAATCTTGTTGGATTTAACTTTCTAGGATCTAAAGTTTGCAAGCTTGGAAAGCACTTATGCTTCAGAAATTGTCTTAATTGAAGGACATTCAGCATGTTGTGACACTGAATTAGACTTTTTATGGATCAAAAGTTAGGTCAGTATGTAAATGGAAGCTTAACTTGAAATCTTCCCCTTTATTACCAGAATATGTTTGTCTACCTGCTAGACACAGTGACACTTTTCCTAAGAAGGGGAATTTCTAGATGAACATCTCTTGCATGGTCCTTGCTTCCTCCTGGAGTTCAAAGCAGTTCTGTGGGACAAACCTGCATGCAGAGGCTGAAAGCTGTGCTGGGAGCTGCCTATGCAGGAGCTTATGTGAGGAATGAGGTCTCAGATTGTTGTCAGTACTGGTGAAGTTCATCTGTGCAGACACCTCCAGCATGGGCATGTCCATCAGAGCTGGTCATTCTCTGCTCTCAGGATAGCCAGTGTGGACACACAGACTTTTCTGAGGACTTCCTAAGGGAGGGAGCTGCCCTGCAGATCTGATGGGAATAAGGTGCCCCTGCCTTGCATCTGATTTGTTGAGGAGATTTGGTAGAAGATAGATGGTCTCCCAGTACATGCCAGGAAGTTGCACTTGAGCTTAGAGGGTGTGATGCTCTGCAAAATAGAAAATTAAATGCCTCTAGGAGCCTTATAAATTTATTTATTCCTAATTTCTTTGCAGTGTAAGGTGCAGAGGTCACTGTGCTGGGCTTTGTTGGGCTGTGTCCTATGTTTTATATGGATTTAAATCATGGGACATGTACACCATCAATGGACTCACTTTGTGGTTTTCTCCATAGTTTTGCTCTTCTGTTTGTGCAAAAATATGTTGAGTTGTGCCTGTGAATATTGCCTGGAGTAATGGATTTTTACTCTGTGGGAGGAAATCAACATACAGGTGGATCACAGGGTGGCTGAGCCTGGAAGGATCTGAGGAGATTGCCCAGTGTAGTCTGTTGCTGAAAGCAAGTTCCCCAGGACTGTGTCTAATTCAAAGACAAAATGAACTCCTTGGGCAACCTATGCCTTCCCATCTTCATGGTAAGAAATGCTTTCTTAAGTGCATTGTCCTGTATTTCAGTTTGGGCCCATTGCCTCCTGTCCTCTCACAGGGCACTACTGAGAAAATGCTGTCTCCATCTTCATTGAATCCTCTCATTTCTTTTCCTTTCCTGGGTGTTGTTGGAATAGATACAAGAAAGCTCAAATGTTTTCTCTTGTGGCATATTACCCTGACAGCTGAAGTTCTGTTTAAGGAGTTTTAGTAGAGAATTGGAACAGATTTTTTCTCCCCTCCATTTTCAGTCCAAGAGCAGGAATTACAAGAAAGCTCATGAAAAAATGAGTTTTGTGGGGTTTCTGTGACAACACTGAGAATTAATAAAACCAGAGGTGTTTAGGAGAGAATTTGTAGCTTTTGAAGAATTTTTTCTCATATCTGAACTCAGCCTAAATTATCTCCCTGTTTTTTCTTAGTGCCTAAGTATAGGCAAGAGATTATTTTCCACCAGGAGTTCCATGTTAGGATGGAAAAGGATGTAATGGTTCTTTTTATTTTCTAGTATCTTACAGGACTGTAAAATCACATCTAAATTGAAAAAATAGCTCTCAAAAAGGAAACTGATGCTACTGCCAATTTTTAATCCACCAGTGCGACAAGCCAACAAAAGCTTTGCATAAAAATTCTTTTCATATTTACATTTATTAAATTGAGTATATCCAACCACTGACATACCAGATCCTTTCCTAGAAGATTTTATAAAAGGAAATCAATTTAATTGTATTAGAGCAAGGCTGGATTTATTTGCAATCTGAAGAGTTTGGGTAACTGGAGACTAATTTTTCTTGAAACAGTTAATTTCACAATAATTTCTGATATTCCATTTTGCACGTGGTTGGAGAGAGTGTGTTAGAGTGCTTTGGACCTTAGAGAGCAGCAACTTTCAACATACAACAGAATGAAAAGTGTACCCACTGGAATATAAAATCATTCTTTGTGTGGAAGCATACTTGGCCCAACATTTGTGAAAATACCAGTATGTTTCTATGTGTTATGTGAGGTTATATTACCCCCACCATTTAAGGAGTATTTATTGCAGTCAAAGTACAAATATGAATTACAGAGCTTTGAAACAATGATTGTATTAGTCTTGACAGTGGCCCAACAAAGGCACAGAGACAAAAAGTCAGAGTCCCTTGACCTTTATAAACATTTCAGGTTGTGACACAGCCAGTGTGGTTTGTTTTGTTTCAGGAGACCACAGTTCACCAACTCCCCTCTGGCTGTGGATAGACCATATGTACAGGGAAAATGTGGCTTCCCAGTGTTTTCAGGCTAAAGCCAGTGCTGCATATTGCTGTAGAATGATGAAAACGTTTTGTACATAGAAAGTCTCAGAATTACAGTTCTGAGAAGTGCATGATCTACTTTCATTTAATGATAATTGTTTCCTGAATTATTGCCAAAAGGTCACATAAAAATGGACCAAATCCCAATATGTACCCTCAATGAAGTCACCCCATAACAGATCCTACTTCAATGAATTTAGACATTTTGTTTCCTGTAAAGGGATTTTAAAATCAGGTGAGAAATTGCCCAATATCATACAATACAGTGTGTCCTGTCATGCAAAGGGTTTATGGATGAAACAGACCTATATTTTCAAAAAATTATGAAGTTAGGATTTAAATAGTTTGATCCACCTAAAAGGGAAGACTTTATAGTAAAATACTTGGAAAAAGCAATGGAAGAGGACTAAGCTGAACACACTGTTTTTATGAGTCCTGAACTTTTCCTGGTATGTGCTTGGAATTGATGGAATAAAAGAGCGAAGCAAAAAAATCTAAGTAGCTCAAGATCTGACATGTGGATTTGCAAAAACATGAGGCTGGATAAACACACATTATAAAGAAATTTGCAGCATTTGGTACAGCAGGGACAGCCTCAGATAACAACATGTAGCATCCAAAACTTGTCACTTCTGAAGTCCTGGAATCAAGTTCGCCTGGGAATTGTCCCAGTTTGTGCTGCCAGAGGATTTTGTCCCTGTGGTAGTCATTGCTGGAAGTCAGCAGGATTTTTAAACAATGTTTTTAGTAAGAAGACATCAAACATCATTCAGCAGACATTTACAGATTGTACATAGGACACTGAGATAATTTAATTTGCTGCAGCCAGCTGCTTGCACTGCCACTGTAATGCTGGTAGTGGGCTCTGGTTATCTCAGCTCACTCTGGTTCCACACACATCCCCACCAGCAGGAATGTGAAACATTCTCCTTCTGCCACAAGCCCCTAACCCAGGGGGTAAAGGGGAAGTGCCATTGCCTGCTTTGGCAATGAGAAAGAGACAGAGAGCCTGTGACACAAAGCTGAGCAGCCCTGGACAGTGATGGCACCAGATCCCTGCAGGACACACCAGACCATTGCAGGGCAGCTTCCCTTTCCTGGGAAAGAGGGAAGGTGGCTCTCACTGCTCTGCTTCAGGCTGCAGGGCCATGCTGTGAAAGGGAATGCATTAATGAGTGGTCTGAAAGAGTGTCCCTCAGCTATTCACCTTCTCTGGAGACTTCAGGGGTTGGATTTGAGAAAGCACTGCTTAATTAGCTCATCAGACTCCTTGAACCTGGAAGCAATTGGGTTTTAATTCACTTTTCATAATATGCTTTGTTTTTATGAACCTCGTGTGGAGCATTCACTATGTAAATAAATTATATTTTCACTTTTCCCTCTTCTCTCCACACTGGGCTCATTTAATACTCACTTGGCTTGTATCTTAGAAGAAAACAATCACAAACCGGAAACACCAGAGTTCTTTAATTTAAACAAATCCATTATCCTGGAGCTGAAAATTAAGTTTAGTCTCAGCAAAATAACAAGCATATGCAGTCTTTGGAGTAATTTTTATTTATATATTTAAAAGCTTATTTAGCTGTTACTGCCTGGCTGCCTTAGTGTCTGAAGGCTGCCTAAAGATTTAAGGTTAACTCAATAACAAAGCAGTCAGGAATCTACAGTTGGACTTCAGTGGAATTCAGGGTACATCTCCAGGGATCAGCAAATTACTGTGCAGGGCTGCCTCAGCTAATGGCGATGGAGATGGTTTGGTTATTGAAGGCAAGGCAGAAACAAAGGCATGGCCATTTCATTATATGATGGAGCTTTCCAGCAGCAGTAGTATTTGACAGGTCCTGGTGAACCACTGTGCCCAACAGGGAACCTTGTGATGCTGAAGTGCCTTGACCAAACCATCTGTCACTGTCAGCACACCTCTCCCATAATTTAAGTCACTGCCCCTCTGAGATTTACCTTTGCATCTAAAGTTAGGTGCTTCATACTCTCTACCCTGTTTGGCTGGTGTTTCCAGCCCCTCCTGTGGAAATGGCACTGGCTCCCTGTGTCTATGGCATGACAGCTCACACGGCAGCCCAGCCCCTTCCAGACCAGCATGCTGAGCTGAGGACAGCAGTGTCCCAGCTGTGAGCACAAGCTGTGCCTGCCCTCCTTACTGTGAGCAGCAAAGTCCTGGTGACTGTGGATATACCTTCAGCCAGTAAAGACCCATGTCCAGAGGTCAAAAGGCTTCCCTGCAGCATCCTAGAATCTTGGGGGCCTTGTGGGACAGGTATCCAATACTCTGTTTTGACTCTGCCTGTAGCCTTTGTATCTCACTCACTCTGGTGTTATTTCAGTTTCATGGGATATGAATCCATCCAGCCCTTTACTGACAGGAAGAGGGATTTGGAGCCTTTAAACTGCCTTACCCTTCTCTGTAGGGGAAGCCAGACAAGTGCTGCTAAATTCTCTGCAGGAGCAGGTTCAGCTAAGGCAGGTCTTGTAAGGACATCCAGCCACTCAGGAGATTCTGCTCATTGTCCTTTAGCTACACTTTAGCCCTTTACATCCTGCAAGATCCTCTAGTGCCTCTTTTGGAACTAGAGTTTCAACCAATGATTCCAACATTTCAGAAAGTATTTAATGCCTCAGCTACTGTAGAAAGCTATGCTATCCTGAGAGTTTAGTGAATATTGTACTAGACTATTAAATATCCACTGTGTGAGAGACATGTTCATAGTACTCACTTGGCTAATCCAACAAACTGACTGTTTTGTACACAAAATAGAAGACTTGTAAGAGTAGAAGGAGAAAATACTCTTGCAGAATTTCTCAAGGTCCCCAGGGGAAGTGGTAGGCAGTAAGTCAGACCCAGCTCAGAACACAGCACTAGGGATGAGGTTTGATTTGAGGCTAATGCTACCCAGCCCCCTCTGTCTCCTCACTGCTCTACAGGGTGTGTGCCTCTACATTCATTAAAAATTACCCAAAGAAATGTAAAAAATAAAAATTACTAAAAAAAATTACTAAAGAAGTATATTTCAGGTTGAACAAAATGCATCATTCAAATCAAATGGATTTGTGCTTCTTCTCCTAATGGCATCTGAGTGGCACAGTGCCTGGCACAGTTTACCAGTGAGTGAAGCCATGTGCCTTAGGGGTTGGATGTATAAATCTGCTGTTGACCTTCCAGCAGGAGCAGCCTGGTCCTGGAAGGAGAGGAGCCCTGGGTGACACCCCAGGTTTGGCACCAGGACCCTAGTGTGAGGAGCTGGTGCCTGAGCTGTACTCCAGCTGTGGTAGAAAGGGAATATTTCATTCCCTGGTTTTGGGGGCCTGCCAGGGCCTGTGGCAGTGCTGGGGTGACCAGAGGTCCTGCTCTGGCAGCATCATTTACAGTTAGAGCAGATCTGGAGCTCTGGGGAATTTAGCTGTTGAATTCTGCCAGAGTGGGTGGTGTTTTTCAGAGGCCGCTGACTCCATCAGCTGTGGGAGTTTGTTTAGTCACAGGGTAACCATCTTTCCAAACATCAGGGGTGTGCTGCAGCACAGGACACTGCCAAAGCTGAAACATGGAGCATTATAGTATGGGAGGGGAGGGCAGTTCCTCAGCCTCTTCTTAAACATCTTGTTTTGGCTAGAAGTTTCCAATGAAAATCAATCAAGGATAGAAAGATTCAAGGGTGAAAAAAGTTGTACAGTTGGACAAAATCATCAACAACTAAAAATAAGACCTTGAAACGGCAAATCTCAGGGTATTTTTGACTGCATCTGTCACTGTCTGTGCTGCCTGTCAAAACAAGAGCCTGTTTCATACCCCCTTGTGTTTCTGGCAAGTTCTGTGTGAGGTGTTCTTGTACCAGCTTTGCAGCAGCCTCTGGGATGGTGGCAGCATGGGGGAACAACAGATCAGGGAAGGAAGATGGATACATTCATCAAGTCTGTCTTCGGAGTAAATATTAAGTATACAGAAGTTAAATATTTAACTGGAATGTAATCAGGATTCCAGGCCCCTGTGTAAAAGAAATACAATCAGCTTTAAAAGGTACAAAAGATTTGTATTTCTCTTTGCATATTTTGTTCAAAATTATTTGAAAATATTAGAGAAAAATAATTCAAACTTGTAAAAATCTTTATAGTAAGAAAGGGAAATCTCATAGCAGCTGTAGCTGAGACAATACTTTCCACTTATCACTTTTCTGAGATAATTAAGCTAAATAATCAGACTGTATATATGTCTCCAGGCAAATACTTAATCATCTACTTTGGTTGTTGTTGCTGTAAAGGTAGTTCTTTATGGTAATTTGCCAGTGATGAGTGGAAAGCAATACTTCTAATGTTCATCTTCCTTCAGTGCTCTGCTGAGCGTGCTGAACTGCAGATAGCACACTGTGGTGTGTTAATTGTGTGAAGGGATTTATGGTCACTGTTCCCATTGGAGCTCCTGGAGATAATGTGCATTCATAAATCCTGCAAGCTTCCAGGTGCCAGCATGCTTACTGACTAGCCGACCTGGCTAGAAAATATTGAAAGATGTACATTTTTTCCCCCTAATTTGCTTCAGGATTGAGATTCCTTGGAGAAACTTGTCTGAGCTGAAAATGCTTTGGTGAGCATAACCAAATTATAAAGTATGGATGGCAGATGGTTTCTGTGCATCGTTCTCTACAGGTTTCCTACTCTGAAGAAAAGCTAAAATCCCACCTGACCCCTCATCCCAAATGTATTCTTTGTGAGACAGTCACAGGAAGAGCAGGGGGACAGCCAGGTCTCCATGGCAGCCAAGCCAGGAATTGCCAGGAGAATGCAGCAGATCCTTGCCATGAGTTTACCCACATGTAAACTCATGCAGACCTTTCCTACGCTGCCAGAGACACTCACAGGATGTAAGGGTTGAGTGCCAGTCCCAGGAGTGATTTGAGTGGTGGCCCCTGCAAGCCAAAGGGGTTTAAAACAGGTGCAGAGAGCCCCAGGTGTGATCAGAGCACTGATATCCTGCAGCCTCCACCCTGAGCCCCCAGGCTGAAGGAAAAGCTACCAGCAGCACACAGGCTGTGCAGGTTTTTTCACAAGTTCACAGACATACTGGTGGGAAGGGACCCCAGGAGGTTTCCACCCCAAACCTCCCACTCAAAGTGTGCTGTGCACACATCAGCTTGCCCATGGCTTTGGCTAGCAAAGTCTAGTATAACTCCAAGGATGGGGATTCCCTGTCTCCTGTTATCTGGTTCCAGTTTTGCACTACCCTCAAGGTGGATGAATTTTTCTTAATGTTCAGCCTGACCTTGCTGAGCTATGGTCTAAGCCCTTATCTCTTTTAGACATTTGCCACTACCAAAAATAGTTTGGTCTTTGCATCTGCCTTTTCAAAGAGGGCTATTAGACCCCTCTTAGCCTTTACCAGACAAAGTAAGCCCAAAGTCCTCAACTTTATCTCATAAATCTCCTTGATCATCTTGGTAGCAGTTTTGCAATATCCTTCTTTAACTGAGGCCTCAAAATTGGTCCAAAAGTGCAACAAATCTAATCCACTGGTTTTACTGCAGAGGATTTATTGACACCCTGTATTCTGGTAGGAGTTCTCAGGCATCACAAACAGCACAAAATTTTGAGGTGTTTGTGACATAGATACACTCTGAGCATGTGCATATTGAAGGTGCATCAGGCAGATACTGCTCAGAGCATTGTAGGTCAGGATGGTGCTGGAGCACAGTCTCAGCAGATGCCTCTGGAACATCATGGAGAATGGGAATGGAGCCCAATGGAAAAAAATGCATTGGCTGTATGTTACAGCTGACATACATGAGGTGGCTGCATTACTGAGAATCCCATTGATGAACAGAAGTTGTAAGATTGCCTTTTCTTCAAAAAAATAGGCAGACCAACAGATTTCTTTCATTCAAGCACTAAATAATATTTTTATAGCAATCCTTTTGAAAGTCTGTAAGTTTTGTGCAACTAAGCCTGATTAGCTTCTTAAATGTATCATTTCTTTATGCTGTAGGTTATGATAAAACAATTGTGATCCAGAGCTGCCTTTGGGAAGAATATAATTCTGCTGCAAATTCAGAGAGGATTGAAAATTATTGTTCAAAATGTTTGTGTTAATTAGCATTTCTATATCACTCATCCTTGAACACTGGAACCTTTGGAGCCCTGAAATTATTTGCTAGAACTTGGACAGATGTGGCAAGAAGAAGAAGGTATTTCCATCATTTGGTCCCAAGGCCAAGTTCTTTCAGTGTTGCTGAAAATGCAGTTTTCTTGGCACAAATAAAGTAATTTTCTTTAAACAAAATTAGGATTTTCTGGCATACTCTAGCTGGCAGCTTTGAGAAACTTTACAACATCTGAGGAAAAAAACTGAAATGGGAAAGGAAAGCTGAGGCATCTGACACCATGTCTGGCCTTTGCTTATGGGTTTTATTTGGAGGATGCTGACTTCTCCCTCAGCTGTGTTGCACACTCCATGTGCTATTCATTCCAATTCCTGTGGCTGTGGCCAGATGTGACCAGGGGCAGCTCTGTGCTATTGCAGCAGCCCACCTGCATATATCCATCTCTCCACCTGCCAAGACACTACAGTGGGATACAGAACCCCAGTCCTGCACTACACCATGTGATTAGTGGGGTCTGGGTAGTTTTGCCATCCCTGTGGCATAAGATTCTTTCCTCGTGATGCAAACTGTGCCTGTGTGTGTATGTGCACTGCAGGTAACTTCTGGGTGGAATCCATTTCAAGTAAAGCTGGAAGTCTGAGAGTTGACTGGATGTAAAGTTCATTTTATGAGCTCCCTCTCATAGTCATGGGACAGAAATGGGCAGCTCTGGAGGGGGAATCACCCCCCCTGTTTTCCTGTTGCTCCTGACTGACACACAAGGAGCTCTTTACTCTCTAAGGCTGACACCTGAATGACATGGCTCAAGTTATTCTCTTAAAATCCTGTCCAGGTAAAAAGTCATGGCTGCTTTGTACAACTTTTCACTAAGTGGTCTGGCTTATTCCTTTATTCTTCCCACATCCAGGCACAGGCTTAGTTTTGACAGGTTAGAGACTGGAGCCAGACAATTGTGGGTAACAATCAATAGAGATCCTTGTTGAGGTCACAATAATAAAACTGTATCACTAGGAAATAAAAACAGAGGATGTAGACATTAAAATTAATGTTTGTGAAATATGTGCCAAAATTTAATTTATTAGGCAAGTAATGCTGGTTCAGTTTTACTGATAATTTGTTTATATTATGCTGCATTCCTTCACTTACAGTTGTGACATATCACTTATTTCTTTAGGACTATTCCAGCAAGTAGAAGACCATATTAAGTCCTAACAGGACCTTCGGGACACAAAACACTCTCTAAATGCTTTGAATTATTTTGCCTCTAAAAGTGTAAAATAAATCATGGACTAATCAGACTCTTCATTGAATTTTGCCTGCAAACCATACATATTTTTTGAGCTCAGTTTCTTTCTCATACCAACCTTTTCCAGCACTTCTTTTCTAATTGTACAGATGCAGCAGCAAAGCAAGCACCATAAATGTGTTTCTAAAATGTAGTAAAAAAAAAAATCCCTAGGATGTTAAAGCTATAAGCATACATTGTCACATCACTTTTAATACCTGAGTATATTTGCCATAGGAAAAGTCACACAGCTAGAGAATATTAATAAGAGAAGGAAAAACTCCTCACTATCATTCACACATATGGAGAATCAATTTTTCTTCTGTTCAATGATGTCATCTTCCTAGAACAAAGTACTGAGGAGGGCCAAGGAATAATGGAATAATTCATCTTGTGGTCTTGCTAATTTTTCAGTGGTCTGGTTTGTAAGATATGTAATTGTTTTTAGCCTATGTGCACCTGAAATAGACACAAAAGCTCATTTTAGGAAAGAAAACCACCAAAAATGGTGAAAATTTCACCATTTCAGATTGAGGTATTCAAGCAATGCCTGTCTCAGTTTTCTGTGCAGCAGCACTCCCAGGTGAGTGTGTTACTCTGCCCAAGCCCCAGAGAGTCAAGGAGTAGGACTGAGGATGTGGAGGTGTAACATTGCTCAGTGAGGATTTAGCGCAACAATATAAAATGTGTGGGGGCTCAAAAAAGTAACATGATTATTAAAAAAACAAATGGCCAGCCCATCCTGCATGTGGTCTGTACTCCTAAACCTACTGGCAAAAACATAAGAAAGTCATGCAGTGAAAACTGTGTGTGGCCCAACAGAATCAGAAAGGGAAAAAACTGGAGGAAATTACCCAAAAGAGGGAACAGAGCACCCATAAAACATGGCAGCTCAAGTGTAAACAGAAAAATAAGAGAGCTACAGAAGAAATAAGTGTGCCTGGAAAAGGGGGATAACAAAAAACTGAAAAGTAAGAATACAGTCAGGAAACTAGTAGGAGCTCTTGATGACCAACATGTCAAAAGGGCATTTACAGATAATGAAGCCAGAGTAGCAAAGATCAGTGAATTTCATATTTTGTACTGCCCATAGAGTATCCTTTCAATAAACACCTATTTTATTCCTTTTGTTCTGTCTAGTCTCTGTTCCAGGTCAGCCTTTCCAGGCATCACCCAGTGATGCTCTGGGAGGGTGGTAAAGGGAGCATGCTGATAAAGGGTGCATTCTTATTTGGACATAGCAAGTGTAGATTTACAAAAAGCTTATGATAAAATTCCACACTGAAGGTTGTGAAAGAAGTTATGTTGCTATGGGACTGGAAACAGGTCCTTTTTGGACTGAAAACTGGTTGAAGGATTGGAAACAAACTATAATTCCTAATGGTAACTTTCCAAATTCTAAATATCAAGATTTTTCAAAACAGCAAGTATTTCTTTACAAGTTAGGAAAAACTTTTTCATGGAAAGGACTGTCAAGCCCTGGAAAAGGCTGTCCAGGGAAATGGTGGAGTCACCATCCCTGGAGGTATTTAAAAAACATTTAAGTGTGGCACTTGGGGATATGGTTTAGTGGCAGTGCTGGGTTAATGGCCAGATGCAATGATCCTGAGTGTCTTATCCAACTTAAATGATTTATTGATTCTAAGTGAGTAGTCATATTTTTATTACTTAATTGTCTCAGGAGGTTGCAGAGCTGCTTAACCAGAGCAGATTAAAATAGAAATGAAGCAGATTTATAGACAACGGGTTCAAAAGAAGAACTAAAGGGGAAAGGCAGGTATTTACCCCTTGACATCTCTCATCTAGATCAGGAATTGATAGCAGATGATGAGGAAGTAGGATGGGAAAGGACCATAGAAAGTGGCCAGGTGTATCAGTGCTCTTGAAATAGCTTGTGGTCTTTTTCCCTAGGAAAAGTCAGAATTCTGAAAAAGAAATATAGCTTGTTAAAAATACCTGTGTTTCTAATCTCACCCAGAATTGAGGGCTATGGGGAGGGGAGTTTATGTTTTTAATGAAAGGAGGCATGCCAATTACATATAAATGAACACAAGCAAAAATGGGGGAAATCTGGGGTTAATCTAACTACTCCTCAGGAGCAAGTCTGACACCTGAAGCCCTCAATGAAAATGGCAATGTAGAGCCCATCATAAAACATCAGCTGGGATTACAGATGGCACACAGCCAACAGAGAAAATTATCCTTTGGTCTTTTGTGTTGAACAAAACTTTTCTGTACCAGGACTTTGTCTTGACAAGAAAAGGAAATCCAACTGAAGAGGCTGTTTGACTTTATCCCACTATGTCCCTTCCTTCCTGTCTTGGCTTCATCTCTGCTGTGTCCTGTGAAGCCTGTGCTCTACTCCATCCTGGTACTCCTCTATCCCAGGAATCCCCTGGAGTAGATTGTTTCCAGGCAGCTTGTGAGAGTACCTGTGGAGATCAGGCTTGTGAGTGGAAACCATATTGTCCAAGTGTAATACAGAGAAATTGCTTTCACCACCTAGAACTCTTCTGCTGGCTGTGAGCCAGCAGCTCCTGCTTAGCAACCTGTTTGTCTCCCTCCTTCCATCCATTCCACCTCCATGGGTACCATTCAAGGCACCATCTCCATCTGTACAAATCCCAAAACTGACCTGGCACTCACCTCCCACAAACTCACCTGCTGAGTGTTTTAAATTTCATGGTCGGTACTTGCTCCTGACATTAGGTACATTTGAAAATCTTGCCTTAAAATTCTTTTTGATGTTAAAGCTATTTTTCCGATTTGTTGTTCCCAAAGGATTTCTCCCATTCCAGGTGTTCTCTGGTTTCTACTGGAAGAGGGATTAACACCTGGACTAATGGCTGGGTGATGCCCCTTGATGTAACAGTGTTGAGAAACAGATGTTATTTGTACTTTCTCTGCTGTACATGCAGCACTAATATATGAAAGTTATTCACAGAGACACTTCCCAGTCTTCCCCACTCAGCATGGATTGTGTCATTCAGCTCTGCTGGAAACCTCTAACTGGAGGCATTAAAGGATTTTCCTCCAGAGAAAAATGCAGGCACTTCATCTAAGTTCTTCCACTGTGTTTCTGTTTCTGTGTGCAAATTGTTGCACTAATATATTTTCTGGGCAGTGTAGGGTCAGATGGATTTACAGCAGATAAACATGTGCCTTTGAATATGCTACATTTATTTATATGTTATATTCTTTTTTTCTTTTCATATCTTGTTCTGAGGATTATTAAATTGATCTTAGAAAACACCACATTGCAAATGTTATCTTTATGGCTCTTTGTCCAGGATGCCTCAATGATTGAGAAGAGGAAAGAAAATGTAATGAAGGCATTCTGTCAAAATTAGGTGATTAGTTGCTATAAACCTCCATATACTGCTGGAGACCTGATAGAAATTCTTAGAAAACCAGTAGGAACTTGGAAAATGTTGGAATGTGTTTAGAACACACTTGTCCAGAAGAGTCCTAAAATCTTGACAGAACAGAAAACTGTTTGACAGCTCTTATTTTGGAAGCTGAGAGAGATGGAGGTGGTTTGCTGGATTAGAATGTGCAGCACCAGCATTAATGCAGAGCCTGGCTTATCTTCACAGCAACAGAGGCCATTTGTAAAATCACACTATCAGCACTGGCACAAAGACAACTTAGAAGAGTTTCAAATATTCTGTGAAAAAAACCCCACCACTAATTCATATTCAAAAGGAGTTGCTCCACTGCTGGTATAAAGGATGGAGTCTATCTTTGGGATGGAAATTGTTGTGAAGAACCTTCTGGGACCATGTCTTCACCTTCACAAAGGTTTTATGAGAGCCAGCTGATTCTTACAGGTGCTCCAGAAATAATAACTGAAGAAGATCTCTGCATCCTGTTTCATTCTGTATCATTTCAGAGCAACTCAGGGGATGTGACAAGTCCCTGATGGTTCAAACTCTCTTCTTAGATGTCTGGAGGCAGACTCTGACTTTGGGTTGCTGAGATACTTGTGATAAGTGTGTAGAGCTGGTCTTGCCAGGCACTGAAAATTCTGGAGGGAGTCAGAAATGAGTGGTTGTGGTTACTCCAGCAATGTGGAAAAAGCACAGAACTGGTTCCTTTGGCAAAATTACTCAGCAGATTAAACCCATAATCAGACCCCTTTCTCACTGTGTACCCTACTTCGGGCATCCCTCACCCCAAAGATGTTACCAGAAGGATCTTATAAGTGCCTCTAAAATAGTTGTGCTTTTGCTGGTGCAGCATATATGGAGGGAGATTTTTTAAGAGATGGGGGCAGAACCTGGGAAATCAGGACAGCAAGAGGAAAAGGATGTGAATTCCAGATCTTCCTGAGCTTATGGGAAAGTGTATTGAGAACTCTTCTAAGAGAGATCAGATTGCTGGGCAGTAATCACCTTAGTGGGCCACCCTCCACAGCCAGGGGCCCATAAGAATTATCTTGTCATCAGGGCACTTGGCAGAGGGACAGCTCCCAGGGACATGGCCAGGATTTTCTGATCACTCATTACAGCCTTGCTTGAGGAGGAGGTAAAGCATGTTCCTGAATCTCATCCTTTATCCTCCTGCATGTCCAGGATGAGCAAGATGAGAACTCTGAATAGTTTTCACCTCATCCTTTTTTGAGATTGGCAGGGGCAGCAATTCTCATGGTACACACTTCATCATCGGAGAGAGAACTCCAGCTGGGAGAATCACCTCTCTGAGAGCAGCACATCCACAGGAGGACCAGCATCCACCAGCTTCCCTTACATCTCCCAGTGGTGGAAGTGCTGCCCAAATGGACCTTTCCCAGCCCTTCCTCCCCTCCTCTGCCCAGGAAGGAGTGCCACATCCCCTCCCAGTGTTATGCCAACCCCCCTCAAACACCTCGCTTGAACCCCTTTCAATCTGCTGCCCTGGAGGTTTAATAAAGGTAATGACACTTGTCTGCCCCAGGCCATGCCTCTAAGTCAGCAAAGAGTGCTCTGATCTTGTAAATCACGCTGTAAATTGCCTACATATCTCTCAGATTTTGTTAGTTTATTTGTTTCAGTTTTGCTCTGCAGCTCTCAGCTGGTGCTGGACAAGGGAGACCAGATCAGACCAGCCCAACCATGGATTTCAGCCAGCATGGCAAATCTGGAATAATTTATCTCCTTTCTTTTTTCTTTTTTTCCCCAAGTAGAGCAGCAGCAAGCTTGCTTTTGAGCCAGCACCTCACAGTCCCTTGTGACTATCACAGATACAAAAATCATGTGAGGTTGCTTGGTAACACTCAAATGTAAGTACTGTACATGTCCCAAGGACTGTGCTGCATTTAATCAAAAGTTACAAATACTGTATAAACACACCAAATTCAGGGGAATCTGCAAATAATTCAACAGAGCAAGGGTAATAATGCTGCTCATAAATTTAAAACTCTTTACATATTAAACAGGAACTGCTGACAACATAGCACTTACCATAAAATCTGTAAAAATGGGGAAAAATATAATTCTCTGGTGATTGATAAATCAAAGACATGAAACCTATGGAGTAAACCCAAGAAACAGTGAAGGAAGTCTGCCAGAATCAAAGAAAACAGCATCCAAATTAACCTAAGCAAGATCCAGACTCAAGCTATAGCCACAGATCAAAACATTCCTCTGTATATAAACATCCTGCCATGGGGCCTGATCAACATCTCACATTAGTAATAGTATATTCCCCTAGAAGGGGTTTCAAGGCACACATCAGCACAAAAGATGTGAAGTTCAAAGCCAACAATAAGAAAACAATTAGAAACAGAAATCTCCCTCTCAAGGACTCCACCAAGAATGGCAAGCTTTTTTATTAGCACAATAATCCCTGCAGTGGCAAAGAAGAACACTCAGAGAAGTCAGAGAAGAGACAAAATAGTCTGCAAAAATTAGAATAACAATATGCTAGAGTACAATATTTTATATGTTCAAAGAGGGAAACAAACTTCTACTTCAGGAGCTCCTTTTCTCTACCCATGTTTCCTTTGTCTCCTAGATTTCTGCTGCAGCTGTTAGAGAAAATATCCCATTGTAACTGCAATGGTGCTAAAACAAATTGTTAAAATAACATTGCCTTTAAATAAAACAATGCAGTGGCTGTGCTGCTGGATCACATTCATCCCTCTTTCTGTTTTCTGACAACTGCTCCAAATAAAGAGCTTTACCTGCCCCATCCAAGGTTTGCCACTATTGCTGCTGTTGTTCCAGTTGCTTCAGGCAACACTGAAATTAGTATGTCTTTTCCAATGTTTATTCTTCCTGTGATTTTTTTTTTTTTTTTTCTGTTTCCTTGGCAAATGTAATTTCAGTGAATTGACACTGAAGAGCCACCAAAGACAGATGTTTGCTCAGAGGTTTCCTGTGCAGTAATACAGTCCAGGGAGAACTGTGAGGCCACTGAGAAGAGCTTTACCACAGGTGAGCCTTCCTTCCCAGGGAGGTACCCAGAGCCTGGCTGGAGTGGGACAGGTTTACTTTATCTAAGCATTGGCCTTGAGACCCTATCTCCTCATGCTTTTGTTGAAATGCAGTATCCACAGTGCTTCATATAGTTAGGGAAGGCAATTAAATGGGAAGGATGATCAATCATCCCCAAATATTCCACGTCTTTCCTATCAGCACTTTGATGTGCTGGGTCTTATGAATGTTGGAGAACTTTGGCTAAGATGCAAGAGCAGATTTTTACTGTTCAAAACTATTTCTTCAGAAATATTGAACAGGAGGAAGCTGAGTAGTGGAGGATCTGTCTATACCAGAGGAGTGAGACCCCAGGGTGATTTCTGTGGGTGAGTTCTGTCCCATCACTGATGGTCACTGTACCTGTCACTCCTCTCCTGTGCTCAACAGCTAAAAGGGAAGGAAAGAATGGGTGTGGGAGCACCATGCTGCCCTTCATTTCACACCATAAGCTTTTCCTTATTTAGTTTGAGAAAACATAAATCTCCCTGGAGTAGGCTGTCAGTGAACTTGTTTGGGGAGGGGGTTATAGAGAGAATGCCTTGGGCTAAAATCAACTTCCCCCTCCTTATTTGTTCAAATCTTTGGCAGCCCCTAGGAACATAAACCAAGCAACTTTGTAGCTGTGCCTTATTAAAAACAAGTTATATAGAACAAAAACGACAAGTTTAAAAAGTGATAGGAGTGGTGATGTGTTCCAGACCCAGTCCCCAGCGTCAGCTGGTTAATGGGAATATTCTGAGGAGCTGTGCTCAGAAAGGTGTCCCAGGTATGGTCTCTGCAGCCATATCTGTTAGCAATAATTCCTCCAGCAATTCTCTGAGGTTGTGAAATAAATACAGACTCCAATAAAATAGATGGTGCTTGTATTTAATTATTACTGTGCTCAGAAAGAGCTTGCACAGTGTCAAGAGGGCCATAAGGTGAACAAAGAAAGTGAAATGTAAGCTGAAGAATATGATGCAGCTATGAATTTTGATCGATTAAATGGATGGGAGGAAAAAAAATCAATGCAAGTCTTCCACTCTGGGATATGACTGTGAATACTTTACTCTTAAATTCTCCAAAGACACGTGCCAAACAAATTCTCATGTAGGCATTTTCATTTTTTACTGATTGTCCTCGAAACAAAGCCCATTCAATGAACTCCACCACAGGGCAAGATTTTTCCACAGAACCTAGATCCCCAAAAAATTAATCTGCTGTAATTTCCAAGTACAAAGCACAGACATCAGCTCTGGTTGCAGGTTCTGAATTTGCTTCCAGGGTGATGATGGTTGAGGTGATGATTTCAGAATTCATATTGGGTGCCTCACCCAATCATCTGTGAAAAAATGACCTGTGAAAGGAACAGTGAATTTGGGCAGTTGTGAATGAAGTGTGTTTAGATAACAGTGCTAACCAACATGATACCCCCATGTCACAAATGTTTAGACAAACTCTGGTCTGTTAAAGATAATTTCTGCTAAG